>NC_064644.1:269025316-271712816 GCF_023864345.2 Schistocerca serialis cubense | reverse complement strand
CTGCAGGTCCTCCTGCAACTGGCTGCATAAATAATTTCAGATGTCAGAAGACAATGGCATACCACCTACAACAGGACCAGGTCTAATTAAAAGACAGTCATGTTGATACCAAACTCTGGGTTGATGACATCTTTATGGGTACACCACATACTTCTCATGTAGACCCTTGATACACACTTCCATGTGGGAGTTATGCCTTTTCATCAGCTCAAGGCACAAAAAAATTCTAGGCGTGAGAAGCCTGCAAAATGTATACGATCTTGACAGGTTTGGCCGAATTTAAGATGATTTAAAATTACTAGAATTAATTATGTAAGACAAATATTTGGATTAGATGTACAACTTTTGTATTCAGTGCACCGTAAAAATTTCAAAGCTCTGCCATTTACCAATTTGCGCATCACGAGGTTAAAGTTGTGGAAAATTCAGTCACAATAATTTTTCAACTACTTTGAGACTACAATATTTGTAAAACACTATATTGTTTATGTAATCAGTGCAACTTTTACTATAGTATTTATTGATTTTACATATAACTGCACGTAACTTATTGCTTATCTTGAAAAATATCAAACAGTTTAACAAGTGCATTCTTTATAAGAAACCTACAAATATTTGTGCAGTAGTTCAACTTTCAAGTACAGCTTTAATTTTTGATCTCATAAGTGGAACAGCAGTGATCAAGACCATCTTCAGACTAGTATGTAACTCTGAAATTAACAAAGTGGACCAGGAATAATACAGCTATTCACCTTATATAGCATTAAGCAACAACATAGCCATAAAATAAAAATACAGTGCGTAATTTTTGAAGTCATAAGTGGAACAACTGTCATAAAGACCATCTTCATCCCAGTGTGTAACTCTGAAATGTACAAAGTGGACCATGAATAATACTGCTATTCACCTTATATAGCATTAAGAAACAACGTAGCTATAAAATAAAAATACAACATGTATATCCCCTTTGGTGATGCGTGGACCCAATACACAGAGCCGTCTCATCACCAGTAGTTATATACACGTAGTATTTTAATTTTGTAAGTATGTTGCTTACCTAATGCTGTATAAGTTGAGTGGCTGTACTATTCGTGACTTATGTTGTTAATTACATAATACTCTGAAGAAGATCTTTCTATGACTGAAAATGATTAACAGAAAAAAAACACCGTTTGTGACCTAGATGGGTGTTTTAACAAGTACAGCTTTTCCAAAAAGTTTCATTGGTTTTAAATATAACAATTCACTTAATGCATTTTGATTCACCTGAAATATTATGACAAAAAAGGTGACAAATGAACATTTAATTGCAAGTGCAAGAATTGGGTTCTGTAATAGGTTGAATTTTTAACTTGGAGACCCAAGCCTGAAGGAAGTGTCTTTGGATTTCAGAGCTAACACAGATACAGTGTTATTGTCGGCAAGGACAGGGGTAGAAGACTAGTATGAGGCAGGTATTTCACAAGATGACTCAGCAGCTGCACAAGATGGAAGGAATTCAGCAGATAGAGCATGTAAGGATAGAGAGAGGGAAACTGGGTAGGAAAGGAGAGGAATGTGGAGATGAAGAGGGAGATGGGTGGGAGAAAGGGGGAGAGGGGTGAAAAAATGGGGGAGAGAGAGAGAGAGAGAAAAAGCCCGCATGGATAATGGAGAGGGGGGGAGGAGGTGAGGGAAGGGTCAGGAAGTGTGGTAGGATAAGACAGTACATGATCTGAATGGGGAAGGAGTGATGTGGGCAGAAGACAGATCAGAAAATGTAAAGTGAGCTTTAGGCCAGGGGGATTGTGAGAGTGCAATATATGCTGGAAAGAGAATTCCATTTCTATCTGTGTAGTTCAGAGAAACAGGTAATGTCCAAATGGACTGTATAGTGGTGCAGCAGTTGAAGTCATTGGTGTTGTGGTGCACAGCATACGTGGCAACTTGATTGTCAAGTTTGCGGTTGGCCAGTGTTTGACAGTTGGCATTCTTGTGAGTGGACAGTTGGTTACTTGTCATTCCCACATAGAAGGTGTACACTAATTGCAGCACAGCTGATATACAACAGGGCTACTTTCAGTGTGGCCCTGCCTTTTATTTGGTAGCAGATGCCCATGACTTGACTGTGATAGGAGGTGGTGGATGGCTGTATGGGACAGCTTTTGCACCTGAGTTAAACACAGGGGAGTGACGTGTGAGGTCAGGGTGGAGTGGAGGTTGGGAAGGTGGTGGATCGCTACTTTGGGTGACATAGGTAGGATTTTGGAAAGGATATCACTCATCTCAGGGCATGGCAAGAGGTAATCAAAGACCTGTTGAAGGATATGGTGGAGTTTTTCAAGGCCGGAGTGATACTGGGTGATTAGAGCTGCGCTGGTTGGTGGTTAGTTACAGGGTTACTGGTGTCAGAGTAGAAGGTGGCACAGGCAATCTTTGTATGGATGAGCTGAATAGAATATTATCTGTCAATAAAAGCTCTATAAGGTTATCAGTAAATTTCAACAACTCCTTCTTTCCACTGCAGTTGCGGTTGCCATGGTGGCAACGTTGTGGGGAAGAGACTTTTTGACATGGTACAAGTACATCTGTCAGAGTGAAGGTACTGTTGATTGTTGGGGCACTTGACATGTACAGACATACATATAAAGCCATTTGAGAGGTGGAAGTTCGCTTGTTGAGTTGACAAGGACCATGTGAAGTGGAATTGGGAAAAGATGTTGAGGTTATGAAGGAAGGAGCACAGGTTGTCCTTGCCATGAGTCCAGATCAGGTTGTCGTCGTCATGAGTCCAGATTATGAAAATGTCATCAGTGGATCTTAACCATACAAACAGTTTTGGGTATTGACTGGAGACGTAGGATTCATCTAGATGGCCAATAAATAAGTTGGCATGGGAAGTTGCCATTCTAGTAACCACGGCAGAACCTGTATTTGTTTATATATTCGGCCTTTGAAAGTGAAAGTGAAGGAATTGTAGGTCAGGGTGTGGTTGTGGGTTTTGTGTCAGGAGGACATTGAGGAAGGTAGTGTTCCATGACCGTAAGGCCATGAACATGAGAGATATTGGCGTATAAAGACATTGCATCTGCAGTGACCAACAAGGAGTCTGATGGTAATGGGACAGGAACTGTGGTAGGGCTGTTAAGGAAATGAGCAGTATCTTGAATGTAGGATGGGAAATTGTGGACAGTGGTTGGAAGGAGTTGGTCAACAATGGCAGACGTTTGGTCAGTTGGGGCATTGTAGCCAGCCACATTGGGAAATAGATAAAAAGTAGGAGGGGAGGGTGGGGTGGGAGGGGGGGTGGGGGTTTGCAGGTGCAAGGAGAGAGATGGATCAGGTGTTAGGTTTTAGGATGGACTTAAGACTTTGAGGAGCTGCTGGAGGTCTTGTTGGACCTCTGAGTTAGGATCATTAATGTAAGGTTAGTCTACAGAGGTGTCAGAAAGTTGGCAGAGACTTTCAGCCACATTGTCAATAAGGTTTGATGATCATTGTGGTGGTTCCTTTATCTGCAGGAATGATTAGCTCTGGATTGGTCCATCCCAAACCTGTCACCTGAATATGTCTGTCTCCTCACACCAACATCCCCCACCTTCACACTCCTACCTTTTGCCTACTCCCCAAAATCTATGAACCCAACCCCACATGTCTCCTCACAGGTTGTTTCATTGTGGCTGAGAATAATGCTTCCATTGAACAAATCTGTGCCTTTGTTGGTGGACAACATCTCAAAACCATTGTCCATAACCCCTCTCTTAAATTAAGGACACTACTCACTTTCACTGCCTTTCCACAGTTCCTTTGTGTTACCACCAGACTCCTTATTGGTTACTTTGGATGCCATCCTTATGGCATTGTGACCACTAGACACTTATCTCCCCTAACGCCCTCCTGATACCAAACCTACCACTTCTTTCCTAACACTCGTAGCTAACCACATCCTGACCCACATTATTTCACTTTCGATCATCAAGTCTATAAATAAAACCATGGTACTGCCATGAGTGCTCACATTGCACCTTCCTGTGCCAACTTATTAAAGGGCAATCTGTAGACATCCTGCCTTTCCGTTCAACACCTAGAACCTTTTGTCTGGTTCAGATTAATTGATGGCATTTTTAGGGCAATCTGTGCTCCTTCCTGTATAATCTTAACACCTCTTCCCAAATCTGTTTTACCTGGTCCTTCCACCTCTCAGATGGCTCAATAAATACACCCATTCATATCAAGCACACCAACCACCAACAGCACCTCCACTTTGACACCTGTCACAGATTCCATGTCAAAAAGTCTGTTTCATATGGCCTCGCCACCCATCGACATTGCATTTCATGTACAGTGGAAAGCAGGAGTTGTCGAAATGTATCGATAACCTTGCCAGAGCCTTTATTGACAGACAGTATCCTATCCGGCTTATCTGTAAATATATCTCCTGTGTTGTCTCCTCCTTTGACACCAGTAACCCTGTTAACTTCCCCACATCACTCACAGTAATGTTCCACAATCCTCCCAACCTACAGAATATCCGTGTCTATACGTCCGTGTATACTCTGCAAGCCACCATATGATGCATGGCAGAGAGTACTACGAACCATTACTAGTCATTTCCCGTTCCACTTGCAAATAGAGCAAGGGAAAAACAACTGTCTGTAAGACTCTGTATGAGGCCTAATTTCTCTCATGTTATCTACATAGTCATGGGAAATGTACATTGGTGCTAGAAGAATCGATTTGCAGTTGGCCTCAAATGCTGGTTCCCTAAACTTCTGCAGTAGTGCCTTGTGAAGAGAGCATTGTCTTCCCTTCAGGGCTTCCCATTTGAGTTCATGAGGCATAAGCTTAATACAGGGTGTTTCATAAAGAACACGAATATTTTCAGTTCTCAGTTCGTAAAATAAGTAGTTCCAGTACTGTGATCACCCACATGTGGTTTTTGAAATGTAGGCTTCTTAATACATTATGTTAACGCTTTTATGAGAATTTGAAAAGTGGAAATACAACATTTGTTTTACATAGCTTCAACTGTGGCAAAAGCTCTGTCATACCACATCTCAAAATCTGTGGTTCTGACTTTTTTCTCATCAAAGGTACCAGTATGGTGTTCCAGTTGTACCATCACAAATCATGCACTGAAACAGTAAAATATATGACTATGAAGCTTGGGACTTATCTTTGCAGATCCCTCAAGTGTAGATTATAGATGTTCAATATGTCCTCCTCCAGCAACACGACCGAGCGAGGTGGCGCAGTGGTTATACACTGGACTCGCATTCGGGAGGATGACGGTTCAATCCCGTGTCCGGCCATCCTGAATTAGGTTTTCCGTGATTTCCCTAAATCACTCCAGGCAAATGCCGGGATGGTTCCTCTGAAAGGGCACGGCCGACTTCCTTCCCTAATCCGATGAGACCGATGACCACGCTGTCTGGTCTCCTTCCCCAAAACAACCAACCAACCAACCAGCAACACGAACACTGTCTCATCGATACTCAAATTCCTCCCGGGTAAGCATGTCCGTCATCACACATGTTACGGCAGTATGGATTTGGTTCTTCAACTCTTCTTGGTTCTGTGTTAGTGTTAGTATGTAAACATTGTCGTTGTTGTTGTTGTTGTTGTTGTCATCAGTCCTGAGACTGGTTTGATGCAGCTCTCCATGCTACTCTATCCTGTGCAAGCTTCTTCATCTCCCAGTACTTACTGCGACCTACATCCTTCTGAATCTGCTTAGTGTATCCATCTCTTGGTCTCCCTCTACAATTTTTACCCTCCACGCTGCCCTCCAATACTAAATTTGTGATCCCTTGATGCCTCAGAACGTGTCCTACCAACCGGTTCCTTCTTCTTGTCAAGTTGTGCCACAAACTCCTCTTCTCCCCAATTCTATTCAATGCCTCCTCATTAGTTATGTGATCTACCCATCTAATCTTCAGCATTCTTCTATAGCACCACATTTCGAAAGCTTCTATTCTCTTCTTGTCCAAACTATTTATCGTCCATGTTTCACTTCCATACATGGCTACACTCCATACAAATACTTTCAGAACCAACTTCCTGACACTTAAATCTATACTCGATGTTAACAAATTTTTCTTCTTCAGAAACGCTTTCCTTGCCATTGCCAGTCTACATTTTATATCCTCTCTACTTCGACCATCATCAGTTATTTTGCTACCCAAATAGCAAGATTCCTTTACTACTTTAAGTGTCTCATTTCCTTGTCTAATTCCCTCAGCATCACCCGACTTAATTCGACTACATTCCATGATCCTCGTTTTGCTTTTGTTGATGTTCATCTTATATCCTCCTTTCAAGACACTGTTCATTCCGTTCAACTGCTCTTCCAAGTCCTTTGCTGTCTCTGACAGAATTACAATGTCATCGGCGAACCTCAAAGTTTTTATTTCTACTCCGTGGATTTTATTACCTACTCCGAATTTTTCTTTTGTTTCCTTTACTGCTTGCTCAATATACAGATTGAATAACATCGGGGAGAGGCTACAACCCTGTTTCACTCCCTTCCCAACCGCTGCTTCCCTTTCGTGCCCCTCGACTCTTAGAACTGCTATCTGGTTTCTGTACAAATTGTAAATAGGCTTTTGCTCCCTGTATTTTACCCCTGCCACCTTTAGAATTTGAAAGAGAGTATTCCAGTCAACATTGTCAAAAGCTTTCTCTAAGTCTACAAATGCTAGAAATGTAGGTTTGCCTTTCCTTAATCTATTTTCTAAGATAAGTCATAGGGTCAGTCTTGCCTCACGTGTTCCAACATTTCTGCGGAATCCAAACTGATCTTCACCAAGGTCGGCTTCTAACAGTTTTTCCATTCGTCTGTAAAGTATTCGTGTTAGTATTTTGCAGCTATGACTTGTTAAACTGATAGTTTGGTAATTTTCACATCTGTCATCACCTGGCTTCTTTGGGATTGGAATTATTATATTCTTCTTGAAGTCTGAGGGTATTTCACCTGTCTCGTACATCTTGCTCACCAGATGGTAGAGTTTTGTCAGGACTGGCTCTCCCAAGGCCTTCAGTAGTTCCAATGGAATGTTGCCTACTCCCAGGGTCTTGTTTCAACTCAGGTCTTTCAGTGCTCTGTCAAACTCTTCACGCAGTATGGTATCTCCCATTTCATCTTCATCTACATCCTCTCATTTCCATAATATTGTCCTCAAGTACATCACCCTTGTATAGACCCTCCATATACTCCTTCCACCTTTCTGCTTTCCCTTCTTTGCTTGGAACTGGGTTTCCATCTGAGCTCTTGATATTCATACAAGTGGTTCTCTTTTCTCCAAAGGTCTCTTTAATTTTCCTGTCTCTTTAATTGTCCTTAATGAAACTGCAAAGGAAGAAGTCAAAAGGCGTCAAATCATGCTGGAAAGCAATTTAAATTTGTTGGTGTTCCAGTTGTACCATCACAAATCATGCACCGAAACAGTAAAATATATGACTATGAAGCTTGGGACATATCTTTGCAGATCTCTCAAGTGTAGATTGTAGATGTTCAATATGTCCTCCTCCAGCAACACGAACACTGTCTCATCGATACTCAAATTCCTCCCGGGTAAGCATGTCCGTCATCACACATGTTACGGCAGTATGGATTTGGTTCTTCAACTCTTCTTGGTTCTGTGTTAGTGTTAGTTTTTGTTGGAAACACCATGGTGGCCAGGACTCTTTCATTTACAGAACATCGTATATCTACAAGCTGTCAATACTATGTAGCAATGTTACATCCATTCGGAGTATCAGTGTGGTTCCTCAACTTGAAATGTCATTGCTCTGTAATCATGGAATTACTCTTTCCAAGCTCAAGAATATAAAATAATTTATGTTGTGGAGTAGCCATTTTGCAGCATGTGATGGTAACCAAGAAAACAGAAGACAACAGACGTCTAGCAGCAATGAGTGTAAATTAAATAATGTATTCGTTCCAACAATAACTGAGCTGTGGCACAATGATTGACAGTTTTGACAACACAATACTTTGTATTATGTATATTCTTATTTAAAGACCCTCTAGTTGCGTGCTGATCGAACCACCGGGGAACAAATCTAGTAGCACGCTTTGGAAATGCTTTGATATCGTCTTTCAATCCAACCTGCTGAGGATCACAAACACTCGCACAGTACTCAAGAATTCACAATAGTATTCTGTATGCTGACTTCTTCATAGAAGAGCTACACTTTTCCAAAATACCCCAGAATGTGATCCATAGTCAGTTTTAACTTTGTTTATAATTCCTCTATGTCCATCATATTAGAACTGAATGATGTCCATTCATTGTCTAAGTGGGATGCTAACATGTGCTTACTTGATTTTTCTAGCGTAAATACTCCCCTAGCCTTCTTGATGGATTTATGCTGTTTAGTAACCATATTGGCATGAGGACATCATGATCACCAATCCCTACTCCAATCATGCACCCCAAGGTCATTCCTTGTGGGAGACCCAGGTGCCAGACCTGGCCATACATCCCCTCATCACCTGCTATTGCAGTCTGCTCGCAGGCATCTCCTACCCAGTGAAAAAAGGTGGGGCCACTTGTGAAAGCAGCCATGTTATATGACACACACACACACACACACACACACACACACACACACACACACACACACACACACACAAAGAATTCATCAACCATGAAGCGTAACAACAGTTTGTGAACATTTGACAATAGCCAGATAGACTTTTCACCCTGCATTGGAGTGTGTGCTGATTTGAAACTGCCTGGCAGATTAAAAGTGTGTGCTGCATTTGCTGTTCTACTAACTGAGCTGTCCAGACACAAAGGTCTTCAGGCTCATTTTTTAATCTTATTGAAAGGCTGTCCAAAAGAAATAAAACCTTTCCTACCAAAACATCTTGCATTATCTAATGAAACTAAAATAAAACAAAATCAAATACTGAACAAATTTGGTGCAAAAATTTTATGAGGCAAGTTTAAATATTAATAATTTCTCAGATACTTACAAATAACTGTTTCACCATGGTATAATTAACAAGGAGCTTCTCTGGACATTTGGGTCAGTAAACCGTCACTTTAACACTGAGCCAAAATTATTGCAGTCACAAAATGCTTGAGACATTGTGAAGATTGTTTTTTCCTCAAATTTGATCTCATGCTGCACAAAAACAGTTACTGTCAGTGTCTGTTAAATTCAACAATTTGTTAAGCACAAAAAATTATGCATCTGATCCGACTATCCCCTTAAGACAAGTTAGTTTCACTTTTAAGCTGTCTTCGAGTTGACCATAACTGTTGAAGAGCTCACATGACATTTTGCAGTCTCCGATTGAAAGCTTTTTGAATTTTTTTGTATCTTGAGTGCAAATGCTCGAACTTAGTTTCATTCATTTGGGGACATCAATGCAATATCTTATCCAGACTGGAGATGGTCAGGGGGAGATGATTCCTAAGGTTGGTTGACTTGCTGTGATAGATTTGTGAGTTTGGAAATTCACTACTGAAAATCCCTGAAAAAAAAATGACAATTTTAAATTCTTTAAAAAAATTCTTCTGCACACATACCAATCAGCAAACCCTTTCATTATACAAGTGTTCAATTTTTAAATTTAAATGAATGTTCTTTAAAACTCAGATTTCTCCACAATAGCACACCCTGTTTTAATAAGCAACGCGTATCTGAATCAAATGCAAGCACTTAATATTACAACAGTTCCTAAGAATTCTTAAAATATTTGCTAAACCTTTTATTTCATATTTCCAATAATTTTTGCCATCACCCTTGTAAATTTTGTGTACAGTGCTTGCCCAGTTCTACATCCTCCCAGTTATATTGTTTCTGACCTTTGTTCTTGGTTTTCTAATCCTTATATTTACTGTATTCTTGTAATTCACAATTGAACATCAAACCTAAACCTTATCTCATAGTGAACTAGGTAACTCATTGACTAGGGCACTGGACTCATAGTTTTTAGAAATGGTTTGCAAATCCGGTCTACCATTTATTGTGGTTTCCCAAAATCATTTGAGGCAAATGCTAAGATGCTTCCTTTGAATAAGTCTCAACTGTTTCCCTGAGCATTTCATCATCATCATCATCTTTACTTCGTGGAGCAGGGTACACAGCCTGTTTCAGAAACCATCTTGTCCTTGTACATCCAATGGTCTTGTAGTTCATGGTGATTCCAGGTAGACAATCTTGGTGTATTCTTTCGAAATGGTTATTCCCGTTGATTTTATATTTTGCTTTCCAAATTGAAAATCTGTAGCTCTAGTCTTATGTTTGTGTTTTGTAAATTGCCCGTCAGTGTGCAGCCTTTGACTGCCCTGAGAAATTTCATCTCAGTTGATGTAATTTTCCATCTTTTTTTCTTTGATGGTACCAACATCTCACTTTCAAACACTACCACTACTGCCTCTTTTAAAAAGCTTGCAATTTACATTTCTTTCTGGTTGTATACTTCAGATTTTTTTGAATTGTTGCACATTTATGTTTAAATTTGCAAAGTTTGATTTCTGTGTTGTGATGTGTTGTTGGGTATATTTCACATGCAAGATATTTAAAGATAGGTAACTGCTCCAGTATTTTGTAATTTATCTCAATTTTGGATTTTATTTTTGATTTATGTGGAAATATTATGAACCCATATTCTTCTCCTATCTTTTCAAGTTGTATAGCCCTCTTTAGACTGTAGTACAATAATACATGTAATCTTACCCTCCCACACATCACTATTAAATTCACTGTCTTAATATCTTCACTATTTTCAAAAGCTTCAAGAGGTGTAAGATTTGCAAAATAATAACTTTTTACTTATCTCCATTATCTCGTTGTTGTTGTTTTTGTTGTTGCTGGCTCAAAATCTTGTTGTTTCTAGGAGTACATTCTTGCTGCTGAAAATTTTGATTTAATGGGTTCCTGCAGATGAAATAACTGATAAAGATTTGTCTATTGCTATGATTTTCTTTTATTTTCATCCCATCCTTCTAAATCACACTGACTTTACAATTTTCACTTCAGAACATGAATTCACATTGTTGTTGACAAGGTTAGCAATTTGTCTATGTCCATCAGAGGCAGGCCCACGACTACCTACATTATGCGTTACTCATAGTTTCCATAGAGTTTGCGAGTTTACAAACTTTCTTTTACTAAATTATATCATTATTTCATAAATAATCAGAAACAAATTTAATAATTAGTATTTGATTGCACAATTAATAATATGAATCTTAAGTATGCCAGAAATTTCGTAATTTCAATTATTCTTAAAAGAAGAGTAATTTTAACTGTTTGTACATATCGATTGTAACACATTAATCTCTTTTTGTATATTTTAGCCTGAAATATAATACACCATATACAAAATCATATGAGTTCTTTTAGTGAAACAGCTGAGATAATTTTAACCTATGCAAGAATCGATAGTATACGTGGTATCAGCTATCTCTATAACAAATAAGGTAATGTTAGAGGAGGATGATTCATTATAATCATGATCTGCATAAAGTGGTGGGGGCATTATATTGCACTTGAAAATTTGTTTCCATCCTACTATGACCTCATTCACGTAGATATTAAGAAGTGTTGTGGAGAGACAGCAACCTTGTTTGACTTCTTTATTTGTTTTTGCTGGTGCTGTTAGTTGTATCCCCATGTCAGTGAACATGTAAGAAGCTTCCACCATATGTACAGCTATCAGCATTAATCATGTCCAATCCTGCTACTTTTGTGTTTTTAAGGCTTTTACTATGACAGTACCCTCCTCAAGAGAGATATCTAATCCAAAAAGTTCATCTGTATATGGTTTTTTTTTCTTGGAATTCTTATCTTAATACCAAAGATTTCCAAAGTATGAATGCCAGGATTTCTTGTCAATCAGTTAGTTTCACAGTGTCTTTCTGTTCTTTATGTAACATTTTCAATGCCTTGCAACATAAAGACTATTGACCATGGACATCATTATCAATGTTTGAAGTGAATCTTTCTTGTAAACACTGATGGCTCTTCTTTACTAGGTTCTGTGCTGTATTTCTCTTTATTTGATAAACTTCCTGATTCTCTGCTGTAGGATTGCCTAAAAGTGTTCTGTATGCTGTATATTTTTTCTCAATAGCCTCTTGTATTTCTTCAGTCCAGATCTTTACATCTTTCTTAGTCTTAAATTTTCATTTCTTTCCCAGAACTTCCATGGCTGCTTTGTTTACAGCATTTTTAGGAGACATCGGGAAATTTGTAGTTTTGCCACGTAAAAATGTTATAGACCTGATGATGGCAGTTCACTAGTATTTGTAACTGATAGTTATTGAATGTTAAAACTGCATTTTGACATCTCATCTCATCAAAGATGAGGTTTGTGTATAATCTTAAACTGACGGATCTTTTCCCACATAATGAACTTTGATGCGACAGTGAATGGAGTACCGAAATTGGCAAAAACAACATGGAATTTGACAAAAGAACCACAAAATTTGATGGACACAGAATTTGGCAAAAAATTTACCAGATTAGGTAAAAAAGAATATTTTTGGCATTAACAACACTGGCTTTGGTAGGAAAGGGTAGTAAATGTGTCAAAAAATAAACTGAATTTAGCAGAAAATACACCAAATTGGGCACATAAATAATAATGTATTTGTAAAAAGTATTAATTTGTATAAATAATGATGACTCTGATAGAAAATAACACTTATTGTGGTGAAAAATAGCACTGAATGGAAAAAAAAGATGATAACAAATTTGGCCATAAAGTAAAATAATTTTTTTCCTGTTCTGAACCATAACAGGTTTCTTTTTAATTTGCTCATATCTTTTCTATTTGAGTGATAGTTATTACTTACAGAAACCAAGTACAGTATATTAACTTGTATCACTTTTACACCTCCATTTGAATTATATTCCTTTCTTTTAATTAAATTTTGTGCCATAATTGTATCATCACCCTCTGTCGGCCAACCAGTTCTGTATAAAGTTCTCCTCCAGACCTCTCTATGCCTTAAGATGTGTAGCTACATTCATCCATGTTGTCTCTGCATCCTTTCTTCATCTTCCTGCCTTCCATTAGGTCATTTTGTTGGTCTTTTCTTATGCCTTTGAATCCAACTAAGAACTTCCTCAGTCCATCAGCCATCCCTTTGCCTATGTGTATCTCCTGTCCATCATCATCATCATAGTCACAATTACATCTTCTGCTCTAGTTTCCCAGTACCACACACACACACACACACACACACACACACACACACTATAATTCGACAGTCCACATGGTAGCCACTCACCATCTCCTGTATGAGGTGTCAAGTAACAGTATGCATACAATAATTCTTGATGCAGTTCTCATTACCTCCCTGAACAACTCTGTTTTTTTTTTATGATTATCGCTCACTGTCGTTAGTCAAAGCTGGTAATACACATTTATTGTAAACTTTCCATTAGAAATACATTGAAAGCTTAGTTTTGAAAACTTGTGTTTAGCAAAAAGTATTTGAGGCCATTTTATTATCTATTTCTTTTGCCAAAAACACAAAAATTCAACTGATTGTATGACTTCATTTTGATGTGTGCAATGTCCTTCTGATGTATTGATTATACATTGTATAGTTTATTATAATTAATTTTCAGGGCAACTGTCAATCTTGGTCTAGGGCTATTAAGTTCTTCCATTAGTTGCAGAAATTTACTAGAGGTCACCAGTAAAATGTTGTCAGCAAAATGAAGTTGGTCCAGGTATGTTCCATGAGCACGTACGGAGAGGTGGAAAGTTCTTCTAGGCTTGCTGATAATAGTTTTGGTGATGTGGAATCTCCTTGCCTGCCTCCCTGTCAAATTGTGTCATTATTAGCTAGCTTTGTTTCTGATTCATCTCTTGAAGTATACAAACATTTTAAGAAATCTTTGAATGCATGTATAATTTTCTATCTCTTGTTAGTTAATGTTATATTATACGGAATAAAATCTGATGTATACTCAACATAAGTTCTTGTTTTGTCACATCCATATTTTTACTGTTTTTAATAATTTCTCTAAATTTTGTGCTTGAAACTTCCCCTTCTTATTTAACAGTGGCCTTGTTTCATTTGAGATTTTCTTTCCATTTGTCTCCTTCGCACCTGCAATATATTTTGCTGTTTGCTTAAGTGTGTTTTTTTACATAGATGCCCCTTTTTTCTGTACAGTTTTCATTTTTCAAGATCCTGATGTTGTTGGCATGCCTAGCAATTCTTAAGTAAGTTCTCAAAATCTACATTTATGAATTCCTGCCTGATGAGTTTGTTTCTTGTTAGCTCTGTGTCTGTTTTTATTCTTAATTTTACTAGTCCATTGGCAATTTAAATTCTAAAGTGGTTTTTGAATTGTCATAGCCTATATATAGTACATTTATTTTCTGATAAAGTTTAGTCGGTTTCGTTTTTTGTTCATGTGGTACTTGCAAAGTCCTTGTTGTATTTGCATTCTCATCACACTCTATTCCTATATGATTTCTTTCATTTATTCTGTTCTTCCTACAGTTTCGCACTGGAAAATCATTATTTGCTTTTTGTCTTACTTTTATTTTTTATTCTGGCTGTGATTCATCCAATGTCGGTAGTATTGTTTTTAGTTTGCATATTTACAATAGAATTATTTTTCTTCCTGCTCTGTTCCTGTGCAGTTAAATATTTGTTGTTGTTTTAATTCTATTTGGTGTATGTTTGCTCCAAAAATATTAGAATACATAAGGTTAAACATGTTATATAAAGGTCCATAACTATATACAGGGTGGTCCATTGATCGTGACTGGGCCAAATATCTCATGAAATAAGCGTCAAACAAAAAAACTACAAAGAACGAAACTTGTCTAGCTTGAAGGGGGAAACCAGATGGTGCTATGGTTGGCCCGCTAGATGGCGCTGCCATAGGTCAAACGGATATCAACTGCATTTTTTTAAATAGGAACCCCCATTTTTTATTACATATTCGTGTAGTTCATAAAGGAATATAAATGTTTTAGTTGGACCGCTTTCTTCGCTTTGTGATGGATGGCGCTATAATAGTCACAAACATATGGCTCACAATTTTAGACGAACAGTTGATAACAGGTAGGTTTTTTAAATTAAAATACAGAACGTAGATATGTTTGAACATTTTATTTCAGTTGTTCCAATGTGATACATGTACCTTTGTGAACTTATCATTTCTGAGAACGCATGCTGTTACAGTGTGATTACCTGTAAATACCACATTAATGCAATAAATGCTCAAAATGATGTCTGTCAACCTCAATGCATTTGGCAGTACGTTTAACAACATTCCTCTCAACAGCGACTAGTTCGCCTTCCGTAATGTTCGCACATGCATCGGCAATGCACTGACGCATGTTGTCAGGCATTGTCGGTGGATCACGATAGCAAATAGCAAATATCCTTCAACTTTCCCCACAGAAAGAAATCTGGGGATGTCAGATCCAGTGAACGTGCGGGCCATGGTATGGTGCTTCGACGACCAATCCACCTATCTTGAAATATGCTGTTGAATACCGCTTCAACCGCACAGAGCTATGTGCCGGACATCCATCATGTTGGAAGTACATCGCCGTTCTGTCACGCAGTGAAACATCTTGTAGTAACATCGGTAGAACATTACGTAGGAAATCAGCATACATTGCATCATTTAGATTGCCATCGATAAAATGGGGCCAATTATCCTTCCTCCCATAATGCCGCACCATACATTAACCCACCAAGGTCGCTGATCTTCCACTTGTTGCAGCCATCGTGGATTTTCTGTTGCCCAATAGTGTATATTATGCTGGTCTATGTTACCGTTGTTGGTGAATGACGCTTCATTGCTAAATAGAACACGCGCAAAAAGTCTGTCATTGTCCCATAATTTCTCTTGTGCCCAGTGGCAGAACTGTACATGATGTTCAAAGTCGTCGCTATGCAATTCCTGGTGCATAGAAATATGGTACCGGTGCAATTGATGTTGATGTAGCATTCTCAACACTGATGTTTTTGTGATTCTTGCACAATTTGTCTGCTACTGATGTGCGGATTAGCCATGACAGCAGCTAAAACACCTATTTGGGCATCATCATTTGTTGCAGGTCGTGGTTGATGTTTCACATGTGGCTGAACACTTCCTGTTTCCTTAAATAATGTTGCTATCTGGCGAACAGTCCAGACACTTGGATGATGTCGTCCAGGGTACCAAGCAGCATACATAGCACACGCCAGTTGGGCATTTTGGTCACAATAGCCATACATCAACACAATACCGACCTATTCTGCAATTGGTAAACGGTCCATTTTAACACGGATAATGTATCACGAAGCAAGTACCGTCCACACTGGTGGAATGTTACGTGATACTGCGTACGTATACGTTTGTGACTATTACAGCATTATCTATCACAAAGTGAAAAAAGTGGTCCAACTAAAACATTCATATTTCTTTACGTACTACACAAATATGTAATGAAAAATGGGGGTTCCTATTTTTAAAAAAATGCAGTTGATATCCGTTTGACCTATGGCAGCGCCATCTAGTGGGCCAACCATAGCACCATTTGGTTTCCCCCTTCAAGGTAGACGAGTTTTGTTCTGTGTAGTTTTTTCGTTTGATGCTTATTTCATGAGATATTTGGCCCGGTCACTACCAATGGACCACCCTGTATATCACTTGACACTTCATAAAAATGAGAAGGATCTGCACGTTTTCCGATCACTTTGAATGCTTCATTGCAGCATTAAACATGAGAAACAGCTACTAGAAGGGGGGCAAGTTCTTTCACATAATCCACACAGCAGATCTCATCTGTATGTCACATCACAAAGCTATTTGTCAAGATGGTAATTTGTGGTTGTTCATAGCTGCATGGTGTGAACATCAGGTCTGGACTTTAATGCTGGCCACTGCCCTAAATTCTCACTTCATCATCATCATCATGATCATCAACCTTTCAGTCAGGTATTAGCTTTCCATCTGGACCTATTAAAGCTAATTCTTCATTTTTGTGTAGTAATTACTCTTCATTAGTTGTGGATTGTGGCTATATTCTACCTCACTTTTCTTGCAATGATTTCTCTAGAGTATTTACAACAAATTGGCCGCAACATAGTATGTGACCTATCCAGTAGTTTCATACAGTTACTTTCCTAAACATGCTGTCTTTATAGTTCTTTAAAAGATTTAATGGATGGCAGTTATATCCATTCATTCTATTTTAATTTTTAACAGGTGTCTGAAGTACCATGTCTCAAATGCTTCAAAACCTTTCATTTTCTTTTTGTTATCATCAGTTTTCACTGCTGTAAATTGCTGGTAACTGATGTTTTCCTCATTTCTATAGTTGTATTGTTTGAGCATAGCATTTTCTTCTCTTCATAAATGTTGTTATGCTTCCCTACTTTGTTGTTTTTGCTGTTCACACAAAGCGTGGTGGCTGTTGGGGTCAATTATCAATGGGAAGTGCCTGTATGATCACTCCCATCAGCCTCCAAGCCACATGTTAACTTGATTTGTGTGAACAGTAATATCTTTTGCTTCATCTTTTTTCAATACATCTCTTACTATTGCATCCATATCTTGTAACATTATTTTGATGTTCTTTCTTAAAGGGATTTCACAGCTGTGTCACCTGAAAACTTGTATTCGTTCACCATTTATTTCAAAATGTGTTCATTATTCTTGACACTGATTTGTTGCATGTTCTGTGTAGATGTTGTATAGAGATGGGGACAGATTATATTTTGTCTAACAGCTATTAAAATGTAGCTTCTTTTTCTATATTGCTTTATCTTTACTATTGCTCTAGTTGTTCTCTTCAATTTATTTAAAAATTCATGTCTCTGTATTCTAACTTAATTATTTTTATAGTTTCCATTAGTTTGTTCCAGTTCAGTGTTGATTGCTTCCCTGGGATCTACAAAAGGCATTATTTATTATGTCAGAATGATTTCTGAGTATTGTAGTGGAAACAATTATTAACAGCAAATAAAATGTTATGTTTAACACAATTTGAAGCCCTATTGATTATACAAGGGACACAACTTCATGAAGTCCCTTGGAAATTACGATTCCTCAAGTGTGTTGGAGCTAACACATTGGATGCAGATTTTGTTGATCAGCTAATTAAATACTCACTTTAAAAACTTCTGTTCATTAATAAAAAGTATAGTTGTGACTGTGGAAGCCAGCCTCAAAATTGCCATATTGAGATGCACACATACAGCTGAACAGAAAATGTACATAACGTACTGTACTGTCAGTTCATAACCCAAACTGTTTGGATTTAGTCCCACATGAAGTCTCACAGCTTTTTGCAATTTTATCACTTTGTCAAAAGTGGCCAGCCTTTTCGTCATTTTGATGCTGCTTTCAACTAGTTTTTGGGTACACAACAGTGACTGTTACCTGTATCCTGTAATCTAACAACTCCTAATTGATTTTATTTTTGGGATGTGCTTTATTCTGCAGACTACGTCTTTTATTCTTACATTCTAAAACTACATTTTTCCCTATGCTGTTGACATATTTTATTTACTACATATATTGAATGAAATATGCAACAGCAAGTGCTTCACCATTGTGAACCACTTGTGACTTGGAACGTTATGGTGAAAAAGGAAGTCCAGAAGGCAGCAATCCATTGCTTTATTATTTCTCAGAAAATAGTTTGGAACCCAAGATATGGCTGCTTCTGTCATCGTGAACATTAATATTTTTACTATTAAATAAATTGATTCCTATTATTTAGAAACTTCCGTGACATATGCCTGAAGTGATAAAAAATGTGACCAGAGGCAGATTGGAATTGTGCTCTGTTTGAACAAGTATATTCCCTTAATCTTGTGACATGCTGTGCTGGTTGCCAGTTCCTTGAGAGAGTGAGTGCTATAATGGTTCAAGTGTTCACGGTGCATGAAGTTAAGTTTTTGTTTTAGGGATCTGGGATTTTAGCTGTGCTTTGTTGATGATTAGTAAAAAATCAAGCCACTGAAGGAAGAAGGCAGAGCATGGGGCTGTACCATAGTCAGCCATACTTAGAAACATGTTGATGAGGATATAATTAACAAAAGTCAGAACTTCCCCCCCCCTCCCCCACCACCACCACCACCACCACCACCACCTCCCACTATTGACAAATAGTGAAGAGGTGTGCAGTGACAATAATAGATCTTTTACCAAAATGGCAATACGTGATACCAGCGTCTCTAAAGAAACATTTCAGTTAGTTCCTCATTGGATTAAAGTAAAATGTCTGAACTGTTGAATAATTGCACCCTCAGGCGGATAACACTAATGAAATTAAGGTGATTAATCCTTGCTGTGTTAGTGCCATATAGGCCCTAATGCCATATTAAATTATCAACTACAGCAGGTCTGATGTTGACTACAGGCAGGGCTGATATTTCAAATCAATGAACATTTTCAGGTACAAAAAGGATTCCTCTAAGGTCAATAAATAGTGGTATTGGCTGCCTCAAATACAAGTTATCAGAATACCTGATATCCAAAGAAGTATGACAGCACTGTCAATTTGGTATACTGGCCCAGTGGAGTGTGGCTCTGGAACAAAGGTATTATGGTTGATTTTACTGTGGTGTCACTCTCTGAGAAAGCTTTTTGAGTCACAGAAATAATTGCTGCTTTTCATATGTGTGTTTTTTTTTGGGGGGGGGGGGGGGCAGACAGATGAATGAGGGTACCCAGTTATAAGTTGTGACAGGCCTACACACATAACAATTAGAAGCAAAGACACTAAAACTTTTTAAGTTCAAGTCTTCATATATCTATAAATAGTAGAGGTCATGTTTTTGGTATGACCACACCCCCAAAAAATATAAAATTTACAACAGAACTAGAAAAATAGGGTGGAGTGCCATTCCTGGCTGTGTTAGTTAAGATAAAGGCAAGTATATCCTTGGGCAATATTGTATGTAGGTAGACAAACCATTTTCAACCTCCACATCTCTACATAACACCTTGCTTCATAAAGAAAGGGCTTGAGTGGAGAATAACACCACCTACAAAAAATTTCCCAAAGGCATATGTACTCAGATGAACAAATCAAGCTGGTTTTACACCAAGAAAGCATTATATGTGAAAGAAAGAATAATACACATGGGTTGCAAATATGCCCAACGCTAAATCAGTCTTCCAAAAAGTTGATAGACTTGTGTTTAAACATGATATGGAATGTATACTATCTAATCAAAAGTATATGTACACCCATTTGACTTGCCTGTGTAAGAAAGGCAGGGAGTAATAGAAAAGCAGTAACAGTGGAATGGGTCGGTCATGAAAGCACAGTGACTTTGAACATGGACAAATCGGTGGAGGTCATTTGAGTGACATATCGATCAGGGACATTTCAATCCTTCTAAAACTGCCCATGTTGACTGCTGGTGGTTTGAGAACAACCACAGCGAAACCAAGTCCAGGCAGTCTGTAAGTACTGATGGATAGGGTCTGTTAAGTATTGCGGAGGGTGGTTGTAAAAAACCATATGCCACCAGCAGTCCAGATAGCATGATGACTGTGCTTAGGGAATTAAAAAGAATGAGGCACAGTGATCAAGGAGTTCTCATAAGCCATACTTCTCTGTAGTCAATGATACAAAGTGCTTTGAGGTGATATTAAGATTGATGCCCTCAGCAGATGACTGGGAATAACTGGTTTGGAGTGCTGAATCATGCTATATCCTTTGGAAATTTGATGAAATGGTTGGGGTTAGGCAAATGCCTGTAGAATGTTATTTGCTGTCATGTGTATCCACAAGTGTGAAGTACGGAGGAGGGTGTGTTATTGTATGGGGCTGTTTTTGATAGTTGGGATGTGCCTCTTTTTTGCACTTAAGAAAACATTAAACGAGGAAGGATAGGAACACAGTGCACCCTGTGATAAATCAGCATCGTGAGGCGGTTATTTATGGGCATTAACATTCCAAAAATTGACTGGCTTGCCCAGCGTCCCAACCTGAACCGAATGGAACATATTTGGAACAAGTTACAATCTTAAATGTGCTCCGGATCCCAGTGTCCGGATCATGACCTCTTCTGGTTACTGTTTATGAAGAAGAATGAGCTGCCATTCCTCCACAGTCATTCAGGCGCTTCATTGGAAATGTTTCCAGCAGAGTTGAAGCTGTCATAAAGGTGAAGGGTAGACTCACCTCATATTAATATATGCTAAGAAGTGTCTTGATACTGTTGATCATATAGTGTTTTTTTTAAATATCAAGTAGTTGGGTTCTAAACCAAAAATATTACAATATGACACCTGTGTAACACACTCGGTGGCAAGAAAAAGGCAATGTTTTAGAATATTAATATTTTGTAAGGGATATAAGTCAAGCCCAGGTATGATATGAAGATGCATATATCTTATAGTGTAGTTGGCAAGAAAAGTTCCCTGACAGCAGGCAGTGCTTTTGACAGTAGCTGTGAAGTGTAAACAGCTGCAGATGAAAATAGTAGTCACCTTGAGTCCAGTGACATCATTGAGGTGAGGTGTTGCTATGACGGCACATACAAAATCGTGTTTCATGATGAATTGAGGTAGATGTGTGCAGCAACTGTGCCAAGCTCATTGCAACTGTTAGGAATTTGCTTTTGCAGTTGTGCACAAAATGTAATGCTATTTTGTACCCATAAAGTAATCCGTTATTCCAGATGATGATATATGTCACTTTTAAGTTCTCAACATTCTATTAATTCTACAAATATCAAGAACCAAGTTATTGAGAACTTCACTGTAACACAGAATGTGTCTTGTTTGAACGGAGTACAATCAGTGCAACTTGCTCATTTTTTGTCATGCATCCCTTGTTTTGCTCTCCCACTGTTATGGCCATTGTATCGTGAACAGTGTGGAAAATGTACATTCCACATGTCACTCACTGGTCTGTATTTCTTTGCCAGATAGGGATCTCCCAAAATGTTATTCTTAATCTGAATACTCAGTATAGGTGTGGGACATTAAACTCACAATTTGCTGTGTTCATTCCTTAGTCAACAAGATATGTCCACTTAGAGAATCATCTGTTGCATTCATCAGATGAGCTAAACAGGTAGTGTGTATCTCTGTAGAGCACACAGTGTTGTTTCACAATAAGAGGAGAGTGACCAGCGCCATGATAGTTCATGAATGGACCATCTGTGCAGAACATCACATTCTAGTGGAGAAATACAGTCTGTTTTGCAAATGAAAGAGCGAGTGATGTCTAGAGTCCTCCCATCGTTGATAAGGGAATTTTCCATAGTGGCTGGTCCATCAATTTATTGTTATTGAATGGCTGGCTGCTTTTATCCAGTGCACTGCTTATAGAATTTTCTGCAGCCTATTTTCATTCATTTTAAAAAGAATTTTACAGCATGACAATTGTAGATTGGATATCGCTTCCTCAGAAGCCATTCCAGTACAGTGTGAGAGTTTTTAAGTTGTCTTGGTTGCTGTTTGGTTGTATTGTTCCTATATTTAAAAATTAATAATAATTTTAGTCTTTTTTTTTTCCTGGTAGCCATAAGTACTTTCTGAAGGAGGGTAAGTCATTTATAGTTTTGTTGTCCTTCCCTGTTTTCTTTGATGCTGATGTGTCCCTTTTATTCATGAGTAATTATTCTCTCTTGCAATGTACATTGTGCAATGTGAAACAGTTATTATTGATATTTGTTTAGGAAATGTTATTTGCCACTTAGGTTTATTTGATTCATTTCTTGATAATTCAAACTCTTTGACTCATTTCTTGATTTTCTGTGAAGATTTTCTTCCTTTTTAATTATGAACTTCTTCATGTAATTTTCTTTTATTTGTGCAGCACAGTTTCTGCTACTAATTAGATTAGTTGAAAGTAAGGTGCACTTTACTTATTTTGAAAGTTCTACATTTTTTGAGAATTAACTTTTCTACTTTGGGCAGATTATTTGAGTAGTGATTATATGGAAATGTTAAAACTGTTTGCCAGACTGGACTTAAAACGTAGTTCATTGCTACTCACTAGCAGTACACTTACAGTTTCATTGTGCGTTAGTCATCAATTTATTTATTTTTGCATTTTGTTACCACTTTTACAGAGATGTAGTAGCTGCAATAATATTATGTGTAATACATTTACCTCCAGTGCATAAAATACTGGTCCAGGTGACATCCTTACAAAAGTGATTATACTATCAAGTTTTTGAAGTAAGCAACTTTCATTTTGTAAATGAAAGAATTTGTTTGTTGAATGTCAAAAATAAGAGGAGAAAATAACATCTTTCTAAAAATTAAACTAAACTCCATCTGAACAGGCCTTGGAAGGCCAACGGTACTGACCTACTGTGGGTGTTTACAGCAACAAAAAATAAGTGTCAAACTGGAGGAAACTTCCTAGAAAAGAAACATTATATTCGGCTCCTGTGTCTCCCCATCTTCCTCTTCTTGCACGTATTAGAATTTTTTGTATGTTGTAAAAAATACCCGTGGAAGTTCAAAAGTAACCGATATGAATGCTGTTTAGTACACACCACTTGTGTACTGTTGCTGGCACACTAACACATACTGCATTGGGGAATGTATGATTTTGAGAAGTTGTACTATGAAAGTCGACTAAAGGTGTCATAAAATAGTGAGTTAATAACCAAGCAAGGCTAAGGACCTATGGTAACAATGGAAGTGAACATGGAGTGATGGAGCATTGAAACTACAGATAAAAAGAGCATTACTGAAGCAAAAATCATATAATGTGGTAGATTATATGTTGCCTGAGTAAGTAATTGATGCATAGCAACTGTATATATATGACAATCTTTTTTACACATTTATCTGTATGTGAATTACTAGAAATGTCAACATCAAACTGTCACTAATTTGTTTCGTCTTCTTTTTTTATAATTTTTTTCTTTACCTGAAGGCAGAGCTCACTAAAAATATTGCATATGCATGCTGCAATTTTTTTTTTCCTTCACATGATTGGTATTCTTACTTTCTTTTAAGTGTTCAGTAGTGGATAAAAGTGTGGAGAAGAGGAGGCATCATTGTATGAAACGCAGTTCCTGAGTATGCCACCATAGTTCCTTGAAGAGAAGCTGGAATTGAGGATGTCATAGTAGTAGAGGCACAACATGAAACAAATATTTATTGACATGTAAAACAACTATCTCTATAAAGTTTGATGATAAGTTAGCTACTGTATCCAGTGCATGAAAACAGTCAGTTGTGCTGTAATACTCTTGGACTGGTGAGTGCCTACCACCACCATTGAACAGAAACTGATTGACTGACCACGGAGCTTGTCACACCATTGGGGATCTTTATATTGAAATATATCAGTTTGGATCCGTGTTACTTACAGAGATTTCCACTCATCTCCCCACTATAATCGGACACAAGTGGCTCTGCACTCATGGCAGTCATTATTTAAATTATGTTTGCTGGGTGCCAGACTGCCGAAAGGAGACCAAAAATGATTTATACATTTTGGAACAGATTACTTGATTTTGGAAAACATTACATGAAGGAAATGTGCCCCTAGGGGATCACTTACATTAAAAAATGCATTATTAATTTTTATTTGCAATGAAACAACAAAATTAATCAATATATCTTGAAGTGTGTGGGTGGAAGATAAGTAATATGCTAATAATTTCATGTGGCTCCCTGGGGTAAAAGCAGTGGTTCTGTGCAAACAGATAACTCTTGAGTCCACCAAAACATGGTTGTCCCTGGGACTGAAGCCATAAAGATGTAAACCGATCAGCATCTCAATTGGTGCATGTCTATTTAACATGGCCATGACGGCCAGCGAATGATAATCAGCATGCGAAGATACATGTGGACATCTTGGGCTTCGGTAAAACAGTGATGGGTGATATCAGATAGATAACAGTCCACCATCTGAAACATCAGATTTTGTCTGTTTTTTGTGCTGTTGGTCTGAAGTAATGTGTTGTTCTGCCAAAAGTGGAGGCTGTTATTGACTGTTGAGACTTATTAATTCCTCTCAGTTTATTGACTGTTCTCTCATGCCCCCACAGTATGTGTTAGATATCACATGTGTATCTGGTTTAAGAAAAAAGGCTGTTTTGTATCTTCGTGTATAGACAACGTGGGCTGTATCCAGCAGAACACCACTGCAAGGGTACATTGTATTTGGCTATCCAGTCTACAAAATGAAAATTGTTCTTGTAGTGTCACATGTATTGTTAACTGTCTAGTCGACAGAGGTTGTGTAGGCTTAGCAAAAGATGTGCTGCCTGGCATCATTGGTCCCAAAGAGTCTACACAAATACCATTCAGTTCAAGAAAAAATTCCAGAGTTTCTGGAAATAATCATGATCAAAAAGTTGGCTAGTGTGTGGCAGCCAATGTGCATTATGATGTGAGCTCCAATCACAATTTAGTTATTCAGAATTTAGCCAGTGTCCAACACAAAGCTGGAACAATGGTAAAAACATAGTCATTACCAACTGGGAAAGTTACAACTTTCTGGGAGGAGACACAAGGAGGAAATTTTACAGTTGTGGATAAAAAGAGAAGTGGAGTTGGATTTTGAGCATTTTACGTACATTATCCATCCCTGCTCATCATGTGAATCAAGCTTTAGGCTTACCACTGAACATGATGTTAGAAACTTGCCCCATTTTCAGAACATGTAGGCTGTGGCACAACATTGTCAAGACCTTGATGACCACTGTCTGCCTGCAGAAACTAGAGGATGAGTTTAAACGACGACTACAAAAGCACAGAAGTGCTGAGATCTGATAAAACAGATGCTACTTGATGACTGATTGGACAGATAAGCAGGCAGTGAAAAGCACTCATCAGAGAAACAAGCCTTTCCATGGTGAGGATGGCCTTGAGTGTGAGGAACAAGAAAAGGTGGAAGTGATGGCTGAAGAGCTAAGGGTCACAATTCTGAAGGAAGGAGGGAAGGAAGGAAGGGAGGAGAAGGATTGGGTTTAACATCCTGTCGGCATCGAAGTCATTAGAGATGGAGCACAAGCTCAGATTGTGTCAAGAATGGGGAAGATGTTGGCTATGTCCTTGTGAAGGAACCATCCTGACATTTGCCTGGAGTGATTTGGGGAAATCACAAAATCCTAAATGAATGTGGCTGGGTTGGAGTTTGAACAGTTGTCCTCCCAAGTGAAAGTCCAGTGTCATAATTCTAAAGTCACATCATTGGTGACAGTGAATGTTACTGGCAGGAAATGACAGCATTGGATGAGTGACTCAGATAAGGAAAAACAAGGCCAACAACAGAGTTCAGGTTTGTTAACAAGCCTACAGTCTTGAATCCTAATAATGTGTCAAGGTAATCACACATTCCCTGGCCCTGACTGATTTGTACATCTCTCCTTAAACTCTTCCCTCCAGCCACCATAACCTCTCTTGTGAAGCATTTGCAGTTTTTGGCTGAAACTGTCCTACTTCTCTTCAGCATGGAAAACTGTGCAAGTTATGATCCTTCCTAAATTTAACAAAAACCTACTACTCATTGAATACTACTATCCTATTTAAGAGATCTCAACAAACTCCTTGAGTGAATAATTCTTACCTGTCCCCAGCACCCTTTCTGCCCTCTGAAAATAACTCTGGGGGGGATTCTGATGTATGAGTACTTTGGTTTCTGCAACGAGCATTCCAAACTCCAATTATCACTGTGATGGGTTGATCATGTCCATATTGTCAGGGTGAAGGGAGATGACAGGATCAGTATTTCTAATATTGATAAAGTTTTTGACTACATCTCTCTGATGGCCTCATCTACTTGGATGTCCTGAGCTCATAATCTGGATTAATGATTCCACCCTTACAAAGCAGCAGTTCTTTGTAAGTATTGGTTCCATCCAATTGAGGTTGGACTACCACAAGATATTGGGTTAGGCTGTAAACAGTACTCTGTTTACATGAATGACATGCCTAAACAGATTGACAGTGATATTGCACTTTATGGAAATGATACTGTTGTCTGTAAGAGCTGTTGCAGTCTCTTCATCACTTGATAATCACAGCAGTGCTTGGACAAAATTAACCAGTGGTGCAGTATTCAGAAAATTAACCTATATGTTTCATGAACAAGTACAGACTCCCTAACTCTCATTGGTGGGAGGGATTTGTCTTGCTGTCATTCGGTGACATAATTTGGCCTTGTAATAGATGGACGTATTACTTTGAACAATAACATAGTTAATTATAATTATGTGGAATGAGTAATTTTACATTCACGTTATTCATTCATATGTAAATAGGGCTATATGCTAAGTTTTCAATTGTGTTTCTCTGAATACTATTGTGAGTCAGTAGTTGCTACCCATCACCTATTGAGCATTACAGAAATAGAAATTCTTCTACAGAATAGTAGGAGTTGTCAAGAAGAAACTTTTGCGGTTATTTTTCAGATTTAACTTTGCTGGCAGCATTGTGCACTCCTGCTTGTGCTAAAGACAACCCTAATGTGGAGTAATGAAAGTCTTTTTTTTTCCTTGTGGAATTGTAGTTAGGTATATTGTTCTTTCTGAACTGCAGTGGATCGTTTACAGCTAATTTTATCGGGAATAAATATATTCTGAGACAAAATGCCTAATTCCTTAAATAGATGTGTTCAAGGTGGTTGTAGGTGGGCACTATATGTTATTCTTACAGGACATTTTTGAGCAATGAACACTTTCTTTCAAGCGGTGGCGGTACCCGAGATTATTATTCCATATGAGATTATTGAGTGAAACTACACTTGCGGATTTGTGCCTCCTGAAGATTTGCAGTGATTCAAAGTGCAAATTGAAATTAATGGAAAAAATAAATACCTAATTCATATGAAACCCATTAAATCTAACCATTTAAAGGAAAATAACTCAGCTACCACACACAAAGTTTTTCAAAAGAAGGGTTTATCATAACTTGAAAGTTCACTTTTGATATATGCTCCCGATTCACCAACATTTCACTGTAGTATGAAAACAGCTCCTGTTTTGTACATTTGCCTTCAGCATAACATTTCACAGCTTCTACATTTCATTATGTGAAAAGTTGTTTTCCCACTAAATTATGAAGGAAATTGTATCTCTTCAGAATAACTACACAGCTGGCACCTGTCATTCTACAGGTCATTATTACAATCCTATGCTTGAAACAGGAACCTAGGGCTGTTAACACAGTTTTGAATGGATCTGTCCATAAGAGTTGTTAGCTTACTTTAAATGTACAGTACAGGGTGTTTGTTGTTTCCTTCACCCCTGTCTGAAGTATTGCCTCACCGTGTTTTTCGGCAGTTTACTAGTTTCACCACAAATAATTTGTTTTCCGCATTCTTTTAATCTGTAACCAGAGGTAATAGTTTATTTGGTGACAGCACAAATCCAGATATTTTTATAAAAAAAAATCATACAAAAAATATGATGTGGTTTGAGAGATCATTAATGTCAAGCATAATTTAAGCTGTGTATTTTCATAGTATGTGAGTGTAAATACAAAAACTACCAAATATGCCACTTCGGTTTCACAAACACGCAAATCAGCATGGTGTGCCTGCTCGGTTTGCTCCTATCAGTGAATCACAGCAGAGAGAGCAGAGAGCACATGACATTGTGCAAATGAGTTTGGTTTGCTCCTGTCAGTGTATATATATATATATATATATATATATATATATATATATATATATAAAAAAATAAAAAAACAAAGATGAGGTGACTTACCGAACAAAAGCGCTGGCAGGTCGATAGACACACAAACACACACACAAAATTCAAGCTTTCGCAACAAACTGTTGCCTCATCAGGAAAGAGGGAAGGAGAGGGGGGGGGGGGGGGGGGGAAGACGAAAGGAAGTGGGTTATAGCGAAACATTCCACGTGGGAAAAATATATCTAAAAAAAGTGCTGGCAGGTCGATAGACACACGAACATACACACAAAATTCTAGCTTTCGCAACAAACGTTTGCTTCGTCAGGAAAGAGGGAAGGAGAGGGAAAGACGAAAGGAAGTGGGTTTTAAGGGAGAGGGTAAGGAGTCATTCCAATCCCGGGAGCGGAAAGACTTACTTTAGGGGGAAAAAAGGACGGGTATACACTTGCACACACACACATATCCATCCACACATATACAGACACAAGCAGACATATTTAAAGACAAAGAGTTTGGGCAGAGATGTCAGTCGAGGCGGAAGTGCAGAGGCAAAGATGATGTTGAATGACAGGTGAGGTATGAGTGGCGGCAACTTGAAATTAGCGGAGATTGAGGCCTGGTGGGTAACGGGAAGAGAGGATATATTGAAGAGCAAGTTCCCATCTCCGGAGTTCGGATAGGTTGGTGTTGGTGGGAAGTATCCAGATAACCCGGACGGTGTAACACTGTGCCAAGATGTGCTGGCCGTGCACCAAGGCATGTTTAGCCACAGGGTGATCCTCATTACTGACAAACGCTGTCTGCCTGTGTCCATTCATGCGAATGGACAGTTTGTTGCTGGTCATTCCCACATAGAATGCATCACAGTGTAGGCAGGTCAGTTGGTAAATCACGTGGGGTGCTTTCACATGTGGCTCTGCCTTTGATCGTGTACACCTTCCGGGTTACAGGACTGGAGTAGGTGGTGGTGGGAGGGTGCATGGGACAGGTTTTACACCGGGGGCAGTTACAAGGATAGGAGCCAGAGGGTAGGGAAGGTGGTTTGGGGATTTCATAGGGATGAACTAACAGGTTACGAAGGTTAGGTGGACGGCGGAAAGACACTCTTGGTTGAGTGGGGAGGATTTCATGAAGAATGGATCTCATTTCAGGGCAGGATTTGAGGAAGTCGTATCCCTGCTGGAGAGCCACATTCAGAGTCTGGTCCAGTCCCAGAAAGTATCCTGTCACAAGTGGGGCACTTTTGTGGTTCTTCTGTGGGGGATTCTGGGTTTGAGGGTATGAGGAAGTGGCTCTGGTTATTTGCTTCTGTTGGTATGTCTGGCCCTCAAAAGTGAAGAAGTTGTCGGTCAGGACGTAGCTGGCTAAGGTGATGAGGAAATAGGTTTTAGGTAGGGTGGCAGGTGATCAGCGTGAAAGGAAATGCTCCATCGCAGCGAGGCCCTGGACGTGCAGAATATTTGTGTATAAGGAAGTGGCATCAATGGTTACAAGGATGGTTTCTGGGGGTAGCAGATTGGGTAAGGATTCCAGGCGTTCGAGAAAGTAGTTGGTGTCTTTGATGAGGATGGGAGACTGCATGTAATGGGTTGAAGGTGTTGATCTACGTAGGCAGAGATACGTTCTGTGGGGGCTTGGTAACCAGCCACAGTGGGGCGGCCCGGATGATTGGGTTTGTGGATTTTAGGAAGAAGGTAGAAGGTAGGGGTGCGGGGTGTCGGTGGGGTCAGGAGGTTGATGGAGTCAGGTGAAAGGTTTTGCAGGGGGCCTAAGGTTCTAAGGATTCCTTGAAGCTCCGCCTGGACATCGGGAATGGGGTTACCTTGGCAAACTTTGTATGTGGTGTTGTCTGAAAGCTGACGCAGGCCCTCAGCCACATACTCCCAACGATCAAGTACCATGGTCGTGGAACCCTTGTCCGCCGGAAGAATGATGATGGATCAGTCAGCCTTCAGATCACGGATAGCCTGGGCTTCAGCAGTGGTGATTAGAGTCTTGCATGACCGAGTAAGCGAGCACAAAGTACGAAATGGGGCGAGCACACCCTAACTGGATAGGCTGCCCGCACTAGTCCTTGTGACCGAGCATAGATGCCGTGACCGAATACGTAGCACGTAACTTCAAACACATTACACGTGTCATTATCCGTGTGGTGTGTCTCTCTCTCTGTAACCATGCAGCGCGAGGAATCCAGTGCAGTAAGATGTAAGATTGAAACCAATGTTTACACATTGAAGAAACTGGAAGGTCTAAAAAGCCTAGTATGGAGTAAATTTGTGTTGGTGCGTCTACTGGGTACGTATCGTGCATAAATTGCTCCACATTATCGTGTTTCCAGTCGGGAACCACTCATTTAAAGAAACACAATTGCAAGAAACCTCACAAAGATACAGCTCCTTCACGGATATCGGCAGTAATAAGAAATAGTATTACAGCAAAGTGTGTTGCCATGTGTGCTAAAGATATGAGACCTTTTAATGCTGTTTCCGGTGAAGGTTTCAGAGAACTAGGCCAAGAATTAGCACATCTAGGTGCGCATTATGGAGAAGTTAACGTGGCAGATGTCATGCCACATCCCTCTACTATAAGCAGACATGTCAAAGAACGAGCTGATGCAATACGAAACTACATTAACACAGATTGGTCTGTTGTGAACAATGTTTTATATACAACAAAATTGCCGGGAGTTAAGAAGACGGGAGTAAATATTATGAAAGAAATTGAAGAGAGGATGGGTGACTGGGACATTTCGCCGGACATGTTGCACAGTTTTGTTTTTGTCTCCGACCAGGCTGCCAATGTAATAAAGGCTTTGGAAAATCACGAAAGGATTCCTTGTGCTGCTCATTGTATAAACACACACTTAGCCATAGTTTCGATGAGGATAACTTCTTACTAAATCATGACCCGAACATCACATCAACAATAAATACTGCAAAATGCATTATAAGGTACATTAAGAGAAGTAGCCTCTGCTCGTCTTTGGAATCATCGTTGAAACTAGAGGCCTACACACGCTGGAACAGTTTGTACACTATGCTGGCATCCTTACACACTCTATTATCATAGATCCTTCAAGTACTGTGTCATCACCACCCAGAAAGAGAGTTCGTTTCAGGGAATGGGGAACAACAGATCATCCGCAGCAGATGAAGTAGATCTCTACATTTTAATGTACCCCGGAGATGATGATGACATCTTAAAGTGGGGGAGCAGACATGAAACAGATCTACCAGGCCTGGCTGCAGTTGCACGACATATTTTATGTATCCCAGCAACAAGCGCACCTAGTGAAAGATGCTTTAGTAAAGCCGGCATGTTACTAACAAATCGCCGCAGCCAATTAAATGCGGAACGCGTAAGTGATTTACTGCTGATAAACAATAACTATAATTTTGTTTCTGTTGCAAACATGTGAGAAGTACGAGAAGTTACGTCTTTAAATGATTAATGTTCTTTGTATGCTTTCTTTATGAAGATGGTTGTCTTCTAGATTACAGGGACAACACTTATTTAATGTTTCCTATTAATGAAAGGAAAAATATATCTTCTGTTTGGAAATGAGACTCGTCTTCTATCCACGATTGTATTGAAATATCATTTTACTTCCCAATTGCTTTATGAATTTAGCTGTGTCTCATACCCGTTCTTGGAAACATTACTTTTGTATTAAAAGAGAGAGAGACAGAGGTAAATACATTGTGTGTGTGTGTGTGTGTGTGAGTGTGAGAGAGAGAGAGAGAGAGAGAGAGAGAGAGAGAGAGAGAGAGAGAGAGAGGGAGAGGCGTTGGATTTGCAGCGAGCCGGGGCGAAGCGAGGTGAGACGTCAGCGGTGACCGGTCATGCTCGGTTATCCGCGTGTCCGGAATCCGGACATCAGACATGGGGCGAGTACGTGACCGAGTCGAGTCGTGTGGGGCCGGAAACGAGCGGCTCGGTCCCCCTGTCAACAGGCGAGCAGTGACCGGTCAAACATTGAGCGTTGCAGCACTCTAGTGGTGATGTTGGGAGTAGGATTAAGGTTTTTTAAGAAGGATTGAGATGCAAGGCTGGAAGTCAGAAATTCCTGGAAGGCTTGGAGAGGCAAACTGAACAATCCATTGCCCTCACCCACCTAATCCTTCACCTACACATCAACTCAGCCAATGAACACACCCGTCAACTCCTATCCTTAATAAAAGTCCTCAATCTTTCCTCTCCCACATCCACACCGGCTGTTCAGAGCATCCTGCTACAGGCCAACCGTAAATTAGAACAGCATGCCACCCTCCACCTCAAAAAACTATCCAATCTCCTGGTTTCCCACCTCTGGAAAGGCAACTCACTCACCCTTCACAACCTTTCCAGCAAACCTCAACCTCCTCTCATTGCACACAAACCCAGTCTCTCCCATCTACTCAATCTCCCACTTCCAGCTCCACTCCCTCCAAAACCTCAAAATTCCAATCAACACAATCTGGAACCACAACACCCTAATTCAGTAGTTAACCTTTCCTCCAAACCTCTCTCCCAATCCGAAACCTCTGTCCTATCCAAAGGCCTCACCTTCAGCCCCACTCCCAGATTCAACCAAACAGCCCTCGTCAAAGATTTATTGTCCTACACTCGTACTCTCTGCTGGAAATATCACTTTGCCACGAAGAAAAATGATCCTAATCCTACTCCTAATGATCCAACTCCCCAAGACACCATCCAAATTGAACACTGCCTGGAACAGTTCCGTCCTCCGTCGCAGTGGGACCCACCTCCTCTTCCTCAAAATCACCCTCTCCAAACCTTCTAGGAATTTCTGACTTCCAGCCTTGCATCTCAATCCTTCTTAAAAAACCTTAATCCTACTCCCAACATCACCACTGCTGAAGCCCAGGCTCCTTTTTTCCCCCTAAGGTAAGTCTTTCCGCTCCCGTGATTGGAATGACTCCTTACCCTCTCCCTTAAAATGTAGTGATGTTTGCATGACATGTATCCTGGCCTGTGATTGCTTCATAGAAATAAACCAAGGAGACCACATGTTAAGTTACATGTTTTCAGGACGTACAGTGTCGTATTTGATGGTTATTGTATTTGTATCTGCATATCCTGAATGTATCAGTTTCATTAATGCATCACATTAAAGATATCTTGAGAATGTGTCACTTTTTGTACAATAAGTTCTGTAAAAGTGTCAGGAAATGTCACATATGCTTTGAAACTTTTAATTGAATGAGGTTCATCGGAAGTACGGTATTTTATTTTGATGTTACATCATAGATCGTTACATAGGAAATGTACTATCATTTGAAGCTTGTACATGGACATCAGCTCTGAGTGCTACGTAAGTAGACTTGCAAAGTTTCACAAGGTGCATTTTTTTGCTGTGTATATTCGTACTTGAGACAAACCTATTTGTAATTTTTTAAACAAACCTGTGTGGAATGTGTAATACATTCTCCACTAAAATAATAATGTGGCATAAGTAATGCATACACAATGGAACATGACATAAACCAAAAAAGTTTTTAAAAATTTGAAGACAACAGTCTAATCTGTTAAAACCAGTCAATAAAAAACAGTTTTGAATGTGGAAGGCTATAAAAAAAAATTCTTTAAATTATTTGTACTCAAGCTTTGTAAATTAGGAAATTTGAGGTAGTAATCTGATGGTGGGGATGAATTACTATTTCCTAGCATTGTGAGGTAATTTTGAGGTGGACGTTCTTTCAGTGTTTTGCACAGGACTTGTGTGTTAGCATCTAGAACCAATACTGATAGTGTTGAAAAATATTCTAGATGCCAGAAGAGTAATCAAGGAAGAAAGCAGGAAGACTGGGGCTTTATGTGTCATCAGTGATGAGATCCCTTGATAAGGAATACAGGCTTGGATTGGACAGTGATTGGGGAGCAATAGTATAAATGTTCCTTTCGAATGGAGTGTCCTGCCATTAGATTAATTTAATTGATGAAACCACAGAATACCTAAATTAGGATGGCAGGTCAGGGACTTGAATCCTGCGTCTTCTGAAAGTGAATACAGCACTTCACAATCTTATCCCTTCCTGCCAGTTATCCAACATGCCTCATCTGGGCCGACCGGTGTGGCCGTGCGGTTCTAAGCGCGTCAGTTTGGAACCGCGTGACCGCTACGATCGCAGGTTCGAATCCTGCCTCGGGCATGGATGTGTGTGATGTCCTTAGGTTAGTTAGGTTTAAGTAGTTCTACGTTCTAGGGGACTGATGACCTCAGTAGTTAAGTCCCATGGTGCTCAGAGCCATTTGAACCATTTTTTGCCTCATCTGGACTAGTGTGGCCCTTCTCTAATTTTGTGGAGAACCAATCATACCCTTATATTGGCTATCCTATTATGATGGGGTTGCTGCTCCTAAGGGCCTGCCTGGCCTTCTTTGATGCATAGGTAATCACATGACAATTAATGCCTTTATGACTGGCCACTGAAATGTGGCACAATACTATCTTGAGGAGAATATACTTTCATTTTGTGCATTTATATATGCTTTCAGCATTGAATATCACAGCTGGTAGAAACTTTCAAAGTTGTGGAAATCGGGTTTTGTACCTCCCCAGTGTTTTTTAACCAGAATTGAATTTTCATAGATTGATTCAACCACACAACTGACTGCAGTCTACGTAATCCTTCAGATATCTTGTGGTACTCTTTAAAATTGTCTGTCTCTGTAGCTGAGTGATCAGCATGGCTGGCTGCCTTGCAGATAACCTGCGTTTAATTCTTGGTACTGTCAGGGATTTTTTTGCGATGGGAGTATTGGGAAGGGTCTACTTAGCCACAGGATGCAAAATGAGAAACTACTGGAATGAGAAGTATTGGCACCAGATGTGCTAAACTGACAATGGCAGGGAGAGCAGTGTGCTGGCTCTTATCCCTCCATATCGCATCAATATGTCATTGACTGAGGGTGATATGGTGGTCAGCCGGTCGGTCCCAATTGGCTCATTTGTGGCAAGAATGGTGGCACTTACTCTTTAAAATTCTGAGATTCCAAGCTAAACATCGAACTTTTTGAATTCTCAATTGGCACCTCATTTGGTGTGCATGATATTGAGCTTCACCCAAAGGCATGTCAGATTTTTCTCTAGTTTATTTTATTTCTAATGTGAGAGCAGTTATTTCACCAAACATTTGACCATTCTGTTGTAATCTTTTTCTTATTTTTCAAATTTAGTTCTTCAAATACTTCTCCAGTGACTGGCAATTGGAATTCTTTATTCACCAAAATAATCTGTTTTTTGATTGTGGTTCCATCTTTGTCAGAATTGGACATCTCTGATGCAATGTTGTTGGAGCCCTTCCATGTTTTCTGGGTATATTAGGTGGCTGGTCATGCTTGTGCACGTCAGATGATGCCTGAGACATTCTGTAGGTGTAAGAAGAACCCTGACCACTAGCAGGCTGTTGCCAGCTTTTAACTGTGAGACACTAATGGCTGTTAGTCATACATAGAGCTGTGACAACACTGAGGTGTTACCATAGAAATTTTTACAAAATCACTTTCCTAATGTCTTCTGTCCTTGAAATGTCCTTAATATAGTACTTGGTGCAAAGAAAACCATTTTGACACTTAAATACCACACCAGTGTAAATTTGTATGTGCAAAATGGCTAGACCATGAAGAGATGTAGTTTTTACTCTTCATTTACATAGAAACTGCAGTAGTTTGTGAAATATTCAATTTTTTCTTAAATCACTAAGTTTTTTAATTACTCGGATATTCTCAAGGAATAAAAGCTTTTTTTGCAAAACTACACCTCATGTTGGTCAGTTTGATGTTATCCATTTCCCACTCATTGTTTGGCTATGAAAAATCGAACCAAAATTCTCCCTCAAACCACTGTTTAATTTTTTCTTAATTTCCCTCATTACTTGCAAGCATTTAAACCCTTTTTCACCAATTTCTTTGCTGGTCGATTTCATACCCCATTTATCCATTTCCCACTCATTGTTTGGTTGTGAACATTTGGACAAAAATGCATAGTGTAATTTTCCTTCAAGCACTTCATTTTTTCCTTTGTTTTTCTACACATGTTGGTGAATTTGATACCCCATTTGTCCATTTCTCACTATTCGTTTGGCTATGAAAATTTGAACAAAAACTCATTGCGCAATTTAGAGGGAGTTGGGTTTTTGTTACTCTCAACCAGTAATAACTGTTGTTGCCACATAACCATCACTTTCAATATAATGACACATTCCATGGATGATGTCAGTGAACCACACTTAAAATGAAATTGGTCAGTGGACGAACAGCCATACCAGGAATGATATTTGACCATGAGAGTAGGAAATATGTAATTTATAATTAACACATTGTTATGTAGTTGATCAAATCCTTAATTTTATAACACAGTCTTACATGTGAGTGCATAATATACTACTTTTCAACATAAATGCACTGAGTGATAGCAGTCAGTTTTGCTGGTCTCTGTTATTCATTTGTGTTCTCCTCTTGAAAAACACAGAGAAAATATTATATGGACTTCTCATAAATCACCTGCACTATCATATAAGTAACTATAGAGAACTCAAAAAGTTTTGAAGCTGAATTGTTATTAGGTGTGCTGAAGAAATGGTTGAATGAATAAGTAAATGATTGCATTATACTAACCAGAATACTAAAAAAATTACTGGAAATCATTGAAAACTTGATTGATAATCCAAATTTAAAACAGGAGAAAACCAGGTGCTGTTTTGTCACATTCTTCCATTTCCATGGTTCAAACATAATGTCCCCATTAACAGGCAAATGATCAGCACTGTATTGTGAACTTAGTAAATCTGTACTGACAAATTCATAATTACTTTAGAGAAAGTATCAACAGATTTGAATTATTTCATGCTGTTTGTTAATGAAATGCAATATAACTTCAGAATCTGTTTTGGTGTGCAGTCGTCCCAGGTAGGATAATAACTACCATTAGAGACACCTACTCCCAGCCAGTTTTTTAAATTTAATGTGGAGCAAAGTAGGTGGAGAAAAAAGAAAGAAGGAACTTAATGTCATCTTAGAAAAGTTGATCTTGTATATTAGTTCAGAGTAATTATTTCTTATTTCATTTCAATTACAGGTCTTGCTGAGTGACTCGGGCTTATATCGCCATGTTGGTTTCATCAGCAACATGCATACACAAGCGTTTCAGGGTGATGAACCTGTCATTCCAAGGCAGGTGACAGATGCATATGTATTTATTCATATGTTCAAGTATAAATTTACAGAAAAAACAGACATTGTTGATTTTGATGTTATATGTGGAGATTTCAATGCTGATAACATGTCTCCAGGTAAAAGTTTACTGCACACTATTAGATATTTCTGAGTCAGATTTATGTTCTGCTCTATGTTTTGGTTTTGTTTTGAAATTATCATCAGATTATAATAGTACCAGGAACAGACATTTGATTTTGATGTTTTTATGGTTGTAGAAATGTTTTTGTAGACCGTAAATACTTTAGGGTTAAAGGAGACCACTCAGCAATAACAGAAGCATTGAATTGTTGATAAACACACACAAAAGAAGGAAAACGTGTGTGTGTGTGTGTGTGTGTGTGTGTGTGTGTGTGTGCGCGCATGTATATTCAGGTACTCTAGCTCATCAAAGGATATCTCTGAAAGCTAGCAAGTTTTCCTTTCTCCATCTTTTGTGTGTAGCTATTGAGGATTGTATGCTTCTGCTGTTTGATGGTAGTTTAATAGTATAGACAATAACAGGAAGATTGCTAAAATATGATGATAATGTATGCAGAGGACTTATTTTGGACAGTAGAGTACCAGACTTGGAAGAAAATGAAGTAATTAAAATGAGAAATTTTTGGTTTGCTTGTGTAGTTGCGAAAAGATGTTGATGGAATTGCAAAATAGAAGCACGTATAGAAATTTTATAAGTAACATAATTACAATATACCAAATATTGCTCAAGATATACACAAGTTTTATTTATTAATCAGTGTGTGTTTATACTTATTTTAAATCCATTCTTATTTTGCTATAAAAATGATCAGCTTTTGGAAAACGAGTTGACAAAAAAGAAAAGGATGAAAAAACCATAATAACATGTCTTTATTTATTTAGTAAAATCTGCTGACAGTATTAAAATATCAAGTTCCTTGGTAAAAATCAGACAATGGAAACTCCAGGTAGGAGTATCAATGATGTAGGAAAAAACAGATTGCTACTTACCATACAGAAGACACATAAAATTGCAGACAGGCACAATTAAAAGACACTTACATAAAGCTTCTGGCCACAGCCTTCATCAGCAAAACACACACACACACACACACACACACACACACACACACACACACACACACACACACACACACACACACAACAAAACAAGCGCCCTCCAGCATCTTGGGCCGGAAGTTCTTTGGTAGTCAGTTTCGATATGAAAGATAGTGCCTTTGGATCAGGCCACGCCAACTCAGGTGCTTCAAGAACACCAGCCAGCACCGCCAAAAGCACCAGTGCTCTACTGTACTGCCAGTGGGGTGAGGGAGGCACACACACCACTGTTGTGGCAGTGGCAGGAGAGGAACGTGTTGTTGAACAGGGCTGGTGAAATCAGCACTTGGCAGGCGGCATGCCAGTATTAAAACAAATTATAATAATAATAACAGTTTTGTGTACAGACAGGATGAATAGTTTCATTGCTCTCCTTATTTTGCACTAATTTGCAACATTCTTTGTTTATCTTTAGCATGGCTTTGAAGCCCGTAATTTTCCAATATTTGGAATAATTGTTATTGCAGTTGCAATTCGAAGTATAGTTTCCAATGAAGCATCGGACAAACTTGCCCATGTTTTTGTTTTGTTAATCTTCATAATGGAAAACATTTGTTCACAAACAAACATTGTTCTGAATGTAGCAACACATTTAAGGTCAAGGGCATGAAACCTGAGGAATTCTTGTTGATCAGTGCCTTTATGAAATGAAATCAAATCACCTTTGTAATGGTTATGATGTGCCAACATTGAATAGCACTGTAGTTTTTTCAGCTCAACATGGAGACTTGGTGGGGCACCCTCTGGATGCACCAAAAAAGGTGTCATAGAAACTTTGAGTATAGGTTTTACTAGTTTTATTTCTCCAAACCTATCTTCAAATTCTTTATGCAATGACTGTACCGCTTTTGTGTGATCATTGATGTGTTTATAAGTACCTAAATTCAAGGATATTAGAGAGGGAATATTGTCCAAATTTCCTCTTTGAAGCTGACTTTTAAAATGCAAAAGCTGCAATTTGAAACTTTCAATACAGTCACACATAGTGCCAATTAATTTATTTTTCCCTTGTTGTGAGATATTTAAATACCCCATGATGTCTTTCATGAAAGTGAGGTCAGTGATCCATTGCTCATCATTCAAGTCTGATTGTGGACAGCCTTTCATATCAGTGAACACAACTATTTCTTGTCTCAAATCAAAAAAGACTGAGAGTAGAGCAGCTTAATCATTGTGTGACACAGTAAAAAGGAATGTCTTTGTGAATTGATTCAAGATCCTTCAAAAATCCTTTAAATTTCTGCTTTGCTTTCTACTCTAAAAGGCAGTGTATTTTCAAAATTGGGGGAAGCCTAGTTTGTGCACTTTTTTGTTCATACACTCTACAAAACTTACCCCTTCCAACAACACTTCAGGGCCCCCATCAATCGCAGTGCTGTAAAGGCACTTGAGTAACAACTGCATATCATTCAGAACCACCTCTATAGCCAGGAAAATATCTTCCCCGGTTGTGACACTTTTCAAAGAAATGACATCCAACAGTTCCCTGGCAACAGTGAAACTTTTTTCGACATATCTTACTATGAAAATTGCAAGATGAGCTATGCTGCGATTGTTAGTGCTCTCATCGAGGGCAATTGAGTACTCTAAGAAGTTACGACATTTATTGGGCAGGTGCTCCTTTAATTCCACAACAATTTCATGCACTCTTTGAGAAATTGTATATTCAGACAAGCTTAGCATCTCAAATAGGGCCACTGCAGATGGACATATTACTTCCGATCACTCTTTTTATAAATTAGCCATTTGTGAAAGGTCTTCACTTTATGCAATTTTCAGTGCAACAGATATAGCTTGCTCGAACTGTGCTTTCCGATGTGCAGTTCAGTTCAGAAGCCTGTGGGACAACAGCAATAATTAACTTTAAAATCTTACCGTACAAAACAGTCTCATAATTTAGTTAAGCAAAAATATCTAAAGGGAAGTGGCACAAGTTTCTATGAGTACAATTGCGAAAAGGTATATTTTTGTTTTTCTTTTAGAATGCACAGTATAAACAAAGCTTACCTCTTCAGATCGTGGCGATTCTGATTTTAATTTAATAATCAGTTCACTTCTGTCCAACATTCCCCTCGTATGTTTTGGAATGTATATTTTTGCAGTGACAGCACACTGTTGATGCTTTGATATTTACTGTAGATAAATGCGCCAAGGACTGCGCGAGGGCGAGCATTTTCTCCGTCACACACAGGCTGCTACAGCCTCTACATGGGAGGAAAGAGGGGAGGGAGCGGCAAAGCACTGGTGCTGCTAGGCACGGCTCTGGTGCCACTAGGCGCAACACCGAGGCGCGCAAGTACCGAGTGCTTGAGTTGGTGTGGCCTGCATTAGATTGTGAAACAACAGCAGTATTACGAGGGCAGTTCAATAAGTAATGCAACACATTTTTTTTCTGAAACAGGGGTTGTTTTATTCAGCATTGAAATAAACCAGGTTATTCCCCAATCTTTTAGCTACACAACACTATTTTTCAACGTAATCTCCATTCAATGCTACGGCCTTACGCCACCTTGAAATGAGGGCCTGTATGCCTGCACGGTACCATTCCACTGGTCGATGTCGGAGCCAACGTCATACTGCATCAATAACTTCTTCATCATCCGCGTAGTGCCTCCCACGAATTGCGTCCTTCATTGGGCCAAACATATGGAAATCCGACGGTGCGAGATTGGGGCTGTAGGGTGCGTGAGGAAGAACAGTCCACTGAAGTTTTGTGAGCTCCTCTCGGGTGCGAAGACTTGTGTGAGGTCTTGCGTTGTCATGAAGAAGGAGAAGTTCGTTCAGATTTTTGTGCCTACGAACACGCTGAAGTCGTTTCTTCAATTTCTGAAGAGTAGCACAATACATTTCAGAGTTGATCGTTTGACCATGGGGAAGGACATCGAACAGAATAACCCCTACAGCATCCCAGAAGACTGTAACCATGACTTTACCGGCTGAGGGTATGGCTTTAAACTTTTTCTTGGTAGGGGAGTGGGTGTGGCGCCACTCCATTGATTGCCGTTTTGTTTCAGGTTCGAAGTGATGAACCCATGTTTCATCGCCTGTAACAATCTTTGACAAGAAATTGTCACCCTCAGCCACATGACGAGCAAGCAATTCCGCACAGATGGTTCTCCTTTGCTCTTTATGGTGTTCGGTTAGACAACGAGGGACCCAGCGGGAACAAACCTTTGAATATCCCAACTGGTGAATAATTGTGACAGCACTACCAACAGAGATGTCAAGTTGAGCACTGAGTTGTTTGATGGTGATCCGTCGATCATCTCGAACGAGTGTGTTCGCACGCTCCGCCATTGCAGGAGTCACAGCTGTGCACGGCCGGCCCGCACGCGGGAGATCAGTCAGTCTTGCTTGACCTTGCGGCGATGATGACACACGCTTTGCCCAACGACTCACCGTGCTTTTGTCCACTGCCAGGTCACCGTAGACATTCTGCAAGCGCCTATGAATATCTGAGATGCCCTGGTTTTCCGCCAAAAGAAACTCGATCACTGCCCGTTGTTTGTAACGCACATCGGTTACAGACGCCATTTTAACAGCTCCGTACAGCGCTGCCACCTGTCGGAAGTCAATGAAACTATACGAGACGAAGTGGGAATGTTTGAAAATATTCCACAAGAAATTTCCGGTTTTTTCAACCAAAATTGGCCGAGAAAAAAAATTTGTTGCATTACTTATTGAACTGCCCTCGTACATAACAAGAGAAACAACTCAGTTTTTTTCTCAAAATTCATGATGCTTCTGTTATCTGTACAAAATTACTTGACTACTGTAAGAATAAAAAAAATGTTAATTTGTTTCAGCTGATGAGGATTTCCAATATCATGTCATTTTCAAAGAATATTGTGACGTATGTGTGGAGAAACCAGGCAAAGATCATGATTGGGCTATAGGGACAGAAATGAGGCAGATGACAATGCACTCTGAGGAACTTTCAGATCCTGAAATATTTAAGGAGAGTCTAGCTGATGACTCAGAACGAAGGAGGTTTCTTCTCGATGCTGATGTCATAGTAAGTGTTCCTGCTGCATGCTTTAGTATAGAATTTAATGTACCAAATGTGCAGTGTTTACTTTGACACCAGTTGGATCTATCTCTCACTGCTACTTTGACGACGACTATTACAATAGATAATTTTATGTCTCAGCTGTAATTGCAGAGATTGCTATATCAATAAAATTGAAATCAAGTCATCTTTTAAGAAGAGAATCTAGACTGATATGATATACACTATACTCAAAATGTCCTATCTTGTGATAAATTTCTTCTATTATTTGTTCTTCGTTGCACACTTTAGCTGTTAATGTTTGCATAGTAGCGAGGTAAGAAACACTGTGTTCAATTGAAGTACTGTTAATAGGAACAGAATACTTATAATGTATCTTTGTTTATTTCTCATAAACTGAAAAGCAAACATTTCAGTAGATCATTGTTCTTCAAATAATGAGGGTTGTGACTTTGCACCACGTGAACCATTAATGCACATTTACAGAGGACCCTATATTACTGTGACTTGTTGCCATAGGGGGTGGTGTAAAAGTTGCTGCAGTACAAGTAAATATTGATGAAATATGTCAAATTCAGAGAGAGCTGGTAGTTGCAGGTAGCTGCCAAGGGATTGCCAATGTTGTCCACATGAGCTGCAGGATGTTTCATGTATCCGAGTCAAACCAACCTCTGCAAAAGCAACTGCTATGGGAAATCAGATACCTGATTAGTTGGTCAGGGTATTGTTTGTAAGGTCTCTGGAGGCAAAGTTATCAGTATATTTGTATAACTCCTGTTTCCTACTGTTATTGGAGTGCCTGAGGAGCCTTGGCTGTTTGTTCAATCAAATGCCTCTGTGGGGAGGATATGTCGGCATTGGTGTGACGATTTGAGGGAATGTGCAATAAGAAAACACAGCAGCTGAGTGTGCAGTGTTACACTGCAAGGGCACTACGACTGTTCTAAATTTTCATAAGGTGAAGAGATGTTTCGCTCGGCATTGGCTCATTGTACTTACAACCATAAGGAATTAGCAGTGCTATGAGAGAGTCTTCACCAGACACAGCAAACATTGGTGGAAACCAGCAGTAAACTCTTACAGCTCCTCTTATTTATTAGTAACTCTATGCAGCATTTTGGCTGGAATAAGATTGACAGTCTCACAATCAGGACTATGGAAATTAAAGCAGAGATATCAGTTAATAGACTGAGGAATTAGTTCGCTAGTCTACAGAAGAACATGTCGGTATCTTCAGTTGTGGTCAGTTCTCAAGCTATTATCAACCTGCCTGATAAAGATTTGGCTGAAGTAGGAATTTCTGTTCTAGCCAAAGGAGGCAAGTTTGCTGTGGTGTGTGTAAAAGCATCTGTGGAAGATATTACAGAAAATGTTGAGGCAGGAATCTGTCAGTTTCCACAGCAGTCAGCTGATTTAATTAGGATGGAAACAACTAGAATTTTACGTACATGTGAGCCACCTAACAGTAATTTGCTGCAGGCATAAATGAAGGCGCCTAGTGATATCAATGCAGATAGTAACATTATCATTCTTGCTGCAGACAAGGGTAATACCATAATCCTGTTTAGAAGTAGGGACAATCATGAAAAGTTCAATAATATTTTGTATCACACCAATTATAAAAAACTTCAGGGGGATCTGACTATGAAGATTTTGAAAATCGCTGATCAGTTGGTGAAAGCATCTCCACTCTCCTCTGATGACAAGAAGCTATTCTGCAAAAAGTGAGCATACCTGCCTAGGCTCTTTGGATTACCCAAGGCACACAAACCACAGATTCCTTTGAGGCCCGTTGTGAGAGCTGTAGGGTGTCCTACCCATGAATTGGGTAGACACCTTGCCTCATTGCTGCAACCTTATATTGGTGGAATTGATAGTCATATTAAAAATTCATATCATTTTATAGACAAATTAAAAGAAATGCACATGGGGCTAGGTGATATCCTTGTTAGTTTTGACGTTGTGTCTTTATTTACTGTCATTCCATTGAATGAAGCTATTTGATGTATAGCTGATATTTTTCCAGCAGATATTGTGGAGTTATTTAGTCACTGCCTCACCAAGACCTACTTTCAATCCAATAATGATTTTTATGAACAGATTGACAGGTGGCTATGGGCAGTCCTCTTAGTCCAGCTGTTGCCAATTTATTTATGGAGAACTTTGAACAACAGGTGTTGCAGATTGCCAGGAAAGGACCAGGCAGATGGTACCGCTGGTATCTCCGTAGTATGGACACATGGTGCAGGGGAATTGAATGCCTTTCTGATACATCTCAACAGTACCAATCCGAAAATACAATTTACTATGGAGACGGACTGTTATGGCCAACCAAATTTCTTTGATGTGTCTGTTATCAAGAGATTGAAGGGGTCGTTGGTCCATAGAGTGTACAGAAAAGCCACACATGCTGACCATTATCTGCATAAAGTTTCAAATTAGCGCCCCAGACAAAAAAGAGGGGTGATTAAAACCTTGGTAGATAGGGTGCACTAAATTTGTGAATAAACTTACATACAAGATGAGCTTGAACATGTATGGTTGACGATCAGGAAGAAGGGTTATTCTAACAAGGAGACAGTTGGAGCACTTCACCCTAGGGAAAGAATTAGGACATTATAAGGAACAACAGCTGCTCAAAGGGAAAATTTTCCTTCTGTTCATCAGTATGATTACAGATCACATTGGGTAAGTATTGAGCAAATACAATGTGGAAACTTCCTTCAGGCCCACCAGGAAGGTAAAAGAATGTTTTAAGATCAGCAAAAAATATACTACATTCTTTGACTACACTGGGTGATTATAAAATTTCTTGTGGTTGTGGGCTGGTTTATATTAATACCACAAAAAGAAGTGTTGACACCAGTCTCATTGTACACAAGTGGAACTGCTGCCTGGAACATATGGATAAATTAGCCATAGTAGAACATGTTTACCAGGAGGGTGATGATGAAATAAAGTTCACTGGGAGGAATGTCATATTGAAAACATCTCATTATCAAGCGCATATTTATAGAGAGGCAATCAAGATTAATAAACACCATAATAATTTGAACAGATAAGAGGAAAGTGTGAAATCAGATAAAATTTGGATGTCAACATTGCCGTGTAAGAATGACGAACGATTATTTTCAGTCGAGAATGTTGGCATACTATCTTGTAGCCAACAACCCGTGTGGCACCCTCTACACTGCCTATGTATTCTGCGCTCTCTGGAGTTCTGGTTGCAGTTTGCCATTTCACCTCTGAAGATGTCTCCCGCAGTTGGAGAGGTAAAGTTAGGACAAGTCTAATACATCGACCACGGCCTAATAGCCCAGAAGTTTTAAGTGATGTTTGTAAGCAATATTAAAATATATGTTGCAACTAGGAAGATTCTCTGACCTGACTGTAATGCAGGATGTCTGCAGGTCATGAAAGTCACAAAAAAGTGATGTAATAACGTGGTCATCCAATTAATGAAAAGGTAATGAAATTGAGTGGGTAGTCATAAATTTTGTTTTGTGTTCAGTCAAGTGCAGTTCTAAAGGGGAGTAGCAAGGTACTGCTACCCCCAAAAATGTTGTATCCCGCAGTCAATTCAGTAAAAGATCGTTTATATATTATAAAGATTCACAAGAACTCTTAAAGTCTTTGTTATCTATAGGGGACTTGCGTATCTATCTGTGCAAGCCATGTCAGCAAAACCACTGCTACTGCAATTTGCAACCCTGAGGGACAGGTGTCAATATAGAAATTTGGAGGTGTGGCTTCATTGAGCTATGGGGAAGTCCATTAAGATAAACAACTTTGACAAAGGGCTGATTATTATTACACAAAGCCTGCGAACGAGTAGCTTGAAAATGGTGAAGCTGATCAAATGTTCACATGCCTCTGTTGTCGTCATCTGTGGAAAGAGATAAAACGACAGTAAAACTACCAAAGGCGCTAAATGGTTGGACGTCCTTGACTCTTCACAGAATGTGGAGTTTGGAGCTTTGTCTGCTCTGTAAAGTAGGACTGATGAAGGTCTGTGGCATCTCAGCCAAAAGAGCACAGTGACTGTGCATGCACAAGTGCTTCAGAGCACACCATTCATCGTACATTGTTGAACATGGGGCTCCGCACAGACAGACAAACTGTCAGATCCCTGATACGCAAAAGCTACTGTAGGAGTTTGTTAGAACAGCTGTTTCTTTAATTCTGTCCGCTCCCACTTCCGTTTAAATATTTTTATTCCACATCTTTTTTGGAAAGATATTTCCTTAAGGGGATTTTAATAATTAATATAAAACTATTGTAATTTTAATCTTGTTTTAAACGTGTTGGGGAGAAACAGAGTAAAATCGATTTCTCACTAGCCAAAATGTTCCTGAAGCCTTCCGGCTGCTGTCGCCTACTAATGTTTAATTTCATCAAGCCATGTGAGATTTCAGTGTGTTACACAATACAGGTAGCATAATAATAATAATAATAATAATAATAATAATAAGAAACAATAACAAGAAACAAGACAAAAGCTATAAATACTTATGCTATACCAATATTGACCTACTCATTTGGTGTAGTGAAATGGAGTAACACAGACCTAGAAGCACTCAATACACTTACACGATCACAATGGCACATATATAGAATACATCACATACATTCAGCAACAGAAAGATTCACATTAAGCAGAAAGGAAGGAGGAAGGGGATTTATCAACATAAAAAACCTACATTATGGACAGGTTGATAATTTAAGAAAATTCTTTCTAGAACGAGCAGAAACTAGCAAAATACACAAAGCAATCACTCATATAAATACATCGGCTACACCACTGCAGTTTCATAACCACTTCTACAACCCTTTAGATCACATAACATCAACAGATACGAAGAAAGTAAATTGGAAAAAGAAAACACTACATGGCAAGCACCCGAATCATCTAACACAGCCACACATCGATCAAGACGCATCCAACACATGGCTAAGAAAAGGCAATATATACAGTGAGACGGAAGGATTCATGATTGCAATACAGGATCAAACAATAAACACCAGATATTACAGCAAGCATATTATTAAAGATCCTAATACCACAACAGATAAATGCAGACTTTGCAAACAACAAATAGAAACAGTAGATCACATCACAAGCGGATGTACAATACTAGCAAATACAGAATACCCCAGAAGACATGACAATGTAGCAAAAATAATACATCAACAGCTTGCCTTACGACATAAACTTACAAAACAACACGTTCCCACATACAAGTATGCACCACAAAATGTACTGGAGAATGATGAATACAAATTATACTGGAACAGAACCATTATAACAGATACAACACCACCACATAACAAACCTGACATCGTACTCACCAGTAAAAAGAAGAAATTAACACAACTAATCGAAATATCCATACCCAATTCAAATATACAAAAGAAAACAGGAGAAAAAATTGCAAAATGCATCCGACTGGCTGAGGAAGTCAAGGACATGTGACATCAGGATAAAGTTGACATTATACCAATTATACTATCAACTACAGGAGTCATACCACACAATATCCACCAGTACATCAACGCAATACAGCTACATCCAAACTTATATATATAACTATAGAAATCTGTAATTATTGATACATGTTCAATTACCCGAAAGTTCCTAAATGCAATATAACATATACCGTACAGTTAAAAGGAAGTCACGCTTGATCAAGGTCCGCGTCACTTTCCATTTTTGACCAGACATAACGTCTGAGAAAAGAAAGAATAATAATAATTTACTGTGAGTGAAATGATTGCTTCATAACCATTTTCCTGTTAGACGTTAGATGAACAAATGTAAATTAAAGTACTTGGAAGACCAACACCTGCCATCAAGCAAACAATTTCATTTAAACGTAGGGCCTTCAGTAGAATTTTCAGATCTAGTATATTAGAGAAATAAAACTGGTCACGCAATTGTAAAATGCTCTGTTTTATTTTCCATCTGTACTGTTTTGAAAATTTATGGATCTACTTTAGTATCCTCATAACTAAAATCTATCTACTCGTCTCTATTTGGTAATAGCCCAACTTCATGGAAAATATCAAAGTCAACAATGATGGCAATACCGCTTTTGTCAGAAGAATGTTAATAGTGTTTGAATAACCACATACAAGGAAATGAAATAAAACAGAATAAGTATGCATGTGTATGTAATGTATTTGAAATGTGTAATTAACTATGAAAACTTTCACTGTTGTAAAAAGTACACACTGTTCTGGCCATTTGCTGAACAGTGTCTGTGCCAAAAGGTTACACTGAAAAACTGGTAGAAAATTTCCGATGCACTTAAATGTACAATTGGTTACATGCCTCCATCAGTCAGGAAAGGAGAAAGCTTCATAAACAACTAAAAGTATCCATCTATCATGCTAATTAAAATTAAAAATATGAATCTGTCTGGCATCTGCTTATTCTGTTATTTGTTTTGTGTGTCCATGTCTCGCGAAAACAGCATATTTTCGTCATACTGATGAATAAGTATGAAAACCACCAAGTACAGCATGGCTGCTCAGTTATCTTGTGTTGTTATCTTCTGTTTGATCCAGTGTAAATGCCTGTTTGGAGGTGCACTCTAGTGAATCCTTGTGCAGTGTTCACATGAATGTGCATTTACTTGTGTTTGCGAGCAATTGCGTCAATGTAAAGGGGGCTTGAGAGAGACCACCTTAGCTGGAAGACGAAAAGTCACAGAAGTATGAAATCTCTTTTTTAAGCTAGGCATCCGCTAAGAATGCAAAGTGAAGACAATCATATTTATTTATTCCGGGGAAAGGTTTACAACTGAATTTGTGGTTGTGTTCATTGTTCCATGTTTAAATGGTGAAAGATTGAATCTCAGTTCCCCATCCTCTCCCCTAATCTCACACTGATGATCTACATGCAGTATAATTAACATGCTTCTTTGAATATATTCTTTTAGAAACCTGTTGCTAATGGCCTTCATTTTAGCCGTAGGTACTGACACTGAAGTAGTAGATTCCTAAATTTTTCAAGGTGCCTAGGAAGTGCAGTTTCAGTGGCTACAACATGATGACTTAAAAGACTGGAAAATGTGGCTTCAAACAGTAGAAAGTAATAACTTTAACTGGTGCAAATGTGACTTTGACATTAGTGTCAGTGGCATGTCATGTGTAAAGACACATGGCAGAGGAAAGAAACATTCAGCATTGGTTCATTCATTAGTCGTAAGGCAGCAAAACAAGTTGCCTTTTACTGTAGTAAAAGCAGTGCCAGCGTAGTCACAAATTCCTTCTGAACAGAATTTGAATGGCGGTAATGAATTACAATCACTTGCCCCTGCTACAACCTCTAGAACTTCAGATGAAGAGTGTTCCAAAACAACCTCATTGAAAAAATTTTTAGTCACTGGTAAAACAGTAAAATCTGAAATTATATGGGGCATGGATAAAGCCATGCCTTATTCTTCAGGAAGAAGTTCTAGAAACACAACGGACGTATTTCAAATTATGTTTCCTGACAGCATGATTGTGAAAAAAATCCAATTACACAAGGATAAGTTGTCATTTATAATTACTTATGAACTTGGCCCTCATTTCCAGAATCTCCTAGCTAACAAAGTTAGGGAAGTGTGTCATATGACAAGGGTTTAAACAAAGTTGTCCAAAAGGGACAGATGAATTTGGTGATTAGTTTTTGGGAAGAACAAAATCAGTCTGTATCTACAAGATATTTAAGATATGTATTTAAGATATGTGTTTTTGAATTCTTCCACATCTTCTGGTTTAAGGTAAAGTTTCCAGGAAGGTCTGAATGTTTTGAATTTGTCATCTAAGAATATAATACAAATTTCAATGTGTGGGCCAAATGTGAGCTTGAAGATGTCGCATGATTTGCAAGCATTTAAAATCAGTGAAGGAGATTATCAACCACAAATATTTCATTGTGGCACATACTTGCTTCATGTATTGAATGGAGCTTTGAAATCTCTTGTAATGAAAGTGGTTGGAATGTTCATGAATTTCGTAGGGTGATCTAGTACTTTATGAAGGACTTTGCTTCCAGGAGGGCAACCTTCTCAAATATCACTGGGTTTTCCAAGTTTCGTCTCAAATTTTGTTCTCTAAGATGGGTTGGAAATACTGAAGCCACAAAGAAAGCACTTGAACTTGTTTCGCATTTGAAGAAGTGTGTTACTGAAGTATAAAAAAGACCACCTGAAAGTAGAAACTATGAAAAAATTAAACGTCACTTACAAGACAGATTCCTTTGTGTAAAACTTGATTTTCTTCTATCATTATCAGTTGAACTTCGGGAGTTGTTGACTAAGTATCAGTCAAATGACTCTCTCTTCCCCTTTTTGCGCAAAAATTTATTCAATTTAATGTACAGCATTTAATATGTAGCATTACCTCTCGGTTCATAAAGAAAACTGTTATGGAAATGGTGACAAATTCTAGCAAATTACTTACTGTCGATATTATCAAAGCATGTGTTCATGGAACAATTCATCATGTAGATATTGGATTTGATGCCACTTGTGCTAGCAAGTACTACATGGTAGAATTTGTCCTTATTGTCAGAAATAAATGCACAGGTCTGTATCTAAAAATTGCTGAGAAGAGTCCTTTGAAATTAAAGATAGTCAAAGGTGGTTCACGTTTATCAACTGAAGTTAAGCAGAGCTACAGTTGAGAAATGCTTGATTGACAATTGCATTGTGTCAAAAACCTTAAGACTCAATCAACAGCTGACGTAATCAAGAGAGAGTACTTACAGTTTTGTGAATACTCTGAAAACCAACTAAAATAATTCAGTCCAAATGAGGATAAACTTATATGAAACTTCCTGGCAGATTAAAACTGTGTGCCCGACCGAGACTCGAACTCGGGACCCGGTTCGGTCGGGCACACAGTTTTAATCTGCCAGGAAGTTTCATATCAGCGCACACTCCGCTGCAGAGTGAAAATCTCATTCTGGAGGATAAACTTGATCACTTTCTGATGAGTTTGTTACAGACTGTGAACCATTACGTAATCAGATCTGTGCAGAAGCTGTTATGCATGTTTAACGGAAATGCTGCAGTAGAAAGAGGCTTTTCTATTAACAAAGAAGTTTTAGTTGAAACTTAAAAATCAGTGATACTAGTGTTCTGTTGTCTTAAGGAATATTGTAAGTTTCCGTTATATTACTGTGTTAAATCAGTTTTTATTTTAATTCATGTCATCATACATATATCAGAAAATATTCAAAGCCCATTGTACATGAAAGTTTATAATGTTTTTATAGTATCTGATGGCTGGTCTACTGAAGGTCATATGCATTTACGTTGTTCATGCTGAAAACAATTTAAATGATACAAGAATAATTACATTCAGCTTTCATTTCAGCCAGCTTTTGGGTTCAGAAAAAAAACAGTTTCTGTCATTGTACTATGCATATTTTTGAGAGGTAATGAAAAAGTCATGAATTTGCTGCTCTAAAAATCTGTAGACACCCTGTAATGGCTTTTAAATATTTACTATCGTGAGGAACATACTGTGAAGTGAATGTTATTCTATTATGGTGGGTTTAAAAAAAAGATTAATAATACCCTTCTTTACAGAAATCACTTTCAATTGATGAAAGACAAAAAAAGTTCAAAGAAATTATGAGATGCATTGTGGAAGTGGATGTCATGGCTTTAGTGCCAAACTGACCCCCCCCCCCCCCCCCCACCTCTCTCTCTCTCTCTCTCTCTCTCGTCTTTGTTTTCATCTTAGTGGCAGTTTTCAACAAGGGCTCTTTATTGCTGAGTATCCTGACAAGTGGGGCCCTAGATAACGTGGACTTTTGTTATACCTCAGCTGGTTCCCTTCAAAACAACCTTCGTTTTCTTGTTGATGGTCCTGTTTACATTAGTGCTTAGTATATTTCTTTAGCATGCCTTGAAATTCAGAGAAGTATATTATTTTGAAAGCATTCACCAGTTTGTTTGTGTGGCCATCTGCCGCAGCAAGCATGTAAATACTTGTTTTGCAAATCAAACTGCCTTTTCCTGCTGCTAGTTGTTTTATTTAATCCATACACGTTTCGCCTTCTACTGTTTTAAGGCATAATCAGTGGGATCTATAACGATACAGTTTTGTTAGTTATAGATTATCAGACAGTTTACAAAAAATCGCAAAGTGAACTGTTTGATAATCTATAACTAACAAAACTGTATCATTATAGATCCCACTGATGATGCCTTAAAACAGTAGAAGGCGAAACGTGTATGGATTAAATAAAATAACTAGCAGCAGGAAAAGGCAGTTTGATTTGCAAAAAAAGTATCGAAAGCATTCATCTGAAAACTTGAGAAATTTGTCTCTCATCAACTCATTTAAGAACCATAATAGCAAGAAATTCCCACAGATTTGACAGCATAATTTACTCAGTATAAAATTGAATGTGCACTCACTATTATCAGTATTTCACTGAACACTATGATTTTGATCATAGATTTGCAGACTGTGGCTATGTGAGGATGCAAATGGGGGAGTGGTGTTTTTTTCATTCATTGTCACTTGTGTAAAGAAGTCATCTTTCTGTTATTTTTTCCTTAATGGAGGACATTCCCTTTCCTTTCTTGTCCTACTTATTTCCCATAATTTGCCGCTCCTACCAGTGGACTCACAAACCATATTGAATTTATTGTTGGGAGCCCAAGGGGACAGCTTGTGAATCAGTACTTTTACCTGGATGGAATGTTTACTGGAGCCAGTCAGGCACCAAGCCCTTACATGTGGGCCAGCCCTTGGGCAAGCAATTGAAAGGTATCCTGTGTTTAACATAGCTTGTAATTTTCTAGAACTCCTAAGCTTTTTGAGGCTCTTAGTTTTCATGCTACTTTATTTTCTGAAAGTTTGCTGAGAAACTTAGAAACTGAAGGTTCAGCATGTGCTCTGAAATGACTGTAGTCAATGGGATGTAACAAAGAACTGCTTCCACTGAAAGTACCTACTAAAGGGAGCAAATCCTTGATTATAAGCCCAGAACAGTTCAAACTGGATTGGGAACTGGAGATTCGACCTTTTGAGAGGACTGGAAATCTCCCAGGGGTTAAGCTTTTTAAAGATAGGTTGAGAACAGTCTGGAAGTTTGGATGTGGAGGTTGAGAAGTTTGGATGTGGAGCTTGAGAGGATTTCTACTTTTTTTTGCTTTAAGGGATTCTGTTTCTGTCAAATTGGTTCTCACATCAAGGCAAAGTATTTTTATTGCTGCATAATAAAATTGTTGTGTAACTTAATTAGTGCATTGTGCTGTAAAATAATTACGATACAAATTCATGTGATGACCTCTGTGTTAATTTTGTAAATATCTACCTCCTAACTTTGCAGCGATGCTCATAATATGACTTGCACCTAAATATTATAAAATTCTTTAACTGATATTGTTTTTTAGGTACATGGTCATCATTTAAGAATGGCAGTTGCTAATCCTGACAAAGATGGTTTAATCCGTCCGGTTCCTTGGGGTGGCATGCGACGAATAGACAGAATTTTGTTCAACAAAACAATCTCTGGATCAGTACCAGTGGGTTACTGTTTTTCAACAGCTCTTACAAATCTAACAGATCATTTACCAATATATATGACACTAACAAACAAGCATTGTATGGAAACTAAAACATTGTAATGTCCTGTACACTGATCATCCACAGTTTTTAAAAAAAATCATGTCTTATATTTTTTTTATTAATATTTACAAATATTGTGATGAAGTTTATACAACACACACAGATCTTTTTTGTTTTAGTATAGACGACCAACACAAGTTTAATGTTTATCACTCATGTTTCTCAGTTTTTTGTCCACGGTGTACCAGTGCTGTGCACTTGATTCAGTATACTCCTCTATGTTTTTTATAGAATGTGCATAATGTGTTGGCATTTGTAAATACTTTTTTGTTGCAGTGAAGTAGCATTCCACTGTGTTATTGTGATCTTAATGTATCCATATTATTATGTAATTTCTGAGAGAAGAAATTAAACAATGTTTTGAAAATAGTGTTTGTGGAGCATACATGAGCTCTTTCATTGAGGAAAACAGTCATTGCCACTGCTTTGATAAACTTGAAAAAAGTTATGCCATCATCCTATTTAGCATAAAAATAATTATTTTGAATACCTGATCTTAACGAAGCCCAGTTTTATACAGATGTTAAGTTATTTATTACAAGAAATTTAAGTTTGGGAATATTGTTGGCATTACAGCATGTGTACTTTAGTAAACACTTGGAAGAAAAGTGGACACAGTTTTGCAGCCAGGATTTTTAATGAGCCACAGATGCCTACGATACTTAAAAAAATGTATTATTGATAAATATTTTTAAAATAATAATGTGTTATTGCTGTATTAAAACATTTAAAATAATTTGTTTACACGAGTGCTTAGCACATCACTTCAACATAACTTCTAAAAAATTGCAGTACATATAAATATTTGATCTGAAAAACAAAAAAACAAGAAAAATTGCTTGTTCAAACATTTAAGATTGCTGGTGTCCTGCATTTGTTTTAAGAACTGGAATAGCAACAAACTTTCACAGCTTTGACAATTCTATAATTTGTCATTGTTGTGGTCTTAAATCTGAAGACTGGTTTGCTGCAACTATCAATTGCAAGTCTCTTCATAACTATTGCTGTCTACATTCATTTATACCAGATCACTGCATTTGAACCTTGGTCTTGCTATACAGCTTTTACCATTCTCATGCTTCCCTCCATTGCCAAGTTGATGATTCCTTGATGCCTCAGGACGTTTCCTATCAGCCAACCAGTTCTTTTGGTCAAATTGTGCCATTCTAGAGCTTCTATTCTCTTCTTGCTTCATCTGTTTATTGTCGAAGTTTCATTCCTATACAAGGCCACATTCCAGACAAATACCTTCAGAAAAGATTTCCAAACACACATATTCATATTTGCAGTTTTTTGTCAGAAATGCTTCTTTTGTTTTTGACAGCTTGCATGTGATATCTTCTCTACTTCGACCATCAGCATTTGTGACACAAAGGAATTAAAGACAGCTGCCAATGGGCAGTGATTTATGTCAATGGATCAGGTTGAAAAAATCTGTGCTGGACCGAGATTCGAACCTGTATCTCTTGCTTACAAGGCAGATATGCTGACCACTATGCCATCTGGACACAGTGGTCACAACAACTGCTTGGAGTACCCAAGCATGTCTCCTATCAGAACTAAATTCTCATGTTATACCACACAGTACTGATTTAGTGTCCCGGCTTATTAGCCTCATCACTTGCGGAAACTCGCATTCCCGTAAGCCCTCAGGGGCTGAGCATTAATTGCTGGGTAAGGGCTTGGCGACCCTGTGGTTTCTGAATTGTGGACTGGTAAGCACTGCCAGTCTCCTCTCACTGTAAGCTCTGGGCATGCTTCAGCAACCACAATGCAGTGCAGTGATGGAATGTCGTGTATCGCAGGGAAAGGGGATCTTGGCTTGACCGCCCAGATTGCGAGGATGAAATAAACCTGTATAAAAATAAAACCTCAGTCTCAAGGCGTGGTGCATGCTGATGGGTTACATGGCTGTTGAGGTGGAACATCATTAGTGGGCAACCTCTGGGGAACCTGCTGCACCTCAATTGTATAACACTTACTCAGGCATGAGGGGCTCTACTTGATTGGATCCTTATTTCCTTAACTGCTTGTGGGACCGAGATGTAACCCTTGAAATCATCATCTCCTCATCCCAGCGCGAAGGGTGTACCGCCTGGGAGTATTATTCATTCAGGATAATGAGAGAGGCTAGTTCTCCCGATAATAAGAATGCTTTGGACTTCAGTAACAGGGCTCGTGGAGTCGTGAATAATAATGTGTTTTTGTGATAAAGAGGGAGGAGGGGACATTTGAAAAAGTGTCCCCCTTCTATATCCATAAGGGTTTGGAAGGCCTTGCTGGCACTTTAAAATCTATAAAATGACTGTGTAATGGTTCATTGTTAGTCAAAACTAACAGGTCAAAGCAGGTGGAATTTCTTAAGGAATTGCAGAAACTGGGTGAATGTAACTGTTGAGATGCACACCTCTCTCAACTCCAATCTGGCATTGTCATGTGCCAAGATATCATGGACATGGGCATAGAGGAACTGAAACAAGAATGGTCATTCCAGGGGATAGTCGATGTGGAGCAATGAACGCAAAGGACTAATGGAGACACTGAAAAGACTGCCACTTTCATTGTCACATTCAATTCTCCGACACTGCCTGAATATATTATGGCGGGGTTCCTTTGACTTAATGTTTGGCAATACATACCAATCACTAAGCGGTGCTGTAAATGCCAGCATTTCAGCCATACAGCCATGAGTTGTGGAGGTGAAGCGATCTGCGGGAAGTGAGGAAAACCAGCTCATGACGCTGGGACTTACTGCCTGTCTTCAGCGATCCACTCAATCTGGAGCCGAGACTGCCCTGATTTTGCTGAGGAGTGAAAAATACAGGAAACAAAAGTGACCAAGAGGATCCCCTATGCTGAAGCCAAAAAAGAATATAAGACAATGAAACCCCCTGTCTTTGCCACCTCATTTTCTTCCATGGTGCAGGAATCTATTCCCAAGGTGGACGCTTCAGCACAGATGACATCTATAGTGCCTGTATCCACCACAAGCACCTGTACTTGTACGTGTACATGCCAAGGAAAAAAGAGTAAGGACAAAGCTATCCAGGCAGCTGCAACAGGAAAGATCTACAACAATTCCACAGTGAGAATCCCAAGCGGACAAACAAAGCAGAGTGCTTCTCAATGGCCCCTTTCCCCCTCGTCCTCGATGCGACAGGGTGCAGGAAAAGGATCCCGATGTTCAGGTCACAAGCTGTCCTGGGCACTATCAGACGTCTTTTTAGCATGTCTGACTGATGAGGATGACATTGTGGAGTTAGATGCCTCAGATCCAGTCAGCCCCTCCACCCGCCGTTGCTCTACAAGTGCTTCACCTCCCTGGTGCAAAGATAGGGGTAAATTAAAACCACACTGATGACATGGCTCCCATAATACAGTGGGACTTGAATGGGTTCAGGACTCATGTGGAGGAACTGAAACTCCTAGCATAGACACTTCCATTGTGATTGTGTTGACAAGAAACACGTGTCAAATATACAGACGTCACTGTGTTACTGGGCTATACTCTATACCGCAAGGATGACCTGTCGGGGGAAAGAGCCAAGGGAGGTGTCACAGTGTTTGTCACTAATGCGCACCACTCTTCTGCACTCCCCCTGGTTACTGACCTGCATGCGGTACCAACTGAATGCACTTCGGAGGCTTACAATTTGCTTCCTGTATTTACCTCCGCTGAATGCAGTAGACTCAGAGACTCCCACAGATCTTATGGAACAACTCCCTCGACCACTTGTCCTCCTGGGAGACTTCAGTGCCTATCATGTCCTGTGGGGCTCGACCTCTACTTACTCTTGGGGTCAGGTTTTGCTGACCCTCCTGAGATTTAAAGAGCTGTATATCCTAAATACGGGTACTCCCACTCATTTCTATGCTCCTACTGGGTCATTCTTGGCCATCAACCTATCTCTTTGCTGTCCAGTCCTTGCCTACTGTTCACTAGGAGGTCATTGACAAGCTTCATTCCGGTGACAACTTTCCAATCTGCATTCATCTACTGAATGGTGTGTTGGAACAGAAGCCTTGCCTACTGTTCACTAGGAGGTCATTGACAAGCTTCATTCCAGTGACCACTTCCCAATCTGCATTCACCTATTGAATGGTGCGTTGTTGGAGCAGAAGCCACCAACATGGATAATTGCCAGGGCTGACTGTGCACTATTCAGCCAGATGGATGTGTTTGAACACTGTGACAGCATCCAGGAATGGGCGGACCGTATGATCCATCGTGCCGCTGACCTCTCTATATCAGTCTTTCTGTCCTGTTAAGAGGCAAGTTGTACCTTGGCGGACAGAAGAGTGTCATTCAGCCATCTGGGCCAGACGTGCTGCTCCTTGACACTTGAAAGCGGACAATCTCATTGCCTTTCAAGTCTTGAGAGCCAAGGCTCAAAGTGTCATTAAGAAGAGCAAAAAATTGTCATGGCAAGCATTCCTGGACTCCATTAACCATTCCACTTGTTCTACATAAGTATGGAAGCCATTGGGTGGATTTCTAGTAAATGCAGCCATTTACCAATAGCCGCAGTGCTGAAACAGGGGTGTCTCTAAATGATGCCTAGTGACATCGCTCAGATGCTGGATGAACATTTTGCGAAAACTACAGCCGGTGCAAGCCAGGACCAGCATTTCGTCATTATCGTGCAACTGTAGAGAGGGGAAGTTGGACTTCAGATCCAACTGTTCTGAAGCCTACAACTTTCCTTTCTCCATGTGGGAGCTCGAGGTGGCATTGTGTGAGACTCATGGTACTGCACTGGTCACTACCAAATCCAATACTGCATGCTTCGACATTTGCCAGTGTCGTCAATGGAAGTCCTCCTCAAATGTTTTAATCTTACGTGTCAGACAGGCAACTTCCCCAACTTGTGGAGGGAGATGGTTCTGGTACTTCTCCTGAAACCGGGAAAGGACCGTACATTTCCCAGTAGTTACAGGAGTATCGCCTTAACGAGCTGCAGGGAAGACCCTGGAGCGAATGGTTAACTGTCATCTGGTCTGGTTGTTAGAGACCAGACAACTCTTTAGCAGCTCTCAGTGTGGATTCCAGAGATTTCAGTCCACTGTTGACAACCTGACCTCTGCTAGAGGTGACTATTCAGCAGTCTTTTTTGTGCAGCCATCATTGTATTAGTATATTCTTCAACAGTAAGACGTACGATACTACTTGGAGACACTGTATTCTTGCACAACTGCATCAATGGGGCTTTTGTGGCAACCTCCTGTTCTTCATACGGTCTTTCCTGCCTCAACAGTTTTTTTTTTTTTTTTTTGGCCTGGGTTGGTGCCCCGCTGTCAGATCGTTTTAAGCAGGAGAATAGAGTCCCTCAGGGCAGTGTTTTAGTGTTATCCTATTTACTATAGCCATAAATGGTATCGCGTCTGCAGTAAGGAGTTGTGTACAGTGCTCGTTATTTGCGGACAGTTTTGCCGTTTTCTGTTCTTCCTCCAATGTTGCAACAGTAAGCTGTCAGTTGCAATTTACAGTGCAGAAGTTAGAGGAGTGGGCTGCAAAGACGGGTTTTCAGTTTTCTGTGGATAAGTCTGAATTTGTTCTTTAATCTTTCTCATTTGTATGGGGGACACCATCCAGCATTTTAGAGACTCAGTGTAGTTTCTGAGCCTAATTTTTTACTCGAAATTGTTGTGGTTGCCACACCTGAGACACCTGAAAGCCAGAAACCTCTAGGCACTAAATATCTTAGATTTTTGGGAGACTTTTGCAATGTGTCAACAGGTTGGCTGGCTCGCCCTAGTTTTCTGTAGGTGGTTGGCCAGCCACATTTCTCTGTCTTTTCTTTTAGCTCTTCTGTGTTTTGTTTTATGTGGTTTAATTTCATGTATAGCTACTTTCTCTCCTAATTGGTTTTGGTGTATGTGAGATAGGCTGACTCATTGGGAATGCATGAGTACACAATAATTTTAGTTTGTCTTCACGTTTGATTCTTTTGATAAGTTTAAGGGTGCTGATGATCACTCACTCTCTCTCTCTCTCACACACACACACACACACAATTCCTGTAGAGTTCGAGCTTGGTGTGCATCTGCACTGAGGGGATCATTGGCCACATTGGTTTAATTATGTATGTGATGTCTGTTCTTTTGGAGGTGTCAGAAAGAACAGACACCACATACATCATCAGTTATTTTGTATATTTCATCTACACTTCACAATGTACTTTCCTCAGTTTTGCCTGATGTAACTCAGCTCCATTCCATATCGTAGGTTTTACTTTTGTTTATGTTCATTTTATGACTTCTTTTCAAGACAATATCCATTTTGTGCAACTGCTCTTCCAAGTCATTTGCCATCTTTGACAGAATTGCAATGTCATCAGCAAATCTCAAAGTTATTGTTTCTTCTCCATGAACTTTAATTTCATTTCCACATTTCTCCTTGATTTCCTTCACAGCTAGCTTAGTTCACAGACTGAATAACATTAGAGCTAGGCTACAACCTTGCCTTACTCCCTTCTCAACTTCTGCTTCCCTTTCATGTCCTTCGGTTCTTATAACTACAGTCTGCTGTATCTAAAAGTTACAGATAACCTTTCACTCTCTTTTTTTTTCTCCTGATATCCTGAGAAGTTCAAAGAGTGTTGTATTCCTGTCAGCATTATCAAAAGCATTCTCTAAATCTATGGATGCTGTAAGTGCAGGTTTGCTTTCATTGTGTCTGTCTTCTTAGGTAAGTCATAGGGTCAGTATTCTCTAGTATTGCTGCATAGTAAATAATTAGTGGCATTAAACCAGTAATTCTCACCAGTCAGCTCCTATTTTCCTTGGAATTGGATTCATTCTTACAGTGTTCTTGAAATCTGAGGGCGTCTTGTTTTTCTCATACATCTTGCACATCAAGTGGAATAGTTTGGTCATGGCTGCCTTTCCTGAGGATATCAATAGTTCAGGGGGACTTTTTTCAGCTTAGGTATTTCATTGTTCAGAGGCTAATTCTTGTTGGAGTATCGTATCTTATCTCCCAGCTTACCTTCATTTCTTTAACTTCCCTTTCTATAATATTGTCTTCATTTCCCTTTTATTGCCTTTCTGTGGTTAGCACTGGCTTGCCATCTGTGCTCTTGATATTCATACACCCCTATCTCTTTTCTCTTTAATTTTTATACAGGTAGTATTTGTCTTTGCTTGAGTCACGCATTGCTGCTACAGCCTTGTGTTCATCCTCTAGCCATTCCAACTTAACTATTTTGCACACTTTGTGTCAGTCTCATTTTTATGTGTCTTTATTCCTTTTCGCCTGTTTCATTTGCAGCATTTTTATATTTTCTCCTTGTGATAGTTAAGTTCAATATCTCATGTTGCGTTATCCAAAGATTCCTTCTAGGCCTTGTCTTTCTGACTGTTTGATCCTTTGCTGCCTTTACTACTTCATATTTCAAAGCTATTCATTCATCCTCTGTTGCATTCCTTACCTTTGTTTCAGTCAATCATTGCGTAATGCTCCCTCTGAAACTCTCAACTACCGCTGATTCCTTCAATTTATTCATGTCCATCCCCTAAATTTCCTTCCTTTTTGCAGTTTCTTCAGTTTTAATCTGCAGTTTACAATCAATAAAATACTAGTATGTTCAGAGGTCATATCTACACCAGAAAATATTTCACAGTTTAAAATCTGAGTTTGAACACACTGCTCACCATTATTTAAATCTCTCTGAAACCTTCCAGTGTCTCCAGGCATTTTCCATGCATACAGCCTTCTTTCATGATTCTTAAAGCAGGTGTTTGCAGTGATTATATTATCCACAGTACAGGATTCTGCCAGGCATTTTCCCCTTTCATTCTCTTGCTCCAGTCCTGCTGCCTGCCATTTTTTCTTCCACCCCTTTAAGTACCATCAAATTTCAGTTTCCCATCTTAATTAAATTTTCATCTCCCATAACCTTTAAACAGAAACATAGGTCGATAGTACTTAATTAGGGACAACTGGTCTGAGATACCTGATTTGTCCTCAATCATTATTTTTTCATAGGTTTATCATTTAAAATTTTTTGTGTGTGTTTGGGATGATATTTTTCTTTATCTTGTATTAAACATCAAATTGAGTGTTTTTTTAAGTTTTTTGTTCAAAATTAATTTGGTATTTCATAAACAGTTACAATCTTAGTCTTCAGTAATAATAATGAAGCACAATATTTGTGTAGCAATCAACAAAAATATCTGGATGCTAATTAGTTTTCCATGTGTATAGTCAGTAATTAAATGTTCATCTTCCAGTGTATTATCTGAGTCATCATCATCATCATCATCATCATCATCTATTACCATTCCTTTTTCTTCCCGGATCATCTTCTCTTACGTCAGTAATTATAAAGTTAGAATTCGCATATGAGTAATCATTCTCCACCTTGGATTGATCATGGCTCTTCTGCAATAGCTCTGAAAGTTTCTTCTCAAAACTGGCATCACTGTACAATATTCTCTCATTCCTTAGGCCTCTTGTAGATTCACGAACACACACTGAAGCGTTATCCATCATGGTGTCTTCTAAAACATACAAAAAGTGAAACAGAAAAAATAAATTACATGTATATGAAACATTCGGTCTAACAGACCGAGCCATTTTATAATAACATGAAACACTGTGTATTAGTATAAAATTAATAAATATGTGACAACAAGAAGCCACAAACCGAACCAACATGCTTCTGCTACGTAAATAACTTGCCAGTGAGAAGGTACTGTGGAGGGGATAGTGTCAAACAGAACAGTGTTGCCACACAACACATTTAGCAAACCCAGAAGGTCTCCTGGACCAATGTTTTGGTTTAGAGGTTAACTATCTGAGTAATTTCTTTTATTTCATACATTATTTCAGTTTCATCATCATCTGCAAAGTTAGGAGGCAAGTAAACTTGAATCATTGTGGCAGCTGTTGGCGTCACATGTATCTTGGCTGCGATAGTGCGTGCACTACGTTGTTCATAGGAGCTTACCTGCCATCCTGTTTTCTTATTCCTTACTAGACCTACTCTTGTATTATCCCTACTTTGTTTTGTATTTATAACTCCGTATCACCTGGCCAGAAGTCCTGCTTTTAAAAGCTGCCGCACTTCATGAAAGCCCTTTGTATAACCTTAACCGTTTCAACTCCAACAGCAAGTGGCACTTGACAGTGTGAATTGTGTTTCCCACTCCAATGTCGAGCCTCATTCCACAACATTTTTCGTAGCTCTCACATGCTCCATTCTTTGAATCGAACTGGGCTAGGAATCAATGCTGCATAGTTCTGCCATCTAGGGAAACCTTTGTTAATTCAGTACCAAACAATAACAGTTGTTTTCGAGAGAGAGGTTGTACTTACTATATCCACATCAGTAGGCATGAAAGGGCTAGCTTTTCATGCACAGTCCTTTTCAAGGAGGCGACTGTAGAGCTTTTGGAGGAATGTCTAAGTGAAAATGAGGGTGACAGAGATTCATTTGTAAACAGTTTAAGTGAAATGATGATTGAAACAGTTCACCTTGAATAGCTTCATAAAATATCACACAATGGAAAGTTTTGTATTGTAATGTATGTAAATATACTTGAATGGAAGCGTTCTTATTGTTTTAATGTATGCCCTTAATTGTTGGTCAGTGGCCTCATTGTTTCAACAAAGAGACTTGCGCAATTCTCTGTAGCACACTCACTGTCCCAGCGGCGGCAATTTAAATGAATGTGCATGGAAAATCCCTGGGACTGCATTATGGAGTGCAAAGGGTTAACCCTACTGGAATGTTATTGCTGATATTCAGTGCTGGAGAGTTCTTAACCAGGGTATCAGTTCTGTGCATGTGATCTGTCAATTGAATGTTCGTAATTACCTTTACCTTTTCTTTTCTGTACTCGTGTCAGACTTTGAAGTTGTGGTCCACAGATTAATGAATGACTTAAATTCTTGAGACAGCTGACCATTTTGCTTCAAAATACATTCTTAGTTTTAAAAACCAGTGAGAACCATTTTCCCATTACATATCTGTTGATTATTGTTAATCCCCTGTAACTGCTTTGCAAAAGCGTACTTGCCTCGATTTGTTTGATATGCAAAGATCCAACCTTTTACTTACCAGAAGGAATTACATGTTTGCATTACCATTTACTCTACTTCTCCCATCTTCAAATCTCAGATATGCTTTCATACAACATGCATGGAAAAACGAAGATTTAAAAGAACCAACATTGATTAGGTAAGTCCATATGCTTTAATTATTCAGGAGAATGCTTCTTTAAATTCCCTTTCTCAGGGTTGTCACAGGTTCTGGAAATCAGGGAATTTCAAACACATCAGGGAAATCTGGAAGAGAGAGAGAGAGAGAGAGAGAGAGAGAGAGAGAGAGAGAGAGAAAACTGGAAAAATCTCATTTCTGTCTCAGTAGCATGAAACAGTTTGTTTACTGAGGTTTCATGCATCATCGCTGGCTGGATGCAGCTGATTACATGCGACACTTCCCTCATTACTACTGCTTCTCCCCTTCCTACCACTGTTCTTAGCTTGCAGTCAGCACGCCACCGCTTCTTGCTGCTAGCCTAGTAGCTACCAACGAGAGGCAGGGAGGCTTGAGGAATGGTTTGTTCGGATCTGATTCTGGGCCTGTAGATGCGGCAAATGGAGATGGTGATCATGTGTATGTGAGTTGTGTGTGGGTGATTGTGTGAGTGTGCTTTTGTTTTCTGACAAAAGCTATGACTGAATTTAGTGGTGAGAGTGTGATTTTCTTTTCTTGATGCCTGTCTACAGTTCAGAAATCATCTTTATGGTGAGTAGGAGGAAAGTGTACAACTGACCCTTCTGATGGAAAGCCTACTAAAAATAAAAGTAATTAAACCCAACAGGGCTATAATTTGGAAAATTGTGCATTCACTCACGAACAACACTGGACAGAAAGGGGTACCACTGATCACGAATCCAAAAGTTATACTAATGAACGAGAAAGAAGTAATTAACAGTCGCCAGCCCACTAGGGCAATTTACATCCAAAATCCTGTACAAGATGATGGGAAAGAAAAACAACTAAAGGTTGCCACGTTTTTTTTTCACTGATTTTAAGTGAGTATGTAATGATAAAGAAAACTGAGAAGTCACTGTTACGTTATGTTTGGCATTAAATTTTGAAAAAGGCAACTAAACTGTATGTTACTACAGAACTTCGTTACGTGAAAAATGACTTTCAGTGACCTCAGCATAACGCCATCAAAGAAATTTAGAAAAAAAAGCAAGCATTTTTTACTTTGCCGTTACTTATTTTGCAAATTGGATTTCATTTTATTGTCTGAACAAGTGATCCTTTTATATACTGACTTGAACAGAATTAAATACTAGAATATGTACCAAACCATGTGCTCCAAGCTATATGTAAAATAAATAAAACTTCCGCACTCTTAATTTGTGCATTTCTTTAGATTTGGATTTTTTTTTCAGTGATTGATTCTCAAACTTGAAAAATGAAATTGCTTTACTTTAGTCATATACTGAAGCCTCTGTTGTACAACAGTTAATTGAAAGTAGACGGAGGCTAAAATTCTTAAAAGAGAAATTATTCATTAATAAACTGGCTGTAACTATTCAATTTGTTTCTTATGACACTCGGTTAGCATATTAGGAAAAAAAGGAACAAGAATCCTGCTTGGTAACAATGTCTGGGGGCAATGAGGACTCGGGTCACCCTGAGTTTAATTGATTAATATTTAAATAAATCTTATCAATCAAATCACTCTGAGTTGTACTGCTGGGTTAGCCGTTAATACTTTCTACCAATGAACAGTCTTACTTCAGTGCTGTGCATACGACGAAACTCAGAGCTGACGACGAAACTGTTGCTGGAACTGCTGCTGTTGTTGAAGACGGTAGCATATTGTGGAGCCACGGCTAATTATAGGAACGGGCAATCGTAATTAATACAGCCTCTTCCACCCGTCCACTGTCTGTACTCATGCTCTAGAAAAACTGGCCAGCGCGCATACATGATGCCGCCGAAAATGGTACTCTCTATTGCGAGAGCGTTAACATCACACTTCTGCACATGACAAGTGCTGGAACCCGTTTCTTGCTCTCTCTCTGTGCACTCTGCACAACAATTCCCTACCCAAAGATTTTACAATGCACAAGCACTGCTATTATTGTTGCTAGTCGATGCAAATAACAATTCCTTTGGCTTTTTCCCAGAGCTTATAAGTTTCACAGTAAAACACAATAAATACAATGAAACATCAACAGCCTTCTACCTAAATGTACACATACAGTGAAGCAATGTCCTTACTTATTAAAAGAAAGCATTTAAATTACAAATATTTAGATACAATTCAGAAAAAAAGTTATATATAGGTAGCAGGTGCCATGCGTCCTGCATTTTCGGTATTACAAGTTGCTACCTATCCTCGTTATTATTGTTTCTCAGAGTATTTGAACAAGTTGTCTGTTGCATGGATTGATCACTGTAGTCTCATTTCATTAACATGCTGACTGTTCCTACACGAGTGGATTTCCACGACGGGCCAAAAACCTAGGCCGTTCCTGTGGGTATCTATAATGGATTGGGTCTGATAATCTAAAATCATTCGGTTCCCACTAATATGCAGGCCCTACTCGTGGGATCTAGTCTGACTGATCTGCACACAGTCCAGGTCAATTTGTATGTGTTATAATGCAGGGGATTTTCATGGTTTATCCATGGACCCAGGACTGCGATGCTCTTCAGCAGGCCAGAGGCCATGGGCGATGGTTTTCAGGAAATGCGACTGTCTCGCCGCAAGTGCGGCCTACACTGTGGTGTTTTATAGACATTTTTATTTGTTCTACTAAATTTTGGCACTTAAAAAGCAATTTGTGTGTCAGAAAGTATGAATGATAAAAGAATAAAATTGTCATTCACTGGCGGTTTGTACGCGATATACTGATATATTTCTCGAAAGAAAAATAAAACAATACGTGTAAAGTAATAGATTCAACACAGAGGGTAATAACCGACAATAATGAAATAGTACAACCAAATTTTATTGGCAGTCACCTACAGTGTTGGTTTACACAATTCTTCCCCACCTTATACACTTCTTTCAAGAGGCCTACTTTTTTCTGAGGTTGTTCCTGAAATCAGTCTGTAAGTCTGTCTTGCGACCCCAAGCAAATGGCATATTTTTGTCACCAAATGTGTTTCATTTTACTGGAATAAAATAACATCAGCGGTCTTAATGAAACACATATACCATTTGGCTTGCTTTCTCCATACGAAAACAGTTCATTACAAAGGGTGTTGACGTTCATATTTAAGATTTTTGCTGACATCAGGAAACGCCATCTGCTTGAAAGTTGTTTTAGATATTTCCTCGTTTGCACTGTTGTTTCTTGTACTGTAGCTGCAAAGACATGTTGACAACTTATATCTTAACTTACCCTTTAGATCCCAAAATTTGTCAGGGAAAAATACTAAGACTTGTCTGGAAATCAGGGCATTTCACTTGAGGAATCTTGTGGCAACCCTGTTACTCTTATTTTACAGTTTTGTACTTCCATAACCAATTTATTCTCATCTAATACTGTGGATAAATATTGGGAACATACTTTATAATATATGTGATACAAGTGTTCCTTCAATGTTTATCCATATGAAACTGGTTCAGGTCATTCTTTCTCTGGATTCACATGTCCGCGGATTAGACTATTCCTTTATGTTGGATTTGCCTATCCTTTATTTCCTAACTCCTTTCATCTAAAAAATGTATAATAGTATGCGCAGTTTCTGACCTTTCCTCATCACCATTACCAATGTTGAAGTTGCTTAATAGCACAATGATCTTACCGTGCTATAAAACACACCAGGTCTTTTGCCCTCACTAACATATGATCACTGCAGTATTCTTAGCCCATAAGTAATAGTGGCACATTCTTCTTACTAGCCAAGCAACGAGAGTTGCCATATACCTATTTCCTTTGTACCTATGTCCTGTGTTTATATGTTAGGACATCACAATATCCCTGCTGGAGTTGTGCATACTACTCCCCCCCCCCCCCTTCCCTAACATGTGTTGTTAAGTATTAAGTGATTCCCAATGTAATAAATCAATTGCAGCTTCAATAATACAGTGCATAGCATCCATGATACAATGCACTGACCACTATACAATATCTCCTTACATAATAAGGTCATATATGCATATACTAACCTAAATGTTTTTCATCTAGTGGGTTGTCTCAGTATTTTGATCTGGTTAAATGCCATTCAACATACTTCTTATGTGTGCCCCATGAAATATTATAGTACTTTGGGTCTAACAGTTCTAAAGTTAATTTGTCGTGGGTACTTGCCAACCAATATCGTCTCTTAAATTTTTACTGGAAGTCCACCCACGATTTAAAATCCTCAGAATGGGCTGTCCTCCTTTCTGGAGTGTCAGCTACTAAATGTCCCAGTATGAAACATATTTTCTTATTCAACCCATTTCTTGGCCAAAGATCGGGAAAATACTTTTAAGAAATGCATCTGATGTATATCACTTTCAGGTTTTAATATGAGGCAGTTGTTTTGACCAATTTAATCCATTTCCTAATTGCAATCCCTCTAATACCCTCTGTTGATAACTCAATGTTGGATGTATTTATTCCTAAGTTCCATTTAGTGTTACTTAACTCTTGACACAATTTTTGAAATTCATTCTAATGATCAACATTATCATCCATAGAATTAGAATTACTGCTAGTGATGTCTACTTTTTTCTTGTACTTTCTGTCCTAGTAATACCTGTGTATCTTCTCCAAACTGGTTAAAGCATTTGGAACAGTAGCTATTTCAGTAAGCTTTCTATTTAATTCCAATGCCTCAATCCTGCTCTGTGTATCTGAAATTTGGGCTGCTACAGTTTTGAAATCATTCATAGTTGTACCTTCTAATTGTTTGATCATATCATTGATATTATTAAAATGTTCCTCTACCTCCTCCTGAACCGAGCCTTAATGTTCCTTCATTTCTGTTTTGATCCTCCTTGAGAGAGTTTGTATATTATTAGATGCATTTTTAGCCTATCCAGCTGTTTCAACTTATCTGTTTCAGTTCTACTGTCCGTTTTGAGTGCTGTCATGTCACTTGATGTTGTTGACACATCATTTGACATAGTTGTTATGTTGTGAGACAGTTCATCTAGTTGATCGAGCTGTTTCAGCTTATCTAAAATCTTACTTAACATTTTTGTATCCATACTCACAGTGGTAGACATACACTAAAGTGTGAAGATTATGCACTCAATAGCACTACATATTTTGAGTACATGTTTTATCACCTTGAAACCAGTATTTAGTACTGCCGAAAAAATTAGTGATGATGTGAAACACTACACACAACTGTAGATGGCCCATGTTACAACTCATCTAGTTTGTTGTATATTGTTCTGCAGTGTGAAGGTGATGCCTTCATGTGTGTGTGTGATGCGACATAATGCCCTATCAGGTATCTCGTAGCTATAGCTGTTGCCATTGTCACAGTTAACCACCCTTTCACCGAAATATGGAGCATTCCTGCCATGAACTGCAGTTGGAAACCGTTTGCAGACTCTTCCATTTAGATGCCTTAATATATCTTGAATGACATGCTGAGCCAGTACTCACACACGATAACTATTTTTAATGTTGAAAAATTATTTTCTGTAATAAATCTTCTTTTCTACACTCCTGGAAATTGAAATAAGAACACCGTGAATTCATTGTCCCAGGAAGGGGAAACTTTATTGACACATTCCTGGGGTCAGATACATCACATGATCACACTGACAGAACCACAGGCACATAGACACAGGCAACAGAGCATGCACAATGTCGGCACTAGTACAGTGTATATCCACCTTTCGCAGCAATGCAGGCTGCTATTCTCCCATGGAGGCGATCGTAGAGATGCTGGATGTAGTCCTATGGAACGGCTTGCCATGCCATTTCCACCTGGCGCCTCAGTTGGACCAGCGTTCGTGCTGGACGTGCAGACCGCGTGAGACGACGCTTCATCCAGTCCCAAACATGCTCAATGGGGGACAGATCCGGAGATCTTGCTGGCCAGGGTAGTTGACTTACACCTTCTAGAGCACGTTGGGTGGCACGGGATACATGCGGATGTGCATTGTCCTGTTGGAACAGCAAGTTCCCTTGCCGGTCTAGGAATGGTAGAACGATGGGTTTGATGACGGTTTGGATGTACCGTGCACTATTCAGTGTCCCCTCGACGATCACCAGTGGTGTACGGCCAGTGTAGGAGATCGCTCCCCACACCATGATGCCGGGTGTTGGCCCTGTGTGCCTCGGTCGTATGCAGTCCTGATTGTGGCGCTCACCTGCACGGCGCCAAACACGCATACGACTATCATTGGCACCAAGGCAGAAGCGACTCTCATCGCTGAAGACGACACATCTCCATTCGTCCCTCCATTCACGCCTGTCGCGACACCACTGGAGGCGGGCTGCATGATGTTGGGGCGTGGGCGGAAGACGGCCTAACGGTGTGCGGGACCGTAGCCCAGCTTCATGGAGACGGTTGCGAATGGTCCTCGCCGATACCCCAGGAGCAACAGTGTCCCTAATTTGCTGGGAAGTGGCGGTGCGGTCCCCTACGGCACTGCGTAGGATCCTACGGTCTTGGCATGCATCCGTGCGTCGCTGCGGTCCGGTCCCAGGTCGACGGGCACGTGCACCTTCCGCGACCACTGGCGACAACATCGATGTACTGTGGAGACCTCACGCCCCACGTGTTGAGCAATTCGGCGGTACGTCCACCCGGCCTCCCGCATGCCCACTATACGCCCTCGCTCAAAGTCCGTCAACTGCACATACGGTTCACGTCCACGCTGTCGCGGCATGCTACCAGTGTTAAAGACTGCGATGGAGCTCCGTATGCCACGGCAAACTGGCTGACACTGACAGCGGCGGTGCACAAATGCTGCGCAGCTAGCGCCATTCGACGGCCAACACCGCGGTTCCTGGTGTGTCCGCTGTGCCGTGCGTGTGATCATTGCTTGTACAGCCCTCTCACAGTGTCCGGAGCAAGTATGGTGGGTCTGACACACCGGTGTCAATGTGTTCTTTTTTCCATTTCCAGGAGTGTATGTTTATTTTGCTGTTATCTAGTTATTTGGTTGTTATCACAACATAATATCTTCCTTATTGTGATAATAAGTTTCAGGTATGTCTCTTCTCTTCATCCCTGTTTAGTATGTTGCACTTGGCAACATCACATTTTCTGACAATTTTGCTGTCAAATTCTTCTTTGTATCACCACAACCTTATCTCAACATGTTTCTCTTTCATCCCGCCATCTCCACAGGGAAATGTGACCACTGGCATTCGCTGCTGGAGAGTATTTAACAAGGGTACCAATTCTGTGAATATGATTGTGTTGTAGTGGCTACTTCTGCCACTGAATGTAATAGCAACATCAAATGTAGCAGGAAGAGGTAGAAGGCACCATATTAAGATTCGTCCGAGCTTTCCAAGTGATTTATTGTTTCCAACTACAGTGCCCCCATTCCTCTTGATCTGCGTCACTGGGTCCCGCAGTGTTGACGACAGCACTTCGCTGTCTGCGAAATGGCTTGGCGTGGAATGGTTGCCTCAGTGACCCTTGCACGCACTGCTGTGTGTCGGCCTTGTACGGCAGCGGAGTTGCAGCGGCGTCAGGATGGCGGCAGCTGACTCAGCGCCGCTCGGTGTAAGCCGTTGGAAGCCAGCTGCGTACTTCTCGCTGGCGTGGCTAAGATCGTGGTGACAGCAAGCGCCCACAATCCAGAGTCCGAATCTGCGGCCCTCGCCTCAGGATGCCTCTGGCGTGTGTTTGAAGCGAGGACGACTGCCTGCGTTAGCGAGCCACGGAATGGCCCGCCGCTGGCTGGCTAAGGACCCCGCATCAGTCTCAGAGGGTCAAACCAGCGACCTGCCATGGACTGGAACGCTGGCAGCCCATCTGCTGCTGTGTGTAGCTGGTGATGTGACACGCCCCGCCATCCAGGAGAGCTGCCACACTTGAATGAATCTCGTTAGAAACCCACACCTATTTATACGTGGCTGTGCGCCCGTTTTGCCATATGCGCCGCTTCGCGCCACATACTCATAACACGCTAGGTTGGCAAGTGAGCCCCTTCTGCCCGTGATTTGGCAAAACTGCTACATATACTCTTTCAGCAATTTGACGGCCCTGTGGCCTCTATTCTGCTTCACAACAGTTGGTATTCGTAACTCCCTGCAATCTGACATGCACCTGGCTGTAACTTGTGCTCAGAATATTACACAAAACTAACTTCCCCTATCATAAACTGTGGTGCTGCTACATTATTCCCCTTTTCGGAAAGACCCGGTCCCCAGGTCGACCCTTAACTATCTCTTATCTTGTTTGGGTCGGCACCTATGGCATATTTCCTTATTATTAGAAAACTTAAATGTGGTCTAGTGCCCCTTAAAACTATGAAATGAAATAAAACGTAAAAATTCCTCACTGGATGACCACTGCTCGATCAGACCCTTACCTACGCGTCTCATGCCCTCGTTATCCAGTCCATTGGGACTTTGACTACTCTTGGTTCCCTCTTGGAATTAGCTCTCCGCCTGATCAGAAAGAAAACAACACATAACAAAGTTAAGGGCTGCGATGACACTTGGCACAGAGGTGCTCAAAATGATCATTATTTGCCGTTGCCTTTCCCTATACTGAGCGACATGTTGCACAAGCTGTTCGGCTGATATGCACTCCTCTTGCTCTAAAATTAACTGGTTTATGGATCTCAACAGACCTGGCTCCAGAGTTTGATTTAACAAGGCCAGATTCTGCCTTGGCAAAAACTCTACAGTGGTTTCTGGTTGGTACAGCTGTGGCTACATAACATTCAGTTGCATAACTCCTGAAATTGACACTGGCAGGTGGAAGGTTGGTCCTATTATGTTATACTTAGTGCCATTGATTAAAATTCCGCTCCCCTCGAGCTCTATACGTTTCACTTCTGCAAATACTCCCCGCTCAAAACAACTTGCTACTACTACCAAATTCTCGTAGGTGGAGAAGATTCAATGCATCCCAACCTGTTGCAAGCTCAATTTTGGCTCCATGATGTCCCTTGAACAATCTATTCCTTTCCCCCTGGCTAAAAATAACTGCACTGTGCATGTGTCCGGATTGGTACTTACCACCCTGGCTGGACATACCGTTACCTTCCCTCTATGGCAGTTTCGTAATTCCTACCTAGCCATCTCAGTGTACCGGTTTCTAGTTGCTGTGATCAGCAATACCTTTTAGTTTTCACTTCCACAAACTTGTTCAACGCTCACCATTTCACTGTATATGGGTGGACTGTGTAACACTGAAATCTCATGTTCTTCTCCATAACTGGGAATTGGACCAAAATATAGACTCGTGCACAGTCGGTTGTTACCCTTACTGTTGCAACATCATAGAAAAATGGCAAATTTTGCTCGCTTGGCTCCATTATTAAATATAACCCTGACAGTAGTTCCTTCTGCACCTTGCGCAACCCCCGTAGGCCTTGCAATGCGTGATGCAGCGCTTCTTGCAGATTCGTTATTACTCCCTGCACATACCACACACTGTCAGCTACTCCTTGCAAAAGTCTGGTTACCACCACCCTGCTATCTAGTACTTCTAGATGCCCCTGTACGGTTCCCAGGTTACGCTTTATTATGTCTTCCAACACCTTAGCGTATTCCACTACCTGCCCTGCTGATGTGCGGAGCAACCATGTGTTATTCAGGACTTCCCCTTCCAATGTCCCTATCTGAGTTGCATGCCAAGCTTCCATTACCCTACTCTCCTCTGCGAGTTGTCTCACTGCTTCCACCATGTTGTTCAGTTCTTTTATATCGCTTTCATCTGCAGTTCCAAAAACTGTCTTTAAAATTTTTCCCCTACGTTCAGCCATTTTCGTTTCCGTCTTACCCGTGGCACCACTTCCTCCATCTGTCCTACCTGCTTCCGTAGCATCTTATAAGCCTCATGCAATTTCTTACACTCCCCTGCAACTTCCTTCAGCATTCCCTTGCCCTCTGGACATTTCCTAAGCTCTTTGAACACTTCCTTAAGCCTCCTTACTTCATTCCCCATTTCCCATATGTTCCATACCAACCTTAATGCACACTGGTGACTCGACACCACCACATCTTCCTGCCTTGAGTACAGATCACCCTCATCCAGGTGCTGCACCCGTAAGGCATCCACCCCGATGATGAAGAGATGAATCATCGCCAATGCTCCCCTTTCAGTGACATGAGGACAGGGATCACGATCACCCTTCCTCCCTCCCTCTTCAAAAGGACTGCTGTCTGCAGCAGGCTATATTCAAAAATACATACAACGTATGAAAATACAATGCCTAATTACTCTACACAAACCCAATGATACATGACATGAAAAAAAACTGCAAATACTCCACTACTTTCTGGATCGCAAAGCATACGGTACTTCATGCTGTACTCTACCTTTCTGGTTTTCTCTGTGCTTAGCACCTCTCTTTCTTCCTCTTTTCTTCCTGGAATCACATCCGGGCAACCCTTAAATGGCCGTAACCGCCCAATGTGTACTATCGTTGTTCTAGTTGGCAGCTGAGGCTTAACATTAACGGGGAATGTGGTTTCAACAACTTGGTATGGCCCTTGATATCTTGTGAGAAACTTCTTCGCTTTCCCTTTTTGCGTATGGGAGCTGGACAGCATTACCCATTGCCCCTCTCTATACTGTGGTAACCTTCCTTCCCTCTTTACTGCATCTTCCTGTCTTTCCAAAGCCTTTGTATTCGCCTTTTGTACCCGTTTCCAAACATCCCGAATTGTCCTTGCGAACTGACGTACAGATTCATAGGTTCTTCCTTTCTGTAGCCTCGCCAAATCAAATGATGACAGCATTTTTCGCCCACACACTACCTCGTATGGAGACAAACTATTATTTGTATGGACTTTTGCATTGTATGCGCATACAATATGCTTCAAATACTCATCCCACTGATGGTGATGAGTATCCACATCTTTACGTTCAACAATTTACACAGTTGCTTCATTAAATCTGACATGAAGTTGGTCCCTTGGTGAGTAATTATTGTCTCTGGTACACCAAACTTCAAAATCCAGTTGTTTATTAACGCTTGCATGACCACTGCTGCCTGTTGACTTGGCACAGCCACCATCTCCGCATACCTCGAAAAATGGTCTATTATTTTCAGAATGAATCTGTTCCCTGATGGTGTTCACCTGAAAGGTCCTAAGACATCGATCCCAGCAAGGAAAATGGACGTGTTGCTTCCAGTAACCGTTGTAGCTCCATCTGTTTCCCACACAAATCTGCTCTCTGCGCACAGGGTATACAAATCTAGACATACTGATCCACATCTATTTTCCTTCCTCTCCACCAATACCTCTTCGCCACTCTCCTATTCTTCGCCCTACACGCTCCATGACCAGATAATACATTATCGTGTGCTTCCTTTAAAACCTCATCCCTCAACTTTGCTGGCACTACTACCCTTGGCCCTAACTTCATTTCCCTGCACAGAAGACCATCGTACATATTAAATTGTGGCTGTGTCCATACAATTTACAATCGTTGTCCACGTCCTGTAATTCTTGCCATATTGCTAGGTCATAACCTAGGACTTCTACTTTTGCCACCTTCCTACTTAGTGCATCTGCATTACCGTGCTTCTTCCCAGGCTTGTGCACCACTTTGTAGTGAATTCACAAAGCCTCACAGCCCATCTAGCAAGTCTAGTGGATGGATCCTTCAACCACTTCAATGCAGCATGTCCATCACTATCTGAAATCTTCTCCCATACAAATAACATTTAAAATATGTGATTCCATAGATTACGCTAAGCATCTCCCTCTCAAATGTTGAGTAATTTCTCCTGCTGTGTTTGACTGCCTAGACGCATACGCTACAAGATGTTCCTTCCCATCAATTTCCTGACTAAAAACAGACCCCAATGCTTGATTCGGTGCATTGCATACTAGTACAAACTCCTTTTCAAAATCTGGAAACACAACAACCGGACTTGATGTTAACACTTCTTTCAGTTTGTCAAATGCTTTCCGACACTCTTCTGTCCACTCAAATTTCCTTCTGTAACAACTGTGTCAATGGCTGTGCCAAATCTGCAAAACCCTTCACGAACTTTCGATAGAAATTGCAAATTCCGATGAATGATTGCACTTCCTTAACTGTTTTTGGTTCCCGAAAATCCCTTAGAGCCTGTACCGACCTCGGATCTGTCCTTACTTATAATATAACCCAAATATTTTATTTCTTCTAATGCAAAATGACACTTCTCCAGGCTCAACGTCAAACGAGCTGCTCTTAACCTCATAAAGACTTCCCTTAACTGCTGCCTATGTTGCTCCATACTACTTGAAAACACTATAATGTCATCCAAATAGACCAGACACTGCTGTGCGTCTCTGTTTTGCCATTAGCGCCGCTTCGCATCACATACTCATAACCCACTAGGTTGGCCAGTGGGCGCCTTCTGCCTGTGATTTGCGACAAGCAAAACCACTACGTATACTCTTTCAGCAATTTGATGGCCCTGTGGCCTCTATTCTGCTTTGCACGGTTGGTATGTGTAACTCCCTGCAATCCGGCCCGCACAGGCACAAAACTAACTTTCCCTATCCTAAATGGTGGTGCCGCTACAGTATGTTCATAGATACCTGTACCTTTATATCTTCTGTACTCGTGTCACCCCTTGAAGTCGTGGTTGTGCTATGTAGTACCACTTGTACCTATACTGAACTTCTTCACCGTCTGCAGGAAAGTGCTGTGCTAATGGAAGATTATGTTTGCTATTTGCTAGCTACAAAATCACATAACCACTCCTTTTCAACACCCGTATGTATTTAACTGTCTCAAAAACATTTCAGCATATCAGTTAAACATTCACATGTAAGCTCTTAGCAACCAAACTTGTTGACAGATAGATCATTAGTATCCCAAAATCAAGAAGTACGTAAGTAATCCCACATAATCTTCTTTTATTTTTATTTTCAGAACAGCAGCAATTGTTGTTCTGACCTCTTCCTCTTTGGCATCCACAGCACCACCAAATTACAATGTCAAAGTGTAAATAACTCCTGCCCCTAAATTAAAACACTCACCCTCTCCATCGCATCTTGTGGCTGTACTATGTTAACGTGTGCATTAAAAAAAATAAATAAATAAATAAATAAATGCGTACACAGTATGCATATTTTCCTCTACCACTATTACCATGAATTAAGGTTTTTGCATAATCTTCTGCCACTGGCACATTGGAAAGGAAGTGGGACATGTTGCTACCTTGAATAGCAATATGTACCACCACATTACCCATTCCACTTTTGAAATTCTCTAACCTACCTACCCGATATTTCATACCCTGACTTGTAGAATACCAGCTTCTTCTTTTTTTCTCTTAATGATGAGAGGGACTATTTTACCTAAGAGGATGCCATCATCATTTAACCACACAGAACTACATGCCCTCAGAAAAAGTAATAGGTGTGGTTTCCCCATGCTTTCATAATTTATGCAATATAAAATCAAAGAGTACACTCACCATTATCAGTATTTCATTTTGCTCTAAGGTTGTGAACACATCTGCTGACTACAGCTATACAAGCTTATAAATGGGGGCAATTCTGTTGTTTTCACCTATGTTCAGTAGAGTGAGCCTTTCTGTTTTGTTTGGTTTTCTTAGTGGGACATCATTCCCCTTCTGTCCTGCTGTCTTTGGTTTGCTGATTCCACCTTTGGATTCACAAACTGTGTTGGATTTGTTGTTGACAACAGGTATGGTCAGTCTATGAATAGTTTACAACATTCTGCATTCTCTGAAAGTTCATTGAAAAGTTTAGAAATTAATATATTTAGAAACAAAAATGCTTTTTGCAGAATGTTTGGGGTGTGTGTGTGTGTGTGTGTGTGTGTGTGTGTGTGTGTGTGTGTGTGTGTGTGGGGGGGGGGGGGGGGGGTGTATTAGCCCATGTCCCTCACTGCCAACACTGGAACTGCATTTGTATGCAACTAAGGTATTTGGCTTGTTGACAGTTAATTCACTGTATTGATGATGGCTTAGGTTGTGAGGGGGCAGAAATAAACTGCCTCATTGTGTGTGCCTTCATACATAAATTTACAGGAAGATATAAATGACAAAGTCTGCCTCCACACCTGAGTGACCAGTGAAGGTGGCTGCCATGCAGCACGCAGAGGACATCGGTTTGATTTGCGGGGGATTTGCGGTCCTGCTAAGGATTTTTCTTTGGTGAGAGGTCAGGTATAGAGTGCAGTCAGCCTCATGATGCCAATTGAACACATGCCCCTCCATACCATATCTGCATGGCACCACAAGACAGAGGATGAAACGGCAATCAGCTGCCATCGCGTGGACGAGGAGCTTGTTTTTATAAATGAAAAGCCTGTGCATAAATTTCTGTATCTTATATTGTTCCTTGATACTAAATGGATGATGATTCTTCTTAGTATTGAGGGATCTGTCTCTGTGACAGATAAAAGGTTCCTTGCTTGTTTGTGTAACAAATTTTGCTTCTTGTCTTTAAAGCATTTTTACACAGGCAGATCCCAGATACTAATAACATAGACATAATAAAGAGCCTGTTGTAGTTAGTGAAAAATCCTCTGCAAAGCAACTGCAGTAGCCTTCACTCCCTCTGTTAAGGGTATTGAGGCAGGTCAGTTCACACACTGGTAGTGTTAATGTAAATATTCCTAAGGTGGTGGTGGGTGGTGGTGGTGGTGGTGCTGGGGGAGAGAAGATACCAAAATAAGTATCATTCCATGTTTGTGTCATCCTGCTTCTCACCTTTCCTCACTTTCCACTTGATAATATGTTATCACACACGCACCTCTGTTTCATATGTCTGTCCATAATCAACTTGTGGAAAAAGATTAATTTTCAACATTTAATTTTACTACAAGATTTATCTTTAGAGTAAGTGAGAATACTTCATTCACAAAATTTGTAAAATATAGCATTTCATGTAACAGGCTGGAGCAAATTATACTATCAATTTCATAAAACTCTATGTAGTTCCAGTACAAGATGGGTGATTTATCATTAACAGTTATTGCCCAGTGTGCTGTAACTATTCTGACATGAAGACAGAAGGAGCACACTAAATTCAAACTTAGAAGGAGTAGGTTTCAGATGCTGAAATGGGCACCGTGTTTTCAGTAACTGTGTTAAGCAGTTCTTCATACCAGAACATTTTGAACTTATGACCAGCTGGCCTATAAAAAGATCAGTGTGATACTATTAACCTAACTTTTTAATTATTTGATTTCTTGCTCTTATATGCAAACACCCTGTAATTGTGAGTATATGTCAGACTAATATAAGATGTTGAGAATTTTGAAACACATTCTAAGAAAACATCTTAGAGGTGGTCTCAAGAGCAAAAAAAGGGGAGGGGGGATGTTAATTGTTGGAAGTAATAAGGTGGAGGCTGGAGAAACTTGTTGGGCTATTCAGATGTCTCCTGGTTTGCCGATCAGCTTCAGTCTTGTTCCCAAGCTGTAAGGGAAGTTCCTGGCATTCATTCTGAAACATGGTTTCAATCTGTCTAGATTTTTCATGAGTGTGTACAATCTGTTGTACTGAAAGTTTAATTGTGGAGGGAGTTAAGGAGAAACAAAATAATCTTTCTGATCACTTTTAAGTAAAATACATATTTTACTGACAATTTTTTACATTTTATTTTTTCACATACAAAAATATATATTAAAATTTAAATCAAGAATTTTGACAGTACATGTACATGATGATATAAATACGTTAATTATAAAACAAAGTGAAATGTGAAAATAATGGTTCAAAACCGGGATTCAAGCAATAGTTCATTCCATATAAATATGTTTGAGTTTCCAACTTAACAAAATACTGGAAGTCAACACTACAATCAATTAACATAATCAGAAATCACAACCAGTGTGGTGAAGCAATATATACCACCACCATTTATCAATTTGCAACGAAACAAGTAGGCCTTAAAATTCATCTGTTTATATACATTGTTTTGTTTTTAAAAATTTTACAACAATCATACATTCAAAACAAGCAACGATTCAATTAGGATCACATTATTTAACAAGCACAATTTTCTGAGCAGTAAAATAGAATGCATTTTGTTCTGAATAGTGAATCACAGAAAAAGGAGCATAAATATTTATAATATATACAGCGTACTCAAATTCTTCCTGAAATGTGAGTGAGGCATTTGTAATTATAATTCAAAGTACATTATGCTTACAAAAATATTTTTGTGATGTTTGCGGTTTAGAAAAACACTTTCCATTTTATTAGCTCTTCTGGATTTAATATTGTCTACAATATAACATCAAACAGTCTTTATTCAGTTGCAGGTACCATATTAATGCAATTCTCTCTCGTGTTGGAGAGAGACTGCAGATACCATACTGGAAAGTGAGGCCACTGCATTTAAAATCCAAAAACTCAACAAGTAGCTGCATATTTTTGCAGAAGCATAAAAATATCTGCTGCATTTGGTGCACCAGAGAACACACATTCTTACATTCTCAAGCCTATAAGATTAAAATATTTTAAAAACTCTGCACTGCTTTGCCAAAAGCATAGCAGAAAAATAGTTTGGACATCAATATTTTGAGTTAACCCAAGTCAAATTTTTATAGCTCCTTCTCAAAAAAATTTTACATGTCATTGTAAATATGTACTCAATTCTATATAAAAATGCTGCAAAGTTGGTTAATCCTCAGCAGGTTATACCCAAAATTGTTCATGGTGGCGGTGTAACATCACATTAAGTTATGGACCTGAAAAGAATTGTGAATTTCAATGTGGAATCTTGTCGGGCAATGAACTCAAGGTAGTGCAATGCTATCTTAAACTAAAGACTAAATTCAGAATATTTCATTTCTTAAATATTTGTATGCATTGGACAAAAGCTTTCACAAAAACTGACGGCAAAACATGGATAGGCGCATAAGTATGTTAATTTGATGATACAGAATATAGTTCACTACTTAATGTTGCAGTATGTGGTTCTGGAGAAGTTTAGATGTAAATAGATGCAGCATTTTGCAACTACTGCAGAGCCTATTATTTATTGCGTATATGCCTGGATCAGAATAACAAAGTGATTGACAGTTGAGCATAGAAGGGGGCAATGTTCTCAGTTCACCATTATATGGATGTATGGTTTCATACTGGTTTCACTCAAATGGTCCTCTGCTACTTGTACATTATTGCATTAGTTTGGTGTGATTATAATAGCCTCCTTGCTTTTCTGTTAACTATTACAGCTAGTTTCAGATATTCTGTTGTGTAAAATGCATGCTGCAGAAAAACAGTGAAAACTGATCAACAATTAGTTGTGTACAACTGACTGTTGTAACTCAATCTTGTAGTAGCAAATTAAAGTGACAGCAGTGAATAGAAGAGACAGTGTGACAAAGCTCCTTTCCTGTTTGGTAGGTTGTTATTCTGATACAAGCATACGTGACAAGATCAGAGACCAGATAGATCATCTTTGGGGCCTCATGGCAAAAATGAAGATTAATTTATGAATATATTTTTAGGTGTTTTATGACACGAAGTACACATTTATATTACCGGGAGACGTAAGAGCTGGCAAGTACTTATCTCCCTGAAGGGGTTGTGGAAAGGTTGGAAAAAGGAAAAAAAAAAATAGGTGGGGGGGGGGGGGGGGGGTGTAAGATACAAGAGAGAGAGAGAGAGAGAGAGAGAGAGAGAGAGAGAGAGAGAGAGAGAGAGAGAGGGGGGGGGGGCAGGTCATGCCAGAATATGGTTAGAGATAAAGGCCATGTGTGCTTGCTTGTGCAAATGTGTGTGTGCATGTTCTTATCTTTTGTGAAGAAGGCATTGGCTGAAAGTTCATTTGTAACAGTCTTTTCATTGTACTTGCCTACAACTCAACGTGTCATCTTTCTGGTGAGCAGTGATCTATCCTCTTCATAATATTGTTGAAATTACAACCTGGTCTTTCCATTGTTTGATTTTGTTCAACTAATATTACCTTTAGTCCACTTTTGTTCATTTTGTGTGTTATCAGTGCAGCAAGCAGATAAAATTATATAAATTTTATCACATTAGTTTTAACTGCAAGTCATACTTGGTCAACATTAAATCTAACAATACAAAACACCAGGATGGAATAAACCATATGTTTAGATATATACGTGCAACTTTAATTAATATCCTATTAATAGTTCAAATTACAATGTTCAAAACAGAAGGAAAGATAACTTTGAGTGACTTGTAACTTCCAGGGTTGGAAGATGACTGAATCCAACACCAAGCAACTATGAAACAGCAAAGTTAGCTGGTGAAGGAGGGTCAGCAGAAATAATAGCAACAGGGTTGAAATGAACATTTAAAATTAAGGAACTGTGGACATCTTTCTGATACTAACAAAATGCAAATTTTTGAATGTAGCTTGTCAAGTTAAGTAACTTTAAGATGATAATGCATTGAAGGAATGTTCTATATCAAACACAATGTATTTGTTAGTGCTGTCAGTTAGGAATGAGTATTATGAAGGAGTCATTAGGACACTTCATGCTGAATAACTCATCCACAGCAAACAGTTTTTCCAAAAAGAGTAGTGCAAGATGTGTAATGCACTCAGGGGACAAGGTTTCAGACTGCAACAAAGCCTGAGAAAGGTATGACGTAATGAAGAAACAGTTTTAAAACAGGGAAAATGTCACATCACAGAAAATCCTTAGCCACTACAAATAATGAATATGAACTTTTTAAGGGATTTAACACCTGAAACCAATGTTACATCAGTAAGAGGTGGAGCTTTGTATCAAATGTTAACTTAAAAGAAGAAAGAAAATACTTATATAATGGAAGGAAACATTCCACGTGGGAAAAATTATATATACTTACAGTGATTTGCTTTTAAGTGCTTCACATTTAGTTACTATCTAGGTCATAACTCCAATTCTTTGAAGTAAAGCCTGCAGAAGAGTGATGCTGGTGTAAGAGGCTGATCACATTTACTGTATAATTTAAGTTCCCTCTCGGACAAACGATCATATGCTGTCACATATTCCTTATCAAATGCACCTGTAAGGAAAAAAAAAAAAAAAAAAAAAAAAAAAAAAAAAAAAAAAAAAAAAAAAAAAAAACCCCTCTTTATTTATGTCGTACATATAAAAGAAATGATAGTCATCTCTACTGCTTGATAGCTTACTTTGGTCAATATTGTCCCTGCCCATGGCAGTGAAGGCCAAAAATAACATTTCTCTGTATAAAGAATGGCCTCTAATGACACCTCGGCCTTTCAGCTTGTGTCTTTCGATTGCTAGTTTTTTGAGTGGCTCCAAGAGGTCACTGCATCGAACTCCCAATAGAACGTGGTCCATTACTCTGAAAACAATAAGAAAACACAGAGTTAGCTGTAATATAAACTAGGACAATATAAAAATATAAAGAAAGAAAATCAAACAGATGGTATTGCCTTGTGACATAAGACTGCTTTCTAAATATATACCTACAATTACAAAGAACATTTTGAATCTCAAGCTTTTAAGACCAAGAGTTCACTGCTGCGAGACAACCTTACAGAAGGAAGTGTGGAAAACAGTTAACAGTATGACAAATAGGATGAGTGGCATCTAGTAAAGAGCAGAATGCTATTTAATGTGTACTACATTAACAATAAGATAAATAGCTGCTGTGGACTCATAATACACTGAAATCTATTGCTCACACTATAAATGACTACTGAGAGTAAAAAAGAGAGTTAGACTCAGCAATACAATTTTTTTGTATTGATAAAAAAAAAACTTCCTCTCAAAGAATAATTTTAGGAAATTAATGTCAAAGACAGGAAAAAAATACAGTCACACACAATATAGATATTTTTCTTAGTTCTTCAGTAACTGAAGAGATGCAACCGTATATTAATTTGGGATGCTGGTATTTCTCATTTACACCAAACACCTGCTATTTATCAACTACTATTTGTTCAATGTTTGTAGCAGTACACAAAAGCTGCAAAGAATAACATGTATTTGTGTAGGAATGGAGGCATTTTTATGTCCACATTACTAACAGGGATTTTCACCACCACCTACTACAGTCCGGTCACTATCGCCACCTATCCCATCATAGGCAGGGCTACCTGTGAAACCAGTCATGTGGTCTACAATCTAAGCTGCAACCACTGTGCTGAATTCTACGTGGGCATGAAAACCAACAACCTGTCTGTCTACATGAATGGCCACTGTCAAACTGTGGTCAAGAAACAAGTGGACCACCCTGTTGCTAAACGCACTGCCAAACACGACATCCTTCATTTCAATGACTGCTTCATGGCCTGTGCCATATGGATCCTTCCCACCAACACCAGCTTTTCTGAACAGTGCAGGTGGGAACTTTTCCTGCAGTACATCCTGTGTTCCCGTAATCTTTCTGGCCTCAACCATTGTCAGTCACTGTCCTCACCCATCCAGGAGCACTACACAGCCATCATACCACCACAGCCACCACCGCCACCACCACCATTACACTCAGTCTCTATTTCTCTCCTTTTTTGCTACTTCCCCTCCCCTGCCCTCCATCTAACCTGCAGGACTTCACTGTCTGCCAACCCACTGTACTACCCTTCCCCCTTCCCACCCCAGCCTCCTCCTTACCCCCACCAGTTGCCACTCCCATCACGCACTGGTGTTGCTGCTCACAGTGTGGTTTCAGTTGCCCAAGACTGCAGTTAGGTGTGTGAGTAGCGTTTGCGTGAGTGTGTGTGCATGTGTGTCTGTTGTTGATGAAGGCCTTAATGGCCAAAAGCTATAATTGTGAGAGTCTTTTTGTTGTGCCTATCTGTGACTCAGCATCTCCACTATATGGTGAGTAGCAACTTTCCTTCTCATAATATTGCTACAGGAAAAATGAATTGATATGTAGAATATTTTGGACAAGACTAACTACCGAGGACAGGCAAAAGGTTTTAGATTAATCCTTCTGCTAGACCCCAGACATATCTGCTGCTGTTAATGAAAATTTGAGAGCATGAATGACCCCTAATCAAGCCATAATACTTGGAATATTTAACTATCTCATACTGATCAAGGTGACACAATGGTTAAGGCACTGGACTTGGTTTCGGGTGGAACAGGGTTGAAAATCCCATCCAGTATGCTGATTTAGGTTTTCAACAGTTTGCCTATATTGATTAACATGTATGCAAACATGGTTCCTTTGAACTGAATGTGTCCATATTCCATATAGTTTCCCATCTGGTCACCCTATGGTAGTCCCATTAGGGGCTCATTCCACACACTTAAGCAGTATTCTTTATGATGTGTCCCATGGGTATTTTGTATGCAGTTTGTTTTGTAGATCAATTGTATTTTCCTAGTACTCTACCAATGAACTGCAGCCTGCCACCTGCTTTAATTATGACTAAGTGTATAAGATTGTTCCCCTCATATTCCTATAAACTGTTACACCCAGATATTTACATGAACTGACTGATTCCAATTGTAACTGATTGATATTATAGCCACAGCATATTTCATTTTTTTGTTTTTATGAGTGCACAAAAATTTACACTTCTGAACATTTAAAGCAAATTGCCAATCTTTGCACCACTTTGAAATATTATCAAGATCTGGCTTAATATTTGTGCAGCTTCTCTCAGACAATGCTTCATTATAGACAACTGCATAATCTGTGAAAAGTCTGAGGTTGCTATTAAAATAGTCTGCAAGGTCATTAATATACCACATGAACAGCAAAGATCCCAACATCCTTCCTGGCATGCACTCGAAATTACATTTATCTCTATTGATGATTCCCCATCCAAGATACTAAGCTGCACCCTCCCTATCAAAAAACTCTCAATCCAGTCACAACTTTTGCTTGATATCCAACACGATTGTACTTTTGATATTAAGTGTAAATGCGGTACTTAGTCAAATGCTTTTCAGAAATCGAGAAAGACTGCATCTACCTGACTGCCTTGATCCACAGCTTTCAGTATGTCATGTGAGAAATGTGCAAGTTGGATTGCACAAAATCAGTGTTTTCAGAATACACCCTGTTTCTCTATTCAAGATACTGCATTATGTTGGAGCCCAGAATATGTTCTCAGATTCTACAACAAATGGATGTTAGGCATGTAGTTTGTGGGTCACTTCTGCTACTCTTTTTGTGGACAGGTGTGACCTGTGCTTTCTTCCAGCTACTGGGCATGGTTTTTGTTCAAGGGATCTACAGCAGATTATTGTTACAGGAGAGGCTAACTCAGCAGCAAATTCAGTATTCCAATGCCACTTACACTAATGACTATGTCATTCACCTATGCAGTGGCACAAGAATTAAATTGCAACAATATTCCTGCATTTTCCTTTGGGATGGAAAATTTGAAAATGTAGTTAAGTTCACTACTGGCCATTAAAATTGCTACACCAAGAAGAAATGAAGATGATACACGGGTATTCATTGGACAAACATATTATACTAGAAGTGACATGTGATTACATTTTACACAATTTAGGTGCATAGATCCTGAGAAATCAGTACCCAGAACAACCACCTCTGGCCGTAATAACGGCCTTGATACGCCTGGGCATTGAGTCAAACAGAGCTTGGATGGCGTGTACAGGTAGAACTGCCCATGCAGCCTCAACACTATACCACAGTTCATCAAGAGTAGTGACTGGCGTATTGTGACGAGCCAGTTGCTCGGCCACCATTGGACCAGACGTTTTTAATTGGTGACAGATCTGGAGAACGTGCTGGCCAGGGCAGCAGTCGGACATTATCCTGCTGAAATGTAGGGTTTCGCAAGGATCGAATGAAGGGTAAACCATGGGTCGTAACACATCTGAAATGTAACGTCCACTGTTCAAAGTGCTATCGATGTGAACAAGAGGTGACCGAGACGTGTAACCAATGGCACCCCATACCATCACGCCGGGTGATACGCCAGTATGGCGATGATGAATACATGCTTCCAATGTGGGTTCACCGCATTGTCGCCAAACACGGATGCGACCATCATGATGCTGTAAACAGAATCTGGATTCATCCAAAAAATGACGTTTTGCCATTCGTGCATCCAGGTTCGTCGTTGAGTACACCATCGCAGGCGCTCCTCTCTCTGATGCAGCGTCAAGGGTAACCGCAGGCATGGTCTCTGAGCTGATAGTCCGTGCTGCTGCAAATGTCGTCGAACTGTTCGTGCAGATGGTTGTTGTCTTGCAAACGTCCCCATGTGTTGACTCAGGGATCGAGACGTGGCTGCACGATCCATTACAGCCATTCGGATAAGATTCCTGTCATCTCAACTGCTAGTGATACGAGGCCGTTGGGATCCAGCACGGCGTTCCGTATTACCCTCCTGAACCCACCAATTCCATATTCTGCTAACAGTCATTGAATCTTGACCAACGCGAGCAGCAATGTCGCGATACGATAAACCACAATTGCGATAGGCTACAATCTGACCTTTATCAAAGTCGGAAACATGATGGTACGCATTTCTCCTCCTTACATGAAGCATCACAATAATGTTTCACCAGGCAATGCCATTCAACTACTGTTTGTGTATGAGAAATCGGTTGGAAACTTTCCTCATGTCAGCACATTGTAGGTGTCGCCACCAGCGCCAACCTTGTGTGAATGCTCTGAAAAGCTAATAATTTGCATATCACAGCATCTTCTTCCTGTCGGTTAAATTTCGCATCTGTAGCACATCATCTTCATGGTGTAGCAATTTTAATGGCCAGTAGTGTATTTCAGCTTTCGCTTTGCTACCCAAAATTTCAGTTTCTGTCACAACCAAGAGTGTTTGGAGCCGAAGTTTGATGCCATTAACAACTTTTACATATGACCAGAATTTCTTTGGGTTTTGTGAAAGAGCTTTTGACATTATTCTACTACAGAAACCATTGAAGGCTTCACACATTGCTCTCTTGACAGCTAAATGCATTTCATTTGGCACCAACCTATTTATAGTACTATGCTTTTTTCATAAATATTATGCAGTAGTATCTGTTTCTTTAGAAATTTCTTTACAGCAACTGTGTACTACAGAGGGTCGCTACCATCATGAACTGTTTTACTGTGTACATATTTATCCAGTGCGTGGTCAACTATCCTTCTAAACTTGAGTCCTGAGCTAAAAGTTACAATTTCCTCATTGAGATATGACACTACTCCTCCTTCATTTCTTTTCCTTCTTTCTACTTGCTTCATTGCCCTTTGTACTTTGGTAACCACTGTTGCTGCAACTGCCACATGTTCACTAATATTAGTATTGGAGCGGACATCCTCAAAGAGATCAAGTCTATTTGTTGCTATTACATCTAATCTATTTCCATCATGAGAGGGTTTCTGAACTGTTCTAGGTAGTTTTCACGGAAGTAGTAATGTTACACAGGAAATTATCACACCCAGCACTAAGAAAAACACACTTTAATTACTGAAATTGATTGTTGGATGGTTAAGTTTTCTCTGATGATTACAGTGTGATTGAGGAACTTCCATACCAGTGAAATGAGGTTTCCTGTAAAATTTTTCGTTACACCAGAAGTGAGTCAGGTGGTTGGTAGGATTCAATTATAATTTAGTATGTGAGCTTCATTACTTTTTAGGAGCACGTTGTTATTGCTTCAACATTTACTCACTATGATTTTAATTCTCCCGCATATACAGGGGGTGAGAGTGGAGGGATTTCTTTGGATCTTACAATGATAGTTCCTGGTCTCCTACAGATATCATTATCTGGATAGGATGGGGAGTTGCCCAATCTAAGAAACCCTTGTGTGCACCCAACACACCTGACTCAATAAGGAGGACCCTACTGTTCTCAGCTAGATGGCACATGTCTACGAAGTTACAGAACCTTTGAAGTCTCTGGTTCAGGCTTGCCACTCGACTCAGGACCAGATCTGTTCTGGGCAAAAAAGCTGCCGATTGTGAACGTCTGTGAGCAAGGATGGTATTCTCAACCTTCTCTGCCATTTGCTGTAATGATCCAAGTATGACCTTGGAGCTAGATGGCAAGCATCATTTGTCAGCATGTACCACAATCTGCACTTGGTTGTGGCTCGTCCCTTCAATGGCTGCCAGAATAGCCTCTTCCCACAATGCTGAATGAGGCCCCCCAGGCATACACACTGAGTGCACAGTGTTCTTTCTCATCCCTTACAGTCATTTCCCTAAAGGGTGCCATTATTAGCTGTACATTTCAACTGCCAAAGATAATGGACTCCCACCTTTTTGTGTTTGAGTCCCCTTGGCATGGGTTGTGTTTGAGTCCCCTTGGCATGGGAGCATGGGATGCAGCATGTTTTTCAACAGGTAAAGCGAGTCTCACTTTCTCAGATTCAGCAGAAGACAGCACCTCAAACTTGTTGATTAGTGTGGTGGATGTAACATCCTGAGTTCTCCTAGTCCTTCTTTCCCCTGTACAGGACTTCTAGAACCACCACTGATATGCTATCAACAGTGAAGTGGAAAAGTAGTTACAGATTCTGTATTTCCTCCAGAAGTGAAAGTGTTCCTCCTCTCTTCCTCCCGCTTAACCAACCCCCTGGTCACCTTCCAGTAATTCCTTACATCCAACTTGGCCTCACCATCCTTCTCCAGGTCTCTTCAAAGAACACAAATCTCTCCACGGAAGAAAGGAAAGCCACTTGCAACCACAAAACAGGTCCTGATTTAATCAACTTCTCTGTAAAAAAAGATGTACCACTGCTGTGATGAATTGCAATGATTACTGGACAGCAGGCTTCTATCAACTGTCTGCCTCCATCACCTACGAACTACATGGTGCTCACGTCATTTCTACTAAGTACCTCAGGTCGATCCAGAATCTCTCCTCCGAGACCAAATCCCTCCCCCCTCCCAAAATCCATTCACCTTCCGCATGCTTCTCAAAATCCACAAACTCAACAACACTGTATGCCACAAATGCAGCTGGTCATTGCTTTCTGGCTGAAAGAATCTCCACCATTGTCAACCAAAACTAACTGACTGCCCACAGGCTAGCCTCTCATATCAAAGACACAACACACTTCCTTCACTGGCTCTTGACCATCCGCACACCCCGTTATTACCTGGATCCCTTCTTGTCACTCTTGATGACATTTCCCTATACACCAAAATCTCTCACGCCCATGTCCTTACCACTATGGAATACTACCTCTCCCTATGTCCTTCCACCTCCACAACCACTACATGATTTCTTATACACCTTACCAACAAAGAATGGAAAAGCCAGGATGGAATGTAGAAATATTATGAGAAGGAAAGTTGCTACTCACCATACAGCAGAGATACTGAGTCACAGATAGGCACAACAAAAGACTCTGACAATTATAGCCTTCGTCAACAATAGACACACATAGGTGCGCGCGCACACACACTCACACACAACTCACACAGTTGTGTGTTTTAGTTGCGTTTCCTTAAGTGTGTGTGTGTATGTGTGTGTGTGTGTGTGTGTGTACTGTTGACGAAGGCCTTAATGGCCGAAAGCTAGAATTGTGCCTATCTGCGACTCAGCATCTCCGCTATATGGTTAGTAGCAACTTTCCTTCTTGTAATATTGTTGCTAACTATATCTTTACACACAACTATTTTCCCTTTGAAAAGAAGGTACACAAACCATTCTCCTGTGCCAACCTGTTCATGGTCCTTGTAGAGGATATCTTCCTAGCTTCCCAAATACCTTGTCCAGTTCAGGTTCAATGTTGATATCTTCATTATTTAGAACCTGGGCGAAGACAACCCTCTTCTCATTCCTCCTCCTCTTCCACCCACTTCACATGGTTTTCCTCTATTCAACATGCGACCTTCCTGACTTTGACCACCACCTCCCTGATGGTGCCATTCATACCTCTGTCCACTTTAAGCCTATGAACTGCCGGCAGGACCTGCACCTTGGCAGCTGTCACCCCTTGCACCCTAAAAATCAGTTCCATACAGCCTGGCCACCCATCGTCAACATATATGTAGTGATGAGAATTCCCTTGCCCAGTATGCTGATGGTCTCCCAGACAGGCACTACCCTCCCCCCCCCCCCCCTCCCCCAAACCTAGTCAATGAACACATTTCTGTGCCATATTCTCACACTTCCCCAATCCTCCCACCACCTCCAGGCATATCCCTGTGGAAGACCTAGATGCAAGACCTGCCTGATCCCCCCATCCAGCACATCCTACTTGAGTCCTGTCACAGGCTTATTCTGTTCCATCAGAGGCAGGACCACTTGTGACAGCAGCCACGTCATACACCAGCTCTGCTGCAATTTATGCACAGTATTTTATTTGGACATAGTTATCAACTGGATGTCCATCCGACTGAATGACCATCACCAAACTGGGGTCAAAAACAGAATTGACCAACCAGTGGCAAAACACATTGCTGGGCACAAACTGTCAGAGACCAATAACTGCTTCACAACCCATGCCATCTGCATCCTTCCCTCCAGCACCAGCTTTTCTGAACTACATATATGGGTGCTATCTTTCCAACACATCCTACACCCCTATAATCCTTCTGCCTCAGTCATCGATGACCCACTGTTCCCATACCGTCCACCCAGCAGTTTCCCCTTCCTTTGTCCTGTCACCCCTTCACAACCCATGCCTTCATGTTGCTGTCATGCACTGCACCTCGCTGGTTCCAATGCCCATGAATTGCATCCCTAGCCTGAGCACCTGCCACCTCTTCCTCCCACATTCCTATTCTGCACAACTGCTGCCTCCCTCCAAGTCACTAGCTACCTGTTCCAAACCCTTCTTCATGCTTCCTGCTCCTTTTCGTGAGAGACAGCGCACGCACGCATGCATGCGATATCTAGCTTTTCAAAGGATTTATACCAAAAGCTAGCCAAGTTTTGTTCTTCTCGTGCACATGCCAACGACTCAACACTACTGCTATTCATTGAGTAGTCTCTTTTATTGCTAAATTATTTACAAAGATGTTATATTCAATACACATGATTCAACTTACCCTTTGGACACACTGGTAGGATCTGTAAGTAGAGCACTTATGAGAGAACTTGGTTCCTCATTTAGCTGCCACAACACATACATAGGCTGTCCAACCTATAAATGGAAATGAAACAATAAGTGCTGAAACCCAGCATAAGAAACCATTCACTCTCTCCCTTGTCTTATCTTAACAGTTTCAGATACACTGTTCTATATGTGTGTGTGTGTGTGTGTGTGGGGGGGGGGGGGGGGGGGGTGGTAAAAGACAGTAAAAGCTGGTTATTAATAAAAAGGAAAAAAATTCAGTCCAGGCCTATAGTTCAGGGACCAAAGAGGAGTCCTGACACTTAATGTTGGCTCGGTGCAGCTGCTTTGTGAGTCCGCTGTGACGAATCACATAATGCAACATTGTTTACGTTTGTATGCCAACCAGAGTTGTGCCAAATTGATCCTGTTCCTTTGGCAGAACTGCCAAATTTGCGCACCTTGTAAAACTACTACACATCTGCAATTTTTTCTACATTGGTTTAGCTAATTTTATTATTTTGTAAGTAGGTTTAATGAAATGAAGCTTTATTGATAAATATTACTTACATGAACTATACTGATATAAAATATTAGACACAACAAATTAAATGAGTCACCAAAGTAAATAAATCCCAAGCAATATAAACTTTCTTTTAAAAAAGTGTATTTTATTGTTTATGGAGATACTGTACTTTAGTTTTAGTATGATGTATAATAAAGAAGTCCTACTAGGTTGCTTCAGCACACAATTTGACAAAGAAAAAGTACACCAAAAAACTATTTGCAATTTTCCAACACCCAAATGTGGCCAGATTTACTGTATTGCGTCAACAAGATAATTTGAAAATCGTGTCAACCTCCCAAACCTCCATTTCCAAAAGCAAAAGATCTGCAGGTACCTACTGCAATTGCTTGATGAGTATCACACACATCATGTTGCCATCACATACTGTTCAATGAAAGAATTTAACAAAGTACAAGTTTGGCAGATGGGGAGGGGGGGCGGGGGGGGTATATCTTGCCATACTTAAACTGATGGTAACACACCAGTGTTATCATAGTCTGTGTTGCAGGAGCCCTTTGTAATTCACAGTTGAATACTGGCACTAGCATTGCCAGATGATGGCAATTTCTCACCTTACAGAGTATAGTACAGCATCACACTAGAAAACATTTATACAGAATAAAAGAGCTCAGTTGTGAATAAAACCTGATTTGCCAATGTGGTGGTGTCATTAGCCAACATGTATTATACTTACAAGGCATTCAGTTTTTCTTTTAACTCTGATTTCATCATACCATCCCGTATGTTGTTGTTGTGGTCTTCAGTCCTGAGACTGGTTTGATGCAGCTCTCCATGCTACTCTATCCTGTGCAAGCTTTTTCATCTCCCAGTACCTACTGCAACCTACATCCTTCTGAATCTGCTTAGTGTATTCATCTCTTGGTCTCCCTCTACGATTTTTACCCTCCACGCTGCCCTCCAATACTAAATTGGTGATCCCTTGATGCCTCAGAACATGTCCTACCAACCGATCCCTTCTTCTGGTCAAGTTGTGCCACAAACTTCTCTTCTCCCCAATCCTATTCAATACTTCCTCATTAGTTATGTGATCTACCCATCTAATCTTCAGCATTCTTCTGTAGCACCACATTTCGAAAGCTTCTATTCTCTTCTTGTCCAAACTATTTATCGTCCATGTTTCACTTCCATACATGGCTACACTCCATACGAATACTTTCAGAAATGACTTCCTGACACTTAAATCAATACCATCCCGTAAAAGCACAAAATTGTAAAGAATGTAACTGAAAGACGTTTTTAAAAAATTTTGTGCTTTTACCATCCCGTAAAAGCACAAAATTTTTTAAAAAAGTCTTTCAGTTACATTCTTTACAAGCACTCAAAACTATTTAAGAACTATTTTATCCATGACAGTTTGAGAACACTGTGGCTTTATTAGGATAAAAGCAGTGAATCATCAAACTGCAGTTAGCCATCCTTTCTTGAAGCAATAAATTTCCCTAACTATCCTAAGCCCATTAGACAGCAACAATGATTTCTTGGATGAATGTATACATTTTTATCCTTTAACAGAAAACAGTATAAGTGATTTTGTGTTTTACTAAAACTTTCAATCTGCTCATAGGGTCTATATGTTCTATTTACTTGAGGAAATGAAGTTGTTTTACTTATTTTTTTAAATTTGGGCTTTATTTATAACAAAACCATGTCCTATAGGCAGGTAAAATAGGCCACCCTAAATGAAGGGTGAGAAATGGTACATACCTTGAGGGGGTGATAGTATTAGTAATTCTGAACAAAAAATGCCATATGAACATATGGTCCATTCTTCAGAGTTTTTGAGGAAACTAATGAAAACAACGCAGATGGTTCACAATCTGCCGATGATATGGATGGAGACCCTTCTCATGTACCATGCGTATTATTCATGTCTGTGGAACACCAAGCTGTGTAGCAAGTCACCTAGAGTTGGTAGCTGCACTGTGTTCTGCCATTTCAAAAGTGTTCTCAAATTCACTATGATCTTGTTGGACAGGATGTTCAGATACATCATGTATGCTGGGAAGCTTACCAGGCTTGCGCAAACTGGTCAACACCCTGCAAAATACTGTGCTATCCAGAAATCTGTAATCAGGAGGAAATCCACATTCGTATTTGCAAACAGTGGCTCTGGAATTCCAATTACAAAACCAGTAGACAAAGATCATGTGACCATGTTCTGCATGAATGAAGATGTGTGGCACCTTCACTACAATGACCTGATTGTTTCGACTATACATACAACACTGCAGTACACTGGTGCAACCACTGCAGTACTGACATGTGAGGTAAACAATGTGTACTCTTCCATGACCTGTCATCCCATCATGTGCAAGTGATGTGCGCATTGAAATAGTCAGTAAAGACAACACTACATGGCCTAATGTCACTTTGGTTGTATTCTTATGTGAGTGCTGGTGAAGGAGGATATGTGACTGACACCCATGATTTTCAAACAGCTGTATGTCGGAACAGTTAAGAAAAGGGCATATGTTCATTTGAAACTTTTTATTCAGAATCACCAATACCATCACCCCTCAAAGCATGTACCTTGTCCCTGAGTCACCCTGTATATTCAGAATGCGTAAATATATAAAGGTGAAGTTTTCTCTAAGTTATTATGAACAGTGTGGCGAATTTTATTACGTATGCTAGTAATCTTTAATGTTTATAGCTGCCCAATTACAACACTGACTGTTTTGCATCACTGGAGTCCTCTTTAAATGTTCTTTCCAATGCCACAGAAAAATACATACAGCTACAAAATGTGGGGTCATAATTTTAAGTTGTAAATGTTAAAAACCCGAGGTGTGAAATTAGTAACAAAAAAACAAATTATTGTTTTTTTAAAACAGGGTACCACTCTACAGTTTTCTTCCTTACAGATATATGAGAATTAAGTGGAGTCTAGATGCCGTGCTATTTATTAATGAAAAACTGATGATTTAGTGTGAATGTACAGTGTCTGAATACTAATCTTCACATGAACTGCAGTCAAGTATGCAAGAAAAGCAATAACTAATCCACATGGGAAAACAGAGTTATTAGTAAATTTTTGAGAATGTTGGATCACTGAAACATACAATAGTGTTTTTATCATCATCATAATCACCAGCAGCAGTAATATTTGGCACCCACTACTGGATAAAGACCACCTCCGGACCCCCTTCATGCATTATGATCTTCAGTTATACAAATTCATGCTGCTATTGTTTTAATGACATCTTCACAACTTGCATTAAGTTTTAATCTCAATCTTCTCTTATCTGCTAAAATCCAGGAATGAGTTTCATTGGCCCATCTACCACCAATCTGCCCGACAACTGTTAAACTCTATTTCATTTTAAGTAGTCCACTCCAATCTGTACACTGGTTAATTTGTTTGTCTTCCTGCATCTCCATGTAACTCCCAAGATGTACATTTCTGCTGCTCATTGCTTTTGGATAGTTTTTGCAAAAAATGCCAAAGTCTCACTGCCATCAATTAAAACTGGTAATCCTTGCTGTTTGTAATTTTTTCCTTCCCCCCCCCCCCCCCCCCCCCCCCCCAAACACATCAGAAGCTTGGTTTCAAATACATTATTTAATTTACCAAAACCACTCCAAGATATTATACTATTCCGTTTATTTCTTTTGCTGTCCATGTAGTCATTGCCTTCAACTGTCTTATTACAAAACAATCCAATGGATCTAAGATGCCTTTGTTAATTTTTACTATTTTTTTTCTGTGTGCTGATTATACTGATCACAATATTTTTAAGGTTTACTTTCAAACTTGCTCTGTTATATTTTTTCATACATTGTTGAAAATGATTTGCAGTAGGAATCAACATCATGATGTCATGAGCAAAACAAAGCTGGCTACAGTATGTTTCATTAATGAGTATTCCTCCCTTTCTTCCAATTTAGAGATCTGAGAACCACCTCTTGGGCTCCCGAGAACAGCCGGTCAAACTGAAGATCTAGTATTGGTGTACATATTCTTCATGCGTTGAATCAGTGCTTTATTTCTCAGTGACTGTTGTGCATATTTTTCTGACCCTGAATGAACAGCTTTTTCTAAATGTATGAATCCCAAGCATTTCTCTGTTCTCTAATTTTGTTCATAAATTGCAAAAGGAGCATTGTGCTACATTCTCTTCTACGTTTGTTCCTTTGTTCGAGTACAATTTGATGTTTTTTCATGCTGTTGGTGATAATTTTAATGAATATCAGTATATTGATGATGCTGACATATTCTAAACACACATGGTTCCTTACTTGTGAAGCAGAAATAATTCCACACTACCATTACCTCTCCTCTATCTTATTGGTTCAGCACACACTTGTAACCAGTCAGGAAGTTTCACAACAGTGCGGACACTGCTGCATAGTTAAAGATTCATTCTGGTACCATTACAGTGTTGTCAGTTACAATTAGTAACAGTTATGTTCGAGTAAAATGGCCACCAAGAGTATGTGACATAAGTGTCTTTTTCAGTAAACTGAGGAACTCTCTCTTAGCAGTTGTGTAATGTTAGTGCAATGTTTAATACATATTTCTTGACTTTGGGGACATTATTATTCAGTAAACTGTCGATGTACACTTACAGAAGACAACAGTAAAGGGTATTCAAACAGTTTGTGGTAAACTAAATAATTACTACACATAATCAGCAATTATTTGTGGAGCAAGTTTTACCTCTTCATGAAGGCGAGGATTATCCCACATGCAGTGAATCAAAACATTATTGTGATCACTGTTGGCCCATGATGGATGAACAGTTCGGTTTCCTTTTTCTACAGACGCTGCATGTAAACACAAGCCAGGCAAGTGACTTACAGCTGTGATGCGTTGAAACACCCAGACCTGCAATATTCATGCAATACAAACTGCTGTATGACGAATTCAATTAATTATTTGAAATGTAATGGAAAAAGAATATTTTACCTACCATATTCCAGTATATAATTGGATGCTCATCCACAAATCGGGACTGCGTAAGACAGCTGTCTCCTTCATTGTACAAAATATTTTCAAATTCCTTTCTCAAAACTAATGGATTGAGATATGGCACAGTAATTGGCTCAAGTGTAACTGGAAGATCTGCCGGAGGGTCTTCTCTCTGCAATAGAGATGCTTTTACATTTATATTGCAGTTTACACATGTTTTACAATCACTGTGTTCAGCTCACATCTATTATCCAGTTTAGTAATTAGTTGCTGGTAATGTTTTCCAGCCACTCTTGTAATATCCCTTTATAATAAATTCATGCGAGCAGCCAGAACATGATGCAGATATAAGCAAATATGTGAAACATTAGCATATCTTTATGTTAAGTCTTTTGTCCAATTACTACAGGTATGTTAATATTAGACAGCTGATGAAAGCTATGAAACACAATAGTGATTAATGTATGTGTTCTGGTATATGGGCAGAAAATGTGTTATAGATAGAATTACTGTAAACTTAAATCAGCTAGTTTCATTGTTCTAATTGTTTTGTTACTCTCCCTCTTGAATGCTGAGGGACTTTCCTCATAAGTTGTGTATTTTTTCTGAATATGCCAGCAGATGTCTTATCAGGTGACTTACCCCTTATTCACCAGCCTACACACTAGGAGTCGCTCCAGGATGTTTAATTTTCCCTATGCCAATTTGAGGTGAATGGTCTTCACAATTTACCACTGCACCTATCTTTGGCACAGAAATATGTAAACCATAGAGCTGCATTATTCTTTGGTAACATATCTTTGGATATAAGTTAAAAACATATTAAAAATTGTGTCTGACAACTCCTCCTATCCCACAGGTGATTTCTTAAATAAAGTATATATCAGCAAATGCCATCATACAACTATACACATTTTTCATAAATGTCTATTTATCAAGTACACATAGATGAATGAACGAACAAAAGCAGAAGGAATTTCAGTTTTTAGAATCAGAAGTTTTTTCATTTGGCAAATGACATGACAAGATCGCTGGTTTTTAGCTTTTGGCATCAGGTAGCTTTAGTGGAGGATTTCATTTATGGTCACCACTTCTTGAAGATCCTGTTCAAAACCTGAGCAGGGCCTCTTTGTTGCTATGTTGTATTATGTACTCTGCATTCTCTCTTAGGTTTCTAACTTCCTGCTCAGGCATTTCTACTCACTGTGAGGCATTCTGCTGCATACAAAGCCTCTGATTAAATGATTGCACAGTAGTTTGTAAATACTTCTTGACAGCTTCTATGCCATTTACATCGAGTTATTCCCAGATGTAAAGGCTACTTTCTCGGAAATGCCTGGTTCTAATGATTCTCCTAGGTACTTGATTTTTCTTCTGCCTGCCTGATTTTTCCATCATCTGCATTTACCTCTCGGGGGTGGCGACTTAATGCCTGTTATAAATTTTGGTTTCTCAAATGACCTCTGGAGGCTAACCACTGCCATGTTGATTTTGAATTTATTGATTTGTTTTGTGGCTATGCCTAGGTAATCAGAAAAGATCGCAAAATCATCTGCAAAAGCTGAGCAATCAGTGTCAGACCAATGCTGCTGTACCAATTCTGTATGCAGCAGAAGACCTTACAGTGAATAGAAATGCCTGAACAGGAAGTTAGAAGCCTAAGAGAGAACGGAGAGTGCAAAAGAACATAGCAACAAACAGTATTTTTGATATCTTCACCATGTACTGCTTTGAGCCACTTGCACGAAGGGAAAAGTGGAGGTGACAGGCCATCTCCTAACTTAACATCCATCCCGACCTCATAGGCACTGAAATCTACCTTCTGAATTTCACTTATGGTGCCAATCACGGTTTTTTTGGATAATTGTTTATTTTTTTGTCTAAGCTGACTTATTTCAGGATTTGGTTTAGCGTATTTCAATCAACAGGGTTGTGATCCTTCATTAAATCAATGAAGGTAACTAAGAACTTCTTATCCTTAAACTTCAGGTATAAAAGAACACAGATGTAACATTGGTAACACGCACATCAAAAGAGTAGTCTTTCCTAAATCCTCCTTGATATTTCCCTTTTGTGAGTCAAACTGTTCTGCAGCCACAGAAGGCTTTAGAGAAAATCTCATACTTATCAAGGTAAATGGGATGCTAAAATGGTTGTTCATATTTTATTTTTTCATTTCTTTTTAAAGATGACAAATTCGGGCAAATGTCCAGCCACTTGGCAGTCCTCTTGTTTCCAGATCTTGTAAATGATTGCTGTCTGCTTACTGACTACTTTCTCACCTGTGTGTTTCCAGAGTTTAGCAATTTTGCATTTTTGCCAGTTTCTTTGTTGACCTTAAGGGACTGGGTGAACAGCACTTTAGTTTTCATTCACCTCTAATTCTGACCTCTCCTTTCTCTAATTCCTCTACAATTATCTTTTGACACTGCTGACACACTGAGCAGGTCAGTGACTTTTTTAATTTGGTGAACACTAGTGGTCTACCTTGTATACATACATGTCTGGCATACAGCTTACTGTTGAGAAGTTTCACAAGAGGCCAATTTCCATGTAAACTTAAATATTTACTTTGGAAACAAACTGTAAGTTGGCACTAAGCCATTCTCTATGATATCTCTTCTCCCAGGAATGCTAGTCCACAGAGTTCAGATAGCTCATTTGGTAAGAACAACGTCCATCACTGTCCATGAAAGGCAGGCATCCAGGTTTGAGGCCTGATTCAGCACCCTTTTTATTGGTCAGGAAGCCCCTCCTATTACGTAGGACAAATGGGAAAAGCATCGAAACTCAGATCAAAGTGCATGTAGATGCGATGTGGTTGGTCAACATATCAAAATCCATATTGGCACTATGGACAACTTTCAACAGACAGGACAACTCTCAACAGACAGAGTGAAAAGCACTGAAGACTGCATCCAGATATTGCACCATGCTGAGAAAGATAACCTATGGACCTATTCAAGGAGAAAGATATATATGTACATAAACGCAAATCACCACATTATATTCTCGATGAACACACTGAGTTATGCAACCGTCCTTTCTTCAAAATTTCATTCACTTGTTTTCTGTGATAAAATCAAATTGCATACACTAATGCAACATGAAATACTGCACTAAAATATAACAGCTTGCTTAGTCATACATTAATACAATAGTTAAATCAATGTCAAATTTCAAGTAGGTATTATATATTAATGTAGTGTCCTGGCACTATTTGTGTAAATAAATACAGTTATTAAAAGTGGTTGACTGCTGTTTTCTTCCTTTCAAGAATCATCTGTACCTTGCACACAGCCATGGTCTCAAAATGTGTTTCCAACCTATTAGCCATTCAGTTACAACTGGTGTTCTATAAATTACCTTGGCAAAGAAGCAAATGGCACATCTCAAAATAGTCAATATCCAGCCCTGTTCCCACCACCTGGCATAGACCAGATCCATGTTCCTTAAATTGATATTAATTTATCTACATACTTCCCCTTCACTAAATGAAGGTGATTTTGCAGCAAGAATGGATACTGAAGTGGGTAACAATCATTTTGCAACTGGATATTCCTATGCCAATTCCTGTAACAATGTTACACTGGTGCTGTTCTAACAACATGTCAATAGTTGTCTCTTCCAGTCAACATATCAAATAAATTCTTGAAGAGATAGTTCAGCTAAATTTGCTCTATGTATATCATGAAAGCACTTTGCATACTGCAATTTGTTAATGTCATATATCCATTGCATACTAGTGTGCTGTAAGGACATCACCTGGTGTTCACTACCAGACCCTGTACAGCTGCAGTTAAAAAAATAGGTGTACAAACAACAGTGTCACAATATATTTACTGTTTTACTTAGTTTGTTGTTAAGAACTCATCAAAATATGAAAACAGTTTTAAAAAATAAATTGAATAATTTTTTCTTGGCAATTTTTATTATTTGCTTGGTGAATTTTTGTTATTTACTAAATTTATAGGTAGGCGAAAATTAATTGAAAAGTGAATCTTGAACATGGTGAGCATATTCACTGATAAACGTATTACTTTTATGAACAACTGAAAAGTTCTACATAATAATTAATTTCTACAAATATAATTAATTGAAGAAACATAATACAAGTAACAAACTAAAATCACTTTGACTTAACAGTTTCTTCTTCTCTGAATAGACTCATTTATTACACTTAAATGTAGATTAACTTCAGTTCCAAAGTCAGTCATGTGACTGGTGAGCATACACATTCATGTTTACTGAGAAAATGTATTATATTTATAAACTGAATGACACGTACTATACCATAATGAGTTATCAAAAACATGAGCCACAGAAAATGTAAGAAATACTTTCACTTAGTCGCTTTTAATCTTTACCTTCCTGTTACATGCAGTCAGAGGATCTCCTTCTGCTGGACGAAGTTTACTGACATCTGTTTCAGCTGCACTGCTGGAATCTACTGATGAATTACTCAGACCTGTAATAAAGTAATTCATCAGTTTCAACAGCTGTAATTATACCAATGTAACTCTCAGGTTTTGTTGGCGTGATTGATAAGAAGTGAGATTTTGGGTTTTCAACTGAGTTGTTCAACTCTCTGCACAATATTTCGAAGACCAACCCAGCTGTCTTCTTCAGTTGCTGCGAGTTTCGCTGTTGTACTCACTGCCTGGACTCCAACCAGACATATGCAAAAGGCATTGAGCAACAAAAATGAGATGTACCAATATCCTTATTAAATCTTCAACAAGATTAAATATATGCTAAGTAATGACATCAAGAGTATTAAAACTTTCAAGGTCACCAATACTCTTGATACCTCCATTGCAAACAATACTCATGGTAAGCCATCCAGTACCATGACTAAATTTATCATCCTTTAATCACTTCTCAGTACATTGATGTCCCTAACTAGATGTGGCGATGATGATGGGAATTGCACTTGGTTATACACAGCAGTGTGAGACCAACACTAACTCTCAGTCAGGCAGTGAGTAAATATAATGGCAAAACTCACAGCACCTGAAGAAGATGGATGGGTCGGTTGTCTAAATATTGTACAGGAAATGGAAACTGAACATATGGAAGATTACAATCACACAAAATTATTTTTATTTCAACAAAAATCTGTGATCGGAGGACTCTTAAAAAAAAAAAAATAAAATAAAAAAAAAAAATAAATAAATAAATAAATAAATAAATAAATAAATAAATAAATAAAAATTGCACAGTGCTAATTGGTCATCCTAGTAGTGAAAGACATTGTTTTCTATCCTAGTAAGAGTGACCACAACACACTGTAATGCTTCTCAGGTAAACAGCTACTTATGTGAGATGTCTTTAGGGTTTCCCTTTGTTCAGCAATTAAAAAAAGTATTTTGATAGATGGATTTTATTCATTCGTTCCTACTATAGTTCAGTTTTATTATAGGCTTGCTGAATTTGAATTACACACACAAATCCACAATATGTAATTTCAAAATGTGCACACAGTGCCTTAAAAAAGGAAAATTAGAAAGACAAGTCACAGTTCTGCAAGTGAAAATTCATTATGTTCTACCCTCACAGATATCCAAATACAACAAAACTGTTTTCTCCCCATTAAGTGAGCCATTAGCTCAATGCTGTTATTTATAATTCCAATACATGTGTTAATAGTATTCTCCGTCACTATTTTTTAGCTTGTATTTAATACTATTACAAACATTACTTTTGTTCCATATAGTGATATTCATTTTCATGCCAATACTTTTCTTGTCCACGAGACTTATGGTGCAACTTGACTAAAAGAAAAGATCAGCTGATAGGACACCACCTGACGCATCAAGGAAAACTTGATTTGGTGTGGAGAGAAGTATGGAGGATAATAATTGTAGAGGAGACAGACCAAGGCCTCTAGTTCACAAATCCAGGTGGATGTAAGGTTGCAGTAGTTATGCAGCATTGGTGAGACTTCAGCAAGATAGAGTAGCATAGAGAGCTCCATTAAACCAGTCTTCAGACTGAAGACCTAAAAAAAACACAGATCACTGAAGATAAGTGAGAAAAGTGGGATGACCTGAAACAGCACTTTCAAACTGATGCGTATTTACTCATCTATAAGTCAAATAATTTCTGCCAAAGGCCATGTAAGCCAGAAGAAATCCTGCACCATGGCTAAATGATGAGCTGAAGAGAGGGCTGCATGTATGACATACAGACGATGCCTCACCCTGGAAAATCATACTGCCTGTCAGTAGATGCTGAAGTGTGTCAGCAAATCTGTAGGAAATGCTGAAATAGACATGCCTGTACATTAACTGACAACAGACAGATTAGATGTCATTGATTCTAGACGGAAAATACTCTTTCATAATCATGTTACCAAAAATATCGTTGAAAAATTCATGCATGATGTGTATTAAATCAGCACCCAATGGACATGATGCCATTACACTGTAAAAGGTCACACTTATTACTGACTCACTACTGCTCACAATGAAGGATATCTTCTATTACCACCAGACTGCAAGCTTTTTTCCAGTGACCTGGAAACAAAGACTTGTCAAACTACTGCCCAAAAAGGAACTGCCGCAGCAGTCTCTGATCACTGTCCCATTTGTGTTCTTTCATTGCTAGCTAAGTCCTTACAAAATAAAGTCATGATCAGTATATTGACTACTTGATGACAAATAACCTAGTAGATAAATACCAAACAGACTTACATAGGCATTGCAATGCCTCAACAGTTTTACCAAAAATAACACATGACCTGAAGCTAGTCATGGTGGTGACTTGAACCCACCCAGTATTGCCTGTCAGTAGATGCTGAAGTGTGTCAGCAAATCTGTAGGAAATGCTGAAATAGACATGCCTGTACATTAACTGACAACAGACAGATTAGATGTCATTGATTCTAGACGGAAAATACTCTTTCATAATCATGTTACCAAAAATATCGTTGAAAAATTCATGCATGATGTGTATTAAATCAGCACCCAATGGACATGATGCCATTACACTGTAAAAGGTCACACTTATTACTGACTCACTACTGCTCACAATGAAGGATATCTTCTATTACCACCAGACTGCAAGCTTTTTTCCAGTGACCTGGAAACAAAGACTTGTCAAACTACTGCCCAAAAAGGAACTGCCGCAGCAGTCTCTGATCACTGTCCCATTTGTGTTCTTTCATTGCTAGCTAAGTCCTTACAAAATAAAGTCATGATCAGTATATTGACTACTTGATGACAAATAACCTAGTAGATAAATACCAAACAGACTTACATAGGCATTGCAATGCCTCAACAGTTTTACCAAAAATAACACATGACCTGAAGCTAGTCATGGTGGTGACTTGAACCCACCCAGTATTGGCTGGAAAAACTAAACATTACTTTTAGCGGTAAGGGAAGCCATGAAGCTACTAGAGTATGATGGTCACCAAAAGCAAAAAGGACATGAAAAAAGCTAATTGAGTATGTGTGTCCAGTCCCTAGCGAATGATACAGGAACTGAAATTGAGGGTAGCAAAGCAAAAGCTCAAATCCTTAACTCTGCTTTCAAATGTTCCTTTACAAAGGAAAATGTTCCAGCATAAAGTCAAGCACCGGCATGCCAGTTGGAAACCACAGAGCAGAGAGGGCTGTGAAGAAGATGTCAGCCAATAGCACTCTGACCGACCCCTCTAAGATTACAACGTGACAGCAGCGGCCTCTAGATGAAGCAAACAAAAGCGCTGCTCCCGACTGGTCATGGCCAGTTCTACAAAAGCATCAAAGACCAGCGACTTGGATAAAACCATCCACTGTATTCCTTCACTTGTGTAGGAATCATTATACTGAAGGACATAGATTATATTGCATGTTGCCCTTTGCTTGCAACACATCTGTGTACATCTGTAATTATAGGTTATCTGTTTTGAGCTGACTGCAATGTAACTAAAAAGAATCACACCAGACGCATTTCACTTTTATTCTGTGGCATTCTGAAATTGGATACATACACTTGTAAATTTATTTTTTGATTCTTTTAGGTTAAAAACAGCGTTTTCTTTGTGAAGTTAGTCTGTAAGCTACTTACGGTGTTTCTTTACATGGTCTGCACCTTCCCCTCTGGCTAGCAGTGGTTGATGTCGACAGGCTTCATTTCACATCTGCAGTTTTTGGCATTTTGCGTTATTTCCTGCACTGCACTACTTATAATTGACTTTCTTAACTGTTCTTCATTCTCATCACTGCTACAGTATTTATGTCTACTCTCTTGTTTTCATTCACATTGTGAGTGTTGACAGCCTATGAACGATTTTGTGTGTGTGTGTGTGTGTGTGTGTGTGTGTGTGAGAGAGAGAGAGAGAGAGAGAGAGAGAGAGAGAGAGAGAGAGAGAGATAGTGAAATTGTCTTGTATGTAGATAGAGACATGAGAGGGGTGTCCCCTCCCCTCCCCCCTTCTAAAGAAAGGGGGGGGGGGAAGACAGGGATTGCCGGGACACTGATTATCGGATAGAACTGGGAGAAAATGGTAGTGGTAAATTGAACCTGTGGTTATATTTGTACTTTTAATGTTATATTAAGTGGTCAATCCCTTTAAAGAGTGTGTGGCTTGCCAAGGTGATCTGATCATTTATGAGTTGTTTCTTTATTGTTATGGTTTTTTGGATGTGGTAGTCTTCTTGTAGGGTGAGCAGGTGTTTTTTGATTTTGTTTATCCTTATGATTTCCATGTCTGTGTGTCTGGTTATAATTTTATGTTGGTGTTGGTGTAAGTGTTCTGCAAATGTTGAATGATTTGTCCTATACTTCCATGTTCTTTGTGTCTGGTGTCAAATACCCTCCTGGTTTGACCTATCTTCCATTTGCATTTTAGTTGGTATATTCCTGATTTCTGATACAGATCAGGTTTTCCTTTTTTTTTTTTTTTTTGGAAGTATTTCTGAATTGAGTTGTTGGTTTGGTGAGCTACTTTTATGCCTTGTTTTTTGAAAATATTGGATATTCTGTGTGTGTATTTGTGGTTGTATGTCATCGTGCACCATCTTTTACTTTCTGTTTCTTTCACACTTTGTGCTGTTTCTATTCTTGTATTTTGTTTGTTTCTTTGTGTGTGATTTTGTCCTTGTGTTGATGGTAGTTGGGTGTTTGTTCTTTTCTGTTTCTTCATTTTATTGTTCAGCTTTGTTACTAAGTTCTCTTTGTATCCATTGTTTGTGGCTATTTGTAAATGGAAGTTAGGTATTGTCATTGATTCATTTCATAATAAAATTCTTTAATACGAATTTGCTTGAATTGTTGTCTAGCGATCTGAGAAGCCAGTTTCCTAGGCATCCCATATTTGATGAGTAGGCAGGACACAACAGAAAACCCAGGAGAATTGCCCCAATTTAATCCTTGTGCCAACAAAAAGATGATTGATATAAGTACTAGTGTCGATAGTGTTGAGAAACAGCTGAAATCGTTTAAACTGAACAAAGCTCCAGGCTCTGATGCAATCCCTGTCAGACTCTATTTTGAATTTGTTGCTGAGTTAGCCCCTCTTCTAACTAGAATCTGTTGTAGATCACCTGAACAAAAAACCATCCCCAGTTCTTGGAAAAAGACACGGGTCACACCCATCTACAAGAAGGATAGTAGGAGTGATCCACAAAGCTACCATCCAACATCTGTGACATCAAATTGTTGTAGAATCTTAAAACACATTCTGAGCTCAAACATAATGAGGATCGTGAATAGTGTTTCCCGATTTCCAAAAATCTTCCGACTCAGAACCACACCAATGTTTATTGTCAAAAGTATGAGATCATATAGGGTATCAAGTGAAATTGGTGACTGGGTTGAAGACTTTTTGATAGGGAACACACAGGATGTTATTTTGTATGGAGAGTCATCGTCAGATGTAGAAGTATCTTTGGGTGTGCTCCAGGGAAGTGTCATGGGACCCTTGCTGTTCATTTTGTATATTCATGACCTTGCAAGACAATATTAATCGTAAAATCAGGCTTTTTGCAAATGATGCAGTTATCTATAATGAAGTACTATCTAAGAGAAGCTCCATATAATAGAGGGAAACACTCCACATGGGAAAATATATCTAAAAACAAAGATGGTGTAACTTACCAAACGAAAGCGCTGGCATGTTGATAGACACACAAACATACACACAAAATTCAAGCTTTCGCAACCAATGGTTGCTTCGTCAGGAAAGAGGGAAGGAGAGGGAAAGACGAAAGGATGTGGGTTTTAAGGGAGAGGGTAAGGAGTCATTCCAATCCCAGGAGCGGAAAGACTTACCTTAGGGGGGAAAAAAGGACAGGTATACACTCGCACACACACACACACACATATCCATCCACACGTACACAGACACAAATGTCTGCTTGTGTCTGTGTACGTGCAGACGGATGTGTGTGTGTGTGTGTGTGTGTGTGTGTGTGTGTGTGTGTGTGTGCGTGTGCGTGCGTGCGTGGGCGAGTGTATACCTGTCCTTTTTTCCCCCTAAGGTAAGTCTTTCCACTCCCGGGATTGGAATGACTCCTTACCCTCTCCCTTAAAACCCACATCCTTTCGTCTTTCCCTCTCCTTCCCTCTTTCCTGATGAAGCAACTGTTGGTTGCGAAAGCTTGAATTTTGTGTGTATGTTTGTGTTTCTTTGTGTGTCTATCAACATGCCAGCACTTTCATTTGGTAAGTTACATATCTTTGTTTTTAGACATAGAAGCTGCATATATACCCATATAATAGAGGAAACATTCCATGTGAGAAAAATATATCTAAAAACAAAGATATTTGTGTCTCTATCAACATACCAACGCTTTCGTTTGGTAAGTTACATCATCTTTGTTTTTGCATATATATTCAGATTGATTTTGATAAGATCAACATGGTGCAGAGAGGGGCAAATTGCTCTAAATGTTCCAAAATGTAAAATTTTGCACTTCAATTGACAAAATTAAAAATTTAGCATCCTATCACTATAATAACAATGAGTCACTGTTGGAATCGGCCAGCTCATACAAATACCTGGGTGTAACTTTGTAGGGATATGAAATGGACTTATCACATAGGTTCAGTTGTGCAGAAAGCAGTTGATAAACTTCAGTTTATTGGTAGAATATTGGGGAAGTGCTACCAGTCTACAAATGAGTTTGCTTACAAATCATGTGAGTGAGCCATCCTAGAATATTGCTCAACAGTGTGGGACCTGTAACAGAAAGGACTAACACGGGATATTGAACTTATACTGAGAAGGGTAGCACAAATGGACACAGATTTGTTTAATCAGTGGGAGAGTGTCACAGAGATACTGAAGAAACTGAACAGGTAAACTCTTTGAGACAGACATAAGCTAACCTGAGAAAGTCTATTAACAAAGTTTCATGAAACGGCTTTAAATTATTACTTTAGGGATATACTAAAACCCCCTACATAATCACACACACAGGGATCATGAGGATAAGATTAGAATACTTGCTGCATGCACAGAGGTAGTCAAACAATTATTCTTACCGTACTCCATACCTGAATGGAACAGGAGAAAACCCTAATAACTGGTACAATGGGACATATCCTCTGCCGTGCACCTCACAGTGGTTTGCAGAGTATAGATGTAGATGTATATGTAGATGCAGATATTTGGTCAAACAGACGGACAGTCATTACTGACTTACTTAAAGGATGCCCTGAGAATCTTTGATTTAGATCTAGCAAACACAGAGTAATTGTAGTTAAAGCTGAATAATATTATAAATTGTGGTCTAGATAAGTATGTAGCCAGTACCATTCAAGACACTAAAACACTCTCACTACAAAAGAGACTGCAGGGAAATTGATACAGTACATTTAATAGCAACTTATGCACCCATAAGAATAGAAATGTGTGAAGCCCGCAATAACTTTCAGTCAGTCCTGGCAAAAGATCTATAACAAAATTTTAGGAAGTTCTGGTCACACGTAATGACAATGAACAGGTCCAAAGCTTCCATCTAATCTCTCAAATGTCCTCCTGGTGTTGAAAATGAAGGCAGCAGATATATTAAATACCATATTTAAAAATATTTTTGTGTGCGAGGATATTACCATATAAAGGCTTGATATTAAAATATCGGTATCCCCCCCCCCCCCCCCCCCCCAACTCCCTCCTCAATATTGCAAACAAGTAAACCTACTTAAAGTGATCAAGGAACTAGGTGCTAACTGGACACCAGTTATATTTTACATTCAATGAACTGCACTGTTAGCCCCCTCCCTAGCTCATATTTATCGAGAATCTCTTGCACAATAAATACTTCCATGTGACTACAACAGATTGGAGCCACTGAATTAAAAACAAATATCTATGATGTCAGTCTGTTGCAGAAACCTACAGCCTATTCTAAGCTCAAATGTTCCTGGAGGACAATAAAGATCTCTAAAAGAATCAGTTGCAAACAACAGATGTGCATGAACAGGCAAATTATGCTTTACTAAATTATTTAAAGGCATTCAATACTCTACCTCATTATTGACTGCTAACAGAGATATAATTGTAAGGAATATTGTCCCACATATTTGATTAGCTCTATGAACATTTGGATAATGGGACACAATAAGTTTACTGGGTCGGGAATATTTTACTGAAATAAAAATAACATTTTGTCATCTTTATTCTTTGGCCTCTTTATCCACAGCTGCAATTATACGCATAAATTAGGTTATGTACCATCAATTTTCAACTGTAATTAAGAGTCTTATTTACACTGTACATATTTTGCTTTATTTTGAACATCTTCAGTGGTCAGAGTTTTCGTTCCCTATTTCCATTAGTAAAGTTCATCCACACATAGGTGCTCAATTTTTACAACGATACACTTCAATGACAGCAGATGAATTTACATAATCATGTTGTTTAGCTGCACTTATACCATGTGTATTTTGTTTTCTTGTTGTGAGACGCAAGCTGTGCAACAATAAAAAAAGTTAACTAGGTGTAAGTGCTTATACACAACATGATAGTGTATAAACGGAAAGTCCGGAATGAAATAACGACAACATTATGTAAAGGATAGATTGCCCCCTCACCACATACAGGAGGTTCTGAGTTGCAGACAGGCACAACGAAACAACTGCTAAACATTTAAGTTTACAGCTATAAGGTCTTCTTCGGAAATGGAAAACACGCACACACACATTCACAAAAGCACAACTCGCATGCACTGGGGCCTGTCTCTCACCATTGTGGCCCTATTGTGGATTGTAACTGCATCTGGCATGAGCATCAAACTGAGGTGAATGATTATAATAAGGAGGAGGTATGGGGTGGGAAGGGGGAGGGATAGCAGGGTAGTGCTGGGGGAAGATGATGTCCTGCCTGTGAGATGTGGTGGGGACATTTTAGGACCACTAGGGGAGCACAAAAGGGAAAGTGGAAAGAAGAGAAGAAAAGTAAGGAAGGGGAAAATACTAGCGGGTGCAATGGCGGAACAGAAGGCTTGTGGAGTGGGAGTAGGGAAGGGGATAGGTAGATGGAGGACTGGAGGTAGCAAAGGTTGACTTTAGAGGGTTACAGGAATGCAGCATAAATTGTAGAGAGAATTTCCACAAACGCAATTTGGAAATGCTGGTGTGGGTAGGAAGGATCCCGGTGGTGCAAATTGTGAAACAGCCACTGAAGAGAAGCATATCATGTTGGGCAACATTTTCAGCAACTGAGTGGTCTGATTGTTTCTTCTCCACATTCTGGAGGAAGTCATTCATGCATACACACAGCTTGTTAGTTCTCATGTCCATCTAGAAAGCAGCGTAGTGGTTGTAGCTCAGTTTGCAATTCATGTAACTGGTTTCACAGGTAGTCTTGCCTTTGACGGGATAGGAGATGCTGTGATAGTACAAGAATAGTTGGTAGTGGAAGGATGCATCGAACAGGTCTTGCATCTAGACCTATTGCAGTGATATGAGCCATGAGGTATGAGGCAGGAAATAGGGGTGAAGTAAGGGTGGACAAGGATATTTTGTAGGTTTGGTGGGTGGCGGAATACTACTGAGAGGCGGGAGGAGGGTGGGGGGAGGGGGGGGGGGGAGGACAGTGGGTAGGCTATTCTTTACTTTAAGGCACGACAAGAGGTAGCTGAAACCCTAGTGGAGAATGTGATTCAGTTGCTCCAGTCTTAGGTGGTACTGAGTCACGAGGCGAGTGATTCTTTGTGGCCGGACAGCGGACCGTGGGAAGTGGTTGGTGACTACATCTCCCATGCCCTCTCTCTCCAGCCACCTACTATTTTCCACATACCAACTGTCTGTCCACAAAGGAGCACTCGTCTCGTGACTTGTTAACACCCTGGACTGGAGCAATTGAATCACATTCTCTGCCTGGGTTTCAACTATTTCTTGTTGTGCCCTGAAATGAGGAATATCCTACCCCTCCCATTGTGGTATTCTGTAACCCACTGAACCTACAACAATATCCTTGTCCATATCTACTCCAAACCTGCTCCCAACCCTTTATCTCATAGCTCATACTCCTGCAGTAGACTTAGATGCAAGACTGTCTCATACACCCTACTACCATCAACACATCCTCTAGTCCTGTCAAAGGTATCAGTTATCCCTTCAAAGATATGGCTACTTGCGAAACTGGCCATGTGATCTACAAACTAAGCTGCAACCCTGTGCTGTTTTCTATATGGGCATGACAATTAACAACCTGTCTGTCTGCATGAATAGTCACCGTCTAACTCTAACTAAAAGACACATGCTGCCCAACACGATGTGTTCACAACCTGTTCCATCAGGATCCTTCCTACCAACACAAGCTTTTCTGAATTCCACCGATGTGAACTCTCCCTACAATGTATCCATCATTTTCATAATCCTCCTGGCCTCACCCTTTGCTATTTCCTGTCCTCCACCTACCTACCCCCTTCCCTGTTCCCACTCCAGCAGTACACACAATGTATGCCTTCTATTCTGCCAACACACCAACTAGTCTCTTCCCCTTCTCTACTTCTCTCCTATTCCACTCCCCTAGGAGTCCCAACCCTGCCCTAACACATCCCTACATGCGCTCACAGGCAGTGCAACACTTTCCTCCACCACTACCTTGAAATCTTTCCTCTTCCCTGTGACATGCCTCCTCCTTGGCACCACCACCCACCCCAGATTTCTGCTCATGCCTGACATCTGACACAGTTGCAGTCCACAGTTGGGCTGCAGTGGCTGGAGACAGTGGCATTGTTTGTGTGAGTTGAGCTTAAGTGAATGTATGTCAATTTCCAATGATGGCTTTTGGCAAAAAAATTTAATGTTTAGCAGTCTTTTCATTATGCCTGGCTGTGTCTCAATTCCTCCTCTATGTGGTATGTCCTTCTCATAATGATTCCACCCTGGACTTTTTTGCTTAACAGCTTTTCTTCCATCACACAACCCAGTGCTGTTTTCCTGTGTTGTTATTATCTAACAAATTTTATTATCTCTTGTCCTTTTCTTTCTCTTATTTCCTGTGTTTTACTGTTGCTTTCCAAACTCCACATGCACTGACTTCTGAGCTACACTGTATGAACAGCCTCATCCAAATTCAACATATGGATATGTGACTATGTGGATTGTTGGGGCAGTATCTAATGACCCACACTCTGCACACTGATACAATCATTTCTATGTCTTCCTTCAAAGTTATTACACCCCCTAACTCCCTGTGCCTCATGAACTCGCTGAACCTCATAACAACCCCCCCCCCCCTGCCCCCCCCCTCTCACCCCACCATTCTTCTCGCATATTCCAGCCTGCACATGCTGACCTCACCCAATCCATTTTTCACCTGCTGTCCCTTTCTCCACTCATATACACCTATCAACCTGCATGCTACCGTTATCACCTTTTTATTTTTATGTCAATTTCACACAATGGACCTCGCTCCTTCCATCAGCAGAAATACGGAAAAGTTCCCCTATTTCTAGCCTGACGTACTGTTCCTGAATTGTTGCTTGGCTCATGGAATCCCACCAAATGGCCTGACTGTTAGTTTACCAATCTCCAGCTGCAACCTGTCCTTACACAATGACCTCTGTCTCTTCAGATTCCATCAGTCCATAAGCTTCACCAACCTAGCCCTGCAATACCATGTAAATCAGATCCAAACCTCCTTGTAATATCTGTTTTCCATTCTTACAATTCTCCTGCTCTAGACTCCCAAATTCCTGCTCCCCATTTCTCAGATTGAAATTATAGCCCTCCATAAACTAGACTAGTTTGCACACCACCACCTCAAGAAACTCTCCAATCCACTCAACTCATACTCCCACCTTGGACCACCACTTCTGCAAGAGCCTCTGGAACTCCTCCACATCCTCTTATGCTCAATTTACCCTGTCTCGCAGACGTACTACATTTACCACACCATCAGACTCGCTTCCACCACCAAACAGAATCGAGAAATTAAAGAGACCCATAACAAAGTCATGAACATGTCCTCCAAAAGCCTCAGTCCCCCTTTCCAAAGGCCTTACCTTTTCCCCCCACTACAGAATTCAATCACTCTGGAGGAAGACTTACATCTATTGAAAGGTTTCTGGGAAAGTGCAAGGTATCTGTAAAGGCAATCACATAAAGACACTACTGCAACCAATTCTAGAGTATTGTTCCAGCGTCCAGAGTCCGCATCAAGAAAGCATGACAATAGACATTGAATGAACTCAGAGGTGCACAGCTAGGGTCATAACAGGTTGGTAAAGTTCATGCAAAAGTGTAATAGAAATCCCTGGGAAACTTAAATGGGAATTCTTGAAAGAAAGACAACAATTCACACGAAACCCTGTTATGTAAAGAAGACTGCGCAACTATTATGCTGTGACCATTGGACTATTTTATGTGAAAGGAGTACAGTTTTTTAAATCCGGTGTTCTGCTTGCAGTGCATCATTTCTGAAATTGCAAAAACAGAAGGGAGACTGCACATGCCCCTCAGAGATCGGTAAAAGGTTTTTTACTCTTCTCATTGTATGTCAATGATATGTCATCAGTTCTGTCCTATTGTAAATAGCAAAAGTAAGCTAATGACTTCAGTTAAGTGCAAAACCAAATAGCTTGGAAGGCAGCCATCGATAATGTCAATGTAGACTTGTATGCACTGCATTCCACTTAAAATCCAACTTCTTCTGGTTCATCACTCTATCCTAGTTGGCTTGAAATGTTAGGTATTCTTTTCATCCTTATTTTTAAGCAGGATAAATATAAATTTCTTCCACTAAGCAAAGGGTCTAAGGGTAAAATTAGATAAAAATCTGAAGTAGGCCGAACATACAGCTACAACATGCAAAGAAACATACTACTAAAATATAATTAGCTCTTCCTGAAGCTGAAAAACAAACTTGCAGAAATGGGTGTGCTTCCAGTTGCTAACTACAGTGATACACTACAAAGATTTTCTCAAGAAAGCTCTAAGTGCTTGGACTTGGTGATGGAATGCCTGTGTAATGATGTAGCTATGAGGTTTACCATTTTGATAATATTTTGCAGTTCATGCACAGCAATCCTGGCTGTATGAAGAACAGAGTATAAAGAGACTCTTCTTTACTGTCAGGTTACTTTATTCCACGAACAATTCTTTCTTTCACTCATCATGACACAGTCATCTTCCTTATATAGTGTCCAAAAGCTTCACTGCTTAAAGCCATGAACCATTTCTTCAGTCATCTGAAGCCTCAGTGTATTGCATACCCACCCACACTGCTTTATTTACACTTTGTACATGCTACTTCTATGCAAAAGTTTACCATGCAGATGGTCTGATTGCTTCAACATATAGTGAACAAATCAATGAAAAAAACAGACACTGAGCTGGAGAATGCTTAAGTGGTTAAATACAAACATTCGAATTTTTATTGTGATACTAGAGTTACAAAGCACACTGTCAACAGACTGAGACCAGCTGTCATAGGGAAAAGTCAGTGCAAAAGCCAGAGCTGAACTGCTGGTCTCTGTTGAGGAACTCAACCTGTACTTGTTTATAAAATCAACTATCTGTCCTTAACACCACAGGGTCTTTTCCTTTCTTTACATGTAAGTAGTTACTAATTGTGTACTGTCTCGGTGGGGTTTGGTTATTTGAATCAGAATTGGGAACCGGCAAATTTTTCTAAGAAAACTATAGAAAATTATACAACAAAGAAGAAAAGAAAGCTGTGGTTAAACATTCTGTTGATAACAACATTATTGTAGACAGAGCATTTGATTGGACTGGATGGGAATGGTACAAGAAATCAGCCACACTTTTTATAGAGGAGACGTCCTATTAATCACCAGAGATGACTTAAACAACAGGAAACCTATTCTAAATGGCTCGAAGGCAATTCACTAATATGAGTTCCACTCTTAACCAACAAGTTCCCTGCTCAGTAAATCATCTTTTTACTTTCATTTAAAATAGTCAACATTTGTAAAAGATTTTCTTCACATTTAAAATGTTACACTTCAAGTTCAAACTTGCAATTTTTAACTTCTACATATGTTTCTATGAGGTCTTCCATCTTGATAATACATTGCAATATATGCAAAGCAATCCTGACTTTTCCTTCATCCACCTTCCTTCCCCTTCAACCCCTCTGCCAGAAGATGGAGCCACCGGCTCAGAAAGCTCACACGTTTCCTCTTTTTTTTTTTTTTTTTTTTTTTTTTTTGTGTCACTGTTTGGTGAGTAGCTTTCTTTTATCTATCCTATCACATTATATTTTCAAACACTGATTATATTCATTGATTTACTGAGAACTGAGTTTGATTGGTACTTTTATACTTAGTAATGGAACATGTAACTTTCCATATTGCTGTTGTGGCAATATTTTTTAAGATTCCCTCCTGAACCTCACTAAATAATCTACATCTGTTCACAACAGCTTCCAAGTATATTTCATAGTGAATACATACAAAGATAATTCAACTGTGTCCAACAGAATTTTTTCCCTTTTTGTATTTTTATTTTCCTTACAATTTATTACTGCAGTTGAAATTATTACTGCAACTTTCAGCCCAGGTTTGCTGCTTACATCACATGTTTGAATGTATGTTAAACTTTTGTGCTGCTTAAATACTTCAGTTAACATATACCAAAGTACATTTATCATGTACACATCCTCATGTGGGAGAGACATAAATTGTACAGTAATAAATGAGCACTTTAGATGATAAAATCACTAATAGTAGGGTTTTTCAACAACTCATTATAACTGCTGCATAGGCAGACTCTGCTTACCCAGATAAGAAAGCCGATTCAAGGAAGTTTTACTTCTGTTCACACTTTCTTGACTCTGTGCTGAAGCCATTTTTGGCTGAGACCGATAATCAAGTATGGTAACACTAAGAAATGGAACTGTGGCTTTCCCACAAAACTGGCACCTGCAAAAGGAAAAAAAAAAAAAAAATCTGTAAAGTATATAATTTGTGATAAACATGTGTAACAACACATTTCTATCCTTTATGTAATTCCAAAAATTTTATGAAATAGCGGTAATCGTGAATTGATTGCAGGTCAGTGTGACTTCCTTGAGTAATACCTGATAAAAATGCTACGATCAAGAACTTTTCCTGTAAGTTCGCTAACAAATGCGTAATGAATTATATTTTTATGGTAATGATCATAATGATAGTACCTACAACTATGGCAATGTTGTATTACAAAAAATGTAAAAAAAAGTCCCGCCTGGAATCTGTACCCATGTGCGCAATACAAAATTCTTATCCGTATTTTCATCTGGCTTCAGGACCCAATGTTCTGTTTTGTCGAGCATGGTAGGCAGAACAGAAACTAGCCCCACTGCATTTCATTATGATCTGTATCAGAGTCACATGCTTTGTAATTTACAGCTAAGCCCTTCTCGTTCCACAGGAGATGTAAAAAGGATAGATAACATTGCAAAATGTGAAACTTAAAAAAAAAAAAATATCTGAACAAAACTAAAGAAATGTGGGTGAGATATATATCAACTTAAGAAACAAACAAACTAGGATGAAGCAGTTAATTTGGAACGCATTTAATATGTTTTGTGACATCACATGAGCCACAGCTATTCCATGAACAAGGAACGAGGACTAAGATTTAACAACCCATTGCCAACTAGGTTATTGAGGCCACAATATGCGCTTGAACAAGGCTGGGGAAGGAAATAAGCTGTCTCCTGTGGCCATTTTGGCATTCATCTTCAAGGATTTGGGAAAAAATTGGGGGAAATCTAAATTAGGATGACTGAACAAAGCTCTGAAACTCACTAATTCCAAATAAAAAGATATTAAGTTGTAAAATGAGCCACTAAATATGTAATTCACAGAAAGGAGATTACATAGGCCTGCAATGACAGAATTGCTTATAAAATGATAGGTAATTGTTATAGATTTCTGGATGCTCCATTCAATAAAAATCACAGAAAATTCCATCATCCTCAGTTTCTCATATAACAACTTTTTACATTTATTGTGTACAAAAATGACATAGTATTAACAAGGCTTATTCTTTTGAGTCATCAGTCTTAGGACTAATTCAATGTGGCCTTTCACGGAATTCCTCTGTTGTGTCAACCTTTTCATCTCAGAGTTGCACTTGCACCATATGTTCTCACAATTGATTTTTGATTTATTTCAATCTCTGCCTTCCGATAAAATTTTTCCCTTCTACAGCTCTCTTTATTACCATGGAAGTTATTCCCAGATATTTTAACACATGCCCTATCATCTTGACAGTGTTGTCCTCGCTGATTCTGTGGAGAACTTCCTCATTTCTTATCTTATCAGTCCACCAAATTTTCAACATTCTCCTGTTGTTGTTAATGTTGTTGTTGTTATCGTCTTCAGTCCTGAGACTGATGTGATGCAGCTCTCCATGCTACTCTATCCTGTGCAAGCTTCTTCATCTCCCAGCACCTACTGCAGCCTACATCCTTCTGAATCTGCTTAGTGTATTCATCTCTTGGTCTCCCTCTACGATTTTTACCCTCCATGCTGCCCTCCAATACTAAATTGGTGATCCCTCGATGTCTCAGAGCATGTCCTACCAACCGGTTCCTTCTTCTTGTCAAGTTGTGCCACAAGCTCCTCTTCTCCCCAATTCTATTCAATACCTCCTCATTAGTTATGTGATCTACCCATCTAATCTTCAACATTCTTCTGTAGCACCACATTTCGAAAGCTTCTATTCTCTTCTTGTCTGAACTATTTATCATCCATGTTTCACTTCCATATATGGCTACACTCCATACAAATACTTTCAGAAACAACTTCCTGACATTTAAATCTATACTCGATGTTAACAAATTTTTCTTCTTCAGAAACGCTTTCCTTGCCATTGCCAGTCTGCATTTTATATCCTCTCTACTTCGACCATCATCAGTTATTTTGCTCCCCAAATAGCAAAACTCCTTTACTACTTTAAGTGTGTCATTTCCTAATCTAATTCCCTCAGCATCACCCGACTTAATTCGCTACTTTCCATGATCCTCGTTTTGCTTTTGTTGATGTTCATCTTATATCCTCCTTTTAAGACACTGTCCATTCCATTCAACTGCTCTTCCAAGTCCTTTGCCGTCTCTGACAGAATTACAATGTCATCGGCAAACCTCAACGTTTTTATTTCTTCTCCATGGACTTTAATACCTACTCCGAAATTTTCTTTTGTTTCCTTTACTGCTTGCTCAATATACAGATTGAATAACATTGGGGACAGGCTACAACCCTGTCTCACTCCCTTCCCAACCACTGCTTCCCTTTCATGCCCCTCAACTCTTATAACTGCCATCTGGTTTCTGTACAAATTGTAAATAGCCTTTTGCTCCCTGTATTTTACCCCTGCCACCTTCAGAATTTGAAAGAGAGTATTCCAATCAACATTTTCAAAAGCTTTCTCTAAGTCTACAAATGCTAGAAACGTAGGTTTGCCTTTCCTTAATCTTTCTTCTAAGGTAAGTCGTAGGGTCAGTATTGCCTCATGTGTTCCAACATTTCTACGGAATCCAAACTGATCTTCCCCGAGGTCGGCTTCTATCAGTTTTTCCATTCGTCTGTAAAAGAATTTGCATTAGTATTTTGCAGCTGTGACTTATTAAACTGGTAGTTCAGTAATTTTCACATCTGTCAACACCTGCTTTCTTTGGGATTGGAATTATCAAATTCTTCTTGAAGTCTGAGGGTATTTCGCCTGTCTCATACATTTTGCTCACCAGATGGTAGAGTCTTGTCAGCACTGGGTCTCCCAAGGCTGTCAGTAGTTCTAATGGAATGTTGTCTACTCCTGGGGCCTTGTTTCGACTCAGGTCTTTCAGTGCTCTGTCAAACTCTTCACACAGTATCGTATCTCCCATTTCATCTTCATCTACATCCTCTTCCATTTCCATAATATTGTCCTCAAGTACATCACCCTCGTATAGACCCTCTATATACTCTTTCCACCTTTCTGCTTTCCCTTCTTTGCTTAGAACTGGGTTTCCATCAAAGCTCTTGATATTCATGCAAGTGGTTCTCCTTTCTCCAAAGATCTCTTTAATTTTCCTGTAGGCAGTATCTATCTTACCCCTAGTGAGATAACCCTCTACATCCTTACATTTGTCCTCTAGCCATGCCTGCTTAGCCATTTTGCACTGCCTGTCGATATAATTTTTGAGACGTTTGTATTCCTTTTTGCCTGCTTCATTTACTGCATTTTAATATATTCTCCTTTCATCAATTAAATTCAATATTTCTTCCGTCACCCAAGGGTTTCTACTACCCCTCGTCTTTTTACCTACTTGATCCTCTGTTGCCTTCACTACTTTATCCCTTAGAGCTACCCATTCTTCTTCTACTGTATTTCTTTCCCCCATTCCTGTCAATTGTTCCCTTATGCTCTCCCTGTACAACCTCTGGTTCTTTCAGTTTATCCAGGTCCCATCTCCTTAAATTTCCACCTTTTTGCAGTTTCTTCAGTTTTAATCTACAGCTCATAACAAATAGATTGTGGTCAGAGTCCACATCTGCCCCTGGAAATGTCTTACAATTTAAAATCTGGTTCCTAAATCTCTGTCTTACCATTATATAATCTATCTGAAACCTGTCAGTACCTCCAGGCTTCTTCCATGTATACAACCTTCTTTCATGATTCTGAAACCAAGTGTTAGCTATGATTAAGTTATGCTCTGTGCAAAATTCTACCAGGCGGCTTCCTCTTTAATTTCTTAGTCCCAATCCATATTCACCTACTATGTTTCCTTCTCTCCTCTCCCTTTTCCTATTGTCGAATTCCAGTCACCCATGACTATTAAATTTTTGTCTTCCTTTGCTACCTGAATAATTTCTTTTTTCTCATCATACATTTCATCAATTTCTTCATCATCTGCAGAGCTAGTGGGCATATAAACTTGTACTACTGTGGTAAGCATGGGCTTCGTGTCTATCTTGGCCACAATAATGCGTTCACTATGCTGTTTGTAGTAGCTTACCCGTACTCCTATTTTTTTATTCATTATTAAACCTACTCCTGCATTACCCCTATTTCATTTTGTATTTATACCCCTGTATTCACCTGACCAAAAGCCTTGTTCCTCCTGCCACCGAACTTCACTAATTCCCACTATATCTAACTTTAACCTATCCATTTCCCTTTTTAAATTTTCTAACCTACCTGCCCGATTAAGGGATCTGACATTCCATGCTCCGATCCGTAGAACACCAGTTTTATTTCTACTGATAACAATGTCCTCTTGAGTAGTCCCAGCCCGGAGATCTGAATGGGGGACTACTTTATCTCTGGAATATTTTACCCAAGAGGACGCCATCATCATTTATTCATACAGTAAAGCTGCATGCCCTCGGGAAAAATTACGGCTGTAGTTTCCCCTTGCTTTCAGCCGTTCGCAGTACCAGAACAGCAAGGCCATTTTGGTTAGTGTGACAAGGCCAAATCAGTCAATTATCCAGACTGTTGCCCCCTGCAACTACTGAAAAGGCTGCTGCCCCTCTTCAGGAACCACATGTTTGTCTGGCCTCTCAACAGATACCCCTCCATTGTGGTTGCACCTACGGTACGGCCATCTGTATCGCTGAGGCACGCAAGCCTCCCCACCAACGGCAAGGTCCATGGTTCATGGGGGGCCATTCTCCTATTGCACCAAATCTCAAATCCTTTCTTCTCTTCTCTTCCAGCTTTCCCAGTCCATGATGCACTATCATGCAACACTGGGCTCCATATATACATTTTCAGAAATTTCTTCCTCAAATTAAGACTGATATTTGATACTAGTCGACTCCTCTTGGCCAGGAATGCTCTCTTTGCCTATGACAATCTGCTTTTTATGTTCTCTTTGCTTCATGTGACATGTGTTATTTTGCTTCCAAGGTAGTAGAATTCCTTAACTCCATCAAGTTTGTGCTCCACAATTTTTGATGTTACATTAATTGCAGGTTTCATTTCTGCTACACGTCATTATTTTCATCTTTCATGGTTTACCCCCAATCCACATTCCGCGCTCATTACACTGCTCATTCCATTCACCATATTCTGTAATTCTTCTTCACCTTCACTGATGGTAACAATGTTATCAGTGAATCTTATCATTGACATCCTTTCAGCCTGAATTTTAACACCACCCTTAAACCTTTCTTTCTTTCAATTACTACTTCTTTGTTGTACAGATTGAACAGTAGGGGCAAAGACTGCATCCCTATCTTACAGCCTTTTTAAGCTGAGCACTTTATTGCTGTACATATTGTATATTATCCATCTTTCGCTATAGCTTACTCCTATTTTTCTCAGAATTTCAAACATCTTGCACCATTTCACATGGCAGAAAATTTTTTCCAGAGTCAGTTTGTTGTTAATTCTTATGAGAAGAGCCCTGTCACTCTGCCTTGTGTTCCTATTCCTAACAAATCTTGTTCCCATTACATCATTTTTTGTTGCTGTTGATATTATATTATATTTGTCTGAGTGGAAATCCTATTTTCCTTTCCAGATTTTTCTAGCTTTCCTACTAGGTTCACACTTCTGACATTCCATGTTCCAACTCTTAGAATGTTTCCGCTTTGTTGGTTATTCCATCTTTTCTCATTGGCACCTCTCCCTGGGCAGTCCTCTCTCAGCGATTTGAATGGGGGCTCATCTGGATTCTTGTGACAATGGAGAGGTCACCTTAACACATTTTCAAATAGAGGTCACATGTCTGTGATACACACATTGTGTCTTTAACGCAATGGTTTCCACTGCATTCTGCATCCTCAATGCTGTTGATCATTGCTGATTCTTCCAACTTTTAGGGACAATTTTCCACACTAAGGGCAAGATAGTGCCCTGAACTTCCATTCGCTCCTCCATCCCCTTTGACAAGTTTGCTGGCAGAACGAGGGTGACTTATTATATCGAAGTCTTCAGCTCTCATTGCCGATGATTTTTATCCACACTTTAGGCACTTGGTGGATGAAAATTTTGGATGTATTGGTAATCAGGCAATGATGCTTAACCCTACAGCACAGATCTCACAATATATATACATTGCCTTATTAATAATGACACTAGATCAGAAATAATGTGGCTTCAACACCAATTCTTAACAATCATTAAAAACAAAATTAATTTCATTTGTGATCTTTGGTGCATCACATTTTATTATGCAACAACTCTTAACATAATTTAGATCCACAGTAATTTTTATAAATTTTAATTATTTTTACTTCTTTCTAACTACCAAATAATGGTTATGGTGTACAGGGTGTACATAAAGTCCGGGAACACTTTCAATTATTTATTGCAGAAGAATCAAACATTGTACTGATATCATACAAATGTCATTTTGAAGAGAAGCCCTGAAAGTTTTTTTTTCACATATACCGCCACAGTATAGTTTGGTGATTTGCTGATAGTCAGCACTAGTTGCAAACATGGTGAGTTCAGGTGCGAGAGCACTGTCAGTGGATTTTCCTACTTGGACATGTTGCTGCTGCCTCAAATGCAATTGGACTCTCCTTTCATCGTCCAGCAGGATGGGGCTCCACCCCATTTTGATCCTGAAGCTTGTGGGTATTAGAGCTCGGAGCTCCCGCATTGATGCATCGGCCGTGCTACAAAAGGGGACAGCTGTTTCATGAAATGGCCTCCCCGATCACCAGATCTCACTCCGTGTGACTTTTATCTGTGGGGCCACATGAAAGATCTGGCGTATGTACCACCTCTACCACGTGATGTAGCAGAGCTCTGGGAGAGAATCGAAGGAAATTGACGGAGATCCGAAATGTGAAATAATTTGGGTGAAGGTCACGGTTAAAGCAGGCTCAGACATGGTAATTAGATGTCTCTATAGGCCCCCTGGCTCAGCAGCTGTTGTGGCTGAGCACCTGAAGGATAATTTAGAAAATATTTTGAGTAGATTTCCCCACCATGCTATAGTTCTGGGTGGAGATTTTAATTTGCCACATATAGACTGGGAGACTCAAACGTTCATAACGGGTGGCAGGGACAAAGAATCCAGTGAAATTTTTTCAAGCGCTTTATCTGAAAATTATCTTGAGCAGTCAAACAGAGAACCGACTCATGGCGATAACATATTAGACCTTCTGGTGACAAACAGACCTGAACTATTTGAAACAGTTAACGCAGAACAGGGAATCAGCGATCATAAAGTGGTTACTGCATCGATGATTTCAGCCGTAAATAGAAATATTAAAAAAGATAGGAAGATTTTTCTGTTTAGCAAAAGTGACAAAAAGCAGATTACAGAGTACCTGACGGCTCAACACAAAAGTTTTGTCTCAAGTACAGATAGTGCTGAGGATCAGTGGACAAAGTTCAGAACCATCGTACAATATGCGTTAGATGAGTATGTGCCAAGCAAGAACATAAGAGATGGAAAAGAGCCACCATGGTACAACAACCGAGTTAGAAAACTGCTGCAGAAGCAAAGGGAACTTCACAGCAAACAGAAACATAGCCACAGACTTGCAGACAAACAAAAATTACGCGAAGCGAAATGTAGTGTGAGGAGGGCTATGCGAGAGGTGTTCAATGAATTCGAACGTAAAGTTCTATGCACTGACTTGGCAGAAAATCCTAAGAAATTTTGGTCTTATGTCAAAGCATTAGGTGGGTCAAAACAAAATGTCCAGACACTCTGTGACCAAAATGGTACTGAAACAGAGGATGACAGACTAAAGGACGAAATATTAAATGTCTTTTTCCAAAGCTGTTTAACAGAGGAAAACTGCACTGTAGTTCCTTCTCTAGATTGTCGCACAGATGACAAAATGGTAGATATCGAAACAGACAACAGAGGGATAGAGAAACAATTAAAATCGCTGAAAAGAGGAAAGGCCGCAGGACCTGATGGGATACCAGTTCAATTTAACAAAGAGTACGTGAAGGAACTTGCCCCCCCTTGTTGCAGCGGTGTACCGTAGGTCTCTAGTAGCGTTCCAAAGGATTCGAAAAGGGCACAGGTTATCCCTGTTTTCAAGAAGGGATGTCAAACAGATGTGCAGAACTATAGACCTATATCTCTAACATCGATCAGTTGTAGAATTTTGGAACACGTATTATGTTAGAGTATAATGACTTTTCTGGAGACTAGAAATCTATTCTGTAGGAATCAGCATGGGTTTCGAAAAAGACGGTCGTGTGAAACCCAGCTCGCGCTATTCGCCCACGAGATTCAGAGGGCCATAGACATGGGTTCCCAGGTAGATGCCGTGTTTCTTGACTTCTGTAAGGCGTTCAATAGAGTTCCCAACAGTCGTTTAATGAACAAATTAAGAGCATATGGACTATCAGACCAATTGTGTGATTGGATTGAAGAGTTCCTAGATAACAGAATGCACCATGTCATTCTCAATGGAGAGAAGTCTTCCGAAGTACGAGTGATTTCAGGTGTGCCGCAGGGGAGTGTCGTAGGACCGTTGCTATTCACAATATACATAAATGACCTTGTGGATGACATCGGAAGTTCACTGAGGCTTTTTCCGGATGATGCTGTGGTATATCGAGAGTTTGTAACATTGGAAAATTGTACTGAAATGCAGGAGGATCTGCAGCAAATTGACGCATGGTGCACGGAATGGCAATTGAATCTCAATGTAGACAAGTGTAATGTGCTGCGAATACATAGAAAGATAGATCCCTTATCATTTAGCTACAATATAGCAGGTCAGCAACAGGAAGCAGTTAATTCCATAAATTATCTGGGAGTATGCATTAGGAGTGATTTAAAATGGAATGATCGTATAAAGTTGATCGTTGGTAAAGCAGATGCCAGACTGAGATTCACTGGAAGAATCCTAAGGAAATGCAATCCGAAAACAAAAGAAGTAGGTTACAGTACGCTTGTTCGCCCACTGCTTGAATACTGCTCAGCAGTGTGAGATCCATACCAGATAGGGTTGATAGAAGAGGTAGAGAAGATCCAACGAAGAGCAGTGTGCTTCGTTACAGGATCATTTAGTAATCGCGAAAGATGATAGATAAACTCCAGTGGAAGACTCTGCAGGAGAGACGCTCAGTAGCTCGGTACGGGCTTTTGTTGAAGTTTCGAGAACATACCTTCACCGAAGAGTCAAGCAGTATATTGCTCCCACCTATGTATAGTTCACGAAGACACCATGAGGATAAAATCAGAGAGATTAGAGGCCACACAGAAGCATACCGACAATCCTTCTTTCCATGAACAATATGAGACTGGAATAGAAGGGAGAACCGATAGAGGTACTCAAGGTACCCTCCGCCACACACCATCAGGTGGCTTGCGGAGTATGGATATAGATGTAGATGTAGAAGTGACTGCCACAGTCGACGATGCCATGCTGGGACGGGTATGGCAAGAATATGATTACCGAATTGACATCTACCGGGTCACTCACAGTTCGCATATCGAATGTTTTTAAAAAATACTTTGAGAGTTTCTCTTCAAAATGCAATATGTATGACATCTATATAATGTTTAGTTCTTGTGCAATAAATAATTGAAAGTGTTTGCAGACTTTATGTACACCCTCTACTTTGAAACAATATGATGATTGCTGCATCACAACAAATTGTTTCTGCATTGTCTGGAATACAGAAAACTCTACTTCTTTTTTGTTACACACTGTGACAGCAAGAATAAAGCACTCAGGGAAGTTGAACTGCTGAATATGATATCTGGTGAACGGAAATCCTATTCATACCAGTTTAAAATATTAAATGGGAACCAGTTTCCTGGCATCCTGCAAAACTTTCTTCAAGAAAGTGTTTTTTGTTTAATATTGCTGCCATGTTCTGTCAAGCACTCATGAAAAATTCATTTAATACATGAGTAATACGGGAGAGCAGAGAGGTACAGAAGAGGAAAAGACTTGTAGGAACGTTGGTGGGATAAAAGGCATGTGTACAGCTGGAGTGAGAACATGGCACAGGATAGGTGGGTGGAGGATAGGGATTAGTGAAGGTTGAGGCCAGGGGAGTTACGGAATTCAAAAATGCTGGTGTTGGCAGGAAGAATCCAAAAGGCATAGGCTGAGAAGCAGTGATTAAAGTGAAGCACATCATGATGGACAGTACATTCAGCAACAGGGTGGTCTGACCATTTCTTACCCACAGTCTGGCAGTGGCCATTCAAGCAGACAGACAGCTTGTTAGTTGCCATGTCCACACAGAAAGTGGAACAGTAGATGAAGCTTATTGTTTAGATCACATGATGCTTTCACAGACAGCCCCACTTTTGATGGTAGAAGATGCTTGTGACACGACTGGAGTAGGTTGTAGTGGGGCGGATTTATGGGGCACGCTTTTTCATCAAAGTCATCTTCGGGATATGAACCATAAGGCAAGGGGTTTGGTGTAGGGATGGACAAAAGTATTGCTTAGGCTTGGTGGGCAGCAGAACAACACTATAAGAGGGGTGGGGAGAATAGAAGGGAGGATATTCCTTACTTCACGACATGGCGAGAGGTAGTTGAAACCCTGGCAAAGATTGTAATCAAGTTTCTCCAGTTCTGGGTTGTACTGGGTCATGAGAGGAATGCTCCTTTGTGGCCAGACAGTGGATACTGAAGAGATAGGCATGGGAGAACTGTTTCCGAACAAGATTGGGAGGGTAATTTCAGTGAGTGAAGGCCTTCATGAGACTCTTTATCGTATCTGGAGAGGGCTACAATTTAAGCTGTCAAATTGGAAGTATAGTTGGAGGGGGGTAGGTTCGCTGTGGAGGAGGTAATGATGTAAGGTGGCTTGTTGGGTTGAGGAGAGCCAAATAAAGCAAATTTGATGGGGAAAGTGTTGAGGTTCTGGAGGAATGTGGATAGGGTGTCCTCATCCTCAGTAGATTACAAAGATGCCATCAGTGAACTGGATGGAGACAAGAGGCTTGGGATTATGGGAAGTTAGGAAGGATTCCTCTAGATGGCCCATGAAAAGGTTGGCATAGAGTGGTGCCATTTGGGTGCTCATTGCTGTACCATGGATTTGTTTGTACGCAATGATTTCAAACAAGAAGCAATTGTGGATAAGGATATAGCTGGTGATGGTGACCAAGAAGAAGGTTGTATGTTTGGGGTCAGTCAGGCATTGGGAAAAATAGTGTTCGATAGTAGCAAGCCCATGGGCATTGAGGATGTTAGTGTAGAGCAGGAGTTTCGAAGTTTTTCCCTGATGGAACACTGAGAATCCTGGTACTTTGTTTGTTTACAAGGTTAACAAAATTTTAAAGAATGAGAAAAATTTGTTATATTCAGTGATTACATCAATTTCAAATCATAACTAAACGCAAATCATCACAAATGTTTTTGAAAAAATGATGATAAACTGCCGTATTATTGTTTTTTGCGGAGCACTTTACTTCCTGTGGAACAGCAGTGTTCCACAGAACACAGTTTGGTAAACCCCGCTGTACAGGAAGGTGGCATCAACAGTGACAAAGAGGGTACTGGATGCCAAAGGAACAGAACTGTGGAGTCAGTTTCCTCATTCTTTTATATAGGATGGCAGGTTACAGTTAAAAGGCTTAAAGTGTTGGTTCACCAGAGCATATCGTATTTACTCGAATCTAAGCCGCACTCGAATCTAAGCCGCACCTGAAAAATGAGACTCGAAATAAAGGAAAAAAAAAATTCACGAATCTAAGTCGCACCTGAAATTTGAGTCTCGAAATTCAAGGGGAGAGAAAAGTTTTAGGCTGCACCTCCAAATCGAAACAAAGTTGGTCCATTGTAGTATGAGACACAATTTAGGTCGAATGAATGACGATACAGCTACAGTAGTTTGGTTCGAGTCGTGAGCTAAGCAGGTAAGCTTTACCACGTAGCCATTGCTATGTGTCAGGTGCTCCGTCCGTATTTATACGGGTACCCTTCATTTTACACGTGCTTCGTCTGGTTTGAATCGATTGCTTATTTTGCTTTGATCTGATAAGTGCCGTTTTCTTTGTTATAGGTGTTTACGTCACTCTAAGCTGAAAATGCATTACTGTACTGTGTCATGCATTGTTTGTCGCATTCTGATACTGCATGTTTACTGCCTGTCGCCGCTTGCGGCATGGCTTGCTTTTGTGCGCGCTACCGCCGCGTACAATTTTTTTTTAAAATAAAGAGAGAGAGGAATCATCTCATTAGCGAAACAATGGCAAGAGACTGCTATTTTTTGTTACTTACACTGCTGCTTTCTTTGATAATGATCAACAAGAACCAAATAATAGACTGCGTATGATACAACATGTTCTGAACGAGAGTTAGGCGAAAATTTTTCTCTGTTTGAAAATCTTTGTGGACGCTTCTTTAGTACATCAAATTCTGCACAGAAATTAGAGTCATCTTAGATTTTAAAATCTAGTCAGTTGCTGTGCTTCATTTCTGGCTGTATCACTATTAGGCATAAGAATAATACGAATATAAACGTGACACGATACGTATATTCTTCCGCATTTGCTGTTGTCTCACTCTAGTTTCGTAGTTTATTAGGCAGACAGGATTTAAAGGAGATAGCAGCAAACACGAGCGCTACATATATTCGGCGCCAGAAGTTAGTTGTGGCGGCACCTACCAACATTTTACAGAACTTCCGCATGCTTTGCACTCGATTCTAAGCCGCAGGCGGTTTTTTGGATTACAAAAACCGGAAAAAAAGTGCGGCTTAGATTCGAGTAAATACGGTAGGGTCTCTCTGTGGGGGCACAGTCATCAGGCACAATGAGGTGTCCTGGATTGGTGGATTTAAGGATGTTAGGAGAAGCACGTAGAAGGTAGGAGTGTGGGGAATGGTGAGGGTGAGTAGTGAAATATATACTCTGGAGAGCCATTCTGGGATGGGTCTAGGGGTCTGAGGAGGGACTGAAGGTCCTGCTGGATTTCTTGGAAGGGCTCACTGTGACAGGGTTTGTGGGTGGATGAATCTGACAGCTGGAGGAGTCACATTGCCAGGTAATCCTTGCGATTCATAACCACAGTGGTGGAGACTTTGTCGGTATGTAGGATTATAAGGTCTGGATCAGCTTTTAGGTGATGGATTGTGGTTATTTCCATGGATGTAAGGTTAGTTTTTACATTGCGGGATTTGGGTGCTGATGGTGAGGTATGGCTCAAGGTTAGGAAATTCTGGAAAGTTGATAAGTGCTGATTCGGAGACAGTGGGGGTGGATGACAGTTGGGTGGAGGAGTAAACCGAGTCAGGCAGGGTTCAATGGTGGTTTTAGGTTGGGTCTGATTAGCAAGGTTGGTGGTGAAAAAGTGTTTCCACTGTTGAGGGAGAAGGTCTTTGAAAATCCTAGCATTATTGAATTTATGAATTGGGACTGAAGCTTTTTGAGGCTTGTGTTTCAGGTCTGTTTAGCTCCTGGGTTCCGCATAGTGGTGGGAATGAGTTTCTGAGGGTGTGCTATGTTCTTGGTCTGTGAGGCAGGGTTTGGTGGTTATGAGGGGATAAGGAAGGTTTGATGGAGCATCTTATACCTGTAGAGACGGTAAACAGCAGTAGTCAAATGTGGGAGTAGGTGGTGAACAGGTTGGAGAGTTTATCAGGTGGTGTCGTGCATGCTGACTAGTTTCTAGATTCAAAGAGTTTCACTCTTTTGGCACTGGAGAATTTTACAGATGCATAGGAGATAATGCAGGGAGATTTGAGCATGATTTTATGGATGCATAGGAGGTTTTACAAGGAGATTTGGGCTGATTTATAAGGTTTTGCAAGACCAGGTAGGTGAAGGCTATGGACTAATGGAATTTGGACAGACAAGAGGCCACTGTAGAAGGAAGGGTTGCAACTGGAGATGTGTAATCTGATGGTCAGATCATTTGGGTTGATTCCATGAGCAACAACACAAACAGTATGTGAGACTGCATTATAGTTAGGGATATGGGATATTCCCCCCCCCCCCCCCCCCCCAATCCACCCCCATGAACCACGGACCTTGTCGTCGGTGGGGAAGCTTGCATGCCTCAGCGGTACAGACAGCCGTACCATAGGTGCAATCACAATGGAAGTGTATCTATTGAGAGACCAGACAAACGTGTGGTTCCTGAAGAGGGGCACCAGCCTTTTCAGTAGTTGCAGGGGTAACAGTCTGGATGAATGATCTGGCCTTGTAACATTAACCAAAATGCCCTTGCTGTGCTGGTACTGCGAACTGATGAAAGTAAGGAGAAATTACAGCTGTAGTTAACCTAGGTTGACACTCTAGTTGGCAGAAAGGACACTCAACAATGAGACACTTAAAGTAATAGATGAGTTTTGTTATTTGGGGAGCAAAATAACTCATGATGGTTGAAGTAGGGAGGATATAAAATGTAGACTGGCAATGACAAGAAAAGCGTTTCTAAAGAAGAGAAATTTTTTAACATAGAGTATGGATTTAAGTGTTTGGAAGTTTTTTCTGAAAGTATTTGTATGGATGTGAAATGCGGACGATAAATAGTTTAGACAAGAAGAGAATAGAAGCTTTCGAAATGTGGTGCTACAGAAGAATGTTGAAGATTAGATGGGTAGATTATGTAACTAATGAGGAGGTACTGAACAGAATTAAAGAAAAGAGGAATTTCTGGCACAACTTGTCTAGAAGAAATGATTGGTTGGTAGGACATGTACTGAGGCATCATAGGTAATGAGGAGGTACTGAACAGAACTGAAGAAAAGAGGAATTTGTGGCACAACTTGTCTAGAAGATATGATTGGTTGGTAGGACATGTTCTGAGGCATCACAGGATCACCAATTTAGTACTGGACGGCAGCATGGAGGTTGAAAATTGTAGAGGGAGACCAAGAGATGAATACACTGAGCAGACTCAGAAGGATGTAGGGTGCAATAGTTACTTAGAAATGAAGAAGCTTGCAAAGGATAGAGTAGCATGGAGAGCTGCATCAAACGAGTCTCTGGAATGAAGACCACAACAACATCAACAACAACAACATGGGAAATTTTCAAACCCCCCCCTCCAGCACAGCCTTCAGACATTGCACCTAGCAGCACTATCCTGCCTCTAACAAGTCCCTACACATTCTCAGAGGGAGTATAAACACCTGCCCCAAATCCTACCCTGCTGCCCCTTCCTCTCCTACCCCATGCTATCTCCTTACCTGCACCACCCATCCCGGCAGACTGCTTCATGTCAGAGACAGTCACAGTCCAGTCAGGCTCCAGTGCCCAAAGGCGATGACCGTGTGGGTCTCAGTTGTGCTCGTGCAAATTTGGGTGTGGTTTCTATTTCGGAAGAAGGACTTCATCCAAAAACTTATTTTAATAGTCTTTGTTTTGTTTCTTTAAGCTACAACAAATGATACCACATCGTGTTTTTTTCTTGGTCTGGTACTTATGGCACAAGCAATACTGCTCGTATCTACCCAAGTTCTCCTTGATGTACATTGCATACTGCAATATATATACATAGAGATGTCAGAGTCATAATCTTTAGTTTTCTGTAGCTAAGTCGATAAGTTCTGAGTGCCATGCTGCATATTATCCTCATTGTCTTTTTTTGTAATTTAAAAGCATTTGTCATGTTCTTTTGGTGGCCGCACAGAATGGTACCATATGCTATATGACTATATATTAAAGCATTATTGACAATTTTCAGCACTGGAATACTAACAGAAAGACGTTGTTTTCTAAGTGCAAATGATCTTTTCTACTTTTGCATAACACTTTTTTTGCAATCATCCTGTGATACTTTGGAATCAATTGTTATCTGAATGTTACGATTTCATGTAATATGTAGTTCTTGTGCTTTACCTTGATTGATTCAAGGGGAGTCTGCATTACACCACACTTCAACATTATTGGCAGTCTGATCTATTTCATATTTTACCATCTCTGTTGTCTCAGTATTATACAGGCAGATGGATTATTGCCAAATAAATAAATAAATGCATTATATGGTCCCACATTATGTTATATGGCCAGTCATTAATATAAATAATAAATATAACTGGGCACAGTATTGAACCTTGAGGGGTGTTCTTATGCACTTGTACACCATTAACAAAAATTTCCTGCATTCTGCTACTTGAATAAGATAATATAACAGTTTTTTCTGTAAAGCTGTAGAACTGCAGTTTATTTAATATCATCTCTTGGCTAGTGTAAAAGCTTTTGACAAATCAAAAAGTCTGCTTTTCAGTATCTATCAGTAGAAGTATTGAAATGTGTCGCATTCAGATTGCTACATCATGTCTGTTTATCCCTTTTGATGTTACACTCATTATTAACTACCTTCCACCTGGCCTGTGTCTTGTTTTCAGATGTGAGTTTTTTTTCCATCATTGTTTTTTACATGCTGTTTCTCTTAACGCCAGGCAAAATCCCCTCCCCCCCCCTCCCCCCAACCCCCCCCCCTTTTTTTTTTTTTTTTTTTTTTTTTTTTTTTTACGTTAGAGCCTGCTCTTCTATACCAATTACAGTACTGATCACTTATGTTCTTAGTCCTCAGCATCTTTTCGTCTTACATCTGTATGCTGTCAGTATACCTGCAACCAGCTACCATCACATAAATGAAACTTAAACATATTCGGGATCCACTTATTTACTGTAAACACCTTTTCCCCAGGCAAATAAAAGAGTTTTACCTTTCTTGTAATATTACTTCTCAGAACTGACACCCAGTATCAAAGTATTTCTTCATAAATATGTTTTAGCTTACATAACTTAATTTGATTCATGTTTTTTTTAATCTATGTTTCGTTATTTTACAATCATATATGACTCCTGATATAAGTCTAACAATAATGTGGAAAGCACAGTGGCGCGGGAGGGGGTAGAGTTGAATTATGTATAGCCTATAAGTAATAATTTGTAAATCACATAGAAATGTGGAATATAGCACTATAGAATAATGCTGAAGATTAAATGGGTGGATCAAATGTTAAGGAGATGGTACTGAACCAAACCGGGAAAAAAAAGAAATTTGCAGGAGAACATAACTAAAGGAAATGACTAGTTGATAGGACGCGTCCAGAGGCATCAATGATTCGTAAATTTGGTTGTGTGTGTGTGTGTGTGTGTGTGTGTGTGAGAGAGAGAGAGAGAGAGAGAGAGAGAGAGAGAGAGAGAGAGAGAGAGAGAGAGGGGGGGGGGGGGGGGCGTAAAAATCGTTGAGGGATACCAAGGTTTGAATACAATAATCAGTTTCAAATGGATGTTTGTTTGCAGTAGTTATGCAGATAGGCAGAGATTTGCACAGGATGGAACGGCGTGGAATGCTTCACAAACATGTCTTCAGACTACTAAAGGCAAAACAACAACAACAACAACACAGAGATCAGCCAGATGGCAGTCAAATGGAGAAAGTGTTCCAAAAGAAGCTTTGAGGTGAAAGTGGAAATAAATTTAAAAACCTGCAACCTGCAAGGACACACACAAAATATGATCCTTATTTTCTGTCTAAAAGCAATACACATATTTATTTTAGTTTAATTTTTAGGAAAATATATTCAGTCATTATGAACAAAAGTATTTTCTCAAATTTGTGAGTGCTAGAGAAGAACCACTGATATATTTGAACTCAGCACTACAATGATATGATATTTTAAAAATTATTTTCAGTTATTCATCTCCCATAAGTCCAACCCCTCGTCCAAGTCGTGGGAGATGGGCAACGGCACAAAGTAGGGGACTGCCTATAGGGGCGATGTACAGCGGGGACTTCGTGTGCCCCAGGACCGCTACGGTAGCTGGGAAGGCCCTATGGGAACCCTGAAATGTGACGGCTAACGGGGCTCTGGTGAAGCTGCGATAGGCCTAGCAAGCCAGTAGTGGATAAATCAACTGCTTTTAAAAAGGGAACATGCCTCGGATCACGGAACGGATTTAAAGGAAACCGACCAAGCAATGGAAAAGGATTACGAGATGGTTTAAGACTGGGCACCTTAAACGTAAGGACTCTAACTGGGAAGTTAGAAGAAATTGTAGAAATGATGGAAAGGAGGAAATTGGACATCTTGGGACTTGCTGAGACTAGGTGGAGAGGAGTTGGTGAAAAACCACTAAGTAAAGGATGTAAACTGTACTGGATAGGGAATGAGAGGGGAAGAAATGGAGTGGCAATAGTGGTCAGAGAGGGTCTGCAGGAGGAGGTGGAAGGTATCAATGATCGAATGATAAAAGCCAGAGTACGAGTGAAAGGAAAAAAGCATTGAAATCATCCAAGCATATGCCCCACAGGTGGGGTGTACAAAAAAGGAGAAGGAGGAATTTGAAGATGACATGCAAAAGCAGCTAAATGGAGGTAATCAGATTATAATAGGGGACCTCAATGCACATGTTGGCACAGACAGGAAAGGATTTGAGGAGATAATGGGACCAGAGGGCTGGGGGAACCGAAATAGAGAAGGAAAATTGTTGCTGGAATTCTGCAAGAGGAATGGGCTGGCGATCGCAAATTCCTGGTACAAGAAGAGAAGTAGCCACAAAATAACTTGGTACAGTGGAGACTGGTCCCAAACTTCAGTAGTAGACTATGTACTAGTGGATAGGCAGATGATGAGCAGCCTCATAGATGTTAAGGTCATTCCATCTGAGGCCTTAGACAGTGACCATCGGCTGTTGGTAGCCACCCTGAGAGAGAAAAAAGATAGGAGGGCAACAGATATACAGGAGAAAAGGTTAAAGACATGGATGCTGAAAGAGGATGAATGGAGGACCCAGTACCAGACACTGATCAGGAAGAAGCTGCCAAAGGAAGATCAGAGAACAGTGGAAGAAGAATGGGGAGATTTTAAGAGGGCTCTAGTTGAGGCAGCTGAGACTGTGTGCGGAAGAACTAGCACAAAGAGGAGAAGTAAGGAAACCCCATGGTGGAACAACATATGTAAAGAGGCAGTACTTCGAAAGAACAAAGCCTTCAGAGAATGGTTCCAGACCCGAACAGAGGAAGCTAGGGTAAAATATAAGGAAAACAAGAAAGCGGCACAGACCATAGTAAGGGCGGAGAAGAAGAAGTGGATGGAAAAATGGACAAGAATGTTAGAAGAGGATAGTGAAGGGAACAAAAAAGTACTTTACACCATGGCAAGAAATAAGAGGAATGACAGAAGCGAGTGCCTGAGGATCATGGATAATAATGGAAGAGTTGTGCAGGAAATGCATGAGCTCAAAAAGATTTGGAAGGAGTACTTTGAAGATCTGTTGAATGCCGCCAAGTGGGTAACTAACAGCGATGGAGAGCCTAAGGCAGCAGACGATTATAATAGTGGGGAAATTGATGATCTAACTTGGAATGAAGTGGAAGAAGCCATAAAGAGGATGAAAGGGGGCAAGGCACCAGGTTGGGACGAAGTAACAGTGGATATGATACGAGCAGCAGGAGAAGTAGGAACCCAGTGGCTATACAGAGTGCTGAGGGTGGTGTGGAAGGAGAACAGAATTCCTGAGGATTGGAAGAAAGGAATTATAGTCCCGATCTTCAAGAAAGGGGATAAAAGGAGATGTGAGAACTACAGAGGAATCACCCTGCTATGCCACTGTGGAAAAATCTATGAAAAGATCCTGGAGAAGAGAATAAGAAGCAGTATTGAAAGTAGACTGCAAGAGGAGCAGTATGGTTTCAGACCGGGAAGATCAACAACGGACCTCATATTTGCGGTAAGGCAACTGCAGGAAAGGCACTATGAGTACGGAAAGGACTTAATCATGGCCTTTTTAGATATTGAGAAGGCGTATGACAGTATCTGTAGGGGCAAGCTCTGGGATGTGCTGAACGCAAAAGGGATAGATGAAGAGATAACACGAAAAGTCAGAAAAATGTATGAGGGAAGTGAGAGTTGTGTGAAAGTGGGGAGGGAACGTACTGCATAGTTCAAGCTTGAAAATGGGCTGCGACAGGGAAGTGCACTTTCGCCTTTATTGTTTATTATTGTTATGGATGAAATCCTACAGCAAGTATCAGATGCAATTGGAGATCATAAAATGAAAGCAATGCTTTTTGCCGATGACCTGATGTTATGGGGAAATTGCGAGAAGGAGGTGCAAGAGCAGTTAGATGTATGGGAGGCAACGGCAGCACAATATGGAATGCATTTCTCTGCAAAGAAAAGTGAAATAATTGTCACAACAAGGAAGAAGAATAGGCCAAATGTGGATATAACTTGTGGAGGGGAAAAACTACAAGTGGTAGAGAACTTCAAGTACCTGGGAAGCATGACTGAAAGTAAGGGGGGAAACGCAATGGAAATAAATGAAAGGTGCAGAAAAGCAGGGCAGTTCTACAAATGCATTAGGGGGCTTATTTGGAGCAAGGAGGTGCCACAGAAATCCAAGGGAATTATATACTGAACCTACTTTGTCCCCATATTGGCATACGGAAGTGAGACATGGGTAATGCACAAAAGCGACAAAAGTAGAATACAGGCTAGTGAAATGAAGTTCCAGAGGAGCAGGTTGAGTGTAACAAGACGAGACAGATTGCGAAATGTGTATGTGAGGGAAAGACTAAAGGAGGAACCAGTACAGGACAGGATAGAAAAATCAAGACTGCAGTGGTATGGACACATGAAGAGAATGGATGAGGGAAGAATTCCAAAGAGGATGTTTGATCTGCAACTGGAGGGGAAGAGGCCCAGAGGAAGACCAAGAGATAGATGGGTGAAGGGAGTGAAGGAATGTGTGACGAGAAGAGGAGAGAACTGGACGAAGGTGGAAGAGGGGGAATGGTGGAAAGACAGAACACGATGGAGAGGCTTGTGTTCCCGACAGACCCAGCCAGTGGCTGGAAACTGTCCAAAATGATGATGATGATGATTTTCAGTTATTCAAATTCTGCTGACCTGTTCTCATTAAGAGAGAGAAATAGTTGCAGTGGCAGGGGACAGAGGGGTTATAGTATGTAGCGGTGAATGGGATGCATATTCAAAAGTCAGGTGCCTCCAGTCCATAGACGGAAGTGAGTGTGGTGACACTTTCTACATCTACATCTGCATATATACTCCGCTAGCCACCAAGTGGTGTGTGGTGGAGGGCACAATTCGCGCCAAACTCATATTCCCCCCCTTTTCCGATCGCGCGAGGAAAAAACGACTGTCTGAACGCCTCAGTACAAGCTCTAACTTCCCTTATCTTTGAATGTTGATGATTGCCTGATTTGAAAGTTGGTGGTAATACATGCTCTATATCCTCGGTGAAGATTGGATTTCGGAATTTAGTGAGCACCCCCTTCCGTTTACCGTGCCGTCTATCTGCAAGTGTGTCCCACTTCAAACTTTCTATGAGATTTGTAATGCTCTCGCAATGGCTAAATGTACCAGTCACAAATCTTGATGCTCTTCTTTGGACCTTCTCAATCTCTTGAATCAGACACAACTGGTAAGGGTCCCATACACATGACCAATACTAGAAGACTGGATGAACTAACGTATTGTAAGCTATTTCCTATGTTGAAGGACTGCATTGCTTCAGGATTCTACCAATAAACTGCAATCTAGAGTTTGCCTTGCCTGTTACTTGTTTAATCTGATTATTCCATTTGAGATCATTTCGAATAGTCACACCAAGATACTTGACAGATGTTACTGCTTCCAAAGACTGGGCATTTATTTTGTACTCGTACATTGATGAGAAGCTAGTGGTAGTAAGTCAGAGCTGCTTCAGTGAGATTTTAGTTACTGAGTTATTGTTGGATTTTTGTTCCATTATAAAATTTTCTAAGAACATATTGAATTTCTAAACTTAGTAAATAGAAAATTGCTGTTTTAATGTGAGCCAAAGTGCCTAATGATATTCCAAGCTTCATTCGTTGTACGTTCTGCTTCAAATGTGTTCAAAACAAAATGGCGCAACCTGGGATAATGGCATGCATTCCAAGGCATGTTGCTCTGTATCCCACACATAATTAACAACTGTCGGATTTTTAGGGATTTTTTTAAACATAAGCAATATCTGAAATTTACTGTGCTTATAACAATGTAAGGGAAAGACTTACTGCAAAGATGACACGTTAAGTTGCAGACACGCCCAACTAAAAGACACTTACGCATTAGCTTTTAGCCACAGCCTTCGCGCCAGAAAAAGAAAAACACACACACACACACACACACACACACACACACACACACACAGATTCACACAAGCAAGCACACCTCATGCACACATCACTGCCATCTATGGCTACTTGGACCAGAATGCAACAGTCATGTGTTGTTGTTGTTGTGGTCTTCAGTCAAGAGACTGGTTTGATGCAGCTCTCCATGCTACTCTATCCTGTGCAAGCTTCTTCATCTCCCAGTACCTACTGCAGCCTACAATCCTTCTGAATCTGCTTAGTGTATTCATCTCTTGGTCTCCCTCTACGATTTTTACCCTCCACGCTGCCCTCCAATACTAAATTGGTGATCCCTCGATGTCTCAGAATACGTCCTACCAACTGATCCCTTCTTCTAGTCAAGTTGTGCCACAAACTTCTCTTCTCCCCAATCCTATTCAATACTTCCTCATTAGTTATGTGATCTACCCATCCAATCTTCAGCATTAGTCTGTAGCACCACATTTCGAAAGCTTCTATTCTCTTCTTGTCCAAACTATTTATCGTCCACACTTCACTTCCATACATGGCTACACTCCACACAAATACTTTCAGAAACGACTTCCTGACATTTATATCTATACTCGATGTTAACAAATTTTTCTTCTTCAGAAACGCTTTCCTTGCCATTGCCAGTCTACATTTTATATCCTCTCTACTTCGACCATCGTCAGTTAATTTGCTCCCCAAATAGCAAAACTCCTTTACTACTTTAAGTGTGTCATTTCCTAATCTAATTCCCTCAGCATCACCCGACTTAATTCGACTACATTCCATTATCCTCATTTTGCTTTTGTTGATGTTCATCTTGTACCCTCCTTTCAAGACACTGTCCATTCCGTTCAGCTGCTCTTCCAAGTCCTTTGCTGTCTCTGACAGAATTACAATGTCATCGGCGAACCTCAAAGTTTTTATTTCTTCTCCATGGATTTTAATACCTACTCCAAACTTTTCTTTTGTTTCCTTTATTGCTTGCTCAATATACAGATTGAATAACATCGGGGATAGGCTACAACCCTGTCTCACTCCCTTCCCAACCGTTGCTTCCCTTTCATACCCCTCGACTCTTATAACTGCCATCTGGTTTCTGTGCAAATTGTAAATAGCCTTTCGCTCCCTGTATTTTACCCCTGCCACCTTCAAAATTTGAAAGAGAGAATTCCAATCAACATTGTCAAAAGCTTTCTCCAAGTCTACAAATGCTAGAAACGTAGGTTTGCCTTTCCTTAATCTTTCTTCTAATATAAGTCGTAGGGTCAGTATTGCCTCACGTGTTCCAACATTTCTACGGAATCCAAACTGATCTTCCCCGAGGTCGGCTTCTATCAGTTTTTCCATTCGTCTGTCAACATCTGCTTTCTTTGGGATTGGAATTATTATATTCTTCTTGAAGTCTGAGGGTATTTCGCCTGTCTCATACATCTTGCTCACCAGATGGTAGAGTTCTGTCAGGACTGGCTCTCCCAAGGCTGTCAGCAGTTCTAATGGAATGTTGTCTACTCCCGGGGCCTTGTTTCGACTCAGGTCTTTCAGTGCTCTGTCAAACTCTTTACGCAGTATCATATCTCCCATTTCATCTTCATCTACATCCTCTTCCATTTCCATAATGTTGTCCTCAAGTACATCGCCCTTGTATAGACCCTCTATATACTCCTTCCACCTTTCTGCTTTCCCTTCTTTGCTTAGAACTGGGTTTCCATCAAAGCTCTTGATATTCATGCAAGTGGTTCTCCTTTCTCCAAAGGTCTCTTTAATCTTCCTGTAAGCAGTATGTATCTTACCCCTAGTGAGATAAGCCTCTACATCCTTACATTTGTCCTCTAGCCATCCCTGCTTAGCCATTTTGCACTTCCTGTCGATCTCATTTTTGAGACGTTTGTATTCCTTTTTGCCTGCTTCATTTACTGCATTTTTATATTTTCTCCTTTCATCAATTAAATTCAATATTTCTTCTGTTACCCAAGGATTTCTACTACCCCTTGTCTTTTTACCTATTTGATCCTCTGCTGCCTTCACTATTTCATCCCTCAAAGCTACCCATTCTTCTTCTACTGTATTCCTTTCCCCCATTACTGTCAATTGTTCCCTTATGCTCTCCCTGAAACTCTGTACAACCTCTGGTTCTTTCAGTTTATCCAGGTCCCATCTCCTTAAATTTCCATCTTTTTGCAGTTTCTTCAGTTTTAGTCTACAGTTCATAACCAATAGATTGTGGTCAGAGTCCACATCTGCCACTGGATATGTCTTACACTTTAAAACCTGGTTCCTAAATCTCTGTCTTACCATTATATAATCTATCTGATACCTTTTAGTATCTCCAGGGTTCTTCCATGTATACAACAACTGTCATGTAGAAGTAGCAATATGGAGAGGTTGGGGAAGGGGAAGAGTTGCAGTGCACAGGTGGGGGGAGACAAGAGAGCTGTCTGGCATAATGTGCAGGACTAAACTGCAAACAGGAACGGTGTCAGGAGGCTGTGGGGCAGGGAGGTGTGGAGGGGATGGGGAAACAGGGAGCAAAAAAGGAGAGGAGTGGGAAAAGATGGGTAGATGCATTGGCTGAGTGGCATGCAAAGAGGGTGGGAGACAAGAATAGGGAGGATGTGATAGGACAGGGGAGGTGGAAACTGTTGCGTAGGGGGTGTGGGGATAATATGTTGTCATATGTTGAGGCTGGGATAATTTCAATAGTGGACAATGTGTTTTAAGTATGACTCCCATCTGTACAGTTCACGAAAGCTCATTGTGGAAGGGGGAATCCAGATGGCTTGGGTACTGAAGCAGCCATTGAAATCAAGCATGTTATGTTCAGATGCATCTTGTGCCACAGGCTGGACTACTTTGCTGTTGACCACAGTTTGGCAGGGTCCATTCATCCTGGTGGACAGCTGGTTGGTAATAATATCAATATAAAAAACTATGCAATGATTGCAGCAGAGCTTGTATATGACATGGCTGCTTTCTCAGGTGGCCTGGCCTCTGGTAGGGTAGGAAAGCCTTTGATATGACTGAAATAGGAAGAGATGGATGGCCAGGCTGTATAAGAGGGATTTTCTGGTGTGGAAGAGACGGAAAGCTGTCTAAATGCAGATAATGTAGGTGTTTGGTGGATTTAATGTGGACAGAGAGGTGGATGGAGCCATCAGAGAGGAGGTGGTCAACATCCAGGAAGGTGGCATGCTAGATTGAGGAGGACCAGGTGAATCTGATGAGAGAGAATGTGTTGAGGTTGTGCAGGAATAAAAATAGGCTGTTTTGACCCTGTGTCCAGATCATGAAAATATCATCAATGAGTTAGGATAAAGTTGGTAAGGTGTACGAGGAATGAGGTAGTGGGTTCTGGGAAGAGCCTAAGGCTTTAAGCAGGGATTGGAGGTTATGCTGGACACCAAAAAAATCCCTCCCATACAGCTGGGCCACCTTGGGATGGCATATCTGCAGTGACAAGAACTACCTTGCCCGATACGCAGGACTCACCAAGGCCTTCACAGACAGACATCATCACCCAGACTTAGTCCACAAACAGATCTCCCTTGCCATTTCCTCTCACATCCCCAATCCTCCAACAACCCCCAAGAACCAGCTACAAAGAAGTACCAACCCACACTGGAACAACTGAACCACATCCTTTGCCAGGGTTCTGATTAGCTATCATCGTGCCCTGAAGCAAGGCACATTCTACTTAAAATACTTCCTACCCCTCATAAAGTGTTGTTCTGTTATCCACCCAACCTCCACGACGTCCTAGTACAAGGTGGGGCAAACAAAAGTGGCCTGAAGAACATAGTTCCAGGGTACAAAGAAACACAGCAGAGGAAATGAAATACAGTATTAAAATGACTATAGAAGATGTTGAAAATGACCACCATTCATCTCTTGGCACTTTTAGGCACTGATCAGCAAGTTGTTAAAGGTGGATCAAAGCTGGACAGATGGAATTGCTACAGCATCATCTGAAGTGTTCTGCTGCAGTTCTTGACGACTATGGAGGTTGGTGCAATACACCTTAGACTTGAGGGATCCTCACACAAAATAATCAGACATTGACAGATCAGGTGACCTGGGTGATCAGCCAGAGCCACAATGAGACTGACATGTACTAACAACTCTGTCAGACATGAGGATTGTGTGAATGTGCTCCAAGGTTTGGCCATCCATATGGGCAGTTGCTCCATCCTGTTGGAAGTAATTGTAGGTCTTTTCCTCTTCTGTTAATGCTGCCACAAGTTTCAAAATGTTGGTAATGCAATGCGCTGAAGTCATCGTATGATGAAAGCAGATGGGTTCAATAATGCAGCGTGCAGACATTGCACACCAAACCCCAACCTTCTGATCATGCAATGGTGTTTTGTGGAAGTTATTAGGATTCTCTGCTACCCACAACCTGTGATTCTGTGGTTGACATAACCACCCAGGTGAAATTAGGCTTCACTAGACATACAGAACAGATCCATGTTCAAGCCATTCACTGTTATCACAGTGAACAGCCACAACCACCTCTCAAAAAGCTGGAGGTGCTGATGAGCATCTGCTGGTTTTAATGTATGAACAACAGACACTCAGTAAGGATGCATGTGCAGGTTCTGGTGGAGTATTAGTCCACAGGATCAACATGATATGCTGTTCTCTTGTGACAGCTGTCAGGCTGATTTGCTAGAACTCTGAAGCATTTTCTGGTGAACTGTATCCACATTTTCTGGTGTGCAGGCACGTTTCAGAATGTTTTTTTTCACTTGTTCAAAACATACCCTGTCCTACACTATTTTTGGAGTAAGTTGCAAGGCACTATGATGCCATTAAACTTCTCAACAAAGAACTGACCACACTGTTTCCATGACTTTGTTGTCACGTAAATTTCCACAACTGCTGCTCCACTGTGAGTAGCATCGTCCTCTTTGCACTGCTCCACTCACACTGACACAGACTGTACTACGCTCTGAATCAATGTGGACCACGTGGCAGGCATACACATTGTGTGTGTATCAAGGGGTATGGATATATGCATAAATTCACATCCAATCGTACAAAGTATCCACTCATCCAGCCCACTTTTATTTGTCCCATCCTGTATATCCATATGCCACTACCAACCCCAACCAATTGCGACAAGGATAATATCGCTGTGGAAGACCTAGGCCCAACCCACCCACCCAGAATTTCCTATTCCAGCACTCTCACAGGCTTATCGTTCCCCATCAGAGGTCAGGTCACTTGTGAAAGCAGCCATGTCATATACCACCTCTGCTGCAATCATTGTACAGCTCTTTATATTGGTGTGACTACCATCCAGCTGTCCACCAGGATGAATGGCCACCACCAAGCTGTGGCACAATACGCAGCTGAACATAACATGCTTGATTTCAATGGCTGCTTCACTACCTGAGCCATCTGGATCCACCCCCCCACCACCAGCTTTTCTGAAATGTGCATATGAGAGTTATCCTTACGACATATTCTTCACTTCTGAGATAATCCTGGCCTCAATACAGTAATGTACTGTCCCCACACCCTTCACCCAATAATTTCCATTCCTTCTGCCCTATAATCTCCTTCCTATTCTCGTCTCCCACTCTGTTTGTGTGGCATCCTCTACCAATGCATCCATACACGGCTATCCCTTCCCCTTCCCTGCCCTCTCCGGATCGCTGCTTCCATTCTATTTGACACTTGCATTCTGGTCCACGCTGCTGGAGATGGAGGTTATGTGCGCGTGAGGTGTGCTCGCTTGTGTGAATTAATGTGTGTGTTTCTTTTTTTAATAAAGGCTTGACCAAAAACTAATGTGTAAGTGTCTTTTGTGTGTGTGTGTGGTTTGAGGTTTTCGAGCGCTAAACAGCGTGGTCATCAGCGCCCAAACGCATAGAAACAGGAACACATGCAGTGAAGGGACGACAACGGACAGCGAACAAGGAGAACGGCTAAAAGACACAGACTTGACGCAGTTACAAATCTTCAGATACAGAGGCAAAACAAGAGGAGAAGAAACACACTAAAAAAGGAAAGGAAACACAAGGAAAAGAGAACAGAAATCGAAGTGAAACAAGTAGGTAATCATGACTGGCGGACCTCTTACCTAAAGCCTGGGTGAGCCAGTCACCCAGCAGCACATTAAAATCCTCTCGCTAACATCCGAGGCAACAAATTGGACAGGACACAAAACCGTAAGACCTTAACCACAGTCGTTGCGTCGTCTTGCAAAATAGAGGGCAAATCCGGTGGCAAGGAAACCACCGCCCTCTGGTCAGAGAATAAAGGACAGTCAAGTAAAATGTGGCGGACAGTAATCTGGACGCCACAAGCACTGCAGATTGGGGGGTCCTCCCGCCGGAGTAAAAAACCGTGCGTTAAGGGACTGTGCCCGATGCGGAGGCGAGTGAGGAGAACCTCATCCCGCCTGCATGACTGGTAGGACGTACGCCATGGCCGCGTGGTGGCCTTGACCAGACGCAGCTTATTTTCACCGACTGCCAGCCACTCCTCTTCCCATTGATGCATAACACGAAAATGCAAAAGGGAGGTAACAGCATGGAGGGGGACGGCACATTCAACAACGTGAGGGAGGGAACATGCATCTTTGGCAGCCACATCCGCCAGTTCGTTTCCCCTAATGTTGGGCCTGTCTGCGACTTGAGGTGCCATCTTTATGGTAAAGAGCAATCTATCTTTTCTTTACATTGTTGATATTCTAACCTGGAGTTTCATTGTTCACTACACTTTTAGTAAGAGAAATGTTTTATTTCCAGATGGTTTTGAATTATGTACAAAAAAAGAAAAGTAAAGCTTCATGGACAGAACAATCATTAACTGCAGCCGTGGCTGCAGTAGTTAGGAATGGAAAGAAAATTAGACAAGCTGATACGGCTGCTTATAACGAAGAATGCACTCTGTTTATGAGAAGTCATTCACATCAAAGGATCTGCAAGGCAAACATCTCTGTATTATTTCATACTGCATACACCAAGGTTTCAGGAATCTTTCCTTACAATCTATATGTGTTCCCAGAGGAGAACTTTATTCTGATGAATGAACCACCTGTGGAGGTACAGATGGCAGAAAGAAGAGAGAAAACAAATGCAGATGATGAACATTGTCGCATCGGAGCATTGGTGTCTATTCTAGACATTTCTCCAATACCTCGGATGGCAACAAATCTATTAGAATCAAGCAAATCAAGGCCTACACAATATTCAGGAATTCTAACATCCATACCAAGAAAAAGGATTTTGAATAAGCAAAAAATGACAAAGGACTATAAGAAATTTTCTGCTACAGCAACAGCAGAAACACAATTTTAAAGGGAAAACAAAAGAATTAGAAGAAAAAGAGACTCATTCACAATGACAGCAGTTTCTCAGATGAAACTGATAATGAACTGGAATTGTGTCAAGGTGATGAAATGGATGATGTAGACACTCATGAACTAGTCTTCTGTTGTCCCACATAAATGAAATGTCTGAATGGATACATGCAGACTGTAATGTAGCCAATTCCCCAACAAATTTCAAATGTGACTACTGCCTTAGTAATAATTAAACTGTAAAAGATGTATACAGGATTTATAATTAGAATGATTTATGAAAACCATATTTCATATAATGGAAAATCCAGTATGGAATGTACAATTTTATGAAAGGGATAGTTGTTACCCATTACATAGTGGAGATGCTGACTCACAGATAGGAACAACTACAGCACTGTCAGAAAATGTGCTTTTGGCCTACCACATGCACATGCACACCCACACGCACACCCACACCAACAACTGCAGTCTCTGCAGCAATGCATGATGGGGAATGCAATCGTGTGCTGGATGTAAGGAGGCAGCTGTAGTGGAGAGGACGAGGGATAGCAGGGTAGGAATGGTGAACAGTAAAGTGCTGCTTGTGGGGGCATACAGGGACGAGGTGGAGAGAGGGTAGGGCAGCTAGGTGCAGTCGGGACGTTAGACAATGGGCGGGGGAGGGTTAGTGGAAAAGGAGAGAGGTAAAGAAACTATGTGTGCACTGGTGGAATAGAGCACTGTGTAGTGCTGGAGTGGGAACAGGGAAGGGAAGGGTAAGGAAAAAGACTAACAAAGGTTGAAGATTACAGGAACCATATCCATCATGCCCAAGCCATCTCGCAATACCTCCTCTCCATCCATAAAATACTTCTGCTACACAATCCTAAATTTCTGGATGCCCTCCAGGAACTAGAGCAACATGCACAACATCACCTGAAAGTAAACTCTCCACCCTGTTTATTTCCTATTCCTGCCTTGGATTACCATATACACCACCTCTACAACAATCTCTAAATCTCCCCCACATCCCTTCACAGCTGCAAAACCCTGCCACCCAGACCTAATATATTCACTTCACCCTCAAAAACTCCCTCCCACACCATAAAGAATCCAGAATCTAAACAGACCTAAAACACAATCATGAACCTTTCCTCCATAAGCTTTAGTTCTGCAGAAGTATCAGTCCTTTCCAGCATGCTCAGCAACCGGGTGGTCCACTTATTTCTTGGCCACAGTTTGTCAGTGGCCATGGTTGTCATGCCCATATAGAATGCTGCACAGTGGTCACAGCTTAGCTTGTAGATCACATGTCTGGTTTCACAGGTAGCCCTGCCTTTGATGGGATAGGTGATGTCTGTGATCAGACTGGAGTAGGTGGTGCCGGGAGGATGTATGGGACAGGTCTTGCATCAAGGTCTATTACAGGGGTATGAGCCATGAGGTAAGGAATTGGGGGCAGGGGTTGTGTAGAGATGGACGAGTACATTATGTAGGTTCAGTGCGCGGCGGAATACCACTGTGGGAGGACTAGGAAGGGTAGTGGGCAGGACATATAGGGCATGACGAGAGGTAGTCAAAACCCTGGCAGTGAATGTAGTTAAGTTGCTCCACTCCTGAGTTACAAGGAGAATGCTCCTCTGCGCCGGACGGTGGGGCTTTGGGAGACTGGAAAAGCAAGGAAAGGGAGATTTGTTTTTGTACAAGGTTGGGAGGATAATTACAGTCTGTGAAAGCTTTAGTGAGACCCTCGGTATATTTTGTGAGGGACTGCTCATCACTGCAGATGCGACAACCACGGGTGGCTAGGCTGTATTGAAGGGACTTCTTGGTATGGAATGGGTGGCAGCTGTCAAAGTGGAGGTATTGCTAGTGGTTAGTAGGTTTGGTATGGATGGAGGTATTGACGTAGCCATCTTTGAGGTAGAGGTCAACATCTAGGAAGATGGCTTGTTGGGTTGAGTAGGACCAGTTGGAGCAAATGGGGGAGAAGTTTCTGAGGTTCCTGAGGAATGTGGATAGGGTGTCCCACCCTTGATCCAGACTGCAAAGATGTTATCACTGAATCGAGCAAGGTGAGGGATCTAGGACTCTGGGTGTAAAGAAAGAATTCCTCTAGATGGCCCATGTATAGGATAGTGTCATGCAGGTGCACATAGCTGTACCTCGGATTTATTTGTAGGCAATGCCTTAAAAGAAGAAGTAATTGTGGATGAGGATATAATTGGTCCCAACAATGGGGTGTCCTGGATGGTTGAGTTTATGGTTTTTAGGAAGCATGTAGAAAGTAGGTATGCGGGGAGTGGTAGGGGTGAGCAGAGAGATGGACTCTGGGGAGAGTTTCTGGGATGGGCCTAAGGATTTGAGTAGTTACTGTAGATCCTGCTGGATTACTGGAATGGGGTCACTATGGCAAGATTTGTAGGTGGATGTACCTGACAGTTCGCAGAGTCCTTCTGCCAGGTAATCCTTGCAGTTCAAAACAACAAACAACAGTGGTGGAGCCTTTGTCTGCAGGTACGATTATAAGGTCTGGATCAGTTTTTAGGTGGTGGACTGCGGTTCTTTTGGCAGATGTAAAGTTAGTTTGCTTGTTGAGGGACTTGGGGAATGATGGTGAGGCAAGGTTCGAGGTTAAAAAATTCTGGAAAGTTAATGGGGTGATTTGGGGGCAGTGGGGGGTGGATCATGGTTAGATGGAGGATTCACTAAAAATTGATATCCATAATTATCTCATATTCCAAACTAGGCCACAATTGTAGTCTCTTGATCCCTTTGTCATCACTAGTAACTCTGTTGGATCACAATGGAAAGCTCTCAGAGGGCACTCTTGAACGATATGGTGAACAGTCTGTTTTTCAGCACCTTAGTCACAACTTGTGGAAGTTATTTTCTTCCACTTGTGCAGAGAATTGGCACACCTGCCACAGCTTGTACTTATTTGGCTAAAAACCAACCATATCTTGTGTCGCAATTCAAAGTCAAGTGGCTTGGTCAATATGCGTAGCATCTTCATTTGTTCCATTGTAGTATTAATCTACCATCTGAGTCTCCAGCAGTCATTAGAATTAAAGTTATTGCCAACTAACATCCTTGCAGTTACCAGGAGTGGGTGAGGAGATGAAGCTTTCCTTTACTGATGGTTTGAATGTCTGCATGAACAGGAAGGTGAGGATTTTAGAGTAGTTTTTTGTACTCCCGTACACATGCACTTTCCCACCACATAGATGGCAGTGGTATGTGGATAAGTATGGGTAGCCAGGAAAAAGTTGCAGGTGTGATTGGACCAGTTATAAGACACATGGTATGGATGAGCTGTGTTGACAACTCTTGTGTCAGTACTATTAATCAAAGCTGTGTCCAATAGTCCACAATAGTGTAAGCCAATCCCAGAGCTGACGTACACAGTGTAGGTGCAGAGGACTCCCACAATGTGACTTAGAGTTTCTGGAGGATGGCACTTCGAGTTTTTGTTATGGCAGCTGTTCTTGACAGATGTAGTTGGTAACTGAGTGCTCTAACAAACATGACCACTAGATATTTTTAGGTTTCTATTATGTCCGAGTAGCCTTCCTTCAAAGAAGACCCACAGCTCTTTGATAACTTGTTGTTTAGGTGAAACCTTGAGACTTATGTCTTAGCGGCACTTGGGTGTAACCTCAATTTGAGGAAACATTGACCAATTTAAAATATACAGGGTGTTGCAGGAGGAATAGATAATATTCAGGGACATTACAGGAATGATAATTTGAAGCAAAAAGTTTAGTAAACATAGGCTCTAAAATACATAGCTCAAGAGCTACGAGCACTTGTACAGTAGAAGAGATGTGTTTCACAGAAGCAAGATGAATAACTGCTCATGGCTGCACATTAGAGTTCATGCTCTTTGAAAATTTTTCCTTGTTTTGGTCCATACTGTCACCTCTCAAAATATAGAAAGCAAAGAGTTTGCAGTAAATGAGATTTGTCTCACATTATTGAAAAGGATACCCAGGAGGATACACGAGATGAAACTGGAAGGAAAGATACCAAGAGGAAGACCGAGAGACAGATGGCTGAAAGGAGTAGTGGAATATGTCCAGAAGAAAGGAGAAGATTGGACCAGGGTGAAGACGGAGAGATGATGGCAAGACAGAAGACAATGGAGAAGCCTACGTTCCTTACAGACCCGGCCAGAGGCTGGAAACTGTCCAAGATAATGATGGAGCTCACAGCTTTTATGGGCTGTGCACCCGATGTTTACTGGACTTTTTTGTTTTCGTTTCCTGTCATATTCCTGAACACTGGCCATTTCCCCTGGGATATCCTCTATACAAACAAAATTCAAAACCATTTGTATCAGTTCAAGAAGTTCAACATTTTCACAAAAAACATTAAGAGAAAAGAATATAGACCTTAACTAACATTAAACAATGGAAAATCCAGAATGGAATAATGACAATATTGTGTGTGTGTGTGTGTGTGTGTGTGTGTGTGTGTGTGTGTCTTTTGGACACTCAATGGCAATGTTATCAGTGCCCTTCCACACACGAAAAGAAGTGAATGGGGATAAAATACACAAATGTTTACATACATACTAAGACAATGAAGAAATACTAAAATATGCTACACAGGAGATTAAAACACAAGTAAAACGACAGAGGAGCTAAAAAAAAAAAAAAAAAAAAAACTGGGTGAGCCAATCACCCTCTGAACACATTAAAACCATTACGGGAAAAGTATTGGACAAATTCACAAAACTTTAAAATTTGAACCAAATTCGTTTGAGCATTACTTACAACAAAGGGCAGATCCATCTGCAAATCTGCCATGGCCCACTAGTCAGAAAATAAAACGCAGTCCAATAAAATGTAAGGCACAGTTATCTGTATGCCACAAGCACCACACACTGTATGGCCTCTCGCTGAAGCAACAAGCCACGTGTCAGAGAGCGGTGGCTTACGCAAAGACAAGTATGGAGGACCTCGTCCCGTCAATGTGGTTGGAAGGAGGTATGCCACAGCCACATTGTGGGCTTTACTACACAGAGCTTACTGCCTGTCACTTCCACCCACTCACTTGCCCACTGACGCAAGACTTTGGATCCCAACAGTGAGGCTATAGAATGTGTTGGGTACAGTTTGTGAAGGGCACTCAGAGAATTGGAACAGGCAAGAAATGTAAAACTGGAAGAATGTCTCATCTGCTGTAGTGCCTGCAAGATCGCTTATAATTCTGCATTGAAGACAGTAAAGCCTTGAGGCAGCCAAAGCTTGAAGACATGATCTAAGAAAGCAACCAAGCAACCAGTGGGTTCCCCCGGTTTGGACCCATCTGTAAAGACAGCTACATAGTTGTGGTGATCATATAAAACGTCCGAAAATATTGCATTAAAAACAGAGGAAAAATCAAACAATGGAAACTCCAGGTAGGAATATCAGCAATGTAGGAAAAGACAGATTGCTACTTACTGTAAAGCAGACCATTAAGTTTCAGATAGGCACAATCAAAAGGCACTTACATAAAGCTTTCAGCCATAGCCTTCATAAGTAAAAGAGACACACATTCATCCACACAAGCAAGCACACCCATGTACACATAACTGCCAACTCCAGTTTCTCAGGTTGGAATGCAACATCATGTGGGATGCAAGCAGAAATCCGGAGAGGAAAGGGGGGGGGGGGGGGGGCGATTGTAGAGTACGAGTGAGGAGAGAGATGAATGCTATCTGGTGAAGTGTGCAGGGACTAGAATGCCATAAGTGCAGTGTCAGGAGGTTGCAGGGCAGGGGGATGGGGGAAAAAGAGCAAAAAAGGAGAGGAGCAGGGTAAGATGGGTGGATCCATTGCCAGAGTGCAGCAAATAAACAGGGTGGGAGATGAGAATGGTGAGAAGATAACAGGACAAAGTGGGTGGAGAGTGAGGGGACAGTATGTTACTGTAAGTTGAGGCTGGGATAAATATGGGAGCAGAGAATGTGGTGCAAGGATAACTTCCATCTGTGCAGTCAGAAAAGCTAGTGGTGGAGGGAAGGATCCAGATGGTTCGGGTATTTGAAGCACTCATTGAAATCAAGTGTGTTACGTTCGGCTGCATGTTGTGTTACACGGTGGTCTACTTGGCTCTTGGCCACAACTTAGTGGTGGCTGTTCACCCTGGTGGACAGCTCGTTGGTAGCTGTACCAATATAAAAACCTGTGCAATAACTGCAGCAGAGCTGGTAAATGACATGGCTCCTTTCATAGGTGGCCTGGCCCCCCATGGGCTAGGATAAATCTGTGACAGGACTGGAATAGTAAGTACTGAGTGGTTGGATTGGACAGGTTTTGCACCTGGATCTTTCACAGGGATATGATCCTCGTAACCAGGTGTTGGGATTGGGAGTAGCACAGGGATGGACTTGGTTGTTGTGGAGTTTGGGTGGGCGATGGAACACCACTTTAGGAGTATCTCAGGTAGGATTTCCCTCATTTCAGGGCATGATGACAGGTAATCAAAGCCCTGGCAAAGGATGTGGTTCAGTTGTCTCATTCAGGAGGGGTACAGGAAGGATTGGGATAGAGCCTGTCTGTGGCGGCTTTAGGGAGATTCTCAGCATACTGAGTAAGGGAGTTTTTGTCACTGCAGATACACTGTCCCTGGGGAGACAGGCTGTATGAGAGGGACTTTTTGGTGTGAAAGGGATGACAGCTGTCCAGATGCATACTGTTGGTGATTGGCGGGTTTCATGTGAGCAGAGGTGCAGATAGAGTCATCAGAGAGGAGATGGTCAACATCTACGAAAGTGGCAAACTGGGTTGAGGAGGACCATATAATGAGGATGGGAGCGGAGGTGGTGAGGTTGTGAAGGAATGAAGGTAGGGAAAGTGGCAAACTGGGTTGAGGAGGACCATATAATGAGGATGGGAGCGGAGGTGGTGAGGTTGTGAAGGAATGAAGGTAGGGTGTCTTGGCCCTGAATCCGGATCATGAAAATATCATCAATGAACCTGAACCACACTTGGGGTTTGGGGGGGCGAGGAAGGTTTCCTCTACATGTTCCATGAAAAGGTTGGCATAGGAGGGTGCCATGTGTGTGCCCATGGCTGTGCCACAGATTTGTTTATATACTTTCCCTTCAAAGTAGAAGAAGTTGTGGGTTGGGATAAAGTTAGTAAGGTGTATGAGGAATGAGGTAGTGGGTTTGGAGTCTGAAGGACATTGGGAAAGGTAGTGATTAATACTGGTAAGATGATGGGTATGAAGGTTGTTGGTGTATAGGGAGGTGGTGTCAACAGTGATGAGTAGGTAAAGGGGTGGGTACGGTGGAGTGTCGGTGTAGGAAGTGGTTGGTGTCTTTGGCATGGGAGGCTAGATTACAGGCAACTGGTTGGAAGTTTTGGTCAATAAGGGCTGAAATTCTTTCATTGGGTGCATAATAATGAGTGACAATGGGAAGATTGTGGATTTTGGGGAGCATACAGAAGGTAGGTGTGAGTTGTGTCACAGGGGTGAGGAGAGAAATGGATTCAGGGGAGAGATTCTGGGAAGGGCCTAAGGCTTTAAGAAGGGATTGGAGGTTGTGCTGGACTTCTGGGATGGGATCACTCTGGTAGAGTTTATAGATGTAGCAGTCAGATAATTGGTGGAGGCCTTCTGCCAGGTAGTACTGTAATTCATAACAACGGTGGAATCTTTATCTGCAAGTAGGATAATTAGGTCAGGATTTGTCTTGAGGTTGTACTGAAAGGTTGCTGTTCTGGGGAAGGGACTTGGGGAAGGATGGTGAGGCTAAGTTGAACATAAGGAACTCCTGGAAAGTGACCAGTGGGTGGTTATGTGGGAGGGGGGAGGATCACGGTTTGATGGTGGTATGAACTGGAAGAGGCAGGGTTCAATGTTGGAATTAGGGTGGTTTTGGTTGGATGGATATTTGGCGAAGAAGTGCTTCTATTGCAGGGATTGGGAGAAAAAGAGTAGGTCTTTGACAAGTCCAGCATTGTTAAACTTGGGTGTAGGGCTAAAGGTGAGGCCTGGATGGTATGAAACCTCTGTGGAGCTGAAGGTTTTGATGGGAAGGTTAACAACAGCGTTATAGGAATGTTTTGGCTCTGGATTTGGTGGACAGTCAGTAAGGCATTTTGGGGATGTGGCAAGCTGAAAAGGTCAGCTAGGTAGGGTCTAGCTGCTATTAGGGGTGGACAAGGAGGAACATTGTGGGTGCGACAGGGGTTGGATAGTGGCAACCCAAGGTGCCAGTAGGATGTCAGCAAGTTGGATAACTTATGGAGGTCAGCGGGTTGGACATCTTATGGAGGTGGTGCCTAGAGTGCAGCACCAGGTGCTGGAGAGCAAGGATTCAGTTTCACAGATGTGACATATGGAGTAGGGATTGCAGAGTTGTATCTGGAGCAGAAGTGATTCTGGGATCCTGGCCTCAATCTATGGTAACATACTGTCTCCACATTGTCCACCCAACAGTTTCCACCCCATGTGTCCTATCATCTCCTCCCAATTCTCATCTCCCGGTTTGTTTATTCGCCACCCTCTGCCATCACATCTGCCCGTATTTCCCCACTCCTCTCCGTTTTTGCTTCTTTTTTCTCCACCTCGCTGCCCCACAACCTCCTGATGCTGCACCTATTGGCATTCTAGTCCCTTCACATTCCACCAGAAAGCATTTGTCTCTCTCCCCACCTGTACACTACTATCCCTCTCCCTTCCCCAACCCCTCTAGATTGCTGCTTGCAACCCATGTGATAGTTGCATTGTGGCCTGAGATGCTGGAGTTGGCTGTCATGTGTACATGAGGTGTACTTGCTTGTGTGTACGAATGCTGTGTGTCTCTCTTTTATTGACGAAGTCTTTGGCCGAAAGCTTTATGTAAGCGTCTTTTAATTGTGCCTGTCTGCAACTTGCACTCGCTCCTGTACAGTGCTCAATCTAAAATGACTGTGGGACTCTGCAAAGACCAGGGTGGTAGACAGTTAAAACCCTGGATTTGATGCTGTAATTGCTCCACTCCAAGTGTCTCCAGCACATGCCGAATGTGGATCCTAAATGACCTTGTCGCTTGTGGAAAATGGGAGAAAAGGTGTTCCAGAGTGGGACAAGCAACAGGATGGTATGCGTCTGAATACAGAGCTGTAAGGAACTTATAAGCCTGATGCCCTAAGACGAGTTGCCGTCAAATTTTAAGTGGCAGTTCACCAGCCACAGCTGAGAAACTGAGTTTGGGGCTTGTCCTATAAGCACCCATGGCCAACCTCATCCCCTCATCGTGGACGGCGTTAACGGTCTTCAAATAACAAAGCCTCGCCGATCCATAGACCGTGCGCACCCACAGTAGCCCTATAAAACTGGAGCAGATGCACCCTGTCTGCTCGCTAAGACCAATGGCTAAGGCACTTTACTATGTTCAGTGCCATGAGAATTCTGGTTTTCAGGTTTCACAGGTGTGAAAAGCACAACTCAGTGTCAAAAATTAGGCCCAGAAACCTCACGAGCCTCTAAAATATAGGATGGTGTCCCTCATATGCAAGTCAGATAAATTAAAAATGCGATGGGAATGATTAAAATGAACACACATACACTTATCTGCATAAAACTGAAAACTCTCTTTGTAGCCCGCTCCTCTAACCTCAGTAGTGTAAGTTGCAACTGATGGCTCACTGTTGAAACACTGGAGTAGTAACAGAAAAAAAGCAAAATCATCCATATGTAAGGAGAACTGTACAGGACTCCTTACCTTAGATGTGACACTGTTTATGGCTATGGCAAAGAGGGCAACACTTAAAATACTGCCCTGAGAGACACCATTCTCCTGCTCAAAACGATCTGACAGTGTGTCACTAGCTCAGGTCCTAGAAAACCACTCACAGGAAAGACTATATGAAGATGGGGCGGTGGCCATGAAAGCCCCATTGATGCAGTTGTGTGAGAATACCATGTCTCCAAGTAGCATCGTATGTCCTACTGATATCAAAGAATACCCTGATACAGTGATATTTACATAGAAAAGCCTGCTGACAACTGCCTCTAGCAGTGTCAGGCTGACAACACTGAAAATGGCTAAGGAGTTGCATGGTCTCCAACAACCAAACCAAATGACAGTTAACGATTTGCTCTAGGGCCTTTCCTACACAGTTCATTAAGACAATACTCCGGTAACTACTGGGACATGTGATGTACTTTCCTGGTTTGATGATAGTACCAAAATTGCTTCCCACCAAAATTGCTTCCCTCCATGAGTTGTGAAATTGATTGATTGCCCTATCAAATTAATGTGTTTGAGGAGGATTTCCTTTGACACTGCTGGCAGTCAAAGCATGCAGTATTGGATTTGGAAGAGATTGGGTGCAGTATCACAAGACTCAGACAATGCCATGTCCACCTCCCACATGGAGAAAGGGCAGTTGTAAGACTCAGAATCGTCGGATCTGAAGTCCAACCTGCCCCTCTCTACAACTGCACAGCAGCGGTGAAACGCTGAATCTTGGCTGGCACTGGCAGTAGTTTTCACAAAATGCTATGAGAGCATCTGAGCAATGTCTCCGGGTGTTGTTTGGCGACACTCCTTTCAGCACTGCTGCTATCAGTAAATGACTCTGTCTACTGGAAATCTTCTGTATGGTTTCCCATACTTTTGTAGAACAAGCGGAATGATTTATGGAGTCCAGGAATGCTTTCCATGACCTTTTCTTGCTCTCCTTAATTACATGTCGAGCCTTGGCTCTTGCAACTCGAGAGGCTATGAGGTGGTCTGCTGTCAGGCAGCATTTAAACCAGCTAAGAGCCACACGCCTGTCCTGGATTGTTGAACAGCACTCACCTGTCCATCTAGGTACAGGTCACCTCGTAAGATGACTGGACGACTTTGGGATCGACAGGTCAGTGGCGTGATGGATCACTTGTGTTACGTGATCCACCTATTCCTGGATGCTGCTGCTGCTGCTGCTGTGTTCAAACACAGCCAACTGGCTGAACAGCATCCAGTTAGCACTGATGACCATCCATTTTGGCGGCTTCTCTTCATGGAATGGTCCACCCAGAAGATGGTTGCGGAGTGGGAAATGGACACTAAAATGAAGGCTGTCAATGACTTCCCATTGCACAGAATCTGAAAGGGCTGGACAGCAGTTAGAGAAGTTGATGGTTGAGAATGACCCAGCAGCGTCACAGAAATGAGTTTGAGTACCCGGTGTTGAGGATGCACACCTCGTGAGACGTCATGAGGCTCTCAAAAACCCTGAGGGTAACGAGAGGTCAAGCCCCACAAGACATGGTGTGAGATTGAAGTCTCCCAGTGGGAAGAATTAATGTGGACTTGCGCCAGAAGATCCACAAAATCTATGACAGCAGAGGAGTGATGCACATTTTTCACAAACATAGCAACCCCTCCCTTGGCTCTGACTTCAGTCAAGTCATCCTTTCTTTGAAGGGTATAGCCCCGTAGCACGGGGGTGTCAGTGATTTTAAAATGTATTTCTTGTAAACCCAGGCACAGGGGGCATTCCTGTGCTAGTTGTTTCAGCTCTTCCACATATGTCCTGAACCCATTAATGTTCCACTGTAATGTGGGAGCCATCTATCACCAAGGTTATACTTTCACTCAGTCTTTCTGCCAGGGAGGGGAGCCCATAATGGCTGGGGGCTCAGTCTTGGGGTGAGATGATTGCCCCTGTCCAATATTGAGGTCCATTAGCTCTACTGAAGAATTGAGAGACATCAGATAGGATGACATTGACATCAGTGGACTGTTTACTTCCCAACACTGTTGGTGGTGGACGCTTGGCCTTCGATTTCTTGTCCTGGGTAGCCTTTGGAGCCACAATTGCGGCAGTGGTAGTGGCAGCATTGAACCTTCAAGGGAGCAGGGAGATCCACAGTGTTGGTGACCACAGATTTTTGTGATGTTTTGGGATGAAGTGTAGGCTGTGAAGAAACCACAGCAGCACAAGTGCACTGATAAATGCAGGTACTAGTGCTGAAACTAGCTACCTCAGTTTATGTAGCAGCATTGGTTTTCTGTACTGGCTGTTTAACAACTAAAGCAAAGAAGATGGTAAATATTGGGGGCTGCATGGTCTTGTAAATCTTCTTGGCCTCACCATAGGGGATTGGCTTTAATCTCCTGTATCTTCTGTTCTTCAAGGAACAGAGCAGACTCTATTCCAGAGAAGGCAAGCCCCAGAGTAATTCACACATTTTGGAGAAGATGAACATCTGACTACTCCGTAGACAGCCTTACCACATCTGCCATAAGTGGCTTCTCCCCTACATCCGAGAGTGGTGTGCCCAAATCGCTGGTATTTAAAACAGCTTGTTAGTTTGGGGAAACAGGGCCACATGGTAACTGAAGAAAACCTGCCTTAAAATGTTACAGGTGTTTTGTGCTATTAAAAGTGAGGATGAAAGAGTTGGATTTAATCAGATCATCTTCCACCCTTTTCATAACATTCTGCACATCTACAGTGCTTTCTTGGACTCATTCAACTTTCAAGTCTTCTTTGGGAATATGCATCAGGTCTCTGCATGTCACAACACCTTTAGCGCAGTTTAATGTGGTGTGGAGCTTAGTCTCAATGGGACACTTCCCGAGAGTTTTGGCTTTCTGCTGGTTTGTCATTTGTTGGAAACTTGATGTTTCCACCAACAGTGTCCCATTTTGTAACTGCTTAACTGGCAATATTACAAAAAGAATAGATTACTACTCACCACACAGCTGAGACATTGAGTCACAGACAGCCACAAGAAAAAGATTACTAACCACATAAACTTTTTGTCAGAAGGCCTTCTTCTGAAATAGACAACATAAATACACACATTCTAGCAAATGCAGCCCACGGACACATAACCACTGTCTCTTGTCTGGCCTTGGCAACCAGACAGTAGTCATGGGTGCAAGCTGCGTTTACATGAATGTGTGTCTGTGTATGTTGTCTATTTCAGAAAAAGGCCTTCTGGCCGAAAGCATACATGTTTAATTAATTTTAAATTTTTATCATTGGTTTCAACCAGCAGTGTGGATCGTTTTCAGTGGCTTTCCATAAACATTCACGAGCTCATAGGAAGTATAGAAAAGCACACGTTCACAGTTGGTCAGCTAGATCACAGTTATTTTTATACTGGCAACAGTTATAATTTTAATTTTTTATGTAATAACTGGAAATTTTAATACATTAAATATTAAGGAAAACAGCTATTACTTGAAAATGTTTTCTTGCTTATTCATTAATTCTTAACAGCCTCTTCGATCAACAAACATATGCTGCGGGTTATGAGACAAATCTGTATTAGAAACGACCATAATTAACCTTTAGCAAAAGGTATGTTTATAATTAATTTGTTTCTGAAAGAGCAGTTTTTCAACAATATATCAAATCTGGCTAGTAGATACAGCAGGAGTCGGATTGCAACTAGGCATTAATGTAATGATTCCTGCCAAAATTAAGAAAAAATGAATGATCTAAAAAGATGGTCCATTTTAAGTGATATGCATGATGAAACCCAGTACTTACTTTGTGTTCAAATTTGAGTCTTCAGGTTCCCAACCAGCCATTATTTCCTCATCATACAGCACTGATGAACAATTATGGCACTTTGAGCATGTTGTCATGCTAATCTCCAATGCAACAGGAGCATTTGGATCTCTGTAGAAATAATACAGAAAGTTCAGTAATTGAATCTCCTTAGTGGAGTACAGATAACAGAAAGAATAAAGACCAACTCATTACTATAGAAGTGAGGCACTGCTGACATGCACATAAACTAGACTGAGAATGTTGCTGAGCTTACAGATGAATCCTTACACACACACACACACACACACACACACACACACACACACACACACACACACACACACACACCAACAAGGCCACACTGTCTCAGCCAACTATCTCGTGCTAGAAATGCCAGTCAAAGCGCAGTACCAGCACAATGTAGATGGGTGGGACAATGTTGTGCAGGTCCATGTGCACGTGAATATCAGTAACTCAATACTGAGGAGAAAATATGTAAAAATGAAATTCTATATTCCATTGATGGACAAGGAAGAGTGAAACAGAGTTTGGGAGACAAAAGTTGAGAGGGAGGGTGAGGGGAAGGTAAGTGGAGAAGCAGGCACAGGGAAACTAGAATAAGAGGAGGAGTTGGAGAGTAGGAAGACGAGATGGAGTAAAGAGGGGCGGTAGAGAAGAGTAGAAGGGTCAGAAGAGAGGAGTGGGGGAACAGTGCAGTACAGAAGGGGGTCCAGTAAATTGGGGTGGGAGAGTATTGGGAGAGTACAGTAGAAAGGGCAAAGCATAGCATGGGGTGACCAGAAAGAAAGACAGGTGTAGGGTGAAGGAAGGGAGGTGGCAGGGCATCGGTAGGAGGGGGGGGGGGGCACCAAAGGGTGCAGGCCATATTAAGGGGGTGGATGTCAGAGCATAGTAACGGGAGTGGGGAAGGGTTTGGTTGCAAGGGCAGGGTTTGGTTGCAAGGGCAGGGTTTGGTTGCAAGGGCAGGGTTTGGTTGCAAGGGCAGGGTTTGGTTGCAAGGGCAGGGTTTGGTTGCAAGGGCAGGGTTTGGTTGCAGGGGCAGGGTTTGGTTGCAGGGGCAGGGTACGGTTGCAGGGGCAGGGTTTGGTTGCAGGGGCAGGGTACAGTTGCAGGGGCAGGGTACAGTTGCAAGGGCAGGGTACAGTTGCAAGGGCAGGGGACAAGGACAAAGCACCATATTTGGGAAGGGGAGGGGGGTGGGCAGCTGTGCAGAGTGTTTGTTGCAGTTGTTGCAGCATGAGAGGAAAGTAGGGAGAAATGGGGGAGAGATGGGGCAGTGGAGGAGAGATGGGGCAGTGGAGGAGAGATGGGGCAGTGGGGGAGAGATGGGGCAGTGGGGGAGAGATGGGGCAGTGGGGGAGAGATGGGGCAGTGGGGGAGAGATGGGGCAGTGGGGGGGTTGACAGACGGGCAGCAGGGGAGAGAGGAGCAAAAGATGATGGCAGTGGGGGCAAGATGAGGGAAATATGGGGCAACATGGAAGGAGAGGAAAATAATGTGATTAGAAACTGAAACAGAATTTAAGAGAAAGTGAGAGAGAGTAATAATAAATGTATTCGTAGAAGATAGAAGTGAATTGTATTTCACAATATTTGAAACTGAACAATGATTTACTGTCAAGAAAGGACTTGTTACGTTGTAATTATGTAGATGCTGAAGTTTTTTTATACAATACTGGCCTTGTAAATATACTGTAATAATGACTGACCAGTTGAATCAATGTGTGCTTACAATGTTGTAATAACAGGCAGTATTATCATAGGGGAGTGGGAAAAAGAGTACCATGCATTCAAGAAAACACCGCATTGATGTAATTTTCTCTCTGCTTTTTGTGTGCCATTTCACATCCTCAACTCTTCTGAATGTAATTTTGTCACCATGTAGCATTCAGGTCTATTTTCCTTTCCAAGTTATTCATTCCCATGAGCACTGTTACAATATATTACATTTTACAAAAAGTAACTATTTTCTCATATTATTGTTATTCAAGCTATCCTTGTAGCTATGATTTCTGACAGAATGTTTTCCTTCTAGCATATCTCACCTGGTATGTGTTTCTTTAGGGTACAAAATCTCTGGAAGGAGCTGCTGCTGAGATGATGCTGCCGAACCTAAGCAAAGAAAAGATCAGAATAAATAATGGGTACAAGTAATCCCTTAACACCACCTAATCTGAAAAAAACTTAATGTGTTAAACAATGTGTTCACACATCTCTATAAGTAACTCAGTATAACAGTGAAAATAGTTTAAATTTCCTATGTCAATCCAGATAATGCCCATATCAACATCAGTTTTAATTCTGTACAAATTTTGGTACATTGCTAATAAAGGACATACTAATGCAGAAGTGTAAATAGTAGTTTCTCATGAGCAAAGTCGGTAGCACCATTTAACAACATTTTAGCTCATTTCCACTGTGCTGCTGGGAAGCATACTTTGTAGAGGTTACTGCAAAGTTTCCATCGTGTTTCATATGCAATTCTTTATGTTAGATTAGTTCACTGCTTAGACCAACTGCCACATTATGTGGGATCATCTCTATTGTGCAAACCATCTGTACCCATTCAGTCTTCATTATTACATAAACAATACCTAATAACTACCAAAATCTGTGTCTACTTTGTAGAGAGTATGATTCTCTATCTCTTCTAGGATACATATACTGAGCTTGATTAACTATGCAGATTAGAGTTACTGAAAACTTTACTTGCAGCAGTCCTAATAACAATATCAGAAAATGAGCTGATGAGAAAAAAATGGTGGAAGTTATAGCTTCTCCTGTTTCTACTTAAAATTCATATATGGTTCTGCATTGTCAGAGCGCCATTTTGTTTATTTTTTTAATTCAGTTAAGTATTTAATTTAATAATTGACATTAGGGTGCATCTTTGGCAGCAGTGGGATGTCAACTATACATCACAAATGGAGGTACTTTAGGCATGAGAAATTTGTATGTTATATTTTAAAACTTTTGATTCTCATACGTAATTTTGATGCTCTATAGGTGAGTGCACACAACATCTGAAAACTATTAAATAACCACTAGAGACAGATTTATTGAAGCTTGCACCATGAGATGTGTAAAAACAAATGTACTGCAGACAATGTACTATGCTATCCCCATGGCAAGTGCATTTGTGGATCAGAGAGTCTTTATTAAGTCAGTGCACTCTCAGCCACATACTGTGCAGTTATTTGCAGAGTACAGATGCAGATGGATCATGGCAAAAGCAATGAGGAAAAATGTAGCATCAGTTGCAATTTCAACATTACTATCATCCCACAGCTGTGGGCTGGTTTGTTGTAACGTCAAGTTTAACACATATATTTCAGAACGACACAACACATATAAGTCACAGAGTAAGTTGACAAGCAAGACATGTGTACACGTTAGCATTCAAATGAGCACTGAGTCCCAGTCTAGCGGCCGTTGCTTGGCTGGCAGACAGCGCCGCACGTAGAGGACGCGCGTAATTGCGCGGTGGTGCTTTGAATGATCGGCGAGTCACAACACTTTTCCCCCCTTTGAAATTGTTGCACTGGTCCTGATGGAGGTGTCCTGGAGATGGCTATTGTCCATAGGCGTTGTTTGACTCACCGTAGTCTCGAGGAGGAGGCTTCCCATACGGACGGAAGTGTCCCTGATGATAACAGGTCGAGATGACAGGAGACGTAGGGGTCAAATCTGCAGGTGACCCATGCACCAATCTGCCCATTGCGGAAAGCCCAGTTGATATGACAGGAGACATGGGCGATGTGTTGGTGTCCGTTGGAGGAGGAGGTGAGTAGATTTGCTCTGACAGAGGATGGTCATCCGGTTCCTGCATGGGCACGTCTCCTGGTGGCGTCTGTTCTTGCGCAGGCATCGCGATGACGGTGAGAGGACTGCGTTGTGAGTATTGAGAGATACCAAGATCCCGAGCAAAGCGTAGTAGTTCCGCAACGGATCAGAAGTCTTAGCGGACGGGCGATCTGGCCAACCCTTCTGAATACAGCGTAAAACCAGGGGAGAGGGTAGGGTCAGAAGCCATAGCAGCCGCCAGCCTGTCCCAAGTGATGGGGAACCCGTCCAGAACCTGCTGCTCGGCAACATCCAGGTGGAAACACAAAAGTTCATCCCTATCGAATGCCAGATCAGGACCCATGGGAAGGCGAGACAGAGCATCAGCATTCGCATGTTGAGCCGTTGGCCGGAAATGAAGCTCATAATTGAAACGAGACAAGTAAAGAGCACAACGCTGGAGACGGTGTGCAGCCTTGTCGGGAAGTGATGTTGATGGATGAAACAAGGAAACAAGTGGTTTGTGATCCGTAACAAGACGAAATTTTGAGCCATAGAGAAAAACACCAAACTTATGAAGAGCATAAATAATGGCCAAAGTTTGTTTTTCAATTTGAGAATTCTTTTGTTGGGCATCCGTGAGCGTTTTGGAGGCATAAGCAATGGGTTGTTCCGAACCGTCAGAAAAACGGTGCGCAAGGACTGCACCGACCCCGTATTGAGAGGCGTCTGTGGCAAGAACAAGATGTTGGCCAGGTCGATAAGCAGCCAGGCACGGAGCCTGTTTCAACATAGTCTTCAATTTCTGGAAAGCCGCATCGCATGACGCGGACCAGTGAAAAGGCACGTTTTTAAGCAACAGGCGATGCAACGGCTGAGCCACCGAAGCTGCAGATGGTAAAACTTGTGATAGTATGCTATTTTCCCCAAGAAGGCCTGCAGTTCCTTTACAGATGTAGGGCGAGGAAGGGCATTGATCGCAGCGACAGTTTGCTGAAGCGGACGAATACCATCCTGAGACAGTTGAAACCCCAAGTACGTGATAGATGCCTGAAAAAATTGTGATTTCTGAAGATTACATTTAAGACATGAAAAAGTGTGTGGAGATTTTGAAGATGTTCTTCAGTGGTGGAGCCAGTGACAACAATGTCGTCCATGTAATTGATACACCCAGGGACAGGGAGCAATAATTGTTCCAAGAACCGCTGAAAGAGAGCAGGGGCGCTAGCAACCCCAAATGGCAAGCGTTGGTATTGATAGAGGCCGAAAGGCGTGTTAAGGACCAGAAACTGCTGGGAATAAGCGTCGAGAGGAAGTTGATGATAAGCTTCTGACAAGTCCATTTTAGAAAAATATTGGCCTCCAGCAAGTTTAGTGAACAGTTCTTCAGGACGGGGCATAGGGTAAGTGTCGATGAGGCATTGAGCATTTACAGTGGCTTTGAAATCACCACAGAGACGAATATCACCATGTGGCTTAGCAATGACAATGATAGAAGAGGACCACTCACTGGAAGTGGCAGGAAGCAAGACCCCTGAAGTAGTGAGACGATCCAGCTCCCGTTTTACCCGATCACGAAGGGCCACAGGAATGGGCCAAGCCCGAAAAAACTTAGGCCGAGCAGTGGGTTTGAGCGTGCTATGAGCTTCAAAGTCATTTGCACGGCCTAACCCAGGAGAAAAAAGGGACAAAAATGTCGTCGAAAAGGAATCCAATTGGGCATAAGGAATAGAATCAGAGACGATATTGACAGAGTCATCTATGGAGAACCCAAAAACACAAAAGGCATCGAAACCAAAAAGATTCTCTGCGTTACTCTGGTCGACCACAAATATGGGAACAGTGCGAATGACGGATTTGTAAGATACCTCAGCATTAAACTGTCCCAAGAGAGAAATCTTCTGTTTATTGTACATCCGTAATTGCCGAGTGACAGGTGACAGGAGTGGAGAACCCAACTGAAGATACGTCTGAGAATTAATTATAGTGGCAGGAGAACCGGTATCCACCTGCATGCGAACATCTCGACCAAGGATTTGGACAGTGAGGAATAACTTCCCTGAAAGGGAAGAAGTGCAATTGACAGACAACACAGAATCAGAATCAGCGTCATGTTCATGAACATCATGTATGCAGTCGGATTTGCAAACGGAAGACACATGACCTTTCTTTTTGCAATTGTGATACACAGCCCAACGTTGGGGACAATTCTCGCGTGAATGTTTCGTAAAACACTGCGGGCATGAAGGAAGTTGCCGGGGGTTTTGCTGCAGTTTTTTAGCGGGTTGTTTACGGTTAGGCCGAGGCTGCGCGTGGGAGCGCACTGCGGCCACGTCGGCCAGCGGGGACGTGCCGCACGCGTCGTCAACAGCGCACAGAGGTTGTATTTCCCCGACATCACCCCATGCCTCTATTTGCGCCCCAGCGGCGCGAGAAATTTCAAAAGACTGCGCAATGGAGAGAACTTCATCTAGAGTCGGATTTGCCAACTGAAGGGCACGTTGCCGAACTTCTTTGTCGGGCGCCGACTGGATAATAGTATCCCGTACCATGGAATCGGCATAGGATTCTTTGTGAACGTCAGTAACAAATTGACACTTTCGACTGAGGCCGTGAAGTTCAGCAGCCCAAGCGCAATAGGATTGATGTGGCTGTTTTTGACAACAATAGAAGGCAACACGAGAGGCTACCACATGCGTTTGCTTTTGAAAACAGACAGACAGAAGTGAGCACATTTCAGCAAAGGACAAAAACGCAGGATCCTTCAAAGGAGACAATTGCGACAACAACCGATACATTTGAGGTGAAATCCAGGAAAGGAACAGAGACTTACATGGTTGTTCGTCCATGACATGAAATGCCAAGAAGTGCTGTCGAAGACGTTTTTCATAATCAGACCAGTCTTCCGCCGTCTCGTCGTAAGGAGGAAAGGAGGTATAGCCAACGCCGAGAAATGCCCCGCATTTGACGCCGCAACGAAATCGCGAATTGCCGCTGTTAGAAGTGTTTGCTGTTCAAGGAGATTTTGCAATAGTTGCTCGACAGTAGCCATGGAAACCTGTGGGTCAACGGTGAAAAGAAAAAATCCACTACCTCGTCACCAATTGTTGTAACGTCAAGTTTAACACATATATTTCAGAACGACACAACACATATAAGTCACAGAGTAAGTTGACAAGCAAGACATGTGTACACGTTAGCATTCGAACGAGCACCGAGTCCCAGTCTAGCAGCTGCTGCTCGGCTGGCCGCTTAATTGCGCGGTGGCGCTTTGAATGATCGGCGAGTCACAACATGGCTCTTATCCTGAACATGCACAATCAGAACGATGTCTGCACAAAGATGTACGGAGATCTGAATAATTTTTTCCAGTGGAGTGGGTATTACATTTTCCACATATTAACATACTGTCATTATGTCACTGGATTACAAAGGCATAAGTGACTTAACTGCAGAATCCAGTGAAAAAGCAATTTAATAGATATGTATTGTTTCTGGTCACGAATGCTCGCAGAATGAGACAGAATGCTAGTAAATGCAGGTAACACATACTTTATTAGTGACAATGGACGCAGAACAGAAATGCAAGTGCACAGTACAATTGTTAATAGTGAAATGAGTGCGCTAGAATGTCGAAAACATTCCTCCCAGCAGGGGGCCTAAACTCACATCACTACCAAAGAGTATTATGTAGTGGACTGGCCAGACAGCCAATCCACTAGGACCGGTAGCCGAAAGGCACGCGTTAAGCTCACGCAGGCTGGCGTGAGGTCTGGAACATTACAAGGAAATGAGAACTTAGAAAAACGGACGTAACTAGTAGAATACTTAACTTTAATCCACAATTGGTGAACATCTCTCTTGACTGTACATGCTTCACAAGATAAATATCAAATGCTATGGCGCCTTGCTAGGTCGTAGCAAATGACGTAGCTGAAGGCTATGCTAACTATCGTCTCGGCAAATGAGAGCGTATTTGTCAGTGTAGCATCGCTAGCAAAGTCGGCTGTACAACTGGGGCGAGTGCTAGGAAGTCTCTCTAGAACTGCCGTGTGGCGGCGCTCGGTCTGCAATCACTGACAGTGGCGACACGCGGGTCCGACGTATACTAACGGACCGCGGCCAATTTAAAGGCTACCACCTAGCACGTGTGGTGTCTGGCGGTGACACCACATATTATTTATGTCGTATTTTATACAGTTGGCGGTGACATCCCCACTGATGACTGAAAGTCCAAACCTATGTACTCAATCTTAAAGTAATAAGTAACTGCAAGAGCCACAGCAATAATTTGGAAACAATGTGTTTATGGATTACTTAACACTTTTGATTATGATCCTTTACTGTGTATTCATTCTCTCTAACTAAAAGGATGCAGAGTGTTCTGTACGGAAACTCAGGAAGTGTACACAATGAAACTGCATCTTCTGAATGAAGAATAACCATTACAGGTATACCTCAGGGATCAATATTGGATCCACTCTTATTTTGTTATATGTAAATGATCTACCATTACTTATTCAAGGAGCAAAAATAGCTCTGTTTGCTGCTGATACAAGTATTATAATTATGCCTAATGGAATATCTTCAACACTTGAAAATTAATAACTGTTTGTGGACAACCTTGTAGGTAGGGCAACCACAGCTATAAGTAATCATCTTATATTAATAACTGCTTCAGCTGTATTCAATCCTTTATTACTGGTTTCATGGCACTAAAAGACACGGCTTCAGGTGAATAAGTGACAAAAATATTAGAGCGGAAAAACTTGAAACCTTTTTATCCAACATTTGTTGTCTGTCAGAACAAAACACCGCTAAAAAGCGGTATGTCATAGAATAAAACTACCGGATTCCGATATAGTGGATGGGTCCGCATCTCCGACCTAAAGGTATACAGAACCACGTACAAGAGATGCAGCCCTGTGCGTGGTCATACTGACTGTATTCTATGACATACTGCCTTTTAGCGGTGTTTTATTCTGACAGACAATGAATGTTGGATAAAAAACGTTCCAAGCTTTTCCGCTCTAATGTTTCAGTCATATGTTTTAAGATGTAGTTTTTAGGGCCTCAAAACTGGTAGTGATCTAGTAATAATGGACTAAATACAGCTGAAGCAGTTACTAACATCCAAGATAATAACTGTTTCTCTGTGTTGATTGCACAAAAGCATATAATAAGAATAATGTCTGATATCTACTTTAGAACCTTTTGTAGATATCTCTTTAAATAGTTGGGCATACTGACAACAGCACCATTGTACATTTACTCCCTTACGAAGCTTGTTTTCAACAACCGAAGACAGTTTGCATCTTTGATCAACTATCCATTGGTATAAAGAATTTAATGGGTAAAAAATTAACTTCAAAGGGAAACTAAAATAATATCTGCTGACAACTTCTTTTACGTCGTAGAAGAATTTCTGAATATATGTGTGTGTGTGTGTGTGTGTGTGTGTGTGTGTGTGTGTGTGTCAGAGAGAGAAACTGAACATAAATCACTGGATGCATATTTTCCTTAATAACAATGATAAGCTTAAGAAATTATCAAAATGGTCAGCATGTTGCCATATTTTCTGCTGAGAAGATATACTATAATCATAAAACTGCCTTGGACCATATCACATAGAGGAGTCAAAATTACTATCCAAAGAACATGCTGAGTATGCACGTAGCTCTTAACATGGTCTGGTATTTTATGTGATTGGTTTTATTGATGTGACAAAGGCCTTGATTCTAAGGGCCTTAATTTTTACTTATGGATGTACAGACCATTGCCAACACATTTCATGTGGAGATAGCTTTATTGACTGTTTGTAATGTGAAGTTTGTTTCTTGTCCTTCTGAGGAAGACAGTTTTAAATCCCATGAAACCATGGTAAAGGTTAACTGCAAACCACCATTTATTGCAACTGGTTGGGTGTCTACTTCAAATGCTATTCTGTAACCATTGCTGATGTGCAGCCATGTTCAAAGTATTTAACTAATAAAATTTCATATATGGCACAGAAGTAAATGTCAAGAAGAAATACTTGACATTTGCTCTTACATGTGGATTAGAACGACAAAGTGACTAACAGCTGAGCACCAAGGAGCATGTAAGGGTCTGATGTTATTGGTTCATAATCGCTTGTGAGCTAAATATAAGTTTGGCAACAACAGTTCATACTGAAGACATCTGCACACATCCTGTTAATATGCAGTGTCAAGTATGCTTTGTGGTGAATTTTTTGTTGTAAAGCACTTTGTTGTATATAGTGAGATTACTGTAGACTCCAAATGTGAAATAATATGCATGAAGTTAAGGATCAAATGAGGGTCAAACATGGTAATGGGATGAATTTATAGGTCAGTTGCACCAGGAGCAGCTCAGAGACAACTTGACAAATACCATGAGTAAGTTTTCTGACCATGCTACTGTAACAGAAGGAGAATTTAACCAGCCAGCTATAGAATGGGAGAGTCAGGCAATTAAAACTGATGCCAGAGAAAGGGATTCATGTGGGGGTTGTTCTGAAATGTCTTGTCTGAAAATTGTTTTGAGCAGATAGTAAGTGAACTGACATGTGAAGGCAATGACTTAGACCACCTAGTAACTAACAGACCCAAACTTTTCGAACCCTTTAGAGTCAATTGATTATAAGACTACGATCGCATCAATGCCTATGGTCCTTGCCCATCTGAATGCAGATAGCTTGGAGCAGCCACTTGGTATTTGCATCCAAAACGTTCAGTCAAGTACTCTCAGGTTGTGGAGGGAGCTCTGGTCATTGTGTATGAGGTCATCAAAATTCACATTTTCTTATATGGCACCAAATTTCAGCTAATAATGGGCCACAAGCCCTTAATTTTGTTATTTAATCCACCCACCTGGGTGGCCCACAAGTTGCAGCTGTGTCCCTTGTTCCTCTCCAAATACAGCAATGACATACCTTTTTACTCTATGGAGCACTGTGCCAATGTGGATGCCTTATTCCGGCTGCCTGTTGGCCCAGACCCCAGGTTGGATTGGGAAGAGCTCAAGTGTTTTCATTTGGATGTCTCCAAACAGTACATGGTTTTCTGATCACTAGTACCTGAGTCACCAAGGCAACAGCGGCCAACCCCATCCTCAGCCAGACAGGTAGTCTGCCTTGTCCAACAGAGTTGGTCTTCTCATCCACTGGGATGCTGTTCCAATTTTCTTTATAACTACTTTGTGTTGTGCCATCATCTCTTGGTCTTATATGGTGTCGTCATCATTTCCATGGTTGGTGCAGTTCCCCAGGTGGTCATTCCTGAGAGTTTGTGGTGGTAGATTTTACAGGAGTTACATGAGGGGGACTGGGGTGCTTCCAGCACTAAATGCTTTACTCGCAGGCATGTTTACTGACCTGGCTTTGACAGAGAGCTGGAACAATTGGTTGCTGTGTGTCCCTCAGTGTCTTAGTAAACAGGCAGCACCCAGGCCGTTGTTCTCCCCATGGCCTCCAGCAACCAAGACCTGGGAATGCATCTATGACCATATTGCGGGTATGCTTCTGGATGTTTTCTGGCTGATTGTCATTAACAGAGCTTTCGTGTTTTCCATATGTGGTCCACTGCCCCTTGACTACTACTGAGGACACTACTCAAGCTCTCTTAAAAAATTTTTCAGTAGGTCTTCCAGTTACCCTCATTTCTGACAATGGAACCCAGTTTCTGTCTCAGGCGATTCATGATTTCTGTGTGTGGTCAAATGTTCACCACATTTGCTCCCCTCCCTTTCATCCACATGCTAATGGGGAAGTTGAGCACATGGTTCGCACCTTTAAGGCCCAGGTGAAAAATATCCGCAAGACTTCCCCACTGAAGAGGCATTAAATTTTTTTCTGATGGCCTATTGCGCACCATCCAAGGATACTGCACGATCTCTTCTGTCCTAGATCTTGCCCACCATCATATTCCTGCACATCAGGTTTTACACAAGGGTCAGCAGTCTGGATGTGTGGTTTCGTTTGGTGCCCATGCTGGATACCAACAGGCATTGTTGCAAGAAAGGCTGCTACATCTATACCGTATGCACAGGGGACTACCTGCCACAGTGCCTCGGTCAAAGAACCTATGCCTTTGCAGCCTCTGAACCAGCTCCGTTGGCGTTCCAGATGGCGTACATACCTTTTACTGGTTCGATGTCACAGGATCAGCCTTAGCTTGCGGCAGTGGGGCATTGGGGACCTCCTCGTGCCGGCCTCTTTTGCTATATCCTAAGGTCTCCAGTGATCATGGGTTGCTCACTCCTCTTGCTTCCAAAGCCTCCATGGATATGGATCTCCACATTGCAGCTGTCCACATTTCAGCCCAGGGATCAGCAATGCCCCCCCCCCCTCCCTGAAGGGGGTGACAGGTGTAGTGACCCCACATAGATCCAAACCAGAGATCTGGGTGCACACTTATAAGGTGGGCCACAGAAGTCGGCAGATCAACTAGAAGTTTAACGACCTCTGGAAGCCACCACTCATGGATGCATGTGCAGCGTCTCATCCATGCACTCTACAGCTGGCTAACAGCTTTTAGAGATGGTACCCACCCGTTATAACTCATGTGTGCTATCAGACTGTTATTGTAGGTCACTCCACGACTAGTGTACGCATTATAATAAGTTGTTTTCTAGACTTAATAAAGTTTGTTGTGTCAGTCATTGTGTGGTGTTCTCTTCTGGGACAAGAACAGTTAAGTTATCCTTGCATGAATGAAAATTAATGCAGAAAATAAGTAGACCTCAATTTTGATTGCAGTCAACAAAAGGAAGACAGGCTACAGGTAAATATGTTTCAAGATGTAGCATAAATTTTTTGAGGTGTACGATGCGCAGCTGTCAACATTTATTGTAATATTACGACGACTATCAGTTTCAACCAATTTCACAGCATCTACATACAGAAAATAAGAGCATAAAACAAAAAGAAATTAATAGAGTACACTCAATTGAAATTTAAGATTGCACAAATCAATACATACATAAAGTGTATATTAGTTTTGTGCCATATCAATATTTTGACATGGCAAGCATATTATTAAGGCCTGATGTCACAACATAACTGTTGAATGTGAGAGAGACAAACCTTGTTGTTAAATGTTTTAACTTACAAAGTGGTTATAAGATGTTTTGACTTATTACAGATCATTTGGAATACTCACAAAAGTGGATATCCAAGAGATAATATGTACTGAAATAAAAAGACAACAGTGGTGTGTTAGATGTAAGGCAGTGTTACAACCGTTTGTAAGGTAAACCATAATGGAGTCAAAGAGTATCAGACAACAGACATATGACATAAAGCGATCCAATGATTTGTCACTTTCATGTTCAGCAGTTCTGATGCAATAGGAGGCTGTATGGATAACTTTGCCATGTCGAATACTTACATTACATGTAACAAATATATCACTTTTTGTAAGTACTACTTCATGTAATCTCTAATTTTAATTGAATGTAGCCTATGCATTAGTGTTAGTTTTATGCTCTTTATTTGCTGCATACAAATACTATGAAAGTCACTGATAACTGAAACTGGCTGTAATAATAAAATAAATATAGACAGCTTTGTGTCATGCACTACCTAGGGCATGTAACAGCTGTTGGCAATAATCTACAAAACATGTTTATAGCATACAGACAAAAGACTGTATTTGTAACCAAGACAGCTGACAGTAGAGAGATAATTAAATCAGAAAGAATAACCACATGGAAAAATACACCACAATTCGATCAGTTACAATTGGGTATCTAAATTACTACATGATAAACAGAAATCTAAAACTGTCTATGACTGCCCCAGAAGAAGCAGGCAAAAGGTTTTTTAATAAACCCCCCAAAATCATTAAAAAAGAAACAGATCTAAAATGTTTTAAAAATCATTTGAAACTATATCTCACAGAGAAATGTATATACAGTTTGAGTGAATACTAAGATGTGTTTAAACATATCATTACTGAAATGTACCTGTAAAAATTATCATTTCTGTATGTTTTTTTTTGATTTGTGTGTACATATAATGTGAAACATGTAAAACCTTTGTATGATTATGGACTATTTCTGTTTAATCATTTGTTTCATTTATATATATATTGAAATCAAGTTTGATGTTAATAGGCTATTGTATGACACACCCAATACTCTCAGCTGGATTTTCAGCTGGAGTCCATGGGCAAAGAATAAATAAATAAATAAATAAATAAATAAATTGTTACTGTTCATTTACAGAAAATGCCTCATAAAATGCAAATGAAAAAGGAACAGGTGTTTCATATATGTAAAAATTTAGATAGAAAAAATATTGGTAGACAAAGAATGGGAGCAGCGCCTTACTGAATGGGAGTTTAATAAATGGAATAAAATGCGTTCAGCAAGAGAGAAGAAAATTGCAAGCAATGAAGTATCTGAGAAGAGAGATACAAGATTGTAAATGTAGATAGCCAATGTGACAGGAAGGGCACAGAAAAATATAAACAAGAAAGTAAAAGTAGAAAAGGTGGAAACAAAAGGAAAAGTTTGGGGGGGGGGGGGTAGGTTATAGAGTGAGAGAGACAGGGAGGAACAGGGGCGGGGGGGGGGGGGGGGCAGGGAGCGGGAGCAAGCGCAGAGGATTCCCTCTTGAAATGACACATAATATATAATTTTCATTAGCAAGTTATGCAAACAACATACTCTTCCTAGTTCAATATAAAGTATCTCCCATTTTTATTAATTACTTTCCACTTTAATCATGATATCTGAAGTGCTTGACTTACTTTCAGATAAATTAAACCAGGCAATTTTCTTCTAGGTTTACCCCATAAATTTTTTTTTAACACTGACACACTGTGTACTATTCATATAATTTAAGTATCTTGGTTTGCTCTATACCCAATAGAAGTACAAAGATGTTATAAATAAAAGTCAACAGGTACATAATGTATTACATAAAACGAATCTAAACTATTCAAACTGGGTTAATTACAACATGGAAAAACATTACAGGGATTTAAGTTATGTGGCGAATTATTTCTCATAAATTTGCAGCATAATGTAGTACAACACAAAGTACAATTTTAAGCCCAACTCAATAATAAAATGAGATTACAGAAATGGATATTATTTGTAAGGGACTCATATAGATGAAACATGTGACTGCAGTTGATGATTTCATGGCAAAATCCATTATGTTTATACGCCTACAAGCTGTAAAGAACAAAATTAGCTAGAATTTCCTTCCGATATAAAAATCAATAAGTAAAGCATGCCTGAAATTGAAAAATAATGAAATTTTTAAATAAATTTGATTTTTGAATGCTTTATACAGGGTGTAAATTTTAAGTTGACAAACCAGAATAACTCGAAAAATAAGCTTCACACGAAAAAATGTGTAGAATCCAAAGTTGATTACTTTCGAGGGGGTGGGGTGGGAGGCAACTTTAAAATTTCAAATGGGAACCCCATTTTTTATTGCAGAATCAGATTCTACATAAACAACTACATACATTTTGTCTCAAATATTTGTTTTGTTTCTTGGTAGTTGGCGTTGTAATTCAAGAAAATCCATGTTCTCATTTTTGCTTGTAAAATGGTTATGGATGAATAAAAAATACTTATTTACTTAATAAATTTTGATTTGTTAAAACTAAAACTCTCCCTATAGGTTGGGGTTTGAGAGGGAGGAATTAGAGTTTTACAAATGTTGACCCAAATATTAATGTTTTCTGCAGATTTGGATAAGTTTTGTTTGTTTTGTGGTCATGTGGCCACACAACTTTTAATTATCAAACAAATCATCTGACTAGCTAACTAACTAACCAAACATCCTACTTACTAGTGAACTCATTAACTAAAACTAACTGACTAACGAATCTAATTTTTTATTAGATTAGGAGTAATCTCTCTTGTTTGTCGAGAAGTCTCACAACTGGGGTGCTTGCTTAGTTTGAGTCTTTTAGTTTCGGGTGGAAAAACGTAGAAAACGTTTTCACAAATTCACTAACTTAAATCACATTGTTCACACCTTTATTTTATTTCGGAATACCGCGGCTGTTACGTCATTTACATTTTTAGAATTATGTACGATAACCGATATCCCAAACAGCCCTGATTGATAATCGATGCTCTTATCCAGCCCTTGCTGATGAGCAGTGTAATTCTTCTGGAGTGCTGCTGATAGGTAGCGCAGGGACGAGAAATTCGCTCTTTATCGTAAGAAGACTGGGCTTTAGAAGTTGTAAGTATTAATGTAATAGATGCACTGTTTCTTTTACCTGTCTGAGCATACAGACAGCACTGCACCATTTATAACGATTGTCTTTTGGGCGACTTATGTTTGATTACGCTGTGTGACTGCATTCGTGGTTTTTGCTCGCTACCAGTCACATTTGACGTGGAGTTAGTATTGATAGGCGGAATTACGCTGAGCGGGCCACTTCTCGCTCATAGAAATTCTAACCTTGCCTATCTTAACACCCCCTATCTTTCCTCTCTTGAGAGTAATAGGTGGCATATGACTCTATGAACTATCTTTCCGTGGAAGAAACAATTGAGATGGTGTACATTTATGGAGAAAAAGGCAGAAATTTTAACGATGCAGTAGTCGCACTTTATGCGCAGCATTTTCCTCACCAAGTTCGATCACGGTCCTCTTTTGTTCGAGTTATTAAACAATTTACTCCGGAAGGTAGTGTGAAACTGAAAAAAAGAACCCGTGCAGCTCTGTTTGTGGAGAAAACAAACAAGTGGCAGTCCTAGCTGCTGTAGCTCATAATCCACATGCAAGTATAAGAGAAATATCAAGGCAATCAGGAATTTCACACATGAGTGTTTGGAAAATCCTGAAGCTCCACAAATTTCATCCATACCATGTATCCATGCATCAGGAACTACTTGGTGATGACTTCCAAAACCACCTAATGTTTTGTCACTGGGAAGTTCAGTGGATGCAAACAAACCAAAACTTTTTTGCCGAAGTTAATCGCCATAACATACATTACTGGAGTGATCAGAACCCACACTGGATTCGAGAAGTCAACCATCAGCGACCTTTGTCAGTTAACGTTTGGTGAAAGTGAGATGCAAGGGGACTCACTGGAAACAAGCACCCCAAAATTCATTTACTTGCAAGTACTTGCAGATAATCAACAATAAAATGAAACCAACCATTCCTTCAACCATCAGCGACCTTTGTCAGTTAACGTTTGGTGAAAGTGAGATGCAAGGGGACTCACTGGAAACAAGCACCCCAAAATTCATTTACTTGCAAATACTTGCAGATAATCAACAATAAAATGAAACCAACCATTCCTTTTCAGGATCACCAAATTTTAAAGGGGAATACTTTTAGTCTTTTACTTTGTTTACTCTGTGGGTTAATGAGTTCACTCATTAGTAAGTAGGATTGTGGTTAGTTAGCTATTCAGATGATTTGTTTGATAATTAAAAGTTGTGTGGCCTCATGGCCACAAAACAAAAAAAACTTATTTGAATCTGCGGAAAAAATTATTATTTGAGTCAACATTTGCAAAACTCTAATTCCTCTCTCTCAATCCCCACCCTATGGGGAGAGAGGGAGAGTTTTAGTTTTAGTGAAGTAAGATTTTTCATTTATCCATAACCATTTTCCACGCAAAATTGAGAACATGGAATTTCTTGAATTACAGCGCCAACTATCAAGTATCAAAACAAATGTTTAAGACAAAATGTATGTAGTTTTTTTTATGTAGAATCTGATTCTGCAATAAAAATGGGTGTTCCCATTTGAAATTTTAAAGTTCCCTCCTGCCCCACCCCCAGGGGGCTGGGATGGCGTGCTAATTTTAGCACCAGCAGATGTCCCCCTCAAAAATAATCAACTTTGAATTCTACACATTTTTTCGTGTGAAGCTTATTTTTCGAGTTATTCTGGTTTGCCAACTTAAAATTTACGCTGTGTATAATACCAATGCAGCTAGAGTTATTCATTTCATTGTAAAGTATTTTATATTCTGGGCACCCGCAGCTGTGAAAGGGCATGATGTTCAGAATAATTTGGCTGACAGATGATAAAATTGTTATTTTATTGAAACACAAATTGGTTCATGGCCTAAAGCAGCACCATCAGATGCAACAGTGTTAAAAGGTCATACGCATACTCACTGCCCCTGTCAAGAAATATTATTCAGTGAATATTGTCTGCATTAAATTAGCAAACAAAGGATGACAAAGATATGATCCATTAATTTAATTAAAATTGCAGGTGCATGGATACTGTCATTATAGAACCTTGTTTTAAAACTTGCCTGCATCGGGGTGATGGCACAGCAAGGGTGATGGCAGGGCAAGCTGGTGTTGGGAAGAGTAGAAACACCCACACAGCAACTACGATGGACTCATCGCTTGTGTGGACTGCTCCTACTCTTCCTGAACACTGGACGACCCTGCCATCACACTGATGCTGGTAAACCTTAAAACAAGAGACTATGTGATCGACACAATAGCAATTTTCACAAAATTAATGGATCACGTCTTTGTCACCCTTCGTTCACTAGCATAATGTTGATAATAAACACTGAATAATGTATCTTTACTAAGAGCAATGGGTACATCGATGACCTTTTAACACTGTTGCACCTGGTAATGTGGCTTTAGGCCATGAAAACAGTTGTGTATCAGTAAACCAACAAGTTTACCATCTAGCAGCCGAATTCTTCTTAACATCACGCATTTTTCTCATGGGGGTAGCCATCATCAGGGATTGCACTACACAAAGTTGAAATTCTGTGCATTATCCACGTTAAGTGACTATTTATTTTCCGAGAACCAGTTAATAACTGCCTAGAAAAGGGTGTTGCTGTTGCCAGCGCAAATGCAACAGCTTGGTGTTTCACATGACTGGGATGTTATCCATATACTGGCAACTTGTATGACATGCAAGTGCAGTATTGGTAAGATGTGTCATATCAGCACGATATAATGATGGCCACACTGTTAGTGCTCAATGAACAGGATAGTACGACTCCTAGATCACGTAGGCACTACACCACAACCCCAAATCCAAGTGTACTGCGAGAACCTTTATTTAGGGAAAATCATCACTACCTGAGTTACCTATCCATCAATCATGTATTGAAGACAGATTTTGCTATCAACTAGCACAGATTGTAACAATGGATTGATGGATCACAGTGAAGCAGAATACTCACTGATGGACAACTAATGAGCAGCCATGTCACCCAAAACCACCACCTCATTGTGGGGACAGAAGCCTCTGACCCCCTTCTCTGCTCAGCCCATGCCAATAGACACAGAGATTAGTGTGCACAGTGGATGCACAAAACATGGATTGTGTGGACTGATTAGTTGCAGTACATATTGCTATATATGCTAAAAGCAAGGCATACTACGCAGAAATCTCATGATGTAATGCATTCCACTTTCCAAAAGGCACTGTTCCAGCAGGTTGTAGAGATGATTTTTACAAGGGACAGAACGGATCCTGGGATAGTTTGTTATTTTCTTTCATATGTGAATACTACAGGGATCTATGCAACTGTGTTTCCAACTGCAGCACTTCCCAGGTAATCTGACCTTGAGCAAGAAAAAACAGTGCAAAGGCAATGTTTGTGCAATCTTGTTCCACTGATGTCAAACTTATTCAGCATATCTAGGAGACCAGTGAACTAGATATACATTCCTTGGATCCAGCTTTGATTAATGCCTTTGAATGTGGGCATCAAACCTATTCAACACATTTAGAACTCCAATAAGCTAGATGTAAATATCTTGGATCCAGCTTTGATTAAAACTTATCAGCTAGTGCAGTGGTCTAGTGGTCAAGGATCAAGATGGTTATTCAATACCTATATTGTCTCTCAGGGCCATGCTGTGATAAGACACCAATGAGACTGCCATCGTCAGGGCAAAAAGGGGATGCAATTCAATGCTAGTAGATGTGTCTTACTTAACAAATCACGAGTGTGAAGCTTGCATAATCAGCAAAAAGAATTATTTTGGTTTTCCGCAAGAGGTCATTTAAACATCATAAATTAGAGGAATATGCCTAATACTACCAAGCTCTGGTTAAGCGTATGAAGAAATGAGCAAATGAATATATGAACAAAGATACATAGAACAGCTTATATAATACTATACAGAATGATTTTAATTAAAAAAAAAAGAATAAAATTAAAAATTAATCTCACCAAGTGGGTGAAGATTCGTGGAACTTCCTTTCCTGCTGCCATCACCAAATAACTCCCATAAATTACTACGTGAATCAAGGTATGAGAATTCACTAGATATCCTCCTGCTACTCTCAGGCACAGCAGCTGTTACGTCAACTGACTCATCCTCAAGATATTGGTTCTCATATTCAGGTTGATATCCCTGCCTGTCATAAAAATATGAAATGGAAATTTTTTTACTCAAACCAGGGTGTAACAAAGCAGGGGTATATCAAAATGCACTGAAACTTAAGATAGAATTCAGAGCATAAATCAGAAATATGTAATTCCTATCCATTATATACCTGATCAATAAACAAAATCTGTGATTACTACAGAAAGAGCATTTCTTGGGAAGCTTCAGGGAAATGAGAAACAATTAATAACTGCAAGAAATTAGTTGAAGAGTAACTGCTATCAAAACTCTGAAGGGTTGTGAGTGTTAAAACCAATATCCACAATAAATTATAGAATACAGAAGCTAACTGAGATTAAGGAAAGTTCCACAAGTTGGCAACAGAGAAGCATACTGGAAACATGCACATATTGAGTGATATAATGCAGTGGTTAGTTATGGAAAGCTAGTTACAATCACAAAGAGACCACTACCACACAAACATACCTATTCTGGTGAACAGAAAATTCGTAACATTCCATGATAGGCTATAGACATTATACAGTATACAGTATAATACAACATACAGTACATTTATAAACAGGATGTTTCACGAGGAATAGTAAATATTTTAAGAGGTGATAGTATACACTAATTCGAATAAAACACTTAATATAACATGTGTCCAATTTTTATTGGTTACAGAGAAAAGCTGTTACAATGTGACCTACACAAATACTCACAGATGGTGTTAAGCAATAGCAAATGATTCTAAGTCTGAAGTTTATGTCTGTATGCAACTGGTCTATTATAAGGTGCAATCAAAAAGTTTCCATACTGTCCAGAAGCAGTATGCCAATCAGGCAAAATATCCTTGAGCGCTGAGGCAATCATACCACCGATGACCAGGTTGACGTTTCCTGTTTGGTCAAACACAGTGTCCTCCAGCGCAAACAAGTTCACAACTGCCTACTGCACATCCTCGTCCAACAGGAATTATTGACTCTTCAAGGCTTTTTTCAAGGGGCCAAAGGCTTGATAATAGCATGGTGAGAGATCAGCACTGTAGGGCACGTGCATGAGTGTCTCCCACTTGAGTTGGTATAACTTCTGCATTACGACATTTGCATCCCTTGTTGCAGTTGTCATTCCACAATGGTGGTTTTCAACAGATATGTTGCCCCATACAAATTTTTCGTTCTGCAATGGAAGTCTACTGGTGTTTGTTCTTCAGCAGCTAAGAAAAGAATAACAGCATGCTGGCCTATTTGTGTACATTTGGTACGAATGCTGCCGTAGTTCGGGTTTTTGCATTTACTATGTGCATGTTGGAAAGACTTAAATGTCACACTACTCCCATGTTTATTTACCTGTTTTGGAGTCATGCTATGATGCTTATACACTGCGGCAATAGCCTCAAATGCAAACTTTTTGATACCCGCTTAATAGTTTAAAGAGTGTGTGGTTTGCCAGGTTGGTCTGATCATTGATGAGCTATTTCTTTTACATTATGTTTTCTGAATGTGGTAGTTTTCTCACAGGTAAGAAGGTGTTTTTTGTTGTTTATCCTTATGATTGTCACGTCTGTGTCTTCAGTGGAAATTTGTGTTGGTGTTGTAAGCATTCTGCAAAAGTTGTTCTATACATCCATGCTCGGTGTAAAATGTTCTCCTGGCATGATATACATGTCTTCCATCAAATGTGTCACACTTCAGTTGGTATATTCCTGATTTCTAATATGTATCTAAGTGCTGTTTGTTTGTTTGTGAGAGTTTGGGTGATTTGATGCCTGGTGTATTATTGTATCTGTTGTTGTCAGTTTTCAGTATATGTGAAATGTGTGTAGACAACAACATAGGAAAAAGATAGACTGTTACTGACCTTAAAGAAGATACAAATTGCAGACAGGCGCAATTAAAAAGACACTTACATAAAACTTTTGGCTATACTCTTCATCTGTGAAACACACACACACACACACACACACACACACACACACACACACACACACACACACACACACACTCAAACACACCTCATGCACATGCGCGACCGCTAACTCCAGCATCTCGGGCTGGAATGCTGAAGTTAGTGGTCATGTGTGCATGAGGTGTGCTTGCTTGTGTGTGAGTGAGTGAGTGAATGGTGTGTGTGTGTGTGTGTGTGTGTGTGTGTGTGTGTGTGTGTGTGTGTGTGTGTGTGTTAAAGGAGCAACGGGGCCAGCTGCAACACTGCACAAACAGAAGAACCAGAGACATGGAGATGGAAAACGAGCCCCTGACGGACTGCCAGGAGCACCAGACCGAAGATGGAACACCCAGAAGTGGGACTGGTGGGCGCGGACCGCAGAGGGAACATCCAGAGCCGCAGTGGACGAAAAACGGAGCGGCAACGCTCCAACAGGTCGTGGTGAGCGGGCGCGGACCGCAGGGGGAACGCTTGGTACCCCAGACCGTAGATGAAACCCCCAGGAGCAGGGTTGGTGGGTGCGGACCGCAGAGGGAACACCTAGAACCGCAGCGGACGGAAAATGGAGCAGCAACGCTCCAGCAGGTCGCAGGGAATGGGCGCGGACCACAGAGGAAGCGCCTGCAGCCGTTGGTGGAGGGGGAAGGCCATAGGCATAAATACTGGACCAGGTCCACTCGAGGAGCAGTCTCAGGTCGCACCTGATGAAGGTTACGAGCTACGTGACCGAAATATCGTGCAAGTACGATGCTGATATCCGGCAGAACACCCGACAACCCAAGATGTCATTAGATCGCCGGGAAAGCCTGAAGAGTTACAACAACACACGTCTTTCTGCAAAGTAGTTTATTTATTCATTTCTGCAATCAAGATTAAGCAAGGCGTTATAATTACTTTTCCTACTTCCGAGTATCCACAAACAGATGAAAAATATTGGTGTCAATCATGCGAAGCAAATATTATGTCTTGTTTACAAGATATCGAATCATATTCTTAATACACTTTATACTTACAAATTGTCTAAAGTTCAATACTAAAGCAAAATTAGGGAAGACATGGCTGCAAAGAAGCTGCAATATGACTTGACTTTATTCAAGGATTAGTTTCAATATCATTGTCCTCACCTAGTCAACATAACTAAGACATTTTACCAAGCCACTGGCATCATGCATCATGAATCACCTGATAAGTAATTGTATATGTACCTGTATAAATCATTTAGTCTATGAAATCCATAAGCTTTGCAAGAGAGAGGTACAAAAAAAAGTCCAAATGAAACTGTGAGTTGCAGTGCACATACAGAATAGTTTACTATCATGGGTACAATGAAACACGTTCTTGAATGACAAAGAAACAAGCAAACAATCCTAGTAATCATAGGTACAAACCAATGCTTTCCCCAGTATGATGTATTGTGATCAAGTACACAATCACCTTACAACAGAGTCCCTGAGGACCCAAATTGCAGATACGCGCTTGAGAACAAACACTTTACAATATGTGATATCAATATAATGGAAGGAAACATTCCACGTGGGAAAAATTATATATAAAAACAAAGATGAGGTGACTTACCGAACAAAAGCGCTGGCAGGTCGATAGACACACAAACAAACACAAACATACACACAAAATTCAAGCTTTCGCAACAAACTGTTGCCTCATCAGGAAAGAGGGAAGGAGAGGGAAAGACGAAAGGATGTGGGTTTTAAGGGAGAGGGTAAGGAGTCATTCCAATCCCGGGAGCGGAAAGACTTACCTTAGGGGGAAAAAAGGGACAGGTATATACTCGCACACACGCACATATCCATCCACACATACAGACACAAGCAGACTGCTTGTGTCTGTATGTGTGGATGGATATGTGCGTGTGTGCGAGTATATACCTGTCCCTTTTTTCCCCCTAAGGTAAGTCTTTCCGCTCCCGGGATTGGAATGACTCCTTACCCTCTCCCTTAAAACCCACATCCTTTCGTCTTTCCCTCTCCTTCCCTCTTTCCTGATGAGGCAACAGTTTGTTGCGAAAGCTTGAATTTTGTGTGTATGTTTGTGTTTGTTTGTGTGTCTATCGACCTGCCAGCGCTTTTGTTCGGTAAGTCACCTCATCTTTGTTTTTATATATAACTTTACAATATGTGTACCACATGGCCACCATTCATGTGAAAGCTGGCATCAGCACATCATCTTATCGATGCCTGTAAAAATTAAAAAATCCCAGCCATATTTCAAAGGCACTGACAACCATCCACAACGTGTTCCCCAGAGTTCATCAACATTATCAAGAGATCTGGAATACACCAAAGCTTTTAAATACTGCCATACAAAAAAAGAGCCAACAGATTCAAGTTGGGGGACCTGGGAGGCCATGTCATTGTTCAGCCATGATCAATACACTTGTTGACAAAGATTCACGCTATTTATTCCTGAATAGTCACACGAAAGTGTAGCAGCACATCATTTATGTACCACAGACTAATCTTTTCACCATAAGGTACATCATCAAAGTAGTACATCAGCTTGTGTTTATAACAATATTTGCTTGTTTCACTGTTCTCTACTCGCACCTTTCATTTGTGTCTAACAGTCAAACACCCTATATACAGTATATGATGTTTCACACCACACAACAAAATCAGGTGATGATAATGCTGTAGCAACTAATTATTGAATAAATTAAAGACAGGACGCAGCTTCTCTGTGGTAATATCTCTTTTCTTCCCCTCAAATACTTCAATGTTGCAGAGTACCACGTGTACACAATATGTCGAATAATAAGAGAATGAACAGAAACTGAGCACCAAAGCTGAGAATCAATTCTCAATTTTTTGCCACATATTGAAGAGTTTTTAAAATTATTTATTTACATTCAATGCAAATGTCAGGATAGGCTTGGCCACTTTGTTTCCTTTAACGATTGTAGCCATCAGATGTAATCTGAATAATCAAAGCTTTTCCTTTCTACAAGTTTTCTTAGCTAGAAAACTGTCTTCTTGCATGATAAAGTCTGATATCAGTTAAAAGCTAGAAGTCAACTTCATACATATATGGGCAGGAAAAAAGCTGAATTATTGCTAAGAAGTTTATTGGCAAGTCTACCTAAAAGCCAGGTTAATGTACACACCAAATTCATTATTTGTAACAAGTAAGATTATAATTTAGATACCTGAAAATAAGAAACAGTTAGCCTCTGCAGGTTAACTTCAAAATACATGAAAAACTATGTTACATTCAAAGAATATTCAGAAATGTTGTAATTCACCATACCCAACTACTCCTTTTACAGGTGTGGAGTTAGCAGATATTGCTTCTTTAATTTCATCAAATTTCTTAGCAACTGAAGTAGCTGCAGACTTCAGGCTATTGAGGCCTCCAATTAATAATTCATTTGATTTTTTGGAAGTCAAACTGCTGGGGCTAGAAAAAAATAATAGTCAAAATATGAATCCATTTTTTCCAAATATACAGATACTAAAACAGTAATACTTTTAAATTACAGACTTATGCAGAAATAAATCAAAATGTACCTTTAGATGAGGGATAATTGTTTGCATATGAAAATTGGTCACTGCTAGCTTGCATATGAACAGTAATATTATAAGCAAGGAATCCTTACGACAGACCATCTAAATTAGTAAATACCCAAAACCAAGATGATGATGTGAAGTGATGCGATGCACTCTCCACACTAATCTATCCTCTTCATCTATGCATAACTTCCACTATCTACATTCACTGCCCATGCTTACTGAGTCAAGTCAGCCTACCTCAACAATTTGTAACATCTCCCCCCCCCCCCCCCCCCACCATGAATAACTCCCATTACCAAATTGAAGATTTGTTGTTCCACAGGATGTATTCTATCAACCTGTCCCTTCTTCTTCATCTCTACATAACTACTCCAGTCTAAATCAACTTGAACCTGCTTACTGCAATCAAGCTTGGGTCTCCCTTTAAAATTCCTCTCAGCCCCCTCCCCCTGCTTACTTCTCTTCATTACCAAACTATTCATGGATGCTTCAGGGTGTGTGCCATCAAACTATTCCTTTATTAGCAAGGTTATATAATAAATTTCATTTTTCCCTAATTCAATTAACTATCTTTAAACTCGCAATCTGATTTACCCATTAAATCCCCAAAATCTTCTCTAGCACCACATATCAAAAGCCTGCAGTTTCTTCTTGTCTGCATAGCTTATCACTCATGTCTCATTACTGTGCAAGGCTACACACCAGAAAAATATCTTCAGAAAAATACTTTCTGATATTGAACTTTACATTTGATGTCAATAAATTTCTCTTTTTCAGAAATGTTTTTCTTGTTATCGACAGTCTGCATTTTGTATCCTCCCAATTTCAGCCATCATTTATTTTGATGCTGAAACAGCAGATTTCATCTATTGCTTTTAGAATCTTGTTTCTTAATATAATTCCCTAGCATGACCTGATTAATTTGACATCTCTCTCTTACCCTCCTTTGGCTTCTGTTGATGTTTGCCTTGCAACCTCTTTTCTAGATACTTTTCATTTAATTAAATTGATCTATCAGATCTTTTACAGCCTATGACAGAATTTAAATGTCATAGGTGTACCTCAAGGTTTTATTACTTTTTATGAACTTTAACTTCTTTTTCAAATTTATCCTTAGTTTTTTTTCACTATTTGCTTTGTATACAGATCTTTGGTTAGAATATTTCACAATATTAAAAAATATCCAACCACTGTTGTTTCTATTACATGTGATTCAAAATTAAACATTAAATTCCATTTTCAAAGACTAAAGTTTGCGTTTCTACAGTTTACATATGCTTCAGTTTTCCACGTAGGCTTTTTTTTTTTTTTTTTTAAAAAAGGAGACAGTCATTAATTTTGTGAGAATGGCTTCATGGATGAAACAGAATGCAAAAAGTGAAACAAAAATTACGAATATGAATTTATAATGATTACCTCATCTCTGTCTTTACACTTGCACCATTGAAAAGGGACTTCATCTGCATTCAAACACAACATTAGTGATACTTGTCATAACATCATACGTGACTCCTTAGCAATCTTACAACTTCCTATTCTTCATTACACATATTTTATCTGCACAATTATGGATGTTATTGAGTAAAAATACTTTTTATTATATACTTTTACATCCTAACTTCTTATGTTAATGATTTAAGAATATCTTGGCAGGTAATATGGACAATACACAAATTTAGGAAAAAATCTGTACAGATGACAAAACAGTAATGCATATTAGACTCCAAATAATTTGTCACACTGAAAGTTTAACATCAAACCATGTGAAGCTAATGTTCAAACAAAATGACAAATATCAGAAGAGTTTTAACTGTTGCTCAAAAATCAAGGCTAACAAATGAAATGAGTTCACTTTACAAAATGACCCATCATCTCAATGGGACAGTAGTATACGCGTTGTAACTGCAGCTTGGCACATATATGCACACTGGAATACAAACATATAGAGAACTACACAAGAGATAAGCTGTTCATTTTAGCAGAGAGGATAAAACAAAATCACAACAAACTTATGAAACTGTAACTACAATATTAAGTAAAACTGATAAATAAAAATCCCAAACTTCTGTACTCAACACAACTTGTATTTGCTTTATAAATCACAAAATCTCTGTGCTTTGTACATGAAAGTATCTGACCTAAATTGTATCAACAAACCATGGAACATATGACTGCTGTGGCTTCCAAGCTAGGCTTTAACAATCTTATTCACTCACGCTAAAGGAGAGGAAGACAGCAAAAAATCATTAGGAAACTAAATGCTAATAATGTGATGATATTGAAAGCAAAACTGTAATGCATCCATCCCAATGCAGGTGACTGGGTACGTGCAAAAAATTTTCAGAGGTCCATTGAAGAAGCCATGAAGAACAGTAACTATATTTTACTCAGTAAGGAAACTAGGGATATGATAAGCACAGCACAAAATTCTTAAACCCAGAGTTGAAAAGGATTGCAGTCCATTAAGAATCTTTGTAATTCCTGAAAAAGGGGTACATATCTGAACACAACACAACCATAAAGAATAGCAGAAAATTCACCAAGCTAATTACAGAGACACATACATCTAGTGAAGACAGCAGTCAGTTAATATTGTAACTCTGCAAGGAACTGTAGCAATGCAACAAACTTTAGACATAATTAACAAAAACTTAAATTAGAAAAACTTATCAAAGCTGAGGAATTAAACTTACTTTTACCATACGAATCCTTATTCAGTGTCACTTCATAACATCTACCTCCACTTTGTAATAATATATACATCATGTTGTCACATCATAACTGTGGTTATGTACAAATCCAAAAGTATGGTCGTCAATGAAGTGCAACACTTACCACTGAAAGGATGTTTATTATGAACACCAATATACAGATAGAGCAGCACCTAACTCCTGGATGGAGAGCACAGCTACTCATACAGACACCGAATATTCCAGAATAAGCAAATATTACAAACATAAGAAATTTTCAGAAACTTCCACTAATGGTTAACACTTATTACCGAATAATTCCTGGTGGTTGGGTTTTAACTAGTGATCCGCAGCATGCCAGTCATGGGGCTAACCACTATACCACATTGTATGCAGCACAGCACGTGGCAACATAATATAAATGCATACACTGTACAGCTAGAAAATTATCTTCACTTAATAACATCCATGAATGTACAGCAAAAATAAGCATTATAAGAAATAACAAATTAGGAAAATGTCAACTTTTACGATGAGCTAACGCAAACCTGGAGAATTTTTCATCAATGCAGGAAACAGTTTTGGAAAGAAAGAGTCAAGTTAAATGACACCAATTTTTATTCACAATTTTACATTCAGTTTCAACTGGGATGCCATTCTCAAAAGTTTTATAGTTCTTTAATTTGATTCAATGCTTACTTGGAAAAGTGAAACAAATGTAAGGCAAAAATTGTAGATACTGGAAATTGACTTTAGTTCATGAATGCATCAGACATAACAAAAACAACAGTTACAATTAAAAGTCTTCTGGGTGTGGTACCTTGTCATTGCATAAAATACTTTACTTATAAACTGTAAAACCAATGTTTCAACCGTACTGCATTGTCTTGCCCTGAGGAGGGCCTTTGTAATTCGGTCAAAACATTGGTTTTATAGTTTATAACTGAAGTATTTTATACAATATTGTGAGAAGGAAAGGTGCCACTCACCCCCATATAGTGGAGATGCAACTTCCCTTCTCATAATATTGTTACATTCCATCCTGGATTTTCCATTGTATTTCATACAATGATCCAGTACAATATTCAGAAGAATTTTAATAATCATGACATTGACCGCAGAAGCCTAAGTAGTTATGTTACAAAAAACTGTGACTAGAGATATTTTAATATTACTAAATACTAAAATAAAACAGTTATAGTTACCAGCAATGAACACAAATACCAGTTACTATAATAGAATACCCAATGTAACCCAGTTGGGGACTATGTTGTGGCAATATTTTATTTGTGTGTGTGTGTGTGTGTGTGTGTGTGTGTGTGTGTGTGTAGCTCACCTTTTGAACAGTCATTCTGAGCAAGCATCCTAGGGATCATCTCCTCCTCCCCCCACCCCTTCTCTCTCTCTCTCTCTCTCTCTCTCTCTCTCTCTCTCTCTCTCTCTCTCTCTGTGTGTGTGTGTGTGTGTGTGTGTGTGTGTGTGTGTGTGTGTGTGTGTGTGTGGTGGGGTGGGAGAACACACACACACACACACACACACACACACACACACACACACACAGAGAGAGAGAGAGAGAGAGAGAGAGAGAGAGAAGGGGTGGGGGGAGGAGGAGATGATCCCTAGGATGCTTGCTCAGAATGACTGTTCAAAAGGTGAGCTACAAAGCTCATGTTTCCAATAAACTGACCAGTGTCTTTGCAATTAAATGGAACATTATCTTTATTCATTAAATTAACTGTCAAGCGAAACAAATATGAGTAGGAATCATGCATAAAGTAAATATTGCATTTCTTGCTGAGGTCCCTTCAAAGCCTTTGGAATTTTTATACTTATAGCCGGGTACCCTTGCCCCTTAATGGATTTGTTGATAACAGTCAATTTCACATGAATTGTGATTTACGTAACAATACAACATACAAAAGTATAGAGTTGGCTTCCTTTGCTTCCTCATTTTAGAGATAAATTCTGTATTCTGGTGCAAAGGTTTTGATAAAATATCAGCTGCCATACAGCTAAAAATTGAAAATAATTGCAAATTAAAAACATATCTTAGTGAACATTCCTGTTACCAAAATGACAAATGACAATGATGTTACCAGACCTCTGTTCTGACAGCATTTATAAGATCTACTTTCTGATCATTACACTAGGAGCTAAACATATGCTGTACAGTATAACTGATGTTAAGTAGTGGCTTTCTGACAACTATTGTTCATTTATAGCCCATGTAAGCATTAACTGAACATAACATAACAGTTTAATGACACTTAATGGACTTAATGTTAATTTAAACAGGTAAAACTGTCATCCACCTGAACGTTGGCTTTAACACTGCAGTGCTTTGCTAGGCATGATCCTGTTGAAGGAATTGACATTCCTAATTATGGGTTAATCTACAGTTTAACACTGTCTCTAAATTACAGAATAACTTCACATACATAAATTACTGAAAGAAGCAAAATAAGCGACAGGAACGAGTGAAAAAAATCGTAGAAGCAAATTGGCAGGTTTCTGAAAGTTACTTCTTTCTGGTAATGAATAACCTAACTTATCCCACACTTCTGAAACTGCTTCTTTATGATGGGATCTTTTGAACAAGGTTGAATGAATGAAGCAGTACAACATAATATTTTAGGGAAGATGTTAATGTTTTATTTATTCAATATGAATATGTCACAGTATGAGATTTGAAACTACCATAAAGAAATGGTGGATCAGGAACTTTACATTAAACATCCCACCTTGAAACAAAACAAATGAGACTGTTTACATTACTATTAACTTTTTTTTATAACACATTAGTAGAAAGTTGTTTTGATCTCGCACGTGTTCGTATGCTGCGACATATTTAATGGTGTAAACTGTTGGCAGTGGATGAGTAATTTATTACAGTCACATTTTGATGCTCTTCAGAAGGAATGTTGCTTACAATGACATAAAAGGAAAGAGAAGGATACCACAAATTTTTTATTCCTACCATGTATAGTCACTTTCAAAGTACTGTGAGTACACACACTTTGCAGTCTTTTCTTCAACTGTTTGAAAATTTCTGCATGTTCCTTTCAATAAGGAGCCACACAGCTTTTGCCTTCCAGCGGAGTGCAAGAACATGTTTGTAAGAATCTGCTCTGTCCCTCACACTCTGATTTATATCTTGTGCCTAAACTTTTCACTGTGTAAGCATGCAGTTCAAGCCTGAAAAATAGCCATGCAGTAATGTGTCATGGTAAACAGTAGATACTGTTTGTAACATTAAGAGTATCATTTCTTTTGTGCAAGATAGTAAACTGCAACCCAGCCACTGTAAATTTCAATATTAAACTCATACCACCCTTCATTTAATGATATTTTCATGTAAACATTCAGTTCATAACACAACTACACAATTGTTGTATGCTCTAATTCATAGTGCCTCATCGATAATGCACTCTACAATGTGCTGACAAGCTGAAATGAATTTTAGAATAAATTCTAAAATTTACATTTGTGTTACTAGTGGTCATGAGCCAACAATACTTTCAAATCTGTACTGTTCATTATAGTGAGTAAAAACAAGCTATAAAAACATTACGTATATGTATTAAAGATGTATCTGGGTTGAAACAAACAACAGCAACACCGTGATAATCTACCAGGTATGAAGTTAATCTGATCAATATACCTGTATTAGACTTATATTATTGACTCAGTGCTATTCTAGAATGTGGTGTAACCCGAAATATTCTGGACGATTCAATGACGGTGCACAGAGAAAATAATGCAATAAATTATACTGTATTTATACTACTGATTAGTGATAAAATTTTTGAATTACTAAAATATATGGCATTAAGTATTTTTTCTGCACATAAAAACCATGGTCCTGTGAGTAATAAGCCCAACATCTACAAGGACAGTTCAATATAGAGTAAAAATAAATATTTTCATCTCATGTAGTTTACATATGGTGCTGATGTTGTGATAATAGGGCACATGAGATATCTAAACCAAAATGAATGCTTCTACGTAACAATAAAGCCATAAAAATGTGACATAAAAATAAACAGTGCACATTCCAGGAAGGACTGTAACACTATTATGAAAAGGATAGTTGTTACTCACCACAAACTGGCGATGCTGAGTCGCAAATAGGCACAATGAAAAGACTGTCAGAGAATGAGCTTTTGGCCAACAAGGCCTACATTGGAAATAGACAACATCACACACACACACTCACACACGACCGCAGTCTCTGGATGCATCAGCAGCCAGAGACTGTGGTCATGTGTGTGTGAGTTGCATTTGTGTGTGTGTGTGTGTGTGTGTGTGTGTGTGTGTGTAGGCCTTGCTAGCTGAAAGCTCACTTTCTGACAGTCTTTTTGTTGTGCCTATCTGTGACTCAACATCATGGTTACACAGTGAGTAGCAACTATTCTTTTCCTAATATTGTAACCGAAAAGCAAATAATACTTATTTCTAGAAAATAGGGACAATTTCCAGTACGCATTATATGATATCAAAATGTCTGTCTGCAGAAATCCACTATGAAAATTTATTAAGTGCTATAAGAGCAATATGATGACAATCTTCCATGATCAATTGCTAGTTAATGATATAAAGTTTCAGGTAGATCAGCATTTTGTGTTCAAAGCAGGATGCTGTGGCACACTGATCAGCTGGGAAAGAGGTCACAACAAGCACACCCCCCTGTACTGCACAGCAATATCACCAAATAGCAATTAAGGCACAGACAGAGTCATCAAGTATTTGCCAAAGTGGTGTGGTCACAATTTCGTACAGGCAGCATGAAGAAAGGTTCTACCAAGATTACTAGCTCTTCGACATGAGATGATGTGACTGGTGATCAAAAGTTGGTTCATTATGATCCTCAAACCAAAAATGCAAGTATAGACCAAAATCAGCCTATTCACTAACATGAAACTGAGCCAATGTTGTTCTGCAAATGGGTAAGATGATAATGGTTCTCTATTCCCCCAAATGCTATGGAGTTATCTATCAGTATGAATGACCTCTGCATTCAGTATTTACACATGCAGATTTTCATAAAGTCTTTGAATGGATTAGAAACAATTTTTTATGAGATAGATACATAGATCCACAAAATCTTTCACAGACAACTAAGAGTTTCGAGTCAGTAAGGTGTTGCACAGATCACTTTCATGATAACTGTTATGATGTGAAACATGTCAACAGAACAAAGATGCAAACACACACACACACACACACACACACACACACACACACACACACGAGATATGATATATAGCTATACACTGGCCATTTACTGATTTTTCTGAATGAGTAATTATTTCTATTCAAGAATTTCTCTACAGTGTAGAATAAATTGTTAACGGGGAAAAACACCTTTAATCTACATCTGAAACCACTTCTACTATCTATCAGACATTTTATTTCCACGGGGAGATTATGAAAGAGTTTTATAAGTGCATATTTCACCCGTTTCTCTGCCAAAGTTTGATTCATTAAAGGGTGACGTAGATAATTTATCCTCCTAGGTTTGTACTTGTGAATATCTATTATTTTCAAACTGTGCTGAATTGCTGATAAATTTTGTAGGTGAATTAAACTGAGCTGAATTGTTGATAAATTTTGTAGGTGAATTAAACTGAGCTGAATTGCTGATAAATTTTGTAGGTGAATAAATGTAGTTTGAGACTGTGGTTACTGTTCCTAACTGCTTAAAAAGATGCATGCATGAGGTATGTGAATAAACCTTGCACATAATTCTAATTACTCTTCTTTGTGTAATGAATTCTTTTTGCCTAAGTGAGGAGTTACCGCATAAGACATCAGTAAATGAAGATATCCGTAATACATCGATAGAAAAAAAAATCACAACACCAAAAAATAATTGATGTAGAGAACGAAAGTTTACGAATACATTTGTCTTGGTAACATATTTAAGTGATCACCATTGCAAGATCACAGGTTAACATAAGTGCGAGATAAGCCACTGCAAATGTGAAATGCTGGCACATTAATAACCGGTATAACCACCAATATGTTGAATGCAAGCATGTAAACATGCATGCATTGTGCTGTACAGGTGCTGGATGTCAATTTGTGGGATGGAGTTCCAAGCTTGTTATACTTGGCCGGTCAGTAGAGTGATGGTTAATGCTGCTTGTGGATGAAGCTGGAGATGTTGTCCGTTGATGTCCCATATGTGCTCAATTGGAGACAGATCTGGTAATTGAACAGGCCAAGCATCATGTTGACACACTGTAGAGTATGTTGGGTTACAACAGCGATATGTGGGCGAGCGTTATCCTGATGGAAAACACCCTCTGGAATGCTATTCATGAATGGCAGCACAAGAGGTTGAATCACCAAACTGACATACAATTCTGCAGTCATGGTGTGTGGGACTACCACAACAGTTCTCCTACTGTCATAAAAAATCTCACCCCAGGCCATAGCTCCATGTGTAGGTCTGGTGTGTCTAGAATGCAGATAGGATGGTTGCAGGCCCTCAACTGGCCCCCACCTAATCAACACAAGACTATCAATAGCACTGAAGCAGAATCAGCTTCTACCAGGAAACACAACAGATCTTCACCCTGATGAGTTCTCACCTGACACCAAAATACTGAAATCACAAATAGTGGTGATTTGGGGTTAATGGAATGCATGCTACTGGGCATCTGTCTCAGAGCTGTCCTCGATATAACCAAAATGTAACAGTTTGCTGTGTCACTGTTGCAGGCCCTCAGCGGGCCTCCACCTAATCAACACAAGAGCATCAATAGCACTGAAGCAGAATCAGCTTCTATCAGGAAACACAACAGACCTTCACCCTGATAAGTTCTCACTTGACACCAAAGTACTGAAATCACAAATAGTGGTTATTTGGGGTTAATGGAATGCATGCTACTGGGCATCTGTCTCAGAGCTGTCCTTGATATAACCAAAATGTAACAGTTCGCTGTGTCACTGTGGTGCCAACTACTGCTCTAATTGCTGCTGCAGATGTAGTACAATGTGCCAGAGCCACATGCCAAACACGATGACCTCCCATCTTGGTAGCAGCATGTGGTTCTTTGGACACTGGTCTTCTCGTGACTATACATTTCTCATAATCAAAATATCCACGGGTGTGCTGCCGGTCTATAGTGTCCAACGGGCACAATATTTCGGCGATCATACATGTCACCATCATCAGGTGAACTGACGGACTGAGCTCCTGTGAACGTGCCAGCACGGAGATCCGTACGCTATGGCTGCTCAGAGGGAACTGGGTTCGGTCGCGGCGGCGGCCGATTTAAATACCCTCCGACCGCGGCGCGCTCCCTCCGCCGTCCGCGCCCTGCGCCATGGTCGAGCGGTGGAACAGATTGCGACGGCGTCTGAGATGATGTCGGTGTGATGGCTCTGTCCGCCGTGGTCGTCACAACTATACGTTTGCTCGACTTACTCTTGATTAACCCAATCGCTGGTTCCCAAGCCTTGCTAAGATTATAGCCACAGTCACGGTTTATGAGGTCGTCATTGGTGCGAATTTCGATGTCCTCTCTAACAACGCTGTCCCAGTATCTCGACATCTGTACCAGAATCCTCGTGCGGTCATACTCCATGGTGTGATTTTCTGACAAACAATGTTCAGCGACCGCCGACTTGCTCAGATACATCAGTCGAGTGTGCCTCTGGTGTTCACGGCATCGATCCTCGACGGTACGCATCGTCTGACCAATATACGACTTGCCACATTGACACCTAATCTGGTACACGCCGGCCTTCCTCAAACCGAGGTCATCTTTGGCGTTCCCCACCAGTGCACGAGTTTTATTTGGAGGACAAAATACAGTTCCGACCCGGTGTTTTTTCAGAATGCGGGCGATTTCCCCGTAGAGTGCACCTGTGTATGGAATAAATGCAGTGCCTACCTCCTCCCTCGTGACTTCATCCATCTCAACAGGTTGTGCTGCAGTGGTTGGGCGGAGAGCACGTTGAATCTGCCACTCTGAGTACCCATTTTTTCGAAATACAGTTCTCAGATGTTCCAATTCCTGGGGTAGACTCTCTGCGTCAGAGATAGTGCGCGCCCTATGTACTAGAGTTTTAAGTACCCCATACCTCTGTGAAGGGGGGGTGGCAGCTGTCTGCATGCAAATACAGATCAGTGTGCGTTGTCTTCCGATACACCCCATGACCTAGGGTGCCGTCAGCCCTTCTCTTCACCAAGACGTCAAGGAAAGGTAATTTACCTTCCGTTTCAGTCTCCATAGTGAATTTGATGTTGGAGTGTATGGAGTTTAGATGTGTAAGGAAGTCAAGGAGGTTATCTATACCATGTGGCCAGATGACGAACGTGTCATCCACGTAATGGAAAAAGCAAGTAGGTTTCCATACGGATGACGACAGGGCTTCCTCCTCGAAGTTCTCCATGTACAAATTCGCTACCACCGGTGAGAGTGGGCTACCCATGGCGACTCCCTCCGTTTGTTCATAGTATTCTCCATTAAAAAGAAAATACGTGGAAGTCAAGACATGCCTAAAAAGTTCAGTGGTCTTCTCGTCAAACTTCTGACTAATCAATTCTAGTGACTCTCGCAGGGGCACCCTCGTAAACAAGGAAACGACGTCAAAACTCACCATGATATCTGACTCATCCAACCTGAAGTTATCAAGGCGCATTCTGAAGAAACACCGGGTCGGAACTGTGTTTTGTCCTCCAAATAAAACTCGTGCACTGGTGGGGAGCGCCAAAGTTGACCTCGGTTTGAGGAAGGCCGGCGTGTACCAGATTCCGTGTCAATGTGGCAAGTCGTATATCGGTCAGACGATGCATACCGTCGAGGATCGATGCCGTGAACACCAGAGGCACACTCGACTGATGTATCCGAGCAAGTCGGCGGTCGCTGAACATTGTTTGTCAGAAAATCACGGCATGGAGCATGACCGCACGAGGATTCTGGTACAGACGTCGAGATAATGGGACAGCGTTGTTAGAGAGGCCATCGAAATTCGCACCAATGACGACCTCATAAACCGTGACTGTGGCTATAATCTTAGCAAGGCTTGGGAACCAGCGATTGGGTTAATCAAGAGTAAGTCGAGCAAACGTATAGTTGTGACGACCACGGCGGATAGAGCCATCACACCGACGTCATCTCAGATGCCGGCGCAATCTGTTCCACCGCTCGACCGTGGCGCGGGGCGTGGACGGCGGAGGGAGCGCGCCGCAGGCGGAGGGTATTTATATCGGCCGCCGCCGCGACCGAACCCAGTTCCCTCTGAGCAGCCATAGCGTACGAATCTCCGTGCCGGCACGTTCACAGGAGCTCAGTCCGTCAGTTCACCTGATGATGGCGACATGTATGATCGCCGAAATATTGTGCCCGTTGGACACTATAGGCCGTCAGCACACCCGTGGATATTTTGATTATCAAATACACCGGGAGAAATTGAAGAATCACATAATACATTTCTCATGACCACAGCTGCCAGCAGTCATGTGGGTGGCTACATTCTTGCCAAGTCTTAGTGCAATATTGCAGAAGGAACATCCGCCTTCTTGTAGCAGTTTTACACACCTCGTCCACACTCAGATGTTATTAATGGTGTCTATGTCACCTTAAAGGTATTCTTCACTAACAACAATCAACGCATCCAATCTCAAAGGTAATTAACGCCCATAACCAATACAGCATCCATTTGAAGGAAAACTGAGTTGCATCCTCATAGTGGCACATGAAATTTTAATAGATTTCATCTCCTAGTTGTAGGAACATGCCTACCAACTTTCGTTTATCTCACACAACTCCTCTTTGATGCTGCAATTTTTTTCCATAAATGTATATTAAATTACTGATTTCTAGATCCCTACAGAAGCCAATTATTCTTACGGCAAAAGTTGACAAATCTAAATGTTTTCGCAGATCTACGATATGTTTTCTCCTCTTTTAAGTTTTTGCAATAAGCACACTTAACAACTTAGAATTTTCTCCCTTGATTATTATTTCTAGTTGATATAATAGAGTAATAGGAGATGGGATATTCTGACTGTACAAAACTGGATGAGCTGTGTTTTTTACAAAGTTTAAAGCTAGCCCATTTGTGCAAAACTAATCAGTAACTCCACAAAAAAATATCATTTAGTTCACTAATTTCTGTGTTGGTGCTTCTTTGCTTGGCTTCACAGCACTGTTCGTATCATCTGTAAATAGGACTAATTCTATTTATTTCTGTCCATCATGTCTCGGGCACACATCAAGGATGGTATTATTTCTTCTTCTGATATTTCGACTGATGATCTTACAACCAAGGTATGTTGCTGAAAAAATTTAAACCACTTGACACAATGCTGAAGAGTAAATGTGTATTCATCAAAGATGTACACCTGAAAGACAGTAGAATATTCTATTTGCTACAGAAACTTCAAGAAATACAGGTCTAATTCTGCCTCCTGATTCAAATAAAATAGTAGATCATTAACATAAAGCAAGAACAGAAGTCGAATGATGATCAAATCTTGTGGGACTCCCACTGTAATTGCTCACCACACAGATAATGTGGCATCCCTCTCTGCATTATTCAAGCAGCTTAGTATAGCTTCTGTGATACTGTTTCTTAAATAAGAATAACACCAGGCATGTGCTGTGCTAAGTATTCCTTGAAAACATAACATCTCTAATAAAATATTGTGACTGACACAATCAAATGAATTCAATAAGTCACAAAAGATCAACTGATGATATTTTATCATTTACAGATTGTGTTATGTGCTCAGAACACATTGGACAGAATAAGTTGATGATTTATACTGGTGCCGCCAGTAGCGGAGAAAATCGACACTATTTGGAAGATATTCATTTGCCTCTGAGTGTTACCAATATTTCTGGAGTATGTCATATCTGCCTTCATTCAAGCACAAGAAATGGAAATTGATGTCAGCATTGCGGAAAGTAGTCAGCGTTGCCTTCCCTTCACCTCTCCACTCACCTTGGCAGTCCTAATTCAGGGGCAAGGGATACCTCCTACTGTTCCTGACAGCCAGCAAGCAAATCGTCAGTGTATCATGTCAAACAGGAATTGTATAAATAGCTGACTCAGTATTGGGTCCATGTTGAAAGCCAAACTATTACTGGCTATGTATCACATCATGACACGCTTATGTCACAATTCTGGAGTTCATTACCTTCTCAAATATTTTAGAAAATGATGCATGGAGTGAGACTGGATGGCAGTTATTGACATCTGTGGAGTCATCCCTAATATCCAGCTGGATCCTTCTCTGCATCAACTGTGCAGATGGGAGTTATCCTTACAATATATTCTCTATTCCTGCTGCCAACACATCCACCAGGGCCTTTTCCCCTTCTCTGCCATTTTTCTTTTCACTCCCACCCCTCTCCTCACAAGTCTCATGACACAGCTCCTGCCACTAGTACCCTCTCGTTCCGCCTACTCCCCTGCCCCATTCCAGATCCCTGCTTTTGTCCAAAGCACCATTCAGGCTGTAGCAGCTGGAGATAGTGGTTGTGTCTGTCAGGTGTGCCTGCTTGTGTGAATGTGTTAGCGATTCCTGCTCTGTAGAAGGCTTTGGCTGACAGCTCAATGTGTAACAATCTTTTCAATGAGCCAAACTGTAACTTAGAGTGTCATCCTAACAGTCAGTGAGTTTGGCAGAATCTTCTAGTAATTTTAACTTACGCCATTGTTGTCTTCATAATTTTAAAATTCACCTGGATGTAGGGATAAGGTTTTTGAGATTTCTGGTCTAAAATTATTTCGGCAGGTCTACGATCTGGCTTGCTCACGCTGATGTTTTTAAACTACATACTGTCATTGTTTTGCTATTTATGAGTGCACGTCATAGTATGACTACAGCTAATGATGCTTCCAAATGCATGGTCACCACTTTTTTATACTCTGAACAGTATGTTACATAATTACAAGCATTAACGTATTTTGTACTCCACTGTTAAATGGATTTGTCAAATTTTCACTTTTGCTATTAGAATTGACTCCCCATTATATTTTTTGGTCAGTTTTTATATCCTACTTGCCTGTGCAAAATTTTCTTAGGCTACTTTTTCTCCATTTGTTTGTTTACAGATCTCAAGATGGTTGCAGATGCAACAGAAACTAGCTTTCATACTGTATTTTAATACAAAACTGCAGTCTAACCATTAACAGAGTTTTACTTTAAAATTATTTTGCTAAATAAAACACATTAAAACTACTGTCTCCCACCTGAGAATGTCCGACTTCACTTAGCTATAATAATTATGCTGTGTCAAAGACGGCTTGTACAGGATTAACTAGTGTGGGGAACTGCATCAAACCAGTCTTCAGACTGAGGAAGGAAAAAAGGATAAATAAATATAAAATTAAAAAATCTAAAGAAACTATGTATTTATAAATGTGAGAACACTCTGCTAAAGTCAGCAGTTCAGCTCCATCTGCACTTTTGTGCGTGTGCTCAATAAACATGCTTTCAGTGTGAAGGCTTATTCTATTAAGGTTATGCAAAAGGACAAGAACACTAAATAAAAACAATAAATTCATCCTATTGGTGTGAATTGTTGTGCTATCAATAGATACACAAGTGTTGGCATGATAAAAGCACGTAAGGCATCCAGAACTTCTTTCAGGATGTGCTGTCCAGAAGCTGAATAAAATTGTTAAAGGGACCAAAATATGAACAAGAGATGACGCAATTTGTCTTGCCAACATCCTACTTTTACTTGGATGCCAGAGTCCATCAGGGGCCTATCAAAACAAAGAAAAGCTCAAAAGCTGCGATAAATTTCTGATGGAAATAAAAACATTTGTTGATAACCATCAGCAAGTCCACATGGCCAGAGAACAATTGAAGAACATAGCTCAACAACATCTTGTGTGCTCCTTTCTGTCCATTCCATTCCACTGCTCTTCCAAATCCTTTGCTGTCTCTCACAGCATTACCATGTCATCAGCAAACCTCAAAGTTTTTATTTCTTTTCCCCAAACTGTATTTCCTCCTCCAAATTTTTCTTTGGTTTCCTTTACTGTTCGCTAAATGTAGAGGTTGAACAACACTGGGGATAGACTAAAACCCTGTATCACTCCCTTCTCAACCACTACTTCCCTTTCATGTCCCTCAAATTTTTATAGCTGCCAACTGGTTTCTGTGAAAGTTGTTAATAGTCTTGTGCCACCTGTACTTTAACCCTGCTATCTTCAGAAACTCAAAGAGAGCATTCCAGTTAACACTGCCAATAGCTTTTTCTAGGTTTACATATGCTAGAAATGCAGGTTTGCCTTTACTTAATCTATCTTCTAAGATAAGTCATAGGGTCAGTATTGCCACATGTATTCCCACATTTCTATGGAATCCAAACTGACCTAACCTGAGGTCTGCTTCTACCAGTTCTTCCATTCTTGTGTAAAGAATTTTTATTGCATTTTGCATCCATATAAATATGTCTGCTTGTGTCTGTATGTGTGGATGGATATGTGCGTGAGTGCGAGTGTATACCTGCCCTTTTTTCCCCCTAAGGTAAGTCTTTCCGCTCCCGGGATTGGAATGACTCCTTACCCTCTCCCTTAAAACCCACTTCCTTTCGTCTTCCCCTCTCCTTCCCTCTTTCCTGATGAGGCAACAGTTTGTTGCGAAAGCTTGAATTTTGTGTGTATGTTTGTGTTTGTTTGTGTGTCTATTGACCTGCCAGCACTTTCGTTCGGTAAGTCACCTCATCTTTGTTTTTTTTTTATATATATATATATATATATATATATATATATATATATATATGCTTCTATATCCTTACCTTTGTTATCTAGCCATTCCTACTTAGCCGCTTTGCACTTCCTGTCAATCTCATTTTTTAAATGTTTTATTCCCTTTCACCCTCTGCTTCATTTGCTGTATTTTTATATTCTCTTCTTTCAGCAATTAAATTCAATATCTCCTGTGATATCAAAGGATCTTCGACTAAACTGTCCAAGGATTATTCAGTTCTGGGGCAACATTTTCTGTGATACAGGATGCTTATTGTTTCCAGCTAAAACGATTATGTTCAAATATTCGAAGGCCATCATGCTGACGGTTGCAATGAAAAATAGGTAAAGCTGACAGGAACCTGGGTTGTGAGAATAATTACTGAAAATAGAACACATCCTTTCAAACTTGTCATTTCACCACAACACAACCATAGTTGGACCCATACTCTTCATGTTACATATTAAAGCCTGCACACAAAATTAACAGTAATCTCAGATATTTTGGAGATTTTGCAGTTATCTATAGGGAAGTACCCTTTGAAAAAAGCTGCACAAATATTCAGTACAGTGCTGTAACTATTGAGAAATTGCATTAAATGTTAAAAAATGTAAAAGTGTGTACTTCACAAAACAAAAAAAATGTAATATCCTCTGAGTACAATGTCAATGAATACCAACTGGAATCAGTTAATTCACATAAATACCTGTTTTAACGATTTGTGGGAATATGAAGTGGAATGACTGCATAGACTCAGCCACAGTTTAAGCAGATGTGAGATCTTATCTCTTTGGTAGGACAATGGGCCACAAGACCAATCCACAAAGAAGAATACTTACGAAACACTTGCGCAGGCAATCCAAGAATAGTGCCGAAGTGTCTAACAGCCAGATACTGAATGTAGACAACAAAGAGGAGCACAAAAGGTTACAGGTTTCTTTCACTAGTGGATAATTGTCATGGAAATGTTGAAAAGTCGAAAATGTTGAAAAATCCGAAATGGTAGACACTTAAACACAGATGTCAACTATCTCACAAAAGCCTATATCCAAAATTTCAGCACCAAGTGTTAAGTGAGGGATCTATGAATATACTACAGTCCCCTGAACATCGGTCCTGTAGGGATAACAAAGACGAGATTAGACTATTTACAGCATACGCAGAGGTAGTTAAGCTGTCATTCTTCCTGCACTCCATACGTGAAAGTAACAGTAAGAAACCCCAGATCTCTTAAAGAAACCCTCAGACATGGAACAATAATAAGTCATGCACAAAAAATGGTAAACAGAGTGTGGATGTACATGTAGAATAATTTTAACAGATGACTTTCAATTTTCACAACAGCAGTACACGATTGCTAAGATTGGTTGGTTGGTTTTGGGGGAAGAGACCAAACAGCGAGGTCATCGGTCTCATCGGATTAAGGAAGGACAGGGAAGGAAGTCGGCCGTGCCCTTTCAGAGAAACCATCCCGGCATTTGCCTGGAGCAATTTAGGGAAATCACTGAAAACCTAAATCAGGATGGCCGGACGCGGGATTGAACCGTCGTCCTCCCGAATACGAGTCCAGTGTGCTAACCACTGCGCCACCTCGCTCGGTCGATTGCTAAGAAAATCCTAGTATGGTGAGTGCACAAGATGATGGCTGGTGAGGGCAAGTATTTCTAAATCAATGACAAAGCACATCTCTGCAAATTTTTTCCTCAGTAGACAATAGTCAGTATGATTGTACTGAAAAGGGGTGGGGGGGTGGGGGGGGGGGGGGGGGAGACACCTTCACTCCATACTACTTCTAATATAAAGTAATTCTTGTAAACATTATTATATATGGAACAACCAGATAAGGTGGCAGTTCTTGTCACAAGATCAGCATCACAGGAGAGTACAGTGTACATTTTTCAATTGTTTGTAAGAGCTTCAAACAGCAGTGACTTATTTTCTTTTACTTGTGTGCTTAGTAGTTTAGTTTGTAAATTTATTGTGTGTTTGTATGCTTAGGAGACACACTTTTGCAATTTAATAACTGCCTAGTGCAGAATTCCACCAATTTTAGCATGGACACCAACTGTGATTGCTGTGTTAGGATGCAGGCTGAAATGGAGACCCTTCTTTCAGAGTCCAGGTTATGCAGCTTGAGGCTGTCATTGGGCCCCACAATGGACAAGTGCATCCAAGGGACATCTAACATGTTCCATGTGTCCCCTGATCAATCCACTGGTGATGCCACCTGATTTACTGCCTGCACTGATGTTGAGTCTCACCTATAGCAGAGTGGGAGGACACTCCAAGGTGTGGCTGGCAGTGAAGACTTGCAGTGGGGCTGACCATAACACACACAGTTCACCTGAGAAATAGGTTTCAGTTGCTATCTGTGGCTGATGAAAATCCTGAGGCAGATGCAGTCACTTGTCTTGTTTCACAGGAAGCCGCTCAGCCTGCAAGATACAGAGAGCCATAGAGGGTGGGATTACTGTTAGTTGGGAGCTCCAGTGTCAGGCGCATAAAGGGTGCCCTTAGGGATATGACTGCCAAGGAGGGAAAGAAGTCCAGTGTGCTCTCTGTGTGCACACTGGCGCAATTCATCCCAGTTGTGGAATGGGTCTTTCCTGATGCCCTGAAGAGGACAGTTTGCAGCCAAGTGCATGCGGTGGCTCATGCTAGTGCTAATGATGTATGTCACTTTGGACTGGAAGAGATCCTCTCTGGTTTTGACAGCTATCTGAAATGGAAAAAGCTACCAGTTTTGCATGCAAGATGAAGACAGATCTCACCATTTGTATCAATGTCAAGAGGATCAACTGCCGACCATTGGTACAAAACTGAGGGGAGGATCTGAATCAGAGGCTCAGATGATTCAGCGACCATGTAGGCTGCAGATTCCTTGACTTGCGCCACAGCGTGGTGATGTATCAGTTTCCGCTTAATAGATCAGTAGTCCATCACACAGGAGATGGTTACATAGGTAACAGGGGCTGTGTGGAGTGAATTGGGCATATTTTAGATTAGAAGACTCACAAAAGACTAAAAAGGACTTCAATCTCAAAGGGAGCAGTTCAAAGACAGGACAAAGGTAGACCTAGGAAACAAAGGTATTATAATAGTAAGGTTTGTAGCTGTGTTGGGAAGGAACCAGAGTTCTAAGTGCTACTACAAAGCAACGAAGCTCAAATTATTATAGGTACTGAAAGTGGGCTAAAGCCAGCGATAAGTTCAAGCAAACTTTTGTTGGTGGCCATGTGTTTGTTGCTGTTAGTAAAAATCAAACAATGGAAAATTCAGGATGGACTGTGACAATACCAGAGAAGGAAAGTTGCTACTCTTCTCACCATATAGCAGAGATGCTGAGTCGTGAAAAGCACAACAAAAAGGTTAAAACAATGATAGCTTTTTATCAGAGAACAGAAACCACACTGCGAGCAGCAGCACCAATGCATAATGGGAGTGGCGACTGGGTGGGGGTAAGGAGGAGGCCGGGGCAGGGAGGGGGAGGGATAGTATGGTGGGAGTGGCGGACAGTGAGGTGTTGCAGTTTAGACGGAGGGCAGGAGAGAAGGTGCAGAGAGGGTAGAGGGTAAGTAGTGGAAAGGAGAGAAATAAAAAGAAATTAAAAGACTGGGTGTGGTGGTGAAATGACGGCTGTGTAGTGCTGGAATGGGAACAGGGAGGGGGCTGGATGGGTGAGGACAGTGATTAACGAAGCTTGAGGACAGGAGGGTTATGGGAATGTAGAATGTATTGCAGGGAAAGTTCCCACCTGTGCAATTCAGAAAAGCTGGTGTTGGTGGGAAGGATCCATATGGCACAGGCTGTGAAGCAGTCATTGAGATGAGGGATATCATGTTTGGCAGCGTGTTCAGCAACAGTGTGGTCCACTTGTTTTTGGGCCGCAGTTTGTCGGTAGCCGCTCATGCGGACAGACAGCTTGTTGGTTGTCATGCCTACATAGAATGCAGCACAGTGGTTGCAGCTTAGCTTGTAAATCACATGACTGGTGTCACAGGTAGCCTGCCTTAGATGGGATAGGTGATGTTAGTGACTGGACTGGAGTAGATGGTGGTAGGAGGATGTGTGGGACAGGTCTTGCATCTAGGTCTATTACAGGAGTATGAGCCATTAGGAAAGGGATTGGGAGCACGGGTTGTGTAAGGATGGACGTGTATATTGTGTAGGTTCGGTGGATGGAGGAATACCACAGTAGCAGGGGTGGGAAGGATAGTGGGCAGCACTTTTCTCATTTCAGGGCACGATGAGAGGTAATCGAAACCCTGGCAGAGAATGTAATTCAGTTGCTCCAGTACCGGATGGTACTGAGTTACGAGGGGAATGCTCCTCTGTGGCCGGAATGTGGGACTATGGGATGTGGTGGGAGACTGGAAAGGTAAGGCACAGGATATTAGTTTTTGTACAAGGATGGGAGGATAATTACAGTCAGTGAAGGAAGGGTTCCCCAAGATGGCCTTCCTTAAAACCCAGTATCCTAAACCCCTCACCTGGTTCAGATTCATTGAGGACATCTTTGCTATTTGGATTGAAGGTGAGGACACCTTATTCACATTCCTCCAGAACCTCAATAACTTCTCCCCCATTTGCTTCACCTGGTCCTACTCAACCCAACAAGCCACCTTCGTCGATGTTGACCCCCACCTTAGAGATGGCTACATACTCACACAATATACTCGTCTATCCTTACACAACCCCTACTCCCAATCCCTTACCTCGTGGCTCATAGATCCTCCTACCACCACCTACTCCAGTCCAGTCACTAACATCACATATCCCACCAAAGGCAGGGCTGCCTGTGAAACCAGTCATGTGATTTACAAGCTAAGCTGCAACCACTGTGCTGCATTCTATGTAGGCATGACAGCCAACAAGCTGTCTGTCCGCATGAACGGCCACCGGCAAACTGTGGCCAAAAAACAAGTGGACCACACTGTTGCTGAACATGCTGCCAAACATGATATCCCTCATCTCAATGACTTCTTCACAGCCCGTGCCATGTGGATCCTTCCCACCAACACCAGCTTTTCTGAATTGCGCAGGTGGGAACTTTCCCTGTAATACATCCTACATTCCTGTAACCCTCCTGGCCACAACCTTCGTTAGTCACTGTCCTCACCCATCCAGCCCCCTCCCTGTTCCCATTCCAGCACTACACAGCATTATTTTACCACCATACCCAGTCTATTAATTTCTTTTTATTTCTCTCCTTTCCACCACTTACCCTCTATCCCTTCTGCACCTTCTCTCCTGCCCTCTGTCTGAACTGCAACACTTCACTGTTCACCACTCCCACCATACTATCCCTCCCACTCCCTGCCCCAGCCTCCTCCTTACCCCCTCCCAGTCTCCACTCCCATCATGCACTGGTGCTGCTGCTCGCAGTGTGGTTTCAGTTCTCTGAGACTGCAGACGTGTGTGCAAGTTGTGTTTGCGTGAGTGTATGTATGCATATGTGTATGTGTGTCTACTGCTGACAAAGGCCTTAATGGCCAAAAGCTATAATTGTGTGAATCTTTTTGTTGTGCCTATCGCGACTCAGTATCTCTGCTATATGGTGAGTAGCAACTTTCCTTCTCTGGTATTGTTGCTGTTAGTAGTAGTTTATCTCATAGCAAAATAGAATTAGATAGTTCCAGTGAGTTAGTATGTGTAGAGGTTATGCTTGACAACCAGCATAAGTTAATAATTGGTTCCTTTTACTGATCTCCTGATTCAGATGATGCAGTTGCTGAAACTTGAGTATCATCTCAAATACATACCCTACTCACACAAGTTGTAGTTGATGATGAGTTCCATCTTGTCATGATATATAGGCATGAATACATGTTGAAAGCCATTGGTAGGTATAAAACATTTTCCAAAACTGTAATAAATGCTTTCTCTGAAAGTTATTTTAAGTAATTATTTTAGGGGCTAGCTCAAAGTTTAATGGTTGTGTAAACATACTTGGGTCTCTTAGAAACAAATAATCCCAAGCAAACAGGGAGCATCATGGCAGATGATACAGGGCTTAGTGACCACAATATTGTTGTAGCGAGACTGAACCCCACATAACATTCAAACCCACCAAAAATAAATGCAGAATATATCTATTTAAAAATGCACATAAAAATTCACTTGATGCCTTCCCTTAAAAAACCCATCCCCATTCCTTCCAAATTAACTTGATAATCACAGACCAAATGTGGCTTAAATTCAAAGAAATAGTATCAACAGCAGTTGAGAGATTTATATTGAATAAACTCATAAGAGATGGAACTGATTTCCCATGGCACACAAAACAGGCCAGAACACTATTGCAACAGCAATGAAAAATGCGTGCTAAATTTAAAAGAATGCAAAATCCCCAAGACTGGTGAAGTTTCACAGAGGTCAGAAATTTAGTGCAGATTTCAATGTCAGATTTTTTAATAGTCTCCACGAAGAAACTCTGTCTCTGAAAAGCCAAAGAGATTTTGGTTGTATGTACATTACGCCAGCAGCAAGACACAATCAATACCCCCACTGCGCAATAGCAATGGTAATGTTACCAATGACAGTGCTACTAAAGTTGAGTTATTAAATACAGTTTTCCAAAATTCCATCGCCGAAGATGACAAAATAAATATACCAGAATTCGAATCAAGAACTGCTGTCAACATGAAATAGAAGTACATATTCTCGGTGTACCGAAGCAGCTCATATTTCTTAATAAAGGCAAGTCTTCCAGTCCATCTTGTATATCAGTTGAATCCTTTTAAGATTATGCTGATATAAAAACTCCATAAAGTGCTGGTTGAGAATGGAGCACTAGAGAAAGTGTGTGAAAGTTGTTCAATAAACTCTCTGTCAGGTACTTGAGTGCAAATTGCAAAGAAGTTATGTAGATATAGCAAGTTTTCAAACTATGTAGCAGATCAAAATCCAAAAAATGAGATGCCTCATAATCAAACTGAAAGCTTCAATCTGCAATCAATGTTCTCCTAATTTCTCAGTGCCTCCAAAGACTCACCTGAATATTTTATATTGGATACTGCTCGTAGGACAAATGTCTCAGCTGCAGCCCAAGTACTGGATTCACAAGAACTATATGCAAAAATTATTATTTCTTTGAGTATACGGGAATGATATTCCAAGCTTAGAGATTAGGACCCCATTTTTAATCCTGATGGTTTTAATCCTGGTAGTTGGTTTGTTGGCTTCCAGTGGCAATTTACCTTTATTGATATAGTAACTTAACTCATGATTTAAGATGTATAGTAACACAACATTATTTTATCAGAAGTATTATAACATAATACAAAGAGTTAACACATTGAAGTTTCACAAACAATTATATGCAAATACCTCTACAATTCTAATATACATGCTCACCATGCAGACTACCTCTAAAGCCGTGCGTAATGAATATCTGACCTGAAGTTAGTGAGAGCATTCTCAATGATCTGAGTGCCGATGCGAAGGTCTGCTTTACGCAGACTGAGTCGAGCAGGAGAATAACGGCTGCAAAGAAGCGAGATATGGGTGTTGTTAGCACACAAACTACACAAAGGGTGAGCAACTGGCATGCTGAATGATTGATAGGAAAAGGATACTACATATAAGCTACAACTAAGGTGACAAAAACACTGCTTCAACACTTATTCTTGAAAAAAGCTTACATCAGAGAATTGCTTATACAGAAGTGAGGAAGCACTGAATAAGTACAAACTTACAAAAACCACATTACACTTTTTCGACAAAAATAAAAATATATCTAGAAACAACAATTACAGTAAAACTAGGCTCCTTAACTTGTAAATGTGAACAAAAAGAAACAGCAAGAAGAAGCAAAAAAATTATGTGAAAGAAATAAAAAACATACAGTAACACTTTAGGATCTTTGCCTACTACAGTTATTAGTTTAACGTTTGGGAAGGGATTATGTGCTTCGTAGATCCACTGGTCATTCAAATAACATGTCCTTAGTTTTATAAATGTTTCACAAGTTATCAACCAAAATACTGGCTAAAATGTTTGATTTTAAACTTTGACCACAATTTTGGTTGGAAATAAACGCTGCTTATACACACTCTTTGCGTGAATGACAAGTGAGATGAGTATCTGAATCTTATTCAGTTTTATAGTGTGCCAGAAAAGATTATATGAAAGATAACCTCAGTCACTCAAGGACAATAAAATGAAATAAGAACAAAGGGAGATAATTAACTGAACTTCCACAAATGAATACTTCAGTTTGACTGTATCAAATGAGCAGTACAACAGAAGATACAGAAGACCCAGTTTACTGATTGTAAACCTCTTTATTTTGTTCCCACCTAAGCAACACAGGTATCTTATTGTCATGTATTTCTATGTGGTCAGCAGCTCTATATCACATACAGTTTGGCTGCTACTACTTTTTGAGACAAAGTCAAATGCACCATTAATTTATAAGAATGAAAGTCACATCCAATGAGAGATAAAATTGTATAACGAAAAAGTAGAAAGATTTCTAGTTTCCTTCAGCACAATAAACAGAAAGAGACATTTAAAGAAAATGTAATGAGAGATAAAAGAAATCAACAGTAGTCTTCAACACAGAGAGTGAATTTTTATAGTAAACAAAGGAGTGGTACCTCGAAAGTCTGTGATGTTAATTGCTTCTGTGCATCAGTCGGCTTCCCCCAAGTGCACATAAAATTACAGCTAAATTTTTTAAAATAATAATAAGAAGGAAAATGAGTCTTTCTATTGATGCTGGACATTATATGAAACACTATAAAACTCAACAGAACAATCCACAGATGTGTTAACAGCTGTTGCTGAACACTGTCTTGATACAAGACATGGCATGAACTATGGAGAGACTAATATCCTCTCATCTGCCTACACTTATTAAGGCTCTGTCAGTAAACAAGCAGTTGAAATACATATAGCTAACATATTAATAAACAGAGTCTCAGGATTTCAGCTCAGCAAATCATGGGAATCAGTGTTGGTTGCGTATAGGCATCGTCGGCCACCCAAATGAATTCAACAAGATAACGATGTGGAATCCAGCCAGGACAGCTAAGCCAGGCTTCTTGTGCCATGCGTGCAGAATTCACGGCTTGTTTCTCCTGCAGAGGGCTCTGGATCGTCCCCCACCTTGACATTATACTCCTGCCTCTTAACACCTGCTTTATTATGGTGAACCAGTGTTTACAAAAAGCTGGATGAAAGCAGAAGTGAATGACATTCAAACTAAATGTATTGCAATGATAGGCTAGATACCAATGGCGGCAATATATTTACTGTCATAAAGAACTTGAGAATTTACAGATTTCAAATTCTACATGATCTGCACAAAGGTAAGTTTCAAACGTAGGTCTACAATAAAAACTGGATGATTTTATAGACTGCAGACCTCAAGAGTGGTGATGGAAAGAAGCTTCAGGGGGAAAAAAACACTTCGAGAATATCGCTGGTAGCTTTCCTTATCATGTTGTGACAGCAAAGGGAGATTTTAAATTACCAGCTACAAATGTGAGAGTTGTGCAACTTAAACAGGTACCACAGATAGGGATTGTTAGAAACTGTATTGAATGTCTTACCCGAAAATTAGCTTGAGCAGCTAATTAGAGAACTAACATGAGAGGCAATATTTCCTACTAATGAGTAAACCCAAACTTTCAGTCCAATTGCTGTAAAGAAAGGAATTTGTGACTAAATTATGAAAAGGGTAGATTGTTACTCACCTTTTAGTGGAGATGTTGAGTCGCAAATGCAGCTCACATACACATGATCACTGTCTCTGGTCTGGCCATGGCATGGTTGTATGTTGTCTATTTCAGAAGAAGACATTTTGGCTGAAAGCTTACGTGTTTTGTAGTCTTTTTATTGTGCCTATCCATGACTCAACGTCTCCTTTATATGGTGAGTAACAATCTATCCTTTTCATAATTCAAGTTAAGAAATGTGAAAATATATTTTTACTTAGAAAATGTGACCTTGAAACAAATCACTGATTCTCTAAGCAGTGGGCATCGAATATTATCTCTCTGGGGCTGAAGTTCTGGAGAATCAATGGATAAAATTCAAAAGTATTGTACAATAAGCTTTAGACATGTACGTGGTATGTGTAATGAGGAAAATGGTGAGGGATATGAATGACCTGCCATAGATCAAGAGCAGTATTGCAAAATTATTATGAAAGTCAAGAGATTTAAACAGAATTAATCAAATTCAAAGCCTTAGTGAAAAAAACAGCTGAATGAAGTTAAATGTGTGTAAGGAGCGAACAGTGTGAAAGCATTCAATGAATTCAAAAGTAAAATTTCACCATTCAATCTCATCTTAATCCATTAAGTACCAGTGTCCTATTTTGAGGTCAGAGCTCATATTTATTTATAAATATGCAATAAATTATTAATTTGCAACTATTACTGTTCTACGTCATTTGTTGATGCTTTTTATAACAAATGCATGCTTACAGTAAATTAAAAGCAATAAATCCTACCATAAATTGATTATTGAATACTAAGGCACACTTTTCGTTATTACAGATATTTATTTTATCTACAATTTAGTAATATTTGAAATATGTGGCAAAGATATTTTTGTGATTATTTATAGTCAACAATGTGTCTTTTAAACTACTTGCATTGTTAGCTCAATTGGAGTTATATTCATTGTTTTCCATTGTTATAAAATTTGGTGTACTCGAAATAGGACACTGGGACTTGGTGTTATCATTTCACTTATTTGTATTGCTGCACGTTGGAATATGAAACACTGCTACTGCTGATGTATTTTCTTTTTTGAACATGGTAACTTTACCAGATTTTGTTGCCGAGGTAAGTAACGACCCCTCTTTTTTTTTATTTATATGTATTACAGGATATGAAGTTACTTTGAAATTTACAGCATTTTATGTAAGTATATTTATTAATATGTTACCCATTAGTAAATAATACAGTTCCATATGGACACAGGTATTTACACATTCCCTTTTCTGTAGTTTGTGCTAATGTATTAGTCTTTCATTTCACTTTATTTTATTACATTTTATTTCATTTCATTTTATATAGATTATAATGGCCCTCAGACGAGATAGATACCTCACTAATAAAGAAATAGAAGAAATAATAAACAGTGACGCATTCTATAATGTGGTGTCAGATGATCAGTACCATATTGATATCACTGTATGTCCTCCTGAAGTAGACTGTATGACCGACGAAGAAGAAGGTCCAGACGATGTTACTGAAACCGTGGAAGTCTCAGATGTGCCAGTTTATACAAAGCTGTCTCAAACTTGTGAGCATGACATCACCACAAAGACAGAGGAATTGAAGGAACAACTTTCTTCCTTGACTCCGAAGGAGATGTTTGAAGAACTGATGAACAAAAACATATACGAGTTCATAGTGAAAGAAACTGTGAGATATGCAGTAAATATGAAGAATATGCATGATTTTATCCTCACAGCTGAAGAAGTGAAGGTCATTGTCGATTTCTTCTTTTTGCTGGCTACCGTAAGCTCCGTGCTGAGAAGCTATACTGGTCTGAAGATGAAGATGTGGGCATACCAATTAGAAAGACAGCTATGTCAAGGAATAAATATCAGAAACTGAAAACATTGCTTCATTTTCAAGACAATGACTTAGCCAATGAATACAAACACGATCGTAGATTCAAAATTAGACCTCTCTTGAAAATGATAAATGAATCTTTTCAAAAATTTGGAATATTTGAGAAAAATTTGTCAATTGACGAAATGATATTCAAATACTATGGATAAAGTGGGTTGAAACAGTTTATCCGAGGCTAGCCTATTAGATTTGGCTGTAAGTTGTGGTCTCTTTGTGTAGCAAGTGGCTACTGTTTCAAATCTGATTTATACTGTGGAAAGGATCCAGAAGATACTGCAAGGGATGACCTACCATTGGGATCAAGAGTAGTCCTAAAAATGCTGGACTGCATTGAAAAACACCAGAATCATTGTGTGTGCTTTGACTATTTCTTCACTAGTAGAGATCTTCTGATTCATCTGGGAAATTTGGGTTTTCGAGCAACTGGGACTGTCAGAGAGAATCGAGTTGGTGACTGTCGACTACTGAGCAGCAACGAACTGAAAAAGACAGTTTGAGGAAACTATGACTACCAGTTCGACAGGAATGGTGAAGTCTTATTTGTTCGATGGCATGACAACAAATGCGTTACAATTGATACAAATTTTGACAAAGTTGAACCTTTGGGAGCAGCTACGCGGTACAATAGACAAGCAAGTAAGAAGACACAAGTGCAACAACCTGCCGTTTTGAAGTCGTATAACGCATACATGGGAGGTGTTGACCACCATGACTGGTTAGTTGGAAAATATGCGACGGTAATTAGAGGGAAAAAATGGTACTGGGTCATATTTATACGTACGCTGGAAATGGCCCTCGTAAATGCCTGGCTCTTTTACAGACTAGTACATGGGAAAAATGCACTGGATTTACTGGATTTCAGACGTGCTGTTACAGTCACATACCTGAAATTGGACACTGGAAGACCGAATATTGGACGTCCAATGGAATACCCATCAAGGCAGTTGAGAGTGATACCAGACGTAAGGTTTGTTGGAATTGGTCATATGATTGACAAAAGAAGCACGTAAAGAAGATGTGTAAGAGCTAAATGCAATGGGAAACCAAAAACATATTGTGTTAAATGCCATGTAACACTGTGTGTGAAGTGTTTTGTACCATTTCACAAGAAATAAATAATTAAGACTTGAATACAGTTTAGTATACTATATGATACTGTTAGATCCCAGCGTCTTATTTTGAGGATGGCAATTATATCAGCATGTATAAATATTCTTTGGCTATTTTTGTACTTATTGTGGTTCATACACTATGTACATTATAATTAAGGAATAAAAAATTCAATTTAAAAAAAAATTAATTTGGGAGTTAATGGGTTAAGTAAAGTCACTAAACAGACAAAAATCATCAATACAAGTGCTCATTGGTTATCAAATTAAGGACAGAGACAATCCCAAAAAATTGAATTCAGTCTTCTGATATTGGTTCACTGTCAAAGATCAAACACTTGTTGTTCCTTTCAATCATCATACGAACAATGAAAGGGCTGCAATGACAGGTATTGAAATAAGTAATCACAGACCTGAAAATCAACCACAATCACTCAACATAGGAATGGAAATTTCACCAAATAAGATTCCTTTATGATTCTACATCTACTAGGCAGATGTACTCATACCCCTTATAGCAGCAATTTACCACAGGTCATTGAAGAACAAAGTGATCGGGAAAAATCAAAGTCATAATTATTTTCAATAAGGGGACATAGCCATGATGTCCAAATCAGAAAAGTTATGGTTCAAACAGAGCCTAACCAACAGTCGTCCTTCCCGCACACCTTTTCGGAATGGGACAGGAAAGGAAGCAAATGATACTGGTATCGAAAGTACAATCTAGTACACATTATAAGGAAGCATGATGAATGTAAAACCAGATTTCATTGTAGTTCCTCAGAAAATCACAAAAGGGAAATAGTTTCTACAATGTGTCCTTAGTTTTCACGACCTATTTTATTTCAATTTCAACTAAGTTTTACTGTCTTTTCCCTCTTTTTTATGGTTTCTTTTTCTTATATGTAAAACATTTTCGGTTTTCTTGTGCTCCAATTCGAGATAAAATCTCAAGTTTTTGACTATTACCTCCATCGTCATCGTCAGGAGCAACTGGAAAAAAAAAAAGGAAACCTGGAAATGCTGCTCACTCACAGGATGAAACACCGATTGCAGTTCTTTCTTTTTGTGGTGCTATTTCCAGCAAAATAGGAAGAGTCCTGCGTAGACGGGGTATAAGACCAATTTTTTGTCGTCCTAAGAAAATTAAGGAGATGATGCGCCCTGTTAAGGACAATCTCGGCTTCAGGGTCCCTGGAGTATATAATATCCCCTGTGAGTGTGGAAGCAATTATATAGGTCACACCATTCATTCATACTGTTTCCGACTACTGCGCAGAACAGCGCCATATTAAAAATAGAGAACTGGAGAAATCGGCAACTGCAGAGCACAGCCTCACAAACAAACATAAAATATTGTTTGATGAAACAAAAATTCTGTCCCATGCCTCCACGTACTGGGATTCTGTTATTAAGGAGGCTGTTGAAATAAGAATGAGCCAGAATAACTTTAACCGCGATAGCGGATACCATCTGGGCTGTGCATGGAAACGAGCGCTTGATGCAGAGAAGCAACAGAGACGTTCCTTCCAAGGTTTACGCTCCAACGGCAGCGGTGGCGCCACTGGCGCACACATTGCCACCGTCTGCGACAGCAGTACGTAATCACTGACCAATCACAAGCTGACCAATCAGAAGCCATCCACAGGCTATAAAAAAGGCTACCACAGCAGCAGTGAAGACAGTCAGTTGCTCCTGATGATGACAATGGAGGTAATCGTCGAAAGATTGAGATTTTATCCCGAATTAACGTGGCAAGAAAACTGAGAATGTTTTACACATAAATGCCATCACGAAAGACTTCGTTCCCATTTCTTTTTCTTGTATTACCTGTTCATTTGTTTTTTTCTCTGGGTCTACAATTTTTTCTTCAACCACCCTCCAATCCCATTCCTATCTAATCAGGTTTATGATGCAATTCCACTCACCTTGGTCTTATCTACTAACATCCTGCCACTTGTAAGTTATTAAAATTACAAATTTTCTCAAATAGCAACAACACACTTTCCCTTAACATCCCATGCAGACAGTCTTCCCTTACAGGATATTGTGGACGACTTTTCCTGCATGGTCAAGTCTTGTCAGTCTCTTCTCCAAATCTTTCCTCTCTACTGAAGACCTCTGCTCCCCAAAGCAATATATTTCATGTCTTTCTATATGCTTCCATCTGCTGCCACCATGTGTATTTCTATGCATTCAAATAAAAAATTTCCAGTTTACTGATCACTTTTCTTAATATCTAAATCTTAATTTCAGTATTAAACTTTTATGCCCATGGCTCAGTGGTTTGCACAGTTTAGTGACTAGTATTCACCACAGATAATAATGACTGATTACAGCTACAACTGAAGAGTGCAAAAGAGAGATTATTTAAGATGTTTTATACTTTGCACCTAAACTGTGTGAACAGTACTCAGCACCAAAGACGACCAACTTGTCATACAATATAGATTCGCAACTGGTGTTTACTTACTTCAAGCTGTTGAGTTTGTGTGCCCACTGGCAAGCAAATGGACAAGCACAGGCATGTACGGTCAAACAACTAATATGTGGGCAGTCTAGTAGCTGCCCCATAACATAGGTGATCGTACTCCATTGCCTGCATGCTTCAGGCACGGGTGGCCAAGCAACTCGTGCATCCACAGAATGTACTACTGTTGTCTGTTGTGTTGCCTACACTACTTGCATCTTCTCAGAGGTATGATTAGGGGCAGACAAGGAGCCCATGCTGCAGTGTTGGAACAACATAATTTACTTAGCTATATCTGGAAGGATGGATTGTATTGCCACATGCTCTGGTGCCATCAGCATTGTGTAGGCTTAGCATCACTGCTTGGCATGCTGCTGGTCGTTGCTTCACACATTATTTGTTATTTATTATTTATCATTTCTGGAAGGTTCTTGAAATATATTACATTTGAAATGTTTGCATGTATGCAATATTCAATGGTTGTAGGAATATTAGCTCATTGGAACATTTGATGTTTGAATATATAACTGCACTCACTGTCCAAAGATCAGTATTGTATTGACAGTACATCAGTGTCAGGAATAAACTTACTTTCATTTCTAACTGTTGTGCTTTGCTGACGAACCTGCCTTTGGATTTGGATGCTAATGAACCTGCCTTTGGATTTGGACTTGATTGTGATTTTGACATGACATTGTTTTGTGGAATGGGTATCCTCAAGGCATCTTCATCACCATTGCTTCAATTAGGCAATGTAAAATCCTCAACTGCACAGACAGGAACCAAATGCAAGCAATACATCAGTCCCACAGTCTGTATATTCAGGAGACCGCTGCACATCAGACACCTACTCGTGATTTCTGGAGATACTGGTCACAACCTTACAAAAGAGCTGAAAGGATTTGACTGAGTTGCCAGATACAACAGGTTGTATGACATGATGTGTTTGGAAAATGTGTACTTTTACTTGGATGGTACAGCTCAATAGCTCGGAAAAAATTCCCTGCTGAACTGAAGAAAATTTTTAGTGACAGTTGATAGCAAGTCCTTTTAACAGAAGAACAATATCAAAGAATAGGGTTCAGTGTCATGGTGCAATGACAGTCATTGATAAAGAAAGTTTTGACAATTTACAGCACTGTAAATCCCAATATGACAGGCACCCGCAAAATCTCACAGTTGATGATAGGAGTTGCAGAGGACATGTACCAAACTCTTCTGGTAAAGAAGGCCACAACAACAGAACAGTCATCAAGTGACACCAGTGTATCTAGGAAATCCACAGAAAAGAGGAGTTTGGGAGAACCACCATGACCTTGCTCCTCCCATATGCCAGAGAGTAAGAGAAAAGATACAGTACAGTAAGGCAGCCAGAAATGTTGAACTGAGTTCACAAAGTAACCATAAACATCAGGAGGTAACAGAGAATGTTGAAGAAGAGTTGTATCAATCTTTCACACCAAACTCCACCAGTCAAATGTGCGATGGAGAATCGACTCGGCCAACTTGGTCTTATGCCACCACCATCAAATGACAACCCAGCATCTAATCAAAGTGGGTATGACCAATTCCACCACCAAGTAAAACGTCCCATGGGAGGACAGACATCTGAAGGATGGAAGACAACACACTGCTCTGTTTTCACTGTGGAAACCCTGGACATGTCATATGCCACTGCAGAGGTGGAAGACAACACACTCTAGCCATTCCCTGTCGCTCTACAGATGTACCAGCCACTTACCTATCTGCTGAATTCAGGAAATCTAAGTGAAGTGGCCATTTATGGAAGTGAGGTAAAGATAAAAATCCTTCATGGATGACAGTTACAGAGGTGACAGGATATCCTGACAGCCAACCAGTTTGGGCAATAATCAACTTGGGATTCTTTTTCTGTGATTTGAATGCTTATCATCGTCAGCTAAAGAAAATTGTTTTCTGTCATACAAACGTGATTGTATATAAGGTTGCATATGGGGAATATATCCAGCCGACAGGAGCATGTATTGTAAGAATAACTATCACTGACAGACCAGAGACATTCAAATCTGTCATTTAAACGGAATGTAGTCATGACATTACTCTCAAAGGGGCTTATTTAGGCATCACAATCAATTATAGGTTGTGGAAGACAATACCTCCAGACCAGCGAACCTGTACCAAACAGCACATATAACAGCAGCCACAACTCATCCCTAAAGGTCTGTGTGCAGGGACAACCAAACCAGTCCAGGGAGGGTAGCTTAGTGTCACTGATGAAGAATCATGCTCCGCTACCACTACAGACAATGCAGGGGTGGAAGCTACTATTGAGTTGCCAGCTGACAGAGGAACAACACTGATGATCACACTCCCTGCTTGATGCAGCACTGTTTGGTGTCAATGCCCCCACATGCTACAGATAGCATGGCACAGCTTCTGCATCACACACAGTGCTTCCTGCACAACTCACAACTTCTTTGACTGTGTCCTGCTTGCCCAATGTCCCACCTGTGCAGGAATCAATGCCGCTGCCTTCGCTTTCTCAGATTCTGACAATGCTTCCTCACCTCTAGCCCAAAAACTGCCAGTCCACACGGCCCTTCCTTCCTGCCTGTTGCCGGCAATCCAGGCCCTACTTTCTTCCTCAGATATTTTCTTTTTTCTTTTTCAATAGGCGCCTTCACAGCATGCCATTTGCTTCATCTCCACCCCATTCTGTGTCATCTGCCCTGGATGCAGGTGCTGGTCATCTCTGATTGTGGTCATGTCCTGAGGCCCCCCTCCCAGGAGTCTTTCTCTCTTTGCAGAGAGTCAGACTCTTTTCAGCTTCTGACTGAATTTCAAAACACCTGCTACTTTTTTCAATAGATTTCTTTTTATAAAATGAGGACACCTTTCCTAATGCAGTAACCCAAATATTGATCATTATTTATTATGTATTCAATCAGTTTACTACTTGCCATTATTACTCACTTTTTGTCAGAAGGAATTTAGTAAATGAGGTCTGTTCTTCCTTTATGACCCACTAAAATTAAGGGGAGTTTATGCACACTAAAGTAACTGAACTCCTTTACCTAAGATGCTGTCGCCTCAGTGACAGTGGAAACTGCAACTGTTAGTAGGTGATTTAATGGGCATCACCCACATGTTAGTAATATTCACTTAATATTCACTCTATCCTATTTTCGGGATGATAGTCTGTAAATCAAAAACAGCTAAAAATCACAGGTCCATATGGAGTGTGACTTTCAAACAATTACTCACTGTATGCAATAGTAGAGAAAAGAAAATTCTTTTACTCAGCACTTCGCAATGATCTAATGTTATGGTCAAATATAACATACTCTGCATTATCTTCCATGCATTCTGCCAAGCATACATTAAACTGCAACTTCATCTGTTATTCCTTATTTGTAAAATTGGTGTCTTCTTATGGTACAAGGATGTTAGACAGAATAATTCATTAAAAAAAACATTGTTGATATGTGAGGAATCTGGACTGTTAATGAACACACAAAAATTATCATAACCAATCTCTTTAGTTGGTATTTCCATTACTGACTAAACAAAGATTATATGTTGTCTCCGTATGCATATTTTGTTTAATTCAGGTTATATACAGTGTTTTTAATCCCAATACTTTTCTGTGATCACTACCAGAAAGTGGATCAGACTGCTCAACAATTTTTTACAAATTTGGTGTCTTGTTAATTTATGCAAATATACTTGATGAGAGGTGTATAATTTGCCAAAATGTGTAATGGAACAATCAATATAATTGACTGGTTAAAGTGATTTGTGTTATTGAATTCAGGCCAGTTTAAGGGAAGGATAAGTGAGTAACAGTAAGTTTCCCTCTACAGAAACACAGAAACTCTTAAATTCCTTACCAGCTGCAGCAAGTGTGAATGTGATGGCTAACATGATGCAAAACATTGCCACCAAAAGTATAGTGTGTGTTGCCATAATAGAATATATTTTAACCCTTCAATCTTTAGCGTCACCATGCCTAAACGTAAAGCGGGAAGGAAGTGTTGTGACTATTGTGTGCGATTTATTTCTGGTTCTCTTCTTTTCCAGTGATGAATCTGTAGCCTGTGATTTCATAATGTATTCTTACTGCCCACAAAGCTTACTACCATCATTTACTCCACACAATTTTCTTTCCCTCCTGTCTAATACAGATTTATCTGGGTTACATGTGATATATTGTTAACCATTTCTCAGAACTTCGGGTTTGACATTGTACATTTTACAACATTTTTAATAGTTTATAAAAGGATGCATGTATTCTCAATATCTTCTTGCAGTAGAGTCTTCTATGTATTTAGTATCCACACTGAAATGTTTGTTTCAGGGGCACAGAGAAGAGGATGTGTATTATCAGAGGGAGCAACTGTTCTCACTTATGTATTCCCCCTTCATCAGTCCCCCCTTTTGTCTCTCATTCATATTCCACCCTCCAAGTTTTATGACACACACAAACCTTTCAGTACTTCCACACACGCAACATGCCTTGAGTTCCCTTATTATTTTAATTAAATTCACAGCATTTTCAAAATAACGAAATTAGTAAAACTCAGGGGATAATAGAGTTACAATCAATAGAGGCTTAATAAGAGTTTATTTTCACATAATCTACAATATGACTTATGAGGGATTAATGGCAGTGTTGCACGCATGGGTACAGATATAAAAAAAAATTTCTCACATTTTGCGCTGAAGGCAGTGCTTGAATAATACTATTTAGTGGAGTGTGGAGTATTTGCTCTAGTAGTTTATTTTCATTAAGTAGCAAATTGTAGAAGCTCACATAAGAGAGACTAACAAATATAACAACAAAAATAATCAATTATTGACAAAATAATTTAACTTGATAGATAAAAACTCTAGTAGTCACCAAGCGGCGGCAGAAACACAGACACCAACTTCTCAGAACTCCGCAGGCGGGAACCAGCACTACAACATCCACCTGGCCTTATTTTATATTAATTTCTTCCATCTCAGTATTTTGCTTCACTCCATTTTAGTTTTCTACATCTGTCATTGTCTTACACATCTATTTTTCACTGCTCCCCTACCACCTCTGTTAAATACAATGCACTTAGCTTTTCACTTTTATTAACTCATAGATGATGTTTAAGCAGTAACCTCTGCCTGCATATTACCCTGTCTTCGACCTTTAAGCTCTCAGGTTTTCATATCTTGTCCAATGCAGTCCCCAACAGTCATTCCTTCTCATTCCATGCAGTCTCTTCTGATCTGCTGTTCTGGGTGACCTTCCCAAAACTGCCCCTTTTTCCTAGACCTCTCCAGTCCTTTCCCTTCACCCCTCTTCCTTTCCCTTCAACCATTCTGCCTGAAGAAGGAGCCACTGGCTCCGAAAGCTTGTCAAATACAACCGTATTTTGTGTGTGTGTTCTGCTGCCGCTTGGTAAGTAGATTTTTTATCTATCCAGTTAAATTATTTAGACTAACAAATGTGGTTTTTATCATTGACAGAGCTTTTACTGTTTCTTTCATCTATCCACAAAGTTTTAATTACTGAAAACACTCTTTTGGGAGATGCATTAGAACCTGGAATAGTTAGTGAAAATTCAACCAAGTGTCTAAAATGTATTAGATACACACTCATTGCAAAGAATGAGTAAAATTTTCTCTCTGTTTTTCACTGACACCAACATTACAGTCCAGCAGTTTACCTTCACTCAGATTACACAACAGCACTCATCAAATAGTTCTCCCTTATCCATAGTAAAGTTCACGACACTAGATTTTACAAAACTAAGCAATTCTTGAACACTAATACAGCTGAAGGTTTTACATAGGGTGGTCTTCTTCATCAGTTAAAGAATTACCAGTAATGGTTCACATCATTCACGAATCCATCCAATGCAGGTACCAGAAAGAGCTGTGGTGATATTGTTAAACTGGTGATGTGTCACTAGCCCCTCACTTTTCAACTAATGTAACTATTGTTTTACTCCAATCAAACAATCGGAATATCCAGGATGGAATGTAACAATACTATGAGAAGGAAAGTTGCTACTCACCATATAGTGGAGATGCTGAGTCACAGATAGGCACAACAAGATGATTTTCACATTTAAAGCTTTCGGCCAATGGCCTTTGTCAACGCACACACACAAATGCAACTCACACACACCACTGCAGTCTCAGGTAACTGAAGCCCTACTACGAGCAGCAGTATCAGTGCATGATGGGAGTGGTGACTGGGTGGGTGAAAGGAGGAAGCTGTGGCTGGGAGGGGGAGGGATAGTATGGTGGGGTTGGCAGACAGTGAAGTTCTGCAGGTTGGGATGCGGGCAGGGGAGAGGTGGGGAGAGTAGCAGAAAAGGAGAGAAATAAAAATAAATAAATAAATAAATAAATTTAAAAAAAGACTGGATGTCTTGGCAAAATGACGGCTCTGTAGTGCTGGAACGGGAGCAGGGAAGGGGCTAGATGGGTGAGGAAAGCGACTAATGAAGGTTGAGGCCAGGAGGGTTACAGGAATGTAGGATGTATTGCAGGGAAAGTTTCCACCTGCAAAATTCAGAAAAACTGGTGTTGGTGGGAAGGATCCATATGGCACAGGTTGTGAAGCAGTCATTGAAATGTTTGGCAACATGATCAGCAACAGGATGGTCCATTTGTTTCTTGGCCAAAGTTTGTCAGTGGACATTCCTACAGACAGACAGACAGACAGACAGACAGCATGTAGGTTGTCATGCCTACATAGAATGCAATACAGTTGTTGCAGCCTAGCTTGTAGACCACATGACAGGTTTCGCAGGTAGCCCTGCCTTTGATGGCATAGGTGACGTTAGTGACTGGACTAGAGCAGGTGGTGGTGGGAGGATGTAGGGGGCAGGGGTATCTTTCCAGTCTCCCACCACCTCCCAAAGCCCTACCGTCCGGCCACAGAGAAGCATTTCCCTCATAACTCAGGACCACCCAGGACTGGAGCAACTGAATTACATTCTCCACCAGGGTTTTGATTACCTCTTGTCGTGCCCACTATCCTTCCCAACCCTCCCACAGTGGTATTCCGCCGTCCACCGGATCTACACAATATATTCATCCATCCTCACACAACCTCTGCTCCCAATACCTTACCTCATGGCTCATACCCCTGTAATACACCTAAATGCAAGATCTGGCCCATACATCCTCCCACCACCACCTACTCTAGTCTGATCGCTAACATCACCCATCCCATCACAGGCAGGGCTACCTGTGAAACCAGTCATGTGGTCTACAAGCTAAGCTGCAACCACTGTGCAGCATTCTAAGCTGCAACCACTGTGCTGCATTCTAAGCTGCAACAACTGCTGCATTCTATGTACGCATGACAACCAACGAGCTGTCCGTCGGTATGAAGGGCCACCGACAAACAGTGGCCAAGAAACAAGTGGACCACCCTGCTGCTGAACGTGCTGCCAAACATGATATCCTTTATTTCAATGACTGCTTCACAGCCAGTGCCATATGGATCCTTCCAAACAACACCAGATTTTCTGAATTGTGCAGGTGGGAACTTTCCCTGCAATACATCCTATGTTCCCATAACCCCCTTGGCCTCAACATTTGTTAGTCGCTCTCCTCACCAATCCAGCCCCTCCCTACTCCAATTCCAACACTACACAGCCGTCATTCTATCACCACATCCACTGTTTTTTATTTATTTTACTTTATTTTATTATTTTCATTTATTATGAAGTTGCAAGAAGATGGAAACAATATACAGGAAAACTGTACAGCAGACCAGACCTGTCTGAAAACATCATGGAAGAAGAAACAGAAGTAGATGCACACAACATAGGTGAACCTATATTAAAGGTAGAGTTTGAACTAGCTCTGAAAAAATTGAAAAAACAACAAATCGCCTGGTATAGACAATATCCCAGCTGAACTTCTGAAATCTGGAGGAGCAAAACTGAATCAGGAGTTGTATAATCTTGTTTTCAACATGTACGAGCAGGGTAAAATTCCTACAGACTTTGAGAAAAACATTATGAACCCCATTCCAAAGAAGGCAAATGCTATAAGATGTGAAAATTATAGGACACTCGGCCTAGTTACTCACGCCTCTAAAATATTAACCTCAATTATCCTAAAACGCATAGAACAAAACGTCGAAGCTACACTCTCCGAAGACCAGTTTGGATTCCGGAAAGATAGAGGAACCAGAGAAGCAATATTTGCTCTAAAACTAATAATAGAGAAACGACTAGATAAGAACCTGAAAACATACATAGCTTTCATAGATGTAGAGAAAGCCTTTGATAATGTTAAATGGGATAAAATGTTTGAGGTACTCAAAAAAGTAGGAATAGACCATAAAGATAGAAAAATGATATGGAACCTATACAAAAACGAGACAGCAGTTATCCGTGGACGGACAAAACAAGAAGAGGTGCAGATACGGAAAGGTGTCCGACAAGGTTGCGCACTATCCCCTGTTATCTTTAACGTATACATTGAAGAGGCGCTGAAAAAAGTAAGGGAAAATTCACAGACAGGTGTAGTAATTCATGGCCAACGAATAGATATGATAAGATATGCCGATGATATAGCTGTCCTGTCTGAAAGTGAAGAAGATCTTGTAGTCCTACTGAATAGAATGGATAAAATTATGGGTGAAGAATATAATATGAGAATTAATAAAGCACAAACAAAAGTAATGGCATGCGACAAAGAAGATCAAGTGAAAGTCCAAGTTCATGTAGGCAATGAACTGCTTGAACAAGTTGATAAATTTACTTATCTGGGCAGTAATATTACCAGGGATGGAAGGAGCAAGGCAGAAGTGAGAAGTAGAATAGCTCAAGCAAAGGCTGCTTTTAACAAGAAGAAAAACATATTAACATCTAAGAGCATCAGCCTTGCAACCAGGAAAAGATTTTTGAAATCATATGTGTGGAGTGTGGCATGCTATGGGTGTGAAACATGGACTCTCGGGACAGAGGAACAGCAGAAGCTAAATTCTTTTGAAATAAGGTGCTATAGACGCATGCTCAAAATAAAATGGATCGACAAGGTCACAAACGAAGTGGTTCTGGAAAGAGCAGGTGAGAAGAGAAGCTTCTGGAGTTTCATTGTTAAAAGAAGAGTGCAATTTACAGGCCATCTATTAAGACATAAAGGACTCCTGAACACAATCATAGAGGGATATGTCGAGGGAAAAAGACCAAGAGGAAGACCACGACTGAGGTACATGGATCAAATCATGAAAGATGTGGGATGTGACACCTATAAAGAAATGAAGAGAAAAGCTGAAAGACGCACAGAATGGAGACAAGCTGCCATTGTAGCAGTTGCAAACCAATCCTTGGATTGACCACTACAGAAGAAGAAGAAGAAGATTTATTTCTCTCTTTTTCCATTACTCCCCCCCCCCCTCCCCTGCCCCCCACACAGCCTGCAGCACTGCACTCTCTGCCATCCCCACCATACTATTCCTCCCCTTCCCTGCCCCAGTCTCCTCCTTTCCCCCACCCAGCTGCCACTCCCATCATGCACTGGTGCTGCTGCTTGCAGTGTGGTTTCAGTTGCCTGAGACTGCAGTCGTGTGTGCGAGTTGTGTTTGCATTGAGTGTGTGTTTGCATATGTGTATCTCTTGTTGGCAAAGGCCATTGGCCGAAAGCTAAGTGTGAAAATCTTCTTCTTGTCCCTATCTGAACACAGCATCTCCGCTATATGGTGAGTAGCAACTTTCGTTCTTGTAATATTGATTTACTACATATGTCAAAAATCTTTTGTCTGCAACATCAGTTACATTTACATTTTCTTTTTCTATGCACAGAATACTGTTGGGGAAAATACTGTAACTAGCTTGAAGAAACTGAAGAGTGATTAAGGAGAGCAGATGTTTTGAAGGGGGGGGGGGGGGGAGTCTTCAGAGTGACAGGATACTTGTTAAGGGATGGGAAGTAGGATTCTAATGCTTGGGAAATATCAATGACACTTTAAACAGCTGGTAGAAGGTATAACCATCTTATTTTACTCCAGCCTAAGAGTTTCTTGTATTCTACTTCAGTGAAGTCAGAGAAGGATTTTAGTTTCTCAACAAGTGGGCAGTACAGGCATGGAAATGTTGGTAGATTTCATCAATAATGATCTGTATATCAACTAGTGTGCAATCTGTGCCAGTTTGGACAATGCCGTGTACAATATGAGCAGAACACCCTACACCAATCAAATTATTTTCACGCTTTCACTGCAACTTAAAATAAAATACTGTTTTAATCTTTCCATTTCTTTACTCCATATTTGCTGTGTATGTCGTCAGCAGAAACTGTTACGACATTTCTCTTAAGATTGTACTTCTCCAACATCTGTAAGACATACGGAGTCAAATGCTCTGGACTTCCACAACCAAAGTTCACCAACTACGACACTCTCATTACAATGCCTTTATCTGGGCGGTAAAACCTAACCACTAAAGGGCTAGTTTGAAGTCTATGTGGCTGGAAGAATCTGTCATCACTGAAATAGACTTTACTGCTTTCAGTTCCTTCATTATTTGTTAGAAAATGGCACAATCACATTCATGATCACTAATTTGGTTTTCATTTGTGAGCATGAGAACTTCTTGTTGAACAATGATTTAATTAATTATCTCATTGAAGCTGTCCATGGACTTGAAACTCTGGTTGACTATGTGGTACACAAATAAAGCTTCTTGGACCAGAAGTTGCTTATCCATGTCTGAAACTACCTTCTGCAAAAACTAGTTATCAAATTTTGACCTTGAAGAGTTAACCTGGAACTCAGCTTTATGTTTGTCAGACTTCATGTGAGTTACTATTCAATGTGCATTCCATGTCCAGTGCCACATTTTGGACCACAAAACTGCACCCACAGCATTCTTCTCACTTCTTTTAATTAATGGGAATTCTTGCAGTGCCTTACTGTTTAGTTTACACTTGCATTTTCCCATAATTAACATAAGCAATATTTAGATAATCAGAATCCCTGCTGCAAGCACTGGAAACACTAAACTACTCTACACAGTACAACACACCGAAGTTAGAACACATGCACCTGTTCACATGATCACAATAACATCAATTTTCTGAATCAATCAATATATTACATGAACTTGACAACTAAAACAGTTCAGTTTTTTCATGCAAATGACACACAATGCTAGTGTTCAGAAACTTCAAACAAACAAACCATTGTATCAGGATAGGTAATAAGTGTAAAAAGGTAAAAAGTCACACTAAGAGGGAAATGCAGGACATTTCACTGTTCCAAAAGAGGGTTTGGGGACTCCGGGACATTTAATTAAAAACTGGGACTGTCCTGGAAACACTGAGACAAATGGGAACCCCAGGCTTGCCCCACACATTTTCCCTAATTGTTCACCCCCATCCTCTCCCCCACCTTCTACACATGTGTCTGCTTGGGCAACCATTCATTAACAGGCAATGTTCGGTGGGGGGGGGGGGGGAGGGGGAGGGGGGGGGGAGAGAGAGAGAGAGAGAGAGAGAGAGAGAGAGAGAGAGAGAGAGAGAGAGAGAGTTAGGGGGCAGGACAGGAGGAAGGGTGGGGGGTGGGGTGAGGGGTCACACACGCATGCGTATGTGTACTGTAACTCAAAAAAGCATTCATCCCAAAGCTAGCAAAGATCTCATTATTAACATTACTATAAACTGCACTTACTTAAATGCACTGATTAAACAGAAATTCAACAATTTCTGTCATTTTTTCTGAAATTTGTTCACATGAAACAAAGTATCTTCTTAGAATATTTTAGGTTATTGAAGCCGGCCATGTAGTTTACTTTTTGCTGCTGTTTCACAGTGTGCATGCTTTGCAAGAAGTAATAAAATGGCAGTGTAAGTAGGCCATTGCAATGCTATACAATTAGTCTGGTGGTTGATATAACTTAAATTTTTGCTATATCACAGAGTGAATGACACAGTGGAGCCACGTATGCACACAAGCACTTCATGCATGCAACCACACATGCCATACATCCTCACACACACACACACACACACACACAGACACACACACACACACCACTTAGCTATATGCAGCAACATGGTAAAGTTGAGTGTGTTGATGTGCAAGCCAATATACATATAAGCAAATTTCTGGTTGAACATTTACTGTAAAACTGTTTTTGGATTTTTCTCTGCAAATAAATGAAGTCCAAATTCATTCATGGAAATAAAGCAGTGGACTTTAATGCTTTAAAGTCACATTAGTCAGTCATTTTACCCCAGATGTAAAGAATATCTTTTACTTTGTTAGGAGTTTAGTTTTGTTTACTAGCAAATACGAAAACTAACAGACATCACTATTTTATGAAGCAGGATGTAGTGCAAAAAAGATTAATGAGTGAACTTTGACTGGAAAAATGTCTTGATATACTATTTAACTGTCCAAAGGTTTGTATAATATTACTGTCAAAGTAGAGAATTTTTTAAAAATTTTTTCATTTAAATTGTATCAAAAACTACCTGAACTTTGATGCCTTGCAGTGTAATCTGCCCAGTTTCTTGATGTCAATAATTATATAAATGAAACTCACCTGAATGGTAACTTGAAGCTTGAACCAAGGCTGCTTATACTTGAAGTTACCCCACCAGACGTAACCGGAACATCAACAGGCATTGTCGATGATCGTTGCATCGACTTTCCTTGCACAGAGTGAGTTTCTCCCTCTCCTTCTTCTAATTCATCCTCATCTCCAACCTGAGAACTTTCTTGAGTAAAAGTTGCACTACGAGACACACCCTGAGTTCGTCCCCGACCACCAAAAAGCACCGGGCCTCTCTCACTGTCTGACAACTCTAACACAACTGCTGCAGCGTTTGAATTATACTGAGATGCACTGGGATGATCTTGAACGTTAGGTGGTTCTGGTGACTCTGTGTCTTGGGGTATGTCATCTTCCACATGTAGAGCCCCAAGGGGGTCATTCTCCGTAACAGGTGTCCTTACGGGTGAGGTCTTCTGGGAATGAGCAGCAGAATTCTTACTAGGAGAATCTAGTGGTCCATTTACATGATTTGGGTCACACTGAAAATTCTCTCTTTCCTCCTGTGTCTGATGTGTATCACTTGCAGTAGTTGCAGAGTGCAAAACTTGGGGAGTTTTATTTACCATAAAGGAGGACGAATTCTTAATATTCTTATTCTTCACATTATTATGATAATCAAGAAGAGAATCAGTGCTGCTTTTCTTAAGACTACTGTCACTGTCTAGCTTCTTCATACCTACACGATCCCACATTTCATTTCCTACCCGACTAACTTTTGAACCCCAGGCAGACATTAGTTTACCAAAGTGTTTGGGTGTGTTACTGCCAACAGAGTCCAAATCATCAGTACTGCCAGCTGAACTTCGCTCTTCCAGATGTTCTGACGATGATTCCCGGCTTTGACGCCGTAATGTTAGGCTGTTTCTACGACCAAACAGAGCCCTGCCAAAATATACAACACGAAAATTAAAAGAAAATACTGCATGGAGAAAAAGACTACTACAATGGTTGATGTAATTTACCTGCTTGGAATGACTTTAGAACTTGGAGATTTTGTAGTTCTGGGAAGTTCTGGAATTGAAGGCACATTATTGGTGTTGTTATGAAGTTCTGCCTGAAGACCAAGTTTGTCCAAAATTTGAGCATCATTGGCAAAACTCTCTGACCTGATCAGAAAAAAAGTAGAGAATAATTTGAAAACTCTAATTACAAAAAGCTACTTCTTAATGTCTGTTGTGATCAGTACTCTACACTGACAAGCACAATAATGTAACTGGACAATAAAATATGCAATGTGTGTCCATAACTGTAATGTAATATCATGTGTCAAATAGTAAAATTACAAGGAGACAGGATGGCTGACCAGTATTTAATCTTTAGGAAGCACAGTTTCAACAACTGAGAGTGACACATTTAAAAGTGGAAAAAAATTATACCTGGGTTTTTGAACTGATAATTTCTTCCTCAGGAAGGGGAGAGGGATGGTTAGAAAGGAGGGACAGGTCATCTGACCAACAGACTGAGATAAAAACATTTATTGTGAGGACAAGGGATGGAGGCATCAGAGAGAGTAAAAGATTAAAGACAGTATATTCATAAGCATTGTGCCAGCTTCAGTACAGAGATGAATTAATCCATCTTTATGTCTCACTCTGATTGTCTATCATCCCTTGACTGAAGCCGACCCAGTCTTTATCAAGTGTTTTCAGTCAGTCTCTTTCAATGTATCTCCTTTCATCTTTGTCTCTCCTGTCCTCACAAAAGGAGGGTTCCTCTAAACCCGGAGCCTGAGCTAACGGTACCACAGGTTGGTGTAGTTTTTTCTACTTTTAAGTGTGTTCTTGGAACTGCAGCTCAAAGTGAGTACTGCCTGGCCAACCATATATCTCCTTTAATTACTCTATATTGTGTTACAGATAATCATGAAAACGTCGTACTACACACTTCAGGCAAAAAGTTTAAACTGTTCTATATCTAGTAAGCAGTACTTACAAAATTTGGGTTTTGGGAAACCGGTATCGACAAAAATGTAATACGACTCCTTCCTGTGGTCACTTAGACAAATTTCAGAACTTGCACACTGACATCAGCCTGTCTTAATTTATTCATTTGGGCTAACACACAGACAGCTTACAGCATGGTACTTCAGAGTCCTTAAACACGAAGTTAAGCCTAATACCTCTTACCCTGGAGTGCAGCGTGTATTCCAATGCGTTCACTGCTTCATTTCATTACACTATGGCACCACTATCAAGATACAGCAACACATGACGAACCGATTATGCATTAAAGCCAATAACACTGTTTTTCTTACATTCATCAATAATCATAACAAATTAATAGAATTTTTAAAATTAAGTAGCAGTAAAGTATATCAGAACATAGAAAATAGCTCACGAACAGTACTGAAAGGATAACATTTTTTATACTTGTAAAGGACAGAAGTATAAGCAAACAGATCTCTAAATAACTTTATAGAGTTGAAAATCAGCAACCACCTGGGTGCAAGGTGCTCACAAGTTTCGAAATAAGCTATGCAACAGAAGATGCAATGGAATGAGACATATTCAAATGAAAGCCAAGTTCAGCACAAAATGCGTTACAAGCTTTAACAGGGTCCTAGTTGGTGTACTTAATAGTCTTATATATATCACTTACAACTGAAAGTCTTTCATGTGTTATGACAACATTAGTGCAAAGGAAACCAGCTGTTCCTGAATTAAGGCTCTGTTAAACAGTCAGCTGCCCGCATGGCAGAAGGAACTGCTGCCTGTCATGGTCAGTGATTAATACACAATGAGCAGGGTTCAGTATTCAAGTAGTTAAATACTGCTTCCTCTGAGTTTATTTGTAGCCATGCAGCTCAAACACTGAAAGTACTTTGTTGGGTCAAAATGCCAATGTCACAATTTGCACATAAGACTAATATCAAATGAAAGAAGTCGGCACTAAGGAATGAAGTGTCAATTAGCAGTAATTTTAACATCTATAAATAATAATAATAATAATAATAAACCTGGCATCATACTCACCAATAAAAAGAAGAAATTAACACAACTAATCAAAATATCCATACCCAATACAACAAATATACAAAAGAAAACAGGAGAAAAAATTGAAAAATACATCCAACTGGCTGAGGAAGTCAAGGACATGTGGCATCAGGATAAAGTTGACATTATACCAATTATACTATCAACTACAGGAGTCATACCACACAAGATCCACCAGTACATCAATGCAATACAGCTACATCCAAACTTATATATACAACTACAGAAATCCGTAATTATTGATACATGTTCAATTACACGAAAGTTCCTAAATGCAATATAACATATACTGTACAGTTACAAGGAAGTGACGCTTGATCGAGGTCCGCATCACTTTCCATTTTTAACCAGACTTAACGTCTGAGAAAGTAAAGAAATAATAATAATGTTTGTAGTGGGTGGTTGTGGTGCTGTCACTATCAGTTGAGAAAATCTGCTCTCATACAAGTATACACATATGCATGGAGATACCATAATTAAATAAAATGATTAAATTGATGTACAGCTTATGCCTTGTTGAATTGCGAGCAAGTTGCCAAATCTGAAACACATTAAAACAGTCACCTTATCTATTTATAGAAGATTTTAAATAACAAAGAATATACAGGGAAGGGCAATCCTTAGACTTTGTTTTATCTAATGTTGTGGTAATCAGATGTGAACTTGACTAGTGTGTAGCACCCATAAGTCTGTTGATACTTGCAGTCTGAGGTTTGTTGTTTGTTGTTATCTGACACAATGAATAGAAAGTACACATTTGTTTTGCAAATATGGTGGAAACATGACTAATTAAAGTGATGTTTTGTTTGCAGAGCATTTTCCAGACATCCAGCCCCCATTAAAATTAAAGATTTGAAAAGAGTGAGTTGGTAGTGAGATTTGATATTCAGGTAGGCCAAAGTCTGTTACTGCAGAAGAGAATATTAACACTGTTGCACTTTGTTAATGCAATCACCTAATTAAATCTCAAAGACAAGCATCCAAGGAGTATGGAATAGCAAGAACAAACCTACAAAGTATTCAGAAAAAGCAAAAATTAATATCACACAGACTTCAAGGGCTAAATGTAAGTGATCCAGACAGGCACATGGAATTCTGCTATTCGTACACAATCAGGCAAGAAGTAGATACCAAGTTATTTTAAAAAAAAAACATTCTTTTGAAGTGGGTAGTTGAAGTCAAATGGCAGAGTGAACAGACAAAACTATCTCTACTAGGATTCTACAATGGAGACAGAGTTAAACTCTCTTGGCATGAGTTTATGGGTAGGGATTTTCAGTGATAGATCACTCAAAACTTATTTTTTTAAATGGACTGACAATTCTGTAAATTACCTACTTATGATTCAAGATATGTTGGTAGAACTGGAAAATAGTCAACTTTTAAAAGCCTTCACTATTCTCATATACCACAGTCTGGTTATAGTCTCGAATATACTAAAAGATGAGGTTTATTCTGCGAAGATTTGTGATATTTAGCATTTGCAGGAATGAATCCAATCAAAATTTGAAAATCTACAGTTTTGGAAGCTTTGTGACAAAATTTATAAACCAATGTTGAAAACGAAAAAGTGGAATGTTTGCCTAGCACAGCATGGAAACTACTTTGTATCTTTTGTAGGTTCACAGAACTCTTCATGTATTTCTGTGCAGATAATAAATTTTTCCAGAATGAGATTTTCACTCTGCAGCGGAGTGTGCGCTGATATGAAACTTCCTGGCAGATTAAAACTGTGTGGCCGACCGAGATTCAAACTCGGGATCTTTGCCTTTCGCGGGCAAGTGCTCTACCAACTGAGCTACCGAAGCACGACTCACGCCCGGTACTCACAGCTTTACTTCTGCCAGTACCTCGTCTCCTACCTTCCAAACTCTACAGAAGCTCTCCTGCGAACCTTGCAGAACTAGCACTCCTGAAAGAAAGGATACTGCGGAGACATGGCTTAGCCACAGCCTGGGGGATGTTTCCAGAATGAGATTTTCACTCTGCAGTGGAGTGTGTGCTGATATGATTAATCTGCCAGGAAGTTTGTATGCGTGCTCTTTCAAGGAAAAATAGTTTTCTGTGTGTATGAAACTGACCAAGAAGAACAGGAAGATTATGGTCTATCAGACCATACATGTGGGAAATGATACTGTACTGGAAACACATACTGTTAGCGATTAACAGGGTGTAAGGTTGACATATTTTAGTTGGCATCTTAGTACAAAGGTGAAACTTTGCTCGCAAAGTACGGTGCTCAATCAAAGCAGAGAAATACTACTACTTTTTGTTGTTTTACGTAGTAAGGGCCCTCTGGGATCTAGAAAGCATTCAGATTTTCATTTTGTTTTTATACGACTATCTTCAGCATTTGAAATTCTCAGAGCACTTGACTTATTTTTGTAGAGAAGACTTTTTGGCCTCTTTCAACAATTTCATGCCACACCCCTTGGTATTGATTAGTAGTTAAATATCTTTCCGTGAGTTATGCTCATTAATAAACAGGTATCCTTTTACTTTCTGTGTATTATGCTTTCAACACAAGTTTCGGTATTCATTGTAAATATCTCAGTTTCAATACTGACTACCATCAAATAAAGAATGTGCTTCACTTTCTCTTTTAACCATTTGCACAAATAGAACTACAGGCTCTTGATGAAAATAACAAAGAAATGTATCATTCTTCACACAATACTATCCTAGTATTCTTCTAGTATGCCTCTCCAGTGCATATACCTGAAGATCTACAATGACTCATAACCAGCTTCAAGAGCATATATGGGCAATTCAGTCAGACTAAAAATACCAAAAAGCATGCTCAGTCTGCTCTGGAATCACTCTGATAGGGTATGATGATATGATCTCCAACACATATTCAAAACACATACGAGATCTGTTCAAAAAATTCCAAGAACATTCACAATTTCGTGCCAATGGTGTGTTGGAGCAAAATGCAGTTGAGATCGCTGCACACACCTGTGTTTAATGTGTAACTGCCGGAAGTTTTGTTGTTGTAAGTCTGTTAGTTATTGCTCAGTGTCATATTGAGTAGAACGCTGTGTTTCGCAGTATGTGCACAGTTTGCGGATTTCGAGACGGCAGAGTTAGAGAAGTGATGTGTCTGCATTAAATTTTACATGGAACTAAAGAAAACCTTTACAGAGACACACCAAATGATGCAGGAAGCCTATAGTGATGAGCGCTTAAGATGGACTAAGTGTTCGAATGGATCACAAAGTTTAAGAATGGGCGGATGGAAGCTAAAGATGACCCTCTATGTCTACCAATGACACACGCCATGAATGTCAACAAAATTGTGCATGCCAATTGAAGACAGACTGTGTGAGAGATTGTAGAAGAATGTAGAATTTCAGTTGGATCATGTCATGAAATCCTGACACAGCATTGTGTTGCCGCCAAGTTCGTACCACAGCTCATGAGTCGAGACCGGAAAGACGTTTGCCTCACAATCTGTGATGAGCTTTAGGACTGTGTTAATGAAAATGAGATGTTCCTTACCAGAATCATACCTGGTGACGAGGCGTGGGTCTACAGTCATGATCTTGAGACCAAGGTTCAGTCTTCACCATGGATCGGGAAAGGTTCTCTAAGACCAAAACAAGCTCAACACATCATGTCAAATGCCAAAGCGATGCTGACAGTTTTCTTTGACTTTGAAGGATTAAATCATGAATTCGTGCCACAGGGACAGTGTGTTAATCGCTGGTACTATTGGGACGTGCTGTGACACCTGCAAGAAAATGTGAGAAGGAAATGGCCAGAAATATGGCAAGGTAATTTATAGCTCTTGCATCATGATAAGGCACCTGGACATTCATCATTGTCGGTGTGTTACTGCACAAAAAACAAAATCACTGTGCTGCCTCATCCTCTGTACCATCCAGACCTGGTCTTGTGGACTTCTTTTATTTCCGAAGTTGAAAACCCCATTGAAAGGGTGAAGATTTGCAATGATAGATGAGATACAAGAAAATTCGCAGACAGCATTTCGAGCGATCTAGCAGGAGACATACAAAGACTGCTTCTGGAAGTGGAAATGGTATTGGGAGGGAGGGAGGGAGGGGGGAGGGAGGGAGGGGGGAGGGAGGGGTGGTGTATCAATTGTGGAGGAGAGTACTGCGAAGGATAGCATTCACAATAAGTAAAAGGTAAGCACAGAAAAATTTTGTGGATAATGTTTCAGAATTTTTTGAACAAAACTCCTCAGTCACTTTGCCTACTAATGAAACACACTCTCTGAATGTTTCACTAACAAGAAAGACATGCAAAACAGAATTCCATTTACCCATCCAGTCGTCACACATCTCGCCAACTTGACAATGGTTGTCCCGCCTCTGCTATATGGCTATGAAATCTCGAAACTTTACTACCACGAAGGCAAGAATTCAGAACACTTTAAACAGCAGAAATTTTTCTGTACTGCAAATATCTAATGGGACCACTACGTAATGAGTGCTACACATTTCTTGCACATCATAACTTCACCTCGCAAACTCTACAACACTGCCATCATCAGACAATGTTTCTCCTCAACACACCTGGATTTAAAATCAATAGCTTCATTATCGCCACTGCTGCAAAACTTAACTTCCTACATAATCACAAAACTGTCAAACAGGATGCATAATACCATTTGGAAAAGATTATTCTTCCTCCAGCATCAGTACTTCACAATTTTACAAATGGGAACTTGGTCTGCAACATGCACTTGTCCCCATAACAGTTCTGACCCTATATTATGCTAATTAGTTACTTCAAATATTGCCAGAAAATGGAAAGTCCGGTGACAGTAGGGCATTAGTGCCTGGAGACAGTGGTCATGTGTGTGTGAATGCGGGTGAGTTTTCTACTTCTGAAAAAGGGCTTTGTCTACAAGCTGAAATATTTTTAGCATTCTTTTTCACTGTGTGCCTTCTCTGTGTGGTGAGTAGCAGTGTATCCTTTCCATATGGTTGGTATTCCAAATTTTGTCTCAGATTTGTTGCTCTCTTCACTATTCTTAAATTGTAAGATTCTCGATTGTCGTACTATAATAATTTCTTTATTAAATTCACTCTTAGGCAATTTCTGTTGTTTCCCTCGACTGACTATGCTGAGTAACAGTACTGTTTAATGTTGAATTCATATTGTTTATTGTGACGATTGTCAGTGTTTTACTGAAAGAAGGTTTCTTGGTTTCGAATAGTAATGTTTTTGTGTGATTTACTGCCCAGCTCTGGTGTCAACTGATAAGAAGAACTGTTTCTTATGTATACTTCTAACATATTAATGCAATGAGCAATGTATCAACAATACCTGCTAAGAAGCTTCCAAGCCTCAGTCTCAGAAGCTCGGTTTGGCTTTGGGCTGGCAGGCTGACCATGATGTCGCAGATTGAAGACAAACTCAGAACAACTACCACTCCGAGCACGTCTCCTCTGTGATCCTACTGTAGGGGAGTCACCTCCAAAAGCTGAGTCAAAAACGTCTGTCTCCTCTTCTGACAAAGATGGTCCATTGTACAAACCAGTCATCAATAGACCAGCACTGCTTTCAACTGTGTAAAACAATGTATGTACTTTAGCACAAAAAGTATTTTATAACTGTCATTTCTTTCAATAGAGCACACATTTATCTGGTTCCACATTCTAGCATCCCAAATTTCAACCAATTAACCTCAGTTGTATTAAATGTTCTCAGCACATTTGCAGCATTACTTCTTTATAGGGTGGTAGGTTGGACTTGATTTTGCAAATTGTAGAAAGTTACATAATCAAAGACAATGAAGAGAATTAACCCAATAAGACTATCAAAAACATTTAATACAACAGTTTCATTGTGAAAGCATGTGTGTTTATTCTAAACTTGAATTACAATTATGGCACAGTTACGTGTGTTATTTACTATACCTACGGGAGTTAATGATAACACACAACTAATGCCTGTGGGAATTTGCTTAGCTACAGAGCGCTCCGCAACATAACCCAACATCAAGCAACACACCCCTCGCAATAAACTGCCATTAATAAAACAGAGATACAACTAGCTGCTTCACTTCACGATGTTCAATTTTGCTGTAAATATACAGGGGATATGCAGAATAACGTGAACAGTGGTAGTAATGGGGTGGTTGTGTTTGACGGTCAACAATCCAGGTACGGCACGTGTCATGCTGGACTGTGCATGTTCAGTACCAATTGCGCATTAGTAGAGGTTGTTTACGAGTAGAGCACATTTTGTATTTGCATTCAGAGCCTGAGGTTGACGTGCAATGAAAAGATCTAACAGAGTTCCAAAGAGGGCAGAATGTGGAGGCTCGATTAGCTGGAGCATAAGTAACCAAGACAGCCAACTTACTGAATGTTTCAAGAGCAACTGTTTGAACAGCATGACAGCCTACACAAAACATGGAAGGACATCATTGTATGAACGTAACAGTGGGCACAAATCAAAACTAAATGACAGAGATTGCCATACGCTCACATGAATTGTGTCAAAACAACACAAAACTACATTGGCTAAAGTGACTGCAGAGTGAGCTGCTATACTGAAACCATCAGTGATGACAACCAACACAATGAAGTGTAAAACAGGGTGTCAGGAGCATAAATCCTGGACAGCTGATCAGAAGAAACATGTCATATGGTCCGATGAGTCAATGTTTTCGTTATTTCCAACACTGGGCCAGGTTTATGCCTGGAGATCGCCAAAAGAAGCCTGCAATCCTGATTGCTTGATTCCAATAGTTAAGTGTGGAGGTGGAAGTGTGATGGTGTGGGCAGCCATATCATGGCATTCTGCTGGTCCCATCATTACTCTCAAAGGCCATGTTACATCCAATGATTATGTGAACATTTTGGGTCATCAGGTGCATCCCATGTTTCAAATGTTATTCCCCAACAATGATGCCATATTTCAGGACGATAATGCAACAATTCACACAGCCAGGAAAGTACAATCGTGGTATGAGGAGCATGCAATTGAACTGCAGCATCTTCCCTGGCCAACACAGTCCCCAGACTTGAACATTATCGAGCCCTTTCGGGCGGTACTGAAGCGCAGACTGCGGAGCTGATTTCCGCCTTCCTCTTCACTACAGGAGTTAGAAGAGGTTCTGATCAAAGAGTGGCACAACATTCCACTGAGGACTATACAATCATTATATACCAGTATTCCAAGAAGAGTCGCAGCTGTATTACGGGCAAATGGAGGTCCAACCCCTTATTATTACTAAATGATTCCCAAATAAGTACAGGTGTTCACATTATTTGGCCATTCCCTGTATCTTTGCCTTATGGGTCATTTTTGACAGACTACACATTGCCAGGATTTCGTTTGTGACACACTCTGGAAGATTGCATGTAGTGTCTTTGATGTTTTTTGATAATACATCTGATTGTATCCCAACATGCTTAATATCAGTGACTGAACTGGCACTTTCATGGAATAGCATTCGGAATTCAGTACATTCTATATTTGTGCTTTGTATACTCAAACGATGTGAGTATCCAATAAACAGTAGTTCACAGTTATTATGTGATATGTCTGAAGAATGAAATGTGTGTCTTCTTTGTGGTTATTACCAGTTCCATTTTCTTGAAAACAGTTTTATTATAAAATAGTCTCCAGTATTCATTTACTTGGTATTATTTGTTTATGCACATTCTGATTATTCAACTTTCTAACTTAAGTATTCAATTTATTTTTGCAGTGTTTCACTTATGTATGTTATTTTTGGTAGTCAAACATTTTTAGAAGTGTACGTTAGGTTCAACGCCACAAAAGATCCTGGATCAACAGATTAACCATATCAAAGGCATTTCACAACTGATACAGACCCCTCATCATAATTTTTTCCCACCCCTGCTTCTATCCCACATGTTCATCTTATGTGTTCTTATAACAGAGCCTTTTTCAAGTCTCATTTACTTTATGATGCTACTTCATTGATGCAACAAAAAAGTTAATTATGCCTATAGTGGGCATGGGATCATCGAGCTGGGACCTCGAATCAGTACTAAAGTGTTTCTTGTTTATATGAATAACATTATTATTACATCACAATAATAGTTGTGTCTACACCATCATCCAGATGAACAGCTGCTCGAAACAAGCAGCATGCTGTGGATGCAGGCCAGTGGAGACAGAGGTATGCTGGAGGGTGGGGGGTGGGGGGTGGGGGGTGGGGGGGGGGGCACTCATTCGTCTTAACTTCCATGGGACCTGCGATAACAATCAAATGTGGCGTCATGAAAGCTGTGGACCAGGTGAACATTATTGGACACCCTCTGACAGTGATGGCACCTTCTAGTAGATCCAGTAAACCTCCAGGCCATGATTCTTTAAAAGGGGCGAACACCTATGTATGAGACCGGTTTGATAGATCAGATTTTGTAAACAGCTCGTCTTACTTCTCGGCATAGACTCCATTGAGGGATACACACTTTGTCCATGTATCCTCCAACTTTTTCATCCCATTGGAAAAATATTTTCTGTCAAACTCTGTAAAACACTCATTGACTGCAACTATCACTTTCTCATTTGATGTAAATTTCTTCCCAGTGAGTCAAAGCCTCTGGTTAGGGAACAAGAAGACGTCACTTGGGGCTAATTCAGGTTAATAGGGTGCACTTTCACCATTGTTATTGCTGATGTGTGGGAGTGTGCATTATCATGGTGAAAGAGAACTTTTCTGGGTGCCCTCCTTGGTCTTTTTTCACCCAACACAAATTTCAAATGATCCAGTTATGGATCTGCCTTTTTAAAGTAATCGATGAGCATTATTCCTTGGGGATCCCAAAAAGAGTACAGCCATCACCTTACTAGCTGACAGAATGGTCTTTGCCTTTTTTGGTGCACTTTCACCCACCTTTGTCCATTGTTTTGACTGTCATTTTGAATCTGGTGGGCAATGATAGATCCAGGTCTCATCAGCAGTCACAAATCTGTGCAAAAAGTCTTGCTGATTGCAATTTAACATTGCCAGACACCGTAATGAAATGTTGTTTCGGATATGCTTTTAGTTGGCCTTGAGCAATTGTGGCACCCACCTCGCATACAGCTTCTTCATATCCAATTCTCCATGCAGCATATTATGTACTGCTCAGTTGAGATGCCTACAGTCTCAGCAATACCCTGAACTTCAATTCAGCGATCTTCCACTACCATATCATGGCTTTTGTCAATGGTTTCGTGATGACGTCAACTCAAGGGCCGGAGTGCCCTTCGTTTTCAGTGCTTGTCCGACCAAGTTTAAATTCATTAATCCAAAAGTAAATGGTCTTCAATGATGGTGCAGAGCCCGCATGAAATTCATCGTAGCCTGTTTTGATTTGTGTGGCGGTCCAACCCTTCAAATGAAAATGTTTAATAACAGCACGAAACTCTGTTTTCTCCATTGTCAATCACAGTTGACAATTCATCAATTCAGACAGCCATCAACAACGAACTGTACATTGTATATTGTCCGAATTCTTCATAAATCCTTGGAATAATCAACCTTACCAACCATGAAGATGCATCAAAAATGTTCTGTTCTTTAATGGAAATTTACCGACTTATCAAAACTATCTCGTGTAAAATATTTTACCTCCTGAACTATGTAGCATACATTCAGTGGTATACATGGATACTGCCTGCAAAATGTGCTGTCAATAGAGTAAGTAGTAAAGAAGTAATAAATTAAAATGTCATGCCTGACACTGAAGTTTTACTGCACGAAATGTAGTGAGCAACAAGCGTTTTTTTTTCCTTTCATTATTTTGTGTGTGTGTGTGAGGGGGGGGGGGGGGTATCACAGAGTAAAAGTTTGTAAAATATATGAAATTATATTTAAAGTTCGTTGTAAGTCAATAAGTGCTCTCATTCTCAAATCCTGGATGACTGTAGTCTGGGTAATTTGAGCACCACGAGTTACTCTACCTCAACACATATAAACCTTTAGTAATATACATGAGTGTCCATGCCACAAGGCTAGAACTATGCTACTGTGGCTTGAGGAACTGATGTTGATATCTTGGTCACCAAATTCGCCTGATGTGAACCCATGGAACACGTTTGGGAAACCACTGGGCCCCTTTCCCACACCCCCAAGCCACCAGCCCATAATTTATGGGAATCCTGTTACCTGTGCATAGATATCGGTTGCCACATATCTCCAGAAACCTGTCAAAGACATACTGAATTTGCATCTCACAGAATTGCTGCTGTATCACGTTTCAAAGGTTGGCCAACAAGTTATTAAGCAGGTGTCCAACATATTTTGGCCTGTCAGTGCATTTCTGCACTTCTATATTTGTGACAAGCTAAAAGTACCTTTGATTAAATACTTTCCCCAGCTTCCCCTTACCAAGTATCATTCTCATCTACTCCTATAACTTAAGTGTTATAGAGTTTATTTTCACTTGTTTTTACGATTAGGAGAAATTTTGTTTCATGTGGATTACAAGGCATATAATAAACATTTTTAACTTTTGCAAGAATAGGGAAAATTTGTCAATCTGACCATACTGTGGTCCATGTTTTCGTTTTTTACAATGACTTTTCTGAAATGGCAAAAAGTATATCAGATTTCACACAAGACACATTTAAAATTGCCACAATTTAAAATGTTGTATAGTGAATATACACTAATGGAAACTCAACTTTCTTGCCAATTTTCAATTACAACAACTACTTTCAATTATAGTGGCTGGTTGAAATGCCACATATTATAACTTACATGGCTGTTGATGCAGGGGACGCACTGGTGTAAGCAAGGAAGTGCCTGAGGGTCTCACAATGCTGCCGTGACGTGAGCGGAAGCGGTCAAATTGTGCGAAGCCTGAGTCAGAAGGGTTTGCCTTGCTCGCACATTTAACATCTGTAAGCAATATACATGCCACAACTTCAACAGTGTATCTTCTGAACACTTGTCTATTTATTACAATTACAAATATGTAATAAAAAAAGAGATACAAGGAATTCATGCTTAAGCACAGTTTTATTTAGTCTTCTACTTGCTACTAGCTAAAATTATTGATGCAGTAATTTCTGTCCCCTTCACTTCCCGACTGCTCTATTCACATTCAAACTTGCATATCTGCTGTGAATTCCTGATTGTATAAAATATGTAGAGTATAATAGCAACAGTTTGGTATACAACACTTTTCTTTCTCCTGCATTTACATTCCAACATCACATGACAAAAGATATGAAGGGTATTTGTTTGTGGTAGTGGTCTTCAGTCCAAAGACTGGTTTTATGCACCTCTTGATGCTACTCTGTCCTATGCAAGACTCATCTCCGAATAACTACTGGATCATTCCATGTCAAATAGCCTAACTTTGAACATTTTCCCCACTCGATCATCATGGATTTCGACGAAATTATATGTCAACATTTGCACATGTGTCTGATGAATATTGGTAAAGTTTAACATGTGTCAAAGCAATACTGGCCAAGATATAGTCACTTGTTTGACTCTGTGCATGACTTTACACAGAGCGAGCATGAATTTCTGGTGAATTTGAGCTGTTATGTTTCACGCAATATGTTGTTGAAAGAAATCAAATTTGAACACCTTGTACAACTAGACACATTTTCTTAATAATAAAAATAATAATAATAATAATAATAATGAAAAGAATTTTACCAGACATATACACTCAGAAAAATTTAGACAAAGTCATCAAAAATTTAAACGTTTTGCTGATTACATGTCAAAGATTATAGGTGAAACTTGGTGTGTAGTAACCTAACACCACAAGGGTCTCAAAGATAAAGCTTCATTTATGTAACACTTTGCCATACTGAATAAAATCCGTGCAAACTTGAATATTTTGTAAGAACAAAAAATGTGGTATTTTCAACCCGATTTTGTAAACCACTGTGTTCCATAAAACTTTTCAAACTGGGCTCATTAGGAAGACCATTGTTTTAACCACCTAAAAAGTGTATTTGATTATCCAATGCACATTAACTATGCTAGATAATTTGAATCAAAGTTGTCCACGAAAACTGCAGCATGAAAACAATGTAAATTTTGGATTCTTATATCTTGTACAGTAAATGCACATTGAACATGATAATTAATACACAACAGCTCTGTAGCACAAGGATGTGGAGCACAAAATTTTATTCATCTATTTTTTAATATTCTACAAACTCATCAAAAATATGACAATTTTTATGAAAAGGTAGAAACAGTGAATATCCGATACTTGTTTTTCAAATTCCATTTTCTATTACAATTTCAAAACCAGTCTCATCCAAAATAATGTATTTTCAGCCCCCCCACAAAACAGTTGATTTAATTTCGAACATGGGTTAACAATGCTTAGTAAACTGAGGCAAACTGGTTGGAAAAATCACTCTGCAAATAAAGTTTCTATATCTTGTTGATTACAAACATGAAACTTTGGAGACAACTTAGTAACATAATGTTTTCCCAGATAAAATGTCATTCACTTACTGCTTTCTAAATTTCCACAAAATCAGTTAAAACTTGATTTTTGTAAAAATTCCAAAAATAGATCATATTCAATTTGCTTTTAGTAAATCTGTTTTATAAAACTGAATTCAAACTAACCACAGTTGGAAATCACATGTGATTTTCCAATGTCCACTAACAAACATGGAAATGATGGCAAATGTGATGGAATGTACCACACCAACAGGCTACACTGCGGCCACCTGTTGTCCATGTTTTGTTGCATGTGGTTTTTATTTTTAAGTTGGGAAGCAATATCTCACTGCATTGCATTGATCCATGGTGAAACTGTCAGGAATGGCTGCAGAACATGAACCAGCAACCCCATTGCAATAGGGGTCAAGTCTGACAGCTGTGTAATACCGGCCTTAGGTGGGTTTCTTCATTCAAGTTCCCAAGCCTCCAATTTCATTTCTTAACTTAGGTTCTAAAGCCCTGCTGTGGTACAGCCTGTCTGCTTATAAAGTCACTTGATAAATACCTTATCTCCAATTCTAAAATATGTAGGAGTATCTCTTGTATGTGCCAAGCAAACAACAATATCAATTTTGATTTTAAACTTCTGAACAGTGCAACATTACTGAGATCAACTGAACGAAATGATGCACTGATAAAATTTATGCCCAGCTCATTCATTTTATTGGCACTAGAAACAAGATGCTTGTTGGGTAACACAACAACATCTCGTTTTCACACGTTCTGTTCCTACAATATCATCATCTGGCTGACAGTATCAATTTCCAGAAAAAGAACAGCAGAAAATGGTTCAAAAATTTCGAATTAAATGAAAACCGCAAAGTTGATAAATTTAAAATAAAAATTTATATTACTTTTTGCTTGCCGCATATGTGAGATACTTCTACAGATTTGAGGATCACAGATAAGGTATTTTGGATGGCTATCAGGCATGACCCTGTTGGAAAGGGGTTGCTTGGTCATGTTCTGCAGCCATTAGTGACAATGTCACCATGGAGCAATGCAATATAGAAATATATTACTCATCACTTTAAAAATAAAAACCACAAGCAACAAAACATGGACAACAGGTCGCTGCAATGTAGGATGTTTCTGCGGTCCATTTACTACGATTTGCCATAATTTTCTGCTATGTTAGCGAAAAGCGGAAAATTAGACGCAATTTTCTGAATGCTTGAAAACATGCTTTGTCCAACTGTGGTTAGCTTCAGATCAATTACATAAAATAGATTCACAGAAAGCACACTGAATGTGATCTATTTTTATAATTTTTACAAAAATTAAGTTTTAACTGATTTTGAGAAATTTAGAAACCAGTACATGAATGGCATTTTATCTGGGAAAACCTTATGTCACTAAGTTGTTGTCTGAAAAGTTTCATGTTTATAATGTCTTTAATCAACAAGGTACAAGAACCCAAAGTTTTCATTTGCAGAGTGATTTGTAGGACTATTTTGCCTCAATTTATGTAGCATTGTTGGCCCATGGTGGAAATTAAACCCACTGTTTTGTGGGGTTTAAAACACTTTGTTTCGGATGCGACTGGTTTTGAAGTAATAACAGAAAATGGAATATGAAAAAGAAGTATTGAATATACCCTATTTTCCCCTTTTCATAAAAACTGTCATCTTTTTGATGCATTTGTAGCTTCTTGCAAAATAGCAGGTGAGTGAAATTTTGTATTCAACATCCTTGTACTACCAGGCTACGGCATATTAAGTTTTATGTTCAGCATACGTTTACTCTAACGGGTGTGAGAAGCCAAACTTTACATTTTTTCATGCCGTGTTTTTCCTGAACAAGTTTGATTCAAATTATCTAGCACTGTTAGCTCACTTTGGATAATCAAACATACTTTTTTAGGTGGTTAAATCCATGGTCTTTCTAATGAAGACAGTTTGAAAAGTTTCATAGAACACAGTTGTTTGCAAAATCAGGTTGAAAATACCACATTTTTTTGTGTTTTAACAAAATATTCAAGTTTGAACTTATCCTGTAAAATTCTCTTTATTATTATTCTTAAGAGAAAGTGTCCAGTTGTACAAGGTGACCATCGCTTCGACAAATGTTAAAATTTACCAATGTTCCATAAACTTTTGTCAAAATCTGTGATAGTTGAGCAGGGAAGCCTAGGAGAGCTGACACAGAGTGACCCTACTGTAACCTCCATCCTTCTTAATCTGCTCACTGTATTTGTCTGTTGGTCTTGCTTTACGGTTTTTAACCTGCCACACTTACCTGAAATACTAAATTGGTGATCCTTGGACAATGTGTCAATGTGTCCTATCAACCAATCCCTTCTTTTAGTCAAGCTGTGCCACAAATTTCTTTTCTCCCTATTTCTATTCATACCTCCTCATTAGTTATGCAATCTACCACGCTAATCTTCAGCATTCTTTTGTAGTGTTACATTTCAAAAGCTTATGGAATTCTCAACACTTAAATCTATATTCAGTGTTAAAAATTTATCTTCTTCGAAAATGCTTTTCTTGCCGTTGTCAGTCTACATTTTATATCCTTTCTACTTTGGCTGTCCTCAGTTATTTTGTATCCCATATAGCAAAACTCATCTACTTTAAGTGTCTCTTTTCCTAATTAATTCCCTCGGCATTATATGATTTAATATGACTACATTCCATTATCCTTGTTTTGCTTTTGTTGATGTTTATCTTACATCCTCCTTTCAAGACACTCTCCATTTCATTTAACAGCTCTTTCAAGTCATTTGCTGTTTTTGCCAGTATTACAATGTCACTGGCAAATTTCAAAGTTTGCATTTCTTCTCCCTAACTTTAATTCCTACTCCAATATAACTATCTTAAGTGAGGACTGTAATATGTAACTGCTCCTAAAACTGAAGCAGCTAATGCACACCAGTGAGGTGGCACAAGACTCAAAAGTAACTGCTTTAATTTGAAATGCTGAAAAAATTTTCACTGCCAATATCTGGGCAGCATTGGTAGGAAAGGAGTTGCTAGAAAATCACCAGATCTTGTGCCAAAGACCTGTATTATAAACAGATCACAATAACAAAGTGAATGACAATGGTTCACAAAGGAGCTACCACTGCAACAAATAACCAGCGAACAAAGTTTGATTGTGCCGTCTGTTTTGTTCGCTATTGTCATATTACTCTGCGACAACAATTACAGCCACTGATGTGACTGTTGATTTGATTTTATCATGTTCAATTGTCAGTCACTTTGTTATTCTGATACAGGTAAAGACCCCAAATTCCAAACCTTTTTGCAGTGTCTCAAGAAATGAGACTATGCAACACTATTGATGGTGATATGTCCTTGGGTTGTGAACACTAAGCTTCTGTCTTGGTGCTATTTGATAGGCATCGGATATATGCTAGCTTACATCTGAACCCTCTCTCTTCTACCATCACAGTCGACATCATAACAACAGCAACACAAGCATGAGTACACTGTACATTTACTCATCTGTCACAGAAATGAGAAGTTATAGTTAAGACACCTGACAGAGACATTGCCCGAATGTTGACAATAAGAAAGCCTTGTGTCAGACCTTGAGCTGTATGAGTAAATAAAACTGCTTTAAACTGCATGTTCTACTAAATTCTTAAATTAGAATTCCCATTTCACAATTGCTTTTATGTAATTTAAACAATTTTCCTGAAGCTACATAACCACTTCCCCTATCAGTTCTTAGAAAATCAAGAAATATATATCCATATCCATCTCACTTATTTTCAAAGTATTATATAAAAAAGATATCTGAACAGATTATAAGCACCTATGAGAATGAGTCTGCAAGTAAAAATATCTACCTAGTACTGAACTGAAACATCAGTCAGTCATGTGGAGATACAAAACAACATACAATTAGAACATTACAGTAATATTCTTAGTTGTTACAATTTGTTTTAAATTTATCCCCCTACCCCATTCCCATTTTGTCCTTAGTAAATAATTAGCATAATGCACACAGGCTCAGTTAAATTAGTTTATCACACATGAATAAAATGAATCAAAGGAAAGAATATAAGCATGCTGAAGAATTTATAATTAAGAGACCAAGTAATGACATATCATACAATGCAGCAAAAACAGACTGACAAAAAATTTATACCCAGAGCAAATTATACATGATTTTACTTACACTGATAACTAGGGTTAATTTATTTTACAACAGAAATAGCAATGCTAAGTTAATTAACTATATTGCTACATACTCAGAAAAGCTTCCAAAGTCAACTACACATACCACCAACAAGTTCTGTTTGCGTATCTGAAGTCACTGCAGGCTGAACTTCACGTGCATTGACACTGACACTTGAGCTGTTGTATCCTGTGTCGGTATCTGTCTGGTTGCCTAAGCAATAGAAGAAGCCAGCTACAATACTGAATCAGCAGTGCACGAAGAAGAAAAGTACTACAACAACTAGTGCGCAGAGAAATGAAATGAAATAAAACTGCATAAAACTACAGAACAGCCACATTCATACAACCAAGGATTATTGCCAAAACTACAGTGCTACCACAAATATTTCAAGATTACATTTTCGTAAGCCTTTTGAGGACACATACAGAATCACAATACACAGTGGGATGTCTAATTTAATTACGCTGTGGTTGTTCTACAAGGAGATAAAAGGCATTTGAGGAAAGAAAGAGAGAGTCCTAATAGCAATAGTGTGAGTGTGTGTGTGTGTGTGTGTGTGTGTGTGTGCGCACGCGCGCGTGCGCACTTGGGTTTGCCAACAATGACCCACTATTTGTAGGGAGGAAGGGAGGCAATGATTAACAAAAAATGTCAGAGTGAGCTGGATGTAAAATAAAGTAAATTAAGAAGGTTGGTGCAAGCTTCAGTACAAAATAACAGAAAGGACAGAGGGAGAAGTAAACTTGGATTACCAAAGCAAAACACAATTAAAAGAGAAAAGAATAATTCAGTTAAAGAATAAAAAGAACAAAAGAAAGAGAGGAAAATAAAATAATAAATGATAAACAGGAAATAACCACAATGTAATAAAATGGGGGGCAGGGCAGATAGTCTCTACACCAGCCGAACAACCACACACTAGAACCAGCAACATCATTCCAACAATTTACCTGCAGCACTGTGACACTACCTACAGAGAACTGCCAGTGGGCACCTAGTGTTTGACCTGGTCAGACAGTAATGCACGTCTACATGAACACAAACTCTTCAGCAGGTAATTTGACAAATAAATCAGTGAACCTACTATAGCATAATCATGTTTGTTCATTACAAAATTGTGACTTGTGTGAAAGAACGGAACTTTCATGCATACATAAAACAAGTCTCAAAAGTCTGTAAGATGTGAGTATCGAAATCCGCAATATTGAATGGTCTGCTATCATCAAATCAATTTGTGTCAGTTAAGAGCACAGGTAAATCACTAATAATTGTAGAATCAGCAACTCCAAGAGCAGCAGAAAAATTTCTTCTGGGAGTATGTGCCATAGCATCTGGATGTGTTCATCATCTCACACAGGAAACCTTGCAGCATACATCACGTGAATACTACTGAGGTAAGAATTTCCTTACGGAGACAAACTCTGTTACAAAACTCTCTCAGTGTTCAAGCTACATAATGTCTGGCGATAAAACTCAAGCTATGGAAGATATGCACTATATTTTCATCAGCAACTTATTGACTACCAGGACAAGACCTGTGTGTGTGTGTGTGTGTGTGTGTGTGTGTGTGTGTGTGTGTGTGTTTTATAAAATAATGGCTTAGCTTATTATTGACAGAATGACAGCACCAAGAATGAGATTTGCGTGTGCAAATGGACAAGGTTGCGAGTGCAGCCTTTGTTATCCAACAGGGCAGCTTTGCAGGGTAAGGAGAAAACTGTGGACTGCTTGCAGTCTCACCACTTCCCCTTGAAATCAAGTTTTTACTTATGATCCTTTGTGAAGGCCCCATTTCTAACAACCTGTCCCACACTCCAGTAAGATTATAGACACTACCTCTGTTAGATTTGCTGACGCACTATGAACTTTTAAACAATGGGTAGGAAAATTTTGATTTTTGTAGTAGTCTATATCAGTGTTTATAAGGCATTCTCAATACTAACTCGTATCTGAACTACACAGTAAATGTAATCACATGTAAATAATTATTTTAACAAGCAGTGCCATAACTAGTTCAACATGTATGTTGAACATATAGTAATGATGGTTTGGCATCGTATCATTTATTTAAAATATAGGTAATAGTCAAAAATAAAAAGGGGAACTAATGACCCAAATAATGAATAAAATTATATATTTATTTTCTGCTATTTTATAAGTAACATGTAATCAATACGTTCCAGAAATAGTGTGGTGTGTGTGTGTGTGTGTGTGTGTGTGTGTGTGTGTGTGTGTGTGTACTGCGGGCAGGGAGGCAATTTTAGACTGCTTAGAACCCAAGATTTCGGCAAAATCTTTTTCTTCTTATCTTCCCAGAACTACTTATGCACTGGCTGGTGGCCTGCCTCTGTTTATCTGACATCACCTTCTTACATTTTGGCTCTTGTTGTGCATATGAAATTTGGCTGTATGATCATTAGCTTGAAATGTTCCCTGTCATTTAAGGTGTTTTCTGTGACATTAAGTTTTCTCAAATGCCTTCTTGTCTCTTCCAGCCATCTCATGGTGTGTCTTAATTTGGAAATGAAATTAAAAATTTTCTTCATTAGCTTATTGGTATTCATTCTGTAAATGTGACTGCAAAACTTTAATCCCCTCTTTAATAATTGCATCTGTGACCGCTTCTATGTTTCTGTGTAAATCTTCTTTCTCCTCTTCATCCAGTTGCTGTCTTTGTTCTTTTGTGGTCTTAAATTTTTCCTGTGTATTTACCTTTCATTTTATTCAAAATGTTTCGCATTACATTTCATTATTCAGAATTTAGTTATCAGTTTTCTAATCGTAATAGTGTAGCTAGTTTCATTAAAGCCATTTTATTTACAGAAATTTGATAAAATTACAATACCTACAAACCATGTATGGCCTAAAATTTGTACAAGAGGAATGTCATTTGTATTAACCTTGACATACCTAAATTGAAACCTTCTTTACTTCACTTTTGAAAGAATAATTTTCTTTTTCCAAAAGTTACTATATTTCTGTAACTATAACTCTATGGTTTTTTTAAACATACAGTTTCACAAAAATTAATGTGTTGATTATAAAATTGTTGTAACTAAAAAAGTTTGCCTTGCGAAAATTCTCATGAGAAATGTGAGATTTTAAATATGGACATTGCACACAGGTTCAGATTGTCTGTGTGTAGCTTTTGACCTGTAAAGAAACATGGCTTGAAAGATGCAATGCCACTCATTTGAAGATGTCTTTCATTTGTCTCACTTCTCTCCAGAAGCTGTGTTGTGAACAGTCAATCTGATGTTAATAAATAATTAGAATGGCAAAGAAATGTGTTTCATTCATCACATAACTAATCCAAGCTTTGCCAAAGAAATGAGCAGAAAGCGAAGCGATAGAGGAAGATAAGTAAAAAGTATTTTGTTTGTAATTATGAAAAATATCCCTTTCGCTGCAATGCCAGGAAAGCAGGTACAAGACATGTGCACGGTGGCAGAAACAGACTTTCTCATAGTCGATTCTTTTTTCCTCTTTCTTTTCTTTTTGTAAAGTCATACAAAGGAAATGTAACTCGTATGTATTACTTCCTACAGTTTTACAAAAACAATTACATAGAATTTCCACAGGTCAGATAGGTCAAGCCGGCAATATCAGGTGAGAGGCCCTGCCCACCTGGCCATAATCTTAACACAATTCCCGGCCAGGACAGATGGGCTGCAGTTATCGTGGCTGAAGGGTGAATAAATTATTTTTTAACTAAGAAAGTACGTGGGGAAGTGTGGGCAGGAAACGCTGCACAGGAAACACCCCATTGGGAAAGCAATAATGAATTTCACAGTACAACAGTGGAATTTTTATGAGATTAAAGTGATGCAACCAGACCGAACAAAGAACAGTACTTATCAGGAAAAAGCAACATAAGAATGATTTAAAACAAGTGTGGTGTGTGAAATTGAAAAGTAAACCTGTATTCTTTTGCGTGCAGCACCTGAGACATGCAGCAACTACCATCCACATGCACACAGGCATAGCTGTGAAAGGGTTAAGTTGTTCAAAAATGATGAATATTTATACTTAGAATGTACTTTATTTGTTTAGTATTTAATTTCGTTGTATATTGAATAGGGTGGAATAATACATCCAGATTTCTACCACTTCTTTTATTACAGAGTCCCAGCACAATAAGGCACAACATAGGATCTCTGTATTTTCAGAGGAGATTTTTATGTCCTTTTGTACAGCAGTGTTCCACTATCACATAATTTTCTATTTTTTTTTTAGTTTGGTGTGACACTTATGATCACAACAGTGACCAGGCATACTATGGATTGCCTGCCTTACGAAATTTTCAATGAATTCACTCAGAACACTAAAAATACAAGATCCTCTCAAACCATGGCAGTGTTTTACTGAGAGAGAGAGAGAGAGAGAGAGAGAGAGAGAGAGAGAGAGAGAGAGAGTAGCACTGGCAGGTGGATAGAGGCAGTATATAGACCAAATATGTATAAGATTAGGAGAACCCTCAAAGACAAGCAACATCCTGTTGGCACACCTTTTTAATTGGTGCCTTTTTATTGGTGGAGCTCTCTGTAAGAGTGCATGGTAAGAAATAATGGAAATATTTCCTAGAGGAAGCCTCTGGTATACAGTTATGTCAAGATATTACTTTTGTACAGCCAAAAGTGCTCCAGAATTATGTCATCATCATGTATAATGGCGACCAAGGGTCCTACAATTATTTAACAGCCAACTTCTATAATGATGAAATGGACACCATTTGTCAGCTTGGTATTGTTAATTGTTAACAGCACAAGGGAGGCAATGACTTAAATGGAATCACAAACACTGAATAATAATATCTTTTGAAGTTGCTGCAGTGGGTAGATTTAAGCAGCATATATATGTGTCAGACTGCAAAATAATGAGATACTGGACTTCAGAACTTTTATAACAAGTGAAGTGTTGAACATTGAAAGCATTCACAAGATATTATTACGTGCAGTCAGGTGCTTTTTGATTTGTAAAGCCAAACTCTTCTCTTGCATGTGTGAATCATATCAATAATCATTTGTGTAAAAAGTGCCATCATTGTTACAGGTTTTTATTCTTCAGTCTGTGAACGAATCTCACTACTCTTTCTGTTCTATTTTCTAAAATATGTTCACATTTCACAGTCTGTCACACTAATGATGGTATAAGGTAAATGACAATATTTAGAATTGGGTTTATGCCAAAAACCACCTTCCTGTTAATGTGTATATGATGTGGGTTTAAATACTTCAGCAACTCTGACTGTTACATACAACCATTTACATTATGCTGAAGCTAATCACAGTGAAGATATTCTTATTAGTTTTGTGTGTTCAAATTGAATCATTTAGTGACCAATACTTACAATTTAGCGGCTCTTTTTGTTTAACTTCTGTTTACTATGATATAGCTATCAGGAAAGCGCCAATATCAATAACATTATTAACGATTCTAAATGTTTTTCATTCTGTTCCACAAATCACCAGCCACCACAGTGTACATTGCACCTTCTGTAGAGTGTAGATCATTAACATCTTACATTAACTTACTGTGTTTCTTTTGCACAATTACTATTTCATGGTGTATGGTGTATGGTGTATACTGATAACGTGTGCAAGTGTGTCTAGCAGTAGGCAGTGTTATTAATAATAGTGTCTCCTTCCTATGGTATTCCTTCCCACCCCAGTCATCTCAACATTGGAATGCAGATTACAGTGTATTTAGTAATTTGTTTCTTCCTCTCTCCCCACATTTCAACAAAAATAATCAGTTTTTGAAAATATAATGTAATTGTAGAGATAAAAGATCTACTCACCAAACAGTTGCAAGAAAATACATACAGAGGCATAGAAATTTGCAAGTTTTCGGAGCTAGCAGTTCCTTCTTCTGGAGGAAGGGTAGAAGGGGAAGGAAGAGGGGTGAAGGAAAATTAATGGTGAGTTTTAGGTATTGTGGAAAGTTCGGAAAAGTCATCCAGAATCCCAGGTCAGGAGAGACTTACCAGGATGAGAAATAAAGACTCAGTATATTTTTTATCTATCCGGTTCCATTATATCCCTCCACAAACTGTTTTTCAATACAAATTTCGTAAGAGTAGGAGCTTGAATGCACTGTATTAATGTAAGATACATATTACAGAATCGCATTTCAAGTAACTACCACAGGCTACTGCTGTTGTTTCTGTCTGATGCCTTACAGTCAAGTCAAGATCATTCCCAATTAGGAACAGACAGCATAACTGAAAAGAAGTGATGGCATCATAGTTAGGAATCTCAAGTTCTGTTTTACATGGTTTTGTTGCTAATCCTGATAGTTGAATTTCCTGGCTGTACCTAATGGCCAGCTTTCCTACTCTTTGCGCACTTTAAAAAAAATTCTGTTCATTAAATCCATTCTAAAGTATGGGACCACCTCAATGGGTATGAAGGGCACTTGCAAGAAGTATGACGTAAACTATATCTTATCCTCTCCACACATTTTGTAAATGACAGATATGTCTACTTCTAGCAATAACACTATTCTTAAACAATATATACGAGTATATGGATGCTTAGCATTTCTGTAGTATCCAAAAGAAGGTAGTATTATTCTGGACTTCAAATAACTTGAAACATCCAGGCTGGTACAAATTAATTTAAAAACATGATTTTTCCTGGCATCTACCTTGCTTTGTAGATTAAGCACACTGCTCACTACTCCGGACAGATGTGTGAGATCAGTCATTGGACATGATGAATCAAAGAAGTCAAAATTAAGGAAACAGCAGGTAGGGGTAGCAAAAATGCAACACTTAGAGTAACCTATTGTTGACAATAAATGCACAAACCATAACATTTTCTTTAAGTTAGAAGCATAAGTCCAGTATTCCTTGTCAATGAATGGCAAGTCTTGCAATACCTGCTACCATTCATACATAAGGACATTGGCAATAAAATCATAAGATCCCCTTATTCTCTTGGGGGGGGGGGGGGGGCGGGGGGAGAGTAAATACTGACTTCTACTACGTGACTAGGGCAAAAAGTGATTTTGCATGAGGAGAGTGGAATAGAAAGGATGGGGTTAGAAGAGACCGTGCAATGGGTCGGAACATGTAGGTAAATGGAGGGACATGTAAGATATGCAGCAGTAATCATACTGAATGAAAAAGGGAGACTGGAAGGTAGAGGACTCAGATAAGAAGAAAAGTATGTGGAAAGGTTATGATGGGTGACCTAAGTTGGGGTAGAAAAATAGCAGAGGGACTGAAAGGCTGATGTGAAGGCAGGAGGATGGAAGAGGGGTGGGAGAAAGGTTGGGGCATGGAGAAAGGAAGCTACATTGAGAGCAACGAGCAGTGGAGATTTGAGGCCAGGGATGCGAGAATGAAGGACAGTTGCAGGGAATGTTTCCAACTACATAATTAAGAAAAGCTAGTATTGAAAAAGGGGAGGGGGCGGGGGGGAATTCAAATGGCCGGAATTGTTAAGTATCTTTTCTTTATGGAATAGCATGGGAATGAGTGACAAGTGATGTATGGAAGTACTAATGGAGAGATGAAATGGGGGGAGGGGGAGGGGGAGGGGGAGAGGAGGGAGGAGAGCTTCCACAAATTGGGATTACACTGATTAAAACCCAAGTTACACAATACACCCAACGTAACACTTGCATACACTGGGCTCCCTCCCATAGTTTATTCCACAGCTGACAGTTTTATTAAAGCTGTTATGAAATGTATCTATTAATACAAATAGACCATCAGTACAATATCAGTATAGGGTGGGGCAGGTGGAGTGTGAGGGACACACTGTGCACCGATCAGGATGGTCCCTAAAAGTATTGAGAAAAGAAAGCTTTGTACCTTAGCAATATATATACACGAAAATTCAAAACAAAATATTTGGTAAAAAGGTAAATTGTTAACAGGTAACACACACTTTGCAAGTTTTGTTTCTAACCTCTTCAGAAGTTGGCATAAAAACAAATTTGCACACGTAGTGAGCAACAGAATACTATTTGCTGCCCAGAAGGTATAGTCAGCAAAAGATGTTCGTTTAATAACCAAGAAAGGATATAAGACCTGAAAGCAAACGTGGGTCAACCTTGTTGCTATGTAGTCTGAAGTTCCTGCCAATACTTGAAAAGTCCCATCACATGCCTTCCTAATAATCGTCACTGCCAAGTACTGCTAAAAATATAGCATAACAAATGTGGCCGGCAGAATCTTATGCAAGACAAAATCATGGTGAATACGACGAGGTGTTCGGTGTTGATTCTCAGAGTAATTACAAACAGGACAAATAAAACAGAAGAAAGTAACAAATTTTATTCAGTACCCACTTATAACTAACACTCTTAATAACTTTACTTTATTTTTCTGAAGTAGATATTAATATTCATCTATCACTTATACTACAAAACAACTGCAAACAAAGAAGCAAAATGTAAACAGTGAATTATAACAATATGTTGGGTATGGCAAATTTCACAAAGGTTTCTTTAACTGCTCCACATATTCTGACAATAAGGACATTAAGGGAAGTACTGACAAACACTAAAAAGTGAAAATTACGAAGGAAAGCAATCAGAGGCAGATAACTGGTCAAGAGAAAGGAACTGAGGAGAGGAACGAAATATCTGCTTCTAAAATCTCAAGACTCACTTATCTCATTTTCTATTTTTTAATCAAAATAAAAAAAAGAAAAGAAAAGGAAGAAACTATCTAAACCACCTCTGGCCCACCCCAAATAAGCTGTATCAGGAAGATAGTTTGTGTGTCATGCAGCTAATCTGGTGTGGTATCACTAGCAATCTGCAATTCACGTCAATTAAATTGGAAATGAAATGAACTGTACAGGATTCATAGCCATAAAAGCATGTAAGCCAGATACCATTCGTCAGATAATCTCTAAACTACACCAGCACCAAAAGTAGAGAAATACTATATTTTTATAATATTTTAGCATTGGGACTTACCACCAATGTGTTTGCTCTTTACTTCAGATAAATCAGATGATGGAGGAACCTGTGCATATTCATGAGAGTTTCCACTGTCTACAGAAGTGTGAGACAAACCATCCATGGCATCAGCAAATGAAACAGCGTCCTCTGAAAGACGTCTTCTTGCTCCAGAACGACGAAACAGTGCAACACCAATAATGACGTTCCTAACACAAATAAATAAAACAATACAATTAAAACAATGAATCATAAAGTATCATCTGGTTTCAGTTTATAGAAACAGTTTGTTGTTTATTGTTATTTAAGGCAGCAGAGCAAATGTGCTCCAAATTAATGCCACACTGTCTGTAATTGTTATTTACATAAACTCAATGAACAATATATTTATTAAAATAACATAATGACCATTTTCATTTTCAATCATTGTTCTTGGTGTAGAAATGGTACTAGGTGACATGTGAGCCTCCACTATTGACGTAAGTCATGGCAGGGACACAGTGAGTATATGTCGGCCAGTTGTACAGTATCAGTGCAGTAGCATGGGTCAATAAGGAGGTGTGACAGAATGGCAAAACGGGGCTATTGTGCTTGGACATGGCTCTGACAAAGCCACAAATGAAGTTGCCCAGTTTGGTGTTGGATCAACACAGCTGCTTAGTTTGTCTGCAAGGAATGCCACGTAGCATTACATAAGAACAAGTGTTATGCCTTGTTAAGGACAACTGGTTTGAAATCCTACACAAATTTCTGCTGTCTGTGAATGCAGACTGATCTCATCCAGTTTCTGAGCAAACTTTGTGGCAGGTCTTCTATGGTCCAAACATCACACAAGCTGAACAGCACCTGACTGGAGGTGTTAAGTGTGGTCCAACAGAACATGGTTTTCACCATGGTTTTGAATTGTTTAAAATGAAGCAGGGCATCAAGTGCGCTAACTGCCCAATGAGGTGTTTAACCTGCAGTGTGTGAAGGGTGTAGTTCAGGCCAGAGGTGGTTCTGTGATGTTTCGGGGGTTGGTTTCCATACCATGACTTGGGCTGATTCATTCAAATTTCTGTGAACATGAACCAACACACAACAAGAATTTTATATGATATGTGCAGCCTTTTGAAGCATTCGTTCTACATTAACTGCCAAAAAAAAAACCTACAAATTGGTTATTTTGTGTTCGTAAACTGCATTCATAAACTTGATTTTGAGGTGGTTTGGTTTTAGTTATATTATCATGTAAATAAATGCTGATGAAAATAAAAAGTGTCAATATCACAGCATAAATCTTAAAGTCTAGAGATGTCAAACTTAGGTAAACACGAAAATCACTGAGAGATCAGCACATCTATGAGAGATCTATCTGCTCTGAAGGATACCTATTACACTTTATACACAGGGTGTATCATAATTAATGGTGTAAAGGCATACAGTTGAAAGTACATGATACTAGAAGCAAAAAAGTCGCAGTAAAGGTAGAGTCGGAAATGCGTGTCTTAAGAGCAACAAGCAATTTTTCGACTTCCATACCGTGAAGCAAATATCTTCTACTGCAAGTTCATTGCTTTCCATATTTTGGGAAGTGATAATATGGACCAAAACAAGAAAAAAATGTCCAGTAAACATGTGCTCTAAAATGCATACCTTAAAAGTTATGAGCACTTGTTCATTATAACAGTTGTGTTCCAAAGCACTGCAAATGAACACATGCTAGTAGCTCTTAAGGTATGCATTTTAGAGCACAAGTTTACTGGACATTTTTTTCTTGTTTTGGTCCATATTATCACTTCCCAAAATATGGAAAGCAAAGAGATACTAACTTTAGTTGTCTTGAATTTCGTTTTTTCCCCTTTTTTTTAAAGATATATTTTGGGCATTGTTTGAAATGGTGTGTGTGTGTGTGTGTGTGTGTGTGTGTGTGTGTGTGTGTGTGTGTGTGTGTGATTATCATGTCTGATGAAATGCAAAATAAAAGGGGTAGTCCCAGGATTCAGGAGACAAACACATCAAGAAGGCAAGTCTGACAAGGTACGGTAAGAGAACTGAGCATTTGCTGTGGCACTTTGGCAACAGCGAATACTTTGGGCATGAAGGAAACAATCTCCAAAGTGTGATGTGTAAACTAACAAGTAATTTTAATCAGACTGTAGCATGTTATTGGTACACAACACAGACTTAAATATGACCATAATGAGAATGAAACAGAAGTAGACATATGAAATGAGGTAGATGGACCAAGAAATTCTCTGCCACATTACAAAAGATTAGAAAAGACTGAGATAAAAACTTAATGGAAGACAGGTACCAGTTTTAAGAAAAATAAATATGCATAAATGTGGAAGACTGGTTGACGTACGAGCACAAGCTTCCACAATCAAGAGTCCCTGTCAATACAGTTATACTGTGTGTGTGATCGTGTCATCGTATGAATAAAACTGTCATCATATTGGCAGTCTCATCAGCACGTGTACTCAAGTGCGCGTCATTTATGTTGGCGGTCGAGTTTAGGTTCGTTCTGCGCATCTGACATCACAAAACACAGTCAGCCAATGAACAGAGAACGACGTTGCCACATCTCGATTGCAGTGCAGAGCATGGACGAGTGTCTTCAGTTTTAGAAACGTTCAGTCATAAATAAAGTAATAGAACAAAAGTAATGTCTTGATAGCAGACATTCTTTTATAGAAAGTTTGGAAAAAGCATTCTTTATACAAATTGCTTCATATTCTATTAAATAATTAAACCAAACAAGCAATAAGACTCCTAATTCAGGTGATAGCAAGGAAAGGTGTTTGTATCACTCTCACGAACCGTTTTTTCGCAAGAACAGTGGTAATTGTTTATTTCCTATTGTACTTCGACGAAGCGTGAGTAATTCATAGTCATACCAACAGTGTTTGTCACTATTTTGCATGAGGTGTTATAGTCCTCATGGCGCTGTGTAGTTGGACGAGGTGCCTTAGCGTAACGGTTAAGGTGTTGGGCTGCTACGCAAAAGGTAATGAGTTCAAACCTTATGCGGTGCTTTATATTTTCACTATTTAAAAACAATATCGAAGTGCCTTACTTCACGAATTATATTCGTCTGAAAGCAATTTTTTGAAATTTCTAGTGCTTTGTCTCTTCATTAACCCTTTCGCTGCTGCAGACACGTGCTCGCCGCATTCCGCGCTGTGCGCGATTTTGTCATCACTGCACTGCTCGCCTGTGCAGACACATGGTGTTCCCACTGCTTTGACACACTTATCATTCGATTTCACAAAAACTATTTGGCCCAAAAATTTGATTTTTACACGTCTTCTTGACTGATACCTTCCCCCCATAAATGACTTAATTTTGTTTCGATATTCAACGCAGTTATTATGCAGCATTAAATGTAGTAAACCATTGCACGAAATTTTGAAGAGTTTGCAGAGGTAGAAGTCCACAGCGTATACTTTCCGTATGGTCAATTTTAGTTGCCACAATGTTGAGAATGAAATGTGGACAAGATACCTAAATTTCATATAAAATTTACTGTATAACAATATCTCATTTAATTTAATTACGACATAGGTGTCGTATGTAATATTGAGAAATATTCCGTCTTTCGCGACTGTAACAAAAGTATTATTTACACCGGGCGCGTTTGGCTTTATTTTAAAGAACTTCAATCAAGGAAAGGTATGGCACATACACAATGGTACTCATGTTCTCTTTCTTGTTTTTGTTCCACAGTCGCAGTTTTACCAATGGTACTGAAATATATTCCTCTTCTGCAACTGTAATAAGGGGCTTATTTAGACCAGATGCGTTTCTCTCTTTTGAAGCATCTTCAGTGGACAGTATTTTGTCTCCTCCATTGCCAAGTCACCTTTCGTAGTTTTGTGTTGCGGTAACACAATATTCAACATTTGTGTTGGCAGATCAGTGTTTTAGCAAATAAACGATGTTTGTGTGTGCCACACACAAAAATTATATTTGACGTAGCTCAGAGCACTTCACTGATAGACGGTATATTCAAGTCCTAATGTTTTTGTAAGTCCACAGTTTTGTTTAATGTATTTTGTATACTTCCTTTTGATTGATTGAAGTGCTTTAAAATAAAGCCAAACGTGCTCAGTGTAAATAAAACTTTTGTTACAGTCGCGAAAGACGGAATATTTCTCAATATTACATATTGACACCTATGTGGTACTTAAATGAACTATTGTTATACAGTAAATTTTAAATGAAATTTAGGTATCTTGCCCACATTTCATTCTCAACATTGTGGCAACTAAAATCGACCGTACGGAAAGTATACTCTATGATCTTTTACCTCTGCAAACTCTTCAAAATTTCGTGCAATGGTTTACTATATTTAATGTTGCATAATAACTGCGTTGAACATCAAAACAAAATTAAGTCATTTATGGGGGGAAGGTATCAGTCAAGAAGATGTGTAAAAATCTAATTTTTGGGCCAAATAGTTTTTGTGGAATCGATTGATAAGTGTGTCAAAGCAGTCAGAACACGATGTGTCTGCACAGGCGAGCAGTGCAGTGACAAAATCGCGCACAGCGCGGAATGCAGGGAGCACGTCTTTGTAGCAGTGAAAGGGTTAATGCGGCCGTGGTGGCTTTACTTCATGAACTGCGCGCTCCCCCCTAAACGTAAGCTTGCGAACTATGCTATACTATGGCGCTGCTTCTATTGGCGCGTGCGTCGTGTGCAACTAGCAACGCAGCAATCTCCCGCATCTGGGCGGGCAAGCGCGAGCCGCCAAGATAAAAGAATTGAACTATAGTAAGATCTCATTATAGTGATTATGTGCCATTCTATCAAGGCTGAGGGAGAGCTGAACTGTTTCAGGTAAAACCCGGATGTGCCTAATAATCATTACATAACGGCAGCAGTTGCTGCTTCATTCACAGAAGACAAATAATAAAAAATAAAAACCTTAAACAATAAAGTATCTGATCTTCCTCCTCCCTCTCCTCTCATTCCAGTAACAAATGGATGCCAACGTGCCCATGTCATCTGAAAACTTGAGGTATAGGGACCAATTAATACATTATGAGGTATGTGCCCTCTGAACATATAAAGGGTGTTTCAGCTCAATGCTGTAGTGATGCCATAAAAACACAAGAAAAGAAGGAATCGAGTAGGCTGAGAAACATTGTTTATTATGTGTGGTACAGAAGAAACCGAGTAGTAAGAACAATAATGGACAATGATCATCGTCCAAGAAGGTATTCAAAATTACGACCCTGGACCATGCCACATGCTTCACATCTCTGGTGCATGGAAGACCTAATGTCTGGGAAATACTGGATGTGTTCCAGACATCCCCGGCAGTTGCCATAATGTGCGCAACGAGGTTCTCAGCACTGTGAAGGGGAGTATTGTACACCAATGTCTTGGTGTATCCCTAGAGGAAGTAATCAAGGTAAGTGAGGTCTGCCGATCCCATAGGCCAATGCACCTGATCACTCTGGCTGACCGATGATGATGTTACATTGCATTCAGATGGTGACGCACATCAAGACTGTAATGTAGGGGGCCCGATCATGCTGCAACCATATGACAGAACACTTCACAATGGGAATGTGTGTGTTGTTCAATAGGTGCAACAGTACTTCCTGAAGAAAGATGCCAAATGTTGGGGTAACAAGAACGGGCTAGCACAGTGGATGTAGTACTGGCACATGAAGTTGTCATGCAGGATCCGCCAGACACTGCCTGTACTGACACCAGGATTGTTGTGTATCAGCCCTAGCACAGTCTCCTCGTTGGCTATCATTGTCAGGCGTTTGCTTACCTTGTTGTCTCCTCTCATTGAAGGATTCCCTTTTGGACAACCTCCTGTCTGTGTGTGCAAAGAACATGTGGCAGGGAGTTTGCCTCATGGGGTAACAACGGGCGTACAACCGCTGTGCGCTTCACTCATTGCAATGAGCGGGATTATATACCAGATGTATATCTGTCAGCTCCACATTTGTGTAAGGTGCCATCCTACTTCCACTGTGTTGGCAGACAAAGCGAAGCTTCACAGCGAGTGTGGTCACGATGATCACGCATATGATGTTGCAGGCATCTACTGCATACACCAGCCCAAGTCATCCCAGCATTTTAGCTGTATTAAGCATAATAAACATGTTTTCTCACCCTTTTAATGTCCTTCCTTTCTTACATTTTATGTCATCCCTACTATGCCAGGAATACATTTATGACCATGCATTGCTCTGTGATTTTCCATCATCTAGGTGTCCTCTATCTCTTCTGAAAATTTGTGATTGCTGTGCTGAGACACCCTGTGCAACTGTAGTGACATGTTGTATGTGGTCCATCCATTGAAGGGTGCTCATGACAGTGGACAAAATACTGGAATTTTTATTTACATAAGGACACAGCCATGCATCCATAAGAATTTTATTGAAATGGTTTGTTTATTAATGAAAAGATAAAAAAAAACTGGCACTGTTTTACAATACTGTAAACTGTTCTTGCAATATTATTTGACTAATTCCAATACTTGAACACTGTTCTCCTAAAGTGAGGTCAATTACAAAACTGGTCAACCTTAATTCATTTTGAAGTTGATTTGGTTGACAAAGCTAACTTATTTCAAGTAGAATAGCATAAAGTGCTGATGGCATCAACATCATGTGTGAATATTAATTAGAGTAATTAAAAAATATTCCATGGCACCCAAAACGGAGGAGATTCATCAGGGCAACATTTGGTGTTCAAAAATATTGTCCTCACGTATTAAATAAATAAGAGTAGTAATGGAGGTGAAGATTCAACAGTTGATGGTTAAGTGAGCTAGGGGGATGAAGGTAGAGAAAAGGGAGTGGATGATTTTAATTTAAATATATTCCATCATCATATGATATATTCTATCACCTTTCGACAAACAAGTTTGTTTATTTTCCCGCTCACAACCACATACAGGATTTCTCAGGTTTCCATTGCAATGTAGCTCTGTTGGCTACTAAGCATGATTATTTACTTGCATCTCCACACAATAGATTTTCTTTATGAGTGCACATGACATTAAAGTTAAATACTGCTGACAGCAAATAGAACTGAAGGCCAAGTTAATGTGACGACATTTCTTGAACACTGTCAAATAACTACTACAACTTCGGTGTGTTCTTTTACATGCTATAGATTAGAAGACTCAAGCGATTACAGTGGGTGGCAGGAACAAGGATTCTACAGCTCATGATTACTCTATAGTTTACAATTAAATGTTTGACAGGGGATTCACAAAACTACTTTCAGACTGCTTGTCCACTGTACCACTGTTGAACAGCCTTTTCTGTGTGGGCTCTGATTTATCTTATTTCATTACAGTGGTCATTTCTCCCTATGTAGGTGTCAGTCAGGGAAATATTTTGGTGTTCGAAGGAGAAAGTTCGGGATTGAAGTTTTGTGAAAATGCCTTGCCAGAATGAAAAATGTCTATGTTTATCAAACAATGGAAAATCCAGGATGGAATGTAACAATACCAGAGAAGGAAAGTTGCTACTCACCATATAGCCGAGATGACGAGTCGTGATAGGCACAACAAAAAGATTCACACAATTATAGCTTTTGGCCATTAAGGTCTTTGTCAACAGTGGACACACACACACACACACACACACACACACACACACTCATGCAAACACAACTTGCACACACGTCTGCAGTCTCGGAGAACTGAGTGTGGTTTCAGTTCTCCGAGACTGCAGACGTGTGCGCAAGTTGTGTTTGCGTGAGTTTGTGTGTGTGTATGTATGTATGTATGTGTATGTGTGTCTACTGCTGACAAAGGCATTAATGGCCGAAGGCTATAATTGTCTGAATCTTTTTGTTGTGCCTATCGTGGCTCAGCATCTCCGCTAAATGTCTATGTTTTATAGATTGCCACCCCAACTCACATATTGATAAACCCTACCTTGCAATAATGTGATACAGCTCCAAATGCTTGAGCCCTCAACAAAATATTTATCTCTGACATAGAAAATGATGAGTATCAATGGAAAAATACTATTATTGTACACAGATCAAATCCATCTACTAAGTCACTTACTAGCCATCATCGCACTGAAACAGATGATTCCAGAGAGAAGGCTGAAATACCAATTTTTGTTTTTTGAAATTGTTTCACTGACAAAGGTTGCACCATGGTTCTTCCATTTAAAGATATTACCAACACTAAATTCACAGATCTTTAGATTAGTCACCGTGGGATAGAAAATTACCTAAAATTGCTCAACAAAGGAAAGGCAGTTGCACCTGATGGAACATCCATATGAATTTACACACAGAATGCAAACGAACTTTCTCCTCACTTCTAACAGCAGTCTGTTATATGCTCTGATTGAATGAAGTTTGCCAAGCAATTGGAAAACTGCATAGATCATTTCCATTTTCAACAATGATTGTGAACAGTTTGCACATAACTACAGATTTCCATGAAGTGTTAGCGAATAACACTGTTGTATACAGAGAAATTACAATGCTGGATAGCTGTAACAAAATGCAGGGATAACACTGGCACCTTGTGCTGGGATTGGAAGTTAACCCACAACATAAACCCGAATGTAACATGTTGCACATTAATAGGTAGAAAGATCCATTATTATTTGATTACCATTGCCAAACACTCACTGGAATCAGTCACTTACATTACATATCTAAGCACGCATATGAACAATGCAGGAAAATATAGAATGCTACTTACCATAAAGAAGACACGTCTCTACTTTACGGTAAGTAGAAATCTATCTTTTCCTACGTAGTTGATATTGCTACCTGGAGTTTCCACTGTTTGATTTTAGCATGCATATGAAGTGATTTAAAGTGAACAACCACATAATAATAATAGGAAAGGCAGGCAGATTCATTGGAAGAATCCTCAGGAAGGAGATAGCTAACAAAACTCTCATTTGAACAAAACCTGGCTAGTACTTTCAGTCTGGTACCTTTACCACGTAGGACTGATGGCAGAAATAGCAAAAATCGAAAGAATAGCAGAGCACACATTTGTTTAGTAATTGAAAAAGCATCATAGGGATGCTCAGCCAAGACTGGTGCAAAATATTACCAGAGAGGAGTTGTGCATCACAGTGTGATTCAGTGTTGAAATTACAGCAGTGTACATTCGTCATCATATTGTTCCCTCCTACAAATGTCTCACAAAACAAGATAAAATTAGTGATATCTTATACCATATGGAGGCTTATGACAGTAATTCATCCCACACACTATCACGGCTAAAACAGTAACCTCATTTCAGATTATACGTATATGTAAACATAGAATATGACAGCCAGTATTTCACACTATTCCTCAGTCTATACCTCAAAGGTGCACAAACCTTAACTTGTTCCACAGCAGCTGACTAGAATTAGTGCAGTCTGAGGGCCAAGTGGCCTCCAATACAGCTCTGTTATAAAAGCCGTACGTAATAGCATTTGGCTGTATACCACTTCGTTTCATCTGAAAAAGCAGTTTCACTGCAAGGACTGGTTGGCTGTACACGCCACACAGCTGCATCATCACACGGTAACAAACCTGAAACAAGCATAAAAGGAAAAAGATTCAAATAAATGAATCAGTAAACAAGTTACCAGTTTCTGCCTCTCGTGATTTAAATGTAAAAAGTGAGTCTAATGTCATGAATCACACTTCCTTAACTCCACAACCACATTTTAACTATCAGTGATACTGCTAATGTATAATACACACAAAAAAATTAAATAACAAAGACAGCAATTCACATGCTGATGAATGGTAGGTGGCATATGAACACAGTGAAGAGATCAGAAAGTACACTATCACATTATCACGTTAGTTTCTAAGTTTACATTACTACATTAGTTTTTAAGTGTGTGTGTGTGTGTGTGTGTGTGTGTGTGTGTGTGTGTTTAACAAAAACAGTTTGAAAGCTGGAGCAATGATCTGATTTTTTTAAATGCGTCTATGCATTACCCATCATTTACGGGAAAGTGTGTGTTGTCTTTCCTAATTTTTGTTAATTCTCCATCCTGAAATTTCTAACAACAAAATACAAAATAATTGTGTGTGTTCATCTTGCCTTGAATTACGGAATGAGTTTCTCTTTTTTGTGATTTTTTGTAGCTGGTAGTACCTTCCATTTTCCATCAATTATCTAATCAATATCATTATGGATTAAGGAGAATACTTGCAAAAAAATTAGAAACAATAATGAAAATATTTATGGAAAAAGAAAATTACCTAAAACTGTAACAGTGATGTAATTATTGTACTTCACAAGAAGAGACAAACAAGACAAAAAAAAACTAAATAATATATGCCTTGTATCTGCTAGCTCAAGATATTCACTAAATTTATCATCAAATCACACAGACAAAAAAAAAATAGTTTTTCATCATAAAATGGGGGAAATTTGCTTTATATGTAGATAAAGTACAATGGAACATTTGCAGGTCACTGATTCAAATCTCTTCTCTTGTCTGTTATTTGCAGATTTTGAGGGGGCTTTTCATTCAGTTTTGAACAAATCTGCACTAACAGCCTTTAAGAAATACGACACTGATTCAACCTATGTTAGTATATATAAACTCTTTGCCTCTGTATATGTCTGCTTGTGTCTGTATATGTGTGGATGGATATGTGTGTGTGTGTGTGTGTGTGTGTGTGTGTGTGTGTGTGTGTGTGTGTGCGCGCGCGCGCGCGAGAGTGTATACCCGTCCTTTTTCCCCCTAAGGTAAGTCTTTCCGCTCCCGGGATTGGAATGACTCCTTACCCTCTCCCCTAAAACACAAATCCTTTCGTCTTTCCCTCTCCCTCCCTCTTTCCTGACGAGGCAACCGTTGGTTGTGAAAGCTAGAATTTTGTGTGTATGTTTGTGTGTCTATCGGCGTGCCAGCACTTTCGTTTGGTAAGTCACATCATCTTTGTTTTTAGATATATTTTTTCCCACGTGGAATGTTTCCTTCTATTATATATATATATATATATATATATATATATATATAAAAACAAAGATGAGGTGACTTACCGAACAAAAGCGCTGGCAGGTCGATAGACACACAAACAAACACAGACATACACACAAAATTCAAGCTTTCGCAACAAACTGTTGCCTCATCAGGAAAGAGGGAAGGAGAGGGGAAGACGAAAGGAAGTGGGTTTTAAAGGAGAGGGTAAGGAGTCATTCCAATCCCGGGAGCGGAAAGACTTACCTTAGGGGGAAAAAAGGACAGGTATACACTCGCACACACGCACATATCCATCCACACATACAGACACAAGCAGACATATTTAAATATCCACGCACATATCCATCCACACATACAGACACAAGCAGACATATTTAAATATGTCTGCTTGTGTCTGTATGTGTGGATGGATATGTGCGTGTGTGCGAGTGTATACCTGTCCTTTTTTCCCCCTAAGGTAAGTCTTTCCGCTCCCGGGATTGGAATGACTCCTTACCCTCTCCCTTAAAACCCACTTCCTTTCGTCTTCCCCTCTCCTTCCCTCTTTCCTGATGAGGCAACAGTTTGTTGCGAAAGCTTGAATTTTGTGTGTGTGTTTGTGTTTGTTTGTGTGTCTATCGACCTGCCAGCGCTTTTGTTCGGTAAGTCACCTCATCTTTGTTTTTATATATAATTTTTCCCACGTGGAATGTTTCCTTCCATTATATATATATATATATATATATATATATATATATATATATATATAAGGTTTGGGTGCAATGACTCTTTTAACATAGGTGGTTAGGCTTAACGTATGGTAATCAATTTTATTGTCTCTTCTCTTCCCATCCATCTTACTATTCTATGATACACTCTTTCTCCACCTTGACAAGCAAATGTTGCCTGTGAAACAGTTATAAAACATCTGACCATCCCCACCCAAAAACTTTTTGTACAGAAGCAAAATACAAAATGTTTGAAACAAATGTTGTTTAGCTACCAGGGTAAAATTAATCAGCATGATTACCTTCCTTGTAAATTTCTTTGTTATGAAGAGATAAACAGCAATGAGTCTTTTTTTAATAGCACCATATTTGTTTTATTCAGTAATACACTTCCTCCATCAAAACCTATTCAAGATGTGTCACAAAACTTACTGACTCTCCTGTACTAGTTCACAGTGCAGGTAACTGGGCAAAGTAACCCATCCACTTGTTGCAGTTGACAGTAAACAAATGGAAATACAAGGAAAGTGCACACCTGTATTTCAGTCAACCATCCTAAGTTAAATGTTTGTGCTAGTGCAACATACACCAATGGAAAATAGGTAGAAATGCTATTCATCTATGGAGCATGTAAGTTAACAGAACAGTAACTGCAATGTTTTACTTACAATACAGATACACGTTGTTATTTGAATGATATATGGTGTACAGCCAAGATAGCCCTCATTTAAGAACTGAATGGTTACAACATTGTGGTTGAAGGTAGCTATAATGTTACTAAGGAAGAGGAACTCTACAGAGAAAACTATCCTGACAAGAACCCACCTTCCAAACAGATGTTTTATTACCTTGTTGTGGTGTTTTTTACCCTGAGCACTTGAATTGTTTTCTAATACAGGAAGTGCAGGTGAATTTTGTTTTCTGTTTTTAATATAGTCATGTTTTTGTGGATGGTACACTGTGATATATTTTTGAACTGGCATTGAGGAGACAGACAGTGGTATATTGAATAAAAAATATAGAGAGCTATTTCAAGAAAGATGTAGTGCTGTTCGTATCTTCATAATGAATGTAGTTACTAGAAAAGGCAATAATGCTGACTGATATCACCCTGATAGCTAAACAACATTTGATTGGTATACTTTTTATTTTGCTTCTAATATACCCTGTATATAAGGTGAAATTCCAGTTCTGAGCTTATGAAACCATTACTGTCATCCACAGAAAGAAAATATTTGGAAGGTCACAATGGTGGGTGTAAGAGACCAGAGAATGAGAAGTATCCACCTGGTTGGAATACGCAATAGACAGGTTCTTCTCATTCTGGGGTCTTAGTTCCCCCCTCCCCACCCCCTCCTAACAATTTATCTTCTCTGAGTAACGAACCAACAGTCCCGAAAACTATGAAAATACATTTACAATTTTTTATTGTTGACAAAGACTCTGAAGAATATGAAAGAGTTGCCTAGCAATTGCAAAAAGTTGTAACATACCTCATCCATAGGCTGCAACTTCATTTTCTGTATTTTTACTAAGACCTCATAAGCAGTACGTAGACAAGTAGCCGCTTTGCTTCGGTACATCATAACATAGCTTGGTAGGTGTATGAACCAGATACTGTGGACAGAATGAAACTGTAAGGCCAAGCAATAGGGATACACGTTCACTATAAAAATAAACAGAAATCTGAGAATGTAGGCTCTCTCGGCATATACTGTTGGTCAAAGCTCTCGGGTACGTACCAGGGAGGCAGTGTTAAAATGCCATGACATTTCAATGAATGTCATACTCATAATCTTCTGGTGAAGTGTGAGATAAAGTGAGATATGCAGAAGCCGTTGAGATAAGCAGATACTGTATACTTACACCAATAGAGTGGTCCCCTCCACCTGGCTACAGGTGGACATGTATTGTCTGGTTGACAGGTGTGTAGGGCTGTGAGGCTGCAGTGGTAAGGGCAGTGGGCCCTCTACTCACATTTCTCTGCGAGCATTCTGGATGTGTCTTACAAGTTGAATGGGTTTGTCACATTCTTGTCTTATTGCTGCTAAGGCTGGATTCCATGCACACTTAGTTGGTGTTCTTCATCTCTGCTGACAAGATTGTTGTGAACCCATATTTCAATGGCTTCCTTCGTGACATTGTCCCGAGAGGCAACTGTTCGGCAAAGCACCTTGGTATTCTGGAAGTCAAGGTGTGGTCTTCCTTGAGGATATGCTCGGATACTGCTGAATTTTCTGTCTGCCCCAGGTGCACAAGCCTGATGTGCTCTTCATAGCCTTTCGAAATACAGCATTGTGTTTGCCAAGTGATGGTTATACTCTTGCTACATTCACTTTTAATGGGTCTTTTGCAAAGGCCAGCCACTCTTTCATCTTCAGTAGTGGTTGGAAGATGGTTTTTAGAGTGTACATCACCTGTGATAAAGGAAACCTTCTCAACGAACTACAGCACCTGAAGGAAGTATTCTGCAAAAATGGGTACAAAGAAGTGCAAATTAATAGGGTATTCAAGAAGAGACAAGATGCTCGAAACTGGTAAGAAGAAGAAGAACAAGACAAGAGGTATGCTTGCCTTCTGCACCTGGGACTACTCTCAAGAAGTTGCAAGACTATTCAAAAAATCCAACATGCAAACTGTCTTCTGATAACCAATGAAGATGAAAGAGCATCTAGGTTCTGTGAAAAACTTATTAAAAATGAATGTACCAGGAATGTATAGCATCATCTGTGATGTGGCCAACAGTACATCGGGAAAACACAACACTGTATTTCGAAATGTTGCAACGAGCAAATCGGGCATGTGCCCCTGGGACAGACAGAAAAATCACTGATAGCAGAGCATATCTTCAAGGAAGACCACACCTTGACTTCCAGAACACCAAGGTGCTCTGCTGCGCAACCAGCTATTGAGAAAGCATCATAAAGTAATCCATTGAAATACGGTTCATGACATTTTGTCAACAGAGATGAAGGATATCAACTTAGTGCAACTTGGCATCTGGCATCAGTTGCAATATGATAAGGGTGCAACCAGTACCATACAACTGCAAGACACAACCAGAATGCCCACACAGAGATGCAAATGGAGCACCTACTAGCCCCATCACTGCAACCTCAACCCCTTCTCGCCTGGGGTCCAGAGAACACACAACCACCCACAGCTTGGGGGTGGGGGGTGTGGGGGGTGGGGGGGTGGGGGGTGGGGGGTGGGGGGTCGGGGGGGGGGGGGGGGAGGACGCTTGGCCTGTATAATCACGGCATCCGCATATCTTGACACTTTGCCAGAAGATGACAAGGATGACACTCATTGAAATGTTGCAATACTTTAACACTGACACTGGCTGGAAACCCGAGAGCTTTTCACCAAACAGAAAATGGTTGTACATTCAAAACATATATCATTTTTTAGGATTTTGAATTAGTATTCCTTTTCCAATACACATACTTTTCTCATCAGCTATATCATGATAACAGAGAAAAAACTTCGCACATATATTAAAAACATAATGCTGATTATAACAGTGATTAACTTGACATGGTCCTTATGCCCTCACCTTCCTCCAATATTTTAACTGATCTACCTAGTCAAATTTAAGGGGACTTACAAAACTTTTTTGAAAATTTCTAAGTATGATTCCATCCATAATGCATATCTTAAGGTACATTTGTCTAGAGAACTGTGAAAGATACCGTATGTACATACAGGGCGAGTCAGGAGGAAAGATACATGCTTTGAGGGGCTTATTAGTGATTCTGAACAGAGTGCAGATGTTAAGTCTGCTATATGGTGAGCTGAAACCTATCCCTTTCATAATACTATCATTCCATCCTGGATTTTCCATTGTTTGATTCTGAACAAAAAACTTCATGTGGACATATGACCTATTTCAAATGGTCCCTACAACAGAACACAATTAATATCACTTTTATACATTTTTCATGAATAATTCTAAAACCACACCCTCTAGCGAAAATTTGCCACAGAACAAAATTAAACTACACTAAATTTCCTACAATAAAGGTTCAGTTCTTTTTTCTCTAGTATTAATAGTTTTTATGAAGGAAGAATACTGAAAATTCCACACAACGTGAACGAGCTGAAGTTTAGGTTACAGGTTCAGTGATGCTTCAAACAGCAAGGCATCAACACATGCAAAAAAGCCCACAGCTTGGAAGTTTGTGTGACCTTTACGGTGGGTTAATGATGTTACACTGGAACCAAATTTCATCACAATTCTACCCAATGCCACCATGGACATGTCACATGACAGGAAGGTCATAACAGTCCCAGTTACACACATTTCACCCATTATTTTGCTGCTTCTCTGATGGGGGTCACAACAGCGACACAAAGCACTGAAATTGCGCAGTTTTCTCATGGGTGGTCAAGGGGAACATTTCAGACACACAGAAGCTCAAAATTGATACAGAAATGCCTCAGGGGGTGACATAAAGCGTGCCAATTAGACCACTGCTTCCCTTGGGGTGTTGACTCCCAGATACTTGCAGTACGGTTAGCAACAGGACACTGTTCAACACTGCTGCCATACTGAGCTTTCAGTCCTACTCTAAGGACATTGCGGAGTTGTGACCACATTGAACATTATCTGACTCCTTTGGGATGTTGTGAGAGTGCAGTTTTTGTTCTGGTATACAAGGCATAAACACTAGGCACTGTTCAAAACCATTTAATGAAATTTGAATATGATCCAAAGCAGTGAAGGGGTTTCGTGCTTTTTCAGCACTTTTGTTTCATGCCCTCCTGTGGTGTGTGTGTGTGTGTGTGTGTGGGGGGGGGGGGGGGGGGGGGGGGCAGGCGCACGCGCACACACGTGCATGCGTTACATTATCACACCCATGAATAAAATGGCATTGGGTCCATCTAAGACCTCCCCACCTCCCCCTCGTTCGGCAACAGCCTCGGTGCCACTGCCTTATCTTTGTTGAACACTTTAAAAATATACCTTTCAGAAACTTTGATACAAATTTAGTCTCCCAGTTGCTCTAGAACATGGAGGTAGGCAAACCAAAGCTAAGGTGTGTCAAACAGGTTTCCTAACTCCTGTGCATTGGAATGAGAGACAATTACAAGTTCTTGAAAAAGTGACCCTTTAATTCAGTTGCACAATGTCTAATGATTAACTGACTAGTTAAAAATAATTGCTTATTTACAACTGTTAATATACATTTTATTACTTTTACATTTCTAACTAATCTGCTGCAAAAGAAGTCTCTCTGAGCTTGATGTTCCTGATCAAAAATGCCAGCACATTACTTTCTAAATGCAAAGCTAGTATCAGTCCATCATACCAGTATCACTGACAGGCACCTTTAAATGATAACAAGATTAAACATACCTGAAGCATGTTCCCAGAAGGTACTTAGCCCAGTGCTCAGGAGAAGAAGAATATTTTCTTGCTAATTTTTGTGACAACTTAATTTCATGCTTTGTTCTCCGAGCCATTGGACTTCCTGGAGCACCTCCACTTAGACGATGTGCTGCATTTAGAAACCCTTTAACATCCTTTTGTTTGAAGAGTAAAGGATTCAAATTAAAGCCCTGTTGACAACAGAAAATTAATGATGTTTGGAAAATGAACCACAAAGCTATGTGAATTGTATAGAAGTACAACAGTTAGGTACATAAACAAGATTGAAAACTTTGCTACGCTTCTGGGTTATGTATACCTTCAGAGCTAATTAAGCACAGAAGACAAACACACACATCTGCAAGGCTACACCGTTTTGGTTGAGAACTATGAACTTGCAATGCAGCTCGACTAGAGTGAGTAGTTTTAACTGTTGGAGTGGACTACGGGAGATCGGAGGGGTAGGAGAGGAGAAGAGACAGTTGGAGGGAAGAGTGACTGGTGGCTATGAGAGAGAGACCAAGGCAGGTAGGAATTTAACAGGTAGGCCACCCACAGTTAGCAGCTAACATTGGTCAGTGCCCCAGATGTCACTGAGGAGACAGCAGCACTGGGGACTCCAGTTCTGTATTGCAGTGTGCACTAAACTTGATGTTGTTTCTAGGTTATTTCTTGCACCAATTGTAAACTGTTGCATTTTCTAGCTCTGGTACATTTTAAAACAACTACTGTTCAAATCAGTCAAACTGGAAGTGCTAAATAGTAAGATGATTAAAAATAAAATGACACTGCTCAAATTAGCAGAATGTTGCAGAAATAGTTTTACCACCCCATAGGGTTGTGTACATTTACCTAGTAAAATAACTGTCAACAACAACATAAATACCATTTTCACAACAGTAAAATTTCAAATCAGATATTCTGTGAGAAGGCATGGGATGGGGAGGGGACATTTAAACGATAGTAGTGCAAGGTGTTTAATCTGTAATACTAAAAGAGAGACAGTCCACAGAACGTTTCTTCTTGCTGCATTCCTCTTAACAGCCACCCTTTCTGTCAGCTCTCCTGTCTAAATGCCTTATCCAAATAAAATTTCTTACCCCCACATACAAGAAAATGACCTTTTCTGTTAATTTTGTCAAACTGAGAATGTATCAGTATTTTCATCACCTTTTTGTGCTTCCAAATATGTTACTTGTGAAAAGTGGTGAAAATATGCTTGAACTCTAAGAATATAGTCAGCCACTGAGGTGTTGGATATGTAATACCTCCTTTAATAATCACAGTAATCCAGATTAAAACTGTGTGCTGGACCGAGACTCGAACTGGGACCTTTGCCTTCAAGGTCCCAGTTTGAGTCTCAGTCCGCGCACAGTTTTAATCTGCCAGGAAGTTTCATATCAGCTCACGCACTGCTGCAGAGAGAAAAATCTCACACAGTAATCCAGTCTTTAACAGCAATTTCTTTTACAGCAGACTGACACTTCATTTGAAGGCAAAGCCATGTACTGTGTGCCACATCGTCAGTGAGTTATGCTGAACTGCTGTTAAAGTCAATATTTAGAGCCCAGCTATCTTCACTTTTATTTTGTCAATTGTTGTCATTGTTGTTGTGGTCTTCAGTCTAAAAACTGGTTTGATGTGGCTCCATGCTATTCTGTCCTGTGCGCCCCCCTCCACACACACACACACACACACACACACACACACACACACACTCTTCATTCCAACACTAAATTGGTGATGCCTTATGTCTCAGAATGTGTCCTATCAACCAATTCCTTCTTCTAGTCAGGTTGGACACACATTTCTTTTCTGCAAAATTATTTTCAGTACCTTCTGATTAGTTATGTGATCTATCCATCTTCAGTAGCAACACATTTCAAAAGTTTCTATTCTCTTCTTGTCTAAACTGTTTTCATCCATGTTTCACTGCCATACATGGCTACATTCCAGACAAATATCTTCAGAAACAGACTTCCTAACACTTAAATCTATATTCAATCTTAACTAATTTCTCTTATTCAGAAATGTCTTCTTGCCATTGCCAGTCTTCATTTTATATCTTCTCTACTTTGGCCATCACCAGTTATTTTGATGCCCAAATAGCAAAACTCATCTTTGTAATCATTATCAATTAAACTGCCACCTAATTTGATGCGTAACTGGCAATAAAGAAAATTATTGTAAATTGAATTTTACTTTCTGCTAATGTATTTAGATACTTGTGTTAAGAGCAATTTTTTTTAAAGCATGTAACTATTTGAGGAGACAGAAGCATCTTTTACCCTGATGTGCAGTTCAATGCTCCAATGAAGAACGAAGAACGAAGCAACCCGAGTACAGTAAAAGAGGTAACAAACTAAATTAGAACTGTAGAAAAACTTTTCAAAACCTTTGATGGGGTAACTGTTCTTACCTTCAATAAAATGAATACTGACAGTCGAATAAGTTACGTTTACGAGGAGGGGGGATCCGAGGAAGATCCCTATGCCACATGTTGTGAAGCAGCTATTTCAATCGGACATGTTGTAGTCAGTGGAGTGTTTTGCAAATGGGTAATGAATTCTGCTCTTGGCTGCAGTTTGGTGGTGATAATTCATTTGGGAGGACAAATGCCCGTATAAAGGCTGGGCAGAAGTTACAGCAAAGCTGGTATATGACAAGAATGGTTTCACAGCTGGCACTGCCTCTGAGATAGGCTAAGATATGCTTCTGATGGGATTGAAATAGGATGTCCCGAGCGGATACATTGGACAGATGTTGCAACTGGGACTTAAATAGAAGCATGATGCATGTGGCAAGGAGGTAGCAGTATGTGTGGCGTAAGGCTGGACCAGGATACTTTGTACATTGGCAGCAGAATCCCGGTTTGGGTGTGTAGTAAGGATTATGGGTGTGATGTTCCTCATTGACAGGTGTGATAAGTAGTGAAAGCAACGTTGAGGGACATGGTTAAGTTGTTCCAACCCAGAGTGATATTGAGTAATTGAGGAGTTTGGGGGGGGGGGGGGGGGAGGGGAGGGGAGGGTGGAGGCGCTTCTATGCAAATGGTTCATGGAGTTGGTAAGGGGAATACTGGCGTGTTGGATATGGCATGGGAGATCTATTTGCGGACTAGATTTGGAGGGTCAGGAGTGTCAATGAAGTGTCTGTTGCCTGTCGCCCCCCTCATCCCAATAACAGGTAATCACTCTCACCCGGGGTCTCAGTGCTCTGTCCTCCCTGTTTAACCTTCCCTAACCCCCCCATGAACCATGGACCTTGCCGTTGGTGTGGAGGCTTGCGTGCCTCAGCGATACAGATAGCCGTACCGTAGGTGCAACCACAACGGAGGGGTATCTGTTGAGAGGCCAGACAAACGTGTGGTTCCTGAAGAGGGGCAGCAGCCTTTTCAGTAGTTGCAAGGGCAACAGTCTGGATGATTGACTGATCTGGCCGTGTAACAATAACCAAAACGGCCTTGCTGTGCTGGTACTGCGAACGGCTGAAAGCAAGGGGAAACTACAGCCGTAATTTTTCCCGAGGGCATGCAGCTTTACTGTATGATTACATGATGATGGCGTCCTCTTGGGTAAAATATTCCGGAGGTAAAATAGTCCCCCATTCGGATCTCCGGGCGGGGACTACTCAAGAGGATGTCGTTATCAGGAGAAAGAAAACTGGGGTTCTACGGATCGGAGCGTGGAATGTCAGATCACTTAATTGGGCAGGTAGGTTAGAAAATTTAAAAAGGGAAATGGATAGGTTAAAGTTAGATATAGTGGGAATTAGTGAAGTTCGGTGGCAGGAGGAACAAGACTTCTGGTCAGGTGACTACAGGGTTATAAACATAAAATCAAATAGGGGTAATGCAGGAGTAGGTTTAATAATGAATAAAAAAATAGGAGTGCGGGTAAGCTACTACAAACAGCATAGTGAACGCATTATTGTGGCCAAGATAGATACGAAGCCCACACCTACTACAGTAGTACAAGTTTATATGCCAACTAGCTCTGCAGATGACGAAGAAATTGAAGAAATGTATGATGAAATAAAAGAAATTATTCAGATTGTGAAGGGAGACGAAAATTTAATAGTCATGGGTGACTGGAATTCGATTGTAGGAAAAGGGAGAGAAGGAAACGTAGTAGGTGAATATGGATTGGGGCTAAGAAATGAAAGAGGAAGCCGCCTGGTAGAATTTTGCACAGAGCACAACTTAATCATAACTAACACTTGGTTTAAGAATCATGAAAGAAGGTTGTATACATGGAAGAACCCTGGAGATACTAAAAGGTATCAGATAGATTATATAATGGTAAGACAGATATTTAGGAACCAGGTTTTAAATTGTAAGACATTTCCAGGGGCAGATGTGGACTCTGACCACAATCTATTGGTTATGACCTGTAGATTAAAACTGAAGAAACTGCAAAAAGGTGGGAATTTAAGGAGATGGGACCTGGATAAACTAAAAGAACCAGAGGTTGTACAGAGATTCAGGGAGAGAATAAGGGAGCAATTGACAGGAATGGGGGAAATAAATACAGTAGAAGAAGAATGGGTAGCTTTGAGGGATGAAGTAGTGAAGGCAGCAGAGGATCAAGTAGGTAAAAAGACGAGGGCTAGTAGAAATCCTTGGGTAACAGAAGAAATATTGAATTTAATTGATGAAAGGAGAAAATATAAAAATGCAGTAAGTGAAGCAGGCAAAAAGGAATACAAACGTCTCAAAAATGAGATCGACAGGAAGTGCAAAATGGCTAAGCAGGGATGGCTAGGGGACAAATGTAAGGATGTAGAGGCCTATCTCACTAGGGGTAAGATAGATACCGCCTACAGGAAAATTAAAGAGACCTTTGGAGATAAGAGAACGACTTGTACGAATATCAAGAGCTCAGATGGAAACCCAGTTCTAAGCAAAGAAGGGAAAGCAGAAAGGTGGAAGGAGTATATAGAGGGTCTATACAAGGGTGATGTACTTGAGGACAATATTATGGAAATGGAAGAGGATGTAGATGAATATGAAATGGGAGATATGATACTGCGTGAAGAGTTTGACAGAGCACTGAAAGACCTGAGTCGAAACAAGGCCCCAGGAGTAGACAATATTCCATTGGAACTACTGACGGCTGTGGGAGAGCCAGTCCTGACAAAACTCTACCATCTGGTGAGCAAGATGTATGAAACAGGCGAAATACCCTCAGACTTCAAGAAGAATATAATAATTCCAATCCCAAAGAAAGCAGGTGTTGACAGATGTGAAAATTACCGAACTATCAGTTTAATAAGTCACAGCTGCAAAATACTAACACGAATTCTTTACAGACGAATGGAAAAACTAGTAGAAGCCAACCTCGGGGAAGATCAGTTTGGATTCCGTAGAAACACTGGAACACCTGAGGCAATACTGACCTTACGACTTATCTTAGAAGAAAAATTAAGGAAAGGCAAACCTACGTTTCTAGCATTTGTAGACTTAGAGAAAGCTTTTGACGATGTTGACTGGAATACTCTCTTTCAAATTCTAAAGGTGGCAGGGGTAAAATACAGGGAGCGAAAGACTATTTACAATTTGTACAGAAACCAGATGGCAGTTATAAGAGTCGAGGGACATGAAAGGGAAGCAGTGGTTGGGAAGGGAGTAAGACAGGGTTGTAGCCTCTCCCCGATGTTGTTCAATCTGTATATTGAGCAAGCAGTAAAGGAAACAAAAGAAAAATTCGGAGTAGGTATTAAAATTCATGGAGAAGAAATAAAAACTTTGAGGTTCGCCGATGACATTGTAATTCTGTCAGAGACAGCAAAGGACTTGGAAGAGCAGTTGAATGGAATGGACAGTGTCTTGAAAGGCGGATATAAGAAGAACATCAACAAAAGCAAAACAAGGATAATGGAATGTAGTCTAATTAAGTCGGGTGATGCTGAGGGAATTAGATTAGGAAATGAGGCACTTAAAGTAGTAAAGGAGTTTTGCTATTTGGGGAGCAAAATAACTGATGATGGTCGAAGTAGAGAGGATATAAAATGTAGGCTGGCAATGGCAAGGAAAGCGTTTCTGAAGAAGAGAAATTTGTTAACATCCAGTATTGATTTAAGTGTCAGGAAGTCATTTCTGAAAGTATTCGTATGGAGTGTAGCCATGTATGGAAGTGAAACATGGACGATAAATAGTTTGGACAAGAAGAGAAATTGAAGCTTTCGAAATGTGGTGCTACAGAAGAATGCTGAATATTAGATGGGTAGATCACATAACTAATGAGGAAGTATTGAATAGGATTGGGGAGAAGAGAAGTTTGTGGCACAACTTGACCAGAAGAAGGGATCGGTTGGTAGGACATGTTCTGAGGCATCAAGGGATCACCAATTTAGTATTGGAGGGCAGCGTGGAGGGTAAAAATCGTAGAGGGAGACCAAGAGATGAATACACTTAACAGATTCAGAAGGATGTAGGTTGCAGTAGGTACTGGGAGATGAAAAAGCTTGCACAGGATAGAGTAGCATGGAGAGCTGCATCAAACCAGTCTCAGGACTGAAGGCCACGACAACAACAAACAACCAATTTTTTGATAATACTTCGGCATTCAGGACAAGGGATTATCAATCACTGCAGATGCATCATCCATTGGTAACAAGACTCTTTATTGAGGATGGTGTGGCAACTATCAAAATTGTGGTATTTTTGTCGATTAATGAGCTTGATACAAAGGTTTTTATGGAGACACCAAGAGAGGTGGTTTTCAAAACAATCAAGAAGATGGAACACTGAGCTGCAAGGACCATATGAAAGGGATGCAAGAGAAGGTGTTGGTGATGTGGAGGTATGAGGATAGAATGCCTTTATCACAGGATCAGATCATGACGATCTCATTGATGAACTTGAGCCAGACAAGGGGTTTGGAATCTTGGGTGGCTAGGAAGGTTTACTCTAGATGGGCTATGAAGATCACCTGCAGATTTATCTTGGCTAATTATCTATTGGAAAACCCTACAAAGCTATGGTCCTGTGAAAAGTGAATTATAGTATCAAAACTTTTCATATAGTCTCTTGTAGATCAGTTTGTTTTTGAAACAGAAGACACTAGACACAAACCAAAATTCTACGTTTAAATATGCATTCATTCACGAGGATCCTACTACCATGGCACTGTCCAACCAGCGCAAAATCTTATAATGGTTGACACTGAAATAAACACCCCTAGTAATGGAAAACAATAACTACTCAAACTGAACAAGGTATCAAAACTTACTGAAATCCCCACTAGATTTTATATTAAATATTTTATGTTAGCAGAAGAGCCAACACCGTGTTACGATCGGAGGCCGATATGCACGCGTTTTAGCTCATGCAGGCTGGTGTGAGGAGGGAAGAACTATACTGACATGAGCTCTGGAACATGACAAGGAATGAAAATTCAGAAAGCGGACGTAATTAGTTTGATACTTAACTTTAATCCATTAATGATGAACGTCGCTCTTGACGGTACATGATTCACAATATTATCCGTTCAGAATACATTCTTGAAGATAGTAATTATAGTAACTGAATATGGTGCCTTGCTAGGTAGTAGCAAATGACGTAGCTGAAGGCTATGCTAAACTGTTGTCTCTGCAAATGAGAGCATATGTAGCCAGTGAACCATTGCTAGCAAAGTTGGCTGTACAACTGGGGCGAGTGCTAGGGAGTCTCTTTAGACTAGACCTGCTGTGTGGCGGCACTCAGTCTGCAATCACTTATAGTGGCGACACGCGGGTCCGACGTATACTAACGGACTGCGGCCGATTTAAAGGCTACCACCTAGCAAGTGTGGTGTCTGGCGGTGACACCACAAAATATTGTCCAGAATTAATACCTTTCCTAGTGCATCATGGATTGTACAGAATTACTGATTATTTTTAGGTGTAACGTATTCTAAAACAGTGTTCTCACCATGGTTTAACCAAAATTCATTGTAAATTAATTAAATGGAAGGTATTACTTTCTTGCCATTTTTAGTATTTACAAAGAAAACTAAATGAAGAATGCCCTCTCAGGGAATGTACAACATGCCTGAAATAATAAATACAATATATTGAAGAGTCCTTTAGCGTGATTTAAAAGAATCATGTTATTAAAATACCTTTCTTTTACCTCGAGTATTCTATATTATCAATACAATGTCACATACACAACCAGTATACAATGATTTTATACACATAATATATCTTTGAAAGGGGAAATAATATATTACAATATTACTTGGCAATGCGTATAGCGATCGTGGTCTTCAACATTAATATGATGACCATCAGGTATGCTATAAAATGATATTGATCTCAATATATATCCGTAAAATTCTCAGTCTCTTCCAGATTGTTGCTGCTAAGCTTTGGCTAAAAACACTTATTTCTGCTCATAAGTGAGATATATTCTCTCTCTCTCTCTCTCTCTCTCTCTCTCTCTCTCTCTCTCTCTCTCTCTCTCTCTCTTTTTTTTTTTTTTTTTTAAATCTATGGCACATGAAATAAGGACACAGAACATATACAGAGTTAATAAATATCAAAATAACACAGACCTCATATGAATATGTCACTCCTGGTGATAATCCAGTTGGCTCTGGTGGTGGAATGAACACAGTGCGTTCACTATGTTGAGACTCATCCATTTCTAAGAGGCGACACTCACCATCATCATCAACCTAACACAACCAAAAACAGACTTGAAACAGATGGTACATTCATTATTTCAGCATGCTCTGTGGATCCCATAATCAATGAGAAACTACAGGGATGCTCTTAGAAAATACGCTGATAGACAAAAATCATGGTCATGCGGAATGAAAACATATGTGAACAAGCAAATACACCATTAATAGTAATACAAGAACAAAAGTCACCTTCTCTGTACATTCATCAAAAAATGCCCAACTTGCATCCATATCCGAAACGAATGAGCGCTCTTCTATAAACCGTATGAACATCTGGGTTTTCATCACATAGGTGAAAAATTTATGATTATTCTTATCTCTGGAGCGAAGGAAGCCTTTAAAAAGAAAACAATTATTTCAGATAAAAACAAGATAATAAAATTTCTGAAATATGTATACAATTTAACTTTATGAAAATTTGCCTGCCCACCACAAAAATTGCACATTTGATTAAGTATCTTGCTACATTTATTTACTGTAGAGGCCTGTTCAAAAAATTCTGGAACCATGTCCACAAAATTTTTCTGTGCTTATACTTCACTTATTGTGCATGGTCTCCTTTGAAATACACTCCTCCACAACTGATACACCACTCCCAACACCATTTCTTCTTCTGGAAGCAGTCTTGGTATGCCGCTTGCTGGATTGCGTGAAGTGCCGTCTGCAAATATTCTTTTATCTGATCTACCATTGCAAATTGTCATCCTTTCAATGGGGTTTTCAACTTTAAAATAAAAATAAAAGTTCATAGAGGCCAGGCCTGGAGGGTTTGGAGATGAGGCGGCACAGTGACTTCATTTTTGTGCAACAGTCAGGCACAATGGGGAAGAATGTGCGGGTGTGTTATTATGATACACGAGCCATGAACTGTCCCACCACATTTCATGCCATTTCCTTCTCACATTTTCTTGCAGGCTTCGTAACACGTCCCAATAGTACTATCCATTAACAGTTTGTCCCTGTGGCATGAATTCTTGATGAGCTAATCCTTCAAAGTCGAAGAAAATTATCAGCTTGGCATTGGCATTTGACGTAACGTGATGCGATTTTTTTTGGTCTTGGAGAAACTTTTCCAACCTACTGTGAAGATAGAGCCTTGGCCTCAACATCATAAACATAGACTCATGTCTCATCATCATAGATTGCAATGCCTTCCTGGTCTTGGCTCGTGAGCCGTAGGACGAACTTGATGGCAACACAATGCATTCCAGGGTGCTGTCTCTGGATTCATGACATGATCCAACTGGAATGCTATATTTTCCTGCAACCTCTCTGACAGTCAGTCTTCGATTGGCAGGCACAATTTCATTGACATTCCTGACATGAGCATTGACGATAGATTTTAAGGGGACTTTGAATGAGGGTCATCTTTAACTTCTGTTCGGCTATTTTGAAACTGTGTAAACCATATGTAAGACTGATTACAGCTTAACCACTCATCACAGTAGGCTTCCTGCACCATTTGGTGTATCTCTGTAAAGGTTTTCTCAAGTTTCATGCAAAATTTAATGCAGACGTGTTGCTCCTCTAACTCTGTCATCTCAAAATTCACTAACTGTGAGACACAGCTCTCTACACAATACAGCACTGAACAATAAACAGACATACAACAATGAAACTTCCTGCAGTTAAACATTAAATACAGGCATGTCCAGGGATGCCAACTGCACTTCGCTCCAACACGCCATTGCTGTGAAATTACAAATGTTCTGGAATTTATTGGACAGACCTCATACACAGTAATATGAGAGATTGCACAAGCAGCGTGTAGCTGCCTGGGCAGCATTAGAAAGGCCGCTAAACGAACTTCTAAAACAGGAGAAGCACTACTTACTTCCACTGAAGATTCATCTCACATTAATAACTACTACTCTGTGAAGCAATCATGACAGGGGGGGCTAGCTGATGAAACTTCTTAATGTTAAATTACTGTTCAAGTTTTTTAAACTGTTTAATTAGTGTGTATTTTGCAAAACAAATAAATAATATGAGTACACAAAAACAATTTGTTTTTATCAAACTAATATGTGAATTACAATTTGTGCTTCTCAAGATGTAAATCTGCACTGTGTACTTTGTATATGGGAGATATGTCGGAAATTTACATCATAGTCACAATAATTTTTAAACTAATAAAGAATAATATATGAGTAAAATGGTATTTATATATAAGTAAATGATATATATTATTATCAGTCCACCCTACATGAAGCCATCTATTTCTGTAGTGGTGCTTCATACAGCTTTATTTTCAGTGGAACGAACTTCATTTGCATTAGCGTGGTCCCTTTTAATAAGCTACACACTTTCATTTGAGGAGCCTGGGCATACAGATTAAGATGGATACAAAGCATAAAGTTTTTTTTTCATTTCTGTTGACATGTATATGAACAAAATGATTTTCCTCAATCAATTCATATCTGGTGTAAAAAAAAGATGATAATTTCATAGCTATATAGTGATTGGAGAGTTAATAGTTGTGGGGTTTTAAATAATGGATGATATAGTTCTTTGTTATGCACAGTGCACATATTCTGAATGACCTTTTTTGGTATGTTTAGTACTCATATTATGTTAGCATAATCTCCCCAAAAAATAATACAACATTTAAAAATAGATTTTTAAGTACCTTCTATATGTGCCTTTTTGTGTGACCATGTTAGTTGCAGTTGATCTTACTTGCATGAAAAATGCAAAGTTGCTTTATTTGTTTGCTGGGTACTGTTGTCTGTCTGTCTAAATTCAGTCCTATGAATTTCTTCTATGTCTTCATTGTTGTGAATAGTATTTGATTATTTGGTTCTGAATTGTACCATGTGTGTTTTAGATGTGTTCACATCGAACGAATTTAACTAAAACACATTTTTGTGAGCTATTGTGAATACTAAGCACTGATTCGGGATTTTTTTCTGCATCTCAGTTTTCAACTAACACATAAGCATTGCCTGCAATAAACTGATAAGAAACCAATATTTATTAGTACTGCTTGCATTTTGATTATATGGTTCTGAATTGTATCATGTGCGTTTTAGATGTGTTCACATCCAACGAATTTAACTGAAACCATTTTTCTGGGCTGTTGTGAATACTGAGAACTGATTCAGGAAACTTTCGTGCATCTCAATTTTCCACTAACACATAAGAATTGCCTGCAAAAAAAGATAAGTAACATGTTTACTAGTAAGTGATCCAGAATAGAAGCAGGACTAGGTCTATTATGGAAGCTTACGGGGTACCCTGAGATAATGTCCTACAGCCTGAACAATAATTTGTGCAGTTTAAAGTAATGGTTCCTCTTTACTTTTTGTTCCATAATATGTTGGTGTGCTGGCATACTTCTACTTGAGGTGAGCAGACAGTCTGCAACGAGTGTTCGATGAAGTAGGTTATGTCACAAAGGACAGTATTACAATTTTTGAATAAAAGACCATACAAAATGCATAATGTTGAACAGATATTATTGCAATAGCAACATTACCATTAACTGAGGGAATTAATCTTAATGTACAGGAAATTGTGACATAATGTAACATATGTTCTGTAATTCTGCTGCTTGATAACTCAAGGACATATGATCGACTTTTATAAATGGAGGCAATAAAAGTATATAACACTTCAACAATTTCATATTAATTTTCAAGATTATTACGATACTGCTTAATTCCCAAATAACTTGCACTTGGGGTAATCCAAGAGCCCAAAGTCACTGGATTAGAAGATGGGAGGACTTTATACAGATGAAATCAGCTGAGTGGTCTGTCAGCAACAGAGCAGAATGTTTAAAGTGCATCTGGAATTTGGATAAGATCCCCACATCATGGATTATCAACCAGTCTATATACTTACAATAACAGTTGTAAAACTGGGCAATGTTATACCCTGTTGTGTCATTGACTCACTTGTGATTAATTATGCAATATCTTGTAGTCTGCAACAAGAGCCACAGTGTGATGACATGGCCGAAATATAACTATTTAATTACATTTTTCAACTGTGCTACTTTGTCAAAAACCGATTTAATATTTATTTATGTATATCCAATCCAAACCATATACTTTGCTGCCGATGTATGCCACAACAGTTACATAACATGTCCACAGTTGTAATATTTATTTATGTACACCTATTCCTTATCATTTACTTTGCTTTCAATGTATACCACAATATTTACATAATATCACTGCAGTAACACTTTATAACAAACTGGCTGCTCATTTGTTTATCTTAATTTTAATAAGTTCTTAAAGAGTAAGTAATTGAACAACAGTAATTTGTAAATTCCTACTGTCACATATATGTATATATCGAAATATCTGTGAGAGTGGAAGTCTTTGGCATTGTTATTGTTGCATTATCACCATCTTTGTATATACACTTCCATATGGTGAAACTTCTTGATGTGTAAGATTATGTGTATTCACATACGTGAAAAAAAGTGCATCATACAGCCATCACTGTTGCATGATCGCAAGCAGTCAGCACTGGAATATAACAGCGTGGATTTTTCAACTAAGTTACCAAAAACATCTTTACTTTAATAATTTGTTTACATCATTTAAAATCATTGTGAGGCCAAATTACACTTATAAGACACTGTCTATCTTGTTTCATTTGTAGGGCACCACCACCCCAAAGAAATTTCATCATTTGGGAAAACAGAATGCCAAAGCTAAGGGTAAAATGTATCACAACATGAACCAGTTGTCTGAAGATGAACCTGTCAGTTTGAAACCAATAATAGCGCTATTTAAATAAACAGCACTGTAGAAAGTGACTGGTTGCTGTTGTCTTCTTTGTTAAGACTCAACCTGTATTTTTAAACTAGTTTTACTGTCTTTTTAAATAAGACTGACTGCTGCAATTGCAATTACAATTACCATTACCATACTGCACTGTGGTCATTTGTTGTTTACTGGTATTGTCTGGTATTGTTCCTAATTAGCAGTGATAAGTATAAGGGGAGCTAAATTTATTAAACTCCTTTTTGGGTTTGCCGCGGTGCTTCAGGACATTTTAAAATTAACTCACACTGCAGTGAAATTTATTACTAAATACAACTGCTGTGATTTTGCAATTAAGACTGATTTAAGTCTGCTGCTGATGCTTAACATCCTACATTTTGCTCACTTAAAGTGTAATTTTGCTTACTGTTACGTTACCAGATTTGTAGAGATATTGCATAATGTAATTGGAGGGTATTCACTGAAGACTACATAATTTTCAGTAAATGCCTCTGGTGCTAGCATAATAAAATGTTCTTTGAACTATAGTGCTAAGCTCATGTATTTTTCACCACTTTCACTGTTCAGTAATAAAAATGTCAGATCTTCTGAATCAAATTACTATGCAATGAGATTTTATTACTTGCATGATTCATTCATTAAATGTGTTCAACAGACCCCTTCAAAAATGAGAACCTACAGGGATGGGGAATGACTCATGGCACACAGTGTTGTTGGGGACTTCAGTCCAAAGACTGGTTTGATGGGATTCTCCATGCCACTCTATCCTATGCATGCCTCTTCATCTCCGAATAACTACTGCAACCTACATCCTTCTAATCTGCTTACTTTATTCGTTTCCTTGTTTCCTTCAAGGACCCCCTCCCCCTCCAAACTTCCCTCAAATACTAAATTGGTGATCCTTCAATGTCACAGAATGTGTCCTATCAGGCGATTCTTTCTTCTCATCAGTTGTGCTACAAATTTCTTTGCTCCCCAGTTCTATTCAGTACCTCCTCATTAGTTACGTGATCTACCCATCTATTTCCAGAATTCTTCTGTAGCACCACATTTCAAAAGGTCTAATCTCTTCTTGTCTAAGCGATTTATCATCAATGTTTCACTTCCATACATGGCTACAAATACGTTCAGAAAAGACTTCCTAACACTTAAATCTATATTTGATATTAACTAATTTCTCTTATTCAGAAATGCCTTTCTTGCCTTTGCCAGTCTACATTTTATATCCTCTCTATTTCGGTCATCATCAGTTATTTTGTTGCCCAAACAGCAAAACACATATAATTCTCTGAGTGTCTTGTTTCCTTATGTAAAATCCCCTTAGCATTGCCTGATTTAATTTGACTACATTCCTCTACCCTTGTTTTGCATTTGCTTAGATTCCTCTTATATCCTTCTTTCAAGATACTCCCCATTCCATTCAACAGTTCTTCCAAGTTGTTTGCTGTCTCTGACAGAATTACAATGTCATTGGCAAACCTCCAAGCTTGTATTTCTTCTGCCTGAACTTTAATTCCTTCTCCAAATTTTTCTTTGATTTTCTTTACTGCTTACTCAATGTACAGATTGAATAACATTTCAGATACGCTACAACCCTGCCTCATTCACTTCTTAATCTCTGTTCCTCTTTCATGCCCCTCAACTCTCTGTAAATAGAGAGATATTGCATAATGTAATTGGAGGGTATTCACTGAAGACTACATAATTTTCAGTAAATGCCTCTGGTGCTAGCATAATAAAATGTTCTTTGAACTATAGTGCTAAGCTCATGTATTTTTCACCACTTTCACTGTTCAGCAATAAAAATGTCATATCTTCTGAATCAGATCACAGGATTTTTGGTAACCGTGATAGCGTTACGGAGATGTTTAACAAACTCAAGTGGCAGACTCTGCAAGAGAGGCGCTCTGCATCGCGGTGTAGCTTGCTCGCCAGGTTTCGAGAGGGTGCGTTTCTGGATGAGGTATCGAATATATTGCTTCCCCCTACTTATACCTCCCGAGGAGATCACGAATGTAAAATTAGAGAGATTAGAGCGCGCACGGAGGCTTTCTTCCCGCGAACCATACGCGACTGGAACAGGAAAGGGAGGTAATGACAGTGGCACGTAAAGTGCCCTCCGCCACACACCGTTGGGTGGCTTGCGGAGTATAAATGTAGATGTAGATGTAAATGCTGTACAAGTAATATATGATCAGGTTGCCCTCCATGGGGTGGGTGCACGCAACGACTGTGGTTATATTGGGTTAGATACAGCAGCAATCAGTCGTAGAATTAAGTTGCTTTAATATGACATTTATAGTCACAACGCAGATCAGATTTCGACCTGTGTCAGGTCATTATCAATGCTAAAACAAATACAAGAGTATATATTACAATGTGATTTACAAAAGTTAGAAGTCCATCACATCGTTGTCTTTTAATGTTAACATTACATTCCAGTGCGGAATTGTAGCAGCTGTTCGTGCTCAAGCGAATGCTTACACAGTTCAACTATTACTGTCATAAAATTATATGTTAGTTTCACAGCACACGATCTGCGTTGTGACTATAAATGTCATATTAAAGCAGCTTAATTCTATGACTGATTGCTGCTCTATCTAACCTAGTAATATATGTTCTTTTGCTCTATATATTTTACCACTTCTACCCTCAGAATTTCAAAAAGTGTATTCCACTCAACACTGTCAAGCATTTTCTCCAAATTTACAAAAGCTGTAAACATAGGTTTTTCTTTCCTTAACCTATGTTCAAACCTGCCAGGAGTAGAAGTATGAAACTGGAATTTGACTGCAATAATTATGTCTGTATTCTGAAACTGATAAACAATATTTTATTTAAAATAAATTCCATTGTTATTTATACATTTCTCCACCTCTATGCAGGCTATGAATGCCATGCCAGAAAACAGTTTTTTTAAGCGAACCAGTCAATGAGCCGTTTTCATATGAATTGAACCGTTGTTCAGCAAGAGTGCATCCCGGCGATGCAAACACATGATAATTGGACGGAGCCAAGTCTGGAGAATAAGCTGCAGGCCCTAGTATTTCCCAACTGAACACTTTGATCATTTCCCTGACCTGTTTTGTTGTATGTTATGGGGCATTATCATGAAGCAATATGACTTTGTGTTGCCTTTTTTCATGTTTCAGTCATTTGTCACATAACACTCAATTTAAATGGATCATTTACTGTTGGTAGTGATCAGTGCTAATGGTTTCACCAGGTTTTAGCAGCGCATACTAGATGACATCCTTCTGATCCGACCATACACAGAGAGATGTCTTCTTTCCAAAGTGATTTGGTCTTACAGTGGATGTCGATGGTTTGCCTGGATTCACCCATGATTTAGGACACTTAGGATCCTCAAAATATACCCATTTTTCATCAAATGTCACTGTTCAATGGAGAAACAATTTTTCTTTGTATCTGGCAAGCAGCATTTCACAAGTGGTGTTTTGATTTGCTTGCTGTCTTTCATTCAGTTCATGTGGAACCCATTTTCCCACTTTCTGCACCTTTCCCATAGCTTTCAACTGAAGAGAAACGGCTTTCTGCATCACATTCAATTGTTCCATGAGTTTCTGTTGAGTTTGAGTATCGTCTTTATCCAATAAGGCCTGCAATTCATTGTCTTAGAACTTTTTCAGTGGTTTCCAGCACTCATTGTTTCTCATGTCAAAATCACCACTTTTGAATTTTTTCAACCACTCGAAACACGGTGTTTCCCACGAGCATGTTCACCGAACGCTTTGACAAGCATTCAATGCAATTCTGCAGCAGTTTTCTTCAAATGATAATGGAAAACCAATGCTGTCTGCAAATAGTAGTTTGTAGGCACAAAAGTAGTTGTGTTTACAGGTTTGAAACAGACATAGATGTATGGAACTTGGGTTACTGTGTGTTGACATTTGTTGTCAGCCATTACAGGAAACAGATGGTGCTGCAGATGCGGTCTCATGGTCCCTACACAGAGACTAACATCATCTCTAGGGAAATTCCAGTTTCATACTTCTACACCTGGTATGCTGTGGGGTCAGTATGCCTTGTGTGTGCCCACATTTCTCCAGAATCGGAAATGATCTTCTCCAAGGTCAGCTTATGTCAGTTTTTCCATTCTTCTGCAAATAATTAGAGTCAGTATTTTACAACCATGACTTATTAAACTAACAGACTGGTAATATTCATAACTGTCAGCACCTGCTTTCTTTGGAATTAGAATTATTACATTCTTCTTGAAGTCTGAGGGTATTTTGTCTGTTACACATATCTTGCAGACCAGTCATGGCTGGCTCTCCCTAGGATATCAGTGCTTCTGATGCAATGTTGCCTACTCCAGAGACCATGTTTCAACTTAGGTCCTTCAATGCTCTGTCAAATTCTTCTTGCAGTATCTCATCTTTGTCTACGTCCTCTTCAGTTTTTATATTATTACCTTCAAGTTCATCTACCTAGTATAAACCCTCTATACAGTCCTTCCACCTATCCCTTCTCTGTTTAGTACTGCCGTTCCATCTGAGATTTTGATACTCATACAGCTGTTTCTCTTTTCTCCAAAGGCATCTTAAGTTTTCCTATAGGCAGCATCTATCTTTCCCAGCAGCATCTATCTCTCCTCAGCAGCATCTATCTCTCCCCTAATGATATATGTTTCCTTACGATTGTCCTACAGCCATTTCTGTTTAAACATTTTGCACTTCCTGATGATCTTATCTTTTAGGTGTTTGTGTTTGCTTTCATCAGATTTATTTGCTGCATTTTTATATTTTCTTCTTTCATCAATTAAATTCAATATGTCTTGTGATATCCTAGGAATTCTACTTGGCACTGTCTTTTTACCTATTTTATCCTCTGCTGCCATCACTATTTCATCCCTCAAAGCTACTATTCGTATTCTTCTGTATTCCTTTCTACTGTTTCAGTACATTGTTGCCTAATGACCCCTTTGAAACTTGCAACAACGTTTGATTCTTTCAACTTATCCAGGTCCCATCTCCATCATTTCCTACCTTTTTGCAATGTCTTCAGTTTTAATCTACAGTTTTTAACTAATAAGTTGTGGCCAGAGTCCACATCTGCCCCTGGAAATGTCTCACAGTTTAAAAACTGGTTCTGAAATTTCTCTCTTACCATTATATAATAAATTTGAAACATTCTCCAGGTCTGTTTCTGACATACAAAAGTCTTTCATGATTCTTAAACCAAATGTTAACAATGATTAGATTATGCTCTTTGGAAAATTCTATCAGGTGGTTTTCTCTTTTATTCCTTTCCCCCTGTCCGTATCATCTACTATTTTTCCATCTCATCCTCTTCCTACAATTGAGCTTCACTCACTACTCATGATTAAATTTTTCTATACCTTAATTATTTGAACTACAGCCATTATTTTTCCTGAGTGCATGCAACCCTACTCTATGGTTAAATGTTGATGGAATTCTCTTGGGTAAAATATTCCGGAGGTTAAATAGTCACACATTCATATCTCTTGATGGGACTGACATCACCAGGGAAAACAGACCTCCAATCTACAGGTTGGAGCATGGAATATTAGATCCCTTAATAGGGCAAGTAGGTTACAAAATTTAAAAAGGGGAATGATTAGGCTGAAGTTAGATGTAGTGTGGATTAGTGAAGTTCGATGGTAGGAGGAACAGGACAGCTGGCCAGGTGAGTACAGGGTTATAAACACAAAACCAAATAGGGGTAATGCAGGAATAAGTCTATCCATTAATAAGGAATTACAAATGCAGATAAGCTACTACAAACAGCATAGTGAACACATTAATGTAGCCAAATAGGCAGGATGCCAACACCTACCACAGCAGTATAAATTTTTATGCCAACTTGCTCTCCACAGATGGTGAAGAGTTAGAAAGAACATGTAATGAAATAAAAGAAGCTACACATTGTCGTAAGAGAAAGACATTATGGAAACTCAATCTGTGAATTTTCTTCTTCTTCTGCAGTTTCCAGTCTTTTTCTCAGTCTGCCAGGATCCCTTTTTGTTTTAAAGCTCTTTATCTGACATAGTTGTTTCTGTAGACCCACTGATTGTAGATGTTCATTCCATTTCTTTTTGTTTTCATTCCATTTATCTTTTATGTTCCAAATTTTCAACTCTTTTAGAATATCTTCATTTTGTATTTTATCTATTCTTTTACATCCCTTCACTACTCTGACAAATATAATTTATAATCCTTGCATTTGTTTTTCTTGTCTTTTCTTCCATATGCGTGGTTTACTTCTACATAAAAATGTTGACAGTGCAACTGTTTTATAAATTTCACTAACTACAAATCTGTTCAACTTAATCAGCACAACTTCTGTATATTTATGTGATATTTTACATCAAAGATTGTTAAAATATTTTACCTGTTTAATTGTTTTTTCATTTACTACCACCTTAGTTCACATTGAATATTTTCTGCAAAATGCCATTGACTTAGGTTTACTAAAAGATCTTTTCGTGTTATATTCTGTGCATCTCATCATCATCATCATCATCATCTTCTTCTTCTTCTTCTTTCTTTTGTCTATATCCCATACCTACTAGGGGCTGCACAGCTACTATCAGATTTGGCACTGTTAATGTCAAAGAATGACCAGATGCCCTTTATGTTGCCACCCCTTTATACTCCTCTCCTCATCCCACCTGGGAACCAAATTTGTGTACCCCAACAGTCTGCATGTAATCTTACCCATGTGAAAGTGTGTGAATGCTTCCTAAATGTTTTGAAATAGTGCTAAACTAAGGTGGTATGCGGGTGGCAGCCTGGTATTAACCTAGTTGAATGTGCAAAATAGCCTGCCTAAAACTATATCCAGGCTGTGTGACACGCCAGCCCTTGTCATTAAGGGGCTGGAATGACCGCCCAAACCTCGGAAGTGGCATTCAAACCTTGGAAGTGGCATTCTAACATACACAGTTCTCGAATGGATTTTTGTAAATCATTTTCTCTTGAAAAAAATCTGTGTAACATCATCAGCATATGGGAGTGATTTTAGTTTTACCAAATCATTTAATTGTGCTCCAGTATTTATCCAAGAATTCAATCTGTGAACTGCATCATCAATGTAAATATTGAACAGTTTGTTCTCTGTAACTTTTTCCAACTATATTATCAACAGCTTCCCCAAATTTTATGGAAGCAATATGTGTCTCTGTTAAATTCTCTCTGTTTTTCAATACGCTGTTGTGTGGGCACATTTTGATATCAGTGGTTCCCGCTTCTTGAGCAGTTTGTCTCCTGCAGAGGGCAGGTCTGTTTTAATTCACTTAATAGCTCCGAGCCACAGAAATCCGTCTTGTTTTCATTGGACGTGAGAGCAGTAAACAAAGAGGAAACACAAAAATCACTAAATGTAAACATGGGTCACATGGAGACTAGCCCCCCTAACTCAGACTGCTCTGCACACTAGAACATCAAAAATTAATAAGAACTTTTCAAAAATAAGTTCATTTTGTGGCGAACACCTTTCTGAAGAGTATGATACATAAAACACATATCTTCGAGGAAATGTAAGACATGTTATTTGGCCTTAAGTGTGCCTGCAGTGTCATGCCTCTTCAAACAACATTCTTATACCGCATGTCACTTGATTTCGCTCTGTGAAACTAAAACGTGTTCCCCCCCCCCCCCCCCCCCCCCACCTCCCGGACAGTAGAAATTAAAATGTCCTAGAGAGAGAGAGAGAGAGAGAGAGAGAGAGAGAGAGAGAGAGAGAGAGAGAACCTTGCAATTAATACTGGATAGGATTATTTGTAACCAGAAGAACAAGAACTCTTCAGAAAATCTGGACTCTTTATTGCCTATTAGCTAGAAACTTGATCTGTGTAACATAAAATTAAATATAGGATACCTAAAACCAGTAAAAGACAAGAGACAGGCTATACAGTACACACTTCTTCAATCCTTAAGTCCTAGCCATTTTTCTCCCTAATCTTGCTACAGCTTTACAAGCTGTGCTTTCCTTTCTGCGAAAGAACTATTACCTAACCAAATTTTGTCAAACGTTTTGCTGCATGAAAAATAGAAATGTCATTGTCTAATACTGAAAAAGCTGTTAATACAAATAGTACCCAGACTGGTTTGGTTTCTCAATCTGATTACGTCTATTTTGCCACTGTGTGCTGGATAAAACAAATTAGGCCTTTCTAATATTGCAGCAACTGTAACACACACACCAAATAAATGAGACTGTTTTGGCAATTATAATTATTTTCATAATACGACAGAATATAATTCACGAAGTACCAATACGAAATACCTATTTGGCCTACTACAAGCAAAAAGCTTTACGTTAGGAAATAGTTTCATATTTCATTCATATGCTCCAGTTTCTCATGGATGAGACTAAAAAGTAGAAAAACTAAATTTTTGTATAAATTTGGAATCGTCATATTCTTCCATAATTTGTGTGGTGTCACCGTTTCTTCTCCTTCCTCATTCTAACAAACAGTCTTGTCATCACAAATTCTGTAACTATTCCTACCACTGTCAAAACTCATTCTCCGGTTAACTTTACTAACCCTGCCACAATCACCAGTTTAATTAACCAGCAATTATTCTCCGGTTAGCCGTTATTACATGTTCGTACAATGCATTTCCCGGAAAAGAAATTAAGCAGCTGCCAGCTGAAGACTACCATAGGCCCTGTCTAGTGTAGCGATCTGGCCAAAAATTTTCTGTAAAAATTTCACTTTCTTGGATACACCGAGAAGATAATGCATAATCTTTCTTTCTTACCTGTTATTCCTGTTAGTCGTGTATTTCCACTCTGGTAGTCTGAATATATGGATTTCGCTAGTAATTATAACATTGCTGAACATTCACAAACCGAATCAATCACATAAACAAGCACCAGTTGGCATTCAACGGTTCGGCTTTATTCCACTCAGCTCATATAGCCCTGTCCCGTTTTGTCTGCAGGAAAGTTTATTTCTAGATGTGCCGAGGATTCCCCTGGCAGAGACATCATGTACACTATGCACTCATTCAAAAATCAACATATAATTCATTCACAAATCAACATAGAATGTGTTCAAAAACCAGCAGGGGTGCATTTCAAAATCATATGAATAATCGATAGACCCACGTGCACTGGATGCTAGGTGCTTTGTGAAACAAGGTTTTTTTTCTGAAGAATATGAATTTGCCCCCTCCCCCGAATAATCGATAGACCCACGTGCACTGGATGCTAGGTGCTTTGTGAAACAAGGTTTTTTTTCTGAAGAATATGAATTTGCCCCCTCCCCCCGAAATTGCCGGCTGGTTCAGATACCCCGGTTTGCCCTCACCCCCCACTTGACCTGGGCCTGCTGCGCTCGCGTGAATCTGACAGCTTGGGCGCGCCAGTAAAATTCTTCCGAGTAGTGTGTGGCTGGTTGCTGCTACTGCTGCCAGCCAACAGCCACATTTCTGCAGCCACAAGCAGGAGAAGGTACTACTCATACGCGACTGAACTGCGCGTGTGCATGAGGCCAGTCGTAACTGATTAAATGAGACTAATGTAAACAGTGGTGGCATCATGCTCATAGGAGGCAATTTGTTGCTATGAAGCATTGCATAGCCTTCTGAAAGCCTTTGGTACATTTTGCTGGTTGCAGACGCTTGTACGAGTACTGTGTTTTTTATATGGCGGATTTTCTTTGCAATTTAAGTTTTATTTTCGTGGTTTTTGTTTTTTTTCCCTTTCTCGCTCTCTCGTTCATGTTTTAATGCTGCAGTATTATTCTGCAGTAGCTGGACACAGTAATATCCTTTGTTAGAGTATCGGTTCTTAGCAGTCAAAATTACAAAAATTTAACTGAAAACTAAAACAATGAAAAATTCCCGGGATTCTAAAAAATTCCCGCCTTTTTCCTGGATTTCTACTGGATGAAAAAATTCCCGCGTTTTTCCCGGATCTCCCGGTTGTCCCAGGTCACATACACCCTGTAACTACATTCTGAAACCTGGACAAGGAGAAAAAGTCTACATGAAAACTATTTTTGTGTCTTGTACAGCTATGGTATTCTATTTATAGTAGAATGTTGTTATCATTAATTCATTTCCAATTAATTTTTATCATCAGCAACAAAAGCCAATAAAGAGTAAATGTAATGAGAACTGAGGGTAAGAATTCCAAGATCCTTAAAAAGGCTTCGGCAAGATGTAAAGTTAGTTACTTTACATGATATTCTTAATGCTTACATCTGCTGAACACACATTTTATTTATTTTAAGTGCACTGCCTCACACAATAATTCCGTAAGATAACAGGGAATGAAAATACGCAAAATAAGACAACACAATGGGAGATGCAACTAAAGGCATACCATGCTGGACTGAAATTGATCAGTTTATTCAAGTGCTGACTCATTTCTTATATCCAATGTGCCCCTAGGAGTTTTGCACACAAAGTTTCATTTAGAGTATGGCCATTATGTCCACTTATGATGCTAACAGGTCATGTTTACGTGCTTGAAATTGCATAATACAAATCTTTGTGGGATTAAGGCATAAACTATTTGCTGTGAACCATTTGTGGCCTATTCAACTATCATCAGAGGTGTGTCTGCTAAAGCTGAGTTTGGGCCCCTCTATTAGTATGCTTGCAACATCAGCAAACATTACGGTTTTTGAAATGTCCTCTAAATTCACTGGAGGGTAACTTATGTAGGTTAGAAACTAGATTAAGAGCAAATTTTTAATGATGTTACAAATGCCACCTGATTTGTAATTATATTACCTTGTAGGTCAAATAATGAATTAGGGTCAGTGGTTCCCACAGTTGGTGCTTTGGTAATTGGCAACAAATATGAACGATATCCCTTCAATATTGTTGCCATAAAACGTAGAAATGCTTCTTGAATTTCCAGCTCTAGTGTTTGCTGAAACAAAAGGCAAAGTGTTATTGTCTGCCTATATGTCACACATTTAAAGATACCAATAATATGAATTTTTCTAAAGGTACTTATTCCTAATTCTCAATTTCAAGTGCTAGTTCAGCAACTGATAAATATGCTGTAAAGATTAAGGAAAATACAAGAAATATATTATACACAAAATCTGTTCAAAAAATTCCGGTACATTAGTAATTTCATGCCAACGGTGTGTTGGAGGGTTGGCATCCCTGCACACGCCTGTGTTTAATGTGTAACTACTACAAGTTTCATTGTTGTATGTCTGTTAGTTATTGTTCAGTGCTGTATTGAGTAGAACATTGTGTCACACAGTTTACGACGCTCATGTCAGGAATGTCAGCATAATTGTTTGTTCCAATTGAAGACTGACTGTCCACGAGATTGCAGAAGAATGTAACATTTCAGATGGATCATGTCATGAAATCCTGATACAGCATCTTGGAATGCATCATGTTGCCAACAAGTTCGTGCCACGGCTCATGAGTCAAGGCCAGAGAGACCTTTGCCTAACAATCAGTGAAAAGCTTTTGGATAACACAGATGAGAACCAGATGTTCTTTAAGAGAATCATAAATGGTGATGAGACATGAGTCTACAGTTATGATGTGACCGAGGTTCTACCTTCACGAGTCGGGTAAGGTTCTCCAAGACAAAAGCTCATCAGGTCAGAGCAAACGTCGAACCCACACTGATAGTTTTCTTTGATGCTGAAGGATTAGTTCATCATGAATTCAGGCCACAGGGACAAATTGTTAATTAATGGTACTATCAAGATGTGTTGAACACACCCGCACATTCATCCGTTCATCCCTGTTGGTGTGCGACTATTGCGCACGCGTGTGCCCACACACACACACACACACACACACACACACACACACACACACACAAAAATCACTGTGCAACCTCATCCTCTGTACCCTCCAGGCCTGGCTCCTGTGGACTTTTCTTATTGCCAAAGTTGGAAATCCCATTGAAAAGACGAAGATTTACAATGATAGATGAGATAAAAGAAAATTCACAGACGGTGATTCACGTGATCCAGCAAGAGGTGTACTAAGAATGCTTCTGGAAATGGAAATGTAATTGGGAACAGTGTATCAATTATGGAGACTATTTAAAATGAGACCTCACACAAAAAGTAAAATGTAAGCATAGAAAAATTTTGTGGAGAAGGTTCTATAATGTTTTGAACAGACCTCACATTATAATTTTTTAATCCTCCTGCACAAGTTCTATTGGCTCGTTCCATGTTAGGATAAAGGTACTTACTTTTCTGTACTCTCTTTTTCATATGATTATGAAATACCTAATGTGAACACTAATACATTCACCTCAATTACTTTTAGTCATATCTAACTCATTTCAGAGTGGGAGTAGTATCTATCCCAGCCTAGAAAGAAAGACGTAGATTTTTCTGTCAACCGACTTCGATCTCTCATATTGTGTTTGTAATCTTTAAAGTTAATAACATACGTTATGAAACATTACAAAACACAAACCATTGCATTCTAGTCGAAGGCAGCACCTGAGCACAGAAAAGACTAGCTACGACCAACAATATGACTATATTGTGGAGTGGCAGCTTTCTTTGAAAAAAGTGCTGGAAGCTGTGAAACTGTGCAAAAGTAAACAGTTCAGATGATATACTGACTGTACAGTTCTATTCTGCGAGTCTTTGCTAGTTGGCTGTAGTCACAATTCTGTCTTATTTATTTTTGTTTATGCGTACAGGGGTCATCTTAAAATGATATAGGATTTATCATCACAACACAATGAAAATAAACAGTTCAAAAACATGCAAACATGATATGACCACATATTGTAATGTGGCAGGGTATTGTAATCACTCCCCTTCATTATTAACCACTACTCTGTGTTCTCTAAGTAGTCTTCAATTGTGTACTAGTTAGCTAGTTTCATGTTACATGGATCATTTGCAGAATAAATTGTTATGATATGGTACGAGTCATTTTATATTTACATCACAATTTTTTTATAAATATGCCTACATGCTGATCACCGACAAGGGCTTTTTTCCCTTTTCTTTCCATAAAAAAGAAGACACACATATGTAAGTTCAAGAAGACATTTTTTCAGTTAACTTTCAAATCTTACTCTGCTGTCTGTCAGACATTTTGTATCACTGGAAAAGTGATTAAAAATTGTGGTTGCAGCATTGTGCAGACGACAACCTTAATATGGTGTAATGAATGAATAGAAACAAAATTAAGACTTACCACATTTAAAAAACTCAATATACTGCATCTCGTCAGTCCACATGTACAACTGTACCATGACTAGTGCTGTTCAGTGAGGCAGCCTGCCTCAAATAATACTCTTGTCGACAATAGGTGATGTTAAAGGACTTGACCATGTTAAAATTCAATTAATGTCCACAAATTAAACACAAGATAAAAAGTAAAAATTGTCATGGTAAAATTCAAAATAATGTCCAACAACTGAGCATACAGTTATTTCATAAAAAATAATATGTAAAAACAACGAATAGGACTTGTCATGTAAAAATTCAAATTTACATCACATATTGGGCATATGGCCATTTCATAAAAGTCAATATGTAAAAATTCAAATGGACAATTATATTGATAAAACATTTTAATGTATAGTTATAACATTACACAATGTAGAGGTTAATGTAACTTTATAAAGGTGATAAGGATGAGGTTTGCAGTATAGCCAAAGAAATGAGTGCGATTCAAAAAAAATTAAATTAATGGTAGAGTCCAAAACAGACTGTAGTATAAAATATTTGGACCTAACCATCACAAGAGACATTTATTTTCAGTATTCAAAATACCGATAGACACAGATACAATTATGAAAGTCATCTCTAGCCATCCAAATTGACAGGAATGGGCTTATTTTACATCAGCCACCCATAGGACCTGTAGTGTAACAATCATATATGGACATATTAGTGTCAGCCTGAGTGATGTACTGCAGCAGCACAGACAACAGGCGAGTGTGGGATGTCACCGTAATAAAGGCCAATGCAATGTTGGGAGCCAGGTCAGCTTGCTGAAAACAAAGAACTCTATGGTACAGCACAAACTAGTGCAGCAAGGAGTAAGGCAGATTTCTACATAGACAGTGGCAGTAGTATTTTAGAATAAGTAATTGGTAGTGGCACAACAAGCAAGGCGCTGCCAACTATAAGTATTGGTCATTTTTGTAATACGATTATTCTGAGTCTCACATCCCAACCAGCATCACAGGGCTGTGCAGGATGAGAATGCCACATGGACCTGCCAGTAGAAGGCAACAGTTTGTGGCCATGGCAGGGCAGCTCTGTGCACCAGATCTTGCCACTGTGGGATGGGCATCTCCATGTGATGTGCATCCTCCACATTGACACAGCCATGCATCACCAGGGGCTGGAGTGGATGCAGCAACATCGAGAATGCAAGCCAATGGCATGGGGACCGTATGGCCACCGTACACAATGAGTCTGTTGGTACTCTGCAGTACCGTGGCAGCATCGCAGGATGTGCAGACAACCAGCCTAGCAGAATTTAGCTACCAGTCAGCCGCTGACCTGCTGTATCAAGCAGCCCAGACGTGTCAATAAAAGAACTTGTTACATTTGCAGCAGCTTTTCTCTGCAATCTCTTGGGCTTCCACTTTGCCTACACCTCCTGCTCGCATCATCCTGGCTCATAGCTGCCCCACCCTGCACCAGGGGCACTATAGATCTTAAGCTACCACAAAAAAGTAATGAAATCAAGAAAGAACGCAGGATAATCACGCAAGTTGTAAGGGCCAACATATACAAAGAAAATGACATGAGGAAAATGTACAAGCTGAGGGGGGAGAAAAGGGGACTAATGACTGTAAAGAGGATGTTCATGATAGAAAGTATGTGGTAATGACATATATGGTGCACACTCTGAATAAATCATGCACTGCTTTAAAAAAGAAACAGTGAACATAGGCTTTTGCATGAAAGGGGCCTTGGGAACAATATGACACTAAACTACTGACATTATGTAATAAATTCATGGATTCTGGTGTTTATAAAATAAAATGTCATGACTGCAATAAATTTTATGTTGGCTAAAATGGCCGGAACTTAGCAGTTAGACTTAGAGAGCACACATATGATCAAAACAAGAATGCCCTCAGTGATCGTCTGAAATAAAACAGGCCATTTGCAAGATAATTTAGAAATTTTATACAAGGCATCTAAAGGCTACACCCTAGACATACTAGAAGAAATGGAAATCTTTGTTCATGGCAAGAAAGAACCACAGCATGTGCTCAATGAACAAAATGATTTCAGACTGAACTGGAACTCTGACATTTTCTGAGACTTACTAGTGAAGCAGTGGTGCTTGCCTGTTGTCCATTGTGTGTGCATCTGCCATGGGCTGAGGCAGATATAGCCAAGTTTGAAGTGTCAATGGCGGAAGTAAACACAACAGCCACCAGATGGTGACAGTACCAAAGCCTATAGTTCTTTACATGTCATACATTAATATAAACCCATTACATTTTACATCCTCAACCTACGAAAATAAAAAGAGGTTGTAATATAAGTTTATATACCTTATAGTAGCATAAAGTTGCATTAAGCTCTGCCTTGTATAATGTTATAACTGTATGTTAAAATGTTTAATCAACACAATTGTCCATTTTAATTTTTGTGAAGTAACCGTACACTTAATATGTGACAAATTTGAATTTTTAACATGACAAGTCCTCGTCATTATTTTTGTACATTATTTTTCATGAAATAACTGTATGCCCAATTTGTAGATATTATTTTGAATTTTATTGTGACAATTCCACTTTTTTTCTTTATTTAATTTGTACATGTTAAGTGGAAATTAACATTGTCAAGTCCTATTGCTTTTAATACCAACTAAGAGCCACAGAGTGTTATTTAAGGCATGCTGCCTTACTGAAAGGCCTTACTGGAAGCTCTTGTCATGGTATAATTGTAAGTGTGACCTGCAAAGATACAGTGTACTGAGTTTTTAAAAACTGGTATGTCTTATTTTTATTTCTATACAATGTATTACTGTAATTATCCTAGAAATATTACTTCTCATTTATTCTATTTTTGAGAATATAATGTAATTGGATAGATAAAAAATTGACTCACCAAAGGCAGAAGAAAACACACATATAGAACGAATTAAACTCTGTAAGCTTCCTGAGCCAGTGGCTCCTCTTCCTGGCACGAGGGTTAACGGGGAAGGAAGACGAATGAAGGAAAAGAACTGGTGAGGTTTCAGAAAAGGGGTAGAATTTTGAAAAGTCAACCAGAACCCCGGGTCAGGGGAGACTTCCTGGATGGGATGAGAAGGAAAGACTGATTGTTGGGGACTGCACAGATGAGATTTGAAAACATGAGAGCTTAAAGATGCAAGATAAGGTAAAATGTAAGAAAGAGAATACTGCCAAAGCATCATGACGAGTTCAGTTCCCACCAGCGGAGGGCTGAGAAACAGGTGTCTGGGACAGAAAATCAGATGACACGTGCTGAAAGAGGCACCAAGGTCATGACTGTCATGTTGTAGAACACACTCTATGACAGGATATTGTGAATTGCCAGTATACATCCTCTGCTTATGCCGATTCATCCTAACTGATAACTTGGTGGCGGTCATGCCAAAGTAAAAGGCCGAACAGTGTTTAGATAACAGCTGGTATATGACATATATCATTTCACATGTGGCTCTTCCTTTGACAGTACACGTTTAGTCTATTACAAGGGTGCATAGGGCAAGACTTACAGTGGGGACAGTCATAGGGATAGGAGCGAAGGAGTACACGGTCTGACAAGATTGGGAGGGTGACGAAAAGATATTCTAGGTATAATTGGGAAAATGTCTGAGAGGATGGACCTCAAGTTGCCAATTGGTCCCTCTGTCAGGTGTTCAGGAGGTGTGACCTGAGGCGGGTGCAGGGTGCATCCCCCTCTGAGGGGGGGGTTTGAGTTGGAAGGAGTACACCATTGGAGATGCTGGCTATCGTCTTTCAAGGAATTCCTTGACAGCACACGGAAGCAGGGATGAAATCTCAGTCATCACTGTAATAAATAGCATTGCTGCCGAACACAGGGAAGATACAGCATTGCTGAAAACCATAGAAGCCTTGAAGAATGAAGAACTGACCAAAGGAGAATTCTAATTAGAAATGGAATGATGTATGTGACGAACTATGATTCGATGGGTGGGAACAACTGCTAGTCATCCCATCTCATCTGCAGTCAACAATCCTGAAGTATTTCCATGGTACTCCAATATATGGTCACCTGAGATTTATGAAGACTCTAGAGCAAATCAGATGCAGACATCACTGGCCAGGTCTCCATCATTAGACACTATGTGAAGCAGTGTAAGGAATGCCAATGATGGAAGGAGGTGCCACAGTCATCTCTGGTGCATCTGGTACCAACCCATCTGCAGCAACACAATTTCACCGAATTGGAACTGATGTCTTGGTGAGGTTACCAAAGTCAACAAATGGGAATTGATGGATAATAGACTGCACTGACAGCCTCACTAGCTGTGCTGTCAACAAAGATGTGGAAGAGGGCATTTAGAAGCAAGAAGCACCCCATATGATGATCTCTGCTGGTGGAAAAGTTTTCCAGTTGAAATTAATATCAGGGATAATTTCATGTTGCAACACTACCCACAGGATGGCAACTGCCTAACACCCACAAACGAATGGCATCACTGTACATTTTAATAAGATGTTGGCAGATATGCTCTTGATGTACACTGATGTCGAACAATACTGCATGCTGTTACGTTCACATACAACACAGCGAAGTACCACACTACAGGCTTCACACCATTCACTCTCCTCATGGTTGCATGACTGCAAAACAAAATGGATACGCTGCTCACATTCCAACTGGATGATACTCAGGATGACTATGTGAAACATCTGATCACCAGGACTGAAGAAACATAGCAGCTAGCACATGTATTGATCCTGGATGTTTAAGGAGAAAGACTGTAATGATGCAAAGCCAAGTACCAGCCAGTGAGATACAGCCTGGGTTAGTTGGTATGGATTTTTATGCCTTTGCGGAAAGTGGGACTACGAGAAAAGTTACTAAAGCACTACTTTGGGTCATATCATAACGTGTTGTTTGTTGGACATTGCAAATGAAGTCGAGGATTATGTCCCTTCATGAAGAAGACAAAAATGCAGACACATCATCCACATCCTCCATATGAAGCCTTACTACTGTTCAGAGGTGCAGATCAACAATGGGGGAGGTTCAAGGATACTGAGACCCACTTGACAATTGTAAAACTGATGGGAGGGACTATCCCCGATGCTCATAATAGTGAACAGGATGTAACAACACAACCAGAACATAAGAATACGCCAGCACAGCCACACAGATGACAACTGATCAGATCTCGATCCAGGGTGCTGTAGTCTCTTATAATAAGGATGCTTCCAGTTGTGAATGTTGTATTTCACTGACAATCTGGTTTTGGATTTGGACTTGTTACTGGTTGGCAGGGCAATATGTAATGTCCAATTTAGAAATGCTTGTACACAACTGTTTCAACAGTTGGATATACTGACATCAGCTTCACTGAACATTTACTTGCTTATGAAATAAATAAAAAAAATAGGAGTGCAGTAAGCTACTACAAACAGCATAGTGAACGCCTTATTGTGGCCAACAAAGACACGAAGCCCAAGCCTACTACAGTAGTACAAGTTTATATGCCAACTAGCTTTGCAGATGATGATGAAATTGAAGAAATGTATGATGAGATAAAAGAAATTATTCAGATAGTGAAGGGAGATGAACATTTAATAGTCATAGGTGACTGGAATTCGATAGTAAGAAAAGGAAGAGAAGGAAACGTAGTAGGTGAAGCAGGTTTTAAATTGTAAGACATTTCCAGGGGCAGGTGTGGACTCTGACCACAATCTATTGGTTGTGAACTGTTGATTAAAACTGAAGAAACTGCAAAAAGGTGGAAATTTAAGGAGATGGCACCTGGATAAACTGACAGAACGAGAGGTTGTACAGAGTTTCAGGGAGAGCATAAGGGAACAATTGACAGGAATGGGGGAAAGAAATACAGTAGAAGAAGAATGGGTACCTTTGAGGGATGAAACAGTGAAGGCAACAGAGGATCAAGTAGGTAAAAAGATGAGGGTTAGTAGAAATCCTGGGTAACAGAAGAAATATTGAATTTAATTGATGAAAGGAGAAAATATAAAAATGCAGTAAATGAAGCAAGCAAAAAGGAATACAAATGTCACAAAAATGTGATAGACAGGAAATGCAAAATGGCTAAGCAGGTATGGCTAGAGGACAAGTGTAAGGATGTAGAGGCGCGTATCACTAGAGGTAAGATAGATACCGCCTACAGGAAAATTAAAGAGATCTTAGGAGAAAAGAGAACCACATTTATGAATATCAAGAGCTCAGATGGAAACCCAGTTCTAAGCAAAGATGGCAAAGCAGAAAGGTGTAAGGAGTATATAGAGGATCTATACAAGGGTGATGTACTTGAGGACAATATTATGGAAACGGAAGAGGATGTAGATGAAGATGAAATAGGAATGATACTGCGTGAAGAGTTTGACAGAGCACTGAAAGACCTAAGTCGAAACGAGGCACCGGGAGTACACAACATTCCATTAGAACTACTGACAGCCTTGGGAGAGCCAGTCCTACCATCTGGTGAGCAAGATGTATGAGAAAGGTGAAATACCCTCAGACTTCAAGAAGAATATAAGAATTCCAAACCCAAAGAAAGCAGGTGTTGACAGATGTGAAAATTACCGAACTATCAGTTTAATAAGTCACGGCTGCAAAATACTAATGCAAATTCTTTACAGACAAATGGAAAAACTGGTAGAAGCCGACCTCGGGGAAGACAAGTTTGGATTCCATAGAAATGTTGGAACATGTGAGGCAATACTGACCCTACGACTTATCTTAGAAAATACATTAAGGAAAGACAAACCGAAGTTTCTAGCATTTGTAGACTAAGAGAAAGCTTTTGACAATGTTGACTGGAATACACTCTTTTTTTGAACGGAATGGACAGTGCCTTGAAAGGAGGATATAAGATGAACACCAACAAAAGTAAAACTAGGATAATGGAATGTAGTCAAATTAAGTCGCGTGATGTTGAGGGAATTAGATTAGAAAATGAGACATTTAAAGTAGTAAATGAGTTTTACTATTTCGGGAGCAAAATAACTGATGATGGTCGAAGTAGAGAGGATATAAAAAAAGTAGACTGGCAATGGCAAGGAAAGTGTTTCTGAAGAAGAGAAATTTGTTAACAATGAGTACAGATTTAAGTGTCAGAAAGTCGTTTCTGAAAGTATTTGTACGGAGTGTAGCCATGCATGGAAGTGAAACATGGACGATAAATAGTTCGGACAAGAAGAGAATAGAAGCTTTCGAAATGTGGTGCTACAGAAGAATGCTGAAGATTAGATGGAGAGATCACATAACTAATGAGGAGGTATTGAATAGGATTGAGGAGAAGAGAAATTTGTGGCACAACTTGACTAGAAGAAGGGATCGGTTGGTAGGACATGTTCTGAGGCATCAAGGGATCACCAATTTAGCATTGGAGGGCAGCGTGGAGGGTAAAAATCGTAGAGGGAGACCAAGAGATGTATACACTAAGCAGATTCAGAAGGATGTAGGTTGCAGGAAGTACTGGGAGATGAAGAAGCTTGCACAGGATAGAGTAGCATGGAGATCTGAATCAAACCAGTCTAAGGACTGACGACCACAACAACAACAATGAAATTTGTCATAAACAATCAGTCACACTCCGAAAACAGCAAGATTAATAAATGTGATGCTAGAGGAAGAAATGAATTACACAATCCATCATACAGCCTTATCCTGGCACAGAAATGAGTGAAGTATTAAATTATAAATATCTTTACTATGAAAAATGTAACAATATTATGAAAAGGAAAGTTGCTACTCAGCATATAGCGGAGATGCTGAGTCGCAGATAGGCACAACAAAAAGACTGTCACAAATAACTCTATCAGCCATTAAGGCCTTCATCAACAACACACACACACACACACACACACACACACACACACACACACACAACTGCAGTCTCAAACAACTGAAGCCACAATCCAAGCAGCAGCACCAGTGCATTATGGGAGTGGCGACTGGGTGGGGTAAGGAGGAGGCTGGTACAGGGCTGGGGAAGGGTAGTGTGGTGGGGGTAGTGCACAGTGAAGTGCTGCAGGTTAGATGGAGGGCAAGGAAGAGGTGGGGAGGGGAGTAGCGGAAAAGGAGAGAAGTAGAAAGATTGGGTGTGATGGTGGAATGACAGCTGTGTAGTTCTGGAATGGGAACAAAGAAGGGGCTGGATAGGTGAAGACAGTGACTAATGAAGGACGAGTCCAGGATGGTTACAGAAACATAGGATGTATTGCAGGGAAAGTTCCCACCTGTGCAATTCAGAAAAGCTGGTGTTGGTGGGAAGGATCCATATGGCACAGACTGTGAAGCAGTCATTGAAATGAAGGATGTCATGTTTGGCAGCGTGTTCACCAACAGGGTGGTCCATTTGTTTCTTGGCCACAGTTTGTCAGTGGCCATTCATACAGACAGATAACTTGTTGGTTGTCATGCCCACATAGAATGCAGCACAGTGGTTGCAGCTCAGCTTGTAGATCACGTGACTGGTTTCACAGGTCGCCCTGCCTCTGATGGGACAGCTGCTGTTAGTGGCGGACTGGAACAGGTGGTGGTGGAGGGAGGATGTATGGAACAGGTCTTGCATCTAGGTCTATTACAGGGTATGAGCCATGTGGTAAGGGGTTGGAAGCAGGGGTTGTATAAGGATGGATGAGTATATTGTGTAGGTTTGGTGGACAGCAGAATAGAACTGTGGGAGGGGTGGGAAGGATAGTGGGTAGGACATTTCTCGTGAGAAATTTCCAGCCCACTGGCCACAAACTGTGGCCAAAAGAAACAAGAAGACCACCCTGTTGCTGAACACACTGCCAAAAATGATGTTCTTCATTTCAATGACTGCTTCACAGTCTGTGCCATATGGATCCTTCTCACGAACACCAGCTTTTCTGAATTGTGCAGTCGGGAACTTTGCCTTCAATACATCCTACATTCCCGTAACCCTCCGGGCCCCAACCTTCGTTCTCACCCATCCAGCCCCTTCCCCGTTCCCATTCCAGCACTACACAGCTGTCATTCCACCATCACATCCAGCCTTTTTACTTCTCTCCTTTTCTGCTACTTCCCCCCACTCCCCTCCCTCCTGCCCTCCATCTAACTTGCCGCACTTTAATGTCCGCTACCCCCATCATACAATCCCTCCCCCCTCCCCACTGACGTCTCCTCCTTACCCCCACACAGTCCCCACTCCCATCATGCACTGGTGCTACTGCTCGCAATGTGGTTTCAGTTGTCTGAGACTGCAGTCATATGTAAGTGTGTGTGTGTGTGTGTGATCTATTGTTGGCGAAGGCCTTAATGGAAGAAAGCTTTATTTGTGACAGTCTTTTCATTCTATTTGAGACTCAGCATATCCACTGTATGGTAAGTAGCAACTTTCCTTTTTATAATATTGTTAGATTCTATCATGGATTTTCCATTGTTTGATTTACTATGAGAAATGTAATAGATAGTAAAATTAATTTTAAACACAAAATGAAACCATGAGAGAGAGAGAGAGAGAGTGCAAATACATAGGCATGGGGAGGGGGGAGGGGAAAAATAATAATAATAATAATAATAATAATAATAATAAACCACCGAAGGAATAAAAAGCTTACCATAAATGTAAAAATCAATAATGTAAATGGTCAGGTTTTTGTCAATAAAAAAATTGGCACATTCCATATTAAAGCAAGAGATTGCAACTATGATCCGTAGAACATGCAAGTAACTAACTAACTCCCTGAATGAGGCAATGGTGTCTTCAAATTATGAGACAATGATGTCTTCAAATTAGTGTGTCCCTGTGCCATCAGAAGATGGCAGCTGAGGGTATACGGATTCAGGCCTGCATGCATTGATTTACATGCTGAGGTTGAAGAACTCAGTGCATTTACAATGACCACCATAGTCGAGGAACAACTGCAGGCCATACTTACCCCTTACATTGTAAATCTGATAAAGCAAGGAATATGCATGTGTTCCAAGCAGTTACCAATATTTTTCTCATACATGGAGCCAAAAGACAAATGTGTTGACACTTCTTGGCAGATTAAAACTGTGTGCAGGACCAAGACTCGAACTCAGGACCTTTGCCTTTCGCTGGCAAGTGCTCACCAACTGAGCTACCCAAGCATGATTCATGACTCATCCTCACAGCTTTACTTTCGCCAGTGTCTCATCTCCTACCTTCCAAACTTCACAGAAGTTCTCTTGCGAAATTTGTGGGACTAGCACTCCTGGAAGAAAAAATATTGCAGAGACATGGCTTAACCACAGCCTGGAGAAAGTTTTGTAAAATGAAGTTTTTGCTCTGCAGTGAAGTGAGTGTGTTATGAAACTTCTTGACAGATTCAAACAGTGTGCTTGGTCGAGACTCCAACTCAGGACCTTTGCCTTTCGCGAGCAAGTGCTCAACCGACTGAACTATCCAAGTAGGACTCAGGACCAATACTCACAGCCTTACTTCCACGAGTACCTCATCTCCTATCTGAGTAGTTGATGCACTAATAAGAACAATTACACTTTAGTGCAGCTGAGTCCAAAACAGACTGTACCAAAATAATGGTGAGTGATGAGAGCAAATCACATGTTAAGTGCAAAAAAGCAGATAAACACAAAGAAATAGTTTTAGTGTGTGGAAATCCTTCCACAATGACTGTGTAGCACTCAGTAACAGTGAACTTCATGCTATGATGTGTTCAAAAGAGAGAATTAAATTTTATTTCGAAGCCTGCATAAAGAGTTTCAATACCAAACTTTTCTTTTCAGGAAAAGGAAGAGTGGTGATTCGATGGAAGCACAGCAACACAGTGTTGCGCAAGCCGTAGGCAGCTGGTGAGCACAAGCTGTTGGCATGCCTGTTACAGCAATGAGGCTGTTCAAACGTTGAGAGACAGATCAGACCTGGCACTGTGAACTTGCCAGTGTGGTGGTAAGATGGGAGTCTTACAGAATGAGTCAAGCAGTTTCTCCACTGGCGTGCCAAGAAAATGTTGTCAAAAACATGACTAGGTGTGGTGCATTGTCACAGCAGATGAGCTGCAATCTTATATAAATAGCTGTGAATTTTCAGCATAGATGTCCACAGCTTGGCAGACTGACTACAATAAGGGGGCTACGCCGGGCAAAATGCAGCAGGGATCAGGGGCTGTGAAACTTCTGGGTATTATGGTGGGCAGCAAACTCACTTGCAAGTACACACTGTACATGTGTGTGTGACAAACTTTCATGAATCAAATACGGACTTAGAAAACTGAAACATGTGATAAGTGATCAGTATCTGTTAATGATATATTATTCACTGTTTCACAGCCATATCAGCTATGGCCTGTTACTATTTGATCACTCTACCAGCAGCAAGGAAGTACTGTTACTAAATAATAATAATAATAATAATAATAATAATAATAATAATAAAACGCAATAAAGATCATAATATCAAGCAGGAAACTCAACCACTGCATGTCTAGAAGTAATGACAATTTGCTGTCAATGTGTCTTCAACTGTCTCATGTATGTGAAGGAAAATCATTAAACATTCAGCAACAGGAGTGATATCCACAATTATAACACACACAATAAGAAAAAGAGACATCTCAAACTGTTACCTGTCAATGACGTGGAACAATTTTCCAGCAGGACTATTAAAATATTCAATCATCTAAATATCAGTGAAATTTTGAGGAAATATTTTGCACAATATGCGACAAAAACCACGGCGCAGTTTGAATTAATTCTTTGGCAGTGAAATAGCAAATTGCATTGCCTAAACAATGCAGTATTATGTGCAATTAATTATTGTTTAATGGACATGTATTTGTAAAAATGTTCTCACTCTTTGTTATTAAGTACTATACTATACTTATATTAATTTGTTATTGTATTAAAATGCTTGTGTGATCTTACCTTTGTTAATACTGATACAGTGCATTCAGTCATGACTGACAAATGCCTTGGCTATGGTACTAAATGGTAGTGTTTTTATAAATTTACATAAACGAGTTAACTTGGGATGTAGCCAATTGATTGATATCACTAAACTGTCCATTTGGTAGTAATATTGTCTTTCACAAGGGAAATATTAAAATGTGCAATAGGCTGACGGTACTACAAACAAAGGAACAGAAAGAGAGTGCAGAAGTATAGTGTCTGATGGGAGCACACATGAATAAGGGAGCAAGATGAAAAGTTCTCAGTCTGTTACAAAGATTGCATTGATATGAATGAAAACAGGTTTCTGTTATGTTTGTACATGGAGGGAGAGGGAGAGAGAGAGAGGGAGGGAGGGAGGGAGGGAGGGAGAGGGAGGGAGAGAGGGAGGGAGGGAGAGAGAGAGAGAGAGAGAGAGAGAGAGAGAGAGAGAGAGAGAGAGTTTTAAGTTTTAACAAGGACTTTGTCCACAATTTTTGCAAGTACAGGAATTGAAGTGACCAGATAACTAAGGTGGGCAGCAAGATATGCAGAATGGATATAAACATATCAGAAGTGAACTAAAAACTTTTAGAAAGGATGTTTTAACATTAGTGGAAGAAACCAAGATACCGAAAGACACACTGCCCTACATGCCATGTCAGTAAACAAGAGATACAATCTTCTGTGATGATGATAGTGCAATTTACAGACAAAGAGGGCTAAAAACATTGTATTCCAACAATTCATTCAGTGCATGTGGAACCTTAAATAATTTGCTGATGAATATGTTAAATGGAAGTGTAGTGTGGTAGTGTGTTACTGGCATCTTCATATAACAAGAGGTTATAAAAATCGTGAACTAACAGAAGTGAAATGATCTGAAAAAATGTGTAGTATGATTGCAAGGGACAGTTTTAATGGAATGGAAAAAAATGTCAGAGATTTTCCAGCTCATCAACAGATGTGTTCTTAAAAGGCCAAGTGAACCTCTCTTATACTCCCTCTCTCTCTTGACACAGACCAGTGAAGAAATTACCCTTCTTTTATATTCAGAAGCTACATAGCTCTGGCGCCACACCAATTGTGGGAGGCTGAATGGTTCGTCTAAGATACATGCAGTGTACTGCAACACAGGAGTCAGCAATGAGATCTAGCATTTTAGAACACAGAAACATGCAAGTTTCTCAGTTAGCTGAAGTTAAAAAATTGTTATAATGCAGATACTTCATGTGGAAGTTTTAGGTGGTGGGTGTTTCAGACTGTAATTGTGTACAATACAGCTAGAGGTTGGGCCTGAACTACCTTGTTTACAATACTTCCAACTTCAGACAGCAATTGTGCAAGAGCTGTTACCGAACACTTTGACTATGCATTGGTTGTCATATTTTTTTCTTATATGAATTGAGTGCAGAGACTGATCCTGGTCCATCATGGGATTCCAATTATGATTCTCTCACAACACCAAAAGGGTTCGACAATTCCTATGACAATGTGTTAGTTCTGCTTTTGCAGAAACAGAACATGAGTATAGGCTGGTTGGCTGCCCTGAGAGACAGATGTGTGGCTTGTTACCCTATTCTGTTCATCTCCCCTCTAGAGGTCATAATTCTTGTTTGTTTATTCTCATGGCTGACTGCCAGTTTATAGTGTCTGCACTCTGCACTGTAGTGACCAGAAAACAGAGCCTATAAATATATTTTGAACATGCCAAAAGTTTTCCCCTAAGGTGCGAACAGAGTTATTTTCAGTTACACTTTTATGAACGTAGGTTGTCACTTCTGTACATAGTGTTGTCTCATATGGGTCACACAGCTATGAATGCTCATGAAAGATTGAAACCAATATTCTGCAGATTTTGTAGTTATTGAAATGAGTGGGGAAAGAAAAAATAATGTTGAGAAGCACATTATCATACAAACACACTGTTCACTTCCACGAAAATGCTCCTGCTTCTCAGCAGAAACAATCATTTCCCGAAAGCTTAAATAGAAACAAAACATTCCAGTCAAAAATCTCTCCTTTTTTATGGTTCATTTCAAAGTATTATGGCTTCATCTTGAAGCAAGTAGCAGGACAACCTTTTAAACAACAAAAAAGGAAAAAATGTGAATTTCACCAAAAGCAGATGTGACTTCACAAAAAATTGATGCAAATTTCACCCAACAGTGATGCAAATTTTGCCAAAAACAGATGCACATTTTAGCACAAATAGATGCAAATATTGGAAAAAATAGATGACACTACTGTCAAAAACATGCAAAGTTTGCCAAAAATAGATGTTACATTTTCAAGTCCCTAGTAATTAATGTTAATCACGTATGTTGAAATGGACAAACTCAGCATCAGGATGACAAACAAGAATTTTATTCCAGTCCTCTCATCTGCCCCCAAGACCTGCTCTAGACATATCTCCTAGTCCCACCCACCACAATAAAATGTAACAGATCCAACAGAAGTTTGCTTGATGATATGAAAAAGCATCTCTAATATAAATTCATTCAGCCGTCACTGTCAGTTGCTTTCTATTATAATGATGAACAGCAGAATGTCATATTATACAATTATAAATGACTTATCATGCTGTTATAATCTTATATTACCTCCTTCCTCTTTAGTTGGAAATCTCTATCAATGTTATTTTCTTTTGATGTATCTTGAGCCAAACTGTTCACAGTTCTTATGTGCAACATCACTTTCTGTTGCAAATTCTCAAGGCTGTTCCGCAATATCCTGGCTGGTTTCTTTGGGAGCAGCTTTGTACTGAGGCTTCTTCTATCTTCACAGCTGTAATTTCCAAGATTTTAGTATCTAAGATTCAACAATCTTACAGTTGCAAACTATACTGGCACTGATTTTATTAATCACTTTGTTATGAAATTACTGAAAGATAATGGAATAATCAGTACACTTTCCTACATATTATTTACAAAGTGGCTTATTTTGCTAAGTTGCTGCAGCCATGAGCACAAAACTTAAAGATCCACTTGAAATACATTTGAAAAGTTACAGAAGATACAAGATCAGCTGGCAAAATTCCTTGCAACAGCCAATAATTAGTGATGGAACTTTTCTTGAATGTAAAATGAACTGACTCTGGAGTTATAGTCCTTTACACAGAATTCCTCTAGGTTTCAGCATGCATAATTTAAGAATATCCACATAACACACACTGAGTGATCAAAGCTATATTACAAGCAAGAACATCAATACTCTACTAAAAGTTCCATAAATAATATATTGTCATAGTGACAATAAGAGATTAATGCTCCAGTTAGTGTATCTAAAAACACATTAACAACAAGATCCTTTTGCTTATGTTATTGTACAATGAAAGCACAGAAAAAGATATTATCATAAGTCACTCTTTTGAGGTTCAACTGTCAAACAACCATGTTGTGCCAGAAATTTGCATTTGTAAATGGTCACAAATTTTCTTTACCAATTTGACAGTACTTCTCTGAAATAAAGAAAAAAACAGAAAACACAATGAATACACTGATCAGCACAAAAATAATTATTATTATTTCTTGCATGAAACCTAGGTCCTATGGCCACATGATTAAACATCTGACCAACTTCATGTGCATGGAATTAGAAAACCTACTGATTTAAAGAGCCCTTGGGACAGGGCAAATAGTGATGGCTGGAGCTAAATGTGATAGAAACAGAGCTGCTTATTGATGGTTCACGTAGTGTTGTTATAACTGTCAATAGAAAATAAAAAAATTACATTGGTTCAAAACCACAGTATGTCAGTTCAGTACTTGTGTGCTACCTTCTCATAATTGACAAGTACTGAGAGACACTGTCATTGACATCCCTTGACACCAACTGTAACTGAAACCCATTTACTAAGTCATATACTAAGTCCTTGTACATTATGTGACTCAACGAATTCTTGTAATTCTGACTATTGCTGGTACCAAACCACGTAAAATATTTATATACATATGTGATCTGGGCAATTCTGTATTTAAGTGTAAAATCAATTGGGTTTGGGGTTACTCTGCTAGTTATGTTGGGGTCTGTAGTTCAAAGACCAGTTTGATGCAGCTCTCCGTGTTACTCTTCCTTGCTAGCCTCTTCATCTCTGAATAACTACGGCTCCCTACACTATGTGATCAAAAGTATCCGAACACCCCCAAAAACTTAAGTTTTTCATATTAGGTGCATTTTGCTACCACCTACTGCCAGGTACTCCATATCAGCAACCTCAGAAGTCATTAGACATCTTGAGAGAGCAGAATGGGGCACTCTGAGGAACTCATGGACTTCGAACGTGGTCAGGTGATTGGGTCATACGTCTGTACGCAAGATTTCCACACTCCTAAACATCCCTAGGTCCACTGTTTCTGATGTGATAGTGAAGTGGAAATGTGAAGGTATACGTACAGTACAAAAGTGTACAGGTTGACCCTGTCTGTTGACTGACAGAGACCGCCAACAGTTGAAGATGGTCATAATGTGTAATAGGCAGACATCTATTCAGACCATCACACAGGAATTCCAAACTGCATCAGGATCCACTACGACAGTTAGGCAGGAGGTGAGAAAACTAGGAGTTCATGGTTGAGTGGCTGCTCATAAGCCACACGTCATGCCGGTAAATGCCAAATAACACCTCGCTTAGTGTAAGGAGTGTAAACATTGGACAATTGAACAGTGGAAAAATGTTGTGTGGAGTAACAAATCACGGTACACAATGTGGCAATCTGATGGCAAGGTGTGGGTATGATGAATGCCCAGTGAACATCATCTGTCAGTGTGTGTAGTGTCAACAGTAAGATTTGGGATGTTTTGGAGCACCGACTTTGTGCCAGGCCTCAATGACCGACATCGATACCTCTCCTCAGTGCAGCACTCCGTAAAGAATTGGCTGCCATTCGCCATGAAACCTTCCAACACCTGATTAAATGTAGGCCTGCGAGAGTGGAAGCTGTCATCAAGGCTGAGGGTGGGCCAACACAATATTGAATTCCAGCATTACTGGTGGAGGACTCCGCGAACTTGTAAGTCATTTTCAGCCAGGTGTCTAGATACTTTTGATCAAATAGTGTATGTCTTTCCGAATCTGCTTACTGTATTCACCTCTTGGTCTCCTAGAATGATTAACTTGCACACTTCTCTCAAACTTGAATTTGTGAAACCTCACAATGCGTCCTATTAACTGATACCCTCTTTTAGTAAAGTTATGGTACAATATTCTTTTCTCTCCAATTCTATTCAGTTTCATTGACTATATGATCTACCCATCCGATCTTCAGTATTCTTCTGTAGCATCTCATTTCAAAAGTCTCTATTCTCTTCTTGTCTGAACTGGTTATCTTCCACATTTCACTTCCGTACAGGGCTACACTTCAGATAATGGTCCAGAAAAGTTTAGCTAACACTTAAATCTATATTCAGTGTTACCATATTTCCATTCTTCAGAAATGCTTTTCTTGCCACTGTCAGTCTACACTTTTTATCCTCTCTGTTTCCTCATAATCAGTTATTTTACTACACAAATATCAAAATTCTTCTAATACTTTTAGTGTCTCATTTCCTAACCTAATTCCTGCAGCATTATCCGATCTGAAAATTTTTCTTTGGTTTCTTTTACTGCTTGCTCGATATACAGATTATTGAACAACATTGGGGATACACTCCCTTCTCAACCACTACTCTCCTTTCATGCCCTATATCTCTTATAACATGTCTGGTTTCTGTACTAGTTGTATATAACCTTCTGCACCCTGTATTTTATTACAGCCATGAGGTTAGTCTGCCTTGTGTGTTCCTAACTTCTCTGGCATCCTAACTGATCTTCCTCAGGTTTGGCTTCTACCAGTTTTTCATTCTTCTGTAAATAATTCACATCAGTACTTATTAAACTGATAGTTTGGTAATATTCACACTTGTTAGCAGCTGCTTTCTTTACAACTAGAATTATTACATTCTGAGGGTATTTCGTCTGTCTCACACATCTTATTTAGCAGATGGAATAGGTTTGTTATGGCTAGCTCTCCCAAAGCTATCAGCAGTTATGAGAAAATGTCATCTATTCTTGTTTCAATTTCAGTCTTTCAGTGCTCTGTCAAATTCTTCTCACAGTATCATATCTCCTAACTCATTTTAATCTATTCATCTATATCTTCTTCTCTTTCTATATTATTGCCTTCAATTAAAATTCCATTGTATAGTCCTTCTTACATTTCTTCCACCTTTGAGCTTTCCCTTCCTTGCTTATTACTGGTTTTCAACCTGAGCTCTTGATATTCATATAGCTTCTTTCCTTTTCTTACAAATGTGTCTTTAATATTCCTGCAGGCTGTATCTATCTTTCCCGTACACATATATGCTTCTATACCCTTAAATTTATCTTCTATCCATTGCTTCTTAATCATTTTCTGCTTCCAAGTCAATCTCATTTTTAGAAGTTTGTATTTTCTTTTGCCTTCTTCATTTGCTACATTTTTATATTATCTCCTTTCACCATTTAAATTCAATACTTTTGTGACATCCCAGGATTTCTACTAGGCCTCATCTTTTTACCAATTTGATCCTCTGGCGCCTTCATTATTTTATCTCTCAAAGCTAACCACTCATCTTCTACTGTATTCCTTTCCACTGTTGCAATAAATCATTACCTAATGTATCTTCTGAAACTCTCAGCAACCTCTGGTTCTCTCAAATTATCCAGGTCCAATCTCCTTAATTTACTACCTTTTGGCAAGCTCTTAAGTTTCAATCTACAGTTCAACCAATGGAACGAGTTCACAATTGCCCCTGGAGATTTCTTAAAAGTTTAAAATATGGTTCCAAAAGCTCTGACTTAGCATTATATAATCAATCTGAAACCTTCCAGTGTCTCCACATCTCTTCCATGAATACAACCTTTTTTCATGATGGTCTTTTTTCATGATTAAATTATGCTCTAAGTAAAATTCTACCAGGTAGCTTCCCAAAGACCATATTCACCTACTATTTTTCCTTCTTTTACTTTTCCTGCCATTTTATTCCAGTCTCCCATCATAATTACTTTACCTCAGCCTTAAATATCTGAATCATCTCTTTTATCTCACCAGACTTTTTTTTCAATCTCTTCATCATCATCTATTGAGCTAGCTGGCACATAAACTTGGCAGTCATAATTTACAAACTAGTCTCTTTGATCTACAATTAATAATCAATCAATAATAGATTCATATCTGAATCATGACCTGATAACTATTATCAGACATCTGCTTATTTTCAGTAACTATTGGATAATAAACATTGAAAATCATTTAGCCTTATAGAAGTATAAGAGATTGCCATTCAGTGCTGCCAGAAGTCATAATAAACACTGAAAATCATTTAGTCTAATAGAAGTATAAGAGATTGACATTAAGTGCTGCCAGAAATCATGCCATTTTCTAATGCTACTTCGAAGATTGACTTTTCTGAATTGTATACTGCTGTGTGAATGTGAGCATGAATTGCTCTTTGTGTCTGGTCTCAAAAATAGGCCTGATTTGGAGCATGTACTGTGAGTGTTACACAGTAGTATGCATGAGAGTGGGCCCCTATATGGATGTGTGTCTAGCATGCCACACTGGTGTATAACGTTTACTGAATACTATGCTTTATATTTTACATGCAGGGCTGGCTGTCTGGTAATGGCCCATGGCCATAAGAAATCAATAACTGTCAAGACAGATGTTTTGTGGAACCAATGTATTCTTTGTTCTGCTTTGGTCGACTTCATGTGTTAGCCTGCAACTGTCAGAGTTTCTGTGAACTTGGATCCTACCAATAAATGATACAACGCAGGTTTTCACAGCCAGTATTTGTGTTTTTTGTGATATTTGTTTCATGGGCATTTGATTCTCATCCGGCCGGCCGGAGTGGCCGAGCGGTTAAAGGCGCTACAGTCTGGAACCGCACGACCGCTACGGTCGCAGGTTCGAATCCTGCCTCGGGCATGGATGTGTGTGATGTCCTTAGGTTAGTTAGGTTTAAGTAGTTCTAAGTTCTAGGGGACTTATGACCACAGCAGTTGAGTCCCATAGTCCTCAGAGCCATTTGAACCATTTGATTCTCATCCAAGCTATTTTTCTCTGCCTAACATTTCATCTCCCAGAGCTGCAGACATTGTCAGCAACTATAACAACTCAGAAAGTAGTTACAACATCAAGCGACCTCAGCACACTGAAGAGTTTATATGTCAGGCTGCTGGGTTGCACCGACATGCGTTATGGAGCTTTGTTTAGTACTATGGCTCACAACTTGTGACTTTATGAATGGGAGGAAGACTTTCCCTTTAGTTGGCTCTTTTTCACTAAGCTCTCCAGATCTTTTAAGACGTAGTGCCCTATTTATTTTTTGTCACAATAGCTCTTTTTTCTGAAGGCAATTTTTAAATGATCAAATGTATCCTCCAAGTACTGTAGCTCATAGATTCTCTTAGTATGGTCCATCCCAAATAGAAAAGAGGAGTTACCAGAACACTAGTGGAGCAGGATTAGAGAATGTGTGAGCCACATTACTTGGAGGATGATCAGACTTCAGAAGAAATAGCTACTGTGACAAAGAGACAAATAGTTCACTACAGTAAAACACCGGTGGACCAGGATTAGAGAATGTGCGAGCCACAGTACTTGGTGGATGAGCAGCCTTCAGAAGAAATGGCTACTGACAGTGATAAATAGGTCACTAAACCCTAAAAAATCTGAAGATTCTAATGAGAATGAACCATCTAAAGGGAAATTTCTCCTTCCATAAAATTGGTCACAGGTCACAGCAGAGTTCTTGGAAGGCTTGGTATTGACACAATGTTTAAACCTGCAAGAAGGGTGTGTGAACATTTGGACATTACAAAGAACCTACACCTGCTGCTTGCCACAGCTGGAGTACTAAAATCCCTTGCATATGCAGTCAAGTGTAAATAGGAACTACAAAAAGAAGCATTAACACCTGCTTTAAGAATCAAAAGAAATATTATTGTCTGGGCAACATGGATAGATGAGCAATAGCTGAACAATGGTTCTCAGATACGGGAGTGACTCAAAGACTTCTTAAGTAACAGAACTCAGTAAGTGGTCCTTGATAGTGAGTGTTCATCAGAGACAAGGGTATCATCAGGTGTGCCCCAGAGAAGTATGATAGGACCACTGTTATTTTCTATGTATGTAAATGAACTGCCTGACAGGTTGAGCAGCAACCTGCAGTTGTTGGCTGACTGATGATGCTCTAGTTTACAGGAATGTGTCTGCACTGAGTATAACAGACAAAATTTCAAGTTTCTGTGATGAATGGCAACTAGTTCTACAAGTAGAAAAATGTGAGTTAATACAGATGAGTAGGACAAACAAACTCATAACATTTGAATATAACATCAGTAGTGTGCTGCTTGACACTATCACATCATTTACATATCTAGCTGTAATGCTGCAAAGCAATAGGAAATGGAATGAGCATGTAAGGATTGTAGTAGAGAAGGTGAATGGCTGACTTCGATTTACTGGGAGAATTTTAGGAAAGTGTTCATCTGTAAAGGAGACTGCATGTGGGTGACTACTGTGACCCATTGTTGAGTACTGTTCAAGTGTTTGGGACCCGCTCCTGCTCGGTTTAAAGGAAAGCATTGAAGCAATTCAGAAGTAAGTTGCTAGATTTGTTACCAGTAGGTTCAAATAACATGCATTTATTATGAGATGCTTCGGGAACTCAAATGGGAATCACTGGAGGGATGACAACAATCTTTTCGTGGAGCAGTATTGAGAAAATTTAGAGCACCGGAATTTGAGGCTGACTGCAGAATGATTCTACTGCTGCCAATGTACATTTTGCACAGGATCATGAGGATAAGAGAGATTAGGGCTTGTATGGAAGAATATAGACAGCCATTTTTTCCCCCCTTGCTGTATTTTGTGAATTGAACAGGAAAGGAAATGACTAGTAGTGGTAAGGGTACCCTCTGCCACACACCTTATAGTGGCTTGTGGAGTATGTGTGTGTATTTGTGTGTAGATTTAGATGTAGAATGCACTGGGACCATGGAATTATCATACCATGGTTTTATCAAGAGTGAATCATTGCTATGTAAGGATGTAGGGAGATGCCACAGAAATTCAAAATCAACTTTAACTGAATAGAATAAGGAGTGAATTTAGACAAGTTGTAGATCTTAGAACCAAATAAAGCTTCATAACACACACATCAATGGACTCTGTGATCTTAGGCAGTGGTCTGACGATCTCATGAACCAACTGTAGTCTGGAAACGTATGAACAGTTCAGCTTTTTGAACTGGTTTGAGACTGTAAAAGTTTTCTGAATTGTTACAGCCACTAGTAGATGACACATTACGCAGAGAAATGTGTCTTGGACTATGACCTAATGCTCATAAAATAATATCACCAAAAACCTACCATAAAGTTTACAAGCTCACTCCCTAAGCAACTTGCACATCAGGAGAAGGACAAAAATCATATTCAGTGAGAGTATAACAGGGGAGGTGTTTACAACATAGAGTTGCATGGCTGGACAACGTGCAGTTTTTGGCTGTGGCAGATTCAGATGATGGCAGTTATACGGTTAGTACTGCTGCGTTCCGAAACAGTTTGGTGCACAAATTGTAAATTTTTAAAAACTTTTTTCCAGTCATGACCAGACAATATAGGCCAGTGTGGCTGATGTGCTATTGTTGACATTACATCAAAACACTCCAGAGACACGGGATTTGTGACACTGATCATGGCTGAGGTGTCTGGTGCCACTAACACAGTGTGACCAGCAGTTAAGTAACATTTTGTAACTCAGAGCACTTGTATGCTACTGAGGAACTCTAGCAACCTAGCAACCCTTACTCGGGGCAAAGTGAGCTAGGAAAAGCTGACAGAATAACTACATGGCAATCCTAACCCCCCCCCCCCACCACCCCCAGTACGACTACATCACAGGCACAGTTGTAAGGTTATAAATATTCGAACTTAGCGGCTCTCAAGCATTTGGTTGTGCCGCCATTCTGTCTGCATCTTTAACTGGTGAGAATATTGGGCTTTTGAGTTTCAGATAAGCCACAGCTAAAACTGTGTGATGAAGATCGGTTTGCAACCTGTCTGCTGATTAATTCATCCAGTTGCACCACAAGGTATGCCCTACCTGTGGTATAACAGCTGTGGAACTCTGGGAAACTTCACCGAAGTAGGGAGTGGGTGTCTAGCTAGCCACCACCCCTTCAGGGATTTCGGTTGACAGACTGCAAACTATCAGTGATTCACATCTGGGGTTAGGATGCGGGCCAATAGCAAGATCACTTACATAACGTGAATACATAAAGAGCTCATGATCACGTTCTCACTTCCTGAGCACAGGGTCCTGGGTTTGATTCCAGGTGGGGTCAGGGATTTTCCCCTGCCTTGAGATGACTGGGTGTGTCTGTGTTGTCCTCCTCATTTCATCATCATTCATGAAAGTGGCGAGACTGGACTGATAAAAGGTTGGGAAATTGTACAGGTAGTGATAATCACGCAAACGACGACGACGACGACGACGACGACGACACAATGAAGTAGGTCCCACCTGATATTAAGAGTTTCTGTGTGGTTTTTGGGACGTAAATTTTCTAGGAGTAGCAGTACTGTACTATCTCCTGTTTGGTTTTTTATTATGGAATAATACCATACATGGCAGAAGATGAAAACATGCACTTGAAATTCAGCGAATAATTGAAACTAGCCAATACTGTGGAATGAATCACTTCGTTTCAAATAAGTTCACTGCCTCAGCGGGAAAGATTAATAAAGCCAAAGTTCTTTAGCAAACTGACAACAATAACTTCATTGTTCTGCAAAGCAATTAATGCTTGACTGCTAAAAACTTGGAAATAAAATAAAATCAGGAAACTGAAACTAATAATATACTTTTGCCTTCTGTAATTATGTGAATGTATTTTAACTCACTTGACAGCTCCTGGCCATAGAAATTCGTTTTGTTTTCATTTGGCATGGGGGCTGTAAGAGAAGAAGAAACAGTGATATCACTTAACACAAACACTGGTCACATGGAGACTACCACCCTCCCAACTACAACTTTGTGCATGCGCGAATCTGGCAGCTTGCTGCTACTGCCAATACAACTAACAGCCACACTTCAAGAAGCCGGAAGTTGTGAAGGTATTGCTCATATGCAAGTCAACTGCGCATGCGCATGAGCCTGCTGGCAACTGCTCAGATGAACCTAATGTAAACAGTTGTGACGTCACACTCATAGAAAGGAGTTTATTGTCACGAAGTATTACATAGTCTTTGCCCTAAGGCCCTTGACATACTTTTGCTGTTTGCAAATGCTTTTGCCTCCACAGTCTCTTTTTGTTGTAAATTTTTTCCCTCTCATTTATGTTTTACTGTTGTAGTATTATTCTCCAGTAGCAGGATACAGTGGCATTCCTTGCTAGAGAATCAATTCTTACCAGTCAAAATCACAAAAACAACGAAAAATTCCCAGGTCTTTCCTTGATTTCCCGAGTCATATACACCTTGTATAACTGTTTAATTGCATGCCCTGGCATGATTCTGCTCTCTCCTTCACTATTTCTCTTGCCCATCCTGACACACAGCAGCCCGGAATAGGCCGGGTCATTACATAAAGTCCACAAAATGTGTAGCAGTGGCTCATAAGATGGCAAATTTTAAATTTCATTAGATATATTTAGGAACCATTACTAACTTCGTCGAACTTAAGTGAAGTGGATAGACAATGGCTAATGGTACAGACAACATTGAATCTGAATTTGTATGAAATGTAATTAATTATCCTAAGCCAGAAAAAAGTACAGAAAATTTTGAAATCAATCAAATTAGTGATAATGAAAACGTGAATTTGCCAACAACAGTCATGGCTATGCGACTAGAAACTGCATGTGAAGACATAATCAGGCATTACTTGAATTGCTCCACAGTTTAAATAAGAAAATTCGCCCAAGAAATAATCTTGTACAGGGAGTACAAGCAGAATTAAGAGATACAAAAAGTGAACTTGATTTAATTTCACAAAAGCACGATGTGCTCAAGATGGAATTACAGAGTAAATGTGATAATCATTAGAGTGAAACCACCACAGTATAAACACAGTTCAAAGAGCAATAGATTCAGTGAAAAAACCTCTAGCTGAAACTTCCGATTTGGTCTGACAGTACAATCACGGAACTGCAACCATAAAGCAAAAGTGCACTGATTATGTGAACGCTGCAATGAAACTGCTTGGTGGTGTACAAGGTCATTGTACAGAGCTTGAAACAAAACCTAATGACATTAATGAAGTGAGACACAAATGCATCAACAATACGGCAAAACCTGTGCTCATGTATGGGGCAGTAAAGCACCAGTAAAATGTGAAACTTTTAAAGAATTTGAAACAGCTTCTTTGAACAACCATTCCTCATGCACCATCAGTGGGTTATCATAGCATCATTGTGCAACAAATTGTACCAGATATGGACAAAATGGATGTGTCGGAAAATTCATTGTACAAAGTGTTGATTATTAAAAACAGAACTTTCTGGATTTTGGGCCCACAGAAAGAAGCTTTCGATCTTTAAAAAACTAAATTGGGTGATGCAAAATTATTGCATCATTCAAATTTGCCAGTGGATTTTTTATTTAGGAGCAGACTCCCGTGATTATATTATAGGTGTGCAATTGTATCAGATGTTTTGTCAACAGAGTTATGAAACACCAGCGTTTGCTAAAGTGTGTGTCATTTATGATGGTGGCCGAGTTTAGGTTCGTTCTGCGCATCTGACGTCACAAAACACGGTCAGCCAATGAACAGAGAACGATGTTGCCAGAGCTCGACTGCAGTGCAGACCACGGACGAGTGTCTTCAGTTTTAGAAACGTTCAGTCATAAATAAAGTAATTGAACAAAAGCAGTGTCTTGATAGCAGACTTTCTTTTATAGAAAGTTTGGAAAAAGCATTCTTTATACCAATTGCTTCATATTCTATTAATTAATTAAACCAAACAAGCAATAAGCCTCCTACTTCAGGCGATAGCAAGGAAAGGTGTTTGTATCATTCTCACTAACCGCTTTTTCGCAATAAAGAACAGCGGTAATTGTATATTTCCTATTGTACTTCGACGAAATGTGAGTAATTCATAGTCGTACCAACAGTGTTTGTTGGTATTTTGCGTGATATTTTAAAGCCCTTTGGGAGATGTATGGAAAGTCGAGCTGTGTTAGCGTAATGGTTGAAGTGTATGGCTGCGAAGCGAAAGGTTCTGAGTTCAAACCTTGTTCGGTGCTGAATATTTTCTTTATTTAAAAACAATATCGAAGTGTCTCACTTCATGAATTTTAATCGTTTGAATGTAATTTTTTGAAATTTCTAATAGCAACTATACGCTATGGACTTTTACCTCTGCAAATTCTTCAAAATTTTGTGCAATAGTTTACTACACCTAATGCTGCACAATAACTGCGTTGAACTTCGAAACAAAATTAAGTCATTTATGGGGAGAAGGTATCAGTCAAGAAGATGTGTAAAAATCTAATTTTTGGGCCAAATAGTTTTTGTGAAATCGAATGATAAAGTGTGTCAAAGCAGTCGAAACACCACGTGTCTGCACAGGCGAGCAGTGCAATGATGACAAAATGGCGCACATCGCAGAATGCAGGGAGCACGTCTCTGTAGCAGCGAAAGGGTTGATGCGGCCAAGGTGACTTTACTTCATACACTGCGCGCTCCCCCCGAAACATAAGTTTGTGAACTATATTATGGCGCTGCTTCTCTTGGCACGTACAACTGGCAATGCAGCAATCTCCCGCGTCTGGGCAGGCATGCGCGAACCGCCAAGATAAAAGAATTGAAATATAGTCGATCCCTAACTGTGTTTTAGAAAAAGCATACAGAGAGAAGCATTAGTCATCATCACGGGAATTGATAAGTTCTCATTTTATCTCTTGGGAAAGGATACAACAGTAATGGTTGACCACAAAGTGCTATCTTTCTAGTGAGCTGACATCTTGTGCCCATTTCTCTCATGTGCTAAGCAATAACATTACAAGAACCTGACTCTGAAACAAGATATGTACCTGGACAGATTAAAGTCATACCAGAAACATTATCATACCTTTCTGGAGATGCAACAGTGTTAAACACAGCCCACCTTATGCAGAAAGATAAATATGCGTAAATTTTATCAAACCTGTTGAGGGAGAAAAGTTTGTCTGGAAAATGTTGCAGAATATCATATGTTAGCAAGATGCAGATGACGTTATAATCTGGACGAGCAAGGAAATTTTATTTCAAAAATGGAACATTAATTTTGATCAATGGAGAGTCTGTATACCGTGACGTGCTATTGATGATCTTGCAAGGTACTGTATATTCACAACAGCTTTGCCAATTTTGGACATGCAAATGTATGCTAACACTACAGGAGTGTTGTATCTTTAACAACATGGTGAACAGACTCAGCACTTTTTGAAGACATACAATGTATGCCAAAAAAACTAAAGTGTCAACTGAGCAGCACAAAGGACTAATGTATATATCATCACATAAACCAGGTGAGATGCTTTCAATTGACTTGTATTGACCACTTCCATACTACAGAGTAAATTTTGTAAGAAATTTTTCTCAATATATTTACAATATTACTATTTTATGCTTAAGAAATTAGAAAAAGACTATTCCGTAAGTGTTATTCAGCCTCAGTACATTATTAGTGATAATGGTTCATAGTTTAAATAAAAATTATGGAAGAAACCTATGGAACACAGTAACATGAAACATATTCCTACTTTTCCCTACAGACAAGCTTTCAATCCAGTGAAGCATGTAACATGTGAAGTTGGTTGTTTATATTGTCTATTTTGGGAAACAACACAACATTGGTATGAAAAGTCATCAGACTTTGAGACTTATTAATATGATATTCCCTGAAGACTGCAGAAAGTCACCTCCAACTGTTCTGTTGGATTAAAAGCCACCTAGCATTTTTGGGTAGCTTATAAGTTTTCACTGAGACATGGGTTTTCGAGAGAAGAATTGTATCAAGTCCAAGAACACATGAACGAGAAAGCTGATGCAAGAAAGACGAAGCATGACCAGATAGTGAAGCCTGTTGTTTACAAAGTTGATAATTGGGTTTTAGTGAGATTGTGTATGAAGTCTTCTATGTAATATCTGACGAGATTAAGAAGTTTCAGCATTATTTCACCAGGTCGTTTCCTATAAGTAAAACTGTGCATCCAAACTGTTTACATTTGTAATACATTAACTCTCTCTCTCTCTCTCTCTCTCTCTCTCTCTCTCTCTCTCTCTCTCTCTCTTCACAAAAACCTTTCCTGTGGCAAGAGTGCACAGGTGAACGTTACTGGTCCATTTTTGCAGCCTATATAGTTCACCTACACAAACACACTACCACATTTTCTCTATATTGTCAGGATGGTTCCACAAACATGGAGGTTACTACCAAACTATTGGTAAATATCGCTGTCATCGGAGGAGACTGCAAGCCCTTGTTGCAGAAAAATGACCATGTTTCATGGCTTACCAGACCTAGAATTTCTGTTAGTAAAACAGAGTGAGCATCTGATTGTTTCTCTATTCCACTCCCAATCAAAAATAGAATCAAACCAATGGTCAGAATCTTTAAACAACAGATATAGAAGACCATCACACAGTTGTCAATCGAAACATTAATCCTAAGCAATAAATGGAAAAAAATATCAGTTGAAATGTTACATGGGCAGCCTCACCATACACTGATAGTTCTGTTTTGGTTAACACCATGGAGCCCTAACTCAGTCCGTACCCAGGAAATACTGTGTCGATGGAAATGTGTGAACCCACACCTTCAGGCAGAAGAAAGGAAAGATACACTCTCCACAACCATTGGCCAAAGAGGACAACAGAAACATTTCGTCACTGCTAAAGGCAGCCACCTCGGCCACCACGAAAACCAACTGTATCCCAGGTGGCTGGGCCAACAGCAGCCAACATACCAACTACCTGACACATTTATGGGGCACACTGCAACCGCAACTGCAGGTCCTTCCATCATAAAAACACCAACTGTAGTAAGCCCCACCTCACTCCATGTAACCCTGAACACCAACTACTATTTAATGTAACATAGAGTGACTGATGATTAAAATCAAGCTGGCAGCAGCTATCTCAGCAGCCAAATCAGCGCCATTCCCTGTGGCCTAGAGTGACTGATGATTAAAATCAAGCTGCCAGCAGCTATCTCAGCAGCCAAATCAGCACCATTCCCTGTGGCCTAAGAGGCCCGGCCATCTCTGGCCATCAAGATAGCAGCTACCCACATTTGGAAGGTCCAGCTTTGCTGGCCACAATGTCCATCATCCCTCTCCCTGTCCCTCTGCGATGGGTGAGCCCGCACATGGTCAGACATCTTCCACAAATTAAAATGAGAATGCATACCTCTTATCTACCATCTAGATTCATACGACATGCCACAAACAGCTGGCACTTCAATCCTGCAGCTGTTGCAACACAGTATGCTAATGGCACACAAGCAGTACATGTCACAGAAGAAGTACATGTGAGTTAATCCCATGGCCTGTTGACTGTCATTAAGGGGTGATCACCTTCCTCTGAAACGGTCTTTTAACTACATTGTGGTGAGTCGTCTTTTATGTTTTATTACATATATGCATGTCATTGAAACAGGATCACTCAGTGATTATGATATTACATTTAAATCAGTTTACGGAGAGTATGATAATCTGCACTAGACTCTCTGATGCAGTACACAGCTTGAGCACATACGAGATAAATCATCATTGTACAACAACACTATCATATCCAACTTACACTGATATGCTGACAGTATCAAGATCAACACAATTAACATCTACTGGTGGATCGTAGAGATCAAAAAATCTTGAATCCACTCCAATAAGGAATGGAAGTGGAGCATGAAGAACTTCTGCCAAACCAAGTGGACAAAGAGGTATATATGGACACTGCCACTTGAAAGGAAAAATTATCTGTAAAAAAAAAAAAAAAGTGAGAAGGTAGTAATGTTAGCAAGAAAAGAAACAAAATAATATCCTATTTATATATTTTACAATTATTTAGCACAAGACTGCAAATGAAATTGCATAGCACATACCATAGAAATCGCTTCAGCTACTGCTGTTAATACATCAGGCCTAAGAGAATGCACCAAAAGTTTCTGTTCTGTTAGTGCCAACAGCAAAACAAGAAGGCAATTATCAGGTCCCAGGCTCATCAAAAGTTCTCTAAATCCTGCACCACTGAAAAATAATATTTAAGTTGAAGAATACGTGATGCTTTTCAAAAGAGTAAACATATACATAAATAAGCAACCATAATACTGAAGTCTGCTACCATACCTTCTGGGAAGTGGAAGATCTTCTGGCTGTGTCAGTACAAGACGGTCAGAAGCTGAAAGCTGTATCAGAATTCGTGGCCTCTGAGGGGATGGAAATGGAATGTCTTCCAAGAAATATGATATGTACCTAAACATATTTCAATTAATATAAATACAATATATTCCTACTTAACAAGCAAAAATAGAGAAATAAGTGCTTATAGATAATAACAACATTTCTAGATTCATCTGGGAAATTAAAAGAAAAATGTTAGAGGAAATGAAAACTGTAGGGATGTATTAGGAATGGCACACAGTATTCGAGGGCAAGCTGCAGCTCATAAGGAAATCAATAAAAAAAAGTCTGCCAGGATCAAGGTAAGTATAAACAATGCATTAAGTAATGGCACACAACTGCTTATCATAATTTTTTTACTCATTGTATGAAAATATGAAATATCTAAAAGAAAGGAATTTATTGTAATGTAGACAAAACGTAAGAAAAAACATCATTGCTGTTGGTAATTCTGATACTACACTGTCGTATCGGCCGCCGCACAGCAGCCGTCAACTCGGTGCGGCGTGCTACAACACGCGCAGCACACAGCGAGTACCGCTGGTGCCGCACACGATGTCAACAACTGGCGCAAGTGAACGCGTTGTCGCGAGGTTAGCAGCAGCGTACACACCACTATCGATACTGATTACCCTGGCGGCACTGCCCTTGCCACCAGAGTGAGCAACCGTATAAGGGCGCCATCTACCAACACACTGATTGACCGGACCTGCAGATTTAAGCGAGCTCCCTGAGCCTGTTTAACCAGTTCCGGCTGCTGGATTCACGACGACTGAACCGTACTGTTGCCTCCCTGGCTGGAAACTTGCGATGCGTCGGTATCGACTGGTTGGCAGTGTTTTGGACTTGTATTCTCTACTAGTGACTCTGATTTCTCCTTGGCGCTACAGCCAGCGAAGTGTTGTGTAGTCGAACTTAAGTTTTGTTTTGAGTGACAGAAGGTCAAATAAATTTGGTTATCACGGAATATTTGTTGTGTTATAGTGCGGACATAACACAACATACACAACTACTGTACACATATTGCTGAAACAATCTGCCCATCTTGTGGCTCTGTACTACAGTGTGCTCTCTTATTCAGCATGAATTTTCTGTTCATATTTGGCACCTCGCCTAATAAAGAAATAAAAAAATAAAGGAATGTGGCTAACGAAGTCACATATCAGCATGTATCTTTAATCAGAATTTTTTAAATTTGTTTAAATCACCTCTGAAACATATCTTGGGACCTTATTCAGTCCTCCAAGGCATTGATTCCCACTATGTCCTTGACTATCACCTCTGCCATGGCAGCTATCTATGCATAGAGATGGCTTCACCATATCCCTCCAAAGGGAAGAGGAATGAATGTCCTTGGCTGTTGCCTATGCCATGGCCACTGTTTACACACAGAGATCGGTCAAAAGGAAGAGCAGTGCAGTGGAAGGCTGGTGCCTCATGACCCAGCACACATGCCACACAGCATTGCCCTGCAGGTTGCTGCCATGCCAGATGCCTGCAGCTGATGCTGCTCCACTGCACTGAGACATTAGCTGCAGTAGTGAGGGTGCTACGATCACTGGACACAGCTGGCTCTTCTCACATCTGTGAAGACCTGTGATGCCAGCCACTTCCTGGTATCCATACTCCAGGTGGCCTTTATAGGACAGCTGCCTGCAGCTCTTCTGCAGTCTGAATATCTGTTAAATGTTTATTTGACAATACAATAGTCAAGCCACAGTCATGGAACTGTGACTGTGGTTTCACTATGGTAGTGTCAAATAAACATTTAACTTACTTTATTGTCACACTCCTCTACAACAATTATGTTGGAATATAGAACTCTGAATAGGAGTCTGACGCCAAATCTAAAAGCAATCGTGAATTCGATTGATGTATGATGAGTCTCCGGTACTGCGCATCAAGATCAGGACTAGGCCTAGGACTATGCCACAGCAACAACAGATTGTTACACTGACCAATTCCTACCAAGCCTACGGAAGTGTAACCTATGGTGACAAACTGTGTGCTTTCTCTCGCGTCTTCCTGGGACTGTGTTTGATAGAGTGACAATTCTTCTATCAGGTCAAGAAAATTATTACATTTTTGTCATAGAGAATAGGTTTTCTGATGTTCATATTTCTTGTGATTCTTCATAGAAATAAACTTCCATTGGTCAATGCTACTCGGGTAACTTTTAGTTTTCTCTGAGCACCATCTCACAATGGATACTTTAGTGGGTGGCAAGGGTAAACTTTTCAGGACACCCTTGTCTTTGGAACTTCCTTCCAGTATCTGTGCTCAACCAGGTCCCCTTCTCTCAGCATTTGTGTGTTTCCACATATGTTCTTCTAATGCTCTTCAGGTCTCTTTTCACTTACTCTTTCCCCATGGCTCCTTCTGTGCCAGAACATTTGCTTATCTCTCTTGCAATTTCATAATGTTTATTGTAACTTATTCTCATTTTGAGACTGACAATTCAATAACAGCTTTCTGACTACTCTGCTGCTACCCACTACTTCCCTACACTTACCCTTCAATTCCAGTTGCCAAACTACTCTACCCCCAATGCTTCCGAAACTGCTCTTTAACAGACAGTGTAATTTGTGTGTGTGTGTGTGTGTGTGTGTGTGTGAGAGAGAGAGAGAGAGAGAGAGAGAGAGAGAGAGAGAGAGAGAGAGAGAGAGAGAGAGAGAGAGAGAGAGACTGACTACAAAAAGCTAACAATGTAAGAGTCAGGGTGAGTTCCTGATCAGTTACATTTCTCCATGTCACACCAATCAGTCTGCTGACATTGAGTGACTGCCTTTCCTTATTTTTGTCTGTTTCCAACAACAGAAAAATTTCTGGGTTTTCTGTGGATTTCCCAGTTAAAAATACACTTTTCCTGGGTGAAAATACAAATTTTTCTGGCTAAAAATATACATTTTCCCGGGTGAAAATACATTTTTTCCATGTTCAAGTGATAGTATACTTCCCCTCGGAATTGTAAAATGTATCAATCTTTTGAATGTTAAAATTTTTACTCAGCAGCTTAGAACTTCTCAGCCATTTAGGGAACGACTGGTTGGTTGGTTGGTTGGTTGGTTGGTTGGTTGGTTGGTTGATTGATTTGTTTGGGGTATAAAGGGTCATCAGTCCCTTATTCCTGACGCGAGCAAGGCTCAAGGTACAAAAAAACCCAATGTATGTTTGAGAAAGTAAAAGGGGGAAAAGGAATGGGGAACCACACCTAAAAAGAAAACGAATGGAACGAACAAAAAAATGGGGAAAACTTACACCACAAGGAAAAGTAGAAGAAGGTATTAAAACCATAGAGCACATGGTCTGGGCTGGCTGATTACAATAATAAAAGAGGATGAGCCAGCCACTTTGCAACACATTAAAATGTCCACCCCAATAAGTCAAGGCGAACACATGTAGGGAAAAGACGACCACCAAGACAAACAAATGCAAAGAAAGTCCGACAGAGTTAAAACGGAGGGAGGGTGGTGGACTCAGAGAGAAGGCTAAATGCCCACCCTTAGATGGTACGATAAAAAAACCCATCACGAATAAAATATAAAACTAAATCTGCTGTTGAGGCATTGTCGCCCAACACCGAACATACGGTGCTGGGAAGGTTAAAAGTCCGCTGCAGAGGGGCTAAAGGTGGGCAGTCCAGCAAGATGCGGACGACAGTCATATGTGAGCCACAGTGATACCGAGATGGGTCTTCGTGACAGAGGAGGTAGTCATGTATAGCCAATATGGAGCTGTCAGAGAACCACAGCGTCCATGCAAGAGACCCACATGGAGGACTCCACACAGTCTTAGTCTTCTTAGTGGCATGCAGTTTGTTGTGCGTACTGAGATTATGCCATTCTGCCTCCCAAAGCTGAAAAACCCTGCAGCGTAATAATTATCGCAGGTCAGTTACGGGGATGCCAATCTCCAGAAGCGGTTTCAGAGTAGCCTGTTGGCACGTTCATTTCCTGGGATTCTGGCGTGGCCTGGGGTCCACACAAACACCACGGAATGACTGAACCATTCCAGGGTGTAGATGGACTCCTGGATGGTTGCTACCAAAGGATGGCAGGAGTAGCACTGGTCGATAGCTCGTAGGCTGCTCAAGGAGTCAGTACAGAGAAGAAATGACTTGCCAGGGCATGAGTGGATGCCCTCAAGAGCACGAGCAATGGCTGCCAGCTCTGCAGTGAAAACACTCAGCCATCTGGCAAGGAGAGTTGTTCAATATGTCCTCCATGAACATACGCGAAACCAACATGACCATCAGCCATCGAGCCGTTGGTGTAAACCACTTCATGGTCCCGGTACATGTCAAGAATTGAGAGGAAATGACAGCAGAGAGCTGTGGGGTTAACTGAGTCCTTAGAACCATGTGAAAGGTCCAGACGGATCTACGGCCTAGGTGTACACCATAGAGGTGTACGTGAGTGGTCGTCGAGCATTAGTGAAACTAAACTTCTAATTGTTGTTGTTTATAGGTCCCCTAACTCCGACTTCAGAGCATTTCTGCTCAAGCTAGAGTGGGTTCTTGATTCACTTTTTGGGAAGTTCCAGAAACTAATTATATGTGGTGACTTCAACATAAATTTTGTATATGATGATCCAAGAAAAATGATGTTGATAGATCTAAATTCATATTATCTGATGCAGACTGTGTTTTAACCAACTTCGGTGCAGGGGAACAGTAGCACAGCCATAGACACTATATTTATTCATTCTTCATTATTAGATGGGCATTCTGTTAGTAAAAGCATGAATGGCCTTTCAGACCATGATGCACAAATTTTAACACTAAAAGGCTTTTGTACTCAAACCAATGTCATATTTAATTACAAACTACGTAGGAAAGTTAATCCAACAGCAATAGAGAGTTTTTTAAACCTTGTCAAGGAACAAGAGTGGCAGGATGTTTATAGTGCCAATAACATAGATGATAAATACAATGCTTTTCTTAACACATTTCTCATGCTCTTTGAGAGTTGCTTTCCACTAGAACATTCTAAATGGGGTACTAGTAGTAATGGGCTGCCTGGGGTGGCTGACTAGTGGGATAAGGATATCATGTAGAACAAAGCAGGAATTATATCAAAATGTTAGAAGTTGTCACAATCAAGCTACAATAGCCCATTACAAACAGTATTGTAGGGTGCTTAAAATGTTATTAGGAAGGCAGAGAGTATGTGGTACGCAAATAGGATAGCTAAGTTCACAGGATAAAATTAATACAATATGGTCAGTTGTGAAGGAAGGTTAGGTTAGTGTTTAACATCCCGTCGACAACGAGGTCATTAGAGACGGGGCGCAAGCTCGGGTTAGGGAAGGATTGGGAAGGAAATCGGCCGTGCCCTTTCAAAGGAACCATCCCTGCATTTGCCTGAAACGATTTAGGGAAATCACGGAAAACCTAAATCAGGATGGCTGGAGACGGGATTGAACAGTCGTCCTCCCAAATGCGAGTCCAGTGTGCTACCACTGCGCCACCTCGCTCGGTGTTGTGAAGGAAGTGTCTGGTCAGCAGCACAAGGTCGACGATATCAAGTCAGTTCGCAGTAAAAATATTTCTGTTACTGATAAATCAGTATTCAACAATCTTTTCTAAGCATTGCTGGTGAATTAAATAAAAATTTAGTTTCTACAGGAAATCATAACTTTCTTGGCAAAAGCCTTTCCGAGGTTGATGTCTCAAATACTCCTCTGTGATACAGACAAGAGGGAGATTGAGTCAATAATTAAATCACTGAAGATTAAGGACTCTTATAGTTATGATGGAGTGTCTAGCAGAATATTAAAGTACTGTTCTGCATGTTAGCCCTGTATTTAGCCATATTTGTAATTTTTCCTTTAGGAATGGTCAGTTTCCTGAGTGATTGAAGTACTCAGTAACAAAGCCACCTTATAAAAAGGGAGAAAGGGACAATGCAGATAATTTTAGACCTATTTCTATACCATCAGTGTTTGCAAAAGTTATTGAAAAGGTTGTGTATGTAAGGTTAATTGATCATTTTATATCACATGATTTGCTATCAAATGTACAGTTCGGCTTTAGAAGTCGTTTAACAACTGAAAATGCTATATTCTCTTTTCTCTATGAGGTACTGGATGGGCTAAACAAAAGGTTATGAACGCTTGGCATATTTTTTGATTTAACTAAGGCATTTGATTGTGTTGATCAAAAAATATTGCTCCAAAAGCTGGACCATTACGGAATACGGGGAGTAGTTCACAATTGGTTCAACTCTTACTTTAGCAACAGGCAGTGAAAGGGCATTATTCACAATGCTGATAACGGCTGTGATGTGGGGTCTGAGTGGGGTACTGTCAAGTGGGGGGTGCCCCAGGGACCAATGTTGGGGCCACTCCTGTTCCTTATTTATATAAATGGAAGCTCAGAGGGCCCACTGTTCACGGCACAGAGTGTGGTATGACTGGTACTTGTGACAGTGATGGTAATGTAGCTGCAGCATATATGGATGTCAACCGAACGGGGGGGTAATCGTTCAAATTTACGTTTACCCTCTTGGTAAGACAACTGGTCCAGGGTCTTGTACTCCATGATTTTCCACTCCTTTTGGAGTACTGTGCAGTCTGGCGAGCAGGGGGAGTGCTGCTCTCCACAGTTGATACAAGAGGGAGGAGGTGCACATAGAGTATCTGGATGCAGCAGACGTCTGCAGTCACAACATGTGGCGCTGGAAGTGCAGCGGGAAGATGTGTGCCAGAGTTTCCAGCACTTAAAGCACTGCATAAGGGGAGGGACATATGGTTTAAAGCCACAGTGGTAAACTATCACCTTGACCTTTGCAGGCATGGAATCACCCTCAAAGGCCAAGATGAAGGCACTGGCAACAACATTATTGTCTTTGGGTCCCCTCTAAATGCACCGGATGAAATGAACACCCCGCCATTCTAGATTGGCACGGAGCTCATCGTCAGACTGCAAGAGGAGGTCGCAATGGAAAAGAAACTCTTGGACCATACTGAGGCTTTTATGGGGAGTGATGGAAACAGGAATATCACCCAGCCAGTCATAAACGAGTAACACCTGGGATCGGGCTGAGGATGGTGTCTAAATCAAGACTGCACTGTTTGGACAGCACTGTCACTTCCCCAAACTTATCGTCAAGATGTTCAACAAACAATTGAGGCTTAGTAGGTACAAAGGAGTCCCCATCCATTCTGCTACAGACCAAATACTGAGGCAAATATGGCTCTCTTCTTTCTGTAGCACTAGTTCCTTCCATGGTGTAGCAAGGGAGGGAAACGATTTAGGGCCATATCTGTCAGCACTGAACTCGATCTTGCCCTTCTTAAAGACTACTGGTGCCGTATGGTCACCAGCAAGAGATGATTTAGTCTGCTTCATTGTGGGTCATCCGCCCTGATGCCACCCACTCCGCTCATGGGCTCTCCCCATGGGCACCACCCAGCCACAGCAAAGGCCACATGGCATGATGGCCACTGCCGGGAGTCCTGATGCCCCAGGAAGACAGGCATCTACTCCTTGGCATACGTGTGGAGTTTACAGCTCAGGCATCAGCAGTGCGATCCCTGTGCTGTCAGGGTACTACCCGCATATAGGTAAGGGTACTACCCGCATATAGGTACATGATGGCCCCACCACAACAGACTGGTTACCGTGCTGGATATTGGGTGCAGAGGAATCCAATATTGTCATGGGGGCGAGTGAGGACAGGAGGCAACGGAAGAAAACGACCTACCCCGGGAAGTGTCCTCACCCAAGTAATTGAATTGCAGGTGGAGATTCAAAGTCATGACAAGAGGTTCAGGAGATCAAATCTAAGGGCACAATAGATAACTCATGCACCATGTAAGGCGTCCTTCCCCAAATGGCCCGCACTTCTGCAGAATTTGGAAAGTGGCAGGTCAAACCATAAAATGGGACCTGAACTTACAGGGTCAAAAAGTGCAAGAGTCCTTTTAGTCACCTCTTATGAAAGGCATGGATACCTCAGGCCTATTCTAACCCCCGGACCCCCAAGGGGGTCATTTAGTAACCAAAACCCAGCAAAGAAACAATGCATATTGGAAAGAACTTTTATGCGCAACAACATGTACGCTGCATATTTTCATATTGTGAAAGTATAAATACGAATCCCACAAAACACAGCAAGCTAGCCTCCAATGCTGCTGCTCACAGTGTGGTTTCAATTGTCCAAGACTGCAGTCATGTGAGAGAGTTGTGTTTGCATTTGCGCGTGTGTCGCCTATTTTTGATGAAGGCCTTACTGCTGAACGCTTTATTTGTGACAGTCTTTTTGTTGTGGCTATCTGTGATTCAGCATCTCTGCTATATGCTGAGTAGCAACTTTCCTTTTCATAACACAGATAAATGATGTATTCAGCCACCAATAGCAACATCACTGTTTAGTAGCACAAACACACAAATAGGAAAAGTTAATGGTTGAAATTAATATACATACAGTACAGCTACAAGAAAAGTTAAGCTTCCACATATAATACCGGTCTTTTTTGGGTGTATTACCCTTTAAGATGTATAAAATGCAAAAGAGCCAGTATAATTTTAAATAGTGACCCTTCTGGGCCTGAAATTTTTCTAAGTGGCTGGTCCTTAAATGTAACATAATTAATCTCACATAAAAGGAAATTTACTTTGAAAATAAAACTTCTCAAACCACTATTTGCATCTGCCAATGAGTGCCACAAAACAGGCGCTACTGCATATGTGCAGCTACAATGATGTAGGTAGCCAGTGCTTGATGTTTGCTCTGCTCATATGCCTTTTGTTGCATTTTTTCTGTGTACTGGAGCATCATGTGACACCGTTCAGCACTGTGGCATGTTTTTTGTAGGGTACATACAGAGTTATTGTCTTTAGGGCAACTGTTTTATCATATCCTATCTAGATTACGAATGCAAAATAAGAAAGCAGTCCTTGGCACATACTCATTTCGAAACTAGACTCTACATTATGTCATATTACATTATGTCATACAAGAAACAAGATATCACAGAATACTCCAAGAGCATCAAAATTTCATAAACCATACTAAAATGAATAATTCAGCTTAAAGCGCACATTCATATGTCCGATTCACAATGAAGTAGGTCCCTACCCGGCCTTAACCTTTTCAGTATGGTCTTCGCATTCCCAATTTCCTTGAAGTGTCAGTACTGTATTATTTCATGTTTGGTTCTTTATTAAGGCATAATGTCATATGTGGCAGAAATGAAAACCTGCACTAACAATTGAGTGAACAGTTGAAACTAGCCAATAGTGTGGAATGAAACACTTTGTTTAAAATAAACTGACTAGCTCTGAGGAAAAGATTACTGAAAGCCAAATTTCTTTAGCAAAATGACAAAAAAACTTCATTGTTCTGCAAGAGTATTAATGCTTGATTGCCAAGAATGCGGAAATAAAATAAATTCAGAAAACTGAAACTAATAACATATTTTGGTCTTCTGTAATTATGTGAACGTATTTTAAATCACTAGATAGCTCCCAGTCACAGAACACAATTTTGTTTTCATTTGAAGCAAGAGCTGTAAATGGAAAGAAAATAGCAAAAATCACAAAACATAAACACACCCCGCCCACCCCCACTACAACCCAGAATATTCTGTGCACATGCAAACCGGGCAGCTTGAGCACACCAGGAAAATTTTTCTAGCTAACATCTGCTTGCTTGCTGATACTGCTTTTTACAGCTGATAGTGACATTTCCAGTAGCCAAAAGTGGGAGAAGGTGCTGTTCATAAGTGACTGCAGCTCTGTGCATACGCATGAGCCCACTGGCAACTGCTCAAATGAACCTAATTTAAACAGTTGTGACATCACACTCATCAAAAGCAGTTTGTTATTACAAAGCATTGCATAGTCTTTATTGCTACTGGCAGACATTTTGCATGCATTATGCTTCATTAGTGTAAATGACGCAATTTTTTTTTTTGCCATGTAAATTTTATTTTTGTGTTGTTCTCTTGTTTATGTTTCATTGCTAAGTATTATTCTGCAGTAGCAGGTTAAAGTAAAATTCTTTGTTGGAATGTCAGTTCTAACCAGTCAAAATTACAAAAATTTAACTGAAAACTTAAGCAATGTAAAATTCCTGAAATTCTAAAAAATTTCTGGGTTTTTCCAGTTTTCTCCCAGGTGAAAAATTTCCAGGTTTTTCCCAAAGTTCTCAGTTGTCTGGGGGGGCATGTACACCCTAAACATGGCATGTAAAGAATTTTAGTATGGCACATAATAATAACTGTCAAGGGAAAAACACAGGATTTTTGCAAATGAGTTACTCTGCTTATCACTTTGGTCCATTCCATTACTGGACAATGGTATACAAATATGTTACCAAGTGTTTGATGCAGTACTGTACAGAGTGTATGCCATTAGTGACTAGTAATGTGAAACAGCACTTTTGAAACTTAACATATACTTCAGACTGAACATTTTCTGTTTTAGACTGGTAATTTTTTTGTCATCTGTTATCAGGTATAATTTTCAAACAAAAAAAGAACATTCAAATGTATTTTTTCTTTATAGTGTATTTAATGTAATTTGAAGTCAATGTCTAGCCAGAACTTACCTCTCAATGGGTACATTGTGAGAACCTTCACATGACATGTTGTAAAGGTACCCAAGAAATTTTTCAAATGTATCGAAGAATGGCCAATGTGATAGAAGACAGATACATTTATTGATATTCACAGTTTTCTGATCACCATCATTCAACTCCAGTTCTTCCTGTTGTTTTGAAGAAAGTGCATCCTTAGGAATTCTTTCATAGAAAGTTACTGCTGATCCATACACCTGAAACACAAGAAATGTCTATGTACTCATATTTGCAAACCTCTGATGTTAGAGGACTCTTCATTGAAGAAAAAGTGTTATAATTGTGAAATGTTTGTTCTTTCTCACTGCTACATCAACCCTTTTCAACTCTTGCATGATGCTACAAGATATTCTAACACACTCCATTTAAATATATTTTAACTAGAAAACCTCAGAAATTCAGACTAACCTTTTCAGCTGCATCTGAAACTGTAAGCACAAATGTAGAGAAAACAGGCCGTGGTTGAGTTGCTGAAACTGGCCAACATTCTATTGTAGAGCCCATAGGTAAGCAGAACATTGGCACAGATGGAGGGAATGGAAAATCTCGACGATCTGCATATGGATATCGAGACAAAATACCTGAAAAAGAACACCAGTTTCACTCCACTTTACAGTCTATTCCATGTCAGTACAACTCTCAAGAACAACAAATATATATCTGGGGCCATGAAATGAAAACGAGGCAGTTGGAAAAAAGTAAGTAAATTGTTTATTATTTCAGAAGTAATTGCCATAACTGTCAATACATTTATCCCACTGTGAAAAAAGCCTTCATGGGAAAAAAGTTAGCAGTTACATATAGAACCAGGATTGCACCCAGGCATGCAACTCTTCATCCAAAGCAAATTAACTGCCCTGAATGTTGTTCTTGAAAACAGTATTTGCATGGGGGAGATCAGGACTGTATGGATGATGTGTAAGGGCTTCCCTGTGAAACTTCTTCAGTGTAGTCTCAATAATTTGGCAACATGTGGGTGGGCATGATTCTGCAACAGAATGATGCTTTCTGTCAACAGTACCAGGTGTTTGGATTTGATGCAGTGCTTCCACTTATGCAAAAGTGCCCAAATATCACCATGTGTTAATTGTAGAGCTGTGTTCCAGAAAGTTAATGAACAGAGTGTTCTTGCAATGAAAGAAAAAGGTCATTATGACTTTCCCGAAGCTAGTGTGCCTTTTGTTTCAACTAAGGAGCAGGAGTTTCACTGGGAAGCCCTTACACATATTCTCCACTCCATACAGTCCTAATTCCCCCTCCTTTGATTTCGATATTTTTGGAGCCCTGAAGAAAAGCATTTGTAGATGTAAAGTTGCTTAGAACGAAGAGGTGCACACTTGTGTACAATCATTGTTCCATGGCAACCACAAATAATTTTGGCATTGACTCTCTTGTCTCAAAGTGGGATAAATGTAACAGTTATGGTGATTACTTCTCTACTGGGTCTGTATTCAGGGATATGACAGGAATATTCAGGGATATGGCAGGAATCCATATTTTAGAAGCAGACAGTATGGAGAGAAAGTCTGACAAACATGGGGTCTAAAATGCATACCATAGGAGCTATGAGCACTTGTTCAGTGGAAGAGATGTGTTACACAGTATATGAATGATTTAGCAGAAAGTGTCAGAAGCTCTTTCAGACTGTTTGCAGTTGATGCAGTTGTCTATCAAAAAAGTAACAATGCCACAAGACCATATTGATTTGAAAAAGCACCTGCAAAAGACTGATGAATGATCCAGTTTCTGCCAGTTGACCCTGAACGTGTTAACATATTGTGCATACATAATTTAGTGCCTCGAGAATTTCACGGTAAATTCTAGACACACTCGTATTTCACCATCTCGAACACATGATATTTTAAAGGTTTATGTGTGTGCAGGACGGGCACATGTTACGAGATGACTAAAGTTGTGGCGGTCTATCGGCGCTGACAAGTGGTGACCGCGCACGCCTTGGAAGCTGTACGTCCAGTACAAGGAGTAATCAAGGGCTATTCTTTGGCAGTGAAATAGTAGTGACTGTTGGGAACAAATGAAATACGTTTTATCTAGAGACTCATATACTCTGTCATTTGACTTGATAGGAGCAAGAACTGTTTTGACAAGGGTTATTGAAACCAAAAGAGTCTGTAATGGTATATGTTAAGTACTAATGTTTTCCAGACAGGGTTGATTTGCGAGACTAGAAAGCAGACGTGAAACTTATGTAGTTGTTTTATTGTGAAGAAGAAAATATAGTGACGTTGATATGAAAATATTCTGAGAGTAAGAAATCATTTCAAAAGTAGAGAAGTAGTTCAGTATCATTTCCCTAACCAGCATGAAATCTTCGGAGAAGAAGCATTGTGAAGATCGATGCAGCCGTCTGTCCTGAGAAGAAGATCGGCTGCACACAATAATTAAATCACCCACGAGAGACGTGTGAGTCTTGCACCCCAGTACCACACAGTCTCCGGTCGTCCAGAAAACATTACGAGTAGGAAACGAAATCCACTGCTGTACAACTATACAACTGATGACAAATTGCTGGAAACACTAACTACCGTAAAATATCTAGGAGTAACTATCCAGAGCAACCTGTGCATTAGCACAGAAAATAACATAGAAAAAGCAGACGCCAGACAGATTCATACGAAAGAGCTTAAGGAAATGCAAATCATCCATGGACGAAATGGCTTACGAGGTGCTTGTTCGGCAGATTCTGACAAGGAAAACTCCCCATCACATACACTCAGATTTAACGGTAAGAGGCATCAGTGGACAGCTCATCAAAAACTGAACACAGAAGATCTAGCATGAAATCAGGAAGTGTGTGTACTGAACTGTGGGAAAAATAAATAAACAAATAAAATAGAAGCAACAGTGAATGGTCCAGGAATAATAATACTTCTGCCAGTATCTCGTCTCCTACCTTTCAAACTTTACAGAAGCTCTCCTGGTAGAGAACTTGCCCGCAAAAGGCAAAGGTCCCGAGTTCAAGTCTCGGTCCGGCACACAGTTTTAATCTGCCAGGAAGTTTCATATCAGCGCACACTCCGCTGCAGAGTGAAAGTCTCATTCTGGAAACATCCCCCAGGCTGTGACTAAGCCATGTCTCCGCAATATCCTTTCTTTCAGGAGTGCTAGTTCTGCAAGGTTCGCAGGAGAGCTTCTGTAAAGTTTGTAAGGTAGGAGACGAGATACTGGCAGAAGTAAAGCTATGAGTACCGGGCGTGAGTCGTGCTTCGGTAGCTCAGATGGTACAGCACTTGCCCACGAAAGGCAAAGGTCCCGAGTTCGAGTCTCGGTCGGGCACACAGTTTTAATCTGCCACGAAGTTTCATATCAGCGCACACTCCGCTGCAGAGTGAAAGTCTCATTCTGGTTAAAAACCTGTTTTGACAGAGCACAGAGAAACTGTGTAATTGTGAAACTGTTGCATTCATTTCTTGCAGTTTATATGACAAACTATTACGTTCTCATCGTTTCCTTGGGAGTGATCACATTCACATTCATACAAACATCTAAATCGGGCAAGGAGGTATATCTCAGACACTTACCAGTTGTACCAAATAGGTGTGTCGATAAGAAATTCCTATCAAATGATACACATACTATCAGTAAGGCCATGTACGACACACCAAATGAATTTTCTGGTGGAGGATTCGGTTGCCTTGTCACCTTGTCGCTAAACATTTGTGGTTCCCATTCAAAAGCCACTTCCTTTCAGCTGCTAATAGGGTAGTTGTGCAGAATCAACTGCCATTACAGGTCCATAACTTACATCTCGCTGTTGTAAACAGACATTACAACACCACGACACAGACACAAATTTCAATAAAGTGAACAGAAAATAAATAAATAAAAATAAAAAATGCCAGGAGGGAGGAATGAACATAGCTCACCCGAATAGCAGTCCATCACCGTAACCACTTAACCATGACACCATTTCATTATTTCCCTGTTCTATATTGTGCTTCCTCTTCTTGAAGCATTCATCGTTCTATTTTGCCTTTTTTTTCCACACTCTTCTTTCTGTTTTCATACTTGTCCAGTTCCAGACCAGCTGTCCACTAGGCCAATTTACCACTAAATCTGACGGGGCTGTGATGGGGAGTTTCCTTTGTGAGTACCGTTCAAAAATCTGGGATCATTACCAGGTAGGATCGATGAGGAGGAGGGGGGGGGGGGGGGGGGGCAAAGAGAGAGAGAGAGAGAGAGAGAGAGAGAGACAAGATCCCATGAAGGGCTCATTTAGTTGTTGTGAGAGCACTGCAGAGCTGCTCAACAATCTCTTGTGGCAGACACTACAAGAGAGGTTTTGCGCACAATGAAGCAGTTTAATACTGAAATTTTGAGAGACTACCTTCTGGGAAGAGGCAGACAGTATATCACTTCCTGCCACATACATCTAATGAAATAACCACAATGAAAACATTTGAGAAATTACAGCAAATATAAAAGTTTACTGACAATAATTCTTCCCATGGGCCATTCACAAAGAGAACAGGAAAAAAGGATGGCAGTCAACGGTACCAGAAATACCCTCCGCCATACACTGTCGGGTGGCTTGCAGAGTATTGATGTATATGTAGATGAACAAGTGCTCACAGCTCTTGAGGTATGCACTTTAAAGCCCATGTTTACTGGACTTTTTTCCTTCTTTTGGTCTACCCCATCACCTCTCAAAATATGGAAAGCAAAGAGCATGCAGTAGAAGAAATTTACTTCCCAGCACCGAAACTAAAGAAGGCCTCATAGCACTTAAGGTATGCATTTTAGAGCCTCTGGTACTACTCACACATTGCAATGCAGGGAACCCTTAAAAGAAAAGAAGTCAAGCAGCTCATTACCTACAATAATATAATTATCATTTATATAGTCCATGGCCTTAATTAGATTTGTTTCTGAGAAAATACCTTCACAACACTGAAAAATCTGTAATGTGCAATCAGCAAGTAACATGGTAGGATCTGGTTTCTCATAGGCTTCAACATATAGGTGCAAAACTACAATGATGTGTTTGCCTTTGCTGAAGGCACAGCACAGCATACCATCATCTCTTCCATTGGATTCAGTGAACCCATACACAAAGTACATATTGGCTACCAGGAACCACAGTTCCTTTATAACAAAAGGCTCAAAAAATATCCCTCAACAAATTTTTCTTGGTGGAGTTCGAGTTAACTCTACAGAGATTGATGGCAGCATACCAGAAACAGAAAAGTGTAAGTATGTTATTACCTGTTGGACAAAGCATTTAACACTGTAAGTGGGTACAACTGAAACATAAATGTCTGTCTGTTTACACTGTGTTCAATACGTGTCTGACCACTGCCTTCTGGGGTTTGCAGCTAAAGAGAATAATGGCTTATATCAATACTAATTTCACAGGGCACTGACAGACCTAAATGTAAACAAGACCCCCTGGAGTAGATGACATTTCCTCAGTATTACTAAGAGAGAAAGCCATGACAAAATTATTCCATCTGATATGCAAGATAAATGAGACACGCAAAGTACCCTCAGAGTTCAAAAAGAATGTAATAACTCCAGTTTCACAGAAGGAAGATGCTGACAGGTGTGAACACTGCCAGATCATCAGCTTAATATGTCATGGTTGCAAAACACTGACACGAATTATTTACAGAACAATGGAAAAACTGGTGGAAGCAACCACAGTGTAAGATCAGTTTGGGGAGAAATATAGAAAAATGAGAGGCAATACTGACTCTGTGACTTGTCTTCGAAGGTAGGTTGAAGAAAGGCAAACCTACGCTTATAACATTTGTAGATTTATAGAAAGATTTTGACTCTCCTGACTGGACTATTTGAAATTTTGAAGGAAGTAAGGATGCAATACTGGCTACAATAAGTTATTTATAACTTGTACAGAAACCAGAATCAAAGGGTCTGAAAGGCAAGTAGGAGTTAAGAAGGGAGTGAGACAGGTTGGCAGCCTCTCCTCAATGTTATTCAACCTGTACACTGAGCAAATAGTAAAGGAACCCAAGGAGACATTTGTAATTTAAGTTCAGGAAGAAAAAATAAAAACTCCAAAATTTGTTGATGACAGTGTAATTCTTTCAGAGACAGCAAAGGATTTGGAGGAGCAGCTGAAAGGAATGGATAGTGTCTTAACATATCAACAAAGTTAATAAAAGAGTGTTCATGTGAGCTTAGTCGTATCTTAAGAAATTTGTGTAATCAATCACTTGTCACAGGAAGATTCCCGGACTGGCTTAAATACGCTGAAGTTATACCTCTCCACAAGAACGAGGACAAAGAAATGCTGTCAAATTACCGACCGATCTCACTTTTGCCACCTTTTTCAAAAATCTTTGAAAAGGTTATGTTCAAGCGTCTATGTAAGCACCTTAGTGAAAATAATATACTGTCAAAGTCACAGTTCGTGTTTCTTAAGGGTTGTGATATTGAGAAAGCTATTTACACTTACAGCAAAAATGTCCTTAATTCATTGGACAACAAATTAGAGGCAACTGGCATATTCTGTGAACTGTCAAAGGTGTTTGACTGAGTGAATCACAGCATTCTTTTAAGTAAATTAAAATATTATGGTGTCACTGGTACTGCTGCAAAGTGGTTTCAGTCATATCTTACTAATAGATAACAAAGGGTGTCATTACGTAACACTTCAGCAGCAGGCAATCAGACATCATCTGACTGGGGAGGAAATTACATGTGGTGTTCCCCAAGGATCCATACTAGGTCCACTACTGTTCCTTGTGTATATTAATGACCTGTCATCTGTTACATTACCAGATGCCAAGTTTGTCTTATTTCCAGATGATACAAACAATGCAATAAATAGTAAATCAAATATAAATTTAGAAAGGGCAGCTAATCAAATTTTTACTGACATTAATAAGTGGTTCATAGCCAATTCACTGTCATTAAACTTTGAAAAGACCCACTATATGCAGTTCAGAACTTCCAATAGATTTTCTTCTGGTGTGTGTATAAAATATGATGACATGGAAATAGGAGAAGTCGAGAGTGTAAAATTCTTGGGATTACAACTTGATAATAAATTCAGTTGGGAGCAACATACTAACGAACTGCTATAGCACCTAAACAAGTCTGTATTTGCAATGGGAATGATGTCAGACACAGGAGATATAAATATAAAAAAAACTAGCATATTTTGCTTATTTTCACTCCATTATGTCATATGGTATCATATTTTGGGGTAACTCCACAAACAGAGAAAACATTTTACAGAAGCATATAATCAGAGTAATGAGTAGTGTAAATCCAAGAACATCATGTAGAAACCTATTCAAAAAATTGGACATGTTAACCACAGCTTCACAGTATTATTCCTTAATGAAGTTTGTTGTAAATAATACATCTCTTATCCCAACTAACTGCTTAGCACACAGTATCAATACTAGGAATAAGAACAATATACATAAAGATTTAAAATCACTTACTCTTGCCCAGAAAGGAGTCCAGTATTCAGCAACGCATATTTTCAATAAGTTACCAGCAACCATTAAGAGTTTAGTTTCAGACAAGGCACAATTTAAACATAATTTAAAAGAATTTTTGGTGGCCAACTCCTTCTATTCCATCCATTAGTTTCTCAACAAGTGCAGTAGACCATTTTAATGAAAATTTATTATACTTTAATTTTTGGCAATACTTGGTTGTAACAGCCAAGTAACTACCTACTGTGTGAATGATGGATGAATGGAAAGCAGATGTAAGTCTTAAGACTGTAAATAGAGGAAGTTTAATTTTAAATCTTGTACATAATCAGACTGTTCTTAACTGAGGACCCCTGAAATGAATAATTTAATTTTTGACAACACTTGGTTGTAATAGCCAAGAAACTAGCAAATGCCTGAATGATGGATTTAATGAAAGCAGATGTAAGTATTAAACCTGTAAATATTAGAAGTTTAAATTTAATTCATGTACATAATTTTACTGTTTATTGACTGAGGATCATTAAAATTAATGAAACTCAAGTTTTTCTAATTACATTTTTGTAATGTGTTTATCTGACATGTTCCACACCCAGGAGCATTCCCTCTTTTATGGGTCTATGGAATGAATAATCAATCTAATCTAATCTAACAGCATGCACCAGTTGACGAGCCTTGGCTTGTAAAACTTTCCTCATTTCACATCTTTTCTGATGGTCAGAGTAATGTCAGGTTATGTCAACAATTCTGATCTCTAGCAAATGCGTGAAGTGAGTTGTGGGATGGAGTCAGTGGAGTGGCATCAGGTGCAAGAGTCAGGATGTAAAAATATGCAAATTTAAAGATGAATATGTTTAATAATTGCACTGAGGGGTGTAATTAATTGATATACGAACACTGAACAACCTGTGGTTTCTGGAGTGAATGGATTTGTATTTGTCAGTTTTCATCAATGTGAATGAGTGAGATATGGTTAGGTGGGTTTCTATTCTTGGAAGTTGAATAAACTACCATATTTACTTGAATCTAAGCCGCACTTTTTTTCCGGTTTTTGTAATCCAAAAAACCGCCTGTGGCTTAGAATCGAGTGCAAAGTAAGCGGAAGTTCTGAAAAATGTTGGTAGGTGCAGCCACAACTAACTTCTGCCGTCAAATACATGTAGCGCTACACAGGCTTGCTTTGCAGGCACAAAGATAAATACTGGCGCCAAAACCTCTGTGTCAGTAAATACATAAAAAAAAAGGTGGAAGACGAGCTTTCTTCTCCACCCCGAGTTTCAGCCACTGCATTTTCATACATTATCCAACGAAGTAAATACAAATTCCGTATTGTTCATCATTGAATGTAGCAGCTTATCAATGTACTACGAAAATCCGACTGGCAAGACTGTTTGGGGTTTTTGTCAATATGGTCAACTCTACATTCTGAATTTTTTCCTACCTGTGAGAAGAGATGGTTGCTAATAACAGTATTCTCTTCACCATAAGAATAATACGAATATAAACATTTTGCGATGTATTCTTTCGTGTTTGCTGCTATCTCATTTAAATCCTGTCTGCCTAATCAACTACGAAACTAGAGTGAGACAACAGCAAACATGGAAGAATATACATATCATGTCATGTTTATATTCATATTATTCTTATGCCTAATAGTGATACAGTCAGAAATGAAGCATGGCAATTGACTAGATTTTTAAATCTAAGATGACTCTAATTTCTGTGCAGAATGTAATGTAATGTACTAAAGAGGCGTTTGCAAAGATTTCCAAACAGAGAAAAATTTTCGATAAATTGTTCAGCACATCTTCTATCATATGCAGTCTATTATTTGGTTCTTGTTGATCATTATCAAAGAAAGCAGCAGTGTAAGTAACAACAAATAGCAGTCTCTTGCCATTGTTTCACTAATGAGACAATTCCTCCCTCTCTCTCTCGCGGTCTCTCTTGTTTTCATTGTATGCGGCGATAGCGCGCACAAAAGCAAGCCATGCAGCGAGCGGCGACAGGCCATAAACACTCATTATCAGAATGCAACAAACAATGCATGACACAGTACAGTAATGCATTTTCAGCTTAGAGTGACGTAAACACCTGTAACAAAGAGAACGACACTTACGAGATCAAAGAAACATAAGCAATCAATTCAAACCAGACGAAGCACATGAACAAGGAAGGGTACCAGTGTAAATACGGACGGAGTGCCTGACGCGTAGCAATGGCTACCTGGTAAAGCTTAACTGCTAAGCTTACGACTCGAACCAAACTACTGTAGCTGTATCATCATTCATTCGACCTAAATTGTGTCTCATATTAAAATGGACCAACTATGTTTCGATTTGGAGGTGCGGCCTAACACTTTTCTCTCCTCTTGAATTTTGAGTCTCAAATTTCAGGTGCGACTTAGATTCGGGAAAAATTGTTTTCCTTGATTTCGAGTCTCATTTTTCAGGTGCGGCTTAGATTCGAGTGCGGCTTAGATTCGAGTAAATACGGTAAGTAAATGAGAAAAATATTTTATTGCACAAGACCTTTCCATCACTTATGATTAATTTTTGCAGTAAATAATTACATACACACCACAGACATTTTATTTTCCATTATTTGTAGTGGTTTGGTGTATGTCATCTTCTTTCAAAGTCTGATAGCCAAAACTCAAGTTCCGCATTCCTGAGGCTAAAGAACAAGGTATTTTTATTTGGAATTATTAAGGGAGAGCTTACATCAGGTAAAAAGAGATTAGAAGCTATTGAAATGTGGCTACAGATGAATCCTGAAGAATCTATGGGTAGACTGAATAACTACTAAGAAGTTACTGGATCGAATTGGAGAACAAAAAATCCTGGCACAACTTGACTAAAAGAACTGTTGATTTAATAATGGAGGGAAGTGTGATGGGTAAAAATTGCAGATGGAGACCTAGGGAAGAGTACAGTATGTAGATTCAAATGGATGTAGTCAGCAGTAGCTATTCAGAGGTGGCGAAACTTATACAGGAGAGACTAGTGTGAAGAGTTGTATCAAACCAGTCTTCAGCCTGAAGACCAAGACCAAGAAGACCGCCACCGCTACTGCCACTGCCACCGCCACAAGAACAACAACAACAACAACATTGTGCTGTTAGACGTTGGTAGTTCTGGTCAGTCAACATGACTGGTTCTGTTGGTACTGTCAGGAGTGAACTTTGACAATTAGTGGCAAATGGCAGTCAAATTGTTTGCTGTAGCCTTTGCTACTGAATGATGTCTTGTATTGATGAAGAGGAGTCATTTGTCAGTTACTACAAAAAAAGCTGCAGATAAAAGCTTTAATGACAGCAGCTGTGATAGTTGGCAAGACACGAGCAGTATGGGTAGTAAAAGGGGCAGGAATTTGGAACAATCTATTGATAGTAGAGCACTATGACAACCATCAGCACCTATTTCAGTGTGTAGTAATTAGTATCATTCTCAGTTTTTATATACTGCAAATGGCAGTCAAATTGTTTGCTGTAGCCTTTGCTACTGAATGATGTCTTGTATTGATGAAGAGGAGTCATTTGTCAGTTACTACAAAAAAAGCTGCAGATAAAAGCTTTAATGACAGCAGCTGTGATAGTTGGCAAGACACGAGCAGTATGGGTAGTAAAAGGGGCAGGAATTTGGAACAATCTATTGATAGTAGAGCACTATGACAACCATCAGCACCTATTTCAGTGTGTAGTAATTAGTATCATTCTCAGTTTTTATATACTGCTAAAAATGGCACAAATGAGCGACTAACAAAAAATTATGGGATGAATCTTATGAGTATTTTATTGCTGAATCTTTGAGCAAAACAATAGCTAAGCAAACGAACTTACAGGGTTTGTCCAGAAAATAATCTCTCTCTCTCGCTCTCTCTGATATAAAAAATTCTCAGATAGGTTCAAACAACTTCAAATTCTTTCCATGCATCATTAGCTTTCTGTAACTCATGAATCAGGATGCTCTTCGGGGAAGCCGTCAAAGTAGCTTGCATACTGGCCATCAACTTAAGATACTTTCCTTTGATTTCAGTTTTCAAATAAGGAAACAAAAAGAAAAAAAAGTCCACTGGAGCCATGTTGGGACTGTAAAGTGGCTGCAGCACCATTGACAAATCAGTACAGATCAGGCAGGCTGTGCAAACATAGGCAGTGTGAGCTGCTGCTTTGTCATGCAGTATCCATGAAGTGCAAATCTTCTGCAAGGCCAAGTCTTCAGATACAATCTCATAAAAATAAAAAACAGTTTTAGCATGCACAATAATTCCGAGAGCAAGTGAACACTCATTTGACAGTATGAGTTCAGCAACAGGTTCACATAAATCTAATGATCATCCATTTGCGATGTTGACAGGCATCGTGCGCAGACCTCGTCAGCTAGCTCCTACTGACCTACTCTAAACGTCTTGTGCCAGTTGTTTGACTACGATCTGGAAAGACAATCATCCCGAAGGCGTCCTTAAGCCAGGGTTGCCACAAGTTTCCCCAAGTGAAATTCCCTGATATTTCTCTGATTTCCAGACAGGTTTTAGCGTTTTTCCCCGGCAAATTTTTAGGTCTCAAGGGTAAATTAAGATGTAAGTTGACAATCTGCCTTTGCAGCTACGGTACAAGAAACAATAGCGCAAATGAGGAAATATCTAAAAAAAAACTTGCAAGCAGATGGCGTTTCCTATGTTAGCAAAAATCTTAAATGCTAACATCAACATCTTTTGCAATGAACTACTTTAGATGGAGAAAGCAAGCCAAATGGCATGTGTGTTTAATTACGACCACTGGCATTATTTTATTTCAATAAAACAAAACACATTTGGTGACGAAAACATGCATCTCCTTGGAGTTGAAAGGCAGATTTAAAATACCTTCACTGATTTCAGAAATAACCTCAGGAAAAAGTAGGCCTTTTAAAAGAAGTGTAGAGAAGGGGGGCAGCGGAGGTGGGGGAGAAGAACTGTGTAAACCAACACTGTGGGTGACCGCTAATAATGTGGTGTCACCGCCAGACACCACACTTGCTAGGTGGTAGCCTTTAAATCGGCTGCGGTCCGTTAGTATACGTCGGACCCGCGTGTCGCCACTATCAGTGATTGCAGACCGAGCGCCGCCACACGGCAGGTCTAGAGAGACTTCCTAGCACTCGCCCCAGTTGTACAGCCGACTTTGCTAGTGATGGTTCACTGACAAATTACGCTCTCATTTGCCGAGACGATAGTTAGCATAGCCTTCAGCTACATCATTTGCTACAACCTAGCAAAGCGCCATTACCAGTTACTATTGATGCTGTAAAACATGTACCGTCAAGAGCGATGTTCACCAATTATGGATTAAAGTTCAGTATTCCTCAGCTACGTCCTTTTTTGCTAGTCTCATTTCCTTGACCTGTTCCAGACCTCACGCCAGCCTGCGTGAGCTAAAACGCGTGCCTTTCGGCTTCCTCTCATAGTGGGTTGGCTCTCTTGCCAATCCACAACAAATAAAATGTTGGTTCTAGTATGTTCATTATTATCAGTTATTACCCACTGTGTTATATCTATTATTTTATAGGTATTGTGCAATTTTTCTTTTGAGAAGTATATGAATGCATAGCATACAAGCTGCCAGGGACTGACAATTTTCTTCTTCTTATTGTTCATACTTTCTAACATATAATCCACTTTTGAAGTGCCAAAATGCACTAGAACAAATAAAATTTCTATAAAACACCACACTGTACAACGTACTTGCAGCGAGACAGTCTTAATTCCTGAAATCCATCGCCCATGGCCTCTGGCTTGCTGAGGAGCACCACAGTCCGGGCCCTATGGATAAACCATGAAAATCTGCTGCATTATACCACACACATTGACCCAGCCTGTGAGCAAATCAGTGAGATTAGATCCAATGGGCACAGTCTTCACATTAGTGGGAATCGAATGACTTCAGATCGAAAGACCCGATTCATTACAGATTCCTACAGAAACGGCCTGCGGTTCTGGCCTGTGGCGGAAATCCACTTGTGTGGCCAGCTATTCACGAGCCACAGACAGTATGTTGTGAAATGAGACCATGGTGATCAACCCATGCAACAGATAACTTGTTCAAATACTCTGAAATCAATAATAATGAGGATAGGTAGCAACTCACTAAAAAAATGATTGCAGAGCCACATACAGGCATGTAGAAAACACAACCACACTCTCACAATGAAATTTTCAGCCATAGCTTTTGCCAGAAAACCAAGGCACACACACATTCACACAATCACTCAGACACAACTCATGCACACATGACCACCATCTCCGGCTGCTGCATCCACTGTCTCTGAGAATCAGATCCAAACAAACCACTCCTCATGCCTCCCTGCCTCTCATCGGCAGCTGCTATGCTAGCAGCAAGAAGCGGTGACAGCACTGACTGCAAGCTGAGGGGAATGGTAGGAAGGGGAAAAGCAGTAGTAATGAGGGAGTAGGGAAGTGGCAAATGTACTCAGTTGCACCCAGCCAATGACGATGCACGACACCTCAGTAAACAAACCATTTCATCCACCGAGACAAAAAACGAGATTTTTCCATTGTTTTTTTTTTCCAAATTTCCCTTGTATTTCCCTGATGTGTTTGAAATTCCATGATTTCTCTGATTTCCAGAACCTGTGGCAACCCTGTTAAGCATTCCAAAAGTTTCCAGCACTGTCTTCTTGAGATTCACATAAAACTTTATTTTCAAAAGCATTACTACAAAGTTTTCTCCATTGTAAGTGGCCTACCGCTGGAAGGCTAAGGTCCCCTCCCAACTGGTCTGAGCACTCTGTGATGTATAGTCGCATCACAAAACAATGTAACACATTACTTTCTAGGCATGACCTGTATGCGTACATCAGTACCCAATATTTGTGCATCAGTACCCAGTATCTCATCCTAATCAGCAGCAAGATTATTTTGCAATTAGCATATCAACATAATACAGTGATTGATAAAGTGAAGGCTTTGACTAATTTTGTTCATGGTTCATGAAATTCTTTACAAGCCAGAACAATAACTGTAATTTTCTAAGAGTGGATCACTTTATGCACTATTCTTTTGTTGTTGAAGACACTAAAAGTTCTTAAGTATTGGTTGTACTGTATCATTCTAATGTAATCTTCTGACCCAACTTTCTGGCCTTCTTCCAGGAAATGACTCCACACTGTGGTACATAGTCCAGGTTGACAATTTATCAGTGTGTGTAGCCAGTTCTTGGAGCAATACATCACCAAGAGGCTTCAATGTCGGATCACAAGATTCTACTACAATGATACAGTAGAAATACCAAAGAACTGTTGATATCATCATTTCGTCTTTTGCTGAAGTTCCTTCATTCTGCAGACAATACACCCTATTACCCCTTAGAAACTGTGAGAGGGAGGTGGGGGTGGGGGGGGGGTGGGGTGGGGGTGGGGGAGCTCAAAGTGCAACTGAAAACACAGCATCTGAGATGTAAAAGTTTGCATGCCAGAAAGAGGAACTGCTACTGACAATACTCTGTGGATATGGAAATCAAACAGGGAGGAGAGAGGGGAAAGAAAGGGAAGAAGGGAAAGTGGATTCAGTCACTCACAACCCAGGTTATGAAGCAACAGGGAAATGAAAACAGGGAGGGTAGCAAGGATGGAGGCATGGTTGTCAGAGGGAAGCCAAAGATATTCTACTGTAAGTACTGTGCCAGCTTCAAACCAAAGAGGATGCATACAGAAGTAAAGAGGTATACAGTATAAAGATAAACACAACTATGTACGATGAAAAGATGCATGAATGGCTAAAGAGGAAAGGGAAAGAGGAGCGGACTGAAGAGTAAATGGGAGTGAGGTTGTTTAACGTAGGTTCAGTCCAGGGGGATGGCGGGATGAAAGGATGTGTTGGAGTGCAAGTTCCCATCTCCGCAGTTCCGAGGGACTGGTGTTGGGTGGGAGAAGCCAAATGGCACATACGGTGTAGCAGGTTGACAAGTAAGGCTTCCTGTTTTGCGATTCCCTCAAGCCTCTGCCTGGGAACATGCAGCTGCTGTTGAATTGTCTGCTTGATCTATGATGCAAATCCTTCATGAAGAACTAAAATTTCATCCCTACAAGTAGGCTGTGCTGTAGAAACTTAATCCACGTGATTTTGTTGTTCAAACATATGCGTGGGGGGTGCTTCTCGGCATGCCTCAGGAGACATTTGTTTTCTCCAATGATGAGGTTCAGTTTCATCTTTTGGGATCTGTAAATAAGTTGAACATGCGCTACTGGAGCCCTGATACACCTCCTCCCCCAGATAACTTCATCAGCATCCCCTACATTCAAAACGATTGATTGTTTGGCGTGCACTATTTCAAGTTGGAATAATTGGTCCATAGTAGTTTGAAGAGAACAAACAGGTAGTTTCGTTGACTTCTGACTGTCATGTCCAAATGATTCAGGAGTTTTTCCCACCAACACTCTATGACGTAGATGCGGGAAGTGTATGGTTCCAGCAGGGCAGTGCCATGGTGCACGCAACACGTGTCAATGACTGTTTTGCAGCAACACTTCCCAAGACTTCTCCTTTAGGGGTGATCTGCACTGGGCAGCACTGTCACCTGATTTACCCTCCTGTTATTATTTTCTATGGGGCTATTCAAAATCACTTGTTTACAACAATCGTCTTTGGGCCCTGGCTCATCTGAAGAACAACATTTGTCAAGCTGTCACCAACACATCTCTTGATATGCTAAAAAAAGTTGCACAAAACTTCTCATTCAATTAACACAACGTATTGATAATAATGGATGCCATCTGCTTGATATAATGTTTAAACCTACGTAAACATAAACTTTAAATGTTGTTCTTGATGCTGTTCAAAGAATTAAATATACATCTAGATTATATTTTAACTGAATTTCTAAATAAGCAAATTGCTGTGCCCCACCCAGTACAAGGAAAGTTATTCAAAATGTATGGAAAAGTGATTGCACAACTGAAAATCTACTGAACAGTACATATTATTGCCGCAGAACATCATGTTTTAAAGTATTTCACATACCAAATTATCTGTAAATATATAAAAATAAAATACCATTCATTTTTTAATGCAGTCTATTAATTTCTAACCCATTTTAATTTCAGTTCATAGACTAAAACTCATGAAGATATCTTCACAAATGAGAATGGCACAAGGTGTGAACAGCACCAACTTGTGCTGTGGAAATTTCTTCACTGCTTCTAAGAATGCAACAAAATGAGATTTGTGCAAACAAAAGAAGACTGGAGACTAAAACCCAGAATGCATATTACTCAGCATTTACTATCCATGTTTTGAGTCTTTCAATAACTAATCCCATGTGTAAAGTACACAAAATCATTTTGATTCTTTCTTTGTCACTGAAAATGGTACTAAATTTTTCATAAAGCACAGCAATAGAGGTCATATAACTATTGCCACACATTATGTAAAAGTAAAAAACGTAGCAGTCTTATGATATGCAATACTTTCCAAAATCAGCCATGCCACAAATACTGCAGAGGTGTTATACAATAGTCCATAAGTGACTGAATGAATGAACATGACAATAACATTCAAAAGGAAAAACTGATGTTCTACAAATTTTGTTTATTTATTTGGCTTGTGGTTTCTTAGGCTGTTGTTAGCTGACAATGGTGTAAGGAGATGAAAGCCAGTTCATGATTAAATACACAGAACATCAGAAGTGTAATTTTTTATGTTAAATTAGTGTCTGTTAATGCTTTATTTCCTCAGGGTATAAGAGGTAATAAGGCTCAATAGGAAGTTGTAACTAAATGAAAAAAGTCTGATATGAAAAAAGTGAACAGAATGTTTACACAGTAAACATTCTGAACATTATTATGGCATGTACTTAAAAAGTTTTGTGTAAAAAACTAACAATACAGAGATCTTATCATCTACTAACTGATCTACAGAGCCCTGGAAATCAGAAAAACAAATACAAAAGAGATCAATCAATTACAAACATACCTGGCTTATATGATATTGATGTTGCTCTGTTCATTGACTTTTTGTAACATAAAAATACATCAGAACCAACCTGGAAACAAAAATATACAATAATTTATGGCAATGAATGACACTGGAAAAGATAGTTATTTCATGGTAGAACTTACCATTCCCTTGTTAAGGTTTCTATTGATCATACAGAAGGCATGAGGTGCTGTTTCGCCTTTATTGGTGAGTATGACACATATGTCCGTCACAACAAGCTCATTGCATGGCATGCTGGGTGAAGCACGTCTGAAGGTGACAAATGTCTTTGCCCCAGAGTTGTTCACATTCGCTATTCTTCCTCCAGGAGTAGTGACTATTGGTTCTGAATCAGCCATAATGCGCTCCTTCCCTTCATACATTACACTGTTAAAATAGAAACATAAATAATCACATGAAGAATACAGACAGATACGTATTTATACTTAATTAAAATGGTTTTCACTGGTGTAGCATATAATAAATACTAAACATTTGCAAAAAAAGAAAAAGAAAAAAAAAGCGTTGTGTGTGTGTGTGTGTGTGTGTGTGTGTGTGTGTGTGTGTGTGTGTGTGTGGGGGGGGGGGGGGGGGGGGGAAGGTAAATTGTGACTCCCACCTCAGACATGAACACTAGTGGCATTACTAATTTCTGGTCTCTAGTGTGCAGTTCAACTGATAGTCTGCCACATGATGAAGGATCCATATTTTCTCTCCTCCTTACATCATCAGGGAAGTTGTCATCATCCTGAGGTTTGAGTAACATACCCCTTCTTTCAACCTCTCAAACCCTACCCATCACTCATCCCTGATGAATGAAGTAACAGTTCTGAAAGTTAGGTACAGATTTTTTCTACTCTTAATGTATTCATCATTTACTCTTACAGCTCTTGCGTTTGCCATGTTTGCAGTTAAAATTATTGAATACACAGACTGCCTCTTATGCAAAACACAGTTTTTTTCATGCAATTCAAAGATATTTCAGAGCATCCATGCAATCATCAGTGGGTTTTCTTTATTCAGATATTAATTTTGCATTACATGGTTTTGCAGAACCATTTGTAAATCATGCTGTACTGATAGATGGTTATGTTTTGCTGCGGCAGATCCTTTTTTTTTATGTATGTAGGTCATTAATGTACACAAGAAAAAAAGCAATGGGCCCAAGATGGAACCTTGAGGAACACGACATGTAATTAATTCCCAGTCAGATGAAGACTGACTGCTTACTGCACAGGTATTTCACAATGACACCCTTTGTTTTCTGTTGGATAGATAAGACTCAAACCCTTTTGCAGCACTGCCGGTGACATCATAATATTCTAATTTACTTAAGAGAATGTTGTGGTTCACACAGTCAAAGGCTTTTGACAAGTCACAGAAAATGCCAGTAGCCTCTTATGTCTAGAAATCTTGCCTCTAGCAACATGTTTCTGAAATTCATCAATCTTGCTGATACACAGTGTAAGTCTTCTTTTTGAAATTTTTACTCCCACACACTTGTTACATTTTAAGAACATTGTCTTACTGGTTATGGCTCTGAAGAAAAGACCTAGCTTATCTCTGACAAATGTTCTGATTGAGCTTCTGATAAATTTCTTTATTTGAACAATCATTTCTAGCCGATTGACATCATCAGGTTCTAGTGGACAAAACTGAAAAACTACATAAGTAGCATTACAAGATTAAACTGCCAAAAATCTGTTAACTGATGTAAACGTTAATGACAACACACACATTATAAAATGTCACACATTTGCTTAAAAGTATTTAGAGCATCACATTATGTATGCACAAAAATGTTGATGTCAGATAATAAAACTATCAACTTGTCACTGAAAATGAAAGTGAGATACACAGTGATGTAACCCATTTTGAACGAATCATATCACATAAAAGTTTTTCGTTTATAATGTCACATGTTGTCACATTGTAATATAAATTACATCATCAATACTAGGTTCCCACAATTAAAACAGAAAGAGAACCACTGCCCAGAATGACGTCAAATTTGAACATCATATTACTGACACGGGAAATATAAAAAAAAAAACCTAACAAAAATTCGACTAACGGATGGCACTGTGTCATAATACACACACCAACAGATGTGCAGTTCTCAGTTTGCATCCAAGATGCCCAACATTACTGTCTCCATGAAGGATCACACATTGCTAATATAGCCCTTTTACAAAAATGATGACTACGTGGCTGCCCTGCGAAAGTTCCAGAGACTCAAGGGTATGAAAAAAGCATTGGTCCAGTACCTGCTAAGGATCTGGAGAAAATGACTACAAAATTCATAAAGATAGGTTCTTTTGAAGTGCAATGTAGCAAAGGGGGGAAAGCAGTGGATCGGACATCTGTCAAAGATGTGGCCACAGCATTACTGGAGGTGTCAAGAAGTGGTGTGCAAACATGCAGTGCATGAGAAACTGCTCGAACATTGGGCATGCCTGCAAGCATGGTGCATTCAATCCTACGAAACATAATCCTACAAAACATCTGGTATTGTTATCCATACACAATTATCCATGTTCAGGAATTGCTTCCTGATGACCTGCTACTGAGACAAATGTTTACTCTAGAGTTTCTTACTTGCAAGGAAGTGGAAAATGAACAGCCATGGAACACTCTGCGGACAGTCAAAGCTCATTCCCATCTTCAAGGACTTGTCAATATGCAGAATTGCTGAGGATAGGCAATGAAAAATTCATACGCATATCAACTGATACTCTTTCATTCTGCAAAGATGACTGTGTGGTGTGGGATGATAGCATCCTTTATCATAGGGCCATATTTTTTCAAGGAGATGAATCCTGCAGGTCCCGTTACCTGCACCACCACTAGTAAACACTATGAGGGTCTTTTAGGCACCAATTTCATTCCAACCCTTCAATAGCAGGGGTGTAGGCTCATTTTTAAGCAAGATGATGTTCCCCACACATTGCACAGCCAGTGTGACAGATACTGTAGAATAATTTTGGATATGCTACAATTATCAGCCATAATTTCCCTACAGCTTGGCTGTCCAGGTCACCTAATCTTAATCCACGTGACTTCTGGTTCTGGGATTATCTGGAAGGTGTAGTGTTCAGTGCTCCAATTATGAATGAAGTTGAACTGAAGGCATGCATTGCACAACACATTCAGAACATCTTGTTGCAGAGAATGGTGGACAGCATACTGAACAGTCTCGCGTCAGTCTTGTGACAATTAGAAATCAATGCCATTTTGCTTTTTATATTGTTTTTGGTCCCGGGGCGGTTAAAAACCCACTTTCCCCATGCAGCATGGTAAGATCTTTCCATGGTGGATGGGCTTTGCTACCTAACAGTGCCACAACTGTTGATGGCTGAACTTGCGCAGTCACACACACTGAACAGTACAGATGGTGTAATGTGCAACTCGAACCACAGCCATCATACTGCAATTCATCTGTCATCTGTAGCCAACCCCATTTATTTTAAGACACTTACAGTGCTATATATTGGTAAAATTTTCATGAATGTTTCCCCCGTGACATCACCCTGTCAGTGTGATGAACGGCAGCATGCTCTAAATGTAGAAAATGCTAGTTGATGTGGATGAGTACAAAAAACAATACTGTAATGTTTGAATACAGCATTAGTGGGATGCAGCTTGACACAGTCACAGCAATTAAATATCTAGGTGTAGCGCTGCAATGTAGTATTACATGGAATGAGCATATGAGGTTGGTAGTAGGGAAGGCAAATGCTCGACTTCATTTTATTGGGAGAATTTTGGGAAAATGCAGCTCATCCATAAAGGGGACAATGTACACGACACTAATGTGACCCATTCTTGAATGCTGTTCAAATATGTCAGATTAAAAAAAAAACAAAAAAAAACATGGAAGCAATTCAGAAGCATGCTGCTAGATTTGTTATATGCAGGTTCGACCATTTAGCAAGTATTACAGAGATGCTTTGTGAACACACATAGGAATTCCTTGAGGAAAGATGATTCTCTTTTTTGCAAGGCATTATTATGGAAATTTAGACAACTGGAAATTGAGGTCGACTGCAGAACGATTCTACTGCCACAAATGTACATTTTGTGTAAGGACCACAAAGATAAGATGTGAGAAATTGGGACTCGTATGGAGGTTTTACACAGTCATTTTCCCCTTGCTCTGTTAGCAAGTGGAACAGGAAAGAAAATGACATGTAGTAGTAGTAGTAGTAGTAGTAGTAGCAGCAGCAGCAGCAGCAGCAGCAGCAGCAGGAGAGTAGTACAAGGTTCCTTCCGCCATGCACAGTATGACGGTTTGAAGAGTATCTACATAGATGTGAATGTAGATGCAGAAATGTGTTTCATTTCTCTTGACCTTCATACATTCCAATGTCTTTTCTTGGTATGTAAATGAAAATTAGAGATTGAAATGCTACGTTACCCACTATTGACCCCCATGTACTGGAAAATGAATACTTAGCAGAAAGATTTTCATTTCTAACCCATAATTTAAAGATGTCACTCACGTTCCTTGAAATATCAGTGATCTGTGTTTTACTCACTTCAAAATGCACTGCTATATCTTGTACACTTAAGATTTTCTTCCCTCACAGATGTTGAAGATTTCAACTTTTTCCTGTAAAGTCAGTAAGATGGTATATTCCACAATCCTAATGATTACCTTCGTTAATGGTCTATAGCATATTTCTGCGTTACCAAGATGTGTCACAGGATTTTACTTTTAAAACAAAGTACATCAATGTGCTCTATCTCATTAGCAAGCGAATATCTGACATTCAGATGATTCTTAGCATGATAATGTGTATTGACAGATGCAACCATTGCAATAATTCTGTATGTATAGCAATGTCACAGTACACAAATACATTGAGGGTAGGATGCGGTAGAGTTAGTCCGTGTGTGCGTGTGTGTGTGTGTGTGTGTGTGTGTGTGTGTGTTCCAGAAAAAGAGAGGATGCATATGCAAGCACACTTGTGCCACATATCAGTCCACTAAAGGTGAGTAGCTATCTTTCCCTTATTTTATGTATTGTTCCATACAAGAATTTCCATTATTGTTAAACAAGTGCACTGAAAATAATAAGCAACAGTGTCCAGGTGTTACACATTTACAGAAAAGTTACCAAATGCTATAATAATTTCAATACTGCATTTTAAAGCCAGTTTTAATATGCACATACAAGTATGTATGTCTTCTACTGCTCCATTTGGCAAACAAAGAATGAACTTACAAAATAAATTTTGCTTGTAACAATAATCTTTTGAACTGTTGGCATACATGTTAAAACTCAAACATTTTCTCCCACACATATGCCAATAATAATAACTAACTGTCAATAAATAGAACAGTTTACAAAATATAACAAATCAAAAAACTTGCCCGACATCCACAAGAGGTGGCTTGTCTCTTCCTCTACGATAGCACAGGTAAACTTCAGGACTGCGTAAGCTTCCATGATTCAAGTCTGCTGAGAAACCTGTGAACAGATTTGAAGGTATATGTATCCAGTAATTCAATTTGTGCAGCTATTAATTTTGTTTCTCATAATGACAAAAATAAAACTGCTCTTGACTGCCATGGGGAAAGCTAATTCCAGACTGAGTTTTACCGGAATTATCCTAAGGCTGTTCACTCACAATAAAGACTACTTACAAAGCATTCATTCAACCTTTAGTGCTCAAGGATTTTTGGTACCTCCCCCACCCCCCCCCAAAAAAAAAAAAAAAAAAAAAAAAAAAAAAAAAAAAAAAAAAAAAAAAAAAAAAATAGCACCAGGTATGACACAGCAAAGTGTGAGTACAACTGTTATCAGTCTCTATTCTAGAAATTTTCATATTTTAAGCTATAATATCCAGAGTCCGAGAAAGAAATTGTTAGACTTTGAAGTTGCAGTCAATGATGCCAATATTGACTGTATGCACAATATGGAGCACTCACTGGTGCAGAGATTTTGAACTGGGTATTGTTAATATTAATCATTATAATCTGGAGAGTCAGTTTTGTAGACATGATGTCAAAAGTGCAGGAGTTTGTACTTTTCTTAAATCTGATGTGGAATTAAAAAAAGGGTGTGAGGGAGATGAAGCACTGAGTACTGAAAAGAGTTTTGAAGCTGCTGCTGTTCAATAGCAAGATGACATGGGTAATCTAATAATTATGGCACTGTATAAAACATCTTGTGGGGACTTAGACACCTTCTTTAATAAGCTGGAGTCTCTGGTGGATATTATGTTTAATGAAAAAGCTACAATAATTGTCTGTGAGGACTTCAACATAAATCTTGTGAATGATTCTATACTAAAAAACTGTTTCTTAATGTGTTGCACAGTTCCAACATGTTTCCTTTCATAAACAGCCCACAAGAATAACAAATACAATGACAGGGTGTCTACAAGGACAAGGAAAAATAATTCCCGGATTTTTCCCGGTTGAAAATACACTTTCTCCCGGGTGAAAATACACTTTTTCCGTGTTAAGTGACAGTATACTTTTTCTCGGCACTTATCAATCCTTTTATGGTTTATGGTTTTATACACCGACATAGAATTTCCCGGCACTTTAGAAAATGAAACTCAGGGGAAAAAGCACGTTTTGGAAAGATCTTTGATGTGCAGCAACATATACACTGCATATTTCTGTGTTACGAAGCATTAAAATAGAGATTGCGACGCGCTTTTGTAAGCCAGTCACAGCTCATGTCACCTGATCTCGCCAGCTGATGACAGCATTTGACACGTGATGTAGTCAGCCAATAGCAAGATCACTATTAAGTAGCGCGAACACACAATTAAGAAAAATTAATCGCTTAAATTAATGTACAATTGTTGCTACAAGAAAAACAAAGCTATCACACATAATATTGGTCTCTAAGATCAATACGCTGCAAGAGAAGCTAAGCTTCCACATATATTGTTGATCTTTTTTGTGCGTCATACGTTACATAAATGTCCCAGTAAATTTTTTTAATAACGACGTAAATGTCTGATCTTCTGGGCTCGAAACTCTTCATATGGCCGTCCCCAAAGAGTTGATTTTTAAACAAGAGTCAAACGCTCTGTGATTTAAAAAATTCGTCGTACACCCTCTCACATAGTTTATCTTACATAAAAGGAAATTTTCTTTGAAAGTAACGCTTTTCAAAGCAATATGCGCAATATTTTTCCGTGACCTATTACAAAGGTACGTCTCAGCAGTTGCCACAGAGCGCCAGATAACAGGTGTCACTGCACTTGCGCAGCTACAATGACGCAGGAAGCCCGCATGTTCGTACGTGTGAAACATTAAAAGATCTTCCATTAAAACGTATCTAATGTAAAAACTGTCACGTCACGCTCATCGGAGGCAATTTGTTGTTAAGAAGCACTGCACAGTCGTCCTAAAGCCTTTGATACACTTTGCTTTTGGCAGACGCTTGTATGAGCACTGTGTTTCGTTGTTGTATATGGCGCATTTTCTTTGCGACTTAAGTTTTATTTTTGTTTTTTTCTCTCGTTCATGTTTTGTTGCTGCAGTATTATTCTGCAGAAGTGGGATACAGTAAATTTTTTTGTTGGAGTATTGGTTCTTACCAGTCAAAATCACAAAAATGTAGCTGAACTCTAAAACAATGAAAAAATCCCGGAACTCAAAAAGATTCCCGGGTTTTTCCCAGATCTCCGGGTTGTCCCGGGTCGTAGACACCCTGAATGAAAAATCTTACAGACAACATATGTTCAAATGTGGACACCACAGAGATAGAAAATATTTATTTGTTTGTTGCTTATTTAGCCCAACCGGGCCCCAAGGGCCTCTCTTCCACCTGACCAGGAACAACACATACTGGTACCAAATATATCACAAAACATTCACAACAACAACAACAACAACAACAACAACAACAAGAAAGAAAGAAAGAAAAAGAATAAGAAGAATAGTGGTAAAGGGCCCTTAGAACGGTATAGATTAACTTAATGCACCTGAAGCCATGTTTAGTATTATTAAAGACATGTTTAGTATTATCAGAAGTGTAAGGGATAAAGAAAGAGGAGAATATTGAAATTACAATGACACTGCCCTTAAGGAAAGAACAGAATATAAATAGAGAGCTCTGCCGACAAGCTGTAGAGAAAAGTTGTGGGGGAGAGGAACTGGCGAGAGTGAGCTGCACAGACATTGGGAGATATGACTATTGTGATGGAAGGTGTACCATCAGCTGTATTTTGAAGTTTGAAAGGGGTTTAATTTCTTATATTTTCAGGAAAATTATTCCAAAATTGGGTCCCTGATATAGAAAGGATTTTACTTTGATGAGAATGAGTGTAGTAGTATAAGAGTGTATGCAAATAAGAGGGAGTGCAATGACTGAAAAGAGAATAGAGCAAATAAAGTATGATAGTCTCTCTGCTTATCAGCATACACCTGTAGCAGTTGTTTGTAGGCAAGAATGATGTGGTCGAAAAAGCTTGTATCACTATTGTATTGTACAAAAGCATTAATTGTCAGTTCCGGCCTGTGTGAGTTTTTGTACGAAAGTCCTTGAGAATATCTAATAAGGGGAGTATTAGACTCTCTAAGAGCTTCCTTCTAAGCTCAAGAGGAAATGCTTTTTATATTTCTGTAGAGAGTGATGTGATGCTGACACCTTACAGACTGCAGTTTTGTGTCCAATCCAGTCTAAGTGATGGTCTAGACTTATCCTTAAGTTCTTTGCAGGAGGAAAAAAGGTTATTTCTGTGCAATTCAGCATTAATTGTGGAAGAGATTCTCTGAACTGAGGGGTAATAAGTCTTTTGTGGGTGACTAAGATTGCTTGAATTTTAGATGGGTTAAGTTTCAAACCCATGTTCTGTGCCTGCTCTGGTAGGGCAAGTAAATCAGCATTTACTTGCTGGATAGTTGTGGACATGTTTGTTGGACTTGCACTTAGATCATATAAATGAAGGCCGTCAGTGTATAGATGATATTTGCACTGGGAGAGAATAGTTTCATATAATTAACATACAATTAGAAGAGTATCTAAAAAGCACTTAATAGTCGCATGTTACTCCAGTTCATCCATCACTTTTATAAGAACAGTCATCATGTTACAATTTTGCCAGAAACGAGGCTGCTATTCATCTAAAATGCCATTAGATATTAAATAATTAGTAAGCTGTTTGTGAACTTTGTATTCCAAAGCCTTGGACAAAGTTGGCAGAATGTAAATGGGCCTGACTTCATACTGACTTAAGGCTATCTGATCATAATGGTCTCATCCTTGCAATTCCAGCTATGCCTATGAAAGAAAGGAATGTACTTCTATTTAAAGAAGAAATTTTTCTATGGAAAATTGTATTTTTTGTTACAGGTCTAGGTAATGAATCCTGGTTGGAAGTGTTTTCACAGTCAAGTACTAACAATGCATATGATGCTTTCTCTTCAATATTCATGGACAATTCTGAAATGTATTTTCTGACTAATCAGAGCCCATTCATGTCAGATCTCTAAATCTAGCTCCTGGATTATATCAGACATTAAGTTTTTCTGTAGGACTTTAAAAATGCTCAGTTCTCAAATTACATGATCTACAGAACCCCAGTTTATGGCATAGGTACAGACATTCAAGAAAATATATCGGCTGGTAACTGCAAATGAAAAAGTATTTAAAAACTATAGTACAATAAGAATGTTTGGCAATAAATCAAAATCTACATAGGATACTGTAAAAAGCGAAAGAGGGAAAATATACGAAGAGCACGAAATTACACTAACAATGCTGGTAATACCACTATTGGCAAAGAAATATCTGCTAAGTTACATACATGATTACTTTGTAAATGTTTGCCAAACACCCACCTTAAATTTAGCAAAATAGGGTAAACTTAGGTACTGTATACCTGCACATGGCATGAGTTTCATTCCAACCAGTGAACATGAGGTAGTGAAGGAGATTAAAAGCCTCAAATGCAAACTGTCAGACAATGTAGACGATGTACAGGTGTCATTTACAACACATAACTGCTTCACAAATTGCAAAGCCCTTGGCTCACATTGTTAATTTATCATTCACTGAGGGAGTGTTTTCCCACAGATTAAAAATCTTGCAAGCGATACCTTTATTCGAGAGTGGTAATAGGCATACAGTTGAAAATAATAGACCCATTTCACTCCTACTGGCAGTCTCTAAAGCAATTAAGAGATTAATTAAACAACAAACCAACAGGCAATTAAACAACCACAGTCCACTGAATAATAAACATCAGGGCTTTCAAGCAGATAGAAGTACAGAAACAGTGATAATGGATTACACAGATGAAGTAGTGAGAAACTTGGATACAAACAATAGTGTTGTAGGAGTTAAGGGGATACACAAGGGTAGAATTTATTAGGCATAATTTTTTAATGGATTAAAATGTTCCTTAGAGAGAGTGTTTTTAAGATTCATTCACATAAAGTGTGCCATAAATATTAAAATATGTTAAAACTGCTGTTTACTGCATGGTAGTCTGGTGCATCAAAGAGCTTGAATACAACCGATGTAATACTATAATAGTTACTGATGAAATAGGGGTCCTGTTAGCTTCGGCTGGTGTCACAGGGAACATTAGTATCAACTAGAATACTATTCTCAACAAGATTTCTCTTCATAACAATTCATTTACAGTAAACAGTCTGAAAGCACATGCTTCTCTGATATCTGCATAACATGTCATTTCACTTGTCTTTTACATGAAGTAAAATGTGAGTGCTTGAAAATAACGAGCAAATGTATAGAAAATTTCAAAAGGTACTCTTAATTGTGCAAAAAATGCTTCAACTGGTAAGCAGAAGCCAGTAAATCAATATTAATTTCAAGATAAGTGTGTTTCGACATTGGTGAAAAAAAGGCTAACTGGGTGGTGTCACCATTGCTGACTGAAGGTCTGTTCAATTTCAATATTAAAAAACATGAGTTCAAACTTATAAATGCTATTTTTAACAACATTTTTCGAGTTTGGGAGCTATAACTCATAAAACATACATGTAATTACAGTATATATTTTTGTAACTTGCAAGTCAACATTTTTTCTACTGTAGTAAGCAGTAATTTTGCAATATATTTCAATTCAGATTTTCAGTGCAGGTTCTTATAGCAACTGTTTTGTCAAAAAATAGACTCCTATTTCAGAGTGCCACCATTTTGTTAAAAACAATTTTTTTAAATATCCCTACCTACTATGTTAGCCAATATCACCAGTTTCATGCAGTTTCTGAAATTTTGTTCTAGGACGAAAATTGCGGCATTCGATGTCGCACCAAGCTCCCTCACATTCCGCAAAGGCTTTCCTTCGATGTCATGTAGTGTCCTCTGTATGAAAGTGTTTTACTTAAAAGAAAACATAATACAATTTAAGGGTGTAAAATAAAGATCTAGATTCAGTTCTGTAGTTTGTTTGTTATTCTATTTTTTAAAATCATGATTATTGGTTCCAAAATCAAGTGTCATCAATAATTTACATCTTCCTAGAGCTTTTATTCTGTTACTCATGAAACTCTTTTTGCAATGTTGGAAGTAAAAGGGCTAAAAGGGGTTGAAAACAAGTGGTTTCAATCATATTTGCATAGCAGATCAGAGATTATGGAACTCACATCAGCTCATTCTAATCATAAAATCATATTATTATCTGATGCAAAGAAAGTGTACTGCAAGGTGGCCTGCTCTTTACTTATATAAATGACAAACACATCTCAGAAACTGCAGCTGAGTTGATGTTTGCAGGTGACATTAGTGTAATAGTGAGCAATATTAAGGAATCTTTGTCCACAACAACTCATCAAGTCATCAAGTCCTCAAGTCCTTCAACAGGCTGACCCTTAAAACACACACACACACACACACACACACACACACACACACACACACACACACACACACATATTGAAAAGATGAATCAAAATTGATCAAGACTTAAACTGGAAAGGCCTTGTAACCAAACTCTCCTCGAGACACAGTCCGCATGTTTTGCTCTGAGAATTATTTCTAAAGTTTGCTCTTGAGATGCTGGTAGAATGGGTCATTTGGTTACTGCCAGTCCTTTGTAGCTTATGGACTAATTTTCTGGGGTAAAGTTAATGGATGATTAAATGAAATTTTTACATTACAGAAAACGGCTGCTTGAATCTTGTCACATACACTATGTAATCAAAAGTATCCGGACATCCCCAAAAACATACATTTTTCATATTAGGTGCATTGTGCTGCCACCTATTGACAGGTACTCCATATCAGTGACCTCAATAGACATCTTGAGAGAGCAGAATAGGGCACTCCGCGGAACTCACAGGCTTCGACTGTGGTCAGGTGATTGGGTATCACTTGTGTGATACGCCTGTACACGAGATTTCCACACTCCTAAACATCCCCATGCGTCCACTTTTTCCAATGTGGTAGTGAAGTGGAAACATGGAGGAACACGTACAGCACAAAAGCATAGAGGCTGACCTCATCTGTTGACTGACAGAGACCGCCGTCAGTTCAAGAGGGTCGTAATGTGTCATAGGTAGACATCTATCCAGACCATCACACAGGGATTACAAACTGCAACAGGATCCACTGCAAGTACTATGATAGTTAGGCGGGAGGTGAGAAAATTTGGATTTCATGTTCAAGCAGCTGCTCATAAGCCACACATCACGCTGGTAAATGCCAAATGACGCCTCGATATTAATTTCAAGATTAGTCTTTCGACATCGGTGAAAGAAAGGCTAACTAGGTGGTGCTGCCATTGCCGACTGAAGGTCTGTTCAATTTCAATATTAAAAAAACATGAATTGAAAATGTTGTGTGGGGTGACAAATCATGGTACACAATGTGATCATCCGATGGCAGGGTGTGGGTATGGTGAATGTCCGGTGAACGCCATCTGCCAGTGTGTGTAGAGCCAACAGTAAAATTCGGATGCGGTGGTGTTAAGGTGTGGTCATGTTTTTCGTGGAGGGGGCTTGCACCCCTTATTGTTTTGTGTGGCACTATCACAGCACAGGCCTACACTGATGTTTCAAGCACCTTCTGGCTTCCCACTGTTGAAGACCAATTCAGGGATGGCGACTGCATAATGCATGGTCTATGGCAGTGTAGTTACACGACCATAACATCCCTGTAATGGACTGGCCTGCACAGAGTCCTGACATGAATCCTACACAACACCTTTGGGGTGTTTTGGAACGCTGGCCTCGCGCCAGGCCTCACCGTCCGACACCTCGATACCTCTCCATGAAGAATGGGCTGCCGTTCCCCATGAAACCTTCCAGAACCTGATTGAATATGTGCCTGCGAGAGTGGAAGCTGTCATTAAGGCTAAGGGTGGGCCAACACCATATTGAATTCCAGCATTACCAATGTAGGGTGCTACGAACTTTTAAGTCATTTTCAGATACTTTTGATTACATAGTGTAGCTATGCTACGGCTCACTGCAAGCCCCTATTTAAAAAGTTGTGTTTGTTTACTGTATCCTCCTTGTGTATCTACAAATGTGTGTTGATGACAATAACTAGACTCAGTGGCCTGCTAACCAACTGCGATTAAAACAGTTACAATACTTGTAACTGTGAATCCCTGTATACAGAGTAAGTAAGAATGGCATTGAGTCACTTTGGTGTCATTATTTATAATGCACTGCCAAATTCCATAAAGAGATGGGGAAGGAAACTACTTTTAGAGCAGTTTAAATTAGTTCTTTTTTAGAAGTGTTTCTACAATGCAAGTGAATACAGTAGCTTACAGGAATACTAGGTCCTCATTTATTGTTGAGTTCTTTTGACTCTCTTAACTGATGACCCATCTATGCTGTATTTGTCTTTGCAAAATAATGTTTCTGCTGTTGGTTTTCTGTTTCCCTCGTTTCAGATGCTGTGCAACACACCTCGGAGAAGGAATCTAGTATTGGATTGGTTGTGATGGATATAGTTGCAGCACATTTGTGTGTGTTATATGTTTCAGCACGGTTAAGTAGCATGTTCATGTGTTTTTATTTCTTCAGAAGTGTTTTACACCAAGATTTCACATTCTAGTTACATCACTGATTTACTTCTTGTACATGTTGCAACCTTAATGCTGACTACGTATTTGTATTCCCCTTCCAATTTCATATACCGAGAGAGAGAGAGAGAGAGAGAGAGAGAGAGAGAGAGAGAGAGAGGGAGAAAAAGTGGCTATGTCAGTCTTTATGCCCTAGATTCGCATTCAGGAGGAGAGAGGTTTATTCCCCATCCAGCCATCTTAATAGGGGTTTTCTCAAGTTACTGAGATAAATGCTGGGGTGGTTCCATTTACTATTCAATGGCAGACTTCCTGCCCTATCCTCACCTAAACCTATCTTACTTGATTTTCGTTTTATATATGTATGTATTACTTCTGTAATGTCTCTGACATATTTGATACTGTTGCTCTGAATGGTCTAAGGACGAGTAAATAAATAATATCAATATCAATAATAATAATAAATAACCATATCCAAGTATCGTTCTTTGGTCTCAGACTGTTACAAATTTGAATTATGGGGAGAGGGGGGAGGGGGAGGGAGGGAGACTGAGTGTGAGGGGGGGGGGAGGGGGAGGGAGGGAGACTGAGTGTGAGTGGGGGGGGGGGAGGGGGAGGATTCAGAGAAGCACTGCACGATTCATCACGGGTTTGTTTAATGCGGAATCATTATAAGCCTACTTAACAAAAATCCAATGGGATATGCTATAAGAAAGACACTTGGAACTATGAACAATATTACTGTAAAATTTTTGAGAGTTTTCTTTCTAATGAAGAACACTTTCAAATTGCATCCAAAGTCCTTTAAGTTATTATGCAGTATTTTATAAAGAATTGCACAATAGTAAAAATATCTGTCAACCACTCCAATATCCTGAAGGTGCTGGAAGCCAATGAAGACAAATTTAAAAATAACCGAACACATGCGACATCCTTGGCCAATATTTTCTTCTGCTTCATACATTACTGGTTTCCTCTCTCAAAGCACAAGTATAGTGTTACACTAAGTGAGGAAGACACCACCTAGCACACTCTGCATCACTCCTCTCTCTGTGGTAGTCTATAATATGCTGGACAAAGCTTACTTGCTCTGCTGCTAACACTCCTTCCTATTTGTGCTTGAGAAAGTGTTACAGATAGTACTCCTCTGTAAAATAAAGTGATACTACTGACCATATTATCTTCAACAGATTTGGTTATTAATATCTCCATTCTGTCTTGATTGATTATTGATGTTGGCAGTAGCACAAGCGTGGGTATAGGTACTGGTCACACACTGTACCTTGGCTCTCCTCTGATCAGGGGAAGTTGGCTGACTTTGTGCTGCTCTGAAATATGTATGCTCATTGCCAGCCTTATCAAAGTAACTGTATCGTGTGGCATAACAAGTAGCTGCTGTTAATATAGTGTTGGTCCATGTGTAGTGCTGTGTCTACTTATTGCTATTATTATTATTATTTACTGAAGTGAGTGAAGGGGCTGAACCCAGTTCTTCTACCTGCTCTCCATCATCTCTCATGTTGTTCTACCTGCTCTCCATCATCTCTCGTGTCACTTCTACAATATATTAAACCATTATATATATATCCCCCCCCCCCCCAAGCCATAAGCTGGTTGCTCTGGTAAGAGGAGGCAGGGCTTGTCTCAGATGTCAATGTGCTACACGCCGATCGCAAGATTTCGTTTGTGCTGTAATCCACACAGGTACCAAGCAAACGTGTGCAATCAGTAGAACATTTCAACTGATGAGGTTTTTCAGAAATAAAAATAAAATGCACAGCGAGTAAACATATACTGCAACTGGAGTTGCACAACACGCAAAAACATAAATTCAGCAAATTAGGAAAACAAAACAATCAATGAAATTTAGTGAATTTCTACAACAAAATGGAAAGAAGTCAGTCTAAAAGGTTAAGAAACCCTTTAAACTGTAGGAAGGAAACAGCTACTGCATTTGAAAATCCACAATATAGAAATGCAGTGCCATGTAAGAAAGTTCTCCGATGCTCTGCACAAAATAACCAATAATACTCAAGTTAGTGATATGGGAAAAAAAAAAAAAAAAAAAAAAAAAAAAAAAAGTTCTTGAAGATGCAAGAAAAGGCACAATTGAGATTTTGTCATCTTTTTATAACTGATACAAACAATGTGGCACAAAATGTAGTTGATATTTGTATTGGAGATTTCACAAACTTTCTGGAAGAAAAAAAACTCAAAGTATTTTTGATGTTATCACTGGAATGATTTAATTTACAACATATGAGCCCACAAAAAATAAGGAAACAAACACAAGAATTAAAATAGTATATTCCCCATATATCAGAGATACTGAGTCGCAGATAGCACAATAAAAAGACTGTCACAAATAAAGCTATCAGCCAGTAAGGCCTCGGTCAAGATTAGACGACAGACACACACTTAGGCCTATATACATACATACTCTCACAAATGCAATTCACACATACATGACTGCAGTCTCAGGCAACTGAGGCCACAATGCGAGCTGCAGCACCAGTGCATGATGGGAGTAGTGACTGGGTGTGGGCAAGGTGGAGGCTGGAGTGGGGAGAGGGAGGGAAAGTAGGGTAGGGGTGGCGAACATTGATGTGCTATTGGGGAACACACACGGATGAGGTAGGAGGAGGATAGGACAGTTATGTGCAGTTGGGAGGTTAGACGGAGGGCAGCAGAGAGGTGAGGAGGGGCAGGGGATAGTGGAAAAGGAGAGAAGAAAAAATACTGGGTGCAATAGAGGAATGAGGGCTGTGTAGTGCTGGAATAGGAACAGAGAAAAGGGGATAGATGGGAGAGGACAATAACTACTGAATGTTGACGCCAGGACAGTTATGGGAATGTAGGCTGTATTGCAGGGAAAGTTCCCAATAGCGCAATTCAGGAAAGTTGGTGTTGGAGGGAAGGATCCGTATGGCACAGGTTGTGAAGCAGTCAGTGAAATGAAGGCTGTCATGTTTGGCAGCTTGCTCAGCAACAGGATAGTCCACTTGCTTCTTGGTCACAGTTTGTCGGTTGCCATTCATGCGGACAGGCAGCTTGTTGGTTGTTGTGCCCACATATAATGCAGTACAGTGGTTGCAGCTTAGCTTGTAGATCACATGACCAGTTTCAGGGGTAGCCCTGCCTTTGATGATATAGGTGACGTTTGTGACTGGACTAGAATAGGTGGTGGCGGGAGGATGTATGGGACAGGTCTTGCACCTATGTCTATTACAGGAGTATGAGACATGAGATAAGGGGTTGGGAGCAGGGGTTGTGTAGGGTTGGACGAGTATATTGTATATGTTATGTGGATGGCAGACTACTAATGTGGTAGGGGTGGGAAGGATAGTGGACAGGACACTTCTCATTACAGGGCACGACGAGAGATAGTCAAAACTCTCACGGAGAATGTAATTTAGTTGCTCCAGTCCTGATCGCACTAAGTTACACAGGGAATGCTCCCCTGTGGCTGGACGGTGGGACTTTGGAGGTGGCGAGAGACTGAAAAGATAAGGCAGGGGAAATTTGTTTTTGTACAAGGTTGGGAGGATAGTTACGGTTTGTTTTTGTATGCTGTCTGCTAAGCCATTTGGAAATTGTTTGTGACAGTTGATGGGCCATGAGTCAGTCATCAAATACCCCGATGTTTTCATTGGACTCTAGGGCTACCTCTGAGGCTCCACATGTGGTAGTCGTTTGTGTTTTGCCGATGTTCAATGTGAACGAGTGGCAGGTCGAATTTCAGATAGACACAAGAGTGAATCAGCTTTATTAATTTGGATACGTAGAGGATCTTGTGGTGCCCAGAAATGAATTTGATACTCCATCAGGATGTGTCTTACAGTAAACAGTGCATTCTCTTGCAAAAGCAATTCTCCATGTCTGAGCCTTACAAGAATGTGGAATGGCACCTTACATTGTTTGTGGTCAACTCACCATTGGCGCAAAATATCTTTGGTCTCGACGCCTTTACCATTTTCAGCTTTCATGTCATGCATTTAGTGTCTCAGTACAACCCTGTGACCGATTTGAACTTCTTACTTGGTGCTATAGTCCATTGTTCAACAGTATCTTTGGAACCGCAGAAAATTTCAAGACGTGTTTCTCTTAAACTGTTGGCAGTCCCAAAATTGTCACCTCCACCCCATTCCACTCGCCAAGCACAACAAGGTAAAGACTGACTTGTTCCTTTGACAGGACTAGGATGTCATTTCTCCTACTTCATTGAGACAGTGGACCACTCCTATGGTGGTAATTCAGAAGCCTGACAGCACCGTGTGCCTTTGTGCAATTTTAAACAGACGGTCAATGCACAATGTGTCGCAGATTCTTAAACCAAATCCATGGCAGGCAGACTTGTTGGTGACGTTATCAAGGGGAGGGCTTACCTGCAGTTGCCATTGGATGCAGTTTCTTGGACTTTCTTCTTGGTCCTCAAGACACCCTTCGCACTCTATCAGTTTAATAACTTGCCTTTTAGAATCTCGCCTGCATTGGGAATTTAACAATGATATTTGAAACTGTTGGTTCAAGACATTCCCTATTGCGTCAATTCCCTTAATGACACCTGGGTCATGGGGCCTAATCGGGAAGAGCATTTATGGAAATGACAGCTGGTTTTCCAACGCTCCCTGGATAATGGCCTTTGTTAAAAGCTGGAAAAGTGCAATTGTCCTACCCAGAGGAGCTTTTTTTTTTTTTTTTTTAGTCGTGTGCTCAGTAAAGACAGTCTCATCCCAATGGAAGGCCCCCTTTCAAGGCCATTGTCAAACTACCAGTGCCCAAGAACCTGAATGAGACACAGTCGTTTTTTGCTAATATTTCATATTATGCTCAGTTCACTCCCCAGGCCAGCTTCTTAACTGGCTTCACCAGAAGGGCATTAAGCTTATCTGGTCTGCAGATTGTAAACTGTCTTTTCAGTCTCTCAAGAAGCATACGTGCTCTGCTCCCTGCCTGACTTCTTTTACACTAAATAAGCCTTTGACTCTGGTCTGTGATGCATCCCAGTATGCCACTGGTTCTGTCCTGCCCATCAGAACTGAGACAGCACTGTACAGTCCATTGCTTATGCTTTGAAGACACTATCTGCTTCACAACAAAACTACTCACTGGTGGAAAAGGAGGCACTACCTATTATTATCGGGGTCAAAAAGTTCCACATCTTGCTGTATGGGGTGAGGTTCCTTCTCATCACTGACCACAAGCCGTTGGTTTCCTTATTTGGCCCTCATTCCAAACTGCTGGATAGGACTGCTCAATGGTTGCAGCAGTGGCCCTCCCTCTCAGTAAGTATTCTTATGATATTTGGTAATGCTCCACATTCTTATGAATTTCTTCATGCTCCACTGACCAGCATGCCAATGCTGATCCATATTTGCAGCTAAGGGTGGGACCTGGTCCAGAGTTTGAGTGGCAAGAAGCTCTTGTGTTCACACCAGATGTTGCTTTGCGGCAAACCTTGTTGAATTTGCTGTTGACAGCATGAGAGGTCGTGACCGCCATGGCTGCTGACTCGCTTTTCTGGAAAATCATTTCAGCGGTCCTGGTGGGTGGGCTGGAGCACATCTCTTCAAGTGTGGCTCCAGCATGACATATATTTTTTCTCCTCTATACTTCATTCAAAGGTGTCCAGGGATGCTTGCCACAGAGGACCAGTGCCGACAAGTGATTACCCCCCCAGTGTTGTGTCCTTGCATTTGCAGTTGTTGCATGCACTGCACTGGGGTATGTCTCAGATAAAGGCATTGGTGTGATGTCACAACTACTGGCAAAAAATTGATAGTGATATGGACATTTATTTCTTGTGGGTGATGGCTTAAACAGTTTTGCCTATTAGAACTATATAGGTTTAGTGGAGATGGACCTCCTTTCTATATATGGTATTTTTTATAAGGTTCTGATGACAAACTGAACAATACTACAGTCTGAGATCAAGGTTAGGGTCAAGGATGATAGTTTGGATGAGAGTTGGGGAAGCCAACAAATGAGTCACAACAAAAACCTGTTTTTGTCAATTTTTATGGTGACAGACTATGCTATAGCATAGCCCACAGCTTAGGATTGTTTGTCAGATGACGATTTCGTTTGGAATTATTGAAGACAACAAATGTGTCATGGCTACCTTTCATTTTGTATATAGGCCTACTACATACTCAATAGTTACATTAACGTGTGTGATCAAAACCCCAATTTTCCCCACAGTGTTCTGTTTTTAAGTTTTACATATATCGGACAACATTAACAACAAGAACCCCATTAGTTTGTTGGATTTTATTTTGTTAATGTTTTTGTACTGTTAGTGATGTCAACCTCTGACCATTTCTTAAAGCTTGTATCACAGTCACTTTAATGAGGTCATCGGTTGATTGGCATGGTATCGTGTTGTTAACTAATCTCTGAAACAGATTAATCACTTGCTTGCAACATTCATTGTTACAATACATATATCTGAGATAATCATCATATACGACACTGAATAATAAAAGAGCTGTGGATCACGGCTCACTAGTTGCTGCATCATCTATCTCAACTGTTTTTCATGGAAATATGTTTCATGTAAAGTATATATTAGTAGTAGTAAATATTTATTTCAATATACCTTAACTACAGTAGACTAATATACAGTTTTTAGTATATAACCATAATATTTGTGCGTTGCTTTCATTGATGATTATTTAATGCCACAGATTACCCTTAGTGATATGTATCTGAAAGTGTCAGTGTAGAATATTATTGCAGTATAGTCAAGAATCTAACAAAGAAAGCAGCCTTTTGTTCGGTAAAAGTTACGTACTTGCCCTATCTTGCAAGTTTCATAATTGATGGACAGTGTTGTTGTTATCATCATTGTTGTTGTTTTTGTCATCAACTTTGGTCTGAAGACTGGTTTAACACAGCACTCAATGCTATTCTGTCCTAGGCAAGTCCTTATTTGTGCATAACTACTGCGACCTACATACATTTGAACCTACTTACTGCAATCAAGCCTTTATCTCCCTTTACGATTTGTACCCCTCAACACTTCTTCAGTTAACTATATCTCAATGTTAACTATTTCTTGTTCCTTAAGCTATTGATTCTTTAGTATGACTATGATACAAATTTCATTTCTCCCTGATTCGACTCAGTACCTCTTCACTATTTACATCATCTAACCATTTAACCTTAGGCTTTCTTCTGTAGAAACACATCTCAAAAGCTTCTATCCTCTTTTTGTTCTTTGCCAATGCATCTATGAATGTTCTGTTGACAGATATATAGGTCTATTTTCTGTCAGTGTAATAAAATGCATGTGTTACTTCAGTCATCATTTTATTAAAAACTAATGTAAAGCAATATCAGTGAATGTAGTAAGGAATATAATATACAAAACATATGACTTTTCTATCCCCTTATACTTTCTTTTAATTGTACAGTGTAAGTTGATTTACTTCCACAAACAAGTCTACTTCTCTAGTGACCCCTATTCAGTTATAAATCTTGCAATTGTCTAAGCCAATCGATGAGTGCATTGTGCCAACAAAGTGTCATATACTTGTTATAACAGGAACATGTCATATTCTGCAATACAAGAAATCAAATCATAACAGTGACTGGATTGTGAGTACAGTGTGTTCAAAGACAGTTTCAACTATTACTCAAGAATGGAAAAAGAAGAACTTGCTAACAAGGATGCTGAGGAGTCAAATGCAGTGGTTTCTCAAAACAGAATCTGTCAAATAATCCACAAAATTGTTGTAAAATTTTTCTCAAAAATTGAGCTAGGGCCTATAATATAAATCAGGAAGCCCCTGCAACCACAATTTTTGGAAGAGAGTGGAGAGGCCAATTGTACTATCCCATACAAACCTGTTAAAGGTCTGTTATTGTAGTTGTTTACAATAGCTTACAGGGGTCACTATGCTTTCTCTGTGGACAGTATCCCAGTAATATATGTGAATAATATATTTAATTCAGTGCATGTGGAATCACATAGGTACTCTTTATCAAATATATAGTTATTAATTTGCAATATTTAACAATTTCAGGAGTGTACGAAATACTTGTTGTTGGTTCTAGGGGGCCTTGATAAGTATTTGCTTCAATATCTCAAACAACTATCGTACATATCTCAAGTACAGAGCGTTGTCTTGGCAATGTTTGTTATCAGATGCCTTTCAAAAGCATACAAAAGGTGCACCTGGAAGGATGATTCCTTTCCTTTACAAATCTAATGTTAAGTTTGGTTTACAAGCCAATTTGTAAGTTACCTGTTGGTGTTCTGCTCAGGACAGTATATTCTGGTGGCACACTTTCTCCAAGGGTTGGAAAATATACAGTGATATCTGTTATTGGTGGCTGATTGTAGTTCGATTTCAGATGTGCACTGTCATGAGAAAATTCCTCCAATGGCTCAGGATTTTCAGGTAACCCGGCTACCACGAAGTAATCGGCAATTCTTTTCTCATCCATCGTTATTCAATAAAACAATAAACTTAGGTACAACACTGATTTAAACGTTCAGTACAGCAGAAAAAAAACACTTATCACATATGAGTTTTTTAGAAGCATAACTTCAGGCACTTGATTATCATAGTTTTTTGAGTGGGAACACACAAACAAACGGCACGGACTATAAAAGTTAATTTACACCTTTCCTTTGCGCACAAACGTTACGCCATGGTTATAACTTCAACGAAAACACATTCGAGTGTGGAGGTTATGTCATCTCTTCCTTCCTTGTCTCGTAAAGTTACGCATGATAGTTCTCCGTTCCTGCTTTTGCGCGCTGCTGACAAATCCAGCGCTTCGTGTGTACGAACTACATGTGCATTGCATGCGTCAATTAACGAAGAACATCGGCGATTCTATTTTCTTCACTCATCCACAAAACATCACAAACTAATGAAATCCACGGGATAACATGATAGTCGTGCATTTTGTTACTTTTTTTCCAACGCTGTACAACGACGCCGATCTCATGTCATCCCACAATTATTGTGTTGACGAAACATCAACTGTCGCAGTAACTTCTTGCGCTTCAGCAAAATGATTTCATCTCTGCCACTGCTGCCATGTTGACTTCACCAAGGTCGTGACAAGCGAATGAGTCAATAGCCGCTAAATTTAAAATTCGTTTTCCCTACACAGTCTCAGCGCTTGTCTTCATCGTAAGGTAACAGCTGCAAAAAACCAAACATACTTATTGAGAGGTTAGGACACACAACATGGCACAAAACATGATCACAGTTTTAAACTACAGAAAAAGACTGTAAGAATAATAATAATAAGAGAATAAAGTAGTAGTCGGTCTCATAGTAAACAGCTATTGGGCATTCTTACTGTGCCAAGTGAGTACCGGTACGTCTATCCTACCAATATGTGGTACACATCAGGGAAAACGTTACTATGTATTTCGCCAATAATTCTACACATAATCATGGAACAGCATTTACCCACGGAAACAAACAAAAAACCCAAAATAATATATCAGGTAGCAAAAATGAATAACAAATCGCCAAAGGAAATGAAAGAGACTATTAAAATTCATCTGTTTAAAAAGGTAGCCAAACTATTCTGTATACTGAATCCGCAAACTAAGTTGACACTCAGCGCTGTGGATGTTGGGGCGACCATAAAGGCATGTACAGTCGCGCCAATCAGACAACACGCCGAGTGCCAACTTTGTTTGCTCGTATTATAAGCAATGCATACTACGCAATTCTACTATTACTATACTACTACTTCTACTAATTAAAGATTACTAAGTGGACTCAAGAGTAGTGGGTAGTTATGAGAGTTGATAACTACAACACGCCGTTGCATTTCAGTACATGATCGCACTTGCTACTTTGACAAGAATAATTGTGTCTTGTCATTCTCCTGTGTTCAACATCTCACTCATCATGGGAGAAGATGCTCCAGTTTTCCATATGGACTGAGGAGTATAGTTCCATATGTGCAGGCTTGAGTCAACTTTGTGAACGGGTAAGGGTGGGGGGGGGGGGGGGGGGAGGAGGGGGGGGGGGGCACATAAGCATCTTAACAGTCCATGAATCACCATTGAGTGTCCTTTAATGCAATGAAGACCGAAAGTATGCTGTATATAATGAGTTGGCTGGAACAAATTATCCACATCTACATCTATAGTATGCAAACCACCATGAGGTGCATGGCAGAGGGTACGTCCCACTGTACCAGTTATTAGGATTTCTTCCTGTTCCGTTCTTGTATGGAGCGTGGGAAGAATGATTGTCTGAATGCCTCTTTGCGTGCAGTAATTATTCTAATCTCATCCTCACAATCCTTATGTGAGCAATACATAGGGAAATATAGTAAATTCCTAGAGTCCGCAGTAAAATCAATAAAAACTTTGTTAATACACTTTCTCAAGGCAGTTTACACCTGTGTTCAAGACTCTTTCAGTTCAGTTCTTTCAGTATCTCTGTGATACTCTACCACAGATCAAACAAACCTATGACCATTCATGCTGCCCTTCTCTGTATATGTTTTATATCCCCTGTTACTCCTATCTGGTATGGTTCCCACACACTTAAGCAATATTCTAGGACTGGTCGCACAAGTGATTTGTAAGCAAACCCCTTTGCAGACTGATTGTGATTTCCCAGTATTCTTTCAATGAACTGAAGTCTACCACCTGCTGTATCTACACCTGAATCTATGTGATCATTCCATTTCATGTCCCTACTTAGTGTTACACCCAGATGTTTGTATGAGTTGGCTGATTTCAACAGTGACCCACTGATATTACAGTCATAGAATACTATGTTTTTTAGTTTTGTGAAGGGCATGATTTTACATTTCTGAACATTTGAAGCAAGTTGCCAATCTTTGCATCACTTTGAAAGCTTATCAAGATCTGACTGAATATTTACACAGCTTCATTCAGGCAGTACTCATCATAGATAACTGCTTCATCTGCAAAAAGTCTGAGGTTATTATTAATATTGTCTGCAGGGTCATTGATGTACAACATGAACAGCAAGGGTCCCAACACACTTTCCTGGGACACATGCGAAGTTCCTTCTACATCTGATGATTACTCTCCATCCAAGTTAACATGCTGCATCCTCCCCACCAAAAAGTCCTCAATCCAGTCACAAATTTCACTTGATACCCCATACGAGCATTCTTTTGACAATAAGCTTAGCTGTGGTACTTAGTCAAAAACTTAGTATTTACCACTGATGTTGGTGTGATCTGAACCATTATTCAGTCATATAACCCACAGAGATTTTGTTCATAAGCTTCACGTAGTAATGATCAGGGTTAATATTCTGACATATTTTGTTATTAAATTGTGGCAGCCATACCACAGGATCATTAGCAGCCATACCTCAGAATTGCACAGTTGGCAGCATGCCAATATTCACACACAAGTGCAGATTTTCTCCTTAGGCCAACTTTTGGCAATGTTACAGTGCCCACTGGCATGAAAGAGATGAAGTGAAAGCCAGTATAAGCTAGGCCTCTATGACATGTGGACGTTTATGCTGATTGCATATTATGTCAGCCGTAGATAACGTGGGTCATGTACAACATGTGCTCGCCTCCGTCGCATTCATGCATCTGAACAGGCACCGATCATTCGCTTCATTCCATTGCTTCCACGAATTAAACAGTGCCCAGTGAGCCAAGAGAGAATTTGTGTGTTCGGACAGACATGCAACCTTTGTCTCTCTGTGGCTGTGAGGTCATACTGCACATTCAATCACTGAGGAATGTGCACCCTCCAGGATATGTGATTGAGCTATTTACTGCACTCACACGACCATGGCATGTGAACGTTCGGACACTACTTTACAAGTTTGTTTGTCTAACCACCTTAAGAAACAAATGTGTTATTATGTAATCAATTAACATCGCCTGAGCCTACATCCACAACTTAGTGTGTGGGTTTGACAGCAAAAGCTGGAACACTATGTGGTAGACTTGAAAGCAGTGAAAATAGCCCATTTCCTTCTTCACTGGTGACCCAGTTCTCATCTGCAAGCAAAAATGTGGTGACAGACTGGATCAGTGGAAGTGATGTGGAACCATGAGGGGACTCCTGGAAAAAAGTTTCTGTGTTGGCCATAGCCACACTCAGCATGCTTTGAATGTTTATTCTTTGCAACTCTGCTGACTTTGTCAATAGACTGAAGTCACTTCAACTCAGTGAAACTAACTTGCTAGTGAGCTTTATGTCATCTCAGATTTCACTAAGGTTCCTCTTATGGACGCTTTGTCACTCATTAGCAATAAGTTCACAGCTGATATAACAACACATTATCATCATGTGTTTTCCTCAACTTACTTTTTTATTTAACACTGAATATTTTGAGCAGAGTGATCATGTTGCCATGGGCAGTCCTCTCTCCACTCTTGTAGCCAACTTTTTTTATGGAAGACTTTGAGGAAAGGGCAGTTGATTCAGTAGAAATTAATCTGAGAGTCTTCTGGTGATATATAAATGACACTTTTGTAGTGTGGCCACATGGTGAAGATTAACTGTCATGCTTCTTGCAAAAGCTGAATTCAATCCACAACAACATCAGTACATGATGGAAATAGAGGAGGATGGCTGCTTACCATTTTTGGACGTCTCGGTTACTGGGAAAATGGAAGGGTCATTAGGGCATTCTGTCTGCCATAAGCCCACACATACGAAACTTTATCAGCAAGCGTCGAGCTACTATCACCCTTCACAAACTACTCACGTCCTTAGTACATACGCGCAAGGGACTCGTGGTTTTTCCTGATGCACACAGCCCTTCAAAGGAGCTATAACGTCTGCAGGGGTTGGTGTTCAAAGATAATGGTTACATTCCACATCAGATTAGTAGGGTTGCTAATGAGGAAGAAATGTGACAACCAAGGGCGTACCCAGGATCTGAACTGGGGGAGGGGGGGGGGGGGCAGATCATACTAGTCTCAGGAAACACGGACTTGAGACAACACACAGCACTTCTTATTAAATAAAACAGTAAACTAGTGAAAAACTGTGAATATCTTCTGGGGGGGGGGGGGGGGAGGCAATTGCCCCCCCCCCCCTGCCCCTCGCTGGGTACGCCCATGGTGACAACCCACAACATCAAGAAGATAAGGAGCTATTCAAGTCCAGGACGTTCCTTCCATACATCGGCAACCTTTCATCTAAAGTAGGGAGCATCCTAAGAAAACATCATATTCAAGTAATCTTCTGGCCACTGACAAAGATTAGTGCCCTTCTTGTTTTGGAAGAGGATGAGCTGGGTCTGCAGTTTGCTGGGATGTACAAAATTCCTTGCCAGTGTGGAAAAGCATGCATAGGTTAGACGATACTCACAGTACACAAAATGTGCATTGAACATGAGCATCACACTCGCCTTTTGCAGCCCAGTAACTTGGCAATAGCTGAGCATAGTATTACCACAAGGCACTCTATGGATTATTCTGCCACAGAAATCTTGGACCCAGCGAGATCCTTTTGGGAATCAGTAATTAAAAAAAATCTGTTGAAATGCATCTAGCACAAAATCTTACAAATTGGGATGACAGCTTTCTACTGGAATAGGCTTGGGACCCTGTGATCTCTTTAGTTTCTTCTGAAAGAAAACGTTTTATTTATAAAGACACATCTGGCAACATCTGACATTTGTTTTTAGCGATGTGAGCATTGTGATGGCGCAAACCCCCGTTACTAGATGAATATTTCTAGTATGCAAAGATTGCTTTGTGGAGAGCGAGCGCGCTACATGGTGCACGATTCGCGGAAGTGCGTGGCGCGCCCGCGCGATGTTTGCAAAGGTCGGTGGGATGGTCTCCGGCGGACACGTGGACCGTAGCTTGGGGCATTGTTTGGTTTTTCGCGCATTACGCGAAAACTATGTAAGTTACGGTGAAGAGCGATGTGGCAGTGGATTGTCGTCAGCAATATACACCTTCTGAAAGATCGATCTTTATTTCAAATCATGAGACGCAAGAGTTATAGTAACCTCAAAATCGGTTAATATCAAGAATACTGAAAGATTAGTAAACATAGCAAATAACAACTTACAGGGATGAGCGAGCACTCATTAAAAACGTCTCGTCATAGTGGATCGAGTGCCGTAGTCATATGTTAAGATTCATAAATAATTAAGCCCGTAAAGAGCAATAAACAAAGTTTGAGGGGAAATTGTTTATAAAATTCAATAGAAAATTCATGACGTAAAGAACGGCACTATATAATATTTTGGGCGGTATCACACGTATTTTAAACTCGTACTATACATGTAATTTGCAATAGTTTTTAATGTTTGCAAATTATTATTAACATATTTCGCCCATAATTAATTAATTATTATAGATATGAAGGTTTTGACCAGCGCAATGTGTAGATCGCTATAGATTACGTCTAAAAACGGTGCTACATGCAGTTCCATGTTAAAACTTTGCAGCACAGATGTAAACTAACAATTTTGCGCTAAGTGGCGAAATTTTGCAAAAACTAAAACTTGATTTATGGGCAATGGAATAATCCTAGAAATTAATGTAACATGGTAAATAAGATGTACTTTTTAGCGCGGTTCCGATGGTGTACTTATTTCTGCAGAGGGATGCGTGTATCAAAATTTGTAACCTTAACTGGTGAGACTGGTACTTAAATAACCAGGGGGTTGGACATCCGAACCTATATAAGCGAGCGGCCATCTTGGCCAGGGGATCTTGGCCTCACCATTGACCGTCACCTCACCTGGATCCCTCATCTCCGCTCTATCCAATCCAAAGCCCACAACCGCCTCCGACTCCTCAAACTCCTCTCTGGCCGGACATGGGGGTTGCACCCCTCTACCATCCTCCACACCTACAACTCCTTCATCCGTCCCATCCTCTATTATGCCAGTCCCGCCTGGCCTGGATATCTGCCCCCCCCCCCCCAAATTCTATAAGTCCCTCCAGATCCTTGAGCGTCAAGTACTCTGCCTCACCTTCCGTATACGCCTCCCGTCCCCCACGCGGATCCTCTATGACCTCATCCTTTTCCCCCATCTGCTCCTATTCCTCGAACATATCCGCATCCTCTACACCTCCCGCCGCCTTGATCCCCCTCACCCCCTGGTTGCTCCTCTCCTCTCCCATCCCCGCCCCCTGCCACATCTTCACTGTTGTGTCCCCCCCTACCCTTCCATCTCTACATCCTTCATCTCTTTCCCCAAGGTGGTTTCCATCAACTCCCCCCTCCCAGATGATGCCCTCTCTCCCTCCATTTATCCCTCATATCAACTCTGATCCTCACTCCCCCTCCTTTCCTCTGTCCTTTTCTCAGGCTCCCTCCCCCCCTTCCATCCTCTTTTTTCCCCACCTCCCCTCTCTCTGCCCCCTTCTCTCACCGAGTCCTTTTGCATTTCCCTCCTCTGCCTTTTCTCATTCCCTCTCGCGTCTGCCCTGCCCCTCTCCCCCCTTATGAGTCCTCTCCCTCCTTGGTCCCCCCCCCCCTTTTCGTTTTTTCCTCTCCTCCCTCCTTGTTTTTTCCCCCTCCTCCAGGTCCCCCCTCCCCCTCTGCCTTTGGCTCGGGAGTGTTATCTTTGTGCCGTCATTTTCGTGCAGTGTTTTACAGTGAGTGTTTTTACAGTGAGTGTTCCATGTTGTGTCTTTTGAGAAGTGTTCCGAATGGCCATCATGCTGTCGCTGGGTGTGATTTTTTATCTCTTGCGAACAGAAACCAGACTGTCGCCATGTTTTTGAATTGTGTGTCTACTATGTTACTTGTCTGATTCCTGTGTGTTTTATTAACATTGCCAACCCCCTTTTGCTTTCTGTTTTAACTTTCCGCATTTTCCCGCCATTTTACACTTTAAGTCACCGTTTTATCGCCTGTTTTTCTCGTTTCTTTCTTCTTCCATTTTTTAAAAAAGTCTGTAGGCTGTAGAGCAGCCTGCCCCCTTCGGGGGGAATTGAAAATCAGTAAGAAAATTGGCCAGGGGGTCAGTCGTTGGTCAGTCGTTTTGGAGGGTTGGTGACGAGCAAGCCCCACTTGAGTGTGGCCCATGTGGTCGTTTGAGAATTCTTTTTTGCACCGATTTATTTCGACAAAGAGTATTGTTTAAGTGTGCAAGCATATATTTGGTGAACTGGGAGTGCTACGATTATTTGTGTGAGTACGATTTACAAGGTATACTTTGTCGTAAGTGAACATGTGGCAAACTGTGTTTTTGCGCCAAAACTGTTAGAACAAAAAGGACAGTGGGACTTGTGTTTCTGTTCGAATTGTTTGAGTAATTTTAGTTTATAGCAGCCTACATTACTGCTATTGGGGGCTCAGAAGCAAATTATTATTAAAGTAAAACTGTAAACCATCTCACCAGTGCTAATTTCATTGTGTGAAAGAAAAGAACAACGCCAATAAATAGTGACTGAACTGTGTCGCGAAAAACTGATTTTAGTATAACAATTGCCTAATTCTTGTTCCCTAGCATAAACTGTACTTATGTCTGAGTGAATAATTAATTCAAAAACTATAACAAATGCGCGGGTGTGGAAGTGTACTAATGCACCAAGTGTGGAAGTCATCCCCTGAGACTTACGTGAGAGCCAAAATTTGCAATAACATTTTTAACCATCATTTGTATATGCACATTCGCGTGTGAAAATGCTTCAACCGCACTTCTTCTTTATTAACCGCCCCGTCGCAACATGCATTCTGACAGAGGGCGGATATATAGTTTCACCTTTACGCTTTTGGCTGTGTACTGCAGATGGAGCATTATTTGCAGAGGGTGCGGTTTTTGATAGAGGACGCTTCTGCGATGGCAGCCAATGCACATGTGTTTCCATGCCAATTTTTTCTATAAAGCCAGCACCGTGAACTAGTGGTCCCCAATGGCAGACACTCACCTGAAGATGGCTGGATAGTTGCCAGCCAAAATATTGTGGCTAGCAGTCAACATGGTCCAGCTGCAATCCTGAAACCTCATAGAATATTCAGTATGTAGGGAAAACTTCAAGGATCACAGCAGAATGATGTTCTTTCCCACTACAAAGTTTGAAGTCAGGAAAACAATACAACAATTAGAAAGTAAGAAGTCAGCAGGCATATAAGAGGCTCCAGTCTCTGTTCTGAAGAACAGTATACAAAACCCATTAACAAACATATTAAATGGTTCTGTGAGAAAGTCACTGATGTGTGCAGTAATTCAATGAACAACACTGATGTCATACTTTAACTCCTTAAATTCAAACACTCCAAATATGTCACAACATAGAGAATGGTTGGTAATTCAAAGAATGATGCCAGGGAGTGGTAGGTTTGCAACTGTTCAGGACTGAGGAAACTGGATAATTTTTTTTTTGTCCATCTCAGTTGAATTAATATACAATTTTTGGTGCAATGACTGCAATTTTCAGGCTTACATGCTCATTCTCAAATCACACATCTTGTTACTAACTATAACTAGACACACAATATGGTGCCAAAAGACAAGAATAGCTCCTACACTGGTGGACGTCCTGTGTAGGATCTATTCAAGCCTTTTGGCACCATCTTTTATCACTGGTTGTGGTTAATAACAACGTGTTTGGTCTGACAATGAGTGTGTCAACTTGGCGGTAACCACTGCATCAAATATTGTGTATTAACGCAATGGAGATGGACGAAATAAAAAATTATCCTATTTCCTCAATAGAGGATGGTACCAAGCTAGCTCACCAAAGCATGTCAGGTAACACTATGCCACACTCTATTCAGTTTGTCACTTGTTTGTTGATCTGTGTCACTACATCATCCACACCCCAATCCCCTTCTTTTTTTATAAACCTGGAGCCCCAGGTACGTCAGGAAACTGGTGTTTTTTCAAGCAATGGGTACCACTGGTGGCACCTGATCAAGGCAGGGTCCTCTGCATGGTGCTGCTTGGAAGTGGCTGGCGGTGTTGTGAATAGTATGGTAGCAGTGCCCTCTGTAGCCTCCATGTACAAGCGTACAGGCATCAACCTCTCAGTGCTAACCATTTTGTCTTGTCCACTGCGTCAAAATTTAAAGGTGTGTGTCCTATGCTGCAGAACTTTGTATGGTCCACTGTACGGTGACATGAGAGGTGGGTGGACCGAGTCATCATACAGCCAGACAAGAGTTGCACTGTAGAGATCCTTATGTGTGAAAGTGTTCCTGTGTCCATGTAATTGTAGTGTGGAAGTATGTAGTAGGGCCATTTTTTCCTTGAAGGTATTGACCAAACTCAGTCATGGAAGCTGGCGGGGAGAGGTCTGAAGGTTTGTCAGTAATTAGTTATTCCTCTGGTAGGCATAGCTCCTCATGGTACATGAGGTAAATGTTGCAGATTCTCCTTAATTGCAAGATTGTAGGCCAAACAGGATGAACGGTAGTGCATCCGACCATGTGGAGCAGATGCATATTAATGCTCCTTCAAGGTGATCCACACAATCAAGGAAATGCTTGTCAGTGGCATAGATGACATACAGCTTACGCTCTACAGCACTACAGTTTCCTTTATTCTTTGTTAGCAGCAAGGAGAAGAATTCCATGGGCTGCCATGTGCGATCGTATCTTACCTTGTCTTATCATTACGCTCTTGGAGGATGATGCCTCCTGGCTTGCATCCACCATTATAGCTGTTGGCTCATTTTAGTGAGTATGTTCAACAGTATGGCTGATGAGGCATAGTCTTTCACTGACTCAAATGTGGCAATTTCTTTCTAACTCCAAGGCACCTTCCTATTTCCTGCTGCAAATTTTCCTCCAAGCAATCCACTCAGTGGTGTCAGCAATGTTACTATATGAGGTAGGTGGTAGCAGTAGTTCAATATCCTAAGAACCATTTAAGGTTCCTGAATGTTCTTGACAGTGTCACTTCCTGGACAACCCTGACATAGTCTGCTAGAGGCAAGATGGCTGCTGTTGCTACATCAAGCCCCAGGAACTTGATGCTGCCCAGGTCAAAAATCCACTCAGCTGCATTCACCACAATCCCTGCTAGTTGAAATTGCTCGAAAAGTAGTTGCAACTGCTTAATGTGCTATGTAGATGTATAGAGAAACACATGGCTATCACTCATATAACAATACACACCCTCTACACCTCAGAGGACTTGGTGGATGAAATTTTGCACGCCTGGGCAGCATTTTTTTTTTTTTTGTTTAGCCCATATGGCATATACAAGTACTCATATAGCAGCTTGTACCTGTTGAGGATGGTTCTCTCATTCAGTACCCAGCAACAATATTAGAGAAGGAAAGTTGCTACTCACCATATAGCGGAGATGCTAAGTCGTGATAGGCACAACAAAAAGATTCACACAAGTCATCAGTACCCAGCAATCTTCACACAGTCTCCATGTGGAGGGGCAAGGCCCACAGGATGCCTGAGGAGAATGTGATTCTGTCCATAATTTGTCTATCCATGTCTGCCTTGACTACAGCCAACTTCTTGGCCCTGAGGTGACTGTGCTTCACTCCCTCTTATTGCCCTGTTGCTGAGGCTTTGATCTTCTTTTCTGTCTGTCACCTGATGGAGAAATGAGCTCAGGAAACTGCTCCAGGATCTGTTGAAACTTGTTCTCCTGCGAGGTGCTCCTGATGATGGTCTGAGATGCCAGGACTGTCTAAACATCCACAAGTAACTGAAAATGATATAAGATGTCTGCCCCAGTTGTACGTTGCCTGACATCTACAATTAGGAAATTCCATGTGATTGGTTCCTGTAGGCCTATGTTAATGCACAGTCTCTTCTTGCCTGGAACTTGTGCATAATATCAGTGCTCTGTACGAGCCAAAAAATATTGTGCTTCCTGTTTGCATGGACACCACCATGCTCTTCCTGTCTGTCGTAAGCCTGAAATCCCACTGCAGAAGATACATGCAGAAAATTTACCATGCCAGTGGAGCAAGACAGCAGTTTGGTTGTCAGTGTCAATATCTTTCTGCATCATGTGCCTGGGCAAGCACCATGGACAAAAACATGAGTGGGAAACTCCTTAGAAACCAATGCAACAGTTGTAACAGAGTGAGTGGCAGCTTGAATGTTGAGCATGATGGCTAACTGTGCCATTTGGTGACCATCAGGGGGATTTGGGCACTGGCAAGGTGCTGAGCAGGTGCAGACCTTGTTACCAAACTTGTAGTGGTATCAGCACCAACTGCTTTTGTTGTTCTGATGCTTGTTACATCATCTGCCTTGGCATATCTCTCCTGAGCGCTGCACTCTGTGTAGTACTGTCACCTGTGAGGTGAGCATTTTAATCTGTAAGGTGAGTTTATTAGTTGTGAGGCCAGTGCTTCCGCTGGCATGCTTGTGTCGGGGCCAGTTTTTGTGATGGCCGCTGAATTGCTTGGGGCGGGGCCATTGACACAAAAAATACTTTTTGCACTGTGCCTTTATGCTAGGTGCCATTTTTTCAGCTTTATCTGCCAGCACCGATAGCGAAGCATTTTTATCCACTGTGAGGATAAGTTTCATGTCCTTTGGAGGCCTGATGAGCCATATTGTGTGGAGGGTCTGCTCCAAATGTAGGTCAGGTGCCAGTAGCGAATGCAAATTGTGCAGTAGTTGGGTGGCAGACGTATTTCCTAAGTTGTCATCCACCATAAATCTGCAGAGCCTGTATTCAGGTGACTGTGAAAAGAGGCTTTAAGTGCTGTGCAGCTATGCATGCATAAAGTATTCTCCTCAAAGGTTGTCTGAGCTTTGCTTAACTGGGTGATGACAGAAAGGAATTGTGATGTGTCATTCTGTATGTTGTGTTGACAATTTGCACATGTAGGAACCAGAGATGTGACCTTGAGTTCCAAAACACTGACAGTTTAATGTTTTGTATGTTCCTACATTACAGAGCTGTTTGCTGAAGCTGTTGATCATGAGGAGGACCTGTTGCATTACTGCTGGGTGAATGGAGAGTGCTTTTGACACCCTCCATTTTCATGCCAGCTCCATCTCCGAAGCCATAGTGATGCATTTTGTGCAGGGTCATCACTGTAGGGAAGTTGCTGAAAGTTGGGGTAATCCAATGAAGAACACTGAATGCACACTTAAACAATTTTAATTCTTGCACTCAATACCAGACAAAATAAAACATCACAACACAGAGAACAGCACAAAGCCAACTCACTGGAGCACTTTAGTTAAGGCTATTCACACTGTCTTTCATTTCTTGATCTGTGTCACTAAAAGCCCTTAGTTCAGATATTTTTCTGGAACACAAATCACATTTTGCCCTTACCAAGGAAAGGTAATTCAGCAAATTCTGAAAATTACAGCTCACATTCACTGCTGTCTATATTCGGAAAAATAATTGAATTACTCATGAAAGAAAAACTAATGACATATCAATTGATACAACCTCTTACCACAGACAGATTTATTTTAATAGTGAGAGAGCTGAATCAGACCAGTCTCTGGACTGAAGAGCACAACAACAACGGTGAGAGAAGTGCAATACTGGTTGATACAATGTTCACAAAAGTGGCACTTGAAGCCCTTGATAAGAATGGCTGTTATAAGCATATTTTTAGACTTGTCCAAGGTTTTTGATACTATTCATCATAAAATACCACTAAATAAGAAGAAGAAGGAATAGGTGTAAGATGAATGGCAAATGAGTGGTTCCAATCTTAAGTGGAAATCAAGGTGCAAATGGTGGAGATAGTTCACATGCCTGCTGATGATAAACTTTTAGTACAACAATTGCAAGACAAGAAACCTATAAACATACGTGTCCCTCAGGATAGCATGCTGGGTCCAGTTATGTTCTCAATATATATTAATGACTTTCGAAACAGTGTAAGACAAGGAGAAAAAGTCCTCTTTGCTGATGACAGCAAAATCATAGTCACTGATAAAACAGCAAAACTTTTATTAGACACAACAAATGAAATGTTCAAATATGTTTATGATTTGGTAACTGGTAATAAATTAACACTATACACGAGGAAAACAAACAGCATGTACATAGAATAAAGAGGGAAAATGTCTTTATCACATTAAGTGTATATGATAAATAAACAGACAATGTAACAAGCACAATGTTTTTAAGTATGAATATTTATTATCAGTTAGCATGGAATGAACATATTAAGATACTGGCAAAACAAAATGTCATCAACAAGGTTTGTTCTCAGGGTTCTGTAATCAATTTGTAACAGCCAATGTCTTGTGGTGACATACTATGCCCAGGTAGACACAGTTTTTAGCTATGGGATTCTTAGCTGGGGAGTGAAGGCACAAAACATGGATACACGCACAACAGGGCTGTAAGATTGATAACTAGATGTAGTAGTCAGTTTTATAGCAAAAAACTGTTTAAAAAACTGAGTATCCTTGCTGTACCACATGAATGGTATAGCTGTTGTGCCAGTTAGAGAAAGCATTATCAATTTTCCATTGATGGTTCAAAATAATCAAGGAACAGGAGCTATTTTCAACTTACATTTACCAAGGAAAAACAAATGGAAAGTTCAAAAGAGCATTTTCTATAAGGGAATAAAACTGTATAATTAATTGCCAAAGGAGATGAAAAAGATCCCTAAATTAAATCTGTTTAAAAAGGCAACTAATACTTTCTTGGCAACTAATGCACACTACACAGTTAAAGATTACTCATAGGACTCGCAGTTACAGTTAACAATGAAAGGGGACAACTACAACACCCTGTCACGTTACACTAGAAGATCACATTGTAATGATGTAAAAAATGCACCAAGATCTATAGAGCATGATAGATTTATGCGTTTGCAATTTCAAATCATTGTTGATTTGATGTACTGGACACATATCAGGATTTTTAAGTTATTTTATATACATTTCCAAGATACTGCTATGCAATTACATGTAACGGTTTCCAGTATACAAAAGTAAATGTATATTTATTTTATTTTTTTATTGCCAATGAATGCTGTGATTTTTATCTTAATTTTATTGTAACTTTACGTGAATGTAATAACACACATAAATAGACACAAAGAAAAAAAACACTATACACACATGATATGTTGCTATGTCAACCTACCTTACAGATATATTTTATTTTTATATAAACTCTTAGATGTTAAGCACTATTTTTTTGCTTTAAAAAAAAGCACACACAGTAAACATTGTATTTTACTTGCTCCACAGCTTTCAACATCCCCCCTTAAAGTACAATGTTTGTTTTTAATGACTCTAAATCACAAGCTCCACAAACTTAGGTATCACTAATTGTTCTTCCGTATTATAATATTTTATCTTGAACAAAGCTTCTCTGTATTGTTCGCTAAAATAGTGAAATTTTACATCTATATGTTTGCTTCGTCTAACCAAGTGTCCTGATTTGATCATTTGGATAGCACTTTGATTGTCTACATGAAGAATGATTTTCACTTTTTCTCTGGTTAACTCTTGTATTAGGGTATTGATGTGTTTTATTTCTTTGGTGCATTCTGCTGCTGAAATGTATTCTGCTTTAGTTGATGAAGTAGCTGTCACACTTTGCTTCTTGGAACACCAACTAATGGGAGCACCATTATAAAGAACTATGTATGCACTTGTACTTTTTCTGCCTCTTAAGTCTTGTGCATAATCAGCATCACAATAAACATTTAGATGAATACTGTCATCTTCTTCACTTTCTTTTTTCTCATAGAAAAGACCATAATTCTTGGAACCTTGTAGATATCTAAGAGTTCTTTTTACATTTTTGTAATCCCTTTTCTTGGGGTCTTCTGTGAAACGGCTCTCATAATTTACTGTAAATCCAAGATCTGGTCTGGTTTTACATGACAAATAAAGAAGGCTTCCTATGGCTTCACGATATGAAAATTCAGTGTGTCTGTTTTCTTGATTTTCTTCATTTGTCTTTCCCTCTGGAACTAATGGAGTCTTCATGGCCTTACAGTCAGTCATATTGAATTTATCTAGTAGTTTCTTTGTATACTGTTCTTAGTGTAAAAGTATTCCATCCTCTGTCTTCATTATTTGTATCCCTAAGTACATATCTGGATTTTATACCACAAGCATTTCAAATTTCTTCTTAACTTTCTTTAGTATATTTTCAATTTTCTCCAAGTCTTTTCCTATTATGATTCCATCATCAACGTGTATAGCTATGTACATTTCTTCAGTTGCATCTTTAAATATGCACTGATCTGTTTTAATTGAATTAGTCCTTCTGATTTTAGGAAATCTGTCTAAGTTTTATTGCATCTGGATGGGGCTTGTTTACGTCCATACAGAGCTTTCTTCAACACACAGATTTTTCCAGCTTCTTTGTATCCTTCAGGTATCTTCATAAAAATTTCTTCATCCAGTTTCCCATAGAGAAATACTGTTTTGACATCAAACACTCTGCACTGCCAGCGCAAACAACAGTCTCAATGAGCATATATCTACTACTGGGCTCAATAATTCCTTGAAATCTATGTCCTTTTCTTGTTGGCAACTTCGGATAACTAGTCTGGCCTTATATTGACTTTAAAGATCCATTTGCTTGTTAATATTCCTTTCCCTTTTTCTTCCTCTGAACTAACACACTTTCATGTTTCACTCTGTTGAAGAGATCTCTTTTCTTCTTCAATAGCTTTCAACCAATTTTCTTTGTCTGGACCATTCAGACATTCTTCATAGATAAGTAAAGCTGTTTCATAATCATTATATTTTACAGGTTTTTTTCAAACTAGTTCTTTTTCTAAGGTTGTAGTTTCTTGTGTCTCCATTGCATGTTATTACTTCTTGATTTTCTTCTCCTTGATTATCATGGTCTTCTATTTCATTTTCTTGATTGCTAGTATCATTTGATAGTTCACCAATAACAAGAATTTTCTTTTGTCACTTTCTCCTCAAATTCAATATTTCTGCTTTCTGCAACAAACAGTCTGTAGCCATTTGGTGCATAACCAACAAAAATGTATGCATTACTTCTTACATCTGGTTTCTTCAAATAGCGTAAATTTTTGGCAAAAACTCTTGATCCAAAAATTTGAAGTCTTGACAGATCTGTTTTTTCCCCAAACCACTTCTCTGCAGGTATGGCACTTTGATTGATAGTTGGGCTTCTATTGATTAAGCATGTAGTTGTGAGCACTGCCTCTCCCCATAGCTCTTTCTTTAGTTTGCTATCGAATATCATAGCTCTTGCCTTGTTCATTATTGTCAGATTTAGTCTCTCTGCTTTCCCATTGAGCTGAGGGCTGTAAGGAATACTATAGTCTAGCACGATTCCTTTTCCTTCACACCAATTCTTAAACTCATGGCTGGAATATTCACCACCTTTATCACATCTTATTTTTGACAATTTTGTATTGAACTTATTTTCACTTTCTAACACATATTTTATTATGAATCTTTCAGGCTCTGACTTACATCTTAACAAGTAGGCTACACAGAAATGAGTGAAATCATCTAACACTGTTATGTAGTACCTATATCCATTAAATGTTGGGGTTCTATCTCTTCACAGATATCAGTATGTACGATTTCAAGAAGTCTTGTTGCGCTTTCTCTCACGGTAGAAAATGTTTTTCTTGTTAATTTAGTTCTCACACAGGCATCGCACAATTGTTCTGCTTCACACATTCTCTTGATCTTTGAAGCACAGTTTATGCCTGGATGACCTAGTTTCTTTTGCCATTCTTGTTTTTCTTCTCGTGTCAGTAGTGATTGCATTCCTGATTTAATGTTCACTTCATACAATCCATTTCTTGTTTTTGTCCTTTCAAAACAGGTTTTCACCTTTATAGATTTGAACAGAATGTTTAGTAAACACAACTGTACAATCTTTTTCAGCGATTGCATTTACAGACATCAGATTTCTGCTCAGTTCAGGAACATACATAACATCTTTTAGAACACAGTTATCTCCTACAAAGTTTCCTGTTGCTACTATTTTCATTGATCCACCTTGTTTGGCAACTTTTACAATACTATCATAATATCTCACATTTGTTAACTTGTCCACTCCATTGCACAAATGTCATCTACATGAACTATCAACAACCATGGCCATATCTTCGTTCTCATTGGCTTCTTGTGAAATCTTCCCTTTGTTACATTCATATGCTATATGTGCAGTGTTTTCCATCTTCTTTTAGTCATCAAGACTTGTTTCTTGTTTTCTTGAGTGACTAGATCTTCTTTTATGTCTTCAAAAGTGCAAAATGATATTCGTTCACTGTCTTTGTTCTTAAAATAACAGTCTTCTTCTTTGGAGTTTGTCTTTTTGCAATGAAGACAGGGCTTGAAAGATCTCAGTTTCGGTTCTTGAATTTTATTTTTATTTTTAAAGTAACACTCTTTTTCTTTGCGATTATTCCTCTTGCATATAGAACAGTGTTCTTTCTTCTTAGGCTTCTTGCATTCTCTTGCAAAATGCCCACGACCATCACAATTTTTACAAATTATATCTTTTATTTTTGTTAAACCGAATATCAAAGGCAATACTCTCTTCTTGATTATTGTTTTTCAGTCATTCCTCTTCTCTTATAACCCTTGTAATTAGATTTTCCATAGTCTTCTCACCACTGGGTGATGAATCCCTTGCTGGAGAAAAGTGTTTGTATTCTTCTGGCAAAATAGGCAAAATCTTGGGTATGATCATAATATCTGCCACCGTTTCTGACTGGAGATGATTCAGTTCAAATACTGTATTCTGTAGTGCACTTATATTACTAGCTATGTCTCTGGTTTTATCACACTTGAAAGTATAAAATTCTTGAAGCAACTGCTGAGTCCTTTGAGACGCATTTCTTTTATAAATTGCTTTAAGTGTATCATACATTGATTTGAAAGTTTCACAACACAATAAATGTGACTTTACCTTTTTATCAATTGTCCTCATTATAAAATGTTTTGCCTTACTGTCCATTTTTTCTTTTTCTTAAGTTTTGCAATTTTCCAGTGTTTCAGTTCCATCCACAATATCTCACAGGGCTTGCGTATTAAATAATATTCTAATTTCAACATCCCACAGATTGAATCTACTACTATCTTTAAGCACTTATATATCACGAAATTCTTCGTTTTCTTGAAACATCTTTAACTGTTTTTCTTCCTTATTCATGCCTTCTATTTTTAGCTTTTCTATTTTCTTATTGCTCTGGGCCCATAACCTGCTGTGATTTTTATCTTAATTTTATTGTAACTTTATGTTAATGCAATATTTTTTTAAGCACACACAGTAAACATTGTATTTTACTTCCTCTGCACCTTTCAACAATGCACACATGTAAATATTGCATAAGCTATGTCAAAATATAAATATATACAAAAATAGACTATTTAAATTATGACAAAGTGATAAATAAGTACAATTCGGATTTATGGTCATAAAATTCCCCCAGAATAGAAAAAAATAATTGAATTAACAAATTATTAGGAGAATCCTTAACTTTCTTCAGCTCTGAGTCCATAATTTCCTTGTTCGAACTGTAAAGCTGCCCTCAAAGAATTCTCCATTTCCACCAGATGGGTATAGAGCAATCTTTTCAGTGAACCTACCTCCATGTTAAATGTCTTTTATTTTATTGTAAATTTTTAACCCTATGTACTCTAGTGTTTGAGCATAGGTTTTAAATGGAGTGCTGCGAGTTTAAAATTCTCTCGGTAGCAAATTCTGTAGTTGTGGTTGAAATTTAAAAAGTTAAGTGTATATTTATTTTTATATAAGACGAACAATGCCTCATACATCTAAAGGGAAGAAATGTGTTGTATTTTTATATTTCAGAACAGTAATCAACATGATGCCTGTTGTTTGGCAGCACACTTGTTCTTAAATTTCCTCAGAATAATGGTCTCAAAGCAAGATGTCTATGCTTGTGACACCTGAAAAAATATATGTTGCAAAGCTAGGGTGTTAAGTTTGCAGTCTTCAATTTTTATCAAAATTTAGGCCTAGGAACGTCATGTGGTTTGCTTCTATGATATTCTGATCACTGCAAATTATATTTATTTCATTTTGTTCCAATAATTTAGCTTCAAATTGCATCATTTTTGTCTTAGTTACATTTAGTTTCAGTCCATTTTGATGGAACCAAGATTCAGGTTTCTCTAAATATTTTTAACATTTTCTGGAATTCTTTCAGACGTCTCATTTTCAATTACAACTGATGTACCATCAGTCAATTAAATTGAATGAGCATCAGTAGCAAGTGGTAGGTCATTTATATAGAAAAGGAACAGGTAGGGACCCAATATCTAATGCAGCAGGACTCCTTCACTAATTGGTTTCCAGTTTTAGGAGTAATTTCTTGAATTTGTAGTTATAATTACTCTTTGTAGTAGTATCTTGCTATTTTCCTGAGCCCAGTATCTCACTCAGAATAGGGGAATGGTGACTCAGTTTATTTATTTCATTTCATGTTCCATAAATCCTGGTAGCAAGTGAATCGCAAGGACATGGAACGTGTCAGATTCTACATAGTTCAAATATACAATGTAAATAAAAATCAACTAAACAACAGCACAATCAATTAAAAGAAAATTGTGTTTCACATGTTAAGGATGAGTAATATATTTATGACATGGAATGTGTCAAATCGTACACAGTTGACATATATCTTACATAAATGCAATAAAAGATACAATGTAAATAAGATATCAACTAAACAACAGCACATTCAGTTAACAGAAAATTTTTGTTTCACACGTTAAGAATGTGTAATGCATACAGGAGTCAATATAAACTAAATATTCCAGAGGAAATACAGGAGTACCAATAAGGATGTGTAATGCATACAGGAGTCCATATAAACTAAATATTCCGAAGGAAATACTGGAATACCAATAAATAATTGTCATATGCCTATGATAATACTCAAAATAAAATTAAACAATGGAAAATCCAGGATGGAATGTGTAGTTTCAGCTCTCTGAGAGTGCAGACGTGTGTGCAAGTTGCGCTTCTGTGAATGTGTGTGTGCGTGTGGGTATGTGTGTCTACTGCTGACAAAGGCCTTAATAGCCAAAAGCTATGATTGTGTGAATCTTTTTATCGCGACTCAACATCTCCGCTATATGGTGAGTATCAAAATAACTTTAATTATACTAATTTTACAACACTTACAAATTTGGTGATTATATACATTTTCTCCTATTTGGGCCATAGTGAGGCTGTTCACTTCAATGTGCCTACTGTTATTGGTTCTTGTGTTATAGTCATGAAATTGACTGTTATCTTTGTAAATAGAAGGGTTTTTACAAACAAAGGTCAACAAAGAAATGATATATTGTGGGGAGGTGGTAAGGATCCCCATTTTTCGAAACAAGTGCCTGCAAGAGTGCCTGTGATGGACACCACTCATTATTCTAATTCCTTTTGTTTTGTGTAGCGAAAATTTTCTTTGTGTGAGGTTGGTTCCCTCAGAATGTAATAGCATATGACATTAAGTACAAAGTACAAAGTATTAAGTACAAAGCCTTAATGGTGTCTGATTCAGCCACTGAAGCAATAACCCATAGTGAAAATATTGCTGACCTAGGTGTTTTATAAAGATGAAGAATGTGTGCTGACCAGTTACATTTGCTGTCTATTTAAGCACCCAGGAATTTTATAACCTCAGCTTTTTGTATTTCTTGATCTCTGCATTTAACGTTAATTTCCTCCAGATTTCTTTGTGAAGTATGGAATCTCATATAAAGGGTTTTATCTGTATTGAGTGAGAGACCATTTGGAGAAAAACAGGTTACAAAAATGGCTCTGAGCACTATGGGACTTAACTTCTAAGGTCATCAGTCCCCCAGAACTTAGAACTAATTAAACCTAACTAACCTAAGGACATCACACACATCCATGCCCGAGGCAGGATTCGAACCTGCGACCGTAGCGGTCGCGCGGTTCCAGACTGTAGCGCCTGGAACCGCTCGGCCACACCGGCCGGCAAACAGGTTACAATATCATTGAAAACTTTATTCGTAGTTTGTTCAAGATTGTTGTCTGTAAAATTGTCAATTAGAATTGGAGTGTTATCTGCAAAAAGAGTAAATTTACTGTTTGTATCAGAACAGTGGGAGATCATTAATGAAGATGAGAAATAACAGTGGACCCAAAACAGAGCCTTGCGGCACACCACAACTTACTGAGCCCCACTCACATGAGGCAGGTTCTCTGGATGAGCCATTCAGCATTACACTCTGCTTTCGGTCCTTTAGGTATGATTGGAGCTACAAACCAATGGTAGCACCCAAACCATAATATTCTGCCTTTTTCAAAAGGTTTAGATGGTGTGCACAATCAAAGGCTTTTGAGAGGTCACAAAAAAAAAAATACCTACTGGAGACTTTTTTTTGTTCATGGCGCCCAGAACTTGGTTGATTAAACAGAATACTGCTTGTTCTGTACGAGGACCAGCACGAAATCCAAACTGGCTTTTGTTTAGGATATTGTGGAAGGTAAGATGATTGACAATCAACCTGTGCATGAGTTTTTCAAGAATTTTTGAAAAAATGGTTAAGAGGAGATTGAGCGATAATTTGTAACATTGTTTTTCTCACATTTTTTAATGCAATGGGCATAGCAGCATATTCACAGTCAAGGAATCACCACTTCCTAAAATCATGCCTTGAAATGAGATCCATTTTGTCTGAAATTTTGCCCACCACACCTAGAATAGTTTTTTGCCGCCCTCCCAATCTCCACAATATTCTTGTCGGACCCTCTGCTCCTTCTGCACCCATCTCCCCCCTCCCCCCCCCCCCCCCCCCCTATGGCTCCTACCCCTGTGACTGTCCCTGCTGCAAGAGGTATGCTACAAACCCTCCTATCACCACCTATAGCAGCTCTGTAGCTAGCAGAACATATACTGTCAAACTGAGAGCCACCTCTGAAACGACATGTCATATACCAGCTGTTAAGTAAACACTGTTCAGCCTTTTACAATCGACATAACTACTGGCAAATTATCGATTAGGGTCAATGGGCATAGGTAGAGGGTGAATACTGGCAACATACAATACCCTGTTGCAGAGCATGCTCTAAAACATGAAATCATGACCTCGGCACCTGTTTCACCACATGCACCATCTGTGTTCTTGACACAGACACCAGTTTCTCAGAACTTCGCAGGTGGGAACTAGTAATACAACATGTCCTAGGTTCACACCACCCATCAGACCTTAATTTACGTTAATTTCTTCCATCTAAGCATTGTCTTACCCATCAATTTTTCACCCCCCCTCCCACCTTTGTTATGTACAATGCACTTAGCTTGCACTCTTATTAACTCATGCATGATGTTTAAACAGTAATCTCAGTCCTGCATATTACCCTGTCTTCCACCTTTAAGGTCTCAGGTTTTCAAATCTCATCTGATGTGGACCCCAATAATGAGTCACCCCGTGTGGTAAGTCTCCCCTAACCCGTGGTTCTGGGTGACTTTCCCAAAATCAAACCCTTTTCCTAGACGTCTCCAGTCCTTTTTCTTCACTACTTTTCCTCCCTCTTCAACCCTGCTGCCTGAAGAAGGAGCCACTGGCTCTGAAAGCTTGCTAATTACAACCTTCTTTTATGTGTGCGTTTTCTGCCACCACTTGTTGAGTATATCTTTTATCCATCCAATTAAATTATTCTGTCAAAATTGAATTGTTTTCATTGTCAAATATATTGTACCATATAAGGGTGTTACTTCACAATATACACCATATCCTACTGAGACAGAGAGAATTTCAATTTGCTCTCAATGAATTTCTACAAAAACTGAAAAAAGTACATGACAAAAGATCAGGAAGTGTGCAGGAAGACGTATGTGAAAACGCCATGTGTTACTTTGCGCAAACAAAGTTTGTAGTTGCCCAGGAAATGCCAGATATCTCCCAATCCACCATTGCAGCGGAAACTAAAGACCATGGCATCATGACAGTGAACAGAAATGTATATTTTACTTGTAACACTTCTCAGAATTGGCATGTGAGATTAGGTCAGCTGTTTAGTGATCATTAATATATATGTTTCTTGCAACAGTTGTCACAGCACACACACTAGATCATGTGAGCTTTCAATGAGCAAAATTGCTTTATTTCATTTGCAACATTTGGTACAGGAGTGATAAATTAAACAATTTGCTTGTGTAGTTTGAAATCAGTTGTTGTGGTTTACGAATATTTGCTTCTATGAAAGGGCCCTTGTTTTGTTCATTCTGCATAGTATTTGCTTCTGTTTTGCAAGGCAAGCAACTGTCACAGATTTAAGATGGCAGCCGGAGAAGATACACATTCGGTGAGTTTCTTTTTAGGAAAAAAAATCGCGTGTTTAAGTGTTCTCTGTGCGAGAAATACAACGCAGTGTGCGATAATTTGTGCGTGCCGTGCCACATCTTAGTTAAAAACACTGGGAAAAAAAGAACATGTGAACTCTCGTGTATATACATGTCTTAGTGATCAGCCCGGTAAACACAGACCTTTGCAACAAAATTTGGACGATATTCTGTGTGAATTAGCAAGAAAAGAAAAAATCATTGACATTATGTGTGACGACATAGTAAAGCTAAAACAGGACTTGATATATCTTCAGTCACTGAACTGTGTTTGTTAATACATCGCCAAATAAAAGTTGTGCTGAGTTTAATAGGCCGAAAAAGTTCACTCGTCGAAAACCAAACGAATCTGTCGTCCAAGTGCATTAAAAAATCGTTTCAGTGTTCTTGAAGAGATTAGAAATAGCGAATACTCATTTGCTACTGTATTGTCAAATAAAAGTGCGTCAGGGAAGAAATCCTTTAAGGTAAATATCCGCTCGGATAATCTCGGTCGTGGATTAGCAAAATTCTTACGTGAAGGCCACGGTGTTCAAGTTTGCAATTATGTGAAACCAGGAGCACCCTTGTATGAAATCGGAAAAAACGTAAAAGACGGGTCTCCAACAAATATAAATGAATATGCAGTAATAGTGGGGGGAGCCAACGGCGTTTATAAAAATGAATTGTCGAGTGCTGTCCAAACGTTGAAGAGGATACTTGATTCTAATAATAGTAAAGCAATTATAGTCATGGGAATTCCACATAGACATGACCTTATATTTGAATCGTGCGTAAACAAAGAAATAACCAAGGCTAATGAACAGTACAAAAATATATGTAAACTGTATCTAAATACTCAGTTTCTGCCTGCCGACTTCCTACTTAGAGAGAGCTTCACGAGACATGGGTTGCACCTTAACAGAAAGGGCAAGAAACTTCTCTGCAGAAAAATTGTGGAAATGCTGCCTATAAGTACAATAAATAAATAAATAAATAAATTACTCGCCTAGAACAGTTCAACCTTCAGTACCTCAGCAAACATCACCATATGCAGCAGCTCAACTTTCCAAAATTACTGCAAAAACTCAACTCCCAACAGTGGACCCACTATTAATGGCATTAGCAAATTCACCATCATCAGCGAATTCAAGAGAGCGAACACCTGTGGCAGCACTACCAGGATTAATTGCTGACACGACAGGGACTTCATCAAGGGCAGCAAAACCTGAATCAACTGAAGGAAAGTCACCCTCATCAGAAGTGGTTGCAACAGTAGTACTAGCATCAACAAATAATGTTGCTCCAATGGTCATTCAAGAAATAACTTCAGAATCCGGAATAGACCTACCAACAATTTCAGAAGAAGAAGAGGGGATATCATCACTCCCACAAGCAGAAGAGGCTTTCCCAGCAACACCTCAGGAAGATATACTGGCATCAAGAATAGTTCCAGAGCCAAAAGATGAAGCATCAATAGCACCCAGAGTATCATTTGCTGCTGTTGCAGAACCATCAGAGCAGCTAACAGACAAGAAATCTTCAGCAACCCAAGGAGAAGTGCCAACTGCAAGGAGGAGGAGCAAGAGGTCCAAAAAAGCTGCAGTTCATAGTGAGAATTTTTATGGTATCACCACAAGGAAAGGAAAATTGTCATAACTACACCTCCAAGTAAGCCTAATGTTAATACTTTAAGAGAGACTAACCCAATCAACCACCCCAAATCTCCAGCCAGTGCTAATAAATTTGCTGTTTACCATCAGAACATTCAAGGCTTATTAAGTAAACTAGATGAGCTATCCATTAACATTTTAGATAAGGACTTTATTAATAATGCTGATGTAATCTGTTTTAGTGAACACTTTATGAAACTTGGTTGTGACACACTGCAACTGAACAACTGTAACCTAGCAGCTCTTTACTGTAGACATTCTTTAGATGAGGGTGGAGTGGTGATTTACGTTAAGAACAAAATAGCTTATAGATCTTTAGACTTGAGTGAATACTGTATTGATCAACATTGTGAGGTTTGTGGAGTTGTAATCTGTACTGATTTCTCTGAAATTACTGTCCTTTCATTTTATAGGGCTCCTGCAGGCAAAATCTGTATTTTTCTAAAACAGTTAGAGTCTCTGTTAACTCATCTCTTTGTAAAAACAAAAGATATTATAATTGTAGGTGATTTTAATGTTGATTTTCTTACAGATAACGTGGGAAGAAATGATTTATCACATTTAATGAACTCTTTTAACGTAACAGCACTTGTGGATTTTCCCAATAGAGTCACAGCTAATTCTACAAGTCAAATTGACAACATCTTCTTAGACAGCAGTAGAATTCTAAACATAACTGTAAAACGTATATTGATTGGGCTCTCAGACCATGATGGTCAACTACTTTCAATTGATAATATTAGTCCTCTTTGTAAGAACAACTCCTGCAGTTAAACTTTCAGAGTAATTAACACGCAGTCTATCAATAGCTTCTGTAATTCCCTAGAAGAAGTAGACTGGGACCAGATTGAGCTCTTGGACAATGTTAATGACAAGTACAATGCTTTTCTAAATGAATTTATCTGCCTATTCGAAGCGGCCTTTCCTAAAAGGACTGTCAAATCCAAATGCAAAGCCCACTCTAATAAAAACTGGCTAACACTGGGCATTAAAAGGTCTTGCAGAAGGAAAAGGAATCTGTATGCCTCACTCAAATCCAGTTATAGTGTAGAAAAGGAAAAACATTACAAACTATACTGCTCTATCCTTAAAAAAGTGCTAAGAAGGGCAAAGAGTATTTCTATAAAATCAGAAATTGATGTCTCTAACAACAAAATTAAAACCATATGGGGCATAATAAAAAGGGAAACAGGTAAAATCCCTGCTGCAGAAAACACAATAGAAATTAAAACAAATGATACCATTCATGACAATGTTGAAATAATCATCGAAACTTTTAACAACCACTTTCAGGCATCAACAGTACAAACTGAAAAAAACATGTTCTGTTAATGAAGCCATGTTATCCCTTCAAAAAGCTATTAATAAAAAAACCAAGCAGATTAAAGTGTCTCCTGTCACAGTACATGAAATTGAGAATATAATTAGAGAGATGAAGAGCAAGAATTCCGTTGGCATAGATGGTATCTCTTCAAGATTACTGAAGGAGTGCTATAAGTTGATAAGCAAAATACTGTGCCACATATTCAATGAATCCATCCAGCACAGGATTGTTCCTGAGAGACTAAAGTTTGCTATTGTCAAACCTCTCTTTAAAAAAGGCGATAAAGCCAATGTTGACAACTATCGGCCTATCTCCCTTTTAACAGCCTTTTCTAAAATTCTTGAGAAATTGGTTCATAAAAGACTTATTGAACACCTCAAGCATTATAAGGTATTAAACAGTAGCCAGTTCGGATTTCAGCAGGCTGTACCAACATAACAAGCTATTTTTTCCTTCACTCATCATATCTTAGAGTCTTTTAATAATAAATTGTCTCCTGTTGGTAACTTCTGTGACCTTTCCTCCTAGCAAAAGCTGAATATTATGGTATAAGTGGCTCAGTTGGCTCATGGATTAAATCCTACATTGCTGGAAGAAAGCAGAAGGTCATGTTGAACGACTCTGAGGGGTACTCTGTGTCATCTAGCTGGGGCTCTATTGGCTGTGGTGTTCCTCAGGGCTCTGTACTTGGCCCCCTTCTCTTCCTCATCTTTATCAAGGACCTTCCCTTGTGTACTAGCTTTAAAACTCACTTTACTCATTTTGCTGATGACACCTCTATCCTCATCAACAAAACTGTCGCGGAGCAGGTGACATCAGTGGATGTGATGACAGATGTAGTAGGTGAATGAGGGTCCCTGGTTGGCATCTATATAGCAGCTCCACTGGGCACTTGTCGCCCACAGGAGCGAAACAGTATGAACTCGAAAAATGATCTAACACAGCTTCAGAGGACCTAGTAGATACATACTTCTGCATCTGAGTTTTAAACTTCTGAACAATGTGTTCATTCCCACCATTAGATTGAAGTCCTGTTTACAGAGTTAGTGGTAGCATGACGTGTAATTTCACATGTCAAATGCTGCTGCTATACATTTATCTGTTACCTTTTGAGAGGAACTCTCCGTTAATATGATCATTTTATATAGGAATGATGTGGGCATAGTATAATTTCTGAACAATGATCGGATGTGAACAGTGAATGCTATACATCTCCAGAAAGTTATATTGTGCATGTATTACACAGAATCGATATTTTAAGGAAGTAGTTTCTTCATTTTATGGTTTGTTACCATAGTTTATCATGGAGAAACTAGCGAGAAGGATGTATGTCACGCACTGGAAACGTATTTCTTACACTAGAATATTAAAAGGGCAGCATTACATACAACTAATAGGTTGGAAACTGGAGCGATCTAACGTTATAGCCTGCTCTAAGTGCAGAACCTTGTAGTCTTAGGAGTGCATGTGTTTGTCCTCTCTTACCAATACCTTCCAGGTAGTGATCCCACACTCTCGAACAATACTTTAGAGTTGATAGCTTGGTTGATTTACGTAAAAATGCATTAAACTCCATCCGTCTGGAGCTCCAACATGCACAAAAACCAACCGTTACTTGTTCTTCTTAACCACCTGCTGATACATCACAACACTTTCAAACGTGTTACTATACACCGATAACGGGTGCTAACCACCTCGACATAGGCATATCTGGGGAAATCTTGTGGTCATGGATGGGCGAGGACTCAGCTGGCTCCATTCATTCATGAGACGTGGAATGTAGCGTGTTACTTCTGCTCAGCTGCAGATTAAATCGGTAACGGTGCTACAGGGAGGAGTGGTCAAAGACAGTACGAGGGGGTCTTTCAGTCTATAATTTTATCGTAAGACTGCGAGAATGCTCCGTGACTTCCATCCGCATAGAGATAGATCGTAAATTATGCACTATGCTCAAGGTGCTAGAAATATGTAGAGCAATGTCTGGTATACTTTGATGATGTATGTGTTTGAGAATTAACAATGAATGGATGTACTGCACAGTCATCTATCTACATTCACAATGATATTCGCAAAGTAGAGATGGGACAGTTTAGCTATGATACTGAAATTGGGAAACATGCAGTCGCATCATTGGTCGGTGTTGAACTTACTGTAAAATTTCTAAAATAGTTCGCAATATCAACTGTGATGCTTATTATTGCAGTACATCGACAGTGTCTTTTCCATCCCATCCATCCACTGGTATGCTGTTGGTTACCACATAATGATTTACTGACATCTCTTGTCTGAGTTGGAGAAAGAGTTTTGTGGAAGGGCATCACCTTCTGGGGATGGCTTGCACCGAAACAGCGATCATATACGTGACTGCAATATGAGGAATCAGTCACAATGGAACATGGAACGGAAAGGTTGATCCTTCCCTGAGAAGCGACGATAATTGTGCGACTATGTGGAACTGTGCGGATTGTAAACAAAAGGCTGCATCCCTTAATGATCAAGAAACAAGTACGTGTGATGCAGCAAGGAAGACAGACAGTATCAAAAACGAAAACCTATCATATATTACAATTATTGGACTCTTACAGGACGTTTTAAAAAAAACTGTACGAGAAATATGAATTAAATCCACACAAGTCGGAGCAATGGCGTGGTAAAACAAAAACCAAAGATGTGAAAATCGGTGCTTCATCCTCCGAAAATTATCTGTTGTTAATTATTGCTGAGCTACGAGAGGACACAAAAATTCATTGGATTGCCAGAAAGTGAAGCTACGACTAAAACGGCTCACAACAGTCCTAGCAGTAGATGGGTAACTGTAAAATCGAAGGGGAGTGCTTACAAACATATTAACAATAAACATAGGCAGGACTTTGTGTTACCATTAAATAACAAATATAATTCGCTTCAAAACACAGATGACATAGAAACTGTATCAGCACACTCATCTGATAAGGTGGTGCAGGACTCTCAAAACTTAGCGAACAGCCAAGTAAGGTATAAGAAAAAACGTAAAATCAAGATTTATTCAGACAGTTACGCCAGGGGATTAGCAGCTATGTTAATGGAAAGCGGACCTCGTGTGATTAACGAGTTTGAAATAGAAGGTACCGTTAAATCAGGAGCTGGTTTACGAGATGTTTCAACATCAATCAAGAAAGAAAGCACAGTCCTCGCGGACAGCGACTTTGTAGTGGTAATGGCCGGAGCAAACGACGTCAGCAGAAACGAAAGGAAGATTGCTACTTCGACACTGAAGAAGAATCTCGGAATGTTAATCCACACCAACGTGATTGTTGTTAATGTGCCACATCGACATGATTTGCCCCAGTGGTCATGTGTGAGTAAGGAAGTGGAGCAGACAAACAAGGAGTACAAAGCTATCTGTAAGCACTTTAAGAATGTTTCCTTAATAAACACCAGTAGTTGTAGCAGAGAATGGCATACCAAGCATGTTCAACATTTCAGTTATCTAGGTAAACGTGTTTTAAGTGATACAATTATCGGAATATTATTGGATAAGCTAGAGAAGGAAAAAAGACCAGTAATGTGTTTGGATTATGTTTCAACTGAGATGACAAAAAACTTGTATGCATAGACCAGGCTGGGTGTTCTAGTAACATAAGGACACAACCTGGTCAACTTTCATGCAGTAACAGTAGGTCATGTCAACTAAGAGAATATGCAAAAAAAGAAGTGCCTAAAGTAGAGTTTAAAATATGCTACCTCAATATTCAAGGCATGGCAGATAAAAGCTTAATTGTCAACGAATTTTCAAATGAAAACGTGATAGATATTCTATGTTTAAGTGAACATTGGTGTAAAGAGGATGAGCTTGGGTACAAAGTATTGGATGATTACACACTACTTAGTTGCTATTGCAGAAAACAGCACTTACATGGTGGGGTAGCAATATATGCAAAAACACCTCTTGCACCAAACTGTGGCAGGATAGATCTCAATACCCTTTGTGATGAAATGCATTTTGAAATGTCAGCGCTAGTAATTGAGAGCCTTAAGCTAATGGTAGTAGTAGTGTACAGGCCACCTAGTGGTGACCCCCATATCTTTCTGGAGAAACTTGAGGAACTCTTAATGTACATATGTATACTGAAATGGAAAAAATACAATGTTGTCATTGGAGGGGATATCAATTCAAGATTTGATGTCCTGCAGGACAGAAAAACTGTGACAGAGCTCAAAAATGTGCTTCGACAATTTGACCTGTACTATGTTAACTGCAAACCTACCAGAGGCTCATCCTATCTAGACAATATATTTACAAATATTAAGAGAACTTGTATGTCCACTGATGTAATTAGTTTCCCTTTCTCAGACCATGATGCAGTATATCTTAGTCTTAATAATGTAATTTTAGACTGCACCAAACCAGAATCTAAAACTGTGACTACTAGACCAGTGAGCAGAGAGAGGATGGACAGGTTTAGACATGCCCTCACTTATTTCAGTTGGGACACATGTTTTATTAGGCCTCAACACTGTTCAGCTGATATTGTATTCACAAAGTTTTTCTCCGTCTTTTTAAATGTATTCGAAAATAACATCCCTCTGAAAAAATGTACAGTGAATGTTAGTAGTAATTACAAGAAAAGGAAAACGAAGGAATGGTATACTCCACAGCTAGGGCAACTGAAAAATACTGTTATGCTGTATTCAAGTCTGTACAAAACCAGTAAATCAGAACTGTATAAAGACGTGTGTGCTAAAGCTAAATGCAAGTATAGGAAGGCAATAAATGAAGCAAAGAAACTGCATAACATAGTAAACATTGAAAAATCTAACAATAAATGCAAGAAGGCCTGGAGTGTAATAAACTCCATTGCACACACTAAACACAAAGAGGAAATTGCCATTACCCCAGAAGAATTCAATAAATATTGCATTCAGTCCATTGAAGAAATTAGTAGTTCAATAATCAAACCACCTGAAAATGCACTTAGTATTATGGACAGCTGCTTTGGAAAGCTTCCCCCAAGCACCTTCACTTTCACAGAAGTGAGCCCAAATAATATCCTAAAAATAGTGAAAAATTTCAAACCTTCAGTTAGTGTTGATTACTATGATATGTCATGTAATTTGTTGAAAGATGTTATTGATTGTGTGATTTATCCTTTAACCTTTTGTGTTAACAAATGCCTAGTTGAAAGTAAGTTCCCCGACATACTAAAAATTTCGAGAGTTGTGCCCATATACAAAAAAGGGGAAAAGAACTGTCCCACTAGTTACAGACCTATATCCATGACCCCAGTTTTTTCAAAAATTTTAGAAACGATTATGTATGAGCAAGTTAGTGCCTACTTGGGTAAACTAAATATAATTAGTGATAAACAGTTTGGATTTAGGAAAGGTAAATCCACAACAGATGCAATGGACTCCCTCGTAAAATTAGTCCTAGATGTGTTCGAGGCTAGGGACTATGCCCAGGCTACATTTTGTGACCTGAGCAGAGCCTTTGACTGTGTAGAGCATGACACTGTGCTGAATAAGCTAGTTTACTATGGTTTTGATGACAACAGTATAAATATGTTCAGGTCTTTTCTAGAGAACCGTCAACAAGTTGTGTGCACTGGTAGGGAGAAATCAAATTTGGTTAATGTTAGGTACGGAGAACCTCAAGGGTCGGTGCTTGGACCTTTACTGTTTATACTAGTGATTAATGACCTGCCCTTATTCATAAATTCTCATACAATATTGCATGCTGATGACACAATTTTTCTACATAAAAGCTCTGATCTAGGTACACTGAAAACACTGACCGAAAATACCCTTGCTCAGTCCTCACTATGGTTCAAAGCTAATGGCTTCTTGCTAAATGAAAACAAAACCCAGACACTTTACTTTAGCCTCAAAGAGATTCCAAACTACCAGGAATTAGAAACTGTTAAATTTTTAGGTGTTACAATTGACAATAAAGTGACGTGGGAACCACACATTAAAAATATATTGGCTAGGCTTTCAAGAGTTATTTATCTAATTAGAAATTTAAAAAGACATGTTCCCAATGACTATGTGAGATCAGCATATTTTGCATTCTTCCAAAGCATCATCTCTTATGGAATTTTACTGTGGGGTAGTAGCTGTCATGTAAATGACATTTTACTTTTACAGAAGAAAGTAATAAGAATAATAATGGATTATGATAAAACAGAACATTGTAAACCTCTGTTTATTAAATTGCAGTGTCTCACAGTAGTAAACTTATTCATCTACAATGTTTTAATGTACATTAGAAACAATGTGTCTAATTTTGTGATGAGAAGTGATATTCATAGCCATAATACTAGAAACAGAACATCTGTAGACGTACCATATCATAGATTATCAAAACTGCATAACTCTTACCTAGTTATTGGACTAAGGATGTTTAATAGACTAAGTGCTGACTTTAAAGAACTGCCTGTAAATATCTTTAAAGCTAAATTATACAAGCTACTAGTGAACAATCCGTTTTACAGCATTGATGAATTCTTTGAAGTTGAAAATACTGTATTCTAATGTGTACCTATTTTATGTAAACCAATTTACAGCGATATAGTAGTTTATGTAGAAATATATGCTCTTGACTTTGTCTATTGCTGTAATCAGCTGAACGACAATAAAATTATTATTATTATTATTATTGAGACAGGATGCGTTACAAATACTGGAGAAATATCTAGTTGCGGCGTGAGGGAGTTGCAAATACCAGTTTCATACAATGTTCCTTAGCCGAATAACTTACTAAATTTGGTAATTTTATAACGAGGTTGCACCAACGGAAATGTGTAACCACACTTCTGGTCTGATAATATACACTCCAGCGATCACTGTCTATATTCAGTGTCACAGTATTTGTCTGGAAAAGCCACTTCATTCAGAGGTAATGCCGTATCTCGATTTATAAAGCCAGGACGGCTTTTAACATGGATACTTGTATGCAATTGTAGAATCAAGACAGCTTGTGATAGTGATATGGTCGTTGCGATCATGTTTTTTTAACTTATGGCGGTTTGTAAGACGATTACGCCTCTCTTTCTAAGACAAAGTGGTACCCCTTGCAAGAGAAAAGTTTTTGAGACATGTCCACCCATAGCTGATTTTCGGTCAATATTATTTCGTATTGCAGGGAATCAGTTATTGGTCAAGTATTATACTTAGTAGTAGAGGATGCATGATAGGTTCACCTTGAGCATCAGGCTTGTAAAGTATGTGTTTGTGTTCTGACATGTGCAAACGAAATGACTATGTCCAGTCGTAAGGAAGGTATGGATTTGATGTGGAATACTATGGTAGCAAAGGGAAGAGTACCGGTATGTCAAGTCAAAAGAATAGTACAGATATTTCTATTTCCAGAGCCACAGCCGTCAGCAGGGTGTATTTCCGATACTTTGCTGATTGTCGAATGTAGTCCAATTGAGACTGCGATCGTAATATTTAACACTATAACCGCTCATATTTGGACATACCTAGAACCGCGGCTGGGTCACTAATGACCCGTGATCTTTTCCTTTATTTCCCCTATGTCAGTGGGTTATTGTTTGTGCCAATGATCTATTGTCAGAAGCACTAGGAAATTTAGAATGAAATTAAGAAAAATAAACAAGGTTTACACAAATTATAATTTTATATTTTAAAACTTACATGTATTTGCTGAGTGTTTTCACTGGCTACCATTACATAATGAACACAAATAATAGTCTTTTGATGTACATTTGTTGCACATAGTTTTCTTGCAGATGTGACACTTTACAAATGATTTGATTCCTTCACAGTTAGACTTTACAAGGCAACGTGTTAGCTTTTTTTGTCTGTCAGGAATATCTTCAAGTCTGACAGGGACGCTAGTCTTTCTAGTCACTGCGTACTTCTCAGCAAGCTCCTCCCCCAGCTGCAGGATGAAATCCCTGCGTTACAATTTTTTATCATTTAGAGAATTGAACAATACCCACGCATTTATCCCAGCCCAATCCAGCAAGTTGTGAACAGGCCAACGCCTCGATGGTGCTTTGACAGAGTATTTGCGAGCCATTTGGTCGACCACGGTCACTCCATATTTAGAGCAGTTATAAAACGTAACTGTATCTGGCTTCTTTTTTATACCATCCTCTATCGTCACATAAGGATGCATAGTGCTCAGAATCAGCACATTCTTGTTGCTCGTACCCTGATAAACAGTCAGTGTGGTATCATCTTTTTTCAACAATACTGTGCTGTATAACTGTTCTCTTGGCTTCTTGATATAGACTGGTATTTCCCTGCGAGATCGATTTATTGTGCCCACAAGACACGTAGAATTAGCTTTCAGTGTCTCAGAGAGCGCTAAGGAGGTGAAAAAATTGTCACATGTGACATTTATTCCTTTGTTGAGGTACGGTTGCATCATTTTTTTTACAACAAAGTCACCAAGACGCTCACCTCTACGCCTAGTGTCATCTTTTCCTAGATAAGTGATAGCATTCTCAATATATTTTGAGTCTTTATCTACCGCCATCCAATACTTTTGTCCGTTTTTGAGGCCATAGACTGCGTGAATCTGCAACGGCACTTTGGAGGAAAAAGCTGTTCGTCGATTGTTATGTATGGAGCCGGTATGTAGCTAGACCGTGCATTCGCAATGAACTCATTCCAGATTTCTGATACCAAAGCAAACTTGTCTTCTCTTAGTCGTTCTGATCTTGTGGATCTAATGTCAAATCTGAGATAACGCATTATCTCTCTGAATCTGTTACGAGCCATTCTTGATTTCATAAAATTATTTCCCCACTTCACTGACCACAATGTGTCTAGTTCTAAGCTCTTAGCTCCAATAGCACCACGTACAATATAGCTATAAAAGCTTCCAGTTCTTCAATTTTTATAGTCCACTCATCTGAGCTCAGTACACGACGTGCTTCAGTTTCTGTACATTTTACAGTATGTTTCAAAATTTTGCCCATTATCATTAGATGCCATGCACTGTAATAGGTCTCATTCACGTTTCGTTTTGCATGCGGAGATGGTACTGTCCTATATTTGAAAACATTCTGTTGTCCATATCTTCCAGCTGAACAGTCACCTATTACTCCAACTTTCCAGGTTGTTCCATCAGGTGCTACAATATCGCTACCTGAAGGAAACTGAAGTAGTCCTGAACCCTGGGCATTTTGTTGTCCACGCCAACCTTGAGGACGTCCACTTCCTCGAGTTGACTTAGTCTTTGAGGCAGCTGTTCCTGTAATAGTAGTTATACGTATTAGAACGCGATTTAATATTGAATATATTGTGTAATATTAGAACAAAAAAACACCTTCATAAATGTAATATATAACTTGTAAAAATTCAAGACGAAACAAAGTACGAGGGCAGTTCAATAAGTAATGCAACACATTTTTTTTCTGAAACAGGGGTTGTTTTATTCAGCATTGAAATACACCAGGTTATTCCCCAATCTTTTAGCTACACAACACTATTTTTCAACGTAATCTCCATTCAATGCTACGGCCTTACGCCACCTTGAAATGAGGGCCTGTATGCCTGCACAGTACCATTCCACTGGTCGATGTCGGAGCCAACGTCGTACTGCATCAATAACTTCTTCATCATCCGCGTAGTGCCTCCCACGGATTGCGTCCTTCATTGGGCCAAACATATGGAAATCCGACGGTGCGAGATCGGGGCTGTAGGGTGCATGAGGAAGAACAGTCCACTGAAGTTTTGTGAGCTCCTCTCGGATGCGAAGACTTGTGTGAGGTCTTGCGTTGTCATGAAGAAGGAGAAGTTCGTTCAGATTTTTGTGCCTACGAACACGCTGAAGTCGTTTCTTCAATTTCTGAAGAGTAGCACAATACACTTCAGAGTTGATCGTTTGACCATGGGGAAGGACATCGAACAGAATAACCCCTTCAGCGTCCCAGAAGACTGTAACCATGACTTTACCGGCTGAGGGTATGGCTTTAAACTTTTTCTTGGTAGGGGAGTGGGTGTGGCGCCACTCCATTGATTGCCGTTTTGTTTCAGGTTCGAAGTGATGAACCCATGTTTCATCGCCTGTAGCAATCTTTGACAAGAAACTGTCACCCTCAGCCACATGACGAGCAAGCAATTCCGCACAGATGGTTCTCCTTTGCTCTTTATGGTGTTCGGTTAGACAACGAGGGACCCAGCGGGAACAAACCTTTGAATATCCCAACTGGTGAACAATTGTGACAGCACTACCAACAGAGATGTCAAGTTGAGAACTGAGTTGTTTGATGGTGATCCGTCGATCATCTCGAACGAGTGTGTTCGCACGCTCCGTCATTGCAGGAGTCACAGCTGTGCACGGCCGGCCCGCACGCGGGAGATCAGACAGTCTTGCTTGACCTTGCGGCGATGATGACACACGCTTTGCCCAATGACTCACCGTGCTTCTGTCCACTGCCAGATCACCGTAGACATTCTGCAAGCGCCTATGAATATCTGAGATGCCCTGGTTTTCCGCCAAAAGAAACTCGATCACTGCCCGTTGTTTGCAACGCACATCCGTTACAGACGCCATTTTAACAGCTCCGTACAGCGCTGCCACCTGTCGGAAGTCAATGAAACTATACGAGACGAAGCGGGAATGTTTGAAAATATTCCACAAGAAATTTCCGGTTTTTTCAACCAAAATTGGCCGAGAAAAAAAATGTGTTGCATTACTTATTGAACTGCCCTCGTATAAAGTGTTGCAATTGAAATTAGTGTCTACGTAACATATACATAAACAAAAATTATTATAAATCAAACACATAAACAAACATACCTTTCTCATCAGCATTCAGTAGAACCTTCTCTTCTGATGAAGAATCCGGAACTATTGGCGATGGAAATTCTTCTTCAGATAAAGACTCCAGCGGTTCGCCCTCAGATTCATTATCTAAAATCTCATTTAGAGCATTTATAATGTCCTCTTCTGTGCGTAGAAATGTGGCCATAATACATTCGTAAGTTACAAGCACTATCTACACAGACAGAATGCACTACTAAACTCGTTTTCGTGGTACAAAACTCTGGGTGCGCAATATCTGCATACAAGGTCAGACTTGTTTGAACCTCTCTCCCTCTCGACCCCTGCTGAAAACTGGAACGTCAGCCAGAAGTGAAGTAAAAACGAGTTCGGCGTTGGTGACCAAACACACACTAACAATAGGCATGAAGCTACATGAAAAATGCGATTATTATAGCGACTGCGCCGGGCGGGTCAGAACTGACCCTTCCGCAGTTCTAGGTGAACCTTCATATTTCTCTTTTATGTTTTCGCCGTAATATTTGAAATGAAGTATAATCAGTAATTACATTATTTCATAAAAAGTCACAGAAATGTAACACTCTAGGCAATAATACAAAAGAGTGACAAACAAAAGAATTATAAAGTGGGTCACGAGTGACCCAGCCGCGGTTCTAGCGTTAATTGTAAGTGCAGGGATAAAATATATATGTGGCCAGTTTCCTAGGACGATTCTGTCTATGCGTGCTTGGCGTGCAGCGCTGGTGACCTGTGGTGGGAATGGTTCATATTTTCGGCTAATGGTAGGAGCTGTCTGAGTAGAGAGGCCTGTTGGGGTGTAGGAATGTAGCTGGACTTAACCATGTCGTCCTCTAGATGGCTGAATAGCGAACTAATACTTAGTATGTGTTGGACAGCTTTCGTGATCGCATGGAAATCTGAGAAGATTCAATATAGACGTGTGTTTGCGCTGGACCATTACTCCCTCCCATGTAAATTGTTCGGTTGACTGCTTCTGCATATTTCGCGCCTTTATTTAGCTGAGGGAACATCGATTGTGGTGAGTGCATCTAGCAGGTGAAAGACAGGTGGAGGACATGTTTTCTGGTTCTCTAGACATGAGAACCACCTTAGTTGACTTTGTAAGTTATAGGCATCATTTGGAATCTGTTACATCACCAACATTGGTATTCGCAAGAGGAAATATCAGTTTCCTCTATTTTTTTTCGAGTTTTCACTTAAATGTCTTCACAGATGGGATAAGTTTCTAGTTACTAAGTGGTTTACAGCATGCTCCACCTCGCTAAACTTTCGGGTTTCTAGAGAAATAATTTCCAGTCTATAACTTCAGAATTATGTTGTGCAAGTGGTACTGCTATGCAAGCGATATTGCTATGTGCTTGATATCGAGAAATATCGCGTAAATGCTATAATATTCAGGCAAACCATGTGAAAATACATGTGTTCTTGTAATCCAAGAGTCTGGAGATTGGTGTAGAAAGCAAGCAAGCAGGTCGGGAGCAGAAATGGTGATGCCTTTGTACCGAGGGGAACGGACCCAGCCTTTGTACAACAGTTCTGAGAGTGACTTTGGTCCACTGAGAGTGGTCTGATCAAGCATTGTAGGGGCGGATGACTGCCCGACCTCGCGGGAAATATCTAGTGCAGCGAGAAGTGTACCTGCGGTGCATGTGCTTGTGCTGTCTGTCTTCACGGTATATGTACAGGTGCATGGCGGGCGATAGCTATATGCATTATGTCAAAGGGGAGATTTTGTATGGTGCAGGGTACGAATTGTATCTTTACTACATCGACACAGTACGCGGTGATATATTGACCGGTTGGAGATCGATTTTGCTCTCTAATATTCAAGTTTCCATCCTCAGTGGCACAGCAGTGTAATTGAGCAAGAGTCTCTACGTATTTGACGATCTGCAGGCCACTTTGCAGGGTTTAATTGTCAGTGCAATATGGTGATCTGTACAAATAGTTTTGCTGCTGAAAGTCTCGTCTGCAGAAAGAAAAAAAAGGTGGACAGTGCCCCCACACCAGCAGCATCAGTAATGTGGAGGGTAATTCAGTAAGAGCCAATCAGAATGCTCCACTTATTCACAATATATCCTGTGGTGTCACCGCCAGACACCACACTTGCTAGGTGGTAGCCTTTTAAATCGGCCATGGTCCATTAGTATACGTCGGATCTGAGTGTCGTCACTATCAGTGATTGCAGACCGAGCGCCGCCATACGGCAGGTCTAGAGAGTCTTCCTAGCACTCGCCCCAGTTGTACAACCGACTTTGCTAGCGATGGTTCACTGACAAAATACTCTCTCATTTGCCGAGACGATAGTTAGCATAGCCTTCAGCTACGTGATTTGCTACGACCTAGCAAGGCGCCATGTACAGTCAAGAGCGACGCTCACCATTTATGGATTAAAGTTAAGTATTCCACCAGCCACGTCCGTTTTCCTAAATTCTAATTTCCTTGTCCTGTTCCAGACCTCATGCCAGCCTGCGTGAGCTAAAACGCGTGCCTTTCAGCTTCCTCTAATAATCACAGTGTTGGCTTTCCTGCCAACCCACAACACATCCGTTGTCCTGGGGCATAGGAGCGTCTACAAACTGATTCGAACAAGATGGAGGCAAGATATCTATCGAAAGTTCTGAGAAAGCAAGTGTTGAAAGACAAGTGGGGATGCCATCACTCATCCACCACTGTGCATTAGGACATCTCCAGACCTGTAGCTATAGGATACCGAAAATTCCCACAATTTTTCCTCTTCTATAGAACAGTGCTTCGAGTTCTGTTTTCCCCCATCTGTGCTTAGACAGCACTCTCTTTCCAAACAACAAGAATTATTTTATGATTAATTGTGTTTTAGCGAGCATGCACAGACATGATGAAGGCCTTTAGCGGTGAGAACATTTAACTTTTCTGAGATGTATGTTGACAGCAGGATGTCACGATTTCCAGGAACGTAACGTGTGATGTCTCGTTACGACCATCGGGAAAAATGCAATCTGTGTTATTCTGGGCTATTTTCTAAACAGGTCCTGGGAACATTTTGTGGTGATGTGTCAGCCACGCTGGGCAGGTAAGCACAGGTGCATGGCTAGATGCAGCTCCCATGTCCTGTTAGGATCGCTAGGAACAGTGCACCCTGTGCTATTCTGGGAAGCATTGGAACACATTTCTATAGCACTGGACCTACAGCTCTGCATCATCGCGCCAGCAACGGTGCCTAGGTGAACACGTATTTCGACAGGAATTACTCGGGTGTCAAGTATGGAAGGGATGCTACCGCCTCATCCTTGTGGAACCTGAACAGCCTTGTCGTCACTTTGTGGGGGCCACCGGTGCACCCTGACTCAGGCATCAGCGTCAGGCATCGGGTGGGAGGATGTGTTTTTTTACTATCAATCCTTTGTTTAAACTACATCCCATCAATTTCACCAACCAACAGGATGCTGGGAATTAAAAAAATCTACCCCATACATGTGAAGAATATCGATTTAATAAATTTGTTTAAATTTTTATATCAATGTGGTGTTAGCAGTGCAGTAGTTAAGGAGAGGGTGTGTGTGAGTGGATGACATGGAGCAGATCAGCAGGTTAAGTGCAGAACACTACGTTAACCTGCATAATTTGTATGTAAAACGCAGTACAATAGTTTAAGGGGGTGGGTGACAAAGAAGAATGCGCCAAAAATGGCATTAAAAAGCATGTGAAATTCGAAAAGTGTACCAGAAAATGATGGGAGGACATAACTAATTACTTAATTTTGTATCAAGGGTTTAAGGATATTGGGGTGACATGGAAAACCACTTAACAGGACAATAGGTTATGTGCTGAAAAAGGGTCAAACATTAGTGTAGTGGTGACTTCTGCCACCGAATGTGTCGGGATGACCAAATGTAGCGGGAAGAGGTAGAAAGCACTGTATTAAGACTTGTTCGAGCTTTCTAAATGATTTATTGTCTCCAACCACAGTGCCCTCCAACACCTCGGTCTGCGTCACAGGGTCCCGCAATGCTGAGGCCACTGCCACAACGACCCAGTGCATCGTGCTGCTGTGTGTTGGCCTGATAGGGGTGCATCGTCAGGGCTGCACCAGCAGTCGACTCAGCAGTCTTCTTCCCTGTTGACTCAGCACCACTCCGCTGGGAGCCGCCGAGCTGTGTTCTTCCTGGCTGGTGTAGCTGAGGTCATGGCGACCACAAGCGCCCGCAATCTGGTGTTCGAATCTGCGGCCCTTGCCTCAGGATGCCTCTGGCATGTATTGGGAGCCAAGACGACTGCCGGCAGTAGTGAGCTGAAGAGTGGCCCACCACTGGCTGGCCGGCTACGGACCCCACGTCAGCTTCTGAGGGTCGAACCAATGACCCACTGTGGACTGGGATGCTGGTGCCTCATCTGCTACTGTGTGTAGCTGGTGGTGTGATACGCCCTGCCATCCAGGAGAGTTACCACATTTGAATGAATCTAGTTAGAAACCCACACCTATTTAGGTGCGGCTGTGTGCCTCTGTTTTGTTAACGCACTGCTCCGAGTCACGTACTCACAACACCTAGGTTGCGCCAGTAGGCCCCTTCTGCCGGTAACGTGTGCCATGCAAACCGCTGCATTTATGCTTTTCAGTGGTTCGACGGCCCTGTGGCATCCATTCCACTTTGCAACAGCTGGTCAGCATAACTTACTGTCAACAGATCCACGCCTGGCTGTAACTGGTGCACTCAGAAATGTTGCACTGAAGCTAACTTTCCTGTCTTAAACTATGGTGCTGTTACATTAGGTGAAGACACCCAGAATACAGTGCCAAACATTAGGTTATGCAACATGTTTTTCCCATACAATTACTTCTTACAAGACCTACATGTTTCCAAACAGCAGAGAATATGAGCAAGAGAACTCCAACCCCACAAACTGAAATTTTTATAAATAAACAATATACCCTTGAATTTACTGTTATGGAATCATTCCTCTCCGCCAATTTCCATGTATTCCATACACTGCCTTGAATCCACTAAATTGTTTAAATAAACAATATTCCACATTTTGTCTAAATTTTTAATACAATATTCCATACAGTGCAATGGAGTTCCCTCCAAATGACCGATCAACTGTGTCTTCTTCCTGCCAGTTTCCAGGAGGGAGGGTGGAATGGGAGGGGGCTTATCAGATTTTAATTAAGTTGTCAATCAAATTGATAAGAGTGAGAGGGGTACTCCAATAACTAAGACCTGAAAGTGTACCTGCAGCAGCGAGGGGGAGGTTTCCTGAAGGGGGAGGGGAGTGGGAAGGGGTGGAGGAACAATAAGTTACGTGCCTGCCAGTCAAAAGGAGGGATCGTTTTAGCAGAACAATAGATTAAGGTCCTGTCTATCAAAGGAGAACAATAGGCTAAGTACCTGTCAATCAATGGAGAACAGTAGGTTTGCCCCAGAGTGCATACCTGCCCCTGATTTAGGCAACCCGCACTAAGGAAATGGACTCTTACTAACTTTGTTCCACTACTTGTATCTCCTCCATGTCTGAACAACATCGCTTTGGTTCACTCTGAGACAACTGGACACTTCCCTTGTTGAGAGCCCTTCCTGGCACAAAGTAACAATGTGGACGCAATCGATCCATGGTATTGACCATCTAGACATGGTTGAACTACAGACAGCACAAGCCGTGTACCTGGTGCAATGAGTGGAACTGATCGGCTGTCAGACCCCCTAGGTCTAATAGGCGCTGCTCATGCATGGTTGTTTTCTTGTCACAGTCCAGGTGGCTCCCCCCCGTTGGAGGTTCGAGTCCTCCCTCGGGCATGGGCGTGTGTGTTGTCCTTAGTGTAAGTTGTTTAAGTTAGATTAAGTACTGCGTAAGCTTACAGACCGATGGCCCCAGCAGTTTGGTCCCATAAGACCTTACCACAAATTTCCAGTTTCCATGCATGATTGTTTACATCTTTGGGTGGATTTACTGACATCTCTGAACAGTCAAACAGACTGTGTCTGTGACACACTATCCAGTATCACCGTCTATCCCCAGAAGTTATAGGAACCAGGGTTATGTAAGACTCTTTTTGATTTGTGCATTTGGAAAGAGACGAGAATTAGCAGCAATATTAACGACAAAACGCAAAAAGTGTTAATTTGTTGTAAAACGTTACGAAAAAGCTTCTTTGTCATTTGTATATCGACTCTCGTAATGGTCGACCATTACGTAGCTTGAACTCTCTGACGACTATATGAAGCTATAGAGTGGAAGTTTGTCACGTACTAAGGTATCTGGTCCCTTCATTGTGTATAACATAGAAGCTCCTATGTCATTGTAACCAACAAGTACAACGATTTCTACTACATATTTTGGTGATATATAACACAATTAAACTTCGAGAAGAATATAATAATTCCAATCCCAAAGACAGCAGGTGCTGACAGATGTGAAAATTACCAAACTATCAGTTTAACGAGTCACGGCTGCAAGATACTAACGCGGATTTATACAGATGAATGGAAAAACTGGTAGAAGCCGACCTCGGGAAAGGTCAGTTTGGATTCTGTAGAAATGTTGAAACACGTGAGGCAATACTGACTCTATGACTTATCTTAGAAGATAGATTAAGGAAAGACAAACCTACACTTCTAGCATTTGTAGACTTAGAGAAAGCTTTTGACCATGTTGACCGGAATACTCTCTTTCAAAATCTGAAGGTGGGAGGGGTAAAATACAGGGAGCGAAAGGCTATTTACAATTTGTACAGAAACCAGATGGTAGTTACAAGAATTGAGGGGCATTAAAAGGAAGCAGTGGTTGGGAAGGGAGTGAGACAGGGTTGTATCCTCTCCCTGATGTAATTCAATCTGTATATTGAGCAAGCAGTAAAGGAAACAAAAGAACAATTCGGAGTAGGAATTAAAATCCATGGAGAAGATATAAAAACTTTGAAGTTCGCCGATGACGTAATTTTGTCAGAGACAGCAAAGGACCTGGAAGAGCAGTTGAACGGATTGGACAGTGGCTGGAAAGGAGGATATAAGATGAACATCAACAAAAGTAAAACGAGGATAATGGAATGTTGCCGAATTAAATCGGGTGATGCTGAGGGAACTAGATTAGGGAATGAGACACTTAAAGTAGTAAATGAGTTTTGGTATTTGGGGAGCAAAATAACTGATGATGGTCGAAGTAGAGAGGATATAAAATGTAGACTGGCAATGGCAAGGAAAGCGTTTCTGAAGAAGAGAAATTTGTTAACATCGAGTATAGATTTAAGTGTCAGGAAGTCGTTTCTGAAAGTATTTGTATGGAGTGTAGCCATGTATGGAAGTGAAACATGGACGATTAATAGTTTGGACAAGAAGACAATAGAAGCTTTCGAAATGTGGTGCTACAGAAGAATGTTGTACGTTAGATGGTAGTCCACATGACTAATTAGGAGGTATTGAATTTAATTGGGGAGAAGAGAAATTTGTGGCACAACTTGGCTAGAAGAAGGGATCGTTTGGTTGGACATTTTCTGAGGCATCAAGGGATCACCAATTTAGTATTGGAGGACAGCGTGGAGGGCAAAAATCATAGAGTGAGACAAAGATATGAATACACTAAGCCCAAGATAGAGTAGCATGGAGAGCTGCATCAAACCAGTCTCTGGACAGAAGACTACAACAACAACAACACAAGTAACTCAATTATAGCCTTTCCAGGTGCTTCCTACTTGATTTAGCAGCTTAGTATTTGGCAAGAATCGATGATTAGCTGGAATATTTACGACGAAAACTCAAAAAGTGTTAATTTGTCGCAAAATGTTTCGAAAAAGCTTCTTTATCATTTGTATATCGACTATTGTAGTGTTCGACCATTGCATAGTACGAATTCTTTTTGGGCTGGGTGGAGCAACAGAGTGGAAATTTATATCAGGTACTAAGGTGTCTGGTCCGTCGTTGTGCACAAAATAGAAGCTTCTAAGTCATTGCCGTTGACAATTACAGCGATTTCTAGTGTGTATTTTGGTAATCGATTACTCACTTAACTGACTTGTCGCTCATTGTAGGCGTCCGGTTTTTGTCATTTGGTTTCATACTGTCGTAATGCCAGGACATCACATTGCTTTGCTTTCTCTCAGGAATTGTTACATGTATCGAATTGAAATTTGCGTCACGTACTAAGGTATTTGGTCTCATCGTTCCGTAGAGAATAGAACTGTCGAAATCAATGCAATCGAGAAGTATGGCATGTTACGTCTTATATTTTGGTTAACGAAAGCTCATTTGTTGATCGTATTGGATGCCATGCAGTTGACATAGAACTGTCACGTTTGGCAAGGCATGAGGTGTGACAGCCACAATAGACGAGAAAAGGACAAATATGATAATTTGTGATAAAATCTTTAGAAAAAGTTACGTTTTTGTCATTTGTTTTCGTACAGTCGTAATGCCAGAACATCACATTGTTCACCTTTCTCTTGGGAATGGTTACTGGTATCGAGTGGAAATTTGTGTCACATACTAAGTAATTTGGTCTCTTCGTTCGGTACAAAATAGAAGCTTTTAAGTGAATTCAATCAAGAAGTATGGTACTCCATGTCTCATATTTTGGTTATCGAAACATCACTCATTGACCGTTTTAGGTGCAATTCACCCAGAACCGTAATATTTGGCAAGAGACGAGGTGCGGCAACAACATTACGCGAGAAAACGAGACAAGTATTAATTTATAATAAATCTGAAGTAAAGTGTTTCGTTTTTGTCCTTGGTTTTCGTACTGTCGTAATGCCAGAACATCGCATTGCTCGCTTTTCTCTGGGGAATGGTTACAGGAATCAAGTGGTAATTTGTCTCACGTGCTAATGTATACGATCTCTTCGTTCCGTACAAAATAGAAGCTTCTAAGTCACTCCAATCGAGAAGTACGCCATGTTACGCCTCATATTTTATTTATCGAAAACTCACTTATGGACCATTTTAGATGGTATGCTGTCAACATAGGATCGTAGTATTTGGCAAGATACAAGGTGCGGCAGCAATGTTACACACGAAAACGCGATAAGTATTAACTTATAATAAAATATTAAGAAAACATCCCGATTTTGTCATGTGTATCCGTAGTTTCGCAATGATAGAACATCACATTGCTCGCCTTACTGTTGGGAATGGTTACAGGTATCGAGAGGGGATTTCTGTCACGTACTAACTTATTTGGTCTTTTCGTCCTGTACAATGCAGTCGAGAAGTATGACATGTCACGTTTCATATTTTGATTATAGAAACCTCACTCATTGACCAACTGATGCCATGCAGTTGACCTAGGACGGTAATATTTGGCCAGATACGATGTGCGGCGGCCACATTACACGACGAAACGTGAAAAGTATTAAATTACAATAAAAGCCTAACAAAACGTTCCGTTTTTGTCAATTGTTTTCGTACTGTCGTAGTGCCAGAACATTACATTGCTCGCCTATCTCTCAGGAATGGTTACAGGTATCGATTGCAAATTTGTGTCACAAAGTAAGGTATTTTGTCTCCTGGTTCCGTGCAAAAAGGAAGCTTCTGAGTCAATGCAATCGAGAAGTACGGCATGATATGTCTCATATTTTGGTTACCGAAAACTCAATTTTTGACTGTATTAGATGCCATGCAGTTGGCCTAGAACCGAAATATTTGGAAAAACACGTTATGCAGCAGCAGCATTACATGACAAAACGCGAAAAGTATTAATTTGTAATAAAATCTTAAGAAAACGTTACATTTTTGTCATTTACTTCGTACTGTCGTAATGCCACAACATCACATTGCTCACCTTTCTCCCAGGAATGGTTACAGCTATCGAGTGGAAATCTGTGTCATGTACTAAGGTATCTGGTGTCTTTGTTTGGCACAAAATAGAAGCTGGTAAGCTAATGCAATCGAGAAGTACGGCATATACTGTTGTAATCCCAGAGCATCAACCCCCTGCAGGTCCAGGGATTAGAATAGGCATGAGGTATTCCCGCCTATCGTAAGAGGCGACTAAAAGGAGTCTCACAAGTTTCGGCCTTTATGTAATGGTCCCCTTTAGGGTTTGACATCCATTTTTCAAAATTTTCCCCAAAGAGCGAGCCAATTGGGGAAGGACGCCTTACATGATGCACCATGTCCATCATGTGCTGAGACCTATTGCATCCTTCGTCGACGTGGATCTGCACTTCTGCTCATTCTCCAACTGTTAGTCAAAGTCACCCTCCTGGGTGGGTATTTTTCCATCAACTGTGCAGTATCGTTTTCTACGCTGACGATGATAATGGACTTGTTTGCTTGGTTGTACCTGATATCCAGTACGGTAGCCAGCCTGTTGTGGTGGTGCCGCCATGTACCCTGTTGGTTGTAGCCCCCTGACCACACAGGGATCACTCTGTAGGCTGAGGAGTAGATGCCCATCATCCTGGGGCATTGGGACTCCCAGCAGTGACTATCCTGCCAGGTGGCCTTTGCTGAAGCTGGGTGGCACCTGTGGGGAGGACCCCAGGTTGGAATGGGTGGCATCAGGTTGAACAACACGTGATGAAGTGTAGTACATCATCTCTTCCTGATGGTCAAACACTAGCAGTCTTTAAGCGTTCATGGGCTCAATTAAATATACAGAAGTACGACCCCAAATCGTTCCCCTGCCTGGCCACACCATGGCAGGACTGTCAGGATCCTCTGCCCAGACATGGGCGTTACTCGCTTGTGACAAGCTAGGGGATGTTTCTGTAACCATCAAGCCCCACAAGAGTTTGAATTTGATCTGGGGTATCATATTTTTAAGGAACCTTCTTTTGCAGTCTGACGATGAGCTGCACGCCAGTTTAGAGTGGCGAGGTGTTCATTTCGTTCGGCATGTCCACCGGGGTCTGGGAGATAATCGGGTAGCCACTGGCTCCTTCATCTTGGCCTTCAAGGGTGATACATTACCTAAGAAGGTCAAGGGGACGGTCTACCACTATGATGTAAAGCACTATATACCTCCCCAATGTGGTGCTTTAAATGCTGGAAGTTCGACCATATGTCTTCCTGCAGTACTTCCAGTGTCACATGTCGAGACTGCGGACACCCATCACATCCCAATACTCCATGTGCACCGCCTACCATCTGTGACAACTGCAGAGAGCACCATTCTCCTTGCTTGCCTGACTGCAGTATTCCCCAGAGAGAAAGGAAAATCATGGAGTATGAGACCCTGGACCGACTGACCTACACTGAGGCTAAGAGGAAATTTGAACACTTACATCCTATATGTATGACATCGTCTTATGCTGCCACTACAACAGTTCTAGCCCCATCAGCTCCATGAATCCCAGTCACCTCTCAGAGTGGGAAGAGTGCACCTGCCCCTTGATGGTGGGGGGCACTTCCCTTCCTGTTGCTCCTGCACCACCTACTTTGGAGCAACACCCCCAACCACCGAAGAAGTGTAAGACTTCTTCGGCTGCTCTCTCTAGGAAGGGGTCCCTTGGGTCGTCCCTTCCCAGGTTTCTGCTAATGGGAAAGATGACACCCGCCAGTGGCTGAAGAGCCCAAAAGCAGCTGGTTGTAGGGTAGGGCTTCATGCTCATCCTCAGTCCCTGAGACTGAAGTCCTCCCAGCCAGGGAAATCCAAGGAGCAGCGAGAGAAATCCAAAAAGAAGACCCAGAAGAGCAAGTGACTTGTGGTGGCACCCATACCACCGCTATCTACAAGCTCTGCATCTGCAGATAAGGTGGAGAGTCTGGCGTCTGCTGAGGATCTAGATCTCACTGGACCCTCAGACACAATGGATATAGACTGCTAAGGCAATAAGTTGGTGGCAGCAGGTGACCCTGAGGCGTAAACTACCTCATTGAATGTTCCATACCTTCCCAGTCTCATTATGACGTCATGCTCCAGAGGAATCGCGGCGGTTTTTTCCACCACCAGGCTTAGCTGTGGTAACTGTTAAGCTTTACACCTACTTTCTGCTTTACTCTCCAGTAAACCTGATTCCCAGCAATGCAGAACCCTGCCCTCCATAGCTATGAGTGATATTACAGTAACCATAGCGACTATAATCGAGTGTCAGGTGGAGTTTACGTTCATGTCCTAAACTCAGTCTGTAGTGAAACCGTACCCCTTCAAACCCCTCTTGAAGCAGTGACTGTCAGAATATGGACGATGCAGGAAATAACTGTCTGCAATGTATATCTTCCTCCAGATGGTGCAGTACCTCTGAATGTATTAGCTGCACTGATTGCTCAACTCTCTAAACTTTCATAATTTTGGCAGATTTTAACGCCCACAACCACTTGTGGGATGGCACCATGCTTACTGGCCGAGGCAGAGATGTCGAAAGTTTACTGTCTCATTCGACCTCTGCCTCTTAAATACTGGGGCCGCCACACAGTTCAGTATGGCCCATGGTAGTTATTCAGCCATTGATTTATCAAATTGCAGTCCAGGACTTCTCCCATCTATCCACTGGAGATCACATCACGACCTGTGTGTTAGTAACCACTTCCCCATCTTCCTTTCACTGCCCGGGCGTCAGGCCCACGGACGCCTGCCCAGATGGGCTTTAAACAAGGCGGACTGGGAAGCCTTCACCTCTGCTGTCACTGTTGAATCTCCCACACACGGGAACATCAATGTGACGGTTGAGCAGGTGACTACAACAATCCTTTCTGCGGCAGGAAACGAGATCCCTCGCTCTTTAGGGTGTCCCTGGCGAAAGGCAGTCCCTTGGTGGTCGCCGGAAGTTACTGAAGCAATTAAGGTGCGTCGACAAGCTCTACAGCAACATAAGCGGCACCATTCCCTGGAATACCTCATAGCCTTTAAATGGCTCCGCACCCGCATTCGCCAACTTATCGAACGGCAGAAGCAGGAGTGTTGGGAGAGATACGTCTCGACCACTGGGTGCCATACGTCACCTTCCCATGTCTGGGCAAGGATCAAACGTGCTTTCAGGTACCAGACCCCCAACTGGTGTTTCTGGTGTTCACATAAATGGCGTGTTATCTACCGACGCAATCGCGATTGCTGAGAGCTTTGCTTGGCACTATGCTCGAGCCTCTGTGTTGCACAGTTACCCCTCAGCCTTTCACACTCTCAAACAGTGGCTGGAAGGGAAAGTCGTCTCGTTCACTACACGCCACATAGAATCCTATAACGCCCCAATTGGAGAGGAGGAGCTCTTCAGTGGCCTTGTACATTGCCCCAACACTGCTCTTGGGCCAGATCGGATCCACATTCAGATGATTAAACATCTCTCGTCCGTCTACAAGCTATCGGCCCATCAGCCTCAACAACGTTCTTTGTAAGCTGCTGGAACATATGGTATGTTGGCTGTTTGGTTGGGTCCTGGAGTACATGGCCTGCTGGGTCTGTGTCAGGGCTGTTTCCGCCAGGGGCGTTCCGCCACTGACAATCTTGTGTCCCTCGACTCTGCCATCCGAACAGCCTTTCCAGACGCCGACACCTGGTTGCCGTCTTTTTTGATTTATGGAAAGCTTACGACACGACCTGGTGACATCATATCTTTGCCACATTGTATGAGTGGGGTCTCTGGGGCCCACTTCCGATTTTTGTCCAAAATTTCCTGTCGCTCTGTACTTTCCATGTCCACTTTGGTGTCTCCCATAGTTCCGCCCATTCCAGGAGAATGGGGTCCCGCAGGGCTCTGTATTGAGTGTATCTCTATTTTTAGTGGCCATTGACGGTCTAGCAGCAGCTGTAGGGCCATCTGTCTCACCTTCTCTGTATGCAGATGACTTCTGCAACTCGTACTGCTCCACCAGTACTGGTGTTGCTGAGCGGCGCCTACAGGGAGCCATCCGCAAGGCGCAGTCATGGGCTGTAGCCCACGGATTCCAATTTTCGGCCGCAAAGTCGTGTGTCTTGCATTTCTATCGGCGTCGTACCGTTCATCCGGAACCAGAACTTTACCTTCATGACAATCCACTCACTGTAGTGGAGACATATCGATTCTTAGGACTAGTTTTCGACGCCCGATTGACGTGGTTTCCTCATCTTCGTCAGGTGAAGTGGAAGGGCTGATAGCACCTCAATGCCCTCCGCTGCCTGAGCAACAACTAGGGTTCAGATCCATCTACGCTGCTCCAGCTCTACAGAGCCCTTGTTCAATACCACCTTGACTATGGGAGTCTGATTTATGGTTCGGCGACGCCCTCAGCGTTGCATTTACTCGACCCAGTGCACCACTATGGCGTTCGTCTAACAACGGGACCTTTTAGGACGAGTCCAGTGACCAGCGTCCTGGTGGAGGCCGGAGTCCCTCCATTGATGGTTGGGCGTGCACAACTGCTCGCCAGTACGTTGCAGACATTTATAGTTGTCCTGAGCAGCCAAATTACCGTCTCCTTTTCCCACCCATGGCAGTTCATCTCCTGCATCGGCGTCCCAGGTCAGTGCTTACGATTGCAGTTTGTGTCCAATCTCTTGTGTCTCAAGTGGAGTCCTTGCCTTTACCACCCACAGTCGAGGTCTATTCACGTACACCTCCATGGTGTACACCTAGGCCGAAGCTTCGCCTGGATCTTTCGCATGGCCCTAAGGACTCAGTTAATGCTGCAGCTCTCTGCTGTCACTTTCTCTAGATTCTTGAGATGTACTGGGGTCATGAAGTGGTTTACACCCACGGCTCGACGGCTGATGGTCATGTTGGCTTTGCGTTTGTTCATGGAGGGCATATTGAACATCACTCCTTGCCAGACGGCTGTAGTGTTTTCACTGCAGCACTGGCGGCCATTTCTCGTGCTCTTGAGTGCATCCGCTCATGCATTGGTGAGTCGTTTCTTGTCTGTATTGACTCCTTGAACAGTCTACAAGATATCGAACAGTGATAACCCCGCCATCGTTTGGTAGCAACCATGCAGGAATCCATCTGTGCCCTGGAATGGCCCCCAGGTCAAGTGGGAATCCCAGGAAATGAACTTCCTGACAGGCTGGCCAAACAGGCTGTACAGAAAGTGCGTCTTGAGATCGGCATTCCCGTAAATGACCTGCAATCATTCTTACCCCACAAGGTTTTTCAGCTTTGGGAGACGGATTGGCATAATCTCAGTATGCACAACAAACTGTGTGCCATTAAGGAGACTATGAATATGTAGAGGACCTCCACGTGGGCCTCTCGCAGGGACTCTGTGGCCCTCTGCCGGCTCTGCTTTGGCCATTGTTACCTCCTCCTTTGTGATGACCTACCTTGATGTCGCTGTGGCTCACAAATGACGGGCGTGAACTTTTTGCTGGACTGCCCACTTTTAGCCGCTCTGTGGCGGTCTGTTAACCTTCCCAGCACCCTAACTTCGGTGTTGGGTGACAGTGCATCATAGCAACTTTAGTTTTACGTTTTATTCGTGAGGTGGGGGGGGGGGGGGGTTTATCGTACCAACTAAGGGTGGGCGTTTGGCCTTCTCTACGATGACTCCACATTCCACTGTCTTTAATTTGTTTGTCTTGGTGTTCGATTTTTCACTTCATGTGTCCATCTCACCTTGTTTTTCTTGGACTGAACATTTCATTGTGTTGTAGTGTGGCTGGCTTCTCCTTTGTATCTCATGGTCAGCCAGCCGTGGTAATTTGCTTAGTTGTTTTAATATCCTCTACCTCTTTCTTGCGTCTCTCTGTTGTTTCCTTGTCCTCTTTTGTTTTTGTAGTGTTTGTTATTGTTGTGGCGTAGCAAGACAGCCACGCCACGGAAGTAGCCGGAAGGCACGCGTTTACTTTCACGCAGAATAGAGATAGGTCTGCAACAGGATACGTAATGAATGCTATAAAGAAAAGTACGTAGCTCCTGGAATACTTAACTTTAATCCATCCTTGTGGTACATAGCTCTTGATGATACAAGTGAGACTCATTAGATACAAGCTATGCAAGGCTAATGGCGCCTTGCTAGGTCGTAGCCATGGACTTAGCTGAAGGCTATTCTAACTATCTGCTCTGCCAATGAGCGAGGCTTCGTCAGTGTGCATCGCTAGCTACGTCGTCCGTACAACTGGGGCGAGTGCTAGTACGTCTCTCTAGACCTGCCGTGTGGTGGCGCTCGGTCTGCTATCACTGAAAGTGGCGACACGCGGGTCCGACATGTACTAATGGACCGCGGCCGATTTAAAGCTACCACCTAGCAAGTGTGGTGTCTGGCGGTGATACCACAGTTATCTTTCTTTCGTCCTTGTGGTTTTTCCTTCCTTTCGATATTGTTCTCTACGTCCCGTTTGCTTCATTCTTTCCCTTGTATGATTGTTTTAACAGGAACAAGAAGAGGGACCAAGGAGTTTGGTCCCTTTCCCCCACCATTTAAACCAACCAATGACGAATTCTCTGAGGACTGGGTGGAGCTACCGTGTGAAATTTATGTCACATACTAAGGTTTCTAGTCCCTTAGTTTTGTACAAAATTGAAGCCTCTAAGTCAATGCAATCGATAATTACAGTTAATACTACTACATATTTCGGTAATCGATAACTCACTCACCAGCCATTGTTGACGCTTCCCACTTGACCTAGGAGCGTGAAAATTGCCAAGCGACGACGATTAGAAGCAATATTTGTGACAAAACGCAAAAGGAGTTAATTTGTGGTAAAATGTTACGAAAAAGCTTTGGCATTTGTATATCGACTATCGTAGTGTTCGACCATTACATAGGCCGAATTCTTTGGTGACTGGGTGGAGCTATCGAATGGAACTTTTTGTCACTTACTGAGATGTCTGGTCCCTTCGTTGTGTACAAAACAGAAGGTTCTAATTAATGGCAATCGACAAGTACAGCGATTTCTATTAGACATTTTGTTAATCGATTACTCACTTAACCGACTTATCCCCAATTGTAGGCGCTTCCCACTTCACCTAAGAGCGTAATATTTGGCAAGAGACGAGGATTTGCAGCAATATTTATGACAAAAAGCAAACAGTTTTAATTTGTAGTTATATGATACAAAAAGTATCTTATTTGTCATCTGTAAATCGAATATCGTAATGTTTGATCATCCTATAGCACGAATTCTCTGAGGATTGGGCGGAGATATCGAGTGGATATTTATGTACGTACAAAGAGGTCTGGTACCTCCGATGTGTACAAAATAGATGCTTCTAAGTCGTTGAAATCGACAAGTACGGCGTATTACGGCTGATGTTTTAGTTACCGAAGGTTCACTTTATGTCTGATTTGGGTGCCATGCAGATTACCTAGGACCGTAATATTTGGCAAGAGACGAGGTGTAGCTGCAACATTACACCCGAAATTGTGAAAAGTGTTAACTCGCAACAAAATCTTAAGAAATCGTATTGTTTTTGTCATTTGTTTTCGTACTATAGTAATGCTGCAACATCACACTGCACGCCTTTAATTCGGAAATAGTTACAGGTATCGAGTTGAAATTTAGATACATCAGAAAAAGTTTTGCAACACCTCGGTTCTGAGGATTCCGGAACCTGTACAGAAAATTGGAAGAGAGAGATCAGCATAAACACAATTTCCGCCCTTTTTATTGCTCATGAAAACCACACATTGCATGTTGTACCACCATACAGCGGCACCTTCAGAGGTAGTGGTCCAGACTACTGTACACACCGGTACCTCTAATACCCAGTAGCACTTCCTCTTGCATTGATGCTTGTCTGTATTCGCCGTGGCATACTACCCCAAATTCATCAAGGCTTTGTCTGGAGAACATGCTGGCCACTCTAGTCGAGCGATGTCGTTATCCTGAAGGAAGGAAGGAAGATGTGCACGACGGGGGCACGAATTGTTGTCCATGAAGACGAATGCCTCGCCAATATGCTGTCGAAATGGTTGCATTATCAGTCGGAGGATGGCATTCACGTATCGTACAGCTGTTACCGTGTCTTCCATGACCACCAGCAGCGTACGTCGCCCCCACATAATGCCACCCCGAAACAGCAGGGAACCTCCACCATGCTGCACTCGCTGGACAGTGTGTCTAAGACGTTCAGCCTGACTGGGTTGCCTCCAAACACGTCTCCGACGATTCTCTGGTTGAAGGCATATGCGACACTCATCGGTGAAGAGAACGTGATGCCAATCCTGAGCGGTCCATTCGGCATGTTGGTGGACCCACCTGTACCGCGCTGCATGGTGTCGTTGTTGCAAAGATGGACCTCGCCGTGGACGTCTGGAGTGAAGTTGCGTATCATGCAGCCTATTGCGCACAGTTTGAGTCGTAACACGACGTCCTGTGGCTGCACGAAAAGCATTATTCAACTCGGTGGAGTTGCTGTTAGGGTTCCTCCGAGCCATAATCCGTAGGTAGCGATCATACACTGCAGTAGCAGCCCTTAGGAGGCCTGACCGAGGCATGTCATCGGCAGTTCCTGTCTCTCTGTATCACCTCCATGTCCGAACAACATCGCTTTGGTCACTCCGAGAGGCCTCGACACTTCCCTTGTTGAGAGCCCGTCCTGGCGCAAAGTAACAATGCGGACGCGATTGAAACGCGGTATTGACCATCTAGACATGGTTGAACTACAGACGACACGAGCCGTGTACCTCCTTCCTGGCGGAATGACTGGAATTGATCGGCTGTCGGACCTCCTCCGTCTAATAGGCGCTGCTCATGCATGGTTGTTTACATATTTGGGCGCGTTTAGTGACATCTCTGAACAGTCAAAGTGACTGTGTCTGTGATCTCGTACAACATCCGCGTGTATCTTCAGGAGTTCTAGGAACCGGGGTGATGCAAAACTTTTTTTGATGTGTGTATATGGGCTGCTGTCCATCCTTAGCAAGCAAACACCGTTGTCAATATCTTTAAAACATTGCACCATGGCCCTTTAAAACGAAAACAAATTGTATACAATAGCCTGAAATATTCACAAGCCAGGAACTGTCCTTGTCCATCAAAGACGTCAATACACGCAGAGGAAAAAAAAATTTAAATCGTCTTACTGATATACAATGATGTGACAAAAGGCGTTGGATACCTCCTAATGTCGCGTCAGACCTCTTTTTGTCCTGTGCAGTCAGCAAGTCGCGTGCATTGGACTCAACAAGTCATTGGAGGACTCCTGCAGAAATATGAAGCCATGCTGCCTCTATAACTCTGCATAATTGCGAATGTGTTGCCGGTGCAGGATGCTGTGCGCGAACTGACCTCCTGATTGTGTCTCATAAATGTTCGATGGCATTTATGTTGGGCGATCTGTGTTGCCAAATCATTCGCTCGAATTGTCCAGAATGTTCTTCAAACCAGTTGCGAACGATTGTGGCCCCTTGACAATTCCATTGTTGTTTGGGAATATGAGGTCCACGAATGACTGCTAATCGTCACCAGGTTGCCGATCATATCGATTTTCAGTCCATGATCGGTTCAGTTTGATCAGAGAACGCAGTCCATTCCGTGCAAGCCCAGCCCACACCATTTTGGAGTCACCACAAGCTTCCACAATGCCTTTTTGACAACTTGGGTCCACGGCTTCATGGATTCTGCGCCACACTCGAACCTAAAATCAGCTCTTACCAATTGAAATTGGAACTCATATGACTAAGCTACGGTTTTCCTGTCACCTAGTAACGAGCCCAGGAGAGGCGCTGCAGGCGATGTCGTGCTGTTAGCAAATGCTCTCTCGTAATCTGCTGCCATAACCCGTTAACGCCAAATTACGTCGCATCGTCCTAACGGATACTTTCGTCGTACGTCCCACATTAATTTCTGCAGTTATTTCACGCAGTCTTGCTTGTCTGTTAGCACTGACAACTCTAGGCAAATGCCGCTGCTCTCGGTCGGTAAGTGAAGGCGATCGACTGTTGCACTGTCCATGACGAGAGTTAATGTCTGAAATAAGGTATCTCAGCAGACTCTTGACCCTGTGGATTCTGGAATATTGAATTCCCTAAGGATTTCCGAAATGGAATGTTCCACGCGTCTAGCTCGAACTACTATTCTGCATTTAAAGTCTGATCATTCCTGTTGTGCTACCATAAGCACGTCGTAAACTTTTCACATGAACCGCGTAACCACAAATGACAGCTCCGCCAATGCACTGCCCTTTTATACCTTTTGTATGCGATACTACGTGTGCATATTGCTATCCCGTGACTTTTGCCACCTCAGCGTATAACAGTGTTGAGTTTACAAGAAATCGCTATTAAAATACATAAAAGACCTAAGCAACAATAAGCGTACGATCTTAGAGGTTATTAATGAGGTGATTTGTCTCTTGCGACTCCTCGTGTCGTATAATTGCTTTTCATTTAACAAACATATCTATAGGCAAGGCGATGGTCTCGTTGTGGGCAGTTGCTTGTAAGTGTTACTGCCGGAAGTTTTGGTAACTGTCTCGAGCGTTAATTTTTCCTTACGAACTGACCGATGTATCGGAAAATGCTGTTTCACCGACGTTACGTTGATGACATCAATGTTGTTTTTAATGCTGACATTTCTGAGACTGCTGTGCTGACTAATGAATTTAATGCACTCCGTCCTAAACTGAAGTTCACCCACGAGGATATGGGTCGAAATGGAGTACTAAATTACCTTGATTTGGGGTTACATTTAACAGATAATAAAATCAACATGGACTTCTTCAGAAAGCCAACGACAAGTGACTTCATTATTCCAACGTTTTCTTGCCACCACCGGCAACACAAGCTTGCCTTTTTAAAGTCAATAACACTGGCCAAGAAAAAAATTGAATGTTTCCTGCACTTCATGCGAAGAATATCACTAATTATGCGTCAGAAAAACGAATATGACAGGAAAGGTTTTCTTAACTCTAGTTTTTGTGATGCACACTAGGTGGAAGTAGTTCGTATTAACGGATTGAGAGAAAAAGATATATTTTAATTACACGTGCTAACAACATAGAGAGTATTACTGACCTTTTTTAAAATAGTAGTTACATTTTAAAGGTTCTAAATTGCTGGAAGAATACCTCGCAGATGGACCGCGGCGGTCTAGCGGTTCTAGGCGCTCAGTCCGGAACCGCGCGACTGCTACGGTCGCAGGTTCGAATCCTGCCTCGGGCATGGATGTGTGTGATGTCCTTAGGTTAGTTAGGTTTAAGTAGTTCTAAGTTCTAGGGGACTGATGACCACAGATGTTAAGTCCCATAGTGCTCAGAGCCATTTGAACCATACCTCGCAGATGGTTGGATCTGAACAGCATCATGTGGTGGCTGCATGAGATTGATCTTTGCAAGAGCACCGTCACCAACTGAGTGTAGGTACCATCTCTTTTGTTGCCTAAAAATTCACGAACAACTCCCTTGAAGGCTTCCCAAGCGTCCTTTTCTTTCCCCTCCAAAACTTGGTCGAATACAGGATCCTTCACAAGTTCTCGAATTGGTGGACCGATAAAAATACCTTCCTTATCTTTTGCATCCTTTAATTTCGGAAAATCTCTCTTATGTGCTTACTGATTCTTGATTCATACTTTAAACAAAATTTTTCATCAAACCCAGCTTGATATCCAGGGTTGGAAGAAGAAGGTCGTTTGGGTCCATGAAACGCTCGGAAACGACATTTTTCTCGCTAGGGTTAAGATTTCTTGCAGACCACTCTTCTTTAATAGAATACGATTTTCTATCCCTACTGTCGCACATATACAGGGTGGTCCATTGGTCGTGACAGGGCCAAATATCTCACGAAATAAGCGTCAAACGAAAAAACTACAAAGAATGAAACTTATCTAGCTTGAAGGGGGAAACCAGATGGCGCTATTGTTGGCGCTGCCATAGGTCAAACGTATATCAACTGCGTTTTCTTAAAAATAGGAACCCCCATTTGTTTATTACATGTTCGTGTAGTACATAAAGAAATATGGATGTTTTAGTTGGACTACTTTTGTCGCTTTGTGATAGATGACGCTGTAATAGTCACAAACATATGGCTCACAATTTTAGACGAACAGTTGGTAAAAGGTAGGTTTTTCAAATTAAAATACAGAACATAGGTACGTTTGAACATTTTATTTCAGTTGTTCCAATGTGATAATGTACCTTTGTGAACTTATCATTTCTGAGAACGCATGCTGTTACAGCGTGATTACCTGTAAATACCACATTAATGCAATAAATGCTCAAAATGATGTCCGTCAACCTCAATGCATTTGGCAATACGTGTAACGACATTCCTCTCAACAGAGATTAGTTCGCCTTCCGTAATGTTCGTACATGCATTGACAATACGCTGACGCATGTTGTCAGGCGTTGTCGGTGGATCACGATAGCAAATATCCTTCAACACAGAAAGAAATCCGGGGAAGTCAGATACGGTGGAAGTGCGGGCCATAATATGGTGCTTCGACGACCAATCCATCTGTCATGAAATATGCTATTGAATACCGCTTCAACCGCACGCGAGCTATGTGCCGGACATCCATCATGTTGGAAGTACATCGCCATTCTGTCATGCAGTGAAACATCTTGTAGTAACATCGGTAGAACATTACGTAGGAAATCAGCATACATTGCACCATTTAGATTGCCATCGATAAAATGGGGGCCAATTATCCTTCCTCCCATAATGCCGCACCATACATTAACCGGCCAAAGTCGCTGATGTTCCACTTGTCGCAGCCATCGTGGATTTTCCGTTGCCCAACAGTGCATATTATGCCGGTATACGTTACCGCTGTTGGTGAACGACGCTTCGTCGCTCAATAGAACGCGTGCAAAAAATCTGTCATCGTCCCGTAATTTCTCTTGTGCCCAGTGGCAGAACTGAACAAGACGTTCAAAGTCGTCGCCATGCAATTCCTGGTGCTTAGAAATATGGTATGGGTGCAATCGATGTTGATGTAGCATTCTCAACACCGACGTTTTTGAGATTCCCAAATCTCGCGCAATTTGTCTGCTACTGATGTGCGGATTAGCCGCGACAGCAGCTAAAACACCTACTTGGGCATCATCATTTGTTGCAGGTCGTGGTTGGCGTTTCACACGTGGCTGAACACTTCCTGTTTCCTTAAATAACGTATCTATCCGGCGAACGGTCCAGACACTTGGATGATGTCGTCCAGGATTCCGAGCAGCATAAATAGCACACGCTCATTGGGCATTTTGATCACAATAGCCATACATTAACACGATATCGACCTTTTACGCAATTGGTAAACGGTCCATTTTAACACGGGTAATGTATCACGAAGCAAATACTGTCCGCACTGGCGGAATGTTGCGTGATACCACGTACTTATTTATACGTTTGCGACTATTACAGCGCCATCTATCACAAAGCGAAAAAAGTAGTCCAACTAAGATATTCATATTTCTTTACGTACTACACGAATATGTAATTAAAAATGGGGGTTCCTATTTTGAAAAACGCGTTTGATATCGGTTTGACCTATGGCAGGCCATCTAGGGGGCCAACCATAGCGTCATCTGGTTTCCCTCTTCAAGCTAGACAAGTTTTGTTCTTTGTAGTTTTTTCGTTTGATGCTTATTTCATGAGATATTTGGCCCGGTCACTATCAATGGATGACCCTGTATAAGAAGCAGCAATGTTTTGTAAACCCCAGTTGCATTCTTAAGAGTATGGCAATGACGTTTAGATCACCAATGATTTTCCATTTGTATTCATGATGCCTGACTGAGTCCAAGAGGGCTCTCATATTTGCAAATGTATCCTTCATGTGTACAGCATGACCAACAGGAATAGAAGGAAGACCATTGTTATTGTTACATAGCTTTCAAACTAAGCTAGTAGTAGTGTATAATAGCCTTCATTCAGTTGGATCATGGTTCAAATTCAAAAATTTCATTTATTTTTATTTTATTTATTTATTTATTTATTGTTCCGTGGGACCCAATTAAGGAGAAGTCTCCATGATTATGGAACGAGTCAATACATGAAATTATAACACGATAGTAGAAACAGATAAAATGAAATACAAGAAACGTATTCAGGCGACAATTCGTAAGTTTAAATAAAGAAAATCAACAATGTAAGACTGGAATTTGCTTAATTTTTCAGCTCTTCCAAGAGCTCCTCAACAGAATTGGAGTGAACTATGAGGAAACTCTTCAGTTTAGACCAGGCTCGTCCAAACTGTGCCCCTGGGGCGCCAGCGCCCGCGATCGCCCGCGGCCAGCGCCCCGGGCGAATTCGCGTGTTGCTGCAGTGGCCGAGCCGTGTCGCTTAGCTTGGCCGTGCGGACTGCCTGACCGCCCGCCGCGCCTCGCCATGCCCCTGAACGCGCACTTCGTAAGGACGACAGACCGCCGCGCCAGCAGGCACAAAGCCGTTAGTCAACAGATATCAGGCTACAGTGGATCGAGATGAATGGTTAACAGCAGCAGACAAAAAGAAAGACGAGCGGTGCATCCGCACTTAAATAGTGGGAAATTAATTTCCTTTGTACTGCTATGGAAAATCATGCCAAATGTTTAGTATGTTATCGGAACCTCATGTATTTAAAAAAGCACTCGATTGAACGGCATTTTAATACCTGTCACAAATATCAGTTCGAAAATTTGTCGCAAGAGGAACGCCAGTCAAAGCTTGAGGAACTGAAAGAAAATTTCAAGCAGCATTATAGTGAAGTAAGTGTTTCCTATCGTATGACTCTTTATTATTTATAAAGATGATAAATAAAACTATATTTTATAATCTGACATGTCACTTAGCAATATCAGATTGTCAGCAGCAAGGAACATTCCTTTTCGGTTAATTTTCATATTTTGGTTGCATTAAATCGTGTCGCACAGACTGTTGTGTACATAGTTCCGCGTAGTCAGCGCGTACACAGCTTTCCCAACAGAGCGCGCCTCGCTAAGCACAACAGCGCAGGCGCAGCGCTCGTCCGTCTCCGCACTATGAGATGGCGCTATCTTAGAGACAGACCAAATTCTGCTTCCGCCGATACGCGTATTAATATGTAATGCAGCCAATGAGATTGCTGCTAACGTACAACCTTTTCTCCTCGCGGATCACACTCGCGCAGTGATACCTGAACGAGCGAGTTATTATAACGAGTGTACAGACCTCCGATTAGTCAGTCTGCATCAGTCTGTAGTCAAGTTTAAGTCTGCACCTAATAAGATTGCCATATTCCTGTACATAGCCAGGAAGATAAATGAATAGACACGTTGTCAAGTATCAGAGATATGTGAGAATAAGATTAACGTACAAAGACCAAAGGAACTTCAGATTGTCAACTGTAAACAGCATCCAGAATCAAGTTAAGTAAGGTTTATGATTGCTATTATTTTAATAAATGTGTGTGAAAATTAATCAAGTTCTGTTTAAAGTTGGTCACCGTCAATCTGCTGCTCTAAGCGTGCAAGTGGCATTTCTATCGTCTGACCTAACGGCAGATGATAAACACGCCACGATAAGACCACGAGACATATTGCTGACACTCGCCTACTTCGTTAGAGCGACAAGTCAAATAATCTGATGGTGTGTGTACCCAAGGTCTTACAGTACGCACACCACACAGACATAACAAAAAGTTTCATGTGCGTTATTTTTTGCCTCTTTCTGAAAAGCCGTCACAAACGCTCACTCGGACAGCAAAGAGTCATTAAGAGTCATTCTTTGTTTTTGTATATTTTTGTTTTTATGGATGGGAAAACATATGTTGTAGTTTTGTCTATGTTTTTAATTAAATAAAAAGCAAATATTTTAATAGATAAAAATTTATTATGCGACCACATTTCGCTGTCCTTGCTAGCGTCTAAGGCCGCTTTTCAGAGCAACTGGGGGAAAACGTACCTAAAACCAATCTTTTTTAGTTAGTTTTTTATTTGAATTTCAATGAATGAAACAATTAATTGCTAAATTGACCAAAGTGTTTTAAAAAACAGGATTGTACAAAATTAATTGTATGTTCCTTTTTTGTCGTGGTAGGGGCAGGAAACAGGTGGGCCAAGTTTGCGCGCAAGTTACAAATGCTCGCTGAGAATTGCGAAAGCAGGGAAACCCTTGCGGCTGGGATTGCCTGGTCGACCCAGCGACTTGTATTTGTCCCGCAGACCTCACGGAAAAATTTGAAGCAATAGCTCTTTCGCCTCAAACTGTTGCTCGCCGAGTCGAAGATATGGCCTTAGATATGGAGCAGCAATTAATGGAGAGAGCGGCAAACTTTATTTCACTTTCTATCGCTCTTAACGAGTTCACGGACGTTGCGGACATATCTCAGCTCGTCATGTTCATTCAAGGTGTCGACGACAATCTGCGTGTCACGGAAGAATTTCTCGACCTTATAATACCATTAAAAGACACAACCCCAGGTTTGGATATTTTTCTAGCCGTGGAAAACGTCTTAGAGTCAATGGGTTTAAAATGGGAACGCCTGACCAGTGTAACAACGGATCGAGCCCCTGCCGCCACTCCGGCCGGCTCATTTGCGAATTACAAGAACAGTTTGAAAACAGATTTTTGCAGATAAATGAGCTTCAACCGACCTTAGATATATTTGTTCGCCCGTTTTCCCTTCGGGCAGAGGACGTCTCACAAGTGCTTCAATTAGAGCTGATTGACCCGCAGTGCCATATCCACCTGAATGACCGCTTTCTTATGTGTAAAACTTTGGATGACTTTTACAGCTGTCTTCCACGAGAGAAATATCCTCTTTTGCACAAGCAGACGGCCAAAGTTCTGTCAATGTTTGGTTCCACGTATATTTGTGAGCGCTTTTTCTCTCTTTTAAAGCTTGCTAAAACTGAGAACCGTTCATTACTTGGTGATAAAAATTTAACTAATTCTTTGAGGTTAGCAGTCTCACGGAATATTGTACCAAACCCAGAGAAAATCGTTTCCTCTAAAAAAAAAGTGTAAAATGTTAATTTTCTTCTTTAACAATGTTGACTGTAAGAATTACAGAGCTTTATAACCTTAATTCTATTTTTAATAAGTTTTCAAACTTGGTTAGTTAAAATTATTACGTACAAAACAGCAAACTAAGGTTGCGATTTCTAAACTCTGAAAAGGGATACAAAAAGCGCTAGCACGAAGTATAACAAAAAATATTCACTTGTAACTACTAATAGTAAGAATGAGACTCTATATCCCTTACATAAAATTATTTCTAGAATAGAATATTTTGTTTACGTTGGATTAGACCGCGGGACAGTCCAGCCAGGGCAGAGCAGTGGTGTGCGGTCTCACTCGCTCCGCAGCTCTCTTTCTCCCTCCTACGCCGACACTAGCGACACACGGTCGCGGACGGGGCGCTCAACTACACCGCCCGCCGGGCGCAATTCCTGGATGAGCCTGGTTTAGACTTAAAAGCGTTTGGGCTGCTGCTAAGATTTTTGAGTTCTTGTGGTAGCTTATTGAAAATGGATGCACCAGAATAGTGCACTCCTTACTGCACAAGAGTCAAGGAAGTGCATTCCACATGCAGATTTCATTTCTGCCTAGTGTTAACTGAGTGAAAGCGGCTAACTCTTGGGAATAAGCTAATATTGCTAACAACAAACGACATTAAAGAAAATATATACTGTGAGGGCAATGACAGAATTCCCAGACTATTGAATAGGGGCCGACAAGAGATTCTCGAACTTACACCACATGTAGCTCGAACAGCCCGTTTTTGAGTCGAAAATACCCTTTTCGAATCAGAGGAATTACCCCAAAAAATAACGCCATATGACATAAGCTTATGAAAATATGCGAAGTAGACTACTTTTTGTGTTGAACTGTCACTTATTTCAGATACTGTTTTAACGGTAAATAAAGCAGCATTTAGTTTCTGAACAAGATCCTGAACATGGGCTTTCCACAACAGCTTACTATCTATCCGAACGCCTAGGAACTTGAACTGTTCCGTCTCGCTTATAATACGCCTATTCTGTCTGATCAAAATATCAGTTCTTGTTGAACTGTGAGTTAGAAACTGTAAAAACTGAGTCTTACTGTGATTTAGCATCAAATTATTTTCCACAAGCCACGAACTTATTTCATGAACTACATTATTTGATAATGTTTCAATATTACACACAAGATCCTTCACTACCAAGCTGGTGTCATCAGCAAACAGAAATATTTTTGGATCACCTGTAATATTAGATGGCATATCATTTATGTAAATAAGAAACAGCAGCGGCCCCAGCACCGACCCAAAGCATCAAGCCATTAATGTGCAACAGACAACAAGATTGTTTTTCTTCTCCAAAAAGTGAAGCAGTTCCATGTGACGTTTTCTGTATTGTGAAACTGTGACATCACTTTCGAGAAGATTCTACTGCTGTAGTCGAGACCAAGAATTTCTACTTTCTCCTTTGACAGGTCAAGTTCTCTAATGAGATCATTCAATTCAGCTACAAAAGGACTGTCAAACCAGAAATTCCGCTTTAATTGCAGCATAAACTAAATGAAACTCACAGTTATAGAGACAGAATCTATGTTTATGACTCACAAACAGCTTAAGAGCATTTGTGTTTTGTTATTGGACGGGTATGCCCACTCTGAAAACAAAATCTCCTCCAAACTGAAAATGTTGACTATGAAAATGAAATGTCACTTTACTTCCAAAGCAAGAGCTAATCTGTCATTTTCTTGTGATTTTTTAATTCAACAGATGGAAATATCTAGGAATTAACTATTTTTTAGCCCAAAACATTTTCATTGTTGGCCAGTGTAATTTCCGGAATTATGGAGTCGCCACTCACAGTGACGCAGCCATTATGCGGAACGTAAAAACATAAACTATATTACTGATAAGAATGGCTATAGTGCTGTCACTGTAAACATTCCTTACTAAGCTGATTTGTCTAGACAGCGTGTTAACATTTCGAGCAGTTTGTCTGATTCTGAAAATAATCAAGTACGATTGCCCTTCTTAAGTAACTTCTCCTACCACCTGGCTAGACTCTTTCGAGGGATATACGTGCAAATGATTTTTTTTTTTTTTTGTTGCGAATACCATTATTCAGTACAAGTACGTGCATAACGAGCAGACGACGATCAGGGATAAGTATCGAAATACAGGTGTGTACCTATTGTAGTGCAATGTGTGTCTGGCTGCGTACATTGGCCGAACCGGCAGAACTTCTAAAAAATTCATGAATATCTGTTGAACAAGAAAGGCTAAGTTGAACACATCTCAGCCTTCGCAGGACTTCTTAAGGCTAGTGAACATCCGGCCCCTAAGCTACAGAATTTAAAAATCCTCCACTACGGCCAAGAGGCCGGCCGCGGTGGTCTCGCGGTTCTAGGCGCGCAGTCCGGAACCGTGCGACTGCTACGGTCGCAGGTTCGAATCCTGCCTCGGGCATGGTTGTGCGTGATGTCCTTAGGTTAGTTAGGTTTAAGTAGTTCTAAGTTCTAGGGGACTAATGACCACAGCAGTTGAGTCCCATAGTGCTCAGAGCCACCATTTGAACGGCCAAGAGGGTAAAAAACTAAATATTTTGGAAGAAATGGAAATAGCCAAACGCGTAAAAGAAAAGAAAATAGCAGATGAAGACTACTAAACGGTCAATTGGCCGGAAAGAATCAAATATACTTTGATACTAAGAGATCATTATTCTTACGTAAGTAGTTAACGCCTGTCTATCACTCTTTTGGCGGGGGGGGGGGGGGGGGGGGGGGGGGGGGGGTGGAGTGCACCTCGTACTTTTTTTTCTTCTTCAAGTCTGCTGGTTTGTTGACTATATACGTTCATACTTTACCTTATGAGTTACGCGTTTTGGTCTGCGATATATACGTGATACTGGCCTATTTGCAGTCCTACATTTTGCATTCTTTTTTCTCTCTACTTTTTTCCTATTTTACATTCTTAGTGTCATGTGCTTTACTGAAATGTTTTTGAGACTTACGTCAACATTCAGGTGTTATCGTGAGACACGTTTGCAGTATACCTGTGTCCTATTTTTACACTTGCAGAGATGCAGGTGTGCAATATAGACGTATTCCGCTTAATTCACTAAAAATTATTTCCAAAGATTCTTCATACTTTTTACTCTCCCTCGCTAGTATAGTATATACTTTATAAATTTTTAACTTTTAAATCGTTGCTCATCCCTGTTCCTTTTAGAACCCACTTATATAAGCATATTATTTAGATTTTAATACTGAATTTTATTAATTTTCCAAAGTTCGTTTCTGCAATTCATCCCTACATTTGGCTATCCTAATTCTCTTCAAAAAATGGTTCAAATGGCTCTGAGCACTATGAGACTTAACATCTATGGTCATCAGTCCCCTAGAACTTAGAACTACTTAAACCTAACTAACCTAAGGACATCACACAACACCCAGCCATCACGAGGCAGAGAAAATCCCTGACCCCGCCGGGAATCGAACCCGGGAACCCGGGCGTGGGAAGCGAGAACGCTACCGTACGACCACGAGATGCGGGCCCTAATTCTCTTCCCATGGCGCCATCTGCTGTGAGCGGCGCCCTTTAGTTATACATCTCTCTTATTCCAACACCCAGAACATGCGCAACTGCATATCTTACATGTTTACATTTTGTGATCCATTTCTGTCGACCTGACCCAGTTTGATGTTTTCTCAACTGCGTCATACGTTCTACAAGGTAATCTACTGCTTCCTTATTTTTCTGTGTATAGATGAGAGGCGTAAGTAGATTACTCGCCTTGAATGCCATTTTGGCTACCTTTTAGTTCGTTTTATTTTAATTGAGTGCGGTGCGAAGTCTCTTAAAACTCGACAAGGGCAACAGCCTACTACGGTCTTTTATACAGGGCAGAGAAAAATTGTGTCATGAAATTTTAATCCTGGATAGCTGACGCCATTTCTAATCTTGTGTAGGCTGACAACTGTGGAAACGTGGTGCCACGCGCTTCGATTGGCCGTGGGAGTGTCCTGTTGTTGTTCGTCGGTTGATGGCAGCGCAATGGTTGTCGGTTCACACATACAAACAACCCTCGCCCTGTCACTGCCTCAACATGATACGCACACATTTCAAATAGGTGTTGCTGTTTGTCTCCATCTCATGTCAGAGGCATTCACACGTAAGCTTCGCCTCGGAGCAGACACACATCACCTGCGATGTAGTCATACAGTGAGCATGGTGGTACAGTATTCATTTGAAGAACAACAAGATATGGTTTTTATTTATGGACTAGAAGTATTGGGTCAAGGGACGTTCTGGCACACTGTGCATTGTTGCTAAATGTATCCAAGATGGTGGCGATGATGTCATCCAAGATGGTGGCATGTGGACTTGGCAACAGCGCATGACCTCATCCAAGATGGCTGATTTTGGTGGCAAGTTTGAATTTTGGCGGGAATGTGCCACGCCCCCTTGCCCAGAAAAAATGGCAGGAAGTTCAAACTCCAAAAGGATAATGCATCACACAACAGTTATCTCTAGTAAGCAAAGAAAATCATGGGAAGATAGCTCACTTGGCCTACCTCCACTAACCTGTTACCCGACCTATGAACTTGTGGGAAGTTTGAATTTTGGCAGTAAACAAAGGTCATTTCACCTATCTCTACTAAGCTAAGAAAATGGCGCCAAAGGAAGGACACTTGTACTAACCTCAGTCGTCCGACCGCCACCTCCTCCTAAGGATTTGTGGAAAAAAGGACTTTCAGATAAGTCTTTATTTAAACAATTTCATGAAGGTGTCTTCACCACGAGGTACAGAGTCCAACTGACTTAGTTCACATCTCCAACATCAAAGGCGCTCTCATCTGTGACATAATCCAAGATGGCAGCAAACAGTGTGTTCGCCGCGAGGTCTGGACTCAAACTGACTTAGTACACAGTACCGGAACCAGAGGGCGCCACCGTGACGTCAGGTGATGACGCAAGCACCGTAATCCAAGGCGGTGGCAAACAGAGTGTTCACCACAAGGCCTAGTACATATTGACACCACCAGAGAGCGCTACCATGGACTTGGAATGAATTTTTGCGAGTGCCACGCACTCCTGGACATGGAAGGAAATAGTTAAAGTCTCCACCACGATCCTCAACCGACCGCCATGTCCCCTTAGCAACCCATGTCGACGGGCTAACGTGCACTGACGTGTACTAACATGCAGAGTGCATGATATCATTCAAGATGGTGGGGTGAAATTGCGGGAAAACGACTCTACCTATGTCAAACATGTATTTATTATATTGCAAGCTATGTCTCCCCAACGACATCTAGACTCCAGCTGACCTAGTACAGATTACTGCCACCAGAGGATACTGTCATCCCTCCAATGACCTAATCCCAGATGGTGGTCTGTAGGGGGAAAATGGCGCGAAAATGACTCAGGCTGCGTTGGGCTGCTGGGGAGAGTAAGGAAGGAGTGCACTCTATTTAGTTTGGAACATTTTATTTAGGGATCCAGTACATTTATCACACTGACGCAAAACTCTCGCCCTGATGTGCTTGGGATCACAATACACAGCCTGCAGACACGCAAACAACTCCTAATCTTCCGAAGTAATTACAGTACAGACCTGCAAACTGCTTCTAAACAATGCAGCACAGTGATGTGTAGACATGCTCAGTACTCGTAAAGCGTCCAAATAGTGAATGGCACAGTCCACAGGAATGCTCGCAAAATAATGCAATCAACACGTGCAAGGAACTCCCCCCCCCCCCCCCCCCCCCCACACACACACACACCCTGTCCACCGGACCACGGAGTGATGCGGTCGTCAGCTGTCAAACCACGCACAGATGCCCACAAACATGAAGTGGCGATATCCCTTTCATACTTGATTTCTGAGTAATTCTTATCAAAATACGTGCTGACGTGATCAGACGGGAGCGCAGCCGCGAGCCGCCGCCAAACGCAGATGAAAGTTGCATCTAGGCGCTGTTGATGAAGCGATCGGATGGGAGCGATGACTTATTTACAGAGCGCACACGCTCCAAGCTGCGCTGTGCGTGTGGGTTCCTCTCTACCCTCCCTCTAACTGCGGCCCAGCGAAGATGCTGCAGAAATCCGTTCCAGAATATCCAAAACGTTTTCTCCTTAGCCATTATAACGGACCATGCATGGCGTGTGGCTGACGCATCGCCGCGCATAGCTACTTACCATCGCAAGCACATCTAGCAACATTCTCAATGCTATACCGAAGCCACATTGCTATATAAAATAATAACCAAGTCGAACTCTAGTAAATTGCATAGTGTCCCAGCAATAATTAAGGTGTGCTTTTGTAGGAGTTTTCGTGTTGTCTCAGCTTGTATGCACGGAAATTCTTCCTCTGACAGAGCTTCTTAACGAAAATAACGCAGAATAACACTGAATGCATTATTCCTCGTGGACCTAACTCCATAATGGTCTACCCTTCCTGCTCTCAATATACGCAAATGTTCTCCCCACTATGTAGACGGTCCTATATCCCAGCACAAAGGATGTGAATGAATCGAGCATAATTATTGGCTCTTATCGAATTTCCTCATCGAATTACTGATGCCGCCGGTATCGAAGCACTGTCTGTCTCTTCTTTCTCAGACTTTCAGCGGTAAAATTATTTTGCACAGATTGCTATAGTGCTTTGACAGTTAAACCCATAAACTTGTCTATAGATCATCAAATACATACCAAACTAACAAGGATATTGGAAGCCAGTAACATATCTACCAGTGTAACTACAATTAAATACTACGATTGCTGCTACAGTCTGACACCGATCGATGTATAGTTAATGTCTTCTCTTGACGGCGGTGCTTCTGGAACAAATCTCATTATCTATAGCACACGTAATTTTCCACATAAAAAAATCTCTCGCCGTTATCGATGTGCTGAATCTATACATCCCTCACGATAGGGCACACAGTCATCCTCTCTAGTCATGCAGCAACATAAACCATACTAACTTTACAATGCAATACACACAAATTTTACACAACATAAGCCACGGTAACTTTACAGTGCAATATATACACATTTTACACAAACAGTGCAGTTACCTTTTACATCTGTACAGCACACGAAAAAATTGTGGTATGCCTACACTCACACAGGCTATATATCACGATGCTCCCCAGTCCTAGGAAAGCACCATCAGCCTTTTCTTTCTTTCTACAGACGTGACATTCAGGACCACACAAAATTATCCCTTTTACATCAGAGCACCCTCAGCGGACCAAAGTCGCTCTCAGAACTCTTCTACAAATTCGAGATCGTTTCCCCTCAGCACAAACTCGTTGCTCTTTCTGCTCCGAACCTACTCACTTTTCTACAGACATCACCAGACTCGGGGATTACAAGAACATACGTATTTTCGCATGGTTCACAATAATATTATAACATTTTTGCGGTACTTCTCGATATCAAGCACTAGGCGTCCTCCTACCGATCGCTAGCGCAACATAATTCCCAAGATGTAGAATGGAAATTATTTCTCTACAAACCCCAAACTTTAGCGAGGTCCAGCGTACTGTAAACCACTGAGTAATTAGAACTCGGAAAGCTCTATTCATTCATGAGACATGGAGTGTAGCGGTCTTCTTCTGATAAGTTGCATATTAATTCGGTGACAATGCTGCAGGGCGGGTTGGTCAATGACAGTGTGAAGATGGTCTTTTACCCTAAGATGGCAAGATGCTCTGTGACCCCCATACGCAGAGAGTTGGATCATAAATTAAGTACTATGCTCGAGGTCTTAGAAATATGTAGAGCACCGTCTGGTATACTTTGATGATTTATGTGTTCGAGAATTAACTGTGAAAGGGGGTGCTGAGCGGCCATATATCCATGTTCGTAACGATACTCGCAAAGTAGAGAACGGATTGTTTAGCTACGACACTGAAATTGGGGAAACATGCTGTCACATGATTGGCCGGTGTTGGAGTTAATGTAAAATTCTTCGCGCTATCAAGTGTGTTGCTTAATATTACAATACATCGGCGGTGTCTTTTCCATCACATCCGTGCGTTGGTGCGCTGATGGTTACCACATAATGAATGAATGAGATCACTTGTTTGAGTTGGGGAAGAAGTTTTGTGGATGGGTGACAACTTCTGGGGGTTGTTAGCTGCTACACAGCGATCGCATACATGAGTGCAAAAATAGAAATAACTCGAAATGAAACACGGAGCCATCATCTATTCCGTCACTGTGACATATGAGTTTAAATGTAGAGGTCATCAGTCATTTTCGGACGGTACTTTGGAAAGTTTCCACAACGCTGCCAAACTGTTCTAGTTTGCTTATGTTGTAACTATCTTTTATTTAAAAATCATCCAGTGTTATGCTATACACTGTAAGAATATGATTTACACCGAGCGATGTCTAGTTTTCTGTGAGAGGTCGTGGATCAGTGCGTCTTAATGTCAGTTTAGAATCTGACACAGACCTCTAAGTCGTGACAGAAAAGTAAAAGTTTGGCAATGTACAAAAGCGTGTTAGAAAACAGTGTTTGAATCAGGACCAGAGGGAGCGTCTCATACGATAATTCGCTTAGAGTGTAGGTGATCAAACTTTAACGTGGTCTCTGCCCTGTTTGTATATTTAGTATGATCATGTCCACATAGGCAGCTGCAGTTTGAGGTGTGGGACTTGGTGAACGGTTAGGAATGCCTGGATAGTTGCACGCTACACTATTCTGGGGAAGTATTGTGAAATCTCTTTCTTTGCGCTGGAGGCCGACCACAGCTATACGTCATTGCGCCCGAATCGACGACTAGGTGACTTGTAAATAGGATGAGCTTCTATAGTTCGTAATTTTTCTATTTGGCGCGGGTACAGAATAACAAATGGTTCAAATGGCTCTGAGCACTACGGGACTCAACTTCTGAGGTCATTAGTCCCCTGGAACTTAGAACTAGTTAAACATAACTAACCTAAGAACATCAGAAACACCCATGCCCGATGCAGGATTCGAACCTGCGACCGTAGCAGTCGCGCGGTTCCGGACTCAGCGGCTAGAACCGCTAGACCACCGCGGCCGGCGTTGTTGCAGTAACTCAGCTCGATCTGTTTTTGCGTCGGTTGCAGAAGGTATTGGATACGTCTTTCTCCGACTTCTGCTCAATTCGGACTTAAATTGGAACGAGCACTTGTGGAAAGCTGTACAAATGGAGAAATGGGTGCGACTGCAAGATGTGTAGGGTGTGATTAAAACCATATTGTAATTTTTATTCTAGCAGACAGGTTCGAGGAAGGTGACTCGTTTAGAGATATGAGAGTGAGTGAAATATGATTGACTTGTGGGTGTGAGCCTATGCAAGTATGTATCTGAATGGACGTAATTTCTAAAACATAGAATATCGCTAGAGATCTGGGAAGTTAGTGTATATTTTTCTTGTTACGACCTCAATCAGCACATCATCTACTACTACTGTCTGTCATCGCCTATAACTCGGTGGATATATCGCGGAACCTCTGATAAGATGTCGAGACAGAGTGCGTTACAAATACTAAAGAATTATCTAGGTGGGTGCGGTGTGATGGAGTCGCAAATACCACGTACATACCACGTTCCTTAGCCGAATCACTTTCAAAGTTCAGTGATTTTATCCCGAGGTTGCATCGTTGGCTGTTAATAGACACATTTCTACGATCACCGTCACGGGATTTGTCCGGAAAACACCACCTCATTCAGAGGTAATGTCGTACGTCGATTCGTAATGCGCCTTTAAGAATCAACAGAGATACTTGTGTGCACCTGTAGAACCAAGACTGATTGTGACAGTGATATGCAGTAGTTGTTGGGATCGTGTTTTTTCTTCAACATCTGCTCGATTACGTCTATGACACGGTGGTATGATTCGCAGGAAGAACGCAAGAGACATGCACACCCATCGTTCATTTTGGATCAGTATTATTTCGTATCGTATGCATCCAGTTATTGATAAGGTAAAATTATATTTAGTATTAGTGCTGGGTGTGTGATATGTTCGCATTTGAGCATCAAGTTTATAAAGTATATGTGTTTGTAGTGTTGTAGGGAGGGTATGGATTTGACTTGGAGTACTGTGATAGCGAAGGGAAGAGTATGTCTAGTCGTAAAGAAGGTACAGGTATTTCCAGAGCCACAGCAGTCAACAGAGTGTATTTCCCATACTTCGCTCATTGCTGAATACCGTTCAGTTGAGACCGCGATCGTAAAATTTAATTGTAAGTATAATGATAAACATATATGCGACCGGTTTTCCGGAATGAATCCGTGTATGAAAAGTCCATGGTGGTAATGATTCACGTTTCCTGTTAACAGCAGCATCTGTACGAATGTAGAGTTCTGTTGGATTGTAGGAATGTATGTGAGTTAACTTTGCCCTTGTCTAGACGGCCAGATAGCGAACTAATACTTAGTATGTGTTGGGTGGCTTTCGTGATCAAGTGGAACTTTGAGAAGATGGTACGACTGCGATGGAGTGTTATCCCCGCCCACGTAAATTGTTCGATTGACTGTTTGTGTACATTTCGCGTCTTTATTTAGATGAGAGAAGATCGAATGTGGTGTGTGGAAGATACGTTTGCCTGTTCTCTAGACATGGGAAGGACCTTAGTTGGTGTGTAATTATATGGATCATTTGGAATATGTTAGATCAGCGAGATCGGTATTCACGGTTGGAAATATTATTTTTCATATGTTTGTTTCTAGTTACTCAGTGGTCTAGAGGGACGCTCCACGTAAAGTTTCGTTTTTGTAGAGAAATGATTTCGAGTCTATATGTCGGAAATTATGTTGCGTTAGCTATCTGGAGGCTAGTGCTGTGTATTTGATATCGAGAAGTATAGCGAAAATGGTATAATATTATGGCAAAAATACGTGTGTTCTTGTAATCCCCGAGTCTGGAGATGTGCATAGAAAAGCGAGCAGGCAAGGAAGCAGAGACAGTAACGCATTTGTGTCGAGGTGAAAGGATCGCTAATTTGTACAACAGATCTGAGAGTGACTTTGATTGAGTGAGGACTTTCTGATGTAAAAGGGGTGATTTTGTATGATGGGGGATGTGAACTGTATGTTTATTAGATCGACAAGGTACTCGGTGATATGTTGCTGTGATGGTGATCAGTTTCACGCTCCAATATTCTTGCGAGTCTCGTATGTATTTGATGACCTGTAGACAAATTTGTGATGTTTAGTTGTCGGTGCAAAATGGTGATCAGAGTAAAATACTTTATTACGCTGAATGTCACGTCTGTATAAAGAAAGAACAGGATGGCAGTGTTTCCCTAGGACCGGGGGAGCATCGTGACATATAGCCAGTGTGAGTGTGGGCATACCATAATTTTTTGCGGGTGCTGTACGGATATAAAAGTTAACTGCACTGTTTGTCTAAAATGTGAATATATTGTATTGTAAAGTTACTGTCGCTTACACTGTGTAAACTGTGTATATATATATTGCAGTGTAAAGATAATGTGGTTTATGTTATGGCATGACTAGAGAGGATGACTGTGTGTCCTATCGTGAGGGACGTATAGATTGAGCAGGTCGATAACGATGAGGGTATGAGTGAGAATTTTTAAGTGGGAAATTATATTCGCTATAGATACTGAAGTAAAGTCGCCAAGAGTACGCGTACATTGATTGGTGTAAGACTGTAGCAGGAATAGTAACATTTAATTGTAGATAGAGTTGTAAATATGTTCCTGGCTTGCAATATTCTTGTGACTCTGGTGAGTATTTGATAATGGGGAGACAATTTCGCGGGTTTAACTGTTAAAGCAATTTAGCGATATGAGTAATATAACGCCTGAAAGCACCAGAAAGAATAGGTAGATGGTGCTTCGATACCAGCTGCGTAAGTAATTCGGCGTGTAAATTCGATGAGAATGCTCTATTGATTGTGGTGGGATATGGGAGGAAACATTTGCGTTTGTTGAAATCTGGAGGGGACAGTCGTCAGGAGCGCTGGGATAAGTGCATTCGATGTGATTTTCGTAAGGAAGTTCTGTTAGAGTAGGAATTTCCGTGCATACGAGCTGGGACATATAGAAGCTAGCGTTAACTATTTCCGGGAGAATATAAAATTCCAGAGAGGTCGAGTTGGCTATTTTTTTTTTTTTTACAAAGCAATGTGCTGTAAGAATAACCTTGAGAAAGTTTTAGATGGTGAGTCGTCACGCAGACGTTTTGCAGTGAGGCAAGAGCCATGCTGGGTAGGTAAGTGTGGTTAAACGTGTGTGTGTGTGTGTGTGTGTCAACACGCGCTGTGCTATTCTGCCTTCAATGGCAAAGACAAGTGGCACCTGGATGTGCCTGGCATATGAGACTGGCGTGAGTGCGGCTTGGCATGCAACTTTCACCAGTGTTTGACGATGCCAGTTCGAGGCGATGATGGAGCGCGCGCACGCGCGAGACCCGAGCTGCTGCTGCCTCACTTCGCGAGGATGGTGGCGCACGCGGACCAGCTTCACCTGCGTCATTGACGGCCTATACGTGAACATGTGTTTGGATAGGAATTTCACAGGTGTGAAGTATGAAAGCGGCTGTTGCCACCTCATGTTTGCGGAAGCCGAGCAGGGACCTGTGCTCGGTTTGACAGCTGACGGGCGTGTGACTTCGCAGGAGCAGGTTGTGGCGGAGAGTGCTTCTGCGCTTCTATGGCATTATTTTGCGAGCGGCCCCTGTAGGCTGTGCTACGCGTTATTTGGGCAGTTTACGAGTGCTGAGCGTGTGTGCAGATATGTGTACTGCATTATTTAGGAGCAGTTTGCTATTGTGTACTGAAATTAGGAGTTGTTTACGTGTCTGTGGGTTGTGCAACATGACCCCAGGGACATCTGAGTGGGCGTTTTGTGATAGTATGATAAATATACTCGATGCTTAAATAAAATATTCCAAAATAAATAGAGTGCAGTCCTTCCTTCCTCTCCCCAGCAGCCCAGTACAGTCTGAGTGATTTTCGTGCCATTTTCCCCCTACAGATTGCCGTCTTGGATTACATCGCAGGATGGATGGTGGCACACTCTGGTGACAGTATTGTGTACTAAGCCAGTTGGAGTCTAGATCTCGTGGTGGTAACACTGCCTGCAAAATAAAGACTTGCGCCCAGAGTCGATTTCCCGCCATTTACCTACCACGATCTTGGCTTACGTCATGAAACGGATGACAGCGCCCTCTGCTTGTGGTACTGAGTACTAGCTTCAGGCCTTGTGGTGAACACATTGGCTGCAAAATAAAGACTCGTGTCCAGAGTCGTTTTGCTGCCATTTACCCCCACCATCTTGGTTTACGTCAAGAAACGGATGACAGCACCGAGCCAGGTTAATAATTGGCTCCTTTTACCGACCTCCCGACTCAGCAGCATTAGTGGCAGAACAACTGAGAGAAAATTTGGAATACATTTCACATAAATTTTCTCAGCATATTATAGTCTTAGGTTGAGTTTTCAATTTACCAGATATAGACTGGGACACTCAGATGTTTAGGACGGGTGGTAGGGACAGAGCATCGAGTGACATTATACTGAGTGCACTATCCGAAAATTACCTCGAGCAATTAAACAGAGAACCGACTCGTGGAGATAACATCTTGGACCTACTGATAACAAACAGACCCGAACTTTTCGACTCTTAAGTGCAGAACAGGGAATCAGTGATCATAAGGCCGTTGCAGCATCCCTGAATATGGAAGTTGATAGGAATATAAAAAAAGGGAGGAAAGTTTATCTGTTTAGCAAGAGTAATAGAAGGCAGATTTCAGACTACCTAACAGATCAAAACGAAAATTTCTGTTCCGACACTGACAATGTTGAGTGTTTATGGAAAAAGTTTAAGGCAATTGTAAAATGCGTTTTAGACAGGTACGTGCCGAGTAAAACTGTGAGGGACGGGAAAAAAACCCACCGTGGTTCAACAACAAAGTTAGGAAACTACTGCGAAAGCAAATAGAGCTTCACTTCAAGTTTAAACGCAGCCAAAACCTCTCAGACAAACACAAGCTAAACGATGTCAAAGTTAGCGTAAGGAGGGCTATGCGTGAAGCGTTCAGTGAATTCGAAAGTAAAATTCTATGTACCGACTTGACAGAAAATCCTAGGAAGTTCTGGTCTTACGTTAAATCTGTATGTGGCTCGAAACAGCATATCCAGACACTCCAGGATGATGATGGCATTGAAACAGAGGATGACACGCGTAAAGCTGAAATACTAAACACCTTTTTCCAAAGCTGTTTCACAGAGGAAGAGAAGTGGCCGTGCGGTTAAAGGCGCTGCAGTCTGGAACCGCAAGACCGCTACGGTCGCAGGTTCGAATCCTGCCTCGGGCATGGATGTTTGTGATGTCCTTAGGTTAGTTAGGTTTAACTAGTTCTAAGTTCTAGGGGCTAATGACCTCAGCAGTTGAGTCCCATAGTGCTCAGAGCCATTTGAACCATTTGAACAGAGGAAGACCGCACTGCAGTTCCTTCTCTAAATCCTCGCACAAACGAAAAAATGGCTGACACCGAAATAAGTGTCCAAGGAATAGAAAAGCAACTGAAATCACTCAACAGAGGAAAGTCCACTGGACCTGACGGGATACCAATTCGATTCTACACAGAGTACGCGAAAGAACTTGCCCCTCTTCTAACAGCCGTGTACCTCAAGTATCTAGAGGAACGTAAGGTTCCAAATGATTGGAAAAGAGCACAGGTAGTCCCAGTCTTCAAGAAGGGTCGTCGAGCAGATGCGCAAAACTATAGACCTATATCTCTGACGTCGATCTGTTGTAGAATATTAGAACATGTTTTTTGCTCGCGTATCATGTCGTTTTTGGAAACCCAGAATCTACTCTGTAGGAATCAACATGGATTCCAGAAACAGCGATCGTGTGAGACCCAACTCGCCTTATTTGTTCATGAGACCCAGAAAATATTAGATACAGGATCCCAGGTAGATGCTATTTTCCTTGACTTGCGGAAGGCTTTCGATACAGTTCCGCACTGACGCCTGATAAACAAAGTAAGAGCCTACGGAATATCAGACCAGCTGTGTGGCTGGATTGAAGAGTTTTTAGCAAACAGAACACAGAATGTTGTTATCAATGGAGAGACGTCTACAGACGTTAAGGTAACCTCTGGCGTGCCACAGGGGAGTGTTATGGGACCATTGCTTTTCACAATATATATAAATGACCTAGTAGATAGTGTCGAAAGTTCCATGCGGCTTTTCGCGGATGATGCTGTAGTATACAGTGAAGTTGCAGCATTAGAAAATTGTAGCGAAATGCAGGAAGATCTGCAGCGGATAGGCACTTGGTGCAGGGAGTGGCAACTGACCCTTAACATAGACAAATGTAATGTATTGCGAATACATAGAAAGAAGGATCCTTTATTGTATGATTATACGATAGCGGAAGAAACACTGGTAGCAGTTACTTCTGTAAAATATCTGGGAGTATGCGTGCGGAACGATTTGAAGTGGAATGATCATATAAAATTAATTGTTGGTAAGGTGGGTACCGGGTTGAGATTCATTGGGAAAGTCCTTAGAAAATGTAGTCCATCAACAAAGGACGTGGCTTACAAAACACTCGTTCGACCTATACTTGAGTATTGCTCATCAGTGTGGCATCCGTACCAGATCGGGTTGACGGAGGAGATAGAGAAAACCCAAAGAAGAGCGGCGTTTTTCGTCACAGGGTTATTTGGTAACCGTGATAGCGTTACAGAGATGTTTATCAAACTCAAGTGGCAGGCTCTGCAAGAGAGGCGCTCTGCATCGCGGTGTAGCTTGCTCGCCAGGTTTCGAGAGGGTGCGTTTCTGGATGAGGTATCGAATATATTGCTTCCCCCTACTTACACCTCCCGAGGAGATCACGAATGTAAAATCAGAGAGATTCGAGTGCGCACGGAGGCTTTCAGACAGTCGTTCTTCCCGCGAACCATACGCGACTGGAACAGAAAAGGGAGGTAATGACAGTGGCACGTAAAGTGCCCTCCGCCACACACCATTGGGTTGCTTGCGGAGTATAAATGTAGATTTAGATGTAGATGTAGATGCTGGTGGTACTGAGTGCTAGACTTCATGGAGAACACACTGTTTGACGCCATCATGGATAACTGTACTTGCGTCATCACTTGACGTCACGGTGGCGTCCTCTGACGGCGACGAAATGTACTATGCCAGTTGGGCTTTGGAGCTGGTGGTCTACACACTGGGTGCCACCATCTTGGATTATGGTACTTGCGTCATCACGCCATGAGAGTGCCCTTTGTCGGTGGTACTGAGTACTAAGGCAGTTGGACTCTGGAATCAGTGACGATTACACTACGTGGTGGTGCTGCCTCTAATTGTTTGAATAAAGACTGGTGTATGATTTCGACAGTTGACGATTAGCAAGCATGTTTACAGGGTCTTTTAGATGGATTATCATTTAGACAATTTACGAGTTGTTTGGCTCTCTGGACGTAAATGTATTGCATTATTTACGAGTGGTTCGCATGTCTGTAGGCTGTGCAATGCGGTATTTTTGACGGTTTACAATTAGTAAACTTGTGTGTAGAGCCTTACACATGAGTTATGGAGGTGTACTTTGCATGTCTGTATGCTGTGGGACATGTCAGAGCGTGGGTTCTGTGATAAATATACTCCATCCCTAAATAAATTGCTCGAAAATAAATAAAGTATACTCCTTCCTCTCTCCATCAGCCTAGTGCAGCCCTAGTCCTTTTACCACCCGCCCCTAGGAAGAGGTGGCAGCCTGGTGACTTAGGTTAGTGGTGGTGGTGAGATTCATTTGCAAAAATTTTCTTAGGTTGGTAGCGAAAGCCCAAGTGACCTTTCTTTACTGCCAGAATTCAAACTTGGCGCCAGTTCCTAGGAGGAGGTGGTGGTGGTTGGGTGGCTGAGGTTATTACATGTGTCTTTTCTTTCCCACAATTTTCTTAGGTTGGTAGCGAAAGTGCAAGTGACCTATCTTCTCGCGATTTTCTTAGGTATGACGCATAATCCTGCTGGAATTTGAACTTTGCGCCATTTTTCTGGGTGAGGGGGGCGGGGCGTGGCACTTTCCCGTCAAAATTCAAACTTCCTGCCAAAATCTGCCATCTTGATTGACGTCATCGCCGCCATATAGGATGACGTCATCACCTCCATCTTGGATAACGGTACTTTGGTGTGGTGCCAGCCTAGCCCCAATACTGACGTCTGCCTATGAAACAGAGGACCTAGGGATGTTTAGGAGTGTGGAAATCCCGCGTACAGACGTATGACACAAGTGACACCCAACCACCTGACCACTGTCGAAGTGCCTCATTCTGCTCTCTCACAATGTCTGTTGACTACCGAGATCACTGATAGGGTATACATGTCAGTAGGTGGCAGCACAATGCACCTAATATGAAAAACATATGTTTTTGGGAGTGTCCGGATACTTTTGATCAAATAGTGTATATATAGAGCATGTGTCGCCACGTGTCTTGCTTTACTTTCCAACTTCTCTTGAGGTTTATTATGATTTAATTCTTGACATTATGATAAATTACACTTCAGATGTAAGCTCGTTTTTTCCACATGTGAAGAGAAGAGTAGCTATTTTGTAACTTTCTAAAATGTTCCGTCAAACTTGATTATAGCTGCTACACAACCAAACGTCGTCCAGTAAAACAGTTATCATGACAACTCCTCAAAGATATTACTGTCCATTAATCTTCGTAATTCTTTCGCGTATAGCTACGAATACTTTTAACTTCGATTATTTCTTGATATAAGTCGCAAAAGAATACTTATTACGTTTTCAACTTGTTATTCCGTTCAAATACGAGTGCGTGAATAAAAATTGAATTCTGAATATATCTGCAGTCAGTAACTTTCAGTTCAGTGCTTTCACAGTTGCTATTCAGACTCTGTACAGGGACTGAATAAAAATATGGAAACATCTCGACAAACCGATGCTTGAAGATAAACGCATATGCTAGCCAAGTCTGCAGGTTTCGCTGTTGTAGTTGTGTCTGACTACGAAAGGCACCTGTGCAGTGTTCTCAATACGTAGCAAATATCAGTCGTGGTAAGAGCAGTGTTTCGTGTAATTTTGACGGCATTGTGTCGAACCCAAGAGAATTATAACGTGGGAAAACTGCTGGTTCAAACGGTTCAAATGGCTCTGAGCACTATGGGACTTAACATCTGAGGTCATCAGTCCCCTAGAACTTAGAACAAGTTAAACCTAACTAACCTTAGGAAATCACGCACATCCATTCCCGAGGCAGGACTCGAACCTGCGACCGTAGCGGTAGCGCGGTTCCAGAGTGAAGCGCAAACCGCCGGTGCTCGTGTGCTGGGCGGTTCCGTATCCAAGGTAGCACAAGAGTTTGATGTTTCAAGAGGCACTGTATCTCATCGTGAAGAGGATTGTGACGAAAAATATTTTGACAGCTGCCAAAAGTCACTGTAGAACTTTATATCGCATTCGTGAACACTTTCAAAAGGAAAACAACACGAAGGGGGTTCCAGAAGCAGGGAATTGTAGGGCGATCTGGAATTACAAAACTACTCATCAGTGATGCGAACGCGGTGCCGAAGCCATAAGACATCGACTACAAAGCAATGAAAGATTTGGTCGGACTAGTCTTGTGTCACGCTGTTTCCAACTTCTGGCCGAGTTTACGCCCCAAGACTGAAACATGGAGGAAGTTCGTTGTAGATTTGGGCAGACATACTGTGGCATCCCATGGACCTTTTGATTATTTTCCAAGGTCGCATTGCTGCCAAGGATTATGTGACCATTTAGGCTGATCAGTTCCTTCTAAAGCATTACAAGTTTATGTATGTGAAATATACGTATGGAGCACTCGAACATGTAAAAGAAATCAGTGACTGTAAATTTATTTGAGGGGATATATGGTATTTTTTTCTTTTCTCTCTTTTGAAATAACCTGAACTGTCAAATCTGAGAAGTTGTTTTATTGTATCGTGGCCTGAGACTGTTATTAACCAGCCACATTTCCACAGATAGCCAGAATACATACTATCATTTTTTTTGACAGATGAAACTAGCTGTTTTCTATTTTTCCTTCCTTATATTTGCTCATTTTTCTTGTCTGTTTGCGAGCTGTGAACAGGAAAGTGGCTATGTTCAACTACTGGGCCTAAACAGATTATATTGTGATCTTAGTGCAGACTGTATTCATTTAAAAACAATCTAACCCTCCTATAAACGAAATGACACAATTTCAGAGACTTTGCTAGTCTCATATAGATATGATTTTACGAATATAGACTGAAGTAGCAAGCGAAAATTTGTAACAATGCTGGGAATCGAACCCTGTTCTCCTGCTTACTAAGCAGGGGTGATGACTGCCAAGCCACCTTAGCGCAGCTGCACGGAATACCCTGGCATGCCTCCCTCCCGAGACCAATAAAGTGTCTGAAACTGTGTCATTTCATTTGTATGACTACCTGCACCTAGATTTCAAGATGGACCCCCTTTTACTGTCTATGCTGGGGTGCTATCCCAGAACATGGAGAGGCTCTTCAGTTCTGTTTGTTTGTAAGGGGAGTTTAAAGTAGACTGGGGTAGCACTGAGAATTTGGATCAAGGAGGGAGGTGTACCAAAGTAATCCGTGCGGTTATCTCAACTGCTGTGCCAAGATGGCTAAGGAGTTAGGGCACCTGCGTTGTAACCAGGAGACATAAAATTAACCTTCCTAGTTGCTCGCATAATCAGTACAGTTTTCCATGTATTTCTCTATTTTTACAGTGGCAACGTCGGAAAGACTGAGGACGGATTGTTCGGTGGAATAACGACGGGCCACTTTACATTTATTCCTTATTACACAGCAGAGCCACACTGATATTTATTTGCAGATCGTTTTCTCATTCTCGCGTACATTTTCACGTAATTATTTTGACAGACTGATCGGTCATCTATCAGCGAACAATGATGCCGACAAGCGCCCCAATGGTCTGATGTCCACAGGCCAACAATTTAATTTTGACGATGGATTATTTCATAAATGCATGCTAAGTTATAATCATTCGGGATTTTACAGAATTTTGTCTAAAAAGAGACTAACTTTTATTCATCGTCATTCGAGCCTTCTCTTTCTCGTCTCGATATTCGAGTAAAGCAAAATTTCTTGGCACTCATAGTATCTTCATAGCGTGACTTACTGAGAAATTTTTTATTGAAATATCTCAGTCTTTAAAGAGGGGAAGACGAACGCTTCACTTCCCGTAGTATAAGGAGCAATCAACGAATTTCATTTCGAAGATCATGCTGCCCGGAATCGGTATTTCAATTAGGCGAATTCGTTGTGAGCATTAAGGCTGACGTCCCACCGTGCAAGCCGGTTCTAGGCGCTTCAGTCCGGAACCACGCTGCTGCTACAGTTGCAGGTTCGAATCCTGCCTCGGACATGGGTGTGTGTGATGTCCTTAGGTTAGTTAGGTTTAAGTAGTTCTAAGTCTAGGGGACTGATGACCTCAGATGTTAAATCCCATAGTGCTTAGAGCCATTTGAACCACCGTGCAACGTGTTGAAGATATCCATTTGATGAAACACTGTGTCTTGCTGCGAGAAGAAGTCTGTAACTACCTGCTGCACATCCTCATCCGACAGGGATTGTCTTCCCTCCAACGCCTTTTTTTAAGGAACCGAAGTCGTGATAATCCTGATGGGGAGAGATCAGGACTATCGGGCCGGCGCTCGAGTGTCTCCCACTTGAATTGCGTAACATTTGCGTTACGAAATTGGCGATAAGGGAAATTGCTAATCGTGAAGCAGCAGTACACCTTGTCGATCACCACTACATGACGGTGGTTTTCGACAGACGTGCTGCCCCGTACACATTCTTTATTCTCCGGTGGATGTCTACTTGTGTTTGGCCAAGAATAACAGTACTTTATCCAGGTTGGACGCATTTGGTAATAACGTCGCTATAGTTCACACTTCCGCATATACCGCACGTACGCCGGAAAGACACGAATGCCACACTAATTCCTTTCTTACTTGTCGGTGCCTATACGAGGTGCGACAATAAAGTAATGAGACTGATGTGAAAAAGCGCTTCTACCATTGATGGTAACGTTTCTGGAACTCATCTTCTGTAATATCCTCCAAGACCCTCGTCATAGCGTTTTGGACATCTTGTGTTGTTTGAAAATGGTGTCCCTTGACCGCCGTTTTGACTCTTGTAAATAGAAAAAAGTCGCACGGAGCGATATCTGGTGAATAAGGTGGCTATGGTAGTACTGAAATTTGTTTTGAGGTTAAAAATTGCTGTACTAACAGAGCAGTATGGGATGGCGCATTATCGTGATGCACAATCCAATTATCAGCAATGTTGGCACGGAGATGAAGAACTCTTTTACGAAGTCTTTCTAAAATTTTTTTGTAGCAGTATTGGTTAACTGTTTGTCCAGGAGGCACCCACTCTTTATTGACAATTCCCTTAGAATCAAAGAAGCACACAAGCATGCATTTCACTTTTGACTTTGACATGCGAGCTTTTTTTGGTCTGGGTGATCCCTTTGAGCACCATTGCGAACATTGGTGTTCTGTCTCTGGATCATACTGAAAAAACCAAGTTTCATCACCATTGATAACAAGGCTAAACAGTTCTGGATTGATTTCCGTTTAATCTAACAGATCGGCTGCCACATTTTTCCGTGTTTCTCGCTGTTGTGGTGTGAGATTTTTGGGGACCATTTTTGCACAAATATTTCTCATGCCAAGATCTTCAGTTATTATTAGATGAACCATTTCTCAATTGATGTTCAGTTCTTCTGCAATCATTTTCACAGATAATCTTCGATCACATCATACTACACTCCTGGAAATTGAAATAAGAACACCGTGAATTCATTGTCCCAGGAAGGGGAAACTTTATTGACACATTCCTGGGGTCAGATACATCACATGATCACACTGACAGAACCACAGGCACATAGACACAGGCAACAGAGCATGCACAATGTCGGCACTAGTACAGTGTATATCCTTCTTTCGCAGCAATGCAGGCTGCTATTCTCCCATGGAGACGATCGTAGAGATGCTGGATGTAGTCCTGTGGAACGGCTTGCCATGCCATTTCCACCTGGCGCCTCAGTTGGACCAGCGTTCGTGCTGGACGTGCAGACCGCGTGAGACGACGCTTCATCCAGTCCCAAACATGCTCAATGGGGGACAGATCCGGAGATCTTGCTGGCCAGGGTAGTTGACTTACACCTTCTAGAGCACGTTGGCTGGCACGGGATACATGCGGACGTGCATTGTCCTGTTGGAACAGCAAGTTCCCTTGCCGGTCTAGGAATGGTAGAACGATGGGTTCGATGACGGTTTGGATGTACCGTGCACTATTCAGTGTCCCCTCGACGATCACCAGTGGTGTACGGCCAGTGTAGGAGATCGCTCCCCACACCATGATGCCGGGTGTTGGCCCTGTGTGCCTCGGTCGTATGCAGTCCTGATTGTGCCGCTCACCTGCACGGCGCCAAACACGCATACGACCATCATTGGCACCAAGGCAGAAGCGACTCTCATCGCTGAAGACGACACGTCTCCATTCGTCCCTCCATTCACGCCTGTCGCGACACCACTGGAGGCGGGCTGCACGATGTTGGGGCGTGAGCGGAAGACGGCCTAACGGTGTGCGGGACCGTAGCCCAGCTTCATGGAGACGGTTGCGAATGGTCCTCGCCGATACCCCAGGAGCAACAGTGTCCCTAATTTGCTGGGAAGTGGTGGTGCGGTCCCCTACGGCACTGCGTAGGATCCTACGGTCTTGGCGTGCATCCGTGCGTCGCTGCGGTCCGGTCCCAGGTCGACGGGCACGTGCACCTTCCGCCGACCACTGGCGACAACATCGATGTACTGTGGAGACCTCACGCCCCACGTGTTGAGCAATTCGGCGGTACGTCCACCCGGCTTCCCGCATGCCCACTATACGCCCTCGCTCAAAGTTCGTCAACTGCACATACGGTTCACGTCCACGCTGTCGCGGCATGCTACCAGTGTTTAAAGACTGCGATGGAGCTCCGTATGCCACGGCAAACTGGCTGACACTGACGGCGGCGGTGCACAAATGCTGCGCAGCTAGCGCCATTCGACGGCCAACACCGCGGTTCCTGGTGTGTCCGCTGTGCCGTGCGTGTGATCATTGCTTGTACAGCCCTCTCGCAGTGTCCGGAGTAAGTATGGTGGGGCTGACACACCGGTGTCAATGTGTTCTTTTTTCCATTTCCAGGAGTGTAGTTGATGCACCCTGGCCAAGTTGACATCCGTCCGTGAGGTTGATGGTCGTCCACTGCGGTCTTTATCTTCTGTATTCGTTCTGCCTTCACTAAACATGTTATGCCAACGAAAAACTTGAGCTCTTGACATAACCTCCTCTCCAAAAGCCTTCTGAAGCTTACCGTAAGTTGTCACGTTTTCACCCAATTTAACGCGAAAAGAAATGGCATACCGTTGCGCAATATTATACGGTTCCATTTCTGTGACGAGAGACACAAACACGTGTTAACTTATTACAGCAGAACTGACGACTGAGCGCGCGCACGCTTTAAGGAGGAAGATGTCCTCGTCTGGGAACGAAGTACTAGCGCGCGGGGCGCTCCTCCTTCTGACATGATGGTTTGGGGAGAAAAATTCTTGGCTTTGTCGTATTTGCTTGACTTTGTGCTTTTCCTTTTTCTGTGATTTTTTAAATAAAAGAAAGATTAAAGGATAGTCAGAGGGACAGTGAGAGAAGTGGAAAGCGAACGGCCTAAATGGCTGGCCGGTGGTTTCAGCAATGGGTCCCGCTTCGTCTGGTGATGGCCTCGCATGGTTTTCATTACTAAAATTGGGGGCGTTCGTATTCGCGTAGCTGGCGTGCGATGTCTTCCCTGGCTCGCTGGGCGTCGGGATCCTCCTTCCTCCTACCAGACCGGAACTCTTCCTTCACCCATAGATCTATGACGTCAACTAGGTCGTCGCATTGAGAGGGCGTGAAAATGGGGTGTGAGTTGATCGTGGCTAACTCTTTCTTCGTGACCGCTTTCATCAACGCGTCACGGTATCTGTGTGTGCGGAGGGGGATCGATCGATGGGGGAGGCTTAGGCTGGTCGGGTGGGGTGAAGGGGTACGGGTGGTCTGAGTAGGGGTATGACCCGTCTCGCAGTGACGCCGCAATCTTCTTGAGGACAGTCTGCACGTTACGCACTCCAGGGAGTGGTATCAGTTGCATCGATGTGCCTCTTGGACTAGAAGCAGCTTATAGACCAAGGTCAAAGATATTGTGCCTACACAAGCTTGCATGGTTGCCACATCTTGCAAACAAAATCAGTCTCATTACTTTATTGTCGCACCTCGTATACCCACATCTGAATCGCGCTACATTGCATAAACACTGCAGCAATGCCCTCAAACGGAAACTTTTTGATCGCCCTTTACACAATGTTTGTTCTGCAGTGACGATGCTGTGTTCCAACAAGACGAGGCCTTGTATACATATTTCCTGTGGTGTCACCGCCAGACACCACACTTGCTAGGTGGTAGCCTTTAAATGGGCCGCGGTCCGCTAGTATACGACGGACCCGCGTGTCGCCACTGTCAGTAATTGCAGACCGAGCGCCGCCACACGGCAGGTCTAGAGAGACTTACTAGCACTCGCCCCAGTTGTACAGCCGACGTTGCTAGGAAAGGTTCACTGAGAATTACGCTCTCATTTGCCAAGACGATAGTTAGCATAGCCTTCAGCTAAGTCAATTGCTACGACCTAGCAAGGCGCCATTTATCCTTTGCTACGTATCTAATGAAGCATGTACAGTAACAAGACCAATGTTCACCAGTTGTGGATTAAAGTTAAGTATTCCATCAGCTACGTACTTTTCTTTATAGCATTCATTACGTATTCTGCTTCAGACCTCACGCCAGCCTGCGTGAGTTTAAGCGCGTGGCTTTCGGTTACCCGTCACTGTGGATTGACTGTCTTGCCAGTCCACAACATTTCCCACCATCCAGGACAAGTTTTTGTGAGCGCAAGGATGAACTGTCGCATTCCCCGGCCACAAGAGTCACCAAATCTCAGTATCATTGAGCCTTTGTGCCATATTTCGGGACGACTGAACGCTGTTTCCGACGTCAACGGTTTTTCTAGACCGTATTAGACACGGTAATGTCGTGTTTTTGGCATCTCCATATTTTTGTCCAGCCCCCCATACGCTTCACACATGTTTAATGTGCACTCATCGAGATCGGATACCAGAGTATTACAATTTCAGTACTCATTCATTTCATTTTCATACGATAATATTATCAGTGGAGTTAATGACAATGAGCTCTTGGATTTCACCTGGACGCTAGCTGTCTTGCACTGTTGCTCGCTGCGTCGATGTTGATCACTGGATCGCTTTGTTAGAAACTCGTGCGCTCAATATGTAACAAACGGAATAAATACTATGCTTTCAAGTCACAGCCCGCACCAGAACATTGCACAATGGTCAAAATAAATGACGCATATTGCTTTATTGTCAATACTGGTCATAACAGGAAAGAAACTGTTTTTTTCTGTCACCTTGTCACAAGAAAACAAAAATAAAGAAGATTAACACATTTCCACTGGATCACTGGATAAACACAAAAAAAACCTTACAGAAGATTTGACTGCAGGAGGAGTGGTGGCAAGTTCCTATGGGACCAAACTGCTGAGGTCATCGGTCCCTAGGTTTACACACTACTTAATCTAACTTAAAATAATTTACGCTAAGGACAACAAACACACCCACGCCCGAAGGAGGACTCGAGCCTCCGACGGGGGGAGCCGCGCGAACCGTGGCAAGGCGCCTCAAATGGTTCAAATGGCTCTGAGCACCATGGGACTTAACATCTGAGGTCATCAGTCCCCTAGAACTTAGAACTACTTAAACCTAACTAACCTAAGGACTTCACACACATCCGTGCCCGAGGCAGGATTCGAACCTGCGACCGTAGCAGTCGGGCGGGTCCCGACTGAAGCGCCCAGAACCGCTCGGCCACCGCTGCCGGCCAAAGCGCCTCAGACTGCGCGATTTGACTGCAGACACTACAGTTTCTTCTCACTGTCATCTTACATAACAGATTGTTCATGAACCAAGTGGCCCTCCCCTTAACTGGAGACACTTTTCTCCAGATAAGCCTGTGGGATATTGCTCCATTCCTCCACAGCGGTCTCTGGTGGGACAGAAAGATTGCCAACGGCTCGTTTCAGCAAAGGCAATGCTTTTTCAATGCCGTTAAGAACTGGAGAATATGAGGGACATTCCATTCGATTGCTTGTATGCTGCACGAGGGAGGTGGTCACAAGATTGTGACGGTGGGCGAGTGCATTGTCGTCCATTAGCGTGAATCCCGCTCCAATATGTTCGCCAAACGGGGCCACAACACGTGTAAGGCCGGCCGCGGTGGTCTCGCGGTTCTAGGCGCGCAGTCCGGAACCGCGCGACTGCTACGGTCGCAGGTTCGAATCCTGCCTCGGGCATGGATGTGTGTGATGTCCTTAGGTTAGTTAGGTTTAAGTAGTTCTAAGTTCTAGGGGACTGATGACCTCAGATGTTAAGTCCCATAGTGCTCAGAGCCATTTGAACCATTTGAACCAACACGTGTAAGGATGTAGTCCCCGTACTTCACACCAGCCATCTTCCCGCATATTGGCACAAGGAGTGTCCTGCAGCCATACGTGATTTCACACCAGAACATGACTGAACTGCCTGGATAACTGTGGTGGTCTATGTTACAGTTGGGGTTTAAAAGTTGTCCTCGTTGCCCCACACGCGAATATCGGTATTGTCAGGGTGGAGACTAAAACGGGTCTCGTCAGAAAAGAGCGTCGTGTCCCTTCACTGCGTACTCCACACAGAGTGTTTTCTTGCCAAACTGGTAGGAGCGCGTCTCCGAACATGAATTTGGGGAGGAGCCTTGCGAGGTCTTCTGGCACGTAATCCTTGCTGATGGAAACCTATTTCTTATCATTTGTGTTGAGGTCTGCAGTCCTGCAGGTGTTTGGAACTGCCACCATAGACACGTCGCATTGTGTAGAGGGTATCTAATTGCTGTTATACCATAGATATCCGTCCTGCCCCTTCTTTTTTCCTTCCGTGGCCACTGATGTGAGGACCCTCAACTGACCCTGTGGCTGGAAACTTATTCCAGATTCTAGAGACATTACTTTGACTCACAGCGACATTCACTGCGACGTCCGCCTGTCTCATTCATTGCCCAATTGGAGTGACCGTACGGAGCGCCTGATCGTACGTACCATCGTGAATCAACGCACCTCTCGTAATGACACACATCACAAGTACGGCAATGTTTGCAGGTGACACGGTTACCATAGACTGCACATACTGTCATCTCAAAGAAGAAAAATAGACTGTTTCCGCCAGAAATACATTACAAACAACCTAATGTATTGATATCATAACGCATTTCTGGACCACGACGTTCAATATTAATGTTTCAGCAATATGAAAAACAAATTTTGACCACTGTCTTTATACAGTTAAATAATTTCGGATTATCTGATGTAGCTCACGCGGGAAAAGACGACACTGTTTCAGCTAATAAATCGTAAACACTACAAAATTAAGAAATCAGAAGATTTCTTTAGGCGAAGAAAACTCCCTTTGCTTTGTTCCTTGTGCATTATTTTGCCTGAAGTTAGCAAAATTCGTTCATTTGATTTACTACAGGTTTTGAGAAGACTGAAATGATGTGCCGGACTACACCTCGAATTCAAATACGTTACATTTATCCATGATATTCTTTCTTCTGTGCTAGTCCCGCATGGTGTATTGGATGATTTCTATGGAGTTTGTAAGGTGGGAAGGGGAGGGAAGTAAAGCTGTGAGAGTGGTCGGGAGCCGTGCCTGTATAGCTCAGTCGGTAAGATCAAGACAAGATTCCGGGTTCGAGTCCCGATCCGAAACTTACATTTAATCCACCGGGAAATTTAAGAAACAATACAGACGCCACTGCAGAGGGAAAGATTCATTCTGGCAGTTTCGAAACTAAGTTTGTTCAAAAAATGGTTCAAATGGCTCTGAGCACTATGCGACTTAACTTCTGAGGTCATCAGTCGCCTAGAACTTAGAACTAATTAAACCTAACTAACCTAAGAACATCACACACATCTATGCCCGAGGCAGGATTCGAACCTGCGACCGTAGCGGTCGCTCGGCTCCAGACTGTAGAGCCTAGAACCGCACGGCCACTCCGGCCGGCACTAAGTTTGTTGTTAATCTTGTTTCTCAATACTTTCGTGTTTCTTTGATTTACTCACAGTTCATTATCTGTGCTCTGTAGACCGCTCGTTGCATTCGACAGATCTCGGAATTCTTCTTCACTGTCACGTATTAGTCGATACTTCAGGGCCTCGGCTGCCATTGCCGGTGTGTGGGAATGCAGATGGGAGACTTGAGTTTGCTGTCCACACACGACGCATCTCTCGGCAGCCACTCTGCGCACCATTGTGTCTCTCCATCTCGTTATGCGCTCTGACGAAAGCACCACCCCATCCCCGCCGCTGATGAGATGCGCTCCCTATGTCAACGGCCTCTGCTTTGCATTCGCAGCTCTCCCTCTGCCCAGGAGGGGTTTACTTTGCTACGCAGGGAGTACCTCTGCAACAAAAGGCAAAGCCTGCCCACCGGAAAGAAGGAGAAGTGAGAAAGCTTGTCGGAGGGATGGAATGCAAATGTCCAGTGACTCTCTGAAAATGAACTCGCCCTTAATTTTGTAGAAACCGAGGAGTATATTCAGTTCTGTGCAACAAATACAAGGGTCATTTTAAAAGTTGTGTACACTGTAAGATAGAATTGAAGAAAATAATTTATTTTACAAAATACTCTAACAGGCCATCAGTGTAATCTCAGTTATTGCTTATGACAGCTTCCCAACGGTTTGGCAACTTCTGTGTTCCGGGCAGGACACCTTCATTGTTGAGCTGTCTGATTACTCGGGTCATATCACTGGAAGCTTTACCAGTTGTATCAAAACTTTTTAGAGGGAGTTGTTCCTTCAGTTTAGCAAACTGGGCTAATATGCGGACTTTATGGTGGTTGGGAAAGATTTACCGTCCATATTTGTCGAGCATTTCTCTCACAGGCAGGGCAATATGCGGTCTTGCAAAATGAGGACACTAGCTCAAGCATGTCAGGCCTTCTTTGACGAATTTTCGTGCGACAAACATTTTGCAGAAACAGCTTGCAGAACACGCATGTTACATATGTCTCCTGGGGTACTCTATTTCTAGACGCAAATATCATCAGCAGTTTCACCTTTGATTGTTATCGGTGGAATTTTTTCGGGAGTGGAGAATCGGAACTTTTCCATTGTGACAAGTGAGACTTCAGTTCTGGCTCAAATTTCTTATCCAGGTTTCATCAAGTGCAACAATCCTTTTCAAAAGCTGTTCTCCTTTTCTTCGATAACGTTGAAGCAATTATGGGATTCTCTTGCGACCTGCTTTCTACTCTTCATTCAGATCACGCAGAACCCATTTGGCAGCAATTTCTCTCATCTGCAACTTTTCAGATATGATTCTGTAAACTAAAGTGACGGAAGTTCTGGCCTCTGATGCAATTTTCTCGCATGTTTTTCGTCGACCCTCTCTCAAAATGTCATTAACAGTAATCTGAGAGGTGTAGTCTGATGAAGTTAATGGCCTTCCACTTCTTCGGTTGTCCTCACAAGGGAAAATCCCCATCGCACTCCCCCTCAGATTTTGTGGTAAGAGGGCCCAGTGAACCATAAATTTTTTCTGAAATTTTAATCATTTGTTTGTCTATAAATGTGCATCACCTCCCTATTTCCGTTCCATTCGGATAATTCCTTCGTTGTGCATCGTTTTTTTCTTTTTCTTTTTGTCTTAGAGTGTATGTATTAGACAGTGATATTATTCTGTTGTTCTGAAACAGCAGAGCTTCTAAAGCAATCTGTTTGCTATTACATACGATCAGCACTTGTGAGTCATCGGTAAAGAGATGTTCAGTACGGTGTCCAGTCATTACGCTGGTGAACACAAAGATTAAACTACAACCCGAAAGCATTTCACCAGCTTATCTAAACACAAAAGGGTTCCATTAGAGGTAACGTATGCGCTGCACTTACCCGGAACTGTTAATACAGTTTACAGTAGCGACACTAACAGATGTTTACTGCATGCTGTAGCCACGGATAGTTGCAGGGGAACGTGTCCTCATTTGTTTAGTTAGCATAGATAAAAAAAATGGTTCAAATGGCTGTGAGCACTATGGGACTTAACATCTGTGGTCATCAGTCCCCTAGAACTTAGAACTACTTAAACCTAACTAACCTAGGGACGTCACACACATCCATGCCCGAGGCAGGATTCGAACCTGCGACCGTAGCAGTCACGCGGCTCCGGACTGAGCGCCTAGAACCGCGAGACCTTAGATAAAATAAAATGTAGGCGTATCCTACGCAAATACAAACTGCGAGGATACAGACTGATTCAGCTGTCCCTGTCTATGGAGTTTATGTGACTTGAAATGCCTTGAAATATCACGAGCAAGATTTTCATATTCACTCCCTCGCTACGTGCGAACCGTTAGTCATACAGGAAAAATGAACAGGATTCTTTTGTAGGAAATTTAATGTAGTTAAATTTTGTACTGGCATACGTTTTAATAGATGCTGTAGTTTTCGGGTTATTCACGAAAAACGTATAAAACTGAAGCTCAGACGCGATTTTGTTTGATAACTCGAAAGCCGTCGCCTCCAGCGAAAACGTATCCCAGTACAAAATTTAAAGACATTAAACTAACAAAAAGGTCCTGTCCATTTTATCTGTAGCATTAATAATTTGCGCGTAGCGAGAGAGAGACTAAGAAAATCTCGCACGTTTTTTCTGAAGGTATTGCGGGTTGCATAAAACCCATTGGTAGGGGGCAGCTGAATCACCCTATATAACGATAATCAAAAGTACACACAGTAATGGGTTTAACTTTTTTTCCACGAACTCCCTGACAGAATAGAAGGAATGATCCATAATAAAGTCCTTCGGTTTGGACTCTGAATGTTTTTTAAATTGTTGTGGTAGCTTATTGAAGATGGATGTACACCGTTCTGCGCAAGAGTTAGGGAGATGCAATCCAGATGCATATTGGATTTATGCCTAATACTAACTGAGTAAAAGCTGCTAATTTTTGAGAATAAGTTCATATTGTTAACAAAACAGGACGTTAAAAAAAATTGGGAGGCCAACGTCAGAATTCCCATACTCCTGAACAGGACCGACAAGAGGTTTGGAAACTTACAATGCCGTTTGTGGATGGGAAGAGTTACCCCAAATATAATTCTGTTTGTAATAGGCGAATGAAGATAAGCAATGTAGATAATTTTTGTGCTGGAGACGTCGCTTATAGCAGATACTGTTCTAATGGTAAATATAACAGTACTCAGTTTTTGAACAATATTCTGAACATGGGTTTTCCATGATAGTTTACAGTCTGTCTGGACACCTAGAAATTTTAATTCTTCACTTTACGTTCAATAAGTAATGTAAGAAATTTTTTTCTCGGGCAGTTTCCGTTGAGAAAGTTTGGAATCTGTTGTGGGACATCATCGAATATCCCTGTTTCAGGCTTTATAGTTTCATGAAGTTCCGATAGGTGGCAGCCGTTTACGTAGGCTTCAAAATGGCGTCTATAAGGGAGACGTGTTCCAAGAAAGAGCTGTCTTTGAGTTTCTTTTGGCGGAAAACCAAAGTATCGCAGATATTCATAGGTGATTGCAGAATATCTACAGAGACCTGGCAGTGAAAGAAAGCACGGTGATTCATTGGGCTAGGCGTCTGTCATCTCCCGCGTGCCGGCCTGCTGCACGCAGCTATGGCTCCTGCAATGTTGGAGCGTGCGAACACTCTTATTCGAGGTGATCGACCTATCGCAGTCAGACATCTCACTGCTCAACTGGACGCCTTTGTTGGTATTGCTGACACATTCGTCCACCAGATGAGGCACATAAAGGAGTGTGGCCACTGGCTTCATAGCAGCCTAGCAAGCGACATAAAGGAGCAACGATGGACCAACTGTGCGGAATTGCTTGCACGTTACGAGGCTGGTACTGACAATGTTTTGCAACCATCGTCAAAGGCAATGAAACATTTGTCCATCACTTCGAACCGGAAACAAAACGATAATCCATTGAGTGGTGCCACATCGCCTCTTGTCGGAAGGAAAAGTTCAAAGCCGAACCGTCAGACGGGAAAGTCACGGAGGCGGTCTTGTGGGACTCTGAAAGGGTTATTCTGTTTGACGTCCCCCCTCATAAGTATATTATGTAACTTTCAGGAAATTGAAGGAACAACTTCACCGTGTTCGTCACCACATCTACATCTACATATATATTCCACTAGCCACCAAGCGGTGTGTGGCGGAGGGCACTATTCGAGCCAAAGTCATATTTCCCCCCCTCTGTTCCACTCGCGGATCGCTCGAGGGAAAAACGACTGTCTGAACGCCTCAGTACGAGACCTAATTTCCCTTATCTTTTAATGGTGATCATTCGACTATATGAAAGTTGATGGTAATAATATATGCTCTACATCCTCGGTGAAGATCGGATTTTGGAATTTAGTGACCAGCCCCTTCCGTTTAGAGCGTCGTCTATCTGCAAGTGTCTCATTTCATACTTTCTATAAGATTTTTAACGCCCTCGCGATGGCTAAATATACCAGCCGCTCTTCTTTGGACCTTTTCAATCTCTTGAATCAGACCCAACTGGTAAGAGTCCCATACTCTAAGACTGGACGAACTAAATTATTGTAAGCAATTTACTTTGTTGAAGGACTGCATCGCTTCAGGATTCTACCAATAAACCGCAATCTAGATTTCGCCTTACCCGTTACTTGTGTACTCTGATCGTTCCACTTGAGATCATTTCGAATAGTCATACCCAGATACCTGACGGATGTTACGGCTTCCAAAGACTGGGTATTTATATTGTACTCGTATATTAATGGGGATTTTCGCCTTGTTATTCGCAGCAGGTTACACTTACTAATATTGAGAGATAACTGCCAGTCATTACACCACGCATTTATTTTCTGCAAATCCTCATTGATCTTTTCACAACTTTCGTGTAATACTACTTTCCTGTAGACTACAGCATCATCGGCAAACAGTCTAATGCCACTGTCAATACCATCAACCAGGTAGTTTATGTAAATCGTAAAAAGCAGCGGACCTATTACGCGGCCCTGGGGCACACCTGAAGTTACGCTTGTTTCTATTGATGTCTCCCCATTCAGGACGACATACTGCTCTCTGTCTGTTAGAAAACTTTCTATCCAACCGCATATGTCATCGGATAGACCGTAAGCGCGCACTTTTTGGAGCAAGCGACAGTGCGGAACTGTGTCGAACTCCTTCCGAAAGTCGAGAAATATGGCATCAACCCGGGAGTCTGTATCTAGAGCCTGTTGTATATCATGCACAAAGAGCGCCAGCTGTGTCTCACATGACCGCTGTTTCCTAAAACCGTGCTGTTTTCTGCAGATGAGCTTCTCAGAGTCTATAAAGGTCATTAAGTCAAACTGCAGTATGCAAAATTGCAAACGAACTTCTCCTTTTCCATGACAACGCAAGGTCGCACACAAACCTGCGCACCAGAGAGGAGTTCAAAAGCTTCGTTGAACTGTTCTTCCTCATCCGCCCGACAGCCTGGATCTCGTATCTTCCGACTTGCATCTGTTTGGCCCAATGAAGAATGCACTCCGCAGATAGCCCTAAGTGGATGGTGGGGAGGTTATTGATGCAACAAGACGTTGGGTCCGATGTCGAGCATACAGGCTTTCCCAATGAGGTTGCGTAAGGCCGTAGCACTGAACGGAGATTATGTTGAAAAATAAGGTTTTGTAGCCAAAAGAGCTGACAAGTGCGAGAATTATCGCACAATCAGCTTAACAGCTCATGCATCCAACCTTATGACAAAAATGATACACAGAAGAATGGAAAAGCAAATTGAGGATGTCTTAGATAACGATCAGTTTGGCTTTAGAAAAGGTAAAGGCACAAAGGGGCAATTCTGACGTTGCGGTTGATTATGGAAGCAAGACTAAAGAAAAATCAAGACACGTTCATACGATTTGTCGACCTGGAAAAAGTGTTCGACAGTGTCAAATGCTGTAAGTTGTTCTAAAGTTTGAGGAAAGTAGGGGTAAGCTATAGGCAGAGTCGGGTAATATACAACATGTAGAAGAGCCAAGAGAAAAGAATAAGAGCGGAAGACCAAGAACGAAATGCTCGGATTAGAAGGGGTGTAAGACAGCGATGTATTTATTCGCCCCCTACTGTTCAATCTGTACATCGAAGAAGCAATGATGGAAATAAAAGAAAGGTTCAGGAGTGAAATTAAAGTTCAAAGTGAAAGGATATAAATGATACGATTCGCTGATAACATTTATGTCAGTGAAAGTGTACCACATTACTGTGCAGAGCGCCAACAGGAATGAAGAATTCCTAGCTCTGTGACTGCATGTGTTGCTGTGTTGACCTGGATAAAAGGTAAACTACTATTGTGATTCCGTTGTACATTAAGGGGAGGGGGGGAGTCCTTAACGGGAATTGCGGACGAATGACGCACCTATATTACTGCCGTGTCTACGTGTTGAAAACTAGGGACAGAATCTGTGCGATAAGGTGTTAGATAGGCTCCTTTCTGCAGCTCGGTAAGGCTGAACGAGAAAACGACGGAAAAAGACTGAAGACATTATTTCGCGTTTATCTTGACTGCTCACCAACGCTAAAACTTCAGCTGCACCAAGAATTCGCTCTAATTTCCCATGAAGAGAGTGACCTCTAAGGATACCCAAGACATACAGTGATTGCGGTAGGGAAAGCGAATGGTCAACTTTGTTTTGTTGGGAGATATTTAGGAAAGTATAGTTCATCTGTAAAGGAGGCCGCATATAGCACCCTAGTGCGACCTATTCTTTAGTACTGCGCGAGTGTTTGGAATTCGCACTAGGTCAGATTAAAGGACGACACAGAAGCAATTTAGAGGCGGGCTGCTAGACTTGTTACCGGTAGTTTCCAGCGACACGCAAGTGTTACGGAGATGCTTCGGGAACTGAAATGGCAGTCTGTGGAGGGAAGGCGACGTTCTTCTCAGGCAACACTACTGAGAAAATTTAGAGAAGCTGCATTTGAAACTGACTCCAGAACGATGCTGCTGGCGCCTACATACTTTTAGCGAAAGGTGCACGAAGATAAAACACGACAAATTAGGGCTTATACGGCTGAATATAAACAATAGTTTTTTCCTTGCTCTATCTGCGGGTGGAACAGGAAGGGAAACCACTAGTAATGACACAGGGTACCCTCCGCCACGCACCGTTTGGTGGCTTGCGGAGTATGTATGTAGATATCAAGATTTAGACAGAATTACAGTTTTTCTCATAAGTGCCAGCAATGATAAAACTGCAGTTCAGTGGAGTCGCGGACATTGACTGCTACAAATTCGAGAGATTTCAGTTACGAATAAAATGGCTGTAGCCAGATTGCCCAGGCCCCCTCCCCTCCCTTGGACTATGACACCGGTGAATTGTGCAGTACTTGAAAAAAATCAGGTCGTGTATTCCGTTGGAGCCTCCCTAACCCAGTACATGAAGGACTGACATCATCCAACAACTGAATGTTACTCTAAGGTCTTACGTATGCATGCACAGTTAGCTAGAGTCGTCTAGAGTTTTCACGATTTGCGCCTTGAGAACTGCACTGCTGTTGTAAAGATCTGGCAGGAGTAGAGACTGCACTAAAGTCCGTTTACTTTCGGGAGAAAATAGCTTTCATATTTTTTTCTGGGTTACATATGGTCGACAGGGCGATTTCCTGAGTTCTGCAAGAGTTCGTTTTTCTCAATTTAAATGCCCATCAAAAATTATGCCGAGCACTTTTACTGTTTCTTTTTTTAATAGGGTAATGGGTGACAGCTGCCGCTTAGTTTCTTTGCTTCTAAGCATCATTTTACGTTTACGCACACACACACACACACACACACACACACACACACACACACACACACACACACACACACACACATGTCTGTGTGTGTGGTAGAGAGATGGTTAGAAGCAAAGAGATTAAGGGACAGATGAAAGGATGTAGAGGGTTGGAGGATGAGTGGTTGTATTGCAGTCCAGAGGTGAAAAGAAACAGGGATGTGGGAGGGGGTTGGAAGCAGTGAGGACAAGATGGCCTGGACGGTGGGCATCGTTAGTATTCCAGTCCCGGACGGCTGTGGGGGTATAAAAGCGGTAGACGCGACTCGACCGGCACACAGCAGCCATGAGGTTCCAGCTAGCAGTACTGCTCACCGTAGCTGTCAGCATCGCGGCCGCCTGTCTCATCACCAACTGTCCCCGTGGGGGCAAGAGGGCCGGCTTGCAACACGTAAGGCGTCCATGTTCTCACTTGCTGCGCTGTCTACTGTTTCCGTCTTAAAACTTCCCGCTATTTACACAGTTAACAAATTTATCAACTCTCTCCGAATTACCTTCACGCTATGTTTATTGTTAAGTCATCTCCCTCTGTTCGGGTTTGGTGAGTCTGTCCTCTTCAGCAGTATGGAAAGGCCTTGTAAGGGTGACCGGCATCAACAGCCTTTAGTTTCTGATCCAAGTGTACTTCTCCAGTAGGTACGCTATCTTGGTGCTCTGGCAGATCTCAGAAACGCCTGCTGCTTTTACCTATGTCGAACTTTGTGCCTCTGAATCAGCAACAATGAGGAACTGCGTAGAATAGGGAGACTTGAATTGGACATGCGTTACGTGCTATTGAGAGGTTCCTTTGCGTTGTCAGCACTGGGCTCGGTAAAGAGATACCATAATGCACCACTGACATTAGCGCTAGGGTGTCGCTAGTTGCAGTCCGGAATGTAAAAAAAAAAGAGCATCGGGTGGTTGTATTTCAGTCCACGAGCGACTATTTCAGAAGTTAACAATAATTACGTTATTACAGTGCCTGTGTTGTTCAGACGTAGGATGCAATCTTCCTGATGGAACAGGCACTGTAGCGACTGCAACTGTTATGAAATACATGAAATGTATTCGCAGTTGCGAATTTGGGCAACCATAAGCTGTATAATGGAATGACGAAAACGAAAAATTGTGCCAGACTGGGACTCGAATGCGGATTTTTAGCTTATGCGGAGCGATTGCCTTACCATTAGGCGATCCGAGAACGACTCACGGGTAGACATAGGATTGACAACATGGGGAAGTTTGGGTTTGTCTATAAATCGTGCTCGGATACCCTAATGGTAAGATAAACCGGCAATCCGAGTTCGAGTCCCAGTATGGCACAAATTTTCATTTGCATCATTCCATTCTACTACTGATGGTCGTCCATAATTGACCTACTGAGATCGCACTGAAACTGTCTAGACTTAATGACAAACTTCAGTCTGAGTCTGTCTTCTAATGGTTGTCATTAAGATAAGGCATCAGGCAGGCAAATGGAGACCGATAATGAGGCCACCTTCAAACTTGTCCAGTGGTGGTAATGCTGTCCCAGACGAGCACGAGCGGCATCTCCGTGTCCGTCACAGTGATCATTCTGAAAATCTTCATGCCCCTTGTACGCCCTGTGAGACCCTGCAGCAACACTAAATGCGAACAACACTAATGTACTCTGGTTAGCATTCTACTGATCAGAGAGTATTGTAACTCGAATCATTTACATATCCGTTGATGGTGTGCACGTGTATGAAGTCTCACTGACAACTGACCATATCTTCTGGATGCTCACTTTTTTTCTCAGAGAGTGTAATTTGATCAGCCAACGGCGTTGCCGTTGTGGTAACACCAGTTTTCCTTAGATTACCGAATGTAAGCGCTGTCGGGCTGGACTAGCACTTGGATGGGTGACCATCCGGTCTGCCGAGCGCTGTTAGCAAGTGGGGTGCTCAGCCCTTGTGAGGCAAACTGAAGAGCTACTTGGTTGAGAAGTAGCGGCTCTGGTCTCGTAAACTGACACACAGCCGGGAAGAAGTGTGCTGACCACATGCCCCTCCATATCCGCATCCAGTGACGTCTGTGGGCTGAGGATGATACGGCGGCCGGTCGGTACCGTTGAGCCTTCTTGGCCTGTTCGGGTGGAGTTTAGTTTTAGTGTAATATGATCAATTATATATTCAGAGGTAAGCTTTTTGTGCTGGGGCGTAGATAACTGATGCACCCTGCACATTTCAGCTGGCAGAATTATCCTCCTACCTCTCTTCACAGAATGAGTGTAGCAGAAAGCAGTAGTGTATGTGCAACATGGTTATAGTGTGGGCTACTGCTCCTGCAGAAGTGTCGACACGGGAGCCCAAAGGCCAAAGCGCGTGCCTGGACCCACGCTTATAGTGTAGCCGGCACAATGGCAGCTGGTAGAATAACGTTCAGTCCCCACTCCTCAGACTCTTCCAGAAGTGTCCACATTCCGCTTTTAAGCTTCCCATGGTTACCTATTAGCCAGGCAGGAAAGTTGCTGCACATTATCAGCAGAACGGGTAGTTTGCCCGCCCATCTTCTCACTGCCCTACACTACGTAGCAGTTTATTCTGTACTCCTTCATAACAGTGTTAAGAGCAGACTTCGTCATTAATGAAAAGTCTTTTCTTACCCGATTAGCACAAGACGAGGCTCAATGAAATATATGTTCATTTTGGATCATTTTAGGCCAGGAAATGGTGAATTTTATTTGTCCTTTTCTTCCTTTTCAGCGTATTTCGGCTTTATTTATTTATTTCGATATGAACAAATCTCTGAAACTTCACTCTCTTTCGAGTACTACTGGCTATTCTCAATTCGAACCAGCATCAGGTCATCTCTAATGCATGTTTTCTGTAGTAAGCAGAACCATCTCTAAAATTTGAAATTCCTAAGAACCTGAAGATGTCTATTACACTGGAAGACCAACTGAAGTAAAGCTTTAGAAGTCTAGTTTCTGTAACCTTAGTGTGTTTCAGCCAGCTAAAAAAAATGAGATAAATCCGCCCAAACTGGCCTTGAAACTCAACGGTACCGACCGGCTGTTGTGTCATCCTCAGCGCACAGGCGCCACTGGATGTGGATATGGAGGGGTTGCTCTCCAGGCCGTACGTCAGTTTACGAGACTGGAGCCGCTACTTCTCAATCAAGTAGCTCCTCAATTTGCCTCACAAGGGCTGAGTGCACCCCGCTTGCCAACAGCGCTCAGCAGACCGGATAGTCACCCGTCCAAGTGCTATCCCAGCTCGAGAGCGCTTAATTTTGGTGATTTGACGAGAATCAGAGCTACCAATGCGGCAAGGCCATTGGCGGACCCCAGTTACAGCAATTTTAATTACTTTTCCAGTATGTATATTCCGGGTTCGCTGAAAAACGGTTCATTCTAAATTCCCAGAATGCATTTTAGCAGACAAGGAGTTCGTTTGTCATTTGATGTTGATCTGAAAACTACATATATGATAGAAGAAGCTTTTCTTTCATACTAAACTTTCTTCGCACTACGTGCATACCACCAGAATGTGGTTTTTAATATCCACGGAGTGATATTCTTTTCCTATTTCAATCAATGCCTGCCTGTATACTACTAAATGGCCTCACGCCCTTAGCATTCATTTCTACCCACTTGTCAGCCACCGAGTCTTTGCCCTTTTTCAAAACATTTATGGAGTGAGGAAACTGCTGGTAAAATTTACAAACATCGCTTAACATACTCGAGGTTCCCGAATGCGTGTTTAGTAACTTTTTACACAATTTCCGCTGCGAGACACATACTGATTTAGTTGAAACTGCCTCATGAACGCAAGAAAGCTTTTTCCCTCCTGGACTTGGGCTCTGCTACTCGACTGGTATATATTTCCCAATTATTAATTCCTCCTCAGCCTTCTTTAAGTTGGGTTTGTTCAGTTTCCTGCGCCCACCGTTATGATAAATGAGCTGCAGCGAGGCTACCTACGCAAACATATCCTGCCTAGTCCTGCTGCATTGATTGAACAACCTGTTGTCAGCTGCAGGAGACTGAACGGGGTTTGTGGAGCTCGGGCGTGCGGAAACCCAAGTTGATCTGCCGTGCTTCAGTACACAGCTACCTTGGAAATTCGTGGTAAGTTCCTATGGGACCAAACTGCCGAGGTCATCGGTCCCTAGGCTTACACACTACTGAATCCAACTTACGCTAAGAAGAACACACACCCATGCCCAAGGGATGCCTCGAAGCTCCTACGGGTGGAGCCCTGCGAGCCGTGACAACAGGCACTCTTGTGTCTCCGTCGCGACAGGCTGGGCTGCTTAAGTGGTTGCAGCGAAGAGAGGGCCAGGAAGGAGAATCCTTACACCTCTAAACTCGAGGCAGACTGGCTGCAGCCCAGACTGCTGTACTTGCAGCGCGGCTACAGCCTGGCCTGCTGGTGTTGCAGAGGTGCGCGCCGTGCGGCCCCGGAGGGCAGGGCGTGTGCCTGGGCCCACACATCTGCTGCGGCCCCCGCATGGGCTGCCGGCTGGCCAGCCCCGCGGACACCGCCGTCTGCCGCTCCACGCCGCCCTGCCCCCTGGACAGCCCCGAGATGCGCTGCGCCGGCGGCGTCGGCCGCTGCTCTGCGCCGGGAGTCTGCTGCTTCAAAGGTGAGCCACGTGGCCAGGCATGTCGGGCTACGGAATTACTCTTTATCCTTCTACATCTTCAATTAGCCATTGAGGGACAGAGAGGTTCAGTTGGTTGCCTGATTGGTGACATATTTCCTGGTCAGGAAGGGACTTCCTCTCCTTTTTAAGGTGCCGTACCTCAATCGGTAAAAACGCAACTGCTATAGGACCACCTCGTTGACAGCCTGTCTGTCTTTCTGTTCGACTGTTACAAACCCTTTTTTCTCAGGAACAGATAGACATACAAAGTTATAATTTGTATCACACACAGAGGTCTACAGCCCATTGGCGATATAAAAAACTGAAGCTTCAAAGTCGATGCAATCGCCATTTACGTCACATTTTCTGATACTGGCAATCACACTCATCGAAACCTATCCTTCTTCCCGTTGACCTAGAATCATAAAATATGACAAAAAATCAAGGTTTTACAATAAAACCAAAGCAAAAATCCGAAAACTGCAAATCTACAATTGTATTATGCGGAAATTTTTTTTGTCATTTGTTACCTGGTGCTCTGTCTTTTCGTCCGTCTGTTGTGACCCTCTTTTCTCAGGAATGAATAAACGTATCAAGTTGAAATTTATGTCACACACTAAGGTCTAGAGTCCGTTGGCGGTGTAAAAGATTGAAGCTCCTAACTCATCGCTATTAAAAGATACGCCCATTTATGCCACATATTTTCACACTCGGGAAGTCCCTCACCAGTACTTGCTGTTGGTCTAGAGTCATGAATTGTGGCAAAAAGCAAGGTTCCGCAGTGCCAACCAACGGAAAAAAACTGAAAACGGTAAATTTGTGGTCACATCCCACGAAATTTTTTTTCTCATTTGTTATCTGTCTGTCCATCAGTCTGTTGAGACTCCTTTCTCTTAGGAAAGTTTAGACGTATCTCGCTGATACTTATGTCATATGATAAAGCCTACGATCCCTAGGTGGTGCCAACAGTTGAAACACAATCAAAAGATAAGGCCATGTATGTCACGTATTTTGATACTCGCAGCCTTAATTATCAGAGGCTATAAGGTACTTCCCATTTGCCTAGAATCATGAAATTTGGCGAGAAGTAAGATTTCACAGTAAAAGTAAAGGAAAACACCCGAAAATTGATAATTATATAATTGATAATTATATCGAACGAAAAAAATACGTCTTTTGACATTTGTTATCCGACGTCAGATTTGAAATTAAAACATTCTCTAAAGTCTTGGAATCCCTGGGACCAATAACTTGCACGTATCAGTGTCGATAACAGTAAAAAATGGTCGAGATTCTCGATTTGCAGAACGGGTAACCCGTCTGTATACACATATGGAACCCTGCACCTGGCGAGTTTTTTAGAGCAGGAATCGGTAACCTTTCAGCACCCAGTGCCTAATACTGAATGCCTTGAGGATCTAATATTTCAGAAGTGTTGGAAAAAAATTAAATTCAGAAACCTTTTTCGCTTTGTTAGTACCGTTATTAGAAATAAATTAAAAATGAAATAAGCGTACCAATTTAGTGAAATAAACCCATTGAACAGTTTTAAAGCATAATTTCAATTATGAAGAAAAAAAGAATTTTATAGCTAGGCAGGAGAGAAAATTTAATTTTACATCTGCATCTACACCCCGCAAATCACTGTGAAGTGCGTGGCCGAGGGAACGTCTCAGTGTAACAGTTTATAGGGTTTCTTCTTGTTCCATTCGCGTATGGAGCAGGGGAAGAATGATCGTTTAAATGACTCCCTACGTGCTGTAATTAGTCTCATATTGGTCTCAAGATCCCTATGTGAGCGATACGTAGGGGACTGTAGCACATTCCTAGAGGCATCATTTAAAGCCAATTTTGAAACTTTGCATATAGGGCTTCTCGTGATAGTTTACGTTTACCTTCAATACGATATCAATCCAGTTTCTTCAGGACCTCTGTGAAGCTCTCTCAAGTATCAAAAAAGGTTGTGACCATCCGTCCTGTCCTTCTTTGCATTCCTTCAATATCCCCTGTTAGTCCTATGTAGTAAGGGTCTCACACGCTTGAGCAATGCACTCGAATGAGTCTCACAAATGATTTGTAAGCAATCTCCTTTGTAAACTGATTGCATTTCCCCAGTATTCTATCACCTGCTTTACCCACGATTGAGCCTATGTCTCATTCCATTTCATATCCCTACAATGTGTTACACCCAAGGACTTATATGAGTTGACCGATTCCAACTGTGACTCACTGGTACTATTGTCATAGAACAGTACGTTTATTCGTTTTGTGAAGTGTACAGTTTTACATGTCTCAAAATTTAAAGCAAGATGCCAAGCTTTGCACCACTTTGAAATCATATCAACACGTGTCAGAGTATCTACGCAACCTCTTTCAGACAGTACTTCATTCATCGTCAGGTTAGCGTCATTGCCTGCAAGGTCATTAATATACAATACAAACTGTCAGCTACTGCAGATTACGACATTCACATCAACGTTTCAATACGTTAAAGGAAGTAAAGGAAGGAGGAGTAGTATTTATCGTCCCGTCGACGAGGAGGTCATTAGAGACGGGGAACAAGCTAGCATTAAGGAAGGATTGGGAAGGAAGTCGGCCGTGTCCTTTCAAAGAAAACATCCCAGCTTTTGCTTTAAGCGATTTAGGAAAATCAGGTGAAACCTGAATCTGGGTGGCCGGACGCAGATCTGAACTGTCATCCTCACGAATGTGAGTCCAGTGTGCTAACGCTGCGCCACCTCACTCGCTCAGCTTAAAGAAAGACGTCGAAGCAATTCACAGGCATGCAGCCGAATTTATTACCTGCAGGTAATTTATTATACTGATTCTAGACGTGAGTTTGGGGAAATGCTCCGTGAACTCAAATGGGAACTCCTGGAAGGAAGACTTTCTTTTTCTCTACTGAGAAAATTTAGGAGACAGGCATTTACGACGGACTGTAGAACGATCCTACTGCCACGAACATACATCTCACACAAGGACTGCGAACACAAGATAAGAGGGGTCAGTATTCGTGCGCAAGCATATAAATAGTCTTTTTCCCCTTCCTCCATTTGAGAGTGGAACAGGGAAGGGAATGACTAGCAGTGGTGTAAGGTACCCTCCATCATGTACCGTATGGTGGCTTGCGGGATATGTATGTAGGTGTAGAAAATTGGTGCTGAGATTTACACACTCCAAATCGTCACACCTGATCAATGACACTTTATAATTACTCCAGTTATTTAAAATGAAACTCAGTGTAAAGAAATCCACCTTGAGTGCATTACAGTGCGCTAATTCACCACCAAACTTCTTTACTAGGAAAAAGTGTGTTATTGAAGTAATTCACACGTTCGTTAAAAAAAATTCTGGTCTATTTTCTTTCTCATACTACAGATTTCTTTGATATCTTGTAATAACAATGAAATAATTGTATGTTTCAGACTCATGCCACATTGATACTTCGTGTGTCGCTGATACAATTGAATCCGTCGATCGGTATCCTGTGGACACGTTTGTTGTCAGCGACGGTGACCGCGACGAGATGAGAATATAATTTTGCAGCATGTAACAGTTGAAATCTGCGAATAAATAAAGTTCTCATCAAGATTGAAACTGTCTTTCACTTATAGTTGTTATGTTTGTTAGCAATATTCGAATTTTATTTTATGTACTTGTTTTTGTGAAACAAAGCTACTATGCCATGGAACAAGTCAAGAGTGCACAGCGCACTGACTAAAAATTTGTAGTTCACAGAATGATTATCAGGAAATAACAGTCGAACAGACAGACGGACGGACAATAAAGTGATCGTCCAAGAGTTCCAATTGTACCGACTGAGGTGTGGAAACTTAAAACATGAATGCAAGTCATGTACAATAGTATATTCGGATATGAAGGAAGTAAATACTTGGTAAAAGTCAGCAAACATATTAGCCTTCATGAATAATTCTGCATCGTTTGTTTAAGGATACTTGTTGCTGTCTTATTCCACATAACGTGTTTATACTTCAGCCATCTTAAGACACTATTATTGAGAACAAAAGTAACATAAAATGAGAAGTAGTGTGTAATACTGTAACGAAATGCAAGAAGACATGCTGAGGTTCGATGACTTATCTGATGACTAGCGTTGATACTGAACGAGAAATGTCATTTTTTTCCTCATAAGTTTTCTGTTTCATCTGATGTGGCACGCCATGACACCCTCTACCACGCCAACATAAGGATTTTGCCCTATGTGACTCTCGCTAGTACAAATCCCACATGTGCTCATACATGTTCTATCATTCTGTCGATAAGTAGGCGAAGAGGTCCACCTCAGTGATTACATCTCAACAATTCCAAAGTTTTGTTGTACTCAGTCCACTCCCATTGCCTCGAAACAGCTGGAAATACGAGCTGGATCGACTGCATACTTTGAGGGCCAATCGATCCATGGCTTTTAATAACTGAGATACATTTTTAGTAGTAATCAAGAAATGTAAATGCTCACTGGGCTTGTGTGATGATTGCGAATTTACAAATATTGCTCAGTTTGGCATTTGTAATGCCAAGTACTCGAACAAGCCTCCGATATTTGAGACAACTTGCTGTTGCTATATCTTTAAGCGTAGATTATCTTGACGATATTGTCACTCATGAGAGCATAATTTTCGAACCGTGTTTTCACGTTTTGCAAGAAGGACTAAAGCATAACCCCAACAAGAGCATTATTTTTTTTGGAGAAAACACGAGGGTATATGTTGAATGCATTGAGCAATACATTTATGTAGCAGCATATCATTTTAACTGACCATCTGATCTATCCTACTAACCTCATGGAACTGCAAGCATCTGCACACGAAGTAAAGTGATAAATCTCTTCTCTAGGCTGATGATATTACCCGCTCACTCAACAGTCTTCGCCACCGGAAGTGTGTTCAGTACTTCCTATCGTCTCGTCATCTTCCCATGGTACTGAAGCTATGCTATACGGTCTTGATGCAGTTCTCGCAGACAGAAAGGCTGATGGTTCCAAGCAATTAACAATTTTTACATCTCAGAAAATCACAACCGTTTTTCGGAACAATTCACACACCGAAAAAGAGTTGTGTCATTAAAATGTTCTACAAATATTTATGCTATCTGATCAAAAATATCTGAACACTTATTAGTGAATATTTGTAGGGAATGCCTGGACCCTTTGACTTTATGACAGCTGGAATGCTACAGGGAAAAATGTTTCTGAATATCTGTGGCGGAATGGCACCACATTATTCCTCAAGAGCGGAAACTAGAGGAAGTAAATGCTATTGGATGTGAGGGTTTGGAGCGGTGTCCACGTTCTAACTCATCCCATAGGTGTTCCTTTGAGCTGAGGTTGGGACTCTGGGCAGGTCAGCCCATCTCAGGAGTGATACTGTCCGCAAACCTTCGCCTCACTTGGTACTTTCGGGCAAGCTGCATTGTCATACTAATGCAATCACCCACCGTCTCTGAACTGTTCCTCTACTGCACGCCGACACAAAGCTATGAAATGTAGTCATATACTTTCATAGTTAGTGTTTTCTTAAGTGAAATAAGATGACCACATCCTGACCACGAAAAGCACGATACCACCTCCCCGGTACTTCAGTGTTGACGCAACACGTGATGGCAAGTAATTTTCTACTGGGTCGCCAAACCAAACATAGCACGAATCATGACTCCAAATCACTCGTTTCCAGTCATCCAGTGCCCAGAGGCGTTGCTCTTTACGCCGTCTCAAGCGTCACTTGGCGCCGACCCCAGACATGTGTGTCTCATAAGAAGCTGCTCATCCACTGTACCCCATTACTTGTAACTTCCTGGGTGGACTGCTGGAAGCACTTTGGAGCTCATAACTGATTCCTTCCCTCATTTCAAGCGATTGTTGACGACCATCATCCGCTATGAATGAATGCTCGACGGTCAGCACACGAGGTCTGCCTAGTCTTGTTCTACCTCTGGTTGCTCCTTCACATCACCAACAACCGGCTTGGGCACTCTTAGGAGGATTGAAACCTGGCTCGCTCGTTGGAATATTGGTCGGAAGGTAATTTCAAAAGCTTTATTTAAAACTAAAAAGGTAATCATAGGTAATAATAGGGAGTGTCCGAAAGAACAGATACCATATTCATATAGTTGAGGCTAACCGGCCATTGGCTTTCTCCTTGTGCGCGGAAGCACACGTATTGCCCGAACTCTTACGGGACTCGGTCAGATTGTCTGCCGCTAGTAATGAGTGTAATGGGTAGGGGCACTACGAACGTAGTGTCTATGGTCATCAGTCCCCTAGAACTTAGAACTACTTAAACCTAACTAACCTAAGGACATCACACAACACCCAGCCATCACGAGGCAGAGAAAATCCCTGACCCCGCCGGGAATCGAACCCGGGAACCCGTGCGTGGGAAGCGAGAACGCTACAATACGAACGTAGTGTGCGGACATTAAGTTGGGAATGTGGGTCTCATAGGAGCGTACAAGGGGTAAGTCCCTGCATTCGCACTATCCTCTGTGCCCTCTCAGATGGATAGAGCGCCTGCTATGTAAGCAGGAGACCCCGGGTTCGAGTCCCGGTCGGGTCACACATTTTCAACTGTCTTCGTTGATGTATATCAACGCCTGTCGTCAGCGTAGGGTTCAAATGGCTCTGAGCAATATGGGACTTAACATCTAAGGTAATCAGTCCCCCAGAACTTAGAACTACTTACACCTAACTAACCTAAGGACTCACACACATCCTTGGCCGAGGCAGGATTCGAACTGCGGCCGTAGCAGTCGCGCGGTTCCGGACTGAAGAGCCTAGAACCGTTCGGCCACCGCAGCCGGCGACAGCGTAGGGTCTTGATCCAATTATCATTTCTATTATTAGAATCGGCTGTGAAAATACCGTACTGTATAATACACGCTAACGATGAACGTATCATTGTGATATTTAAAACTAATTAAGAGACTGTCGCAATAAGAATAAATTGGTATTGCGCTCGAGAAAGCGCTTGATAGACTTATTTGACTGTGAAAGCGAGTCCGAATTATCCACGAAAATAGTGCGTGAACAATACAGCCCTGTGAAAGAATTTTCTGAATAGTGTTGACATTACCGGAACTGTAACTTGTGTTGTAGCATCCACTCTCTGTGTGTCAATCTTTGTAATTGTATTGGAACACTTCAGCATTTATAAGAACAGCAGAAAGGAGCAGCCTGCACTAAAGCTCCAGCCATGTACTCTAAGTTAAGATCGTTAAGCAAACTTAGCTATCGCTAACCACTCCACTTACCATTCCGTTTTGAGGACGTTGGAAAATAAACCAACTCAGATGCCTTGTTACGTTCATAAATAGTGATAAACCCACGATTCGACAAAATACAAATAATGTGTTTTCAACCGCATAACTATTTGTTGGATACCATAATTCTACAGTGACCGCTTGGACCACAGCTGAAGCTACTCACCATAGCTGATCACCAAACATGTCCAAATGTCCAAAAAACGTAAAACACATAAGAAACGCCGTTCTGGGCATTTATCACACAACAGCACTTGTTTTCAGCTGCGGATGAATTTTCGCTTCTGAGCGTCAATAGCGATCAATACTATACGGTCATCCACCAAGCTCTGCAACTGGAGGTTCTTAAGATGCGGTACGTAAGCCTTTGGGGAATGACCCAGACGAAGAACCTAGACCAGAAACGTGTGCTGCACAAACACGGCAGTAGATGCCTAGCAACTAGTCATGTGTGTGGTATATGTCAGCACCAGAGCTACATTCTCACCATGAACAACCACAAAACGGACATAAGGACGAATTCACTGGCATTTCGTTGACCATTTTGTGAAATCCAGCCGATTGGTTGTGGTGGATGCATTGTTCAATTTTCTCTGTATTATTAATATGCAACCTAACTCCACAGAAGCAACCGCTAACGCTTTAATTAAGATCCCGGCCTCAGTCACATACAGCGATCCACCGTTTATAGCTCACAAGTTTCCACCACATCTAGATCTACATGATTAGGCTGTACCTAATGTATTTTTATGTCTTATCCTTTGAAACTATTAACTACAGATAAACTAATGATAATTATGAAATATTTCGTCGAAATTACATTTCAGACCGAACAAACATGATACAGAGAAATCAATACACCAGAATATTCGCAGGTGTATGCACTGTAACTATTCGTGGCATATTTTTCACATGCTTTTCAAGTCTTCCGAAATTTCGTTTTTGACTGTGTTACGGTGATTCAAAAATGGGTCTCGGCCCGAAACTATTCATCGAGTGAATAAAAAAATTAAAAATTTCAACTCCGGAGTTGTTTTTCGTCATACAGAGAAGGTTTAAAAGTTAATGCGCAGTTCTATAAATCCCCCATAGTTATATGTAATCTAGAGGCGGCATGAGTATCCTGGAAAGTTACGTAATGTTCCTTATCGATGAGTATTGACAATTTGCTATTTCATATATATCTATAGTTTTATGTATGTATTGTCATGTTGTAGATGTAGGTATGCTACGTAAACTTTGTTAATAACTTGTTTAGTATTATTTGGATATTTCAATGAGAGTTTGCAAAATAAGTGCAATAGTTTTCCCTCTAATCTAGTATATTATGCATATGTGTACTTAGCTTTAAATTTGAACAGTGGTCGTTATTGGAATGTCTGTCTTGAATTCAGTAGTGTGTTATGTCACAGAAACTATTTAAGGACGAATGATAGGATATGTCGTCAGAAGGCCTTTGTCGGTGTCTGTCTTTCGGAGCCTTTTGTCAGAGGTCAGTACTGGTGAGTCTGATGAGGAGTTTTTGGCTGATCAGTGAAATAAACTTTTTGTTTTACATTCCTGTTCTGAAAGTTCCGTAATTACAATGGTATCTAATAAGTGAATTCGCGCAATACATTAATTATCATAAAATTTGTTATTCCATTGTGTTACTAGTAGGTCACGATTGTCCAATATACGTTCGCAACATTTTGCATTTACAAATAAAGCCATAATTAAGAAAATTTAGGTTAGCATTGTTATCTTTCAGTATTTTATATATTATGATGTATATCCTATGTAAAAGTCTTATTTACTGTATACCACTGTCGCACTTCTAAGCAATAATGTAATTATGTAATGCAGTCTTTCGACTATGTAGCCTGTTATGTGGAGTGAGCTCCCACTAAGAAGAAATGGTGCAGCTTGTCATAAATAAACCTCTACAAAACGACTTGGTACCTGGATTATTTCGTGGAATTCACGTAACTTGATACAGTTAGCAGATGAAATGGACCGAGGCAACGACTATTTCAGCAGCAGCAGCAGCACGAAGCTGATTATTCCGAGCTACAGCGAACTACGATACGTACAAGAAATCAACTGAACTATATATGTGTCACTGCAGAACTAATTACTAAAGTGTAAACTGTTCTAGCAGTAAACATTTGCATTTCTCTAAAAGTAATTCTTTGAGTGATGGAGTCCAATGTGATAAGTAACAAACACCCCCATGATCACACGTTTCTTGACATCTGTGGAACACAAGAATAACAACAAATTTTTGAGGTTTTTTGTTTAACTCAAATAATCTCTTTTCGATGTTGAAAATTTTCGCCACAGCACAATTTCACTGTCACCCCAAGTAACAATAGTCTGGTTACAGCAGCTGCGAGCCATAGACTTTAACACTTCAATGGACTATAACTGTTTGTTGCAGTTGATATTTCTATTCTTTTGATGAGAACTTGTACTTTTTCACAGTGGTTATTCAGGAGAACGAGTTTCAATACTTGACATAACTGATAGTGAGAAACTTTGCTTTCTAACTCTGAATCTATTCTGTTAACTATCGTGAATTACTGTGCGGTTTAAATAACTTTGCTCGCTAGTGTTTCTCTGATTAATGCTCTACTCAAACTTCATAATTAAATAGTGCTTGTTTTTATTTTAAATCTGCAGTTCATGTGAGCCACAATTCACATATCTGTGAATAGTATGTTGTAAACATTTATTTGGTTTAAACTATAACTATCTGGCTTCATCAGCATTATTAATCTTACGGGACTTATCCAGTCATATTGTTATTTACTTACATTTTTCGCTGACATTTTTCTTTACTAAAAATTGTTTAGGAATTAGTTCTATGTTACACGATCGGGTTTTAAAACGACGGAGCACCACCAGCTTCTCAGATACCACAACGAGTCAAGCCAACAAATTAGGTAGTGCGTTACTCACACCGATAGCAGCATATAAAACTGAGCTGCCGGTGCATTCGTAAGGGGATGTCCTACGTGTTTTACTTTGGTTCCTGGCGCTCAACACACGAAGAGACAAGCAGTCAGTCTTCAGTGATGCAGTGGAGTTAACGGCTAGTGTGCACGATAAGCAGTTAATTTAGTGCAGTAAAATATGGAGACATCGAGTTGTTGCATTCACAAAAGTAAGTCGTCTCAGATATGAACCTGCCGCGGATGCACGATTTTTTCGAGTCCAGATCTATGTCGTAACTGTTTGCACCACAAATCCAGCGAGAGTTGTAGCCAAGAAATGCAACACGAAGAGCAGCAGATATATGTTTCACACGAGACGCTGACACAACTTAATTATTTATTGTTTAATTGTTTGTTAAGATACTGTAGTGTGTTAACTGCTCACTGCTTACACGTCTATGTTTTAGTTAAGCAGGCGAAAACGATTTTGTTTTATGGTTACATGTGTGAGGGGAGAAACGGTTACATCAGGAAAAGTTCATGTTAATTAGTTATGGACAACATCCTCGTCAAGATGAGTTGCTATAACATGTGTTCGTATTACTTGAAGCTAATTAGTTCCTTTCTTTCAAGTAATTATGCATAGTACGTGTTGTTAAATAAAAAAAATTATTGGCAGTATAAATGTTTGTTCAGCAATATTAATGTGACGTAAAAGAAGAGAGAGACGAAATGCCTTCAGCCTAGTTTCTTAAGTTTTACTCAGCTACTGAGATAATCGCTTTGCCGTAAATCGTGGTTAATTTGAGTTGTAGGAACTGTGTTTGCTTACTTCAGTTTTTTTTATTGAAGTCAAGAAATTAAATTTCAGGAAAATTCTGGTTAATGACTTTAGATGAATATACAGAAAAAACTCAAAGCTTTTGTCACTCAGGACTATCGATCATGTTCTTTAGCAAATAGTATGTTTTTTTTTCAGGTGAAAAAAAAATCAAAAGTGTATGTCAAAAGTGGTTAGGAAAAAGACCCATTTAAGCAGCTACTTAAGTTGTATAGCTAGAGAAGGCCGAAATGCACGCTATAAGCTCACGCAGGATGGCGTGAGGTCTGAAACAGGATACGTAATGAATGCTATAAAGAAAAGTACGTAGCTTCTGGAATACTTAACTTTAATCCATCATTTGTATACATCGTTCTTGATGAGACATGCTTCATACGATAACTATCAATTGCTATGGCGCCTTGCTAGGTCGTAGCCATTGACTTAGCTGAAGGCTATTCTAACTATATTCTCTGCAAATAAACGAGGCTTCGTCAGTGTTGCATCGCTAGCTAAGTCGTCCGTACAACTGGGGTGAGTGCTAGTAAGTCTCTCTAGACCTGCCGTGTGGTGGCGCTCGGTCTGCAATTACTGACAGTGGCGACACGTGGGTCCGACATGTACTAATGGACCGCGGACGATTTAAAGCTACCACCTAGCAAGTGTGGTGTCTGGCGGTGACACCACAACTTATCTCTTCGAAATAATACGATTGCCTTAATAATAGTCCAAACAATTTTAGATCATGGTTCGACGTTATACAAACCTAAAATTACTAAGAGCTTTGTCATAGATGACATATTTCAATGTCTAGCATTATATAAATGTAACTAGCTCATTCAACTGTAAAAGCATGGCATTTCACTCAAGAGTTAAACTTCGTTCTAAATTAAATAATTTGTTTCGTGGAAGCTCTGATTTCTCTTACTCTTTACACCCTGTATCCGTGAGGGTCAATAAAATGTTTTCGCATTCGGAGGAGAAAGTTAGTGATTGAAACGTCTAAAAAGATCTTCCTGCATCGAGAAATGCCTTTGTTTTAACGATTCCCACACCAACTCGTTTATCATAATCTGTGACACTTTCCCTATTTCTCGATAGTGCGAAGCGAGCTGCCCTTATTTGAACCTTTTCGTTGTCGTGCGATGGTTCTGTCTGGTAGGGAGCTCACAGTACACAGCAGTACTCCACAAGACGAGGGACAAGGGTTGTGTAAGCAGTGCCTTTAGTAGGTTTGTTTCAGTTCTTAAGTGTTCTACGAAATAAAGCCGTCTTTGGTTCGCACATTTTCTATATGATGGCTCGATATTGTTGGTAATAGTGATCCGAAGGTACTTATTGAATCTACAACTTCTAAATGTGTGTTATTCATCACCTAAGCAAAATGTAATGATTATTATTCTTGTGGAGAATCCCACACCTTCTTTTATTTCCGGTTAAATGCCACTTTATTGCAACACACAGATACATTGTCTAAATCACTTTGCTATTACTTTGGACCTTCTGAAGAATCTGCAAGAGTGTAAACAACAGACTCATCTGCAAACAATCTAAACAGGTTCCCTAAATAGGTAACACAAATTGTGAACAACTGTGGGCCTAGGGCACTTCCTTGAGGAACCTCAGCTATCATTTCGGTGTAATTAGATGACTTTCTGTCAATTGCTACGAACTGTGAAATTTCTGAGAAAAAATTAAGAATCCAGTCTCACAGAATTTTTTTTGATTAGAGATTACTTGTGAGGGATGGTGCCAGAAGCCTTCTGAAAATCTAGAAACATGGAATCAATATGAATCCCATGTCGACTGAATTAGCGTGAATAAAAAGGCAGCAGTATGGAAAAAAATTCTAAATCCGTGCTTGGTACTTGACAATAGATCGTTTTCTTCGCGGTATGTCGTAATTTTAGAACACAATATATCACCCAGAATCCTACTACAAATCGATGTCGTGCCTCCCGACTTACTTTATAATAGTGAGGAGGGGCGAGTGATCTTGGCTTTCAAACAGCAGATGTTCAATACGAACAGGCGAGGTGTCGACAGAGTCAACTTTAACGCCGTTTCTAATTCTTTACTGTTCTACATTGGTGAGTAGAAGAAATCAAGTCAAAGTACTTCTCATGCACCAACTCTGGATGGTGCTGCAATTCTGCATCAGGTACTGAAGCCACCCCACTCTGGCTCTGTTATCAGTTTTCGCTCTCGGTTTCTAAAATGCTTTCGGGAGGGCTGCCCATAGTTAACATCCATGAGACGCAGTTGCCATTCATGTGGTATGTCGAGAGTACCAACGGATGTGCTGTCCCCACAGTGCCTCATACCCTGACATTGGCCACCCACTGCCCCTCCCTCTACATATCTTCTGGGCCCCTCCTTTACTGTGTACTGTAAATGCTTGCCACAGAGCAGTGTCAGCAGTTGCTTGTGCCTACCACGAAGCTCTTACGTTCATCATACGGTTTAACAATTTAAAGGTATACATTGCTATAGACTTGGATTAGAATGTTTTGTTTTCATCATTGACTTGTATGTCGTGGCTGACCTTAACACAGTCACGGCAGCATTCGACTTTCTGTTTTTGTACATTACAACTGACTTTAACAGCTGTCAGACTAGCGCCGATAGATCATACACATAAATCTTGCAAGAAAGCAGAGAAGTAGCTACGAAGCAATAGAGATGGTGTTCCGTGTGTTCTGTCGGAACAGTAACATAACATGAATTAGAAGCAAACACAGTTGATAAGAAGGCTAACAGGGTGAGCAACAGTGCCTTAACATTCTGTAGTCTTCAAAGGGTTTCCTTGTTTCAAGTGCCTTCCTATACCATGAGAGCTTTGAGTCATAAATTCTTATTAAACACTGTATGGTTATATTTGCAATGTACCCACTGCTGCTCCAGTTTAACACTATGTGCAATGGATTTACTATCGGGACCTTTGCATAATTTCCCAGAGTTGAAAGCTACGTCAATTCCGCTAGGCCCAATGATTGATATTTAAACATTTAGTAAAGTTATTAAATAAAATTTGTTTTACAGCAGATAATAAAACAAAATAATGAAAGGTTTGTCTATTCTTATAGAAAGAATATTCCGCCTCAAATTTGAATTTTTATAGAACAAATTGGTTTATTCATTGAGCATTTCAGATATTTATAAGAACAAAGAAATTAACTACTTTAAAGAAATATTAACGCGGCTGCTCTTTACACAGCATGAAATTTGCATCAGATTCTCCAAAGTAATTTAAACGCGTCTGACGTTCTTATTAACAATGTAAAATTTAACGCATCTGACTCTGTATCTTTATTTATCGTTAACGCATCTGACGTTTTACTAAAACTATGGTCCCCTACAGAATGGTATTTCTTATTAACACAAGTGCCCACTTTTGGCCCGGAAGAAAAGGATATTCCACAACTGTATCCATTAATCAACATGCACACACAATTACTGATCCAACATATGCACAGGATAAAGGTAAGGATCGAGTCGTTAGCAGTTCCGATTGTCGCCATACAGTAACTATCTCTCCTCAAAACTATTCCACCGAGAATCAAAATTATTATATATCTTCCGCGCCTATTTGATCATTTACTTTGATAGCCACTATTGTACTGCTGCCTACTACTGGCGCAAATTCACCCTTTGAAATATGAAAAGCCTTCCAAAATTACACATACAAAATACAAACACTCAAGATGAACTACTTACTTTGTTGCAGCAAAAATTCATGGCTACGTTATCAGTTCACTAATCTCTTTCCCCGATTTGCAATTTTAATTATTCAGAAAATCTCCCCACGTGATTCTACATTCCAATAAACATAAATAAGCAAGCATTATCTTCTCTTGGTTTGCTAAATTTCGACACACGCTTTCACACGAGATACCCTTGTCCTCAACAAAGGATCCACGTTACTAAATCTTTCAAGATTGCAGATATGTAAGAAAATTGAAAATATATAACAGTACTCAATTTAACACGCATATTTCATGTAATAGCACGCTTGCTACTTACATGCTATAGGTCCCTAGCACTCGTGCATCTACTAGTTATAAAATTGTTGATCAGCCCCACGTGGTGAGCGCCAGGTGTAAAACTAAATAAATTGCCACACACACTTAAATATTTCATTTTTTCTGATGAACTTGCTTGCTCAAACAAATCAGATTAAATTATGCACCGCGAAATTGTTATAAAACCACAAAGTTGCAAATTACTATCACAAAGGAATGCAACAATTTTATATCACCTACTACTGCACATTATCTACCTAAGTAAATATCGTCCCCCCAAAATATTAGTATTACTTTATGTCTAGCTGCAAAAGAAGGTTGTTTACCTAATCTGAAACCATTAATCATAAATAAGGCCCATTTCCCACACCTAAATCGAGCATGGCTAGACTCATCTCAGACAAGCGTCCTCTCTCGTCCAAGTCTTCAGCAGCATCCCACGACTCGGACCCACTCTACCGTTCTGCTCGCCTGACCTCTCATGGTGGGGGCGGCTCCCAACCAATCAGCGACTCAGAATTTTCCCAGTTTAAGGGTGCCGGTCAAACCTCCCTTCTACACAAAGAGAAATATCCAGCGCTTTTCCTCCCAAAGACTGAAACTATCTGACTATCTGACTATCTAACCTACCTACACCCCGCTACAACCAAAGGCTGAAGTTTCAGAGCTTCTATAATCGCTGCCTATCGACTAGTTGTTCCCTATCGTACACCCACAATTGCTAACTATCGTTCGATCCTTTTTATCTCCCCAAACATTCTTCCTGCAGTTATTTTCATACATTCATTTCTATCTCTCTCCTGCTGTGGACTCAATAGGATAAGGAAATATAGGGAACAGTGGGCATTCTTAAACTATTCAATCAACAATAACAGTACGATTCAACGGGTCATTCTTTTAAAACTTGTTGTTGGTGTGCAGACACTGACAGTAAGTATGTGCTTAGTAAATTGAATGATATTATTACGACCTAAAAATGATGTTATTTCGATCAAACTCGTGTTCTCAGAAGACGACGATCAATTGTATTAAGTATTGTTAGATTGTTAGAAATATAAATAAGAGTTGCCATTGCCAAAGACAACAGCCACCTCTCATCACCAACCACTTCCGTTAAAAAATGGCCAGACAATGGACTTGCCATGCGAGGGCATTCTCGCACATTTTTTTAAATGTGATGTGTAAATATGTTATATATGACCTATCACAGAGGAGACCCTAATCTCTGTACTGGTCCACATCCCAAGACACATAGCAGGCAATTTGTTTAAATTGTTAACAAAATATAAAAATAATAATTGAATACAAGATTGTCGACTTAAAGGACGTTAGAAGCTTGTCCGTCAACACATATTATCAGAAATTTACCTAATTGCTGTCTGAGATTAACTGTCCATCTCATATGGAAGTTTCCACAAAGTCGGAAAAATAATTACATCTCTTAACAGTTATGACAAATTAGAAGGTAAATTACACAAAGGATATGTTACACGACATTATTTTTATGTGCACTGGTACTAGTTGAGTGCCCCTTACAATGTCATATTGCTTTTACTATTACGAATTTCTAACACAAAACAAGATACTCCTTGAAAAATATTATTTTCATATATAACTGTCTCTAGTTGGTTGTCCTTTTAGTGTCATATTGCATTTACGCTTACGAATTTCTAACCCAAAACACAATGCATATTGAAAAACATTTTTTTCATGTACACTGGCACTAGTTGACTGTCATATTGCATTTACTCTTTCAACTCCTATTTCTTAAAATTTATACATGTACACTCCACTCAACATCTCTCACTTTGTATAGCCCACAATAACTTCGTATGACATCTCACTTCAATAAAATTTAGTAAAACTAAACACTATATGAAGATTGACTTTAGTGAGAAGTTCGCCATTCTTTGTATTCCCCTAGATCCAAAATACACCCCTTACTCCAAAATACAACCCTCAATCCAAAACAACATCAAAATACTGAAAAAGTACAAGGAATTATTTCGTTGACGTCGTCAGGCTTCAAGACCTGAATTCATAGTTTGTCCATTGCTACAGTTAGCAAACATTTATATATAATCACTCTCAATTGAACATTTTCACATGCATCCTACTGTTTCCCTTAAGTTCCAACCCACCTTGGCGTCTATGATTTTTCTTATTTTGCCCTTAGTCTTGATCTCCACACAAAACACTTTATCCACTAGTTACTATAGTACCATCTAAATACTGCCCGTGTCTCTGTAATGCTGCCGAGCTTTGATGTGTGTATCATGGCAGTAAGCGCCCATTGTCCTTGCTCTGCCACGCTCGGCCGTGCCTCCTGTTGTACTGCCGCGCGCCTTCACTGTCTGTGCCATGTCACGCCCATGCGTACCTCCGGTCCTGACATTTCTCTATTATCTGCACAAGCCAACAATTCTTTGTATTCGCCCTATCTTACAATCTTACTTATCCTACTTCCCATGATTATCACTTTACACCTTAACCCCCAAAAGTTTTAATACTACAGATTTTTTATGTGACAAAAAACATCTTCAGTGACTTGTCACTTTCGTCACAACATTCATGCAATACCACACAGTAAATATTTCTTTCACTTTAAGTCACAAATTTACACGCGACTAAAAATTATCATCAGCGATGTCTCCTTATCTTACACATCAGTCCCCAAAATTTGTAATACTACAAGTTTTCACATGACCAAAAAATCTTCAGTGACTTGTCACTGTTGTCACTCCATTAATGTAGATCATAATACCACACGGATAATATTCCTGTTACTTTGAATCTGTCTCTTGCGTATAGGTTGGGTCAAGGATTTAATGTTCAGGTTAGGGGATCCAGGCTAATCTCCTGGTTCACACATCAGCATCATGTATGCAGTCTTCTATCTACTTGTTTGGTGTCATAATTCCAAGATTCCCAGTCACATTCTCTGCTATCAAGCATTCATTTGACATCACTAATTGCACAAATAACAAAATAATAATGCCACCTGTTGCTCTTGTAACTTGTCACCTTCTAATCTTCATTTCACTCAACTTGTCCGCCTCGCTCTTCTCGATGTCTTCCTTCTTTATTACTCGTAGACCTCAAGTTTCTCTCCACATCACGACCTCCTGGAACATACACGTAGAAACAAAAACCTTAATACAACCATTCAATTATTGCAACATGTTGTCCCCCTTTCTCTAGATGTTTTTAATTAATCATTTTTACGACTGACTCATTAATTCTTCAATTTTAGTCTTTCATTGCCTCCGCTTTTCCGTTCTCCATCTCCCGTTATATGTAGACCTCATTATTACTTTTCATTCCTCTCGTTCACCGTCCATTTGGTTCCGTTCTGCCCTATTCAATATTAACAAAATCCCACATGCTCTTAGCAATACCATAAAACTACCTAACGGCTCAGTACAGCCTACACCAAGTTGCACATACACAGTATAATGAAGCTCGCCTCATCGCGGCCTCAAAACGTATTCTCAAAGACTCGCATCATTGCGGCATCAAAATAAAACATATAAAATTAGCACGACTAATTCACATAGAAATATCATTATTTCAATCCTACAACATGCCATCACTTGTATTTTCAGCTCACTTGATTCACGATTAGTCGTCCTTTGGCCTACATACTTCGTTTTTTTTTTACATTAATTCACCTCAGCCATAATCTGTTCTTCTCTTAGTTCTATATTTCACTAACTGTTGCATATTCTTACATTACATATATACTGTGTTCCCCTTGAATGTCTACTTCTTAAAGTTTCAACTTCCACTGCACTATTATGGATAACTCTCCTTACTCGAAATGGCCCACAAAACAGGTTAAAGAATTTGTTTGTTTGAAACCCATGTTTCTTCGACAATCTGTGCGCTGTAATTAATACCTTATCTCCCCTCGATAACTCTATTTCTCTAATTTTTCCTTTTTGCCCTTTTACTTTCAAAATCTTCTGAAACTCTCTTCAATAGACACTCCAGGTCCTGTGATTTCCATTACAGTAAATCCTGCACAACTGCGCTAACTCCTTAATAATCCGTTCACATGGATTGCTCGCCGGGTGATAGCGTGATATGAAATTGGTTTGATCTTTCGCCTCCGCACATTCTCTGCTAAACTATAAATCTATACTGAGGTCCATTATCATAGATCATTTTTTCGACCCCCCTTCCCCTGCTTTATTGATGAAATCTCTTTCTACTCCCCTAGCTATAGTTCTTACCGTGGCCCTCTTTAATGGCGTCAGTGTGACTTACTTTGACACTAGCTCAATCGTTACTAGCACGTACCTAATCCCTTCTATCGACATAGGCAGTGGCCCAAAAATGTTCGTCGCTGTTAGTTCTCTCAATCTATTCGGTACGACTGGATGGATGGGAGGTTTCGTTGAGACTGTTAACGGTTTTGTTTTCTGGCAAGTAACGCACTTCTTCAGAACCAATCTAACTCTCCTCTCCATGTTCACGAAATACACTGACTCCCTAAGATGTAAAATACATTTTCCAGATCCGAAATTACCGCAGCAAAAGTCCACGTACCATATTACCTTGTTTACAAGTACTTCTGGTACACAAATGACCCAAATCTCTGACTTTTCTCTTCTAAAAAACAAAATGTTATCCTTTATCCTGTAAAATTGATCGAGCTTTTGGTTATTTTGCTGCACTAGTTTATCTCTAACCATCATCTAAACAAAGTCTCTCAGTTGGAAAATTCCTATTTACCCTATTGCGTCTCTAATACAATTTTCAAATGGCGCTTCACGCATATACATTAAATCAATCCAGTTTTCCCTAATGTCTGTATCCTCAGTCTTGTGGTTCCGTAATGGGTTGCGAGATAGAGCATCTGCCACTAAATTCTCCTTACCAAGTATATGTACTACGAAATCCTGCAGGTACGGTGCCCATCTCATCAACCGTCTGTGTGGCAGTTTGGCGGACGACAGGAACACGAGCGCTTTATGATCAGTGTAGATTTTAGTAAGCCGCCCGTACAAGTAGTAGCGGAACTTACTAAATTCACACACGATCGCCAAAGCCTCAAGCGCAGTAACCGAATAGTTTTTCTCAGCTTTGCTCGGTACTCGATTGGCAAAGGCAATTGGTTGCTGTATGATAGTTCCTCCTTGGTCGATTTCTTGGAACAGGGTCACTCCCAGCAAGAAACGTGAGCTATCGGTCGCCAAACAGAAATCCTTATCCAAATTTGGATGTCCTGGTGGAGGAGCCTCTAACAGTGCCATTTATAATGAATCAAATTCGTCCTGCGCCACAGCATCCCAGGACCAAAAAGCCTTCTTTCCACTCAAGAAGTACAGTCGTGGCGTAGTCATTCCTTTGATTTGAATAAACCGCTTGTAGAAATTGATTAAACCCAGATAACCACGTATTTTTTGCTTTGTCTTCGGTACTGGAAAATCCCTAATCGCGTATAATTTATCCGGCTTCGGCCTAATCCCCTCTGGAGATATGACATGCACTAAGAAATCTACCTGCTTCATGCCAAACTCTGACTTACGCAGGTTCACAGTGACTCCAGAATTAGCAAAAGCATCTGATAAAATTTGTAGCGTTCTGTTAAGTTCGACCCAATTCTTCTCCGCTATGAGTACATCATCGATGTATAACGGTACTTTGTTTCTAATCCGTTCCGGAAACACCGTGTCTAGTGCCCTAATGAACGGAAGCTTGCGGAATTGGAAGCACTTTCCATAGCATAAAAACGCTGTATACTTACGATATGCGGTGCGGGGTCCAACTTCACCTGCCAGACTGCTCCGCAAATCGACAGTGCTTAGCACGCTTATCCGATGGAAACGCTGTAACAACTCCTCAAGTGTTCCTGGCCGATCTATTTCCGATACTATGATTTTGTTAATCCTACGTGAATCCATCACCAACCGGTTGCTCTTGTCGTTTTTCTCAATACATACAAGAGGACTGTTGTACGGACTAACCGCTGGTTTGATTATCTCCTGTTCCAGCATGTTTTTAATGTCTTTTCCACCCGCTCTTAGTACACCAGTGGCTTTGTATACCAGTGGAATTGAATATACCTGCGCCTTAAAGTGTTGGTGCGGTTTCACGCTGAATTTATACACGAACCCAGGTATGGTCCCAGTTATTTGCTGACAGATCCTGGAGCGTCTTCTAAGAATTTCCCTAAGCTCTCTGTACTCGAAGGTCCCCTTCATGTAAACAATTTTGACATCTATCTCTTATTCTCTTATATCCTCAATCCGTAAACTGCTATTTACTTTCTCTTCTTGTTTTCCTCGGACCACATTTTCCCGTCTCTTCTCATCTCCAACCCTAAACTCATTTTGAAGCAAAGCCCTACCTCTTTACATGCATCGAATGGTATCTGAACTTCTATGTCTTGATGTTGTGAAGTTACTCTATTCCTTTAGATGTCTACGTGCACCTTATGTCTACTAAAAAAAATCCACCCCTAGGATTCCCTCAAGCGATAATGTGGGAGTTATCAATACCACAATATTGAACGTCGGTCCCACGTATTCGAACTCTACCTGTGCCTGCCTTTTTACCTCCACACACTTGTGTCCCATTGCACTTCTCACTATGGTCTTGGTGGTAACATTGGCGACGTTTTGGTTGCGCTGCACGCTATAAGCACATCTTCTTTCATTCCGCTCGTCTGACTACACGAGTCCACTACAAACCGAATTATCACAACTTCTATGCTAATGATCGTCTGTCTCGCGTTTTCTTTTGCGTCATTCTCTTCCAGCAACGTCTCCTTAATTTCGCCGTAGTCTATTATAAAACTATTCCATACTACATTTCTGTCGTTGACAGCCCCGTCTCATAGTTGTCAAATTCTGTTTCTCCTGTCCTCATTACCTCTGTTCGCTTCTACCCCCTGGCCGGCCTCCCATCATTTCCACCACCATTACCTCTACTATCGTTGTATTGCCGTCGTTCACCACTATTATCATATGTCCTGTACCGTCCATTTCCATTGTTTCCTTGATGCCAACTGCTATTACTCTGGTACCTCCCCTCATAGCTTCTGCGATTCCCATTCCGATTACTATCGTTTCTCTCATTACTGTTCCGCGTATTCTTCAACTGTTCCCCTTGATTGTTACCATAATTACTTTCTCTATTCAGCTCCTTAAGCAATTTCAGAAATTCCGTCGAATTCTTCATCCCTCTGCTGGCAATTACTACGTCACGCCTTAGTCTCCGCCGGCCGCGGTGGTCTCGTGGTTAAGACGCTCAGTCCGGAACCGCGCGACTGCTACGGTCGCAGGTTCGAATCCTGCCTCGGGCATGGATGTGTGTGATGTCCTTAGGTTAGTTAGGTTTAAGTAGTTCTAAGTTCTAGGGGACTGATGACCACAGATGTTAAGTCCCATAGTGCTCAGAGCCATTTGAACCATTTGAACCTTAGCCTCCCAGGCAATTTCGTTAAGCATATTCTAATTAATTCCGGGGCCTCATTTGGAACATCTAAGTGTCTGTTTCTCTTCAGCGTCTCGCTGAAATAGCGCCCGAATCCTTGTCATTGCACTCACTCATGTGGGGCATCATCAGGATGTTTAGTTTGCCTGGCTCTGGATCGAGCTTGACCAGTGCTCCTCAAGAAACAGCCTACAAAATTCCTCGAAAGTGAGGCATTTATCTATCTTTTCTTGCGTTATAGCACGGGCCTCATCGCGTAAATAATTATACAAAAACTTAATTCTTAGCTTGTGCCCCCAAGAAGTCGATAAGGAATCATGAAACGTAGCCACCCACATTTTCGGGTGTTGCGAAGCATCGGCGTCATGATAGTGCGTATAGTTCTGTACCGTCACGAAATGCTTTCTGCATTCCTCATCCACATTGTCCATCTGTTCTCTGCTAGTACTTTCTCCTCTATTCCCCGTCCAGTTTAGCCTGCGTAGCCTCTCCCCTAATTCTGCCAAGTCTCTTTCTACCGAGTCTTCTAACGTGCTTCTTTCATGTAGGTTATCGTTAGTACGCCTTTCTGCTACAGATGTTGCAAAATTAGGTGGACGGATAAGGTAAGGAACGAGGAGGTTCTGCACAGAAACGGAGGGGAAAAGAACGGTCAGGGTGACAGGACATCTGTTAAGACATCGGGGAATAATTTCCATGGTACTAGGGGGAGCTGCAGAGGGTAAAAACTGTGGAAGAAGAGAGAGATTGGAATAAATGAAGCAAATAATTTCATACGTAGGTTGCAAGTGCTACTGTGAGATGAAGAGGTTGCCACAGGAGAGGAATTCGTGGTGGACGAGTTCAAACCAGTCAGAAGACTGATGACTTACAAAAAAGGCAAAAGAGCGGAGAATAATATGGTATGTTGGAATCCTGAATAAAAATGCAATCTGCTTTCAAAAAGAAAATGTGTTGTATCATTTATTGAAGGCCCTTCGTATTAAATTTAAGTTAGTGAGGCACTTAAATATTAAGCTCGACCTATTGGTCTTCTCGCTGTGGCGAAATCTATTTACAGGATGACCAACTTCTTCTTTCAAATGCGAAAATACAATACCGGAAAAAAAATAGTACACTTGGAAAGACGATTTCGATTTTTATCCAAGGACGGTGTGTGCCACCTTTCGGGGTAGTGGATGTACTGATAATGGTTTCAACGTCATCCGCCAAAACATGGTGTAGTAGCATAGCTTCCAGAGCACCATCTGTATCTAACCTTTAATAGGGAATGCTCACAGCCAGATGGCTCGGTGTAATGCAAACGTTTGAAGCAAGCAGGCAACCATGCCACGGAGACTCATTCGTGCTTCCTGCAACTGAGCAGGTTATAAAGGGATCAGATTGGGGGCTTCTGAGTGCCGGGATGGTTCTTTCGGAGAACTGCCACACAACCTGGACGTACTGCAACGATGCTGGTGTCAGTGGTCATTAGAGGAGGTTATGGACGTCTACACAGCGCAGGCGCACGCCAGGATCGTCGTATACTTCAGCAGTGGTAGATCATACAGCGACCCCAGCACGGATGGAAGGGCTTGTGACCGCAGACGTGTCAACATCAGCTGTTGCGATCCAGTTTTTAGCAGAGGGATTACGGTCACATATACCTTTAGACCCTCTTCCACTCACACCACAGCATCAACGTGCACGCCTAGACTGGTGTCGTCAAAGGGTCACCTAGTAGACGGAATGGCGCTCCATGGTTTTCAGCGACGAAAGCTGATTCTGCCTGCATGCAAGGTGAAGCAAAATTCAAAATCTGAAGTAGGAATAAAGATCAGAATGACTGAGAAGATGCTGCTGGTTTTCAACAGAAATGCCACATTAACGCCCCTCAAACTGTAGAAACATGAAATAAACTTCAACAAGGCTAATTGAACTCTGATGGAAATTGTAGTTTGCAAATGTTCTTAACTGTCAAAGCTAATGGATTTATTGTTTAGTTTTGTAGTTGCTGTTTCTTTACTATCGACCGAAGCTGAACAAAATGTGTTTTGAAAGCTACATTTTTTCGGTTGGATAGGTATAGCCTATTCTAGGGCCACATTACAGCTGCATAAATGTGCGAAATCTTCTCAAGACCTTCCTCAAATTCGTGGGTGGAATCAACTTTTAGCAGCCTAGGGCTGCACCAAGATATTCCTCGGGTCTCCAGTGCATCACATTACCGTGCAGAGCGCCAACTGGAATGCCGAATTCCTAGCTCTGTGACTGCATGTGTTGCTGTTTTGCACCTGGAGAAACGGTAAACTACTATCGTGATTCCGTTGTGCATTAAAGGGAGGGCCGTCCTTAACGGATATTGCGGACGGATGACGTACCTATATTACTGCCGTGTTTACGTGTTGAAAACTGGCGGTGGAATCTGTGCGCTAAGGAGTTAGACACGCTGCTTTCTGTAGCCCGGTAAGGTTGAACGAGAAACAACGGAAAAAGGCTGAAGACATCATTTCGGCACGGATTTGTAAATCTCGCGTTTACCTTGACTGCTGACCAACGCCGAAACTTCAGCTGCACAAAGAATTCGCTCTAATTTCCCATGAAGAGTGTGACCTCTAACAATGCCCAAGACACACAGGGATTGCGGTAGGGAAAGCGAATGGCCAATTTTGTTTTGTTGGGAGAAATTTAGGAAAGTACAGTTCATCCGTAAAGGAGGCCGCATATAACACGCTAGTGCGACGTATTCTTCAGTATAGCACGAGTCTTTGGAATTCGCACTTGGTCAGATTAACGGACGACACCGAAGCAATTCAGAGGCGGGCTACTAGACTTGTTACCGGTAGGTTCCAGCAACAAGCAAGTGTTACGGAGATGCTTTGGGAACTGAAATGGCAGTCTGTGGAGGGAAGGTGACGTTCTTCTCAGGCAACATTTGAACCTGACTCCAGAACGATGCTGCTGCCTCCAACATACTTTAAGCGAAAGGACAACGACGACGAAGATAAAATACGACAAGTTAGGGCTCATACGGCTGGATAGAAAACAATCGTTCTTACCTAGCTCCATCTGCGAATGGAACAGGAAGGGAAACGACTAGTGATAATACAGGGTACCCTCCACGAGGCACCGTTTGGTGACCTGCGGAGTATGTATGTGGATATGTAGATTTAGATAGAATTGCAGTTTTTCTCATAGAAGTCTGCAGTTCACTGGAATCGCGGACATTGACTGCTACAAATTCGAGAGAATTCAGTAACGAAAAAAATGGCTGTACCGAGATTGCCCTCTCTTGGATTATGACACCGGGGAAGATTCGTGTCATGGAATTCGCTAAAATAGTGACATATTTCCTGGTCATGAAGGGACGTCCTCTCCTTTTTAAGGTTCAAAAAATGGCTCTGAGCACTGTGGGACTTAACTACTGTGGTCATCAGTCCCCTAGAACTCAGAACTACTTAAACCTAACTAACCTAAGGACATCACACACATCCATGCCCGAGGCAGGATTCGAACCTGCGACCGTAGCAGTCGCGCGGTTCCGGACTGCGCGCCTAGAACCGCTAGACCACCGCGGCCGGCTTTTTTTTTTTTTTTTTTTTTTTTAAGGTGCCATTACTTCATTGCCAGACTGTCTGTCTTTCTGTTCGACTGTTACAAACCCTTTTTTCTCAGGAACAGATAGACACATAAAGTTGAAATTTATGTCACACACGAAGGCCTACAGTCCCTTGGCGATATAAAAAAATGAAGCTTCAAAGTCAATGCAATGGACAGATATCGCCATTTATGTCACATATCCTGATACTCGCAAACACACTCATCAAAACCTACCCCTCTTCCCGTTGACCTAGAATCATGAAATTTGACAATAAATCAAGGTTTCACAAAAAAAAACCAAAGAAAACATCCAAAAACTGCAAATCTACAGTTTTATTATTACTATCGTTACCTGATTCTCTGTCTGTGCGTCCGTCTGTTAAGACCCTCTTTTCTCAGGAATGATGAACGTATCAAGTTGGAATTTATGTCACCCACTAAGGACTACGGTCTCTTGGCGGTGTAAAAAATTTAAGCTTGTAAGTCAACGCTATTAAAAGATACGGCCATTTATGCCATATATATTAACATTCGGGAAGTCACTCACCAGTACTTACTGTTGATCTAGAGTCATGAAATGTCGCAAAAAAGCAAGGTTCCGCAGTGCCAGCCAATGGATTAACTGAAAACGGTAAATCTGTAGTCACATCACACGATTTTTTTTTTCTCATTTGTTATCTGTCTGCCCGTCCGTCCCTCTGTTGAGACTCCTTTTTCTTAGGAATGTTTAGACGTGTCTCGCTGATATTTATCTCATGTGATAAAGCCTACGGTCCCTGGGCGGTGTCAAAAGTTGAAACACAATCATGTTTTAAATCTGACTTTTGTGAGAGAGGTTCCATTTGGAAGAACGCTTATCAAATGAAATACATGCCACTTTGCCGTTATTCAGGCGATCACGTATTCCGGTCGTCTAGATCTGTTATTTCAGAAGGAGAAACTGTGAATATCATTTTGACAAGCCTTCTTAAAAGTCAACTTTGAACCTCTAAGAGATTTCTATTGCGATGATGAAGAATTTCAACTGGAGGTATCGACTTGACAAAAAATTCCTCTCGATTTCTTAGGAGTCACCAGATATGTGTGCATGTAGCGCTTGACGTGACGGAAGAGGGTATTGCACAATTATTATCCACCAATAATATTTTATTTCTCGGAATTGATTGGTGTAAGATTTTCAGACTTTGGCAACAAAGTTTAGAAAGAAAACTTTGTGTTCACAATGAACGAATGTTGTGAGACGTCGTTCGCAGAGCTTCCCCTTATGTCGATAACCAACTTTTCCACACATGTCATACGTGGCTAAATTTTGCCGCCCATAATTAGCAGTTCAAAAAATTGTGGAGAGTCTTCCTGCTTCATCTATCTATCGCAGATGGAACTGGGATCAACCACCAGGTCTTGTGAAGTTAAGTTTTTAATATGCAGTCGTATCTAAATATGAGAGCTTGCTGACGAGTATTTCCTCCGAATTTCTTACGTGTAAACCATTAATGCTTTTCAAGCAAAACAAACTTTTATAGCATTCTGTTTCTTTTCTCTTCACGTACCCATATTTATTTTTCAACAGAGTCAACCTGACGAAGAACACATTTCTCACAACGAGAGACCAGTTTGTTGATACCGTCACTGTAGCATGTTTGACTTTGTTGGCGGGGTCACAACCTCACCTCTGCTTGCACCGCTTCATCAGTAACAGAGTGACGTCCTCCTATGCGTTCTTTAGGTTTTGGAAATAGAAGAAAATTGTATTGGGTCAAGTTGGGACTGTGTGGAGGATGACAGATGACGTTAGCCTAAGACGTCGGATTGTTGCAGGTGTCGCAGCACTCGTGTGTGATCTGACATTGTCATGTTGAAGGGAAGAGTACTCCATGTGTGGACGAACTATTCGGTTACAAATTCGGTTACAGCACATTGTTTCTCACACACCGACAGTGTTACGTCACACACCGCCATGTTACAAATGCTACAGTTCGGAGTCTTCTAGTAGCAGAACGTTGCAACTTGCGTCAGTGAAGCGCCAAAGTCGACCTAGTAATATGCTGACATATAATAACTCAACAGATATTGCGGACAGAATAAAAAATTCATGGGCATTATTTTTCAGCACACCCTCTTAATATAGAAGCGTTTCGTGATTAACGTTGAGTTTGTTACGGACGACAGCTGCTAATGTGCCGGTATTCTTCAACTTTTCTCGTGATTCCATTAATGTGTCTTTTGACTTCCTGAGAGGACTGAGGTCCTTCTTTGACATCAAAATTTCAAGACAGAAAACACTGTATTTAGTTTTCTGCGTATTGCACTATTCTCATTATGGTCAATAATATCACCAAGTATTTTTGGCATCTTGAAACGCGTTCATCCACTTTTTGTAAACAATTTTTAAAATCTATCGATTTTCTTTTGTATTTTCACTCATATTCAATATAGAATAGTTTTCTGGCTGTGCTGTGTCAGATCCGAATAATGTTTCCAGCATTATGTGATCATAAAAATGGTTCAAATGGCTCTGACCACTATGCCACTTAACTTCTGAGGTCATCAGTCGCCTAGAACTTAGAACTAATTAAACCTAACTAACATAAGGACATCACAAACACCCATGCCCCAGGCAGGATTCGAACCTGCGACCGTAGCGGTCGCTCGGCTCCAGACTGAAGCGCCTAGAATCGCACGGCCGCTCCGCCCGGCATATGTGATCATAAGTTTGGAAGTTTGTGGTAAGGACTGTGGGACCAAACTGCTGAGGTCATCGGTCCCTATGCTTACACACTACTTAATCTAACTTAAATTATTTTACACTGTGGACAACACACACACACCCATGCCTGAGTGAGGACTCGAACCTCCGACGAGGGGTGCCACGCGAGCCGCAACAAGACGCCTCAGAGCACACGGCTACCCCGCGTGGTTTTGTAGTCTACGTTTCAATATGTGAAAGGAAGTAAAGGAAGGAAGAGTAGTGTTTAACGACCCGTAAACATGGAGGTCCTGAGGGATGGAGGACAAGCTAGCATTAAGGAAGGATTAGGAAGTCGGCCGTGCCCTTTCAAAGGAACTATCCCAGCATTTGCCTTAAGCGATTTAGGAAAATCATGTGAAACTTAAATCTGGGTGGTCGGACTCAGATCTGAACTGTCATCCTCGCGAATACAAGTCCAGTGTGCTAAACGCCGCGCCACCTCACTCGGTCAGCTTAAAGAAAGACGTCGAAACAATTCACAGGCACACTGCCGGATTTATTGCCTGTAGGTAATTTATTATATTCGATCGAGACGTGAGTTTTGCGGAAATGCTCCGTGAACTCAAATGAGAAGTCCTGGGAGGAAGACTTTCTTTTCACTACTGAGAAAATTTCGGAGACAGGCGTTTACGACAGACTCCAGAACGACCCTACTGCCACGGACATACATCTCACACAAGGACTGCGAACACAAGATAAGAGGGCTCAGTATTCGTGCGGAAGCATATAGGTAGTCGTCTTTCGTTTCCTCCATTTGAGAGTGGAACAGGGAAGGGTATGAATAGCAGTGGCGTAAGGTACCGTCCATCATGCACCGTATTGTGGCTCGCCGGATATGTATGTAGGTGTAGAAAACTGGTGCTGAGGTTTACACATTCCAATTCGTCATACCTGGTCAATGACACTTTACAAGTACTCCAGTAATTTAAAATGACCCTCAGTGTAAAGAAATCCACCTTGAGTGCGTTACAGTATGTTAATTCACCGCCAAACTTCTTTACTAGGAAAAAGTGTGCTATTGAAGATAATTCACACATTCGTTAAAAAAACAATAAGATTCTGCTCCATTTCCTCTCGTGCTATAGATTTCTTTGATATCTTGTAATAACAATGAAATAATTGTATGTTTCAGACTCATGCCACATTGATACTTCGTGTTTCGCTGATAGAACTGAATCCGCCGATCGGTACATCTACATCTACATCTACATTGATACTCCGCAAGCCACCCAACGGTGTGTGGCGGAGGGCACTTTACGTGCCACTGTCATTACCTCCCTTTCCTGTTCCAGTCGCGTACGGTTCGCGGGAAGAACGACTGTCTGAAAGCCTCCGTGCGCGCTCTAATCTCTCTAATTTTACATTCGTGATCTCCTCGGGAAGTATAAGTAGGGGGAAGCAATATATTCGATACCTCATCCAGAAACGCACCCTCTCGAAACCTGGCGAGCAAGCTACACCGCGATGCAGAGCGCCTCTCTTGCAGAGTCTGCCACTTGAGTTTATTAAACATCTCCGTAACGCTATCACGGTTACCAAATAACCCAGTGACGAAACGCGCCGCTCTTCTTTGGATCTTCTCTATCTCCTCCGTCAACCCGACCTGGTACGGATCCCACACTGATGAGCAATACTCAAGTATAGGTCGAACGAGTGTTTTGTAAGCCACCTCCTTTGTTGATGGACTACATTTTCTAAGCACTCTCCCAATGAATCTCAACCTGGTACCCGCCTTACCAACAATTAGTTTTATATGATCATTCCACTTCAAATCGTTCCGTACGCATACTCCCAGATATTTTACAGAAGTAACTGCTACCAGTGTTTGTTCCGCTATCATATAATCATACAATAAAGGATCCTTCTTTCTATGTATTCGCAATACATTACATTTGTCTATGTTAAGGGTCAGTTGCCACTCCCTGCACCAAGTGCCTATCCGCTGCAGATCTTCCTGCATTTCGCTACAATTTTCTAATGCAGCAACTTCTCTGTATACTACAGCATCATCCGCGAAAAGCCGCATGGAACTTCCGACACTATCTACTAAGTCATTTATATATATTGTGAAAAGCAATGGTCCCATAACACTCCCCTGTGGTACGCCAGAGGTTACTTTAACGTCTGTAGACGTCTCTCCATTGATAACAACATGCTGTGTTCTGTTTGCTAAAAACTCTTCAATCCAGCCACACAGCTGGTCTGATATTCCGTAGGCTCTTACTTTGTTTATCAGGCGACAGTGCGGAACTGTATCGAACGCCTTCCGGAAGTCAAGAAAAATAGCATCTACTTGGGAGCCTGTATCTAATATTTTCTGGGTCTCATGAACAAATAAGGCGAGTTGGGTCTCACACGATCGCTGTTTCCGGAATCCATGTTGATTCCTACATAGTAGATTCTGGGTTTCCAGAAATGACATGATACGCGAGCAAAAAACATGTTCTAAAATTCTACAAGAGATCGACGTAAGAGATATAGGTCTATAGTTTTGCGCATCTGCTCGACGACCCTTCTTGAAGACTGGGACTATCTGTGCTCTTTTCCAATCATTTGGAACCCTCCGTTCCTCTAGAGACTTGCGGTACACGGCTGTTAGAAGGGGGGCAAGTTCTTTCGCGTACTCTGTGTAGAATCGAATTGGTATCCCGTCAGGTCCAGTGGACTTTCCTCTATTGAGTGATTCCAGTTGCTTTTCTATTCCTTGGACACTTATTTCGATGTCAGCCATTTTTTCGTTTGTGCGAGGATTTAGAGAAGGAACTGCAGTGCGGTCTTCCTCTGTGAAACAGCTTTGGGAAAAGGTGTTTAGTATTTCAGCTTTACGCGTGTCATCCTCTGTTACCCTGTGGACACGTTTGTGGTCAGCGACGGTGACCGTGACGAGATGAGAATATAATTTTGCAGCATGTAAAAGCTGAAATCCTCATAATAAATGCAATTCTCATAAAGATTGAAACTGTCTTTCATTTATACTTGTTATGTTTGTTAGCAATATTTGACTTTTATTTTATGTATTTGTTTTTTGAAACAAAACTACTGTGCCACGGAGCGAGTCAAGAGTACACAGGGCCTAACTAAGAATTTGCAGTTCACAGAATACAGAATGATTATCAGAAAATAACAGTAGAACAGACAGACGGACGGACAACAAATTGATCCTCTGCAAAAGTTGGGAATTTGTGGTAAGTTCTGTGGGACCATGCAGCTGAGGTCATCGGTCCCTACTCTTACACACTACTTAATCTAACTTAAACTAAGGATAACACACACCCATGCCCAAGGGAGGACTCGAACCTCCGACGGGGGGAGCCGCGCGATCCGTGGCAAGGTGCCCCGTACCGCACGGTTACCCCGCGTGGGTAAATGATCCTCTAAGTGTTCCATTTGTACCGACTGAGGTGAGGAAACCTAAAACACGAATGCAAGTTATGCACAATAGTATATTCGGATATAAAGGGAGTAAATTATTGGTATAAGTCAGCAATCATATTAAATTTCATGAATAATTCTGCAGCGTTTGTTTAAGGATACTTCTTGTTGTGTTATTCCACATAATGTGTTTATACTTCAGCTATCTTCAGACACTTTTATTGAGAACAAAAGCAACATAAAATGAGAAGTAATGAGTAATACTGTTACGAAATGCAGGAAGACGTGCAGAGGTTCGACGACTAACCTAATGACTAGCGTTGACACTGAACGAGAAATAACATTTTTTTCCTCATACGTTTTCTGTTTCATCTGATGTGCTACGCCACGACTCTCTCTACCACCCCAATAAAAGGATTTTGCCCTTTATGACTCCCTCTCGTACAATTCCCTCAGGTCCTCATACATGTTCTGTCATCCTGTCCATAAGTAGCCGAAGTGATCCACCTCAGTGGTTACATGTCAACAGTTCCAAAGTTCTGTTGTACTCAATCCACTCCCATTGCCCTGAAACAGCTGTGAAATACGAGCTGGATCGAGTCCATACTTTGAGGGTCAATCGATCCATAGCTTTGTATAACTGGGATACACTTTTAGCAGTAATCAACAAACGTAAATGCTCATGGGCTTCTGTGGTGATGGAGACGTTACAAATGATGCTCAGTTTATGGTGGCCTAAAAACTCCACACTTCGGGCAAAAAAAAAAAAAACTATCCAAAATATCAATGACAAATATTTCTCAAAGGTGGATTTCGCTGGGAAATGCTTGTAATTACCTCTAGATGAAGAACTCAGACATTTATTTTGGTAATTACACCCTTTTCATTATTTTGATTTGATGCCTTTCGTTTGTAATGCCAGGTACTCCAACAAGCCTCCAATATTTTGGACAACTTGATGTTGCTATTTCTTTACGAGTAGGTTATCCTGACAATATTGTCACTCATGAGAGCAGAATCAGCGAACTGTGTTTTCACATTTTGCAAGAAGGTCTGAAGTGTAACCTCAACAAGAGAAAATTGTTTTGAAGCAAAAAGGAGGGCATTTTTTGAATGCATTGAGCAATACATTTATGTAGCAGCATATCATTTTAACTGACCATCTGTTCTAACCTACTAACTTCATGGAGCTGCAAGCATTTGTACGCAATGTAAATTACTGTGATAAATTTGTTCTCTAGGCTGCTGATATTAATCACTAACTCAACAATCGTCGCCACGCGAAGTGTGTTCAGTACTCTCTCTCGTCTCGCCCTCTTCCCATGGTACTGATGCTATCCTGTATGGTCTTGATGCTGTTCTCGCAGACAAAAAGGCTGATGGCTCCAAGCAATCAATAGTTTTTACATCTCAGACCATCACAACCGTTTTTCGGAACAATTCACACATCTAAAAAGAATTGTGTCATTAAAACGTTCTACATATATTTATGCTATCTGATCGAAAGTACCTGGACACTTATTAGCGAATATTTGTAGGGGATGAATCGACCATTTGCCTTTATGACAGCTTGAACGCTACGGGAATACGGTGTCTGAGTATCAGAGGAGGAATGGCACGACATTATTCTTCAAGAGCAGAAAGTAGAGTAAGTAAGTGCTATTGGATGTTAGGGTTTGGAGAGGAGTCCACATTCTAACTTATCCCACAGGTGTTCCTTTGAGTTGAGGTTGGGAGTCTGGGCATGTCAGCACATCTCGGAAGTGTTACTGTCCGCAAACAGTCGCCTCACTTGATACTTTCTGGCAAGCTGCATTGTCATACTGATGCAATCACCATCTCTGAACCCGTTCCTCTACTGCACGCGGACACAAATCTATGAGATGTAGTCTTATACTCTCATATTTAGTGTTTTCGTAAGTGAAATAAGACCTGACCACGAAAAACACGATACCACCTCCTCGGTACTTCACTGTTGACGAAACACGTGATGGCAAGTAATGTTCTACTGGATAACCAAACCAATCATAGGAAGAATCACGACTCCAAATCACTCGTTTTCAGTCATCCAGTGTCCAGTGGCGTTGCTCTTCACTTGGCACAGACTCCAGAAACGTGTGTCTTATAAGAAGCTGTTCCACCGCTGTACTCCATTACTTTTAACCTACCATACACAGTCATTGTGGTGGATGGATTGCTGGGAGTACTTTGGAACTCATGAGTGATTCCTTCCCCCATTTGAAGCGATTGTTGACGACCATAATCTGCTATGAGCTCTACCTAGTCTTGTTCTACCTCTGGTTGCTCCTTCACACCACCAACAATCGGCTTGGGCACTCTTAGGAGGATTGAGATGTCCCTGTTGGATTTGTTACCTAGGTGGCATCCAATCAGTAGACCACAGCCAAAGTCGCTGAGCCCTCCTGGCCGACCTGTTGACCTATTCTCCTGGTACTTCTTCTCTACTAACAATACTTGCCACCCCCACCCCATCTCCTTTTATACTGGTGGGTCCGTCTCTCGTGTCGCCTAGTGGTCAATTCCGCGTTTCTACGGGGTGAACGGATACTTTTACTCAGTTTGCATGGGAATAAGTTTCAACCTGTCACCAACCACAAAGCATAACTTGGTCCTTGCTTGAGCATCTCTGTCAAAGCATTTGATAGACTGTAACACTGGGCTTCATTCCTGGTTTCACTTTATAAGTGACACATGGTTGCACGTTGATATAAAAAAATCCGACGTTAGCGTCGCCTTTTTTCTTTCGGCATGCGATCGGTGACGGTTGCTGAGAAAATCCAGAGACTGCTGTGTTCCCTCGAGATAGACACAGTGAAACCAGGCTCGCTCGCTGGAGTATTGGTCGGAACGTCATTTTAAAAGCTTTATTTAAAACTAAAAAGGTAATAATAGGTAATAATATTTGTGGTGTGTGTACGTATGTGCTAATAGTTGGAATAATACGTTTTAGTGCACATTTTACGACAATTATGGCGTGTTGTAACTTATATTCGTATACTCGTATATCTGCCACGCCGCGCTGACTGGGCCATATGTTTGAACAGAAGACTCTATTATTAGATAAAGATGGTATCTGTTCTTTCGGAAGCTCTGCAACTGGAGGTTCTTAAGATGCTGTGCGTAAGTCTTTGAGGAATGACCCAGACGAAGAACCTAGAGCGGGAACATGTATGCTGCCCAAATACGGCAGTAGATACCTAGCAAGTACTCATGTGTGTGGTATATGTCGGCACCAGAGCTATATCCTCACCATGAATAACCCAAAAACGGCCATGAGAACGAATTCACTGGGATTTCGTTGACCATATTGTGAAATTCAGCTGATTGGTTGTGGTGGATGCTTTGTTCAATTTTCCCTGTATTATTAATATGCAACCTAACTCCGCAGAAGCAACCGTTAACGCTTTAATTAAGATCCCGGCCTCAGTCACATACAGCGATCCACCGTTTATAGCTCTCAAGTTTCCACCACATACAGATCTACATGATTAGTCTGTATCGAATGTATTTTTAATGCCCTATCCAAGGAACTATTAACTATTGATAAACTACTGATAATTATAAAGTATTTAGTTATATAGTTCACTTCAATGAAACTATGTTTCACATTACATTAAATTCGTTATTAATGGGTTTGTGAACAACTGATTTCTTCTTGAAGGAATTATTTTGTAGTAAATTTCTGAACATGGGCTATAATTTCAAAAGTAGGAAATGACGTTATGAGAAGCAGGCTTGAGGGACAACAGCAGTGGTGAGTATTTAACGACTTATGCCAGCCTTACAAACGAGCGGATGAAATGAGCAAGGTGGGTGACGAATGTAAGGTATGTAGGTGCCTGAGTGCCAGATGCGGGTTTTACCATAAGGTCGGAGTGTGCATGCTGACTGAAGGATGGAGATGATACAATTGCTGCCAAGATGGATGAAATGATATAGGAATATTATTTGTTTTCGACGAAATTACGTTACAGACCGTACAAACATGATGCAGACAAATCAGTACAACAGAAAATTCGCAGCTGTATGCGCTGTAACTGTCCGTGGCATATTTTTGACATGGTTTTCAAGCCTTCGGGAATATCATTTTTGACTGTGTTACGATGATTCGAAAATGGGTCTCGGCCCGGAACTAAGCATCGAGTGAATAAAAAAATTAAAATTTGCAACTCCGGAGTGGTTTTTCGTTATACAGAGAAGGTTTAAAGGATAATGCGCAGTTCTATAAATCCACCATAGTTATACGTAATCTAGAGGCGGCATTAGTGTCCTGGAAAGTTACCTAATATTCCCTATCGATGAGTATTCACAATTTGCTATTTCATATATATCTATACTTTTATGTATGAATTGTCATGTCGTAGATGTAGGTATGCTACGTAAACTCAGTTAATAACTTGTTTAATATTGTTTTGATATTTCAATGAGAGTTTGCAAAATAAGTGCAACTGTTTTCTCTGTAATCTAGTGTATTATGCATATGTGTAATAAGCTTTAAATTTCAATAGTGGTCATTATTAGCATGTCTGTCTTGAATTCAGTAGTGTGTTATGTCACAGAGACTATTTAAGGACGAGCCGTGAGAAAACCTTTGTCGGTGTCTGCCTTTCGGAGTGTTTTGTTAGAGGTCAGTACTGGTGAGTCTGATCAGCAGACTTTGTGACTGAGCAGTGAAATAAAACAACCTTTTTGTTTTACATTCCCGTTTTTAAAGTTTCGTAATTCCAATGGTATCTAATAAGTGATTTAGTGTAATACATTAAATCTCATAAAATTTATTATTCCATTTGGTTACTAGTAGGTCACGCTTGTCCAATATATGTTCGCAACATTTTGCATTTACAAATGAAGCCATAATTAAGAAAATTTAGGTTAGCGTTGTTATCTTTCAGTATTTCATATATTTTGATGTATATCCTATGTAAAAGTCTTTTTTATTGTATACGCCAGTTTCAGCATAAAATAAGCAAGGTTTTGTGGATAGTTACTCATAAAAATGTTAAACTTTTAATTGTTACTTTAATAAATTTGCACTGTAGTTTTGTTGACTTGATTGTTAAAAAAGGTATAAATAGGAGGAGCATTAGGCTCAAGAATGGACAGTTGTAGACAGTTTTGAGATGTAATAATTTAATTATGTAATACAGTATTTCGACAATGTAGCCTGTTATGTGGAGTGGGCTCCCACTAAGAAGAAATGGTGCAGCTTGTCATAAATAAACCTCTATAAAACGACTTGGTACCTGGATTATTTCGTGGAATTCACGTAACTTGATACAGTTAGCAGATGAAATGGACTGAGGCAACGACTATTTCAGCAGCAGCAACGGTACGAAGCAGATTACTCCGACTTACACCGAACTACGGTACGTATAAGAAATCAACTGAACTATATAAGTGTCACTGCAGAACTAATTACTAAAGTGTAATCTGTTCTAGCAGTAAACATTTGCATTTCTCCAAAAGTAATTCTTTGAATGATGGAGGCCAATGCGATCAGTAAGAAACACCCACATGATCACACGTTTCTTGATGTCTATGGAACACAAGAATAACAACAAATTTTTGAGGTTTTTTTGTTTAAATCAAATAACCTCTTTTCGATGTTGAAAATTTTCGCAGCAGCAAAATTTCACTGTCACCCCAAGTAACAGTAGTTTGGTTAGAGCAGCTGCAAGCCATAGACTTTAACACTTCAATGGACTATAACTGTTTGTTGCAGTTGATATTTCTATTCTTTTGATGAGAACTTGTACTTTTTCACAGTGGTTATTCAGGAGAACCAACTTCAATATTTGACATAACTGATAGTGAGAAACGTTGCTGTCTAACTCTGAATCTATTCTGTTAACTATCGTGAATTACTGTGCAGTTTAAAGAACTTTGCTCTGTAGTGTTTCTCTAATTAATGCTCTACTCAAACTTCATAATTAAATATTGCTTGTTTTTATTTTAAATCTGCAGTTCATGTGAGCCACAATTCACATATCTGTGAATAGTATGTTGTAAACATTTATTTGGTTTAAACTACAACTATCTGGCTTCATCAGCATCATTAATCTTACGGGACTTATCCAGTCATTTTGTTATTTACTTACATTTTTCGCTGACATTTTTCTTTACTAAAAATTGTTTAGGAATTAGTTCTATGTTACACGATCGGGTTTTAAAACGACGGAGCACCACCAGCTTCTCAGATACCACAACGAGTCAAGCCAACAAATTAGGTAGTGCGTTACTCACACCGATAGCAGCATATAAAACTGAGCTGCCGGTGCATTCGTAAGGGGATGTCGTACGTGTTTTACTTTGGTTCCTGGCGCTCAACACACGAAGAGACAAGCAGTCAGTCTTCAGTGATGCAGTGGAGTTAACGGCTAGTGTGCACGATAAGCAGTTAATTTAGTGCAGTAAAATATGGAGACATCGAGTTGTTGCATTCACAAAAGTAAGTCGTCTCAGATATGAACCTGCCCCGGATGCACGATTTTTTCGAGTCCAGATCTATGTCGTAACTGCTTGCACCACAAATCCAGCGAGAGTTGTAGCCAAGAAATGCAACACGACGAGCAGCAGATATATGTTTCACACGAGACGCTGACACTACTTAATTAATTATTGTTTACTTGTTTGCTAAGATACCGTAATGTGTTAACGGCTCACTGCTTACACATCTATGTTTCAGTTAAGCAGGCGAAAATGTTTTTGTTTTATAGTTACATGTGTGAGGGGAGGAAAGGTTGCGTTAGGAAAAGTTCGTGTTACTTAGTTATGGACAACATCCCTGCCAAGATCATTTGTAATAAGATGTGTTCGTATTACTTGAACCTAATCAGTTCCTTTCTTTCAAGTAATTATGCATAGTCGTGTCGTTAAATAAAAAAAAATCATTATTGGCAGTATAAATGTTTGTTCAGCAATATTAATGTGACGTAAAAGAAGAGACAGAGGAAATGCCTTCAGCCTGTAGAAAAGTGATTACTTAGTTTCTTAAGTGTTGCTCATCTACTGAGATAATCGTTTTGCCATAATTCGTGGTTAATTTGAGTTGCAGGGCACTGTGTTTGCTTGCTTCATTTTTTCATTAAAGTCAAGAAATTAAATTTCAGAAAAATCCTTGTTAATGATTTTAGATGAATATACAGAAACAACTCTCAGCTTTTGACACTCAGGACTATCGGTCATGTTCTTTAGCAAATAGTTTGTTTTTTCAGGTGAAAAAATCAAAAGATAAGATTATACTATTCCTGCTCCTACTACTGAAGACACGCACTGTGGTTTATTGGATGTTTCGAAGTCATTGCAGCAATGCCTAAGACAAGAAGTACAATGTATGTCAAAAGTGATTAGGAAAAAGACCCATTTAAGCAGCTACTAAACTCTTCGAAATAATACGATTGCCTTAATAACAGTCCAAACAATATTAGAACACGGTTAGACATTATACAAATCTAAAACTACTAAAAGCTTTGTCATATATGACATATTTCAATGTCTAGCATTACATAAATGTAACTAGCTCACTCAAGGGTAAAAGCTTGGCACTTCACTCAAGAGCTAAATTTCGTTCTATGTAAAATAATTTGTTTCGTGGAAGCTGTGATTTCTCTTCCTTTTTGCTCCCTGTATCCGTGAGGGTCAATAAAATGTTTTCGCATTCGAAGGAGAAAGTTAGTGATTGAAACGTCTAAAAAGATCTTCCTGCAACGAGAATTGCCTTTGTTTTAACGATTCCCACACCAACTCGTTTATCATAATCTGTGACACTTTCCCTATTTCTCGAGAGTGCGAAACTAGCTGCCCTTATTTGAACCTTTTCGTTGTCGTCCGATGGTTCTGTCTGGTAGGGAGCTCACAGTACACAGCAGTACTCCAGAAGACGAGGGATAAGGGTTGTGTAAGCAGTGCCTTTAGTAGATTTGTTTCAGTTTCTAAGTGTTCTACGAAATAAAGCCGTCTTTGGTTCGCACATTTTCTATATGACGGCTCGATATTGTTGGTAATAGTGATCCGAAGGTACTTATTGAATCTACAACTTCTAAATGTGTGTTATTCATCACCTAAGCAAAATGTAATGCTTATTATTCTTGTGGAGAATCCCACACCTTCTTTTATTTCCCGTTAAATGCCACTTTATTGAAACACACAAATACATTGTCTAAATCATTTTGCTATTACATTGGACCTTCTGAAGAATCTGAAAGAGTGTAAACAACAGACTCATCTGCAAACAATCTAAATAGGTTTCCTAAATAGGTTACACAAATTGTGAACAACAGAGGGCCTAGGGCACTTCCTTCAGGAACAATACGAACAGGCGAGGTGTCGACAGAGTCAACTTTAACGCCGTTTCTAATTCTTTAGTGTTCTACATTGGTGAGTGGAAGAAATCAAGTCAAAGTACTTCTCATGCACCAACTCTGGATGGTGCTGCAATTCTGCATCGGGTGGTGCTGAAGCCACCCCACTCTGGCTCTGTTATCAGTTTTCGCTCGCGGTCTCTAAAATGCTTTCGGGAGGGCTGCCCATAGTTAACATCCATGAGGCGGAGTTGCCATTCATGTGGTATGTCGAGAGTTCCCAAGGATGTGCTGTCCCCACAGTGCCTCATACCCTGACGTTGGCGACCCACTGCCCCCTCCCCCTTGCTCAAGTTGCTCATTCGTCAGGGGGCAACTAAGGTTGGAACATGGTTTACGTAAGCCACGAACACTGTAGCGATCGACATATCTTCTGGGCCCCTCCTTTACTGTGTACTGTAAATGCTAGTCACAGAGCAGCGTCAGCAGTTGCTTGTGCCTACCACGAAGCTCTTGCGTTCCTCATACGGTTCTCGTCCATGTCAACCTGTTTAAGGAACAATTTAAAGGTGTATGTTGCTAGAGACTTGGATTCGAATGTTTTGTTTTCATGATTGACTTTTTATGTTGTAGCTGACCTTAGCACGGTCATGGCAGCATTCAATTTTCTGTTTTTGTATATTACAACTGACTTTAACAGATGTCAGACTAGCGCCGATAGATTATACGTATTAATCTTGCAAGAAACCGCATAGAAGTAGCTATGAAGCAATAGAGATGGTGTTCCGTGTGTTCTGTCGGAACAGTAACATAACATGAATTAGAAGCAAACACAGTTGATAAGAAGACTAACAGGGTGAGCAACAGTGCCTTAACATTCTGTAGTCTTCAAAGGGTTTCCTTGTTTCAAGTGCCTTCCTATACCATGAGGGCTGTGAGTCATAAATTCTTATTTAACGCAATATGATTAAACACTCCTGGAAATAGAAAAAAGAACACATTGACACCGGTGTGTCAGACCCACCATACTTGCTCCGGACACTGCGAGAGGGCTGTACAAGCAATGATCACACGCACGGCACAGCGGACACACCAGGAACCGCGGTGTTGGCCGTCGAATGGCGCTAGCTGCGCAGCATTTGTGCACCGCCGCCGTCAGTGTCAGCCAGTTTGCCGTGGCATACGGAGCTCCATCGCAGTCTTTAACACTGGTAGCATGCCGCGACAGCGTGGACGTGAACCGTATGTGCAGTTGATGGACTTTGAGCGAGGGCGTATAGTGGGCATGCGGGAGGCCACAGTACATCGATGTTGTCGCCAGTGGTCGGCGGAAGGTGCACGTGCCAGTCGACCTGGGACCGGACCGCAGCGACGCACGGATGCACGCCAAGACCGTAGGATCCTACGCAGTGCCGTAGGGGACCGCACCGCCACTTCCCAGCAAATTAGGGACACTGTTGCTCCTGGGGTATCGGCGAGGACCATTCGCAACCGTCTCCATGAAGCTGGGCTACGGTCCCGCACACCGTTAGGCCGTCTTCCGCTCACGCCCCAACATCGTGCAGCCCGCCTCCAGTGGTGTCGCGACAGGCGTGAATGGAGGGACGAATGGAGACGTGTCGTCTTCAGCGATGAGAGTCGCTTCTGCCTTGGTGCCAATGATGGTCGTATGCGTGTTTGGCGCCGTGCAGCTGAGCGCCACAATCAGGACTGCATACGACCGAGGTACACAGGGCCAACACCCGGCATCATGGTGTGGGGAGCGATCTCCTACACTGGCCGTACACCACTGGTGATCGTCGAGGGGACACTGAATAGTGCACGGTACATCCAAACCGTCATCGAACCCATCGTTCTACCATTCCTAGACCGGCAAGGGAACTTGCTGTTCCAACAGGACAATGCACGTCCGCATGTATCCCGTGCCACCCAACGTGCTCTAGAAGGTGTAAGTCAACTACCCTGGCCAGCAAGATCTCCGGATCTGTCCCCCATTGAGCATGTTTGGGACTGGATGAAGCGTCGCCTCACGCGGTCTGCACGTCCAGCACGAACGCTGGTCCAACTGAGGCGCCAGGTGGAAATGGCATGGCAAGCCGTTCCATAGGACTACATCCAGCATCTCTACGATCGTCTCCATGGGAGAATAGCAGCCTGCATTGCTGCGAAAGGTGGATATACATTGTACTAGTGCCGACATTGTGCATGCTCTGTTGTCTGTGTCTATGTGCCTGTGGTTCTGTCAGTGTGATCATGTGATGTATCTGACCCCAGGAATGTGTCAATAAAGTTTCCCCTTCCTGGGACAATGAATTCACGGTGTTCTTATTTCAATTTCCAGGAGTGTATTTGCAAGCTACTCACTGCTTCTTTAGTTTAACACTATGTGCAATGGATTTATTATCGGGACCTTTGCATAAATGGCCAAACTTGAAACCTATGTCAATTCCGCTTGGCCCAATGATTGACATTCAAACATTTAGTAAAATTACTAAATAAAATTTCTTTTTCACAGACAATAAAACAAAATAATGAAAGGTTTGTCTATTCTTACAGAAAGAATGTTCCGACTCAAATTTGAATTTCTATAGAACAAATTGGATTACTCACTGAGCATTTCAATTATTTATAAGAACAAACAAAATTCACCTCTTTAAAGAAATATTAACGTGGATGATCTTTACACAGCATGAAATTTGCATCAGATTCCCCAATGTAATTTAAACGTATCTGACTTTCTTATTAACAATGTAAAATTTATCGCATCTGACTTTGTATCTTTATTTATCGTTAACTCATCTGTCTTTTTACTAAAACTGTGGTATCTCTTATTAACACAAGTGCCCACTTTTGGATCGGAAGAAAAGGATATTCCACAACTGTACCCATTAATCAACATGCACACACAATTACTGCACCAACATATGCACAGGAGAAAGGTAAGGATCGAGCCGTTAGCAGTTCCGATTGTCACCATACTGTAACTATCTCTACTCAAAATTATTCCACCGAGAATCAAAATTATTATATATCTTCCGCGCCTATTTGATCATTTACTTTGATAGTCACTATTGTACTGCTGCCTACTCCCGGCACAAATTCACCCTTTGAAGTATGAAAACCGTTCCAAAATTACACATACAAAATACACACACTCAAGATGAACTACTTACTTTGTTGCAGCAAAAATTCATGGCTACGTTATCAGTTTACTAATCTCTTTCCCCGCTTTGCAATTTTAATTATTCAGAAAATCTCCCCACGTGACTCAGCATTCCAGTAAGCACGAATAAGCAAGCATTATCTTCTCTCCGTTTGCTAAATTTCGACCGACGCTTTCACACGAGATACCACGTGTCCTTAACAAAGGATCCACGATACTAAATCTTTCAAGACTGCAGATATGTAAGAAAATTGAAAATTTCTAACAGTACTTAATTTATCACCTATATTTCATGTAATAGCACACTTCCTACTTACATGCTATAGGTCCCTAGCACTCGTGCATCCACTAGTTATGAAATTGTTGATCAGCCCCACGTGGTGAGTGCCACACACGCTTAAGTATTTCATTTTTCGTAATGAACTTGCTTGCTCAAACAAATTAGATTAAGTTATTCACCGCGAAATCGTTATAAAACCAAAAATGTTGCAAATTACTATCACAAAGGAATGCAACAATTTTACATCACCTACTACTGCACATTATCTACCTAAGTAAATTTCGTCCCCCCGAAATATTAATATTACTTTATGTCTAGCTGCAAAAGAAGGTTGTTTACCTAATGTGAAGCCATTAATCATAAATAAGGCGCATTTCCCACACCTAAATCGAGCATGGCTAGACTCATCTCAGACAAGCGTCCTCTCTCGTCCAAGTCTTCAGCAGCATCCCATGACTCGGACCCACGTTAACGTTCTGCTCGCCTGACCGCTCATGGTGGGGGCGGCTCCCAACCAATCAGCGACTCAGAATTTTCCCAGTTTAAAGTTGCCGGTCAAACCTCCCTCCTACACAATGAGAAAGATCCCGCACTTTTCCCCCCCAAAGACTGAAACGTGAGTTTTGCAGACTGTTCAACCTTCCTACAGCCAAAGGCTGAAGTTTCAGAGCTTCTATAATCGCTGCCTATCGACTAGTTGTTCCCTATCGTACACCCACAATTGCTAACTATCGTTCGATCCTTTTTATCTCCCCAAACATTCTTCCTGCAGTTATTTTAATACATTCATTTCTATCTCCCTCCTGCTGTGGACTCAATAGGATAAGGAAATATAGGAAACAGGGGGCATTCTTAAATTATTCAATCAACAATAACAGTTCGATTCAACTGGTCATTCTTTTAAAACTTGTTGTTGGTGTGCAGACGCTGACAGTAAGTCTGTGCTTAGTAAATTAAATGATATTATTTCGACCTAAAAATGTTGTTATTTCGATCAAACTCGTGTTCTCAGAAGACGACGATCAATTGTATTAAGTATTGTTAGATTGTTAGAAATATAAATAAGAGTTGCCATTGCCAAAGACAACAGCCACCTCTCATCACCAAGCACTTCCGTTATAAAAAATGGCCAGAGAATGGACTTGCCATGCGAGGGCATTCTCGCACATTTTTTTAAATGTGATGTGTAAATATGTTATATATGACCTATCACAGAGGAGACCCTAATCTCTGTACTGGTCCACATCCCAAGACATATAGCAGGCAATTTGTTTAAATTGTTAACAAAATATGAAAATAATAATTGAATACAAGATTGTTGAGTTAAAGGACGTTATAAGCTTGTCTGTCAACCCATATTATCAGACGTTTACCTAATTGCTGCCTGAGATTAACCGTCCATCTCACTCATATGGAAGTTTCCACAATGTCAGAAAAATAATTACATCTCTTAACAGTTATGACAAATTAGAAGATAAATTACACCCAGGATATGTTACACCGCATTATGTTTATATGAACTGGTACTAGTTGAGCTCCCCTTACAGTGTCATATTGCTTTTACTATTACGTATTTCTAACACAAAACAAAATACTTATTGAAAAATATTATTTTCATGTGTAAGTCGCACTAGTTGAATGTCCTTTTTGTGTCATACTGCATTTACTCTTACGAATTTCTAACCCAAAACACAATTCATATTGAAAAACATTATTTTCATGTACACTGGCACTAATTGAGTGTCCTTTTTAGTGTCATATTGCATTTACTCTTTCAACTCCTAATTCTGAAAATTTATACATGTACACTACACTCAACATCTCTCACTTTGTATAACCCACAGTAACTTTGTATGACATCTCACTTCAACAAAATTCAGAAAAACAAAACACTTTATCCAGACTGACTTTAGTGAGAAGTTCACCACTCTTTATATTCCCCTTAATCCAAAATGCACCTCTTACTGCAAAATACAACCCTCAATCCAAAACAACAACAAAATACTGAAAAAGTACAAGGAATTAATTCGTTGACATCGTCAGGTTTCATTTCCTGAATTCATAGTTTGTCCATTGCTACAGTTAGCAAACATTTATGTATAATCACTCTCAATTGAACATTTTCACATGCATCCTACTATTTCCCTTAAGTTCCAACCCCCCTTGGCGTCTATGATTTTTCTTATTTTTCACTCAGTCTTGATCTCCACACAAAACACTTTATCCACTAGTTACTATAGTTCCATCTAAACACTCCCCGTGTCTCTGTAATGCTGCTGATCTTTGACGTGTGTATCATGGCAGTAAGCGCCCATTATCCTTGCTCTGCCACGCTCGCTCTTGCCTCCTGTTGTACTGCCGCGCGCCTTCACTGTCTGTGCCATGGCACGCCCATGCGTACCTCCGGTTGTGACATTTCTCTATTATCTGCACAAGCCAACAATGCTTAGTATTCTCCCTATCTTACAACTTACTTATCCTACTTACGTACTATGAATCGCATAATTATCACTTTACACCTTAACCCCCAAATGTTCAAATACTACAAATTTTTTATGTGATAGAAAATATCTTCAGTGACTTGTCTCTTTGGTCACAACATTCATGCAATACCTCACAGTAAATATTTCTTTCAGTTTAAATCATAAATTCACACGTGACTAAAAATTATCATCAGCGACTTCTCCTTATCTTACACATCAATACCCAAAATTTTTAATATTACAAGTTTTTACATGACAAAAAAATCTTCAGTGACTTGTCACTGTTGTCGCAACATTCATGCAATACCACACAGTGAATATTTCTTTCAGTTTAAATCACAAATTTGCATGTCTCTAAAATTATCCTCAGTGACTTCTCCCCTATCTTACACATCAACCTACAAAATTTTTAATATTACAAGTTTTTATGTGACAAAAAACATCTTCAGTGACATTCATGTAATACCACATAGTAAATATTTCTTTCAGTTTCAATCACAAGTTTATATGTAACTAAAATTATCCTCAGTGACTTCTCCCTCTCTTACACATCGACCCTTAATAGTTCTAACACTACGAAGTTTTATGTGACAAACCAAAAAACGTCTTCAATGACTTGTCACTGTTGTTACTCCATTAACGTAGATCGTAATACCACGCGGAAAATATTCCTGTTATTTTGAATCTAACTGTCTCTTACGTTTAGGTTGGGTCAAGGATTTAATGTTGAGGTTAGGGGATCGAGGTTAATCTCCTGGTTCACACGTCATGTATACAGTCTTCTATCTACTTGTTTGGCCTAATAATTCCAAGATTCCCAGTCACATTCTCTGCTATCTAACATCCATTCGAAATCACTCACGTATGTAGTACTCTGTTGTTCATACAGATTCACAGCATTGGACCTTTCTCACCCCTCCTTTACACAGATAACAAAAAAATTATACCACCTGTTGCTCTTATAACTTGGCACCTTCTAATCTTCATTTTACTCAACCTGTCTGCCTCGCTCTTCTCGATATCTTCCTTCTTTATTACTCGTAGACCTCAAGTTTCTCTACACATAAACATCACTACCTCCTGGAGCATGCGTGTAGAACCAAAAAAATTAATACAGCCATTCAAATATTGCAATATGTTGTCCTCCTTTATCTAGATGTTTTTAGGTAATCATTTTTACGACTGACTCAATAATTCTTCAATTTTAATCTTTCATTGCCTCCGCTTTTCCGTTCTCTATCTCCCGTTATATGTAGACCTCATTATTACTTTTCATTCCTCTCGTTCACCGTCGATTTGGACCCGTTCTGCCCTATTCATTATTAACAAAATCTCACATGCAAATAGCAATACCATAAAACTACCTAACGGCTCAGTATAGCCTACACCAACTTGCACATACACACTATAATAAAGCTCGCCTCATCGCGGCCTCAAAACTCATCCTCAAAGACTCGCATCATCGTGGCATAAAATAAACATATAAAATTAGCACGACTAATTCACATAAAAATATTTCAATCCTACAACATACCATCACATGTATTTTCAGCTCACTTGATTCACGATTAGTCGTCCTTTGGCCTACATACTTCGCTTTATTTTTTACATTAATTAACCTCAGCCATAATTACTGTTGTCAATCTTTTCTTGTCTTAGTTCTATATTTCACTAACTGCTGCATATTCTTACATTACATATATGGTGCGTTCCCCATGAATGTCTACTTCTTAAAGTTTCAACTTCCACTGCACTATTATGGATAACTCACCTTACTCGAAATGGCCCACAAAACAGGTTAAAGAATTTGTTTCTTTGAAACCGATGTTTCTTCGACAATCTGTGCGCTGTAATTAACACCTTATCTCCCCTCGATAACTCTATTTCTCTAAATTTTCCTTTTTTCCCTTTTACTTTCAAAATCTCCTGAAACTCTCTTCAATAGACACTCCAGTAAATCCTGCACAACTGCCCTAACTCCTTAATAATCCGTTCACATGGATTGCTCGCCGTGTGATAGCGTGATATGAAATTGGTTTGATCTTTCGCCTCCGCACTTTCTCTGCTAAATAAATCTATACTGAGGTCCATTATCAGAGATCATTTTTTCGACCCCCCCCCCCTCTACTTTACTGATGAAATCTCTTTCTACTCCCCTAGCTACAGTTCTTGCCGTGGCCCTCTTTAATGGCGTCAATGTGACTTACTTTGACACTAGCTCAATCGTTACTAGCACGTAACTAATCCCTTCTATCGACATAGGCAGTGGCCCAAAAATGTTGGTCGCTGCTAGTTCCCTCAATCTATTCGGTACGACTGGATGGATGGGAGGTTTCATTGACACTGTTAAAGGTTTTACTTTCTGGCAAGTAACGCACTCCTTAAGAACCAATCTAACTCTCCTCTCCATGTTCATGAAATACACCGACTTCCTAAGACGTAAAATACATTTTTTAGATCCGTAATGTCCGTAGCAAAAGTGCACGTACCATATTATCTTGTTTACAATTACATCTGGTACCCAATTGACCCAAATCTCTGACTTTTCTCTTCTAAAAAACAAAATATTATCCTTTATCCTGTAAAATTGATCGAACTTTTGGTTATTTTGCTGCTCTAGTTTATCTCTAACCATCCTCCAAACAAAGTCTCTCAGTTGGAAAATTCCTATTGCCCCTGTGGCGTCTCTAATAGAATTTTCAAATGGCACTTTACGCATATACATTAAATCAATCCTGTTTTCCCTAATGTCTGTATCCTCAGTCTTGTGGTTCCCTAATGGGTTGCGAGATAGAGCATCTGCCACTACATTTTCGTTACCAGGTGTATGTACTACGAAATCCTGCAGGTACGGTGCCCATCTCGTCAACCATCTGTGTCAGTTTGGCGGACGACAGGAACACGAGCGCTTTATGATCAGTGTAGATCTTAGTAAGCCGCCCGTACAAGTAGTACCGGAACTTACTAAATCCCCACACGATCGCCAAAGCCTCAAGCGCGGTAACCGTATAGTTTTTCTCAGCTTTGCTCGGTACTCGATTGGCAAAGGCAATTGGTTGCTGTATGATACTTCCTCCTAGCTCGATTTCTTGGAACAGGGTAACTCCCAGCAAGAAACGTGAGCTATCGGTCGCCAAACAGAAATCCTTATCCAAATGTGCATGTCCTAGTAGAGGAGCCTCTAACAGTGCCCTTTTTTAATGAATCAAATTCGTCCTGCGCCACAGCATCCCAGGACCAAAAAGCCTTCTTTACGCTCAAGTAGTACAGTCGTGGCGTAGTCATTCCTTTGATTTGAATAAACCGCTTATAGAAATTGATTAAACCCAGATAACCACGTATTTGTCGCTTTGTCTTCGGTATCGGAAAATCCCTAATCGCGAATAATTTATCCGGGTTCGTCCTAATCCACTCTAAAGATATGACATGCACTAAGAAATCTATCTGCTTCTTGCCAACCTCTGACTTACGCAGTCTCACAGTGACTACAGACTTAGCAAAAGCATCTAATAAAATTTCTAGCGTTCTGTTATGTTCGACCCAATTCTTCTCCGCTATGAGTACATCAACGATGTATAACGGTACTTTGTTTCTAATCTGTTCCGGAAACACCGTGTCTAGTGCCTAATGAATGCCGCTGACAATACGTTGAGGTCTAACGGAAGCTTGCGGAATTGGAAGCACTTTCCATAGCATAAGAGTGCCGTATACTTACGATATGCGGTGCGGGGTCCAACTTCACCTGCCAGAAGCTGCTCCGCAAATCGACAGAGCTTAGCACGCTTATCCGATGGAAACGCTGTAACAACTCCTCAAGTGTTCCTGGCCGATCTATTTCCGATACTAAGATTTTGTTAACTCTACGTGAATCCATCACCAACCGGATGCTCTTGTCGTTTTTCTCAATACATACAAGAGGACTGTTGTACGGACTAACCGCTGGTTCGATTATCTCCTGTTCCAGCATGTTTTTAATGTCTTTACCACCCGCTCTTTGTACACCAGTGGAATTGAATATACCTGCGCCTTAAAGTGTTGGTGCGGTTTCACGCTGAATTTATACAGGTATGGTCCCAGTTGTTTGCTGACAGATCCTGGAGCGTCTTCTAATAATTTCCCTAAGCTCTCTGTAGTCGAAGGTCCCCTTCACGTGAACAATTTTGACATCTATCTCTTATTCTCTTATATCCTCAATTCGTAAACTGCTATTTACTTTCTCTTCATGTTTATCCTCGGACCACATTTTCCCATCTCTTCTCATCTCCAACCCTAAACTCATTGTGAAGCATTCATGGAATGGTATCTGAACTTCTATGTCTTGATGTTGTGAAGTTACTCTATTCCTTTAGATGTCTACGTGCACCTTATGTCTACTAAAAAAATCCATCCCCAAGATTCCCTCAAGCGATAATGTGGGAATTGTCAATACCACAACACTGAACGTCTGTCCCACGTATTCGACCTCTACCTGTGCCTGCCTTTTTACCTCCACACACTTGTGTCCCATTGCACTTCTCACTATGGTCTTGGTGGTAACATTGGAGACGTTTTGGTTGCGCTGCACGCTATAAGCACATCTTCTTTCATTCCGCTCGTCTGACTACACGAGTCCACCACAAAAGGAATTATCACATTATTAATTTCTATGCTAATGGTCGTCTGTCTCGCGTTTTATTTTGCGTCATTCTATTCCAGCATCGTCTCCCAAATTTCACCGTAGTCTATTATAAAACTATTCCATACTACATTTCTGTCGTTGACAACCCCGTCTCATAGTTGTCAAATTCTGTTTCTCCTGTCCTCATTACCTCTGTTCGCTTCTACTCCCTGGCCGGCCTCCCATCATTTCCATCACCATTACCTCTACTATCGTTGTATTGCCGTCGTTCACCACCATTATTATATGTCCTGTTCCGTCCATTTCCATTGTTTCCTTGATGCCAACTGCTATTACTCTGGTACCTCCCCACATCGCTTCAGCGATACCCATTCCGATTACTATCGTTTCTCTCATTACTATTCCACGTATTCTTCAACAGTTCCCCTTGATTGCTGCCATAATTACTTCAGCTCCTTAAGCAATTGCTGGAATTCCGTGGAATTCTTCATCCCTCTGCTGGCAATTACTACTTTACGCCTTAGTCTCCCAGGCAGTTTCGTTAAGCATATTCTAATTAATTCCGGGGCCTCATTTGGAGCATCTAAGTATCTGTTTGTCTTCAGCGTCTCGCTGAAATAGCGCACCGAATCCTTGTCATTGCACTCACTGATGTGGGGCATCATCAGGATATTTAGTTTGCCTGACTCTGGATCGAGCTTGACCAGTGCTCCTCAAGAAACAGCCTACAAAATTCCTCGAAAGTGAGGCATTTGTCTATCTTTTCTTGCATTATAGCACGGGCCTCATCGCGTAAATAATTACACACAAACTTAATTCTTAGCTTGTCCCCCCAAGAAGTCGATAAGGAATCATGAAACGTAGCCACCCACATTTTCGAGTGTTGCGAAGCATCGGCATCAGGACAGTGCGTATAGTTCTGTACCGTCAAGAAATGCTTTCTGCATTCCTCATCCTCATTGTCCATCTGTTCTCTGCTAGTACTTTCTCCTCTATTCCCCGTCCTGTTTAGCCTGCATAGCCTCTCCCCTAATTCTGCCAAGTCTCTCTCTACCGACTCTTCTAACGTGCTCCTTTCATGTAAATTGTCGTTAGTACGCCTTACTGCTACATGTGTATCCAATTTAGGTGGACGGATAAGGTAAGGACGGAGGAGGTTCTGCACAGAAACGGAGGGGAAAAGAATATGTAGAAATTACTGATAATAAGAACGGTCAGGGTGACAGGACATCTGTTAAGACATCAGGGAATAATTTCCATGGTACTAGGGGGAGCTGCAGAGGGAAAAACTGTGGAAGAAGAGAGAGATTTGAATACATCAGGCAAATAATTTAGGACGTAGGTTGCAAGAGCTCCTCTGAGATGAAGAGGTTGCCACAGGAGAGGAAATTGTGGTGGAACGGATCAAACCAGTCACACGACTGATTACTTAAAAAAAGGTAAAAGAGCGGGGAATAAAATGGTATATTGGAATCCTGAATAAATCCAACCTGCTATCAAAAAGAAAATGTGTTGTATCATTTACTGAAGGTCCTTCGTATTAAATTTAAGTTAGTGTGGCACATAAATCTTAAGCTCCACCTATTGGTCTTCTTGGTTCATTCAGTACCGACAGACTGCCGTGTCATTCTCCGCCATATGACGTCATTAGAATGCAATATGGAGTGCTATGTGGTCAGCACACCTCTGTCCCGGCCGTAGTCGGCTTCCCAGACCTAGGAGCCGCTAGTGGTCGCTCAAGTAGCTCCTCAAATAGCATCACGAGGCGGGGTGCGACCCATTCCAGTCCTGCCACCAAGGAACATTACCTGGCCGCACCGCCAACTGAAGACAGGACCTCCCCATAGCAGTCAGCCACACTGACCACTGAGCGACGGAGACGGACAGTGAGGAAGGACAAATCGTTTGGCATTATCGAGAAATAAGGGAGAGAGTGGCACGGATATGATAAGCAATCTGGGGTGGCAATCATTAAATGAAAGGCGTTTCTCGTGGCTGATCAACGCCGAAACTTCAGATGCACCAACAATTCGCTCTAATTTCCCATGAAGAGAGTGACCTCTAAGAATACCCAAGACATACAGTGATTGCGGTAGGGAAAGCGAAAGGTCAACTTTGTTTTGTCGAGAGAAATTTAGGAAAATATAGTTCATCTGTAAAGGAGGGAGCATATAGCACGCTAGTGCGACCTATTCTTTAGTACTGCACGCGTGTTTGGAATTCGCACTGGGTCAGATTAAAGGACGGCACCGAGGCAATTCAGAGGCGGGCTGCTAGACTTGTTACCGGTAGCTTCGAACAACACACAAGTGTTACGGAGATGCTTCGGGAACTCAAATGGCAACCTCTGGAGGGAAGGCGACGTTCTTGTCAAGCAACACTACTGAGAAAATTAAGAGAAGCTGCATTTGAAACTAACTCCAGAACGATGCTGCTGCCGCCAACATACCGTTAGCGAAATGATGACGAAGATAAAATACGACAAGTTAGGACTCATACGGCTGGATATAAACAATCGGTTTTCCCTAGCTCTATCTGCGAGTGGAACAGGAAGGGAAACGACTATTAATGATACACGTACCCTCCGCCACTCACCGTTTGGCGACCTGCGGAGTATGTAAGTAGGTACGCAGATTTAGATAGAATTTCAGTTTTTCTCGTAGAAGTCTGCACTGGAATTGAGGACACTGACTGCTACAATTTCGAGAGAATTCAGTAACGAATAAAGTGGCTGTACCCAGATTGCCCTCCCTTGCACTAAGACACCGGTGAAGAAGACAGTACTTGAAAAAAATCCTTAACTGAATACATGAAGGACTGACATCATCCAACAACTGAATGTTACTATAAGGTATTACGTAAGCATTCGCTGTTAGCTAGAGTCGTCTAGTTTTCACTTTTGGAGCCTCGAGAAGTGCACTGCTGTAGTAAAGATCTGGCAGGACTAGAGACTGGACCAATGTCCGTTTACTTTCGGAAGGAAATAGCTTTCATATTTTTTTGGGTTACATGTAAGAAACAGACCGATTTCCCGCCTTCTGCAAGTGTTTGTTTTTCGCAATTTAAATGTTCATTAAAGATATTGCTGAACTCTTTTACTGTTTCTTTTTTTAATAGGGTAATTGGGTGTCAGCTGCCGCTTAGTTCCTTTGCTTCTAAGCATTATTCTGCCTTTACACACACACACACATATACACACATACACACACACACACACACACACACACACACACACACACACACACACACACACGCCAACAGGCACACACACACACACACACACACACACACACACACACACACACGCACACACATGTCTGTGTGTGTGGTAGAGAGATGGTTAGAAGCAAAGAGATTAAGGGACAGATGAAAGGATGTAGAGGGTTGGAGGATGAGTGGTTGTATTGCAGTCCAGAGGTGAAAAGAAACAGGGATGTGGGAGGGGGTTGGAAGCAGTGAGGACAAGATGGCCTGGACGGTGGGCATCGTTAGTATTCCAGTCCCGGACGGCTGTGGGGGTATAAAAGCGGTGGACGCGACTCGTCCGGCACACAGCAGCCATGAGGTTCCAGCAAGCAGTACTGCTCACCGTAGCTGTCAGCATCGCGGCCGCCTGTCTCATCACCAACTGTCCCCGTGGGGGCAAGAGGGCCGGTCTGCAACACGTAAGGCGTCCATGTTCTCACACGCTGCGCTGTCTACTGTTTCCACCTTAAAACTTCCCGCTATTTACAGAATTAACAAATTTGTTAAGTCTCTCCAAATTGCCTTCACGTTATGTTTATTGTTAAGTCATCTCCCTCTGTTCGGGTTTGGTAAGTCTGTCCTCTTCAGCAGTATGGAAACGCCTTGTAAGGGTGACCGACATCAATAGGCTTTAGTTTCTGGTCCAAGTGTACTTCACCAGTTGGTACGCTATCTTGGTGCTCTGGCAGATCTCACAAACGTCTGCTGCTTTTACCTATGTCGAACTTGGTGCCTCTGACTCAGCAACAATCAGGAACTGCGTACAATGGGGAGACTTGAATTGGACATGCGTTACGTGCTAGTGAGAGGCTCCTTTACGTTGTCAGCACTGGGCTCGGTAGAGAGATACCATAATACACCACTGACATTAGCGGTAGGGTGTCGCTGGTTGCAGTCTGGAATGAAAAAAGAAAGAGCATCGCGTGGTTATATTGCAGTCCACGAGTGACTATTCCAGAAGTGACAATAATTACGTTATTGCAGTGCCTCTGTTGTTCAATAATACGATGTAATGTTCCTGATCGAACAGACACTGTAGCGACTACAGCCATTATGAAAGACGTGAAATGTATTCGCAGTTGGAAATAAGGGGAACCATCAGCTGTATAACGGAATGACGACAGCGAAAAATTATGCCGGACTGGGACTCGAATCCGGATTTCTCGATTTTGGGGAGCGATTGCCTTACCATTAGGCTATCGGAGAAGGACTCATGGCTAGACGCAGGGTTGACAACACGGGGAAGTTCGGGTTTGTCTATAAATCGTGCTCGGATACCCCAACGGTAAGACAAACCGGAAATGCGGGTTCGAGTCCCAGTATGGCACAAATTTTCAGTGACATCATTCCATTGTACTATTGATGGTCGTCCATAATCGCAGCAGCGAGTACATATCATGTTATAATATCTTGTCGAAATCGCGAATGTCCAAAAGTGGTAGTGTCTCATGTGTGTGTTATTACTGCATGCTGAGTAAAAGCACAAATATTTTCCAGATTGAAATGTTCAAATGTGTGTGAATTGGTAAGGACCAAACTGCTGAGGTCATCGGTCCCTAGACTTACACACTGCTTAAGCTAACTAAATTATTCTACGAACAACACATACACACCCATGCTCGAGGGAGGACTCGAATCTTCGGCGGGAGGGGCCGCGGTAGTCCGTGACATGGCGTCTCAAACCACGCGGTCACTGCATGCGGCTCTAGTTTGAAAAGTTGCTTAGAAGTTTAATGACTCCTTCTATATACGACCATGATTTTGGACATTTATGTAATATGAACCTAAGCGCTAAAGTGATTGCCATTTCAGCGATAAAAGTTGGACTTACTAACAATGGCAAAATGCCTCTTAAAGAACACTTAGCTTGCTCAGAAGAAATATTAATAAACCATCTATTTTAAGTGACATTAATATTTTCATAGACCTCGTCACTAAGAAATAAAATTTAATTTGGACATTTTGAACACAGTTTGAGTTTAGCAACTGCGTATGGATCGAAAGCTTGAAGAGGGACAGTTCTTTCAGAAACTTTCCGAAAGTGCCAAAGGATATAACCGACAAATGTTGCAATTTTACGATTTCAACATTTTGTTGGTGTATGACATGTACCCCTTTTATTTAATGAAGAGTTCATTACAAATCTATCACAGTTGCAGCTCATATATTTTGTCGAGTAATTTCGAACCGACTGATTTATCCTCAGGCCTGACCTACTGAGATCGCACTGAAAGTGCCTAGTCTTAATGACAAACTTCAGCCTGATTGTGACTTGCATAGTGAGCATTATATACATATATAGACATTTACCTATCGTCACTACGTGATGCGTGTACTGCTAATTTTAGATTGTTCTCATTAATATAAGGCAACAGGCAGGCAAATGGAGACCGACGATGAGGCCCCTTTCAAACATGTTGGGTGCTGATAACGCTGTCTCATACGGGTACGCGGCATCTCCGTGTCCCTCACCGTGATCACTCTGAAAATGTTCACGTCCCTGATACACCCTGCCAGACCATACAACAACGCTAAATGCGAACAACACTAATGTATTCTGGTGAGCATTCTACTGGTCACGGAGAGTTGTAACTCTAAATCATTTATGAACCTGATGATGGTGTGTACATGTATGAAGTTACACTGACAAATGACCATGGCTTCTGGGTGCTCACTTTCTTTGTCAGACAGTTTAATATGATCAGCTAACGGCATTGCCATTGTGGTAACACGGTTCCCCTCAGATCACCGAATGTAAGCGCTGTTGGCAAAGGGGGGGGGGGGGGGGGGTGATCAGCCCTTGTGAGGCAAACTGAGCAGCTACTTTGCTGAGAAGTAGTGGCTTCAGTTTCTTAAACTGACATACGGACTGAAGAGCGGTGTTCTGACCACATGCCCCTCCATATCCGCATCCAGTGACGTCTGTTGGCTGAGGATAACGCGGTGGCAGGTGGGTACCGTTGGGCCTTCTTGGCCTGTTCGGGTGGAGTTTAGAATAATCTGATCAATTATGTATTCAGAGGTGAGTTTTTGTGCTGGGACGTAGATAACTGCTGCACGCTGCACATTGCAGATGGCAGAATGACCCTCCTAACTCTCTTCACAGAATCGGTGTAGCAGAAAGCAGTACTGTATGTGCAACATGGTTATAGTGTGGGCTACTCTTCTCGCAGAAGTGTCGACACGTGAGTCCAAAGGCCATAGCGCGTGGCTGGACCCACGCTTATTGTGTTGCCAGCACACGGGCAGCTGATAGAATAACATTCGGTCCCTTCTTCTCAAACTCTTCCAGAAGTGTCCATATTCCGCTTTTAACCTGCCCATGTTTGCCTATTAGCCAGGCAGGCAGGCTGCCGCACATTATCAGCAGAACGAGCATTTTGCCCGCCCATCTTCCCACTGCGCTTAGCTATGAAGCAGTTTATTCTGTACGCTTTCATTAGTGTGTTATGAGCAGACTTATGCATTAATGATATATATATATATATATTCATTTTGGATCACTGTAAGCCAGAAAATGGTGAATTTTATTTGTCCTTTTAGACGTATTTCGGGTTTATTTATTTTTTTGTTTAGATATGAACAAAGCTCAGAAACTTCACTCTCTTTCGAATACTGCTGACTATTCTCAGTTCGAACCATCATCAGGTCATCTCTAATGCATGTTTTCTGTAGTAAGCAGAACCATCTCTGAAAGTTGAAATTCCTTGCACCTAAGAACCTGAAGATGTCTATTACACTGGAAGGCCAACTGAAGTAATGTTTTGGAAGTCTAGTTTCTGTAACCTTAGTGTGTTTCATCCAGCTAAAAAGAAAGAGACGTAAGTCCGCCCAAACAGGCCTTGAAGACCCAACGGTACCGGCCGGCCGCTGTGTCACCCTCAGCCTACAGGCGTCACTGGATGTGGATATGGAGGGGTTGCTCTCCAGGTCGTACGTCAGTTTACGACGCTGGAGCCTCTCCTTGTCTATCAAATAGCTCCTCAGTTTACCTCACAAGGGCTGAGTGCACCACGCTTGCCAACAGCGCTCAGCAGACCAGATGGTCACCCATCCAAGTGATATCCCAGCTCGAGAGTTCTTACCTTCGGTGATTTGACTAGAACCGGAGATACCACTGCGGCAAGGCCATTGTCTGACCCCAGTTATAGCAATTTTAATTATATTCTGGGTTCGCCGAAAAACAGTTCATTCTAAATTCCCCGAATACATATTAGGAAGCACAGAGTTTGTTTTTCATTTGATGTTGATTTGAAAACTACATGAATGAAAGAAGAAAGTTCTCTTGCATACTAAACTTTCTTCACACTACGCTGCATACCACCAGAATGTTGTTTTTCATACCCACTGAGTGATATTCTTTTCCTATTTTAATCAATGCTTGCCTATATACTACTAAATGGCCTCACGCCCTTAGCACACATTTCTAGCCACTTGTCAACCACTGCGACCTCGTCCTCTTTCAAAATATTTATGAAGTGAGGAAACTGATTGTAAAATTTACAAACATCGCTTAACATACTCGAGGTTCCCGAATGCGTGTTTAGTAATTTTTTACACAATTTGCGTTGCAGAGACATACTGATTTAGCAGAAACTGTCTCATAAACGCACGAAAACGTTTCCCCTCCTGGACTTGGGTTCTGCTACGTGAGTGGTATATATTCTCCAATTTTTAATTTCTCATCAGCCTTCTTTAAGTTTGGTTTGTTCATTTTCCTGCTCCCACCGTTATGATAAATGAGCTGCAGAGAAGTTACCTACGCAAACATATCCCGGCTAGTCACGTTGCATTGTTAGCGCAGCCTGTTGTCAGCTGCAGCAGGCTGAACGGGGTTTGTGAAGCTCGGGCGTGCGGAAACCCAAGTTGACCTGCTGTGCTTTAGTAGACAGCTACTTTGGAAATATGTGGTAAGTTCCTGTGGGACCAAACTGCTGTGGTAATCGGTCCCTAGACTTACACACTACTTAAGTTAACTTATTCTAACTTACGCTAACGACAACACACACACACATGCCCAAGGGAGGAATCGAAGCTCCTACGGGTGGAGCCCCGCGAACAGTGACAACAGGTACTCTTGTGTCTTCGTCGCTACAGGTAAAGCTGCTGTAAGGAGGGAACTTGCACACCTCTAAACTCTTGGCAGACTTGCTGCAGCGCGGCTACAGCTCGGCCTGGTGGTGTTGCAGAGGTGCGCGCCGTGCGGCCCCGGAGGGCAGGGTGTGTGCCTGGGCCCACACATCTGCTGCGGCCCCCGCATGGGCTGCCGGCTGGCCAGCCCCGCGGACACCGCCGTCTGCCGCTCCACGCCGCCCTGCCCCCTGGACAGCCCCGAGATGCGCTGCGCCGGCGGCGTCGGCCGCTGCTCTGCGCCGGGAGTCTGCTGCTTCAAAGGTGAGCCACGTGGCCAGGCATGTCGGGCTACGGAATTATTCTGTAGCCTTCAATATCTTCAGCTAGCCACTGAGGGACAGTGAGGTTCAGTTGGTTGCTTGATTCGTGTCACGGAATTCGCTAAAATAGTGACAAAGTTCCTGGTCATGAAGGGACTTCCTCTTCTTTTTAAGGTGCCGTATCTCGATCGGTAAAAATGCAACTGCTTCGTTGCCAGCCTGTCTGTCTTCCTGTTCGACTGTTACAGACACTTTTTTCTCATGAACAGGTAGACGTATAAGGTTCAAATTTACGTCACACACGAAGGTCTACAGTCGCTTGTCGATATAAGAAATTGAAGCTTCAAATTCAATGCAATCGACACATATCGCCATTTCTGTAACATATTCTGATACTCGAAAACACATTCATCGAAACCTATCCTTCTTCCCGTTGACGTAGAATTATGAAATTTGACAAAAAAGCATGGTTTCATAGTAAAACCAAGGCAAAAATCCGAAAACTGCAAGTCTGCAATTATATACCGCGGAAACGTTTAATTTCATTTGTTGTCTGACTCTATGTCCGTTTGTTAAGACCCTTTTTTCTCAGGAATGAATACACGTATCAAGTTGAAATTTATGTCACACTCTAAGGTCTACGGTCCCTTGGCGGTGTAAAAAAATTTAAGCTTCTAACTTAACGCTATCAATAGATACGGCCATTTATGCCACATATTTTCACACTCGGGAAGTCCCTCACCAGTACTTGATGTTGGTCTAGAGTCATCAAATGTGGCAAAAAGCAAACGGTAAATTTGCATTACATCACACGAAATATTTTTTTTCTCATTTGTTGTCTGTCCGTCCGTCCGTCCGTCTGCTGAGACTCCTTTTTCTTAGGAAAGAGTAGACGTATCTCGGTGATATTTATATCATATGATAAAGAGTACGGTCACTTGGCGGTGTAAAACGTTGAAATTTCTGAGTCAACACAATCAAGAGATAATGCCATGTATGTCACGTATTTTGATACTCGCAGCCTTAATTATCAGAGGCTATAAGGTACTTCCCATTTGCCTAGAATCATGAAATTTGGCGAGAAGTAAGATTTCACAGTAAAAGTAAACGAAAACACCCGAAAATTGATAATTTGTAATATCAAACGAAAAAATACGTCCTTTGACATTTGTTATTCGACGTCAGATTTGAAATTAAAACATTCTCTTAAGTCTCGGAATCCCTCGGACCGATATCTTGCACGTATCAGTCTCGATAACATTCAAAAATGGTCGAGATTTTCGATTTGCGGAACGGATAAGTTGTCTGTATACACATACGGTACCGTCAGTGCGCCAGTTGTACTTGCACCTGGCTAGTTTTTTTCGAGCAGGGATCGGTAACCTTTCAGTACCCACGGTTTGCAGTGCCTAATGCTCAAAGCCTTGTCGATCTAATATTTCAGCGGAGTTGAAAAAAAAAAGTAAAAATTTAGCAAACTTTTTCGCTTTGTTAGTACCGTTATTAGAAATTAGTTTATAATGAAATACGCATACCAATTTAGCGAAATAAACCCATTGAACGGTTTTAAAGCTAATTACGATTAGGAAGGAAAAAACAAGAATTTTTATAGCTAAGCAGGAGAGAACATTTAATTTTACATCTGCATGTACACCCTGCAAATTACTGTGACGTGCGTGGCCGAGGGAACGTCCCACTGTAACTGTTTATAGGGTTTCTTCCGGTTCCATTCGCATATGGAGCAGGGGAAGAATGATTGTTGAAATGATTCGCTACGCACTGCAATTAGTCTCATCTTATTCTCAAGATCCCTTTATGAGCGATACGTAGGGGACTGTAGCACACTCCTAGAGTCATCATTTAAATCCGGTTTCGAAACTTTGTACATAGGGTTTCTCGCGATAGTTTACGTCTACCGTCGATACTATATCAGTCAAATTTCTTCAAAACCTCTGTGAAGCTCTCTCGACGATCAAACAAGGCTATGACCATCCGTGCTGTCCTTCTCTGCATACGTTCAATATCCCCCGTTAGTCCTACTTAGTAAGGGTCCCACACGCTTGAGCAATATACTCGAATGAGTCTCACAAATGATTTGTAGGCAATCTCCTTTGTAAACTGATTGCGTTTCCCCAGTATTCTATCACCCGCTTTACCCACGATGTCTCATTCCATTTCGCATCGCTAAAAAGTGTTACACCCAAGGATTTGTATGTGTTGACGGTTCCAACTGTGACTCACTGATTCTACTGTCATAGAACAGTACGTTTATTCGTTTTGTGTAGTGTACTATTTTACATTTGTGAACATTTAAAGCAAGTTGCCGATCTTTGCACCACTTTGAAATCATATCAAGATCTGACTGAATATCTACGCAGCTTCTTTCAGACAGTACTTCACTACAAATAACGGCATCGTCAGAGAAAAGTCTGAGGTTGGCGTCATTGTCTGCAAGGCCATGAATATACAATATAAACACCAAGGATCCCGACACGCTTGTGCGGAGCACTTCTGAAGTTCCCTCAACATCTGCTGATGTTTCACGATCCAAGGTAAAATGCTGAGTCCTGCCCAGCGAGAAATCTCCAATCCAGTCATAAAATTTCTCTTGATATCCCAAACGATCATACTTTTGATAATAATCGTAGGTGTGGTACTGAGATAAATGCCTTTTAGAAGTCAAGAAATACTGCGGCTTCAAATAATCGATTTTTTCGGAATCCATGCTGGTTAGCATGGCGGAGGACATTTTGTTCGAGATACGTCATTGCACTTGAGTTCAGAATATCTTCTAAGATTCTACAGTAAATGCATGGTGAGGATACTGGACGACAGTTACGTGGGCCACTACCGCTGCCCTTCCTGCAGCTGATTGTGACCTGTCCTTTCTTCCAACAACAAGACATATTTTTTTGAGCGAGAAATTTTGTGTATCTTATGGTTAAAAGAGGGCCTAACTCAGCCACGAATTCAGTATGGAATCGGACCATATTCCATCAGGCCCTGGAGCTTTGTTCATTTTTAATGATTTCAACTGTTATTTTTTCCGTTTTAGTAAAACCATAAAAAGACGACAATAGGGCAAAAGAAACAGAACAACACACACACAGACATCGTACACAATGCTCGTACCAATTTTGTGTATCCTATGGTTAAAAGAGGGGCTAACTCAGCCACGAATTCAGTATGGAATCGCACCATATTCCATCAGGCCCTGGAGCTTTGTTCATTTTCAATGATTTCAAATGTTCCTCAACGCTGTTGACACTAACATCTACTTCATTCATCTTTGTAGCGGTACGAGAATCAAATTGGGGCATTAAGCCTTGATTTTTCCTCGTAAAGAAAAAATTTGAAAACGGAGTTAAGCATTAATGCTTTTGCTCTGCTGTCATTAGTTTCAGTTACTGTCTGGTCCATGAGGATCTGTGTCTTTGGAAAAGAGTACGGTTAAAATCTGTTTGTGCTACTTTCAGATTTTACGTTAAAAAACAGTGCGGGTGATCGTGGTGATAGTTTGGATGCGTGTGAATAACTGCCCGATAAAAGAGGTACTATACCTGTTAGAAGATACATAAGAAATACTATTTTCTCACAATAGCGGCTAATAAATTCGAAGTTATTTTTTCCGATTTAGTAAAACCATAAAAAGACGACAGTAGGGCAAGAGAAACAGAACAACACACACGCAGACATCGTATAGAATGCTCGTACCAATGTAAAAAATTTCACTTGAAAAATTAAATCATTAATGATAAAGTTGTAGGTTTTCGAAAAACATCGCTTATGACTAATAAGATTACACTATGGACTTGTATATGACTTCAGTCTTCCACAGTTCTCTATAGAACTAAAACATTTGCAACGAAGTTTTCAGTTCGTAGTAAGGGGGTTAGCGTTGCTGATTTTCGATTTAAGGTTCCAGGTTCGATTCCCGATCGGGTCCTCATCATTTAATCTCATCTTTATCGACGCGCTGAAGAGCCCTCAAACAGAAGGACCTTCGTTGTCATTCTTGTGATAATCATTCACACTTGCATTGGTGAACAAACGCTGGCTCATCTCGATGTAGTCGAGATTTGCAGATTAACATTTGCATCAACTTTCAAGGCGCAAGCTAGAAAGTTCCGCTTACTATACAAATTATCTGTCAGCACAAAATGTAAACTAATAGTATAGTAGATCTACTTTATGTTTAAAACAATCTATTGATAGTCTTTTAAAGACAGTTTTCTCATGTTTTAAAGCTGACATTTGTGAGAGAGGTTCCATTTGAAAGAACGCTTATAAAATGAAATACGTGCCAATTTGCCGTTATTCAGGCGATCACGTAATCCAGTCGTTTGGATCAGCGATTTCAGAAGGAGAAACTGTGCATGTCAGTTTGACAAGCCTCTTTTAAAGTCAACTTTGGACTGATAAGAGTTTTCTATTGTGATGGTAAAGAATTTCAACTGGAGGTATCGACTTGACAATTATTCCTCTCGATTTCTGAGGGGTCACCAGATAAATGTGTCGTGACGGAAGAGGGTATGGCACATTTATTATGCATCAATAATGTTTTATTTCTCAGAATTGATTGGATTAATCTTTCCAAGTTTTTGGCAACAGAGTTTAGAAAGAAAACTTTGTGTCCACAACGAACAAATGTTCTGAGTCGTCGTCCGCAGAGATTCACCTTACTTCGACGACCAACTTTTCCACACATGTCATACGTGGCTAAAATTTGTCGACCATAATTAGCAGTTCAAAAAATGGTGGAAACTCTTCTTGCTTCATCTATCTATCGCAGGTGGAACTGCGATCAACCACCAGATCTTATGAAGTTAAGTTTTCAATACGCAGTCGTATCTAAATATGAGAGCTTGCTGAAAATTACTTCCTCCGAATTTCCTATGTGAAAACCCTTAATGCTTTTCAAGTAAAACAAACTTTATTAGCATTCTGTTTCTTTTCTCTTCGGGTATACATATTTATTTATCTACATAGTCACCCTGGCTAAGAACACATTTCTCACAACGAGAGACCAGTTTGTTGATACCCTCACTATAGAAAGTTTGACTTTGTTGACAGGGTCCAAGTTGGGACTGTGTGGAGGATGACAGATGACAGTGAGCCTAAGATGTCGGATTGTTGCAAATGTCGCCGCACTCGTGTGTGGTCCGGCATTCTCATGCTGAAGGGGAGAGTACTCCATGTGTGGACGAACTCTTCGGTTGCAAACTTGGTTACAGCACTCTGTTTCTCACACACTGACAGTGTTACGTCACACACCGCCATGTTACATGCTAGAGTTCGGAGTTCTCTAGTAGCAGAAGGTTGCAACTTGCCTCAGCGAAGCGGGAATGTCGACCTAGTAATATACATGACATATAATAACTTAACCGATATTACGGACAGAATAAAAAAAATCAGGGGCATTATTTTTCAGCACACCCATGTAATAGATTCGTGATTAACGTTCAGCCTGTTACAGACATCATAGCTGCTAATGTGCCGGTATTGTTCAACTTTTCTCGTGATTACATTAACGTGTCTTGTGACTTCTGGAGAAGACTGAGGTCCTTCTTTGACATCAAAATTTGCAGACAGAAAACACTGTATTCAATTTTGTTCGTATTGTACTGATCCTCATGATGGTCAGTAATACCTCATAGGATTTTTGGCAGCTTGAACCGCATTCATTCTTTTTTTGTAAACAATTTTTGAAATGTGTCGATTTTACCTTATATTTTCACTCATATTCAATATAAAATCGTTTTTTGGCTGTGCTGTGTCAGATCCGAATAGTGTTTCCAGAATTATGTGATCATAAGTTTGGAAGTTTATGGTAAGGACTATGGGACCAAACTGCTGAGGTCGTCGGTCCCTAGGCTTACACACTACTTAATCTGACTTAAACTAACTTACGCTGAGGAAAACACACACACATACACACACACACACACACACACACACACACACACACACACACACACACACACACATGCCCGAGGGAGGACACAAACCTCCGACGAGGCGAGCCACGTGAGCCGTGTCAAGACGCCTCAGAACGCACAGTTGCACCTCGCGGCTATGTGGCCATTAAGTCAGCTACTGCAGATTTCAACATTCACATAAACGTTTCAGTATCTGAAAGGAAGTAAGGGAAGGAAGAGTTGTGCTTAACGACCCGTAAACAAGGAGGTCCTGAGGGATGGAGGACAAGCTAGCATTAAGGAAGGATTAGGAAGTCGGCCGTGCCCTTTCAAAGGAACTATCCCAGCATTTGCCTTAAGCGATTTAGGAAAAACACGTGAAACTTAAATCTGGGTGGCTGGACTCAGATCTGAACTGTCATCCTCCCGAATACGAGTCCAGTGTGCTGAACGCCGCGCCACCTCACTCGGTCAGCTTAAAGAAAGACGTCAAAGCAATTCACAGGCTCGCTGCCTGATTTATTACCTGCAGGTAATTTATTAAATTCGATCGAGACGTGAGTTTTGCGGAAATGGGAACTCCTGGGAGGAAGACTTTCTTTTCACTACTGAGAAAATTTCGGAGACAGGCATTTACGACCGACTCCAGAACGACACTACTGCCACGAACATAAATCTCACACAAGGACTGCGAACACAAGATAAGAGGGCTCAGTATTTGTGCGGAAGCATATAGGTAGTCGTCTTTCGTTTCCTCCATTCGAGAGTGGAACAGGGAAGGGTATGAATAGCAGTGGCGTAAGGTACCGTCCATCATGCACCGTATGGTGGCTCGCCGGATACGTATGTTGGTGTAGAAAACTGGTGCTGAGGTTTACACATTCCAGTTCGTCATAGCTGGTCAATGACACTTGATAATTACTCCAGTAATTTAAAATGACCCTCAGTGTAAAGAAATCCACCTTGAGTGCATTACAGTGTGTTAATTCACCGCCAAACTTCTTTATTAGGAACAAGTGTGCTATTGAAGATAATTCACACATTCGTTAAAAAAACAATAAGATTCTGCTCTATTTTCTCTCGTACTATAGATTTCTTTGATATCTTGTAATAACAATGAAATAATTGTATGTTTCAGACTCATGCCACATTGATACTTCGTGTGTCGCTGATACAACTGAATCCGCCGATCGGTATCCTGTGGACACGTTTGTGGTCAGCGTCGGCGACCGTGACGAGATGAGAATATAATTTTGCGGCATGTAAAAGCTGAAATCCTCATAATAAATGCAATTCTCATAAAGATTGAAACTGTCTTTCATTTATACTTGTTATGTTTGTTAGCAATATTTGACTTTTATTTTATGTATTGAAAGGTGGCTACACTGAGCCACAGCGCCAGAGATCGCGCTAGAGAGTATTGTTCCGCCGCCTCCACTGGCAGTGATTATTGAGAAGTAGCGGAGTGCAGTGTTTGTCGAGGACTCGTAGTAGGCAGTGCTTGCTGAGATGTGGTAGTGAAAAGTTCTTGTAGCAAAGTCTTAAAAGTCTCAATGTCGTCTTTACATCTTCCGGCTAAAGCAATTTGTCTTATGGATTGAGGCAGCTTAGTTAAACAAATGCGAATTAATTCAGTCGGGCTATAAGGGTTGGACAGGAACTGATTCTTTCGAATCATGTCTTCAAAATATTCTGCTGGCGTGCGGAACTCAGACTGTTTAAAATTACGCTGCATAATCAGACTATGTTTGACTCTGTCTTGTGTGTTTTCGGACCAATATGCCGATAGAAATGCATGATAAAAATCATTCACATTATTACAATCTCTAATGAGTGCGCGCATCCGCGTCGCCGGTTCGTTTTCTAAATATCCACACATAAACTCCAGTTTGTGACTTAGTGGCCAATTTGGTGGAAGTGCGTACATAAATTGATCTAACCATGCACATGGATGTATGTCATTCTTAGAATTGCGGAAGATCTTAAATTTCCGAACAGTCAAAAAGTGTTTATAGTCAAAGTGTTCGCCTCGTGGCGACAAAGACCTACCGCGTCTGTCCCAGTCCCAATGTTGATTATTGTCAAGTTCGCGCGCCTGGCGCTCTCTTGTTGCTTCTCGTAAATGAAATAAATTACTTTCTTCAAACCCCTCTGCTATCTGTGATTCTAAATTTCTTCTACTGTCTTTTCCTACAATTTCGCCTCCGATTTGTTTGACTTGCTTTCGTAATGCCTCAACTTCCCTTTTAACGCGTTCATTAAATTTTCCCTGATTTTCAACATGTTTATTTATGTTCTGATACTCTTCGGTTTCTGCAAATGGCAATGGTGCTGTATCATCTGAATCTCTGTCCCCACTTAAACTAATACTTGTCAGTTTATCTGAAAGCTCCTCAACTCTTTCCGATAAATCACCTATTTGTTCTTTCTGTTTATTTACGTCTTCCGTAAGTGTCGCGACTCGGGTTTCAGTATTAACACATTTGGTAGTTAACTGTTCATATTGTTGTGTTAGGTTATTTATTCTGTCATTTGGTACGGATTCCTCGATTCTCTCAAATGTTTCTTCCTTATCGTGTGCGCGTTGTAAATTTAACTCTGAACATTTCTGTACTATCACGCGATCTCTTTCCTCCTGTTCTCTATCCTGTTCCTTTTGTCTGATTTCTACTGCAATTAATCTATTATTGTGAGCATTCAAAATCGGCTGTACTTCTTCTCTGACTTCTTTCTTTAATTCATCTTTCATATTTTTGAAACACGTCCCTATTCGTGAATCTAACCGTGTTTCCATTGTTTCCATCTCTGTTTTAATTGTTCCTATTTGTGAGTCTAGCCGTGTTGCCAAAGTTCCCATCTCTGTTTTTAATTCAGATCCTAACTGTGATCCCAATGAGTCTAACCGTGTTTCCATTGTTCCCATCTCAGTTCTAATTGTTCCTATTTGTGAGTCTAGCCGTGTTTCCATTGTTCCCATTTCTGTTTTAATTTCAGATCTCAAAGTTCCCATCTCAGTTTTAATTGTTCCTATATCAGTTTTAATTGTTCCTATTTGTGATCCCAAATTTAATATTGCACCCATCAACTGCTCCATATTAGCCGGTTCGAAATTCTTTTCGCCCCTAACATTTCACGCAAAACTAACTTCCTTCTGCATAGCTATAAAGCTATCTTTGTTCGATACTATTACAGAATCTTTTGTCGTTAATCTCGTATTCTGTGAATTTTCTGATTGAGAAAAATTTTGAAATGGTTCCGGACTATTTTCCCGACTTATTAAATTGTTTTCCACTTCATTATTCATCACACTGTTCTCCTGTGTTGGCGAGTTCGCCATGTTAACAATTTCGTCATTCTCACTATTCATCATTTTTGCCTTTTTCATTGATCGCGTAATCATTTACAAAATATACAAAACTCGTCACTATATGAAAATTACACACAATGACACTTTATCTCCAACAATACCATTCACACGAAATGTTTCCCTCAAACACGATTAACGAACAATTGAAATAATTGCACTAAATTGTCAAACGCGTATACAAGACAACAAAATTAAATTCTGAAATACCATTAGAAGAATGACAATTACCAAATCTACGCATGCAAAATAGACTACAATTACTAAACTACAAATTACTACAACAATACTACTGTCTACTATTTTTACAATCAGAAGAATTCCAAGGGACGATCCGAAGCAGCGGTCGCCACGTGCATGGGGGCTTAATTATTTAAATGAAAGTACTTTTAATTTTTTTTTTTTTTTTTTTTTAGTAGCTGTCTGTCAGATTACGAAGTCTCGTAAACGGTTGGCCCCGACTAGTTTTTGTACGCAATCTGACTGCATAGAACAACAACAAAGAATGAAATGAAAATTTTCGTTAACACAATTAATTAATTAAGTCCCCAGCAACTATAAAACCTGCGAAACCAAAGCACAAGTATAACTGTTCTGTGTGTGGAAGTATGACTCAACGTACACATCTGGCACGGCTCTTCTTAAATAAGACAAGAAATTTTAAATACCATTTATACTGAAGTAATCAAAAAAATAGAAATCCTATAATTGCGCAAGAAAACCAGAATTACACTCTAATACAAGAACACAAGCCAGATGCTTTGTTGACTGAACCTGTAATGACGCATTATTTAAAACATTGAGATAATAAAAAGAAAAGGAAATTTTTTTTTTCTTTTACCTTCATATATGTTGATGAAAAGCACTCTGATCATTACAATATCTCCATTAGAACAACATCTGCTGTCTAGCCCATCAAACAACTGCATAAAACATGGAACAAGCACTCACTACTAGGACATCTCGACAAGAACTTTTCACTACCACATCTCAGCAGGCACTGCCTACTACGAGTCCTCGACAAGCACTGCACTCCGCTACTTCTCAATAATCACTGCCAGTGGAGGCGGCGGAACAATACTCTCTAGCGAGATCTCTGGCGCTGTGGCTCAGTGTAGCCACCTTTCAGTATTTGTTTTTGTGAAACAAAAGTACTGTGCCATGGAACGAGTCAAGAGGGCACAGGGCCTGACTAAGAATTTGTAGTTCACAGAATGATTATCAGAAAATAACAGTAGAACAGACAGAGGGACGGACAACAAAGTGATCTTCTGCAAAAATTGGGAATTTGTGGTAAGTTCTATGGGAACAAACTGCAGAGGTCATCGGTCCCTAGGCTTACACACTACTTAATCTAACTTAAACTAAGGACAACACACACCCATGCCAAAGGGAGCACTCGAACCTCCGACGGGGGGAGCCGCGCGAACCGTGGCAAGGTGCCTAAGACCGCATGCCTACCTCGCTGGCTAAAGTGATCCTCTAAGAGTTCCACTTGTAGCGACTGAGGTGTGGAAACCTAAAACATGAATGCAAGTTATGTACAATAGTATATTTGGATATAAAGGGAGTAAATTCTTGGTATAGGTCAGCAATCATATCAACCTTCATGAATAATTCTGCAGCGTTTTTTTTTTCAGGATACTTCTTGCTGTCTTATTCCACATAACGTGTTTATACTTCAGCCATCTTCAGCCATCAGCCATCCTGTCCATAAGTAGCCGAAGTGATCCACGTCAATGATTACATACCAACAATTCCAAAGTTTTGTTGTACTCAATCCACTCCCATTGCCGTGAAACAGATGTGAAGTGCGAGCTGGATCGAGTCCATACTCTGAGAGCCAATAGAGCCCTAGTTTTGAATAACTGAGATACACTTTTAGTAGTAATCAACAAATGTAAATGCTCATGGGCTTGTATGGTGATTGGCAAGTTACAAATGATGCTCTGTTTATAGTGGCCTAAAAGCACCACACTTCGGGGGAAAAAAAAAGTACTATCCAAAATGTCAATGGCAAATATTTCTCAAAGGTGGATTTCGCTGGTAAATGCTTGTAATTACCCCTAGATTTAGAACTCAGACATTTATTTTGGTAATTACACCCTTTTCATTATTCTGATTTGATGCCTCTCGTTTGTAATGCCAGGTACTCCAACAAGCCTCCAATATTTGGGACAACATGCTGCTGCTATTTCTTTACGAGTAGGTTATCCTGACAATATTGTCGCTCATGAGAGCATAATCTGCGAACTGTGTTTTTTCACGTTTTACAAGAAGGACTTAAGTGTAACCTCAACAAGAGAAAATTGTTTTGAAGCAAAAAGGAGGGCATATTTTGAATGCATTGAGCAATACATTTATGTAGCAACATATCGTTTTCGTTGAGCATCTAATCTATGCTACTAACCTCATGGAACGGCAAGCATTTCCAGGCAAAGTAAATTGCTGTGATAAATTTGTTCTCTAGGCTGCTGATATTACCCGTCACTCAAGAATCTTCGCCACGGGAAGTGTGTTCAGTACTCTCTATCGACTCGTCCTCTTCCCATGGTACTGACGCTATGCTGTACGGTGTTGATGCAGTTCTCGCAGACAGAAAGGCTGGAGGTTCCATGCGATCAGTAGTTTTCACATCTCAGACCATCCTAACCGTTTTTCGGAACTATTCACACATCGAAAAAGAATTGTGCCATTAAAATGTTCTACATATATTCATGGTATCTGATCAAAAGTATCTGGACACTCATTAGTGAATATTTATAGGAGATGGCTCAACCCAATGCCTTTATGTGGGCTTGAACGCTACTGGGAATAACGTATCTGAATATCTGTGGAGAATGGCAACACATTATTGCTCAAGAGCCGAAACTAGCGAATGTAAGTGTTATTGGATGTTAGGGCTTGGAGCGGAGTCCACGTTCTAACTCATCCCATAGGTGTTCATTTGAGCTGAGGTTGGGACTCTGGGCAGGTCAGTCCATCTCAGGAGTGTTACTGTCCGCAAACCTTCGCCTCACTTGGTACTTTCTGGCAAGCTGCATTGTCATACTGATGCAATCACCGACTCTGAACTGGTCCTCTACTGCACAAGGACACAAAGCTATGAAATGTAGTCGTATACTTTCATATTTAGTGTTTTCTTAAGTGAAATAAGAGGACCCCATCCTGACCACGAAAAACATGATACCATTTCCTCGGTACTTCACTGCTGACGCAACACGTGATGGAAAGTAATGTTCTACTGGATCGCCAAACCAACAAAACACGAATCATGGCTCCAAATCACTCGTTTCCGATCATCCAGTGTCCAGTGCCGTTGCTCTTTAAGCCGTCTCAAGCGTCACTTGGCACAGACCCCAGAAGTGTATGTCTTGTAAGAAACTGCACGACCGCTGTACCCCATTACTTTTAACTTCCTATGCACAGTCATTGTGCTGGGTGGACTGCTGGGAGCACTTGGAGCTCATGAGTGATTCCTTCCCTCATTAAAAGCGATTGTTGACGACCATCACCCGCTATGAATACTCGACAGTCAGCACATGAGGTCTGCCTAGTCTACCTCTGGCTATTCTTTCACATCACCAACAATGGATTGGACACTCTTAAATGGACTGAGATGTCCTTGTCGCATTTGTTACCCAGATGACATCCAATCACTAGTCCTGACCGACCTGTTCTGCTGGTTCTGCTTCTCTACTAACAACACTTGCCACCCGTACCCCCACCTCCTTTGATACTGATAGGTCCGTCTCCCGTGACGCCTGATGGTGAATTCCGCGTTACTTCGGGGTGTCCGGATACTTTTACTCAGTTTGCATGGAAACAAGTTTCAGCCGATCACCAACCACATGGCATAACTTGGTCCTTGCCTAATTATCTCTGTCAAAGGATTTGATACACTGTAACAATGGGCTTCATTCCTACTTTCACTTTGTAAGTGACGCATGGTTGCACGTTGATATCGACAATCCGACGTTAGCGTCGCCTTTGTTCCTTCGGCATGCGATCGGTGGCGGTTGCCGAGAAAATCCAGAGACTGCTGGTTTCCCTCGAGATAGACCCAGTGAAACCTGGCTCGCTCGTTGGAGTATTGGTCGGAACATCATTTTAAAAGCTTTACTTAAAACTAAAAAGATAATAATAGGTAATAATATTTGTGGTGTGTGTACGTATGTGCTACGTAATAGTTGGAACAATACGTTTTAGTGCATATTTTGTGGAAATTAGCGCGTGTTGTAACTTATATTCGTATATATCTACCACACCGCGCTGACTAGGCCATGTGTTTGAACAGAAGACTCTATTATTGGATGAAGATGGTACCTGTTCTTTCGGACATTGACCTTCTCCTGTGCGGAAGCACACGTATTGCCCGAAGTCTTACGGGACTCAGTCAGATTGTCTGCCGCTAGTAATGAGTGTAATGGGTAGGGGCACTACGAACGTAGTGTGTGGACTTAAGTTGGGAAAGTGGGTCTCATAGGAGCGTGCAAGGGATAAGTTCAAAAAAAAATGGTTCAAATGGTTCTGAGCACTATGGGGCTTAACATCTGTGGTCATCAGTCCCCTAGAACTTAGAACTACTTAAACCTAACTAACCTAAGGATATCACACACATCCATGCCCGAGGCAGGATTCGAACCTGCGACCGTAGCAGTCGCGCGGTTCCGGACTGCGCGCCTAGAACCGCTAGACCACCGCGGCCGGCGGGATAAGTTCCTGCAGTCGCACTATCCTCTGTGTTCTCGGTGACTCAGATAGATAGAGCGTCTGCCATGTTAGCAGGAGATCCCGGTTTCGAGTCCCGGTCGGGGCACACATTTTCAAATGTCTTCGTTGATGTATATCCACGCCTGTCGGCAGCGTAGGGTTGAAATGGCTCTGAGCAATATGGGACTTAAGATCTGAGTCCCCTAGAACTTAGAACTACTTAAACCTAACTAACCTAAGGATATCACACACATCCGTGCCCGAGGCAGGATTCGAACTGCGACCGTAGCAGTCGCGCGGTTCCGGACTGAAGAGCCTAGAACCTCTAGGCCACCGCAGCCGGCGACAGCGTAGGGTCTTGATCCAATTATCATTTCTATCATTAGAATCGGCTGCGAAAATACCGTATTGTATTATACACGCTAACGTATCATTGTGATATTTAAAACTAATTACGAGGCTGTCGCAATAGGAATAAATTGGTATTGCGCTCCAGAAAGCCCTTGATAGACTTATTTGACTGTGAAAGTGAGTCTGAATTATCCACAAGAATAGCGCGTGAACAATACAGCCCTGTGAAATAATTTTCTGAATAGTGTTGACATTACCGGAACTGTAACTGGTGTTGTAGCATTCCCTCTCTATGTATCAATCTTTCTTACTCTATTGGAACACTTGAGCATTTATAAGAACAGCAGGAAGGAGCAACCCGCGCTGAAGCTCCAGCCATATGCTTTAAGTTACGATTGTTAAGCAAACTTTGCTGTCGCTAACCAGTCCACTTACCATTCCTTTTTGAGCACGTTGGGAAATAACCCAATACAGGCACCTTGTTACGTTCATAAATAGTGATAGACCCACGATTCCACAAAGTAGAAATAATGTGATTTCAACTGGATAACTATCTGTTGGCTACCATAATTCTACAGTCACCGCATGGATCACAGCTGAAGCTACTCACCATAGCTAATCACCCAACATGTCAAAAAATGAGATTTTCACTCTGCAGCGGAGTGTTCGCTGGTATGAAACTTTCTGACAGATGAAATATTTTGTCGAAATTACGTTACAGACCGTACAAACATGATACAGAGAAATCAATACACCAGAAAATTCGCAGCTGTATGCACTGTAACTGTTCGTGTTATATTTTTCACATGGTTTTCAAGTCTTCGCAAATTTCGTTTTTGAATGTGTTACGGTGATTCAAAAATGGGTCTCGGCCTGAAACTACTCATCGAGTGAATAAGAAATTAAAATTTGCAACTCCGGAGTGGTTTTTCGTTATACAGAGAAGGTTTAAAAGTTAATGCGCAGTTCTATAAGTCCACCATGGTTATATGTAATTTAGAGGCGGCATGAGTGTCCTGGAAAGTTACGTAATATTCCTTATCGATGAGTATTCACAATTTGCTGTTTCATATATAGCTATGGTTTTATGTATGTATTGTCATGTTGTACATGTTGGTATGCTACGTAAACTTTGTTAATAACTTGATTAATATTATTTGAATATTTGAACTCCGCTACGCCGGTCCCAAGCCCGGGTCCTCACCATACAAGAGGTGAGGTAGGAGGAGGGGGAGGAGTAACAACCTCGTTAAAAAACCAAGGTTCACCTGGCCCGGGTGATAGCACCTTGTAAGGGCTCCTTGCTAGGACTACAGTGAAGACCTCAACGGTAGTGAAGGCGGAGGGAATAGTTCTCGGTACGGCGGAACTAGCGGAAGAGGCAACCAAAGAAAAAAATCCACTTGGCGTCTGTCTTGAAACAAGCGGCTGAGTGGTCAGCGTCTGTCCACCAGTGGTGCGGCTGAAAACCATTCCTCGGAGCTAATAACCTCGAGTAGAATCCTGAGGGGACTTGTTCCCCTAACCCAACAAACAATCAACAATGGATACGCACCTTGTAAGAGATTTTACCCCAGGGAGTAACCAATCTCCAATTTCTAAGGAAATTAAAAGTAGGCATTCAGATTCTGGGGGCCTTCAGCAATGTGCGAAGGATGAGTCGGAGCATCCTCAAACCTGCCATAAGCAAGCAACAAATAAAATTAAACACAAAAATATAAACTACTTGGCAACGTTCAACGTAAACTCACTTCTAAAAACAGGAAAACTTAAAACGTTAATAAATTTTATAAAACAGAAGAAAAATATAATGATAACTGCACTCCAAGAAACAAGGTATACTGATGAATATTCATTTGATTCAGAGGGATTCAGAATCTTCAAAGGGAAGCCAGGAAAAAGAGTTATGAAGAATGTACCCCAATTTGGAACAGGATTCATTGTAAACCAAAATATATTAAACTCGATAGTAGAATTTAAATCTGTCAATGAAAGGCTTTCAACATTAATCTTCAAATCAGTAAACAAACTGTATACCATTGTAAACTCACATGCACCAACAAACGAGAAAAACAGAACACAAAAAGAACAAACAGAATTTTTTTGACAGGAACTGTCAAACACCTTAGACCAGATTTCATCCAAAAACAATAATATTGTTGGGAGACTTTAATGCTCAAATCGGCAAAGAACGTCATCACCAATCCATAGTAGGCAAATTCCCTGCACATAAAAGAACCAATGCAAATGGAGAAAGACTTATTAGTTTATGCAGAGAACATGACATAGTTCTAAAGTCCACTTATTTCAAAAAACTCCCTAGAAAACAAACTACATGGGTATCCCCGAATCCAGTCTGTGGGGAGAAACAACTTGACCATGTTGCTATAAGCAGACTGTCTGCATCAGAGATACTCAATGTAAAAGTTGCTAAGAGTGCAAGTTTAGATTCAGATCACTATCTATCTGTTGTTAAATTCAAAATTAGACCAATATATTAAAGAAAGAGCGAATATCAACCTAAAAAGTTTGACACTCAGAAATTAACCAAGGAACACAATTTCAGGACACTTTTGGAAAAGAAAACACCTAAAACATGGGAACAACTTCAAAAAGATATAATACAGACAGCAGAAGAAACCATTCTCCTTACCAAAAAATGGAAACATGCCTGGTGGAATGATGAGTGTGACAAACTAATCCTAACAAGACAACGAGCTTGGAACATTTGGAATGCCAACAAAAATGATAAAAATAGGAACTCCCTAAAAGAAGCCCGGAAGCAAGCTTCAAAAGGCCTTAAAAAGATCCAAGTTCAATACATAAAAGACCAACTAGCATCAATAGATTCCAACTTCAAACAGAACAATGCTAGGGACTTTTACAAAACCTTCAAAAGTAACTTAAAGAAACACTCTCCACCTAGTCTATTTTTCACCGATCCAAAAACGCAGAAAACTGCATACAATAGCATAGAGAACTGTAGAATACTTGCTGAATATTTTGAAGAACCACGTAACTGATATCCACCGAAAGAAAAATTTAATTTCAATATTGTAAACCCAACACCACCAGACTCCAAGCCGCCAACCACAGAAGAAATAAAAGAAATCATAAAAGAGCTTAAAAATAATAAAGCCCCTGGAGAGGATAATATAGTTGCTGAACTATGGAAGTACTCTAGTGACAACATGATACAGTGTCTATCAGAAATACTAAAAGAAATCTGGACAACACACAGATTACCACCAGACTGGACGTCTGCACTAATACATCCACTACATAAAAAAGGGAAGAAAACAGATCCTAGCAATTATAGGGGAATCTCCCTCTTGCCAGTGACCTATAAGATCTTGTCTAAGGCGCTTTTAAAAAGAGCAGAAGAGATACTTGACAAACAGCTAGGAGAGTATCAGGCTGGATTTAGGAAGGGAAGGTCAGGTGCAGAACAAATACTAAATTTAAAGAACATAATAGAAATGAGGAAAATCAGGAACTTAAAATATGTAATTACTTTTGTGGATTTAAAAAAAGCCTATGATTCAATTGACAGAAATACACTGCTTGATATCTTAAAAGAATTGGGACTCGATGCTAAAACAACTGCAATAATTAAAGGTACTTTGACAAATACAAAATCGAAAGTAAAATTTAGGGGAGAGCTCTCAAAATCGTTTGAAATAAAGTCAAGTGTTCGACAGGGAGATGGTCTGTCACCTCTGCTTTTCAATTGTGTCTTGGAGAAGGTAGTTCGAGAATGGAGGGAGGCCATCAATACTAAAGGGATTCAACTAGGAAGAAATCCAAACAAGATCACTGTCGACTGTTTAGCCTTCGCAGATGACATGGCATTGATTACAGATTCACTAGACAATGCCCAAGAACAAATAAGAGAACTACAAAAACAAGCAGCCGAGGTAGGACTACAAATATCCTATGAAAAAACAAAGTTTATGACAAACATCTGTGATGCTCCTCAAAATATTGCAGTTGACAACAACACAATACACAAAACAGATTCTTTTAAATACCTAGGAGAGTGGATTACATACAATGCCAAAGAAAAGATAGCTATAGAAACTAGAGTGCACAAAATGGAAAGAGTGTTTCATATGACCAAAAACGTTTATAATAAAAAATCCTTGTCCTGGAACACGAAATTAAGACACTACCAAACAGTGGCCAGACCTGAAGCTCTCTATGCGGCAGAAACTCTTAAACTAACAAGAAATGGAGATCTTGAGAAACTAGAGAAGGTCGAAAGACGAATTTTAAGGAAAATACTGGGAGCTAAAAGAAACGATAATGCTGAATACAGGTTAAGACCAAACATAGAGCTATATCTGAAAACGGAGAAACTAACTGGTGTAATGAGGAAGAGGAGACTACAGTTTTTTGGACATATATTCAGAATGGATAACAACAGACTAACCAAGCAGATATTCACATTACTCAATAGCTACAAATCCAAGCCAGCATGGTTCATAGAGACTGAAAAGGACATTGAAAATGCTGGAATTACAATAGACACAATAGAAAACAGAACACATTTCAGAAAGGCAGTTTAAAAGGCAGAATTTCAGGAGAGAAAGAAAATAACTAGACGAAAGTGGACTCAAGAAGAAAGGGAACAACACTCTAAAAGGATGAAGGAAATTTGGAAACTGAAGAAATCTAATACAATGAAGAGTAGCCAAAGTCGATTCATCGTACCCACCAAATGGGTTATTCAAAGGAAAAAAAAATTTGAATATTTCAATGAGAGGTTGCAAAATAATTGCAATAATTTTCTCTGTAATCTAGTATATTATACATATGTGTACTTAGCTTTAAATTTGAACAGTGGTCATTATTGGAATGTGTGTCTTGCATTCAGTAGTGTGTTATGTCACAGAAAATATTTAAGGACGAATGATAGGATATATCGTCAGAAGGCCTTTGTCGGTGTCTGTCTTTTGGAGCCTTTTGTCAGAGGTCAGTACTGGTGAGTCTGATGAGGAGACTTTGTGGCTGAGCAGTGAAATAAAACAAACTTTTTGTTTTACATTCCTGTTCTGAAAGTTCCATAATTCCAATGGTATCTAATAAGTGCATTAGCGTAATACATTAAATATCATAAAATTTGTTATTCCATTTGGTTACTAGTAGGTCACAATTGTCCAATATATGTTCGCAACATTTTGCATTTACAAATGAAGCCATAATTAAGAAAATTTAGGTTAGCATTGTTATCTCTCAGTATTTTATATATTATGATGTATATCCCATGTAAAAGTCTTTTTTATTGTATACGCCAGTTTCAGCATAAAATAAACAAGGATTTGGGGATAGTTACTCATAAAAATGTTAAACTTTTAATTGTTAATTTAATACATATGTACTGTAGTTTTGTTGACTTGATTGTTAAGAAAACGTATAAATAGGAGGAGCATTAGGCTCAAGAATGGACAGTTGGAGACAGTTTTGAGACGCAACCACTGTCGCACTTCTGTGCAATAATATAATTATGTAATACAGTATTTCGACTTTGTAGCCTGTTACGTGGAGTGGGCTCCCACTAAGTAGAAATGGTGCAGCTTGTCATAAATAAACCTCTATAAAACGACTTCATACCTGGATTATTTCGTGGAATTCATATAACTTGATACAGTTAGGAGATGAAATGGACCGAGGCAACGACTATTTCAGCACCAGCAGCAGCACAAAGCAGATTACTCCGAGTTACACCGAACTACGATACGTATAAGAAATCAACTAAAATATATAAGTTTCACTGCAGAGTGTAAACTGTTCCAGCAGTAAATATTTGCATTTCTCTAAAAGTAATTCTTTGAGTGGTGGAGGCCAATGTGATCAGTAAGAAACACCCTCATGATCACACGTTTCTTGATATCTGTGGAACACAAGAACAACAACAAAATTTTGAGGATTTTTGTTTCAATCAAGTAATCTTTTTCCGATGTTGAAAATTTTCGCCACAGCAAAATTTCACTGTTTCCCCAAGTAACAATAGTTTGGTTAGAGCAGCTGAGAGCCATAGACTTTAACACTTCAATGGACTATAACTGCTTGTTGCAGTTGATATTTGTATTCTTTTGGTGAGGACTTGTACTTTTTCGCAGTTGTTATTCAGGAGAAGAACTTCAATTCTTGTCATAACTGCTAGTGAGAGACTTTGCTTTCTAACTCTGAATCTATTCTGTTAATTATCGTGAATTACCGCGCAGTTTAAAGAACTTTGCTCGCTAGTGTTTCTCTAAGTAATGCTCTGCTCAAACTTCATAATTAAATATTGCTTGTTTTATTTTGAATGTGCAGTTCATGTGAGCCACAATTCACACATCTGTGAATAGTATGTTGGAAATATTTATTTGGTTTGAACTATAACTATCTGGCTTCATCAGCATCATTAATCTTACGGGACTTATCCAGTCATTTTGTTATTTACTTACATTTTTGCAACATTTTTCTTTACTAAGAATTGTTTAGGAATTATTTCTATGTTACACGATCTGGTTTGAAAACGACGTAACACCACCAGCCCCTCAGATATCACAACGAGTCAAGCCAACAAATTAGGTAGTGTATTACTCACACCGTTAGCAGCACATAAAGCTGACCTGCCGGTGCATTCGTAAGGGGATGTCCAAGCAGTCAGTCTTCAGTGATGCAGTGCAGTTAACGGCTAGTGTGCACGATAAGCAGTTAATTTTGCGCAGTAAAACATGGTTCAAATGGCTGTGAGCACTATGCGACTTAACTTCCGAGGTCATCAGTCGCCTAGAACTTAGAACAAATTAAACCTAACTAACCTAAGGACATCATGCACATCCATGTCACATGCAGGATTCGAACCTGCGACCGTAGCGGTCGCTCTGTTCCAGACTGTAGCGATTAGAGCCGCACGGCCACTCCGGCCGGCAAAATATAGAGACATCGAGTTGTTGCATTCACAAAAGTAAGTCGTCTCAGATATGTAACTGCCGCGGATGCACGATTTTTTCGAGTCTACACCTATGTCGTAACTGCTTGCACCACAAATCCAACGAGAATTGTAGCCATGAAATTCAACAACACGAGCAGCAAATATATGTTTCACACGAGACGCTGACACTACTTAATTAATTATTGTTTAATTGTTTGTTAAGATACCGTAATGTGTTAACTGCTAACTGCTTACACGTCTATGTTTCACTTAAGCAGGAGAAAACGTTTTTGTTTTATTGTTACATGTGTGATGGGAGGAACGGTTACATTAGGAAACATCCTTGTCAAGGTGATTTCTAATAACGTGTGTTCGTATTACTTGAAGCTAATCAGTTCCTTTCTTTCAAGTAATTATTCATACTCTTGTTGTTAAATAAAAAATTATTATTGGCAGTATAAATGTTTTTTCAACAATATTAATGTGACGTAAAAGAAGAGACGGAGGAAATGCCTTCAGCCTATAGAAAAGTGATTATTTAGTTTCTTAAGTTTTGCTCATCTACTGAGATAATCGCTTTGCCATAATTCGTGGTTAATTTGAGTTGCAGGAAACTGTGTTTGCTTGCTTCATTTTTTCATTAAAGTCAAGAAATTAAATTTCAGAAAAATCCTTGTTAATGATTTTAGATGAATATACAGAAACAACTCTCAGATTTTGCCACTCAGGACTATCGATCATGTTCTTTAGCAAATAGTATGTTTTTTCAGGTGAAAAAATCAAAAGATAAGATTATACTATTCCTGCTCCCACTACTGAAGACACGCACTGTGGTTTATTGGATGTTTCGAAGTCATTGCAGCAATGCCTAAGACAAGAAGTACAATGTATGTCAAAAGTGATTAGGAAAAAGACCCATTTAAGCACCTACTAAACTCTTCGAAATAATACGATTGCCTTAATAACAGTCCAAACAATATTAGATCACGGTTAGACATTATACAAATCTAAAACTACTAAAAGCTTTGTCATAGATGACATATTTCAATGTCTAGCATTACATAAATGTAACTAGCTCACTCAAGGGTAAAAGCTTGGCACTTCACTCAAGAGCTAAATTTCGTTCTAAGTTAAATAATTTGTTTCATGGATGCTGTGATTTCTCTTCCTCTTTACTCCCTATATCCGTGAGGATCAATAAAATGTTTTCGCATTCGAAGGAGACAGATAGTGATTGAACCGTCTAAAAAGATCTTCCTGCAACGAGAATTGCCTTTGTTTTAACGATTCCCGCACCAACTCGTTTATCATAATCTGTGACACTTTCCCTATTTCTCGAGAGTGCGAAACTAGCTGCCCTTATTTGAACCTTTTCGTTGTCGTCCGATGGTTCTGTCTGGTAGGGAGCTCATAGTACACAGCAGTACTCCAGAAGACGAGGGACAAGGGTTGTGTAAGCAGTGCCTTTAGTAGATTTGTTTCAGTTTCTAAGTGTTCTACGAAATAAAGCCGTCTTTGGTTCGCACATTTTCTATATCACGGCTCGATTTTGTTTGTAATAGTCTTGTAATATTGAATCTACAACTTCTAAATGTGTGTTATTCATCACCTAAATAAAATCTAATGCTTATTATTCTTGTGGAGAATCCCACACCTTATTTTATTTCCGGTTAAATGCCACTTTATTGCAACACACAGATACATTGTCTAAATCTTTTGGTATTCCTTTGGATCTTCTGAGGAATCTGCAAGAGTGTAAACAACAGACTCATTTGCAAACAATCTAAATAGGTTTCCCAAATAGGATACAAAAATTAAGAACAACAGAGGGCCTAGGGCGTTTCCTTGAGGAACCTCAGCTATCATTTCGGTGTAATTAGATGACTTCCTGTCAATTGCTACGAACTGTGAAGTTTCTGAGAAAAAATTAGGAATACAGCCTCACAGAATTTTTTTTGATTAGAGATTACTTGTGAGGGATGGTGCCAGAAGGCTTCTGAAAATCCAGAAATATGGAATCAAGGAGAATCCCCTGTCGACTGAATTAGCGTGAATAAAAAGTCAGCAGTATGAAAAAAATATTCTAAATCCGTGCTTGATACTTGACAATAGATGGTTTTCTTCGCAGTATGTTGTAATTTTAGAACACAATATATCTCCCAGAATCCAACTACAAATCGATGTCGTGCCTCCCCACTTACTTTATAATAGTGAGGCGGCTAGAGTGATCTTAGCTTTCAAACAGCAAATGTTCAATATGAACAGGCGAGGTGTCCACATTGTCAACTTTAACGCCATTTCTAATTCTTTGCTGATCTACATTGGTGAGTAGAAGAAATCAAGTCAAAGTACTTCTCATGCACCAACTCTGGATGGTGCTGCAATTCTGCATCGGGTACTGAAGCCACCCCACTCTGGCTCCATTATCAGTTTTCACTCTCGGTTTCTAAAATGCTTTCGGGAGGACTGCCCATAGTTAACATCCATGAGGCGGAGTTGCCATTCATGGGGTATATCGAGAGTATCAACGGATGTGCTGTCCCCACAGTACCTCATACTCTGACATTGGCCACCCACTGCCGCCTCCCCCTTGCTCAAGTTGCTCTTTCGCCAGGGGGCAACTAATGTTGGAACATTGTTTACGTTAGCCACGAACAATGTAGTGATCGACATATATTCTGGGACCCTCGTTTCCTGTGTACTATAAATGCTAGTCACAGAGCAGCGTCAGCAGCGTCAGCAGCTGCTTGTGCCTACCACGAAGCTCTTGCGTTCCTCATACGGTTCTCTTTTATGTCAATCTGTTTAAGGAACAATTTAAAGGCTTATATTGCTAGAGACTTGGATTCGAATGTTTTGTTTTCATCATTGACTTGTATGTTATTGCTGACCTTGCACAGTAACGGTAGCATTCAACTTTCTGTTTTTGTATATTACAACTGACTTTGATAGATATTAGACTAGCGCCGATAGATCATACACATAAATCTTGCAAGAAACCACAGAGAAGTAGCTATGAAGCAATAGAGATGGTGTTCTGTGTGTTCTGTCGGAACAGTAACATAACATGTATTAGAAGCAAACACAGTTGATAAGAAGACTAACAGGGTGAGCAACAGTGCCATAACATATTGTAGTCGAAACTTATTAGACACTGTAAAAGACACACAAGAGCAGTTGAATAGAATGGACAGTGTGTCGAAAAGACGTTACAAGATCAAGAACAACAGAATTAAATCAAAGGTAATGGAGAGTAGCTGAATTAAATCAAGCATGCTGATATCATTCGATTAGGAGACGTGATGCTAAAAGACCTCGATGACTGTTAGCTCCCACCATGTTGGTAAAGTCTGATTACACGAAAGAAAGTCTACAAATCGTTTCCTTGTGTCAAGTGCCTTCTTATAACATGAGATCTTTGACTCGTAAATTCTTACTAAACACTCTATGATTATATCTGAAGGTACCCACTGCTGCTTCAGTTTAACACTATGTGCAATGGATTTATTATCGGGACCTTTGCATAAATGGCCAAACATGAAAGCTATGTCAATTCCGCTTGGCCCAATGATTGACATTCAAACATTTAGTAAAATTATTAAATAAAATTTCTTTTCAACATATAATAGAACAAAATAATGAAAGTTTTGTCTATTCTTATAGAAAGAATGTTCCGACTCAAATTTGAATTTTTATCAGACAAATTGGTTTATTCATTGAGCATTTCAGATATTAATAAGAACAAAGAAATTCACTTCTTTAAAGAAATATTAACGCGGCTGATCTTTGCACAGCATGAAATTTTCATCAGATTCCCCAATGTAATTTAAACGCATCTGACTTTCTTATTAACAATGTAAAATTTAATGCATCTGACTTTGTATCTTTATTTATCGTATAAGCATCTGACTTTTTACTAAAACTATGGTCTCCTACAGAATGGTATCTCTTATTAACGCAAATGCCCACTTTTGGATCGGAAGGAAAGGATATTCCACAACTGTATCCATTAATCAACATGCACACACAATTACTGATCCAACATATGCACAGGAGAAAGGTAAGGATCGAGCTGTTAGTAGTTCCGATTGTCACCGTACAGTAACTATCTCTATTTAAATTTATTCCACCGAAAACCAAATTATATGTAACTTCCGCGACTATTTTATCATTCACTTTGATAGCCACTACTGTACTGCTGCCTACTCTCGACACAAATTCACCCTTTGAAACATGATAACCCTTCCAAAATTACACATAAAAAATACACACACTCAAGATGAACTACTTACTTTGTTGCAGCAAAAATTCATGGCTATGTTATCAATTTACTAATCTCTTTCCCCGCTTTGCAATTTTAATTATTCAGAAAATCTCCCCATGTGACTCTACATAGCAATAAACATGAATAAGCAAGCATTATCTTCTCTTGTTGCAAAGATGAAAATGGCAAAATAGGATTAAATAATAATGAATAGTTTGAAATATTAGCAAATTTTTTTGAAAACATGTTAAACTGTCCTGTTCCAACAGATAAATTAGAATTTCCAGTGGCACCTCAAAATCTAGAGGAAGATTTCCTACCAACAGCGTTAGAAATTCATGAAGCCATCAAAACACTCAATAACAATAAAGCAAGTGGGGTAGACTCCATTACAGCAGAATTTATAGATTTCAAGAAAGCATTTGATTGTATAGACAGAGAAACGATACATAAGGTCATTAGAGAATTAGGTGTTACATCAAAACTAGCAAACATAATTCGTGAAACACTAACAGGAACAGTATCTAAAGTCAAATTTATGGGAGAAGTATCTCAGCCTTTTGAAATAAAAACTGGTTGTTAGACCAGGTGATGGTTTATCACCGTTACTATTTAACTGTGTTCTAGAAAAAATTGTATGGATCTGCAACTCGGAGCTAAAAAATCACAAAATTGAACCAATAACTCTGGGAAGGAAAACAAATGGAATTAAGGTAAACTGCTTGGCTTTTGAGGATGATTTAGCAATACTCTCAGAAAACCTGACAGAAGCAGTTACTCAAATAAGCATCCTGGAAAAATTAGCAAACAGAACTGGTCTCAAAATTTCAGCTGAAAAAACAAAATTCATGACAAATATAAAAAATGCACCAAAATACATAGAAACACAAATAGGTAAAATAGAGCAAGTAAATAAATTTAAATATCTTGGAGAAACTACACAACAGGATGGACGAGAAAAATCTGCAATATATGTAAAAATTAACAAAATGGAAAGAGCATATGGTTTGACCAAAAATATTTACAACAACAAACGTATATCTAGAAAAACAAAACTAAAACACTACAACACAGTATAAGATGGACAAACTAGAGGTACTGGAAAGAAAGATTATTAGAAAAATAATGGTTGGAATAAAAGCTGCAGATGGTTGGAAAATAAGAAGTAATGAGGAGATCTACAAAAATATAGAGAAAATATCTGAAGTAATGGCCAAACGAAGATTAACCTATTTTGGACATCTCTACGAAATGGATGGAAATAGACTAACAAAACATATACTCCTATATTTCTGGAAGAAGAAATCGACAATAGCATGGATTACAGAAGTAGGAAAAGATCTTGAAAGAAACAACATTAAAGAATCAGAAATAGCAGAAAGAAACCGTTTTAAAAACAAAATACTAAATTTGGAAGGCTTTCAAAGAAGGAGAAATAAAAGATCGGGAACAACATGAACAGAGGAAAGGAAGAGACTTCATGGGGAGAAAACGAGGGAATACTGGAAAAATAGGAAACATCAACAAAGGAAGAAGAGGAACTGAAGTTGTTAACGTGATCCCAGTTGGTCAATACGATTGTAAAAAAAAAAAAAAAGAAAGAAAAAAAAAAACAGTTCGATTCAACTGGTCATTCTTTTATAACTTGCTGTTGGTTTGCAGACACCGACAGTAAATCTGTGGTTAGGAAATTAAATGATATTATTACGACCTAAAAATGATGTTATTTCGATCAAACTCGTGTTCTCAGAAGAACACGATGATCAATTGCATTAAGTATTCTTAGACTGTTAGAAATATAAATAAGAGTTACCATTGCCAAAGACGACAGCCACCTCTCATCACCAACCACTTCCGTTAAAAAAAATGGCCAGAGAATGGACTTGTCATGCGAGAGCATTCTCGCACATTTTTTTAAATATGATGTGAAAATTTGTTATATATGACCTAGCACAGAGAAGGCCCTGAACTCTCTACTGGTCCACTTCCTAAGACATATAGCAGGCAATTTGTTTAAACTGTTAACAAAATATAAAAATAATAATTGAATACATGATTGTTGACTTAAAGGACGTTATAAGCTTGTCCCTCAACCCATATTATCAAAAGTTTACCTAATTGCTGCCTGAGATTTACTGTCCATCTCACTGATATGGAAGCTTCCAAAATGTCAGAAAAATAATTACAGCTCTTAACAGTTATGACAAATTAGAAGGTAAATTACACAAAGGATATGTTACACCGCATTATTTTTATGTTCACTGGTAGTAGTTGAGTGCCCCTTACAATGTCATATTGCTTTTACTATTACGAATTTCTAACACAAATCAAAATACTTATTGAAAAATATTATTTTCATGTACACTGCCTCTAGTTGAATGTCCTTTTAGTTTCATATTGCATTTACTCTTACGAATTCCTAACCCATAACCAAATGCATATTGAAAAACATTATTTCCACGTACACTGGCACTAGTTGAGTGTCCTTTTAGTGTCATATTGCAATTACTCTTTCAACTCCCAATTCTTAAAATTTATATATATACACTGAACCTCAACATATCTCACTTTGTATAGCCCACAGTAACTTCGTATGACATCTCATTTCAACAAAATTTAGAAAACCAAAACATTTCATCGAGATTGACTTTAGTGAGAAGTTCACCACTCTTTATATTCCCCTTAATCCAAAATACACCTCTTACTCCAAAATACCACCCTCAATCCAAAATAACATCAAAATACTGAAAAAGTACAAGGAATTATTTCGTTGACATCGTCAGGCTTCATGTCCTGAATACATAGTTTTTGCTACAGTTACGAAACATTTATATGTAATCACTGTCAATTGAACATTTTCACATGCATCCTACTGTTTCCCTAAAGTTCCGACCCACCTTGGCGTCTATGATTTTTCTTATTTTGCACACAGTCTTGCTCTCCACACAAAACACTTTATCCACTAGTTACTATAGAGAAGCCTCTAACAGTGCCATTTTTAATGAATCAAATTCGTCCTGCGCCACAGCATCCCAGGACCAAAAAGCCTTCTTTCCACTCAAGTAGTACAGTCGTGGCGTACTCATTCCTTTGATTTGAATAAACCGCTTGTAGAAATTGATTAAACCCAGATAACCACGTATTTGTCGCTTTGTCTTCGGTACCGGAAAATCCCTAATCGCATATAATTTGTGAAAAATGGCTCTGAGCACTATGGGACTTAACAGCTGAGGTCAACAGTCCCCTAGAACTTAGAACTACTTAAACCTAACTTACCTAAGGACATAACACACATCCATGCCCGAGGCAGGATTCGAACATGGGACCGTAGCGGTCGCGCGGTTCCAGACTGAAGCGCCTAGAACCGCTCGTCCACACCGGCTGTAATTTATCCGGGTTCGGCCTGATCCCCTCTGGAGATATGACACGCCCTAAGAAATCTATCTGCCAATTGCCAAGCTCTGACTTACACAGGCTTACAGTGACTCCAGAATTAGCAAAAGCATCTAATAAAATTTTTAGCGTTCTGTTATGTTCGACCAAATTCTTCTCCGCTATGAGTACATCATCGATGTATAACGGTACTTTGTTTCTAATCTGTTCCGGAAACACCGTGTCTAGTGCCCTAATGAACGGAAGCTTGCGGAACTGGAAGCACTTTCCATAGCATAAGAATGCCGTATACTTACGATATGCTTTGGGGGGGTCCAACTTCACCTGCCAGAAGCTGCTCCGCAAATCGACAGAGCTTAGAACGCTTATTCGATGGAAACGCTGTAACAACTCCTCAAGTGTTCCTGACAGATTTCCGATACTATGATTTTGTTAACCCTACGTGAATCCAGCACCAACCGGATGCTCTTGTCATTTTTCTCAGTACATACAAGAGGACTGTTGTACAGACTAACCGCTGGTTCGATTACCTCCTGTTCCAATATGTTTTTAATCTCTTTTCCACTCGCCCTTTGTACACCAGTGGAATTGAATATACCTGCGCCTTGAAGTGTTGGTGCGGTTTCACGCTGAAGTTATACACGAACCCAGGTATGGTCCCAGTTGTTTGCTGACAGATCCTGGAGCGTCTTCTAAGAATTCCCCTAAGCTCTCTGTACTCGAAGGTCCCCTTCACGTGAACAATTTTGACATCTATCTCTTATTCTCTTATATCCTCAATTCGTAAACTGCTATTTACTTTCTCTTCATGTTTATCCTCGGACCACATTTTCCCATCTCTTCTCATCTCCAACCCTAAACTCATTGTGAAGCATTCATGGAATGGTATCTGAACTTCTATGTCTTGATGTTGTGAAGTTACTCTATTCCTTTAGATCTCTACGTGCACCTTATGTCTACTAAAAAAATCCAACCCCAAGATTCCCTCCAGCGATAATGTGGGAATTATCAATACCACAACACTGAACGTCTGTCCCACGTATTCGAACTCTACCTGTGCCTGCCTTTTTACCTCCACACTTGTGTCCCATAGCACCTCTCACTATGGTCTTTTGTAGTGGTAACAGTGGCCACGTTTTGGTTGCGCTGCACCCTATAAATACATCTTCTTTCATAGCGCCCGTCTGACTCCACGAGTCCACCACAAACGGAATTATCACATTATTAATTTCTATGCTAATGGTCGTCTGTCTCGCGTTTTCTTTTGCGTCATTCTATTCCAGCATCGTCTCCCTAGTTTCGCCGTAGTCTATTATAAAACTATTCCATACTACATTTCTGTCGTTGACAGCCCCGTCTCATAGTTGTCAAATTCTGTTTCTCCTGTCCTCATTACCTCTGTTCGCTTCTACTCCCTGGCCGGCCTCCCATCATTTCCACCACCATTACCTCTACTATCGTTGTATTGCCGTCTTTCATCACCATAATTATATGTCCTATACCGTCCACTTCCATTGCTTCCTTGATGCCAACTGCTATTACTCTGGTACCTCCCCGCATAGCTTCTGCGATACCCATTCCGATTACTATCGTTTCTCTCATTACTGTTCCGCGTATTCTTCAACTGTTCCCCTTGATTGTTACCATAATTACTTTCTCTATTCATTTCCTGAAGCAATTTCAGAAATTCCGTGGAAGTTTTCATCCCTCTGCCGGCAATTGCTGCGTCACGCCTTAGTCTCCCAGACAGTTTCGTTAAGCATATTCTAATTAATTCCGGGGCCTCATTTGTAGCATGTAAGTATCTATTTCTCTTCAGCATCTCGCTGAAACAGCGCACCGAATCCTTGTCATTGCACTCACTGATGTGGGGCGTCATCAGGATATTTAGTTTGCCTGGCTCTGGATCGAGCATGACCAGTTCAAAAATGGTTCAAAAGGCTCTGAGCACTATGGGACTTAACTTCTGAGGTCATCAGGCCCCTAGAACTTAGAACTACTTAAACCTAACTAACCTAAGGACATCACACACATCAATACCCGATGCAGGATTCGAACCTGCGGCAGTAGCGGTCGCGCGGTTCCAGACTGTAGCGCCTAAAACCGCTCGGCCACTCCGGCCGGCAGCTTGACCAGTGCTCCTCAAAAGACAGCCTAGAAAATTCCTCGAAAGTGACGCATCTCTCTATCTTTTCTTGCATTGTAGCACGGGCCTCATCGCGTAAATAATTACACACAAACTTAATTCTTAGCTTGTGCCCCCAAGATGTCGATAAAGAATCATGAAACGTAGCCACTCAAATTTTCGGGTGTTGCGAAGCATCGGCGTCAGGACAGTGCGTATAGTTCTGTACCGAGACGAAATGCTTTCTGCATTCCTCATGCACATTGTCCATCTGTTCTCTACTAGTACTTTCTCCTCTATTCCCCGTCCTGTTTAGCCTGCATAGCCTCTCCCCTAATTCTGCCAAGTCTCTTTCTTCCGACTCTTCTAACGTGCTCCTTTCATGTAAATTGTCGTTGGTACGCCTTACTGCTACAGGTGTTGCAAAATTAGGTGGACGGATAAGGCAAGGACGGAAGAGGTTCCGCACAGAAACGGAGGGGAAAAGAATATGTAGAAAATACTGACAATAAGAACGGTCATGGTGACAGGACATCTGTTAAGATATCAGGGAATAATTTCCATGGTACTAGGGGGAGATGCAGAGGGTAAAAACTGTGGAAGAGGAGAGAGATTGGAATACATCAAGCAAATAATTTAGGACGTAGGTTTCAAGTGCTACTCTGAGATGAAGAAGTCGCCACAGGAGAGGAATTCGTGGTGGAACGGATCAAACCAGCCAGAAGACTGATGACTGGTAAATGAGCGGGGAATAATATGGTATATTGGAATCATGAATGAATACAATCTGCTTTCAAAAAGAAAATGTGTTGTATCATTAATTGAAGGGAATTCGAATTAATTTTAAGTTAGTGCGGCATTAAATCTTAAGCTCCACCTATAGGTCTTCTTGGTTCATTCAGTACCAAGGGGCTGCCGTGTCATACTCTGCCATACGACGTCATTAGAAGAATGCCATATGGAGTGCCAGGGGGTCAGCTCACCGCTGTCCCTGCCGTTGTCGGGTTCCCAGACCTAGGAGCCGCTAGTACTCGCTCAAGTAGCTCCTCAAATAGCATCACGAGGCAGAGTGCCACCCATTCCAGTCCTGGCACCAAGGATAGTAACCTGGCCGCACCGGCAACTGAAGACAGGACCTCCCCATAGCAGTCAGCCACACTGACCACTGAGCGACGGAAACGGACAGTGAGGAAGGACAACTCGTTTTGCATTATCAAGAAATAAGGGAGAGAGTGGCACGAATATCATAAGCAAGCTGGGGTGGCAATCATTAAATGAAAGGCGTTTCTCGTTGCGGCGAAAACTTCTTACAGGATGATAAACTTCTTCTTTCAAATGGCACAATACAATGCCGGAAAAAATTTGTACATTTGGAAAGACGATGTCGATTTTTATCCAATGACAGTGTATGCCACCTTGGGGGTAGTGGATGTACTGATAATGGTTTCAACGCCATGCGCCAATAGATGGTGTAGTGGCATAGCTACCAGAGCACCATCTGTATCTAGCCTTTAATAGGGAATGCTCACAGCCAGATGGCTCAGTGTAATGCAAACGTGTGAAGCAAGCAGGCAACCACGCCACGGAGACGCATTCGTGCTTCCTGCAACTGAGCAGGTTGGAAAGGGATCAGATTGGGGGGCTTCTGAGTGACGGGATGGTTCTTTCGGAGAACTGCCACACAACCTGGACGTACTGCAAGGATGCTGGTGTCCGTGGTCATTAGAGGAGGTTCTGGACGACTACGCAGCGTAGACACCCGCTAGGATCGTCGTATACGGCAGCAGTGGTAGATCATACAGCTACCCCAGCACGGATGGAAGGGCTTGTGACCGCAGACGTGTCAACATCAGCTGTTGCGATCCAGTTTTTAGCAGAGGGATTACGGTCACATATACCTTTAGACCCTCTTCCACTCACACCACAGCATCAACGTGCACGCCTAGACTGGTGTCGTCAAAGGATCACCTAGTAGATGGAATGGCGCTCCATGGTTTTCAGCGATGAAAGCTGATTCTGCCTGCATGCAAGGTGAAGCAAAATTCAAAATCTGAAATACTAAAAAAGATGAGAATGATTGAGAAAATACTGCTGGTTTTGAACAAAAATGCCACATTAACGCCCTCCGAAGTGGAAAAACATGAAATAAACTTAAAAAAGGCTAATTCAACTCTGATGGAAAGTGTAGCTTGCAAAACTTCGGAACTGTCAAAGCTAATGGATTTATTGTTTACTTTTGTAGATTCTGTTTCTTTACTATCGACTGAAACTGAACGAAATCTATTTGAAAGCTCCATTTTTTCGTTCGGATAGGTAAAGCCTATTCTAGGGCCACATTACAACTAGATAAGTGTGCGAAAACTCTCAACACCTTCCTCAAATTCGTGGGTGGAATCAACTTTTAGCAGCCTAGGGCTGCACCAAGATATTCCTCGGGTCTCCAGTGCATCACATTGCTGTGCAGAGCGCCAACTGGAATGCCGAATTCCTAGCTCTGTGACTGCATGTGTTGCTGTTTTTCACCTGGAGAAATGGTAAATTACTATCGTGATTCCGTTGTGCATTAAAGGGGGGGCCGTCCTTAACGGGTATTGCAGACGGATGACGCACCTATATTACTGCCGTGTTTACGTGTTGAAAACTGGCGATGGAATCTGTGCGCTAAGGTGTTAGACAGGTCGCTTTCTGTAGCTCGGCGAGGCTGACGAGAAAACAACGGAAAAAGGCCAAAGACATTATTTCGGCACGGTTTTGTAAGGGTCACGTATAACCTGACTGCTGATCAACGCCGAAACTTCAGCTGCACCAATAATTCGCTCTAATTTCCCATGAAGAGAGTGACCTCTAAGAATACCCAAGACATACAGTGATTGCGATAGGGAGAGTGAATGGTCAACTTTGTTTTGTTGAGAGAAATTTAGGAAAGTATAGTTCATCTGTAAAGGAGGCCGCATGCGACGTATTCTTCAGTACTGCACGAGTGTTTGGAATTCGCACTAGGTCAGCTTAAAGGACGACACCGAAGCAATTCAGAGGCGGGCTGCTAGACTTGTTATCGGTAGGTTCGAACAACACGCAAGTGTTACGGAGATGCTTCGGGAACTCAAACGGCAATCTCTGGAGGAAAGCCAACGTTCTTCTCAGGCAACACTGCTGAGAAAATTTAGAGAAGCTGCATTTGAAACTGACTGCAAAACGATGCTGCTGCCGCCAACATACTTTTAGCGAAAGGACCGAGAAGATAAAATACGAAAAATTAGGGCTCATACGGCTGGCTATAAACAATCAGTTTTCCCTAGCTCTGCGAGAGGAACAGGAAGGGAAACGACTATTAATGATACAGTGTACCGTCCGCCACTCACCGTTTGGTGACCTGCAGAGTATGTATGTAGATATGTAGATTTAGATAGAATTGCAGTTTTTCTCCTAGAAGTCTTCGTTCACTGGAGTCGCGGACATTGACTGCTACAAATTCGAGAGAATTCAGTAACGAATAAAATGGCTGTACCCAGAGTGCCCTCCCTTATACTATGACATCGGTGAAGAAAACAGTACCTGAAAAAAAACCTTAACTGAATACATGAAGGACTGACATCATCCAACAACTGAATGTTACTCTAAGGTCTTACGTAAGCATTCAAAGTTAGCTAGAGTCGTCTAGTTTTCGGATTTTGCCCCTCGAGAACTGCACTGCCGTAGTAAAGATCTGGCAGGACTAGAGACTGGACTAATGTCCGTTTACTTTCGGAAGAAAACAGCTTTCATATTTGTTTGTGTTACATGTAAGGAACAGAACGATTTCCCGCGTTCTGCAAGTTCGTTTTTCTCAATTTAAATGTCTATTAAAATTATGCCGAGCTCTTTTACTGTTTCTTTTTTTAAATAGGGTAATTGGGTGACAGCTGCCGCTTAGTTTCTTTGCTTCTAAACATCATTCTACGTTTACACACACACACACACACACACACACACACACACACACGTGTGGTAGAGAGATGGTTAGAAGCAAAGAGATTAAGGGACAGATGAAAGGATGTAGAGGGTTGGAGGATGAGTGGTTGTATTGCAGTCCAGAGGTGAAAAGAAACAGGGATGTGGGAGGGGGTTGGAAGCAGTGAGGACAAGATGGCCTGGACGGTGGGCATCGTTAGTATTCCAGTCCCGGACGGCTGTGGGGGTATAAAAGCGGTGGACGCGACTCGTCCGGCACACAGCAGCCATGAGGTTCCAGCAAGCAGTACTGCTCACCGTAGCTGTCAGCATCGCGGCCGCCTGTCTCATCACCAACTGTCCCCGTGGGGGCAAGAGGGCCGGCCTGCAACACGTAAGGCGTCCATGTTCTCACTCGCTGGGCTGTCTACTGTTTCCACCCTAAAACTTCCCGCTATTTACACAATTAACAAATTTATCAACTCTCTCTAAATTGTTTTCACGTTATGTTTACTGTTAAGTCATCTCTCTGTGTTCTGGTTTGGTGAGTCTGTCCTCTTCAGCAGTATGGAAAGTTCTTGTAAAGGTGACCGACATCAATAGCCTTTAGTTTCTGGCCCAAGTGTACTTCTCCAGTAGGTACGCTATCTTGGTGTTCTGGCAGATCTCAGAAATGCCTGCTGCTTTTACCTATGTCGAACTTCGTGACTCTGACTCAGCAACAATGACGAACTGCGTGGAATGGAGAGACTTGAATTGGACATGCGGTATGTGCTAGTGAGAGGCTCCTTTACGTTGTCAGCACTGGGCTCGGTAGAGAGATACCATAATACACATTATACAACATTAGCGGTAGGCTGTCGCTAGTTGCAGTCTGGAATGTAAAAGAAAAGAGTATCGCGTGGTTGTATTTCAGTCCTCGAGTGACTATTTCAGAAGTTATAATAACTACGTTATTGCAGTGCCCGCGTTGTTCAGAAGTACGATGCAATGTTCCTGATGGAACAGGCACTGTGGCGATTGCAGCCGTTATGAAATACATGAAATGTATTAGCAGTTGCGAATATGGGCAACCATCAGCTGTATAATGGAATGACGACAATGAAAAATTGTGCCGGATTGGGACTCGAATGCGAATTTTTCTCTTATGGGGAGCGATTTCCTTACCATTAGGCAATCCGAGAACGACTCACGGGTAGACATAGGGTTGACAACATGGGGAAGTTTGGGTTTGTCTATAAATCGATCTCGGACACCCTAATGGTAAGAACCGGCCATCCGGGTTCGAGTCCCAGTTTGGCACAGATTTTCATTTGCATCATTCCATTGTACTACTGATGGGCGTCCATAATTGACCTACTGAGATCGCACTGAAACTGTCTACTCTTAATGACAAACTTCAGTCTGATTCTGACTTGTATATATCGTCAATATGTGATGCGTGTACAGCTAACAGTTGTCAGTAAGGTAAGGCATCAGGCAGGAAAATGGAGACCGACAATGAGGCCACTTTCAAACTTGTCCAGTGGTGATAATGTTGTCTAAGAGTAGCACGCGGCATCTCCGTGTCCGTCACCGTGATCATTCTGAAAATGTTCACGCCCCTTGTACACCCTGTCAGACCCTGCAACAACTCTAAATGTGAACAACACTAATGTGCTCTGGTTAGCATTCTACTGGTCAGAGAGAATTGTAACTGTAATCATTTACATATCCGGTGATGGTGTGTACATCTATGAAGTCACACTGACAACTGACCATGTCTTCTGGATGCCCACTTTTTTTGTCAGAGAGTGTAATTTGATCAGCCAACGGCGTTGCCGTTGTGGTAACACCAGTTTTCCTCAGATCACCGAATGTAAGCGCTGTCGGGCTGGGCTAGCACTTGGATGGGTGACCATCTGGTCTGCCGAGCTTTGTTGGCAAGTGGGGTGCTCAGCCCTTGTGAAGTAAACTAAGGAGCTACTTGGTTGAGAAGTACCGCCCCTGGTCTCGTAAACTGACATACGGCCGGGAAGCAGTATGCTAACGACATGCCCCTCCATATCCGCATCCAGTGACGTCTGTGGTCTGAGGATGACACGGCGACCGGTCGCTACCGTTGTGCCCTCTTGGCCTGTTCGGGTGGAGTTTAGTTCTAGTGTAATATGATCAATTACATATTCAGAGGTGAGCTTTTTGTGCTGAGACGTAGATAACTGCTGCACCCTGCACATTGCAGCTAGCAGAATGATCCTCCTACCTCTCTTCACAGAATGGGTGTAGCAGAAAGCAGTACTGTATGTGCAACATGGTTACAGTGTGGGCTACTGTTCTTGCAGAAGTGTCGACACGTGCCCTTAAAGGCCAAAGCGCGTGCCTGGATCCACGCTTTTAGTGTGGCTGGCACACTGGCAACTGGTAGAATAGCATTCGCTCCCCACTCCTCAGACTCTTCCAGAAGTGTCGATATTCCGCTTTCCACCTTCCCATGTTTGCCTATTAGCCAGGCAGGCAAGCTGCTACACATTATCAGCAGAACGGGTAGTTTGCAAACCCATCTTATAACTGCCCTACACTACATAGCAGTTTATTCTGTACTCCTTCATTACAGTGTTATGTGCGGACTTCGTCATTAATGAAAAGTCTTTTCATACCCGATTAGCACAAGATGAGGCTCAATGAAATATACGTTCATTTTGGGTCATTTTAGGCCAGAAAATGGTGCATTTTATTTGTCCTTTTCTTCCTTTTCAGCGTATTTCGGCTTTATTTATTTATTTCGATATGAAAAAATCTCTGAAACTTCACTCTCTTTCAAGTACTACTGGCTGTTCTCAGTTCGAAGTATCATCAGGTTATCTCTAATGCATGTTTTCTGTAGTAATCAGAACCGTCTCTAAAAGTCGAAATTCCTAAGAACCTGAAGATATCTATTACGCTGGAAGACCAACTGAAGTAAAGTTTTGGAAGTTTAGTTTCTGTAACCTTAGTGTGTTTCAGCCAGCTGAAAAAAAGAGATAAATCCGCCCAAACAGGCTTTTAAACCCAACGGTACCGACCGGCTACTGTATCATCCTCAGCCCACAAGCGCCACTGGATGCGGATGTGGAGGGCATGTGGTCAGCACACCGATCTTCCGGCCGCACGTCAGTTTACGAGACCGGAGCCGCTCCTTCTCCCCTAATATAACAGTCGCGACACTCACTGCTGTAAAAGTTGTTGCCGTTTGACAGATGGAGCGACACTAGCGCTCCAAGCGGTAGGTAAGGTGAACGTCAGACGCGTCGTAAGCATAATGTTTGTTTACATCCATTTCCTACGTAATTTCCGCATTATTTGAGTTATTTTCTTGCCTCCAAGGGTTTGTGTGGTATCATAAGGCATATATGTTTCTAAAAATGATTCTAAAATAAGCGCCAGCACGGACAAAAATCATGAATAGAGTGGCAAGCTACAACACATTCGTGAAGAAACACTTGTGACATTGGACAGAATTGCAGCTTACCACGTTCATATCAAAAGAATATAAACACACAGATTCACATGTCAGAAGCACAGACATGTACCTCTACTTGCAAAAACGATCGACAGCTCGTTTATCGTTCTGTAGGCCTACTGCGTTTGTTTGTCATTTTCGCCTGTTGCCACAAGTACGACCTTCATCTTTTTATTATTCTAAGTGGGACAAGCAACTGCCAAATAGTGGGAAGAATATGCTGAAAACACTATAATGAGCTGATTACACTACATTTCACGAAAAACCAAATATTTGTATAATTTTCAAACAATCTGTCAGTGAAGAAGGTGCTGACAAAATAATGTCATCACACGAAAGAAGCAAGGGAAATTAAGTGACTAACAACAGAAGTGAACGAAATACATACCAAAGAAATCAGCAGCCCAAATGAGCCAACTTCTTCAGTTTCTTATTTGCTTTCTTGTTGTTAGAAACTACGTCTTGATTCCAATATTTCAGCCTGTAAACGAGTCTCACTTTAACAAATAACTTGATTAACAGCAGTTTCGCTCGAAGTCTAGCGATTTGCACATTCTGACACTTCACACGCTTTTGCAAGACACGAACAGCTGCACTTAATCTAACCACTTCATCGTCAAAGCAGGTCTGTGTTGACGATTCACACGAATCTGGCACTGATACATGGTGAGCTGAACCAGCTGCTTCTGTGTCATAGGACTGTTTTACTGCTTTAGATTGACTGTCGAATCTTTGTGGCAGTTTCCTCTTCATCGTCAGCTGAGGTGGCTTATTTGGAATGTCAAACAGGGTGGGTACTGCATTCCACACGAGTTTGTTGTTGTCTGCGTTCATGAACTGGTTTTGTTCGAAATGTAGCGAACAAAACCTAATATTACTATACAGGTACACTGGGTCTTTCTTCATGAGGTCTTCTCGCCTGCTATTAACAAGCCATTTTCTGCTCCTAAAACGAAACATTCATCATTTATACACATATAGTTTGCAAGTGAATCCTGACGATACAGTTTAGTAACATGATGGTTATACCTCTCAGGATCCTTAGGAAACCTAAAAAAAGACAGCTTTGGTGTCTTCTTTCTGTTGTTGGTGCAATTTATTGCGCTACAAACGCTCCCGCCAGTAAAAGCCATTGTAAAAATCAAAATAAACAACCACTATTCTCCTTCACGATCGCGCCGAACTCACAGTGTAACCTACCAGCCGCTTGGGGCGCTGCTGGCGCTGTAGGCAACAAAATCGAGGCGAAGTGTCGCGACTGTTATATTAGACTGTGCCTTCTCTATCAAATAGTTCCTCAGTTTGCCACACAAGCGCTGAGTGCACCCCAGATGCCAACAGCGCTCAGTAGACCGGATGGTCACCCATCCAAGTGCTTTCCCAGCTCGAGAGTGCTTAACTTTGGTGTGTTGACGGGAACCGGAGCTACAACCGCGACAAGGCCATTGTGTGACCCCAGTTATAGCAATTTTAATTACTTTTTCCAGGTGTATATTCCGGGTTCGCTGAAAAACAGTTCATTCTAAATTCCCCGAATGCATTTTAGCAGACAAGGAGTTCTTTTTTCATTTGATATTGAGTTGAAAACTACATATATGATAGAAAAAGCTTTTCTTTCATACTAAACTTCCTAGCACTACGTGCATACCACCAGAATGTGATTTTTAATATCCACTGAGTGATATTCTTTTCCTATTTCAATCAATGCTTGCTTATATACTGCTAAATGGCCTCATGCTCTTAGCGTGCGTTTCTACCGACTAGTCAGCCACCGTGTCTTGTCTTTTTTCAAAAAATTTATGGAGTGAGAAAACTGCTGGTAAAATTTACAAACATCGCTTAAAATTCTCGAGGTTCCCGAATGCGTGTTTAGTAACTGTTTACACAATTTCCGTTGCGAGACACATACTGATTTAGTTGAAACTGCCTCATGAACGCGAGAAAGCTATTTCCCTCCTGGACTTGGGCTCTGCTACTCGATTGGTATACATTCCCCAAATCTAATTTTCTCCTCAGCCTTCTTCGAGTTTGGTTTGTTCATTTTCCTGCTCCCACCGTTACGATAAATGAGCTGCAGCGTTGTTACCTATGCAAACATATCCCGGCTAGTAACGTTGCACTGTTAGCGCAGCCGGCCGTGGTGGCCGAGCGGTTCTAGGTGCTACAGTCGCTGGTTCGAATCCTGCCTCGTGCATGGATGTGGTTCAAATGGCTCTGAGCACTATGCAACTTAACTTCTGAGGTCCTAGAACTTAGAACTAATTAAACATAACTAACCTAAGGACATCACACACATCCATGCCCGAGGCAGGATTCGAACCTGCGATCGTAGCGGTCGCTCGGCTCACGACTGTAGCGCCTAGAACCGCACGGCCACTCCGGCCGGCGGGCATGGAGGTGTGTGATGTCCTTAGGTTAGTTAGGTTTAAGTAGTTCTAAGGGACTGATGACCTCAGATGTTAAGTCCCATAGTGCTCTGAACCATTTGAACCATTTTGAACTGATAGCGCGACCTGTTGTCAGCTGCAGCAGGCTGAACGGAGTCCGTGAAGCTCGGACTTGAGGAAACCCAAGTTAACCTGCTGTGCTTCAGTACAGAGGTACTTTCGAAATTTGTCAGAAGTTCCTATGGGACCAAAGTGCGGTTCCTAGGCTTACACACCACTTAATCTAACTTAAACTAACAACACATCCATGCCCAAGGGAGGACTCGAACCTCCGACGGATGGAGCCGCGCAAGCCGTGACACAGCGCCTGAGACCACGCGGCTACCTCACGCGGTCCACAGGCACTCTTGTGTCTCCGTCGCGACAGGCTGGGCTGCTTAAGTGGTTGCAGCGAAGAGAGGGGCAGGAAGGAGAATCCTTACACCTCTAAACTCTAGGCAGACTGGCTGCAGCCCGGACTGCTGTACTTGCAGCCCGGCTACAGCCTGGCCTGCTGGTGTTGCAGAGGTGCGCGCCGTGCGGCCCCGGAGGGCAGGGTGTGTGCCTGGGCCCACACATCTGCTGCGGCCCCCGCATGGGCTGCCGGCTGGCCAGCCCCGCGGACACCGCCGTCTGCCGCTCCACGCCGCCCTGCCCCCTGGACAGCCCCGAGATGCGCTGCGCCGGCGGCGTCGGCCGCTGCTCTGCGCCGGGAGTCTGCTGCTTCAAAGGTGAGCCACGGGGCCAGGAATGTCGGGGTACGGAATTATTCTTTATCCTTCTACATCTTCAATTAGCCATTGAGGGACAGAGAGGTTCAGTTGGTTGCCTGATTGGTGGCATATTTCCTGGTCATGAAGGGACTTCCTCTCCTTTTTAAGGTGCCATAGCTCAATCGGTAAAAACGCAACTGCTATAGGACCACCTCGTTGCCAGCCTGTCTGTCTTTCTTTTCGACTGTTACAAACCCTTTTTTCTCAGGAAGAGATAGAAATGTACAGTACAAATTTATGTCACACACGAAGGTCTACAGCCCCTTGGCGATATAAAAATTTGAAGCTTCAAAGTCAATGCAATCGACAGATATCGCCATTTATATCACATATTCTGATACTCGCAATCACACTCATCGAAACCTATCCTTCTTCCCGTTGCCCTAGAATCATGGAATTTGACAAAAAAGCAAGGTTTCACAATGAAACCAAAGTAAAAATCCGAAAAGTGCAAATCTGCAATTATATTACACCGACAAATTTTTTTGTCATTTTTTATCTGACTCTCTGTCTGCATGTCCGTTTGTTAAGACCCTCTTTTCTCAGGAATACATAAACGTATCTAGTTGAAATTTATGTCACACACTAAGATCTACGGTCCCTTGGCGGTGTAAAAAATTTCAGGTTCTAAGTCAACGCTATTAAAAGATACACCCATTTATGCCACATATTTTCAAACTCGGGAAGTGACTCACCGGTACTTACTGTTGATCTAGTCATGAAATGTGGCAAAAAAGCAAGTTTACGAAGTGCCAACCAATGGAAAAAACTGAACAATGTAAATTTGTAATCACATCACACGAAATTTTTTCTCATATGTTTTCTGTCTGTTCGTCCGGCCCTCTGTTGCGACCGAGCGAGGTGGCGCAGTGGTTAGATACTGGACTCGCATTCGGGAGGACGACGGTTCAATCCCGCGTCCGGCCATCCTGATTTAGGTATTCCGTGATTTCCCTAAATCGCTCCAGGCAAATGCCGGGATGGCTCCTTTGAAAGGGCACGGCCGACTTCCTTCGCTAATCCGATGAGACCGATGACCTCGCTGTCTGGTCTCCTTCCCCAAAACACCCAACCCCCCTCTGTTGGGACTCCTTTTTCTTTGGAAAGTTTAGACGTATTTAGGTCATATGATGAAACCTACGGTCCCTAGGTAGTGTCAAAAGTTGAAACACAATCAGAAGATAAGGCCATGTATGTCACATATTTTCATATTCACAGCCTTACTCAAAAAAGCCTATAAGGTACTTCCCATTTACCTAGGATCATGAAATTCCGCGAGAAGTAAGATTTCACAGTAAAGGGAAAGGATAACACCCGAAAACTGATAATTTGTAATTATATCAAACGAAAAAAATACGTCTTTTGACATTTGTTATCCGACGTCCGATTGGAAATTAAAACATTCTCTAAAGTGTTGGAATCCCTGGGACCGATATCTTGCACGTATCAGTGTCGATAACACTCAAACATGGTGGAGATTCTGGATTTGCGGAACGTGTAAGCTGTTGTATACACATACGGGACCCTCAGTGCGCGAGTCCTATTTGCACCTGGCCAGTTTTTTTAGAGCAGGGATCGGTAACCTTTCAGTACCCGCGGTTTGCAGTGTCTAATACTAAACGTCTTGTGCAACTAATACACTCCTGGAAATTGAAATAAGAACACCGTGAATTCATTGTCCCAGGAAGGGGAAACTTTATTGACACATTCCTGGGGTCAGATACATCACATGATCACACTGACAGAACCACAGGCACATAGACACAGGCAACAGAGCATGCACAATGTCGGCACTAGTACAGTGTATATCCACCTTTCGCAGCAATGCAGGCTGCTATTCTCCCATGGAGACGATCGTAGAGATGCTGGATGTAGTCCTGTGCAACGGCTTGCCATGCCATTTCCACCTGGCGCCTCAGTTGGACCAGCGTTCGTGCTGGACGTGCAGACCGCGTGAGACGACGCTTCATCCAGTCCCAAACATGCTCAATGGGGGACGGATCCGGAGATCTTGCTGGCCAGGGTAGTTGACTTACACCTTCTAGAGCACGTTGGGTGGCACGGGATACATGCGGACGTGCATTGTCCTGTTGGAACAGCAAGTTCCCTTGCCGGTCTAGGAATGGTAGAACGATGGGTTCGATGACGGTTTGGATGTACCGTGCACTATTCAGTGTCCCCTCGACGATCACCAGTGGTGTACGGCCAGTGTAGGAGATCGCTCCCCACACCATGATGCCGGGTGTTGGCCCTGTGTGCCTCGGTCGTATGCAGTCCTGATTGTGGCGCTCACCTGCACGGCGCCAAACACGCATACGACCATCATTGGCACCAAGGCAGAAGCGACTCTCATCGCTGAAGACGACACGTCTCCATTCGTCCCTCCATTCACGCCTGCCGCGACACCACTGGAGGCGGGCTGCACGATGTTGGGGCGTGAGCGGAAGACGGCCTAACGGTGTGCGGGACCGTAGCCCAGCTTCATGGAGACGGTTGCGAATGGTCCTCACCGATACCCCAGGAGCAACAGTGTCCCTAATTTGCTGGGAAGTGGCGGTGCGGTCCCCTACGGCACTGCGTAAGATCCTACGGTCTTGGCGTGCATCCGTGCGTCGCTGCGGTCCGGTCCCAGGTCGACGGGCACGTGCACCTTCCGCCGACCACTGGCGACAACATCGATGTACTGTGGAGACCTCACGCCCCACGTGTTGAGCAATTCGGCGGTACGTCCACCCGGCCTCCCGCATGCCCACTATACGCCCTCGCTCAAAGTCCGTCAACTGCACATAAGGTTCACGTCCACGCTGTCGCGGCATGCTACCAGTGTTAAAGACTGCGATGGAGCTCCGTATGCCACGGCAAACTGGCTGACACTGACGGCGGCGGTGCACAAATGCTGCGCAGCTAGCGCCATTCGACGGCCAACACCGCGGTTCCTGGTGTGTCCGCTGTGCCGTGCGTGTGATCATTGCTTGTACAACCCTCTCGCAGTGTCCGGAGCAAGTATGGTGGGTCTGACACACCGGTGTCTATGTGTTCTTTTTTCCATTTCCAGGAGTGTATTTCAGAGGTGTTGAAGAAAAATAAGCAAAAATTCAGCAACCTTTTTTGCTTTGTTGATAGCGTTATTAGAAATTAGTTTAAAAACAATTCCGCTTACCAATTTAGTGAAATAAACCCACTGAACAGTTTTAAAGCATAATTTCGATTAGGAAGAAAAAAATAAGAATTTTTATAGCTAAGCGGCAGAGAAAATTTAATTTTACATCTGTATCTACACCCTGCAAAACACTCTAAAGTGCGTGGCCGAGGGAACGTCCCATTGTAACAGTTTTTAGGGTTTCTTCCGGTTCCATTCGCATATAGAGCAGGGGAAGAATGATTACTGAAATGGCTCCCTACGTTCTGTAATTAGTCCTGTCCTTCTCTGCATACGTTCGATATCCCCCGTTAGTCCTACTAGTAAGGGTCCCACACACTTGAGCAATATACTCGAATGAGTCCCACAAATAATTTGTAAGCAATCTCCTTTGTAAACTGTTTTCATGTCCCCAGTATTCTATCACCTGCCGTACCCACGATTGAGCCTATGTCTCATTCCATTTCGTATCCCTACAAAGTGCTACACCCAAGGATTTGTATTAGTTGACCGATTCCATCTGTGACTCACTGATACTTTTGCATAGAGAAGTACTTTTATTCGTTTTGTGAAGTGTACAATTTTACATTTCTGAACATTTAAAGCAAGTTGCCAATCTTTGCACCACTTTGTAGTCATATCAAGATGTGATTGGATATCTACGCAGCTTCTTTCAGTCAGTACTTCGTTACAAATAACGGCATCGTCAGCGAAAAGTCTGAGGTTAGCGTCATTGTCTACAAGGCCATTAATATACAATATAAACAGCAAGGATCCCGATAAGCTTCTGCGGAGCCTTACTGGAGTTCCTTCAACATCTGCCGATGATTCACGATAACAATACGAGACTGGAATAGAAGGGAGAACCGACAGAGGTACTCAAAGTACCCTCCACTACACACCGTCAGGTGGCTTGCGGAGTATGGATGTAGATGTAGATGTAGAAGATAATATGCTGAATCCCGTCCACCAAAAAATCTCCAACCCAGTCACAATGTTCGCTTGATACCCCATGCGATCATACTTTTGATAATATGCGTAGGTGCGGTACTGAGACAAATGCCTTTCAGGGTGTCACGTGGGAACAGTGCAAGTCCGGCTTCAAATAATCAATTTTTTCCGAATCCACGATGGTTAGCATGGAGGAGGTCATTCTGTTCGAGATACCTCATTGCACCTGAGTTCAGAATATCTTCTAAGATTCTACAATAAACGGATGGTAAGTATACTGGACGACAGTTTCGTGGATCACTACCGCTGCCGTTGTTGCAGGTGGTTGTGACCTGTCCTTTCATCTAATAACTGGACATATTTTTTGTGCGAGGAATTTTGCGTATCTTATGGTTAAAAGAGGGGATAACTCAGCCACGAGTTCAGTATGGAATCGGACCATATTCCATCAGGCTCTGGAACTTTGTTCATTTTTAATGATTTCAAGTGTTCCTCAACGCTATTGACACTAAGATCTATTTCATTCATCCTTGTAGTGGTACGAGAATAAAATTGGGGCATTAAGCCTGGATTTTCCTTCGTAAAGAAAAGAATTTGAAAACAGAATTAAGCATTTATGCTTTTGCTTTGCTGTCATCAATTTCAGTTACTGTCTGGTCTATGAGAGGCTGGGTCTCTGGAAAATAGTACTGTTATAATATGTTTGTCCTACTTTACGAGTTTACGTAAAGAAAAAAAAAACAGTGCGGGTGATCGTGGTGATCGTTTGAATGTGTGTGAATTACTGCCAGATGAATGAGGTACAATATCTGTAAGTAGATACACAAGAAATACTATTTTCTCACAATAGCGCCTAATAAATTCGAAGATATATTTTTCCGTTTCAGTAAAACCATTAAAAGACGACAGCAGGGTAAGATAAACAGAACAACACACACGCAGGCATCGAATACAATGCTTGTACTAATGAAAATAGTTGCAATTGAAAATTTAAATCATTAACGATAAAGTTGCATGTTTTCGAAAACCATCGATTACGACTAATAAAAGTAAGCTATGGAGTTGTATATGACTTCAGTCTTCCACACTTCTCTATAGAAGTAAAACATTTGCAACTATGTTTACAGTTCGTAGTAAGGTGGTTAGCGTTGCTGATTTTCGATTTGGGATTCCAGGTTCGATTCCCGATCGGATCCTCATCATTTAATCTCATCTTTATCGACGCGCTGAAGAGCCCTCAAACAGAAAGACCTTCGTTCTCATTCTTGTGATATTCATTGACACTTGCATTTGTGAACAAACGCTTGCTCATCTCGATGCAGTCGAGATTTACAGATTAACATTTGCAACTTTCAAGGCGCAAGCTCGAAAGTTCCGCTTACTATACAAATTATCTGTCCTTACAAAATGTAAACTAATAGTATAGTAGATCTACTCTAAGTTTAAAACATTCGATTGACTTTTAAATATAGTTTCCTCATGTTTTAAAGCTGACTTTTGTGAGAGAGGTTATGGCACATTTATTATCCATCAATAACATTTTATTTCTCAGAATTGATTTGTGTAAGCTTTCCAGGTTTTTGGCAACACAGTTTAGAAAGAAAACTTTGCGTTCACAATGAACAAATGTTCTGAGACGTCGATCGCAGAGATTCACATTACTTCGATGACCAACTTCTCCTCACATGTCATACGTGGCTAAACTTTACCGCCCATAATTAGCAGTTCAAAAAATGGTGGAAACTCTTCCTGCTTCATCTATCTATCGCAGATGGAACTGCGATCAACCACCAGATCTTGTGAAGTTAAGTTTTCAATACGCAGACGTATCTAAATATGAGAGCTTGCTGAAAATTACTTCCTCCGAATTTCTTATATGAATACCCTTAATGCTTTGACTTTGTTGACGGGGCCACAACCTCACCTATGGTTCCACCGCTTCATTACTAGCAAAGTGAAGTGCTCCAAAGTGTTCTTTAAGTTTTCGAAACAGACGAAAATCGTATGGGGCCAAGATGGGACTGTTTGGAGGATGACAGATGACAGTGAGCCTAAGACGTCGGATTGTTGCAGATGTCGCAGCACCTCGTATGTGGTCCGGCACTGTCAGGCTGAAGGAGAGGTTACTCCATGTATAGACGAGCTCTTCGGTTACAAACACGGTCACAGCAGTGTCACGTCACACACCGCCATGTTACACATGCTACAGTTCGGAGTCTTCTAGTAACAGAACGTTGCAACTTGCGTCAGTAAAGCAGCAAAGTCGACCTTGTAATATGCATGACATACAATAACTCAACCGATATTGCGGACAGAATAAAAAAATTCATTGACATTATTTTTCAGCACACCCTTGTAATATAGAAGCGTTTCGTGATTAACGTTCAGTTTGTTACAGACGTCACAGCTGCTAATGTGCCGGTATTGTTCAACTTATCTCATGATTCCATTAATGTGTCTTGGGTCTACTTGAGACTACTGAGGCCCTTCTTTGACATCAAAATTTTCAGACAGAAAACACTGTAATTAGTTTTGTGCTTATTGTACTGATCCTCATCATGGTCAGTAACATGATAAAGCATTTTTGGCAGCTTGAAGCGCATTCAACCTTTTTTTGTAAACAACTTTTAAAAGCTGTCCATTTTCTCTTATATTTTCACTCATGTTCAATATACAATCGTTTTTTTTTTTGCTGTGCTGTGTCACATCCGAATAATGTTTCCAGAGTTATGTGATCATAAGTTTGGAAGTTTGTGGTAAGGATTATGGGACCAATCTGCTGAGGTCATCGGTCCCTTGGTTTACACACTACTTAACCTAACTTAAACTAATTTACATTACAGACAACACACACAACCATGCCCGAGGGAGGACTCGAACATCCGACGAGGGGAGCCACGCGAGCCGTGACAAGACGCCTGAGACCGCACGGCTACCCCGCGCGGCTTTGTGATCACAAAGTCAGCTACTGCAGGTTTCGACATTCACATCAACGTTTCAATGTTTGAAAGGAAGTAAAGGAAGGAAGATTAGTGTTTATCGTCCCGTCGACGAGGAGGTAGTTAGAGACGGAGGACAAGCTAGCATTAAGGAAGGATTAGGAAGGAAGTCGGCCGTGCCCTTTCAAACGAATCATCCCAGCATTTACCTTAAGCGATTTAGGAAAATCACGTGAATCTTAAATCTGGGTGGCCGGACGCAGATCTGAACTGTCATTCTCGCGAATGCGAGTCCAGTGTGCTAACCGTTGCGCCACCTCACTCGGCCAGCTTAAAGAAAGACGTAGAAGCAATTCACAGGCATGCAGCCGGATTTATTACCTGTAGGTAATTTATTATATTCGATCGAGACGTGAGTTTAGCGGAAATGCTCCGTGAACCCAAATGTGAACTCCTGGGAGGAAGACTTTTTTTTCTCTACTGAGAAAATTTAGGAGACTGGCATTTACGACAGACTGTAGAACGATCCTAGTGCCACGAACATACATCTCACACAAGGACTGCGAACACAAGATAAGAGGGCTCAAGATTCGTGCGGAAGCATATAAATAGTCGCTTTTCCCTTCCTCCATTTCAGAGTGGAACAGGTAAGGCAATGACTAGCAGTGGAGTAAGGTACCCTCCACCATGTACCGTATGGTGGCTTGCGGGATATGTATGTAGATGTAGAAAATTGGTGCTGAGGTTTACACATTCCAATTTGTCATAGCTGGTCAATGACACTTTATAATTACTCCAGTAATTTAAAATGACCTTCATTGTGAAGAAATCTACCTAGAGTCATTACAGAGTGTTAATTCACGACCAAACTTCTTTACTAGTAAAAAGTGTGTTATTGAAGATAATTAACACGTTGGTTAAAAAAGAAGAAAACAATAAAATTATGCTCTATTTTTTCTCGTAGTATAGATTTCTTTGATATCTTGTAATAACGATGAAATAATTGCATGTTTCAGACTCATGCCACATTGATACTTCGTGTGTCGCTGATACAACTGAATCCGCCGATCGGTATCCTGTGGACACGTTTGTTGTCAGCGACGGTGACCGTGACAAGATGAGAATATAATTTTGCAGCATGTAAAAGCTGAAATTCTGATAATAAATGAATTCTCAAAAAGCCTGAAACTGTCTTTCATTTATACTTATTTTGTTTGTTAGCAGTATTCAACTTTTAGTTTATGTATTTGTTTTTCTGAAACAAAACTACTGTCCCATGGAATGAGTCAAGAGTGTACAGGGCACTGACTAAAAATTTGTAGTGGTGTGAAACCTAAAACATGAATGCAAGTCGTGTACAACAGTATAATCGGAAATGAAGGAAGTAAATTCTTGGTGTAAGTCAGCAATCATATTAACCTTCATGAATAATTCTGCGTTTGTTTAAGGATACTTCTTGCTGTCTTATTCCACATAACGTGTTTATACTTCAACCATCTTCAGACACTTTTATTGAGAACAAAAGCAACATAAAATGTGAAGTAATGTGTAATACTGTAACGAAATGCAGGAAGACATGCAGGAGTTCGACGACTGATCTAATGACTAGCGTTGACACTGAAAGAGAAATGACATTTTTTCGCTCATAAGTTTTCTGTTTCATCTGATGGGCCACGCCACGACTCTCTCTACCACGCCAATATAAGGATTTTGCCCCATATGACTCTCTATAGCAAAATTCACTCATGTCCTCATACACGTTCTATCATCCTGTCCATTAGTAGGAGAAGAAGAAGAAGGAGATCATTGATTATATATCAACAATTCCAAAGTTTTATAGTACTCAATCCATTCCCTTTGTCGTGAAACAGCTGTGAAATACGAGCTGGATCGAGTCCATACTTTGAGGGCCAATCGATCCATAACTTTGAATAACTGAGATACACTTTTAGTACTGATCAAGAAATGTAAATGATCACTGGGCTTGTATGGTGATTGCGAATTTACAAATAATGCTCAGTTTATAGTGGTCTACTACACTATACTTCGGGCAAAAAGAAAAAAAATACTATTTAAGTAATTACCTCTAGATGAAGAACTCAGACATTTATGGTGGCAATTATGCCCTTTTGATTATTCTGATTTGATGCCTCCCATTTGCAATGCTAAGTACTCCAACAAGCCTCCAGTATTTGGGACAACTTGCTGTTGCCTTTTCTTAACGCGTAGATCATCCTGACGATATTGTCACTCATGAGAGCATAATTTGCGAACTGTGTTTCCACGTTTTACAAGAAGGACTAAAGTATAGCCTCAACAAGAGAAAATTTTTTGAAGCAAAAGGGGGGCATATTTTGAATGCAAAAATGGTTCAAATGGCTCTGAGCACTATGGGACTTAACATCTGAGGTCATCAGTCCCGTAGAACATAGAACTATTTAAACCTAACTAACATAAGGACATCACACACATCCATGCCCGAGGCAGGATTCGAACCTGCGACCTTAGGGTCGCGCTGTTCCAGACTGAAGCGCCTAGAACAGCTCGGTCACAACAGCAGGCTTTTGAATGCACTGAGCAATACATTTATGTAGCAGCATATCATTTAACTGACCATCTGGTCTATCCTGAAACTGCAAGCATTTGTACGCAAGGTAAATTGCTGTGATAAATTTGTTCTCTAGGCAGCTGATATTACCCACTCTCTCAATAATCTTCGCCACAGGAAGTTTGTTCAGTACTCTCTCTCGTCTTGCCCTCTTCCCATGGTACTGATGCTATCCTGTGTGGTCTTGATGCAATTCTCGGAGACAGAAAGGCTGATGGTTCCAAGTAATCAATCGTTTTTACATCTCAGACCATCACATCCGTTTTTCGGAACAGTTCACACATCGAAAAAGAATTGTCGTTAAAATGTTCTACATATATTTATGCTATCTAATCAAAAGTATCTGGACACTTGTTAGTGAATGTATATAGGGGATGACTCGACCCTGTGCCTTTATGACAGATTGAACACTACTGGGAGTAAGGTGGCTGAATACTTGTGGAGGAATGGCAACACATTATTCCTCAAGAGCCGAAACTAGAGAAAGTATGTGCTATTGGATGTTAGGGTTTGGAGCGCAGTCCACTTTCTAACTCATCCCATAGGTGTTCCTTTGAGCTGAGGTTGGGACTCTGGGCAGGTCAGTCCATCTCAGGAGTGATACTGTTCGCAAACCATCGCCTCACTTGGTACTTTCTGGCAAGCTGCATTGTCATACTGATGCAATCACCGTCTCCGAACCCGTTCCTCTACTGCACGCGGACACAAAGCTATGAAATGTAGTCTTGTGCCTTCATATTTAGTGTTTTCTTAAGTGAAATAAGAGGACCACATCCTATCTACGAAAAACGTAGTACTACTTCCTCGGTAGTTGACTGTTGGTGCAACACGTGATGGCAAGTGATGTTCTACTGGATAACCAAAACAAACATAGCACGAATTATGACTCGCTTTCAGTCATCCAGTGTGCAGTGGCGATGCTATTTACGCCGTCTAGAGCGTCACTTGGCAGCGACTCTAGAAATGCGTGTCTCATAAGAAGCTGCTCGACCGATGCACCCCATTACTTTTAACTTCCTATGCACAGACATTGTGATGGATGGACTGGTGGGAGCACTTTGGAGCGCATAAGTGATACCTTCCCTCATTTAAAGCGATTGTTGATGACCATCATCCGCTATGAATGCTCGACGGTCAGCACATGTGTGGTCTGCCTAGGCTTGTTCTACCTCTCGTTGCTCCTTCACATCACCAACAATCGACTTGGGCACTCTGAGGAGGATTGAGACGTCCCTGTTGCATTTGTTACCTAGGTGACATCCAATCACTAGTCCACACGCAAAGTCGCTGAGCTCTCCTGGCCGACCTATTCCCCTGGTACTTCTTCTCTACTAACAATACTTGCCACCCCCACTTCCATTGCCTTTTACGCTGGTAGGCCCGTCTCTCGTGTCGCCTAGTGGTCATTTACGCGTTACTTCGGGGTGTCCGGATATTTTTACTACGTTTGCATGGAAATAAGTTTCAGCCAATCACCAACCACATAGCATAACTTGGTTCTTGCTTGAGCACCTCTGTCAAAGCACTTGATTGACTGTAACACCGGGCTTCATTCATGGTTTCGTTATACAAGCGAAACATGGTTGCACGTTGATATCGACAATCCGATGTTAGCGTCACCTTTTTTTTTCCTTCTGCATGCTGTCGGTGGCGGTTGACAAGAAAATCCAGAGAGTGCTGGGTTCCCTCGAGATGACTCAATGAAACATGGCTCGCTCGTTGGAGTATTGGTCGGAACGTCATTTTAAGAGCTTTATTTAAAACTAAAAAGGTAATAAAAGGTAATAATATTTGTGGTTTTTGTACGTATGTGCTACGTAATAGTTGGAACAATATGGTTTCGTGCATATTTTATGACAATTGTAACTTATAATCGTATATAGCTGCCACGCCGCGCTGACTGGGACATGTGTTTGAACAGAAGACTCTATTATTAGATAAAAATGGTATCTGTTCTTTCGGACACGTTCGAAGGAACAAATACCATCTTCATATAGTCAAGGCTAACCGGCCATTGACCTTCTCTCTTTGTGCGGAAGCACACGTATTGACCGAACTCTTCCGGGACTCGGTCAGATTGTCTGCCGCTAGTAATGAGTGTAATGGGTAGGGGCACTACGAACGGATTTGGGAATGTGGGTCTTATAGGAGCGTGCAAGGGATAAGTTCCTGCAGTCGCACTATCCTCTGTGCCCTCGGTGACTCAGATGGATAGTATTGAACAAGTTATTAAGTAAGCAGGAGATACCGGGTTCTAGTCCCGGTCGGGACACACATTTTCAACTGTCTTCGTTGATGTATATTAACGCCTGTCGACAGCGTATGGTTTAAATGGCTCTGGGCAATATGGGACTTAACATCTGAGGTCATCAGTCCCCTAGAACTCAGAACTACTAAAACCTAACTAACCTAAGCACATCACAGACATCCATACCCGAGGCAGGATTCGAACTGCGACCGTAGCAGTCGCGCGGTTCCGGACTGAAGAGCCTAGAACCGCTCGGCCACTGCAGCCGGCGACAGCGTAGGGTCTTGATCCAATCATCATTTCTATTATTAGAATCGGCTGTGAAAATACCGTACTGTATAATACACGCTAACGATGAACGTATCATTGTGATATTTAAAACTAATTAAGAGGCTGTTGCAATAGGAATAAATTGGTACAGCACTCGAGAAAGCCCTTGATAGACTTATTTGACTGTGAAAATGAGTCCAAATTATCCATGAGAACAGCGCGTGAACAATACAGCCCTCTGAAAGAATTTTCTGAATAGGGTTGATATTACCGGGACTGTAACTGGTGTTGTAGCATCCACTCTCTATGTGTCAATCTTTCTTACTGTATTGGAACACTTCAGCATTTATAAGAACAGCAGAAAGGAGCAGCCTGCACTAAAGCTCCAGCCATGTGCTTTAAGTTAATGATCGTTAAGCAAACTTAGCTATCGCTAACCAGTCCACTTACCATTCCGTTTTGAGGACGTTGGGAAATAAACCAACGCAGATGCCTTGTTACGTTCATAAATAGTGATAAACCCACGATTCGACAAAATAGAAATAATGCGTTTTCAACCGGATAACTATCTGTTGGCTACCATAATTCTACATCATCGATTGGACCACAGCAGAAACTACTCACCATCCTGATCACAAAACATGTCCAAATATCCAATCAGAAAAAAAACATAAGAAACTCAATTCTGGGCATTTCTCACACAATAGCACTAGTTTTCAGCTGTGGATGAGTTTTCTCTCCTGAGCACAAACAATAATCAATACTATACGGTCATCCACCAAGCTCTGCAACTGGAGGTTCTTAAGCTGCTGTACGTAAGCCTTTGGGGAAAGACCCATACGAAGAACCTAGACCGGACACATGTCTGCTGCCCATACACGCCAGTAGATACCTAGCAACTAGTCATGTGTGTGGTATATGTCAGCACCAGAGCTACATTCTCACCATGAACAACCTGGAGAACGAATTCACTGGCATTACGTTGACCATTTTGTGAAATCCAGCCGATTGATTGTGGTGGATGCATTGTTCAATTTTCCCTGTATTATTAATATGCAACCTACCTCCTCAGAAGCAACCGTTAACCCTTTAATTAAGATCCTGGAGTCAGTCACATACAGCTATCCAACGTTTACAGCTTACAAGTTTCCACCATATCTAGATCTACATGATTAGTCTGCATCGAATGCAATTTTAATGCCTTATTTATGAAGCTGTTAACTACTGGTAATTATGAAATAGTTAGGTATATAGTCCACATCAATGAAACTATGTTTCAAATTACATTATTTTCGTTATTAATGTTTGGAAACAACTGATTTCTCCCTGAAGGAATTATCTTCTAGTAAATTTCTGAACATGGGCTTTAACTTCAAGAGTAGGAAGTGACATTATGAGAAGCAGACTTGCAGGGCAACAGCAGTCGTGAGTATTTAACGGCTTATGCCAGCCGTCCAACCGAGCAGATGAAGTGAGCAAGGTGGGTGACGAATGTGAGGTATGTAGGTGCTTGAGCTCCAGATGGGGTTTTTACCATAGGATCGGAGGGTGCACGCTGACTGATGGATGGAGATGATTCAATTGCAGCTAAGATGGATATTACTTCTTTTCAACGAAATTACGTTACAGATCATACAAACATGGTACAGAAAAATCAATACACCAGAAAATTTGCAGCTGTATGCGCTGTAACTGTCCGTGGCATATTTTTGACGTGGTTTTCACGTCTTCGGTAATATCATTTTTTACTGTGCTACGATGATTCGAAAATGGGTCTCGGCCCCAAACTAGTCATCGAGTGAATAAAAAAAATTAAAATTTGCAGCTCCGGAGTGGTTTTTCGTTACACAGAGAAGGTTTAAGAGTTAATGCGCAGTTCTATAAATACCCCACAGTTATATGTAATCTAGAGGCGGCATGAGAGTCCTGGAAAGTTACGTAATGTTCCTTATCGATGAGTATTCACAATTTGCTATTTCATATATGTCTATAGTTTTATGTATGTATTGTCATGTTGTAGATGTAGGTATGCTACGCAAACTTTGTTAATAACTTGTTTAGTGTTATTTGGATATTTCAATGAGAGGTTGCAAAATAAGTGCAATAGTTTTCACTGTAATATAGTATATTATGTATATGTGTAATTAGCTTTAAATTTGAACAGTGGTCATTATTGGAATGTCTGTTTTGAATTCAGTAGTGTGTTATGTCACAGAAAATATTTAAGGACGAATGATAGGATATGTCGTCAGAAGGCCTTTGTCGGTGTCTGTCTTTTGGAGCCTTTTGTCAGAGGTCAGTACTGGTGAGTCTGATGAGGAGACTTTGTGGCTGAGCAGTGAAATAAAACAAACTTTTTGTTTTACATTCCTGTTCTGAAAGTTCCGTAATTACAATGGTATCTAATAAGTGAATTCGCGTAATACATTAAATATCATAAAATGGAGTGTCTATGGAAGACAAGAATAACAACAAATTTTTGAGGTTTTTTGTTTAAATCAAATAATCTCTTTTCGATGTTGAAAATTTTCGCCGTAGCAAAATTTCACTGTCTCCTCAAGTAACAATAGTTTGCTTACAGCAGCTGCGAGCCATAGACTTTAACACTTCAATGTATTACAACTGTTTGTTGCAGTTGATATTTGTAGTCCAGATTTATGTCGTAACTGCCTGCACCACAAATCCAGCGAGAATTGTAGCCAAGAAATGCAACACGACGAACAGCAGATACATGTTTCACACGAGACGCTAACACTACTTAATTAATTATTGTTTAATTGTTTTTTAAGATACCGTAATGTGTTAACTGCTCACTGCTTACACGTCTATGTTTCAGTTAAGCAGGCGAAAACGTTTTTGTTTTGTTGTTACATGTGTGAGGGGAGGAAAGGTTACGTTAGGAAAAGTTCATGTTACTTAGTTATAGACAACATCCCTGACAAGATCATTTGTAATAAGATGTGTTCGTATTACTTGAAGCTAATCAGTTCCTTTCTTTCAAGTAATTATGCATAGTCGTGTCGTTAAATAAAAAAAATCATTATTGGCAGTATAAATGTTTGTTCAGCAATTTTAATGTGACGTAAAAGAAGAGACAGAGGAAATGCCTTCAGCCTGTAGAAAAGTGATTACTTAGTTTTTTAAGTGTTGCTCATCTACTGAGATAATCGTTTTGCCATAATTCGTGGTTAATTTGAGTTGCAAGACACTGTGTTTGCTTGCTTCATTTTTTCATTAAAGTCAAGAAATTAAATTTCAGAAAAATCCTTGTTAATGATTTTAGATGAATATACAGAAACAACTCTCAGCTTTTGACACTCAGGACTATCGGTCATGTTCTTTAGCAAATAGTTTGTTTTTTTTCAGGTGAAAAAATCAAAAGATAAGATTATACTATTCCTGCTCCTACTACTGAAGACACGCACTGTGGTTCATTGGATGTTTCGAAGTCATTGTAGCAATGCCTAAGACAAGAAGAACAGTGTATGTCAAAAGTGGTTAGGAAAAAGACCCGTTTAAGCAGCTTCAAAATAATACGATTGCCTAAATCATTGTCCAAACAATTTTAGGTGACAGTTAAACATTATACAATTCTAAAATTATTAAAAGCTTTGTCATAGATGACATATTTCAGTGTCTAGCATTACATAAATGTAACTAGCTCATTCAACTGTAAAAGCATGGCACTTCACTCAAGAGCTAAACTTCGTTCTAAGTTAAATAATTTGTTTCGTGGAAGCTCTGATTTCTCTTCCCCTTTTCCCTGTATCCGTGAGGGTGAATAAAATGTTTTCGCATTCGGAGGAGAAAATTATTGATTGAAACGTCTAAAAAGATCTTCCAGCAACGAGAAATGTCTTTGTTTTAACGATTCCCGCACCAACTCGTTTATCATAATCTGTGACACTTTCGCTATTTCTCGATAGTGCGAAACGAGCTGCCCTTATTTGAACCTTGTCGTTGTCGTCCGATGGTTCTGTCTGGTAGGGAGCTCATAGTACACAGCAATACTCCAGAAAACGAGGGAGAAGGGATGTGTAAGCAGTGCCTTTAGTAGATTTGTTTCAGTTCCTAAGTGTTCTACCAAATAAAGCCGCCTTTGGTTCTCACATTTTATATATAATGGCTCAATTTTGTTTGTAATAGTGATCCCAAGGTACTTATTGAATCTACAACTTCTAAATGTGTGTTATTCATCACCTAAGCAAAATCTAATGCTTATTATTCTCGTGGAGAATCCCACATCTTCTTTTATTTCCGGTTAAATGCCACTTTATTGCAACACACAGATACATTGTCTAAATCATTTTGCTATTCCTTTGGACCTTCTGAGGAATCTGCAAGAGTGTAAATAACAAACTCATCTGCTAACAATCAAAATAGGTTTCCTAAACAGGTTACACTAATTAAAAACAACTGTGGGCCTAGAGCATTTCCTTGAGGAAACTCAGTTATCACTTCGGTGTCATTAGATGACTTCCTGTCAATTGCTACGAACTGTGAACTTTCTGAGAAAAAATTAAGAATCCAGTGTCACAGAATTTTTTTTTTGATTAGAAATTACTTGTGAGGGATGGTGCCAGAAGCCTTCTGAAAATCTAGAAATCTGGAATCAACATGAATCCCCTGTCGACTGAATTAGCGTGAATAAATGTCAGTAGTATGAAAAAAAAATTCTAAATCCGTGCTTGATACTTGACAATAGATCGTTTTCTTCGCGGTATGTCGTAATTTTAGAACACAATATATCTCTCATAATCCTACTACAAATTGATGTCGTGCCTCCCCACTTAATTTTTAATAGTGAGTCGGGGCGAGTGATCTAGACTTTCAAACAGCATGTGTTCAATACGAACAGGCGAGGTGTCCACATTGTCAACTTTAACGCCGTTTCTAATTCTTTAGTGTTCTACACTGGTGAGTGGAAGAAATCAAGTCAAAGTACTTCACACGCACCAACTCTGGATGGTGCTGCAATTCTGCATCGGGTGGTGCTGAAGCCACCCCACTCTGGCTCTGTTATCAGTTTTCGCTCTCGGTCTCTAAAATGCTTTCTGGAGGGCTGCCCATAGTTAACATCCATGAGACGGAGTTGCCACTCATGTGGTATGTCGAGAGTACCAACCGATGTACTGTCCCCACAGTGCCTCATACTCTGGCATTGGCCACCCACTGCCCACTCCCCCTTGCTCTAGTTGCTCTTTCGCCAGGGGGCAACTAAGGTTGGAACACGGTTTACGTTAGCCAAGAACAATGTAGCGATCGACATACCTTCTGGGCCCCTCCTTTACTGTGTACTGTAAATGCTAATCACAGAGCAGCGTCAGCAGTTGCTTGTGCCTACCACGAAGCTCTTGCGTTCCTCATACGGTTCTCTTCTATGTCAACCTGTTTAAGGAGCAATTTAATGGTATGTATTGCTAGAGACTTGGATTCGAATGTTTTCTTTTCATCATTGACTTGTATGTTGTTGCTGACCTTAGCACGGTCACGGCAGCATTCAACTTTCTGTTTTTGTATATTACAACTGACTTTAACAGATGTCAGACTAGCGCCGATAGATCATACACATGAATCTTGCAAGAAACCACATAGAAGTAGCTATGAAGCAATAGAGATGGTGTTCTGTGTGACCTGTCAGAACAGTAACATAACATGAATTAGAAGCAAACACAGTTGATAACAAGACAAACAGGGTGGGCAACAGTACCATAACATATTGTAGTCGAAACTTATTCGACATTGTAAAAGACTCACAAGAGCAGTTTAATAGAATGGACAGTGTGTCGAAAAGAGGTTATAAGATGAAGATCAACAAAATTAAAACAAAAGTAACGGAGAGTAGCTGAATTAAATCAGGCATTGCTGATATAATTAGATTAGGAGACGTGATGCTAAAAGACCTCGATGACATTGTTAGCTCCCACCATGTTGGTAAAGTCTGATTACAAGAAAGAAAGTCTACAAAAGGTTTCCTTGTTTCAAGTGCCTTCTTATAACATGAGAGCTTTGACTCATAAATTCTTATTAAACACTGTATGATTATATTTGCAAGGTACCTACTGCTGCTTCAGTTTAACACTATGTGCAATGGATTTATTTTCGGGACCTTTGCATAAGTGGCCAAACTTGAAAGTTATGTCAATTCCGCTTGGCCCAATGATTGACATTCAAACATTTAGTAAAATTATTAAATAAAATTTCTTTTTCAACAGATAATAAAACAAAATAATGAAAGGTTTGTCTATTCTTACAGAAAGAATGTTCCAACTCAAATTTGAATTTTTATAGAACAAATTGGTTTATTCATTGAGCATTTCAGATATTTATAAGAACAAAGAAATTCACTTCTTTAAAGAAATATTAACGCGGATGGTCTTTACACAGCATGAAATTTGGATCAGATTCCCCTATGTAATTTAAACGCATCTGACTTTCTTATTGAGAGTGTAAAATTAAGCGCATCTGACTTTGTATCTTTATTTATCGCTAACGTATCTGACTTTTGACTAAAACTATGGTCCCCTACAGAATGGTATCGCTCATAAACACAAGTGCCAACTTTTGGATCGGAAGAAAAAGATATTCCACAACTGTATCCATTAATCAATATGCACATACAATTACTGCACCAACATATGTCACCATACAGTAACTATCTCTACTCAGAATTATTCCATCGAAAACCAAAATTATTATATATAGTTTGATTTGATCATTCACTTTGATAACCACTATTGTACTGCTGCCTACTCCCGACACAAATTCACCCTTTGAAATATGAAAACCCTTCCAAGATTACACATACAAAATACACACACTCAAGATGAGCTACTTACTTTGTTGCAGCAAAAATTAATGGCTACGTTATCAGTTTACTAATCTCTTTCCCCGCTTTGCAATTTTAATTACTCAGAAAATCTCCCCACGTGACTCTACATTCAAGTAAACATGAATAAGGAAGCATTATCTTCCCTTGGTTTGCTAAATTTCGGCACACGCTTTCACACGAGATACCACGTGTCGTTAACAAAGGATCCACGTTACTAAATCTTTCAAGATTGCAGATATGTAAGAAAATTGAAAATATATAACAGTACTCAATTTAACACGCATATTTCATGTAATAGCACACTTCCTACTTACATGCTATTGGTCCCTAGCACTCGTGCATCTACTAGTTACAAAATTGTTGATAAGCCCCACGTGGTGAGCGCCAGGTGTAAAAATAAATAAATTGCCACACACACTTAAATATTTAATTTTTTCTGATGAACTTGCTTACTCAAACAAATTAGATTAAATTATGCACCGCGAAATTGTTATAAAACCCCAAAGTTGCAAATTACTATCACAAAGGAAAGCAACCATTTTACATCACCTACTACTGCACATTATCTACCTAAGTAAATATCGTCCCCCCGAAATATTAGTATTACTTTATGTCTAGCTGCAAAAGACGGATGTTTACCTAATGTGAAACGATTAATCATAAATACGGCACATTTCCTACACTTAAATCAAGCTTGGTTCGACCCATCTCAGAAAAGCGTCCTCTCTCGTCCAAGTCTTCAGCAGCATCCCACGACTCGGACCCACTCTACCGTTCTGCTCGCCTGACCTCTCATGGTGGGGGCGGCTCCCAGCCAATCAGCGACTCAGAATTTCCCCAGTTTAAGGTTGCCGGTCAAACTTCCCTTCTACACAATGAGAAATTTCCAGCGCTTTTCCTCCCAAAGACTGAAACTATCTGACTATCTAACCTACCTACACCATGCTACAATCAAAGGCTGAAGTTTCAGAGCTTCTATAATCGCTGCCTATCGACTAGTTGTTCCCTATCGTACACCCACAATCGCTAAATATCGTTTGATCCTTATTATCTCCCCAAACATCCTTCCTGCAGTTATTTTCACACTTTCATTTCTTTCTCCCTCCTGATGTGGACTCATTAGGATAAGGAAATATAGGAAACAGTGGGCATTCTTAACTTATTGAATCAATAAAAACAGTTCGATTCAACTGGCCATTCTTTTATAACTTGGTGTTGGTTTGCAGACACCGACAGTAAGTCTGTGTTTAGAAAATTAAATGATATTATCATGACCTAAAAGTGATGTAACCCGATGATCAATTGCATTAAGTATTGTTAGATTTTCAGAAATATAAATAAGAATTGCCATTGCCAAAGACAACAGCCGCCTGTCATCATCAACCAATCCCGTTTAAAAAAATGGACAGAGAATGAACTTGCCATGCAAGAACATTCTAGCACATTTTATTAAATATGATGTGAAAATTTGTTATGTATGACCTAGCACAGAGGTACTGGTCCACTTCCCAAGACATATAGCAGGCAATTTGTTTAAACTGTTAGCAAAATATAAAAAAATAATTGAATACAAGATTATTGACTTAAAGGACGTTATAAGCTTGTCTGTCAACCCGTATTATAAGAAGTTTGCCTAATTGCTGCCTGAGATTAACTGTCCATTTCACTCATATGGAAGTTTCCACAATGTCAGAAAATAATTACAGCTCTTAACAGTTATGACAAATTAGAAGATAAATTACAAAAAGGATATGTTACACGGCATTATTTTTATGTGCACTGGTACTAGTTGAGTGCCCCTTACAATATCATATTACTTTTACTATTACGAATTTCTAACACAAAACAAAATACTTATTGAAAAATATTATTTTCATGTACACTGGCTCTAGTTAAGTGTCTTTAGTGTCATATTGCATTTACTCTTACAACTCCTAATTCTTAAAATTTATAGATGTACACTCCACTCAACATCTCTCACTTTGTATAGCCCACAGTAACTTCGTTTGACATCTCACTTCAACAAAATTCAGAAAAACAAAACACTTTATCAGGATTGACTTTAGTGAGAAGTTTACCACTCTTTATATTCCCCTTAATCCAAAATACACCTGTTACTCCAAAATACAACCCTCAATCCAAAACAACATCAAATACTGAAAAAGTACAAGAAATTATTTCGTTGACATCGTCAGGCTTCAAGTCCTGAATTCATAGTTTGTCCATTGCTACAGTTAGCAAATATTTATATATAATCACTCTCAATTGAACATTTTCACGTGCATCCTACTGTTTCTCTAAAGTTTCGACCCACCTTGGCGTCTATGATTTTTCTTATTTTGCACTCAGTCTTGATCTCCACACAAAACACTATATCCACTAGTCACTACAGTTCCGTCTAAATACTCCCCGTGTCTCTGTAATGCTGCTGATCTTTGACGTGTGTATCATGGCAGTAAGCGCCCATTGTCCTTGCTCTGCCACGCTAGCCCATGCCTCCTGTTCTACTGCCGCGCGCTTTCACTGTCTGTGCCATGGCACGCCCATGCGTACTTCCGGTTGTGACATTTCTCTATTATTTGCACAAGCCAACAATTCTTAGTATTCTCCCTATCTTACAATCTTACTTATCCTACTTACGTACTATGAATCGCATGATTATCACTTTACACCTTAACCGCCATAAGTTGTAATACTACAAATTTTTTATTTGACAAAAAACATCTATAGTGGCTTGTCACTGTTATCATATCATTGATGCAATACCACATAGAAAATACTTCTTTCAGTTTAAATCAGAAATTTACACGTGACGGAAAATTATCATCAGCGACGTCTCCTTATCTTACACATCAATCCCCAAAATTTTTAATAACACAGGTTTTTACATCACAAAAAAATCTTCAGTGACTTTTCATTGTTGTCACAACATTCATGTAATACCACATAGTGAATATTTCTTTCAGTTTAAATCACAAATTTGCATGGGCCTAAAATTATCCTCAGTGACTTTTCCCCTATCTTGCACATCACCCTACAAAATTTTTAATATTACAAGTTGTTATGTGACAAAAAAACATTTTCAGTGACATTCATGTAATACCACACAGTAAATATTTCCTTCAGTTTAAATCACAAGTTTACATGTAACTAAAATTATCCGCAGTGACTTCTCCCTGTCTTACACATCGCCCCCCAAAAGTTCTAACACTACAAAGTTTTATGGGACAAACAAAAAAACATCTTCAGTGAGTTGTCACTGTTGTCACTCCATTAATGTAGATCATAATACCACACGGAAAATATTCCTGTTACTTTGACTCTGTCTTACGTTTAGGTTGGGTCAAGAATTTAATGTTCAGGTTAGGCGATTCAGGCTAATCTCGTATTTCACACATCACTCAGCATTTATGCAACATGTATACAGTCTTCTATCTACTTGTTTGGCCTCATAATTCCAAGATTCCCAGTCACATTCTCTGCTATCATGCATCTATTCGAAATCACTCACGTATGTAGTACTCAGTTTTTCACTCAGATTCACAGCATTAGTCCTTTCTGCCTCCTCCTTTGCACAAACAACAAAAAAAAAAATTTCCACCTGTTGCTCTTATAACTTGGCATCTTCTAATCTTCATTTTACTCAACCTGTCTGCCTCGCTCTTCTCGATGTCTTCCTACTTTATTACTCTTAGACCTCTAGTTTCTCTACACATAAACATCACTACCTCCTGGAACATAGGTGTAGAAACAAAAAAAAAAAAAATTAATACAACCATCAAAATTTTGCAACATGTTGTCCCCCTTTCTCTAAATGTTTTTAATTAATCATCTTTACGACTGACTCAATAATTCTTCAATTTTAGTCTTTCATTGCCTCCGCTTTTCCGTTCTCTATTTCCCGTTCTATGTAGACCTCATTATTACTTTTCATTCCTCTCGTTCACCGTCCATTTGGACCCGTTTGGCCCTATTCATTATTAACAAAATCTCACATGCTCATAGCAATACCATAAAACTACCTAAGGGCTCAGTATAGCCTACACCAACTTGCACATACACAGTATAATAAAGCTCGCCTCATCGCGGCCTCAAAACGTATCCTCAAAGACTCGCATCATCGTGGCATAAAATAAACATATAAAATTAGCACGACTAATTCACATAAAAATATCATTATTTCAATCCTACAACATATCAACATGTATTTTTAGCTCATTTGGTTCACGATTAGTCGTCCTTTGGCGTAGATACTTCGTTTTATTTTTTACATTAATTCACTTCAGCCATAATTACTATTGTCAGTCTGTTCTTCTCTTAGTTCTATATTTCACTAACTGTTACATATATGGAGTGTTCCCCTTTAATGTATACTTCTTAAAGTTTCAACTTCCACTGTATTCTTATGGATAACTCTCCTTACTCGAAATGGCCTGCAAAACAGGTTAAAGAATTTGTTTGTTTGAAACCAATATTTCTTGGACAATCTGTGCGCTATAATTAACACCTTATCTCCCCTCGATAACTCTATTTCTCTAATTTTCCCTTTTTGCCCTTTTTTAATTCCTTCAATAGCGCGTCTAACTATTTCCCTATGCCTTGTAATTGTGCCTTTTAGGTACGTTACAATATATCTAAAAATATCTGGTGCTGCTTGATTATACATGACAGTAACTGGCGCCATCACTGTTACACCACTTGGCATGACTTTCAAAATCTCCTCAAAGTCTCTTAAATAGACACTCCAGGTCCTGTGATTTCAATTACAGTAAATCCTGCACAACTGCCCTAACTCCTTAATAATCCGTCACATGGATTGCTCGCCGGGTGATAGCGTGATATGAAATTGGTTTGATCCTTCGCCTCCGCACATTCTCTGCTAAACTATAGATCTATAGTGAGGTCCATTATCAGAGATCATTTTTTCGACCTCCCCCCCCCCCCCCCTACTTTATTGATGAAATCTCTTTCTACTCCCGTAGCTACACATCTTGCCGTGGCCCTCTTTAATGGCGTCAATGTGACATACTTTGACACTAGCTCAATCGTTACTAGCACGTACCTAAACCCTTCTATCGACATAGGCAGTGTCCCAAAAATGTTCGTCGCTGCTAGTTCTCTCAATCTTTTCGGTACGACGGGATGGATGGGGGGTTTCATTGACACTGTTAACGGTTTTGCTTTCTGGCAAGTAACGCATTGCTTAAGAGCCAATCTAACTCTCCTCTCCATGTTCATGAAATACGCCGATTCCCTAAGACGTAAAATACATTTTCTAGATCCGTAATGTCCGTAGCAAAAGTGCACGTAACATATTACCGTGTTTACAAGTACATCTGGTACACGAATGACGCAAATCTCTGACTTTTCTCTTCTAAAAAACAAAATATTATCCTTTATCCTGCAAAACTGATCGAGCTTTTGGTTATTTTGCTGCACTCCCCGCACCCCCAACCCCCCATGAACCACGGACCGTTGGTGAGGAGGCTTGCGTGCGTCAGCGATACAGATAGCCCTACCGTAGGTGAAACCACAACAGAGGGGTATCTGTTGAGAGGCCAGAAAAACGTGTGGTTCCTGAAGAGGGGCAGCAGCATTTTCAGTAGTTGCAGGGGCAACAGTCTGGATGATTGACTGATCTGGCCCTATAACATTAACCAAAATGGCCTTGCTGTTCTGGTACTGCGAACGGCTGAAAGCAAGGGGAAACTACAGCCGTAATTTTTCCCGAGGGCGTGCAGCTTTACTGTATGACTAAATGATGATGGCGTCCTCTTGTGTAAAATATTCCGGAGGTAAAATAGCCCCCATTCGGATCTCCGGGCGGGGACTACTCAAGAGGACGTCGTTATCAGGAGAAGGAAAACTGGTGTTCTATGGATCGGAGCGTGGAATGTCAGATCCCCTAATCGGGCAGGTAGGTTAGAAAATTTAAAAAGGGAAATGGATAGGTTAAAGTTAGATGTAATGGTAATTAGTGAAGTTCGGTGGCAGAAGGAACAAGACTTTCGGTCAGGTGAATACAGGGTTATAAACACAAAATCAAATAGGGGTAATGCAGGAGTAGGTTTAATAATGAATAGGAAAGTAGGAATGCGGGTAAGCTACTACAAACAGCATAGTGAACGCATTATTGTGGCCAAGATAGATACGAAGCGCACACCTACTACAGTAGTACAAGTTTATATGCCAACTAGCTCTGCAGATGACTAAGAAATTGAAGAAATGTATGATGAAATAAATGAAATTATTCAGATTGAGAAGGGAGACGAAAATTTAATAGTCGTGGGTGACTGGAATTCGGTAGTCGGAAAAGGGAGAGAAGGAAACATAGTAGGTGAATATGGATTGGGGGAAAGAAATGAAAGAGGAAGCCGTCTGGTAAAATTTTGCACAGGGCATAACCTAATCATAGCTAACACTTGGTTCAAGAATCATAAAAGAAGGTTGCACACATGGAAGAATCCTGGAAAGACTAGAAGGTTTCAGATAGATTATATAATGGTAAGACAGAGATTTAGGAACCAGGTATTAAATTGTAAGACATTTCCAGGGGCACATGTGGACTCTGACCAAAGTCTATTGGTTATGAACTGGAGATTAAAACTGAAGAAACTGCAAAAAGGTGGGAATTTAAGGAGTTGGGACCTGGACAAACTGATTAAACCAGAGCTTGTACAGAGTTTCAGGGAGATCATAAGGGAACAATTGTCACAAATGGGGGAAAGAAATACAGTAGAAGAAGACTGGGTAGCTCTGAGGGATGAAGTAGTGAAGGCAGCAGAGGATCAAGTAGGTAAAAAGACGAGGGCTAGTAGAAATCCTTGGGTAACAGAAGAAATATTGAATTTAATTGATGAAAAGGAAAAAATATAAAAATGCAGTAAATGAAGCAGGCAAAAAGGAATACAAACGTCTCAAAAATGAGATAGACAGGAAGTGCAAAATGGCTAAGCAGGGATGGCTAGAGGAGAAATGTAAGGATGTAGAGGCTTATCTCACTAGGGGTAAGATAGATACTGCCTACAGGAAAATTAAAGAGACCTTTGGAGAAAAGAGAACCACTTGTATGAATATTAAGAGCTCAGATAGAAACCCAGTTCTAAGCAAAGAAGGGAAAGCAGAAAGGTGGAAGGAGTATATAGAGGGTCTATACAAGGGCGATGTGCTTGAGGACAATATTATGGAAAGGGAAGAGGGTGTAGATGAAGATGAAATGCGAGATACGATACTGCGTGAAGAGTTTACTGAGCACTGAAAGACCTAAGTCGAAACAAGGCCCCGGGAGTAGACAACATTCCATTAGAACTACTGACGGCCTTGGGAGAGCCAGTCCTGACAAAACTCTACCGTCTGGTGAGCAGGATGTATGAGACAGACGAAATACCCTCAGATTTGAAGTAGAATATAATAATTCCAATCCCAAAGAAAGCAGGTGTTGACAGATGTGAAAATTACCGAACAATCAGTTTAATAAGCCACAGCTGCAAAATACTAACGCGAATTCTTTACAGACGAATGGAAAAACTAGTAGAAGCCATCCTTGGGGAATATCAGTTTGGATTCCGTAGAAGTATTGGAACACGTGAGGCAATACTGACCTTACAACTTATCTTAGAAGAAAGATTAAGGAAAGGCAATCCTACGTTTCTAGTATTTGTAGACTTAGAGAAAGCTTTTGACAATGTTGACTGGAATACTCTCTTTCAAATTCTAAAGGTGGCAGGGTAAAGTACAGGGAGCAAAAGGCTATTTACCATTTGTACACAAACCAAACGGCAGTTATAAGGGTCGAGGGACATGAAAGAGAAGCAGTGGTTGGGAAGGAAGTGAGACAGGGGTGTAGGCTCTCCCCGATGTTATTCAATCTTTATATTGAGCAAGCAGTAAAGGAAACAAAAGAAAAATTCGGAGTAGGTATTAAAATCCATGGAGAAGAAATAAAAACTTTAAGGTTCGCCGATGACATTATAATTCTGTCAGAGACAGCAAAGGACTTGGAAGAGCAGTTGAACGGAATGGACAGTATCTTGAAAGGAGGATATCAGATGAAAATCAACAAAAGCAAAACGAGGATAATGGAATGTAGTCGAATTAAGTGAGATGATGCTGAGGGAATTAGATTAGGAAATGAGATACTTAAAGTAGTAAAGGAGTTTTGCTATTTGGGGAGCAAAATAACTGATGATGGTCGAAGTAGAGAGGATATAAAATGTTGACTGGCAATGGCAAGAAAAGCATTTCTGAAGAAGAGCAATTTGTTAACATCGAGTATAGATTTAAGTGTCAGGAAGTCGTTTCTGAAAGTATGTGTATGGAGTGTAGCCATGTATGGAAGTGAAACATGGACGATAAATAGTTTGGAGAAGAAGAGAAAAGGAGTTTTCGAAATGTGGTGCTACAGAAGAATGCTGAAGATTATATGGGTAGATCACATAACTAATGAGGAGGTATTGAACAAAACTGGGGAGAAGAGGAGTTTGTGGGACAACTTGACGGAAAGAAGGGACCGGTTGGTAGGACATGTTCTGAGGCATCAAGGTATCACAAATTTAGCATTGGAGGGCAGCGTGGAGGGTAAAAATCGTAGAGGGAGACCAAGAGATGAATACATTAAGCAGATTCAGAAGGATGTAGGTTGCAGTAATTACTGGGAGATGTAGAATCTTGCACAGGATAGAGTAGCATGGAGAGCTGCATCAAACCAGTCTCAGGACTGAAGACCACAACGACAACAACAACAACAATAGTTTATCTCTAACCATCCTCCAAACAAAGTCTCTCAGTTGGAAAATTCCTATTGCCCCAGTGGCGTCTCTAATACAATTTTCAAATGGCACTTTACGCATATACATTAAATCAATCCTGTTTTCCCTAATGTCTGTATCTTCAGTCTTGTGGTTCCCTAATGGGTTGCGAGATAGAGCATCTGCCACTACATTTTCCTTACGAGGTATATGGACTACGAAATCCTGCAGGTACGGTGCCCATCTCATCAACCGTCTGTGTGTCAGTTTGGCGGACGACAGGAACACGAGCGTTTTATAATCAGTGTAGATCACAGTAAGCCGCCCTTACAAGTAGTACCGGAACTTACTAGATCGCCACACGATCGCCAAAGTCTCAAGCGCAGTAACCGAATAGGTTTTCTCAGCTTTGCTCGGTACTCGACTGGCAAAGGCAAATGGTTGCTGTATGATAGTTCCTCCTCGCTCGATTTCTTGGAACAGGGTCACTCCCAGCCCGCAACGTGAGCTATCGGTCGCCAAACAGAACTCCTTATTCAAATTTGGATGTCCTAGTAGAGGAGCTTCTAACAGTGCCATTTTTAATTAATCAAATTCGTCCTGCGCCACAGCATCCCAGAACCAAAAAGCCTTCTTTCCACTCAAGTAGTACAGTCGAGGCGTAGTTATTCCTTTGATTTGAATAAACCGCTTGTAGAAATTGAGTAAACCCAGATAAACACGTATTTGTCGCTTTGTCTTCGCTACCGGAAAATCCCTAATCGCGTATAATTTACCCGGGTTCGGCCTAGTCCCCTCTGGAGATATGACATGCCCTAAGAAATCTATCTGCTTCTTGCCAAACTCTGACTTACGCAGTCTCACAGTGACTACAGACTTAGCAAAAGCATCTAATAAAATTTCTAGCGTTCTATTATGTTCGACCCAATTCTTCTCCGCTATGAGTACATCATCGATGTATAACGTTACTTTGTTTCTAATCTGTTCCGGAATCACCGTGTCTAGTGCCCTAATGAACGGAAGCTTGCGGTATTGGAAGCACTTCCCATAGCATAAAAACGCTGTATACTTACGATATGCGGTGCGAGGTCCAACTTCACCTGCCAGATGCTGCTCCGCAAATCGACAGAGCTTAGCACGCTTATCCGATGGAAACGCTGTAACAACTCCTCAAGTGTTCCTGGCCGATCTATTTCCGATACTATGATTTTGTTAACCCTACGTGAATCCAGCACCAACCGGATGCTCTTGTCGTTTTTCTCAATATATACAAGAGGACTTCTATGTCTTGATGTTGTAAAGTTACTCTATTCCTTTAGATGTCTATGAGCACCTTATGTTTAGTAAAAAAATCCACCCCTAGGATTCCCTCAAGCGATAATGTGGGAATTATCAATACCACAACATTGAACGTCTGTCCCACGTATTCGAACTCTACCTGTGTCTGCATTTTTACCTCTACACACTTGTGTCCCATAGCCCCTCTCACTATGGTCTTTTGTAGTGGTAACAATGGCCACGTTTTGGTTGCGCTGCACCCTATAAATATTCCTTCTTTCACTGCGCCCGTCTGACTCCACGAGTCCACTACAAACGGAATTATCACATTATTAATTTCTTCTGCTAATGATCGTCTGTTTCGCGTTTTCTTTTGCGTCATTCTCTTCAAGCAACGTCTCCCTAATTTCACCGTAGTCTATTATAAAACTATTCCATACCACATTTCTGTCGTTGACAGCCCCGTCACATAGTTGTCAAATTCTGTTTCTCCTGTCCTCATTACCTCTGTTCGCTTCTACTCCCTGGCCGGCCTCCCATCATTTCCACCACCATTACCTCTACTATCGTTGTACTGCCGTCTTTCACCACCATAATTATATGTCCCATACCGTCCAATTCCATTGTTTCCTTGATGCCAACTGCTATTACTCTGGTACCTCCCCACATCGCTTCAGCGATACCCATTCCGATTACTATCGTTTCTCTCATTACTATTCCGCGTATTCTTCAACTGTTCCCCTTGATTGTTACCATAATTACTTTCAGTATTCAGCTCCTTAAGCAATTGCAGGAATTCAGTCGAATTCTGCATCCCTCTGCCGGTAATTACTACGTCTCCCAGGCAATTTCGTTAAGCATTTTCTAATTAATTCCGGGGCCTCATTTGGAGAATCTAAGTATCTGTTTCTCTTCAGCAACTCGCTGAAATAGCGCACCGAATCCTTGTCATTGCACTCACTGATGTGGGGCATCATCAGGACATTTAGTTTGCCTGGCTCTGGATCGAGCTTGACCAGTTCAAAAATGGTTCAAATGGCTCTGAGCACTATGGGACTTAACTTCTGAGGTCATCAGGCCCCTAGAACTTAGAACTACTTAAACCTAACTAACCTAAGGACATCACACACATTCATGCCCGATGCAGGATTCGAACCTGCGGCAGTAGCGGTCGCGCTGTTCCAGACTGTAGCGCCTAGAACCGCTCGGTCACTCCGGCCGGCAACTTCACCAGTGCTCCTCAAGGAACAGCCTACAAAATTCCTCGAAAGTGACGCATCTGTCTATCTTTTCTTGCATTATAGCACGGGCGTCATCGCGTAAATAATTTGCTGCGGTCGCAAGTTCGAATCCTGCCTCGGGCATGGATGTGTGAGATGTCCTTAGGTTAGTTAGGTTTAGGTAGTTCTAAGTCCTAGGGGACTGGTGACCTCACATGTTAATTCCCATAGTGCTCAGAGCCATTTGAACCATTTGCGCCAAAGTTAATTCTTAACTTGTGCCCCCAAGAAGTCAATACAGAATCATGAAACGTAGCCACCCACATTTTCGGGTGTTGCGAAGCATCGGCGTCAGGATAGTGCGTATAGTTCTGCACCGTCACGAAATGCTTTCTGCAATCCTTATCCATATTGTCCATCTGTTCTCTGCTAGTACTTTCTGCTCTATTCCCCGTCCTGTTCAGCCTGCATAGCCTCTCCCCTAATTCTGCCAAGTCTCTTTCTTCCGGCTCTTTCAAAGTGCTCCTTTCATGTAAATTGTCGTTAGTACGCCTTACTGCTACAGGTGTTGCAAAATTAGGTGGACGGATAAGGTAGGGAAAGAGGAGGTTCTGCACAGAAACGGAGGAGAAAAGAATATGTAGAAAATACTGACAATAAGAACGGTCAGGGTGACAGGACATCTGTTAAGACAACAGGGAATAATTTCCATGGTACTAGGGGGACCTGCAGAGGGTACAAACTGTGGAAGAAGAGAGAGATTGGTATACATCGAGCAAATAATTTATGACGTAGGTTGCAAGTGCTACTCTGAGATGAAGAGGTTGCCATAGGTGAGGAATTCGTGGTGAACTGGATCAAACCAGTCAGAAGACTGATGACTTAAAAAAAGGCAAAAGAGCGGGGAATAATATGGTACATTGGAATTCTGAATAAATTCAACATGCTTTCAAAAAGAAAAAGTGTTGTATCATTTACTGAAGGCCCTTCGTATTAAATTTAAGTTAGTGCAGCTCTTAAATCTTAAGCTCCACGTATTGGTCTTCTTGGTTCATTCAGTACTGACGGACTGCCGTGTCACACTCCGCCACAAGACCTCATTATAGTGCCATATGGAGTGCCTTAGGGTCAGCACACCTCTGTCCCGGCCGTAGTCGGCTTCCCAGACCTAGGAGCCGCTAGTGGTCGCTCAAGTAGCTCCTCAAATAGCATCACGAGGCGGTGTGCGACCCATTCCAGTCCTGCCACCAAGGAACATTACCTGGCCGCACCGCCAACTGAAGACAGGACCTCCCCATAGCAGTCAGCCACACTGACCACTGAGCGACGGAGACGGACAGTGAGGAAGGACAACTCGTTTTGCATTATCAAGAAATAAAGGAGAGAGAGGCACGGATATAATAAGCAAGCTGGGGTGGCAATCATTAAATGAAAGGCGTTTCTCGCTGCGGCGATATCTTTTTACAGGATGATCAACTTCCTCTTTCAAATGTCAAAATACAATGCCGGAAAAAAGTAGTACATTTGGAAAGACGACTTCGATTTTGATCCAATGACGGTGTATGTCACCTTGGGGCAGTGGATGTACAGATAATGGTTTCAACGTCATCCGCCAATAGATGGTGTAGCAGCATAGCTACCAGAGCACCATCTGTATCTAGCCTTTAATAGGGAAAGCCAGAAGGCTCAGTGTAATGGAAACGTTTGAAGCGAGCAGGCAACCACACCACGGAGACAAACTCGTGCTTCCTGCAACTGAGCAAGTTTGAAAGGGATCAAACTGTGGGCTTCTGAGTGGCGGGATGGTTCTTTCGGAGAACTGCCGCACAACCTGGACGTACTGTAACGATGCTGGTGTCCGTGGTCATTAGAGGAGGTTCTGGACGTCTACGCAGTGTAGACACCTGCTAGGATCGTCGTATACGGCAGCAGTGGTAGGTCCAGCACGGATGGAAGGGCTTGTGACCGCAGACGTGTCAACATCAGCTGTTGAGATTCAGTTCTTAGCAGAGGGATTACGGCCACGAATACCTTTAGACCCTCTTCCACTCACACCACAGTATCAACGTGCTCGCTTCGACTGGTGTCGTCAAAGGATCACCTAGTAGATGGAATGGCGCTCCATGGTTTTCAGCGATGAAAGCTGATTCTGCCTGCATGCAAGGTGAAGCAAAATTCAAAATCTGAAATACTAAAAAAGATGAGAACGATTGAGAAAATACTGCTGGTTTTGAACAAAAATGCCACATTAACGCCCCTCGAAGTGGAGAAACATGAAATAAACTTAAAAAAGGCTAATTCATCTCTGATGGAAAGTGTAGCTTGCAAAACTTCGGAACTGTCAAAGCTAATGGATTTATTGTTTACTTTTGTAGATTCTGTTTCTTTACTATCGACTGAAACTGAACGAAATCTATTTGAAAGTTACATTTTTTCGTTCGGATAGGTAAAGCCTATTCTAGGGCCACATTAAAGCTAGATAAGTGTGCGAAAACTCTCAACACCTTTCTCAAACTCGTGGGTGGAATCAACTTTTAGCAGCCTAGGGCTGCACCAAGATATTCCTCGGGTCTCCAGTGCATCACATTACTGTGCAGAGCGCCAACTGGAATGCCGAATTCCTAGCTCTGTGACTGCATGTGTTGCTGTTTTTCACCTGGAGAAATGGTAAATTACTATCGTGATTCCGTTGTGCATTAAAGGGAGGGCCGTCCTTAACGGATATTGCGGACGGATGACGTACCTATATTACTGCCGTGTTTACGTGTTGAAAACTGGCGATGGAATCTGTGTGCTAAGGTGTTAGACAGGTTGCTTTCTGTAGCTCGGCGAGGCTGAACGAGAAACAACGGAAAAAGACTGAAGACATTATTTCGGCTCGGTTTTGTAAAGGTCGCGTTTATCATGACTGCTGATCAAAGCCGAAACTTCGGCTGCACCAAAAATTCGTTCTAATTTCCCACGAAGAGTGTGACCTCTAACAATACCCAAAACACACAGTGATTGCGGTAGGGAAAGCGAATGGCCAACTTTGTTTTGTTGGGAGAAATTTAGGAAAGTACAGTTCATCCGTAAAGGAGGCCGCATATAGCACGCTAGTGCGACCTATTCTTCAGTACTGCACGAGTATTTGGAATCCGCACTAGGTCAGATTAAAGGACGACACAGAAGCAATTCGGAGGCGGGCTGCTAAACTTGTTACCGGCAGGTTCGAGCAACAAGCAAGTGTTACGGAGATGCTTCGGGAACTTAAATGGCAACCTCTGGAGGGAAGGAGTTCTTCTCAGGCAACACTGCTGAAAAAATTTAGAGAAGCTGCATTTGAACCTGACTCCAGAACGATGCTGCTGCCGCCAACATACTTTAAGCGAAAGGACGACGAAGGTAAAATACGACAAGTTAGGGCTCATACGGCTGGATATAAGCAAACGTTCTTACCTAGCTCCATCTGCGAGAGGAACAGGAAGGGAAACGACTATTAATGATACAGTGTACCCTCCGCCAGGCACCGTTTGGTGTCCTGCGGAGTATGTATGTAGATATGTAGATTTAGATAGAATTGCAGTTTTTTTCATAGAAGTCTTCAGTTCACTGGAATCGCGGACATTGACTGCTGCAAATTCGAGAGAATTCAGTAACGAATAAAGTGGCTGTACGCAGGTTGCCCTCCCTTATACTATGACACCGGTGAAAAAAACAGTACTTGAAAAAAATCCTTAACTGAATACATGAAGGACTGACATCATCCAACAACTGAATGTTACTCTAAGATCTTACGTAAGCATTCACTGTTAGAGTCGTCTAGTTTTCACTTCTTGCGCCTCGAGTACTGCACTGCTGTAGTAAAGATCTTGCAGGACTAGAGACTGAACTTACGTCTGTTTACTTTGGGAAGAAAATTGCTTGTGCGTCTGTTTGTGTGTGTATGTATGTGTGTGTGTGTGTGTGTGTGTGTGTGTGTGTGTGTGTGTGTGTGTGTGTGGTAGAAAGATGCTTAGAAGCAAAGAGATTAAGGGACAGATGAAAGGATGTAGAGGGTTGGAGGATGAGTGGTTGTATTGTAGTCCAGAGGTGAAAAGAAACCGGGATGTGGGAGGGGGTTGGAAGCAGTGAGGACAAGATGGCCTGGACGGTGGGCATCGTTAGTATTCCAGTCCCGGACGGCTGTGGGGGTATAAAAGCGGTGGACGCGACTCGTCCGGCACACAGTAGCCATGAGGTTCCAGCTAGCAGTACTGCTCACCGTAGCTGTCAGCATCGCGGCCGCCTGTCTCATCACCAACTGTCCCCGTGGGGGCAAGAGGGCCGGCCTGCAACACGTAAGGCGTCCATGTTCTCACTTGCTGCGCTGTCTACTGTTTCCATCTTAAAACTTCCCGCAACTTACACAATTAAAAAATTTATTAACTCTCTCCAAATTGTTTCACGTTATGTTTGCTGTTAAGCCATTTCCCTCTGTTCGGGTTTGGTGAGTCTGTCCTCTTCAGCAGTATGGAAAGGTCGTGTTAAGGGAGGTCCAAGCGTAGTTCTCCAGTAGGTACGCTATCTTGGTGTTCTGGCAGGTCTCAGAAACGCCTGCTGCTTTTACCTACATCTACATCCATACTCCGTAAGCCACCTGACGGTGTGTGGCGGAGGGTACCTTGAGTACCTCTATCGGTTCTGCCTTCTATTCCAGTCTCGTATTGTTCGTGGAAAGGAGGATTGTCGGTATGCCTCTGTGTGGACTCTAATCTCTCTGATTTTATCCTCATGGTCTCTTCGCGAGATATAAGTGGGAGGTAGCAATATACTGCTTGACTCCTCGGTGAAGGTATGTTCTCGAAACTTCAACAAAAGCCTGTACCGAGCTACTGAGCGTCTCTCCTGCAGAGTCTTCCACTGGAGTTTATTTATCATCTCCGTAACGCTTTCGCAATTACTAAATGATCCTGTAACGAAGCGCGCTGCTCTCCGTTGGATCTTCTCTATTTCTTCTATCAACCCTATCTGGTACGGATCCCACACTGCTGAGCAGTATTCAGGTAGCGCGCGAACAAGCGTACTGTAATCTACTTCCTTTGTTTTCGGATTGCATTTCCTTAGGATTCTTCCAATGAATCTCAGTCTGGCATCTGCTTTACCGACGATCAACTTTATATGCTCATTCCATTTTAAATCATTCCTAATGCGTACTCCCAGATAATTTCTGGAATTAACTGCTTCCAGTTGCTGACCTGCTATTTTGTAGCTAAATGATAAGGAATCTTTCTTTCTATGTATTCGCAGCACATTACACTTGTGACCGAGCGAGGTGGCGCAGTGGTTAGACACTGGACTCGCATTCGGGAGGACGACGGTTCAGTCCCGCGTCCGGCCATCCTGATTTAGGTTTTCCGTGATTTCCCTAAATCGCTCCAGGCAAATGCCGGGATGGTTCCTTTCAAAGGGCACGGCCGACTTCCATCCCCGTCCTTCCCTAATCCGATGAGACCGCTGATCTCGCTGTCTGGTCTCCTTTTCCGAAACAACCAACCAACCATTACGCTTGTCTACATTGAGATTCAATTGCCATTCCCTGCACCATGCGTTAATTCGCTGCAGATCCTCCTGTATTTCAGTACAATTTTCCACTGTTACAACCTCTCGATATACCACAGCATCATCCGCAAAAAGCCTCAGTGAACTTCCGATATCATCCACAAGGTCATTTATGTATATTGTGAATAGCAACGGTCCTACGACACTCCCCCGTGGCACATCTGAAATCACTCTTACTTCGGAAGATTTCTCTCCATTTTAGAATGTCGTGCTGCGTTCTGTTATCTAGGAACTCTTCAATCCAATCACACAGTTGGTCTGATAGTCCATACGCTCTTACTTTGTTCATTAAACGACTGTGGGGAACTGTATCGAACGCCTTGCGGAAGTCAAGAAACACGGCATCTACCTGGGAACCCGTGTCTATGGCCCTCTGAGTCTCATGGACGAATAGCGCGAGCTGGGTTTCACACGATCGTCTTTTTCGAAACCCATACTGATTCCTACAGAGTAGATTTCTAGTCTCCAGAAAAGTCATTATACTCGAACATAATGCGTGTTCCAAAATTCTACAACTGATCGACGAGATATAGGTCTATAGTTCTGCACATCTGTTCGACGTCCCTTCGTGAAAACGGGGATAACCTGTGACCTTTTCCAATCCTTTGGAACGCTACGCTCTTCTAGAGACCTACGGTACACCGCTGCAAGAAGGGGGGCAAGTTCCTTAGCGTACTCCGTGTAAAATCGAACTGGTATCTAATCAGGTCTAGTGGCCTTTCCTCTTTTGAGCGATTTTAATTGTTTCTCTATCCCTCTGTCGTCTATTTCGATATCTACCATTTTGTCATCTGTGCGACAATCTAGAGAAGGAACTACAGTGCAGTCTTCCTCTGTGAAACAGCTTTGGAAAAAGACATTTAGTATTTCGGCCTTTAGTCTGTTATCCTCTGTTTCAGTACCATTTTGGTCACAGAGTGTCTGGACATTTTGTTTTGATCCACCTACCGCTTTGACATAAGACCAAAATTTCTTATGATTTTCTGCCAAGTCAGTACATAGAACTTTACTTTCGAATTCATTGAACGCCTCTCGCATAGCCCTCCTCACACTACATTTCGCTTCGCGTAATTTTTGTTTGCCTGCAAGGCTTTGGCTATGTTTATGCTGCGAAGTTCCCCTTGCTTCCGCAGCAGTTTTCTAACTCGGTTGCTGTACCACGGTGGATCTTTTCCATCTCTTACGATCTTGCTTGGCACATACTCATCCAACACATGTTGTACGATGGTTTTGAACTTTGTTCACTGATCCTCAACACTATCTATACTTGAGACAAAACTTTTGTGTTGAGCCGTCACGTACTCTGAAATCTGCTTTTTGTCACTTTTGCTAAACAGAAAAATCGTCCTACCTTTTTTAATATTTCTATTTACGGCTGAAATCATCGACGCAGTAACCGCTTTATGATCGCTGATTCCCTGTTCTGCGTTAACTGTTTCAAATAGTTCGGGTCTGTTTGTCACCAGAAGGTCTAATATGTTATCGCCACGAGTCGGTTCTCTGTTTAACTGCTCAAGGTAGTTTTCAGATAAAGCACTTAAAAAAATTTCACTGGATTCTTTGTCCCTGCCACCCGTTATGAACGTTTGAGTCTCCCAGTCTATATCGGGCAAATTAAAATCTCCACCCAGCGCTATAACATGGTGGGGAAATCTACTCGAAATATTTTCCATATTATACTTCATGTGCTCAGCCACAACAGCTGCTGAGCCAGGGGGCCTATAGAGATATCCAATTACCATGTCTGAGACTGCTTTAACCGTGACCTTCACCCAAATTATTTCACATTTCGGATCTCCATCAATTTACTTCGATACTATTGCACTTCTTATCGCTATAAACACGCCTCCCCCTTCACTGTCCAGCCTGTCTCTGCGGTACACATTCCAATCTGAGTTTAGAATTTCATTACAGTTTACATCTGCTTTCAGCCAACTTTCTGTCCCTAGTATTATGTGGGCATTGTGACCGTTTATTAATGAGAACAGTTCTGGGACCTTTCTATAGACGCTCCTGCAGTTTACTATTAGCAGATTAATATTGTTATTCCCCGTTGCATTTTGCCTACTCCTACCTTGCCGCGTCTCAGGAGGCGTCTTGTCGGGCCTAGGGAGGGAATTCACTAACCTAAAAAACCCTAATGTGCACTCCACACGTACTCCGCTACCCTTGTAGCCGCTTCCTGCGTGTAGTGCACGCCTGACCTATTCAGGGGGACCCTACATTTCTCCACCCGATAGCGGAGGTCGAGAAATTTGCACCCCAGATCTCCGCAGAATCGTCTGAGCCTCTGGTTTAAGCCTTCCACTCGGCTCCAAACCAGAGGACCGCGATCGGAGGCCAATGTCGAACTTCGTGACTGTGACTCAGCAACAATGGTGAACTGCGTAGAATGGGGAGACTTGAATTGGACATGCGGTACGAGCTAGTGAGAGGTTCCTTTGCATTGTTAGCATTGGGCTCGGTAGAGAGATACCGTAATACACCAATGACGTTAGTGGTAGGGTGTCGCTGGCTGCAGTCTGGAATGAAAAAAAAAAAGAGCATCGGGTGTTTGTATTTCAGTCCACGAGTGACTATTTCAGAAGTTACAATAATTACGTTATTGCAGTGCCTGCGTTGTTCAGAAGTACGATGCAATGTTCCTAATGGAACAGGCACTGTGGCGACTGCAGCCGTTATGAAATACATGAAATGTATTCGCAGTTGCGAATATGGGCAAGCTGTATAATGCTGTATAATGGAATGACGACACTGAAAAATTGTGCCGGACTGGGACTTGAATCGGAATTTCTCGCTTATGGGGTGAGATTGCCTTACCATTAGGCTATCCGAGAACGACTCACGGCTAGACACAGGGTTGGCAAGATGGGGAAGTTTGGGTCTGTCTATAAATCATGCTCGGATACCCCAATAGTAAGATATCCGGCAATTCGGGTTCGAGTCCCAGTATGGCACAAATTTTTATTGGCATCATTCCATTGTACAACTGATGGTCTTCCACAACTGCAACACAAAATACATATCATGTTATAATAATTTGTGGAAGTCGCGAGTGTACAAAAATGGTACTGTCTCATGTGTGTGATTACTGTATGCTGAGTAAAAGCACGAATATTTCCAGTTTGAAATGTTCAAATGTGTGTGAATTCCTAAGGGAGCAAACTGCTAAGGTCAACGGTCCCTAGACTTACACATTGCTTAAGTTAACTTAAACTAACTTATTCTAAGAACAACACATACACCACCATGACCGAGGGAGGACTCGAATCTCTGACGGGAGGGGCCGCGCACTCCGTGACATGGCGCCTCAAACCGCACGGCCACTCCATGCGGCTCCAGTTTGAAACGTTGCTTAGAAGATTAATGATCCTTCTACATACGATCATGATTTTGGACATTTATGTAATATGAACTGAAACGTTTAAGTGATTGCTAGTTCAACAATAAAAGTTAGACATACTAACAATGGCAGAATGCCTCTTAAAGGAAACTTTTTCTTTAATGAAGAGTTGATTACAAATCTATCACAGTTGCAGCGGATGTATTTTGTCGAGTAATTTCGAACCGACTGATTCATCCTCAAGCCTGATCTACTGAGATCGCACTGAAGGTGTCTAGTCTCAATGACAAACTTCAGTCTGATTCTGACTTGTGTAGTGAGCATTATATACATCACTATGTGATGCGTGTACTGCTAATTTTAGATTGTTGTCATTAAGATAAGGCAACAGGCAGTCAAATGGAGACCGACAATGAGGCCCCTTTCAAACATATTGGGTGCTGATAATGCTGTCTCATACGAGTACGCGACATCTCCGTGGCCGCCACCGTGATCACTCTGAAAATGTTCACGTCAGGTATACACGCTGCCAGACACTACAACAACACTAAACGCGAACAACACTAATATACTGTGGCGAGCATTCTACTGGTCAGAGAGAATTGGAACTCTAATCATTTATGTACCTGATGATGGTGTGTACATGTATGAAGTTACACTGACAACTGACCATGTCTTCTGGGTGCTCATTTTTTTTGGTCAGACATTGGAATATGATCAGCCAACGAGGTTGCCATTGTGGCAACACGGTTCCCCTCAGATCACCGAATGTAAGCGCTGGGGCTAGGTTAGGACTTGGATGGGTGACCATCTGGTCTGCCGAGCGCTGTTGGCAAGGAGGGGTGCTCAGCCCTTGTGAGGCAGACTGAGGAGCTACTTAACTGAGAAGTAGCGGCTTCGGTCTCGTAAACTGACATACGACCTGTAGAGCGGTGTGCTGACCACATGCCGCTCCATATCCGCATCCAGTGACGTCTGTGGGCTGAGGATGTCACGGCGGCGGTCGGTACTGTTGGGCCTTCTTGGCCTGTTCGAGTGGAGTTTAGTTTTAGTGTAATATGATCAATTACATATTCAGAGGTGAGCTTTTTGTGCTGGGACCTAGATAACTATTGTACCGCACATTGCAACTGGCAGAATAATCCCACCACCTCTCTTCACAGAATGGCTGTAGCAGAAAGCAGTAGTGTTTGTGCTACATGGTTATAGTGTGGGCTACTCTTCTTGCAGAAGTGCCGACATGTGAGACCAAAAGCCAAAGCGCGTGTGTGGACCCACGCTTATAGTGTGGTCGGCACATTGGCAGTTGATAGAATATTCTGTCCCCACTCTTCAGACTCTTCCAAAAGTGTCCACATTCCGCTTTTAACCTGCTCATGTTTGTCTATTAGCCAGGCAGACACGTTGCTGCACATTATCAGCAGAACGGGTAGTTTGCCCGCTCATCTTCTCACTGCGCCACGCTACGTAGCAGTTTATTCTGTACGCCTTCATTACAGTGTTATGAGCAGACTTCGGCATTAACGAAAAGTCTTTTCGTACCCAATTAGCACAACATGAAGCTCAATGAAATATATGTTCATTTTGGGTCATTGTAAGCCAGAAAATGGTGAATTTTATTTGTCATTTTCTTCCTTTTCAGCGTATTTCGGCTTTATTTATTTATTTCGAAATGAACAAATCTGTGAAACTTCAATTTTTTTCGAGTTCTACTGGCTATTCTCAATTCGAAGCATCATCTGGTCATCTCTAATGCATGTTTTCTGTAATAAGCAGAACCATTTCTGAAAGTTGAATTTCCTAAGAACCTGAAGATGTCTATTACACTGGTAGGCAAAATGAAGTAAAGTTTTGGAAGCCTAGTTTCTGTGACCTCAGTGTGCCTCAGCCAGCTAAAAAAAAAAAAAAAGAGATAAATCCGCCCAAACAGGCCTTGAAACTCAACGGTACCGACCGGCTGCTGTGTCATCCTCAGCGCACAGGCGTCACTGGATGTGGATATGGAGGAGTTGCTCTCCAGGCCGTACGTCAGTTTACGAGACCGGAGCTGCTCCTTCAATATCAAATAGCTCTTCAGTTTGCCCCACAAGGGCTGAGTGCACCCCGCTTGCCAATACCGCTCAGTAGACTGGATGGTCACCCATCCAAGTGCTATCCCAGTTCGAGAGTGCTTAACTTCACTGAGTTGACAGGAACCGGAGCTACCACTGCGGCAAGGCCTTTGGCTAATTCCAGTTATAGCAATTTTAATTACTTTTTCCAGAATGTATATTCCGGGTTCGCTGAAAAAAGGTTCATTCTAAATTCCCCGAATGCATTTTAGCAAACATGGAGTTCGTTTTCCATTTTATGTTGATTTGAAAGCTACATATCTGAAAGAAGAAGCTTTTCTTTCATACTAAAGTTTCTTCTCTCTACGTTGCATACCACCAGAATGTGGTTTTTGATATCCACGGAGTGATATTTTTTTTTATATTTGAATCAATGCTTGCCTATACAGGGTGTTACAAAAAGGTACGGCCAAACTTTGAGGAAACATTCCTCACACACAAATAAAGAAACGATGTTATGTGGACATGTGTCCGGAAACGCTTAATTTCCATGTTACAGCTCATTTTAGTTTTGTCAGTATGTACTGTACTTCCTCGATTCACCGCCAGTTGGCCCAATTGAAGGAAGGTAATGTTGACTTCGGTGCTTGTGTTGACATGCGACTCATTGCTCTACAGCACTAGCATCAAGCACATCTGTACGTAGCATCAACAGGTTAGTGTTCATCACGAACGTGGTTTTGCAGTCAATGCAATGTTTACAAATGCGGGGTTGGCAGATGCCCATTTGATGTATGGATTAGCACGGGGCAATAGCCGTGGCGCGGTACGTTTGTATCGAGACAGATTTCCAGAACGAAGGTGTCCCGACAGGAAGACGTTCGAAGCAATTGATCGGCGTCTTAGGGAGCCCGGAACATTCCAGCCTATGACTCGCGACTGGGGAAGACCTAGAACGACGAGGACACCTTCAATGGACGAGGCAATTCTTCATGCAGTTGACGATAACCCTAATGTCAGCGTCAGAGGAGTTGCTTCTGTACAAGGTAACGTTGACCATGTCACTGTATGGAGAGTGCTACGGGAGAACCAGTTGTTTCCGTACCATGTACAGCGTGTGCAGGCACTATCAGCAGCTGATTGGCCTCCACGGGTACACTTCTACGAATGGTTCATCCAACAATGTGTCAATCCTCATTTCAGTGCAAATGTTCTCTTTACGGATGAGGCTTCATTCCAACGTGATCAAATTGTAAATTTTCACAATCAACATGTGTGGGCTGACGAGAATCCGCACGCAATAGTGCAATCACGTCATCAACACAGATTTTCTGTGAACGTTTGGGCAGGCATTGTTGGTGATGTCTTGATTGGGCCCCATGTTCTTCCACCTACGCTCAATGGAGCACGTTATCATGATTTCATACGGGATACTCTACCTGTGCTGCTAGAACATGTGGTTCAAGCACGATGGAGCTCCTGCACATTTCAGTCGAAGTGTTCGTACGCTTCTCAACAACAGAATCGGTGACCGATGGATTGGTAGAGGCGGACCAATTCCATGGCCTCCAAGCTCTCCTGACCTCAACCCTCTTGACTTTCATTTATGGGGACATTTGAAAGCTCTTGTCTACGCAACCCCGGTACCAAATGCAGAGACTCTTCGTCCTCGTATTGTGGACGGCTGTGATACAATACGCCATTCTCCAGGGCTGCATCAGCGCATCAGGGATTCAATGCGACGGAGGGTGGATGCATGTATCCCCGCTAACGGAGGACATTTTGAACATTTCCTGTACCAAAGTCACGCTGGTACGTTCTGTTGCTGTGTGTGTTCCATTCCATGATTAATGTGATTTGAAGAGAAGTAATAAAATGAGCTCTAACATGGAAAGTAAGCGTTTCCGGACGCATGTACACGTAACATATTTTCTTTCTTTGTGTGTGAGGAATGTTTCCTGAAAGTTTGGCCGTACCTTTTTGTAACACCGTGTACAATACTAAATGGCCTCATGACCTTAGCATACATTTCTACACACTTGTCAGCCACTGCGTCTTTTCCTTTTTCAAAAAACTTATGGAGTGAGGAAACTGCTGGTAAAATTTACAAACATCGCTTAACACACTCTTGGTTCCAGAATGCGTGTTAAGTAAGTTTTTACACAATCTGCATTGCGAGACACATATTGATTTAGCTGAAACGAACGAAAACTTTTCCCCTCCTGGACTTGGGCCCTGCTTCGTGACTGACATATATTTCCCTGAACTTACTATCTCCTCAGCCTTCTTTAAGTTTGGTTTGTTCATTTTCCTGCTCCCACCGTTATGATAAATGAGCTGCAGCGAAGTTACCTACGCAAACATATTCCGGCTAGTCACGTTGCATTGATAGGGCAACCTATTGGCAGCTGCGGCAGGCTGAATGGGATCCGTGAAACTCGGGCTTGCGGAAACCCAACTTGACTTTTTGTACTTTAGTACACAGGTACTGTGGAAATTTGTGGTAAGTTTCTATGGGGACTGCTAAGGTCTCGGTGCATGGGGTTACACGCTACTTAATCTAACTTACGCTAGGGAGAACACACACCCGTGCCCAAGGGAGGACTCGAACCTCCGACGGGTGGAGCCGCGGGAACCGTGCCAAGGCGCCCCATACCGCGCGGCTACCCTGCGCGGTCCACAGATTCTCTTGTTTCTCCGTCGCGACAGGTTGAGCTGCTTAAGTGGTTGCAGCGAAGACAGGGGCAGGCGGGCTGGAAGGAGGGAACTTGTGCACCTCTAAACTCTTGGCAGACAGGCCGCAGCGCGGCTACAGCCTGGCCTGCTGGTGTTGCAGAGGTGCGCGCCGTGCGGCCCCGGAGGGCAGGGTGTGTGCCTGGGCCCACACATCTGCTGCGGCCCCCGCATGGGCTGCCGGCTGGCCAGCCCCGCGGACACCGCCGTCTGCCGCTCCACGCCGCCCTGCCCCCTGGACAGCCCCGAGATGCGCTGCGCCGGCGGCGTCGGCCGCTGCTCTGCGCCGGGAGTCTGCTGCTTCAAAGGTGAGCCACGGGGCCAGGCATGTCGGGCTACGGAATTATTCTTTATCCTTCTACATCTTCAATTAGCCATTGAGGGACAGAGAGGTTCAGTTGGTTGCCTGATTGGTGACATATTTCCTGGTCAGGCAGGGACTTCCTCTCCTTTTTAAGGTGCCATAGCTCAATCGGTAAAAACGCAACTGCTATAGGACCACCTCGTTGCCAGCCTGTCTGTCTTTCTTTTCGACTGTTACAAACCCTTTTTTCTCAGGAAGAGATAGAAATATAAAGTTCAAATTTATGTCACACACGAAGGTCTACAGCCCCTTGGCGATATAAAAATTTGAAGCTTCAAAGTCAATGCAATCGACAGATATCGCCATTTATATCACATATTCTAATACTCGCAATCACACTCATCGAAACCTATCCTTCTTCCCGTTGCCCTAGAATCATGGAATTTGACAAAAAAGCAAGGTTTCACAATGAAACCAAAGCAAAAATCCGAAAACTGCAAATCTACAATTATATTACGCGGAAAATATTTTGTCATTTGTTACCCGATGCTCTGTCTTTTGGTCCGTCGGTTAAGACCCTCTTTTCTCAAGAATGAGTAAACATATCAAGTTGAAATTTATGTCACATACTATGGTCTAGGGTCCTTTGGCGGTGTAAAAACTTTAACTAAACACTTCTGAAGTTCCTTCAACATCTGCCGATCATTCACGATCCAAAGTAAAATGCTGAGTCCTGCCCACCAAGAAATCTCCAATCCAGTCATAAAATTTCTCTTGATATCCCAAACGATCATACTTTTGCTAATAATCGTAGGTATGGTACTGAGATAAATGCCTTTTAGAAGTCAAGAAATACTGCGGCTTCAAATAATCGATTTTTTCGGAATCCATGCTGGTTAGCATGGCGGAGGACATTCTGTTCGAGATGTCATTGCACTTGAGTTCAGAATATCTTCTAAGATTCTACAGTAAATGCATGGTGAGGATACTGGACGACAGTTACGTGGGCCACTACCGCTGCCCTTCCTGCAGCTGATTGTGACCTGTCCTTTCTTCCAACAACAAGACATATTTTTTTGAGCGAGAAATTTTGTGTATCTTATGGTTAAAAGAGGGCCTAACTCAGCCACGAATTCAGTATGGAATCGGACCATATTCCATCAGGCCCTGGAGCTTTGTTCATTTTTAATGATTTCAACTGTTATTTTTTCCGTTTTAGTAAAACCATAAAAAGACGACAATAGGGCAAAAGAAACAGAACAACACACACACAGACATCGTACACAATGCTCGTACCAATTTTGTGTATCCTATGGTTAAAAGAGGGGCTAACTCAGCCACGAATTCAGTATGGAATCGGACCATATTCCATCAGGCCCTGGAGCTTTGTTCATTTTCAATCATTTCAAATGTTCCTCAACGCTGTTGACACTAACATCTACTTCATTCATCTTTGTAGCGGTACGAGAATCAAATTGGGGCATTAAGCCTTGATTTTTCCTCGTAAAGAAAAAATTTGAAAACGGAGTTAAGCATTAATGCTTTTGCTCTGCTGTCATTAGTTTCAGTTACTGTCTGGTCCATGAGGATCTGTGTCTTTGGAAAAGAGTACGGTTAAAATCTGTTTGTGCTACTTTAAGATTTTACGTTAAAAAACAGTGCGGGTGATCGTGGTGATAGTTTGGATGCGTGTGAATAACTGCCCGATAAAAGAGGTACTATACCTGTTAGAAGATACACAAGAAATACTATTTTCTCACAATAGCGGCTAATAAATTCGAAGTTATTTTTTCCGATTTAGTAAAACCATAAAAAGACGACAGTAGGGCAAGAGAAACAGAACAACACACACGCAGACATCGTATAGAATGCTCGTACCAATGTAAAAAATTTCACTTGAAAAATTAAATCATTAATGATAAAGTTGTAGGTTTTCGAAAAACATCGCTTATGACTAATAAGATTACACTATGGACTTGTATATGACTTCAGTCTTCCACAGTTCTCTATAGAACTAAAACATTTGCAAAGAAGTTTTTAGTTCGTAGTAAGGGGGTTAGCGTTGCTGATTTTCGATTTAAGGTTCCAGGTTCGATTCCCGATCGGGTCCTCATCATTTAATCTCATCTTTATCGACGTGCTGAAGAGCCCTGAAACAGAAAGACTTTCGTTCTCATTCTTGTGATATTCATTGACACTTGCATTGGTGAACAAACGCTTGCTCGTCTCGATGCAGTCGAGATTTACAGATTAACATTTGCAACTTTCAAGGCTCAAGATCGAAAGTTTCGCTTAATATACAAATTATCTGTCCTTACAAAATGGAAGCTAATAGAATAGTAGATCTACTTTATGTTTAAAACATTATATTGAGCGGATTTTAAAGACAGTTTTCTCATATTTTAAAGCTGACTTTTGTGAGAGAGGTTCCATTTGAAAGAACGCTTATCAAATTAAATACATGCCACTTTGCAGTTATTCAGGCGATCACGTAATCCGGTCGCCTATATCTGTTATTTCAGAAGGAGGAACTGTGAATGTCATTTTGAAAAGCCTGTTTAAAAGTCAACGTTGGACCTGTAAGAGATTTCTATTGCGATGATGAAGAATTTCAACTGGAGGTATCGACTTGAAAAAAATTCCTCTCGATTTGTTAGGGGTCACCAGATGTATGTGCATGTAGCGCTTGACGTGACAGAAGAGGGTGTGGCACAATTATTATCCACGAATAATATTTTATTTCTCAGAAGTGATTGGTGTAAGCTTTCCAGGTTTTTGGCAACACAGTTCAGAAAGAAAACTTTGCGTTCACAACGAGAAAATGTACTGAGACGTCGTTCGCAGAGATTCACCTTATTTCGATGACCAACTTCTCCATACATGTCTTATGTGGCTAAATTTTTCCGCCCATAATTAGCAGTTCAAAAAATTGTGAAAATTCTTCTTGCTTCATCTATCTATCGCAGGTGGAACTGCAATCAACCATCAGATCTTGTGAAGTCAAGTTTTTAATATGCAGTCATATCTATATATGAGAGAGTGCTGAAAATTAATTCCTCTGAATTTCTTAAGTGAAAACCATTAATGCTTTTCAAGTAAAACAAACTTTATCACCGTTCTGTTTCTTTTCTCTCCACGTATGCATATTTGTTTATCAACATAGTCACCCTATTGAAGAACACATTTCTCACAATGAGAGACCAGTTTGTTGATACCGTCACTGTAGGATGTTTGACTTCGTTGACGCGGCCACAACCTCACCTCTGCTTGCACCGCTTCATCACTAACAAAGTGAAGTGCTCCAAAGCGTTCTTTAAGTTTTGGAAACAGACGAAAATCGGATGGGGCCAAGTTGGGACTGTGTGGTGGATGACAGATGACAGTGAGCTTAAGACATCGGGCTGTCGCAGATGTCGCAGCACTCATGTGTGGTCTGGCATTGTCACGCTGAAGGACAGGGTACTGCATGTGTGGACGAACTCTTCGGTTACAAACTCGGTCAGAGCACGCTGTTTCTCACACACCGACAGTGTTACGTCACACACCGCCATGTTACACACGTTAGAATTCGGAGTCTTCTAGTAGCAGAAGGTTGCAGCTTGCGTCTCCGAAGCGGGAAAGTCGACCTAGTAATATGCATGACGTGTAATACCTCAACCGACATTGCGGACAGAATGAAAAAATGCAGGAGCACTACTTTTCAGCACACCGTTGTAATATAGAAGCGTTTCGTGATTAACGTTCAATTTGTTACAGACGACAGCTGCTAATGTGAGGGTATTCTCCAACTTTTCTCGTGATTCCATTAATGTGTCTTTTGACTTCCTGAGAAGACTTAGGTCCTTCTTTGACATCAAAATTTCCAGACAGAAAACACTGTATCCAGTTTTGTGCGTATTGTACTATCCTCATCATGGTCAATAATATCACAAAGCATTTTTGGGAGCTTGAACCGCATTCATCCTTTTTTTGTAAACAATTTTTAAAAATCAATCGATTTTATTTTGTAATTTCACTCAACTTCAATATACAATTGTTTTTTGGCTGTGCTGTGTCAGATCCGAATAATGTTTCAAGCATTATGTGATCATAAGTTTGGAAGTTTGTGGTAAGGACTGTGGGACCAAACTGCTTAGGTCATCGGTCCCTAGGCTTCCACATTACTTAATCTAACTTAAACTGAGTTACACTAAGGACAACACACACACACCCATGCCCGAGGGAGGACTCGAACCTCCGACGAGGGGAGCCACTTGAGCCGTGACAAGACGGGAAGGAGGAGCAGTGTTTAACGACCCGTAGACAAGGGGGTCCTTAGAGACGCGCGACAAGCTAGCATTAAGGAACGATTAGGAAGGAAGTCGGCCGTGTCCTTTCAAAGAAAACATCCCAGCATTTGCCTTAAGCGATTTTGGAAAATCACGTGTAACTTAAAACTGGGTGGCCGGACGCAAATCTGAACTGTCATCCTCGCGAATGCCAGTCCAGTGTGGTAACCGTTGCGCCACCTCACTCGGCCAGCTTAGAGAAAGACGTCGCATCAATTCACAGGCACGCAGCAGGATTTATTACCTGTAGGTAATTTATAATATTCGATCGAGACGTGAGTTTTGCGGAAATACTGCGTGAACTCAAATGGGAACTCCTGGGAGGAACACTTTCTTTTCGATACTGAGAAAATTTGGGAGACAGGTTTTTACGACAGACTGCCGAATGACCCTACTGCCATGAACATACATCTCACATAAGGACTGCGAACACGAGATAAGAGGGCTCAGTATTCATGCGGAAGCATATAGATAGTCCTTTTCCCTTCCTCCATTTGAGAGTGGAACAGGGAAGGGAATGACTAGCAGTGAGTGGCAAGGTACCTTCCATCATGCACCGAATCGTGGCTCCCGGGATATGTATGTAGGTGTAGAAACTGGTGCTGAGGTTTACACATTCCAATTCGTCGTAGCTAGCCAATGACATTTAATAATTACTCCAGTAATTTAAAATGACCCTCAGTGTAAAGAAATTCACCTTGAGTACATTACAGTGTGTTAATTCACCAACTACTTCTTTAGTAGGAAAAAGACAATTCACACGTTCGTTAAAAAAACAATAAAATTCTGCTCTATTTTTTTCTGGTGCTATTGATTTCTTTGATATCTTGTAATAACGATGAAATAATTGTATGTTTCAGACTCATGCCACATTGATACTTCGTGTGTCGCTGATACAACTGAATCCGCCGATCGGTATACTGTGGACACGTTTATTGTCAGCGACGGTGACCGTGACGAGATGAGAATATAATTTTGCAGCATGTAAAATTTGAAATTCTGATAATAAATGCAATTCTGATAAACTTTGACACTGTCTTTCACTTATACTTGTTATGTTTGTTAGCAATATTCGACTTTTAGTTTATGTATTTGTTTTTCTGAAACAAAACTACTGTGCCATGGAACGAGTCAAGAGTGTACAGGGCACTGACTAAAAATTTGTAGTTCACAGAATGCTTTTTAGGAAATAACAGTCGAGCACAGAGACGGACGGTCAACAAAGTGATTCTCTAAGAGTTACATTTATAACGACTGAGGTTTGGAAACCTAAAACACGAATGGAAGTCATGTACAATAGTATGTTCGGATATGAAAGAAGTAAATTCTTGGTATAAGTCAGCAATCATATTAATGTTCATGAATAATTCTGCATCGTTTGTTTAAGGATACATGTTGCTTTCTTATTCCACATAACGTGTTTATACTTCAGCCATCTTCAGACACTATTACTGAGAACAAAAGTAACGTAAAATGAGAAGTAATGTGTAAAATGTAACGAAATGCAGGGGTTCGACGACTGATCTAATGATTAGCGTTGACACTGAACGAGAAATGCCATTTTTCTCCTCATAAGTTTTCTTTTTCGTCTGATGTGCCACGCCACGACTCTCTCTACCACGGCAATGTAAGGATTTTGCCCTATATGACTCTCTCTAGTACAATTCCCTCACGTCCACATACATGTTCAATCATCCTGTCGATAAGTAGGCGAAGAGGTCCGCGTCAGTGATTACATCTCAACAATTCCAGAGTTTTGTTGTACTCAATTCACTCCAATTGCCGTGAAACAGCTGTGAAATACGAGCTGGATCGAGTCCGTACTTTGAGGGCCAATCGATCTATAGCTTTGACTAACTGAGATACACTTTTAGTAGTAATCAAGAAATGTAAATGCTCACTGGGCTTGAGTGGTGACTGCGAATTTACAAATAATGGTCAGTTCATTGTGGCCTACTACACTACACTTTGAAAAAAAACCTATCCAAAATATCAATGGCAAATATTTCTCAAATGTGGATTTCGCTGATAATGCTTATAATTATCTCTAGATGAAGAACTTAGACTTTTATTGTGGTAGTTACGCGCTTTTCATTATTCTGTTTTGATGCCTCCCATTTGTAATGCCAAGTACACCAACAAGCCTCCAATATTTGGGACAACTTGTTGCTGCTATTTCTTTACGCGTAGGTTATTCTGACGATATTGTCACTCATGAGAGCACAAATTGCGAACTGCGTTTTCACGTTTTGCAAGGAAGACAAAAAGTATAACCTCAGCGAGAGCAAATTTTTTGGTGCGAAAAGGATGGCATATTTTTAATGCATTGAGCAATACATTTATGTAGCAGCATATCATTGTAACTAACCATCTGATCTATCCTACTAACCTCATGGAACTGCAAGCATTTGCACGCAAAGTAAATTGCTGTGATAAATTTGTCCTTTAGGCTGCTGATATTACCCGCTCACTCAACAATCTTCGCCACGGGAAATGTGTTCAGTACTCTCTATCGTCTCGTCTTCTTCCCATGGTACTGACGCTACGCTGTACGGTCTTGATGCTTCTCGCAGACAGAAAAGCTGATGGTTCCAAGCAATCAATACTTTTTACATCTCAGACCATCAAAGTCGTTTCTCAGAACTATTCACACATCGAAAAAGAACTGTGCCATTAAAATGTTCTACATATATTTATGCTATCTGATCAAAAGTATCTGGGCACTTATTAGTGAGTATTTATAGGGGATGATTCGACTTTTACCTTTACGACAGATTGAACGCTACTGGGAATAAGGTGTCTGAATATCTGTGGAGGAATGGCACCAAATTATTCCTCAAGAGTCGAAACTAGAGAAAATAAGTGCTATTGGATGTTAGGGTTTGGAGCGGAGTCCACGTTCTAACTGATCCCACAGGCGTTCCTTTGAGCTGAGATTGGGACTCTGGGCAGGTCAGTCCATCTCAGGAGTGTTACTGTCTGAAAACCTTCGCCTCCTTTGGAACTTTATGTCAAGCTGCAGTGTCATACTGATGCAATCACCGTCTCTGAACTGTTCCGATACTGCACGCGGACACAAATCTGTGAGATGTAGTCTTATACCCTCATATTTAGTGTTTTCGTAAGTGAAATAAGACCTGACCACGAGGAACATGATACCACCTCCTCGGTACTTCACTGTTGACGAAACACGTGATGGCAAGTAATGTTCTACTGGTGAACCAAATCAAACATAGCTCGAATCATGTCTCCAAATCACTCGTGTTCAGTCATCCAGTGTCCAGTGGCGTTGCTCTTCACGCTGTCTCAAGCATCACTTGGCACCGACTCCAGAAATATGTGTCCTATAAGAAGCTGCTCCACCGCTGTTCTCCATTACTTTTAACCTCCCATACACAGTCACTGTGGTGGGTGCCCTGCTGGGAGTACTTTGGAACTCATGGGTGATTCCTTCCCCCATTTTAAGCGATTGTTGTCAACCACAATCCGCTATGAGGTCTGCCTAGTCTTGTTCTACCTCTGGTTGCTCCTTCACACCACCAACAATCGGCTTGGGTTCAAATGGCTCTGAGCACTATGGGACTCAACTGCTGAGGTCATTAGTCCCCTAGAACTTAGAACTAGTTAAACCTAACTAACCTAAGGACATCACAAACATCCATGCCCGAGGCAGGATTCGAACCTGCGACCGTAGCGGTCTTGCGGTTCCAGACTGCAGCGCCCTTAACCACACGGCCACTTCGGCCGGCAATCGGCTTGGGCACTCTTAGGAGGATTGACATGTCCCTGTTGGATTTGTTACCTAGGTGGCATCCAATCACTAGTCCTGACTGACCTGTTCTGCTGGTACTGTGGTTCTGCTTCTCTACTAACAACACTTGCCACCCCCACCCGCATCGCCTTTTATACTGGTAGGCCCGTCTCTCGTGACGCCTCGTGGTCAACTCCGCCTTACTTCGGGGTGTCCGGATACGTTTACTCAGTTTGCATGGAAATAAGTTTCAGCCTAACACCAACCACATAGCATAACTTGGTCCTTGCTTGAGCATATCTGTCAAAGCATTTGATAGACTGTAACACTGAGCTTCATTCCTTGTTTCGTTTTATAAGTGACATATGATTGCACGTTGACATCGACAATCCGACGGTAGTGTCGCCTTTGTTCCTTCCGCATGCGATCGGTGGCGGTTGCTTAGAAAATCCAGACTGCTGGCTTCTCTCGCGGTAGAGACAGTGAAACCTGGCTCGCTCGTTGGAGTATTGATCGGAACGTTATTTTAAAAGCTTTATTTTAAACTAAAAAGATAATAATTTTTGTGATGTGTGTACAACCGTGCTCAAAAGTATCCGAACGACCTGAATTGCATTTCGCCTGATTCGCATACAATCCTCATAGCGCAGCTATCTAGCAGGTCCTCTAATCGCTCCTTGGTACAGTCGTTTGACTATTGAAAATGGTTCTAAGAAATCACTACTAGAAAACACTGCTCTATATCGCAATAACTCAAGATGTAAAGTAATACCACGATACTACAAATATCAGGGAACACCTCATCACAGATAAGACTGTCCTTAAGGCTTGTAAGCTCACATTTATTACAATAAATGACATACCTGAAATATTACCACTCTCATTATTACGTCAGATAGGTGATGCGCGTAGTAAGTTCGTCGTATTCATGATTTTCTCTTCAAGAAAGATACCGTACTTATTATTTAACACAAAATGACATTAAAAATTTAAGTTATTCACGGGCTGCTAGTTGAGAATATGTATGAACTTCAAATGACACGACGAACCGTCTCGTTCTGCATATGGATTCAAACCCAGGTCGTGCAGACTAAGCAAAGATTTCGTGACTGAAACTAACAGTCATTCCTAACTAGGCATGCAGAGAGTGATATACCTCGATTTTAGACAGTATCAGTTAGGAAATATCAACTTTAAATTACATAACGTAAACATTTTTAACGCACGCGAATTCCTACCCAGCATCTATTGTGCCTGTTAAGGAACTACGAGAGATGTTAAATATTGCTTCTTCACAAGTAACTTACTTGAAATGCCGTGAGGTAAAGCTTTGTGTTGGACAGGGATTCGAACCCAGAACCCAATCGGATCGCTATCGAAGCACAATCAACTGTGATATATCGGATTTTCTCGGCAGTAGCTGGATGTTTTAACTGAAATGACGAGAGGAAACATTAATTTTCTCCTTCCCAGGTCTCCAACACGGCACCTATCGCTGTTACAGTGTAGAGAACATGAACGTTAAATATTGGTTTGTTACACCAGCAGCGACATGTGAGCATGTCTGAACTAGAAATAATATGACGAAGAGCTCAGTGCTTACTGGTAATCATACCCCACACAATTGTTGTTGACTACACACAAAGAGACGTCAGCTACCGAATTTTTCTCCACCAGCAACTCGGAATAACATCCTTGAACTTACAGTGATCTCGCAAATAGTTCTGTGTCTCACTGGGAGTAAAAAACGTCAGTTATCGTTAGTGTTGACAACGAATGAAAATACATTAAAAAACAAAATTATTATCCACCAGCAGATAGGCGTTCTCATGCTAGAGTTTGATAATACACTCCTGGAAATTGAAATAAGAACACCGTGAATTCATTGTCCCAGGAAGGGGAAACTTTATTGACACATTCCAGGGGTCAGATACATCACATGATCACACTGACAGAACCACAGGCACATAGACACAGGCAACAGAGCATGCACAATGTCGGCACTAGTACAGTGTATATCCACCTTTCGCAGCAATGCAGGCTGCTATTCTCCCATGGAGACGATCATAGAGATGCTGAATGTAGTCCTGTGGAACGGCTTGCCATGCCATTTCCACCTGGCGCCTCAGTTGGACCAGCGTTCGTACTGGACGTGCAGACCGCGTGAGACGACGCTTCATCCAGTCCCAAACATGCTCAATGGGGCACAGATCCGGAGATCTTGCTGGGCAGGGTAGTTGACTTACACCTTCTAGAGCACGTTGGGTGGCACGGGATACATGTTGACGTGCATTGTCCTGTTGGAACAGCAAGTTCCCTTGCCGGTCTAGGAATGGTAGAACGATGGGTTCGATGACGGTTTGGATGTACCGTGCACTATTCAGTGTCCCCTCGACGATCACCAGTGGTGTACGGCCAGTGTAGGAGATCGCTCCCCACACCATGATGCCGGGTGTTGCCCTGTGTGCCTCGGTCGTATGCAGTCCTGATTGTGGCGCTCACCTGCACGGCGCCAAACACGCATACGACCATCATTGGCACCAAGGCAGAAGCGACTCTCATTGCTAAAGACGACACGTCTCCATTCGTCCCTCCATTCACGCCTGTCGCGACACCACTGGAGGCGGGCTGCACGATGTTGGGGCGTGAGCGGAAGACGGCCTAACGGTGTGCGGGACCGTAGCCCAGCTTCATGGAGACGGTTGCGAATGGTCTTCGCCGATACCCCAGGAGCAACAGTGTCCCTAATTTGCTGGGAAGTGGCGGTGCGGTCCCCTACGGCACTGCGTAGGATCCTACGGTCTTGGCGTGCATCCGTGCGTCGCTGCGGTCCGGTCCCAGGTCGACGGGCACGTGCACCTTCCGCCGACCACTGGCGACAACATCGATGTACTGTGGAGACCTCACGCCCCACGTGTTGAGCAATTCGGCGGTACGACCACCCGGCCTCCCGCATGCTCACTATACGCCCTCGCTCAAAGTCCGTCAACTGTACATACGGTTCACGTCCACGCTGTCGCGGCATGCTACCAGTGTTAAAGACTGCGATGGAGCTCCGTATGCCACGGCAAACTGGCTGACACTGACGGCGGCGGTGCACAAATGCTGCGCAGCTAGCGCCATTCGACGGCCAACACCGCGGTTCCTGGTGTGTCCGCTGTGCCGTGCGTGTGATCATTGCTTGTACAGCCCTCTCGCAGTGTCCGGAGCAAGTATGGTGGGTCTGACACACCGGTGTCAATGTGTTCTTTTTTCCATTTCCATGAGTGTACATAATGAAAGTTTAGTGCCGGGCCAGGATTCGAACCCATTCACGCACAATACGTGGAGATGTTGAGGAATCTGCAGTTTTGAACAAACAACAAATTGTAGTCGAGCTGTATTGTCGCGAAGGGATCAAATTCTGCGTTAAGGGCGGTCTGAGTTGCGTTCCCAGTGCAGAACCAATTTTATCGACATAGACAAGCTCAAATAAAAGATGAAATAAGTGTCCTGTGGCCCTACATGGCGTCTGTTTCGTCACTAGAAATAAATAGCTAATATAAGAAAGGTTACTGGTGATAGAGTTTCTACATGTCGCCACTCCTGACTTTATTGTGGTTGAACCTAATGTCTACTTGGTAGAGAAGGAATATCATGCTTAATGTGAATTTCAGACCACAATGCCATTATACCTTCTTCACTTGGCGTAGCCAGAAGAAAATAGAATCTGTCTCTCCCTATCAAAAATCATCGGCAGAAGTTGGAATCGAACCCAGACCATGAGTATATGAATCTATCAGCAGTCCAACAGACCACCAAATCCTCCTCTCTGTGGCTCCTTTTTCTACTGTAACGCCGTTGCTCCACCCTGGATGAGAATTCTGACACACAGGGCCCCTGTAGTGGTTTGCAGCATGTTCAGTACATTCATTTACTTGGTTGACCGAATCGCCATGAACTAGCTGCCTCGGCTACCCAGTGCATACATTCGACTCAATTTTGTAATCACCGAAATAAAGTCACATAATTGCCACCTACCCAGACTGCCAACAGTGTAGTATGCAGAAATTTAAATAGGAAGGGTTCCTTTCCAGTTGAGCTACTCTGTTGTGCTATCTGTTTGTTGAAAGCGTCGTGCAGTGCAAAAGAAAAGCTGTAACTGTCTGTCTCTCAGAACTCTACATCCGGCCTTATGCATTATCTCACAACACTGTGGAATGTGGAAGTTCTGGAGGAATTGTCGTTGACTTCTGGAGCCGCTGTAGTTATAATTCAGCTAGTAGTGTAATTGTAAGTGTAGTGTACTGTAGACAAAACGTCGCGAGTTTAAATACATTCCATGCTACGTTTTTTAAAACGCAATCCTGCTGTCTACTGAAGTTATCAATCTAATGGAACTTTGAAAATAATTCCCTTTACTTCTCAACCCAAAATAGTCGCATGTGGGAAAAACGGCCAACTACTCTGACATTTTTTTTTCTTTTCAGGTTTAATAGACGGTCAGGCAGTAGACGCATGTCGAAAATTTTGTATTATGTATGGGGAGAGTGCATCATGTCAAAATACGTCAGAAAAGTATTTTCTACATTAGATGTCGTGTGGTAGTGTCGTTTTATTCTTCTTCAAATCTTCAACTTTAACTCAGAACATGTAATCAATAAAGTGCATGTGCATTGTCAGACTGTTATAGATAACATCAGAGAATTCGCATATATCGTTGATGATTAATTTCTTTCTCGTGTCTACTATTGTTTAAACAACACTAAAAGAAAACATACGAAAATTGTGCACTGTATTATAAGAAATGAAATAAAACTACCAATGATAACCTTACGAGGAAAGTCTGTTTTAATAAAGCTGAGTGTCTGTACACAAGCGTGCCTCCTTCGGACCGAATTAGTAAAATCTACTCACTTAGATTTCGATTGGGTCTGTGTTTAATTGGTATGCTGTGTCATATTCAAGAGGTATGCAAATGTAGCATTTCATAAATAAAGTTATGTATTCCTAGAATCCCAAAATTTGCTTGTCAGCAACGGAAAGAGGCATTACCTGTTGTACAGCATTGTAAGTTTATCACCATTGTACTATGAGCCGAAAGTAATTTCTTGCGTTTTCCTTATCGATGTCTGATCTGACTGCTTGTAGCTCTTTCACAGAAGGGATAAAAACGTTGCATTCAGGGAGACTGGAATCACGAACCAGAACCGCCGCTTTTCTTACAGGTCAGCACATTACCACATAGATAGCGCAGAGGTATGTGCCTGGGATTCCTATTACGAGGCTAATAGTGGCTAGAACTCGTAAATCGATATTTAAAGGACAAGATTAGTTGCGATTTTCACGTGCAACGAGTTTCCTGGGCTGAAAACCGTAAATTTACAATCATTTGTTTCACCTCAAGCGATAATATCTCAAGTAATTCAATGGAAATGACAGGAAAGTCAAGTGAACTATGTGCACACGAGGAAATAACTCGTCGATCACAGAGTTGCCAAACATACCTTGCCTTGTTGCCAAATCTCAGTTACAGTATCAGCAGGAAGAAGACGAACAGATGTGTTCCTACAGAGGGCTGGAAAGTGATCATAGCAAGCATCTCAAAGACGCGGCTGGCACAGCCTGGAATACGTAATGCTTCTGATTAGCATTTCTGTAACTAGGTTTAGAGACTGGAGCGTAATTACTAATAATACTCAGAACCGACTGTAAACTAAGCATAGTAAATCAGTAACTCTCATAGTTGTTTTTATATTTCTTTCGTAAGTGTACTCAAAACTAAGAAACTCATTCATGGACGTTTTCGTGCCTGGCCGATAGTCGAGCACAACAAAGAAATGAAAATAAAAATAATGTTTGTGTATGTGTGTGTGAGAAGAGAGAGAGAGAGAGAGAGAGAGAAATAGAGATAAATATAAAAAAGAATGAGAGAGAGAGTAAATAATTGTAAAGAAATTGCATCATGGTATGTAAAGAAATCTTTGATTAAAATGACATGTTCCACATCATTACGAAATGTCATATTCATGATCCATGGAACAAATATTAATCTAATGTAATCTAATCTAATCATATTGCTGCCTAGCCATGAAGAGACATGAATTACCGAAATTTTCGCCAATATCAGTAACCGAATCCAAACTTGAAATTAAAAGACCACAGTTTTTGTAATAAACCGGGACTCCTATGTAGACCCTTTCGTCCCTGTTCACTAACCACGAAAGATTTGTGATATATCTCCATTCAGAAGTCACAAAGTGTGCATGCAGTTAAAGATGAAGTGCGTGATGTAAAGTTCTGTGACAGAGATACGAACCCAACACGTAATCTGTTTGTTAACTAAGTAAAATCAGATGTTTGTATCGGTTTTTATTACCAGCTGCTAGGTGTTTGAATCTAAAATAAGGATACAAATTTTTCTACCTGAGCGACAGTCGAACAGCACACCTACCGTCCTTCTTTATCATCCACGAATATAGCTTAAGTATCGATTGGTTACTCACCAACAGTAAGATGTGCGCGTGTCTGACCAGAAATAACGGCACCTATTGCGAATGTTGGCAACACATGAACAGACATTAAAAATGCATGTTAATTTTCACTAGCAGGCTGATGTGCACGTGATAGGGCTTTAAATGAAATTAAGAATATTTTTGTACTGGATCAGTATTCAGACCCACATAGTTACCTTTGGAGGAGACCTACAGAAGATTGCAGTCTTGGGAAAAGGAAAGAAATGATTGATCTATACTATTCCGAGAGATTCAGATCCTCGAGAGAGGAGATACGAATTCTAATCACAGGCCAGCACCAAATTTTTCAACGTCTGTAGTTCAATCAAGTACAAGTAAAATAAGAGCCCTGTTCCTTTAAATGGCTATCGGTTTACCGAATAAAATAATATTTTCTAATGTAAGTAAGTTACTGGCGACAGTATTTCCGTTTACTATGACTTCTGCCTATGTCATATCCCAACGTAAACCGGCTCTGCCCAGTTGGTAATGAAGGAATGTAATAGGAATCCAAACCACATACATCTGCGCTAGCTATGTGGTAATATGCTGACCTGTAAGAAAAGCGGCAGTTCTGGTTCGTGATTCCAGTCTCGCTGAATGCAACGTTTTTATCCCTTCTGTGAAAGAGCTACAAGCAGTCAGATCAAACATCGATAAGGAAAACGCAAGAAATTACTTTCGGCTCATAGTGCAATGGTGACAAACTTACGATGCTGTACAACAGGTAATACCTCTTTCCGTCGCTGACAAGCAAATTTTATTTATGAAATGCTACATTAACTGCGTATGCCAGCCTTCCAACCGAGCAGATGAAGTGAGCAAAGTGGGTGACGAATGCAAGGTATGTAGCTGCCTGAGTGCCAGATGCGGGTTTTACCTCAGGGTCAGAGTGTGCATGCTATCTGAAGGATGGAGATGATACAGTTGCAGTTCAGATGGATGAAATTATATAGGAATATTATTTGTTTTCAACGAAATTACGTTACAGACTCTACAAACATGTTACAGAAAACTTAATACACCAGAAAATTCGCAGCTGTATGTGCTGTAACTGTCCGTGGCATATTTTTGACATGGTTTTCACATCTTCGGAAATATCATTTTTGACTGTGTTACGATGATTCGAAAATGGGTCTCGGCCCGAAACTAGTCGTCGAGTGAATAAAAAAAAATTTGCAACTCTGGAGTGGTTTTTCGTTATACAGAGAAGTTTTAAAAGTTAATGCGCAATGCGCCGTGCTATGAATCTCCATTGTTAAATGTAATCTAGAGGCGGCATGAGTGTCCTGGAATGTTACCTAATATTCGATGATTATTCACAGTTTCCTCTTTCATATACATATATATATATATATATATATATATATATACACTCCTGGAAATGGAAAAAAGAACACATTGACACCGGTGTGTCAGACCCACCATACTTGCTCCGGACACTGCGAGAGGGCTGTACAAGCAATGATCACACGCACGGCACAGCGGACACACCAGGAACCGCGGTGTTGGCCGTCGAATGGCGCTAGCTGCGCAGCATTTGTGCACCGCCGCCGTCAGTGTCAGCCAGTTTGCCGTGGCATACGGAGCTCCATCGCAGTCTTTAACACTGGTAGCATGCCGCGACAGCGTGGACGTGAACCGTATGTGCAGTTGACGGACTTTGAGCGAGGGCGTAAAGTGGGCATGCGGGAGGCCGGGTTGACGTACCGCCGAATTGCTCAACACGTGGGGCGTGAGGTCTCCACAGTACATCGATGTTGTCGCCAGAAGTCGGCGGAAGGTGCACGTGCCCGTCGACCTGGGACCGGACCGCAGCGACGCACGGATGCACGCCAAGACCGTAGGATCCTACGCAGTGCCGTAGGGGACCGCACCGCCACTTCCCAGCAAATTAGGGACACTGTTGCTCCTGGGGTATCGGCGAGGACCATTAGCAACCGTCTCCATGAAGCTGGGCTACGGTCCCGCACACCGTTAGGCCGTCTTCCGCTCACGCCCCAACATCGTGCAGCCCGCCTCCAGTGGTGTCGCGACAGGCGTGAATGGAGGGACGAATGGAGACGTGTCGTCTTCAGCGATGAGAGTCGCTTCTGCCTTGGTGCCAATGATGGTCGTATGCGTGTTTGGCGCCGTGCAGGTGAGCGCCACAATCAGGACTGCATACGACCGAGGCACACAGGGCCAAAACCCGGCATCATGGTGTGGGGAGCGATCTCCTACACTGGCCGTACACCGCTGGTGATCGTCGAGGGGACACTGAATAGTGCACGGTACATCCAAACCGTCATCGAACCCATCGTTCTACCATTCCTAGACCGGCAAGGGAACTTGCTGTTCCAACAGGACAATGCACGTCCGCATGTATCCCGTGCCACCCAACGTGCTCTAGAAGGTGTAAGTCAACTACCCTGGCCAGCAAGATCTCCGGATCTGTCCCCCATTGAGCATCTTTGGGACTGGATGAAGCGCCGTCTCACGCGGTCTGCACGTCCAGCACGAACGCTGGTCCAACTGAGGCGCCAGGTGGAAATGGCATGGCAAGCCGTTCCACAGGACTACATCCAGCATCTCTACGATCGTCTCCATGGGAGAATAGCAGCCTGCATTGCTGCGAAAGGTGGATATACACTGTACTAGTGCCGACATTGTGCATGCTCTGTTGCCTGTGTCTATGTGCCTGTGGTTCTGTCAGTGTGATCATGTGATGTATCTGACCCCAGGAATGTGTCAATAAAGTTTCCCCTTCCTGGGACAATGAATTCACGGTGTTCTTATTTCAATTTCCAGGAGTGTATATAGTTTTATGTATGTATTGTAATGTTGTAGATGTTGGTATGCTACGTAAACTTGGTTAATAACTTGCTTAATATTGTTTTGAAATTTCAATGAGAGGTTGCATAATAACTGCAATAGTTTTCTCTGTAATCCAGTGTATTATGCATATCTGTAATTAGTTTTAAATTTGAATAGTGGTCATTATTAGAATGTCTGTTTTGAGTTCAGTAGTGTGTTATGTCACAGAAACTATTTAAGGACGAGTCTTCAGAAGGCCTTTGTCGGTGTCTGTCTTTTGGAGCCTTTTGTCGGAGGTCAGTACTGGTGAGTCTGATGAGGAGACTTTGCGGCTGCGCAGCTGCGAGCTATAGACTTTAACACTTCAGTGGCCTTGCAACAACTTTTGTGAGCATAAGTTCCAGGGTCTAATTTTTTACTTGAAGTAGATCGCTTGAATGTGTTTTTTGTAACTGATTTTGCGCGACTATACGAAATTTAATTCTATGTATGGTATATGAAGCAGTTATGAACTATAATTGATTGTTACAGTTGATATTTGTATTCTTTTGTTGAGGACTTGTACTTTAGCGCAGTGGTTATTCAGCAGAACGAACTTCTATTCTTGTCATAACTGATAGTGAGATACTTTACTTTCTAACTCTGAATCTATTCTGTTAATTATCGTGACTTACTGTGTCGATTAAAGAACTATGCTCGTTAGTGTTTCTCTAATTGATGCTCTGCTCAAACTACATAATTAAATATTGTTTAATTGTTTTTATTTTGAATCTGCAATTCATGTGAACCACAATTCACACATCTGTGAATAGTACATTGTAGACATTTATTTGGTTTAAACCCTAACAATCTGGCTTCATCAGCATCACTAATCTTACAGGACTTATCCAGTCATTTTTCGCTAACATTTTTATTTACTAAAAGTTGTTTAGGAATTATTTCTATGTTACACGATCTGGTTTTAAATCTACGGAGCACCACCAGCCCCTCAAATATCACGAGTCACGCCAACAAAATAGGCTGTGCGTTACTCACACCGATAGCAGCATATAAAACTGAACTGCCGGTGCACTCGTAAGGGGATGTCCTACGTGCTTTACTTTCGTTCCTTCATCTTGCCGTGGCGCTCTGCACACGAAGAGACAAGCAGTCAGTCTTCAGTGGTGCAGTGCTGTTGACTTCTAGTGTGCACGATTAGCAGTTAATATTTTGCAGTAAAATATCGAGTTGTTGCACTCACAAAAGTAAGTCGTCCCAGATATGTACCTGCCGCCGATGCACGATTTTTTCGAGTCCAGATCTATGTCGTAAGTGCTTGCACCACAAATCCAGCAAGCATAGTGGCCAAGCAATGCAACACGACGAGCAGCAGATATATGTTTCACACGAGACGCTCACACTACTTAATTAAATATTGTTTAATTGTTTGTTAAGATACCGTAATGTGTTAACTGCTCACTGCTTACACGTCTATGTTTCATTTAAGCAGCCGAAAACGTTTTTGTTTTGTAGTTACATGCGTGAGGGGAGGAACCGATACGTTAGGAAAAGTTCATGTTAATTAGTTATGGACAATATCCCTGTCAAGATGATTTGTAATAACATGTGTTTGTATTAACTTGAAGCTAATTAGTTACTTCCTTTCATGTAATTATCCAGAGTCGTGTTGTTAAATAAAAAATAATTGTTGGTAGTATAAAAGTTTGTGCAGCAATATAAATGTGACGTAAAAGAAGAGACAAAGGAAATGCCTTCAGCCTATAGATAAGTGATTATTTAGTTTCTTTAATTTTAGTTTCAGGAAATAGTAGAAAAACAAAATTGTGTTTTCATGCTTCATTCTTTCATTAAAGCCAAAAAATTAAATTTCAGGAAAATTCTTGTTAATGATTTTAAAGGAATATATAGAAAAAGCTCTCAGCTTTTGTCCACTCAGGACTATCGATCATGTTCTTTAGCAAATAGTATGTTTTTTTCAGGTGGAAAAATCAAAAGATAAAGTTATGCTATTCCTGGTCCTACTGCTGAAGACATGCACTGTGGTTTATTGGATGTTTAGAAGTCATTGCAGCAACGCCTAAGACAAGAACTGCAGTGTATGTCAAAAGTGGTTAGGAAAAAGACCCATTTAAGTAGCTACTAAACTCTTCGAAATAATACGATTGCCATAATAATAATCCAAACAATTTTAGATCACGGTTAGAGATTATATAAATCTAAAATTACTAAAATCTTTGTCATAGATGACGTATTTCAATGTCTAGCATTACATAAATGTAACTAGCCCATTCAAGTGCAAAAGCAGGGCACTTCACTCAAGAACTAAACTTCATTCTAAGGTAAATAATTTGTTTCGTGCAAGCTCTGATTTCTATTATTACCATGGTCTTTACTTCCTGTATACGCGAGGGTCAATAAAATGTTTTCGCATTCGGAGAAGAAAGTTAGTGATTGAAACGTCGTGAAAAAATCTTGCTGCAACGAAAAATGCCTTTGTTTTAACGATTTCCACACTAACTCGTTTATCATAATCTGTGACACTTTCTCTATTTCTCGATAGTGTGAAGCGAGGTGCCCTTCTTTGAACTTTTTCGTCGTCATCCGACGGTTCTGTCTGGTATGGAGCCCATAGTACGCAGCAGTACTCCAGAAGACTTGGGACAACCGTGCTTTAGCAGATTTGTTTCACTTTCAAAGTGTTCTGCCAAATAAAGCCATCTTTCGTTCGCAGACTCCATATCATTTTCTATGCGATGGCTCGTCTTTAAGTTGTTTGTAATAGTGATCCCTAGGTATTTAGTTGAATCTACAACTTATAAATCTATGTTATTAATCGTGTAACAAAAATCGAATGCTGTTTTTATTATTCTCGTGGAGAATCCCACACATTTTTTTAAATTTCCGGTTAAATGCTACTTTATGCAACACACAGATACACTGTCTAAATCATTTTGCTATTCCTTTGGACCTACTGATGAAACTACAAGACTGTAAACGACAGACTAATCTACAAACAATCTAACTAGGTTTCCTAAATAGGGTATACAAATGAAGAACAATAGATGTCCTAGGGCACTTCCTTGAAGAACCTAGGTTATCACTTCAGTGTCATTAGATGACTTCCTGTCAATTACTACGAACTGTGAACTTTCTGAGAGAAAATTAAGAATCCAGTCTCACAGTATTACTTGTGAGGGATGGTGCCAGAAGCCTTCTGAAAATCTATAAACATGGAATCAACATGAATCCCCTGTCGACTGAATTCGTGTGAGTAAAAAGTTCGTAGGATGAAAAAATATTCTAATTCCGTGCTTGTTACGTATCAATAGATCGTTTTCTTCGAAGTATGCCGTAATTTTAGAACACAATATATCTCCCAGAATCCTACTACATATCGATGTCGTGCCTCCCCAATTACATTATAATAGTGGGGCGGGACGAGTGATCTTGGCTTTCAAAAAGCAAATGTTCAATACGAACAGGCGAGATGTCCACAGAGTCAACTTTAACGCCGTTTCTAATTCTTTACTGTTCTACACTGGTGAGTGGATTAAATCAAGTCAAAGTACTTCACATACACCAACTCTGGATGGTGCTCCAATTCTGCATCTGGTACTGAAACCACCCCACTCTGGCTCCATTATCAGTTTTCACTCTGGGTCTCTAAAAGGCTATCGGGAGGGCTGCCCATAGTTAACATCCATGAGACAGAGATGCCATTCATGTGGTATGTCGAGAGTACCAACGGATGTGCTGTCCCCACAGTGCCTCATACCCTGACGTCGGCCTCCCACTGCCCCCTCCCCCTTTCAGCTTATGCTGCAATAGTTGACACTATATTGGCTGTGTTCTGGACTGCGTACCTAATACAGGGGGTGGGGCTTTGTATCTAGCAGAGCTACCGATAGTAACCAGCAGGAAGAGACCCCCATCCTGCTGAAGTTGCTCTTTCGCCAGGAGGCAACTAAGGGTGGAACATGGTTTATGTTAGCCATCAACCATGTAGTGATCGACATACCTTCTGGGCCCCTCCTTTACTGTGTCCTGTAAATGCTAACCACAGAGCAGCATCAGCAGTGGCTTGTGACTACCACGAAGCTCTTGCGTTCCTCATACGGTTCTCTTCTATGTCAACCTGTTTCAGGAACAGTTGGTGGTGTTCTGTCAACCCAGCAACATAACATAAATTAGAAGAAAACACAGTTGATAAGAAGACTAACAGGGTGAGCAACAGTGCCATAACATACTGTAGTCGAAACTTATTCGACATTGTAAAAGACTCTCAAGAGCAGTTTAATAGAATGGAGAGTGTGTAGAAAAGAGCTTATAAGATGAAGATCAACAAAAGTATAAGAGGGGTAATGGAGAGTAGCTGAATTAAATCACACCTACTAGCACATCTCAGGCTAGCAACAATAATAACACGAAACAAAACACAAACACGGCTGTGGCGAATAACAACAAAGCACACAAAGCCGCAGCTGTGCCCACACAACACAAGACTGGTTTCCCCCCAGTCGTTATACAAAACTATGGGAACCTTAGTGCGCTTAACACTGCATTCGCGGAAAGGCACATTAACAGCACACTACACGCAAAGTACTCGGGGGATAGGGCCTCACTGTACGTTGCCACAGACAACGAATATAAAGATCTTCTGACCTTCCTCAAAGATCGAAAGATCGAACACTATACGTACAGAACGCTGGACGAGAGAACCCAGCAGTACGTGATCAAGGGAGTGGATCCCAGTACCCCCAACGAGACAGTACAGGCGGAACTCTGTTATCTGGGATTCGAGTGAAAAAGTGCCTCCCGGATGACGGTGTTCCACACACACGCATCGCTTACACACTACACGGTTGAGTTAGCCGACACGGCTGATTCCCGCGCCATCCTGCAGATAAAGAGCTTTCTGCGGATGGACGTACGTGTAGAACTTTACGAACCACCCAACGTCGCCCAACAATGCAACAACCACCAGCGCTTCGGCCACTCGGGCCTTCGCTGCGACCTGGCAACTCGCTGCCGCGGATGCGCTGGCAGTCACAGATCCAACACCTGCACACAAACACAGCCACACCAGCGACGCTGTGCCAACTGCGGTGGGCCCCATGCGGCCAACTTCAGGCATTGCATTGCATACAAACAGGCACTGGAGCGTAAGCAAGACAAGAACAGGGCACAGTACGACATTCCATGCCCAAGGCCAGCGCCGAACCCAGTAAGGAACGGCGTAACATTTGCCACGGTTGCACGCCCTGGCGGAACGGCACAGGCCGCGGAACCTCAGCGCCTTTCACACACACGCGGAACAACCGCTCCAACAGCTACACAACAGCCACAGACAACACCAGAAAACCAACAAGCATCGGTGCCAACACCTATGCCCCCAAACAACACGACCCCACTCCCGGAAGTCAGAACCCAAAGCCCAGAGCAGGAATAGACGTACACGTAAACACAGGGCAGGGAACACCATATCACCACAACAGGCCACCCAGCAACAACAGACCAATAACACGCAGGAAAACAGTCAACAAGACATCGAGACTGTAACCCACACTACCATCCCCCTCACCACATAAGTAACACAGGCGCCACAACCTCTGCCACAAAACATAAACAGAAATGCCACTCCTAACAACACACCATTACCAGCACAAGCGGCCGCTAACTCTACAACAGCACCTCAGGCTGCCACACCCAACACATCACCTGGGGGAATATTGGAAACACTATTCCCTCGACACGCGGCCGTTCAAATCCTTACCAAGGTGTTGACGGCCGTCACTACACTCATCACTCAGCTCATGAGTGCCGAACCCGGGCAATACTGGGCTGTCATACACACTGCCATCACAAGACTCTTTCACACTCTTACATGAATAACATACCACACCCGGCCCGTAACGCAACCCGCACACACTATCACAGATCCTGTTCTGGAATGCAGACTCGATCCACAACAAAAGGGCAGAATTTGCCGCGTTCATGGAGCGCAAGGGAATCCTTGTCGCGCTACTGAGCGAGACTAAGCTTAAACCGCAGAAACAATTAAACTTTCCTGGCTACTGCGTCTATCGTACCGACCGACCGGGCGACTGCAATCGTCATACACAAAGATATTGAGCACACAAACATAGAGCTACCTCAACTGGAAGAAATCGAGGCTACGGCTGTCAGAGTCAAGTTCAACGGAGCGTACACCACACTGATATTGGTATACAACAATGCTGCAGGCATTTCAACACGCGATATCAGCACACTAGTCAACATCTCACCGCGAGTAATAGTCGCTGGAGATCTGAACGCAAAACACCCAGAATGGAATTCACGCATACGAAATCCCAACGGCAAAAAACTGTATGAACATTCACTAGGCAGAAACTACATTGTACTAGCACCGACTGAACCGACGTACATTTCCTATCAGAGGTGACACAGGCCAGACGTGATAGACATGGCCCTCATCAAGGGCATTACATCGACACTCAACGTTGCCGTTGAAAACGATCTGCTCTCAAACCACCAACCTGTAATACTATACATTGAGGAAACACTGCAGCACATGCAACAACGCAGGATGCTGGACTACGGGCGTGCGAATTGGACATTGTTCAAGGAAACGCTCGATAGCCACATCCCACCCATACACGAAATTAACGAAACAGCACAAATTGACGAGGCAGTAGAAATCCTCACTAACGCCGTCCAGGACGCAATGGCGGGCACCATACCTGATCGCACCTCACAACAACACAGTGCAGCCCTGCCCCAGGAAATCCTGGGCCTAATCTCAATGAGGAATCGCCTCAGGAGACAATGGCAGCGCACCAGGCGTCAGTACTTCAAACGGCACATTAACCGGGTACAGGGCATCATGCACGACAAAATACAAACACATAGAACACAACAGTGGAACCAAAAACTAGAAGGGCTGGACACCGCACGACCTGGCGTGTGGCAACTAGCCCGACACTTCACCAGGGAGAAAATGTGCACCCCAACGCTTCAAGGGCCTGACGGACCTGCATACTCAGCGGAAGAGAAAGCAGAACTAATGGCCCGCACACTCGCAGCGTCATTCACACCGAACCTGGTACCATCAGATCCAGTGTTCACACTTGCTACTGACCAGGAGGTTACACGCATTTTAGCCCAACCATGCTAGCACAGCCGAAGTCTCCTGGGCTATAATGCATTCCGCTGCTAGGAAAGCCACTGGTCATGATGGCATTCAAAACCGTGTCCTCCAGGAGTTCACGGATAAAGCCACTGAATACCTAACACACATAACGAATGCCATACTAAAACACCAACACTTCCCCGCCTTTTGGAGGACGACCAAGGTCCTGATGTTCAGGAAGCCGGGGAAAGACCAAAGCCCCCCACAAAATTACCGACCCAACAACCTTCTGAGCTCGCTCAGTAAGATTGTTGAGAAGATAATTCTCAAACGCATCACTAGGCACTGCATAACGAATGACATCCTGAGACCGGAGCAATTCGGCTTCAGGAATCACCACTCCACAACACAACAACTCTTACGGGTCGTTGAACATATAACACATGGCTTCAACACAAACAAAGCAACAGGGGCGGTGTTCCGGGACATTAAAAAGGCTTTCGACCGTCTATGGCACAACGGCCTCATTCACAAACTCAGCGACGCGGGATTCCCCGACGGGCTGGTGCGTCTAATACACCCATACCTCACAGACAGGAGTTTCAACACTGACGTGCAGGGAAAACAATCAACACGACACGGTATACACGCGGGTGTACCCCAGGGAATCATCCTAGGGCCCCTACTGTTCAACCTCTACATAAACGATCTCCCAACCACACTCAACACAACGATGGCAATCTACGCGGATGACACTGCCATCCTCTCGCAAGATTTGAAACCATCAAACATTACGTCACGCTTACAGACTGCACTCAGAGTGGCTGAGCCTTGGTTGGAGAAACGACGTGTTAGAGTAAACGTCGACAAGTGCGAAGCCGTTCTGTTCACTAGAAGACCGAAACAACTGCGCACACACCGATACTGCAGACCAATAACTCTACATGCACGCCCAATACGTTTCCGTGAGAAAGTCAAATACCTCGGTGTCTGGTTGGACCGGAAATTACTCGGAGGGGACCACATACAACACATGACCAACCGAGCAAGCGCGAGGCTCAAACAGCTCTACCCGATGCTCAACAGGCGTAGCACACTGAACAGAAGGGTGTCGAGGTCCATGTACATGACACTTACTCGACCCCTGATGACGTACGCAGCTCCTGTCTGGGATACGCTGCGCCCACACGCCTGCGCCGTCTGCAGCTCATACAAAACAAAGTACTCAAAATCATAAGCAATGCTCCACGATACACACGCATCGCGGACCTTCACCAGGAATACCGACTTGAGACTCTCACGGAGGTAATCCTCAAACTCACCACAAGACTATACAGAAACTCCAGACATTCGCAGAACCCGTTTATTCTGAATCTGGGGAACTACGACCACAACCATAGGTGGAAACACAAAAGACCAAAAGACATACTTGTAAGGACCTAACATCTATGGCCAAGCACACGCAAATACAACGATACAGGTGAGCCCCTGTTAATCAGACGCCATTACTGGATATCCAGCTGGAACACACTGCCGAATAACTGGCACCACGCGGGGAAGCCGTAGCGTACACTGCATGCAGACAAGCTCCCCCCCCCTCCTCCCCCCCCCCCCCCCACACACAGTGAGATGATCTATGACCGATCTCCCACTACTTTATAACGATCTTGACTGTTCCAGGAATGCAGCGGCTGTAGCAACTGGGATACATCCCCATCGCTTGCCACGGTAATGATGCATGATACCCATACTAAAAAATCCAACCTTGCATGAACTATCGCAGCTAGTAAGCCACTACTGCTCTTACTACACATCTCACTGTCGCAGAGGTTTTTTTTCCCACGGCACGAGCCTTGGCACTTTTTTCCCTCTGCTCTTCAAATTTCTACCCTCATTCGCGTTTTGTCCACTATCTATCACCTGATGGACCGTGTTAATGCGTAGTCTTACCCAGACGCACGGATAACATCACAGCCCAGCATCCATGTGATCCACTTACTAGATAACTAACATGTTGACGGAGGTGACAGTAGAACTTTTGGTCTGGTCACCACGTTGGTGCGGGCGTGGAGGGGCTAATCTCTATTTTTTTTAGGCACTGCTGATATAATTAGATTGGGAGACGTGATGCTCAAAGTACCCGATGACTTTGTTAGTTCCCACAATGTTGGTAAAGTCTTGAATTATTATTAAACACTGTCTGCTTATGTTTAAGAATAACTTCACAAGGGGAAGGCTTTCATTCCGTAATGTATTGATCTGTAGGTATAAATGATCATTTAAATGAACTTTAACGATCAAGTTTCCTATCAGCAAGTCCTGATTTAAGTAACATGTAAACACACCGTCTTATAGACAGAGGTACGTGCAATGACCATACGTAGCTCAGTCTACAACTTTGCCACATAAAGCCTGAAATTACGAGTATAATGTGCTAGAACAAAAATTGAATGGAGCCTGAGATATGGAGTCTGAAAGCAACTTTTATGACAAAATACGTTTGCTGAAAACATATGACCTTAGCAGAAAATCTACTACAGTTTAATTGCAAATTGCAATAATGTATGACATGGAATTGTTACGGTTCAACTATCAGTTTAACAATGTCAAGAAAATATCGATGAAGTAAGAGAGATTGTATTCAAGTTAATGATTACTTCAACTCGAGACACAGCTCATGGCATAAGAAAAAACAGAGTTATTCATAAATGAACCACTTGGCATTCTATGTCAACATGTTACAAATAATTTCCTTACAAATTCTTCAAGAATAGTTAGGTGAATGAGAATATCATCTACTTAGCTCACGTATGATTGAGTTGTACTATTGAGAAATCGATTTCTGTCCCACATGAATCGAGACTGGGTATCTCACAGTATAAACCATGTTCGATTCTGCCATCCGTAACTGTTTTCTGCAAACCTAAAGTCGTTGCATTGAATTAAAGCGCTAAGATATGTATTCCTAGCACTTACCTCATACTGACTTATAGCTCATACCAAGAGTATGCAGAAAGCACTGTCATGGCGAGTTTACACATCAGTCGTCCCCACCAAAAACTTGTCAGGACAGGCCAGCACACTCTGAGACATTCATCCAATGTGCAAGAAGAAGTTCAAGCAAATCTCGCTCGTCTGCCTTGGTCCTATTTAAATGCTGTCCATGCCTTTCTGGCACATGAACATGCTGAGCCCTCAGTCTCCAAGATTCTGCTCATCAAAGAACGTGGCCCAGACTTCTTTTTATGACTGTCCAAAGATTGTACTCACTTCAGACATCGATTAATGGGCAAAGATTATGTTTACAATATGCTAGCAAGTTAGAAAATAGCAAAGCTGATTGTTGTCGTGTGATGAGAAACTTTCAAGTTTTTTTTATTTGGGCAGCATAATAACTGACTATTGCCAAAATACAGAAGATATAAAACGAAGTCTGACAACAGCAAGGAAAGTATTTTTGAAAAGGAGCAATTTGTTAGCATCGAATACAAATTTAAATGTTAGGAAGTCTTTGTAGTCTGTTCCTGCTTTCTTCAACATCTTAAACATTTTGCCCTAGTGATATTATCAAAGCCTTTTTCTATGTCTCTGCAAACTATGAAAGTAGTTAGATTCCTTTTCACTCGTTTATCTATAGCTAATTTTAGAGCTAGTATTGCTTCTCTGGTTCCTCTGTTTTTTCAGAATCCAAATATCTCCTGAGAGTGTAGCTTTACTTACTGATTCAAGCGGTTTATGCCAGTAGAGGTTATTATTCTAGATGCAAAAACAACTTGACTCAGGGTCCTATAGTTTCAAATTTTATGAAATTTCTCATCTTAGGGATTTAGAGAACTGTTATTCAAGGAAGCGATTGCAGTATTGCTGACACCATCAGATACTTTGCAAAGGTATCATGAAAGTGAGAATATAAGAGCGACTGGGTAGTGAGCAGAGTCATATAGACAGTAATTTACTCTTGCCCAGTATGCCAATGGAGTAGAACAGAAGAACGCTAATGCACGACGTTTCATCCAGCACACAGTATACAGTGGCCAGTGGAACATATGTTGGGCAAATTTTCGGTGCATATTGTAACAGTGAGTGCAGAAAGTACAGAATATTTACAGATGAAAATTCATCTTCCTTTTCTTGAACGTTAAACAGGCCTGTCAATAATAAATGTCAAGTTTTGTTTTTAAAGGCTTGAACTATGGAGACCAACTGTGAACGAACGTCAGTATCTGTTTAATGCATCCAAAAGTAGGGAGGTGCGTATGCTCTGCAGCAGGGTCAAGCTAGATAGACAACTCGCACTACATAATTTATTATCCCTCTTTGTCATCCTGAACAAAAGAATAATTTGTTACTCCCTTGTGAGTCACAATGGATACAGCAGAGCTTGACAAGATGGCGGCCTTTGGTTATCCAATATGGTGGACTTAGCCCTTTTGTCCTCAAGGTCAAAGGGTCACTGGAGAATCCGAGAGAGCAGAACTATCTCCATTGTCTTTCACAGTCCTTGGCACAGACAATGGATTCCCCTATCCCCAGCACATTACTGTTAAAGAAAAATGATTTCCTCCTCCTTTCCCCTTACCTCCTGGATCAACAAAAGATGCCCCCATCGCCTTGGGCTCTCAGACCATTTGCGTGTAGGACTCTTTCACATCAGTAAAGATTAGGTTATATGTTTAAAAACATCTACATCTAAATTTATACTCCGCAAGCCACCCAACGGCGTGTGGTGTAGGGCACTTTACGTGCCACTGTCATTACCTCCCTTTCCTGCTCTAGTCGCGTATGGTTCACAGGAAGAACGACTGCCGGAAAGCCTCCGTGCACGCTCGAATCTCTCTAATTTTACATTCGTGATCTCCTCGGGAGGTATAAGTAGGGGGAAGCAATATATTCGATACCTCATCCCGAAACGCACCCTCTCGAAACCTGGACAGCAAGCTACACCACGATGCAGAACGCCTCTCTTGCAGAGTCTGTACTTGAGTTTGCTAAACATCTCCGTTATGCTATAACGCTTACCAAATAACCCGCGACGAAACGCGCCGCTCTTCTTTGGATCTTCTCTATCTCCTCTGTCAACCCGACCTGGTACGGATCCCACACTGATGAGCAATACTCAAGTATAGGTCGAACGAGTGTTTTGTAAGCCACCTTCTTCGTTTGTAACGCTGGAAATGCATATCCTCCTATTTCCATCTATTGTACTATAAATTTGTTTTCCTTATTTTTGTTACCTGAATATATAACATTTCTGTGTCTTCGTATATTGTAATTGTTTTACTATTTGTGTATATATATTTATGCATTTATGTCGATGTATAATTGGTTTGTTTCGTAAATATTATTTGTATTTTTACGCTGGGTCTTGCCTAGGGAAAACTGCTATCGAACGATTACATCGATAGGTCGTGTGAAGACTCAAAGTGTGTAGGATCTTTGGTAGTGTTAACTCTGCCGCGTGGAGCGCGGGCAGAGCTGAGAGAGTCTGGCTGGAGTAGCGAGTGGAGCAGGTGTGTTGTGTGACGCTCCCGCGAGTTGCCGCGCTTTCGGGGTTTGGCAGCATGTAATTGCGCTAGACTCGCGATGATAATTTCTGACATGGTGTCGCGGACGGGAAGCATTAGCTGGCGCACATCAAGAGCCCGTTTCGTCTGGTGACCGTGTCGAGAAGAAGGCGCGCCAACATCCAGCTTCTGCAACAGCGACGGCCGACAATGAGTGACTGTCGCCACCTACTCGATCGACGGCTTCAAACCTTCAATCAACCAACAAGGAAGGCTAAAAGCACGTAAAGTTTCAGAACTGTATGGCAGACCTCAGCTTTTCAAATTGTTCCATTTGCCTCGCAAAATTACAGCAACTTAGCATGAACCTTTGTTGCTCATTGTCCCAATTGCATTGCCAAGCAGGGTCCCTTCCTCTTCCGAAATGAACCCGAGTGTCGTTGAAATTCAAAAGCCAGCATAATTCCATTTCACTACTTTAATTTCAAAGTTCAATTTAAGTATTCATAGCTGGCTACAATAGTTAGATTACACAAGCACAAATTAAGAGTGCGAGTTTTGTTACCGTAATTTAGCTTACCTGTGACTGCAGCTCAGCTTGGTACGTACTAAATTTTACTATTGTTAATTGTTCAGAATCGTTTAATTCAAGTTCAAAGTTAAATCTCTTCTTTCTAAATTGCGTAGATTCAAGTAGCTTTAGAAATGATTGTTGAGGTAGTCCAAGACTAACTGTATTTCGATGTGCTTCAGAAAGAAAGCTCACTATTAACTTCAGTCACTAAATTAACTTTCGATTTTCCGGTTTCATTAATTCTTTTGCTAAATTAAGTGTAGCGAAATTTATTACTTCTGACAAACTTTCAGTTTTCACACTGCTCGTGTCAACCTTCAGTTGCCACGCTTCTAGTGCTAATTATATGTGTAATAACCTTTCTTTTTCAGTTATTATAGTAATTGTCCATAGGACTGGCGACCGTAATTTCCCCCAAATCTCAAATATCTAATTACCGCTAGTTGATTGTTAACGTAACGGCCGCACATTTACTTTCTTTATTAACTTTATCCCTATTTCAAAATTAGTTTCCACCAGTTTCACTTGCATTTTTCCTTTCATTTAGATGTAACCCTTTCCTCCCTCTTTACCGACAGGTTAACTTCGGTGACGATTGCTTTTCCAAAATTCCCATTAGGTACACGCGGTTTCATTTTTCACTGTCATTAAGGTCGATAAGTGAGGGGGAGGTTACACGTTGATGGACTATATTTTCTAAGGAGTCTCCCAATGAATTTCAACCTGGCACCCGCCTTACCAACAATTAATTTTATATGATCATTCCACCTCAAATCGTTCCGCATGCATATTCCCAGATATTTTACAGAAGTAACTGCTACCAGTGTTTGTTCCGCTATCATACAATCATACAATAAAGGATCCTTCATTCTATGTATTCGCAATACATTACCTTTGTCTATGTTAAGGGTCAGTTGCCACTCCCTGCACCAAGTGCCTATCCGCTGCAGATCTTCCTGCATTTCGCTGCAATTTTCTAATGCTGCAACTTCTCTGTATACTACAGCATCATCCGCGAAAAGCTGCATGCAACTTCCGACACTATCTACTAGCTCATTTATATACACTCCTGGAAATTGAAATAAGAACACCGTGAATTCATTGTCCCAGGAAGGGGAAACTTTATTGACACATTCCTGGGGTCAGATACATCACATGATCACACTGACAGAACCACAGGCACATAGACACAGGCAACAGAGCATGCACAATGTCGGCACTAGTACAGTGTATATCCACCTTTCGCAGCAATGCAGGCTGCTATTCTCCCATGGAGACGATCGTAGAGATGCTGGATGTAGTCCTGTGGAACGGCTTGCCATGCCATTTCCACCTGGCGCCTCAGTTGGACCAGCGTTCGTGCTGGACGTGCAGACCGCGTGAGACGACGCTTCATCCAGTACCAAACATGCTCAATGGGGGACAGATACGGAGATCTTGCTGGCCAGGGTAGTTGACTTACACCTTCTAGAGCACGTTGGGTGGCACGGGATACATGCGGACGTGCATTGTCCTGTTGGAACAGCAAGTTCCCTTGCCGGTCTAGGAATGGTAGAACGATGGGTTCGATGACGGTTTGGATGTACCGTGCACTATTCAGTGTCCCCTCGACGATCACCAGTGGTGTACGGCCAGTGTAGGAGATCGCTCCCCACACCATGATGCCGGGTGTTGGCCCTGTGTGCCTCGGTCGTATGCAGTCCTGATTGTGGCGCTCACCTGCACGGCGCCAAACACGCATACGACCATCATTGGCACCAAGGCAGAAGCGACTCTCATCGCTGAAGACGACACGTCTCCATTCGTCCCTCCATTCACGAGTGTCGCGACACCACTGGAGGCGGCCTGCACGATGTTGGGGCGTGAGCGGAAGACGGCCTAACGGTGTGCGGGACCGTAGCCCAGCTTCATGGAGACGGTTGCGAATGGTCCTCGCCGATACCCCAGGAGCAACAGTGTCCCTAATTTGCTGGGAAGTGGCGGTGCGGTCCCCTACGGCACTGCGTAGGATCCTACGGTCTTGGCGTGCATCCGTGCGTCGCTGCGGTCCGGTCCCAGGTCGACGGGCACGTGCACCTTCCGCCGACCACTGGCGACAACATCGATGTACTGTGGAGACCTCACGCCCCACGTGTTGAGCAATTCGGCGGTACGTCCACCCGGCCTCCCGCATGCCCACTATACGTCCTCGCTCAAAGTCCGTCAACTGCACATACGGTTCACGTCCACGCTGTCGCGGCATGCTACCAGTGTTAAAGACTGCGATGGAGCTCCGTATGCCACGGCAAACTGGCTGACACTGACGGCGGCGGTGCACAAATGCTGCGCAGCTAGCGCCATTCGACGGCCAACACCGCGGTTCCTGGTGTGTCCGCTGTGCCGTGCGTGTGATCATTGCTTGTACAGCCCTCTCGCAGTGTCCGGAGCAAGTATGGTGGGTCTGACACACCGGTGTCAATGTGTTCTTTTTTCCATTTCCAGGAGTGTATATTGTGAAAAGCAATGGTCCCATAACACTCCCCTGTGGCACGCCAGAGGTTACTTTAACGTCTGTAGACGTCTCTCCATTGAGAACGACATGCTGTGTTCTGTTTGCTAAAAACTCTTCAATCCAGCCACACAGCTGGTCTGATATTCCGTAGGCTCTTACTTTGTTTATCAGGCGACAGTGCGGAACTGTATCGAACGCCTTCCGGAAGTAAAGGAAAATGGCATCTACCTGGGAACCTGTGTCTAATATTTTCTGGGTCTCATGAACAAAGAAAGCGAGTTGGGTCTCACACGATCGCTGTTTCCGGATTCCATGTTGATTCCTATAGAGTAGATTCTGGGTTTCCAGAAATGACATGATACACGAGCAAAAAACATGTTCTAAAATTCTACAGCAGATCGATGCCAGAGATACAGGTCTATAGTTTTGCGCATCTGCTAGACGACCCCTCTTGAAGACTGGGACTACCTGTGCTCTTCTCCAATCATCTGGAACCTTCCGTTCCTCCAGAGACTTGCGGTACACCGCTGTTGTAAGGGGGGCAAGTTATTTCGCGTACTCTTTGTAGAATCGAATTGGTATCCCGTCAGGTCCAGTGGACTTTCCTCTGTTGAGTGATTGCAGTTGCTTTTCTATTTCTTGGACACTTATTTCGATGTCAGCCATTTTTTCGTTTGTTCGAGGATTTAGAGAAGGAACTGCAGTGCGGTCTTCCTCTGTGAAACAGCTTTGGAAAAAGGTGTTTAGTATTTCAGCTTTACTTCCTAGGATTCTCTGTCAAGTCGGTACATAGAATTTTACTTTCGAATTCACTGAACGCTTCACGCATAGCCCTCCTTACGCTAACTTTGATGTCTTTTAGCTTCTGTTTGTCTGAGAGGTTTTGGCTGCATTTAAACTTGCAGTGAAGCTCTCTTTGCTTTCGCAGTAATTTCCTAACTTTGTTGTTGAACCACGGTGGGTTTTTACCGTCCCTTACAGTTTTACTCGGCACGTACCTGTCTAAAACGCATTTTACGATTACCTTGAACTTTTTCCATAAACACTCAACATTGTCAGTGTAGGAACAGAAATTTTCGTTTTGATTGTTAGATAGTCTGCAATCTGCCTTCTATTACTCTTGCTAAACAGATAAATATTCCTCCCTTCTTTATATTCCTATTTACTTCCATATTCAGTGATGCTGCAACGGCCTTATGATCACTGATTCCCTGTTCTGCGCTTACAGAGTCGAAAAGTTCGGGTCTGTTTGTTAGGTCCAAGATGTTATCTCCACGTGTAGGTTCTCTGTTTATTTGCTCGAGGTAATTTTCGGATAGTGCACTGAGTATAATGTCACTCGATGCTCTGTCCCTACCACCCGTCCTAAACATCTGAGTGTCTGTCTATATCTGGTAAATTGAAATCTCCACCTAAGACTATAACATTCTGAGAAAATTTATGTGAAATGTATTCCAGATTTTCTCTCAGCTGTTCTGCCACTAATGCTGCTGAGTCGGGAGGTCGGTAAAAGGAGCCAATTATTAACCTAGCTCGGTTATTGAGTGTAACCTCCACCCATAATAATTCACAGGAACTATCCACTTCTACTTCACTACAGAATAAACTACTGCAATCTATCCTTTCTAAACGCCGTCTGTGCCTTTGTAAAAATTTGGGCAGAATTTATCTCTGGCTTCAGCCAGCTTTCCGTACCTATAACGATTTCAGCTTCAGTGCTTTCTATCAGCGCTTGAAGTTCCGGTACTTTACCATCGCAGCTTCGACAGTTTACAAATACAATCCCGATTACTGCTTGGTCCCCGCATGTCCTGACTTTGCCCCACACCCTTTGAGGCTGTTGCCTTTTCTGTACTTGCCCGAGATCATCTAACCTAAAAAACCGCCCAGTCCACGCCACACAACCCCTGCTATCCGTGTAGCCGCCTTCTGTGTGTAGTGGACTCCTGACCTATCCAGCGGAACCCGAAAACTCACCACCCTATGGCGCAAGTCGAGGAATCTGCAGCCCACACGGTCGCAGAACCGTCTCAGCCTCTGATTCAGACCCTCCACTCGGCTCTGTACCAAATATCCGCAGTCAGTCCTGTCGACGATGCTGCAGATGGTGAGCTCTGCTTTCATCCCAATAGCGATACTGGCAGTCTTCACCAAATCAGATAGCCGCCGGAAGCCAGAGAGGATTTTCTCTAATCCATAGCGACACACATCATTGGTGCCGACATGAGCGACCACCTGCAGATGGGTGCACCCTGTACCCTTCATGGAATCCGGAAGGACCCTTTCCACATCTGGAATGACTCCCCCTGGTATGCACACGGAGTGCACATTGGTTTTCTTCCTTTCTCTTGCTACCATATCTCTAAGGGGCCCCAGTACGCGCCTGACGTTGGAGCTCCCAACTACCAGTAAGCCCACCCTCTGCGACCGCCCTGATTTTGCAGACTGAGGGGCAACCTCTGGAACAGGACAAGCTGCCATGTCCGGCTGAAGATCAGTATCAGCCGGAGACAGAGCCTGAAACCGGTTCGTCAGACAAACTGGAGAGGCCTTCCGTTCAGCCCTCCGGAATGTCTCTCGCCCCCTGCTACACCTCGAGACGACCTCCCACTCTACCACGGGTGAGGGGTCAGCCTCCATGTGGGCAGTATCCCGGACAGCCACAGCCGTACTCCGATCGGGGGATGCGTGGGACGAGCTGGCCATCCCCGACAAACCCCCATCCGGACCCCCACAGTGATGCCCAATGGCAACAGCCTCAAGCTGTGTGACCGAAGCCTACACTGCCTGAAGCTGGGAGCGAAGGCATGCCAACTCAGCGCGCATCCGAACAGAGCAGTCGCAGTGTAATGGAGTGCAACTGAGCTACACTACCACTGCCAGCTGATATTGGCGCTGGGAAGTTCAGGATTCAAGTTCTGTCATGTTTCATATTCTTAATTTTCGTTTTCCTCTACTTTTGACACATTTAACGTTTAAACAATTATGAACATTGGAGAGAGCGCTATCATGCACTCGAGCTTCACTTGGAGCAGGTGTAGTCGTTTAGAGTTACATTTTGAAACTACAGAATTCCTTCTTTAAACTATTTTCACAGTATTTAAACCAGTTAAACTCTTTCTACTTGACAGTTACACTATGGAGGTGCTGGATTCATTTTTTCGACAAATTTCACATTTGCTGTGCAACGTTTACATTGTGGCGATGTTGAATTCTGTTTTTGAAATAAAGTACACTATATCCAAATCAGTTACGTTGAAGTATCGATGGGAGTGCTGGATTGATTTATTCATACAATTAGATGTACCTTATGTAACTTTTAAGCGATAATGCGAAATCCTTAGACTCTTCAGAAAACATCACTAACATGTCTTATGTGGTTGGACAGTTCACAAAATACATCACTAACCATGTGGTATACTGCTAACAGGCAGCAACATGTCCCAACTGTAGGTGAGCTGACCTCTACTGTGCTCAGCTGTCCTGTCTCATGTGTAGAGGCTGTATGCCACTTCACACACCAGCAGAGGGTCCCTCAACTCTTCACCGTCCACCACCAATGCTCCCTGCTCTACACTGACAGGGGTGAGGGCTTGCTGCCATCTGATGCTGTGAAAAATGATTCCCTACACATGATCACATCTGTTTCCTGTGACAGAGACAACGCTCGCTCCTCACCTCAACAGCAAACAAGGCACAAAATCGTATGCTGTGTCTCTGTGTATAGAAAACTAAGAGTCAGATTTTTACAATGTTTCTGGGTTGAGGAGGTGAATGGTGTCCAAGTCGCAAGTAGAAGCCTGTGCTGACATCAATAGTTCTGAGCCAAGGGACACCAAGGAAGGGACTGGGACAATCGAGATGGATGTAGGACCCAATAGTAGATGTAAGCGGCCATGGAAAATACTCGAAGACCCAGTCATGGAAGGCATGTGGGATGACCATGTGTGTCCAGTCATTGACGCCCTGGATGAGGTTTATGTCTTGCATTATTGTAAGTTTCTGTTGATGCTCCCAAAAGCCTGGAAGTCAAGATGTTGTAGCATCTTACAGTTGGAGGGGCAACCCTGGTGGTGTATTGTAGGAGATCGTGGAGGATAGGGTCCTAGCTATGTAATGCCAGATGTGTTCCATGTTTAGGGAAAGCCAGGCGACTGCCTCTGTATCCATGTGGAAGCAGACCTCCAGGTCCTCACCAAAGGGCAGGTCTTGTCCTATGGGTAACCTGGAAAGAAGGTTGCTGGGTAGGAAGAGAGGACAGCATTGCAAGCAGCACATCTTCTTGGTGGGGACTGGAGCAGTCGACTTGAGCGGTGGAAGCAGCAGCTTGCGGTTGGAGAGAAGTGTGAACAGATGGCTGTAGAAGTAGTGATGGAACTTTTTAATTCCAAAGATGATATACAGTACCTCGCTCCTTTCAAAGTATTAGAAACAAAAGTGAGCAGTCGTTCCAGACCATCCCTCACATCATAGTCTGACGCATCAAACGTCAAGTCTACAGGCATTGAAGGCTCATAGGCAATCAGTCAGGTGGTCTATAGGAGGGTGTGCCATAGAGCTCAAAACTCTGTGTCGCACTGTGTAGACCAGGTCCATGGGACTTCCTTGCAAAGCAGATGGTGGAAAGGTTCAGGCAGTACCATGGTGTGTGGGATGAATTGGTGGTAAGAATTGAGTTGCCCAAGTACTGATTTCGATTGTGATCTGTCTTTGCGTAACAGTAACTTTTGAATAGCCTTGATGCACTGAGAGAGATAGTGAATTCCAGGAGCCCTGAACACACATCCCAAGTGCTCCCTCTGTTGAAGGAAGACGTCGCACTTGTACTTGTTTCATTGCAAATCAACCCCATGAAAAATGGAAGAAAGAGCATCCAAGTTGCGAGCGAGGTCCATGGCAGACTTTCCGGCCACCAGGATATTGGTTAAGCGATTAGCCATTCCATGGGCCATTATGGAATAACTATTCAAGACATCTCTGAAAAGTGGCAGGCGCACTAGCTATGCTAATCGACAGCTGATTGTACTGAAACAAGCAAAAGGGATTATTTATGATGAGCACTTCCTGAGAAGCAGTTTCCAATGGCAGCTGTAGATAGAAGTCCTGGAGATCAACCTTGGCAAACACTTTACCACTCCTGAGCTTAGTCAAAATTTCTTCCAGTTATGGAATAAGGTAGGAGTCTATCATTGACTGAGATAGCACTACAATCACCACATATCCTGAGAACACTGTTCAGCTTTTGCACAACCGCTATGGTGGTGACAAATGTGCTGTTGGAGATTGGCATGAGAATTCTCTTGTCTTGAAGCTTCTGGAGTTTGTGGCAAAGCCTGTCATGTAGGATGAATGGGACAGAGCAGGCTTTGGAATTAGCGACCCTGGAAGGAGGTGCTGAAAATACGAACTAATATTTGCCAAAAAGCTCTGATATGAAAGAACCGGTGTTCATGACGCTATCAGTGGGATTAGGGCTGTGAATCTCAGCCCAAGACATTAAAGAGGTCCAGACCAAGGAGGTTAGAAGTGCCAGGGCCGAAAATTCACTGGATATGTAGATGAGATAATTACTAAAACTACAAAATGTTTCAAAATGTTGAAGGGGGTTCCCTCAATTCGTGATACATGAGACAGTCGATAATGGTGGTAGAGGAGCCGGTGTCTATCTGCAGGTCCACCAGAATGGCATCAATTAGTGCAGAGACAGACATCAACTTTTTAGTAGATCGGAGAAAAGACTGTACAAAAGAGATTCAGTGTCCTCCACTGCCAACAGTGGCAGTGGCCCTATGGCCAGATTTGCTGCAGGTAGCACACTTTGGTTACCGGTATTGCTGTGATTGGTGACTGACAAAGCACTGGCTACAGGAGGGGAGCTGTTGGAACCAATGTGGGCCTGATAGTTCCTTGTCAGCCTTCTGGGCGGGTTTAGATAGAGAAGGGTTCCCATGAGCTGGACGTGAGGCAAACATCCATGGCGGATCTTACACAGTCGCTGAAGAGCGCAAAGATAGCTCAAAGGCACGAATGATAGGCAGACGTGCCTTCAGAGCTAGGTCTTTGAGTTTTAGGAGGTCGAGACATAACCCTTCATCTGCTTAATGAACAAGAACCATGTCCAGAAAAAGTGAAGAGGCGTAGGATTGCTTACATCTGAAAACGATACTCAATAGAGAGCCCTTGGAGGCAGGCTATCCACTCCCTGTAAGACTGAGGAGATATTTTATGACAGTTAAAAATTTGTTGTGCACTGCGACTATGTACACCTGAGAATCAAAGTAATCGAGAAAACTAGACCTCAGTGTGGCCTAAGGGAGAACATGGGGTTCTGCCTTAGTGTGGAGCCAATGTATCAATTTAGATAAGGAAGCGCCAGCGTTGGCCAGGAGGAAAGAGCCTTGCTGAGTCTCACTAGTGATATCATGGGCGCGAAAACGTTGCTCCATCTGTGAAATGTAACACGGCCAAGGTACCACTTCCCAGTAGAATTCCCGTAATGGTGGTGGTCAGATGTTGCATACCTAGATGTATAGCAAACAATGGGGTCAACTGGGTGATCGTCCTCACCCTCTCCACAAGGTGTTGGTTAGTGTGCTGCATCCCCTGCAGCAGAAGCATCACAGGATGTGTCCACTGGGTCTGCAGCGGTTACCAAGGCTGAAAATGTCCGTATAATAGTTGCATTTATAGTTTGTTTAAGGCCTCATTACCATTTGAAGTGTTGAGGGCTCAGAACACAACCAGAAAGAAACATACAAGTAAATTAATCTATCGATTTATTAACAAAATGATTTTCCTCTACTTAACATAAATGATATCCTTTAACCAATATTGAAATTCAACACAGACAGAGTGCAAGAATGTCTATAACATGTTAGAAAAAGTTAGACTAAATGGAAAGTACACTGTATGCTTGATAACACAATCCTGCAAATAGTCTGGAACGCTCAAAGATTTCCTCTGTAAATTGATACAGTACTCTCACTCAGAGAACTCAGAATGAAACTTGTGGCAAAACCGGTATAATTTCAAAGTCCCTTCAATCTCGCCAGACGAATCTGATAGTAAGGAATGTTACCAAAAAAATTTTAGGAGTACGTCGCCGAACTTAGTACTGTCCACTGGAAGCGATGGAGGCATGCGCTCGGAAGCAGTGAGCGTTTCATGGTATAAGACATCAGTTGACTGGCTTCAATACAACTGCCTGGACCGGTTTATTTCCTTCATTGTTATTTCATCTCCCTCGCCTCATATTGGCGGCAGGGGGCGGGGGGGGGGGGGGAGGGAGGGGGGCTCTCAACGGAACAATATTCCGCCCTTCAGCCAAGTGAAATAAAAAATACAGAATGGAAAACAAAATGAGTGACTGTTTTTCTATTTTAAATTGAAAGTCAAAGACAGATAAAAAACGAATGTATATATAAACATCTTAAAAGCACATCACAGAAAGGTGAAAGTCTTCTAATTAAAACCACGAAGCACAGCACTTTCATTTAAAATCTGAAGGATCTGTGCTGGGTAATAAGTGTTGTTGGAGGAGAGAATGTGTTCCACAGGGCTGTGGGTAAAGAGGTACAGACTGTTATATAGGGAAACTATGGAGAGGATTGGTAGGAGGTGAGGCAGATAGGGAGAATACAGACAGTGGGAAGGACAGAAGGTGAGGAGTAGTGTGGTGTTTGGAGAGGGTAGTGGTTACAAGAGGAATGGGGTAGGGATAGATGGAGAGAGAAAAAGAGAGAGGGGACCTGATGTGGAGTGAGATAGGTGGATAAGAATTAAATTTGGTAGGAGGGGTAAATATCAGAGCAGATCTCATTGTCTGGTAGTTGGTCGAAGTTGCATTGAGATAAGATTCGGAGTATGAGTAGTTGTAGGGGAGGATGGATGTGTTTGTGAAGGCATCGCAGCATACCAGGTTTGGTGATCAGACGGGAGACATTGCAGCTGTAGGAATCTAGTTTTGCGGATGTTATAGGAGATGCAGAGGGGTTCAGTTTGAGTGACAAGAAAAAGGAATTTGATAAGATGGTAGAGCTTCCATGTGGGGAAGGTAAACAGATGTGGAAAGCAAGGTGGAGTGCATGGTGTTTGAAGGTTTGGAGAGAATTATAGAACTTCAGTGAGGTAGAGATCCATGCACTATTTGCATAGCAGAAGGTGGGTCAGATCATGGTTTTGTAGGTGTGGAGAATAGTGGAGGGGTGTAATCTCAAGTTCAGCCTGTTAGTAGTTTTAGTCTATTGTGGGCTTCCTGTTGGTTGGTTAGAAGGTGAAGTTTCCACGTTAGCTGCCTGTTGAGGGTTAGTCCAAGATATTTTAGTGCATTAGTTAACTGGATAGGATGGTCATGAATAGTAAGGTTGAAGTCATGGAGGTGGAAGGTGCAGGTGGTTTGTCCCATGATTATTGCTTGGGTTTTGCAGTGGTTGGTATGGAGGAGACGCTGGTTACACTAGGAGGTAAACAGATTGAGGTGGATTTCGAGGGATCATTGAAACTTCTGGAGTGTGGGTAAAGGGCAAGGAAAGCAGTTTCACAGCATACTGAAGGAAGTGGACTGATGAGGATGGTTTTGGTATATCAGGAGTGTAGAAGAGAGGGGAGAGGACAGAGCCTTCAGACACTCCTGTAATGGCATGGAAAATATAGGAATTGGTATTGTTAATAGTGACAAAGGAGGGACAAGCAAAATAAGATGTACGTAGGTAAATGGAAGGGTGTAAGTCTGCATTTGAAAATAAAACGAATGCCATACATGGTCATAGGCTTTTTATAGGTCGAGGGAGGGAAAAGTAGCGATTTTATGGGAGTTGAGTTAGTTGGATAGGAGATGGGTGAGGTGCAGGAGCTGGTCATAACAGGAGAAACTGGGACAGAAGCCACAGTGGTTAACGTGAAGGATGTGGTGCAGTTCAGGTGTTGACGGATGCGTCAGGGGAGGAGGATTAGAAGACCTTGCTGATCTTTGAGATGAGGCAGCTGGGGCAAGAGGAGGAAGTATCAGTAGGAGGTTTGTGTGGTTTGAGGGAAAGCAGGATTTTGGTTTCTTTCCGTTGTTGAGTGGTAGAATAGTGGTGTAAAGGGTTGCAAGTGTGATCGGAAAGAAAAGGAGGCATTCTTTAACGTTGGGGGGGGGGGGGGGGGGGAGTGTTGTGCTTTTTGTGGAGTACTTGTTGTATATTGTATGTTGCAATTGGTATATTTCATTCTGTTTGTGGTATGTCGCCCAACTACTGGAAGCTGGGAACCAGGGGTGGGGCAGAGGTATTTTCATGTTTGTTAATGGTAGAGAAAAGTGAGTCATCAAAATGAGGGTCATCAGGTATGGAGATGTCAGAGAGATACGGTTCAAAATGGTTAGCTTTTGTTAGCTTTGCTCAGGTATCAGGTAAGAGATGGTAGTGGAGAAGCGAGTAGTACGGTATGGCGTTAGTGCCAGTGAGTCGAAGGAATGCCTTCTAGTAGTTGGAAAATTAATGGGGAGTGTAGTGTTGAGTCTAGTGCATGTCTGGCTCCAGTCCTGTTTTTTTTTAGCGTTTACTAAATTCCTGATGTGTGTCTGTATTTGTAGGTGGCGTGTGAGTGTATTCCAACCACGAGTTCACAAGACAGAGCAGTACAAGCGTGGATAAAGGCTGGCATTGTTCTAAATACTCGCATGGCGGAGGTATCCTTGCATTCGATTGGCCGCATATGACACGATTGATGAAGCAGAAGATCCACAGGAGGAAAGACCCCCGTCGCAATTGTGCGCGCTACCTGTTTTTCGCGTCTGCTTTACGCGAAGGTCCTCTTCGGTACGGGCTGAAATTTGTTGCCTGGCTGGATTGCGCAATCGTTTTGTCGCAGGGGCTGACCTTGCTGCAGCCCGCCTAGCAGAGATGTGTTGCAGGGTGGCGTTGGCGCCTGATGACGTGCGCGACACACGCCACATGTAAGAGCAGAAAAGATTAGAAAAGGTTTGAAATTATGTCTATTGTTTGTTGGAATTGCTAAGTGCTCTCACTCTCAAATACTGGATGAGTATAGTCTGGGTAATATGTACGTCGTGAGTTATGTTGCCTCAAGACGTATACACAGTTTCTGACTATATCACTCGTCTTATTATGTTAAACGTTTAGCAACAGATTATACCTCTTAATGAGTACATTACAAAATCATTTTAAATTTTTAAAATTGGCCAGAAATTATATGAAGTACTGAAAAAAAATTTTAGTTGCCGTTAGATAGGTAACATGCAGCTGGGGAGTGCACCATGAACCGGATTAGCCGTTCAGTAGTATACGGGATGTTTCTGTCAGAGCATGCAAAAATGTAACAGGACATAAAGGACGCTCCGCTGAACAATTTGATGTAGGGATACTGGGGTCGGAGAACGCAGATTAAGGAGGTAGTAGGAATTAAATCACATTATTGTGTACTTTTATATTTACCTTAGTTACAGTTACTGTAAATACCGTCATTGACACAATGAATGTACCATTTGTACTGTATCTTAAAAAATGTACTGAAACTGACGGCCATCAACCTCAATGAAAGCATGACGTCGTCGAACTAGAGTCTGACGCACGCTGACAAATATCGCTGGTGTGGCCTTATGTTGCCAGGTCCCCCGTCTCTTCTTTCCAATGAACCAGTCACCCACATTCGTCGATCGAGAGAATTAAACGCTCGCGTCGTGATGGATGCTGCCTGTTGGGACATAGTTCCCTGTACACCCTTTCAGCAGCTAGAGCATTGCAAAGGACTTCCCCATATCAGTGAGTTCTGCGAAACTGTACCGGTACTGCTCCATCGTATTGTACTGAACGTCTCTGAATAACATTGAGTAATGAATGGGTCTGTCGCTGATTCATGGTACGTTCTGTCATGCGACAATATAAATAAGATACAACAGAGCCATCTTATGGACAAGTAAAGTAAACAAAACCTGCATCATGACTTCCTAGTAATCTGGCTCGTCCTCCTTGTCTCCTTACAGGAAATAACGAGTGATCATGTAAATAAACATCACAGTACATGTAAACTTGTACGCTTGTTAGTTGTAAATAAGCTGAAAAACAGTAATGTTAGACAAAGCGGTGGAAAAATTTACTTCCATATCTTCTTAAGCTCGCTTCTCCGACCCCAGGTTCCCTCTCTCAAATTGTTCAATGGAGCATTCTTTATGCTCTGTTAGATTTTTGTACGCTCTTACCGAAATACCCTATAAAGATGGGACGGGCCAGGTGAATTACAATCAACAAAGGTCAGGTGAATTACAATCAATTCGAAATAAAAGCTCTTAGAAAAATGCTGAAAGATGAATGAGAATTTATTGGCCTTGAGTATACGACAAAACTAGTAAATAATATGCAAGAACGTGTGAAAGCAATTACAAAGCAGGAAGGGATGTCCCACGAATGCTATACTGCGCTGCTTGTGTTGCTGAGAAGACTGACGCTTCGTTCCTTCGGATATGCATTCATCTCCGAAGGAATAGCCACTGCTGCTTCTACAGCCGTTACGAAATTCTCAGTTACGAATAGGAACAACCATCAGGTGTATGAGGGAATGACGACAGCGAAACTTCTTTCCAATACCGAGACTCGGGTTCAGATTTGCCGCTTTGCACGTGTGCTCTCCTCACGGCCAGACAAAGACTTCGATATGTCGTCGTTCCTGCGTCACAGCCTGTACTCGAACTATATCGTGTAATTCCCGTACAGAGGAGGACACTTTAATTGAAAGTCGCTGTCTGGTATTGACTGGTACATACAATATTGCAACGCCTGTGTTGTCAAGAAGAACGAGGCAATGCTTCTTCGGACTTGCATACATGTCAGAAGGAACAGGCACTGTGGTGACTACAGCCTTTATGAAATACGTAAAACGTGTTGGCAGTTGTGAATACGAGCAACCGTCAGCTGCGTAATGGAATGACGACAGTGAAAACTGGGCCGGACCGGCACTCGAGCCATGATCTCGTGCTACAATCGAGCGGTTACCTTAACGACTTTGGCTATCCGTGCACGAATCACGGCCAGACCCTGTTACCGCAGTGCCTCTTCTTCATTGAATCGTTTTTCTTATTAACACAGGCTCTACCCTATCGTAAACTACTGGCCATTAAAATTGCTACACCAAGAAGAAATGCAGATGATAAACGGGTATTCATTGGACAAATATATTATACTAGAACTGACATGTGATTACATTTTCACCCAATGTGGGTGCATAGAGCCTGAGTAATCAGTACCGAGAACAACCACCTCTGGCCGTAATAACGGCCTTAACAAGCCTGGGCATTGAGTCAAACAGAGCTTGGATGGCGCGGACACGATATCACAGTTAATCAAGAGTAGTGACTGGCGTATTGTGACGAGCCAGTTGCTCGGCCACCATTGACCAGACGTTTTCAATTGGTGAGAGATCTGGAGAATGTGCTGGCCAGGGCAGTAGTCGAACATTTTCTGTATCCAGAAAGGCCCGTACAGGACCTGCAACATGCGGTCGTGCATTATCCTGCTGAAATGTAGGGTTTCGCAGGGATCGAATGAAGGGTAGAGCCACGGGTCGTAACACATCTGAAATGTAACGTCCACTGTTCAAAGTGCCGTCAGTGTGAACAAGAGGTGACCGAGACGTGTAACCGATGGCACCCCATACCATCACGCCGGGTGATACGCCAGTATGGCGATGACAAATACACGCTTCCCCTGAGCGTTCACCGCGATGTCGCCAAACACGGATGTAACCATCATGTTGCTGTAAACAGAACCTGGATTCATCCGAAAAAATGACGGTTTGCCATTCGTGCACTATAAAGGCTCCTTTGAAAAAAAAAATTGTTTACTACTACTACTAGGCTAATTACTGTTTAGCTCTACAGGACCTTTATACTGAAATGTTTCCCACACCACCTTGTATTGTATTTCTATGTGTGTGAGTAACTGTATGTTCACTGTTATGGGTAAATACATACAGCGTACACAGGGCGATGTGTGAAACTGATAGCGATTACACGCTTCCGCTGTTGTAGAAATCTGCTCCAGATGCTGCAGATACCGTGCTGAGCTGAAAGTGGTAACCAAAGTACGGAGAAATATTCTTCGGGGCTCTGTTGCATAGCAATCAGATTGCTTTCAGTTCTGAGAAATGTCCAGGTACTGTTGTGGATTTGAATGATCCATGAAGTGACTTCTTTTCCGAAGAAAACATCGAACTATTTCATTAGAACTGAACGCTCCTTCGGAACTGTTCTCAAGCTGGTATTTATTACTAAATCACAATAGAAGTATAGGCTGGGTGTAGAATAACACGTACCTTCTTGAAATGAACAATATTTTATTGTTCTTTTAACTGATTTCCTTCGATATACACATATATTTTACAATGTGAATAAAAAACTCTCAATGGCGTCGATTTTTACATCACAAGAATGACTCTCTTCTAGTAAAAATTACTCTTAAGAAGAACAAAAGCTCTATATCCTAAGAATAATTATGTGAGCGCTGACCGCCACAGAGTAATAAACAATATATTTGTCTCTCTCTCTCACACACTGTCACAACAAGTTACGCTGCCTGATACATCATAGCACCCAGGTTCGTCGTTGAGTACACCATCGCAGGCGCTCCTGTCTGTGATGCAGCGTGAAGGGTAACCGCAGCCATGGTCTCCGAGTTGATAGTCCATGCTGCTGCAAACGTCGTCGAACTGTTCGTGCAGATGGCTGTTGTCTTGAAAACGTCCCCATCTGTTGACTCAGGAATCGAGACGTGGCTGCACGATCCGTTACAGCCATGCGGATAAGATGCCTGTCATCTCGGCTGCTAGTGATACGAGGCCGTTGGGATCCAGCACGGCGTTCCGTATTACCCTCCTGAACCCACCGATTCCATATTCTGCTGACAGTCATTGGATCTCGACCAACGCGAGCAGCAATGTCCCGAAACGATAAACCGCAACCGCGATAGGCTACAATCCGAAACGTGATGGTGCGCATTTCTCCTCCTTACACGAGGCATCACAACAACGTTTCACCAGGCAACGCCGGTCAACTGCTGTTTGTGTATGAGAAATCGGTTGGAAACTTTCCTCATGTCAGCACGTTGTAGGTGTCGCCACCGGCGCCAACGTTGTGTGAATGCTCTGAAAAGCTAATCATTTTCATATCACAGCATCTTCTTCCTGTCGGTTGAATTTCGCGTCTGTATCACGTGATCTTCGTGGTGTAGCATTTTTAATGGCCAGTAATGTATTTATTCACATACACTAGGCAGTGACTTCCATTTAAAATGTCCTCCCTTGTACAGGACTTACATAATGTGTGTACAAGTACAGATTCTGAACCAGGAACGGCGATGTATGGAAGTTTGGATCTAGCCGTGAGTCGTGCACGGTTAGCCAAAGCGATTAAGGCGATCGCTCGCGTAAAGCGGGAAATCCGGGTTCGAGTACCGGTCCGGCGCGAATTTTCGCTGTCAGTCCTTTACACACCTCAAGGTTGTTCTTATTTGCAACTGCGAATATATTCCATGTATATCTTATGCCCCATGAAGCGTTGCATTGAAATATGTAATCAGGAACAAATGTGCTGGCAGCCACTGAATCTACTGAGATCATTTTACTTAGGAATTAGTCTCAGTCTTACGATCTGTCGTTAGTGAGGTACATAAAAGTGGTGATATTAATTTATCTGTATTAGTACTGGTTTAGCTCTGTGTCTGTGAATTGAATTACTTGAAGAAATACAACAACTAGCTGAGTGACTGGCTGTTGTACTCAATCACCTGAAAATGTTGATAGCTCCGTAAATATTGCTTTGCAAGAAAAATGACGCTTAAACTTCGTTTCCTTTCTGCATTATCTGAACATCGTTTGATTCTCCATGCACTTCGAAAAGTCCCTCTGTATGTGTAGAAATAAGAATTAGTTACTCGTTCCATAGATGAAATTCACGATAAACGTTATTAAGTTGGAATGTGTCAACAGAACAAACGTAGAATACTTATATAGAACTAAAAACATTAAAAAACAATATTTACATGGATATATGCTACCCATTTACAGTTTTTTCTTTAAAATTATCTCTACTCAAGAATTCGTCTATGATATAGAAGGAGATGTTAAGGAGAAATATCTTTAATCCATATTTGAAAACGCTTTTGCTATCTGTCAAATATTTTGTTTCCGTGGGTAATTTCTCAAGCATTTTTATAGCTGCGTATTTCATCCCTCTTGTGCTAGAGTTATATTCATTAACGGGTAGCGCTGATCATTCTTCCTTCTGGTGTTGTAATTGTGAAAATCTATGTTACTCTCGAAGTGAGATGGATTGTTCATAACAAATTTCGTAAGCGAATTAATGTACAGTGGGGCTGTGCTTAATATCCCCAGCTTCTTAAAGATATACTGCGAGATGTGCGTCTGTGGACTCCACATATAATTCTAATTATTTTCTTTTGTTCAATGAATACTTATTTCCTAAGTGAGAAGTTACCCCAGAATATTAATTAATGAAAATTTGCAAAATTTGTTAACTTAATGAATTATATATCCTGAAATTTGGCAGTTATTCTTATCGCAGAAGTAGCCAACTCTAAATGTTTTAGTAGGTCTACTACATAAGAAAAGCCGAGCACGACGAAATAGTTATGCAAGTGGGTAACAACTCGTATCGACGGAGAATGCAAAACTGTTAACTTCGGCGGCCTATGGATGAATGCGTGATGCTGCAGTGTAGTTTCGTTTCACCGGGCAGACGACAAGGATAGTAAACGAGGGTCATGTCGATTCCAGGGCATAAAGTATTTGCAAATTTCATTCCGTGTACTCAGTTGGACAGGAACTAGGCTTCACAGACTGACGCGAGAACAATGTATGCAGATGACAAGATTAGAGGGGACATACAGTTGGGTTCAAAGAAGCCGATTGGAGTAATCAGTTAATAGCTCGACATCTGAATACGAGTGATGCCACTATTCCACTATGTTGGCGGGAATGGGTGAACCATGGCCGAAAACAGCGTCAAGAAGGAAATGACCGACTTAGAGAGACGACTGAACGTGAGGGCCAAACAATCGTCATAGAGGCATTCAGAACCCCGGATTCATCATTATCGTCGGTCCGACGTGTAAATAGTACTTCTGTGACCACAGAGACCATTAATACGCGGTTCGCAAAAAGGGGGCGTCGAGCATTGGCCCCTGCACACCAGCAAGAGCGTTTGCCGGGGTGACGAGTCCTGCCCCGAATTGAGCCCTGATGACTAGCGAAGACACGTCCGGAGATGCCCTAGACAACCTGGAGTGATGGCCTAGGGTGCCATTTCATTTCGTAGTAGGACATCCTTGAATACCATCCTCTGCACCCTTACAGCACAACGGTACATCGACGATATTCTACGCCGTCTTTTCTTCCCCTTCATGACAAGGCATCCTGGGCTTACATTTCAGCAAGATAATGCCCGTCCGCACACGGCAGGAGTTTCTACTGCTTATCTTGGCCAGAAGGTCGCCATATTTCTCCCAACTGAGAACGTTTGGACCATTACGGGCAGGTCCCTCCAACCAGCTTGAACGAATTTGCTTGAGGTCATTATTATAGCTCGACTGCTGGTAGCACTGTACAACTCATGAATGATTGCTTCCGTTCATTTCATGCGATTTTCTACAACCACCCCACGCAGTCCGCAATGCTCCTTTTCCATCAGTACATCAGGTCTTCCCGATCTTGGTTTAGCTGCGGTTGTTTCTTCGTAGTTTTTCACCGTCGACTTGCGCTGCTTTAGAAGGATTGAAATGTTCCTAATGGATTTGTTACTCACGTGACATTCAATGACATTAGTGATCATTGACCTCTCCAGACCAACCGATTCTGCTTTAGTGTTTGGCTAAAGACACAAGACTGAATACATCCTTTTACATTGGGGTATCTGCTTCCTTGAGATCTGGTGCTTGATTGAAAATCGCTTAGGGGTATTCAGACACTTTTGATTAGATAATGTAGTTTTGTTTGTTATTTAGCTTAGAGAACGAAACCATACTCCAAAATACATCACAGAGTAAAATTAGTGCACCTGGAAAAACGACTTCGATTTTCATCTGATGACGGCTGATGACACCAGATGTAGTGATAATGGTTTCAGTGTCATTGTTGGCTGATAGCAAAGTGGGATAGCTACCATATCGCCATCTGTGTCTACCCTTCAATAGGGAACTCTCACATCCAGAAGACTTAGTGTGGTTCAGACGTATAAAGCAAGCAAGCACTCGTGCCACGGAGACGCACTCTTGCTTCCAGCAACCAACTGAGCGATTTTGAAAGGGGTCTAATTGTGGCATTCCGAGTTGTGGGATGGTCCTTTCGGAGAACGCCCCACAAATTGGACATGCTGCGTCAGTTGTGCAACGATTCAGGTATCAGTGGCCACATGAATATTCTCACACCTGTAGACGAGGTTTTGGACGTTCACGCAGCACAGTTGCCCGCCAGGATTGTCGTATTGTAAGGGCAGCAGTGGCGGCAGATCGTACATCGCCACAGCACAGGTAAGAGGGCTTGTGAGCCCAGACGTGTCAACATGAACCGTTACGAACCAATTACACTCCTGGAAATTGAAATAAGAACACCGTGAATTCATTGTCCCAGGAAGGGGAAACTTTATTGACACATTCCTGGGGTCAGATACATCACATGATCACACTGACAGAACCACATGCACATAGACACAGGCAACAGAGCATGCACAATGTCGGCACTAGTACAGTGTATATCCACCTTTCGCAGCAATGCAGGCTGCTATTCTCCCATGGTAGGAATGGTAGAACGATGGGTTCAATGACGGTTTGGATGTACCGTGCACTATTCAGTGTCCCCTCGACGATCACCAGTGGTGTACGGCCAGTGTAGGAGATCGCTCCCCACACCATGATGCCGGGTGTTGGCCCTGTGTGCCTCGGTCGTATGCAGTCCTGATTGTGGCGCTCACCTGCACGGCGCCAAACACGCATACGACCATCATTGGCACCAAGGCAGAAGCGACTCTCATCGCTGAAGACGACACGTCTCCATTCGTCCCTCCATTCACACCTGTCGCGACACCACTGGAGGCGGGCTGCACGATGTTGGGGCGTGAGCGGAAGACGGCCTAACGGTGTGCGGGACTGTAGCCCAGCTTCATGGAGACGGTTGCGAATGGTCCTCGCCGATACCCCAGGAGCAACAGTGTCCATAATTTGCTGGGAAGTGGCGGTGCGGTCCCCTACGGCACTGCGTAGGATCCTACGGTCTTGGTGTGCATCCGTGCGTCGCTGCGGTCCGGTCCCAGGTCGACGGGCACGTGCACCTTCCGCCGACCACTGGCGACAACATCGATGTAATGTGGAGGCCTCACGCCCCACGTGTTGAGCAATTCGGCGGTACGTCCTCCCGGCCTCCCGCATGCCCACTATACGCCCTCGCTCAAAGTCCGTCAACTGCACATACGGTTCACGTCCACGCTGTCGCGGCATGCTACCAGTGTTAAAGACTGCGATGGAGCTCCGTATGCCACGGCAAACTGGCTGACACTGACGGCGGCGGTGCACAAATGCTGCGCAGCTAGCGCCATTCGACGGCCAACACCGCGGTTCCTGGTGTGTCCGCTGCGCCGTGCGTGTGATCATTGCTTGTACAGCCCTCTCGCAGTGTCCGGAGCAAGTATGGTGGGTCTGACACACCGGTGTCAATGTGTTCTTTTTTCCATTTCCAGGAGTGTACTAGCAAAGGGACTACGAGCATGCAGATCTCTTGGCCGCCTTCCACTCCCGCCACAGCATCGAGGTGCCCCGCGCGACTGGTGCCGTCAGAGCATCCCTTGGAAGATGGAATGGTGAGCCGTGGTCTTCCGCGATGAAAGCAGATTCCGCCTGCACGCAAGAGATAGTCGTTTACATGTACAACGTAGACCTGGTGTGCGCTGTCTCTTAGAGTGCATTCATCCAAGACACTCTGACCCCATCCCAGGCCTTATGGTCTGGGGTGCAGCAAGCTACAACTCTACGTCACCGTTGATGTTTCTGGACCGGACGCTAACGAGCACTCGGTACATTCAGGATGTTGTTAGGCCCGTTCTTTTGCCGTTCTTGCAACAAGAAAGTGAAGTGTTGTCCCTACAGGATAATGCTGGCCCACACATTACCCGCGAAACGTAACGTGCTCTGCAAAACGTGCACAAAATTCCCTGGCCATGACTTGCCTCTAGTCGAGCACGTGTAGGATACCATGGACGAGAAATTACTCGTGAGAGTCGTCAGCCAGCAGGTCTTACAGTACTACTGAACAGGTCGAGGAAGCTTTTTTATTTTTTTTTATTTACACGCCAAGTTCCCTGGAACAAACTGAGGAGAAAATCTCCAAGGTCATGGAACGCGTGAGTACATGAAACTACAACATAAAAGTAATAACAGACAGAAACAAAATATTTATGAACCCGAAAAAGTCAAGCCGTACGTTTAAGTAAAAACAATCAACAATACAACAAGAATCAGCTTAATCTTTCAAGGAACCCCTCGACAGAATAGAAGGAGTGATCCATGAGGAAACTCTTCAGTTTCGATTTGAAAGCCTGCGGATTATTGCGAAGATTCTTGTATTCTAGTGTTAGCTTGTATACAGCAGTATGCAGCAGTATACCGCACACCTTTCTGGACAGGAGTTAGGGAAGTCCGATCCAAATGCAGGTTTGATTTCTGCCGAGTATTAATTGAGTGAAAGCTGCTTATTCTTGGGAATAAGCTAATATTGTTAACAAGAAATGACAGTAAGGAACGTTTATATTGAGAGGCTAATGTCAAAATACCCAGACTCGTGAACAGGGGTCAACAAGAGGTCCGTGAACTTACGCCACTTATTGCTCGAACCGCCCGTTTGTGGGCCAAAAATGGCCTTGTAGAATGGGAAGAGTTACCCCAAAATATAATACCATACGACATAAGCGAATAAAAATAAGCAAAGTAGACTAATTTTTGTGTCGAACAATCACTCAGTTCAGATACGGTTCGAATAGTAAAAATCTGAATATTAAGTCTTTGAACAAGATCCTGAACGTGGACTCTCCACGACAGATTACTAACTATATGAACACCTAGAAATTGGAACTGTTCAGTTGCACTAATCATATGGTCATTCTGTGAAATTAAAACGTCCGATTTTGTTGAATTGTGAGTTATAAACTGAGTCTTACTGTGATTTAGCATTAGTTTATTTTTTACAACCCAAGAACTTATTTCATGAACTGCACTATTTGAAACCGAGCCAATGTTGCACACAATATCCTTTATTACCAAGCTCGTGTCATCAGCAAACAGAAATATTTTAGTTACCGTAATACTAGAGGGCATAACATTTATACCAATAAGGAACAGGAGTGGCCCCAACGCTGATCCCTGGAGCACCCCCTTCCCCACGTGACTGTACCCCACTCATACCCTCCATCACAGCCATTCTCAACACTGTAAATAATGAGCTTTTGCTGTCTGTTGCTAAAGTAAGAGGTGAACCAATTGTGAGCTACTCCCCGTATTCCGTAATGGTCCAACTTCTAGAGCAATACTTTGTGATCAACGCAATCAAACGCATTAGTTGAATCAAAAAATATGTCTAGCGTTCAAAACTTTTTGTTTAACCCATCCCAGTACCTCACAGAGAAAAGAGATTATAGCATTTTCAGTTGTTTTAAACGACTTCTAAAGCCGAAATGTATATTTGATAGCAAATAGTGTGATATAAAATGATCAATTATCCTTACATATACACCATTTTCAGTAACTGTAGCAAACACTGATAGCATAGAAACAGATCTAAAATTGTCTACATTATTACTTTCTCCCTTTTTATAAAGCGGCTTTACTTCTGAGTACTTTAATCGTTCAGGAAACTGACCATTCATAAAGGAAAAATTACAAATATCGTTAAATACAGGGCTAACATATGCAGAACAGTACTTTAATATTCTGCTAGGCACTCCATCATATCCATGAGAGTCTTCATTTTCCAGTGACTGGATTATTGACATAATCTCCCCCTTGTCTGTATCACAGAGGAGTCTTTCAGACATCAATCTCAGAAAGGTATTTGTCAAGAGAGTTATATGATTCCCTGTAGAAACCAATTTTTTATTTAATTAACTAGCAATGCTCAGAAAATTATTGTTGAATTCTGTACATATGTCTGGTTTATCAGTAACAGAAATATTTTTACTACGAACTGACTTTATATCATCGACCTTGTGCTGCTGACCAGATACTTCCTTCACAACAGACCATATGGTATAATTTGGTCCTGTGAATTAGCTATTCTATTTGCATACCACATACTCTTTGCCTTTCAAATAACATTTTAAGCACTTTACAGTACTGTTTGTAATGGGATACTCTAGCTTGATTGTGACTACTTCTAACATTTTCATATAATTCCCGCTTTGTTCTACATGATACCCTTATCCCACTAGTCAGCCACCTGGCTGCCTTTTACTGTTAGTACCCAGTTTAGAAGGTTCTAATGGGAAGCAGTTCTCAAAGAGCTTGAGAAATGTGTTAAGGAAAGCATTATATTTGTCATCTATGTTATCGACACTACAAAAATCCTGCCACTCTTGTTCCTTGACGAGGTTTAAAAAACCCTTTATTGCTGTTGGATTAGCTTTCCCACATAGTTTGTAATTATATGTGGCGTTTGTTTGAGTACGGAAGCCTTTTAGTGTTAAAATTTGTGTATCGTCATCTGAAAGGCCATTCGCACTTTTACTGATAGTTTAGTGGCACATTTGCATGCTGAGATTTTCTTAGCAGAAAACGTAATTATAAGTAATGAAATAAATAATTTAAGCCATAGATATAGTCCACGGCTGTATAAATATTGTCTGCAGCCGCTGGAAACATTTGAAGATTTATCGTCATCTGATCTGACTAAGAATCGCCTTTTGTTTTTTAAGTATTGTCCAGATCGGACGTATGTGGCACACCGCCATTAATGCTACTTTATTTCATTATTTTATTCACAAGTTGCGACCAAATGGCACTCGTAATTGCATAATTCAAGCCACAATGTAAGTGTACAAATTTCAAATTGTGTTGTTATTTCAGAATACATTGTAATTGCTAACCTATGTATGTTTTATTTTGTTTCTAGTCATTGTAAGATTGTTGGGTGACTTGGCATGGCAAAAGGTTTCGCACTTTTAAGCAAAATGTAGTCCAGCTAGATCCACCGTCGCCTTCGGGTGCTGTTTGAAAACTAAGTCCGATTACGAAAACAAAGAGAGAAGAAACACGCTTAAAAAATACATGAACGAACATTTAACAGGAAAAGCCATGCTCAAGCGCCGAGAGTTTGTATGAAACATGTTTTACCAATCCGTAAACTTAATTGATTTCTATTTAATATTCATTACTATAATTCATTGTATTGTCTCCGTCAAGTTACGAATGAGCCAAAAAAATTTATTAAATTGGCGATTCGTGTCTGGACGCATTGTTAAATGTACTGTACTGTCTTCCTTTTGTTACATGTTTGTTGCAGACTACAACGGATACGAGACTGGAATACATTGAAGCAAGACTAATTACTGGATTCTATGTCAACACCTGAAATTGCGCTGCAATCGCGGTCACAAAGTAAGGCACCGTATCTTTACATCAGCAATCTTGCCCAAGCGCTTTGTATTATCGTAGCTTGCTTGGTAGATCTATCACAATTTTCCGTTTCTGTAGCAGTGTTTTAAAATTATTTTGATTGTTTATGCAGTGCAGCAGTACTGTTTTATCGGGTCACAATATCGCCGACTTTATTTCTGTGCGACGTAAAATGGCATGCAGCCATTAGTGATCAAAATTCCATCACTACTTACGACAATTAATTTTCTTGTTCAGACATTGTCGCGCAACGATATTAATTTTTACATTTATTCTGATTACCCGTACGAGTTTGAATTTTTATTGTGTCGTATATTACGTGTGGCATGGTACTGACCAGAAAACAATTAGCAAAGCTGGAGAACCAGAGACTGGAAACACAGACGCAATTCGAAAATGTGTGTGAAGTCTTAAGGGACCAAACTGCTGAGGTCATAGGTCCCTAAGCCTACACACGACTTAATCTAACTTAAACTGACTTACGCTAAGGACAACACACACACCCATAGGCCAACTCGAGGGAGGACTCGAACTTCTGACGGGGGCAGCCGCCCGTACCGTGGCAAGACGCCCCTAGACCGCGCGGCTACCCCGCACAGCTACGCAAATCGACTTTGACGTGCCCTTAAATAAGTGGCCTTATGGTTGACTCGAATACTAACGGGCGACATCTTATTGACTATTCTGGTGACGGAAATTTAGAAAATAGACAGTCTACCAGTAATATCCCTAAACGAAGTTTCTCACCCTTTTTGATGTCTGACGTCATGTCTAACGAAGTCGCGGGAGAGGAATAGTTGCACATCACTAGTATTGCCAGTATGTTCGATGTTATTATGAAACAAATGACACAACATAAACAGGACATTGACGTATGTATCGACCAACAGATGACGTCTATACGCGCCACTTGAAAACAGCTCTTGATGAGATAAGAAAAACGACATTATGAAATTAAATCAGATTTAACTGCACTTAAAACGTCAAACGACACTTTGTGTAGCCGTGTTGAGGAGATAAATAATAGACTGACAGGTCAAGTGTACGACCTCGCCGCGAAATTTTCAGAGCTTTCATTACAACAAGAAAACACAGATAAACATGTGACAGATATCCAAGCACAAGTAAACAATCTCAGTAAAACAAGCGAGTCTGTAGTTACTCAGATTAAACCTTATCCGGAAGTGCATGATTATATAAAGACGCGTATTATCGATGTCGAAAACAAGGTTAACACAATTGACAAACAGTTTTCTGATAAAGTAAGACTACGCACTGACAACCAATTTCCATGCACCAATAGAGACTTTCGCAGTTGGATTGAGAAAAGAGGCAATTTTGACGAGTGCTTACAAGAAAAATTGCCTGCTGTTGTCCACGACACTGTCGCGGAATAAGTAAATAACAATAAACACGTAATCAATCAAGCAATACAAGCTGCCGCTGTGCAATCCAAACAGTTTGACAATTACGTACAACCAGATGTGCAATGACGGTAATAGCAACCAAAACACACAGTTTGGCAATGAATACAAGTACATTTATGACGCATACACACCTCACACTACGTACTCACAGCATCAGTACGCACCTCGACATGATACACTGCATTGCAGTCGTGATAATTATCAACATCTTCCTTGTCATTCGCCAGTTGAACCTTGCAGTAATCATTCTGAAACGAAACATTACTATAATGCAAAGGAAGAGGAGAGCCTTATAAAACACAGCAGCCATTTATAACTGAAAAAAGAACCATACATCCTGACATCTTTCTTAAAGCCTTCGGAAGTGCATTTCCTCGTACGTGGCGTGACCGTAAGACGATATCTTATGTTGTCGGTTATATCCAAGGCGACGCAGCGGTATGGGCGTATAATGAAGGCGACATGTGCGTCACGTACGAACAATTTGAGAGAGCCTTTTTATCTAAATTTCGGTCACAATCCGTTCAGGAAGGACGTCACAGGCAGATTGTCGATCCTGAACCATTCAATCCTAGGCACGGCAATTTGCGCCGGTATTTTGAGAAATATTTAAATATGGGACATTTGCTTGACGAGCCTGTTCCAACACGTGACAGCCTCTACACATTGAAGGCAGGACTGCCATTTAATATCAAAGAAAAACTTCTTCACATCCCAGATAACGACGAAGAGAATTTTCTCACTGTTCTCGATTCTGTTGATATGCTTTACGAGGACCAGCGTTGTGTAAGGCAAAACAGTTGCTACAATGTTTAGACCAGCGCCATTTGCTACGCAGGGTAGCCAACCCAATTCCGGCGCGCCGGCCGCGGTCGGACACGCAAGCCAATAGAATCAACCACTTTAAATGGCAAATGTATATGCACAACACAACCAACATGCTCAACACAGCACAAACAGCAATTTTAATGCTTCTTATTCTAATGGCGGTAATACAAATAAGAGACAGTGCAACTACAACAACAATTACAACGGTAACAATAATTATCAGAATGGTAACAAGAATTTTAAGAGAAATCACAGAGCGAAGAAACACGGTTAAAAATACATGAACGGACCTTTAACGAAAATGCTGCGCTCAAGCGCCGAGTGTTTGTAAACCGTAAATTTATGTAAATTCATTACTATATTTCATTATGTGGTCTCGATTCAGTTACGAATGAGCCAAAAACATTAATTAAAACAGAATGCCCATCTAGTAATGAAGAATGAATAAAAATATTGTCTATGGCTGTGCTATTGTCCCCCTGGCCCTAGTTGGACAAAATACAGTTTGCATCAGATCATATGAATTTAGGAGATCTACCAAAATCCTTTTTCTTGAACAAAAAATGGTTCAAATGGCTCTGAGCACTATGGGACTAAACTTCTGAGGTCATCAGTCCGCTAGAACTTAGAACTACTTAAACCTAACTAACCTAAGGACATCACACACATCCAGGCCCAAGGCAGGATTCGAACCTGCGACCGTAGCGGTCGCGTGGTTCCAGACTGTAGCGCCTAGAACTGCTTGGCCACCCCGGCCGGCGTTCTTGAACAATCATATAGAAAATTTTTATTGAAGTCAACACATATAACTAACTTCTGGTACTTCCTATAAAGTGAATCAAGAACACTCTCTAGCTTGAACAGAAATGCTCTGAAGTCAGAGTTAGGGAAGCTATAAACAATAACAATTAGAAGTTTAGTTTCACTAAATTCAACTGCCCCTGCACGACATTCAAATATCTGTTCAGCACAGTGGCGTGATACGTCTATGGATTCAAATGGAATACTATTTTTTACGTGGGAGGCATAGCATATCTCAGGATAGTATTCGCCATCTGTGCGATCGACTGGATATCAGAGTCGGCGACTGCGTTGCCGCCCGTGAAGGCTACACCACACGCTGATATGGGTTTTTCAGCATGGGTCGATACCTGTTTCCTCAGAAGCACTTGTGCTATTGATCAGTAAATGTCATCATTTCCTGTACCCTATACGCACTTTTGCAACAATAAATCTTAGTGAATTCGACACCTCTAAAAGGGTGTACTAATTTTTCTCTGTTACTGTATAAAGCAAAAATGAACTACGTACTGCCTTCCAAATATTGTTTATTGCATTTTGTATGTACACATTTTCTTGAGAAAGCAATTTTTAGAAATGTTTCGACAATATTTTTCCATTTTTTTCGGGTCTGCAAGGTGTGCGGAATTTACCACGCGATAATTATCGTACTGTTCTAGGAACATTGCTTTTTTTACTGTTGCCGCTATATTCCGATTTCGTACAAGAACGACGGTTCCTCGTAACCTAACTTTCATAGCATACTATACTCAGAATACACGCAATTTTGGCTCCTACAAGCGGCGGGAGCACTTTGCAGTAGACAGCGCGAATACCAGCGCCTTGTAGCGGCTGGCGGAGGTACTCGGTGTGCAAACACTGGCTGTTCTCGGCAGCTTTCGCCATCTGGCTGCAGTCGTAAAACCCCGTAAAGAACAGGGCGTCAAGCACGATCGGCAGCGCTGCGACTAATACACCACCAGTGGAAGAATATTCCTCTCGGAGCACAGAAAAAGCGAATATGCTCCTCTTTAATAAAACTCTGACTGAAAAGTGTGGTATGAGCTGCCTCCTTCTACCTTCCTCAGCGCCTTTAAAAATGTTCCCAAAATTTGGGTAGCGAACATTTTTTTTTGCCCACTTTCTAACATGCATTTCACCCCACACTCCCACAACCTCCCCTAACTGTAACTCGCTGACGCCCACTAGTCCACCACTGTAAGTCTCCCACTGCCATCTACTCCCAATTGTTCATTCTTACTCACTCATTTAGCCCAACTCTTTGTCATGATCTCTTTTTGGCTCTCCAACTGTCACTCTCTCCCGTCTCACAGCCACAGGCGCCTTCGTTCTGTCCAACTACTACACATTTCTCTCAGTGTCACTGTCTCCCTCTTGCTCTCTCTTACTGCTACTATCTCATCCATTCCTTCCCACTGATGCCGTCTCTTCTGTCACTATCTCTCTCTTCCTCTTTGTCATTGTCATGGACACTATCGCTCATAATCAGTGGCTCTCACACACTTCCACCTCCTCCTTCTAATTATTCCTCTCGCAGTGGCACTCTCTCCTTCACTCTTTTCCTTGCACTGTTCTGTCACTGTCAGCTATGTTCCACTGCTACTGTGTCCCTCTCTCTCTCTCTCTCACACTGCCGTTGTCTCCTTCTGCATCACAACCACTGTCTATTATCTTCCAGAATTTATTACTTTTCCGTCTGTTTTCCACTGCCGCTGTCTCCTTCTCGCTCAGCATGGAAAGCGCTAATACTTTCCCATGCCAAAATTGTTGGGAAAAACTTTAAAGGTGCTGATAGAATAAAACAGCTGGTACTCCAGTTTTCAGTCTTTTAATAAACAGGAGCATATTCGCTTTTTCTGTGCTCCGATTGGAGCATTTATCCTCTAGTTCCCTTCTTTTCCCTGCTACAGCAGAGCTTGTCACTCACATGAAAGGAACTCTGTGGGCCATTAAAATTTTGGTAGTTTCATTATGTGATTGAAATAACAATAAACTATACAATTTTACACCTCAGACCATACTTTAAGTACACAACACGGGCTTCCCAGAAATCTTCTGATGATAAGAGAGACACTTTACAGTATGTTTCTCTGTGCTACGTCACTTTATAAACTACGTTTTCGCCTCATACCGGATTTTACGTGCATATTTTACGGTACCAGTGGGGTAGCCTTGAACTTCGGTGTTTCAGAAACGGATAAAGATATCAAAAAAATTTTCAAGGTTAATGGAGATCACAATCCCACGAATATATTGTAAAAATTACAGCCATTTGCTGAGCATAACAGTCTTGGGAATCTTCGGCTTCGTTTTGGTACCCGAACACCGTGTTTTTCCGATTTTCTCAGCAACTGCCCATGAAATAAGTGGTGCATCGACAAGTCCCTTAAGGCGCACCATAGACCAAATCTATTTCAGGAAGAACCAACTGATTTGCTCCATTTTCCTGAGCTGGAGGAAGTGTGTAATATCCAAACTTTGACCCTGTACTGTAGCACAGTTACAGTAAGACGATCCTTTTGTTGGGTATACAAATGATGCCTATTCACAGAGCTATCCACAGCATTTCTATCAGCAACAACAGAGCTAGAACTGTGAACCCCGGAAAAATCCTATTTTTATACGCATCATTTTGGAACGTATTAGGCAGCACATGCTGTCGCATGCAGACCGATTCACAGATTGTCAGCAATATTCGATCAGTCACAGTATTTAATAACTTTCAGGGTCAATTGAGTGATAAAGTACCATACGTACACAAAAATATACTGGATCAGCTGTAAGGTTGCTATTAGTGCTAAAGCGTCATCGAATCACTGTACAATATTAATAAACATTTTCTTATATAATTAATTTCGATTGTTGGTAAAGGAATAAACCTTTAATACTAGGCCACATAAGAGCGTGACTTGAGTTTCGTTGCGTAAGAGCGCGTTTGCTGTAGTATGATACGGTCTGTTCTCTCTTTGTCCCCTCGCTGTTATTGTTTCGTCCGGATGCATGGTGTCCATTTTTACAAGGTCGTACTGGGATGCAAAGGAATTACACGACGTTCGAACAGCGGCAACTAATCCTTCACCACGTAAAGCGTCGCAGTCACAGAGATGTTGCTAATTTGCCGATTACACTGAGAAGTACGGTTGAGGATACTGTAAGAGGGTTTGAGGAGGAGGATCGCACAGAATCAGTCCCTCAAAAAAGGCACTCATAAATGAAAAAAGAAAGGCGACTGATCGTAATAAAAACTAATCGTAATCCCCATTAAATGAAATTAAAATTGCAATTCAGCTGCCGCCAAAATGAGGTTAGCAAGTAAGTGAATTAACGGTCCGCAGAGTTATCCGTGAAGAAGGATACAACAGAAGCCCACACGGGAACAGAGAGAACCGAAGCTCTAGTTCACAAGTGGCCACGTTAAAAAAGCATCAGGCTTGTGGAATGACGTTATATTTCCTGATTGCAAATTCAACATTTTCCAAGAGATGGAAGAACTATGGTGTAGCGAAAACAACTGATGAGGTGTCAGCTAATTGTTTTCCTCCTGTAGTACAACATGGCAGATGGACTGGTTTCATTATACTGGTTTCATTATCTGGGGTCAGAAAGATTACATTCGTTGACAGCCCAATAAAAAAGGAATGATGTCTCAACATCGTGATGCATAATTTGCATAAGAGTGCAGAAAAATTTGGAGTTATTTCTAAATCCAAGTATTTTTGGAAAATTATGGCCCGATCATATCTGGGTAAAGAATGGCTTGTTTAGAACTATACCTAAAATTATTCTAATAGAGAATTTACGAGACGAGCTCGTTAGAAGAATCGAGAAAACTACAATCAACTCGAAAGAAGATCTAAAAAAGAAGTTGAAGGAAGAATTTTTAACTTACTTGGACCGACTAAATCGCAGAAATCTTTGGTAACCCGTAAGAGAGTTTAAAGTGGTGATAAAACAAATTACTAAGTTCTCATTTCATTCTTGTGCTAGCTGAAAACCCGGTGTTACCCTGGTATTTGTTAATTCTAGTCTTCTGTTACTACATATCTTCCTCCCACCTTTCTCAGTCCATCTCTTTTTCCCCTCTCCCTGTTCATCTTCTCCTCTTTCCTTCCTCTCTCCATTTCATCCTCCCCCCTCTGTCTGTTCATGTCCTCCTGCCCCCCCCCCCCCCCTCTCCCTCCTATCTCTTCCTTTTCCTGTCTGAGTCCATCTGCACCTCTTTCCTTTCTCCATCTCCTCTTCTCCCCTCTTTCTGCCCATCCCCCCCCCCTCTGTTTGCCCATCTCCTAGTTCCCCCCCTCTCTCGGTTCATTTCCTCATCCCCCTCCTCTCTCCACGTTATCACAAAATGTTCAAATGTGTGTGGATTCCTAAGGGACCAAACTGCTGAGGTCATCGGTCCCTAGACATACACACTACTTACACTAAAAACAATACACACACCCATGCCCGAGGGAGGACTCGAACCTCCGGCGGGAGGGACGCGTAATTCGTGACAAGGCGCCTCTAGCCGCGCGGCCACTTCGCGCGGCCACATTATCGCGCTCACCCCAATAGATTGCTGCTGGTTGTCGGCCCCACAGCATTTGTTTACAGATTGTAAATAGTGTGTCAATCAGATTTGGCTGAAATCGTTCCAGGGCTTCAGAAACTGGTTTCTACCCGTGGTTTTGCTCGAATACGAACATTTCAGATATATTTCACATATATCTACCATAGATCACCAGTATTTGTACACACATTTTACCTGTATGTCTACCGAATTTCGTCCTGCAGTTTCATTTTCACGCAGCTCAGTATCCATGACGTCGTATCTCCTGAACTATGCGCTGTACAATGATATAACGATTCTGGTACATTCAGCGGTGTATATGAATACTGTTTGCAAAATGTGTCGCGAAGAAGCACTAAGTTAAAACGTCATTCCTGATGTGAGGGTTTTACCGCAAGAACAGCGAAAATGTAGTAAGCGATAAACTCTTTTCCTTTCATCTTTTTGTGCTGTTTGTCACTGAGAGAAGGACTCGTAAGGTATAAAATTATAATAAATGAAAAGCACTAGTTTACTTTCGTCTACAAAAAACCGACGGAAGATTCAATTAACATGTTTCAGTTTATGTTTCTAAGTTGGCTGCTAGTCACTAAGTGCTCCCATTCTCAAATACTGGATGAATGAAGTCCGGGCATTCAAGTGTCATGGGATACTTGTAACATTTCCGGAAATATGAGAATGGGGAAACAAAATTTTCTTTGACTAACGTTTGAATTTGTATTTACGATACGGGAGGACGGAAACTTTATAATTAGCAGTCCCGTTACGTAATTTCAAAGTACCTAATTTGGCTTCATTTAGACACATAACTACTAAAGTTTAACATGATTCCTCAACTAATTATTTTCATTGAAAGTTGTAATGAAAACTCTGTATAATTCGTATGCAGCTATTCCTGCCCGAGCGTAAAATACATCGTTAGCAGTAAGTCACTAATTGACCACGCGCGGGAGATTTTAAACTACCGCGCTGAAAGAACATCGACTTAGAAAAGATCCGATTATAATCTGCTGCATAAAAAGTAAATTTACATTTAGAAAAAGATTTATACTTTAATAGGGCTCGATGTGTGGCAGTTGGCGTCTCATCGAATGTTCTAGTCAACGTAATGCTACCAAATTCTGATGACTTACAAAGAGTTTCTAATTATCATTTATCAATAGGATACAGTGTCGAACTCCTTGAAATAAAACAAGTTATTACCTGAATTAATTAGTATTCAACTAATGAAATTAGACTAGTGGATTAAGGCATGCTTGGCTCAAGATACTTAAGGGAAGAGAACAATAGTCGATAGTAGCTTTTTATCGTTCATCACGATATTATATATTATACAGTTCACTGATACTAGATCAATCATATCCCTCCTTTGATTTTCATACAATTACAATTCATGTTTGGGAAAAATGATGTTGCTAATAATTTGTCACTGTCCAATACCGTCTTCATAAACCACGATTTTGTAAAGAAATTTCTAAGTCCACTTGGAGGCGTTACATACACTGCTTTCAAACTCCCACCCCGACCCCTGTGAAAAGTAGGTGGTTCTTACCGCGACAGCGATAATTTCCAAACAGTAAGTGGTATGTGTACCAAGTTTGGTTGAAATTGGTTCTGTGGTTTAGAAGGAGATGTGAAACATACATACAATATATATGGATTCAAGAACAATTACATCTCACCAAGTATTAAATACACTACTGTGCTAAGCTATGAAATATTATTTAATAAAACACGAAACTAATATTCCTGTCTTTCTGGAAGAAGAAAGCGACAATCGCATGGATTATAGAAACAAGGAAAGATTTAGAAAGAAATCAACATCAAAGAATCGGAAGTAACAGACAGAATTATTTTCAAGAATTAAATATTATATTTAGAAGGCTTACAATGCGGAACAATAATAACTCAAGAACAACATGGACAGAAGAAAGGAAAAGAAGGAAAAGACAACATGAGAAGAAGATGAAGGAGTACTGGAAAAACAGAAAATAACAAAGAAAGAAGAGGAATTGAAGTTGTCACGTGATCCTAGTTGGTCAATATGAAAATGAGTAAAAATATTTAATTACATTATTTAAGAAATTGTGTGCCGTAAATCACATTTACTAAGAGAATACATTTTCCATTTACTGTTTGTTAAACGTATATATGAAAATAAAAATAAACTAGTGAAAACACTGAACTGAACCAGCGTTATGTGAGCTTCTGTACGTGAGAAGGACAGCGACAGCTTATGACGTCTTTATAACGACGCCGTTTTCAGGCAGCTCATGGAATAAACGCTATTTTTTTCAGTGTTTCTGGCCAATAATTTTTGATTATGACGATGAAGTCTTGTGTTGCAAGTGATTGTACCGGAACAGATGTCCAAGGGAGTAACATCTCATTACATGGGTTAAGTCGTTTTGAAAATACTCAGATTTTGCAAACACATTTTTTGAGACCAAGTGATTTAAACTAGTGACTGATATTACTATTGAGCTGATGGCTGTGGTCTTCTTGTGTACAAATCGTACCGATTCACAGACAAAGGTCATTTCATTTACCAGTCTCATAAGTGTGCAGTGGTCTGTTACTAATTCTATTGTCTACCTTCTTTCAGTCCACACTACAAATTCCGTAATTCCTTTCCACAGAATCGTAAAAATGGCACCAGTGAACCCACTGATGAATGACCTTAAAAAGAAAATATAAACGTCGAAACAACTCTATGTAGTAAAGATTTATGCCTGGGCGTCTTATTTATGCGGCCTTTGGTATTGGATAAAAACTAGTCAGGTGATATATCACGTGTTTTTGATGTTCTTCAACATTTACAAACGGAAAAAACCAGAAATGTACGGTTTCGGAGAAATATGCATTAGACTGCGAAATGTAAAACGCATTTTCTCCATACTTTTTTCTATATGACTACACAGGAGATTGTCCTGGACAAGTTTCAATCAGCTTAATGTACTGTTTCATTCTATTTATAACTGTATTCAGCTAATGTTTGTTATAATTTGTATGAAATTTGCCAGAAGCACCGTATTGTCATCGCCTTAATAGTCGACATAGTGAAAGGAAAATTTCACAGGCAGAATGTTGTATATACGAGTACAATTGCCGAAATTAACAGCTAAATTTTGTTTCTTTCCCTTCCGAAACGAAGAAAGGTGGATATAAGAAACAGACAAAGAGGAAGAGAGAGCGTTCCTCCTCAAAAAGAGCGTTCTATTTGGTGCTTAAGAATGACTTGGAAAATTAATTGGACTGGAAAGATAAGAAACAAGGATACCCTCCACAGGAACGGCGAGGAAAAACAATATGGATAACAGTAACTGACTGAAGGGCAAGATGATAGATCATGTGATAAGACAACAGAGGAGAGCTTTAGTGGTATTAGGTGCACCCATAAAGGGTAAATGTTATAGAGGGAGACAGAGACTGGAACATATAGAACAAATAAATGAGGGTAAATGGTGTAAGTGTTACTTTGAGATGAAAACGTTGGCACAAGAGAAGAGATGGAATCATGATGGGCTACACCAAGCCAGTCAGAAAACTGATGACCCAAAACAATCTATGATCTACTGATGACCCAAAACAATCTATGATCTAAATTCATGACAATCCAGCTCATTTATGTTATTCACTGTGATTTTAGTGCTCCAAGTGGACAGCAAGCTATACGGTTATCTGTGGCATCTGGTGGCCCTGTATCGTATGGTCACGCAATGGTAGGGAATGCGAGAGCAAAAAGTTTCTCTGTCACACAGCCCAACATTGCTTCAGAGCAGGGCTGTGTCGGCACAAGCCAGCTGCAAGGAGTAAACACTTCGACATGGTTAATCGGTCACTAAGAGTATAACGTCGACACTCCCTTATGAGAGTACGAGGAAGCTCAGTGGAAAAATTTAAGACAAGGGCACACCGAACTGCCTTCATTGCCCTTGTAACATTAAATAAGATGCTCTAGATAGGATGCAAAGACCATCGGGGATTTGAGGAAGCAGTTAAAATGCTGAAACAAACCTGTCAGTTAAATGTAGCGGGACTAGAGACTGCTGAGCACTCGGAAAAGAGGACCAGTTCGGTATTATGAATGATGTCTCACAGCAAAGCTTTATCTCAGTTCAGTATAAATACTCTGACCAGGTAGATTAGCGGCAGTCTATCAGTAGGATCAATGGCATCCATATCATTCGCACTCAGTTCTCTGATTATTGAGCTGCAAAATATTGCAGAAGATTATTCCAGTACTAACACACTGTAACAGTCAAACTCTCACTGTCTGACACAACGAGCGCAGATCTGTAACCACAGACAACTGACATTCGAGTCCACTATATAAGCTGTCTTCGATGGGTAGTCCCTATGTCCATCAGCACTGTTCCAAACTGGGGTCTGAACTGCTCTGATATTTCGGCATCGTATTGGCGGAGGGTCTACCGGACCAGTAACCAGGATCAGCGCACATCGCAACATCAGACTTCATGGCACCTGACACCGCAGTCCATCTGATGGGGCAGAGAGAGCAGTGACCAGAGAGTGACAGAGCACTCTCAGGGCAGTGCGCATATCAGTCACACACGTACCGTGGTCAAGCCTCCTTCGCAGCCGATCTGCCCATGGGAAGCGCCTGCAGATCAGAGTGCTGGCAACCCGCCAGATCAGTAGTCGCTGGCTTATGTTTAGGCTGACACATCGACCTCTGGTAGCCTTGAGCCTGCCACTAATGACAGCAAATTACGCTACAGCCTACGAAGCAACCGGCCATCGGTGACGCCACAGCTATGAGATGTGTACTGAACAATAAATGGAGTAATAGCTAATCTTATTTTATTAGTGTCAAACGATGCACCACAGGTCGCAGTCACATATCCTCACAAAACAGTAGAAGTTTCCAATCCAGAAGTAGGCAACTCCTGCAGTATCCTTCGCGTTGGTTTGCATAATGGAGTCTAACTGTTTGTAGACCTGTAGAAAAAAGAAGATGACATCAAATTGATCACTTTTACATTTTATAACGACTCTGAGAGATCACTACATTTGCAAAACGTTGACGCACAATAATTAATGGCCGAATGTAATTAATCACATGACAGTCAAACAACGTTAATACCAAAGCAAGTAAAACTGTTGTAGTTTGGTTACTCATTAAAGGAAACCTGTTCACCTCCTGTGTTGAAAACAAATTATTTAGTGACGTGTTTTAATACAACACCAGTCTGCTGTGACGTTTACAGCTAGTCATGTTTTCAATTGGTCCCACCTGACTTTTAAGAAAATAATCTTTTGCTCTGGCATTATTTATTGCAGATTTTTTACCTGTAAAATATGAAACATTTGCACGGTACAATCATTTCATCCAGCACTTGGTCACTTTCTGGCACAACTACTTAATTAAGGTTTTAAGTCTCAGCGTAAGCATGTTTTTGTTTGTAGTTCTCAGCGTATTAATATGTGCCAATATGTTTATTTTTAACTCCCTACTCACTGTCATCGTGATAGCTAGACTGCTTGTAGCACTTCTGCTGATTTCATGCGATATTTTACAGTCACCCTCTACGGACACCGCCTGTCAGTAGCGGAGAGCCGGGAAAGTGGTCAGGCCAAGGTATTCCTATTTTTAAAACTGAGTGGTAGTAGATGAAAATGCATAGAAATGAGCGACTGTAATCTGCATCTATTGAAGTATTATATACTATAGTTTAATCACATTTGGATTAAATTAAGTATTTTAAACAATTAAATTTTCAAAAAGTGTCAAAATGATCACTTTGCCCAACATGAGCAGACAAAGTGACCACTTAGTTTTGAATAAAAAACAGGGGAAAATAATGATTTGACAAAGAACTAAATATTCATTGTGGCCATTGGGGTCCTGGGAGCTATAAGTTGCTGAGATCGCGTGGTAAATGCTTTAACGTATTCTTCCTGGAGGGTCCTGTCACTCCATGAAGTCTAAAGTATTTTGGGTGTTGGTTGGTTGGTTTGGGGGATTAAAGGGACCAGACTGCCATGGTCATCGGTCCCGATATTTTGGGTGTGTGGCTCTCGGAAGTTACAATATTTTTTTTGTGGATTTAGTCAGCTTGATCTAAGTGAAGTCATCAGTTCGTGTATTTATCAGGGAGAGCATTGGATTAAGTGCCAATTGTGTTTCCTTTGGACTAACAAACTCTGTACGTGATTTGAGGAACACAGTTTGACTTTTATTTGTAAAAACTGTTAATTCGAATAATGTTTCTCTATAAAATACGGGGTGTATAAAAAGAACCAGCCGATTTGGCACGCCTATACTCCTGTACTAAGAAACATATACAATTAATTTTGTTTTTTGATGAACGTGAAACTCATAAAGTTCTTTTTCTTACCTTTTCATACATGTCCAATTTACCCCCTTGAGATGCACGGCATATGTTAATGCGGCATTCATATTGTTCCTACACTGAGCGAGCATGCCACAGCTGTTGTTAATGCGATGTCTCAGTTCATTCATTGTCGTTGGTAACGAATGTACATAAACAGAGTCTTTTATAAAAACCCACAAGAAACAATCACATGTAATCAGGTCCGTTGACTTTGGAGGTCAGTAATGTAAAGCTGAATCATATGGTCCAGCGTCAGACACTCGGGGATGGCCTGGCGATTTGCCTTTACACAAAAAACCAGTTTTTCGGAATTGTTCATGGAATCGTGGTTCAAATGGCTCTGAGCACTATGGGACTCAACTTCTGAGGTCATTAGTCCCCTAGAACTTAGAACTAATTAAACCTAACTAACCTCAGGACATCACAAACATCCATCCCCGAGGCAGGATTCGAACCTGCGACCGTAGCGGTCTTGCGGTTCCAGACTGCAGCGCCTTTAACCGCACGGCTACTTCGGCCGGCTGGAATCGTCTAATGCTCTACGCTGTGGGAAGATCCAGACCGTATCTAGTACGAAAGTCACTCTGAACAGTTATTGCTGACCCGCACTGCGTAAAACGTAGAACACAAAACGCTTTTTGTTGTCCCGACACCATTTTTACTAGAACTGAAGTGGGCGCACACCGCTGCTACCTAGCGGAAACCACGTAAAACTCGAGAGTTTGCTCTTTCCAACAGTACGTTGTTCACGCACGTATCTCAATTGATATAATAGTTCTGATTTTTTAAAAATAGGATGATTCTTTTTGATACACCCTGTATTTTATTGCGAAACATGAATCGAATGACAGTTTTCACAAATAAAAGTCAAACTGTGTTCCTAAGAGTTTGTGATTCCAGAGGGAGCACAATTGGAACTTAATCCACTGCTCTCCCTGATAAATATACAAACTGACAACTTAACCTGGATCAAAATAACTAAATCCACAAAAAATATTGTAACTCCGGAGAACCACACAGAAAAAGTTTAGACTTTGTGGAGTGACTGGGTCATCCATGGGGAATACATTAAAGCATTTACCACGCGATCCCAGTAGCTTATAGACCCCAGGACCCAAATAGCAACTTTGCCCGCCATGGCTTCTTTGCCTAGCTCTACCCAACATTACTTCTGCCTGATATTGTTTTAGCTGTGGTTGTACCTTTGCGTTCCCACTTCACAGTCACATCGCTAACAGACGACTTGGGCAGCTTTGGAAAGGCTGAAATGTCCCTATTGTATTTGCTAATACAGGTGGCATCCAATGACTAGTCCACGTTCTAAGTCACTGAACTCTCATGATAGACCGATTCTGCTGTTGCTGCTAGTCTGCTGACAACACAACACTCCCCAGCTCCTTTTATACTGGTAGGTCTGTCTCTCGTGAACCTAGTGGTCACTTCGGAATTATATAAGGGTGTCCGAATACTTTTGATCAGATACTGCTCGTTATTGGCGGCAGAATAGTTGTAGATCGTCTTCGATAAAGGTTCTCTAAATTTCCCCAGCAGGATTTCGCGTCTCTGAATTCGTTCGATGGCTGTAGTCATTGCCACTTGATAGCCGGCCGGAGTGGCCGTGCGGTTCTAGGCGCTACAGTCTGGAACCGAGCGACCGCTACGGTCGCAGGTTCGAATCCTGCCTCGGGCATGGATGTGTGTGATGTCCTTACGTTACTTAGGTTTAATTAGTTCTAAGTTCTAGGCGACTGATGACCTCAGAAGTTAAGTCGCATAGTGCTCAGAGCCATCTTCCCACTTGATACGGTCTCCAAACAGTACAACAATATTCAAGAATTGCAATTTATTTTAAATTTCTGGAAACCGAAACGAAATTTCCACATTTTGAATTAAATGATTCGGAGTGGCCGTAAAATATTTTCATTGTAGTATATGTTCCTTGCAGATTGTATTGACAATAAAGTTTATATTCAAAACCAAAATGGTAACACATTTCGTGCGCCACCCTGTACTTAAGGAGGACATCAAATAACTCCATTAATCAACGCCAACCCAATAACTGCTTGGATAAGAGCCAGAGGTGGACCAATGGGTTATTGACTTGCTCAATTTGTGAAGCTCTTTCTCTCCAAGAAATCATCCAATTTCTCTGAAATTGTGATCATTTGTTTGCCTGTGGTGTGTACATCACATCTACCGCTTTTCCACCCGATTCGAATAATTCTTTCGCGATGCGTCTTTGTCTTCTAATGTATTCATTCAGCCAATCACATATTCGCGAATTCACTTTGTTCGATCGTATTTTTGTTATTAGTCTACGATGTGGTACAAGGTCAAATGCTTTTCCAGTTGACTGCATCTAATTGTATTTTTTACAAACTGTTGTGTATAAATAAAGCAAACTGTGTTGTACACGAGTGGTTTCTTTCCCAGTCCGCGCAGATTCTTTGAGAAAAGAACTCGTAATATCTGTGCTTAGAATATGACCTAGCATCCATCAACAGACAAACGCCACTGAAATTGTTCAACGGATATACGTTTTTTTTTTTTTTAACAGGAGTGACCAATGTGCTTTTCCTGTAACATGTGACTAATCTCTGTGCAAGCGATTCTCGATTAGTGAACAGTGCAAATAAAATATTCGAACCGATTTACTTACAAGAAGAACTCAATTAATTGCAGTCGTATTGAATGAGAAACCTGTATTCAAATAAGGAGGTGGAGTGATTGTTACGGCCAAGAAGAAAGAATTCCAGCACTAATGAAGAACAACGGACGCTGAAGAGGGGAAGTTATTCATTCCTTTAATTGAGAAGGTTACTGACCGTATCGGAAAAGTTTCGACCAAGCATCCGTTCAAATGACTTTCAAGTCCACGACGAAAATAAAGTTCGTCAGAACTACAAAAGAGGTAGTTCATTAACGAGCGAAAACTGGTATGTACAGAATTCCGTGAAGTTGTAACCAGGTGTACTTGGAATCACAAAAAGAAGCGTTAACTCTTGTTTACACGGAGACAGAGGAACTGTTGCTTTGGTGTAACGGATGGAGGAGCATGCTTTAGTGTGCGGGTACCATCATCATCATCATTATCGTCTTCTTCCTCTTCCTCTTCCTAAGTCTAAGCCTTGTAACCGTAAACATTCTTTTCTGTTTAGAGATGTACTATTCATTTACTGATAAGTTTACACTTTCTTACTTCAAACAGACATTCTACAATTTCCTTTGTTGCCCCCCCCCTTTTCTTTCTTTCCCTGAAATTGTTCAACAAAGTATCCGTTAAGAACTTAGCGTATTCCAGTAAATGTTCATAAAGTTTCTTGCATAGTTGTTATGAGGTGTCGCTGTTCATTGATCTCTTAGAATACATTTTAATTGGGTTTTCCTTCTGTCCAGCTGGTTCTTGTTAGGGTTCTCTAGAGCAAATTTCATCACATCTGTGTGCTTTCTGCCTGTCTTGAACAGTGTCCAGCTTTCACTATCATATAGGAGTACAGAGACCAGACGAATATGTTCATTCCGATAGAGATCAAGATGTAAAATTGATTGACACTGAAGTTTTAGCCGAGGCAACGCACTGTCATCTGCGTATCGTATATATCCACATCCACATTTACATACATACTCCATAAGCCACCGTACAGTGCTTGACGGAGGTTACCACGTACAGCTAAGAGTCATATCGTTTCCTGTTCCACTCGCTTACAGAGTGACGGAAAAACGACTGCGGCAGTAGAATCGTTCTGTAGTTGGCCTCAAACGCCGGTTCTCTGAATTTCCAGAATAGTACCTCAGCCCCCTGCGGGTCCAGGGGTTATAAGAGGCCTGAGGTATTCCTACCTGTCGTACGAGGTGACTAAAAAGAGTCTCACACGTCTCGGTCTTTATGTGATGGTCTCATGTAGGGTTTGATCTCCATTTTTCAAAATTTTTCCGAAAAGCGAACCAATTGGGGAATGGCGCTTTACATGGTGCATCGCGTCCATTGTGCGCTGAGACCTTTTGCATCTTTCGTCGGCGTGGATCTGCACTTTCGCTCATTCTCCAGCTGTTGGACGAGGTCACCCTCTTGGCTGCGTTCTCTGCCATCCACTGTGCAGTATCGTTTTCTGCGCTGACGATGATAATTGACTTGTTTGCTCATTTGCACCTGATATCCAGCACGGTAGCCAGGCCGTTGTGGTGGGGCCGCCATGTACCCTGTCGGTTGCAGCCCCATGACTACACAGGGATTGCTCTGCTGATACCTGCGCCGTTAACTCCCCACCAGCAGTCTCTAAGCGATTCAACATCAATGCAAAGAAATACAACCTCAAATTGTTCCCATCACTGGCCACACCATGGGAGGAACGCCAGGCTAGGGATGGCAGCAAAGCTTATTCGCCCCGGTACCTCGTATGTATGAGAGTTGATGGGGAATCTCTCATCTCAATGAAGCCTCAGTTTTTTGTGGAGCATTTAGAGGACAAGTTTGGGGAGGTGGAGGACTTGTCCAAAATGGGCTCTGGGTCAGTCTTGATAAAAACAGCACCCTCTGCCCAGTCACAGGCATTACTCACTTCTGACAAGTTGGGGGATGTTTCTGTAATCAACACGCCCCATAGCAGCTTGAATATGGTCCAGGGTATTATATTCCACAAGGACCTTCTTTTGCAGTCTGACGACGAGCTGCGTGCAAATTTAGAGCGGCGAGGTGTTCATTTCGTCCGGTGCTTCCATTGGGGTCCAAGGATTAATCAGGTTGCCACTGGTGCCTTAACCTTGGCCTTCAAGAGTGACACATTACCTGAGAAGGTCAAGGTGATGGTCCACCGCTGTGGTGTCAAGACAAATATCCCTCCCCCGATGCGGTGCTTTATATGCTGGAAGTTCGGCCATATGTATTCCCATTGTACTTCCAATGTCACATGTCGAGATTGTGGACGTCCATAACATCCCAATACTCCATGTGCCCCGCCTCCCATCTATATCAACTGCAGAGAGCCTCATTCACCTTGATCTCCAGACAGCAGGATTTTACGGAAAGAGAGGAAAATCATGGAATACAAGACCCTGAACCGACTGACCTACATTGAGGCTAAGAGAAAATATGAGAGGCTACATCCTGTGCATATGACATCCACTTACATGTACCTTCTACTAACGCGAAAAAAAGGCTAAGCGAACTATGAAGCCTCCTACTGTTGCCTACTGGCACTTCCACGATTATCGAAGGTGTAATCTATTTTTTCTGTGCCCAGCCAGTATTCCCCACTTCGTCGAGATACGTGAAAGAGAGGCGACGCAGCACTACCTGTCATTGCAGTCAATATTTGTTGATCAGTAAGTTTAAATTCAAATCATTACTTTTTTTATCAGGTAGCTGCGCTGTTTAGCGGTTTTCGCCAAAGATGCTCATTGGCAGTTACCAGGCGGCCAATTTGTTTTTCAAAATGAATTGATATCTTTGATTTTGCGTAGCACACGTACAACGAATTAATTCCTTCAAAAGTCACAAGGTTCATTTGACACAGCTTATTTGATGTGATTTACTGTGAAGAATATTCATACTTAAGCCCGGTAATAAGTGTCTATAATCGAAAGTCAAAGACATTTACTTGTAATTAGCCCGGCTTCGAGTGAGGGTAATTATTTCACGCAGTGGAGCATGAACTCAAGAGTCGCGAATATTCAGAACTACAACGCTAATAGCTCGGGCACTAAAATCCGAACACAAGGACTCCCAGACAGCAAATACTCACGGACGCTAGAAACTAACAGACGCGAAGGACCAACAGACGCGAAAGACGTTAACAAGGCGTGTTTTGGGTTTATATAATAGTTAAGAAACAAAACGGAAGTTCGTTGGAAACTCTTCGAATAAAGTCCCTTGCTATTTTACTTTAGGTAGTTTCTCTGCTTTAAAACAAGATTTCGTGATTTTGTATGAAAACTGGAATCGTTCATGGCCAGTTCGAATAAATTTTAATTTCAAAAAAAGACCAGATATATAACGAAGGGTTACAGATAGTGTTACTTAGACATCGATCAACTATCGTTTAATCCATAATATCTGCACTATCGTCACTATCGGTAGTTTGGTTTAACTATAGATAATCCTATCGTTTATAATGTAATTCTTTTTGAACTGGCGCCTGAAAAATTGTCGGTTCCTGTTACCTCATTGACGTTTGAGTGCAGAGGGAAAATAGATCATGTGGAGGTATTTAATCAACGACAAATTTGGTCGTGCCTTAGCCAGTCTAAGTTGTTTGCAAATTATGTTGTTAATAGTATGATGGCTGTGGGGGAGGGGTCGTGGAAGAGGGGAATTTCCTTGTCTATCTTCCAGTATTGACAACTCACTGTCGTGCGCATCTAGTACCGATCAGATGCTTATGGTAAAAACTACACACGTAAATATCATGGATTCGTGAATGTGCGTTATACTGATTTTCATCTTCAAACGTGTGAGCTTGTTACTTGTAGCAAGGAATACAAATGTAAATAAGGCTGTTGTAATACAACAAAATTAGTAGAGGAAAAATGACATTTTAAAGATTTGTTAAGTGTTTCTGATTGTACTATATAATGCATTTTAAAATAATACAATTATTGTCGTTTTTAATTAAACACACCTGCTACTGTGCTCTTCTGTTTCTGAGTCCTCGTTGTACTTACAAGTGTTTTCTGTTGTACATGTTAATCTGTAAAGTGATTCGAAAACACAAAACGCTGACGCAGTCCCAATGCCCCTGCGTCACTTCTGCTTTTGCAGAAGCACAAATATCACTCATATGTTTGTTTCCTATGTTGTGGTCGATTAGCGGAGGTTGTTCCTTGAAGGACAAACCAGCTCCCGCAAAAACTGAATACAGTAAAAGCACAACCCGTCGAGCGTCAATTTTTTTTTTTAATTTGTGTGGTGACTGGACATAATCATTAATCATTACATGCTATCTGTTTTCACAGAATTGCAGTGCGTATTCATATGTAATTCGGGTGAAATGTGAATGTTTCAGTGGATGTGAGACAAAACTAATCTCTTCTTGCCAAGAGTTGACTATGAATGTCCAGGAATGTTTTTTTCAAAACTTCAAATCCTGTAGCTAGTTCTTAAGCTATAACCCGTTATTGCCGAAACCCCTTGTTTGAAACTTGTGCAGCGGGTGAATAAACTCACGGTTATCATTTTATTTCATTTTTTCGAGTTTACATCATTCTGCAACCTGCGCAATAATTTTTCGAGCGCCACGAGGAAGAATCCTGCCTCTAAAGCTTCTAGCTCTACAGGGTATCGTAGGAGGTGACCTCAATGTGCCAACAATGGCTTCTTCGTCACCCATTTTGTTATTTAAACGCCACACAACAGCAGGATTATCCTTCATCACGCAACTTAGTGCAACGACTGTTGAACCGCAGTCGTTGGCAGCTCGAGACTAAGAGCACAGCAGCGAAGAAGTGTTCCGAGTGGTGCCGACATGAAACGATGTGTTTTTCGCGCGCCACCGATAGTCTCGGTTGGCTGGGGAAATTCCGCGCTTCCAAGATTATTTTGTTTATGTAAGAGGTGCATAAATAGCTTTTTGTTATTGTTTTGAAAATGGACCACAAAAACTAGTCATCTGTGTGGAATTTTTTCAAGAAATAGGGGATAAAAGTCAATTTGTAAAGTGTACCGTCTGCGTTAAAGAGTATAAGCATGATCGGGGAATAGGACTAATTCAAGAGACCACTAAACAGAAAGCATGGTCAAAACCTAGGGACCACGAATTAGTAATAGAATTGAAATGTTGTTCGCATCTTTATATGCAACCCCTTCGTGGTATAAGAAGAGGAAGCTGATTTGAGATTTCAGAACATGCACTCAAAAAAAATTAACCCATTAGCTGCTGCAGATAGAAAATCATCTATACTGGAAGGTGAGGGGATGGTAAGTTCTGCATAGTTCTCCACATGTACAACACACATGAATCTGTGGCCTTCCAAAGCGCAGATCATAGTTGTCATTTAAGTCTTTTAAACAGAATTTAAAGTTCTCATTCACTTTTGAATGTTTCCGTTTTTGAAAAGGTGATAAACAAGTTGAAGATCTAAAGTAGCATCCAAATATTTAATCTAAGAGTCAGAATAATGGGCCCATTTTTCTGGAAATGATTCAGCGTGATTGTGTATGAACTGCTCCACAGTGATGTTTTGTTCTTTCCCTTCTAACCAGCAGATTGTTGATGCGGTATGTTCTCTTTTGTGACATTTCATGGAGATACAGAAATGCTCGTCTATATACGTTGACTTTCACATTTCCAAGAAGCACATTATATTTGAATGCCGCTTGTCTTTGATTTGCGTCCATACTGACGTCTACATCACGTGGTCAGCGATGTTTCAACTCGTTTCCTTCTATTAGACGCTGGAAATAAAGATCTTGTTCATTTTTAGTATGAAGGTCATAAAACGCTGTAAGAACCTTGGTTTGGCCACACTCACTGATAAGGAGGAAACGACCCTTTTGCCGCGTGTTAAAATACGCAAAAGAGAGAGAGAGTGATCCTTGAGTTTAACATTTCCTCCACACTTAATAATATTATTTCTATTATACAGTGATGCTTTCCCTATCCATAACCTATCATATAATAAACTTTCATCGAAGCACTTACTTTCAATCTTCTCGAATTCTCTTGGCTGGTATGACTCTTCCTGTGGCTGTGACATATTATGTACCTTTTACTCTAGCCTTCTTAAGTTTATTTCCACGGTAACTACCGGCATACACACTTAGTGTCTTGCCTTTTTGCATTCCCTCCATTATTCAGTGGACAAACAAACAGGCATCTACAACACATTCATTTTGTTACGCCACTGCTTGTTTCCAACGTAATCTGTTTCAGTAGTAAATGGAATTAAGCCGAAGATTTATTCCTGTATAACACTGAATGTTCAAAAGAAGTTGCAGTTTTTGTTGCTTTCTTTGTCCTTTTTAATTTTAATGTCCATTTTAATTTTAGGCATTCGTTGATATAGAGGAAATAACGCCACCCTACAACATTAATTTCATGCAGTAAAAAAGATTTATACTTATTTAGAACCAAAACATTAGCCACTCGATATTACGATTAGCTGCACACTGTATTGGTGGTAATATATAGATTGGTGCAATAGTTCGTAGTGCTTTTGTTTTGCATATTGGTATTCCGATAGTATGGGTTCATTTATCGATTGTCATTTTTTATCTGTAGTTCACTGTTGCTATTTGAGTTTACATCTTGCCATTTTGTTATTTGGAGATAGTGACTGGAGCTATGGACGCTGGAAAATGGAGTGCCAAGTAGAGAAATAGGAACGTTTCCGGTATATTTTTCTGTTTGAGTTCAGTAGAGGGGTGAAACAGAGGAGGCCGCCCCAAAAATTAGCGCCGTGTATGGGCATAATGCCATTGGACAGGGCACGACAAGGAAGTGGTTGTCTCGGTTTAATGACTTTCTACGTCCAAGGAGACCTTCGGGTTGTGATGAAGATCGCTTAAACGCATTAATCCAAAATCGTACTCAAGAACTTGTAAATATGATGAACTGTGGTGATTCCACCATGACGCAACATCTGCATGCAATGGTGATGGGTCAGAAATCGGGTGTATGGGTACCGATAGCTCTAAGCCAAGGTAACATAATCAGCAGGTAGTCATATATGCATCTCTGCTTGCTTATCAATTGGCTTGTGAGCAACACCTACTGTACCTACCGTATATAGCCACTGGTGGCGAGAAATGGTGTGTTTATGGCTAAAATCGCTCTCAGCCCTATGGGACTTAACAGCTGAGGTCATCAGTCCCCTAGAACTTAGAACTACTTAAACCTATCTAACCTAAGGACATCACACACATCCATGCCCGAGGCAGGATTCGAACCTGCGATCGTAGCAGTCGCGTGGTTCCGAGCTGAAGCACCTAGAACCGCTCGGCCACCACGGCCGGCGGTGTGTTTATGCTAATATAAGGAAAAGAAAGGAATGGTTGAGCCCAAACAAAACAGAAGCTCCTCGTATCCTCGTACAAAGGCCTGCGTGCGTGCATAGGGATAATGTTATGCATATGGTGGAACAGCGACTGTGTGGCGTACTGCGAATTCTTCCCATAGGTGTAGCCATTACTGCTGACATGTATTGTGGACAAATTAGACATCTTGCAGATGCAATTCGAGAACAACGATCAGAAAGACTGCGTGAAAAGATGCCACTCCATGATAACGCCCGGACGCATACTGCTAGACTGCCTAAAACCACTATAAAGGAGTTGGGTTGGGAAGTCATTTCGCACTCACCTTCACCTGGTTTGGCGCCCTCAGATTTTTACATTTTCAACTCTCTACCGAACAACCTTCAAGGAACTTCCTTTCTGGATTAAAATGCGCTCCAAACATGGCTCGACGAGTTCTCCGCCTCAGCACTACGTGATTTCTACAACTGTGGAATCGAAAAGTTATCCCACCGTTGGTAGACTGTTGTAAACAGTGAAGGAGACTATATTATTGATTACTGAAGTGTCTGTTACGTGTATCAGTTGTGTTTATTAAACTTATTGAAAAACGCTAAGAACTTACGCACCAACTACGTATTATCTTTAGGCCACACTGTCTTAAAAATCAAGTACCTGAATTCTATAAGTATGTCATTTTAGTTCAATTCAGTTTTCACCAGATCCGTTTGAATTTTGTAAAATAAACAAAATCTGTCATGAATAAGAACATGTAGTCTCAGAATCTTTTTCTTCAAGTGACTTATACTGTATGGTTTCCATTATATAGAACTGCTCCCACCAGCTTTGGTATAATGATCAAGCTGTGTCTTCTGACAGACAGGCGAGTTCAGTGTTGTCCATTATGTCCCGCTACAGACTTGGTTCAGAGTTAACAGATATTTTTATTTTATGTTTACAACATAAAGCATACGATTCCTGAAGTAGAGGCTCCCATCTTCTCGGAAGTCAGTGACCACTAACTGCATTGTAAGTGGATGAAAAGTAAAATCGCTGAATAAGTGAATGAATAAAGATCATTGCATTGCCTGCACTGCGATGTTCTGCATCAAATGAAGAAGCTTCGATGTTATCAAGCATTATGTAGTGATGCTGCACATGACAGTTAAAGAGTCCATGCAGAATAACATGGCTGGTAGATGCACAAGCGGCGGGTCACAGGTGGGGAGGATGGTAGTGGTTGGGGTTACAGACAGGCGCTGTAGGGGAAATGTCGACTGCTGGAGGGAAAATGCCCTTCTAAACTGAAGCCCACACTCATATTTTTTGTGAATATAAAGTGGAGCCTCACAATGCTGACTTGAATGGTGGGCATTCATAAGTATCTGACACCCCTACTTTGGTTAGTATGGAAAATGAATTCCGCTGAAAGTGTAACAAAATCAGCAATTTATTTTCGCCTGACTTGCAACATTCAGAGATGCGTCATGGGTGACGAATTTCGAGGAAAACTGACATGTTTCTGTCGTTGCCACGTTAAAATTTGCATCTTTTACCAAAACACAGCGCAGTTCAACCAGTGTCTCCTCACTAACTTATTCTGCAGACGCAATTGTTAGAGAATTCTGGAACAGTGGTTTATCATGTTTATTGAGTGAGAAAATAAGAAAAAGTAAGGGCAGTAGCTAATGAAAAAGCTCATCCTCGGTACAAAAAAAAAAAAAAAAAAAAAAAAAAAAAAAAAAAAATAAAAAAATAAATAAATATATATATATATATATATATATATATATATATATATATATGTGTGTGTGTGTGTGTGTGTGTGTGTGTGTGTGTGTGTGTAAACCCATAGCATTTCTTATTACACCAGCAATCGATGGCTTTTAAAAATTATATTCTTTCATCGAAGAGTCTGTAGTTAGTGGAATAATACAGTAGACAATGATGTTTTACATAATAACCATGTGGCAAAATGCTTTTCTTTTCGCATGGTATAGTTTGCCAAAATACCATTTAGATATCTCAAACCGTTTATGAAATAGAGGAACGTTGTGGATATCCCAGTCTGGCTATATCGCTGGCGCATGTGATCGGGAATGAGTGTGCTACATCAGATCAATTTTCTCGAGACTGGTGGCAGATAGAGACCTGAACCCAAGTCTAAAAAAATTCAATATGTTAGCTAAATTTCATACATGGCAACACATTATGTAATACGCATAAACGCAAAATCATAGCCACTCCTATTTTTCACTGCAAACTTTTTCGAATTTCGCGCAATGTCTTACTTCCACGCAAATATGACAATAACTATGACCCTTAACTAAATGAGGGGCACGTCATGATGAAGCTAACATGTGAAACCATAAGTAACGCGAAATTTTTTTTTTTTTTTTTTTTTTTTTTTTGTTCTGAGTAGTTCTGTAAAATCGTTTGGGAAAGATAGCAGTGTGTGCGCCTCGAACTATTGTCGCCGACCGGCCAAAAGAGGGCAAACAATGTCGGTCTCCCTTTCCTAACGAACAAATGAACTCGTCGAGCGGTTTGGACGAAAACTGTCACTGCGCATCGACCACCGTGTCCTGCACGGACTTTTAATAACTGCACCGGTACTGAAGTGCGGCCATCTTGCTCAGGTGCGCAGTTAGTCACTGTCCAGCGCTATTCATGGCGAGCCGTCCAGAGTAAGACTAATTCTCGTGGGCCGCCGGGATTAGTGCAGCTGTATGCGCGGAACGGTTCAGAACTGGGCCACCTCGCGACGTCGTGCGCTCTATAATTAGCCACACTACGGTTCCTCAAAGTCTCTGTTGTGAGGCATTAGTTATATGAGTAAGCGCAGAGAAAATGTGGTGACTGCAGTTCGCTCTAGATCTTTGGCTAGACGACGTAATAAAACTGCCTGACGATAAACAACGTAACTACCTCGGAAAAACCAACTGCAGCTACAGATTGTCAGATACTGCCATAATGAAGTCAGTATGAAAGAGATCTATACTACCATATAAAGACAAGTTGTAATTTAGCGTTGTTACCAAAAATCACGAAAAGTTTGTGACTCATTTACTGTTTTAAACGAGATTCTAATAAATGTTAAGATAGACATAGATTACAATTTTTTTAAATATGTATCGTATATGAGAATATATACACTATATAAATGGGAAAGGTTGTTAACAACACTCTCGAAACATTCTTGACGATATTGCTTCAAATTTTTACACGATATTCAAAAGTATAGGTAATTCTCCAAAAGTTCTTCAAATTTTAATACGATACTCAGAAAAGATAGACTTAGGCTACATATTTTAATAAGTATGTATCTAAATACATACTGCATAAAGGAGAGACGTAGTTTTAGCAAAAGACTCAAAATGTCCCTGACCGATTTTCTTCGGATTTTTAGATGATATTCTGTAAACGTTAGTGCGGACATAGACTACATATTTTAAAGTACATATGGTATATAAAACCTATATCTATACTACCATATAAAAGTAAGTTGTTAAACGTTGTTGCCAAAAATCTCGAGTAGTTTTTGACCAATTTACTTCAAAGTTTTGCACGACACCCTAATAAGCATTGGGATGGATATCGCGAAAATTTGGGTATTTGACTCCATATTGTTACAGGATATTCTACTTACTCATACATTCTACTTACTCGTACTTTCAGACGGACACAAGAAATGCAGTTTTTTGAACAACAATTTAGACACTTTCTGTTAAAAATGACTGCGAGAAATAAAATGCTGAGCTATGGAAATGTGCAATTCTCTTTTCTTCCTCTGTTAGTTATTAACTTATGGTAGATACGTCGTTGTTGTGCTCTTCCTTCAGAAGACTGGTTTGATGCCACCCTTCATTCTGTTCTATCTTGTGCGAGCCTCTTCGTCTCCGAATAACTATTACAACCTATATCTTTCTAAATCTGCTTACTATATTCATCTCTTGGTTATCCTTTACGATTTTTACCTGCCACACTACCCTCTAATGCTAAATTGGTTACCCCTTCATATCTCAGAATGTGTCCTGTCAACCAATCCCTTCTTTTGGTTAAATTTTGCCACAAATTATTGTCTCCCCAATTCCATTCAGTATCTTCTCATTAGTTACGTGGTGACCCATCTAATCTTCAGCATTCTTCTGCAGCACCACGTTTCGAAAGCTTCTACTCTCCTTTCATCTAGACTGTTTATCGTCCATGTTTCACTTCCATACATGGCTACAATCCAAACAAATACCTTCAGAAACGACCTCCTAACACTTGAATCTATATTCAATGTTAAGAAATTTCTCTTCTTCAGAAATACTTTCCTTGCCATTGACAGTCTACATTTTATACCCTGTCGGCTTTGGACATCATCACTTATTTTGCTGCCCAAATAGTAAAACTCACCTACTATTTTAAGTGTTTCGTTTCCTAATCTAATTCCTTAGGAACATCTGATTTGATTCGATTACATTCCATTACCCTCGTTTTTTTATGTTCATCTTATATCCTTCTTTCAAGACACTGTCCATTCCGTTCAACTGCTCTTCCACGTCCTTCGCTGCCTGTGTCGGAATTACAATGTCACAGTCAAACCTCAAAGTTTTTAATTCCAACTCCAAATTTTTCTTCGGTTTCCATTACTGCTTTTTCAGTGTACATATTGAATACCATCGGGGATAGGTTATAACCCTGTCTCACTCCCTTCTCAAATACTGCTTCCCTTTCTTGCCCATCGACCCTTATAACTGCCGTCTGGTTTCTGTTAAAGCTGTAAATAGCGTTTCGCTCCCAGTATTTTACTCCTGCTTCAAAGAGTGTATTCCAATAATCATTGACAAAAGGTTTCTCCAAGTCCACAAATGCTACAAGAGTAGGTTTGCCTTTCCTTAACCTATCTTCTAAGATATTAGTAGGGTCAGTATTGGATCGTACGTTCCTGCATTTCTCCGGAACCTAAACTGGTCTTCCCCGAGGTCTGCTTCTATCAGTTTTTCCATTCTTCTGCAAAGAATTGGTGTTAGCATTTTACAAGCGTGACTTGTTAAACAGATTGTTCAATAGCATTCACACCTGTCAGCAACTGGTTTCTTTGGAATTGTGATTACTACATTTTTCTTGAAATCTGAGGGTATTTCACCTGTTGTAGCTGGCTCTTCCAAGGCTATCAGTAATCCCGGCGGAATGTCGCCTACTCCCGGGGCCTTGTTTTGACTTAGATCTTTCAGTGCTCTGTCAAATTTTTCACGTAGTATCGTATGTCTCATCTTATCTTCCTCTACGTCCTCTTCCATTTTCATACTTTTGCCCTCAAGTACTTCTCACTTGTGTAGACCTTCCTAAATTCCTATCTTTCTGCTTTCCCTTCTTTACTTGGGACTGGTTTCCCATCTGACCTCTTGATATCCATACAGCTGCGTCTCTTTTCCCTAAAGGCCTCTTCAATTTTCCTGTAGGTGGTAGCTATTTTTCTCATAGTGAAATATAGTTATAAGTCCTTACATTTGTCCTCTAGCCATTCTTGCTTTGCAATTTTATACTTTCTGCCAGTCTCATTTTTTAAACCATTGTATTCCCTTTGGCCTGCTTCATTTCTTGCGTTATTCGATTTTCCCCTTCAATCAGTTAAATTCAATATCTCTAGTGTTATCCGAGGATTTCTACTAGGTCTTGTCTTTTTACGTTTTTGATCCTCTGCTGCCTTCGCTATTTCACGTCTTAAAGCTACCCACTCGTCTTTTATTGCAATCAGTTCACCTGCTGTAGCCAACTATTTTATAACGCTCCCTCTGAAGTTCTCAACAACCTCTTGTTCTTTCACCTTATGCAGATCCCATCTCCTTAATTTCCTACCTTTTTCCAATTTCTTCAGCTTTAATCTACAGTTCATAACCAATAAATTGTGATTTGCATTTAAATCGTTAGACAAATTGTTTCTTCCACATATATTCTTTCTCCTTGTATGTAATTGTAAACAAAATTTGTATGTAGAATAGTGCGCTGTTTTGCTTTCCGCGTCGCAGTGATTTTAAGAGGGAAGAAGGGTGTTTTGTGTATGGCTTATCGACATACGATTTATTACTACTATGGAATCTGACTCATCCAAAAATCTTCAGTGCTGTCTGTTCACAGATTAAAACTATTAGAAATACTGTGATTGAAACTACTATCCTCAGAGATCAAGCGGCCGGAGAGGTCTTTTCTGTACTCCTTAGCATAATAATACCGAGCGATTTACCAGTTAATTTTAAATCGCTTCATATCCCAGTCGAGGTTTCCTTTGCAGTAACAGCAAACAAGGCTCAAATCAAAGAGACAAGGGAGCAGGAGATGTATGGTGGGAGGCGCGAGGAAGAGATTAGGACGCTGGTTATCTGTAACTTCGTCGCATTGACAGTGTCAAATTTCTTAGCCGACTTTAATTTCTCACAAAGTTATGCAAAAGAACAGTTGAAGCTTCAGTTTATTCACTGGGTTATTTTTAGATGTTATCGTATCAGATCAAAGGATACGCCAGCAATTAGGTGTAAAACAGGATACTTGGATACTAGTTTTCTTTAGTATTGCTGCTAACTACTTGATGTTGATGTTTTTTATGCACTTTTTGCACATATAAAATTTATAACTGCAGTCGTAACTGTATTAAGTTGCTATAAATATATAATTTATATGGTTACTGTATGAAAAATAAAATAAATGTATCAAAAAAGCATGAATGGATTACGTTCGAAAGTCATGCTATTACAGAGAGTAAATTAATAATAGTGGTTAAATTGTGTCTGTCACGTTGCGGTTTAGTATTCCAGCTGCTTAAGTTTCTCTCCCCTGTATGGCTTAAGTATAAGACGACTTATATAAAGGATTATTTAATTGTTATGTTGCTGTCATCTTCAGTGCAAAGACTGATTTGTTGCAGCTTTCCGCCGGCCGGTGTGACCGAGTGGTTCTAGGCACTTCAGTCTGGAACCGCGTGACCGCTACGGTCGCAGGTTCGACTCCTGCCTCGGGCATGGATGTGTGTGATGTCCTTAGGTTAGTTAGGTTTAAGTAGTTCTAAGTCTAGGGGACTGATGACCTCAGATGTTAAGTACCAAAGTGCTCAGAGCCATTTGAACCATTTTTTGCAGCTTTCTAGTCTATCCTGCGCAAAACAGTTCATAAATGGTGAGAGACCACAGCATACGTTCGACATCAACGTGCAATAACCACTCACAGACGGCAGGTGGCAGTACTAGCAGTGGAGGGTTTATAAAGCGTATCGGGGAACGCGGTATACAGTGCAGTCATAGTCATGTTTTGGAAACAGAGCGATTTATCTGATATCCAAAAGGGCTTGATCGTTGGCTTTCGCGCTGAGGGTGGAAGCATATCTGAAACTTTGTAAAATGTTCGAGTGCCTCCGTGATTAAAGTATACTGTGCATGGCAAAGTGGAGCATCCAAAACCGGGTCCCAGGCAACTGTGTTGCACCACTGGTTACAAATGACAGGGACGAACGACGGCTGCGGAGATGTGTACGGGAGAATAGAGGTGCATCTGTGGACTTACCGACCAGGTGAACCAAGGGGATACCAATGGTGTTTCCTCAACCACCGTTCACAGAACGCTGCTGCATATGGGCCTCTGTAGCAGGCACCCGGTTCATGCACCCACACTGACTGCTGATACGAAGGCTGGACTTTGCACGCCAATAACGAACTGTACGTCCACTGAGAGACAACGAATGGTCTCTTCAGATGAATCACGATTTAGGTCTCATCGGACAGATGGCTGTTGGCGTGTACGGTGCGGAACATGTGAAAGCGAGCAACCCTGCAACAATCGTCGGAGGGGTTCTAGCCGGAGGAGGGAGCGTTATGGGCTCAGGAATGTTATGGTGTCGTCTGCTACGGAGTCTCCTCATTCTGGAGGGCACGTGAAATACAAGTATGCATCCTTTGGCGACCATGTCCACCCCTACATGCAGTTTGTTTTTCCTCGGCACGGTGTCACATACCAGCAGGAAATTTCGGAATTTTGTGGTAAGATCCTATGGGACCATACTGCTGAGGTCATCGGTCCCTAAGCTTACACACTACTTAATCTGACTTAAACTAACTTACGCTAAGGACAACACACACACCCATGCCCGAGGGAGGACTCGAACCTCTGCCGGGGGCAGCCGTGCGGCCCGTGACAAGGCACCTCAAACCGCGCGGGGCAGCGGGCAGCCGCACATACCAGCAGGACAATGCAACGTGGCATACAGCTGACAGTGTACATGTGTGGTTTGAAGGGTTTACCGTACTCACCTCGCCACCAAACTCCCAGGATTCAAAACAAATCCAGAATCTGTGGGACCACCCCGACCGGGCAGTTCGCGCGAAGGATCCTCAACCGAGAAACCTAGCGCAGCTGGCCACGGCAATGTAGTCGGCGTGGCTCCACATCCTGTCCACATTCCTGTCGGTACCTGCCAGAACTTCACTGACTCTCTTCCCCCCACGTTTCGTAACGGTCTGCGCTGCGCTTCACAGGTGGTCACATTAATGTGACTGGTTGTGCTGTTGTGATCTTCAGTCCAAAGACTGATTTTTTTTACAGCTTCCCACCCTTATCTATTCTGCACAAATCTCTTCATATAATTATTTTAACCTACATGTTAAACCTTCCTCAACAGGTTTCGCTCCGCACTTTAGCCTCCCTTCCCAAACTGACTGTCAGAGCAGGAAATGTGCCCATAGAACTCTTTTATCCACAAATCGATGCAGTATCTCATCACCAATTATTCGATATCAACCCCCCTCCTCCCCCTAATACTCAGTATTCCCCAGTAACACTGCACTCTAAAAGCCTCTGTTCTTATCTTGCCTGTACTGTTTTAATCGACATTTCACTTCCTCATAATGCTACAGTCAAGACAAGTGCGATCAGAAAAGACTTTCTAACACTTAAATTTGCGTTAGATGGTTACAAATTTCTGATTTTCACCAACGCATTCTTGCTGTTCCCGGTCTGCATTTTCTGTACTTTCCACTTCAGCCATTGTCACTCACACACATCAAAAGAAGTTTTGCATCACCTCGGTTCCGAGAGTTTCGGATCCTGTACAGAAAATTGGAATAGAAATCAACATAAACATCATTTACGCCCTTTTTATTGCTCATGAAAACCACACATTGCATGTTGTACCACCATACCGCGAGACCTTCAGAGGTGGTGGTCCTGATTGCTGTACACATCGGTACCTCTAATACCCTGTAGCACGTCCTCTTGCATTGATGCATGCCTGCATTCGTTGTTGCATACTGTCCACAAGTTCAACAAGGCACTGTTGGTCCAGATTGCCCCACTCCTCAACGGCGATTCGGCGTAGATCCCTCAGAGTGGTTGGTTGGTCACGTCGTGCATAAACAGCCCTTTTCAACCTATCTACATCTACATCTACATGGACACTCAGCAAATAACATTTAAGTACCTGGCACAGAGTTCATCGAACCACCCTCACAATTCTCTATTATTCCAATCTCGTATAGCGCGCGGAAAGTACGAATACCTATATGTTTCCGTACGAGCTCTGATTTCCCTCATCATGGATGTCGGGTGTGAAATTGCGCATCGTGCAGCCTATTTCGCACAGCTTGAGTTGTAACACGAAGTCCTGCGACTGCACGAAAAGCGTTATTCAGCATGGTGGCATTGCTGTCAGGATTCCTCCGAGCCATAATCCGTAGGAAGCGGACATCTTTTGCAGTAGTAGTCCTTGGACGGCTTGAGTGAGGCATGTCATCGACGGCTCCTGTCTCTCTGTATCTCCTCCATGTCCGAACAACATCGCTTTGGTTCACTCCGAGACGCCTGGATACTTCCCTTGTTGAGAGCTCTTCCTGGCACAAAATTACAATGCGGACGGGATCGAACCGCGGTATTCATCGTCTAGGCATGGTTGAACTACAGACAATAAGAGCCGTGTACCTCCTTCCTGACGGAATGATTGGAACTGGCCTCGCGGGATTAGCCGAGGGGTCTCAAGCGCTGCAGTCATGGACTGTGCGGCTGATCCCGGCGGGGGTTCGAGTCCTCCCTCGGGCATGGGTGTGTGTGTTTGTCCTTAGGATAATTTAGGTTAAGTAGTGTGTAAGATTAGGGACTGATGACCTTAGCAGTTAGGTCCCATAAGATTTCACACACATTTGAACATTTTTAATTGGAACTCATCGGCTGTCGGACCCCCTCCGTCTAACAGGCGCTGCTCATAGTTGTTTACATCTTTGGGCGGATTTAGTGACATCTCTGAACAGTCAAAGGGACTGTGTCTGTGATACAATATCCACAATCAACATCTATATTCTGGAGTTCAGGGAACAGGGGCGATGTAAAACTTTTTTTGATGTGCGTATTTTGCTCCCAAAATAGCATAATTCATGTACTATTTTTAACATCTTATTTTAGATTGTAGCTCCCTCAGTGTCACTTTATTTAATTCGACTGCCCTCCACAAACTTTGTTTTACTTAAATTATATTCATCTTACAACTTCTTTAAAGACGGTATCCATTCCGTTCAACTACTCCGCGTAATTTATTCCTGGGAAAATCACATAGACATATTATGTCGGCAGCATTACAGTTGCGCATTATCGGGAACCTTGTGTGTTTCGTCCCTTTCTGTTGGGCCGCTCTGCCGCGCCATAACTGCATTATCTGTGCAGCGCTCGAGAATTCGATGTCGGGACACTTGTTAATAAAATCCAGTGTATCAGTCGTATTAAAGAACAGAAACGTCACACCGCAAAGAAAACTCGCACTTACTTAGAAAACAGTGTCTTCATTTTATTTTTTTATTTTACACCTCTAGTTCCATAGGACTAAACCAAGCAATTCTCCATGGTCATGGAACATGTCAGTACATGTAATTGCAACAGAAAAGTACAAAGAGGTAAAGTAAAATGTTTGTAAGTCCTAAAAAGACGACAAGCTTTAGGTTTACATAAACGCAACCAGCGATGTAACATAGGAATTAGCTTAATTTTTCAAGGAACTCCTAAACAGAATAGAAGGACTGATCCAAGAGAAAACCATTCAGTTTGGATTTTAAAGCACGTGGATTATTGCTAAGATTATTGAAGTCTTGTGGTAGCTTACTGCAATTGACTGCAGTAGAACACTGTACGCATTTCTATACAAGAGTCAAGAGGTGCGATCCAAATACAGATTGGATTTCTGCCTAGTATGAACTGAGTGAAAGCTGCTAATTCTTGGGAATAAGCTGATTTTGTAAATAAGAAACGACTGTCAGAATACCCAGGCTAATGAATGGGGGACGACAAGAGTTTGGCGAACTTACATCACTTATTGCCCGAACCGCCCGTTCTCGAGCCAAAAACAGCGTTTGAGAATGGGAAGAGTTACCCCAAAGTATAATACCACATGTCAAAAGCGAATGAAAATAAGCAAAATATACTTATCGTGTCGCACTATCACTTACTTCAGATACTATTCTAGTAGTAAAAATGGCAGTATTAAGATCGTGAACATGGTCTTTCCACAAAATTTCACTATATAACTGAATACCTAGAAACATGAACTGATCAGTTTCACTAATCATATACCCATTCTGTAAAATTAAAACGTTAAGTTTTGTTGAAATGTGTGTTACAAACTGTAAAAACTGAGTCTTACTGTTATTTAGCCTTAGTTTATTTTCTGCCCATCTCTTGAATTCCAATATTTGAAACGGTGCCAGTGCCGCACACAATGTCCTTTACTACCAAGCTAGTATCATCAACAAATAGAAATATTTTAGAATCACCTACAACACCAGCAGGCACCTCATTTATACAAATAAGGAACAGGACTGGCCCCAGCACTGATCCCTGGGGTACCACCATCCTCCCCATTTAATCCTGCCCCGCTTGGACCCCACATCACAGCTATTCTGAATACTGTGGAAAATGACCTTTTGCTGTCAGTTGTTAAAGTAAGAGGTGAACCAATTGCGAGCTACTCCCCATATTCCATAATGGTACAACTTCTGGAGCAACATTTTGTGATCAACACAATCAAACGCCTTAGTTAAATAAAAAAAAGATACCTAGCGTTCGAAACCTTTTGCTTAGTTCATCCAGTACCTCACAGAGAAAATTTTATTTTTGCCTTTTATAGGATCTAAATAAGCTAGAAAACGCTAATGATACGTAACATTTCGTTTTGAGCTAATTTTTCAGAAGCTCACATAAAGCATAGTCGTATCGAACATCTGATTAGTCGCCACTAGAAGTGTAACCAGAAGGCTCGGGGCACACTGCTTGCGTCATCCGGTGCCCTGGAAACGCGCAATGTGTGCCCTGCCCGCTAGACCCGCGTTCCATTCGGATGAAACTTGCAGCCTTTTGTCTGCCGCCCCATTCTTCCCTCCTGCAGCGCTTCGCATTGCTCTCCAATGTCCTGTCATGGATTTTAGCGTGTCCTGTTCATCGTATTTTTCCGTGCTACGAGGCTCCGCAAGGCTGGGAATGCTCAGCTGGAAGAGAAACGTTTGGGTGTACAACTGACATCTGCTTCCATTTGACGACCAATGCCTAACAACTACTTCTAATTTGTGCAGTTTCTCTACTGTCTGGTTAAATATAGTTCCTATAATCAGCATTAAAATTCTGAAGTTATTAGGGATGAAGTATAGGCAATGAAAGGGTATCCACGGTTGTTATAGAAACCAGTGTACATATCTAAGAGTCGAAGGTCATGAATGGGCGATGGTAACTAAGAAGGGAGTGAGACAAGTTTTAGTCAGCGTTCAATGAAAATCTCCTCAGATGTATTTTTCATATTTATTGTGTTGCGACCAGTTTCGTTTCTTTAATATCTTCAGATTGCCGAGTTATGCTGAAATAAAGAAATAGACGGTCTGGTTGTCGTATGTAATGTTAAAGACAGCCAAAAACACTGATCGTACACATTCTACCGACCGCATGGAGGAAGTATGGCGAGCCGATACGGCTTACTGCGTACAGTTTACAGTGGAATGCTTACGATCAATGTTCTTGGCTCTTTCTGTAACATTACATGAGACAACCAGACTATGTCTTGACTTAGCGCTAGCAGGAAACCTAAAGATGTTGAAGAAACGAAACCGGTCGTAACACAATAAACCGTAAAAATACAGGTGAGGTGGTTTTCATTAATCGTTGAAATTAATTTTTTGGCTGATTAGGGATGGTTGTCCGCAATTGTATAGTACTGAGGAAAATTTGATCAATTTTTATTTTGTACAAGAACGTCAAACTGTGAGCAACAAATACTATTATTGATAAGACAAACGATGTGCCTGCTGTTACTCCTAAACGACACAACAAAACTGGTTGGTGTAACAGTAGACACATGGGCTGTCTTATCAATAGAGTATGTGTTGCTCTCAGTTTGACGTTATTGTACAAAAGTTTCATGCTTAGTGGGTCTAAGCCTTAGTGGAAGTTTTAAATTAAGCCATTCCGCTAAAAGCGGAATTATTTCATTTAAAAATTCTTGTACAAAGCTATTCGTGCCTTTTGGCACCATGTTGTGCAATTAAGCAAACAAACACCACCCGAAGAGGCTTTGAATGCCTAACGGTACCGCCCGGCCACCGCGTCATCCTCAGCCCTTAGGCGTCACCGGATGAGCATAAGGAAGGGCATGTAGGCAGCGCAGCCCACTCCTGGCCGTTGTCAGTTGTCGCGATCGGATGTTCTATAAATACTTGCGGTTAATAATTTAGATGTGTGGTTTGAGAATGGACGAATCAATTCGAAACAGTTAACCACCGGAGCAATATGTTCTATATTCATGCAATTGAGACAGACAAAATAAAAAATTATCGAATTTTCCTCATTAACATTAATGTGGGCTCAACATGATCAAGATTGTAGGCTACATCACATTTTATACAGTCTCGGAACAGAGCATCCCGTTTCTCCCGATCATAACTTTTTGTCCAGAAGAAAAATACAAATGATGGATCAACCAAACGACCAGTGTGCATTTTCCTTGCGTTTTCACTTATTCACTGTCATTTGTAGCAAGTGGACGAGTTACGCTGCCCAGGTTTCTGCACTATGTGCTAGTTGAACCGTGATTTATTTTCAAAGAATATTCTTAAGAATTTATTTTATTTACTAGCGATTCATCAAGAACATTAACACATTTAATGACACTACGTAAGCATGGAAGTAGTTGCCAGGGAGTAACTGATGAAATCATAACCAAATTCCTTTTAATAAATGGGAATTTTATTCACTTTAGTAGTGTCTAAAAGCATTTTTTAAAAGATCCAGATTTAAAATTATAATCAGAAAGCACCCTCTAAATATCAAGCTACAATTTATTCAGAGGCAGAAAGAAACAAGTTTTGACTGTATGAGTTTTTGGGCAGAGAACCTTGCTGCTCCCCTTTGACATGGCCTTAGTTACGACCACTCACAACAGCCTCTGAAAGACTACACTGGTGCAAATCTTCTAATAAACTGAGATTTCTCGAGAAGACCTGGCGTAGCACCCCCAAATCACTGTCCCGAACCGTCCGCTGCCAGCCGCTTCAATGGACGCAGGAAGGCACGCCGATCTCCCGTCTCACGACGTCACAGCTCGCACCTGCCAGACTGATGTTGTGGGTTGACTCCTGTTGCTCTCGTGTTGACCGCGAAGTCACTACCCCTCACTATATGCCGCGGCCCACTGGACTCACGTGGCCACCTCACATGCTCCTACGCTCAAGACGGACAAGTCATCTTGTGTCTCGGTGCGCGACCGACCAACCGATCGATCCAACTGCCAATGACCATTGCCTGAGCAAACTCGAGCAGACTGGCGGCCTAACCCCGACCGGGTGACCACTCGCTGAGTTCTCTTATTGGCTGAGTGGAAAGACTCTCATTTTGTTGGCTTTAAAGGTTGATCCAAACGACAGACATACTAGCACTCTGAACGACAGACAGACACTAACTGCCTAACCAATGCGGACGAGAGACAGACTAGCAAGCTGGGAACGATTGTCTGACCCAGACTGACCCACTGGCGATTTTTTTTTCTTTATTGTGATTTCATTCCCTGCCCATATGGGCAGGGGAGGGCTGTCACCGGCACAATCCGCCGCTCTTCAGTCGAGGGACATAACAACTTAAAATAAGAATAAAATGGCGAGAAAGGGGAACTTAAAACAGAATAATGGGAGAAAATGGAGGTAAAAAATAGACTAACACAAGGCGTTCATGGAGGACAGTTAAAAGTCACAAGAAAGTTAAAAAAACACAGTTGGCGAGTCTTCAAAACTCAGAAGACACTGAATGGACCTGCACATGTTAAAAGTCAGCCACAGTAGTAAAAACACTCCGGGCCAACACACTTAAAACCCACTTGGAGCACACACGACGAAGAATAAAACTGCCAGGCGGGATCTGCCGAAGGAAAGGGCAGAGAGGATGGAAAAGGAGGGGAGAGCATGGGGAGGCGGAGGGATGAAGAGAGGGGGGGGCATCAGTGGGTTCACGAAGAGGCAGGAGACACGTGGGGTGGGAGAGGAAGAGGGAAGACAGGGCAGAAGGGAGTGCAGAGACACTGAATGGAGGCACAAGAGATGGAGGGGGAGTAGGAGGGGGAAGCCGCTCAGGAGGAGCGAGGGGGAGGAGAGGGAGCCCTGAGGAGGAGGCAGGAAGATGGGGTTAGAGTTTGTAGGAAGGGTAGATGTCAGGGCAAAGCTCATCATCCGGGAGGGGTAGATGGTGGAAGTTGTGTTGGGAAAGGAGATGAAGGGTGTGGAGATGGTGAGAGGGTGGGACACAACGGTAAAGGTGCAGCAACTGGTTGGGGTGGAGAGGAAGGAAGACACCAGGGGGTGAGGGGGATCAAGGCGGCGGACAATATATAGTGTGCGGATGTGTTCAAGGAAAAGGAGAAGGTGGGGGAAGGGGACGAGGTTGTAGAGGATGCACGTGGGGGACGGAAGGCGGATGTGGAAGTCGAGGCAGAGCACATGGCGTTCGAAGATTTGGAGGGCTTTATAGATCCGGGGAGGGGCAGAAATCCAAGCGACGCTGGCATAACAGAGGATGGGGTGGATCAAGGATTTGTAGGTGTGAAGGATGGTGGAAGGATGCAGACCCCACGTCTGGCCGGACAGGAGTTTCAGGAGGTGGAGGTGGTTGTGAGCTTTTTTTTGGATGGTAAGGAGATGGGGAGTCCAGGTAAGGTGGCGGCTGAGTGTGAGGCCAAGGTATTTGAGGGTAGGTGTGAGTTGGATAGGACGGCCATAAATGGTGAGTTAGAAATCATGGAGGCGGAAGGAGTGGGTGGTGTGGCCTATGATGGTCGCCTAGGTCTTGGAGGGATTAACAAGGAGGCCCACTGGCGAGCTCATAGCGCCCCTTAAATGCACATGAACAGGCAACCTTTCCCCTTTCCCACCAGAGGGAGACACCAAAGCTGCGATTGCCATAGCGGCGCCACCACCAGAAACGGAGGGCAACTGCTTCACACTACGAGCTGCGCCACGCTCTTCAAAACAGCAATTTTTACCACGGCTCACTAGTATATGAGAGTATAAGTCAATTTTGTGTTACATTTTTAATAAAATCACGTTTACGTGAATGGTACGTTGTGATACGTTTTTGGACTGGCCTTGAGAAGAGGAAGTAGACTTTCGAATACAAACTATTTGGCGCTCTTTAAAAAAGACTTACTACTGCTTCTGTTTTCATAACCAACAAAGTTACAGGAAAGGCAGTCAGGCTTCTTAATGTCCCTTGGCATGCAAAGAACATTTGCTTGATGCATTTTTTATTTTCCTTCGGAACCAAAAGTTATTCTAGATGAAAAAAAACAACTAAGATTAAATTTCTGAAAGGAATTAAAATGCAAGGAGAACAAAGAAAAAACTTGAAGGGTTGCAGATAAGATTGCAGTGCTACAAGAGGCAGCAAAGGACGTCAAAGATCGGTTGAACAGAATAGATACTGATGTATATACGCAGATTGAAGCCACGAATGAAAATTTGTACCTAGGCCAGGATTTCAGACCTGGATCTCTTGCTCACAAGGCATATGCCCCAACCACTACACCACACTGGCACCATAGCTTGTCACAACTACGTGGACTACTTTAGAATGCCTCACTCCTCAGTTCAAATTCCCATTCATCCATCAATCCACTTGGTATCCCCCTACACTCAAACAGCATTGCAGACTCTCTCCAGCAGTATTGGAATAGCACCTCAGCATCAGTAATACTGTTGGATAGTCTCTGCAATGCCGTTCGAGTTTAGGGGGGAAACCAAGTGGCCCGAGGTATGGATGGGAGTTTGGACTGAGGAGGGAGGCGTGCTGGAGTAGTCCGTGCAGTAGTGCAGAGTGACAGTGCCAGGGTGGCGTAGTGGTTAGTGCCTCGGCCTCGTGGGCAGTGGACCCATGTTCGAATCCTGGCCTAAGTATAAATTTTCATTCGTGGCTTCAATCTGTGTATATAAATCGTAGAGGTCTGAGACCTGGAAAGATCGCTAGAATCACGTACTTTCATCTGAGACTAGACAGAACCTTGAAAAAATTTTTTGTCAGCAACTGGTGCTGTTGTTGTTGTGGTCTTCAGTCCTCAGACTGGTTTGATGCAGCTCTCTATGCTACTCTATCCTGTGCAAGCTTCTTCATCTCCCAGTACCTACTGCAACCTACATCCTTCTGAATCTGTTTAGTGTATTCATCCCTTGGTCTCCCTCTACGATTTTTACCCTCCACACTGCCCTCCAATACTAAATTTGTGATCCCTTGATCTAGTCGTGCCACATACTTCTCTTCTCCCCAATCCTATTCAATGCCTCCTCATTAGTTATGTGATCTACCCATCTAATCTTCAGCATTCTTCTGTAGCACCACATTTCAAAAGCTTCTATTCTCTTCTTGTCCAAACTATTTATCGTCCATGTTTCACTTCCATACATGGCTACACTCCGTACAAACACTTTCAGAAACGACTTCCTGAGACTTAAATCTATACTCGATGTTAACAAATTTCTCTTCTTCAGAAACGCTTTCCTTGCCATTGCCAGTCTACATTTTATATCCTCTCTACTTTCACCATCATCAGTTATTTTGCTCCCCAAATAGCAAAAGTCCTTTACTACTTTAAGTGTCTCATTTCCTAATCTAATTCCCTGAGCATCACCCGACTTAATTCGACAGAAACTGGTATAAATTCATAATGAGAGATTATGATCACAACACCGCTACTTAATGTAATGTTCTATCTTGATAGTCTGTTTTGCTTTAACAGACCTTACACTTAACACGTTTTGGCTTCAGGCGTTATCAGATAAGAAGTTAACAAACGAGTGGTTTTATAAAAAGTATACAACTGTATCCACTCCATGACAAAAAGAGTGAAACTCTGAAAACGGGAGATTGAAACGAAATCAAACTTCTTGGATTTCCAGAGCATATGAAATTATATTAATAGTTACTGTGGTGTCACCGCCAGACACCACACTTGCTAGGTGGTAGCCTTTAAATCGGCCGCGGTCCATTAGTATACGCCGGACCCGCGTGTCGCCACTGTCAATGATAGCAGACCGAGCGCCACCACACGGCAGGTCTAGAGAGACGTACTAGCACTCGCCCAGTTGTACAGCCGACGTTCATAGCAATGGTTCACTGACAACTACGCTCTCATTTGCCGAGACGATAGTTAGCATAGCCTTCAGCTAAGTCATTGGCTACGACCTAGCAAGGCTCCATAGCTTTGATAATTAATATTGTGAAGCATGTATCATCAAGAGCGATGTTCTACAAATGTGGATTAAAGTTAAGTATTACAAGATTTTCGTACTTCATTGCAATTCTCAAGACATTGTCCTGTTCCAGACCTCACGCCAGCCTGCGTGAGTTTAAGCGCGTGCCTTTTGGCTTCCTCTCATTGTGTCTAGGCTGTCTTGCCTAGACACAACAGTTACAAAACCCAGAAAATGTACAAAGAACTTTTCGCAGTATGAGTCCACTTATCAGTACAATGTTTCTCCATCACTAACCAGATGGCATGAACTGATTCAGCTGGGAAGGGTGTTGTACACCGGTTGCATCCTTTCCTGAGGTAATCTGGCCCGCAACTGCTGTAGTCACGGCACCTCTGCAAACACAACGGTTAGTGTAGTGTTGTGCTGCTCATGGCAGCCTACAAACGGGACGGTAATTCCCTGGTTCGCCTGCTGCTAGTCTTTCACCAATGATGCGGGATGATGCAGAATGTGACAAGGAGTCCATTACTTGTTCTCGGATGGCAGGCACAGATGTGAAGCGTTTGTGTGTTGGTGCATAATACAATGCTCGTATCTTGTAGTGGTCAGACATGGAACCTTGATGATGAGTATGCCTGATCTCTGGCCCCATGCTGCACTGCAGTCCATTATCAGGCCAACGTCCGAACGCCATACAGATCTGGATACTGGACGATTGGGCCGCATGGCCATATGGAGACCCACAGTGAGACCTGTTCAAACTCTGTCAGGTGCCGATAATGCTGTCTCAAACGAGTACACACCATCTCCATATACTTCATAGTGATCACTCTAGATATAACGCTGTTCACGCCCTTTATATGCCCTGTCAGTCCTAGTGGAAACGCTAACGCATTGTGGTGACCATCCTACCTGTCACGGAGAACTGCAGCTCTAATCTTTTATACTCTTGCTGATGATGTGTACGTGCACAAAGTTACATTTGCATCTGACCATGTCTTCCAGGTGCTTCTGTCAACTAATACATGGACTACTGGCCGTATTAGCATCCTTGTCTATGCATGTTTGAGCATTTCAGGGCAACGACAGCTACATTCTGTAAAAGGAAAGATTATGTAGAGATTTTTCGCTCAGAAATCATATTTGAATGTTGCTTATTTATGAGAAGATCGTGTTGGGCCTTCTATAGGAAGACGGATAGAGGGAGGATCATGCCTATCAAGATTGCAATTTACCATTTCACGACATTGCTGCTACTGTCAAGCGAATAACGAAACTACGAGTTCAGGCGACCATATGCAAGGCAAGGTAGGATTTCAAAGGCTCTGGCGGCTAGTGACTGAGAGGACAGACATATTTTGGTGCGTCGTGCAAGATCGTACAACCATGTCATGTTTCCCCGGTCGGGAAATTGATTTTTTCCATCAAGGCGTCTCGAGCTGCGTGGACTGGCAGCATGATGACCATCGATGCCCTTACCCTTGAAGCGACAACAGAGGGAGCCGTGTATGCAGTAGCACGACAAACTATGATGCACTACCCACTTACTTAGTTACCTAAATGAAGTTAAGTGTTTCCTTTAATATTGATCAGTCCTAAAATGTCGATGTCTGGAGCAGCATGACCTGTTAGCAGTGCGATCCTTGTTGTGGCTTCCATTGACTTGGCAACAGTGGCTTCTGTGGTGTCACCGCCAGACACCACACTTGCTAGGTGGTAGCTTAAATCGGCCGCGGTCCATTAGTACATGTCGGACCCGCGTGTCGCCACTGTGTGATCGCAGACCGAGCGCCACCACAAGGCAGGACTCGAGATACGGACGAGCACTCGCCCCAGTTGTACGACGACTTTGCTAGCGACTACACTGCCGAAGCCTTTCTCTCATTTGCCGAGAGACAGTTAGAATAGCCTTCAGCTAAGTCCATGGCTACGACCTAGCAAGGCGCCATTAGCCTTACATAGTTTGATAGTGATCGTATGAAATGTCTCATCAAGAACGTTGTAAACCAACAAGGATAGATAAAAGTTAAGTATAAAGCAGCTACGTACTTTTCTTGCTACCATTCACTACTTATCCTGTTCCAGAATTCACGCCAGTCGGCGTGTGTGTACGCGTGTCTTTCTTTCGGCTACCCGTCACTGTGGACTGGCTGCTTTGTCAGTCCACTACAGCTTCCATTGACTTGGCAACAGAAGAGGCTCGCTGGTAGTACCACACATACCTGAGACGTATCACCACTTTATTTACCTACTTAAATGAAGTCAACCACTGCCTTTAATAGCAGCCCGCTCAATATGACGACGTCTGGAACAACATAGGCTGTCAGCACGACGACCAATGTTGCGTCTACCCTTGATGTGGCAACAGAGGGAGGTGCGCCAGTAGTAGCACGCTAAATTATGACACACCACCCATTTACTTAGCTACATAAATAAAGTTAAGCACTGCCTTTAATGTTGACCAAATGTATGGAGCAGCATGGTACGTTAGCAATGCAACCATTGTTGTGGCTTCCATTGACGTGACAACAGAAAAGGCTCGCTGGTAGTAGCAGACCCACCTGTGACGTACCACCCCTTTATTTACCTACCTAAATGTAGTTATCCGCTGCCTTTAATAGCAGCTTACTCCACATGAGGATGTATGGAGCAGCACAGATTGTTAGTTTTCGATCATTATTAAGGATTCCCTTGAGGTGACGACAGAGGGAGGCGCACCAATAGTAGCATGTCAAACTCTGATGCACTACCCCCTTATTTAGCCACCTAAATAATGTTACCTGCTGGCGTTAATGCCAACCATCCCGACATGACTACGTCTGAAGCAGCGTGGACTATCAACATGGCGGCTGATGTTGCGACTTCACTTGACACGGCAACAGAGAGGCGTGCAGATAATAGTAGGCCCAACTGTGAAGCACTATCCCTTTACTTAGCTACATAAGTACACTTAAGACGAACTTGGAGCACCACGGATTGTCAGCACGTTGACTGTTGTTGTGGCTTCTCTTGAGGCAGCAACAGAGAGATGTGCACCCGTATCAGTAGGGCAAATGTGACGCACCAACTCTCTACTTACCAGGGAAACTCCCCATCGCAGCCCACTCAAATTCAGTGGTAAGAATACCCAGTTGATAGAAATCAATAACTGAACACAGATCAAGCGTGAAAACAGGAAGCAGATGTACCGAAGTATGAAGAAAAGAAGCAAATATCGAAACTGTGAATGGTCCAAGCTCAAGATGTGAAACATCATGCGACTTTAAATAGCTGTGACATCATACTTATGTTGTCATGGTGTGGGACTGCCAAGGGGGAGATCAGTGTTTAAATCTCCCTCGTGCCCCGTTAATTATGAACTGTTCGTCCAGTCACTGACGCACCCGTTCGCTGTATTTAAATATGTGTTCGTGTTGTGGTGTAACGTCCGTTTGCAACAGCAAGGTATAAGGAAAGGACCTCCAGACATACGTACCTATTATTTTTTCTACACAAGTACCAAATGTTATGACTCTTGCATTCTGTATTGAAAGTTTTGGTTCTTTAATTCCTTTCTTGTAACATAGTTCACAACCGTTTATTTGTTGTTTTCATTTCTGTGAGTGGTCTATGTGGCATCTCGCCTGTTCTCACTATTCATCACGTTTACTTGCGGCGATAATCTGTTCTTACCAAATGACTCGTATACTACACCCAGTGTATAGTATGATAATTGCCAAGACTACAGAAGGAGAATAGACACATGGATGACGAGACTGAAAGTTCTTAATTTTGTGAGGAAAAAAAGGGGGGCATAAGGAATATTTGAACATGGATTTCCCCCTGCGCTGTCCAACACTGTGACGACGCAACCATGAACGTGGACTGTTCACTGTTTCTATTTTGGTTCTCTTCTCACATTTCGGTACACTTGCTTTCTCTTTTCATTGTTTCAGTTTTAGACGAACTGTACACTGGGCCATTTTACCAGTACATCTGAGGGGGATGCGATGAGGATTTTCCCTTGTTAGGTAGCAAAATAAAGGTAACCGATGGCTTTAACCATATATATATATATATATATATATATATATATATATATATATATATATATATATGGTAATTATAATTGAAGTTAAACTTTCAAACAGCTGTAGAAATAACACCACTGGTCAGAATGACGTCAAATTGCTACGGAATACTATTAAAAAAAATGTTCAAATGTGTGTGAAATCTTACGGGACTTAACTGCTAAGGTCATCAGTCCCTAAGCTTACACACTACTTAACCTAAATTATCCTAAGGACAAACACACACACCCATGCCCGAGGGAGTACTCGAACTTCCACCGGTTCCAGCTGCACAGTCCACGACTGCAGCGCCTCAGTCCGCTCGGCTAATCCGGCGCGGTGGGATATTATCGGAGAAGGGGGAAAACGTATGGCAGAAGAAACATAAATAGTTACAAAATTTAGCAATAGATGGCGCTGTAAGCATCATAATTTAATAGTGGTCGACTACAAGTAGCAAATGAATCACACAACAATGTCTCAGGTGAATGTTTGACGTTAAACTGTACTACTCAGTGTGCATCGGTGTACAGATAATTTAATAGTGGTCGACTACAAATGACAAATGAATCACACAACAATGCCTCAGGTGTACGCTTGACGTTAAACAAACTCTACTATTCAGTGTATATGGGTGTACAGATGTGATACTGTTAGTTACGTAAGCCAGTCCTCCACGACAACGTCATATCACACCGGATGGGAAAAATCGGATTTTAACAGACCCACGCCAAAAACCCCACGAAAAGCATCAATCATAACCAAATCGGATTATTGATTTCCGTGCGACTGGCGCAAAAAATGTTCAGTATGCTGTCCACCGTTTTCTGCAACGAGTTGAAATCGAGAAACAGCATGCTCCACAACTGAGCGAAGTGTTTCCTTTGTCACGTTCAGAATGTGTGGCGTAATTCGTGCCTTCAATGCAGCTAAGTTTGCAATCAGAACACTGAACACAATATCTTTCAGATAGCCCCACAGCTAGAAGTCGCACTGATTATGATCAGGTGATTGGGGACGGCTAGTCTGTAGGGAAATGGCGGCAGATAATTCTAGCATTTCGGAAATGGCGCTTCAGCAGCTGCGTAACTGGATTTGCAATGTGCGGATGTTCGCCATCTTGCATAAAAATGATCCCATCCACACATCCATGCTGTTGGAGAGCTGGAATGACGTGGCTGCGCTGAAGACTCTCGTAGCGCTTACCAATGGCGGTACAGGTAGCAGGACTGGAAGCACCTGTCTCTTCGAAAAAATATGGCCCTATGATAAATGATGCCGTAAACCTGCGCCACACAGTAACCTTTTCAGGTTGAAGTGGTACTGGTTGATTTGCGTGTGGATTTTCCGTTGCCCTTATTCGACAATTCTGTGTACTGACATGTCTTGTCAAATGGAAGTTGCCTTCGGCTTTCCATAAAATCTTCCACGGCCTATCATTGTCCACTTCCAAGTGAGCACGAAATTTTAAAGCAAAGATCTCCCTAGCGCGCAGGTCAACAGGAAGCAACTCGTGCACATGGGTAATTCTGAATGGATAACAAAGAAGGGTGTTTCGTAGTATACCGTGCCTCTTCTTTATTATTTTTCTTCTTCTTGTTTATCCAGACTTCTTGAGATCTTTTGTGAAGAGACACGATACAACAAGTTCCGAAGTTCCGTAGTGGTGTAGGACAATCAATGAAGTTACACAGCAGTTAATAATTCAACTTTTGAAACTGCCGGTTTATTGGCATTTATGGACGAAAAACACTCCCATACTCTCATGCGGCCAGCAAACTTCGTGTAACATTTTGTGGGCTTTACTGCGTTGCAAATCGTTCTAACGAATTAATGAAGCTGCTTTATTTTCCCTAATGGGCTAAACGACTCTTTTGAAATAACGTGATGTGTCTATCTCAAGTAATGTTTAAATGAAACTGGATTTCCTCTCCATTTGGGTCAAGGCCACAAAATAAAATTCATCACATAGGTCAGCGAACTGCACACCCGCACTTTTAGCATTCTAAGTGATAGCTCGTCTCAGAGTAAAAACCGCACATAAATTCACACTTTTTTATGCATACAGAATTCAAAACACCTCCATATTAAACAAATAAATCATAGCTTGTAATTACTAATTAAACATTTCCGATTCTGAATAAACTTAAAGAACTTGTATTTGATAATCAATACAATTTTATCGCCTGGGAGAAATTATTAGTTTGCTAAAACGGATTCAGATTACAGTCAACTAGTGTCTGGACGATGACGTCACGAATCGACACTTGCTTGGAATGAACGAAATACCTGTACTGAAAAATACTGTCCGTTGAGTAATTTACTGACTTTTATAACAAATTTGGTGCTTCTTGCATCGCTACACTGCCCCCGAATCTGTAATGTCGCGATAAGATCTAAGACGTTACAGAATTCAATGGAGCGTGCTAGGATTGTGTACTGTGCTGTTAAACATTAGTTCAGCCAGCCAAGATTCATACCACAAGTTGTAACATACACTTTACATCAAATTTTACATGAATAATTGTAAATGGGGGCCTAACAGAAATTTCTCGTTTTAATGAATCTCCAAAAGTCAATGAATTTGTTCGAATTTCACTTTCTGATACGATGCACTTCACACTCACTACACAACACACACCCAACACTTCACTATTTGGTGAGAAGCCCTTTCAACTGGCTGCACAAGGCAGGAATTGCAGCCAGTTCCGACAGAAAATGGATAGAACTGCGACCTCTACCGAGCCGTATACGCAGCTATAGTCGGGTGGGTCATCTTCTTCTTTCTTGCTTTTCAAACTAGCCGCATACAGTGTCGGTTCGAATGACATATCAGCCGATAACATCATCTCTGCTTCTCCACCGTGTGTCTTGCGATTCTCTCTGGAGAAAGTGTTGTGTCTTCGCCTGATGTTGTTTTGTCAACATAAACGAAGTGAATCCGCAATTCTTCCAGTTATTCCTCGAATGTGTTTCATAATTTGTATAATAAAAATTATTTCCTTGAAATCGATTACAGCATTTGTTATCTGTTTCACAGGTTCCAAGTTGGGGTGTGTGTATCGTGATATACTGCTGTATTTAAAAGGTTTCACTCGTTAACCAACAAGTGATGGTTTATTGTTATAAAAGCGTGCTACAGACTTGCTTATGCGTTTTTCCTTCATTGTGCAGATTTGCGTCTTCTTCATAGTCGTCAGTTTGTATTAGTCAACAGTCCTTACATCTTCGTACCATCGTACCTTCATGAAATTTGTATTCATTTTCCTTATCATAATGGTTATCGGTTCATCATGAAATTCAAATAATTATTTACTTATGTTTTGTATCACGCTTTCATTGTCTTCAATACCTGGTTCTCTTCTTTTATGTTTACCAGATTATAACGTCGATTAGACAGCTACATCAGCTTCTTTATCATTCCTTTCTGATATTTCCTTTAGCTTTGATCGTTCCCATTATTGATACATGAAATATACTTTTTACCATTAACACACATAAAATTCCTTCAACAATTCATAAACATAAAATACTTATGCGTCTAGGCAGCATTCTTTTAAATTTAACTAATCATCCTGAAGTCAGTTACTTTTCCATTCTTTTGTTCTTCAATCTGTTAACTGCTTCTTTCTCTTTTCAGAAATTATCATTTCTGCGAACTTTTTCATTTTAATATTCTTAAATTATATTATTGTGGTATGTTTTCCATAACACACACATTATATTTAATAATAATTGAACAAAATAATCCTTGTAACTATACATAAAAAATGAACAAAATAATACGTCTCTTTAAAGCCAGTACCGCCATGAGACTATTGTGTATTTACAAAAAAAAAATGGTTCAAATGGCACTGAGCACTATGGGACTTAACATCTGAGGTCATCAGTCCCCTAGAACTTAGAACTACTTAAACCTAACTAACCTAAGGACATCACACATCCATGCCAGAGGCAGGATTCGAACCTGCGACCGTAGTAGTCGCGCGGTTCCAGACCGAAGCGCCTAGAACCGCTTGGCCACCGCGGCCGGCTGTGTATTTACAGTGTTACATTTACATTTACACTATCATGATTTCGGCTTCAAAGTGCCATTATCAAGTTTTTAAGTGTTATAAATTGCCTAAGATGGCATACTGTCGTATTAAAATTTATAACGCTATTTTGTCTAAAACTGACATGGTGAGACCGTGACAATTAATGTAGGCTGATTCTTACAAAGAAGAAGACAGCAACCAGCCACTATTATACTGCTATTTATTTAAGTAAACCGGTTTCGAACCGACAAGTTCATCATCTGACGGCTGTTCACAAGATTTGCAAGATACACTTTACTTAATCGTCAGTTTTCGATTTTTATTCTTTCATTGTGGCGAAATATTCTTGGTGTGTTGGTGCCCTACGGTAGAAAACAGAAGCGCCCTATGTGAACATAAATAACCCCCCAAACGATGAAATACAGAGTACACAATCATGTGAGGTTAAGTGGTTATGGTATTGGTATTGAAATATACAATCCTGCAACTTCGCAACAAAATCGCGCGGAATTTTCGATGTAAGTACATATTGGAATATTTGAAAAATACAATACTGCAACTTTGCAACAAAATCGCACAGAATTTTCGATGTAATTTTCTTTAGAATGTCACGAGCCAAGCGTTCCAAGTTCGGATGGTAGCAATATTGGGCTAACTTGGCTTTCAATTTTAAACATCCAAAGTGTACCCACTTCAGATGTGTATACCAGAGTAAAGATTTCAGGTGTACCTTTGGAATGCATACTTTCCATGGTTCGTCATGAGTTTTTCTTCGAAATAATATATTAAATTGTGAAGTATATAGACAACCAGAATAATTCGTAGCTCCTTGGCTGATTACATCTCGAATAGATTTCCAATAAGGATCTTGTTCTTGCAACTGCGACATAGTGTGACACAATTTTGAAATTTGTTTCTCACAAAATGCAATAGACAGATTCATTACTTTGAAATCCAAAGTCTATTCATCAAATTCTTCAGTATCCTGTCTTCTAGGCAAACGAGATAGAGCGTCTGCTATAACGTTGTCCTTCCCTTTTATAGATTGCACTGAAATGTTATGTTCATGAAGTAACAAGGCCCATCTGATTAACCTTGAGTGAAACAATCTTCCCATTAAAATTAAGTGGTCATACCACAGCTAGTATCTCTAACTCGGTGGTTCGGTATGCCCTTTCACATTCAGAGAGCGTTCTATTTGCGAATCCTATAATCTTAATGGTATTCATATCTTGTGGATCATCGATTTGGAGAAGCGTAGCGCCTAGGCCTGTTACAGAAGCATCAGTGGCAATGCAAAAATCTTGTTTAAGTTTCGGATGACGTTAACGGGGCGTTAACTAAAGTGTCTCGGATTTTGTCAAACGCTTGACTACACGCAGGGATCCATTTCCACATGTTGTTCTTTCGCAATAACTGTAATAAACATTCTTGTCTGATTAATTGATTAGGCAAAAATCGGCGGAAAAATGAGGCTAATCCCATGAAAGATATTAATTCCTTTTTATTTTAAGAAAAGGGACGCTCTTTGATAGCACTCATTTTCTTATGAATCGGCATAATACAGTGCGGCGTAATTATATGTCCTAGGAACTTCAATTGACTTCTGGTGAATCTAGATTTCATTAAATTTACTGTTACTCCATACTCTAAGAATTTCGCAAATACTTTTTCAAGCAGATCGAGATGCTCCTCCCATGTTTCGGTAGCGATCAAAAAGTCGTCCACATACAAGGTAACTCTATCGAGCAAATCTCGTCCAAGTACAGTGTCTAGCACCGATATAAATACACCTCCACTAATATTTAGTCCAAATGGCACAACAGTGAATTGGTAACTTCTGCTCATAAAAATAAAAACTGTGTACTTTCGAGATTCAATAGAGATTTTCGTTTGCCAATATGAACTTCCCATGTCAGGGGATGCCAGGAAGCGGGCATCACAGAATTTCTGAATTAACTCATCGAAATTCTCAGGTCTTGTCTGTGCCGGTATCATGATCTTGTTTATCTCTCTGGCGTCTAGAACTTCTCTGACGTCACCATTCGCTTTGAGGACCGCCAAAAGAGGGCTACAATATTCAGAATGAGGGAGCTCTATAATTCCCCACTACAACATTTTGTTAATTTCTTTCTTGACTGCCTCTGTCTTTGACCAAGGAACAGAATAGGAGGTGCGACAAAAAGATTCGTGTGGATAAGTCCTAATGTCGTATTCAAAAACTCTGATTATTCCGGAACGTTTGCTAAATACGAGCAGATAATTACTTAGCAAGCAACACAAATCTTCTCGTTGACTTGCAGATAGGTATTCGGATTCGGAGATTTTCTTCTGAAGTGTAACTTGATTTATTTATTCTTCAGTATATTCAATATAGTTAATATCATCAACTAAATTACAGTCAGTACAAATATAGCTAACCATTAACTTTATGCAACACTGATCTGGGACTATTTTGCCCTTTATCATAGAGACTGTCAAAACTTCGCTTTCGGAGTCTAAGGTATATGTTCCTTCTTTTAAATTGATGACTGCCTCAGCATTACACAAATAATCTAGACCCCAAACACATGGTACGGTCATCAATCAAGAAGGTACTTTCTATTGAAGCCCCCTCCCCCCCGCATTATAATGTTGACTCGTGCCTATTTTGAGACCTTTTGCGCTTTCGCACTAAATGCTCCAGATACAGTACATCCAGCAACAGGAAATGTAAGAACTTTTGCTCCTCGACTAATTTGTTTAAACCAACCTTGCGTCATTACGCTAATAGTTGCTCCAGTATAAATCAAAGTTTCAACATCAATATCATTTATTACTGTTTAAGCAACTGCCTGTAAAATTCGTCACACTTATTCGAAATGTAAGGTGTTTCTTCAATCAGTTCCTCCCTTAGATCCAAATCATCATTATATCTCAGTATATTCACTTTTAAATGATTCCTGCCCTCCTCATCCTCTCCAGTCATCCCAGGAAGGCTTTTGGTGACCGGCTCTAGTTTAATCTTTCTGTAAATGTCATATTCGGTGGTTCATGTACTTCAACAATACGTATAGTATGGTCGGAATGTGGTAGTTGTTCCCTTCGCGACTTTATTGCTCCGTTGCCAAGTGGTATCGGTCCTTGTGGTTGTTGTGATTGTTGAGCTACATTTGCATCTAACCATCGAACTTCAGGTGTCGAAGGGTCTTTCCAAGGTTGTATACTATCACATTGTCTTCTGGGTATATATCACATCTGCGTGAATTATCATACTGATTATTCGAATCATTCTGACTGCGTTTGCGATTTGGTTTTCCTGTACTAATCTGATTCACCTGATTATTATTATTTCCATAGGTTTCTTTAGTATAATAAGTGTTACGTTTATCTTGATTGTTATTATTGGCTTTACTATAGTCATAAGATGTCGCTTGACTTCCTTCGTGTAGTATAGGTTTAGTATTTCTAACTCGGTTGTCGTTATTGTTAGTACTATTATTATTATTACGTTGTGAGGTAGACATTTAATTATTATTCCATACTCGGGCATCTTCTAGTATCATATCGATCAAATTGACCACAGACAGGAACTGTTCAACGTCATAGTCAGGGACATTTCTCACGTATAGGAATAGGTAATCTTCATTTCAAAATACGTATCACTTCTCTCTAGGAAAGAGGATCACTCTAGTACCTCGTTCTATTAATGTATTTCTCGAAATACTGTCTTAATGAACCTCGTTTACTATTATAAAATTCCGGTTGATACACCTCCTTTCGTAGCCTCTCTTGTTTGCTACACGACCAGTATTTCGCTAAGAAAAGTTGTTCAAACTCAGCGCACGTATTACAATTCCCACTCGCTTCTGTAGCCCACAGTACTGCTTCACCTGTGATCTTGGACACAATAAACTGAAATCTATCATGTTCAGCCCAACTGCGAGGAAAAATAGGCTTAAAATTGTTGATGAAAAATTTTGAATGGATATAATATTTTTCAGTCGAAAAGGTAGGAAACTGTCTGCTTTTGGATATGCTTGTCTCAAACTTTAAAGACGACAAGTACCTCCTTTGGACAAAAGCATAATTTTCATTTTCATAACAATCACAATATATATCGGGTGTATTCCCACAACAATTCATTTTGCTTCCCCACAGAATTTATTATTCCGAAGGCTGTGTTCGGAATAGTTGTCTTTAGTCAATACATTTCGTAAAGATTTCTGTTCTGACAATTTACAATTTGTTTCACTTTGCCACTTTGGTACTTCTTCCGTTACTTTATCTTTAATAGCCTGAAACTCACTAGTAAATAACTTAATAAGTTCAACATTTGCCATCTGTTTTCCCTTAACTACCTCGGCTTGTTTCAACTCGAGAGTGGTATGGATTTTTCTCTTCGATTTCCTATTTTTAACTTCTATCCACTCAGAAAGATCATCATCTAATTTTTTAGCTTGGTCCTTTAAATATTTAGCTGTGCCCTTGCAAGAGTTTATTTCGAATTCTGACATCTTTTTAGACAGATCCTCAATTTGCACATTAGCCTACTTTCACAGTCACAGATTTTATCAGACAAATCACTATGCCCCTCTGAAATAGTTTCACATGTTTTTCTCCATCTCATTACCCACAAATGTAGAGTGTAGGTCAGTCGTATCCATGGAAACTTTTATTTCTAATTCATTAAATTTAGTATTTAATCGTTCTTCCCACTCTATTTTTAAGTTATCAAATTTCTCATTTAACTGTCTATTATCATCTTTAAGTGGCTCGAACTTGTTATCAAATTTTTCATTGAATAAACACATTTGTGTGTCGAATTTTTCAATTTGGGAATCAAATTTAGTATCAAACTTGGCATTTAAACGTCGCGTATTCTCAGTTAACTGACTTTGCATAATCGCCATGAATTTAATAATATCATCATCTTTAAGCTCTGTAACATTTGATGTAGGATTCACACATTCATGTGTAATTTTGGTATTTATAGACTCCTGTATATTACTACTTCTACTTGTACTCGAGTCTGCATCTACTGTCACCTCCACAGCAATGATATTACTATCACTTAAATTATGCGTTTGCTGTCCTACATTTATTACATTTGGGACTCTTTCATCAAGATTTTCCTCTCTCAAATTATGCGATTCCTGGTCCATAATTGGTTCCCTAGTTATCTCCTCATGAGGATTTTATCCACTTTTACTCCCCTCACCTGTCACTTCAAAATTCTAGGTTGCATTATCTCTCGCTCTTCTTGTTCGGGTGTACATTTTACCTAATATCTTCATACACAGTGATTATATCAACTCAGAATATACCTTCACCAACCGTAGACTGTTCCTTTATACTATGTCTATCCTACTCATAACTGCGAGTATCTCACGTTAGCTGTGAGTACTTATCCTTTCCAATGGGTCGAAGTTCATGTCTTGGGCCTGAAGTTGTTAGTATATCCTTTTCAGGACCCAAGTTGCGGCGCCAAATATATCGATGCCTCTTCTTTATTCTTTTTCTTCTTCTTGTTTATCCCGGCTTCCTGAGATATCTTGTGAAGAGACACGATACAACAAGTTCCGTAGTGGTGTAGGACAATCAATGAAGTTACACAACAGTTAATATTTTAACTTTTGAAATTACCGATTTATTGGCATTTGTGGAAAGAAAAGTCTGTGTGAAATCTTATGGGACTTAACTGTTAAGGTCATCAGTCCCTAAGCTTACACACTATTTAACCTAAATCATCCTAAGGACAAACACACACGCCCATGCCCGAGGGAGGACTTGAACCTCCGCCGGGATCAGCCGCTCAGTCCAGGACTGCAGCGCCTGAGAGCGCTCGGCTAATCCCGCTCTGGAAAGAAAAACACTCCCATACTATCATGCGGTTAGCAAACTTCATGTAACATTTTGAGTGTGTAATGGGCCTTACTGCGTTGCAAATTGTTTTAATGAATTAATTAAGCTGCTTTACAGTGTTACTAGGCAATTTAATCAACAAGGTGACACACGTCTCAATTAAAATTGGACCTCGATATTTTGAATAAACTTACGGTTCATTTTTTGTCAAAATCAGCACTTGTCTGAAAATTAATTTCCAACCTCGTGCATTAGGTCCAAACACATTTGCAACTATTACACCCAATTTACTGGACAGCTCGATCATGCACTGGCGTGTAACGTATTTCAAATCGAGCGCGCAGGTTTAATGGGCTAAACGACTCTTTTGTAATAACGTGGTGTGTCTATCTCACGTAATGTTGAAATGAAACTGGATTTACTCTCCATTCGGGTCAAGATCACAAAATAAAATTCACCACATAGGTCAGCCAACTGTACACCCGCACTCTTAGCACTCTAAGTGATAACTCGTCTCAGAGTAAAAGCCGCACATAAATTCACACTTTATTTATGTATACAAACTTCAATTATATTAAACAATTTCACGTAATTACTAATTAAACATTTATGATTCTGAATAAACTTCAATAACTTGTATTTCATAATCAATAAAATTTTATCGCCTGAGAGAAATTTTTAGCTTGCTAAAACGGATTCAAATTACAGTTAACTCGTGTATGGACGATGACGTCACGAATCGACACTTGCTTGGAATGAATGAAATACCTATACTGAAAAATACTGTCCATTGAGTAATTTACTTACTTTTACAACAAATTTGGTGCCCCTTGCATCGCTACAGTAGGATTCTACGCACCGTTCTCACGGGTATGTCCAATGTTCGGGCAATTCCCCGTGCATTACACGTATGCACGCCACCATCCTCCTGCATTGCTGTGGTCACTGCTTACACTGACGTCGAATCAATTCGTTTCGTCCCTTTACCAGGTTGCACACCAAAAGAACTCGTCTTTTTGAATTTCCGAATCATTTTCTACAGACCCGCGGCAGACATCGGACCAACGCCTTTTTTCAGACCCACCAGTGTTCGGAACTTCTGCAGAGCGACGTGTGGACAGTCATCATTCTAGCAGGGAGAACGTCATGGAGAACGTCGCAGACGCGAAAGGAGGAAAAGCCGTGTACCCTGCGTGTTTATATCAACTTCAATGGGTCGTACGCATGACAGATGTTTTCATGTACGTATACTGACACATACATCGCCATCTGTTGATCAATTTTCACTCTGTTTTTTTCTTCTGGCATACGTTTTCCCCCTTCTTCGATAATACTCCGTTGCAATTTGACGCCATTCTGACCAGTGGTGTTATTTCTACAGCGTTTTGGAAGTTTAGTCATAATCACCCTATATATCATCAATGAATTAAGTTTGCAAAAGACAATTACGACGTTGAAAAAATGTTCCTTGCGTTCGATAGTAGAAGTTGACCAGAAGAAAAGTTGCAGGTGTGTTTTTAAAAGCAGTAGGTTGCCTTAACAGCCTTATCGCCTTCTGCACGTTTGCTGAAAATTTATGCTGAAATGTTCTCCACTCGCTTCTGAACGCTAGTTAAGAATGTGCCTGATTCAAGAAGCTCACTAAATGGATGCTGCTGTAGCTTTAAATAAGTTCCTCTTCAGCACTGTCTGTGAGACTAATTAACACCCCGCACACAATAAAACTAATTAGTGCTCGTAGTGGAACGGAATTCCGGTAAGTAGAGATTTCCTGTTGGTTCAGTCGCAGACTCCGAGATTTTCCGATTTAACAGAAACTGCGGAATCTTCCAATAACTGGGTGGAGATGAACTGCCAGACGTTATTGATACATTTCTAAACAGAAAAAGTTTTGTACCTACCTGTGATTCAGAGGGATCAGAAATACAGAAAAGAGTCCAAAAATTGCTGCTATCCTTTGAAAAGAATTTCCAAATTTGTAGTAGTTAATTCTGTGTGAAACTTTTTTGGTACTTGTTAAGAACAGAAGAGTATTTCGTTGTCTAACAACATGCAACTGCTAGGAGCACGCCAAAATGCATATTGGCTATAGCTGGATGTAACAGTAATGTTAGTTATGGCGTGCAGAGAACATCTGCATCTACATCCACAAACATACACCACAAGCCAGAGTTCATTGCATGGCGGAGGCTATTCTGTACTACTGCTAGTCATTCCATTTCTGAACCACTCGCAAATGAACCAGGGACAAAACGACTGACTGTCTTTATGCTTCCTTACGAACCATCATTTCTTCCAGACATAATTCCAGATGCATTCTTTTTCATAACACTTAACTATCTGAAACTTTGAGCAATCCATGCATCATATATCTGTAATAAGATAAGGGGCGATCAAAAAGTTTTCGTTTGCGGGCGTTACTACAGCGTACGAGTATATGCAACGTACCGCAACTCCAATGCGGGTATATAAATAACAACATGTAGGTAAAGGATTGGTGCGGCATTCGTGCCTTTCCGACATGCGTTCGCCGGCCGCGGTGGCCGAGCAGCTGTAGGCGCTTCAGTCCGGAACCGCGCGACTGCTACGGTCGCAGGTTCGAATCCTGTCTCGAGCACGGATGTGTGTGATGTCATTAGGCTAGTTAGGTTTAAGTAGTTCTAAGTTCTAGGGGACGGATGACCTCAGATGTTAAGTTCCATAGTGCTCAGAGCCATTTGAACCATTTGAACCAACATACGTGCGGTAAATACGGAAACATGAGTTACGGCGTCGCTATTACCAAATGCGTCCAAACAGGACAAACGTACTGTAATTCTATTCTTGGCTGCCGACGCACAAACACCAGTAGACATCCATCGGAGATTTTGACTTATTGGCATACCGATTCTGGATTGTAAGGCCTTCAAGGTGAAACTTTTTGATCGCCCCCTTAGGACGTTACATGTAGAAAAAGAAAAACTCTTTTAATGAGGACAATAGCTAGTCTGTCATATGTTATTCCAGAAAGAGCCTCTATACAGTGTTCCTAATATTTCAATATTAAACTTTCGCACTTACACGACGTAAAAATTCAAAAATCATTACATATCGTTGTCTCACGTGAAAATTTGTACACAAATGAAGTATTCATATGTTTTCTTGTTGGGAAATTTACCTTTAGATTCGTCCTCTGTATAATTAAAATATGTGACTGAGAAGTTGTCTGTATCAGTGTTCCGTAACCTTTTATACTCACGGTACATCCGGACTGGTCCAGACTCACACCGCACACCAAAATGTCTGTTCCCTCAGAATCGTATGAATCTTAATTTTATATTACGAATTTTACGAATTTTTACGTCGTTATTAATCTACCGAATGAGAGGTGTGCTGACCACATGGCCCTCCAATTCCGCATCCAGTGACGCCTGTGGTCTGAGGATGAAACGGCGGCCAGTCGGTACCTTTGGGCCTTCATGGCCTGTGCGGGAGGAGAGAGTTATGGATAATAGGATCATATCTGACGAGCCATTGTCATTGAACATTTATAAAGACCAAACAAAAGGATGAACCATTGAAACTGATAACGAAACATGGAATCTGCAATGCATACTTGGATCCACGGTAATACATTACATATTTACATTAGGATGCTAGTCCAAGCGCTTTCAGTAATTGCAGCTTATTTTCCAACTTTGTGAAAGTTTTCTGTAACCGTAGAAGTCGTTTTTGCGCAAGATAGCGTAGTCCAAATTATTTTTATCTTACAGTTTCTTACAACAACACTCATACCATTCCACAAAATAGCCGAATTGTGTCACGTGGAACGCAAAATGGCAAGGATCCATGAATGTTAATTTTTTCGTTAATGGTAATTCTTGTTCAGTTAAGCCAACATTGTTGCTATACGAAATTAATTTCTTGAATTCATTCTCAAATGTGTTCAAGGATTTTTCTTGCGATATACATTACGTGTATCATGGCGGTAACGTGTAAACAATTAGCAAAAATGGAACACGACAGACAACACACGCAAACCGAATCCTACTTGGACATTAGACAAAACGTTGACAATAACTCCAGAGTTGACTACAATGTTAACGATCAATCAGGAGTTAACATGCCTAGTGAGGGAAATTTCGTAAATAGATCGACCACTAGTCAAATAGCTAAATCCAGCTCAGAGACCATTCTTGTCCGTGACGTCATGTCAAACGACGTGGCGGGGGCAGAGCAATTTCAATTGACAAGTATTGCCACCATGTTTGACACTATTATCAAGCAAATGACTGAAAACAAAAATCACATGAGATCAATACATAATCAAATCACTAAAAACAAGAAAGACACAGACGCACATATGTTATCAATACATAATGAGATAACTGAAAGCAAAAAAGACATTAACGAACACATGACAATTTTAAAAATGTGACATGACGAGATTAAGGCCGAAATAAGAGCACTAAAAACTTGTAACGAGGATTGGTGTGCATGAGTAGACGAGATTAACACGAGACTGAGCGGCCAAGTGTCCGAACTTCACTCAAAATTTTCCGAATTGAACTTACACCAGGAAAAAGTAAAAGATATTCAAACTGAGGACAATCATTTAAACGCTACATGCGAAGCTGTTGCCACTCAAGTGAAATCTTATCCGTCAGTTCATGCCTCAATAAAAACACGCATTACTTTAATTGAAGGCAAAGTTAAAACTACGGATAAAAAACTTACAGACAAACTGCAGTTACACACTGACAGCCTGGCCGTTGTGGCCGAGCGGTTCTAGGCGCTTCAGTCTGGAACCGCGAGACCGCTACGGTCGCAGGTTCGAATCCTGCCTCGGGCATGGATGTGTGTGATGTCCGTAGGTTAGTTAGGTTTAAGTAGTTCTAAGTTCTAGGGGACTGATGACCTCAGATGTTAAGTCCCATAGTGCTCAGAGCCATTTGAACTATTTGAACACACTGAGCCGCGCGGAATTAGCCGAGCGGTCTGAGGCGCTGCAGTCATGGACTGTGTGGCTGGTCCCGGCGGAGGTTCGAGTCCTCCCTCGGGCATGGGTGTGTGTGTTTGTCCTTAGGATAATTTAGCTTAAGTAGTGTGTAAGCTTAGGGACTGGTGACCTTAGCAATTAAATCCCATAAGATTTCACACACATTTGAACATTTTTTTTTAACACACTGACAATAATTTTGCCAAGATAAATAAAGAATTTCACGACTGGGTTGATAAGAAAAATAAATATTTCGTCCAATGATAGAGGAAAAATTACGACGCTTGCGCACGACACCGTAGCCGAATTTGTTAAAAATAACAAACATGTCATAGCTGAAGCAGTTTAGTCCAAGGCAGCACGACAAAAACAACTAAACGATGGCATACGACCGGAGTGTAGCAATACTAATAATCAGAGTGCTCGCTTTGGTAATGAAAACAAATATAGGTATGACACATATTCTCTGTGCACAACACACATCTCACAGCAAGTGTACACTCCTGTATACAAGACACCTAATTAAAATCGCAACATTTATGGGCAGTACATTCCTTTCCATTCACCAGTCGATCACTACAATAATTACAGTGAAAGGAACGACATTACAGTGTCAAAGAAGAAGAAAGTCTGATTAAGCATCGGCAATTTCAAACTTTCATCCCAGAAAAACGTACTGTACATCGTGTAATTTTTCTGAAAGCGTTTAGAAATGCGTTCCCAAGAGCATGGAGTGACCGAAAGAGAATTTCTTACGTTGTAGGTTACATCCAAGGTGAAGCAACTGTCTGGGCATAGAATGAAGCCGATAGGGACGTGACATATGAGCAATTGGAAAAAGCTTTCCTGGCGAAATTTTGGTCACAGTCGGTACAAGAACGTCTAAGGAAACAAAACAGAATGTAGAACCAGAGCCTTTCGATGCTAAACATGGCAGTTTGCGCAGGCATTTTGAGAAATATTTGAATATCGGCTACTTTCTTGATGAACCTGTAGCTGCGCTGTATATACTCCGCTCACTAAAAGCCAGGTTTCTTTTTAACATTAAAGAGAAGTTACTGCACATTCCAGACAATGATGCAGAATATTTTCTGTCTGTGCTTGATTCTGTTGGTATGTTATATGAGCATCAACGTTCCGCAAGGCAATACAGCTGCCACAATGTGTACGTCAGTGGCATGCAAAACGCCCAGGCTAGCCAACTTAATCCTGGGGCGCCGGCCGCTGTCGGTTACCTAACGCAGCAGAATCAGCACCTTCCCTCCGCAAACCAATGCAAGTACCAGCATCAGCAGACACACCCCATTATGAACAATAATCGTAACTTATCATACACAACGAGCGACAACCCACACAAAGAGGTGCCGCAACAATTTTAATGGAAATGACAGAAACGTAAACAACAAAAATAGAAACAATTATCAGCCTGTACCAAAGCAACAGCAAAACTGGAACAGCAACTACGGTAATGCTTGCCAAGGTGCTGGTCCACCACCTCAGTACAACATCAACACAGGTCCGTGGCAAATACCGCCACAGCCGGTACGAAATCAAAATTGGGCTTTTCCCACCAATCAGCAGGTAAGTCAAGGTGGTCAGCCGCAAAAGTCACAACAGATTGGAGAGTGGAATACACAATACCCTAATGTAAACATAATAGAAGTGTGAAGTGAAACTCCACCTCCGCCTTATCATCAGCTGCACCAGTTACGAAGACGTCAAACTACAGACGATCACTATTGTGCCCCAAGTCGTGGCTGAAGAAGGTTTGGGGGGGGGGGGGGGGGGGGGGGCGACTTCAACATCAAATCATCGTTTGGTACACCCACTGATGAACAACAATGATTATGTACCAAATAATTATAAGCAGAAACCACTGTTATTTATACGCTACAATCACGATGAGAGCTTAGCTGATGGACAAGCGTGTAGGAAAATACACAATGTCGTCCATGTAGCAATGAAATAGTTTTAGCTACAACAAATGGGATAGTAGGAGGAATTCCAACCAGTATTGTTTTGGACACAGGAGCGGTTGTGAGTGTTTTGTCGTGTAATTTCTATAAGAAAATGATTGAATTTGTACCTGTACCAGAGTTCCCTGTTCAAAAATGTAAGATTTTAACTGCCGTAGGTAATAAGTGTAGTAGAGTTAAGAAACAGGTTTTTGTGACCATTAGGATACGTAATGGAACAGTAAGATGGCCATTCCTCGCTGTCCAGAATCTTGTTACTAATTGTATTATAGGTTTAGATATGTTACATGAGGAGGACAGTATTATTGACTTCTCGAAACGTAAATGTTTCCTTAGACACAAGGGCAGTGAAATTACGATTGACTTGGATAGCAGGACTCTCAAACAGGAGAAGTATTTGTACAGGGCACAAAATTCAATGTATGCGAGAGAGCGACGAAACAAAACACCTGACAGAGAATATGATGACCTGAAAACATTAATTAGCCATAAGTTAATTGAAACCATTGCTATTACTGGTGATGAACGCAATGAGCTTTATCAAGTACTACGTAAGTATATACATATCTTTACCAAACGACCAGGTGTCATTAAGACACCTAATTTTCTATCACAAAACCTATAAATCTCAACGACTTGCGGTGTGGTTAAGTATGGTATCAACGTTCGATACCACACTTGTTATTGGTTGCAGTTATCGACCGCGGTCAGTATTAGTATAGTTGGAACCGCGAGTCGCGACCAGCGCCGCTCGGCGGCTTGTATCAGGTTTCTAGCGAGCTCTCGTCCACTCTTGCTCGGGACGTCAAGTAGTAAAGTAGCATAGCCTTCAGCTGATAGGAAGCAACCTCTAACAAGGCGCCTCGTAACGTATGGCCTAAGTGAGGCCTCAATAGCTATCTGTTTATAATTATATTTATGCAGTCAAGAAGAATGCTGTACAACCAATTAAGTAAAATATAAACTATTTTTTACCAACGACTTCTAATTATTTTAGTCGTTGCAGATCCAGACCATGCAGCCAGCACCTTATCGACGTTACTGACAAATCTGCTGTGATTTATATCACACCAGGTTTCTATTTAGCATTGACCATCAGTCAACATTGGCGACGACTCGTTCGTCGTCGTCATAACAGCAAGAACTTAAACATATGTAAGAGTGGAAAATCATAACCTTCCACATCTCCCTACTGTAGTCCATTACTTGTCAAAAAATCTAACGGAAGTATTAGAGTGGTGTTGGACGCACGTGCCATAAATAAAATTATACTACTTGTACGCACTAAATTGGAAAATTTAGAGGAACAATTACAAAAAAATTTAGATGCTAAGGACTTTTCCACGATCGGCATAACAAATTCGTTTTGGCAAGTCGCAGTCACGCTTGATTCCAGTCAATACGCTGATTTCATATTCAGGGGACGAACATATCAACTCTGCGTTCTTCCTTTCGGATTGAGCATCAGTTCAGGCGTATTTATTGCTGCTTTGGATACTGCGCTTGGTGACGATTTAGTTGAGACTGTTACACATTATGTCGATGATCTTTTGATAGCTGCTAAGACTTGGAATAAATATATTGACACCCTTAAAAAGATTCTGGATAAATTTGCACAAGCTGGTGTAACAGCTAACCTAAAGATGTCAAACTCTGCTTGTAGTGAGGTTAGGTATCTTGGACACATAATTAATGTACAAGGTATAAGCCCTGATCTAGGTAAGTTGGACGTTATTAGGAAATTTCCTTGTCCTCGCACTAAAAAACAACTGAAGTCATTTCTAGGACTCTGTTCTTTCTTTCGACGTTTCCTACCACAACAACTATTGTACAGTAAGCATGTCCTAGATTTACTTAAGAAGAATCAGGTATGGATCTGGTCTGAGCAGTGCCAGCAAGATTTTAATAACATTAAGCACGCATTGGTGAATGCAAACATTTTAGACCATCCAGACTTTAGTTTAGATTTTTGTATGACGTGTGACGCGGCATCCAGTGGCTTGGGTTGTTGCCTATTTCAAGTAGATAAGAATGGAGAAGAGGAGCAGGTAAAATACCTGCATTTGTAAGCCGTACTTTAAGTGAATGTGAGCGTACTTATTCAACCACTGAACCTGAAACTCTTTCTATTGTCTGAGCGTTCAAAAAGTTCAACTATTATTTGTACGGTAAAAACACGAAAATTTATACAGATCACCAAGCTCTGACATGTTTGTTAACATATGAGTTAGTCCATCCTAAATTATCACACTGGGCTTTATCTCTGCAGAGTTATTCATTAGAGGTTGTATACAACAAAGGTAAAGACAACATCATTGCTGATGATTTGTCCCGTCTTCCAGAAGGTATGGATGAATGTAAAACTGATCTTTATAATGTCAACGACTAAAGAATACTCCTCAGGCAGGATAAACAGTATTACCAATATTACATTGATTTGTGTAGAAATATGGCAGCTTTACAAAAGTCTGATCTACATTGGAACCAGATAAGGACTTTAGTCATAGATCAACCTGACCATCCACTATCTAGCCCTTACCTATCGTTGTCATCCTGATGGCTCTAACTGGTGTGTATGTATCCCCAAGGACTCTGAACACAATCTGGCACACTTAGTTTGGGGACATTATGGAACGATGAAGTGCTTTACAAAACTTAGCACGTATTTTTATTTCACTAATATGAGACGAAAAATTCAGAATGTACCTAAAACATGCATATCTTGTCATAAATCTAAACCTCAGAACCTATCTTCAAAGACAGATCTACATTCCATACTACCCAGCAAACCTCTGGAAACTGTAAGTACGCACATAAGTGGTCCACATCCAGCAAGTAGTGGTGGTGTGAAGTATATATTAGCACTTTATGACATATTTTCTAAACATATTAAGCTGTGCGCCATAAAATCTGCAACTGCTAACCGCAATCATCAGACGAACCTCACGTGACCACATTCCTCTCGTGCGAAAACCCAAGGCAATTTTATCTGACAACGCCACATACTATACTGGGTACAAATGGCGAAAATTCTTAAAGGACAATAGCATTAAGAGCATCTTTATCTCGAAGTGTAGCCCACAATCTAATCCTAGTGAACGATTTTTCAGAGAACTGAACAGATTCATGAGGACATATATACCTACATAGCATTCTAATTGGTACGTTATTTGTCACTATTTGAAGAAGTTCACAACAACCTGAATATATATGACACAACCTATACGCCTAACGAGCTTATGTTCGACCGCAAAGAATCAAATAAGTGGAGCGATCCGCTGCCGAAGCTATCACCTCAGCAGCAGTCGCACGATGAAGAGATAATAGAAGTACTAAATACGCTGACGGAGGATGCTAATCCAAGAAACAGATATTACTCTAGTATTATTAAGCGAAAGCAGGAATTCAAAGTAGGGATGCAAGTGTTATTGCGTACCCACCATAAATCTTCTGCACTAAAACGGCGGAACGCGAAGTGGCGTATGCTGTACGACGGTCCATATGTAACTGTCAACATACCGCATCCTGGTGCATACCTGCTGCAGAACATAAAAACAAACAGAATCATTGGGCTTTACACTCATCGAGACTTAAGAGTATTTCATTCTAAGCAGTAAACGTATATCTGTTAGTAATGATTAAGTAAACACACATACCTCTCAGTACTACTGTGAAGAAATAAGGTGGCAAAGAAATTTTATTTCAGCTGATCCAGGCAGCAGCAGAAGAAGAAAGAAGAGAGTTCGACTTCACTGAACTTAAATAAACAGTATCAGCCTAAATTTTAAAGCAAATGTTATGTTGACATTTACGCAGGTGCGATGAAAATATTTTTGAGACAACATAATTTACTAACTGTAGCGTCGGTCAAGGACTATTTATGACTGATTGACGTATACAAAAAACCACACGACAACCAAACACTTAACACCTAGGAACGGATTAGATACACTTCATACTGCATAACACTTGTTTATGTGAAGCCAAGGCCATATACACACTCTACACACACTCTTAATGCGAGAATTCTGTTGGCTTGATTCTAGTGTGTTGCTTTAGACGTTTACGTAAAAATAGCGCAGAATAACGTCAAAATGTGTCCTAGTGTAGCAGCCTGTCCATAACGTGTTACCCTTCCTGCTTTCAACATACACAAACATTCGCACAGCTATGTAGAGACTCCTGTGTACTGGCACAAAGGATGTCTTGTGAATGAATGGAGCATTATGATTGGCTCTTATTGAATTTACCCACCGAATTACTGATGTCACCGATGTGGGAGCAGCGGTCACTCTTTTTCTTCTACTTGCAGATGAGACTTTCAGTGACAAAAAAGAACTATTCTGTACATATTACGATATCACACCGACAATTAATCGTTGCAAAGTGGCCTACAGATTAGCAAATATGGAAAGACTCTTACTCAGTTGCACCGCTCTGCCACTGAGGGCTGGAGATTGAAGATTAGAGCGTGAAACCGATCTCCAACCTGGCAATAATCACTGCAAACCGTGTTAATGTAGTGAACATAAAATTCGTATCCTGCGCCATACAAAAATCGCTCCTCTTACATCATTTGCATAGCTATCGACCGCCAGACACTCGTACATATACCGTGAAGACATACAGCACAAGCACATGCACTGTAGGCATGTTCGTCGCTGCACTAGATGTTTCCCCTCAAGTCTGAGTGTTCATCCACTCCTGACGCATGACCAGAGGGCCCTTAGTGGACTGAAGTCACTCTCAGAACTGTTGTGCAAAGACGGGCTCATTGCCCCTTGGTACAAACGTGTTAATGTTTCTGGTCCGGACTTGCCTGCTTGCCTGTTCTCTACACACATCTACAGACCCAGGGATTACAAGATCATATGTAATATCAAATGGTTTGTCGGAATATCATACGATTTTCGTGGTATTTCTCGATATCAAGCACATAGTAATATCGCTTGCATAGTAGTATCACTTGCACAATGTAATTCTGGAGATATAGACTGGGAATTATTTCTCTAGAAAGCCCGAAACTTTGATGAGGTGGAGTGTGCTGTTAACTACTGAGTAAGTAGAAACTTATCCCATCTGCAAAGAGCTTTACGTGAAAACTCGAAAAAAAAAATACAGGAAACTGATATTTCTACTCGTGAATACTGATGTCAGTGATATAACAGATCCAAATCATCCCTATGATTTACAAAATCAACTAAGGCGTTTCTCATGCCTAGAGAACCAGCAATGTGTTTTTCGCCTGTCTTTCACCAACTAGATGCACACACCAAATCTGATGTCCTCTCAACAAAATAAAGGCGCGAAATGCGAAGAAGCAGTAACCGGACAATTTACATGGGAGGGAGTAGTGGTCCATCGCGAACACACGTCCATATTAAATCTTCTCTAGTTTCCATGCGATCATGAAAGCTGTCCAACACATACTAAGTATCAGTTCACTATTCAGCCATCTAGAGGATGTCACAGTTAAGTCAGATACATTCCTATAATCCCACAGGCCTTTCCAATCGGACTGCTCCTTCCGTTAATGGGAAATGTGTATCATTCCCGCCCCAGGCCACTGGCGCTGCATGCCAAGCACCCATAGACAGAATCATCATTCTGGGAAAACCAGTCACATGTACATTTGGTAGCTAAACTTACAATTAAATGTTACGATTGCAGTCTCAGTTGAACAACATTTGACAATGAGCGAAGTATCGGAAATAGATCCTACTGATGGCTCTGGCTCTGCAAATGGAAACATCTGTACCATTCTTATAACTTGACATACTCTTCCCTTTGCTATCACAGCACACCACGTCAAATCCATACCTTTCTTATGACTGGATGTAGTCATTTCCTTTGCACATGTCAGAACACAAACACATATCGTATAAGCCTGATTCTCAACGTGAATCTATCACTCACCTCCTGCAACTAAGTATAACACTTCGTTAGTAACTGATTGCTGGCGATACAAATTAACACTGACCGAAAATCAACGATGGATGGACATGTCTCATTAGTTTTTCTTGCCAGTGCTACCACCACGTCTTAGAAAGACAAGCATAATCGTCTTACAAACCACTATATGTTAAAAGCAAACAACCATATTATCATCACTAGCGGTCTTGGTTCTCCAGGTGCACACAAGAATCCATGTTAAAAGTTATACCGGCTTTATAATTCCATGTATGGAATTATTTATGAATGATGTGATTTTTTCCGACAAATACCGTGACACTGAATATAGACGGTGATCGCCAGAGTGTATATTATCAGAGCAGCAGTGCAGTTACATGTCGCCCTCATAATAGAACTACCGAATTCTGAAAGTGATTCGGCTAAGCAGCATGGTATGAAACCAGTATTTGTAGCTCCCTCACGCCGCTGCCAACAGATATTCCTCCAGTATTTGTAATTGTAATTTCACATGCCAGACACCGCTGCTATACATTTATTGTTTCCTTGTAAGAGGTATTCTCCGTTACTAATGATCATTTTATATCGGACTGATGTGGGTATAAGATAATTTCTGAACCATAATCAGATGTGAGCAGTGGACGCTATACATCTCTGGAAAGCTACATTGTGCATGTATCACTCACTGTTTTAAGGAAGTAGTTTTCTCCTTTTACAGTTTGATATCATAGTTTTTCATAGAGAAACCTGCAAGAAGGATGTATGTCACGTGCTGGAAATATATTTCTTACATTGGAATGTTAACAGCGCTGCAATGAGAAACACCTTAGTTGATTTTTTAAATTATAGCGATGATTTGGAATCTGTCATATCAATGCCATCGGTATTCACGAGTGGAAATATAAAATTCCTTTTTTTTCTGAGTTTTCACCTAAAGTTTTTCACAAATGGGATAAGTTTCTAGTTACTCAGTGGCTTACAGCACACTCCACCTTGCTAAAGCTTTGGGTTTCTAAAGAAATAATTTCCAATCCATATCTTTGGAATTATGTTGCATGAGCAATACTGCTATGCAAGCTGTGATATTATTGGATTTCAGACATTTTGCATATGAGAACAGGATAGCCACCGAGCTGTAGTTTGTAATGATACTAAGCATGACAACGCGAGAGTAAAGAAATGAAATCTGTTTATAACGTGCGCCTATACCAAGACGCGCGGCCAGCGTTTAAAAGGTACACTATGACTCGCTGGGCGCAGATATTTAAAATCATTGCCGCAGCGCTTGATAGCAAGAAGCTGCGAAACAGAAGAAAGAACAATTTATCATTTGTTAGGAAAGTTCTAGAGTCTTTATAGTTAGTTGTACTTCTGGTCGCCGATATGTTAACATGTACTTCATTACCTTTGATGTTTGGTCGCCGACTTGTTAAGACGTGTTGTGTAGCACCGCTACAAGTTATATTTCATTTAGTGTGAAAAACCACGTTATCACCAAGAAAACAAAAACGCTTTTGTAAACATTGTGACGATAAAAAAAATACTTACGCGCACGACAGGACATTTAATTTTTACAAAATATCACACATACAAAAGCAGCGATTGTTGGACTGTTCCACGTATGAGAAAAACATAAAAGTGTAAGTTTTGTGTTCATTGTAAATTTGTTAATGTTTATAGTTTAACGCCTTTGTTCTTTGAGAATATATTGATGCTTCACTGTACAGAAAATCTATGCTTGTTCTTTTCTTTAAATTAACCACAAATAATGTTTATGTTTAAATAAACTTTGTTACAGGTTCGCTCTTTATCGCGGTGTCTCGATTGTATTTGGGAAACCATTAATGTGTTCAGTTTCCGATCTGACAACTTTTTTTACAAAATTTCACTGTTTTGCATGTTTTTTTGTTATTCAAATAGGTCCCTTAGGTAATTTCATTGAAGAGTCTCATTGCGTGAAAGCAATCCGGGTTAAGAGGTCATTTGAGAAACTATTTTCACGCAGTCAATCCGTACGTCTCCTGAACACAATCGAGAACCGACGCATCCTCGATCATTCATTAATTTTTCTCTCTTTCCAAGTCGTACCAAGAAACGGCCAAGGAGAACTGCCGTGAGTACACAATCTAGTGTTAAAAGGTTGCATTCTTTATCTTGTCGGCAAACATTGCCATGAATTATCATCATCAATGTTATATTTGGTTAAATACGAAAAGCCAAAAAACCTTTTAACGCTAGATGTGGCGCCCAACGTGGGGCTCGACTAAAAAACTAATTTGTTCTTTTTATTTTCATGCTACCATCTGGAGAAAATTGGAACCCAAAACCAGTGATAAAAAAGAAGGACGCATATGCAGAAAATCGCAGTAAGAATCCACAACAGCAATAAATAGCAGCGCGCAAGACAACTAATGTGAGTACGATTTTTCATTACGTTTGAAGCTTTGCGTACCGAGCATTCAGTCGGCTCGTGACATTCACTATCTACGCTTTTTTCCTTTTCCTCAAGCAATTTAATTTCCAAATTTCTGTTTCCTTTTGCTATTAGATCCGCCTCTATCACATCATTTCGCTTCTAACAGTTAGAAATAGTTAGCAAGAATTTCCATTGTTGTGTATTTTAGTGAATCACAATGGCCGCTATCTGTGCCAGTTTCAGTGCTCTATAAGTGTTTTTCATTTATTTTTATCTCTCTCGTTGCCATATTGGCATTTTCGTGTGTCAGAGTTTCAATTGTTTATAACGCGCTAGCAAAATCCGAGAAATCAGGACGCTAAATCCTTGGCGCACCTGACAAGTGAAAATCATAACTTAAAAAAAAAATATCTTTTCTAGCTCGTGCAGTGTAACTACTTTAAATTTACGATGGCTGATGAGCAACCAAGGCAACTTAGACCGCGCGCGGGTGTAAACAAACCTGAATCTCGTGGTGAGGGAACAACAGAGGACGAAGCGACACGTGAGCTGTCGGCGCCACAGACCGCGTCGCAGTCACGTGAATGCTCGCTGTCAGATATGCTAAAATTGTTTGCTGATATGAAAACCAGTTTTGAAGCAAACATGGGTAATCTTGGAACGCAAATCAGTCAGTTAACAAACCAAAGTGACAATCTTGGAACGCAAATCAGTCAGTTAACAAATCAAAGTGACAATATTGAAACGCAAATAAGTCAGTTAACAAACCAAAGTGACAATATTGAAACGCAAATCAGTCAGTTAACAAACCAAAGTGACGATATTGAAACGCAAATCAGTCAGTTAGCAAATCAAAGTGACAGCAGGTTCAACAGTTTAGAATCAAGGATAGAGGACACTCAAGTGCGAATGAACAATATAAATTCTGTTATTACCGACATCCAAGCACAAATCAAAACTTCGAATGACACCATGGAGGAAAAAATTAAAGCCATTACCACTGCTTACGCAAGCGAGCTAAACGCAAGCGTACACGCAAAAATTGATAGTGTTCTTTCGATGGCGGAATCTGCCGAGACCAATATTGGTAGCAAGTTCATAGATATGCAGGCCCGAATAGATGTGTGTAAATCAACTGCGAGTGACTCTTTGAAACATTCCAGTGATGTTTCAAAGAGAGTAAGCCAATTGACAGAAAGTGTCAACCACGTTGGCGAGCGAGTTGAAGAGCTTGCTCAGCAAATATCCGATGTCAATATTGACAAGAAGATCGCAGATGTCAACACCGGTATAAGCAATACACTTGATAGGGAATTTGAAGAGTGGATGCAATCCAAAGAACAGTACATTGTCAGCAAGGTACACGCTGAACTAAAGGGTACGGTAAAAATGGAAATGTCGTGTGGCTAGGGCCTCCCGTCGGGTAGACCGTTCGCCTGGTGCAGGTCTTTCAATTTGACGCCACCTCGGCGACCTGCGTGTCGATGGGGATGAAATGATGATGATTAGGACAACACAACACCCAGTCCCTGAGCGGAGAAAATTTCCGACCCAGCCGGGAATCGAACCCGGGCCCTTAGAATTGACAGTCTGTCACGCTGACCACTCAGCTACCGGGGCGGACAAGGGTACGGTTAAATCTGCTACAGCAGAAATCTTAACCACTCCCGGTACTTCTGGTGACACTTTAACCAGTGAATTAGGTGAAATCAGACGAGCATTTAGCCACGATCTTCCGGAATGGAAACGTCAGCTAAGCAATGATATAGATCAACTGAAACGACAAGTTACGGAATTGCAAGGTGACAATCAAAGTGAGTATTCGCTACCGCCAGAACACGATAATCGTCAATACCCCGAGTGTCAGGTACAATTCTCACCAACAGTAAATAATATGCGTGGCGAAACTTCTACGTCACGTAGTCATGCCGATCAACTAACACTCGTTGAACTAATGCGAGACGAGAGTGTGCTAAAACACAGAGTTTTTCAGCCTTTTATACCTGAAAAACGAAATATACATCCAATGGTATTTCTAAAATCATTCACAGGCGCTTTTCCAGAATCGTGGAACGACAGGCAGCGGATACAGTTCATCTTAGGCTATGTACACGGTGAAGGATCAATTTGGGGTACAGAAACAATAAACAAATGTCACACCTATGCAGATTTTGAAAAGCATTTTTTGAATAAATTCTGGAGTTCAGGTATACAACAAAGACTCCGAAAAGAGGTTTACAACGCCGAACCTTTCAACACCAAAGGAGGAGGTTTGAGACGTTATCTTGAAAAATATCTACGTAAAATTCAGTATTGGGACACGCCCATTTCAACCAAAGATGTAATCATGATCTTAAAGTCAAAACTTCCTGTGTCAATAAGAGAAAAACTAGTTAATGTGAGTGAAGAAGACCTAGAAGCCTTTCTTTTGTTCTTGATAATTTGGATATGATCTATGAGGATGTGCGTGCGAGCGCGCGGAATAATTATAATAATGGACCGCCCGCTCCGCAGCAGCACATAACAAATTGCGTCAATGGAATGTCGTACCAACATAACACGGGACAACCAAACGCTCAGCCTTACGGCAATCATAACAGTTTCAACCGCCGTAATGGAAAACAATATAACAAACATCCACACCAGAATAGATACAATCCGATTTATCAAAACACACAGCAACGATACGGTAATTCACCGATAAATCACAACGGTAATTACCAGTACCAGAACAACAAGACGAATAATGGAAATCGTCACAAGGGAAAGAAATGGAACAATTATAACAGACCACAACAGTACAGTCAGCCGAGTCACTTCACTCCCTCTCAGCAAATAAATTTTTCACAGCCGAAAAATGCGACATTTTCTCACCAACCCAACAAACAGTTCAGGAACAATAGTCAGGACAATTCGTCGGATGCTTTTCCTAACACCGCCGGTTATAATAGCCAAGGAAATCCGACTATTTTTTACACACAGGCGAGCCAAGCACCAAACGCGATGTCAAATAACACGCAATCAAGTGATGCACAAGTCGTATGGGATACGAACGCGAATTTTCGACCTGGCAGGTCGCAGAATACTAGTCAAGTAAAAATAACTGACATTTCAGCACCACCCCAGTCGGAAAACCATTAGCAGCTTCTTTAGGCCTCCACGGGGAAGCTGCGGAACCAATGGGGGGCAACTTCATTAAAAGACATATCAACGTAATTAGATACGAAGACGACAGAGACTTACGGGACGAACTATTAGACGAAAAGAACACCTACGAAAACAACGACTTTTGGGAAAACCAAGTACAAGCGTCAACTCTGGTTCACATTTATGATATACCAATCATTGCCATCATCGACACAGGTGCAAATATTAATGCTATGTGTATGTGTGTATATAAAAAGGTATGCTCTGTAACAAAAATTCCTTCACTTCCTGTACAAGGATGTACTGTATCCGGAGCAGTAGGCTCCCTAGTACAGAAGGTTAGCTTGCAAGTACAAGCAACAATACAATTTAAATCCAACTGTATACCGTGCACATTTTTAGTAGTAAAGAACCTGTCAGTGCCATGCTTGTTAGGAATGGACTTTCTACGAAGAAATCGTGCCATCATTGATTTAGCTGAAGGTAAGTGCACGTTAAGACTAGATGATAGGACACTGGTCATTCATCTAATGAGAACCAAAGTCAGGATAACCAACCTGGAACGTAATGTGAAAATACGTAGACTTTCTGACAGGCAACATTACCACCGTGCGGTTGACGAGTTCAGTGACGTCAACAATGACCCTGACTTACTACCAACTGCCGACGAGTTACGCATAAAAATTGTGGAAACAGACGGACTCGACGACAGACAGAAGTATGAACCACACGACCTATTAGCAACATTTGTGAACATTTTTTCCAGAAAACCAGGTATCATAGCAGACTATGATTTTAACATGAGAGTGAAACCCCGTGATACTTTTTGCAAAACAACCTATTCAGTTCCGCAGTCCCGTAAAGAAGCCGTCAAACAAGAAATACGTAAAATGCTTAAGTGGAAAATCATAGAACCGTCCAACTCTCCCTACAGTAGCCTGTTGTTACCTGTTTTCAAAAACGATGGAAGCGTCAGACTTGTCTTGGACGCAAGGAATATTAATAAAATCATCATTCCAGTATGCACAAGACCAGAACCACTGGAGGAACAACTACAAAAATTCCATAGTGTGAGGTTCTTATCCTCAATAGACCTCCGAAGTAGCTATTGGCAGGTGAAACTAGCATCATCATCATCGAGGAAGTACACAGCCTTTATCTTTGCCGGCAGATCCTATCATTTTCGTGTAGTACCTTTCGGTCTCAACATTAGTTCTGGTGTTTTTATTGCAGCACTTGATTATGTGCTAGGACCAGAGTTACTTGACCAAGTCACCGTCTATGTTGATGATTTACTGATCGCAACGACTTCCTGGGAAGAACATTTAACTCTCCTACAAAAGATCTTTCAAAGATTCTCTGATTTTGGTGTTACCGCAAATTTACAAAAATCTAAATTTGCCAAGAAAGAAGTCAAGTTTTTAGGACATATAATTTCTTCGGAAGGAATTTCACCTGATCCCAGCAAGTTAACAGCAATAGAAAATTTCCCTGTGCCTTGCACTAAAAGGTTTCATTGGATTAGCTTCATTCTTCCGTCGCTTTATTCCGAATCAATCAATGAGCAATCCCGCATTGTTAAATTTGCTCAAGAAAAACGTCCACTGGATGTGGACTTCTGAATGCCAAAAAGCCTTTGACAAGATCAAAGAAGCTCTTCTAAAGAGTAACATTTTAAGTCATCCAAACATGAGTTTAGATTTCTGCATTTCTTGCGATGCATCGTTTCAAGGATTAGGTGCATGTTTATTTCAAATAGACAAAACTGATGGGCAGGAGGAAGTCAAAATAATCAGCTTTGCCAGTCGGATCTTAACCGAATGTGAGAGATCATATTCGGTAACCGAATTAGAGGGATTAGCCGTTGTGTGGGCTTTTCGCCGCTTTAATTACTATATTTATGGTCATAAAATCAGAGTATACTCAGATCATCAAGCACTGAGCTTCTTACTCTCTTGCAAACTGTATCATCCTCGGCTTACTCGATGGTGTTTATTTCTACAAGAGTATGATTTTGAAATTATTTACGTAAAGGGCAAGAATAACATCATTGCTGATGCATTGTCACGTATGCCGGAAGGTTTGCCGGAGCCTACTGAATTAATAGAACAGATTTCTAATCACAAAATTCTTCTTATGAAAGATCCTCTACATCGGAGTTACTTTCTGCGTCTTTGCCGTCAAATGAATACTCTTCAAGACACAGATCGCAATTGGCTAGAAATTAAACAGCTTCTTCAAAACAACCCTGATCACTCGTTGTCAATATTTTATAAAGTACACAGTGGAGTTTTGTTTCACCGAACTTCTCTGTTGACAGGAAGGTGGTATGTCTGTATTCCTAAAGATTATGTTGAACATCTAATTTGGTACACTCATCTCTCCTGGGGTCACTATGGCCCAGAAAAATGCAAACGCAAGATTTCAACATACTGATATGTACCTAATCTTCACAAGAAGGTGCACCAATTATTAAGAAATTGTTCCATTTGCCAAAAGGCGAAACCTTTCAACTTGTCAAATGCCCTACCTTTAAACCCGATACGTACAGAAAGACCAAACCAAATCGTCAGTTTGGATTATGCAGGTCCACTTCCTCAGGGAAGAGGAGGTGTGAAGTATCTGGTCGTATTGTTAGATCTTTTTACCAAACACGTGAGACTCTATGCAATGAAGTCACCTAATAAAGTTCCACTAATTAGACGTATTGAGAAAGACTGTTTTCCTCGCTTTGGCAAGCCTGAAGCCATGTTATCTGATAACGCATCAACTTTCGTGGGGAAACGATGGAGAAATTTCCTTGCAACCAACGACATCAGACAAATTTTGATATCCCGGTATCGACCGCAAAGTAATCCCACAGAAAGAGTATTCAAAGAGTTCAATCGTTTCATACGAACGTATATTCCAAACCAGCAGACACGGTGGATTGATTTCGTCACACCCTTTGAAGAGATTGTTAATAACTTACCTCACACATCAACTGGTTTCACACCATCAGAACTAGTCTCTAAACGACTAGAAAGAAATGAATGGGTAAGACCCTATCCCAAAATTACAACAGCCTGAAGTAACATTAGACGACAAGTTAAGACAAGCTCTCATATCTTTAACCACTCATGCCAACCTTAGAAAAAAAGCGCATGACAAATACATTAGCAAAGTCTTATCGTATCGTATAAATGAACGAGTGCTATTAAAGACCCACTTCAAACCATCTTTGATTCATCATAAGAATCGCAAGTGGCAGCACTTGTATGAAGGACCATATATTATATTAAGAAAGCCGCACATTGGTTGCTATCTATTAGCTGACCCTGTATCTGAACGAATAAAAGGGTTGTTTCATCACGCAGACTTGAAAAAATACAGAGTCAACCACTGAAAATATCTGTTAAGTTAAGCTGCTAAAATAAAATATACACACACTATAAGCTGTCATACTACGTGTGAAGTACCAACTTATGTAAGAGTAATGCACAGGACTAACACCCTGTTGACCTGCCACAACAAGATAAGTAATTTATATGAGCACCTGAAGTAAAACACATTTATTGTAGGAGAGCAAGATTTGCCTTAGATGTAAGTTAGTTTTAAGTTAATTGAGCCATGGACGGCCACAGCCGAAAGAGCTGACAAATAAATGTTATAGTAGGGACGTGCTAAGTGCCACCTGTTACCACTAGTTTTAAGTATAGCAAAGCTCTCTCCTCTTGAATGAAATAAATTAAAATGATCATTCAGACCAGAATGATTGCTCGTAGGAAAAAAAAAATTTGATTAAGGTCGCTTACTCTAATGAGGTAAATGTTATGTTATGCATAAGGAGTGTGTGACAACAAATTTTATGAGACCACCTATGAAACGCAGCAGGCAAAAAGCAGCAGCTTAGTATATAAGAATCAAGTAAGTCAATAACGATCCAGGTAGCAGGAAAGAAGTGCGCAACTCAATTATTTTATTATAATACGGAGAAAACCGTATACGCTCATAACAATTTTACGGAACAGTGCAGCTGAAATACTTACAAAGATCACTTATAAATAAACTAATTTAGTACTAGAAATATCTATTACAGGTCCTAGAGATACGACGATTTTTTTTAGGAAACCAATTTTACGATACATGGAACAGAAGATAGTTAACAGACACAGTTCACTGCTAATGCATGGTTTAAGTAATTTTAGATATGTATAGAAAATTGTTTAGAGAGCTGGATCAGACGACACTGAAACTACTGTATCGATTTAATTATACCATTTGTCATGAAAAACTAAGGTGATAATAATTTATGTTAAGCTCATCATATCATACGTCATTAACACTGTGTCTTCAAATCTCTTCACTCCATAAAAGTCTTTTGTGTTCTCCTCTAACCAGTATCCTTACCATCGTACCTTATCCAGTAGAGAAGTGAATTTTACGGGCTGGTTGCATGATTGATACATACAGGCTATACGAATGGATAGTCGTGACACATTGGTTGTCGACGGGCTATGCTTATTCTCCGCAAATTGCGAGTTCAATTAAGATTTGTTATGTGCAATTGCACGACAGGGAACACCAAGCTTCCTAATTTCCCTAATGGTAGTTTGAACACGAACTGTTCATCACGTAAACGAAGTCACATTGGCTATGTCTTCAAACTAACGACGTAACAGAGAGAAAATAAAAGAGCTGAACTTGCGAAAAGAGTAACTATTGTAAAAAGAAAAGAATAACAAGATTTCGAACAAAGTGTAAACCTAAAGTGCCTTGGAAGCATAAACTACGAACAAGAGACACGCTTTTCGTCAGGCCTTGTAGTCACAGAGACTAAATATTTCTTTGTAAATAATTTTTAGACGTGATATGTATACTAAATGTTAACTGTACTTTGTAGTAATAATGCAGTCAGTAATAAATGGGCACGTATATGCTACTGCGTGTGAACCGACTATAGACAAGTAATTAATGGACACGTATAAAAGTGGTGCGTGTGAACCTTAACATGACGACCAAATAAATGTGAACACGAATTAATAATAACGTGTGAACTGAAAAGGTGATAACTCCAATGACACGTGTGAAATACCGCGTGTGAAGAAATGTTATAAGTACTTGTACCACGAAGTAGAAAGCCGAAGAGTGAAATTGAATAAGTGTTGCACTTACCACAAACGGTACTGTACGCCTTTCCACGGACACATTCTTCGAAACAGCTGCGGGAGTCGCTGCATCTGGCTGCTTCCGTAATCCCGAGTCGATGAAAAACCGTGTAAAAACTCACACCACGGCCAGTAGACACCAAACGCTCTGCTTCTCGCAGAATACTGCTGCTAGCGTTGTGGAACTGTCAAGTTATTATCACGTGATTGTGACCAACGGACGTAACACTGTGTACGCTGAGCGCTCAACAATCAATTTTTCTTTGCACAACGAGCGCGGATGCCAAATGTGTTTGAAATCCATTCAAAATAAAATATGATGAAGCAATGAATTAAGCACCCATGTACCTTGTGAAATTATAAAGACACTAATCGGAAGAGTCTTAAGCTCGATTTTCAGAATTGCTACCGAATTTTCTGACCAGGCCGAGTAATGACGAAAACGTGTCGAACCAAATAAAACCAGAAAAATAGATAATTATGAGAACTAAGCATTCCTAAGAGAATGAGACCTTATGTACATAAACAATTGTTATCCTTACCTAATCCAGTTTTCTTTTAGACTAAGTTATTAGTAAGTAAACACATTCTAATGCAGATTTTGTTTCTCAATTTTTCATGTACGAAAACATAAATGGAAGCACGGACATGTGTCTAGTGAAATAGAGACCGCCACCATACGGCTCAACTTGTTGCAGAACCAATCTTCCAGTTCCTGACCCGCGACGTATTTCCAACGCAACATCACACCCCGACAACTACTCCCAACTTCCACAGTGAAAGTGATGCCCTACTTTTCCTCCACTGTGAAAGTGTTATCAATTTCCCCACTCAAATGCAGTGCTATCATTTATACCCGAAGTTCTACCACTACGAGTACAACTCATACCTACCCAAGTGTAGTGAAACATTTTTTTTGCAAGTCATGAAAGCCACAAATAAGTAAAGTGCTATGTATTTACTGCAAGAAATCTGCGACGAAACAACGACAAAAATATTCCTGTAATATGTCATTGTAAAACATGAATGTCAATTTTTTTGTAACATTTTTTCCACGAGTGCACACAGCAGCCAGACTTCCTGCGAAGTCGAGTAATTTATTTCTTTGTTATTTTTTAATATTTATTATGTCATGTATAATGTATCTATGTATGTGTATTTTTACAAAATATCACACATACAAAAGCAGCGATTGTTGGACTGTTCCACGTATGAGAAAAACATAAAAGTGTAAGTTTTGTGTTCATTGTAAATTTGTTAATGTTTATAGTTTAACGCCTTTGTTCTTTGAGAATATATTGATGCTTCACTGTACAGAAAATCTATGCTTGTTCTTTTCTTTAAATTAACCACAAATAATGTTTATGTTTAAATGAACTTTGTTACAGGTTCGCTCTTTATCGCGGTGTCTCGATTGTATTTGGGAGACCATTAATGTGTTCAGTTTCCGAACTGACAACTTTTTTTACACAATTTCACTGTTTTGCATGTTTTTTTATTATTCAAATAGGTCCCTTAGGTAATTTCATTGAAGAGTCTGATTGCGTGAAAGCAATCCGGGTTAAGAGGTCATTTGAGAAACTATTTTCACGCAATCAATCCGTACGTCTCCTAAACACAATCGAGAACCGACGCATCGTCGATCATTCATTAATTTTTCTCTCTTTCCAAGTCGTACCAAGAAACGGCCAAGGAGAACTGCCGTGAGTACACAATCTAGTGTTAAAAGGTTGCATTCTTTATCTTGTCGGCAAACATTGCCATGAATTATCATCATCAATGTTATATTTGGTTAAATACGAAAAGCCAAAAAACCTTTTAAAGCTAGAAAGCGATATTGCTATGTGCTTGATATCGAGAAGTACCACGCACATGGTATGATATTCTGGCAAACCATGTGAAATTACAAATGGTCTTGTAATCTCAGAGTCTAGAGATGTGTGTAGAAAACAGGCAAACAAAAAAGTCCGGACCAGAAACAGTGAGATCTTTGTGCCAGGGGGAAACGAGCCCATCTTTGCACAACAGTTCTGAGAGTGACTTTGGTCCACTGAGAACGTTCTGGTCACGTGTCAGGAGTGGATGGCCTCCTGACCTTGTGGGGAAATGTCTAGTGCAGGTAGGACTATAAAAAAATAGTTCAAATGGCTCTGAGCATTATGGGACTTAACATCTGGGGTCATCAGTCGTAGTAATAGATGGAATGTAATCGAGTAAAAGAGAAGTAATATCCGGCGTTCACCAAGGAAGTGTTATAGGCCCTCTATTGACTCTGATCTATAGTAACGACATAGGAGGCAATCTGAGTAGCCGTCTTAGATTGTCTGCAGATGATGCTGTCATTTACCGTGTTGTAAAGTCATCAGATGATGAAAACGACTTGCAAAATGATTTAGATAAGATATCTGTATGATGCGAAAAGTGGAAATTGAACCTGAATAAGGAAAAGTGTGGAGTTATTCACATAAGTACTAAAAGAAATCAGCTAAATTTCGATTACGCTATAAGTCACACAAATCTGAAAGCTGTAAATTTAACTAAATTCTTAGGGATTACAATTACAAATAACCTAAATGGGAACGATCACATAGATATAATTGTGGGTAGAGCAAACCATTGGCAGAACACCTAGAAGATGCAACAGGTCTACTAAAGAGACTGCTTACACCTTGTTTGTCCGCCCTATTCTGGAGTATTGCTGTGTGGTGTGGGATCCGCAGAAGGGCAGCTCGTTTTGTATTATCGCGAAATACGGGAGATAGTGTCACAGACATGATACGCGAATGTTACGTCTGCCACAGACGGCCCTTGCCAGGCAGATTACACTCAAGACACCCCTGTGTACCATATAACATACACAAGCACTTGCAGTCGCAACCAAGAGGAAAATAATTCTTCCAAACAAACAGAACTTGTTAGCGACTAATGCGAACCTTTTTCTGCAGAGGTCGCCTCGCAGATGCTGGGAAAGTTGGAGTACTCCGCCGGCCTCCGCCGGCTTTATAAGGCCAGCGCAGCAGCAGTACAGCCAGTGCCTTGCCGAGCTAGGACCAGCTCCGTCTGGCCTCACCGACGCTCTTGATGAATGATCGTCTACAAGTTATTTGATTTTGTGTGTGTATAGTGATTGTTCGAGAAGTGTAGTTCAGTTTCAATAAACGGATTATACTGAGTGTTCTACAATACTGACTATTCTCCAGTGAATTGGAGTGGCAATCATTAAACATAGGCGTTTTCGTTGCGACAGGATCTTTTCCTCTGATTGCGAAAACATTCTGTTGGCACTTACCTACATAGGGAGAAATGATCATCATGATAAAATAAGAGAAATCAGGGCTCGCACAGAAAAATTTAATTTCTCGTTGTTCCCGCGTGCCGTTCGAGAGTGGAACGGTAGAGAGACAGCTTGAAGGTAGTTCATTGAATCCTTTGCCAGGCACTTTATTGTGAACAGCAGAGTAATCACGCAGATGTAGATTTTACAGCCGACCCCTGTGGCCGAGCGGTTCTAGGCGTTTCAGTCCGGAACCGCGCTGCTGCTACAGTCGCAGGTTCGAATTCTGCCTCGGGCAGGGATGTCTGTGGTGTCCTTAGGTTAGTTAGGTTTAAGTAGTTCTAAGTCTAGAGGGCTGACGACCTCAGATGTTAAGTCCCATAGTGCTTAGAGCGTTTGAACTGATTTTACATACAACCAAAATCTCTTAGGGTTTTTACTCATGTCGGTTGACAACGTGCTATTTTCAAAATCATTGAACGCTTCTCTCATTGCTCTCTTTACGCTCATTTTCGCTTCGTTCAGCTTTTGTCAGCTATGTTTCTACTTCTCTTGAATCTGAGATGAAGTGCTCTTTGTTTATGTAGAGTTTTAACACAGATATTAAATGGTGATGGATCTTTCCCATCGATTAAAACCTTAAAACCTTACTCTGAACGTACTTCTCTAGGGCATATTGAAAGATGCCTTTGAATTTTTTTCTATTTGTTCTTCACATCTTCGTCCTCATCACCGATTATTTGATGCTGTCTGCTGAGATATTCTGAAATTTATATCCTGTCGCTCTTGCTGAGCAACATTCCTTGTAGGACCCGTCGTCATACAAATTGTCACTGCCTTATGATCACTGATACCTTCCTCTACGTTAACTGATGCGATGAGTTCAGGTCTGTTTGTTGCCAGGAGGTCTAAGGCATTGCCCTGACGAGTTGGTTCTGTAACTATCTGCTCAAGGTAATATTCCGAAAAGACATCTACAACAATGCCACCAGGTTTGATGGCATAAATGGATGCAGAAGTATACTGCACACCTTTCTGCACAAGAGTCATGGAAGTGCGATCCAAATGCAGATTTGATTTCTGCCCAGTATTAACTGAATGGAAGGTGCTAATTCTTTGGAATAAACTGATATTGTTAACAAGAAACAACAATAAAGAATGTTTATACCGAGGCCAATGTCAGTATACCCAGACTAATGAACGGGATTCTACAAGAGGTTCGTGAACTTACACCACTTATTGCCCGAATCGCATCTTTCTCAGCAAAAAAAATCCTTTGAGAACGGAAAGACTTACCGCAAGATATAATACCACACCTGGTAAGCGAATGAAAATAAGCAAAGTAGACCACTTTTCGTGTCGAACTATCACTTCCTTCAGATACCGTTAGAATAGTAAAAATGGCAACATTAAGTCTTTGAACAAGATCCTGAACGTTGGCTTTCCACGACAGTTTACTATGTATCTGAACTTCTAGAAATTTGAACTGTTTAGTTTCACTAATCATATGTCCATGCTGTGAAATTAAAATGTCGGGTTTTGTCGAGTTGTGCGTTAGAAACTGTAAAAACTGAGTCTTACTGTAAGTTAATGTTACTCAATTTTTTACAAGCTATCAACTTATGTTAGGTACCGTACTATGTGAAATATAGCCAATGTTGCACACAACACTCATTACTACCTAGCTATTGTCATCAACAATATCTTAGAATTACGGTAATATTAGAGGGTATATCATTTATATAAATAAGCAACAGGAGTGGCCCCAGTAGTGATCCCTGGGGCGCCCCCCACCTCACCATGCTCCACTCAGATCCCATATGACAGCCATTCTAAACACTGTGAATAATCACATTTTGCTGTCTGTTACTAAAGTATGAAGTGAACCAATTGTGAGCTACTCCCCATATTCCATAATGGTCCAACTTCTGGAGTAACATTTTGTGTTGAACACAATCAAACGGCTTAGTTAAATAAAAAAGATTCCTACCGTTCGAAAACTTTTGTCTGATTCATACAGTACCTCACAGAGAAAAGAGAATATAGCATTTTCAGTTGTTAAACCACATCTAAAATTGAACTACACATTTGACAGCAAATTATGTGAAATAAAATAATCAAATATCCTTACATACATACCCTTTTCAGTAACTTTAGCGCCACTCGGAGTGGCCGCGTGGCTTGAGGCGCCATGTCACGGATTGCGTCGCCCTCCCGCCGGAGGTTCGAGTCCTCTCTCGGGTATGTGTGTGTGTTGTCCTTAGCTTACGTCAGTTTAAGGAGTATGTCAGTCTAGGGACCGATCACCTCAGCAATTTTGTCCCTTAGGAATTCACACACATCCGAACATTTTTAAAAATAACTTTAGCAAGTACTGATGGCATGGAAATAGGTCTAAGATTGTCTGCATTATCCCTTTCTCCCTTTCTATAAAACGACTTTACTATTGAGTACTTTAATCGTTCAGGAAACTGGCCATCTTAAAGGAAAAATTACAAATATGGCTAAGTACAGGGCTAATATGTGCAGCACAGTATTTAATATTCTTCTAGGCACGCCATCATATCCATGAGAGTCCTTAGTCTTCACTGATTAAATTATTAACTCAGTCTCCCGCTTGTCATTATCACAGAGGAGTATTTCAGACTTCAATCTCGGAAAGGCATTTTCCAAGAGAGGTATTGATTCCCTGTAGAAACAAAGTTTTTATTTAATTCAGTAGCAATGCTCAGAAGATAATTGCTAAATGCTACACATATACCTGACTTATGAATAACTCTTGTTCCTTAACGAAGTTTAAAAAACTCTCTTTTGGCGTTGGATTAGATTTTCTACATAGTTTTTAATCACATATAAATGTGTTTAAATACAAAAACCTTTTAGTGTTAAAATTTGTGCATCATGGTCTGAAAGGCCATTCACCCTTTTACATCAGATTGCCTATCTAGCAATGATGAATGAATAAAAATATTGTTTATGGCTGTGCTACTGTTCCCCTGCACCCTGGTTGGATAAAACAGTCTGCATCAGATATGAATTTAGGAGACCTTGCAACATCGTTTTCTTGCACAGTCACATACAAAATTAATACTGAAATCACCACATATAACTAATTTTTGGTACTTCCTGTAAAGGGAACCAAGAACCCCCTCTAGCTTGAGGATAAATGCTCTGAAGTCACAATTAGAGGTTTACTTTCACTGAATTCCACTGCCCCTGTTCAACATTCAAATATCTGTTCAGTGCAGTGCCGTGATACGTCTACAGACTTAAATGGAATACTGTTTTTTACGTACACGGTTACTCGCCCACTCCGCAAAGAAGACCTTGAAAAACAGCCATATATGTATCCTCGTAAAGAAAGCGTCTGAAGTGTCAAATTGTTTAAGTGGTTCTCCGATATACCGATAACATCAGAGTCAACATCTATAAGCAGTTCACTAACTTTAGCTCTAATACCTGTTATGTTTTGATGAATTATGCTAGTCCCTTCTCTACTTGGGAACCTGACCTCCTCTGAAGGTGATTTCTTTGTTAGAGGACTTCCTTTAAGCAGGGATACCTACTGTATCGACTGACTTCAATCTAAAAAAGGTGCAGCAGTAACGCCACCTTCTACAGGAATTTTTCCATGAGTGATCCCACCACCACCCACTACAGTGCCACCTATAAGCTTTGTCAACCTCCCTTTTCCATACCTATTGAGATGCAGGCTGTGCCTAGTGAAACCTGATCTATTGATAGACTCACCTGGCACTACTGCAATGTGAGCCGTACCCTCCGCCATCAGTTCATTCTCCAGCGCCACGTTGAAACGCGTAACAGAAGCGTTAAGATGAGGCCTATCATGACGCTGAAACTGTTGCACGAGAAGCACGTTAGTGCCTCCAGTTTAAGTAGCTATCTTTACCAAGTCATCACCTACATCATACATGTGGATTCAAACAGTCAGTTGTGAGAGGGGAGTGCTAAGCAGTAGTCGTGCGATCGCAGTGTGTCATCATTGTTGTGTCACAAATCACAGTGTTGCAACGTCTCTGAATCATGTATTGCAGACATAGTTCAGAATATTTTGAAGAACTGAAAGGTGTGCGTATAGTTGGTCCCGCACAGCTAGACTCCCAAACAAAAGTGGGCCAGGTGCGAGTAGAACTCGCATTCTGAGGATTCTGTACAAACTTAATCATGTACATAAACAGTTCATCCATCGAGGTGTTTGCCTGTTATCGACAATGATACTGGCAAGATATCGGTCTCGGGAATTACAGGACTTTCGAGGATGTTTTAAATTGGACGTCGGACAACAATTGACAAAAGAAATATTTTTTGTGTGATTAACAGTTATCTGCTTTTTCCCATTACTTGTACTGTGAGTTCCCGGCTCCTACAGAATTTTATGATTCTGGGTCAAGGGGAAGCAAGGAACATTAGATCTTAAAATGGCTCTAAGCACTATGTGACTTAACATCTGAGGAAATCAGTCCCCTAGACTTAGAACTACTTAAACCTAACTAACCTAAGGACATCACACACATCCATGTTCGAGGCAGGATTCGAACCTGCGACCGTAGCAGCAGCGCGGTTCCGGACTGAAGCGCCTAGAACCGCTCGGCCACAGCTGCCGGCTCATTAGATCTTAGTATGACATAAATTTGACTTTGATGCGTGCACCCGTTTCTGAGCAAATGGGAGAGACAACAAAGTGGTCCCATATGGGTTCCATTTTTTATCGATTGAGGTACAGAACCCTAAAAACGACGCATGAATACCTGCAGCGACATTATTTAAATGCAAAACACGGACAACTCTTTTCTGGAAAACATCGTCACGGGCGATGAGACTTGATGTAATCGATACGACACAACCACATAACGACAAAGTGCAGAAGTTCACATGATTTGTCAACTCTCTGACGACATAACGGAAATTAAAGCCAATGTGAAGCGCGAGTTGAACAATATCCCAAAGAAGGATTTTTTCGACAGTTTCACGTGGTTCTCGAGTGCTCTGTGTATTGTAATCAATGGGGGAGGGGCGGAGGGATGGGAGATATTTAGAACATCCGAAGCATTAAAATCACCATATTAATTTTTCTCTATTTATTTATTAATCAAGTCTCGAAACGTTTTGGACTGACGGAATAGGTCACCTGATACGACTGCCAGAACGACACATGCCGTGATGCTCTGTATTTCATGTTTGCCACCCCTTTCAGTTACTTTCAGATTTTAAACAAAGTTGTAGGATTTTATATGTACACCAAAAGGCTTTATAGTCCCGTGGAAACTCTTAATTTATCGACATTCTTCTTAGGATCCACGAGTCCAAAATAAGTGAAATACATCTGATATATCTTTTGCTTATTTCATAAGTCAACATGTGAACCAATCTTCTGAATTTTCATTTTACCTTCTAACAATAAATTATCGAGTATTCTGTGAAGCTGCCGAAATTTATTGCTTTGTTTTCGATGAAATTTCTTTCGAATGTAACATATTTTTGGCTGGATTTATCTATAGTGCAGTGCGTCCTAAAATGCCTTTGTTAAAGCCTGTATCTCCAGTATCTATGATACGAATTGGGAAACAGAAAAAGCTTCAAGCTCTGTGTTGTGTGAGCTTGATACGTATTAACTTGTATTTTACACAGAAGTGAAAACAATGATCAGTATGTTAACTAGCTGTGCATTATACTTTGAAAAACAACTTAGTTTTGTCGATTGTAAACATGATGCGTTATGTTCCCACAACAGATTCCGATATTTTCCCTTAATTTGTGGACAACAGCCATTATTTCTCTCAGATATAGTAAAAAATTGGGTGTCAATGTGATAGTCTAGCGCCCTTCACTCTCTTCGTCCCCGCCCCCCCTCCCGTTCCCCTTCCTTCCCCCAAGCGCCTCTATCCTTGCCCCCCCACCCCCACCTACCTCATCACAAACACAGGATACCACACACGCCGCCAACACATCCAATGCCTATGTAAACTCCCACAGACCCTGAATGTGGAAATAAATACCCGATACTCGTTGTGCTAATCCTGAAAGAACGTATGCATAGTAACATTTTATTATTTAAATTATTGTTGACACTGCTGAAGGTTTAAAAACAAACATCGTGTTATGATGGATGTAATCACAGTTATGCCTATTGCTCTGTGGAACATTTTAAGCAACAGGCGTTAGGTAGTGCACCTCTGAAGCCTTGCCGTTAGCTCCGCTATGTGGTTGCGAAGAGGAGATTCATGGGTTTCACAATTTCTTAAATGGAATTTACCCCTAAATCTGCTGCACTCTCGATGCTGAGAGTGAGGTCGGTCTTCTGTTCCTATATGTGATGGTATATAGAATTTCTGACAGGACTCTAGAACACAAATTGCATAGAAAGCCTACTAACACAAATAGGCACTTAGACGCCAATACGTACCACCACCCAGCCCAGAAGCAAGCAGTGCTCAACGCTATGTCTTCACGTGCTTTCCTTATCAGCGGTGACAAGAATTTGGGAAGATGCAGTTTTTGAAGAAGACAATGAAGGCCAATGACTATGAGACTATGATAGTTCATCCATAGAGAGGGCTTTTGAGCTATTTGGCATAAATGTAGTTCTAATGAGAAATGGTATTCACACCACTTTCTGCTGTCCAAAAAAAAAAAAAAAAAAAAAAAAAAAAATTCCCGATGGAAAACAGATGCACCTGATTGTCTTTACACTGGAGGGTCTATGAAATGACGTATGTCAGTGGCCGAGGAGTATACAGCCGAAACGTATTTAGGAACACGTACTCCACACACGACTAAAGCGAAGTATGGAATCGGCGGTAGCGAAACATCACGAGAAGTGTGACCTTGACATCTATTTCAATAAAGTACGTGTTCTGACTAAGGAAACCAATATTTATAGAAGAAAAATCCAGGAAGCAATTGAAATTTCTGAAAACGCATGTAACTTCAGTAGAGGGCGGCTATAGGATTCCGGCATCGTGGCTCCCTCCTATCAAGGAAGTGAATACTCGGCCGCGGCGTGCGACAAATACAAACAACGCCCTGGAAGCCGCCTCTGCGGACAATAATTCTCCCTGTCTTTCTCTGGCCGTTTCGCTTCTACATCTCGCGTACGGGGCAGATCTTCCAATTCCATCTCGTCGTCCGACGACTCCCATTGCTGCCTGGTGATAGATCTCTCATCCACCGACAGCCATGACATGTCAGAAACAAAGCGGTGATGCAATCACCAGACCTGGATGCACCTTCGAATGCTGTTTCGTCTACACCATCTCGGCTTCTGGGGACTGCGCCCCTTTCGGTCCTCCCTGAGGCATAGCGCCCGTCGCAGCGACAGTGGTACGGATTCTGATGGCTCCCTACCAGTGAAAGTCGCGTCATGGACCAGCAAATGAGTCCCTCTCCCGTCCTATTTCTCTGAATACACCATAAGCCCCACCAAAGAAGGAGAAGTTACCTCTGATCGTGGTTTACAATCCCACGAATGATATTAAACTGAACACTGAACTGCAACGCCTCATTAAAGGCCAGTTACAGGCAGTTTACCAGAAGGACCATGTTAAGTACATGCTTGGCACGAAGGAAGACTGCCTCATACTCCTCGACTTTGTGAAGTCGAGGACCATGAATCACTACACACATGAGGCTCCTGGCGACAAAGAAACAAAATCAAAGACCTTCCACCTAAAGCTAAGGAAGTGGGCATTAGGGATGAATTGCTCTTTCTCAACTTATTGGGCCCTTTGCTCCATCAATACAAGAGGGAACCTAAGACGCGAACGCTAATCCCTTTGCCAGTCCATGTTGTCTCCCTTAATAGGAGAGAAGTTGTCGAATGTATCTACCAAACCAGGTAGTTACTGCTCACCAAGGTGCATACCGAATTTTATGAAGGACATGACACACAATCCACCTGCTGCAAGTGCCAACGTTCAAGACACTCTAGTGATTACTGCTGTCACTGTGGTGTGTCAACTGTGCTGGTCCATATGAATCAGAGGACTGCCAACTCCTGGCCTTGGAAAAATCCAACTGCGCCAGTTGCCTGGGCGCTCCTCATGACCCACAGCACCTGGAAGGGTTGCCCTATATACCAGAAGGCGATGAAGTCTTCTCTCCCTCTGAAAAACAAACAGAGGACGAATCGGCCACCCACACCACGACGGGACCACATCCATTTTTCCTTCTTGTGAGACCAACCCAACGACCATCAGACTGAAGATACTCGGGCACCTGACATATCTCAGGTACAGGAACCCCTCCAGCTCAGTCCCCTACGACCACCTTTGTTGCTGCAGCTTGGTTACCTCCTGCTCATCCATCTCCTGTGACGAATACCAAAACTCATCAAACAGAAAGGCCATCTGCAACCTGTTGACGTGCCCCAACCCTCCATTGCAACACCTTCAAAACATCCATCCCTACTCCCCAAAGGGTCAAGCAGTCCACCTGAGATATTCCCCCAGTGCTGGAAACAGGATCTTCATTTCGAAATGACATGCAAGAGATCCTCAAGAGCATCTCCCTGTTCACACAGCCCAGCATCAGGGCAGTCATTCGTGAAACAACTCAGAAGATTCGTCAGTCAGAGGATGGGGTCACGAAGGTCATCACCCTGGTCAAAGGGTCCCTTTGGGATCTGGTAGTCTGTATTTTTAATGCCAATGGCATTCAACCGATGAAGACTGAACTATATATTTTCCTCTACAATCACTATGTGGGTATTTACTTGTTATGGAAACACATCTCAAACTGACGGACAATTTTCATCTGTGCAAAATGGTCTGCTATCACATGGACAGCCTCCAGCGAAAAGGTGGGGGCATGACAGAGTTCTTATGTAAGGCACTCCTCCGCAGTAAAGTGGCCATCCACCAATGGAACATATAGGGGTCGCAACAGCCACTGTCTCTATCTGCCTTAAAGTCATTACTTGTGCTGCAGCGAATCAACTCTAACCAGGCACTTCTCAAAGTGGGCCTCCGCAAATTGACATCGTTTGACAGATTCATCCTTGGGACAGATCTCAGTGCGAAGCATTCAGCTGGCGTTCTCGCGTCGTTAATCCAAAAGGTAGAATCCTCCTCGAATTGGAAGATACTCGGGCACTGTCCATCTATGGCCCTCACACTCCTATACATAGTCTGTTCCAATGTTCTGGATGTGGCTGTTTTCAAGAACATCATGGTGGATTTTTCGTTGGAAAAGCTTCACGAACTGGCATCAGATCACAAACTGGTGCTCCTGTACCTTACCAATGTAGCACTGTCCTTCAACGTCAATTCTGTTTTGATCATCACGGACTGGGACAAATTTGCCAGAGTCGTGAACACACCATCTAGCAAGCATCTGCCAATCTTGGTAGTGCTGTCGATTACCTAACTATGAAAAGCTGTAAGGCAATGAAGACCTCCACTTTCATTGTACCTTGGGCTTTAACCAAACTGGATGACTTGCCTCTCCTATTGCACTACCTGAAAATCCAGAAGAACCGCTATCACCGGCGGTGGAAGCAGCTTCATGACTCTCAGGACAAGCATCACATGAGGCGTCTTGAACGTGAATTCTGCCACTGCCTCACCGAATGGAAAACGTACTAATGGGAGGACAGATGTACACCTTTCTCCTCCAACATAAGACAGAATGGGCTGTTTTTGACGCCCACAGGTGCTCCACACTGAGAACCAACCGTCCCAACCCCAGCATGGCGGATGGCCGAACTTATGATGCCCAATGTGCTGTGGAAACTCTTTCCAATGCGTTTGAACCCCAGAATCAATGGCTAGTCCAGGACATCACGCATGATGAACTCTAGGATGAATACAATATTCTGATGGCCGTTGCCGCTATCAGAAACATACCGTCTCTTACTACCTTTCATTTTATGTCTCCAGTAGAAGTCCAACGGATCCACTGTTGGAAATGTGGGCAGTCGGCTCCCGGATTGGATGACATCTTAAATGGATACCTCCTTTGGCTTTCACGCAAGCCTCTGGTCTTATTCACAAAGAACTCTCAACAGCTGTCTCCCGATTTCTCATTCCCCTGCTCAGTGGAATCAGGCCAAACTCACAGCAGTCCTCAATCCGACAAAGGATTGCATGGTCGCTACCAACAATAGGTCCATCAGCCTCTTGAATACCAAGACAAATGTCCTACAATATTTGAGCCTCTACAGCATTTTTCAGTCTCTGGCGGCGGCTGGGACAGTACAGCCAGAACATTTCAGGCTCCCTTCACATCTGTCGGCCGAACTACAACTTCTCAGAATCACGGAACACGTCGGCAAGTGCTTTAACTCCACCATGTCGATGGCAGTTGTTTTCCTGGACCTGCAGAATGCTTATGACAGGATTTGGCAAGACAATCTCGTATACAAAATACTGTTGCAGACGACCATCCTGGACGTCTGTACTAAGATCGTGGATGATTTCCTCCACAACAGCACCTTTCTATGACACATGTTGAAATGTACTCCTCAAGGCTCAGTGATGTCACCCATCCTCCTTAACAATTACGTTAATGATATGCTAGTCATCCTACACTGCCACCTGTCTCAATACATTGACGATACGGCGCTCTATTCGACCTGCCGCATCACTGAGCAGCTCACTGCTCGTCTCCAGAGGGAGGTGGACGCAACGCTCACCTGGTGTCGTACCAACAACATTGGCCTCGATGTCGCCAAAACCAAGGCACTCTACTTCACCAAACGGCGCCCTATCCTCCGCCACATCACTATTGGAGGTGTCTGGGTCTCATGGCCTCTGAATATCAAACGTGTTGGAGTCAGGATAGATAACGATCTGCTCTTCCACCGATACACGGAGTAAGTCACCCAAAAGGTGCTGAAGCTGACAGAGACGTTGTACCCTTTCTTCATCAGAAGGGACCTGAACTTAGAAGCCAAGCTCTAAATGTACCATACAGTTGTCCACCCCTCTCTCACCTATGGCTCCACTACGTGGAACAAGATCAGTGCCTCCAGCGCCTGTATAACGAGGTACTTCAGTAGAGCCTGGATGCCTGTCGCCTCACGCTGATGTTACGTTGAATGGGGAGACAAAATTATCCCTCTAAGGACGACCATTCGAGGCAAAACGAGGCGACTGTAAGATAAAGTGAACGACTACTGCGACACGGTCGATGGCTTGCAACGGATTGGCACCACGACTTGCTGGCATTGGCACCGCCACCCTGTTCCTCTTACAATACTCAAGGACTCGGATTCAGACCACGGCTATCGATAGCTCTGGTACAGCCACTCATAATGTGACAGTTTTGGTTCGACCATTCATAATATCGCAACTATAACTACCAATCTGGTGGCGTAACTTCTTACCGACAGAAATGAACTCCCACCGTTAGAGAGTGGTATTGGACTTCAAGCCCCATCGCCATACCTTTGACGGCAATACAATTATGTCATTGTAACGTAGGATAGTTTTACTACTACGCCAAGACAGTTAGATCGCTGCTAAACCGGTGACGCTGTATCGCAATCTTCCATAATGCATTAAAAAAAGGTTTCTACAGAGGACATACAGGGTCCTGAAGAAGATCGTTTGAAGAAATATGACGCGAGCTAACCACTCAGAAGATTTTAACTTAATTTGTCAATTTGTTGAATCTCAATGTAGACAAGTGTAATGTGCTGCGAGTACATAGAAAGAAAGATCCTTTATCATTTAGCTACAATATAGCAGGTCAGCAACTGGAAGCAGTTAATTCCATAAATTATCTGGGAGTAGGCATTAGGAGTGATTTAAAATGGAATGATCATATAGAGTTGATCATCGGTAAAGCAGATGCCAGACTGAGATTCGTTGGAAGAATCCTAAGAAAATGCAATCCGAAAACAAAGGAAGTAAGTTACAGTACACTTGTTCGCCCATTGCTTGAATATTGCTCACCAGTGTGGGATCCGTACCAGATAGGGTTGATAGAAGAGATAGAGAAGATCCAACGGAGAGCAGCGCGCTTCGTTACAAGATCATTTAATAACTGCGAAAGCGTTACGGAGATGATAGATAAACTCCAGTGGAAGACTCTGCAGGAGAGAAGCTCAGTAGCTCGGTACGGGCTTTTGTTGAAGTTTCGAAAATATACCTTCACCGAGGAGTCAATCAGTATATTGCTCCCTCCTACATATATCTCGCGAAGAGACCATGAGGATAAAATCAGAGAGATTAGAGCCCACACAGAGGCATACCGACAATCCTTCTTTCCACGAACAATACGAGACTGGAATAGAACGGAGAACCGATAGAGGTACTAAGGGTACCCTCCGCCACATACCGCCAGGTGGCTTGCGGAGGATGGATGTAGATGTAGAATCAAAGGTGATTCGACACAGCCGAATACTGGAGATACATTAACATCCCGCAGACGTAGCGCTAATAGAAAGCACAGAAGCTGAAATCGTTATAGGTACAGAAAGCTGGCTAAAGCCTGAAATAAGTTCTGCAGAAATTTTTACGAAGTCTCGGACGGTGTTCAGGAAAGATAGATTAGGCAGAATTGGTGGTGGAGTGTTTGTGTCTGTCAGTAGTGGTTTATCTTGTAGTGAAGTCGAAGTAGATACTCCGTGCGAATTGGTATGGGTGGAGGTTATACTTAACAGCCGAACTAAGGTAATAATTGGCTCCTTCTACCGACCCCCAGACTCCGATGATATAGTTGCTCAACAGTTCAGAGAAAATTTGAGTCTCGTAACAAATAAATACCCCACTCATACGGTTATAGTTGGTGGGGATTTCAACCTTCCCTCGATATGTTGGCAAAAATACTTGTTCAAAACCGGTGGTAGGCAGAAAACATCTTCCGAGATTGTCCTAAATGCTTTCTCCGAAAATTATTTCGAGCAGTTAGTCCACGAACCCACGCGAATTGTAAATTGTTGCGAAAACACACTTGACCTCTTAACCACAAACAATCCAGAGCTAATAGAGAGCACCATGACTGATACGGGGATTAGTGATCACAAGGTCGTTGTAGCTAGGCTCAATACCGCTTCTTCCAAATCCACCAGAAACAAAAGCAAAATAATTTTATTTAAAAAAGGGGATAAAGTGTCACTAGAAGCCTTCCTAACAGACAATCTTCATCCCTTCCGAACTGACTATGCAAATGTAGACGAGATGTGGCTCAAATTCAAAGATATAGTAGCAACAGCAATTGAGAGATTCATACCTCATAAATTGGTAAGAGATGGAACTGATCCCCCATGGTACACAAAACAGGTCCGAACGCTGTTGCAGGGGCAACGGAAAAAGCATGCGAAGTTCAGAAAAACGCGAAATCCCGAAGATTGGCTTAAATTTACAGTCGCGCGAAATTTGGCACGGACTTCAATGCAAGATGCCTTTAATAGGTTCCACAACGAAACATTGTCTCGAAATTTGGTAGAAAATCCGAAGAAATTCTGGTCGTATCTAAAGTACACAAGTGGCAAGACGCAGTCAATACTTTCGCTGCGCAGTGCCGATGGTACTGTTACCGACGACTGTGCCGCTAAAGCGGAGTTATTGAACGCAGTTTTCCGAAATTCCTTCACCAGGGAAGACGAATGGAATATTCCAGAATTTTAAACACGAACAGCTGCTAGCATGAGTTCCTTAGAAGTAGATACCTTAGGGGTTGCGAAGCAACTCAAATCGCTTGATACGGGCAAGTCTTCAGGTCCAGATTGTATACCGATTAGGCTCCTTTCAGATTACGCTGATGCAATAGCTCCCTACTTAGCAATCATATACAACCGCTCGCTCACCAATAGATCTGTACCTGCAGATTGGAAAAATTGCGCAGGTCGCACCAGTGTTTAAGAAGGGTAGTAGGAGTAATCCATCGAACTACAGACCTATATCATTGACGTCGGTTTGCAGTAGGGTTCTGGAGCATATACTGTACTCAAACATTATGAATCACCTCGAAGGGAACGATCTATTGATACGTAATCAGCATGGTTTCAGAAAACATCGTTCTTGTGCAACGCAGCTAGCTCTTTATTCGCACGAAGTAGTGGCCGCTATCGACAGGGGATCTCAAGTTGATTCCGTATTTCTAGATTTCCGGAAAGTTTTTAATACCGTTCCTCACAAGCGACTTCTAATCAAGCTGCGGGCCTATGGGGTATCGTCTCAGTTGTGTGGCTGGATTCGCGATTTCCTGTCAGGAAGGTCGCAGTTCGCAGTAATAGACGGCAAATCATCGAGAAAAACTGAAGTGATGTCAGGTGTTCCCCAGGGAAGCGTCCTGGGACCGCTGCTGTTCCCGATCTATATAAATGACCTGGGTGACAATCTGAGCAGTTCTCTTAGGTTGTTCGCAGATGATGCTGTAATTTACCGTCTAGTAAGGTCATCCGAAGACCAGTATCAGTTACAAAGCGATTTAGAAATGATTGCTGTATGGTGTGGCAGGTGGCAGTTGACGCTAAATAACGAAAAGTGCGAGGTGATCCACATGATTTCCAAAATAAATCCGTTGGAATTTGATTACTCGATAAATACACTCCTGGAAATGGAAAAAAGAACACATTGTCACCGGTGTGCCAGACCCACCATACTTGCTCCGGACACTGCGAGAGGGCTGTACAAGCAATGATCACACGCACGGCACAGCGGACACACCAGGAACCGCGGTGTTGGCCGTCGAATGGCGCTAGCTGCGCAGCATTTGTGCACCGCCGCCGTCAGTGTCAGCCAGTTTGCCGTGGCATACGGAGCTCCATCGCAGTCTTTAACACTGGTAGCATGCCGCGACAGCGTGGACGTGAACCGTATGTGCAGTTGACGGACTTTGAGCGAGGGCGTATAGTGGGCATGCAAGAGGCCGGGTGGACGTACCGCCGAATTGCTCAACACGTGGGGCGTGAGGTCTCCACAGTACATCGATGTTGTCGCCAGTGGTCGGCGGAAGGTGCACGTGCCCGTCGACCTGGGACCGGACCGCAGCGACGCACGGATGCACGCCAAGACCGTAGGATCCTACGCAGTGCCGTAGGGGACCGCACCGCCACTTCCCAGCAAATTAGGGACACTGTTGCTCCTGGGGTATCGGCGAGGACCATTCGCAACCGTCTCCATGAAGCTGGGCTACGGTCCCGCACACCGTTAGGCCGTCTTCCGCTCACGCCCCAACATCGTGCAGCCCGCCTCCAGTGGTGTCGCGACAGGCGTGAATGGAGGGACGAATGGAGACGTGTCGTCTTCAGCGATGAGAGTCGCTTCTGCCTTGGTGCCAATGATGGTCGTATGCATGTTTGGCGCCGTGCAGGTGAGCGCCACAATCAGGACTGCATACGACCGAGGCACACAGGGCCAACACCCTGCATCATGGTGTGGGGAGCGATCTCCTACACTGGCCGTACACCACTGGTGATCGTCGAGGGGACACTGAATAGTGCACGGTACATCCAAACCGTCATCGAACCCATCGTTCTACCATTCCTAGACCGGCAAGGGAACTTGCTGTTCCAACAGGACAATGCACGTCCGCATGTATCCCGTGCCACCCAACGTGCTCTAGAAGGTGTAAGTCAACTACCCTGGCCAGCAAGATCTCCGGATCTGTCCCCCATTGAGCATGTTTGGGACTGGATGAAGCGTCGTCTCACGCGGTCTGAACGTCCAGCACGAACGCTGGTCCAACTGAGGCGCCAGGTGGAAATGGCATGGCAAGCCGTTCCACAGGACTACATCCAGCATCTCTACGATCGTCTCCATGGGAGAATAGCAGCCTGCATTCCTGCGAAAGGTGGATATACACTGTACTAGTGCCGACATTGTGCATGCTCTGTTGCCTGTGTCTATGTGCCTGTGGTTCTGTCAGTGTGATCATGTGATGTATCTGACCCCAGGAATGTGTCAATAAAGTTTCCCCTTCCTGGGACAATGAATTCACGGTGTTCTTATTTCAATTTCCAGGAGTGTAGTACAGTTCTCAAGGCTGTCAATTCGACTAAGTACCTGGGTGTAAAAATTACGAACCACTTCAGTTGGAAAGACCACATAGACAATATCGTGGGAAAGGTGAGCCTAAGGTTGCGTTTCAATGGCAGGACACTTAGAAGATGCAACAAGTCCACTAAAGAGACAGCTTACACTACACTCGTTCGTCCACTGTTGGAATATTGCTGCGCGGTGTGGGATCCTTACCAGGTGGGATTGACAGAGGACATCGAAAGGGTGCAAAAAAGGGCAGCTCGTTTTGTATTATCACGTAATAGGGGAGAGAGTGTCGCAGATATGATACGCGAGTTGGGATGGAAATCATTAAAGCAAAGACGTTTTTCGTCGCGGCGAGATCTATTTACGAAATTTCAGTCACCAACTTTCTCTTCCAAATGTGAAAATATTTTGTTGAGCCCAACCTACATAGGTAGGAATGAACATCAAAATAAAATAAGAGAAATCAGAGCTCGAACAGAAAGGTTTAGGTGTTCGTTTTTCCGGCGCGCTGTTCGGGAGTAGAATGGTAGCGAGATAGTATGATTGTGGTTCGATGAACCCTCTACCAAGCACTTAAATGTGAATTGCAGAGTAATCATGTAGACGTAGAAGTAGTAAAGCAGCAGAAAATTAATGTGAAATATATACGGTAAACGCGTACGTGGCAGAGGCCACTGGTAAAAAGCTAGTACCATTATAAAAATGTTTTGCATATCCGACTTCCTGCTGCACCGCTGTCGCTCGCATCCTGCTCAGCGGGTGACAGCGCTCTTACTTTCCTAATAAGCCCCGCAGCTGTCGCTGCAGCGCAACTAGCGGGCGTGCCCCACGTGGTAGCCAAAAATACTCGCCCCACTAGCGGCCGTAGCTGCGGCGGCGGCCGGCAGATGGCAGCGGCAGTGCCGGCGCCGCCCCCGTGGGCCATCGATCGCGGCGGCGGCGGCGGCGACGGCGGCGCCGGCGCAGGGCGGCGCGGGGACGGCCGTCTGTGGCGGCAGTGCGCGCTGCGCAGCCCGCGACGCCACACCGCGCCGTCGCCGGCCACCGCTGACGCGACGCGACGCGACGCCTCCCGCCGCCCGCCGCTCGCCGGCTACTTGTTGCGCGCCGCGACTAACAGCGGGTCTCGCCCGCCGCGCTTCCCCTCGCTCTTACTGTTCGCCGTACACACTACGCGAGTGCCACTCCAGGTACCCGGCGACGACACCCGCTTCCTCCGACGTCACCAGCCGAGTAAGTCGCACCGCCCTTCCGGGCGCCGGCCGGACGCTCGTCCGCCGCGACCGGCGACGTCTGGCGTCAATAATAAGTAGGTCGGGCCTCCGCACCGTACGACCACTGTACGGCGCGTCTTCGCTGTCGCCGCGAGTACTCCTGACGTCACTGATACGAGGAGTGACGGAAATCGCGTCGGCGCACGGTACGCCTTCTGCGCGTACCGACTTGTGGTGCTAGCGAATGCAGTGAATCTGCTCCTACACGATTCGGGGCATTTTTCGTACACGGCGTTCCAGAACTAATGCAACATTACGGGAGAAGACCAAGTTGCGAAATTCGTTGAAAGAGACATCCTTTGTGTGATTCGTGCAACTCAGCACGCTTCGCGTGTTCTTGAACGTAATGTAAAGAAGCTGTAGAAATGCGAAATTGTGCGCTTCAAGAAAAAATACAAACGTAGTCTCCTATACGAAATCAATGAATCACAATAGGCATCATTCTAGTAATACCGTTGACAATTTATGGGGAAATGAAGTGAAATTGTAATGATTAGTCCTCGGATTTTGTTTACACTCATTTATTTAATTTTGCACGATTGACCAATTTCGACCTTAGAGGCGATTCTCAAGTGCTGTAGGTGATAACATGTCGTAATATATCCGATTATTTCCAGCGCGGGTGTAATTGATACATGGTTTTTAACGATGAAAGTAAGCCCTGGCTTTGTCTAAGAACGTGGCAATAGATTCTATGATAACTATCACTGTATTCACTTAACATTCTATTTTAAATTTGACGCTCGGACGTATATGCGCTCGTTTTCAGAACTGCCATGTCCGTTGCTAATTAGTAAGATACATTACGACATTCGTGAGAAACTAAATAAAATAATTACGTGTAAATAACAGTCCAGGTGGAACTACGGGGTGTTCAAAAAGTCTCTCCGCAGTGCCGTACGGTTGTTAGCCGCGCGTGCCGTATGCCACAGTGAATATACCGAAATGAAATTCAGTGAAAGACCAGTTATTAATTTATTGAATATTCATTTTTACTGACGCTGGCTGAGATAAACGAAACAGTGGAACGTTGGGAGAGTCCCCATGGAGGGAAGTAACCCAGACAGGCGAACAATCATACGGCACACGCGGCTAACAATCATACGGCACTGCGAGAGACGTTTTGAACACCCCGTATCACAGGGTCCGTCAACAAATAAACGACTGTGGTGCCTCGCTTGAAGAAAATGACGAAGTGGAATCCTCACATAGGCTCATCCGTAGATAAAGCAGATGGTTCAAGGGTAAGATATTGGAAAAATGCAATCAGTCGAAACAGGAAACCGTTTACAAAACACTTACGCGACGCATCGTACGATACTACACAAGTGGGCGAGTCCCATAAGGAAGAGGACATTACACTAGACATTGAAGATACAAAAACGAGGACACAATTGTCATACGTTTGATGGGCAGTTCCAATTTACACTCTGGCTGTTGTAATATCGTTGTTATTTGCAACACGATCAGCTGATGATTGCTGGTAGGCATTTTCAAGTGCGTACTCCTAATTCCTTAATTTACATCGTTATGCTTTGTGTGTGTGATTTTATAACAGCCAGAATGTAAAATGAAACTGCCCCTCAATAAATTTATAGTTGTGGCATCCGAAATGAGAAAACTTACGTGGCATGTTGGTTTGACTCAAAAGAGCGTTACGGAAATGCTGAAAAATCTGACAATTGTCTGAAGATTGTCGTCTATCGCGACAAGGCTGCTTACCAAGTTCCAGCAACCACAATTAAGGGAGGAAACTTGGGATACACTTCAGAATTAGACAATTTACAGCGAGAACAGAAACGTTGAAACAGTTATTTTTCTCCATCTCTACAGGTGACCCGAAGGGGAAGAAATTCTAATACACGGTACTGCGGGAAGTACCCTTCACCATGCACACAACTGTGGTTTTCAGAACATGGATGTAAATATAAAAAATACATTGTGCAACGTTCGTAGAGTAACTGCAGCAGCTCATCGTCCAATTTTGTCTTTAATTAGGACCTGAGTTTAGTAAGCAGCGTCTTTCAAGTGGTCCCATAAGAAAAAAAATCTAGTTGGGGATAAATTAGGAGACTGAGCAGGCGACGACGCCTTCAGGATGACTTTTCCGTGAAAAACACTGTCCTAGGAAAAAAAACCTTGACACTGCTGTCACGTAGTCTGAAGAATTTTATGCTGTGTGCTGTATTTGCTCATCAGGTAAAGTGTTTAAAAACTGTTGCACCATCTGTATCCAGCGTTCGCTGTTCATTGCGTCATGAAAGAGTGTGATGGAGATTCTCCTGCCAGATACTGTACACCAAATTCTCATGTTTTGTGCAAGTAGAGGAGACACGTGCAGATAATATTGATCGCACGTAGCCCAAAGGCGTGAACTCTGTGCATTCATGGTGGAAACACTCCTCGTCAGACCACACCATTTATTAAGTTCTTTCCGTTCTGGCAAGAAATACGACATGAATCACTGACGTAAAGTTATACGCATCCTAATGTCGTCAGGCAACAGTATGAACTGTTGCTGCGTGACGGTTTGTCCGCACAACCAACGGTGAGTTCAGGCGCTACAAGACCACCTGAGATTGAAAGAAGACGCGTAATGCACACCGATCCACTTTCCTTTCGGGTCGACTGTTTTCGGTTTAATCTGCCACATTTACAGTCTTCAGAAACTCGTCGTACAGCCACTTGTAGTGGACTTGTTTGGTGCATCCGTATCTAATACACTGGGTGACGATGAATTGTATTCTCAATAATGTGTAAGCCATTTCTTCCTCAATAACATAAGAAACATATCTACATAATAATAATCATTATACTATAAGGCTGCGTCACTTTCGGAAACCCAAGAAGGAATACAATGTATTTAAGCACAATACTTCATTATCCTGCTTAATTCCAACGCCTTTTGGAGCTGCCACTACACTTCAGTGACGTTTTAGGGCGTTACATCTTCTTCAGTTTTTCGTCTAGCAGAAAATGAATGGCAAATTTGCAGTAGGAACTCACCCTCATTACAGCAAATATAACTTGCCAGACTTCAGTATAGATCTCAAAATGTGCCTTTGAGAATTCTCAGGCGGAGATAATAATTTTTTTTTTTAATTTAAAAGATCAGTCAAATCTTTTGTGAAATGATTTCTCTAAAACGTTAGAAATTTAATAGATCAGAGAAATTTTCAAGCGCATTTGAATGATAGTCGAAATAGTGTACAGCTAATGAGGCATGTCAAATATTTCTCTAATCTATTTTATTTCTTACTTTTAGACAAAGCATATTTCAGAACGTTTTGCCGTCTCGCTCAACTGTTTTAGAGTTTCAAGTTTTGTTCAGAAAGCATGAAATATACTTAAATATGGATCGGTATTATATTATTATTAAGAGGGAGCTGAAAAGTTTCAATTTATGTTGTTTTATTTTGTCAACATGAAAGAAATAATGCCACAATTTATACACCAAGTAACTTATGCGCAAAGTAGTTAGGCCTTGACGAGACGAACTTTGACACTTTTGACACTTTATTTACATGGATAGCAGCTAATTTACAAATATTTTTTATGCAGATCTAGATCTTAAGCTAGACAATTAGACACTACATTTGTCTATTTCCTTCTCTTCAAAACTTGGGCAAAAAAATCGAGTATATAATTTCTAGGAGTTAGTTTTCGCCCTACTCAAACATTTGACCAAATAGGACGCAACATATTTTCCAACCTGTTGACATGCTGAATGACCAGCCATTGCATACAAGAATTAATTTTTATTTTCAGCAATGTATGTGTCTGTACACAATAGGACAAAAGTATTAAAGCACATGTTTCCATCCTCTTTTTCCCAGAGCTTCTACTCTCTCTCTCTGTCTGTTCTGTCTGTCTGTCTGTCTCTCTCTCTCTCTCTTTGTGTGTGCGTGTGTGTGTTTGTCTATCAACCACACCCATCATCCCCGTCCTTCCCTCCTTCACCCGCCTCCCCCCTAAACCTCACAATACTCGCTCTCACTTCTTCGCAATAGGTTATATCGTTTAACTTCGCATGTTCATAGACTGAAATATTATGATAATATTACTACATTAGCTGATCAAATGTACAATTTACATACTTATCAATGCAAGTAGAATAGAACTTTAGTCGTTCGTTAATATCGACTGAGACGCCCTCATGAAGTTAGCAACTGTGTCGTTAATTTACCGCGAGATGACAAAATGAAGCGGATATGTGAAGAGCGTTAACTTCGACCTTGGAAATGTAGTCGTAGATTCGAGACACGTTGGACATGAGCAGAAAAATAAAATATTGCGAGTGAAGACGGACTATTTCCTGATAAACTGCATACGACGTGGAAGATACAGCCACGTAAAGCTCATGATGAAATTGTTAGCGATGAAGCTGTAGTCCTAATATCTTTCATGTGTAGGGCTTTTATGAATGCCTCGACCGGTCATCATGCGTGGACCTCGTCCTCCTGAGCGACGCGGTGTCTTCCTCTTTTGGCGTTCCTGCTCATTTTCGGCAGCACTTGTTACTCCCAACCTTGTGGGGTGGCGCAGCGGCTCCCCCCGTCAGAGGTTAGAATCCTCCCTCGGGTATGGGTGTGTGTGTGTGTGTGTGTGTGTGTGTGTGTGTGTGTTGTCCATAGCGTACGTTAGTTTAAGTTGGATTAAGTAGTGTGTAAGCTTAGGTACCGATGACCTAACCGGTTTGGTCTCATAACATCTCACCACAAATTGACAAAAATTTTAGATGGCGCAGTGACTGAGGCGACTGAACTCAAGCTGGTATTGCAATTCAAATCTAGTCAAGAAACAACGATTTTGATTTCAAAGTGTCTACGTTTTTCGTTTGCAGCTCATTTAATTTTGTCGTATACCCTTCACACCGTATTTCGACAGCTTCTCTAATTGTCTTAGCCGGGTGGCGAGCGCAGAGTTCGTTGTTCGCTGTTTCGACAGCAATAGAACTGAACAGGTCACGATGCACGCCGCCCCAGCCATTCATTCCCGGTTCCGTAAAACAATAAAACAAACAGGCATAATGCTATGCCAAAACAAAAGTTATAAGTAAAGAAAATGTGTCCTGCCACTTCCGCCGTACCAATTCACTTAACACATCATACTTATCCTATTTTTGCAATGTGGATTGATAATTTGAGACCAAATAAGGAAATAGACTCATTCTGCCCTTGAATAGCAGATGGCATCACGGAAAGACGTATAACCCTCCGTGGACATCTAGAGACAGTGAAAGAAGGCATATTAACAAAAAAGATCTTCAAATTCTTGGAAAACGAGGAACAGACTAAGAAAAAGGGTGGGAAGGAAAGACAAAAATGGAAAAGAAGGACTTAGAGGAAATGCAGGTTGAGCAAGAGACTTTACTCGTTAGTAACAAATTCAGACGAGAAGTCAAGAAATCCAAAGCTTTTCAGGACGATAAAACAAACAGAAAACAACTCGAGTCAAATGGTTGCATGAAAGAGTCCATTCTGAGAGAAAGAGTTTTGGAGAAGGATGAAGGAAACTGTAATTATCTTGGCGTGCTTCTTAGTTGGCCTGAAATGAAATTAAAAAAATAATAATAAAACGTCACAAGAGGACCTTTCGTCAAGAAACAGCTTAGTAGCCACTTATCTATGAGCAGACAGAGAGAGAGAGAGAGAGAGAGAGAGAGAGAGAGAGGGAGAGAGAACATTGATATGTTGACGTCGTGTCTCACACTTTACTAAAGCTTCTGTTCCCTGTTAACTAAATTATCCGTCACCCTGCTGTACGTACAGGGTAGTCAGAAACAGACTGGAAAGCTTATAATGGCGTTGCAGCCGAGTTTGCGCTGAGAAGTAATCGTTAAGAAACAAACCTACACGTAGATCCCTTTTCGACTTGTTTGCCAGTGAAATTACGTATTTGAAGTTTACCAGGTCGCCACGCGCGCAAATTCAAGCAAACTGTCATCAAACGTGTTATTTGTTTGGTTTCTTCAAGCCGACCAAACATAGCTTTCACTCACATACTTCAAATTTATCACTTCCGAAAGAGGCACATTATAGTTGGTAATGAGCATTTGGACACGGGCCCACGGACGTCTGTGCATTGTCGCATTTTAGCGCGTGCAAGTGCTTGAATCTGCGCACCTGACGACCTGACTCGCCAACTTCAACGCAACGCAACTCGGAAACGGCACATCATATCGAACTGTTTTCTTAACAATTATTTCTCGACACAGCCCCCACCTGCAACACTCTTACAAGCTTTTCGGACCGTTTCTGACCACCGTCTACATTTTTGCAACTAAACTACAAGGTCTACTACTTGTGAAAGATAATCTAAGGACCAAAAAACGTTTATATGCCGCTTATCGTGTGGATAGAGCACACCATTTGTATGCTGGGCAGAGTATAAGAATTGTTAAGCATTGCTTTATAGAACAAACGCTTCAAGCAGCGTCTAAATCAGATGTCGCCGAGCACTGCCTCACCTGTGAGCATGTAACGAAATGCTAAGATATCAGCATTATGGTGCAGACGACGAACTTCTGGGACGGTATGCTGAACTACATTATTGAGATAAGACTGACGTATACTTTGTGCAGTTAATAGGGACAGGGGCTGCAGTTCAAATAAGGCGAGGGATCAGACATTCATTTTGCGTGTATAACGTGGGAAAAATGTAAAGGTTCTCTCTATTCATAGATGACATTATCTTACTTTTTCTGACAAGCTTTTATGCTTTCTGATTTTATCTATGATGGATGCAAAGTCGTGGTTGTGCTAAATTTGAGAGCTAAAAAAATGTAGGCTCCAGATTCGCAGTGAAAAAGCACCAATTTTAACCGTTTGCCTTTATCATTGTCTTTACACAAAATTCCACATTGCATCGAAACCGTTGTAAAAAGATCATTCCCGTAAAAACCCCACAGGAGTGTGGTCATTGTATAAAGAAGACATATGCGCCAAAGAACAGCATAAATTTTGCGACACAAAACAATCATTTGCCATTACTTTTAGATACTATCGTACCGTCTTTTTCTCTACTAAATTCATACACTTCAGCAGCCACTGTAAAAACCTTAGAAGTCATAAACTTAAACCTGTTGCACTATAAAATATCAACATAACCTAGACGTACGAATTATTCGATCTACTGCAGTTAGCGCTACATTTTATTTGGTGAGAATTTAATGAAAAATATATAAACCAGACGGTGGACCGGCCATGGACGGCTGCTTCGCCGGTACCCTTGCCGGAATTTCACTGAACGATGACGAGACAGAGTTTTGCTCTAAAAATGTACACACAAAATACATTACAAATGCTTTGTGGAAGACATTGTCTCCTACAGGGTCACACACGGGAGACGGACGGTTTTAAATGAAATAATACTCAGCTAACTTTAAAATTAATGCATGTTTATTTACGCAAAATCAAAGCTCATTATTAGCCATTTTAGTTAACAAAGTTATTTGTGATTAATAATGTCGTCAAGGTGATGTCCATTATTTCGAATGGAGGACTCAAGTCTCTTCCCAAATCCTCCATCACACGGACTAAAATCTCTGCAGGGATGGCAGCAATTTCTTGAATGATTGCAGTCTTCAACTCGTCCTAATTTCGTGGTTTGTGGTTATAGGCAAAGTTCTTAAGGTACCCCCACAGAAAAAAGTCACATACTGACAAGTCGGGAGACCTGAGAGGCCAAGGAACGTTGCCAAAACCTGAGATAATCCGGCCAGGAAACATGGGTCCAAGATCTGTCAGAAGTGTTTGCGGCGTGTGATCCTGCTGGAACCAAACGGGTTTTAAAAGGGATTCGTCGGCTTCTTAGTTTTGGTTTCAAGATTGTTTCAAGCATACAAATGTAACGAACCGAATTAACAGTAACTGTGGCCCCGTTCTCTTCAAAAAAGTAAGGTCCAACAATGCCAACAGAGCCAAGAGCACACCAGACTCTTACTTTTTTGGAGTGTAGAGGACGCTGGTGGATAAGGAGTGGATGCTCTGGAGCCCAGTAACGTAGGTTTTCAGAATGAGATTTTCACTCTGCAACGTAGGGTTTGCTTGTTCACAGTCCCATTTAAATGAAAATGAACTTCATCGCTCATCAATAAAATTTCATTTTCATTCGATCCCAAAATAACTTGTATTCTGTAAGCGAACTCTTCTCACACAGCAAAATCAGTTTCCTTAAGTTGTTGGACAATGAGCATTTTGTAGGGATGGAATATTAATTCCTTATGCAAAATTCGTCCAACCGATTCACGATTGATTCGTAACTCACTAACATGACGTCCAGCTGACCGTCCTGGGCTTCTGACTGCCGCTTGCCTTACCCTTTCAACATTTTCTGTTGTCGTTACTCTGCATTTCGGGTCAGGATGCTTCTTATCCAGCATGTTTCCAATTGATCTGAAGTTTTACACCCATCTGAGGATTGTGTTACCGCTCGGAACAGCTCCATGTCGACCGACATTAAACCGCGCACGAAACAATCGCTGCGTAGCAATAATAGACTCACCACTTTTCACGAAACTGTCATAGACAAACACTCGACGTTGCAAGTCCCACTGCTCCATAGTGACTGAGTAAATGAAATGGCGTCTTGTGTTGATCAGAACTATCCCCATCACGACCATCTCCCACCACCGCGCCCTCAGTACTACGCAGTTCAAAGCCATACGTCTTTCGTGTGTCACCCTGTATAAAGGAGAAATCTGAGGCTGAGCATATAGTCAATAGCACGAGCAGATTCCATTCGAAAATATGCTGCAAAATGGAAAGTAAGACAGAAAACATCATACTTTTTGTGAACGGAAGCGTTACGAAACGTGGTGGGTAAACACAAGAGCGGGAATTTCCTCAAGCTATCCACTACAGATAAGACGGCTGCTAACACGTCGCGACATCCAGCACAACACAAAGTCACCTGTTTCACTTCAGCCCAGCACCGCTACGTCAGACTAATGACTTTTATTTAGAGAAGCAGGCTAATAAATTTTGCTAGGTGAATGAGAGGGTGTTGATAACAATATTATCCATTTCTACGTATGTGAACGGTGCTTATGTTCGATCCTTGTAGCATAGTATCATACAGTATACTATAGAGCAACCTTAGCATGACACAACAATGCATTTCGAAATTAAAGGCTTTTCTCTTCCGGCTCTCACTGTTAAAATCTTAGGAAAATTACAAATTTTATTTGAGGAAAAGGAACAGAAATAATTTTGATGTTCTGAATAACTTAGAACTGCTTTTCATGAAGGTAAATTTGAAAATTTTCTGAATATGCAAACGGAACTTAGCAATTGTTGTAGCTTCACTTCGTCGACAACATTTGTGTTGACAACGAACTCCGAAGTGCCATTGATGTCAGTGTAAAAAGGGACGCTAGTCTCAAACAAACATTAGGCAGCAGACTTACAAGCAAAGCTACTGAAATTATTACAGTTCGATTTCCAATACATACAATTATTCAGAGACTCACAACATACACCTTCAAGAGTTCGTTGTGCTCTGTTCTTAGCCTGTGACGGTCCTGCTCTGAGGCTGAGTTCAGTAGGTGCACACCAGTCTTCTATCTATGCGGCGCCGTGCAGCTGTGATGAACTAGAGCGGCAGTGGAACTAGAACTGGCTCTCACTGGAACATACTCTGGAACACAGTCTTCCTGTTAAGGTAGCAGGTCACAGGTCACAGAAGAATGACGAGCTTTCCTGCAGGTTAAGCGCCAGTGCGCTATTCCCTCGTTGTGATAGTGTAAAGTGAACCACTACTTATTTTGCGAATAGAATACTCCAATACTCCGTCCGTCTCGTCTGGTGTAGGCAGCAATTTCTGACGGGTCTCTATATTCAATAATAAAAATAACCGAGGGCTATCAGACTAAGTTTTAAACAAACTAAGTGTGCGTTCGGAGTATGTGACTAATGATTAATCCAAATGTAAGAGTTCATTCCTAAAGAGTTCGTACCATACAAGTTCATAAGCAGTAGCTTCTTTAATAACTATTTTCCACAGAGAAGTACTTGTTTATTTCAATCGTCAAGCGAAGGGTTGATATATTCCACATATAGTTGATTAATTATTATCAAATCTAAGGAGGTTTCTATTGTCTACTCGAATGAAAGCTGTAAATATACAACAAGGCGTTTATTACAACTTAAAGCGAACATTGCATTGCGTCTTTCATAATCAATAGCAGAACAAGGGGGCGTCATTTCAGATCAGTCGTGATATGTCTCGTAAAATTCCAGCGATGACAAAGAGTTAACATAAAGATCAGAATTATACGTTCCATGAGTGCTCCACGTGCACGGCAAAGATTGCCATGACAGCACACAGCTCATTACGCTTGTATAAATACAGTATTAACATTTCCGTAATAGGACAAAATGCATTACAGAAGGGGCCTTCTCCTGTTGAATTGGTCTCTATTGAAGATGGTGACTGTGGTATCATCTGGCTGCTGCGAAGAATGTTTACTCCCACAACAGGTCGCACCAGTATGTGACCAGGTCCTGTATGAGCCGGTTTGTCTGTTAAGGTGCAGAGAGCGACTTATATCCTGGTGCCCAAAGATACAAGTTCCGCATTATGTGTCCCGCTTGATGCGTCACGTGAAACATAATTCCGATCTGATCTTGAGGAGGACACTACTAGAATCTGCTGGCGGCCTCGCAGCGCCTGCCGGGCCGGCCATCCTGCGTAGCTCGCATTGTTTGAGGGAAATTTTGTTTGCTGGAGTTCCGACTCAGGGTCACAACAGCAATGATGGATTTTTAAAATGGCTTTATAGACCTTTTTCAACGCCAGTACCCGCCAGGGTAGCCGAGAGCGCTAACGCGCTGCTTCCTGGACTCGGGTAGGCGCGCCAGCCCCGGATCGAATCCGCCCGGCGGATTAACGACGAGGGCTGATGTGCCAGCCAGCCTGGATGTGGTTTTTAGGCGGTTTTCCACATCCCGATAGGTGAATACCTGGATGGTCCCCCTGTTCCGCCTCAGTTACACGGCTCGCAGACATCTGAACACGTTCGCACTATTCTATGGATTACACTCAATGCAGACAGCTGGGTTACAATAATTCCATCCTGCGGGTTACGGAGTGGTGGCAAGAAGGGCATCTGGCCACCCCTTCAACATTAACATGCCAAATCCGATTAACGATGGCTGACCCTGCGTAACTGTGGGACAAGGCTCAAGCGATAGAATAGAATATATAGAATAGATAGATCTTTTTCAACGCTAATATAAAATGTAGCATGAAAGCGCCCTTAAGTACTTCACATATGTGTAAGCACACCAGATAAAAAAAAAAATTAGTCACTCGAAGCAGACATCACGTTTATCCCGTTTTAACCACCTCTGGCGTTGATAATGACCTGAGTTCGAAAAGGGAGAGAGTCTAATTGTTTCTTCAGGTAAGTGATACCCAGGTGAATCCAGTCATTGATGGTAAGACACCGTAAGGCTACCAGACTGCGCGTTTGTTGATAGCTACGTCTCACTCATTGTTACTAACAGCTTCAGAGGTTTTCTGTGGTATTGAGATCTGTTGATTCAGCTGGTCATTCGAGGTGTGACATGGTGGGCAAGTGTTCGTTAAACCAGGACTACTTGCAAGAAACCCTGTGCACACAGTTCTCGGAGGAAGGGACTGCCCACAGCGTACTCGTGATGGAGATGCAGAGGGATGGACAACGCTTGCTGACGCAGGACCTCGAATTCGACATCCCGGTTCACGTTCACGGTAACCTGAATGACTGGCCCAAGTCTTGGTACGACAAATACCTCCAAAACACAACAGAACCACTTCCCACCTGAACAACAAGGGGTGGACAAAAATATGAAAACATCAAAAACCAGGTCTAAAACTGTGTAGGAAACTCGTTAGCATTCACGACAACTTCCAGTCGTATCGGAATGGATAAATATAGGTTCTGTACAGTTTTGACGGAAATTTTACACCATTCTTCCTGCAAAATAGTGGCAAGCTGAGATAAACATAATGGGGGTGGATAGGGATCATGCACCCTTCTCTCCAAAGTAGATCACATAGGCTCAATAATTTTGAGGTCTAATGACTGTGGTGGCCAAGAGAGATTTGAAAATTCATCCTCGTGCTTTCAAAACCAGTCCAGAACTGTGAGAGCTGTGTGAACACGTACCCTGACGTCTTGGAACACGGCATCACAATTGGGGAACAAGGTTTGTGCCATAGGATGGACGTAATCAACCAAAATGGTCACTTAATCCGTGGCAGTAATGCGACCTTTCAGAGTAACCATGGGGGTCATAAAATACCGTGATACGGCCACCCAAATCATCACAGAATACCCACCACGTTTCACTCTTGTGACGTAAACTCACCCAGAAGTTGGAAGCGGTGTACAACAATACTCATCCGACAAAATTACTTTCTTCCATTGCTCCATAGCCCAGGTTTAATGGCTTCGGCGCCAGGTTTGCCTGTTACGGGCATTTTGGAATTCCAGCTCATTACAAAATTCCCAGCTAATGGATGTCCCTTCGTGTTGTTTTGGGGAGGACAGAGTTCGAATGTACGACACTCAATTCTGTAGTAACTTTTGTAGCTGTCGTCCTCTTGCTTTTCTTCACAATCCTCTTCATTGACCGTCTGTCTTGATCACTCAACACGCAGTTTCGTCCGCGTTGTGTCTTAGTGGATAACGTTTATCTTTTTTCCCTGTATCTGGTTTAAATCTTTGGTACGGTACAAACCAACGATGTGGGTTTGCTCTGTGGTGACCCATCAGTACTACCAAAACTCTTCAAGACTTCGATTGACGCTACAGTAGGTCTGCTCTGTGGTGACCCACCAGTTCTACCAATATTCTTCAAGACTTCGACTGATACTTCTGTGGATCTGCCCTGCTGCGGCTCATTACCAATCTTACGATACTAACTGAAATCTTCATGTCAAGAGTCAGCACTTTGTTTCCGTGGGGAGGAAACCACTACATCTTGAAGACTGCATGGTTGTCCACTACTTACTTGTGCACTTTCATATACTGCTCAATCTTTGTGCGTAAAACTAGCGCAGACTTCTCTTCTGATGAATTATTGGGACTGTCTTTAGGGACTTGAGAAGAATTTTTACTTTATTGACCAACGGCATATTACTTGACCTTTGTGTGCATCTTCTCTATTTGATATTATTAATATAAAAATTTTAACAACTTAGTCTTGGCCACTGCCCAAAAGACTTTGTAAAATTTTTTGAGTGGAGCAGGGGAGTTATGTAAGTAGCCTGTTTGCAAGTTGGCAGCGCTATAGACTGTGTTAATATCGCTGACAGAGCTCTGCGCCCTCGGCATGAGATTCTGTGGTTGGACGGACTAGCAGTTCGCGAGAGGATGGAGAAGTATTTGGACATGTTTTTCTTAGTGGAGACTCTGTGTTGGTAGGACACGCAATGTAAAGTGAGATGAAATTTCTTATTAGAAAAGATGCAAGGAAAGGTATGATAATGGATGTATGGTTTATAATGTTTCGGTAGTAGAATTATTGACAACTATATAATTTTTGGAACTGGATGTCATATGAATAAGATAAAATTTTCTAAATACATTGTTTGCTTTTCAACAAAATCTTTCTTTTGCTAACCATATGTCCCCTAGCAGCTAGAGTCTATAGTAGTTAGAATCCTTTTAATTAGTTAGCTGTTGTTGCTACTTGCTGTAATTGCTGTAGTTCGTGTTATGAACATTTTCTGTGAGATAAGTGACTTATGAAAAAAAATGGGGTTTCCACTAACGGAGTTCGTGATTGAAATGAGTTTAGCCAAGTAACAGAGTTTGAGGTAGTTTCATATTTCTTTAATTTCATATTTTTTTGGATTTGTATTATTGTTAGGATTTCTTGCAACCCAGGGCTATTCTTTTGTATTAATTATTGGAAGTAATGTTGTTAATGTTTGGGTTTGTATATTGTGGGTAATAAATGAATAGGTTAAGTTTTAGTTGCCTTTGTCAGGGAAAATTCTGTTGGTCAGTGCTCAAATAAAAAAATAATTAAATATTTAGTTTCAGATGTAAGTGATGATGTTTTCAATAGTTTGTTTACATCGTTTAAAATCGTTGTGAGGCACAACAGTTAAATCCACATTGTCTCACATCATGTTTTGGTTGTAGACACCACAAACCCACGGAATTTTCATTATTTGGAAGACCAAAAAGTAAAAGCTAATGTAAAATGCACCTAAACGTGAATAAGCCGTCTGATGATGAACCTGTCGATCCGAAACCGTAAACGGATCTATTTAAATAAACAAGTAGCATTATAGAAAGTGACTGCTTGCTGTTATCTTCTGTGTAAGAGTCAGCCTATAATTTGTACACAGCCACGGGCTCAGAATATCAGTTTCAGACAAAATAGAATTATGTAGAGAGTGTATGAAATCAGGAACAACTATTTCCAATAAACCTGTATTTAGGGAAAAATAGGAAACGGAACAAGTGTTCCGATCATAACGTTAGCATATCCATTTTTCAAACAGATTAATTGATTTTAGAGGACAATATCATATACTGAAGGGCGTCAAACTTAGAGCGAATATTAACTTATGCACTGAAACTAGAAGTTAACCATGACTAACTTACGAGTTCTTAGTTTATGTCGTTGCCGGTAGGCGTCTCCCTGGTGCAGCTAGACCTCTCCCCAGCCCCCCACTCTTCCTCCGCCCTTGCATAATATTTGGCACTAGCGAACCCGGCAATGTTTTGCAATTGCTAAATATGTATGAGAACTGGATGTACGTCCTAATATCCGTCTCCCCATGTCTCTGTCCATCTCCTCCCTCCTCTCTCTGTGCTCATTTCCTCATCCCTATCGACCAACCTCCTCTTCTCCCCCCCAGCCTCCTCTCTGTTTATTGATGTTGCAATGGAAACCTTGACAGGAAACTAAAGGCGTTTAAAATGAATGGGTGAATCGGTTGTGATCATTGGTACATGGGGAATGAGAGAGACCTTTCCAGTTACTGGATATGTGAGAACAGGAACTTCAACGACAGTATTTCGCATGGTTTTAATCGGCGAACGGGTAGCATTACAAAGTTTCGGACGAGTCAGATTCCATGGTAGTATTCTAATCATAGACCGTAAATAGAGCTTTGCGGTTTTCTGTTAAAACCGACTGCGAGGAATAAAATGAAACTGCACATTGTTGCGAGTACAGTTTTTGTATAATGAGAACTAATAAATATAGGAGAAACAATTTGTCTAATGACTTAAATGCCCAGATATCATAGTTAAATTTGACTACGAGAAACAAAACTAAAACACACATTTTCATTGCACAGCATTTTTTTCTCGCGGTCGGTTTCAACAGGAAGCCTGCACAATGTTGCATAAAAAATCTATAGTCTGTGTCCGTATGAGTGTCTATTGTTGCGCAAAAATTTGAATAAAAATCGATCAAGAAATTTTCGAGATTTTTTTCCAACAACGTTTGCCTATTGTATCTTATGTAGATTTAAAGCTCCGTATATTTGAAAATATATAATCTGTGGCCTTCCAGCTTTCATTAGAGTGTGGTGTGTAAATTTGAAGTAAATAGAAGACTAGTCGATATTTTTGCTAACGTTTATTCCTTGTATATTACTTATATATTTAAATACAGTATATATTTAAAATTTGCAGCCTCTGTTCATCCGATCGTTTAGTTAAGTCTCGTGTAAAAATTTAAAATAAATCCGTCAGAAACTTTTAGAGATTTTTGGTAACAACGTTAAATGTCGCCATTTCTTTATATAGTGGTATAGACACATCTATATATTTAAAGAGTATGTTGCCAATGTTCGTCCTAACGTTTATTAGAGTACTGTGTGAAAATTTGAAGTAAATCGATAAAGGTGACTTTTGCTAACTATGTTTCCTCTTTACGTAATGTATAGATAGTCATACACCATGTGCGGTTATAAACATGAAGGCTACGCCCGTTCGAATTTTTATTAGAGTTCTGCGTAAAAATTTGAAACCAATCGGTCAAGAACATTTCGAGATTCTTTGGTAACAACTTTTCCCCTTTATATAGTTTATAGATATTTATATATCACATATATTAAGAATACGCTGCCTAGAACCGTTTGAACGTTTTCGAAAGTATTCTGTAAAAATTTAAAAAAAAGAAAACAAAGGTGCCAAGAACTTTTCGAGATTTTTTTAAAACAACTTTTCTCTTTTGTACAGTATATATTTATGTAATACATATATTAAAAAGATGTAAAATATTCGTCTGAAAGTTTATTAGAGTATTGAAGTAAATCGGTGTAGAACTTTTTGAGTTTTTTTCTAACTACCTTTTCCACTTACAGTGTATCTACACTCCTGGAAATGGAAAAAAGAACACATTGACACCGGTGTGTCAGACCCACCATACTTGCTCCGGACACTGCGAGAGGGCTGTACAAGCAATGATCACACGCACGGCACAGCGGACACACCAGGAACCGCGGTGTTGGCCGTCGAATGGCGCTAGCTGCGCAGCATTTGTGCACCGCCGCCGTCAGTGTCAGCCAGTTTGCCGTGGCATACGGAGCTCCATCGCAGTCTTTAACACTGGTAGCATGCCGCGACAGCGTGGACGTGAACCACGGACTTTGAGCGAGGGCGTATAGTGGGCATGCGGGAGGCCGGGTGGACGTACCGCCGAATTGCTCAACACGTGGGGCGTGAGGTCTCCACAGTACATCGATGTTGTCGCCAGTGGTCGGCGGAAGGTGCACGTGCCCGTCGACCTGGGACCGGACCGCAGCGACGCACGGATGCACGCCAAGACCGTAGGATCCTACGCAGTGCCGTAGGGGACCGCACCGCCACTTCCCAGCAAATGAGGGACACTGTTGCTCCTGGGGTATCGGCGAGGACCATTCGCAACCGTCTCCATGAAGCTGGGCTACGGTCCCGCACACCGTTAGGCCGTCTTCCGCTCACGCCCCAACATCGTGCAGCCCGCCTCCAGTGGTGTCGCGACAGGCGTGAATGGAGGGACGAATGGAGACGTGTCGTCTTCAGCGATGAGAGTCGCTTCTGCCTTGGTGCCAATGATGGTCGTATGCATGTTTGGCGCCGTGCAGGTGAGCGCCACAATCAGGACTGCATACGACCGAGGCACACAGGGCCAACACCCTGCATCATGGTGTGGGGAGCGATCTCCTACACTGGCCGTACACCACTGGTGATCGTCGAGGGGACACTGAATAGTGCACGGTACATCCAAACCGTCATCGAACCCATCGTTCTACCATTCCTAGACCGGCAAGGGAACTTGCTGTTCCAACAGGACAATGCACGTCCGCATGTATCCCGTGCCACCCAACGTGCTCTAGAAGGTGTAAGTCAACTACCCTGGCCAGCAAGATCTCCGGATCTGTCCCCCATTGAGCATGTTTGGGACTGGATGAAGCGTCGTCTCACGCGGTCTGCACGTCCAGCACGAACGCTGGTCCAACTGAGGCGCCAGGTGGAAATGGCATGGCAAGCCGTTCCACAGGACTACATCCAGCATCTCTACGATCGTCTCCATGGGAGAATAGCAGCCTGCATTGCTGCGAAAGATGGATATACACTGTACTAGTGCCGACATTGTGCATGCTCTGTTGCCTGTGTCTATGTGTCTGTGGTTCTGTCAGTGTGATCATGTGATGTATCTGACCCCAGGAATGTGTCAATAAAGTTTCCCTTTCCTGGGACAATGAATTCACGGTGTTCTTATTTCAATTTCCAGGAGTGTATATACTTATATACCATACATATTTAAAAATTGTGTAGCCCATATCTCTCGAAACGTTTATCAGAGCATCGTGTAAAAATTTAGAGAAGTCAGTCAAGAGGTTTCCAAAATATCTGGTGACGACATTCTACGTCTGCATCAGGATACATACCCTGCAACCCATCGTATGGTGCGTGGCTTAGGGTTCCCTGTACCTCTATAGTCATTTCATTTCCTGTTCCACTCGCAAATAGAGCGAGGGATAATGACGTTCTGTATGCGTCCGTACGAGCCCTAATCTTCTAATCGTTTCTTCGCAGTCGTAACAAATTTAGGAACTCGCCTCTGAATTGCTTCGAAGTCTCCTTTACTCCGTCCTGGCGCGGATCCCAAACACTCGAACAGTATTCAACAACGGCTCGCACTAGTGTCCTACATGCAGTCTCCTTTACACTTATCAAACTTTCCTAAAATTCTCCCAATAAAGCGAAGTCGACCATTCGCATTCCCTGCTACAATCCTTACATGCTCATTTCATATTATATAGCTTTGCAACGGTACGCCTAGAGATTTAGTCTGCGAGACTGTGTCAAGCATCACACTACTAATGCTGTACTCGAACATTATGGGTTTGTTTTTCCTGTTGATCTCCACTGACTCATATTTTCTACATTTAGAACATGGTGCCATTCATCACACCACCTACAAATTTAGTCTACATCTACATCTACACAGATACTATGCAAATCACATTTAAGTGCCTGGCAGAGGGTTCATCGAATCACCTTCACAGTTCTCTATTATTCCAATCTCGTATAGCGCGCAGAAAGAATGAACACGTATATCTTCCCGTACGAGCTCTGATTTCCCTTATTTTATTGTGGTGAACGTTCCTCGCTATGTAGGTCGGTGTCAACAAAATGTTTTCGCATTCGGAGGTGAAAGTTGGTGATTGGAATTTCGTGAGAAGATTCCGTCGCAACGAAAAACGCCTTTCTTTTAATTATATCCAGCCCAAATTTTATATCATTTCTGTGAGACTCTCTTCCATACTTCGCGATAATTCAAAACGTGCTGCCTTTCTTTCAACTTTTTCGATATACTCCGTCAATCCTGTCTGGTAAGGATCCCACACCGCGCAGCAGTATTCTAAAAGAGGACAGACAAGCGTAGTGTAGGCAGTCTCCTTAGTACGTCTGTTACATTTTCTAAGTGTCCTGCCAATAAAACACAGCCTTTGGTTAACCTCCCCCACAACATTTTCTATGTGTTCCTTCCAATTTAAGTTGTTCGTAATCGTAAACCTAGGTATTTAGTTAAATTTACGACTTTCAGATTAGACTGATTTATCGCGTAACCGAAGTTTAACGAGTTCCTTTTAGCACTCGTGTGGTTGACCTCACACTTTTCGTTATTCAGGGTCAACTGCCACTTTTCGCACCATTCACCGTTCTGCAGTTTGTTTTGATCTTCTGATGACTTTATTAGTCGATAAACGACAGAGTTATCTGCAAACAACCGAAGACGGCTGCTCAGATTGTCTCCCAAATCGTTTATATAGCACTACATTGGGGAGCGCCAGAAATCATCTCTATTTTACTCGATAACTTTCGGTCAGTTACTACGAACTGTGACCTCTCTGACAGGAAATCACAAATCCAGTCACAATACTGAGACGATATTCCATAAGCACGTAATTTCACTACGACCCGCTTGTGTGGTACAGTGCAAAAGCCTTCCCGAAATCCAGAAATACGGAATCGATCTGAAATCCCTTCGATGTTTTCTAAACCCATGTTGACTGTGTGTCAATAGACAGTTTTCTTCGAGGTAATTCATAATGGTCGAACACAATATATGTTCTAAAATCCTACTACATATCGACGTTAACGATATGGGTCTGTAATTTAGTGGACTACTCATACTACCTTTCTTGAATATTGGTGTGACCCGTGCAACTTTACAGCCATTTTCCACCCTGCTACATTCACTCAACGTCGACACGCTCCCATAAACCACAGCATCATCAGCAAACAGCCGCAGACTGATTCTTATCCTGTCCACAAGATCATTTATCTACATAGAAAATAATAGCGGTCCTGTTACACTTTCCTGGGGCACTTCGGAGGGTACGCTTATCTCTGATGAACACTCACTGTGGAAGACAACGTACTGAGTTCTGTTACTTTAGAAGTCGTCGCGCCACTCATATATCTGCGAGCGTATTCCACATACTTGTACCTTTTTTAACAGTCGACAGTGTGGCACTGTGTCAAATACTTTACGGAAATATAGGAATATTTAATCTGTTGCTCTACATGAAGAGGTCCCAGAATATACTGTGAGAAAAAGGCAAGCTGACTTTCGCACGAGAGATACTTTCTAAAACCGTACTTGTTTGTGAACAGAAGCTGTTCCCTCTCAAGGAACATTAAACTATGACCTGTCTTCATGTAGAAGTATGGGTATGTAAAAAAATATATAGCGTATGTGTATCCGAACGTTTATTACAGTATCGTGTAAAAATCTGAAGTAAATTGGTAAAGAACTCCCGAGATTTTTGCTAAAAAGTCTCCCTTTTATGTTTATTTATCGTGTCAAAAGTACAGAAATATAAAAAAAGTATTTGAGTGTTGACATAATTTTACACAAAAGAAGACCAAAAATTGGACACTTCAAGTGCACTCGGTATAGCTCTCATAAGGTCTTGCATGGTGCAGGTGGTTGGTGATGAGGAACACTGAAGGAAATGGCTGTTAGTCTGCTCAACGCCACGCTGGCAAAGAACTGAGTCCACAGCGAAACCCCAAGTCCGCAAATTGGTCTTGCATTTCGATGTGTTTGATCGTAATCTATTGAAAGACCTCCATATTGACCACTTCTCCGAATGTCCAGGGGGAAGTTCTTCCTTTGGAGCCATCCATTCTTCCAAATATCGGCATTTCTCCCGCCATCGCGAGATCCTTGCCGTATGTGGATTCTCGATAAGAGCCTCAGTAGTTGTTAAGAAGCTCTTTCTTGATTTTAGCCTAGGATGTGCGGGCTAACGACCATATAGTAGATGGGCTTACTTCGTTGTGGCCTTACTTTTCTCATATCTCGCAGCTACCGCACGTCTGATGTCAGGAGGAGATATGCCAGCGAGGCAATGGAGTTTGTGCACAGGAGTAGGTCTTAAGCAACCCATGATAATCCGGATAAGTCTCATTTAGAGCCACATCTACGTTTCTGGGATGACTGGACTTGTACCGTACCGAACATGCATATTCAGCAGAGGAATAACATAGAGAAAAAGCGCTTGAGCGCACAGTGCATGGATTATCACCCCGTGATGTACATGTCAATTTTCGCACTATATTATTTTTGGCTGCCACTTTCTGTTTGGTGTTTAGGCAATGCTTTTTGTATGTTAGCGCACGATGCAGAGTTACTACAAGATATCTGGAAGTAGGATTATGTTCGAGCGCGATGCCTCCAAAGAATATTTATTTAAGGATCTATTTGCCTGTTTATTCTTCAGGTGGAAAGCGCAGGTCTGAGTATGGTAGGATTAGGTTTCAAGTAATTCTCATGATAGTAAACAGTGAATTCTTCCAAAGATTTTGATAGCCTTCGAGTGCCTTCAAGGATAGGTTGATCGTTGGTATAGATTTTGAATAATAGTGGCGCAAGCACGCTGCCTTGTGGTAGTCCATTTTTCTGAGTTCTCCATCTACTTTTCTTACTCTGAAATTCCACAAAAATTCTGGGGCTCTGGACAAGGTTTCTAATATTGCACATGAGTGTGAAGCCTTTAGTTATATCATAAACTTTATTCAGAAGGAGCCGATGGTTGATCGTATCGTAAGCAGCGGATAGATCGATAAAGCCTGTATATATTTATGTACCATATATGTTTGTATAGAGTAGCATGGAGAGCTGCATCGACCAGTCTCAGGACTGAAGACCACAACAACATATGTTTGTAATATGTATAGCCTGCGGGAATTCCAGTGTTTATTAGAGACACACATAAAAATCTGAAGTAAATCGATCATGAACGTGTCGAGATTTTTGTTGACAACATTAAACTACGACTTGTCTTTGTATATTAGTATAGACATGGAAAAATATACTGCTCTGCAAAACTTAAGGACGAGATACATAAAATAACGTAATATATTAACAACTCGATGGAATGAATGAAACTGCAGGAGCTTGTTGCCAGACGTTTCCCAGTCGTCAACAGAAAGAAGGAAGTCACATGGCGTTAGAGCAGCGTCGTTATAGCACGAAATGTGGTCCACCTCGAAATAGAGATAATTGAAGGAACGGGAAAAGCCCATATGTCAATTATGCAGTGTACTGTGATGGTTCTCTTCGTTACAATATGGCCCGAGACAACATTTGGATTACTTTACACGGGAAAGAATCATCGGGGAACAGGAAAAGGACGAAGTGTGAAGAGTGAAGCCAAGGAGTTTGGTATTGCTCGCAGAATAACTGCTATCGACAGGGGATGTCAAATTGATTCCATATTTTTAGATTTCCAGAAGGCTTTCTACACTGTTCCTCACAAGCGTCTTCTGACCAAACTGCATGCCTACGGAGTATCGCCTCAGTTGTGCGACTGGATTCGTGAGTTCCTGTCAGAAAGGTCCCAGTTCGTAGTAACAGACGGAAAGTCATCCAAAAAAACAGAAGTAATATCCGGCGTTCCCCAAGGAGGTGTTATAGGCCCTCTATTGTTCCTGATCTATATTAATGACATAGAAGACAATCTGAGTAGCCGTCTTAGATTGTTTGCAGATGATGCTGTCATTTACCGTCTTGTAAAGTCATCAGATGATCAAAAGGACTTGCAAAATGATTTAGATAAGATATCTGTATGGTGCTAAAAGTGGCAATTGACCCCGAATAAAGAAAAGTGTGAAGTTATTCGCATGAGTACTAAAAGAAATCAGCTAAATTTCAATTACGCGATAAGTCACACAAATCTGAGGGCTATAAATTCAACTAAATACTTAGGGATCACAATTACAAATAACCTAAATTGGAACGATCACGTAGATAATATTGTAGGTAGAGAAAACCAAAGACTGCGATTCATTGGCAGAACACTTAAAAGGTGCAACAGGTCTATCAAAGAGACTGCTTACACTACACTTGTCCGCACTATCCTGGAATACTGCTGTGCGGTGAGGGATCCGCGTCAGGTGTGACTGACGGATGAGATCGAAAAGTACAAAGAATGGCAGCTCGTTTTGTATTATAGCGAAATACGGGAGATAGTGTCACAGACATGATACGTGAATTGAAGTGGCAATCATTTAAACAAAGGCGTTTTTCTTTGCGACGGGATCTTCTCATGAAATTTCAATCATCAGTTTTCTCCTCCGACTGCGAAAACATTCTGTTGGCACCCACCTACATAAGGAGAAATGATCATCAGGATAAAATAAGAGAAATCAGGGCTGGCACAGAAAAATTTAAGTGCTCGATTTTCCCGTGTGCTGTTCTAGAGTGGAACGGTAGAGAGACAGCATGAAGGTGGTTCATTAAACCCTCTTCTAGGCACTTTATTGTGAATAGCAGAGTAATCACGCAGATGTAGATGAATTATTTCACGTAGAGGGGGAACGTTCTGTCCAAAGGGGAGGAGGTGGTCGACCACGCTCAACTACAGCGGAAGTTGGCCGTTACGTTGCGTTACAGGAAAGAAGGGTTCCATGTCAAACAGCGAGTGCTCTGTTTGCCCGATAGCCAGTACGTTGCGTTCCAAACACGCTCCAGCACTGTGATTTGTGGGAAGGACGCGCGGACTGGATCAACGAAGAGAGGACTCTTCTCGGAGTAAGAGCAGATTCAGTCTAAGCAGTAATTCTGGATGTTTCGTCATATTGCTGGAGGTGGGAACACGTAACTCACCCAGAGACATAGTCTACCACGATTTTTTTTGGTGGTTCAGGTTTGAAAGCGGCACACTCACCGGTCAACGTTATTGTGAGATTGCATTCTTTCCCCACTCGCTCCTTACCAGGGGTGCATTCGGCCCTGACTTCATTTTTTTGGATGACAATGCGCGACTGCATCGAATGCCCCCAGTGGAGGAACTCTTGGAGCGAGAGTGTATTAGACGAATGGACTGGCCTGCCATTTCCCCCGACTTAAATTCCAGTGAGCACACCCACATGCACCAACAACCATCCGAAGTTGTCGACCACACTGTTGGAAGAAGGGCTGCCTACCAACTTTGTGGCCAACATGGGAGGACGTTGCAGAGCATGCTTTACCGTCCGTGGTGATTACACACCCTACTAAAAACCATCTGCCTCCTTTTTCAAGGTCCAAGACACCATAATAAATTACGATGACTTCAGTGTAACCCTTGTTTTTGGACAAAAGTGTCAATACATTTCGTCTCATTGCATATTTCTTTCAGTTACACTATATCAGCTCTTTCTGTATGTTATTCAAGTTTCATCGAGCTACACTATGCAATCAAAAGTATCAGGACACCCCCCCCCCCCCCCAAACATACGATTTTCATATTAGGTGCATTGTGCTGCCACCTACTGCCAGGTACTCTATATCAGCGACCTCAGTAGTCATTAGACATAGGAAGAGAGCAGAACGGGGTGCTCCGCGGAAATCGCGAACTTCGAATGTGGTCAGGTGATTGGGTGTCACTTGTGTCATACGTCTGTACGTAAGATTTTCACACTCCTAAAGATCCCTATGTCCATTGTTTCCGATGTGATAGTGAAGTGGAAACGTGAAGGGACACGTACGGCACAAAATCGTACAGGCCGACCTCGTCTGTTGACTGACAGAGACCGCCGACAGTTGAAGAGGGTCGTAATGTGTAATACACAGACATGCATCTAGACCATCACACAGGAATTCCAAACTGCACCAGAACCACTGCAAGTACTATGACAGTTCGGCGGGAGGTGAGAAAACTTGGATTGCATGGTCAAGAGGCTGTTCATAAACCACACATAGGGCCGGTAAATGCTAAACGACGCCTCACTTGGTGTAAGGAGCAAAAACATTGGGCGATTGAACAGTGGAAAAACGTTGTGTGGAGTGACGAATCACGGTACAAAATGTGGCGATCCGATGGCAGGGTGAGGATATGGCGAGTGCCCGGTGAACATCATTTGTCAGCATGTGTAATGTCAACAGTAAAATTCGGAGGCGGTGGTGTCATGGTGCGGTCGTGTTTGTCATGGAGGGGCCTGAACTCCTTGTTTTTTTTGCGTGGCACTATCAGAGAACAGGCCTACATTGATGTTTTAACCACCTTCTTGCTTTCCACTGTTGAAGAACAATTCGGGGATGGTGATTGCATCTGTCAACAAGATCGAGCACCTGTTCATAATGCACGGCCTGTGGCGGAGTGGTTACACGACAATAACATCCCTGTAATGGACTGGCGTGCACAGAGGCCTTCAATCCTATGCAACACGTTTGGGATGTTTTGGAATGCCGACTTCGTGCCAGGCCTCACCGACCAACATCGATACCTCTCCTCAATGCAGGCTGCCATTCTCCAAGAAACCTTCCAGCATTTGATTGAACGCCTGCCTGCGAGTGTGGGAGCTGTCATCAAGGCTAAAGGTGGGCTAACACCATACTGAGTTCCAACATTACCGGTGGAGAACGCCACGAAGTTGTAAGTGATTTTCAACCAGGTGTCCGGATACTTTTAATCACGTAGTGTATGTTGCTTATCAGTGACATATCCTGCGAAAGTTACTTTCTTCCTTAAATTTTCCACACCAGTGTAAGACCGCACCTGCTAAAACTCGTGGGGGATAGGGGTGTGGGGAGTGTTATGATCCGCGCCCAAGTTATCGTTTGAAAATGACCCATACAGGGCAAAATCATTTTTGGACCCTACTGGACAACGCGACGTACAACAAGGGACATTTTCAGGGTTTTGTTTTAGCTTTCCTTTTGTCCTTATTTGTTTGATTCTCTCAGATTCAGCTCTTTTGCCCTCGTTTTACCAAATTGTTCCGGTCTTCATCGTTTTTTCTATCAGGTCAATTTTGCACTAATGTGTTTTATGACAAAAAAAATTTCTTTCAGGTACAAAAAGTAGTGTTATTTCTACTTCTTTCGGGACTTATTTTGCTACATCGATCCATTTTATTGCTTCAATTATTGCTGTACTGCGGGTTTCACAGAATCCCACAACTTGTCCAGTTAATCGGGTTGGTCTCATTCTTTTAATATGAACATAGAATTGCAGCTTGAGTTTTTTTCCCAATCGGAATAAATATTGACATATTTTTCGACCTTTATATTTCCTCTTCAGTATAATTTGAATATGATTACTTTTCATTGTCCCTTTTATATTCCTTCAACATTCTTTGTGTGTTTAAAATCAACTGTTTCGCCTCCGGAAATACACTCTGGTTTGATGATTGTGTTGTAGTGTCTCAGTTTTTTTGTATTTTGAAGTATTTTTTTTTGTTATGGATGTCTTTTGTATACCTGAAAGCCGTCACCATTCTGTAAGAACGAATTTGGTAATTACTTAAACTGAAAAACTCTCTCGTTTCCCGTATTTAGTTTTTAGAGTTTTGGGTGCCTGGTTATTGGTAGAAATGTCCTTTTTTCGAATGATATTTGTGAACGTCATCTCTCTGTTGTTTGGTTAAGAATTTATGTTTGTTCTTGCACTGTTTGAATCTGCTATAATATAATCAACAGGCCTTGTGCAAAAGCGAAGCAATCTATTCTAATAATGTTTGGTCATGGATTTATATTCTACGACACAGATGAAAAGTAATAGCGAGAGAGTCCACCGACTTTTCTCATTCCTGTTTCAACTTCTTAATTTCCGAAATTTCCCCCCTGAATTCTGCTTTAGATTTTGTATTACCTAATGTTTCACTGATAATTATTTCGGAATTTGGAAAAGCGACTTAGGGTCACTGTGTCATATGGTTTTTTTAAATCTACATAGGTGCAAAGTATTTTCTTATTGCAAATTTCTTGATATATGAGAATTAATTTCAGAACTAAAATTTGTTCAAGGCAAGACCTGTTTGGCCCGAAACCTGCTTCATATCCACCAATTTTGCGTTCAAATTGTTGTGCTCGACGCAGGAGACACTGACATAGAATTTTTTACGTGACGGGAAAAAGGGAAATTCCTCGTAGTTATTAACATCAGTTCTGTCTCTCGTCTTATTTGGTATCAACGCAGTTTTCCATTCAACCGGAACTTTCCTAGTTCGCCAAACGTTTTGCACAAACAGTGTGAGTTACTTTAAGGTTTTTGGGCAAGTGGATTTCAAGAGTTCCGCTACAATTCCGTGTTCACTAGATGCTTTGTTCTTTTTTAGCTTTTTAATTTGTTTAGCAATTGGCTCTTCACGTGGTGCTTGTGAATCTGGATTTGGTTTTAGGAGACTTTGTGGTGGGAATCTTTCTTTTGGTTCAGAGAAATTGAGAATTTTGTAAAACATTAGTTCTATGCAGATTTCTTGGTTGTTAAGTTTCAGTTATCCGTTTTCCTTCTTGAAGGAAAGATTTTGGTACCGCAATTCATTTAGCTTCGTTCTAAATGGTTAATGATTCTTCTCATATTGTTCCTTCGTGTGTTTAATTAATTTTCAAGTTTATTTCTAGTTGCCAGAAACATGTCTTGTGTATTTTTTATGTGTTACTATGTTTAGTATCCCTAGCGTCAAGACTTAACTACCTTTTCACAATCTTCATTCCACCAAGGGGGGTTTTCCGCGTTTGTACATAGAACTGGTTTTTGGACAGTTTTGATAAAGTTTTGTCGAGTTCGTTTGCTAATAATAGTGGTTGGGTTTTACTAGTGTCAAATTCAGGATTTACTGGTGCCTTTTTGCTGAATTTGTGGGATTTTAAATATAATTTCACTCGGATTGGATTGTGGCCTGTGTCAGTATTTACTCCTTTGCGTATTTGAACGTTTCAAGACTTGTGATACGATATTGCAATATGATCAATGTGCAATTGACCTTTTACGCTCCCTATCTTGTTTTACAAACCGATTATCTTCAAAAAGTAAATCCGAATTATGCCGTGAACTGAAATGCCTTCTCAAATACAAAATTAAAATTCTTGAATTTATAATGTAACACAATCCAATCACAATGTTTAGACGATATGACCTAGAACAGGAAAGAGTTACTTCGTGCAACGGAATGTACTGGGCAAAGTATATACTTGGGTCTGAAAAACTTAGACAATGGTGTTTGTAGCGCCACTAGATGCAATTAGGATGATATGCCCAAACTGTTAGCATAATTCATAAATATATTAAATAAAATAGTAACACTTGATGGGATGAAAAACATGAATTCTTCCAGCTCCGTCAACCTGCGTCACTTACGTTACGTTCTGAAGAAACATGGGTAGAATAAAGATGTGTAATATTCACAGTGACTGGTGGTACACTTGAGATTAAACAAAAAGTATTTTTCAAAGAATATTGTCTTTGCTGATGGCAAAGTAGTGCTCCCTGTATAGAGCGTTATTGTGCTAACTGCAAAATGCAGTTCAGCTCGAATTCATATACGCAGGAAAGTGCTGGCAAGGAAGTCCAATTGATTAAGGAATTGTTTGAGTAGAAAAAGCATGTAATTATCTTCAAAATGTAATTAAGCCGCGAAGGTACATATGACATCAGTGCTCAGAATACATGGCACAAAAAACTTCACACGTGAGAACTTTAAACAAAAGAAAATGAGGGAAACACTGAATAGCACCCATTGGCAGGGAGTGTGGCGAATGTGAATACTCTGCCATTCAGATGGATTAATAGCATACCGTTTCTGTACCACGCGTCGAAGTCTACGCTCTTCACAAAAATACAAGGACAGCATCACCACGCGAGGGACAGGCTTTAAAGTCAAACAAGATTCGTTACAGTTTTCCACTGCCAAACTCGCAACGCAAATCAAGAAAATATTCACGCGTAAACCACATGATACCTGTAAATGGTTAAGAGACCTTCATTCCTTAGCGCTCATTCACTACGCAACCAGGCAGCACCTTTCCCACCTGCAGAGTTCCATGCCGTTAACCGCACCAGCACACCGTCCAGATCGGACGCCTCTAAACGACTTCTCACGCTACTGTGTTTCAATCATGCTGCCCGCCGTTCGTTATAAGGCGCACATAAATCTCACTGGCTCGTGCAGTCGGAACTCAGAGAATGTCCGCGTGGTAACTTCGCAAAATTTAAGCGCCCGAAGTCCCATTCGCGCTGGAATGTTCACGGGCGGATCATTCTGTTGGAGGATAATGTCGGCCCACATGCTTCCAATGTTGTTTCGACTATGCTGCAGAAGTTTCGCTGGGAATCTCTTACGCACCATCCATACAGTTCCGATCTCCCTCCATTCGATTTCCATACTTCTGGTGCCCTGAAGAAAGACATTCGTGGCAGTCTTTGCTTCGAACGCACGCCTGGATACATACATGCTTGTGTAAGCAACGGCAAACATTTTTCCTTGAAGGCATTGACCGCGTTGCCGCGCAGTCTCATAAATGTATTAACAGTTACGGCGACTTTTTTTTAAAAGAATAAACAGTTTACTTACTTTTTTCTATCTACCCCTTTTTTATTTGAGTGTCTCTTATAAAGGTTTCTTCAGAAACGCTTTCTTTGCCATTGCCAGTCTACATTTTATAACCTCTCTACTTCGACCATCATTAGTTATTTTGCTCCCCAAATAGCAAAACTCATTTACTACTTTAAGTGTCTCATTTCCTAATCTAATTCCCTCAGCATTACCCGATTTAATTCAACTACATTTCATTATCCTCGTTTTGCTTTTGTTGATGTTCATCTTATATCCTTCTTTTAGGACACTGTCCATTCCATTCAACTGCTCTTCCAAGTGCTTTGCTGTCTCTGACAGAATTACAACGTCAGCAGCGAACCTTAAAGTTTTCATTTCTTCTCCATGGATTTTAATACCGACTCCGAATTTTTCTTTTGTTTCCTTTACTGCTTGCTCAATATACAGATTGAATAACTTCGGGTAGAGGCTACAACCCTGTCTCACTCCCTTACCAACCACTGCTTCCCTTTCATGTCCTTCGACTTTTATAACTGCCATCTGGTTTCTGTACAAATTGTAAATAGCCTTTTGCTCCCTGTATTTTACCCCTGCCACCTCCAGAATTTGAAGGAGAGTATTCCAGTCAACATTGTCAAAAGCTTTTTCTAAGTCAACAAATGCTAGAAACGTAGGTTTGCCTTTCCTTAATCTATTTTCTAAGGTAAGTCGTAGGGTCAGTATTGCCTCAATATTCCTACGGAATCCAAACTGATCTTCCCCGAGGTCGGCTTATACCAGTTTTTCCATTCGTCTGTAAAGAATTCGTGTTAGTATTTTGCAGCCGTGACTTATTAAACTGATAGTTCGGTAATTTTCACATCTATCAACACCTGCTTTCTTTGGGAAACAGTAGTCTCCGTAAAATACATCGGAATAACCATCAGGTGAAACTTAAAGCGGAGTGACAACATAAAACTTGTTCTAGCAAACGCAGGTGCCACGGTGGCTGGGACTCTTTTGCACAATCGTAAGGAAATATCTTTTGTCCACGAAAGAAATGGTTTACAAAACATTTTCTCTACCGACTGGACCATTTCTTGTTTGGGCTGCAGAAGAGAGAGACGATCAAAGAATAGCGAGCGTTTCGCCACAGGATCGCTTAGTCGGCGTGAGAGTATTAAGCAGATGCTCTACAAACTCCAAGAGCAGACTTTACAAGAGTGGTGTTATGGGTCATGGAGAGGTTTACGATAAAAAATTCCGAGAGTGTGCGTTCTGGGAAGAGTTGAGAAACATCAGTACCTCCTTCATACTTTTCGCGAAAAGACCACAACGAAAGAAATCGATAAATTAAAGCTAATACGGAGCTTTATCGACAGTCTTATTCCGACAAGCCATTCACGAATGGAACATGGAAGGGAGATAAGATAGTGATGCCCGAAGTACGCTCCACCACATAAAGTAAGGTGGCTTTCGGAGTTGAGATGTAGATATAGATATACTACCTCCTGTAGTATTTTCCATTATTATATTTATATTCTAATTTATTTATCAGTGTGCTAGAAATATTATGCTGCCATTGTACACTACCCAACCTATTAAATGAGATAGACTATAAGATAAAAGCGTGTGAACAATTGGAGCAATAGAAGAGCTGAGACGGTGCTGCTGGCAACAAGTGATTGGGCAGGGATTCAGTGTCAGCCGCTGCTTGTGCATCAGCCTGTGGTGAGTGAGGTCAGTATTCCTTTCCCGTTATTCAGATTAACGCCTCGTCGCTGTGCGGCTGTTGTGGCATTGTCTAAGATTCTATGCAGCTACGCCGCAGTGCTGATTACGCGATGCCCGCCAAGTGCCGCGGGGCGCAGCTTTTGTGCCGCAGGTGGCTGCCGGCACTCCGAGCAGTCTTCCAGTCCTCCAGCCCGGTGGGTGGAGGTGGGATGCGGGGGCGCGGGTGGGGGCGCGTCATTCGCTCCATTGTCCCACCGCAGCGGCGGTTGTCGATAGTGACGCCTTTTCACGGCGGTCTGGACGCCACCGCCTCGAAAACAAATGTCGCCAACCCCCTTCCTCCAACCTCGCCCACTTATCTAAGTGGAGTTGAGGTTTCCCACATCTACATCTACGTATATTTTCAGGAAGCCAGTGCACAGTACGTGCATGCTGTGGCGTTCTTTTTCTCCGGTATTTCTGTCCTGCTTCATTCACGTATTGAGCGAGTTGAAAATGACTGACTACCTATATGTTCTTCTGCACACGCCTTGATCTCTCTTACCTTATTCACACGAATCGTATGCGACATACACTGCGGGTTAGTAGAACTGTTGCGCAATCTTTATCGAATATCGGTTCCGTAAATTCATCCAAAGCAGCTCCGTGAGACCAAAATCGCCTTTCGTTCAAAGATTCCCATTTATGTACCCCAAACATTGCTGTTACACTTTCGTGTTGGCACCGATCTGTTATGATTCCAGCATCATGTCTCCGAATTCGTGTTATGTCCGTTGTCCTGCCTGTTTGATAAGGAGTACAAATGCTAGATCAATACTTCACTGTCCGCCCCCGGTAGCTGAGTGGTTGCCGGCACGGTAGCTCAGCGTGTTCGGTCAGAAAGCTGGTTGGCCTCTGTAATAAAAAATTGAGTGGAAGGATCAACAAACGAATTTGAACGGAGGTCATGTTACGTCCTCAACGACCAAACACAACGATAAAAAAAATTAATTAAAAAAAGTGGTCAGCGCGACAGTATGTCAATTCTAAGGGCCCGTGTTCCATTCCCGGCTGGGTCGGAGATTTTCTCCGCTCAGGGACTGGGCGTCGTGTTGTCCTAATCATCACCATTTGATCCCCATCGACGCGCAAGTCGCCGAAGGGGCGTCAAATCGAAAGACTTGCACCCGGCGAACGGTCTACCCGACGGGAAGCCCTAGTCACACGACATTTACTTTTTAATACTTCACTCATCGTATTAGAACCCTGCAAGGGTTTTCCTTTACAGATTTTTCTCTGAATCCTTACGGATATTCAAGCCATCCATTCGTTTTCTCTACGACTGGTTATACGTGTCTGTCCATATTACATCACTTCTTTATTTCATTTATCGTAATTGATGGCTTTTAGAAAACCTGCAACTGTATAATTCATGATTTAAATAACAAAACACTGTACAGTTATCGTGTGCATAGCATGATACGTTCCGAGCATTTTTTCTCATTATCAAGTGCAAATTTTTACGTTGGCATTTTATGTGCCGAGAACAAAGTCTTCTGCGACGCTATTGTTGTATAAAACATTCTTGGACCTCTTACCGCCTCACTTCAGACCCTGTTCGAATGCGAGGCTCGTTTGCCCAGTCGTAGTATGTAGACAGAGAAAAGTACTGTTTTCAAAAATAAGAATCTAAAAAATTACAAAATTCATATTTTTCGATTTCCTATCTGCAGTAAAGCCGCAAAAAAGCGACTCCAGAGCAAGAGAGGCAGAGCAACACATGCACGCAAATATCATATAAAATGTATAAAACATTCTCGGACTTTTTGCCGTGTCAGTTCAGGATAAAATCTCGAGCTTTCAACGATTACCTCCATCATCTTATATAGCCCAAAGATGGCTTCTGACTCGTCGGTAATTACGTCATGCTGTCGCAGATGGGGTCAACGTTTGTCCCAGGCTCCCACATTCTGGGAACCTGTAATTAAGAGGCTGTAGGAATAAGAATGTGTGAGAAAATCTTCAACTGGCGTACAATCTTAGCGGTGCATGGAAGCGAGCTCTCGACGTAGCGAAGAGTCAGAGATATTCGTCACAATATTTACGCTATTGCGACCAGCGCAGAGTTGACACCATCTGCGAAAGCACGGCGTAATTACCGAGCAATCAGAAGAAGTATTTAGGCTATATAAGGCCACTATATAAAGCCAAGCTGGCCGCGGTCGCCGAGTGGTTCTAGGCTCTTCAGTTCGGAACCACGCGACTGCTACGGTCGCAGGTTCGAATCCTGCCTCGGGGTTGGATGTGTGTGACTGACTACCTATATGTATAGTTAGGTTTAAGTAGTTCTAAGTTCTAGGGGACTGATGACCTCCGAAGTTAAGTCCCCTAGTGCTCAGAGCCATTTGGACCATATAAGGCCATCACACCAGCGGTTTTGAAAGTTAGTTGCTACTGACGAAGACGATGAAGGTTATCGTCGAAAGCTCGAGGTTTTACCCTGAACTGACGGGGCAAGAAGTCCGAGAATGTTTTATACATTTTATATGAAATTTGCCTACGTGTGTTTCCCTGCCTCTCTTGCTCTGCAGTCCCCTTTTTTTGGCTTTACTGCAGTTGGGAAATCGGAAGATATAAATATTGTGATTTTTTACGTTCTAATGATAGAAAACAGTACTTTTTCCCTGACAACTTACTACGACTGGGCAAACGATACTCGCATTCGAACAGATTCGAGGTTTTCCAATATGCTGCAGCGTTCGATACAGAATCCAGCTTGTTCGAACCATCATGTGACATTTGACTCGCACGGCGGGATTGAAAGGAATGCACAAGAAACTAAAAAATAACCACAACAATAAATCGAGCGGACCTTGGCCGGCCGCGGTGGTCTCGCGGTTCTAGGCGCTCAGTCCGGAGCCGCGCGACTGCTACGGTCGCAGGTTCGAATCCTGCCTCGGGCATGGATATGTGTGACGTCCTTAAAATATGCATGAAAAATTATTAAAATGAATGAAAAGTGTCGAAATATGCAAGATCAAATAATAAGAAAACCGTGGTAGTTACTGTGTGCATTTTATCTCAAAGTCGAACCTGTGCATATCTGTTACGAGGAAGAACGCCAGCCACGCGAAAAATCGGTACATTTAGAACGCTGATATCATTTTCTGAATACTTTCTGGTAGAAATTAAGAAAGGGGCCTTTCTGGGATTATTTTCTAAAATTTTTTAAAATGGAGATGCATACTGTGTTTCAAGAATTTTTCCGTCTTGGCTACTGTTATCGGTAACAAGAGGATTCGATGCGAGTGAGTCGCAGCGAAATAATCGATACACTAAGTAGTCAAAAGTATCCTGACACCCCCAAAAACATACGTTTTTCATACTAGGATCATTGTGCTGCCACCTACTGACAGGTACTCCGTATCAGCGACCTCAGTAGTCATTAGACATTGTGAGAGAGGAGAATGGGGCGCTCCGCGGAACTCACGGACTTCGAACGTAGTCAGGTGATTGGGTGTCACTTGTGTTATACGTCTGTACGCGAGATTACCAAACTCCTAAACATCCCTAGGTACACTTTTTCCGATGTGATAATGAAGTGGAAACGTGAAGGGACACGTACAGCACGAAAGCGTACAGGCCGACCTCATCTGTTGACTGACAGAGACCGCTGACAGTTGAAGGGAGTCTTAATGTGTAATAGGCAGACAGCTATCCCGACCATCACACAGGAATCCCAAACTGCTTCAGAATCCACCGCAAGTACTATGACAGTTAGGCGGATGGTGAGAATACTTGGATTTCATGGTCGAGCGGCTGGTCATATACCACACATCACGCCGGTAAATGCCAAACGACGCCTCGCTTGGTGTAAGGAGCGTAGACATTGGACAAGTGAACAGTGAAAAAACGTTGTGTGGAGTGACGAGTCACGGTACACAATGTGGCTCAAAATGGTTCAAATGGCTCTGAGCACTATGCGAATTAACTTTTGAGGTCATCAGTCGCCTAGAACTTAGAACTAATTAAACATAACTAACCTAAGGACATCACACACATCCATGCCCGAGGCAGGATTCGAACCTGCGACCGTAGTGGTCGCTCGGTTCCAGACTGTAGCGCCTAGAAACGCACGGCCACTCCTGCCGGCTCATAATGTGGCGATCCGATGGCAGGGTGAGGATATGGCGAATGCCCGGTGAACATCATTTGTCAGCGTATGTAATGCCAACAGTAAATTTCGGAGTTGGTGGTGTTATGGCGTGGTCGTGTTTGTCATGGAGGCGGTTTGAACCCCTTGTTATTTTGCGTGGCACTGTCACAGCACAGGCCTACACTGATGTTTTAAGCACCTTCTTGCTTTCCACTGTTGAAGAGCAATTTGAGGATGGTAATTGCATCTTTCAAAGTGATAGAGCACCTGCTCATAATGCACGGCCTGTGGTGGAGTGGTTACACGACAATAACACCTCTGTAATGAACTGAATCATGTAGAACACCTTTGTGATGTTTTGGAACGCCGACTTCGTGCTAGGCCTCACTGACAGACGTCGATACGTCTCCTCAGGGCAGCACTCCGTGAAGAATGGGCTGCCATTCCCCAATAAACCTTCCAGCGCCTGATTGAACGTAAGCCTGCGAGAGTGGAAGCTGTCATCAAGGATAAGGGTGGGCCAACACCATACTGAATTCCAGCATTACTAATGGAGTGCGCCACGAATTTGTAAGTCATTTTCAGCCACGTGTCCTGATACTTTTGATCACATAGTGTATGTACAGGACCAACTTCGAGATATATCGCACTCAGAGAAGCACACTAAAAAACTCGGTAATATTTTATTTAAAAAAAGAATATAAAATCATGAATATGTTTGAACAGCGTTATCTTTTAATTAATGCTATTGAACTGAAGCATCATTTACGATTTATTTTACATTTGTCTACTATTGTAAACGTAAACGACCAAGTACTGTTCCAAATGTTCGGTAGTAAGGTTTTGTCTTCGATCACCAAACAACTTTTATAAGCAGAAAAGGACGGTTCTACATCAACTGAGGTAACTGGGCAACATTTGAATCTGGGTGCTATGTTGGCACTTATTATTTCTGGTATGAGTTCACCTGTCCCATTAATAAAACTATCAATTTGGCGTACGGATTCAAAGCCTGGGTTATTGTTTAAATGTTTTCAAATTTTTCTTTAAGTTTTTTTGGGGATACCTCCGGCAATGGGGAGTTCACTGGAATAATTTAATTCGTTAAGTGAACAGATTCATTCAACGCCTAACCTTGAGTTTCAAGCTTTTTAACACTTGCAGGTATATGGGAAAAATGAGTGTTAATCACAGCAATGTCTTTCTTAATACCGGAATCATTAAAAGCTTCCTTGCACTGGCAAACTGCCAAAGCCTCTGCACTATCTAAGTCGTTTACTACCCCTCTAGTGGCCTCGAAATGTTCACTGTAAAACAACACAGCTCCACCCGACCTACCCCAACGAGTTACCACTGGTTAGCGAGGTAAAGGCACATTTGGTAGTTTTTCTTTGTAGGTCTTGATGTGAGCAGAAGCCTTTAGAAACACTTTCTTTGTGGATGGATTCAGCTTATTTATATTCACAAACGTGGAACGTACTTCTTCAGCAAGGCGATGTGCTCCACGAGCAAAGCACGTCACATGAATCAAATTGGGATAAAATACTCAGGAGGGCTTTTCCTGCTTTGATCACATACGGAGCAGAATCTGAAATAAACACAAACACCCTTCATCTGCAGAAGATTCTGGAAATATTTTTCTAATGCCTTCATTCACAAATCTGGCGATCGTAGAATGATTTACTTTTTCAAGTCCTTTTCAGGCCGCTAAATAGGAAGAAGACAGCTCTTCTTTTAAAGCACCTACAGAACACAGCAGTCCACCCACCCCACCGCCGCCCCCCGCCGAACGCAGCGTTATTGTACAGTTGGGCCTACAGTGGACCACCCCGCCCCCCCCTCCCAACCCGGGAACGTCTCATATCAGACGAGTGTAACCCAAAATTTTTGCATGGTAGAGTAATTATGGTGTATGTGTACGCGGAGACAATGTTTGGGCACCAATCGCTGACATAGTGTACCTGAGGCGGAATAAGGGGAACCAGCCATTCGCCGAGGCACATGGAAAACCGCCTTAAAAACCATCCACAGGCTGGCCGGCACACCAGACCTCGACACTAAATGATTCAAATGGCTCTGAGCACTATGGGACTCAACATCTGAGGTCATCAGTCCCCTGGACTTAGAACTACTTAAACCTAATTAACCTAAGGACATCACACACATCCATACCCGTGGCAGGATTCGTACCTGCGACGGTAGCGGTCGTGCGGTTCCAGACTGAAGCGCCTAGAACTGCTCGGCCACAGCGGCCGGCCCCTCGACACTAATCCGCCGGGCGGATCCGTGCCGGGACCGCGCGGCTAGCCGGGCGGGCTAATGCAACTGTACTAAGCACATCATGCTTTACTTTGAATCACTGTGTTCCGCTAAGTGCAATGTAGCGACACAAGATTACAAAACATTTTTTTTTTCGTGAGGAGACTATGGAAGTAACTGAACTTACTGAATGATATAGAAGAGAATAGCACGGAAGACTGTATTGTGAAACTCTGATGCCTTAACAATTACAACATTCTTTACAAAATTTATTTCTTATAAAAATACAATTTTGCCATTTAATTAGTTACTGAAATGGTAAAAGAGTGGTGAATCTATGACTCAGAGTGAAAACATTGTGAGCATATAATTTTGCTTAATTTTGTCTCGGCAGTCAAACTGACTGACCCAAACCAGTAAATAAAAATCACGATAAAAGATTGTTTCTTGCAAACTCATCAGAAATTACAGGCGAGCAAGCAATGCAGCGACAACGTTACCTGAACATCTTCACACTTTTCAAATTTGTCTTTACAAAATCACATTTCCAAAATGCAACATCCTCTGCGTTTACATCTCTGTGTTCTGCTTGTTACATCCAGACTGCGCAGCCGAGTGACCAACAGCCTACTCCCTCATTTACTTCGCACAGAATGCTCCACTGGCAACGACAGTGCTACTAACGAGCAAAGATCACACTGCATGTACTCAGAACCTCTGTGGCGTAACATATCGACATTTGGATGGTTCCGTTTGAAAAAGATCTAGTTTACACTTTCGAAGTATTACACTCCGAATAAAAAGAGAGGTCACACTACTTTCATTGAATACCAAAAATAAGCTAGAAACCTTCCAAGTCGAGCTGCAGAGAAGGTGCAACGTTAGATATCTTAAGAATGGACGTAGGTTAGTAGCGATTTCTGTTATTACTTTTATCACGAAGGCGTACTGGTTGCGTTATGTGCTGTAGCGAGGGACGACTGCAAGGTTTGGAAAATATTATGGAATGGGAAATGCAGTAATACGAATACGATTTTTATTTGTGGAAGCCCTCTCTATGTGTTTATAAAGGTGGGCAGTTGCAAACGTTCATTGAACAGTGTCCCTGTTCAGTGTCTGCTTCACTAGCAAATCAGACCAAGTCGCTGTCGTCATAAAGTAACTACAGTTGTGCTGTATGATTTCTGCCTGAATGCTTTGGTATCCTTGCCTGCAGCGGGTATCGATAACGACTGCGAGATGCTGCACCTCACTGCTGCGACAGCCGCCGCCAGCAGCCTCAAGGTTCGGAACTGTCGTGTCATGTGAGCCACGCCACTCGGACGGATTTAGTCCCGCCAGGCGGCCATTAACTTCCGGTTTCAGGAAATCTTCCTACAGCGTCATACTGCTATGCGCACAACGACCCTGCTGATAGGGTAGGGCCGGCCGATGTGGCCGAGCGGTTCTAGGCGCTACAGTCCGGAACCGCGCGACCGCTACGGTCGCAGGTTCGAATCCTGCCGCGGGCATGGATGTACGTGATGTCCTTAGGTTAGTTAGGCTTAAGTAGTTCTAAGTTATAGGGGGCTGATGACCTCAGATGTTAAGTCCCATAGTGCTCAGAGCCATTTGAACCAACTTTAAAGGGTAGATTAAAATTTAGAAGAAATTATCGTGAGAGGCCTTTAAAGATGAATTTAAGAAAAAACTTTTCAAAAGATTCAGCAAATATACGCAATGGTGAAGGTACAGTGAAGCCTCCTTTCACGGGAACTGTATCATTCAAGCTTTAAACAAATGTTCACAATTTCACAACAAGGCTACACTGTTCCGCCTTTCAAGGGAAGCTAAAACTTTTCAAACTTTAAACAAAGTTCGCAATACTAAGGCTACACTGAGCCAGCCTCAAAGGCCCCACACTGCCCGTACAACAGTTGCAGCAATCACAGACCTGCATTTTGAGTGTCTTCCTCATCCACCATACTCACCAGACCTTGCCCCAAGTGATTTACATATGTTTGGACCACTCAAAGACGCAATGGAACACACACAATCTTCCAAATCGCCTTCTGTTCAGGGACAGAAATTCCAGAATTACTATTTCCAACTATACCGACGAGGAAAATCGCAGCACCAATGAATAATTAATGTGGAGTAATGAAATTTCGGTAATGCATTTGTCTAGATAACACATGTAAGTGATTAAAATTGCAAGACCACAGCTTAATGTAAGCGCGAGATAAGCCATTGTAATTGTGAAACGCTGGTACATTAATGACCGGTGTAACCGCCAGAATGTTGAATGCAAGCATGCAAACGTCCATGCATTGTGTTGTACAGGTGCAGTGGGATGTCTGTTACACCTGGTCAGTCAATGCAGGGACAGTTAATGCTGGTTGTGGATAAAGCTAGGGTTGTCGTCCTATGATGTCCCATATGTGCTCTATTGGAGACAGATAGGGTGATGAAGCACGCCCAGGCAACATGTCGACACTCTTAGTGCAAGTTGGGTTACGACAGCAGTAGGCGGGGCATTGTAGTGTTGGGAAACACCCACTGGAATGCTGTTCATGAATGGCAGGGGCGTGCGATAACCACTGCGAGCTAGCATCCCAAAGATGTTCTGGCTTACATACGGTTCCTCTTATGGGAAATGTCTTGGCTCGAACTCGTCTAGGGGTTGAACCGCACGTGTCGCATTACACGTCCTAAATTAGACACTTGTGACCTTTTGGTTAAATTATCTGGCTGATGGCAAGTTTGCGAAATTGTACGAGGGTGAGTCAAATGAAAACCTTAAATTTGTAATAACAAATCGAAATTTCGCACCATTATCCTGTAAGTTGGTAATCGTGCTACAAACAGCGTGCAGAATGGCCTGTAGGTGGCAGCATAGTGCAGATGCACACATACCGTCGCAGTATCAGTATAAAGATGGCCGCCCCAGTTTCGACTTGCACCAGGGAAGAACAGCGTTCTGTTGTTCGGTTCTTGTGCAGTGAAGGTGTGAAACCAACTGAAATTCATCGACGAATGAAGGTTCAGTACGGTGACGCATGTTTGTCACAGCAGCAAGTCTACGAATGGAGTAGGAAGTTCGCAATTGGTGTGACTTCAGTGGATGACGCTCCTCGTCCAGGCCAGGCACAACGAGTTGTGACTCCGTGGAACATTGCAGCAGTTGAAGCCATAGTGAAGGAAAACCGCCGAGTGACACTGAATGACGTTGCAGCATGTTTACAGATTAGTCATGGGTCAGCACACCACATTGTGCATGATGTGCTCCAGTTTCACAAAGTGTCTGCAAGATGGGTACTACGGCAGCTGACTCCTGCAATGAGAGAACGACGTGTTGATGCTTGTGAAGAACTTCTTCGGTGCTTTGAACGAGAAGGTGACGCCTTCCTTGCAAGAATCCTTACTGGGGACGAAACTTGGGTTGACTTCCACCAACCGGAGACGAAGAGAGCGAGCAAGGAATGACGCCATTCCTCATCACCAAAACCAAAGAAGTTTCGAACAAAAACATCAGCAGGAAAGGTTATGCTGACTCTCTTTTGGGACGAAATAGGCGTTATTTTAGGGCATTACATGCCTAGAGGGACCACTGTCACCAGTGCATCATACACAGATCTCCTAAAAAACCATCTGCGGCCTGCAATCAAATCAAAGTGACGTGGATTGCTTTCAGCAGGTGTCCTTTTGCAACATGACAATGCAAGGCCCCACACTGCCCGTACAACAGTTGCAACAATCACAGACCTGCATTTTGAGTGTATTCCTCATCCACCATACTCACCAGACCTTTCCCCAAGTGATTTACATATGTTTGGACCACTCAAAGACGCAATGGGAGGAAATAAGTTGCGTTCTGATGAAAAGGTACGCCACGCGGTGCATGAGTGGTTGCGCGGACTACCAAAAGAAGTTTTTCCTAAACGAGTTTATGCACTTTGTAAGAACTGGAGTACTTGCATTGAGTGTGGGGGAGATTATGTTGAAAAGTGATACAGCTTTGTACCACTTCTGTACAATAAATAATATTTTAAAAAGATATTTAAGGTTTTCATTTGCCTCACCCTTGTGTAAACATACAGCTTTAATATAACATATAACAACAGTAATAGTAATATCGAGAGCTAAATTAACGACCCATAAATGATGTAGGCCACATAGTAGCGATTTGGTTAGAATTATGTTTATCCAGAAAGCAAACTAATAGTGAAAGTGGTCGCATTTAGAATTACTATTACACTCGAGCGCATATCCACTTAACACAGTTTGATCATTCACAATCTCATCGAGAGTTAAAAGTCCAATACATCGCCTTGTTAACTACGCAAAAAGTTAGAGTGTGAAATCTAATGCGCGGCTGCTCACCGCGATACCACACAACGCGAAAATTTCTAAGTCGTTTCACTTCCTTGCTGCCTAAAGACCGACCGTCCGCTTTCGCGTCTCTGCCAGCACTGTTCCTCTGCCCGTCCCGGCCGCGTTTCCGGCGCGACGTACACCCTCGCTGAAGCCGTCCGTCTGATTGGCTACAGCTTATTCTACATTATTTTACATTTTAGCATATTTAAATAATCAAAGCTTGACCACATGCACATTCTAAATAAAGTAACATTAATATCCATTACATTATAAACTTTTAATTCTTTTACATTAAACCAATACAATTACCTTCTTAGCTTTGAATGCCACGGCCATTAGCCCTGCATGAATGTGCTTTCTGATAAATAAATAAAGAACAAAAGTAACTGTTATGCATAAACTTTATAACAAATATTCTATTAACTAATGATTCAATAAGATGTTATACTGTATCGTTCAATGTCTTTTGTGTGGAGGAAATGATTATCTGATGCTTAACTGAAAACACTGATAATTTAAATTTTCCATATCTTTTAACCAAATAAAGTTACAGAGTTCATATTTACAAGATTTGTTATTTTAATCATACGCTTCTATATGAAATGTCGATCGTTAATATCGACCAAAGCGTTCAGATTTTAGCATTCAGGTCTTTGTTACAAAACTTGTTAATTTCACTTTAACAGTAAATACTAAACAATTATAGATGTGATCAACATTCAAGTTTTATTTGGATCACCATGAACATTTATGAAGGATGATAGATTAAAATTACTGTGGCTTCAATCCCTGCATTACTACGGAATTAAATAGTTATCATAATTTTTTTTTATGACCGATCTTAGGTCCTCCACATTTAAGATTGCTACACCTCCTTGGTCACAAACAGCTTCTACGGGGTTTCCCTATGACGTAGGTTCGCGCCTGTCTCCCACGCACACTACAGCGCCTAGGCCTCATTCAACACAATAGACGTCTGTGAATTTCCCTAACTCGTGGCGAATCTGCGCTCTTTGTGGCACACAGTCCTGGACGACAGGGTTCGTTTCACAATTCCTGAGGGCTGACTCTTTCGGCCATATACTTAAATGAGAGCGAAATGCTCGTTAACTCACACCACGAGAGCGTTCCTGCTACCATACCATAGCTCCAGGTGTAGGTGTAGTGTGTCTAGCACACAGATAGGTTGGTCGCAGGCCCCCAACTGGTCTCCCCCTACACGGCCACCACTGGCACCGAGGCAGAGCCAGCTTTTATCAGAAAACACAACAGACTTCTACCCGGCCCTCCAGTGAGCTCTCACTTGACACCACTTAAGTCGCAAATGACAGTGTTTAACGTCAAAGGAAAGCACGCTACAGGGCGCCTAGCTCGGAGATGCCCTTTAAGTGACCGATTTGTAGCGGTTCGTTGTGTCACTGTGGTTCCAAAAACTGCTCAAACTGCTGCTGCAGATGCAGTACAACGCGCCAGATCTATATGCCAAACACGGCGGTCTTCCCTTTCGGTGATATCCTGTGGTCGTCCGGAGCCCGACCTTCTTGCGACAGAACGTTCTCAAGACCAAGGCTGCCAGCAGTCACGAACAGTGGCTATATTCTAACTTTCTTTTATGGCACACTAATCCTTCTTGGTGTTGTGATCTGCAATATTGCAGAAGGAACATTCAGACTGTCGCGGGCCTATAACCCGACCTCGTTCAAACTCTGTGAGGTGTTGATAATGGATTCTTTTTCTCCTTTCTTGACTAACACCAATTCAGCACATCTAGTCTCAAAAGAAACTAACACACTCACGCCCATCACAGCAAGTATTTAAAACAAACCTGATTTGCATCCTCATAGTGGCGAAACTATTGCCACTCATTTGCGATTGACGCGAAATTTGAATAGACATTATCTTTCAGATGTGGAAACACGCCTACCAACATTTGTTTAAATCGCACAACTCCTTCTTGGTGTTGTGATTTTTTTCCGTAAGTGCATTAATTAGCAAGCAAGAAGTTCCGTAGAAAGTGACGCGCTGGACGGAACTAAGAATGCGGTGACATCCATGCCGTATCAAATAACAACTATGCCGACATGATGTAGGTGAACACAGTATACTGCGAGTACGAGAGCTTTAATGGTAACCACTACTGGTGAGAACCGAAGAACAATTCCAGACTAGTAACGTTCAGATAAAGCAGCTCACCGATGAGGCTAATATCCCTCAGACCAGCTCACACGGACTCAAAATTGCAAGCTATACCGTGAGACGCCGCAAATCGGTCCGACGAAACCCAATTCCGCCATACGACCCGCTGCTCCTGCATATCGCTCCGACAGCAACTGGCCGTTGCATGGCCACCACTGCAGCCCAGACGCATTCCATGCCCGCGACGCAGCGCCGAGCCCAGCCGCTGCTTGAAACACGCGACCGTACCGCCGGCAGCCAGCCCTACCCTCTGTATGTCGCTCGCGTGCACCGCTCCATCTCCAGGCTCATCTCGCAACTCGCGATGGCTTCCAATTCAGACCCCGCCAAACCAAAGAGCCCAGTGACAGACGTGTATGTGCGAGGTGAAGCCTCTTGGCAACGTCACATGCGTTACGACCCCGGAACGCAAGTATCACCTGCTTTGTTTCTGGACTGTCTAACTTTTACTATCTGTACTATCCAACCACGATATTATTCTGCTTGGCCTCCTGTGGCCGTTATCGGAAACGCGCGGAAAAATATAGTAAACAGAAACCACCTCAACTTTTACGACTGTTGTATACGCTATGGGAGTCCGTATAGATCCAGGAACAAGTTGTTTATTTAATAAAATGGAACACCTACAGCCTTCCTTATGGGGTTATTTATTATATAGCTAGCAGTTTCGGTGCTTCAGTACACCATCTTCAGGCCTTAACTGACACTGAGGGATTTAATTAAAATCGTATACACGTCTATGAACTGGTTTTCGCAGACTACCTGTAACAAAGATAATGTGTCTCTAACCATCCACTACGAACTCTTGATAGTTATCAGAGGCCATCATCTGTGGACTGGTTCTCGTAGACTACCTGTAACAACGACATTGCTTCTCCAACCATCAAGACCCAACTCTTGGTGTTTATGGCTGTTGTTGTTGTTGTTGTTGTTGTGGTCTTCAGTCCTGAGACTGGTTTGATGCAGCTCTCCATGATATTTTATCCTGTGCAAGCTTTCTCGTCTCCAAGTACCTACTGCAACCTACATACTTCTGAATCTGCTTAGTGTATTCATCTCTTGGTCTCCCTCTACGATTTTTACCCTCCACACTGCCCTCCAATGCTAAATTTGTGATCCCTTGATGCCTCAGAACATGTCCTACCAACCGGTCCCTTCTTCTTGTCAAGTTGTGCCACAAACTCCTCTTCTCCCCAATTCTATTCAATACCTCCTCATTAGTTATGTGATCTACCCATCTAATCTTCAGCATTCTTCTGTAGCACCACATTTCGAAAGCTTCTATTCTCTTCTTGTCCAAACTATTTATCGTTCATATTTCGCTTCCATACATGGCTACACTCCATACAAATACTTTCAGAAACGACTTCCTGACACTTAAATCTATACTCGATGTTAACAAATCTCTCTTCTTCAGAAACGCTTTTCTTGGCATTGCCAGTCTACATTTTATATCCTCTCTATTTCGACCATCATCAGTTATTTTGCTCCCCAAATAGCAAAAATCATTTACTGCTTCAAGAGTCTCATTTCCTAATCTGATTCCCATTGCATCACCTGATTTAATTCGACTACATTCCATTATCCTCGTTTTTCTTTTTGTTCATGTTCATCTTATATACTCATTTCAAGACACTGTCCATTCCGTTGAACTGCTCTTCCAGGTCCCTTGCTCTCTTTGACAGAATTACAATGTCATCCGTACCCCTCAAAGTTTTTATTTCTTCTTCATATATGTTAATTCCTACTCCAAATTTTTCTTTTGTTTCCTTTACAGCTTGCTCAATATACAGATTGAATAACATCTGGAATAGGCTACAACCCTGTCTCACTCTCTTCGCAACCATTCCTTCCCTTTCATACCCCTCGACTCTTATCACTGCCATCTGTTTTCTGTGCAAATTGTAAATAGCCTTTCGCTCCCTGTATTTTACTCCTGCCACCTTCAGAATTAGAAAGAGACTGTTCCAATCAACATTGTCAAAAGCTTTGTCTAAGCCCACAAATGATAGAAACGTAGGTTTGCCTTTCCTTGATCTATCTTCTAAGATAAGTTGTAGGGTCAGTATTGCCTCACGTGTTCCAACATTTCTACAGAATCCAAACTCATCTTTCCCAAAGTCGACTTCTATCAGTTTTTCCATTCGTCTATACAGAATTCGTGTTAGTATTTTGCAGCTGTGACTTATTAAACAGATAGTTCGGTATTTTTCACACCTGTCAGCACCTGCTTTCTTTGGGATTGGAATAATTATATTCTTCTTGAAGTTTATGGCTGGAGTCACAATATCGTTGTTACAGGTAGTCTACGAAACCCAGTTCATAGATGCTGGCCACTCATGCAATCGTGTATACGATTTGAGTTAACCCCCTCAGCGTCAGTTAAGGACTGAAGATAGTGTACTGAAGCACCGAAACTGGTAGCCATATAATAAATAACCTCGTAAGGTTAATAAGTGAACGGTCGAAGTTCCGCAAACCTCCAACCAGAAGGATGGACATACAAAAATAAGTTGCTTGGCCGTTAAAACAGCCGAGCACATTAGGATGACCTTCAAGCGCACAGGTAAACACAGGAGCCAACGCAAGTGCCCGCACTCCCAGGTGCAATAATATTTTGGCCGACTAGTATTCACAGCATGGATTGCGACAACTTTCGTAATGGAGTCGCACACAAACTTAATTCCTCCAATGTCAGGTAGCATATCGGGCAACAAGTTTCCTCCAGTGAACGCGATCGTCTGCCGTGATTTCAGCTTCCTCCCACTTCATGCCTATGCATTGATGACCCTTTGCAAAAGTTCGTCCTATTGTTGTATCCATCCGCTGGTTTCCATAAAAATGCTGATTTGTTGATTATTCCGTCTTCCATGCTAAGAGCATGCGATGCAAGCTTCAGTCTTCTTTCAGCAACAATTATGTGCAGGCTGCGTAGTCCACTTCCTCTCTGTGCTTCATCATTTGAAACGCGGTCACAACAGCTTATCTTCAAAATTCGCCTCAAGCATCGTTGGCGAAATCATTGAGCTTGGGTGTCGATTTTTCTGACATTTTAGAGGTATCACATGCATATATGGCCAAAGGTAGGATGATAGAGGAGTACAGTCGAAGCTTTGCGGACGTACTTATAAAGTTATTGATTGGCGACTCCATGGAGTGTTCTGGGCACCAAGTCTAATCATCATAAGGACCGCATTCGTTGGAATACTGCAGGAACGTTCCCAGTTCTGCTGGTAATGTCTGCACCAACGCCGCGGTTATTACACATAAGATTGCCGAGATATGGAATTCGGTCAACATCTTGTAGAATCATCTGTTACCGTATACTTGGAGGAGATACATTTCCACACTTTATTACGTTGTTTTTCTTTTATCGTTGTGCATTTTTAGCCTTTCAGAACTGACCATTCCATCCAGCTAGATAGTCAGTTATGAACATTTTGGGATTTCTGCCAGAAGAACAATGTCATCAAAGAAATCCATAGAAGCCTAGTGTGTTCATTCAAACATACGCCCATACTGGTGTTGTCCATAGTTTTTCTCTTTATGAAATCTATGACTAATATGAAAAGAATTGTTGAGTTAGTTAGTTAATTAGTCACACATTCCATAGATCATTTGAACGATTTTTTTTTATCGAAACGATGTGGAATGAATCAGTTTACGGGATATTTTTACATGATTACTCTTAAAATTAGTGAACATTGAACATATTATTTTTAGTCCCACATAGGCAACGACACTTGCTTTACTGGCTACCAGTCTTTAAGTAGAAATTTATCAGTGGAATAGAAGGAGTTGTTCAGGCGAAATGGTTTTAAATTAGATTTAAAACTTGTTTCGCTACCTGCCGCACATTTTACGTTACTGGGCAAATGATAAAAATTTTTTTTTGCCTCTTATTGAGCCCATTATGATCAACTGACAGCATCAACAATTCATAATAAAGATCATTTTTCTTTCTAGTGTTATAGATAAGGGCACTGGTACTCTTCGCAAATGTGATGGATTATTTATGGCGAATTTCATTAGCGAATATATGCATTGTTATGGCGCAATTAAAATGCCTAGCTCCTTGAAGCGGCACCTACATGACATCAGCGGGTGAACACCACATGTCATTCTTACTGCTCGCTTTTGTGCAATTAGTACTTACTTTCTAAGTGACGAGTTGCCGTAGAAAGTTATTCCGTAAGACATTTATTGAGAGGAAATACGCAAAATACGTCAGAAATTTGATACGCTTGTATCAACTGAACTTAACTGTTTGAGAAGCTCAGTAATATTCTTCTCCCAGTTGATGTTTTCATCAATATGTACACCCAAAAATTTCGAGCATTCTACAATATTTACTGACACCTGCTCATGTGCTATGTCCATTGACAAAATGCATCCCTGTCTGATGCCTGTCAGAATACAGAAGGAAGGGGAGTTCCCATCTTCTGTTCTTGTACAGCAACTCGCATCTAGGTACAGGTTTCTGAGAACGCCAGTGAGATGGTCGGGAATTCCATAAAGGCTTAAAAAATTCCACAATGATTCTAGGTGTACAGTGTCAAACGCTTTTTTAAAATCAACAAACGTTAGGCGGAGTAGACAGTTGACTTATATGCATTGTTCCATAGCATTTCGCAGAACAAATATTTGTTAAGAGCATGATTTCTCCACTTCAGAACTACTAGCTCCGTCTCGTCAAAACGAGAAAGGTATTTGTGCAGTTGCTGAAGCGGAATGAACATTGCCCAGCGAGTCAGTTCCACAACTATGTACAAAGTGCAGCCTCCCTTCACAAAAGATGATGAGCCATGGTCTGTAAGCCACGTTCACGAATATAACGTGCTCTGGCCTGAAAGCCAAGTACAAACGAGCATGGGCCAGAGTCTGCAAGCCCTGTTCACGTCGAGCATATGCGTCTGTTTACATCGACATCTACACCCATACTCCGCAAGCCACCTTGTGGCGTGTGCACTGAGTCGCCTATGAAACTATGCAACGGTGTGTAAGCACTCCGTCTTAAGGCCACGAGTGGCCTACCGGGACCATCCGACCGCCGTGTCATCCTCGGTGGAGGATGCGGATAGGAGGGGCGTGGGGTCAGCACTCCGCTCTCCAGGTCGTAAGACGGTATTCTTGACCGAAGCCGCTACTATTCGGTTGAGTAGCTCCTCAATTGGCATTACGAGGCTGAGTGCACCCCGAACGGCGTGTAAGCCAGATTAATTAAGTGCATGGACCATCTGTACGCCGAGTTCACAAAGTTTGTGCCCCGTGGGCCGTTAACAGGTTCATGATGGCTATTTATCGTCGTCTGTAATCTGTCTTCATGATGAGCTTGTGTCGTAGTTTGTAAGCTGAGTCCACGACAGGCATAGTGCACATGCCTTGAGCAATAGCTCCAGTTTGAGTCTGGATTTACTGCGACTAATCAAGAGTCTACTATACCTTATAATAAAATCAGGGTCATAACCTGTTAGAATTTAACGTTCTTTTGCTGTAACTCAGAAATTGCTTCAAAATTATCGTATACTACCTTTCTTCTGGCAAGGGAAGCACCCTGCCTGTTTTACCACTCATCAAGGTCCATTATCTGTAAAAAAAACTGCATTTGTGTTTAGTCGATATTTGAAGATTAATTAATCTAGCATAAGCCTCTGAGCAAGCAAAGCTGCGTAAGGATCTTGACCAACAGATATACAAGAATCATGACAAAGGCGCTATTATTACGTAAAAATATAAAAATTTACTTCGAGCAATATGTACTGACACATGCAGTACATAATGAGTCACGTATTCAAAAATAAAAGGCGCTGTGGTGTCGTACGTTCTTACATTATTTATCACAGAAGTGATTAAAACTCAACTTAGTGATTAAAATAATGTTGAATAGGCAAAGGAAAGAAATGCACAGAAAACAGTAACTAGACGATGCGACAGGTTTTATATCTACATCTACATGACTACTATGCGATTCTCAATTAAGTGCGTGGCAAAGGATTCATCGAAGTGTCTTCAGACTATTTGTCTACCCTTCCACTCTCGAGCATCGCTTAGGAAAAATGAGCAGTTTCACCTTTGCATACTGCTCTGACTTCTCTAATTTCATTATGACATTCATTTCTTTCTATGCTGATTGGCACCAATAAAATATTTTCACATTCAGAGGAGGAAGCTGGTGATTGAAACTTTGTGAAAAGATTTCGCTGCAACGAAAAACACCTCTGTTTTAATGTTTGCCACCCCACTTCGCGTATCATATCCGTGACCCTCTCTCAGCTATTTGCCAATAATAAAAAATGAGCTGCCCTTCTATGGACTTTTTCTATGTCCTCCGTCAATCCTTTCTGGTAAGGATTCCATACCGCTCAGCAATACTCTAGCAGAGTATGGACAAGCGTAGTGCAGGCAGTCTCTTTACTAGACCTGTTGCATTTCCTACGTATTCTGCCAATAAATCGCTGCCTTAGGTTTACCTTTCTCACAACTTGACCTATGTGATTGTTCCAGTTTAAGTTGTTCGTAATTCTAGGTCATTGGTATTTAGTTAAATTGACAGCCTTTAGATTTGTGTCATTTGTTATGTAACCGAAATTTAATGGATTCCTTTTAGTACACTTTTTATTGTTTAGAATCAATTGTCACTCTTCGCGCCATATAGATACCTTTTCTAAATCAATTTGCAGTTCGTTCTGATTTCCTGATGACTTTGTACTATACTCATCTGCAAACAATTTAAGAGGGTTGCTCAGAGTTTCCCGTCAGTCACTTATGTTGGAAGGCTACTCGGAAAGTTAGGACCGATAGGTAGCAAAATGGAAACCCAGTGAAAATCAAAACTGTTTTATTTGCAAGAGTTACAACAACTTACAGCTACTTATCTCCATAGCCGTCGATCCGACTTAGACGTTTGTCATAGCGTTGTACCAACTTTCCATTAGCCTCGTTATACAGGGTGTTACAAAAAGGTACGGCCAAACTTTCAGGAAACATTCCTCACACACAAAGAAAGAAAATATGTTATGTGGACATGTGTCCGGAAACGCTTACTTTCCATGTTAGAGCTCATTTTATTACTTCTCTTCAAATCACATTAATCATGGAATCGAAACACACAGCAACAGAACGTATCAGCGTGGCTTCAAACACTTTGTTACAGGAAATGTTCAAAATGTCCTCCGTTAGCGAGAATACATGCATCCACCCTCCGTCGCATGGAATCCCTGATGCGCTGATGCAGCCCTGGAGAATGGCGTATTGTATCACAGCCGTCCACAATACGAGCACGAAGAGTCTCTACAATTGGTACCGGGGTTGCGTAGACAAGAGCTTTCAAATGCCCTCATAATGAAAGTCAAGAGGGTTGAGGTCAGGAGAGAGTGGAGGCCATGGAATTGGTACATACTGACGAAACTAAAATGAGCTCTAAGATGTAAATTAAGCGTTTCCAGACAAATGTCCACATAACATCTTTTCTTTATTTGTGTGTGAGGAATGTTTCCTGAAAGTTTGGCCGTACCTTTTTGTAACACCCTATAGAAGGCAGCCGCCAGTGCTTTCCTCCAAATCTCTATGCTGGCCTACAGCTCGTTGTCTCTGCCAAAATGTTGTCTTCATAGCCAGCGGTTCATGTGAGCAGAGACGAAACTCAGAGGGAGACAATCACGGGCTATATTGTGGCTAATCAAACATTTCCAATTGAAAACGATGCAGGAGCATCTTCATTGCCCGTGCAGAATGCGGCTGAGAATTGTCTTGCAGAAGGAAACGCACGACAGTTATGTGATGTTGGCTGCATAGCTTTAGGCGAAATTTCTTACCAGGCTCTCGTACTTGGCGGGAGACACTATTGTTCTAGGTATCTTTATGTGCTCCCTACGAGCTCAGAACTGAAAAGAACGACGTAATGCGCGATCGACAGGCATACTCGAGACACTGCCCAACACACCTGTGCAAAACTTCATCAGATTTTCAATGTGGTTTCCATTTCGCGACCGATCGTTCCTTAATTTCCGAATAACTCTCGTAGATTAGAAATAGCAGAGAGCCTGTCATAATTCCTTGGTGAACGTCAAATATCACTTCTGTTTTACTCTATGACTTTCCGTCGATCACTACGAACTCTGACCTTTCTGACAGGAAATCGCTAACCCCACCACAGAACTGAGACAATACTCCATAGCCAAGCAATTTGAAAAGCAGTTTCTCGTCAGGAACGATGTCAGAAGCCTTCTGGAAATCTAGTTTTAGATCCCCTACTGATAACGCTCATTACTTCGCCTGAATAAAGAGCTAGCTGTGATTTACAAGAACGATATTTTCTGAACAATATATGTTCCAAAATCATATTGCAAATCGATGTCAGTGATATGGGTCTACAATTCATAGGATTACTCCTTTTTCTTTTCTTGGGTACTGGTGTGAACTGTGCAACTTTCCAGTCTTTAGGCACGGATCTTTCGTCGAATGAGCGGTTGTGTGTGATATCTAATTATGGAACTATTTTGTCAGCGTAATCTGAAAGAAAACTAACTGATGTACACTCTGAAACGGAAAACTTGCCTTTACTGATTAAGCTGTTTACCTACACCGGCGGATATCTACCTCTAGATTACACATCTTTGTAGCAGTTCTTGATTATAGTTGTGGACTATTTACTTCATCTTCTTTGATGAAGAAATTCCGGAAAACTGCGATCAGTAACTCCGCTTTAGTGGCACTGTCATTGGTGATATTACCACTGGTACCACACAGCGAACGTATTTATTGTGTATTGCCGTTGGTATACTTTACATCTGACCACAACCTCTTTGGATTTTCTGCCTGATTTCGAATCACTTTCGTTGTGGATGCCATTAAAGGTATCTCGCACTGAAGTCCGTCATAAGTTTCGAGCTTCAGATTTCGAGCCTTCGATTTCTGTCCAGCTACCCTGCTCTGCGTGGTTTCCCTAAAATATTAACGCGACTACATACGAATTCTTCCCCAATTTTTTTTATGTTGAACTGATGTTTTATGTTTAATAATCTAGCCGTCGACAAGGCATTTAAAGCTCATCTCCCTTCTCGGACCTCTTACACTGTTTTTTAGTTTTTCAGATCATTGATCGAAGCTGCTGACCACAGAATGTGTTCCAGCCTGGGGTGAAAACAGAGAGTAAACAATTTCATTTGCTCCCCCCTGTCAGTCATGATACTGCGGGCGAGTAACTCGGCAGTTTATATGTCTGCGGTTTTGCCTGTGCATTTACCGTTTTAATTATCGACTTTGCAGGTAGCCTACGACGCTGTATAATTAACTGAATTTCAGAGTTCGCCCGCTGGGTCGTTCGGTTCGCTAAAAAAAATACCGGAGTGGTACAAAATGTAGTTCTGAACATTGTATAACAATTCAGTAGTGCGTACTACCAAGCTAATTATTTTTCTCATTCCTAACTGGTGTAACTGAAAATTTGCTTCAGTCATTTAAAGCAATATGTAAGATCGTATGTATATATAAAACATTCATATCTCTTTCTAAATACTAATTCAATTTTATCTTTGAAGTATCCTCAATGGCCCCCAATGTACATATTGCTTCATGCTATGCATGGTGTAACGTCCACTTAGAAAAATTATCAAGGACAGTGCTGGAAAACCTCCTACGTTATTTGATACAGACAGCTGAGTAAAACTGAACATACTCAGACATTTCTCTCTTTACTCATTCTGATCATCACTAAACTGACACACAATATTTTTAGCGCAACGCAGTCTGACTTTCAATAATCCCTACAATAGAGTGGCCCTGACTATCAATAACCTATACCTTTCATGAATCACTTACCTCACAAAAATCTTCGTTACTCGAACTACTGCAATACAGCGAGCGCCAATACTGCCAGCTAAATAAAAGATTCTAACTACTGAAGGCACTAACTACTGATAGGCATAGTTAGCAAATGTAAGATTTTGATAGAGAACAAACAATTTACTTACCCTCATAATGATTAAAAGTCATCACATATATCTATCACTTCATGACAACCATCTCTACAAATTTCCTTTTTCTAGCGGACACACGTCCAGACCGTCCGCTTATAGTAACCTCTCAAAACTGTGGCATCTCTCTCTCCACATCCACCACTGCTGGCGGCTCACCTCCCAACTGCCTATCGCTACGCGCTGTTCACATCCAACTGCCCAACACTACACGAGCGAATAATCCAACAATGAGTCCAACCAACCACCGACTGCTTACAGCACAGTCAGTGATTTTCATACAGTGCGCAACGTGGCGTTACCAACATAAAAACCTAAACAGCCTACTTACAATGGACAATAAAATACGCCATAAAATAGTTTAATACATCTTTCTATACTACATCTTATGAAGTTAGTTTCCTATTCACAGGTTAAAAAGAACTTTTTGGGGAATAGTGACTCAAATATAAAACAATTTTGGTTACACTTTTTGGACCTCTGCATTCACATTTCGTCACATGTACTTCAGGTTTTCACTTGTGTATTTTTAGAAGAAGATGATGCCAGACTCTTGGAGAATGATGGAGGTAATAAGACTTCGTAAAAAAGGAACTACAAGTACTTGTGAGAATGACAGATGAATAAATCTGTTGATCACTGACTATAAATTATATGCACGAATAATTAATAATAGTCTGAAAAGAATAGCTGACGTCCTTTTACTGAAGCTTTCTCGTCTCCAAGTACCTATTGCAACCCAAATCCTTTTGAATCTGCTTAGTGTATTCATCTCTTGATCTCCCTCTACGACTTTTACCCTCCACGCTGCCCTCCAGTATTAAATTGGTGATCCATTGACGCCTCATAACCTGTCCTACCAACCGATCCCTTCTTCTAGTCAAGTTGTGCCACAAATTCATTTTCTCCCAATTCTATTCAGTACATCATCATTAGTTATGTGATCTACCCATCTAATCATCAGCATTCTTCTATAGAACCACATTTCGAAAGCTTCTATTCTCTTCTTGTCTACACTATTTATCGTCCACGTTTCACTTCAATACAGGGCTACACTCCATACAAATAATTTCATAAATGATTACGTGACACTTAAATCTATACCCGATGTTAACAAATATCTCTTCTTCAGAAACGCATTCCTTCCCATTGCCAGTCTACATTTTACATCCACTCTGCTTCGACCATCATCAGTTATTTTGCTCACCAAATAGCAAAACTCCTTTACTACTTTAAGTGTCTCATTCCTAATCTGATTCCCATTGCATCACCTGATTTAATTCGATTACGTTCCATTATCCTCGTTTTTGTTTTTGTTCATGTTCATCTTATATACTCATTTCAAGACACTGTCCATTCCGTTGAACTGCTCTTCCAGGTCCCTTGCTCTCTTTGACAGAATTACAATGTCATCCGTACCCCTCAAAGTTTTTATTTCTTCTTCATATATGTTAATTCCTACTCCAAATTTTTCTTTTGTTTCCTTTACAGCTTGCTCAATATACAGATTGAATAACATCTGGAATAGGCTACAACCCTGTCTCACTCTCTTCGCAACCATTCCTTCCCTTTCATACCCCTCGACTCTTATCACTGCCATCTGTTTTCTGTGCAAATTGTAAATAGCCTTTCGCTCCCTGTATTTTACTCCTGCCACCTTCAGAATTAGAAAGAGACTGTTCCAATCAACATTGTCAAAAGCTTTGTCTAAGCCCACAAATGATAGAAACGTAGGTTTGCCTTTCCTTGATCTATCTTCTAAGATAAGTAGTAGGGTCAGTATTGCCTCATGTGTCCCAACACTTCTACAGAATCCAAACGTATCTTCCCCAAGGTCGGCTTCTATCAGTTTTTCCATTCGTCTATACAGAATTCGTGTTAGTATTTTGCAGCTGTGACTTATTAAACTGATAGTTCGGTAATTTTCACACCTGTCAGCACCTGCTTTCATTGGGACTGGAATTATTATATTTTTCTTGAAGTCTGAGGGTATTTCGTCTGTCTCATACATCTTGCTCACTGGAGTTTTGTTAGGCCTGGCTGTCCCAAGGCTGTCAGTAGTTCTAATGGAATGTTCTCTACTCCCGAGTCCTTGTTTCGACTCAGGTCTTTCAGTGCTCTGTCAAACTCTTCATGCAGTATCGTATCTCTCATTTCATCTTCATCTACATCCTCTTCCATTTCCGTAATATTGCCCTGACGAACATTGCCCTTGTATTGACCCTGTGTATACTCCTCCCACCTTTCTGCTTTCCCTTCTTTGCTTAGAAATGGGTTTCCATCTGAGCTCTTGATATTCATACAAGTGGCTTTCTTTTCTCCAAAGATCTCTTTATTTTTCCTGTAGGCAGTATCTATCTTACCTCTAGTGACATGCGCCTCTACATCCTTACATTTGTCCTCTAGCCATGCCTGCTTAGCCATTTTGCGCTACCTGTCGATCTCATATTTGAGACGTTTGTATTCCTTTTCGCCTGCTTCATTTACTGCATTTTTGTATTTTCTCCTTTCATCAATTAAATTCAATATTTCGTTTGTTATCCAATGATTTCTACTAGCCCTCGTCTTTTTACCTACTTGATCCTCTGCTGCCTTCACTACTTCATCCCTCAGAGCTAACCATTCTTCTTCTACTGTATTTCTTTCCCCCATTCCTGTCAATTTTTCCCTTATGCTCTCCCTGAAGCTCTGTACAACCTCTGGTTTAGTCAGTTTATCCAGATCCCATCTCCTTAAATTCCCACGTTTTTGCAGTTTCTTCAGTTTTAATCTACAGTTCATAACCAATAGACTTTGGTCAGAGTCCACATCTGCCCCTGGAAATGTCTTACAATTTAAAACCTGGTTCCTAAATCTCTGTCTTACCATTATATAATCTATCTGATACCTTCCAGTATCTCCAGGATTCTTCCATGTATACAACCTTCTTTTATGATTCTTGAACCAAGTGTTAGCTATGATAAAGTTATGCTCTGTGCAAAATTATACCAGACGGCTTCCTCTTTCATTTCTCTCCCCCAATCCATATTCACCCACTATGTTTCCTTCTCTCCCTTTTCCTACTCTCGAATTCCAGTCACCCATAACTATTAAATTTTCGTCTCCCTTCATTACTTGAATAATTTCTTTTATCTCATCATACATTTCATCAATTTCTTCGTCATCTGCAGAGCTAGTTGGCATATAAACTTATACTACTGTAGTAGGCATGGGCTTCGTGTCTATCTTGCCACAATAATGCGTTCACTATGCTGTTGGTAGTAGCTTACTCGCACTCCTATTTTTTTTATTCATTATTAAACCTACTCCTGCATTACCCCTATTTGATTTTGTATTTATAACCCTGTATTCACCTGACCAAAAGTGCCACCGAACTTCACTAATTCCCACTATATCTAACTTCAACCTACCCATTTCCCTTTTTAAATTTTCTAACCTACCTGCTCGATTAAGGGACCTGACATTCCACGCTCCGATCCGTAGAACGCCAATTTCTTTTTCCTGATAACGACATCCTCTTGAGTGGTCCCCGCCCGGAGATCCGAATGGGGGACTATTTTACCTCCGGAATATTTTACCCAAGAGGACGCCATCATCAATTAACCATACAGTAAAGCTGCATGCCCTCGGGAAAAATTACGGCTGTAGTTTCCCCTTGCTTTCAGCCGTTTGCAGTACCAGCACAGCAGGGCCGTTTTGGTTAGTGTTACAAGGCCAGATCAGTCAATCATCCAGACTGTTGCCCCTGCAACTACTGAAAAGGCTGCTGCCCCTCTTCAGGAACCACACGTTTGTCTGGCCTCTCAACAGATACCCCTCCGTTGTGGTTGCACTTACGGTACGGTCATCTGTATCGCTGAGGCACGCAAGCCTCCCCACCAACGGTAAGGTCTATAGTTGATTGGAGGGGGGGTGGGGGAGTGTTCAGATGGGAATCATAAAAATAGTGACAAAAATTGTGATAAAAATCAGGGAAAGGATTGTCTCATAGGGAGATCTTCCTTGTATGACTCACGATTGTTGCGGCTAGAGTCAGCAAAGGGCTCAAGTGCATACACGACATTTGAACACTCGATTACAGGCTGATGTGCTACGGACACGGCGGTACGTCGCGAGTTAATTGACTCTGAACATGGAGTGAAAATCGCTGTGAGACGCATGGGTTAGAAGGATATCTGAGATTCCACAATAATTCCCATTTCTGAGGTTAAAAGTGACTGGGTGGACTTTTATTATTGCAGTAACATCTCTCCGCCTGTAAAACTTCTATTTTGGAAGCTATTTTCACCGTTCACGCGCTGCTGTTTACAAGGCCATTGATTATACTGAAATCTGTTCTGGGGCCAAGGAGAAAAATAAAGTGAAGCTGAAAGGAATTTAGTAGGTGGTATTTTGAATTTTTCCCTTATTGGTGGTCTTGAAAGTTTTAATAAGCGTTACGTCAATACTTAACGTACTATTAATGTTAGTGAAGTTTTTAATAAGGATATTGGTACGTCTTAGTTTTATTGTGCGATGCCTTTTGTATTGAGGACTCGTAAGGTGATTCAAGATGAAGCTATTTATGTGTGGTGTAAAGTATCTGGTGTTTGTGAAGCTGTAAAACTTGTCGGTGATTTGACTGCGTATTTTCCTTACTAATACTACAAGTGCGAAAGTAACTCCGTCTGTTAGGCTCTCAAGACTAAACAGCCGAACCGATTTTGATGAAATTTGTTATGGAGATGGCTTGAACGCTGAGGAAGGACGTAGGTTACTTTGGAAAGTGTGTAGTACAACATATTTACTGCTCTGAAGAATATAATGCGAAATATGAAACAATAATTACTCTTTGAATAATCTATTTACTCTTTGACTTTTGAACTTTATCATACATGTGAAAAATTCTTTTATTGCTTGATATATTTTACATAATACGATTCCGGAGAAATGTAGGAACACGCGAGGCAGCACTGATTCTGTAACCTCCCTCTTACTAATCGGCCTATCCTGCTTGCGATATAAAATATGACCGTGGATCGCGTGTATGCCTAGTGGATTTTTTCTAATTGTATATGGCTATCTCTCCCGAAGAAGTGATACCGATAAGTAGGAGGAAAGTGTACAACCGACCCTTCTGATGGAAAGCCTACTAAAATAAAAGTAATTAAAACGAACAGGGCTATAATTTGGAAAATGAAAGTTATTTTGCGCATTAACTCACGAAGAACACTGGACAGAAAGGGGTACCACTGATCATGTATCCAAAAGTTACACTAATGAACGAAACGGAAGTAATTAACGGTCGTCAGCCCACTAGGGCAATTTACATCCAAAATCCTGTACAAGATGATGGGAAAGAAAAACATGTATTATTAAACACTGACGTGGCAACTAAAGTTTGAACTTTTTTTTACACTAATTTTAAGTGAGTATGTAATAATGAAGAAAACTGAGAAGTCACTCTTACGTTATGTTTGTCATTAAATTTTGAAAAAGACAATCGAGTAATGATTTGAAAATATGCAATTAAACTGTATGTTAGCACTGAACTTCGTTACATGAACAATGACTTTCAGTGACCTCAGCATAACGTCATGAAAGAAATTTAGAAAAAAAGCAAGAACTTTTTACTTTGCCATTACTAATTTTGCAAATTAGATTTCATACTATTGTCTGAACAACTGAGCCCTTTTTAGTGATTTGAACAGAATTGAATACTAGAATACGTACCAAACCAAACAGCCGTGTGCTCCAAGCTATATATAAAATTAATAAAACTTCCGCACTCTTTATTTGTGCATTTCTTTAGATTTGAATTTTTTCCAGTGATTGATTCTCAAACTTGAAAAATAAAATTGCTTTACTTTAGTCATATAATGAAGCCTCTGTTGTACAACAGTTAGTTGAAAGTAGACTGAGGCTAAAATTCTTAAAAGAGCAATTATTCATTAATAAACTGGCTGTAACTATTCAATTTGTTTCTTGTGACACTCAGCATATTAGGAAAAAAAGGAACAAGGATCCTGCTTGGTAACAACGTCTGGGGGCAATGAGGACACAATCGCCCTGAGTTTAACTGATTATTATTTAAATAAATCTTACCAATCAAATCACATTCAGTTGTGCTGCTGGGTTAGCCGTTAATACTTTCTACCAACAACAGCAACTATGCGCAACAACTCCCTACCCAAAGATTTTACAACGCACAAGGACTGCTATTATCGTTGTTAGTCGATGCAAATAATTCCTTTGGCTTTTTCCCAGAGCTTATGAGTTTTACAGTAAAACACAGATACATACAATGAAACGTCAACAGACTTCAAACTAAATGCACACATAAAGTGAAGCAATGTCCTTACTTATTAAAAGAAAGCATTTAAATTACACATATTTACATAAAATTAAAAAAAAAATTATACATCGGTAGCAGGTGCCATGCTTCCTGTATTTTCGTTGTTACAGCCCTACAACTTATCTTAGAAGATACTGTAGATTAAGAAAAGGCAAACCTACATTTATAGCTTTTGTAGACTTAGATTTACAATCGGTTCCAACTTGGCTCATAATTCCTCTACGTCCCTTACATTGGAACTAAATGGTGCCCATTCATTCTCTAAGTGGGCTGATGGATTTATTATGGATTTATTAACTGTAGTACCCACTGTGAATATGATGACTTCGTTATCGCTCATCTTTGTCTGTGTATTGTCTGTCGACTTGTAGCAACGAGCTCTAAAACAATTCCATTGCGCACGGAATATCGCATTAATTGCTCAAGACACTTTTTGGTGAAAGCGTTCAGAATGACTTTGCCCAATTTATACCCGATAGGTTCGTCTCCCTGATATTGCGTGACCAGGGTACCTTCGTTTCTTCAATAAGAGGGAAAGTGTTCACACTAAAGTTCTTAACCTCCAAATTGAAAATCCGTTCTAGAATAGTTTACGTGTAGAATAAGATGTCACGATAGATATTAGAACTGGGAAATCGAATTCACACGAAAGAACACGACTTTGGCGTGTAACAACTCTGGTGCAGTAGAATGATCTGACGGCTACATTAAGGCAAAATTATGAGCGAAATTTAATCTAAACACACTTCTAAGTTTTCTGGGACGATTGATACAGTTCATTAAATGTTTATGACCTGTGATTATCTAGGAAAGGCTCTCTGATGAATGTGCACCTACCGACTATTGTTCGTCAGGTACAATGTCAATCGTAACAGCTGAATCGATAATTTCATCCACGAACGATGGTCCGTGAAAGGCTGCATGCTACCTGACTCGGTGCCAAAACCTGTCTTCATTAAAATTTCATATTTTAATACGTGCTCTGTCCATGTATGTCTTCGAGTCGGTAAAACGTTTCTAGTTGTTTTTACTGACCATATTTCACTGTCATCCTAAATAGTTTATTAGATACTCTTTGTGTGATTTTACTCACGAGGGAAGGTATTAGAACAGTAACAATTTATAACAACGTATATTAATAAATCTGAGGCACTTTGGGCTAAAACCTAATTCAGGAACTTCAGTAATTAATAACTGTGCAAATTTACGTAACAGCTTTATTTGTAAGGCGATGGAGCCCAAGAGATTATAAATAACTAGCGAAGATACATTAGGTAACTGGCGTCCTACGGTTCGAAGCGTGGAATGTTAGATCCCTTAATTGGGCTGGTAAGTTAGTAAATTTAAAAAAGGACATCACACACACTGATACCCGAGGCAGGATTCGAACCTGCTACCGTAGCAGCAGCACGGTTCCGAACTGAAGCGCCTATAGCCGCTCGGCCACAGCGACCGGCATCACTAGGAGTAAGATAGATATTGCCTACAGGAAAATTAAAGAGACCTTTGGAGAAAAGAGAACCACCTGTATGAATATCAAGAGCTCAGATGGAAAACCAGTCCTAAGCAAATAAAGGAAAGCAGAAAGATGGAAGGAGAATATAGAGAGTCTACACAAGGGAGATGCACTTGAGGGCGATATTATGGAAATGTAAGAGGACGTACAGTAAGAAGAGAAGAGAGATATGATATGATAAGAAGATTTTGACAGAGCACTGAAAGACCTATGTCGAAAGAAGGCCCCAGGAGTAAATACCATTCCATCAGAATTACTGATACCTTGGGAGAGCCAGCCATGAAAGAACTCTACAACTCTACCATCTGGTGAGCAAGAAGTGTGAGACAGGCGAAATACCCTCAGACTTCAAGCAGAATATAATAACGCCAATTCTAAAGAAAGCAGGTGTTGATAGATATGAATATTATCGAACTACCAGTTTAATAAGTCATGGTTGCAAAATGCTAACGCGAATTCTTTAGAAACGAATGGTAAAACTGGTAGAAGCTGACCTCGGGGAATAATAATGAGCGTATGGCATTGGTGGCCGGGAGACCCCTCGAGGGGCGGTTCGGCCACCACTCCACAAGTTCTTTAACGCCACTAAGGCGACTTGCGAGTGAATGAGGATGAAATGATGATGAAAGACACACAACACCCAGTCATCTCGAGGCAGAGAAAATCCTTGACCCCGCCGGGAATCGAACCCGGGACCCCGTGCGCGGGAGCGAGAATGCTACCGCAAGACCACGAGCCGCGGACTGCCTCGGGGGAAGATCAGTTGGGATTCCGGAGAAATGTAGGAACACACAAGGCAATACTGACCTTACGACTTCTCATAGAAGATAGGTTAAGGAAAGGCAAACCTACGTTTCTAGCATTTGTAGACGCAGAGAAAGCTTTTGCCAATGTTGACTGGAATACTCTCTTTCAAATTCTGAAGGTGGCAGGGGTCAAACACAGGGAGAGAAAGGCTACTTACAATTTGTACAGAAACCAGATGGCAGTTACAAGAGTCGAGGGGCACGAAGGGAAGCAGCGGTTGAGACGGGAGTGGGACAGGGTTGTAACCTATTCCAAATGTTATTCAATCTGCACCCTGAACGAACAGTAAAAGAAATCAAAGAAAAGTTTGGAGTAGGAATTATAGTCCACTAGAAGAAATAAAAAAATTGAAGTTTGTCGATGATATTGTAATTCTCTCAGAGACAGCAAAGGTCTTGGAAGAGCAGCTGAATGGGATTGATCGTGTCTTGAGGATATAAGATGAACATCACCGAAAACAAAACAAGTATAATGGAACGTATTCGAATTAAATCAGGTAATGCTGAGAGAGTTTGATTAAGAAATAACTTAAAGTAGTAGATACGTTTTGTTATTTGGGAAGCAAAATAATGAGGACCTGAACAGAGAGGATATAAAGTGTAAACTGGCAATGGAAGAAAAGCTTTTCTAAAGAAGAGAAGTTTCTTAACATCGAGTATAGATTTAAGTGTCAGGAAGTCTTTTTTGAGGGTATTTGTATGGAGTGTAGCTATGTATGGAAGTGAAAAATGGTTCAAATGGCTCTGAGCACTATGGGACTTAACGTCTGTGGTCATCAGTCCCCTGGAACTGAGAACTACTTAAACCTAACTAACCTAAGGACATCACACAACACCCAGTCATCACGAGGCAGAGAAAATCCATGGAAGTGAAACATGGACGATAAACAGTCTGGACAAGAACTGAAGCTTTTGAAATGTGGTGTTGCAGAAGAATACTGAAGATTGGATGGGTATATCATGTAACTAATGACAGATACTGAATAGAACTGGGGAGGAAAGAAATTTGTGGCACAACCTCACTAGATGAACGGATCTGTTGACAGGACTCATTCTGAGGCCTCAAGAGAGCACCAATTTAGTACTGGAGGGAACTGTGTAGGATACAAATCATAGAGGTAGACCAAGAGATGAATACAGTAGCAGATTCAAAAGGATGTAGGTTGCAGTAGTTATTCGGAGATGAAGAGGTTTGCACAGGGTAGAGTAGCACGGAAAGCTGCGTTAAATCAGTTTTCGGACTGATGACGGCAACAACAAACAACATACGAACATGATAGCTTTCGTGAGCAGGAATACATCTACAAGGTAACTTTGTGCATCAAAATTCACCAACGAGGATATGATCATTTATTTTTGATCACCCAAGCGCGAAAACACAGAAGCTACGCCAGGCTGTACCTGCCTCGAATAATGTTCACTATATTTTGCGATAGGCGTAAGATATCTGCACCACGTTTCTAAGTACAGAATTGGTAACATCCTACGAGGAACGAAACATCATCTGCTACATATAGAGATGTTGGACACAGATCTGGCCACACGGCGAGTAATGCGTGTTGCAACAAAAATCGAGGTACCAGCCAAGCCTGCAAGTTGCGCTGTTGTATTCGACAACGAAGGGCTTCTGTGCAATGTCCTCAATGCGTCGCAAGTGTCAGCCGTGGTCAGAACAGGTTTCTTTGTAGTTGTTGGTGCATTAAGATGGAGGTAACTGTGTTCAAACGTTGGAAAATTGTTGATGCTCGTATAAAGGGTGATTTCGTAAGCAAGGTAGCCGAACTGTTTGGTGTTTTAAGAAGCACCGTATCGAATATTTATACCTCATACAAAGAAAGAGAAAAAACATCATCCAATAAGTCACAACGCACACGAACGTGTGTGTTCAGTGGTCATGACAGACGGTCGTTGAAGATGAGTGTGACTAAATGTAAGAAGACGACAGCTGCAAAAATCACTGCACAACTGAGTGTCGCACTCGCAAACCCTGTCAGGATCAAAACAACACGAAAGAAGCTCCAGAAGGACAGATTGACAGGACGAGTTGGAATTCCAAAACCACACAACGGTAATGCAAATGACCGTTACGTGAAAACATGGTACAGAAGCCATAAAACCTGGACTAAGGAGCATTGGAAGAATGTTATTTGGTCGGATGAATTTTCAGCTTTTGGCCAAGTTTACGTCCCATGACCGAAATATGGTGGGAGTTGGTGACGATTTGAGCAGCCATATCGCGGTGATCCATGGACCCCATGGTTACTCTTCATGGTCGAATTTCTGCCAAAAATTATGTGTCCGTCTTGGCTGATTAGGTCGATCACATGGTACAATATTTGTTCCCAAATCGTGTCGCTGTTTCCACCAAAATCACCACATCTAAGTATTATTGAGCCTTAGTGGTCTGCTTTGAAGAGAAGTATATTTTTAGGGCACCAGCCTCCATCATTTATATCTGAAATTGCCACTATTTTGCAGGAATAATGGTATAAGATTCCCTTGAAATCCATATTGGACCTGTATTTGTCAATTCCAAGACCACTGGAAGCTGTTTTGAATTAGCTTTTGAGAAAGTGGAATGGTCGAAGCTATGGACTACCCTCATCGAGATGGGTACGCCGAGACATCTATAGTTCAATTCTTTTATCATGGCGGCTCGCGCATGCCCGCCCAGACGCGGGAGATTGCTGCGTTGCCAGTTGCACACTACGCACGCGTCAAGAGAAACAGCGCCATAGTATAGCATAGTTCGCAAGCTTACGTTCAGGGGGGAGCGCGCAGTTCATGAAGTAAAGCCACCACGGCCGCTTTAAAATAATAAAGCCAAACGCGCCCGGTGTAAATAAAACTTTTTTACAGTCGCGAAAGACGGAATATTTCTCAATATTACATACGACACCTATGTGGTACTTAAATTAAATGAGATATTCTTATGCAGTAAATTTTATACGAAATTTAGGTATCTTGTCCACATTTCGTTCTCAACATTGTGGCAACTAAAATCGACCATACGGAAAGTATACGCTATGGACTTTTACCTCTGCAAACTCTTCAAAATTTCGCGCAATGGTTTACTACATTTAATGCTGCACAATAACTGGGTCGAACATCGAAACAAAATTAAGTCATTTATGGGGGGAAGGTATCAGTCAAGAAGATGTGTAAAAATCTAATTTTTGGGGCAAATAGTTTTTGTGAAATCGAATGATAAGTGTATCAAAGCAGTGGGAACACCATGTGTCTGCACAGGCGAGCAGTGCAGTGATGACAAAATCGCGCACAGTGCGGAATGCGGGGAGCACGCGTCTGCAGCAGCGAAAGGGTTAATGAAGAGACAAAGCACTAGAAATTTCAAAAAACTGCATTCAAACGAATAAAATTCTTGAAGTAAGACACTTCGATGTTGTTTTTAAATAAAGGAAAAAATTATGCACCGCCCAAGGTTTGAAGTCATAACTTTACACTTCGTAGCACGACATCTCAGCCATTACGCTAATGCAACTCGTCGGTCTGCAAATTACTGACAAACACTGTTGGTACGATTATGAATTACTCATGCTTTGTCGAAGTACAACAGGAAATAAACAATTACCGCTGTTCTTTATTGCGAAAAAGCGGTCGTGAGATTGATAAAAACACCTTTCCTTGCTATCGCCTGAATTAGGAGTCTTATTGCTTGTTTGGTTTAATTAATTAATAGAATATGAAGCAATTGGTATAAAGAATGCTTTTTCCAAACTTTCTATAAAAGAAAGTCCGCTATCAAGACATTGCTTTTGTTCTACTACTTTATTTATCACTGAACGTTTCTAAAACTGGAGACACTCGTCCGTGCTCTGCACTGCAGTCGAGATCTGGCAACGTCGTTCTCTGTGCATTGGCTGACTGTGTTTTGTGACGTCAGATGCGCAGATCGAACCTAAACTCGGCCGCCAACATAAATGACGCGCACTTTAGTATACCACATTTAGGAACTGTACTTTTCGAACGCAGTAACAATTAGAACGAATAACAGCTTCTCAGCCATCTTTTCTTCTAATGCTGTCGTGAGACAAGGTTAATGCCCTCTCCATTATCGTTCAATGCAAATAGTGAGCACAACGTGAGGGTGGTCCTTAAAGACTGGTCCAGCAGCATCATTGTAGGTGGTAGAAAAATTAATACTCTCAGATATGCAGATGACACTGGTAATTACAAAAGACGAACATCAACAGGAAACCATCGTGTGAGGGCTGGCCGAATAAAGCAGAAAATATGGTCTTGAAATCAGCAGTGCAAAGACCAAAGTGATGATCACAGATCGCCCTGAGGCAGCGGACCTGATTTCGCAATCACTGACGTCTAACAGGTCGTCAGTTGGATTTGTTGTCACCGATACTGGAGATTGCGAGTCATAGATACGTAAATGCGCGCGGAACTCCACAGCAAAACTTGCTCACATATCGAAAGACACCTCCATCACTGCAAATTCAAAGCTCATTCTCGTTCAAACTCCAACCTTCCATGCAGTAATGTACAAGAAAGACGTCGGATCGTCACAGGATTGATGCTCGGCAAATGTGGCATAATAGAAGATTACTTCGAATGCCATGGATAGCATAGCGAACTGATGAATAGATCCTGAGGTAGCTCGGTATCGGTACAATACTGTCGACTCTTGTCAACCAAAATCAATTGAAATATTTTGATCAGGTTGCCAGAAGGCAAGAGGTAACGGAAAGAAAAACTGTAGAGGGAAAAGTCAATGCCCGAAGAGGACGCGGACCATTGCCGTGGATAGACCAAATTAACAGCCTGACCAGGATGAGATTGCAACAAGGCAAGTGACCATGCCCAAAAAAGATCTTCCCGGAGGCAGGTCTAAAAAATGGCTCTGAGCACTATGCGACTTAACTTCTGAGGTCATCAGTCGCCTAGAACTAATCTAAGGACAGCACACAGATCCATGCCCGAGGCAGGATTCGAACCTGCGACCGTAGCGGTCGCTCGGTTCCAGACTATAGCGCCTAGAGCCGCACGGCCACTCCGGCCGGGGAGGCAGGTCATCAAGGGGCTTACCAAGTGATGCCACTATACCCTTACTTAGGGTTAGACCAAAGAGAAGACTTAGGCATAGCAATGTGTTGCCTTTGTGGTGTTTTCATATTTTGTATACTCCTTGTATGTACGAAGAGTTACAGAAATACGCTGTGAAAGGTAGGGATATGAGCAGGAACGTCTCAGTTTTGCAATTCACGCAGGGGCAGCTTACACTGATGAGTCAAAACATTATGACCACCTGCTTCATAGTTTGTTTGTCTGTCTTTCTAACGAAATAAATCATTGATTCTGAGAATTACGCATCAGACAGTTTCTTGCTAGTTTTGTGGAGGTATGTGGCATTAGAAATCTAGGTACAGGAATGTAATTCGAGTAAATAACGGGCCGCTGATTTGCCTACGCGGTGATGGTGCCCTATAGCGACCAGATTGGTTCCATAGGATTTACATCAGGCGAATTTTCTTGCCGAGACATCAACGGCAGTTCACTATAATGCTCATCATAGCACTGTAGCACGGTTCTATCTCCGAGACGCGGACAATTATACACATGAAAGATGATATCGCCGTCGAGGAAGACATCAATTATAAAGGGATGCATGTGGTTCGCAGCTGTCAGTGTGTCTTCGATTACTACAAGTCCCACGCAAGCGCAGGACAATGTCTCCCAGAGCATGATACTGCCTCTACCAGCCTGCGTCCTGGCTTGCTGCACTTTCGAGCCGCACTTCACCTCGCTAACGGCGCTTGTAGAGGTGGCCATCGACGTAGTTTAGCGAAAATGTGGATCACCCGTCGAGTCGACTCGTTTCCATTGATCGACGTTCGAATCTCGATGGACCCCTGTCCACTGCAGTCGTAACTGGTGATGTCAGTTGGTCAACATGAAAACACGTAGAGGTGGTCTGCTGCGGAGCTTCATGCTCAACTATATACGATGAACCGTGTGCTCCAAAACACTTGTGCGTGCACTAGCATTGTGATCTTTCGCCAGAGGTGCCACAGATGATCACTATCTATCCTACTTTACAGAGCAGACAAGCCACCGCACCCCATGTTCTGTGGTAGTTTCGCTATCCTTCTACCCCTTTCCGTAGATGCTCACTACATTAGCATGTGACCATTTGACCATCTCCGCAATTTTAGAGATACTCGTTCAAGGCTCTGTGCAATAATAATCTCACCTTTGTCAAAGACACTTATCTCAATGGATTTCCCCATTTGCTGTCTATGCCTTCGCTAGGTTGATACCAGTCCGTGTCCGCTCCGCTTACATACTTTTGTTACCGCTTCACGTGTCCGCAACGCCACCAAGTGGCATCCAAGGTTGCGGTGGTCAGTGAGTGGTCATAACGTTTTGGTTGATTAGTGTACACATGTCCGTATCCGCTAGCTGCGTGCTTAGCGCGACAGAATGTCAATCCTAAGGGCCCGGGTTCGATTCCCGACTGGGTCGGAGATGTTCTCCGCTCAGGGACTGTGTGTTGTGTTGTCCTAATCATCATCATTTCATCCCAATTGATGTGCAAGTCGCCGAAGTGGCGTCATATCGAAAGACTTGCTCCCGGCGTACGGTCTACCCGACGGGAAGCCCTAGTCACACGACATTTACATTTAGTACACACACGTGTAGCGGGTGATACCTAAGGGACTTTCCCCGAGAACACTGCACGGTGACGTTGTTACCTGAGGCACCGGCCAGCGCGAGTCTAAACAGGCCATTGGCTTGGTACCTTTCCCGTAAACACACTCTTGTCAGCTTCATTAACGACGGCCGGCCGCGGTGGTCTCGCGGTTAAGGCGCTCAGTCCGGAACCGTGCGACTGCTACGGTCGCAGGTTCGAATCCTGCCTCGGGCATGGATGTGTGTGATGTCCTTACGTTAGTTAGGTTTAAGTAGTTCTAAGTTCTAGGGGACTGATGACCACAGAAGTTAAGTCCCATAGTGCTCAGAGCCATTTGAACCATTAACGACGCACGCACCTTGAGAAGACAGATAGAACAATAGTATCACAATGCAAAATAAATTTGTTGAAAAGGAGCAGGGTACTGACTTCTGCGTTAGCGGTTGGCGCAAGAGCAGATGTAGGCTGCTGCAAATAGAATTTTATTAGGATGTCGGGAAATAAATTAAGAGCGATGACGTCAGGAGTGCATGACAGCTTGATGTACACCATCGCTGTGTTACACGTGGCAGATGCACACCAGTTCTCGACAGGGGCAGAAATAACTCTCAACAGGATGAGAACCTCAAAGTTGCAAATTTTTTTGGCGCTTGCGTGCTGTTGGTACCTCTTTCCACACAGGTATTTTATAGTCTTGAGTAAGTTACAGATGTGGATGTGTTGTATAGACGATGGATTCCTCATGGTGGTGCGGTGTTAAAACCTCTGGTTCATCCATGGTTTGGGGTTAGTGTCTTTGACTAGTAATCAAGACATCATGGGTCCCGAGTTTGAACCTCACCGCTGCTTAAATTTTTAATAAAAACATCGGCAGCGACGGCCGAAGACTTCCTGCTTAAGAAATCACGCTCGTTCTGCCAACAGCCTTGTGAAAGAGGGCGGAAGAGCGGACAGAGGTTCAGGGCACTCCCTTGCCCTTGGGGTGGGAAACTGCCCTTAAAATGCGGAAGCATCAGCAATGATCATCCGCATGCGGATGTAGAAGACAATGGAAACACTGCATTAAAGACAAATAATGTGTATCCACTGAACGTGAGAGTCATTATGATCGCCTCGTTTGCAAAAGATTCCGGATTAGTCACCCATTCATATCTTCGGGAGGGGACTGCCAATGGGGAGACGGTCATGAGAAAAAGATTGACTAACCAACGAAAGGGTAACTTCCTGCATGTCTGGGCGTGGAATGTCACAAGTTTGAACGAGGTCGGGAAGCTGACAATGTGAAAAGGGAATGCTAGTACTTAATCTAGATATAGAGCTTGTAAGTGAAGTGAAATGGAAAGAAGACAAGGATTTCTGGTCAAATGAGTATAGGGTAATAGTAACAGAGCAGAAAATTACACTACTGGCCATTAAAATTGCTACACCACGAAGATGACGTGCTACAGACGCGAAATTTAACAGACAGGAAGAAGATGCTGTGATATGCAAATGATTAGCTTTTCAGAGCATTCACACAAGGTTGGCGCCGGTGGCGACACCTACAACGTGCTGACATGAGGTACGTTTCCAACCGATACACAAACAGTAGTTGACCGGCATTGCCTGGTGAAACGTTGTTGTGATGCCTCGTATAAGGAGGAGAAATGCGTACCATCACTTTTCCTACTTTGATAAAGGTCGGATTGTAGCCAATCGCGATTGCTGTTTATCGTATCGCGACATTGCTGTTCGCGTTGGTCGAGATCCAATGACTGTTAGCAGAATATGGAATCGGTGGGTTCAGGAGGGTAATACGGAAAGCCGCGCTGGATCCCAACGGCCTCGTAGCACTAGCAGTCGAGATGACAGGTATCTTATCCACGTGGCTGTAACCGATCGTGCAGCCACGTCTCGATCCCTGAGTCAACACATGGGGACGTTTGCAAGACAACAACCATCTGCACGAACAGTTCGACAATGTTTGCAGCAGCATGGACTATCAGCTCGGAGACCATGGCTGCGGTTACCTTTGACGCTGCTTCAGAGACAGGAGCGAATGCGGTGATGTACTCAACAACGAACCTGGGTGTACGAATGGCAAAACGTCATTTTTTCGGATGAATCCAGGTTCTGTTTACAGCATCATCATGGTCACATCCGGGTTTGGCGACATCGCAGTGAACGCACAATGGAAGCGTGTATTCGACATCGCCATACTGGGGTATCACCCGGCGTGATGGTATGGGATGTCAATATTTCAGCAGGATAATGCACGAGCAAATGTTGTAGGTCCTGTACGGGCCTTTCTGGATACAGAAAATGTTCGACTGCTACCCTGGCCAGCACATTCTCCAGATCTCTCACCAATTGAAAAGGTCTGGTCAATGGTGGCCGAGCAACTGGTTCGTCACAATACGCCAGTCAGTACTCTTGATGAACTGTGGTATCGTGTTGAAGCTGCATGGGTAGCTGTACCTGTACACGCCATCCAAGCTCTGTTTGACTCAATGCCCAGGCGTATCAAGGCCGTTATTACGGCCAGAGGTGGTTGTTCTGGGTACTGATTTCTCAGGATCTATGCACCCAAATTGCGTGAAAATGTAATCACATGTTAGTTCTAGTATAATATATTTGTCCAATGAATACTCGTTTATCATCTGCATTGCTTCTTGTTGTAGCAATTTTAATGCCCAGTAGTGAAGTTGGTTGTCCAAAACTTGTATTTCAGTTCATGCTGTACAACACGCATAGCTCATTATGGGGTTACACGAATACTGATTAAATGTAATTGCTAAAGACTCTGACTTGAGGGAGCTTGTGAATAGTACATCAGATGCCATTTCCGTTCACTTGTACAAAGAATAATTTTGCAGGCGTCGTCGAATTCTGCAAAACAGGATTACAGCACGCGACATACAATGTATAACGGGATTCGTTATGAATAGGAAGGTAGGATGGAAAGTGAATTACTATGAACAGTTTAGCGATAGAGTTGTTCTTATCAGAATCGACAACAAACCAACGCTAGTTAGGGTATACGTGCCTAAGATAATTCAGTACGTAAAGGAATGAGGAGAAGATAGGGTTGTGGGGGAATATGGGCTTGGTAGTAGGAATGAAAGAGGAGAAAGATTAATTGAGTTCTGCAGTTAATTTCAGGCAGTAACAGCGAATGCTCTGTTCAAGAAACACAGAAGAGGGGCCATACTTTGAAAAAACTGGAGAATACGGGAAGATTAGATTCCGTCATAGTCAGGCAGAGATTTCGAAATCATATACTAGATTGTAAGGCTTAGCCGGGAGCAGATGTAGACTCAAATTAGAATTTACTAATGATAACGTGTGGGCTGAAGCTTAAGAGACTAGTCAAGAAGAATAAATGCGCAAAGAAGTGGGATATGAAAGTACTAAGGAATGAAGAGATAGGCTTGAAGTTCTCTGAGGCTATAGATAATGCTATAATTAATAATTTAGTAGGCGGTTCAGATGAAGAGGAATGGACATCTCTGCAGAGGGCAATCATAGAAGTTGGAAAGAAAAACATAGACACAAGGAAGGTAACTGCGAAGAAACCATGAATAACAGAAGAAATACTTTTGCTGATTGACGAAGAAGGAAGTACCCAAATGTTCGGGGAAATTCAGGAATAAAAAAATTCAAGTAGTGATTTTCCAACAGAAAGAGGTTCCTACTCAATGGTCTGAAGATGACCACAGTAATGGTCGAAACCGGTCACCTTGATAAATAAATCGTGATCAAGACTGTTTTCAATAGAAAATATTGGTAAGACATTGATCACTGCCTTTCTCAAAATGTATTCAAAACGAAAACGAAATGATTGTCGGAAGGATTGAATCAGCATACGGAAAAGTCAAAACCACTTTCGGTAGAGTTAAAGCAAGGGAATCCTACATCTCTACATCTACATCTACAATTCCACTGGTAAATGCAGAAGAGAGAGAGAGCGGATGGATGAAACTAGTACATTGGGGGTGTACACCAAGACTGGCGATAAATCACAAGACTTTCTGAAAAATATCATATACACAATTCTGAAGATTGCAAGATCCGGCAAGTGCGAGAATTATCGCAAAATCATCTTAACAGCCTATACATCCAAGCTGCTGACAAGAATAATGTACAGAAGAGTGAAGAAGAAAATTGAGGATGTGTTAGATGACGATCAGTTTCGCTTTAGGAAAGGTAAAGGCACCGTAGAGACAGTTCTGACGCTGGAGTTGTTGCTGGAAGCAAGACACGTTCACAGGACTTGTAGGCCTGGGAAAAGCGTTCGTCGATACCTGATGGTGCAAGATGTTCGAAATTCTGAGAAAAGTAGCGGTAAGCGGTAGGGGAAGACGAGTAATGTACAATATGTAGAACGGCCATTAGGGAACAACAAGAGTGGAAGCAAAGGAGAAAACGCCCAGGTTAAAAAAGGGTGTAAGACAGGGCTATAGGCTTTCACTGCTAGTGTTCAGTATATAGATCGAAGAAGGAATTGAAGGAAATAAATGAAAGGTTCAAGAGTAGAATTGTAAGTTAAGGTTATAGGACATCAGTTATAAGATTAGCTGACAATATTGCTATCCTGTATGAAATTGAAAAGAATTGCAGGATCTGCTGAATGGAATGAACAATTTGATGAGTTCAGAATATGGTCTGAGCAAATAGAAGAAAGACTAAAGTAATGAGAAATAGCAGAAATGAGAACAACGAGAAACTTAACAACAGCACTGGTGATCTCGAAGTAAACGGAGTTGAGGAATTCTGCAACCTAGGCTGCGAAAAACCTATGATGGACGGGGTAACAAGGAGATAAACAACATACTAGTACTGAAAGAAAGGGCTTTCCTGGCCAAGCGAGGTCTAATAGTATCAATCATAGGCCTCAATTTGAGGAAGAAATTTGCGAGATTGTACGTATGGAGCATAGCGGTGTATGGTAGTGAAACGTGGACTGAGGGAAAACAGGAACAGCAGAGTATCGAAACATTTCAGATGTGATTCTACAGAAGAATGTTGAAAATTAGGTGGTCTGATAGGGTAACGAATAATGAGGTCCTCCTCAGATTCGGCAAGGAGTGGAATATATGGAAAAAAACTGAGAAGAAGAAGGGACAGGGTGAAAGGACCTCTGTTAAGGCATCAGAGAATAATTTCCATGGTACTAGAGGAAGCTGTAGAAGGTAAAAACTGTGGAGGAGGACAGAGACTGGAATACATCCAGCAAATAATTGAGGACGTAAATTTCAAGTGCTACTCTGAGATGAAAAGGATGGAACAAGAGAGAAATTGTGGTGGTTGCCATCAAACGTCAGAAGGAAAAAAAAGGAAAATAATTGTAACAGAAGCTCAATTTTCAGTTAACCAATCTTACACTACCCAAATGTTTGAGTGAATCTTTCATGGCCGTGTTCGGATTTCTGTTATCCAAGGTGTAACCCGCAACAAAATTTTTAATGTTTTCTTATAAGCAATTTGCAAATTCGAACGTCGAAGTACTGTCTTAAGCGAAATCTCTTTCAACTGTTCCGGTAAAAGTGTTAACTTCACTGACAATAGTCAATTATAAAGCTTATCTCTGAACCGGGCAACACCATAAATAATGTCTGGATGTGTGTGGCACTGGTAGGCTTATTTCTGGCGGCAGCGACGAAGATGCCGCCGTCGGCGCATTGCGGCAGTCTTCCACACGACGTGAAAGAAACGGAAACCAGCATTCATGTACAAAAATTATCAGAAAAACATTTTTAAATAAGGAAACAAAGTCGGGATTCAATAACTCAATAGCTATAGTAGCATTATCCTCATCCACTCAGCTGCACGCACTGAGGTGGTAATAATGCTCACATAGTATGAATAGAAAATTGGCTGAAACCGAAATCTGGAATACACATTGGAATACACGAGGTGACTTCATGCAGGCACTTCCTCATTATTATGGCAGGCCAAATAACTTTTACTGAATTCTACACTGCACGTGAGTGTGACATAGATACACGACACTGTATTCAAATGGTTCAAATGACTCTAAGCACTGTGGGACTTAACATCTGAGGTCATCAGTCCCCTGGAATTAGAACTACTTAAACCTGACTAACCTAAGGACACCACACACATCCATGTCCGAGGCAGGATTCGAATCTGCGACCATAGCAGCAGCGCGGTTCCGGACTGAAACGCCTAGAACCGCTCGGCCACAGCGGCCGACACACTCTATTCACCATGGCTACCAACTCTCTGTAAACGACGGTGGCAGCGTTCTACCAATCATTCAGTTTCTCGGCGATACACTTGCCGGAAAGGAAATCCAACACCAAGAAGAAGTTGACTGAGATAAGCGAAAAGTGGTAGGCGTGTTTCTACATCTGAAAGAAGAAACCTATTTAAATTTCGCGCCAGCCGCATAAGACTGGCACTAATACCACCACTAAGAGAATGCAGATCAGATTTGCTTCAAATACGCGAAGTAACGGTAGTGAGCGTTAGTTACCTTTGAGACTGGATGCAGTGACTTGACGTCAGTCGAGAATGTCCTTAAGGCGACGAAGACTGTCAACAGATCACCGAGTTTGAAAAAAATTTTGGAGATATGTGCTCTTATGGGACCAAACTGCTGAGGTCATCGGTTTCTAAGCTTACACAGTACTTAATCTAACTTAAATTAACTTACGCTAAGGACAGCATACACACCTATGCCCGAGGGAGAACTTCGAACCTCCGATGGGGGGAGCCGCGCGATAGGTGACAAGGCGCCTGAGACCGCTCGGCTACCCTGGGTGGCACCGAGTTTGAACGAGGTCGTGGCTAGATATTCTTTTCGCGATATTACAGAAAGAATTGGCAGGAATGTAGCCACTATAGATGAATGCTAGCAGCAATGGTCTAGTGGAGATATTGTTGCAAGAAGACTGAGTTTCCGACGGCCACGTGACACAACTAAGAGGGAAGACCGTCGTGTTCGGCATATGGCTGTTGGCGCATCGTACGGCGACTGCAACAGCAATTCGAGAAGCAGTTGACACGACAATGATACAACGAAATACTACAAACCGGTTACTTCAAAGACAGTTTCGAGCCAGATGCCATGCAGCTTGAATTCCACTGACCCAAAACCATCGTCATTTGTTAGTTTAGTGGTGTGAAGCGAGAGCTCTTTGTAGGGCTTAGTGGATGTCTGTTCTGCTTTCTGATGAGAGCCGGTTCTGCCTCGGTGCCAGAGATGGCCGTGGTTGGTTAGATGGGGATCAGGTGAGTGTCTGCAGCCAAATTGTCTGCGGCCTGTACACACTGCACCTACACCTGGAGTTATGGTTGGAGTGCGATTTCGCTTGACAGCAGAAGCAGTCTCGTGGTTATCCCATGCATCCTGACTGCAAATTTGTCTGCAAATGAGTCTGGTAATTCGATCCGTTGTTCTTCCATTAATGAACAAGATTTCGGGGGGTGTTCCCTAACTGGATAACACTCATCCACATAGCGCTATTGTAACCCTAAAGACTCTACAGAGTGTCGATATTGAGCTGTGCTCCGGCTCATCTTGGTGCCATTGACAGGTTGGCGTAGTGTATTGGGATTGCGACCTCTCGTTTTCTTAGTCTGTTCACTGGCACCACTAAATTTGCTCGCTTTGTCTGTCCGTCAGTGGCAGCAGCAGCGCTTATCGATAACAAGTACTGTGGTGCTATCTTTGGAGCGACTTCTAGTATTTCCGGGTCGCCGTGTGTCAGATAGTTCGCTTAGGACGGAGGATCAGTGAGGTCCGCACAGCGCCAGTACTCACCGGGACACCTGCCCGATGGGAGGATGTGGTCGCGAGAGCGCACGACCACGTCGAGGTCTGGATTCAGCGAGTTTAAGTTGAATAGATCGTTATATTCGAGTAGTGCAACCTTCACTTGTGTGTGTGTGTGTGTGTGTGTGTGTGTGTGTGCGTGCGTGTGTGATTACCTCGGATTATTCTTGCATTTGAACATGTTCTCTTGTATAATGTTTGACGTTTTACGATGTCAACAGTGTAGGCCACCCGTTTGCCTGGCATGGGTTATACTATCGTGCGTTGGGCATCGGACGTTAGGTAGATTTTGCGAGATTGTTGGTCTTGCGTTTGACTGGTTTGAGTTGCCATCTTGTTAAGTGAGGATAGCACTGGGCTGCCTGTCTCACCTTACTTACGTTTGAGGGACTTTCCCAGGCCGATCCTTGGAGCACTGTCTGTGGATCACTCCCTTCTTTATTTGGTCTGATTGTGTCAATTGTTTAAAAAATAATATTTTGTTTAAATTATTCCTATTGCTTGTGGTCTTCAGCCGACAAATAATTTGAATTCTTCTTAATAAGGCCTTCAGCCGTCAGTGTAGCTCGTGTTACACTCAAATTTTTTATTTGGTTGTTTTAAAAATCATTTTGGTATTTTTAACGTGTAATTGTGTTCCTCATTTGTAATTCAGGCCTTCAGCTGTTAATTGTTCTGAAGTATTGCTTGTGGCCTTCATCCGACAAATAATTTAATTCTTTCTTAATAAAGCCTTCAGCCGTCAGTGTAGCTTGTATTACATTCAATTTTTTAATGATTTTTTTTAAAAATTATTTTGGTATTCTCAACGTGTAGTTGTCTTTCTCACTTGTAATTCAGGCCTTCAGCCGCTAATTGCTCTGAAGTATTGCTTGTTGCCTTCATCCTACAAATAATTTTGAATTCTTTCTTAATAAGGCCTTCAGCCGTCAGTGTAGCTTCTGTTACAGTCAATTTTTTTTAAAATGATTGTTTAAAAAAAAATTATTTTCTTAAATAAAGTGTACGTGTTTAGTGAGCAACCAACGGTAACTGAGTAAGGCCCCGTCCACACCTTTTCCAGCCTTCCCTAAGCCCCACGTCTCAGATATGTTGTCATGGCCTGCACCATCACCAGATTTGTCTCCAATCCAGGACGTATGGAACTTCATCGGACGATAACTCCAGCGTCATGCATGACCACCATTAACCGTGTCTGTAATTGACCGTCCAAGTGCAACAGGCATGGAATTCCGTTCCACAAAGTGACATCCGGCACCTGTACGACACAGTGCATGCAAGTTTGCATGATTACATTCAGTGTTCTGATGGTTACACCGGTTGTTAACGTATCTGCATTTCACACTTGCAATGACTTTCCTCGCGTTTACGGTTACCTGTGAAAATGCAATGTTAATAACATAAGTATGTTACATAGACAAATGTATTCGCGAGATTTCATTACTCTACATTAATTATCTCATGGAGTCGGGATTTCCTTCTGCCAGTGTACAAATTCGCTCTTCGGTCACCGAGCCATTAGAGAACCGGTTTTTGGACGTCCTCGTCGTCGGAATATCTGCGACTGCTACGACTAAGTGTCTTGATTGCCTGGACATTGTCGTCTGGGGTCGATGCCGTTATCAGCTAACTACCTTGCGTCTCGATGAGCATCACCGACATCTGCGCGGCCTTGGCCGAATTATTGGCGGTAACTCGCTACTGCTGGACGCGACATTGCGTGCGGTCCGTATAGCGCCAGAATTTCACGGTGAATCTGACGTTTTGCCCGGGAGAACAGTAATGTACAGCGTACTTCAACTTTGGAGTAAATTTTTTTAGTTATCGCGTCGTTTCACTCCCATACTGTGATGTAACTGATATCCGCACCAAAGGAGAACTGTGTCTGCAGGAAACACAGAACATGTACTCTCTTCTGACAATGCGAGGCACTCTTGTTGCAGAACGTTCTTAGCGTGGGACGATATGGGTAACTTACTTTTTCTGGTCCCGTTGTATACATCAAAGCCAGGTTAGGCGCCTAGTATCTCCCTCTTCCTGTCACTTTTTCTCTTTTAGCGCATATGTTTATGCGTATTAGCACAAGAAATCTGTATGGATCAAAGACTCATTACGACTGCTAGAGAGAGAGAGAGAGAGAGAGAGAGAGAGAGAGAGAGAGAGAGAGAGAGAGAGAGACAGAGAGAGAAGGAGAGAGAGAATCTCTGATTGGTATTGGTGATATAAAAACTCTGTGGATATAATGTGGAATATTACGTGTAATAGACTATTTGCCGATGATGCCGTAGTCTACAATAAAGTAGTATCAAATGAAAGTTGTGAACAAATCAATGAGGTTTTGAAGAAAATAAATGCGTGGTGTAATGACTGGCAATTATCTCTCAATATTAGTAAGTGTAACCTACTGCGTATAACAAATCGAAAATCCCCACTAATGTACGAGTACAAAATAAATGCCCAGTCTTTGGAAGCGGTAAAATCGGGCAAGTATCTGGGTGTGACTATTCGAAATGATCTCAAATGGAACGGTCAGATTACACAAGAAACGGGTAAGGCGAACTCTAGATTGAGGTTTATAGGTAAAATCCTGAAGCGATGAAGTCCCTCAACAAAAGCAATTGCTTACAATACTTTAGTTCGTCCAGTCATGTTGTTCGTCTTGTAGGGAAGCAGCCTACTCACGCCGTATAAAATTCTCATCGGTCTTTCCATTGTGTGCCAGCCTAGTCTGCTGTAACTAGCTCTGACGTCATAAATGTTGTGCAATACTTTAAAAATCAAGTAAATAAACTGAAACGGTTCTACCATGTCAGGAGTAATACTAAATCAATATATGTTGAATATCAGTTCGATAACTTTAACCATTTTCGAAATTTGGAAGTTTTTCTGTAAAATCATTGGCGCAACAGAAAAGAGCTAGAGACTTAAAAATTTATATTTAGATTCCTTTTTCATAATAATTTAGTAGAAACAGTATTCTGGATCTCACAAATTAAAATTTTAGTTGAAATTCATGATTTTCTGGGTTTTGTCTTATAAATTAAGGAAGCAAGATAAATTTAAACATCCTAGGCTTATTTATTCACCTACTTAATCTAAGTAGAATGGAAATCCGCTGTAATCATAAAGATGTGAGAAGTTTCAACTGAATAACTATAAAACTATAGTGATAGCGTATCTCCAAAGGGCAAGTTCAGAGCTCGTCTACTGCCTGTAGTGTAATTAAATTAATTATCTCGCCCAAAATAATTGACTTAGCCACGTCAGACTTTTATTATGATTACTTACCTGTGTGCTGAATGCACATTTAAATTGAGAGCTTCATCGGCCATCAGCAAAGGAAGCGATGATTTATTCAATAACTTAAAGTGGTGCATTACTAGCCCAGCGGCTAGTTGGGAGAGCCGGTTTGATCAGGCGTTCCCTTAGCCGTCCGCTCCGCGGCTTTATATATAAGAACGCTGCGCGAGAAAGCAAGGCCCCAGTTCTCTCCAGACGCCGATTAGCACACCACCTGTGTCGGGAGTCGCGTCGCGTCGGTATCATTGCTATAAACAGCTGCGGATGCCGTAATAAATTACTTTGGACACGTGTAACCATGAAATCATTTTCGAGTGAAGTGTTAATTCTGGGATGAATTTAATAATCTTATCTTCAGTTTGCGTACCGCAACGGGACAAAGATTCTACCATTATTTAGCGTGGCGTTTGATGAACATTATCTTCAAATTATGGCGAGCATTCACTTAAACATTTAATTTGGACAGTTATAGTTGCATCAGCGCATTAGACTCTGAACTGCTCTGGTAGTTGGATTATGTGGATTTTTTTTTTTTTTTTTTTTTTTTTTTGATCTGTGACCTTCAGAATATAGCGAACGTTTTTACAGGATCGTTTTTGATTATGAATCCCAGACAATCTCCTAATTCCTCAGAGCTAAAAGCTGTAGCTATAAGTGTATTTCTCAGATGAAGTGGGCACTAGGAATTCTAATTACAGGCTTCACGTTTTGCTAATCACTTTCTGGTTGCCAATATTGTAGTTAGAGAGCCAGTGTTGAGAACGGCAAAAGACAGCATAAATAATAGGAACATTTATATAACAATTAATTCCACCCGCCGCCCCACATATGGTTAATCGGCCGGGAAAAGCATATTTTCTTTTCTACATAACATTCTACGTTTAAATTAACGTATAAATTCCACCCACCGCCCCACAGTCTGTATGGGACCCTTACCAGTTGTGTCTGATTCAAGAGATTGAGAAGATCCAAATAAGAGCGGCAAGATTCGTAACTGGTACATTTAGCCATCGCGAGAGCGTTACAAATCTCATAGGAAGTTTGAAGTGGGACGCACTTGCAGATAGACGGCGTGCCTTAACGGAAGGGGCCGCTCACAAATTCCAAAATCCGCCCTTCGCCGAGGATGTAGAGCATATATTAATTACCACCAACTTTCAAATCACGCAATGATCACCATTCAAAGATAAGGAAAAGTAGAGCTCGTACTGAGACGTTCAGACGGTCGTTTTTCCCTCGCGCGATCCGCGAGTGGAACAGACGGCGGGAAATATGACTTTGGCTCGAATTGTGCCCTCCGTCGCACACCGCTTGGTGGCTAGCGGAGTATATATGCAGATGTAGATATGTAGATGCACTATGTACTTACTCACTTATGACTTAGCAATTGCGGAGAAGAATCGGATGGCATGGTCGCAGCTGAAGTGTAATTAGCGTCATTGTTAGAAGATACCATTTTGAATATAGAATGTGATTTCATTAATTGTGACAACATTTCGTCTCATACAAGGAGATGATTTATCCATAAATGTAGCTATGAAAACCATTTTTGGAATAATACGATTTCATGAATGGAAGAGGTACAGGTTAATTTAACTTCTCCCTTGTCTGTGGCTAGGAACATTATTTGGTGTGCCATAACTCGTAGGGAACTTTGTATCCTGGGATATCTGTAAAGCCCGCATCACGGTCGTTTCTGCTCTATTTTGAGAGATTAATTTATACACTTTTATCGAAATTAATACACAACTTGGACACTGATTCTCATGCTGCAGAGTGAGTACGCCATAGCAACCAAGATGGTTTCCGCACTGTGTACGATTGCGCCTCTATTTTAGAAATTTTCAAAATAGACGATCGCCAGAGTTCTGCAGATCCACTGAAATTTTATTCCAGGTGCTGACTTCGACGTCGACAGGCAGACGAGTGTGATTGCGGACTGTGGCTGCTATTTTCATGCGATTGAACATTTTGCTTTTTAGACTTGAGGATTTAAATAGGAATTAAATTAATACCTGTGAGTGTGGGAGACATTTGTGTTAAAAATATTGAGGAATCAACTTCTCTCGCGCAAACGTTTCCATTCAGGTAACCAGATATTATTCAGACATAATAATTTAACTTTAATTTAGTGGGGAGAGAAGTTAAAGACGCCAATACATGGCGGCGCATTTATTGCAGTAAAGCAACCAATAATATTACGGATTCCCAATATGAACAATCTTGGTGAAGATAAGCATCAAAATTGGCTACACAGGATAATAGGACGTTTCTGAGTAGTTAAAAACTAACATTTTACTGACCAGCTGCCTATGGGGCTGTAGTGGCAGAGCGCTTACGAGAGAACTTGCTGAATGTTGCGAGAAGGTTTCCTGTTCATACGGTTGCGATAGGGATAAACTTCAGTTTGACAGCCACAGAATGAGAGAGTTATGTTACCAAAAGTGGTCCAGAGACAGGAAATTGTGTGACATTATTCTGAATGTGTAGTCCGAAGAGAGAGAGTAAGAGAATCAACTCGTGTGGGTAACATCTTATATTTCCTAACAACAAAAGGCACTGAACTTATCGAATCAGTTACCGCAGAGGAGAGTGCAAAAGCATCAATCACCATGGGTGTTACAACAAATGTTAAGAAAGGTAGGAAAATATTTTTGCCTAGCAAGAGTGACAGAATACAAATTTCCAGAATGAGATTTTCACTCTGCAGCGGAGTGTGCGCTGATATGAAACTTCCTGGCAGTTTAAAACTGTATGCCCGACCGAGACTCGAACTCGGGACCTTTGCCTTTCGCGGGCAAGTGCTCTACCATCTGAGCTACCGAAGCACGACACACGCCCGGTACTCACAGCTTTACTTCAGCCAGTACCTCGTCGCCTACCTTCCAAACTTTACAGAAGCTCTCCTCGGGCATGGATGTGTATGATGTCCTTAGATTAGTTAGGTTTAAGTAGTTCTAAGTTCTAGGGAACTGATGACCTCAGAAGTTAAGTCCCATAGTGCTCAGAGACATTTGAACCATTTCTTTTACTGCACCGGCAACACTTCCGCAATTATGGACGGTTATAGAGGCAGCACCGCTCAATATTTCTGCAGGGGACTTGCAACTACTTATTGAGTCTACACCACGTCGAGCTGCTACAGTACGATGGACAAAAGGAGATCCGACACGATATTAGGAGGTGTCCCATGATCTTTGTCGCCTCAGTGTATAAGGGACGTGGTATGTAGTCGAAATCACATACATATGAGTTATTTATTAGTCAATTTTCTGAACATTCATTCCAGTGATGGCATTTCATTAGGGATTGCCGAAACATTAGAAGAAACAGGAAATAACTTGGACAATTCCGTGAATTGTGGTTCGAACAATAACTGTTGTCCTAACTTAAGTCCAGAACAAAAATAGAGTACCTTCCAAGCCCAGAGAAAACATGCACAGTAATAGCTTTCAGTGACCAAGAAAAGGTTGTAAATTTGTTGGTTCAACGAAGGAGGAAAAAAGCAGTTAAACTTCAGCCAGTATGCAAACCCGGTTTCGTTTCGTAGAATCTGAATATGATTTGTATACGGCAGAAAGAATTGCACCAAGTACGAAATGTGGACCAAACTGCAACACGCATAAGTGTGGAAGTGAAACTATTGGAAAGATCTGTCAGTGCAATGATACTGAGGGAGATCTACGAGACCGGGCGTTCGGAATTACAAGTGAGATGAACATTACTAATTTCCAGGCTTCTTCTATCTGGATAAACAGATTCAGTAAATTATATATAACAGCAAGTCGCAAAATTACGAAGTTTGCCCTAAGGAAATGTGTAGAGGAGAAATCATTAGTCGCTAATACCACAGAGGAATTAGCTGACGTGAAGACGAAGTTTCTCGTTATCCCCTAAAAGCTGGGTATAAAGCCCTTCAGTTAGGTTTTGTGCAAACCGCACTTCTTCATTTCGAGCGAAAATAAGAAAAAAAAAGAAAGACAGAGTCGCTTATGCAGTCGATGAATGCTGTGGAATATTAGTATACAACAATGACATTGTTTCCGGAACTTTATCTCTGTCCTCAGGAACATCAAGGCAAATTAGGACACCAAATTTACGAAAAAGAGACTGTTTATTAGCAAACCTCCTGTAATCGACGCAGCAAAATCTGGAGAAATGGGAGAGAATAATTTTCAGTGTTATATCCGATAAGTTTTCTAACTATTTGCAGAGAATGATTCATTGCTTTTGATGGACACTTGGCCTGAACATAATGACATCTCTATCTTTAGGAGTACGACGAAAAATCTGTTAATATAATTCTGATTCCATCTGAAATTAATAATATGATTCAGTCTCTCGATTTCAAAAAAAAATCAGTAATGTAAAGCATTTTTCAGATAATTGTCTGACAGTATAATTTCCGGTCGTTCCTTGTCATTTCAGGTTTACTAGCGGAGCAGTATCGTTAAACTTCAGTCATTGCTGCACTGTTTGTTTCCATGACTACATTTTACTAATTTGGTCAAGTACTACTGGTACGCTGCACACTATGCAGAACAATGTCCACGGCCATTTCCTACTCCATTCCAGTTCTGTCTAAATAAAACCAGTAATGACTATGCATTAATTTTTTCATTTCTGAGATGTGCCTGATATAAGGAAAACGTATGTTTTCGTCATTAAACAGACACTACACATTTTTGTGACGCCCATAGGGAATAAACAAGGAACTTTTCCATTATTGTATATTATCAAAAAATTATCTTAAGAACTGTGCCACAAGAATAGTTACAAAACGTTTGAAGTCAATTATTTAAAGTTCCAATTGATGAAAGTCGTCTGTAATGTAACATCTCACGCGCCCTTGATTTTCTTTCTTCTGCTAGTCATACGTGTAACAATTACATCTGGAACAGTTTAGCTATCGATATGAACTGCAAGTTATTAAAAAATTAATGATGTGAAGCATTGTCGGTACGGTTTAAGTGCTTAAAAGTTCACGTGTGTGCACTCCGGACTTCAAGCTACGTGGCGTTACGTTCACTTGTCATGTCTGTGTACTGCCTCCTCGCCAATTCGAGCGCTAGGCAGGGAGCGCTGTACAAACTGCTGTTAAAGCGATTCTTCGCGCGGCAAAAATAAGTAACTTATACCTTTCTTTAAAAATACTTGCAATGCGCCTTAGCAGTTAAAATTACTACAGTGAATTTCTTTGAATGTATTTTACCTTCCTGGAAAATTTCAGGGTAAGTTTCGGCATGTCAAACTGGACCATTCCCTTGTCAGTTCGTTCTGTTCGCCCATGAAACTACAGATCGTTGTAGAGATCGGCACATTAGTTCATGGCGCATTCTTCGACTTCAGCCAGGCCTTTAATGTAATTTAGAACTGTTACTTAGTGAAAAAAGTACGAGCTTACCGAGTTTTGGGCCAAATTTGTAAACGTATTCAGGATTTCCTTGCAAACGGAACTCAACACGTCGCTCTTAACGGGACAAAATCGACAAATATAGATGTAACTTCAGGAGTACTCCAAGGAAGTGTGGTAGGGCCGTTACTGATTACATATACAGGGAAAATCACCTAAGACATGTACCTCAAATCTTGCTGTAACGGGAAGTGCAACTTATGTGCGGTTTTCAAAGGCTGGCTTGGTATTTAGGGGCTCGTATTGTTCACAATAAACAGATTGTAATAATAATTAGAGAGCTTATTTCTTGTGCAACAAACATTTTTAAGTGTAACAATGCCTATTGATATTAACAACCTAAAAAAAATGGTTCAAATGGCTCTGAGCACTATGGGACTCAACTGCTGTGGTCATCAGTCCCCTAGAACTTAGAACTACTTAAACCTAACTAACCTAAGGACATCACACACACCCATGCCCGAAGCAGGAATCGAACCTGCGACCGTAGCAGCAGCGCGGCTCCGGACTGGAGCGCCTAGAACCGCACATCCATCGCGGCCGGCAACAACCTAAAAGTAGAGTAAATTAGAATGTCAATACTGTTTGTTGCAGGATTCTAGGGGGGTCGTTTACGAGATATCGTATTTTGTAAAGTTTAAACACAGACACTTGTATGTGCTATTCAACCTGCGTAGTTGCTAGGTACGATGTTGTTATGTTTGCTTACTGGGTGCTTTTGTGTTCCTTGAGTGCATTGCGACTTACTAGTCAGTTGCTAGGTGGCAGTCAGAACAGAAGGTCGTGAGAGGACGACGGGATTTACCAATACAGAAAAAGCCGGCACGCTCACGGCGTATGGAGACTGTAGGAAGAGTGCAGTTCGTTCTTGTACAGTGTATGTGGTAAGATATCCCAATAAAGGTCAACCATCTCACCAGTTGTTTATCAAATTCTTTAACCAGTTACGTGAAAGTGGTAGTGTAACACCTAGACAACGTAACAGAAGGTACACGACAGAAGAGTGGGAAACTAATGTTCTTGCTTCTGTTGCAGTTGATCCTCGAGTTAGCTCCCGTACAATCGCTCGTGTAAGTGGTAAGAGTCAGGCAAGTTCACTACGCGTTCTCCATCGACATGGGTCCCATCGCTAACAAATATCTCTCCATCAAGATGTGCACGGAAATGACTGTGAGAGTCGTGTTAACTTCTGTACTTGAATATTAACACGATACTGCAGATGTAGAATGTATCTTTTTTAGTGATGAAGCCACGTTTACCAATCATGGCCTAGTAAACCGCCGAAACATGCACTATTGGTCAGTTGAAAATCCCCGTTGGCTTCATCAGGTGGAACGACAGCGTCCATGGAGTGCAAACGTTTGTTGTGAGATAGTGAACCATCAGCTCATAGTCCCGTTTTTCATAGACGGAACACTGAAAACGCACTAATACCGCAGCCCACTAGCAGACCATGTTCCACGGATGTTAGAAAACGGTTCTCTGCAGACCAGGAGGAATTCTTGTACCAACATGATGGCTGTCCAGCCCATAGTGCAGGAAGTACTACAGCACGTCTTCAGAAAATGTTTCCAAATCGTTGGATTGGACATAGAGGACATGTGCATTGCCCGATCCGAATTTGATGCCTGCAGACATTTTTCTATGGGTAAAATTGAAAGACGCCGTCTACAATAAAATACCAACTACATCCGATGATATGGAACCAAAGGACTGGCCTTCCAAAGGCGATACAGCGAGACTGCTTCACCTGTGCTCAAAGCAGTCAATTTCATTATTGCGCCAACACGTAATGAAGGCATCGTGGGCCGCACGGCTGCTGGTAAGTCGTCGCTGATCGCGGCACTGTTCCGGTTGACGTCAATGGAGGGCGCCTTGGTGATTGATGACATCGATTCGTTGACCATCGTGCTGCGTTACCAGTGCCGCAGCATGTCCATCATCCCACAGGAACTCGTGCTCTTCTTCGCTTCCATGAGGTTAAACCTCGACCCCTTCCAGGAGTTCGATGACGCCAAGCTGTGGGATGCGCTGGAAGAGCTGAAATAGGCGGTGGGCAATCTGGATGCTCAGGTGACGGAGGGAGACGGCAACCTGAGGGTGTGGCAGCGCCAGCTGGTGTGTCTGGCGAGGGCCATCCTCAGGAACAACAAGGTGCTCCTGCTGGATGAGGCCACGGCCAATAGCGAGACGGACACGCTGATGCAGCAGACGATCCGTCACAAGTTCAAGTAGGGCACAATGCTGACGATCGCCCACCGCCTCAACACCATAACGGATTCCGACCGTGTGCTCGTCATAGACGCTGGATAGGTCGCAGAGTGTGGGACGCCTCACGGGTTGCTGCAGCGGTCAGACGGCATCCTGACGGCGATGGTGCGCCGGACGGTGTCCGAAATGGAGCGGCAGCTGCGGGCAGCGCCCAAGGGACGTACCTGAAATCTCAACCGGAAGAAGAATCCTTGCATTTGTGAAACCAAAGAAACTGAATGTGATGAGTCGAGGGTATTGGTTCTGCTTTGTGCCACGTGTGCTGCACTTTCAAGCTGAAGTCAGAAACTGTGTTAAAAAAATAAAAATAAATAAAGACTGCTGGGAGATCTCCGATGCGTGCAGCAGTCGTTTCATACCAGACTGTAAGCATGTATTGACGCTACCGGTGGTCATTTTCGAAACAACCTGTGATGATGGTCTGTTGTCTCGTTGCTAGTCAGAGTCCCCGTAACTGCTGCATGAACTTGTGTTGCTCTCTAGTGTGTGCTACCACATGTATTGTACAAGTGTCGGTGTGGGGACTTTTCAAAATACGATATCTCATAAACGACTCGCACTAGAATCCTGTAACAAACACCACTGACATTCTGATTTGCCCTACTTTTGGTTTGTTAATGCCAACAGGGTTTGTTCCATTTCAAAAGTGTATGTCTGCACAAAAAATACATTTTATACATATTATTACTGTCCGTTTATTGGATACCAATACGAGCCCCTACCTACCAATCCATTCTGTGAAAACGGCGCATCAATGGCCCTTTCCCTTTTCGCTATATTTTTGGTGCAAGTTTTAGGTGCTTCACGCTGTAAATAAATGATCTAGTTGAAACACCGTAAGGCTGTTTACGGATAATACTCGTACATTTGTCGATAAGAAGGTAGAAAAGCAAGAATACCGAGCTGTGGAATGACATGAAAAGCATTGGTGAATTGTGCAGGGATTGGCAGTTGACCCTGAACGTAAATTACTGTAACGAATTGCACATAAATAGGCAAAGAAATTCGCTGCTGTATAATAACGATAACTCTGACAAATCACTGGAAGCAGTAGCTACCGTAAAATACCTAGGAATAGCTAAACGGAGCTATCGAAAGTAGAATGGGCACATAAAAAAAAACGATAGGAAAATCAGATGTCAGACTGCCATTCATTGGAGGACTCTTAAGAAAATGTAATTCATCCACGAAAGAAGTTGCTTACAAAACACTTGTTCGACCCATAACTAGGTATTTATCATTAATCTGAGACTCTTGCCACGTTTAGATTAATAAGAAAGACGAGAAAATCAAATGAATAGCTCCGCGTTCCGTCACGGGATCATTTAGTCGGCGCAAATGGCTCTGAGCACTATGGGACTTAACATCTATGGTCATCAGTCCTAGTCGGCGCAAGAGCCTTACGGAGGAGCTGAACTAACCCCAGTACCAGACGCTACAAAAGATACGTTGTGTATCACGGAGATGTTTACTGTTGAAATCCCAAGAGAGTGCATTCCGGGAAGAGTCGGACAGCATATTACTTCCATCCACATACCTCTCGCGAAGCAGCCACAGCGAGAAAATTCGAGAATTAGAGGTGATACGTGTATTTCCCACAATCATTGTCCTCTCGCGCCATTAGCAACTAGACCAGGGGAGGAGGACCAGATAGTGGTATCAGAAGCACCCTCCGCCACACACCATAAGGTGACTTGTGGAGTACAGGTGTAAACATAGATGGGTGCAGCTGTTGTCGACTTATTTTTTATTTTTTATTACATTATTTACTGAACCGGTTGCCTTGTTTGCATTCTACACAATGTGTTTAAAAATTATATGATACAAGTAGTTAATTGTTTCTGGCAATTTATAGCTACAAGTGCTCATAAATGGAAAAAGAAAGAATGATAAATAACGCTCTTACACTAACAAACAATTGAACATAATCAGAAAGAAAAAAATAGAAATCAAGTTTAATAACACAACCCTATGGATATTTACGCAAACGTTCATGTGCCATTCACTACAATGCACGCGGTATTTCGCTTCGACAACGGTGGTAGGAAATGGTCATGGGGTTGTGGGTGGTGCAGTCGCTTGTGACGGTCCACGCCGCTTCGATGAGTCTGCTGCATATTAACATGTCACTAATTCCTTTGCCGCTCGCATCATTCACGGTTCCATTTTCACTTCCACTGACACTCATACTTTTTGTATGTCGCGTGCTGTAATCCTGTTCTGCAGAATTCGACGACGCCTGCAGAATTATTCTTTGTACAAGTGAACGGAAATGGCATCTGATGTACTATTCACAAGCTCCCTCAAGTCAGAGTCTTTAGCAATTACATTTAATCAGTATTCTTGTAACCCCACAATGAGCTATGCGTGTTGTACAACATGAACTGAAATACAAGTTTTGGACAACCAACTACATTACTGGGCATTAAAATTGCTACAACAAGAAGAAATGCAGATGATAAACGGGTATTCATTGGACCAATATATTATACTAGAACTAACATGTGATTACATTTTCACGCAATTTGGGTGCATAGATCCTGAGAAATCAGTACCCAGAACAACCATCTCTGGCCGTAATAACGGCCTTGATACGCCTGAGCATATAGTCAAACAGAGCTTGGATTGCGTGTACAGGTACAGCTATCCATGCAGCTTCAACACGATACCACAGTTCATCAAGAGTACTGACTGGCGTATGGTGACGAGCCAGTTGCTCGGCCACCATTGACCAGACGTTTTCAGTTGATGAGAGATCTGGAGAATGTGTCGGCCAGGGCAGCAGTCGAACATTTTCTGTAGCCAGAAAGGCCCGTACAGGACCTGCAACATGCGGTCGTGCATCATCCTGCTGAAATGTAGGGTTTCGCAGGGATCGAATGAAGGGTAGAGCCACGGGTCGTAACACAGCTGAAATGTAACGTCCAATGTTCAAAGTTCCGTCAATGCGAACAAGAGGCGACCGAGACGTGTAAACAATGGCACCCCATACCATCACGCCGGGTGATACACCAATACGGCGATGACGAATACACGCTTCCAATGTGCGTTCACCGCGATGTCGCCAAACACGGATGCGACCATCACGATGCTGTAAAGAGAACCTGGATTCATCCGAAAAAATGACGTTTTGCCATTCTGCACCCGAGTTCGTCGTTGAGTACATAATCACAGGCGCTCTTGTCTGAGATGCAGCGTCAGTGGTAGCCGCAGCCATGGTCTCCGAGCCGATAGTCCATGCTGATGCAAACGTCATCGAACTGTTCGTGTAGATGGCTGTTATCATGTCAGCACGTTGTAGGTGTCGCCACCGGCGCCAACGTTGTGTGAATGCTCTGAAAAGCTAATGATTTGCATATCACAGCATCTTCTTCCTGTCGTTTAAATTTTGCAACTGTAGCACGTCATCTTCGTGGTGTAGCAATTTTAATGGCCAGTGTATTTTGCAGTCACACTCACCGATCTGTCGACGTTAGATTCTAAATCTACATCTACATCTATATAGATACTCCGCAAGCCACCGTACGGTGTACCACTACATTTCGTTTCCACTCCTATTCCACTCGCAAATAGATCGTGGGGAAAACGACTGTGTCTCCGTATGAGCCCTAATTTCTCTTATCTTATCTTCACGGTCCTTGACGCTATGTATGTAGGTGGTAGTAGAATCGTTTGGCAGTCAACTTCATATAGCGCTTCTCTAAATTCTCTCAATAGTGTTTCTCGAAAAGAACGTCGCATTCCCTCCAGGGATACCTAACGGAGTTACGGAAGAATCTCTGTAACATTTACGTGTTGTTCGCACCTACCAGTAACAAGTCTAGCAGCCCATCTCTGAATTGCTTCGATGTCTTCCTTCAATCCGACATGGTATGGACCCCAAACACTCGAGCCCCACTCAAGAATAGATCACCACGTCATATATGCGGTCTCTTTACAGGTGAACTACTCTTTCCTAGCATTCTCCCAATTAACCGAAACCGACCACTTGCTTCCCCACCACAGTTCTCACATGCTCGTTCCACCCCATATCGCTGTGCAACGTAACGCCCAGATATTTAAACGACTTAATGTGTCAAGCAGGACACTAGTAATACTGTATCCGAACATCTGCCTACTCATCCGCATTAACTTGTTTTTCTACACGAGGGCTAGCTGCCATTCATCACACCAACTGGAAATTTTGTCTAAGTCGTCTTGTACCTTCCTGCTGTCATTCAACTTCGGCGTCTTACCGTACACCACGGCATCATCAGCAAACGACCGAAGATTGCTGCCCACCCTGCTACCAAATCATTTATGTATGAGTATAGATAACAACTGCGGTCCTATCACATTTCCCTGGGGCACTCCTGACGATACCCTTGTCTCTGATGAACACTCGCCGTCAAGGAGGACATACTGGGTTCTATTATTTAAGAGGTCTTCGAGCCACCCACATATCTGCGAACTTATTCCATATGCCCGTAGCTTCGTTAACATCCTGCAATGCTTTCCGGAAAGCTAGAAGTATGGAATCTTCCCGTTGCCCTTCATCCATAGTTCTCAGTATATCACGTGAGAAAAGGGCAAGCTGAGTTTCGCATGAGCGATGTAGGAATATTGGTCTGTAATTTTGCGGGTCCGTTCTTTTACCTTTTATGTATACTGGAGTCACCTTCTCTTTTTTCCAGTGACTTGGAACTTTCTGCTGGGCGACAGATTCACTTTAAATGCAAACTAGGTAAGGGGCCAGTGCCATGGAGTACAGTCTGTAAAATCGAACTTGGATTCTATCTGTGTCAAAGAACTGTGTCGAAGTTAAGCAAATCCTTCATTCATTTGTGTAATCTCCCATAGCAATCAAAGAACCAACAGTTTCGGCCGGACAAACGTAGTTTCATTTGGTCACAATAGATTTTGCACATCCAACGACCCGGTTTGTAACATACTAGTCGAAAACGATTAAAGAAGGACATTTCAGCATAATGACAGCCTTTGATATAAACGCAGTATGTAAATTTCCGCCTCAGCTGCGAGCTTTTCTTTGTACGATAGCCAGTTTCAGAGAAACAAATTCATTATAAAGAGCTGTTAAAAACTATGCGAGGCAAATGTAGCAGAAGTAATGTCATTTCGATCTCCACGTTTCGCGAAACATCAGCAGTACCGACATAATTGGTTAAAAATAAAACGCAGCTTACTTAATGTCCAGACCTAAAGTCAGTCACCTGTAAGAAATGTATGGAACAGAGCTTTCATGAAAAAATAAATACCAAAAGTTTGGTATTTAAGTCGGCAAACAGCATACCATATTTCATGATGATACACTCAAGGTGCCCGATGAAACCTAAAAACGCCGGCCGCGGTGGTCTAGCGGTTCAGGCGCTCCGTCCGGAACCGCGGGACTGCTACGGTCGCAGGTTCGAATCCTGCCTCGGGCATGGATGTGTGTGATGTCCTTAGGTTAATTAGGTTTAAGTAGTTTTAAGTTCTAGGGGACTGATGGCCACAGATGTTAAGTCCCATGGTGCTCAGAGCCATTTGAACCATTTTGAAACCTAAAAACATTTTATGGAAGACAAACCCGCTAATCAAGTACATCAACGTCAAAACTGTTGGTAATTTATTCGAAAGATAAAATTATTCCAAAAATACACTTGTAAGCAATAGTTCTTGTGAATGTACAGTTAGCATTCAAACGAACTGTACTTCCAACACTAATTTTAACTAGCAGGGTAGTAGGATCACACACACAATGCACACGCCTTCAGATTGTTGACTGACGCGGCTGCTTTATTCTTTATTTATTCTTATTTCAGTTCTCCGCAAAAGGGTAGGCTGGCAGCGGAACAAACCGCTCTTCAGCGATAGGTTATACAAATTTAAAAGATGTTTTAATATACGTAATTATAGATAATAATAATAGCAATGCAGAGACTGCGTAGAGAAGAGGTGACTGTGATAAGGTATGGAGAACATCAAGGAGAAGCTACTATTAAGCAGGGTGTGCGAGAGGGCTGCTCAATCTCTCCCGCCTTCTTCAGTGGATACGTTCAGAGGGCAATATATGAAGCTATTATTATTATTATTATTATTATTTTATAATAGGAGATGTTACAATTCATGGTAAGAAAATAGACATGCAAAGATTAACTGACGATATCGTAGTGTTAAGTGAAGATGCAGAACAATCAGATGCGATGGAGGAGGAGGAGGAGATTAGTGTTTAACGTCCCGTCGACAACGAGGTCATTAGAGACGGAGCGCAAGCTCGGGTGAGGGAAGGATGGGGAAGGAAATCGGCCGTGCCCTTTCAAAGGAACCATCCCGGCATTTGCCTGAAGCGATTTAGGGAAATCACGGAAAACCTAAATCAGGATGGCCGGAGACGAGATTGAAACGTCTTCCTCCCGAATGCGAGTCCAGTGTGCTAACCACTGTGCCACCTAGATGCGATGTTGACCCAGATAGTAACCACCCTCAGCTCTTCCTAAAATATGGAAATTAATAAAGGTAAAACAAAACTAATAGTGATGAACAGGCAAAACACAGTTGCTTAATGCTCGATTAACAATGAACGACTGAACACCGTCGAATCCATTGCCTATCTAGGGAGTAAAATTACATTAGACGGAAGGTCAAGGGAGGATACTGCAAGCCGAATCCAACAGGCAAAAGCTGCTTTTAACAAGAGAAGAAATCTATCCACATCCAGCAACTTAGACAAGCATCTCAGAAGAAACCTCATCAAGACGTTTCTTCTGAGTGTGCTGCTGTACGGAAGTGAAACGTGGACATTCGGAGAAGCAGAAAAACGTAAAATAACAGCCTTCGAGATGTGGACTACCACAGAATGCTTGAGATTTCCTGGGTAGACAGGATATCAAACGAAGAAGTGCTCTACAGAGCGGAGGATGAGAAGCCTTATCTCATGAAGGTAACAGAGAAGGGACACATGGATCGGCCGTCTACTGAGACACGATGGTACTATGTACCATTAAAAGTATCTCTGAAGGGGCAGTAGAAGGCAAAAGTACAAGAGGAAGACAGAGACTGGGAGACATCAACCAGGTCATGGAGGGTACCAGCTGCACCACCTATACCGCTCTCACGAGGAAGGCCGAGGACAGAAATACATCGCAAACTGCTGCTAACCAACTAGATGGTTGAAGATTTTTAAAAAGACTTTGATAGACAATATTTGTGATTTAAGCATAAAATAGTTGACAATGATAATATTTTTCTTAAATAAATGCTTCGGTGGACGATATTTATGATTTTTAAAACTCTTTAGACGGTTTTATATTACAATTAAAATACAGTATAATCACTGATGGCAATATGAATGAACCAACTAGATGGTTGAAGATTTTTAAAAAGACTTTGATAGACAATATTTGTGATTTAAGCATAAAATAGTTGACAATGATAATATTTTTCTTAAATAAATGCTTCGGTGGACGATATTTATGATTTTTAAAACTCTTTAGACGGTTTTATATTACAATTAAAATACAGTATAATCACTGATGGCAATATGAATGAAGCTTTGGTGTAATGGTGATGCTGGTGGAGCATGAAAATGATCATGGTCGTGAGGGAGGTGGAATGATATAAGTCCCTGTGCAGCCGTAGAAAGCAACTAAAGGAGGTGGTGAAAGGGGGAGGGAGGAAAATAGAAGGACGGTGTGAGGTGGAACGTTGTGACTAGGGTTGGAAAGAAGGGTCAGTATCTAGAGTGTCAGTTGCTTGACGTTCTGCCAGAAGAGGATAGATAAGGCATGGAGATGCATGGAAGGTGGAATATGGATGCAGTGACGCAACAGGTTAACTGGATTGGTGATTAGTGAGTGAGATACTGGGCACTGGGACAGGGTTTTGCGATTAATGTATCGAATCCGAAGGTGCTCTAGGAAGAGAAGAAGGTGTGGGAAGTGGATGAGTTGACATAAGATGCTAGATGGAGAAGATATGCCTTTGCGGAAGGCGAGGCGGAGTGCATGTCTTTCAAGGATTTCAAGGAAGTAACAGGATTTATGGGAGACTGAGATCCAGACAACCTCGACATAAGTGAGGATGGGGCGTATGGGACAGTTTAGAGGAGGATAATGGTAGAAGACTGTAAAGGGTAATGGTAGATGAATGTAGAACCCAGATGCGGCCTGTTAGTAGTAATTTTGATCGGTTTCAGGCCTTGTTTTGGATGGTAAGGATGTGTGTATTTCATGTTAGTTTTCTGTCGAGCGTTATTCTTAAATACTTCACTCTGTTAGCCAGAGGAATGGATTGTTTGCCAATGGAGGTGTGGAAATGTACAGGGTGTCTCAACCCTTTTGGGTCAAACTGAAACACATGATAATGGGTCCACAACCGATTATATTGAGACAGGAAACCAATAGTCGGAAATGCATATTTATTGTGTTGCAGGCATACGCAGCATACACCACGTAAGAACGCTAGTCTCAGTGCATGCATGGCAATGGTGCATGAAGTTCTACCACACTCTCTGAAAGATCCCTGATGTTTGTCGTACCAGGAGATAGGCAGCTTGGACCCTAGAAGCAGGTCTTCGGGCGTTTCTATGGGTGCTTCGTACACCAATGTCTTAATGTAACCCCACAGGAAAAAGTGAAGAGGTGTGGCATCCAGCGATCGCACTGGTCATGGTACAGGACCTCCCATCCCATCCAGGTTCATCGGTACATGTTGTTCAGGTGCTCGTGGACATTAACATCGAAGTGGCCTGGTGCACCGTCGTCTTGAAATCACATCCTTTCGCGGAAAACAGGGGGGTACACTCTCCAAGAACCGTTGCAACAGATCTCACAGGAATACGAGGTAAAGAGACCAGTCAAATGGGCAGGCAGCAAATAAGATTCTGTTGCCTGATGTTGGACAATTCCCTCCCATATGTTGACAGAGAATCGTTGCTGGTGACCACCGATGTTCGTGGCGTGGGGATTGTCCTCACTCCAGATATGACTGTTGCGACCATCACAAGTGAATGCGGCCTCATCCATGAACAATAGAAAATGTACTCAGCACTGTGATGGACAACCTATTGACGGAAGTGAGCGCGTGTGTCAAAATCAGTTGGTACCAGTGCTTTCACATGTTCTTTGTTTTGTTCCATCACTGCTCTCCACACAGTATCTATCGAAACGTGCGTTTGACAGGCATGTTGGTGGGTGCTTATTGCTGGTTGGTCAGTTACACGATTCAACACCATCTCCTCAGTCAGATGTTCGCAAACGTCTTTGGCGGGACCTTGGCCGCTTTCTGTGGCGTGAACGACCCTGTCTGTCGTATGCTGGTAACCACGGAGGTAAACTACTTCCAGTTAGGATGGCGCCTGTTGAGGAGACGTTCTCTGTACATTTGTGCTGCTTTACGGCCACTACATCCTGCTGCATCATATATTAAATGCAAGTCTGCCAACTCTTGTGGGGGTAACGTTCCATCTTTGACTATAAATCATGCACTGTACACAGTGACACACCTCACTATGGACACAACACAAGCTGTCTGATGCAGTGGACGACTGCACGGGATAACTATGTGTGTGCAGCACCTGGAATCTTTGCGAGAATGCGGCAGAACTGGCTGCGCCATTGCAATACATATGCTAAGAGTGGCGGTCGTCGCTTTGAACAGTTACTGTGAGTTACATTGTTGTTATGCATTGTACGCTACGTATGTCCATAACACAACATCAAATGTCAAATGTGTGTGAATTCCTATGGGGCCAAACTGCTGAGGTCATCGATCCCTAGTCTTACACACTACTTAAACTAACTTGTGCTAAGAACAACACATACACCCATTCCCGAGGGAGGACTCGAAACTCCGGCGGGAGGGGTGGCGCAGTCCGTGACATGGCGCCTTAAACTGCTCGGCCACTCCGCGCGCCCGTAACACAATAAATAAGCTTTTCCGACCATTGGTTTCCTACCTTAGTATAATCGGTTGGTTTCCTGGCTCAATATAATCGGTTGTGGACCCATTATCATTTGATCCAAAATGTCTGAGACACCCTGTAACGACGGAAACGCCGTGGTGCGAACAAAGATGGTGGCTTGGTTTTTCTGTGGATTTACTTGAAGTTTCCATTTGTTAAACACTCCACCAAAAACTTAAAGTGACATTGGAAGGAGGCATGGGAAAGATGAAGTGTGTGGTTAGTAGCTAGGTAGGATGTAAAGAGATAAGGCAGAGACTTAGGGCACACATGCAGTAGGCTGAAATATGCCGAAGCAGATAAGGTTGATTGTGACATATGTAGGACGGTGGTGAAGAAAGTACGCTGTAACGCGGACATAATTAAGTGGGAGTGCATAGTCTTGTAGCCTGAAGAGCAGTCCAAAATCTCGTATGCAATCAACGACTTTTTGGATGTCAAGGGAGACAAATATAGTGGATTTACGTTTATTTAATTGATGGAAGGTAAGGTGGATAAGGTAAGAAAGTTGGCTGTCGATGGAATAGTTGGGATGAGAGCCATATTTGGTGTTGGGGATGGATAGGTGTGTTGTTGTGACTGCTTCTGTGGCGGCCATAGAAGCTTCTGATTGGTCAGAATACGTCATTACGACATGCTGCAAATATTGTGTCAGTGTTTGCGCTGGTGGCGCAGTCAGAACACAAACAATTAGTGGAATTACTTTGTGTCCTCCTGTATTGGACACCTTGCTTCCATGCACCATTCCGATTATACATTGTATGTTGTCCCGATTAAAGTTGTTCTCATACATTGTAATTTCTACAACCTCTTTAATAACAGAATCATGGGACAATATTTTAGTTTTATCAAACATTTTGTGTTTATTTACTACATTGGGCTCAGTAACTGCTGATCTCTTAAATTCTCGACTCTTAATGGGCCTTTGCTGCTCGGCACAGCAGTCGGAAACGGTACGGATGGACTGACAGATGTAGTTGCTAGCACACTCACGAAGTGTCTTATAAATCCCAAAGTTCTTGAGACAAAAACTGTCGCTAGCTGGGTGCAGAATCTCCTTTATCTTCTAGGCTTTCGTTAAACAGGTCTTATGTTCGAAGACCCACATATTTTGTTACATTCAGCGCCACAACAAAGGAGAAGTATAAAAGGTGGATCGTTACGTGGTTGTTCAACATTTTCGCGTTTTTCTTTCCTGGATAGCGCGAACTACACATATTCCGACTCGTAACCATAGTTTCAAAACACGTACTTCATATGGTCAGTCAAGGAGTCCAAGTGTTCCTTGTCATAAACAGTTGTAGCTCTGTATATCAATATATTTAAAACAGCTCAGGATGGTGAAAACTCTGGGTTCTGGGATATGAACTATGTGAACAAAAGAATCAGGATATCTACTAACCGACATCAGTATGGTTTGTGTCCATGTTTCCCTGAGAGATTGAACACCACTGGGACAGTTTCAATGACGTGTCTCAATGCCTGTGGAAAAATGGCAGCCCATTCTTCACAGAGATAAAACCATATAGGGTTGCGATGTTGGACGCGAGGATCTGGAACAAAATCGACGTTCTAATTCATGGCAAAGATTTTCCATTTGGTTCAGATCGACACTCTGCACAGCACAATCCATTTTAGCAATGTTATTGTTCGCAAACTATTGTCTCGAAGATTCCGCTTTATGACAGGGTGAATTGTAATCGTTTCTGAACTGTTCCTCTATTGTACTGAGTACACAGTGCTGTAAAGTGCGTTCAGATCCTTCAGTAAGTAGCGCAATAAGGGGACCATACCTTAACCATGAAAACCACCACCATACCGTAACCCTAGCTCCTCCTACTCCACTACTGGCACTACACATTTCGGCAGGTAACATTCTCCAGGTGTTCGCCAAATCCAACTCTTTTCGTTGGATCGCCGCGGGGTATTGCGTGACTCATCACTAGAAATCAGTCGTTTCCAATCATCCTATGTCCAGCTGCGTCGGTGCTTACACCACCGCAAGTATTGCTTAGCATTGACCACAAAAAACGCGTGGTTTATGAGGAGCTGCTCGATCGTTGCAACCAATTCTTTTTAGCTCTCTAACCACAGGTTTGTGCTGTAACTGGGCGGTAGGTTGTCTGATTAACTTTGCCCGTTGTTTGAATATAGGTTTAGGCCCATCTAAAATTTAGGAAACAATCCCTTAACAAAGTTTGAAAAGGTCACAACGGATAACGCAATGATTTACTATGGGGCAGTCAGAGAACACTACGTCCCGTTAGCTACACTTGTCCCAAGAACTACGTATTTTAGTAGCATGATTATCAATGAAACAAAAGTGAAACTATTTTTTGCCGTATAGGAAACAATAAATTAAACGAACACGGAAATAGCTTCAAATGATGAAATGTTTATTTTGGCTAAGTTTTCGCATGTTAACAGTAGTCTTTTGTATTTAATAGATAGACAAAACATTGTTGAAACATTTTTATGAACGAGCCTTTGGCCTCACGTTCACCTTAGGCTGGCGAGTCCTGTGGGGTGGGGATATCTGGGGAGCACGTGGTCACTGCTCAGTTTCGAAATGCACACATTCACATGCACTAAATACACATGCCAAACAAAATGTTGATAGCATTTTTGTAAGAAGTATTGTATGTACCTTGTGGTTGGCATCGAGCAGGATTTTGGGTGGCTGCATAGCCTTGCGTGAAGCGCTTCGAATTAAATCGTCTCATTCTTTGCCGAATGTACGCTCGATACAATTTTACTGATAATTTAAAAGTCCACCACAAATAAAATAATACCGCAAGCTGAAATTGATAAGGCTTGGGCTACGATTTGAGTCTATAGACCGCGTGGTCGCGCCTATCGGAAATCATAATCCCACTGATTAACTGCACTAAAAATTGTAACCAGAACCTAAATGATAATACAAAAACAACTAGGAAAAGAAATTGATGAGATTAGAAACTATTAACACATTCAAATACCTCTTTGTCCTTCGTTCGACACAGACGTTCTGAAGGAAAGTCTGGTCGCTTACCTATCTTCCGAACAACTCTCTGTAACCGTGGCGCGGAGCTTTGTCCGAACCGCCCGAGGTGATGGGGGAGGCCCATGACCAACCTCTGCTACGTAAACGTTTTAGCTTTGCTCATCTTTGGCCAAGCCCTCCTGTTCCTGCTCTCTGCTTTCCACCGACACCGTTTAGGTTGGTAGAAGATTAAGAAACCCACCACTTCTCTGGCTCGTCTGCTACTTCATTAAATTCATTCACACTTGACCAAACACTTTCAGGAAATGTGAGAAATGGAAATCAGGACACAGGACGTGCGCATAAGACTGAAAAGAAATGTATCGACGCATATTGTTTTTACAGGGATGCAGTTGTTGGAGCAGAGATTAATTAGTTGCATGAAGATTGATTTAATTTTACAATTTTATATGTCAGGTAGTATGGAGATTTGTTTTGGCACTCATTTAGTCATGTGACAACACCTATTGTGGTGTTACAGTGCTAGCTGGACTGTCGGAAGCTCTTTGGAACTCACGACTCATGCCTTTCACTGATTGTATTGCGATTTTTTACAACCACCCTTCGCAATGCCCGACGGTCCCTATCCGCCAGTACAGGAGGACAGCGTCATGTTAGTCTAGTTGTGGTTGTTCGTTCGGGTTTTCGCTTCACAGTCACATCCCTAACAATTGGCTTGGACAGCATTAGAAGGGTTGAGATGTCCCTGATTTCTTAGGTGGAATACGATGACTAACCCACGATCGAGGTCACTGAGATCTCCTGAGCAACCCGTTCTGCTGTTGCTACTTCTGTACTGACAACACAACACTTCACGTCTCCTTTTGTACTGACCGGACCGCCCTCGTGACGTCTAGTAGTCAGTGCCACATTTAAGAGGGGTGCCCGGATACTTTTGATCAGATAGTGCAGTCATCATCATCATCATCTTGACCAGGTTCCAGCCCCATGCTGCGTCTGTTTGAAACATAAGCCTCTCCATGTAGTCCTGTTGTCCTACCATCTTCCTGTGTTCGCTCTGGTCCAGTCATAGCTTCTTGCTTTAACACACTCCTCCACACCTTTCAGCTACCTGTCCCTTGGGATTTCTCTTGGTAGTTTCCTTCTCATCTCTATTTCGCGTATCTTCTTGAGAATCGTCTTGTTTTACCATCTCCAAAAGCGCCTATACCATCTCAGTCTTGATGTTTCTGTCCTATTCTGCAAGTGTTCTTCTTTCATTATTTCCGTTACCCTTGAATTCCTCACCCTGTCTCTCCTTGTCCCTCCTGCTCTGCTTCTGAGGAACTTCACTTCTCATCCCTGTAATCTGTTTACATCTCTTTTCTTGACTACCCACGTTTCAGATGCATAGGTCAAAGCTGGGCTGTCGTAACTTCTATGTATAACTTCTTCGTTTTTTTGTTTTTTTTCTGTGGGACGTCTTTATTCTGCGCTAGGCGCCTAACACTTCACAGGAATGCCACTGCCTCTCTATCACATTCACTGATCTCTTTCTCATTTCTTCCATTTTCCTCTGCCACACTCCCCAAGACTTCACACTTTCCAACTCCTTCAGTTCTTCACCTCCAATCCTTATTCCGCTAGTTAGTCTACCTTTCTCTCTAGTTGTAACCAGGATCTTACATTAAACTTTATCCCATACTCTCTCACAGTTTCATCCCAAGCATTCAGCTATTCCTGAATCTCCTCTCTTTCCCCGAAAAGTTACGGCTGACGGGGCTCTGGTGAAGCTGTGATAGACCTAACTAACGAACAGTGGACCAATAACTAGCTTTCAACAAGGTAACTGATAGTGTAAGTTAGTGTGAATTGGCTTGCGTAAGACAGAGTAGTGTAGCCGACCATCTGACTTTAGGTTTAGCAAAACATCTAAAAGCAGCAACATTCCTTTTCTCTTTGTATCAGCAGCGAGTTCGGGCGAGTGCTGTACATGTGATCAGGAACGTTTGGAGCAGTCAGTGTTTTTCTGCTGCGTTTACAAACGTTTCAACGTGCACTTCACGCAAGGCGGTGGGGAGCAATGCGACGTAATTTACGTGCGAACATAATCCTTGGGAGAGGCGTCAGGAGATAGCAGCACGGGCAGTAACTTCCGCGCGACCTGCCTTGGGATGCCAACGCCGCCGCCACGGCTGCAACACGCAGCACACAGCACAAGGCCGGAGAGAGCAGCTACCCATCGCTGGGGCTGCAGCCCTGGGTCAGGACTGCGTTGCGCATGCGCCTGGCGAGCGTGACGTCACTGGCAGGCGCGTATTTGGGTCAGGCGGTCAGGGCTGCGGTGGAAGGCGAGTCCTGCAGGACTACAGCGCTCTCGTGACGGGGCGCTGCGACACCTGTACAATATGCGATAAATGCCGTTTGTCATCACACACATCTTGGTGTGGGTGGTTCTATACACTCTGTAACGTTATTTTAAACTGTGGACAGCTGCACACCAATTTGCACATTTTGAATAAAATGATCCTTAATGGCTACAAAATAGTTTTTATTAGAAGTTACCACCTGTTTCGCGTCAATTGAAGCATCCTCGGGTAATCTGTGCAAAAATTAGCCAGGAAAACTTTTATTTTATTTTATTTTTATTTATTTATTTATTTATTTATTACAGAGAATTATTAACAACAGTCTGCAGAATAAAAGGGATACTGAATAGTAGTATTTTCTAGCAATACTTGAAGAGTACCCATAGAGATTTATTATAACAACTCATAGCTTAAAGGTAGTTGCATTGGAGCCATTCCCCCAGTTCACGTCAGTTGTAAAAAAATAGCGCGCTGAAGGCGATTGTGGTTGAAATGAAGGGGATAGCAGGACCTATAGAGATAAAATGAGGATAAAAACCAAATGGGCCAAACAAAGTTGTAGGCTAATAACGCACCAAGACAGTTTCAATGTAAATTTATGAGCCAAAACATTATGATCAACTGCTTAATAGCTTGTTTGTGAGTCTCTGGAACGACATAAATCACTGATCCTGTGTATCAGGGACTCAACAATTTGTTGGTAGGGTTTTGGAAGTATGTGGCATTAGGTGTCGAGGCACAGGCATGTAATTCGCGTAAATAAGGGGCTGCTGATTTTCATACACGGTCATGGTGTCCGATAGCGACTCAGATGGGTTCTTAGAATTTACATCAGGCGAAGTTGGTCGGCGGGACGTCAACGGCTTCTCAAACCATTGAAGCACGGTTCTAGCTTCGAGAGACTGACAATTATACTGCTGAAAGGCGACATTGCCATCGGGGAAGACATCAAGCATGAAGGGATGCAGGTGGTTCGAAGCTGTCAGCGCGTCTTCGATTATTAGCACAGGTCCGATGCAAGCGCAGGAGAATGTCTCTCACAGCATAATACTGCTCCCACCAGCTTGCGTCCGTGGCGAGCTGCACGTTTCAAGCGACGGTTCTCCTCAATGACGGCGGTTGTAGAGACAAATATCGACCTGTTGTAGCAAGAAACGTGATTCATCCCAAGAGCCGACACGTTTCCAATGATTCACAGTCGAATCCCGATGGTCCCGCGCCCACTGCAATCATCATTGTCGATGACGTTGGGTCAACATGTGAACACGTAGGGCTGGTATGCAGCGGAGCTCCATGTTCGACAATGTACGGTAACGATGTACTACGAAACGCTTATTCGTGTATCAGCATTCTGCTCCTTCGGCAGAGATGCCATAGATCATCATCTGTATTCTTCTACAGATCATACAAGCCTCAGAACCCCACGTTCTGTGAACAGTCGTTGCCTTCCAACCATTTAGCGCCTCGTGGTAGTTTCACTGTCCATCTACACTATGTGATCAAAAGTATCCGGACAACCGGCTGAAAATGACTTACAAGTTCTGTCTCCATCGGTAATGCTGGAATTCAATACGGTGTCGGCCCACCCTTAGCCTTGATGACAGCTCCCTTCACGCTTCCACTTCACTATAACACAGGAAACAGTGGACCTAGGGATGTTTAGGAGTGTGGAAGTCTCACGTACAGACGTGTGACACAAGTCACACCCAATCACCTGACCAAGTTCAAAGTCCGTGACTTCCGCGAAGCGCCCCATTCTGCTCTCGCACGATGTCTAATGACTACTGAGGTCGCTAATGTGGAGTACCTGGCAGTAGGTGACAGCACAATGCACGTAATATGAAAAACGTATCTTTTTGGGGGTGTTCTGATACTTTTGATCACACAGTGTACCTCTTTCCGTAGTTTCTCACGAGAGTAGCATATGAACATTCGACAAGCTATGTCGTTTTCGAAATGCCTTTCAAAGGCTGTGCGTAATAATAATCTGCCCTTTGTCAAAGTCGCTTATATGAGTGGATTTCCTCACTTGCAGCCTATTTCTTCGCCAAGGTGATCCCCTGTCCTTGTATGCTCCTCTTACATACTTTTTTTACCGCGTCACGTGCCCCCAACGCCACCAGGCTGCATCAAACATGGCTGTGGATAGTGGTCATATTGCTTTGGTTTAGTAGTGCATGAACCCAATAAACGAGAACAGCCTTACCGTGCCACGTGAAGGAACGTGTTTGAGCGGCATCAGGCAAGGCAGTACTGACCGTTGTACAATGCGGAAGATGTTTACAGGTCGTGGCAGATGTGACAGAAACCTAGACGCCGCTTTAGAAAGCGTATGGAGGGGGGGCTGTGCACGTACCAAACTACTTAAAAATATGTAACATGGTACAGAAAAAATTGAACCCGATGCATAAAAATACTGAATGTGGGCAATTAAAATGTAAAATATTAATAAAGCCTCAGTGGTAATGGAAATTCACTCTTTTTGCCTTCCTTAGTGACGTTTAGATTTCCATCGCCTGTGACGCCACCTGAAACATCTTCCGCATTGCACAAAGGTCAGTACTTCAAAATGGTTCAAATGGCTCTAAGCACTATGCGACTTAGCATCTGAGGTCATCAGTCCCCTGGACTTAGAACTACTTCAACCTAACTAACCTAAGGACATAACACACATCCATGCCCGAGGCAGGATTCGAACCTACGACCATAGCAGGCCGGGTGTTTCCAGGCTGAAGCGCCTAGAACCGCTCGGCCACTGCGGCCGGCAGATCAGTACTGCCTTGCCTGCCGTCACTCAAGCACCTTCCTGCTCGTGGTACCGGGAGGCTCGTCTGGTTTATGGGGTTCATATAATGAAATTGTCTTGGCGCGTTATTAGTATACAGCTTTGTTTTGTCCGTTGGGTTTTTATCTGCGTCTTATTTCTACAAGTTCTGATATTCCTTCATGTTAACTATGGACTACTTTAGCCGGCCGGAGTGGCCAAGCGGTTCTAGGCGCTACTGTCTGGAACCGCGCGACCGCTACGGTTGCAGGTTCCAATCCTGCCTCGGGCATGGATGTGTGTGATGTCCTTAGGTTAGTTAGGTTTAAGTAGTTCTAAGTTCTAGGGGACTGATGACCTCAGAAGTTAAGTCCCATAGTGCTCAGAGACATTTGGACGATTTTTGACTTCTTCCTTAAGCGCGGTATTTGTTTACAAGTTGACGTGAATGGTGGAGAGTGGCTCGAAGACAGTTTGAAACGTCCCCTTAGAAAAATTAAACATGACTGTACTTAAACTGACACACAATATTTTAGCGCAACCCAATCTGACTTTTAATAATCCCTAAAAAAGAATGGCCCTGACTAACATTAATCTATTCCTTTCACAAATCACCTACCTCACAAAAATCTTCGTTACTCGAACTACTGCAATACAGCGAGCGCCGCTACTGCCAGCTAAATAAAAGATTCACACTACTGAAGGCACTAACTACTGATAGGGATAGTTAGCAAATGAAAGATTTTGATAGAGCACAAACAATGTATTTACCTTAATAGTGTTCAAAAGTCATAATATATATAGCAGTTCACGACATCCATTCTTACAAATTTCAAAACTCCGCCATTTCTCTCCCCACATCCACCACTGCAGGCGGCTCACCTCCAACTGCACAACGCTACGCGCTGTTAACAGCAAACTGTCCAACGCTACAATTGCAACTATTACAACAATGCCATCCAGCCACAGACTGCACACAGCACAGCCAGTGATTTTCATACAGAGCGCTATGTGGCGGCGGCGTTACCAATATAAGAACCTAAACAGCCTACTTACATAGCCCCCATGCTCCCCACAAAAAAATTTACAAATTGTTTTGGGCAGTGGCCAATAATGATTTGATAAAATTTTTCATAATTACAATAACAAAGATATCAAATGCACACACTTATTGATACAACGTTGGTCAAAAACTAAAACTTTGTCACAGTCCCATAAAGACAGTCCTGATCATTCATCACAGTAAAATTGCAGTGTTTTTTTTTCTTCTCAAAGTCTGAGCAGTAAAAGAGTGTGCACACAGAAGTAGTGGATTTCCATGCAGTCTTGAAGTAGTGTTGTCCTTCCAACAGAAAGACAGTGCTGACTCGTGACATGCAGACAAGTAATGGGCCACAACAGAGCAAACCCACAGCAGAGTCAGTCGAAGTTTTGAAGAATATTGGTAGATAGGTCATCACAGAACAGACCACTGTAGTCTTGTTAGAGATTACGGTATTGGTGGGCCACCAGAGGTGCAGACCCACTGCAGTCCTTGTAGAAATAATGGTATTGGTGGGTCATCAAAGGTGCAGAGCCACTGCAGTCCCTGTAGAAATAATGGTATTGGTGGGTCATCAAAGGTGCAGACCCACTGTAGTCCTTGTAGAGACGGCCAGCAGCCATCTGTTGCGACTGTGCAGGTGTACAATCACCATCGAAGAGTCTTGCAGAGAATATAGCATGTCCATAAACCACCACTTGTGCACTCACAAAGTTTTTGGAATTGTCCTTAGAACCAGCAATGCTATTAACCAGTCCCTTGCTGAATTATCAACACATGTGAGAGTACTAACAGTCCTCTTTTTTTCACATATTGTGCATATACTAAGACCAACAGAAACGTGTGCAGTGAAATGTAACTTACAAGTTACTTAATTTGGTGAACTGGTGTCAATTACAATTTTATAACATAAGAATACAATAACAAAGGTACAAAATACATCATTAAAGAACATAACAATACAGATAACATTTGTAGTAATACGGGCTTTACAAAAGAATCGAGCCAACATATACATCAGTGTTACAGGAATTATGACGTAAGTAAATATATAAAAGACAGAATAACTTTTGAAACATCAACTTCACACATGAGCATTAAAACAAAACAGAATAAATAATGTCTAAACATCTTTACAAAGTAAATAACACATTATTAGAAAAATTCTACAACATATCTCTTATCAGATAAACACATAAAGACAGGAAGAACACAAATACATGAGGGTACACAAACACATAGTGGGATAACACAAGGAAAGGACAGGGTTTGTTTTACTGCAGTATTTTACAAACAAAACTTTCTTTACTTCTTGGAGATCTCCCTTCATTCATCATTATTCCCAAAAAGTCCTATCTATACCTCATTTCTGTATTCTATTCATATTTATTTCAAAATAATTATTTCTCAGTGTACAATACTCATTTTGGCCCAAATCTTTTTCATATAACTTCTCAATGCATTTCTTTCCCTATTCTCCATAGTTAGGTTCTTATATAGTCTACCCCCTCTTCAGCTAACTTAAATCTACTGAGCTCAGATATATATACTAAGGGACAAGGCAATGCAGCAGCACAAAACAATTAACACACACAGCAATGACAAAAAAATGCAAATTGGCAAAGCTAGCAGCAGTAAATCTAAATTTGAAGAGCAAATGCAACATTATCACTATGAGCCAATGTGCATCAAAAAGAAAAATAAATAACTGGCTTCACAGAGTCACACAAAGTGAAATTTAGTATCACTATGCCTGGCAAGCAGCAGCAGCAAATGCAATAACTTATACCTAAACATGACAAAGCTCAAGCAGAAAAAATAGTACACTAAAGACTACAATGCAGATAAGGGAAATGTCTATTCACATCTTAATATCTATGTCATTAAAGTGGTCCACCACAACAAGTTATTCTACCAAAAAAATTACCAAGTAGTTGAAAAGAAAATTATGTATGCAGTTACTGTTATTAATCCCTTCTTATTGTTCTTTCCTTTCCCAGTGCTTTTCTTTTTCGAAGAATCTGGATCATAAAATTATTATTTAATAGATCTGTTGACAGAAAGTGTTCACATTAGCAAATGCATTTAATTTTATTTTATAAAACCAATGCTGCAACACAGCTGGAAAACAGATATAAAATGAAATAACCAACTATGTAAAGCAAAGCATAACAATATCATTCAATAGTCATGTGGCATTTCATAAGTTAGTAGAAATTCTCTCAATTCTCATATAAAGACACTTGTCATAATCAGGTGTGCTGATGTAAGAATATTTCCCATCAATTCATAAGCATTTCAGTAAGTAGCACAAAGTACGTGCTCCACAGTACAATCATATGTTTTCAAGTTTGAGTGTGTCGTATTTGCGATGATTTCTACAAAGAACTGTCAATAGCGAGGATAATGGCCTCCTTTTTTCTCCACCTGTGCCTCTGAAAGGCACACACTAATAGATTTTTTCCCAGCTGATTGTCGCTCAGATGGGACTCCACAGCACATTACATCAAGGTCATCTACCTTCCTTACTGAAATATTTATGGCAGCAGTTTACACTACAGTGACAGTCTCATATAAAAAAAAAAAAATTCAAAGGTTAGAAATTTACATTAGAAGTGTGTAGAAACAAAATCTCATATATAACAGTGACCAAAAAGTTTTGTCAGCATTGTGGTAACTAACATTCACGTATGTACACACATTTCATAACTCTTGAAGTACGATTCTTGGTTTCCAACATCCTTTTCATAAATGAGAGTCCTTAAAATGGTTCAAATGGCTCTGAGCACTATGGGACTTAACATCTATGGTCATCAGTCCCCTAGAACTTAGAACTACTTAAATCTAACTAACCAAAGGACGTCACACAACACCCAGTCATCACGAGGCAGAGAAAATCCCTGACCCCGCAGGGAATTGAATCCGGGAACCCGGGCGTGGGAAGCGAGAATGCTACTGCACGGCCACAAGCTGTGGACTCAGAGTCCTTAACCACTACTCCTTATTCCTTACCTTATTACACATATACATATTCATCAACACGTCTTCAATATTTCATCATAATAAATAAATAGCATAATCAGATTCCTCATATAGCATCATCTCATTGATCATAAACATACCTCAACAGCATAATAAACATCGTCGCCATAATAATAACTTCATAACACCCCAGTCAAATTTCAAAATCGTTGTAGCTTCCTCCAATAATTTCAAAACCTAAAAAAAATTCTCTGCTCATTTCAATAGTGTCATCTACCTCAAACGTACTTTAAAAATCATGATCCCATACCAAATAAACCATTCAAAGCTCTCATAGTATCACAATGGTTCCAAAAAAATATGAACAGTTCACAAAGTGCAGTCAAAATACAATTTCATAAGAGTGAATTTATCCAACTGTGTAATTGCGTAAACATCTGTCACTGATGTAGTAAAAAAATGTTTGTCTCTCTCAGTTAAATAATCAGATAGCTGTGTAATTTATGTGTTAGAGAAATATGGTACCGAAGTGTAAAGTTGTATAAGCAAATACCATATTAGCTAGGTCTCCTTGTGCTTGCTACACACATGGTACACAAAGTAAGCGTGTACCCCCCTGAGGATTAATGTAATTATATCCTCAGGTGTTACAGATTACAGCAATGGAATTAAATGTATCACAGAAAACTTTCTTTGTAATTCAAAAATCTTTAAAAATAATGTTTTAAGCTCAAAATTAATCACTCAAATGCATATCCTGTAGCGCTAAATTGTGCGTCTTGTTGTAACATAATCTCTGTCATTACTTAAGGGTAAAAAATGTGCCAAGTGTCGTAATTATCGTCGTCCGTAAGCAAAGTTCTGTGGAAGTCAATGTACTTACCTCGTAATAAACAAAAGCGAAATGCTATGCCTATAGATATCGTAGTTATTACGTACAGTACCGTGATCAAGAAAGTACTACACTGTAACATATTGTTGTGCTACAAAAAAGGCTGTCTTATTGTAGCTATACCACAAAGTTACTACTAAAACATGTTTTACTTTCCAGAAGAATTCAGAAAAACTGTGCAGATATAAAGCAGATACAGCACAAAAGCAACAATGTAAATTGTGTCACACATTAGTAGCGTTGTGATATAATTGTGTAGCTGTCAAAGAAACCAAATGCTAAGTCATCTTTAATCCCACAGAAAGTACTTCAAATAAAGAATGTCTTATCAAGTAAACCAAAATGTTGCATGAAAATCTCATTAGCAGTGCCGGTATATGTTCTAAGTATGTGAGCCTTATAGTCGTTACGTGTTCGTGCAACTAACAAGCAAGAATGTACAAATAACAACACTGTGTCGTCTGTTCTCTATAACAATGCATTCATAATTTCTGTTTAAATAAGTTATCTTGGTTCTTGAATGGATATTTAACTTCAAACATTGTTGCATGGTAACAGCTTCTAAGTGTGACCAAGAGTACTAGTAACGTGAAGTGATTAATTTTATAGCAAAGACTAAATTAAAAAGCAGATTATCTCTCAATGAATGGTTTTACATGTGAAATGTGGTGGAATCCTTTACTCTTCCTAGTGTGCAGAGTTTCAATGTGAACGCTGTTATCATGTTGTACACTTCGGTAAGGAGTGATAAAATTTTTCTCAAGGTTAACGTCTATGTTATTTTTCTCTGAGCCAGCCGACGCACGTGCGAGTCATTGTCTGTCTCTTTGTTGGCGCGCGTCGTTATTGGGATTTGGAGGTCTAACTTCTATAAATTCACCTTGCCTAGAGTGCCCTGCTCTGTTTGAATCTCGCCAGTTCTGGTGCAATTCAGGTCTGTCGTTACGATTATATCGTCTGTCGTCACGTCGGTAATTTCTGTAATTAATTTCTTGTCGGTCACGTGGTGGAGAACTTCTCCCTGAGTCCTAACTGCGCGGAGGACCGTTGTGTCTGAAGTTATTCTATCTCCCTTGATAATAATTGTTTTGGTTCCCATATTGTCTGTTTCTGTGGTTGTCTCTGTCACATTCACTACTATGGAAATGCGATCTTTCTCTGTAATTATTACTACTCTGCCAACGGTTGTCATACGGGTGGTGTCTGTTTTGGTCACGATTTGTGTTGTAAGAATAGCCTTGTCGTGTCCAGTTATTATTTCTGTCATCACGGAATTGTGACAGATGTGACTCGTAATTGTTGTGCTCCTGTTTTCGCGTTCCGCGATTGTCAGTGTCAATTTCCAATTCTTGTAACAGTCCCTGAAAAGCTTCAATGTCGTCATTGCAACGTCCTGCCAAAATAATATGTCGTAAATGTTCAGGCAATTTGATTAAGCAAATGCGGACGAGTTCTGAGGGGCTGTAAGGGTTTGACAGGTACTGATTCTTGTGCAACATGTCTTAAAAATATTTCACAAGACTGGAAAATTCAGATTGTTCGAAATGTTTCATCATTATGATGCTATGTTTTACTCGGTCTTGTGTGGCTTGAGACTAATATGCTGAGAGGAAGGCATGGTAAAATTCTCCTTCACTGTGACAATCGTGAATGACCGATCGTATTCTTTCAGCTGGTTCATTCTCTAAGTAGCCACACATAAATTTTAATCTGTGCTTTAATGACCAGTTGGGAGGAAAACAATGAGAGAATTGATGAAGCCACGCTTGTGGATGAATGTCGTTGCCGGAATTCTTAAATGTTTTGAATTTACGTGTAGTAATAAACAGCTTATAGTCAAAATCATCGTGTTGGCGAGTCGCATATCGGTCATTGTTACGTCGTGTCGGCGGTTTCATCTCAAAATTTGGTGCACATTGCCAATTTCTTTCATAACTTCCGAAATGCCCTGTGTTATTATTTTGCGGCTTTTCCGTATTTCTAAGTCCCTCTTCCCGTGTTGGAGCGCGAGTGTCCTCTGAAATTTGTAATTTTTGTATTACTTGTACTTCCCGGATTTCTCTTTTGTGTTGCGTATTAATTTGATCCTGATTTTGTTTGAATTTCTTAATTTGTTCATACTCTTCTGTGTCAGTGATGGCTACAGGTCTTGTGTCATTCAGACCATCATCTACCTTTGTAGATAAGTTAGTGAACTGATCCGAAAGTTCGGCTACTTTCTCCGATAATATACTTATTTCCTCAGTATGTTTTTCTGAACCAAGTTTCAGAGTGTCCATTTGTATTGAAATCGTATCTACTGTGTCCTTTAAGTTTTCCTGAGTTTTTGCAAGTTGTGTAACCGAATCGGTAGATGCAACTGAGTCAATTTTAACTTGCAAAGTCTCATGATTTTCATTAACAATAGTTTGCAGTTCTATTATGGGTACTTCTGTAATCTATTTTCATGCCGCGAAAAAATAGGTTGTAAATGCTCACAAATTTGTGTTTTTACGTCATTACAGACTTTTTTACATTTCGATTCGATTTTATGTAACTCAGTAGTTAAATCTTCACGTGTTTGTTCAAGCGTGGTGTGAAGATTTTGTTCCATTGTGTCTAACTTTTGAAGATTTTGTCCCATTTGTTTCTGATTTTGTTCAAGTGTTGTGTCTAACTTTTGTAGCCTTTGTCCCATTTGTTGCATTAACTGTAACAACAATGCACTGGTGTCTGAAACATGTTCCTCAGTGCTATTCGGCAGCGAATTTGCACCGGCAACATTCACATTTTGACAAGCAGAAAATGTGTCTTGACTTATTTGAGAAAACGGTGAGGACGCAAAACCTGAATCTACAGTATTTGCGAGATTGTGTCCTGTCATTTCGGATTCCTGAGGCGAGCTGTTGCCGACCGATCGATCGATAATGCTTCCCTGTTCACTAATTGTTTCACTGTCTACGCCATTATTTGCCGCCCGCTCCATTTCCCTATGCACAATTACCAAATTACTATGTTGAACATTAGTTAATTCATTACACGGTGGCGCTAACACACTGCTTTCGTCTTCACTGTCATTTCTCAGTTTACTTTGGAGCCTAGTATTACGTTTTTCACACGTCATAATTGTCACAATATTTCACACGATAACACAGAAAAGCACAATTTGAAGAGCAAAATAAGAAAACACATTAACATAGCATTGAAAATAATATCTCGTTAATTGCAAGCGCAGCTGCGAAATACTTAGTGCAAATCTACATGCATGCCACAACTGTTTTACTGTACAACAATGAAAAACTACAACTACAAAGGAAATTCTCTCTACAATTACGCGCTAGCAATAAACAAAAGCTGCACTAATTGCACAAACTACAAGAAAAAAAATCAGAAGATTCCAGTGCGGTATCCTCGGCTAAGGGTCGACATATGAAACGTCCCCTTAGAAAAATTATACATAACTGTGCTTAAACTGACACACAATATTTTTAGCGCAACGCAATCTGACTTTTAATAATCCCTAAAAAAGAATGGCCCTGACTAACATTAAACTATACCTTTCACAAATCACTTACCTCACAAAAATCTTCGTTACTCGAACTACTGCAATACAGCGAGCGCCGCTACTGCCAGCTAAATAAAAGATTCACACTACTGAAGGCACTAACTACTGATAGGGATAGTTAGCAAATGAAAGATTTTGATAGAGAACAAACAATGTATTTACCTTAATAGTGTTCAAAAGTCATAATATATATAGCAGTTCATGACATCCATTCTTACAAATTTCAAAACTCCGCCATTTCTCTCCCCACATCCACCACTGCAGGCGGCTCACCTCCAAGTGCACAATTCTACGCGCTGTTAACAGCCAACTGCCCAACGCAACAATGGCGAGCATTACAACAATGCCACCCAGCCACAGACTGCACACAGCACAGCCAGTGATTTCCATACAGAGCGTTATGTGGCGGAGGCGTTACCAATATAAGAACCTAAACAGCCTACTTATAAGTTACCTTTACGCTATGACTTGGTAAAATGACTCTGTGTGAGTACTCTTCAATTATTACAATATAATACTGCTTTTCAGTATTCCATTATTCTTCGAACTGTTGTTAATAATTATCTGCAAATAAAATGTTACTAATTTTTGTTCGGATTATCTGAGCATGCGTCTTCAATTGACACGAAGCCTGTAGTGACTTTTAATAAAAAGTGTTTTACAGACAGTGAGGTATATTTTATTCAAAACATTATAATCTATTTTCTACGTAACTATATATTTTATTTTTAAAAGGAAATTTGTATCTGTCGAGGAAATCAATCACAAACCTGAAACTTCTAAGTTAATTATCACTCAGAGAATAACGCATCTAAAGAACAGATCATGGTGTCTCAAATTTTACAGATGTAGGTTTTTAGTGATTTTTCTAATTCTCTCCAGACAAATACGGGGATGGTTTCTTTGAAAGAACACGACCGATTTCCTTTCCCATCCTTGACACAATCCGCGATTGTGCTCCGTCTCTGATTCCCTCGATGTCGACGGGACGTTAAACCAAATCTTCCTTCCTTCTTTAAAATTTTACAAAAGTCGCCCCGTCCGATTTACTGATTAGCGAAATGGCAGAATGAGCTACAGAGATGAATGACTGGCGCAGAGGCTGCGCCGAACGTAAATAAATGTCACGTATTGTAGGAGAGGTCCATTACTCTTCGGCTACCCTACTGCCGGCCAGCCTTTGGAAACAGTGACAACGGTAAAATAGGATCGAAGATTCTCGCGAAAACATTTTCTGTTTAATTGTCGCGTGATGCGAATAAAGTAAATGCTCATGCCGAACTGGTCACTTGCTCCAGGTTGCTGCAATAGACGCTCGTCCATACCCGGCGTGTAAACTGTGCGAGGCTTACAGCGATCCTTTGTCCATATTGTGAAATATGGTGGATCTGTTGGTCGGTAGAACAATCTACTAAGTATTTTCTTAGCTGGAACGCTGTGTTGGGAGAATATGATGTGCAGAGTACATGACGTGTGCCCCTCGTGTAACGCATGGCTAACCATAGTAGAATACCACGTCTGGTGTGGTACGATAGTACTCTGTTACACAGTTTACGTTGTTCACACTTCTCAAAACGTGGTTCAAATGGCTCTGAGCACTATGGGACTTAACATCTGTGGTCATCAGTCCCCTAGAACTCAGAACTACTTAAACCTAACTAACCTAAGGATATCACACACATCCATGCCCGAGGCAGGATCGAACCTGCAACTGTAGCGGTCACGCGGTTTGAGACTGAAGCGCCTTGAACCGCACGGCCACACCGGCCAGCTCACGCTTTTCACAATCACTACTGTCGCCGTGGTGTCAGCACAACATAGAAACGGCACAATTTGAACAGCTTATGTAAAAGGCTGTAGCAAGTGCTTTGACTGACAACATCATTAAACTCAGAAGACTGAATACAGAGGCAAAATGCTGATATACAAAAATGAATACACGTTAGTTTTGTTTGTTCGTGTTCTAGGGGTTCCAGTACAGTTCAAACGATTGCAATGAAGCTTTGGTGATACGTTTGCGCATGCCTGCGATGGTTTCTACTGGGTTAAGAACCATCTAAAACTCACAGGAATGGAGCTGAAAAGAGGGTGACATAGAAGCTTAATAATGAACGACTAGATCAATTTCAACCAAGTTTAGTATAAACACATTACTCATGTCATTCTTCAACCTTTTCTGATGTAACGCCTGACGAAACAGTTCACTGCTGAACGGACAAATGTCATTGTCCAATAGGCGCAATCTGTCAGGAAATTACCACGTTGCCATCATTTATATATAGCGTTTTTTAAGTTTACTGGCATTCCTACGTGCCGATGTAGCCATCGCAGCGGTGGAATGTTGTTTCTGACGATACGAGCAGAAACACAGCACAACACCCAATCTCTGAGCGGAGAAAATCTCCGACTCGGTCGGGAAACGAACCCGGGCCCCTTCGTTTACTAATCCACCGTGCTGACCGTACAGCTACCGAGGTGGATACGTCGCCATGATTAAGTGCTCTGACGAACTGAGTGCCTAAAAGCCAGTGTGGGGCTTATATCTCCTTCCCCCTCCGTGTAGCTTGCCACTCCGTGCGAGATCTGCAGCCACATCTCTTCTTCGTCTCCCCATCCCATCCCACCGACTCGATTGTCGGAGGTTCGGAGCCAGGGACGCATGATGGTGACGTGTCAGCTGTTGCTCCACCTTGTAACCTCCCCCCTCACTTATCGACCTTAATGACAGTGAAAAATTAAACCGCGTGTACCTAATGGAAATTTGGGAAAAGCAATCGTCACCGAAGTTAATCTATCGGTAAAGAGGGAGGAAAGGGTTACATCTAAATGAAAGGAAAAATGCAAATGAAACTGGTGGAAATTAATTTTGAAAAGGGGTAAAGTTAATAAAGAAAGTAAATGTGCGGCCGTTACGTTAACAATTAACTAGCGGTAATTAGATATTTGAGATTTGGGAGAAATCACGGTCGCCAGTCCTAAGGACAATTACTATAGTAACTGAAAAAGAAAGATTATTACACATATAATTAGCACTAGAAGCGTGGCAACTGAAGGTTGACACGTGTAGTGTGAAAACTGAAAGTTTGTCAGAAGTAATAAATTTCGCTACACCCTGACTTAATTTAGCAAAAGAATTAATAAAACCGGAAAATCGAAAGTTAATTTAGTGACTGAAGTTAATAGTGAGCTTTCTTTCTGAAGCACATCGAAATTCAGTAAAATACAGTTAGTCTTGGACTACCTCAACAATCGTTTCAAAAGCTACTTGAATCTACGCAATTTAGAAATAAGAGATTTAACTTTGATCTTGAATTAAATGATTCTGAACAATTAACAATAGTAAAATTTAGTACGTACCAAGCTGAGCTGCAGTCACAGGTAAGCTAAAATATGCTAACAAAACTCGCACTCTTAATTTGTGCTCGTGTAACCTAAATATTGTAGCCAGCTACTGAACTTTGAAATTAAAGCAGTGAAATCTAATTATATTATTTTAATGCTGGCGTTTGAATTTCAACGACACTCGGGTTCATTTCGGAAAAGGAAGGGACCCTGCTTGGCAATGCAATCGGGACAATGAGCAACAAAGGTTCATGCTAAGTTGCTGTAATTTTGCGAGGCAAATGGAACAATTTGAAAAGCTGAGGTCTGCCATACAGTTCTGAAACTTTACGTGCTTTTAGTCTTCCTTGTTGGTTGGTTGAAGGTTTGAAGCCGTCGATCGAGGAGGTGGCGACAGTCACTCATTGTCGGCCGTCGCTGTTGCAGAAGCTGGATGTTGGCGCGCCTTCTTCTCGACACGGTCACCAGGCGAAACGGGCTCTTGATGTGCGCCAGCTAATGCTTCCCGTCCGCGACACCATGTCAGAAGCTATCATCGCGAGTCGAGCGCAATTACATGCTGCCAAACCCCGAAAGCGCGGCAACTCCGGGAGCGTCACACAACACACCTGCTCCACTCGTTACTCCAGCCAGACTCTCACTGTCCTGCCCGCGCTCCACGCGGCAGAGTTAACACTACCAAAGATCCTACACACTTTGATTCTTCACACGACCTATCGATGTAATCGTTCGATAGCAGTTTTCCCTAGGCAAGACCCAGCGTAAAAATACAAATAATATTTACGAAACAAACCAATTATACATCGACATAAGTGCATAAATATATATATACAAACAGTAAAACAATTACAATATGTAAAGACACAGAAATATCATATATTCAGGTAGCAAAAATAAGGAAAACAAATTATAGTACAATAGATGGAAATAGGAGTATATGCATTTCCGGCGTTACACGTGCCCCACATTGTCTGAGGATGTTCGTGTAACGTAAACAGACTCAGAAAATGTCCCAAAAAAGAAACAGCGGAAATGCATATGCTCAAAACATCAACAAAATTTAGCATTCGTCTAATTAATCATAAATCAATTTTTAGATCATAATAATTGAGTGGGGACACTCCTAATCTTATTCCACTCTGTCATCTTGCACAAAATAAAACCGGTTGACAACATATCAAAATTCAAAGAAAACATAGAAAATGGTTTAGCTATTCCAAAATCATTAAAATTCGTAACACTATAAGAAATGGAACACTATTTGCAAAATTAATTAGAGTGCATGGTCATAAAAACAGGTAGATCAAAATACGCAAATTAATAATTAATTACATAGAATACACATTTTTACATAACCCTTTCATAATTAATATTCTCGTCATGGGAGTCCATTAAACGCTAAACAAGAAAATCACACACATCAGATCGAAAAAAACATAAATATTGACAGTAGAATTCTTTCAGCTGTCCAGGAAGAAAAACAATTCCGCCTTCCGTACTCGCAAGTACAAAGAATGCCGACAGCGGCCCAAGAGCCAACAGCGGCACAAGAGCAGACAGCGGCTCGCCTCGCCAGTATTGTTGCGCCCGCGTGTGCGGCACGCTTGATCTCACTCGCCCTTGTGACGGCGTTTCCAGAACGTCCGTTTCACTGAATTCTTTAGGAAAAACTCACTCCCGAGCAATCTCAAGGAGTCCATAAACACTATCACAGTGGATAACTCAACACTGTCCATCATCACACGCATGTACTAGCCTGAAACTTAAAACAGCGTCTAAGTACATCGGCAATGACTAGTAAATCACATATTTATGAAATCTTACAGCTATTTACAAAATCATATTTACATTCCTTAATCTACTGTGACTCAGCTGAAAACTTAAACTAGCAGCTTGGATTTTTCAGTTGATTAGATCATGATTAAATTGATTAAAATTAAATTGATTAATCAAAATGAATTACTTATTAATTACAACTGCTTTAATGACCTTGGTCAGTCAAAAGCATGGCAATCTAGCAAATCGTTAAATCTTACACTCTTATTTTACATACTGTATAAATTACCCATTGTGTGGTATTAATCGATCCTAGGTTGGTACAATTTCAAGTCTACAATATTCCGTAAGCATTTGTGTGAGGTATACCAATGACTTTATATGGTCCATTATAAACAAACTTAAATTTAGAGATTTCATGGTCTATCTCGCTCGATTTCTCATGAGCTTTTACAAGTACTAAGTCTCCGATTGCAAACTTAGCAAAACGCGCTTTAGCGTCATGACGACGTATGCGAGCATCGGCTTTTAGCTTCATTACTTCTCGCAAACGATCCTTTTTCACACCAATACTAATGTTAATCCGTGGAGGGAATTTGATTATCTCTTCCAATTCACTTTCTACACTTTTGTCAATGCCGAAATTCCTCATGTTACGGCAGTTCAAACTCATTCCTACGTCAATGTCATCCGGCCAGTTAACAATGTGCATAGGCTGGTATTGCCTATGCACACCGTCTCCTGCCTCGCCAAAACCAACTACCATTGTTTTATCTAGTGACATACATGTCAAAGTTTTCCTTTCGCAGTTAATCACTGCACGGTACTTTAATAGCCAGTCTAACCCCATAATTACTTCCGTAGTTAAGTCTGGCACGACGACAAACTCTTGTTCAAATCGTGCCCCACATATCTCGAAGTTGACAAAAATCTGTTTTGTGACCGGTTTACTGGCCTTCCCAGTAGCACCGATAATTTTCACTCCTGTTACTGGCATAACTACGATGCCAGGTCTGTCTTTCAGTAACTCAAATATTTTCCCAGATACAGCACTCAATTCTGCACCGGTGTCAATCAACACGTTTAGTTGTAGGTCGTGCATATTAACAGACACTACTACCTGTCTACACTTGCCCTCGACTGTTTCTTTATTTTCCCACAGTAAATCCTCGTCTATATCCAGGTCATTCCACAAAAAACCATCCGGCTTAGATCCTAAATCCGGTTTATCTGGCGGCTTTTTCAGCCTCTTTTCACATACAGTTTTAATTTCAACACGTTTGTCCTGAGGCTTAGTCTGTAGCGTCGCCTCCAATACCGAAACCTTTTCCTGTAACTCGTCAACTAGTGAGTGTTGCTTTGCTATCAATTCACTAATTGTCACCTTCGTTGATTCCTCTTTAGTCAGATTGATCTCATCTGCCAATCTACCTGGAGGAATGTGCCCAGTAGTATCTGCAATTACTTCCTCTAGATCTGCGCAACCCACACTGTTATCGTCTGACCGTATAACGTCAGCTCTAACCTCATACACTCTGTAATCTGCGTGCTTTTGTACCAATCGTGTCCGGCTATCACTAAAATTTTCATAATCTTTCTCCTTAATACTCTCGCAACGTTTAAACTGGAGGTTTGCGTCGGATGGGTCGGCTACTTCTATCACTATAACTTTCGGTAAAGTCTGCCGGTTAGGGCCAGAACTTTCCGTTACTACTTCACCATTCAACTCCTGCGGGACGAAACACGACGCATCTTGCTCGTGCTCCCCATTAACATCAACTATTTCTGGTAAAGTCTGCCGGTTAGGGCCAGAACTTTCCATCACTTCACAAATACTACTTTCCTGTGGGACGAGACGCGGCAAATTCTGCCCGCGCTCTCCATAAATACTTCTCCCGTACAGGCCCCTATAATCTCTTAGTTCGTCGTATAAGCGACCGAACTGCCTTAACCAGACCTCATCCCTCTCTGCATCCCCTCGCTCAATGACGGACGTGTTATCCGACATCTGATCTTCTCTCAACAATTGCGAATCATTCTTAAACTCAATCTCCAGTTCCACTGTGGGTATTACAGCAGGCACCTTATAATCGATTTCCGGAACACTACTTAAATTGTTCTCACTGACAGTGAATGTATTTTCTACTGCCGTGTATACAGTTGATCTACTACTTGTGGACGCACTCCTTTCTCCTAACACTGGCACACTCTCCCGCCGTTGATTAGACCATACGGAATTTTCATAACGACGACACCTCGGTTTTCTCCTGTTACTGGGCCGCCAAAATTTCTCCACGCCTGGTCGGCCCCTCACCGGCGCGGCTAATGGTTTCCCTGTCTCGTCCCAGCAGATACGCTCCCCGGATGCTGCTGAGGCGGCTGATCACACTCTCTGGCGTTATTACTATTCTGTGAAGCCCGTATCACGTTAGTATGATACTGGTTTCCGTCATTCCTGTTATTATTTGCATTGTACCGATTGTTATTACGGTCCGAACCATTATTGTTATTGCTGCCATGGTTGCGGTATGCATTATTCCCGTGGTTATCGTTGTTGTGGTTGCTGTGGTACCCGTTGTTGTTACCACGGCCTCTGCCACTGTCGCGATTATTGCGCCAATAGTCCTCGTCCTCAACTCTTCCCAGGAAATCATTGATTGTCCTGTGATTGCTCCCTACGTAGCGTTTTGTATCATCTGGAAGCTTTTTGTAGAGTTCCCAGACTATTTCGGATTCCGTGCGGCGATCACGCAAGTATTCCAACTTGCGGATCCAGCCCTCACAAAACTCCTTCATCGAACCGCGCGAATTCGCATCGAAAGGCCTCGATACGACAAATTCGCGCCAGACACTTTGCTGTTTTTGCTCTGACCAGTATTCAGCCAGAAACAAATTTTTAAATTCGTCAAAAGTCAGGTCCGTAATGTTGAGCTTTAAGCCCCAACGCTTGGCATCACCAGCCAACACATCAATAATCGCATTAATTTTTCTCTCATTAGTCCATGATCTGGGTAAAACTCTTTCACAATTTTTAATGAAATCCGTCGCATGTATACCGCCTTTTTTCAAGGGGTCGAACCGCTCCTCTTTCGTCAACAATTCCGAACTATGTGCACAGATTGGCACATAGCTCTGTTTTTCGTCAAGTTTCTTTTCTAATTCCGACACTCTCGTAATTACTTGGCAAGTGGTTGTCGCAAGCGTTTCTACTTCCTTTTTTTGTTCTTCGCAGGTATTAGCCTGCTTCGTCACTTTGGTATCTACTTCGGATACTAAAGCCTTTAAAGTTTCCACCTTCTTTTGATCCTCTTTTTTCACTAATTGAATTTGTTCCGTCACCTTATTCTCGATTATCGGAGCAACTGATTCTCCTACACTTTTCTCGATTCTGCTAATTTCGGAATAAAAACGAGTATTTATGCTCGCAATTTCCGCCTGAGCGCCTATCATTTCCTGTTTAAGATTACCGATTTCGCTATTAATCACAACAATATCTTCTTTGATTTTATCAACTTTTGTGTTAACAACTCCAACATTGTTGTTAACAACATTAATAGCTTTGTTCTGATTGTCTAGCATCCGTTCAAATTTTTCAGACTGAGCTTCTTGCTTGGCCGATTGACTCTTGATTTCGTTAATCAAAACATTCAATAAATCAGTTACATTCCCGGAAACTACCGGTTTTACTTCCGTAGCGGCTTCCTCTTTAATCACTTCCGATTCCGAAACATTTTCTAAAGTTTGGAATTCCATTTCTGCTCTTTGTTGCGTTTCGCCGGTCGCGTCTTTCATGCTAGCCGCCTGCCCCTGAACAATGGGTACCGCGGTGCGCGTTCCCCACTGTTCGACCAATTGTTCCTTATCCAAGCCTACCAAATTTTGGTAATTGTTGCCTTCACTCATTTTAATAATTTCCAATATAAATGCCAAATCTCAACTCTAATTAGGATTCCTCACACGAATATTCTCGCTGACGTATCGACCATTTCGTAACCAGTACTTTGTTACGAGATTTGCACAATGCAAAATTCGTGTCCAGAACAACCTCAAATTTGAAGATTGTCCTGTCACCAGGTCGCCACGTGTAACCTCCCCCCTCACTTATCGGCCTTAATGACAGTGAAAAATTAAACCGCGTGTACCTAATGGAAATTTGGGAAAAGCAATCGTCACCGAAGTTAATCTATCGGTAAAGAGGGAGGAAAGGGTTACATCTAAATGAAAGGAAAAATGCAAATGAAACTGGTGGAAATTAATTTTGAAAAGGGGTAAAGTTAATAAAGAAAGTAAATGTGCGGCCGTTACGTTAACAATTAACTAGCGGTAATTAGATATTTGAGATTTGGGAGAAATCACGGTCGCCAGTCCTAAGGACAATTACTATAGTAACTGAAAAAGAAAGATTATTACACATATAATTAGCACTAGAAGCGTGGCAACTGAAGGTTGACACGTGTAGTGTGAAAACTGAAAGTTTGTCAGAAGTAATAAATTTCGCTACACCCTGACTTAATTTAGCAAAAGAATTAATAAAACCGGAAAATCGAAAGTTAATTTAGTGACTGAAGTTAATAGTGAGCTTTCTTTCTGAAGCACATCGAAATTCAGTAAAATACAGTTAGTCTTGGACTACCTCAACAATCGTTTCAAAAGCTACTTGAATCTACGCAATTTAGAAATAAGAGATTTAACTTTGATCTTGAATTAAATGATTCTGAACAATTAACAATAGTAAAATTTAGTACGTACCAAGCTGAGCTGCAGTCACAGGTAAGCTAAAATATGCTAACAAAACTCGCACTCTTAATTTGTGCTCGTGTAACCTAAATATTGTAGCCAGCTACTGAACTTTGAAATTAAAGCAGTGAAATCTAATTATATTATTTTAATGCTGGCGTTTGAATTTCAACGACACTCGGGTTCATTTCGGAAAAGGAAGGGACCCTGCTTGGCAATGCAATCGGGACAATGAGCAACAAAGGTTCATGCTAAGTTGCTGTAATTTTGCGAGGCAAATGGAACAATTTGAAAAGCTGAGGTCTGCCATACAGTTCTGAAACTTTACGTGCTTTTAGTCTTCCTTGTTGGTTGGTTGAAGGTTTGAAGCCGTCGATCGAGGAGGTGGCGACAGTCACTCATTGTCGGCCGTCGCTGTTGCAGAAGCTGGATGTTGGCGCGCCTTCTTCTCGACACGGTCACCAGGCGAAACGGGCTCTTGATGTGCGCCAGCTAATGCTTCCCGTCCGCGACACCATGTCAGAAGCTATCATCGCGAGTCGAGCGCAATTACATGCTGCCAAACCCCGAAAGCGCGGCAACTCCGGGAGCGTCACACAACACACCTGCTCCACTCGTTACTCCAGCCAGACTCTCACTGTCCTGCCCGCGCTCCACGCGGCAGAGTTAACACTACCAAAGATCCTACACACTTTGATTCTTCACACGACCTATCGATGTAATCGTTCGATAGCAGTTTTCCCTAGGCAAGACCCAGCGTAAAAATACAAATAATATTTACGAAACAAACCAATTATACATCGACATAAGTGCATAAATATATATATACAAACAGTAAAACAATTACAATATGTAAAGACACAGAAATATCATATATTCAGGTAGCAAAAATAAGGAAAACAAATTATAGTACAATAGATGGAAATAGGAGTATATGCATTTCCGGCGTTACAACCTGTCCCCGACGTCAGTTCTTTGTGGGATATCTCCTTCCTCTTCTTAATCAGACTCAGTTCGGGTTTCCTGGACTTACCAAGGGTGTAGTGACTATCATGATGTATCATCTGTTCCCTCTCTCGAATCTCCATCAGTCCTTTAATAACAAAGTCTCAAAATTTAGACTTATGTGTAAAAACATGTGAAGATGCTGCAGTCCGGGTTGCCGTTGCAATTCACGGCAACGATCATCGACAGGAGACACCGTCTGGCCTATGTAGGTCATGCCATACTGACAGGGAATCTGATAGACCCTGGACGTCTGTAATCCCAGGTCGTCCTTGACACTACGAAGCATTGCCCGTGTCTTAGATGGTAGGCGGAATACGTTCTTTGCTTGATATTTCTGAAGAATTCGTCTTATCTTTCCGAATAATCCCCCACAAAGTGGGATAAGCGCGGTAGTGCATACTCTTGAGCTTCCTCTTCTGTTTCTGCAGGTTGTACAGTTACTGTAGGACGTAGGGATCTTCAAATTTGCTACTCTGTGTAGCCGCTCTTTGAACATAGTCCTCAGAGTTTAAGTGTGTATCAATGTTTTGAGCAACTCTTTCCCTTGCCCCGGGCGGTGGTAACTGTCCCCATCATCTGATGTTACTCGCTGTGGCCTTGTGTGCTGTCAGTTCTTTTTTACTAGCGCATCTAACTAATATTCAAAACGTTCTCAGTCCCGGGTTCAACCCTTTCACTACTTAAATTTTGAGTAAAAATCATCGGAATGGCGGCTGAAGACTTCCGGCATGAGAAGACACACTCATCCTGCCAACGGCCTGTTCAAAGTGGGCGGATAAGCGTACAGAAGCTGGGATGGGAAACTGCCCCTAAAGACAAAAGAATCAGTTATTATCTATGGCATGAGGAAGCAGAAGACAATATAAACGACTGCATAATGAGTATCCACAGGACATGTGCCCTATAATTGAAAAAGTGTCTTGATGACCTCTCCGTTGGCAAAAGATTCCGGATTAGTCCGCATTCGTATCTCCGGAGAGGAACTGCCAAGGGTGAGGTGACAATGAGAGACAGACTGAATAGACAACGAAAGGATAACGTTCCACATGTCGGGTCGTGGAACGTCAGGCGATCGAAAGTGGTAGAGAAGCTAGAAAGTCTGAAAATGGAAATGCTAGTCCCACTATATCTAGTGGGTGTAAGTGAAGTGAAATGGAAAGAAGACAAGAACTTTTGGTCAGATGAGTATAGGGTAATATCAACAGCAGGAAATGGAATAAAGGGAACACGTTTTGCCGGCTGTTGTGACCGAGCGGTTCTAGGCGCTTCAGTCTGGAACCGCGCGACGCTACGGTCGCAGGACTGAATATTGCCTCGGGCATGGATGTGTGTGATGTCCTTAGGTTAGTTAGGTTTAAGTAATTCTAAGTTCTAGGGGACTGATGACCTCAGATGTTAAGTCCCATAGCACTCGGAGCCATTTGAACCATTTGAATACGATTCGATATTTATAAGAAGGTAGAACAGGGAGTTAGTTATTGTAACCAGTTCAGTGGTAGGGTTGTTCTCATCGGAACAGACAGCAAACCAACACCGACATCAATAGTTCAAGTACATGCCGACGTCGCAAGCAGAAGATGAAATAGAGAAGGTATACACTGAAGAGACAAAACAATATGACCACTGCCCACCATCAGGTTCTATGCTGCCTGGTGGAGGTGATGGCACGTGACGTGGTAAGAGTAGTATATGAGTGGAGCAGAGACGAATGAGGGGATCATTCTAGCAACGATAAGTGGCGCAAATGCGGAAATCCGCCGACTTAAGTGACTTTGAAAAAAAACCAGATTGTTGTGGCCCAGTGCCTGGGAGCGAGCATTTTGGAAACGGCGAAGCTGGTCGGCTGTCCCCGGTTTACCGTCGTGAGCATCTACGGAAAGTGGTTGGATAATGTTGAAGCCACGTGTAGGCGACAAGAATTTCGCACAGCGCCTGCTAGAGGGCACTATCGTCGGTGTCGGTCGTAGTGCCAACTTCAGTACTTGCACCTAAGCCGTGGCATCGTGGCTCTCGATACCACAAATTCATTGCTTTTGTTGAATTCCTGGCCTGGACATAATGAAACTTCTATCTTTAGGAGGATGACCAAAAGGCTGTTAATGTAACTCGGTTTCCACGAGGAATTAATTGTGTGATTCAGCCTCTCCTTAAGAAAATGTCAACAGCGTAAAGCATTTTTCAAAAAACCGCAGGACAATATACGATAGCTCTTTGTCATTTCAAGTTTACCAGAAATACAGAACTGTTAAACTTCAGTCATTTCTACATCGTCGGTTTGCATCACCACATTTTATAAATTTGGTCAAGTGTGCCTGGTACGTAGAGCAATTGCAGAACACGATAAATTCTTACTCCATTCCACATCAGTCTAAATAAAACTAATAACTCTTGTGAAGTGGATGAATGCATTAATTTTTCTTTTATTAGGTGTGCCTTGTCTAAGGAAACCATTCTGGTAGTACACTCCTGGAAATTGAAATAAGAACACCGTGAATTCATTGTCCCAGGAAGGGGAAACTTTATTGACACATTCCTGGGGTCAGATACATCACATGATCACACTGACAGAACCACAGGCACATAGACACAGGCAACAGAGCATGCACAATGTCGGCACAAGTACAGTGTATATCCACCTTTCGCAGCAATGCAGGCTGCTATTCTCCCATGGAGACGATCGTAGAGATGCTGGATGTAGTCCTGTGGAACGGCTTGCCATGCCATTTCCACCTGGCGCCTCAGTTGGACCAGCGTTCGTGCTGGACGTGCAGACCGCGTGAGACGACGCTTCATCCAGTCCCAAACATGCTCAATGGGGGACAGATCCGGAGATCTTGCTGGCCAGGGTAGTTGACGTACACCTTCTAGAGCACGTTGGGTGGCACGGGATACATGCGGACGTGCATTGTCCTGTTGGAACAGCAAGTTCCCTTGCCGGTCTAGGAATGGTAGAACGATGGGTTCGATGACGGTTTGGATGTACCGTGCACTATTCAGTGTCCCCTCGACGATCACCAGTGGTGTACGGCCAGTGTAGGAGATCGCTCCCCACACCATGATGCCGGGTGTTGGCCCTGTGTGCCTCGCTCGTATGCAGTCCTCATTGTGGCGCTCACCTGCACGGTGCCAAACACGCATACGACCTTCATTGGCACCAAGGCAGAAGCGACTCTCATCGCTGAAGACGACACGTCTCCATTCGTCCCTCCATTCACGCCTGTCGCGACACCACTGGAGGCGGGCTGCACGATGTTGGGGCGTGAGCGGAAGACGGCCTAACGGTGTGCGGGACCGTAGCCCAGCTTCATGGAGACGGTTGCGAATGGTCCTCGCCGATACCCCAGGAGCAACAGTGTCCCTAATTTGCTGGGAAGTGGCGGTGCGGTACCCTACGGCACTGCGTAGGATCCTACGGTCTTGGCGTGCATCCGTGCGTCGCTGCGGTCCGGTCCCAGGTCGACGGGCACGTGCACCTTCCGCCGACCACTGGCGACAACATCGATGTACTGTGGAGACCTCACGCCCCACGTGTTGAGCAATTCGGCGGTACGTCTACCCGGCCTCCCGCATGCCCACTATACGCCCTCGCTCAAAGTCCGTCAACTGCACATACGGTTCACGTCCACGCTGTCGCGGCATGCTACCAGTGTTAAAGACTGCGATGGAGCTCCGTATGCCACGGCAAACTGGCTGACACTGACGGCGGCGGTGCACAAATGCTGCGCAGCTAGCGCCATTCGACGGCCAACACCGCGGTTCCTGGTGTGTCCGCTGTGCAGTGCGTGTGATCATTGCTTGTACAGCCCTCTCGCAGTGTCCGGAGCAAGTATGGTGGGTCTGACACACCGGTGTCAATGTGTTCTTTTTTCCATTTCCAGGAGTGTAGTTGCGTCACCTCTGAACTGTGCCTCAACAAAATATTTAATACTGTCTCGCTCTGAGAGGATACAATGCCTCAGTGTAATTTTTAGAACGGCGAAAGAAATAGTCTAATTCTGGTTCCTGAGCAGCCAGTTTAGCATAACCTACACGTAATACAGCTGGGCTATTTTAAAAAGCGAAAACTAGCTGTGGAAATTGTTAAACATGAAATGGTTCTACTATTCCCAAACTTGATACTGAAACATTTAATCTATGAACAGTGAAAAGGAAATTAGTATTACTCGATGACTTCCTCATCAACAATCAAAATTCGAAACGGTTAACTGTCGTGTATGTTAAATCTGCATATGTTTATTAACGTAAAATTGGGTTATGTAGAAAAAATACAAATGGTCACTGTTTCCTCATCATAACACGCAGTACTTCGTCTTGGCCCTAAATTAAATCCTTGCGTGAGCCACGGAAACGATTCTCTTTTCTGCTCTGACAAAATATCTAAAATAAATCTTTGAGCTCCTGCTAGCTTTAATTTCAAACATGAAGAGAAAATGTCAGCGATTAAATAATTTAGAAGATCGTTTTAAACACAAGTTATATTGAAACTCAGACATGAAAATTACACTATCGTGAATAATTCTGGCCTGCTTTGGGCATTGTGGCAAACAATGAACCAAAAAGAAGTCGGTACACGATTTTCATAAGATTTACTCGTTACTCTTTTTTAAAAATACATTTCCAAAGAGGCAACGAAACATTTGCCGATTCTCTTAACACATGAATGATAATCGGGAAATGTACACCAAGATAGAGACTGTCGATTGAAATTTCATCTTTCACGTAACAATAATTCGCGTAATGGATAATGATGCCAAAGCTACTTGAGGGAGTATTAAGATCAGTGTTAGCAGCAAATAAACAGATTCGGATACATATTACCTCAATAAAATATATGTATAATCCATGTGTTTAGGTATAGACCCACAAAGATATTTGTGTCGTCTCGTTTCACTGTAGAATTGTACCATGGGAAGCAAGGAGAGGATGTTGTTTAGTGGCCAGTATCCTCCTTCTATGACACAACTGATCGCATGTATTAACAGGTTTTTTTATTAACATAAACAGAGAGCGACTTATCTTAAAACAAGTGGTTCTGGTACAAGCTCTTCTGTAATAGTCTACGTTAGCATCACTGCTGGTGAAGTACAAGTCGCGCTATGTAAACTACTCTGGTCGCTAGGTACCGACTGACTCTGACTGCGACTGGGCTGACTGTCTGTGACTGATTAGTTGTCTGTGACTGAAGATTCGACTGATGACTGAATGGGCCCTGCAGCCCGCGGCGGCGATCTAAATAGCGGGTGATCAAAAAGTCAGTATAAAATTTGAAAACTGAATAAATCACGGAATAATGTAGATAGAGAGGTACAAATTGACACACATGCTTGGAATGACATGGGGTTTTATTAGAACAAAAAAAAATAATAATACAAAAGTTCACAAAATATCAGACAGATAGCGCTTCAACTGATCAGAATAGCAATAATTAGCATATCAAAGTAAGACAAAGCAAAGATGATGTTCTTTACAGGAAATGCTCAATATGTCCACCATCATTCCTCAACAATAGCTGTAACGAGGAATAATGTTGTGAACAGCACTGTAAAGCATGTCCGGAGTTACGGTGAGGCATTGGCGTCGGATGTTGTCTTTCAGCATCCCTTCGGTCGATCACGATACACTTGCGACTTCAAGTAACCCCAAAGCCAATAATCGCACGGACTGAGGCCTGGGGACCTGGGAGGCCAAGCATGACGAAAGTGGCGGCTGAGCACACGATCATCACCAAACGACGCACGCAAGATGTCTTTCACGCGCATAGCAAATTTTTTTGGTTCTTATAACACCCCATGTCATTCCAAGCATGTTTGTCAAGTTTTACCTCTTTATATTATTACGTGGTTTATTAACTTTTCAAATTTCTACTGACGTTTTGATCACCCGGTACTTGCGGTCTAGAGGGTGTTGCGAGTCTGTCTTTGGTCCCTTTCTTGATGGGCGCTCCAGAGCCTATTATCGATCTTCTCTCAACCTCTTTGCCGAACGGTGTTCGCCAGCACAAAGATTATGAAACTACAGCCATTTCTCATCATAAACGCATCTTTCACAAAACTGGTCATATTTTTCATTTGTGTAGCTTTGATATCATTAGTTGGAGTATAAATCTACATCCACATATACAGGGTGTTACAAAAAGGTACGGCCAAACTTCCAGGAAACATTCCTCACACACAAAGAAAGAAAATATGTTATGTGGACATGTGTCCGGAAACGCTTACTTTCCATGTTAGAGCTCATTTTATTACTTCTCTTCAAATCACATTAATTATGGAATGGATACACACAGCAACAGAACGTACCAGCGTGACTTCAAACACTTTGTTACAGGAAATGTTCAAAATGTCCTCCGTTAGCGAGGATAAATGCATCCACCCTCCGTCGCATGGAATCCCTGATACGCTGATGCAGCCATGGAGAATGGCGTATTGTATCACAGCCGTCCACAATACGAGCACGAAGAGTCTCTACATTTAGTACCGGGGTTGCGTAGACAAGAGCTTTCAAATGCCCCCATAAATGAAAGTCAAGAAGGTTGAGGTCAGGAGAGCGTGGAGGCCATGGAATTGGTCCGCCTCTACCAATCCATCGGTCAACGAATCTGTTGTTGAGAAGCGTGCGAACACTTTGACTGAAATGTGCATGAGCTCCATCGTGCATGAACCACATGTTGTGTCGTACTTGTAAAGACACATGTTCTAGCAGCACAGGTAGAGTATCCCGTATGGAATGATGATAACGTGCTCCATTGAGCGTGGGTGGAAGAACATGGGGCCCAATCAAGACATCACCAACAATGCCTGCCCAAACGTTCACAGAAAATCTGTGTTGATGACGTGATTGCACAATTGCGTGCGGATTCTCGTCAGCCCACACATATTGATTGTGAAAATTTACGATTTGATCACGTTGGAATGAAGCCTCATCCGTAAAGAGAACATTTGCACTGAAATGAAGATAGACACATTGTTGGATGAACCATTCACAGAAGTGTACCCGTGGAGGCCAATCAGCTGCTGATAGTGCCTGCAGACGCTGTACATGGTACGGAAACAACTGGTTCTCCCGTAGCACTCTCCATACAGTGACGTGGTCAACGTTACCTTGTACAGCAGCAACTTCTCTGACGCTGACATTAGGGTTATCGTCAACTGCACGAAGAACTGCCTCGTCCATTGCAGGTGTCCTCGTCGTTCTAAGTCTTCCCCAGTCGCGGGTCATAGGCTGGAATGTTCCTTGCTCCTTAAGACGCCGATCAATTGCTTCGAACGTCTTCCTGTCGGAACGCCTTCGTTCTGGAAATCTGTCTCGATACAAACGCACCGCGCCAGGGCTATTGCCCCGTGCTAATCCGTACATCAAATGGACATCTGCCAACTCCGCATTTGTAAACATTGCACGTTCGTGATGAACACTAACCTGTTGATGCTATGTACTGATGTGCTTGTAGAGCAATGAGTCGCATGTCAACACAAGCACCGAAGTCAACATTACCTTCCTTCAATTGGGCCATCTGGCGGTGAATCGAGGAAGTACAGTACATACTGACGAAACTAAAATGAACTCTAACATGGAAATTAAGCGTTTCCGGACACATGTCCACATAACATATTTTCTTTCTTTGTGTGTGAGGAATGTTTCCTGGAAGTTTGGCCGTACCTTTTTGTAACGCCCTGTATATTCTGCATGCACCGTACAGTGTATGGCGGAGGGTACGTCTTGTGCCAGTACCATCCCCCCCCCCCTCCCCCTCCTTGTTCCACTCGCGAATGGCACGTGGGAAGCGTACTACAGTCGGTAATCTTTCGTCATGGTCATTTCATAAGACAAATGTAGGGCGAAGTAATATGTTAACCAATTCTTCTTCGAACCCACGCTATCGAAATTTCGACAGTAACCCTTTGCCTGACACACAACAACGCATCTATTGCAGTGACTGTCACTGGGTTGTTGAGCTTCTCCGTAACGCTTTCGATCCTACTAAACTATCCCGATACGAAACGTACCGCTTTTCTTCACTTCATGCGCCAGGCAAACTGCTTAGTACATATTCCTTCCATTTTCTCCTGTTTCCCTTTATTTTTCCGTTTAGGTTAAATATTCCTAATTTTTTCGTTACATCCTCATTTCTTTGCGATCATTCCTGGTAAATCCTTCCACTCTTGAAAGATATTTCATTCTTGAGCTTCTATTCTACATCCATGGCGTATTGTTGTCTCCAATGCTTCACTTCCGTAAGTGAGGGTTGATACTGCTATTGTTTCATAAAACTTCAGCTGTTTTCCTTTTTTGAGTTAATTCGGCAAACATTTAACCATGGTTCCACATGTGGAAGTAAATTTATTTAATTTTTGGTCGACGCCATGTTAATATTCGTAAGTGATGTCTCATCTTAGATATTTAAAATAACTTGCTCGTAGATTTGATTATTCAAGATTACTTTAGATCTTACTGGTCGACTACCTTGAAATGCCCTCACTTTCGTTCTGTCTACAGACAATGTCAGAAGCTTGAACGTGGTAGGGAAACTAGAAAATCTTAAAAGGGAAATTCAAAGGCTCAATCTAGATATAGTAGGGATCAGTGAAGTGAAATGGAAAGAAGACAATGATTTCTGGTTAGATGAGTATAGGGTAATATCAACAGCAAACGAAAATGGTGTAACGGGAGTAGAACTAGTTCTGAACACGAATGTAGGGCAGAGAGTGTGTTACTGTTGAGGTATACATGCCGACGTCGCAAACTGAATGTGAAGAGATAGAGAAAGTATATGAGAATACTGAAAGGGTAAGACAGTATGTGATGGGACATGAATATCTAATAATCATTGGGGACTGAAATGCAGTTGTAGGGGAAGGAGTAGAGGTAAAGGTAACAGGAGACTATGGGCTTGGGACAAGGAATGAGAGAGGAGAAAGACTAACTGAGTTCTGTAATAAATTTCAGCTAGTAATAGAGAATACTCCGTTCAAGGATCGCAAGAGGAGGGGGTATACTTGTTAAAGGCCGGGTGATACGGGGATATTTCACTTAGATTACATCATTGAGGCATCAAGGGGTCACCAATTTTTTACTGGAGGGCAGCATGGAGGGTAAAAATCGTAGAGGGAGACCAAGAGATGAATACACTAAGCAGATCCAGAAGGATGTAGGCTGCAGTAAGTACTGGGAGATGAAGAATCTTGCACAGGATAGAGTAACATGGAGAGCCTGTAATGGTACTTGAGTTACGTAACCATTACGGCAGCTCACCTGAACCTCTCGATACCAGTAATATTCTACTGTGTTTCTGCAAAGTAGTTGATATATTTCTGACACAACATTCAGATTTGATTCTAAACTGTCAACCTTTTTCTCAACACCACTGACTGCATTAACACTGTTTACTTTCAAGTCATTCAATTTTTCATCCAGTGATTCATTTTCATTTTGAAGTTCCTGAATTTCCCTGGCTCTGTTACTATTTTCAGCAATGAATTCATTTTCGAAAACAATTACTTTTTCCTCCACATTGTCTACCCTCGATTCTATCACCTTTAAGTTACCTTCCAGTGTAATTTTGACCTCAGTTAACTCAGTTTTTATTGCATTTAATTACTTATTCAAATTCTCCCCTAACCTTTCGTCAATTTCAGCCCTCATTTCAGATTTTAAATTATTTATGTTTTCATTCTCCTTACTCAGAAGCTGCAGAATTATTTCAATCCTATTGAGTTTCTGATCCTCCCCCACTATTTCTTCCCCTGCATTAATTTTATCCATTATTAACCGTTAACAAAAAATGAACCACTAGAAATGACAATACCAAATTACAAAATTCGTTAGAATTTTTACTTAACTTATAGCCGAAGTCTTCTCCGTCGGAATCCAGTCGTAGTGTTTATTTTAAATCCTTTGCCGTCCCACTGTTTTTTGCGTCCATTTTTCGTCCTGTGGTTGTCTCCTTTTTATTGTCAGGTTTTTGTCGATCTTTTTCATAACACATTCACTGTGTACTTTTCCTGAAACACATCTACAGTTAATTTTTGAATATTTGGTGTTGCCTCTCCCGGCTAGAGCACCCACGTTCTAACAACCCTACCACAACAAAGGTCAGCATTTAATAACGATTGTGGTGTTGCTCACGCTGCTAAATACTGCATTTTCGGGCAACAACAGTCATATTATGTGGCAGGTGTCATTAGAGCATAGTTAATAGTCATTTCATGTAATAATGAAAAAGCTAGGCACTCATCTTTTTGTGTTTCCCACGCTGGTCTCGTCGTAAAATCATGGCTCAATTGTTGAAAATCTAGGTGGTTATGATTCCAAGCTCGGATGCAAAAAGGCCTAGGTTTTATTCTGCTGTATTCAAAAGTTTTGTAGATGCGCGTCACAAACCATTCTTGGAGATTACACTTTTGCTGGACAATGGTGATGTAAAAAAATAATCAGCACTCCGAAATTAAGTTACACTTCCTTTTAATTGCTTTTATTTGCAATATCACGTGACACACTATCATCACTTCACAATACAAAACATACTTGAAAACATCTTCCTCACCATCACTGTTAAAGTTCACATTTTAAAAGCTGACTACGTTAAGCGTCTTTCCAACATGACGTCCAAGACTTGACTTTCTCAAGATCCGACTCTCTAACAAGTTAACAACTATCTAACTATCGCTTACGCGCCCAAAAATCAGAGATAAAAGTACGTCAAAGATCATAGTGACAAAAGAAAGAATACACATAAGAATAATATCATTGCAATATAAACATATCGATGTATCACAAATGAAATCAAATCTGAATGTTGTCTGAGAAATATGTCAATTACTTTGCAGAAACACAGTAGAATGTTACTGGTATCGAGAGGTTCAGGTGAGCTGCCGTAATGGTTACGTAATTCAAATACCATTACAAGCTGCATCAAAGCAGTCTCAGGACTGAAGACCACAACAACAACAAACACATCATTGTCAGACAGAGAATCCGAAATCAGATACTAGGTTGTAAGGCGTAACTAGGAGCAGATACACACTCAGATCACAATATAGTAGTGATGAAGAGTAGGCTGAATTTGGAAAGAAAAACGTTGGTATAAAGAAGGTAACTGCAAAGAAACTATGGGTAACAGAAAAAATACTTCAGTTGATCGATGAAAGGAGAAAGTACAAAAATGTTCCGGGGTACTCAGGAATACAGAAATACAAGTCGCTGGGGAATGAAATGAATGGGAGGTGCAGGGAAGCTAAGACGAAATGGCTCCATGAAAAATGCAAAAAAATTGAAAAGAAATGATTGTCGGAAGGACACACTCAACATACAGGAAAGTGCAAAGGGAATTCCACTGTTAAATGCAGAGGAGAGATAGGCTAGGTGAAAAGAATACATTGAAAGCCTCTATGAGGGGGAAGATTTGTGTGATGTGGTAGAAGAAGAAACGGGAGTCGATTTAGAAGAGATAGGGGATGCTTAGAATTAGAATGTAAAATGGCTTCGGTGGTCTTAAGATCAGATGAGGCAGAAGCGATTAATAAAATTCCATCAGAATTTCTAAAATCATTGGGAGAAGTGGCAACAAAACGACTGTTCACGTTGATGGTAGAATGAATGAGCCCAGCGACGTACCATCTGACTTTCGGAAAAAAATCAGGAGGCAGAAAAAAACCGAAGACTGCGAGAGAAGACAAATGTGAGAATTATCGCACAATCAGCTTAACAGCTCATGCATCTAATGGAAAAGAAAGTTGAGGATGTGCTAGATGACGATCAGTTTGGCTTTAGAAAAGGTAAAGGTATGAAAGAGGCAATTCTGACGTTGCGATTGATAAGCAAGACTAAAGAAAAATGAAGACACGTTAATAGGATTTGTCGACCTAGAAAAAGCGTTCGACAATTTAAAATGGTACAAGATGTTCGTAGTTCTGAGAAAAATAGGGGCAAGCTATAGGGTGAGACGGGTAATATAGAATATGTAAAAAAGCCAAAAGGGAATAAGAGCGAAGTGCTTGGATTAAAAAGCGTGTAAAACAAGGGTGTAGTCTTTCTCCCCTACTGTTAAATCTGTACACTGAAGAAACAATGATGGAAATAAAAGAAAGGTTCAGGAGTGGAATTAAAATTCAAGGTGAAATGGTATCAATGATACGATTCACTGATGAAATTGCTATTCTGAGTGAAAGTGAAAAAGAATTACAGAATCTGCTGAATGGAATGAAAAATCTAATGAGTACAGAATATGAATTGAGAGAAAACCGAAGAAAGACGGAAGTAATGAGCAGTATCAGAAATAAGAACAGCGAGAAACTTAACATCAGGATTGATGGTTACGAAGCAGATGAAGATAAGGAATTCTGCTACTAGGCAGCAAAATAACCAAGCGAAGCAAGGAGGACGTCAAAAGCAGATTAGCAATGGCATTCCTGGCCAAGAGTATCAAACATAGGTCTTAATTTGAGGAAGAAATTTCTGAGAACGTACGCCTGGAACACAACATTGTATGGTAGTGAAACATGAATTGTGGGAAAACTGGAACAGAAGAGAATCGAGATGTGATGCAACAGACGAATGTTGAAAATTAGGTGGACTGATACGGTAAATAATGACGAGGTTCTGCGCAGAATCGTCGAGGGAAGGAATCTGTGGAAAACACTGACAAGGAGAAGGGACAGGATGATAGGACATCTGTTAAGACATGAGGGAATGACTTCCATGGTACTAGAGGAGAGCTGTGGAGGGCAAAACCTGTAGAGGAAGACAGAGACTGGAATATATCCAGCAAATAATAGCGAACGTACGTTGCAAGTCCTACTCTGAGATGATGAGGTCGGCGCAGGAGAGAAATTCGCGGCAGACCGCATAAAACTAGTCACAAAACTGACGAAAAAAAAAAAAAAAGAAGGAGAGGAGAAAGAATCGAGGCTTGGGACACTCCTCCATTAGAATGGAAGGTACGGGAATTGGTATTGTTAACAGTGGAAGAGGGTAATGGATTAGATGGAAAGGACGCAATAAGGCGGAAATTGTTAATTGGAAGTGCGTAGATCAGGAGTTTGAAAAGGAGACCGGAAAGCCATACACGATCTTAGGCTTTTTCAGGGTCGAAGAATGCAAAAATGCGGGTTTACGAGAGTTAAGTTGGTGGAATAGGAGATGAGTGAGGTGCAGGTGCAGGTGCTGGTCATCAGAGGAGCAGCTGGGACAGAAGCCACACGAGTTAACAGAAAGGAGGTGGTGTTGGTTCAGGTGTTGATGGATGAGTCAGGAGAGGGCCGATTCGAAGACCTAACTGAATAATGAGGTGAGGCCGATGGGGCAGAAGGAGGAGGTATCAGTAGGCGGTTCGTGTAGATTGAGGAAAAGTAGGATTTTGGATGTTTTCCACAGCTCAGGATAGTAGCCTGCGGAGAGGATAGTGGTGGAAAGGGTTTCGGGGGATGTTCCGCCTTTCTGTGAAGTATTTGTTTTATCTCTTATGCTATGGTTGGTGTATTTAATTGTGTTTGTAGTATGTTGTCCAAATACTGAAGTTGGGAACCAGGGTGGCTTGAAATATGCAAGCAACAAAACTCATTTATGCTCTTAATCCCCATTTCCTGATACTGTTTTTTTTTTTTTTTTGAGATTTTCCTCAGATTTATGCTTGAAGAATGTTACTTCCTAAAACCTAAGTTCATATTCAGTAGCAACATCCATATATATTCCTCCTGAGTCGCACTGCAATGACTGAGAGTAACAACTTCTTAAACGAGATTTAGAACATATTTCTACCATTTCTATCATTTCTGTCGCACTTTCAGTTTGCTTTCCTTGAGTTCTGAACAGAGGATATTCATAGACATTCAGTGCTGTACTCAGCTCCACACACCTGAAAACTGCATTTACGTTCATTGGCTACTAGGTGCCTCAAATCTTCCTAATACAATTTATTTACGGTGCTGAAAATGGCGCATATAATCTCTTTATTTAATCAATTTCTTAATTTACAAATGCCACACTCAAGTGCAATGTTCTTACTTATTAATAACTGTAAACAAAATTTATTAGTTCAAACGCTTCACAGCATGACGATACCCAACCATCGAAAAATCCATCACTACAATGTATGTTACCAGTAAAACAGGGAAGCCTGGAAGCTATCACATAATTTTGAGAACTTCTGGTTGTGAAACCGATCTTGTGATAGTACAGGTCCAGGGAGGTGACTCACCTGGAGAAAGTGTTGAATAGCTCGAGAAGCGAGACCTGCGTCTTTCCTGACGCACGAAAGAAAAAATCCCGATGTCATGTCGCATATAAGAGGTGTGATAAAAAAGAAACGGAAATTTTGTAATTGCGCGAGCTTTATACATCCGATTTTCATTTTTTTATCTTGTTGGCACACATTTTCCTGATATATGGTTACATTTTCAGCTGTTTTGAACATTTAGTTAACTACTGACAGTCGAAAAGTGTATACGTGATTATGAGTGCTCGGAGATTTTTTTACTTTCGAAAAAGATGGATCAAAGAATCTATTAAATTTTTCTAGAGAAATCGAAGAAAGTGCAGCATATCATTCGAAATGTTGACTGTGGTTTTTGGCGAGTCTCCTATGAATAACACAAGAGTTTATTAGTGGTATAAATGTTCCAAGGAGAATCGAGATGACGTTGAAGACGACAAGCTCCCTGGACGCTCTAGCACATCACATAAAACTGGCAGTCGTTCATACGTCACTCTTCCCTAACAACCTAACCTTTAGACCTGTCACGGGAAAAGCCACGTTTAACGTTAACTTGCCACATATAATGCATAATCGTACCGTGAAACAAGCTAAGGTTACCCTATGAGACGATTTTTTAATTTGTGTTTAATAGGTAAAGGTATTGGACTAGAATTTTGAATATGGTGAATTTAACAGAAAAACTAAACAGGCTTTAACCTTGAGAATTAATGAAAGCGATAAAATTCATATGTGAAGGGAAAAAAATTAACTGTCGCCAGCCCAACTGATCACATTAATTTGGAAAGATATGTTTAAGAAAATTGGATAATGGTTATTAAAGTTACTTTCATTAACATTTCCCTTGGAATAGCACAGAGGATACAAACTGATGCAGGGCACTCTGAGCTGTATGTAGCAGCAGTTACCAATAATGCACACACCAGTAATCATAGAAAGCAAATTTGCACCAAGCTCATATTAAGAGTAGCCAACTATTAAGAACACTAACATCAAATATTGCTTCCAAATTTACAGAAAGCCTGACACAACAGACTGTATTACCAGGCACACTCATGACATCCATAAGCCCACAAGCTCGCGTTCTTCCACACAATGCTGAACAGATTAATAAAGTTACCACTCGAAGATGAAGCAATCCAGAGGGAAATAAAAATCTTAGAATACATATCCCAGAAAAACGATTATGACCCCAAAATTGTAACACAATTATACCACAATAAAACACAACCTGAAAGGCACAATATACATAAAGAAATAACACTAAGCATAGACATAACGAAAAAGAAGAAAACAAAATACGTAAGCACGACCTATCTAGGAAACATCTCGGACAAAATTAACAAATTATTCAACAAAACCGACATCGCATTTGCATTTCAAAACACACACAGCCTCAAACACAAAATTCACAAAGGCAGCTCGAAAATTCCCATACACAACAATCCCGGCGTTTACAAAATTTCGCATAACACATGGAAAAAATTCTACATAGGGCAAACTGGTAGTAATTTCGAAATTAGATATAAAGAGCACATCAGAGAAAGTGGAAACAACCCATCTACATTTTTTCAACATTTACAAGCAGAGAAACAATATGTAAAACCCATAAACGAAGCACTAGAAATCCACCATAACACGAAAAAGGGAACATTGTTGAACATCCTTGAGGTAACAGAGATAAATTCACATGTAAACGGCAACCCAACAAATTTATTGAACGAACAAACCGACCAAATGACAAAAAGTATACAGAAAACTTTATTCACATTATAAATCGGGAAAACGAGTAAAATAATAATACCAGTGATTCTAAACAAGACATATCCATAGTAACAGCACTGTCATGAATAGTGTAAAACAGAGGCAGGACACCAACATAAATCATAGAAAACAACAATTATTACGAAAAATTGAAACCGTAAAATAAAACTAAAACTAACTTTTAGCAAAAACATAATTAGGAACAAACGTACAACAAAAATAATAACAAACAACTGCATTGCACACAGCACTTATTTATATGGTAACTACGTAAACATGTAACATCACTGACCCGCTGTCATCCAACTGTCAGAAAAGCAGTATATACGGAAAACAAGTAACATTCGATGTACATCTCCACTCTACACCTGGGAGAAAGTAATAATTCCAAAACAGACAGGACATGACAGCAACGATGTTACATGTAAGGTAAAACACCAATTGATATATTCTAAACTTTCAGATCATAGTTACAAAACCATTCTATTAATACTATCGCTTATCTGTGTATTTACAGAGCACCTGACGATGGCAGTTTGCCGAAATGGGCTCATTTTGAATGAGATAAAATATAACAACTTACATAGCAGTGTAGTGGGCTATTATTCATAAATAATAATGCCATTAAAAGACGTATTTCGCACTGTGGGGAGGGGACTTCTGTGTTAACTGACATGTAGAAACACACACACACACACACACACACACACACACACACACACACATATATATATATATATATATATATATATATATATATATATATATATATACAGGGTGATTCAAAAGAATACCACAACTTTAGGAATTTAAAACTCTGCAACGACAAAAGGCAGAACTAAGCACTATCTGTCGGCGAATTAAGGGAGCTATAAAGTTTCATTTAGTTGTACATTTGTTCACCATTTCAGCCAATAAAGTTTTTGGTCCCTTTTTCTTCGAAGGTGCTACTGTAACTGGACTACAGTATCTGGAGATGTTAGAGAATTGGCTGTTCCCTCAGCTCGAACAAGAAGCACAACAACTCATATTTCAGCAAGATGGAGCGCCACCACATTGGCACTTATCTGTCCGTAACTACCTGAACGTCAACTACCCGAGGCGATGGATCGGCCGCCAGGCAGCCCGTGACAGAGCACTTCATCACTGGCCTCCAAGAAGCCCTGATCTTACCCCCTGCGATTTTTTCTTATGGGGTATGTTAAGGATATGGTGTTTCGGCCACCTCTCCCAGCCACCATTGATGATTTGAAACGAGAAATAACAGCAGCTATCCAAACTGTTACGCCTGATATGCTACAGAGAGTGTGGAACGAGTTGGAGTATCGGGTTGATATTGCTCGTGTGTCTGGAGGGGGCCATATTGAACATCTCTGAACTTGTTTTAGAGTGAAAAAAACCTTTTTAAATACTCTTTGTAATGATGTATAACAGAAGGTTATATTATGTTTCTTTCATTAAATACACATTTTTAAAGTTGTGGTATTCTTTTTGAATCACCCTATATATATATATCAGATTTCCTTAGCAGCAATAATAGTCCAATTATCTTTCTATTACGAGAAGAATATGATGGGGACCCATAAACTAGTATAGTGTCAGTAGTCAAGCTCTTTGATTATTTCAGTAGAAAAGACTAATTCAAAGTTAATCTCTAACTTCACTTGGAATAGCTTATATTTTACTTTGCAAGGCAAAGTAATTCAACACTGAGCCCAATTAACTTAAAAAAAAGGGATCCTTCATGATTGTAATCAAGACCGCATTATGTTTAAAATGAACTTAATTTATTTGCATCTTTTATCACCTGTGAAGCAGGTATTTTAGACAACAACATTTACACAATCTTCCACTGTATTCTTGCAAAGCTATACTTTGCAATAAACTGAGAGTACTTTAACAAAATCCTATCTGACTTCACTTTCGTGGTTCTAATTTTAACTTTTGTTACTCATTTCACATTTGACAAACAAAAAGAAACCACTTTGGAACACCTGAAAGCAATAACAGTTCATTTAAAACAGGATACTCGGTTTTAGTAACGCTTAGGAGTTTCGTGATCAGGATAGAAGATATGGTTCCGAACAGAGATTCAAAGCATTTGGATTATTATTAAAATCACTCACACAACTTAACTGGTCCATGCACATACACATATCTTGACGTACGAAGTTAGTGAAGCACTGGCGACGTTTTGGTAACAAGCGACATGGTGGCTAACTGTACTCACGGTTCTTGATGTTCAAATGCTCTATAAAATCTCTTCGTGGCATCGAATTTTCGACATATTAGAGCCATACCTTTCTGCCGAGAATACGAAACAATAGCCAGAACCACGTCCGAGGCAAAAATCCCTTGCAAAGCAGCTTCCAATTGCCCCTCTTGGCACCATCGAAGTGTACCGTGCTATGGCTGGCCACTTACTGCGTACTGTTCCCACCAAGGAGCCACCCAGTTCGACCGCCAAAACCACCTTTTACATCGCGCCATGCCACTTCCATTGCGGAGGGACTTCACCACATCTTTTACATTTTACGATACAATACAGGTGTCCTAACCATGAACCAGCTTCCAATAACATTGTCTTTCTTATAAACATACACACATAATAAAAATTCATTATTTTGACAAATCCTTTTGCTCGTTTATATATATATACTACAAAACTCTAAATTCCCTGTCACAAATCAACGACGTTAACTAACACAGAATACAAACTCGATATTTGGAGATACACAGTTTTATAATATAAACCTACTTCTAATCGATATAAGTGTTACACATGCCCCATGTTTCATTGAGATATCCTGATAGGGATACTTCAATAACACTTCAGAACAGTGTTGGGCGAAAAAACATTTTTTTGCAAATACATTACACAACAAACACTTCGCCTGACTGTTCGTATAAACACTGTTTCATGAAGTATTAAAGCAAAAAAATTAAATTCTGTTGCTTTCAGAAAATATATATTCTTCTATACGTGAGTCCGTCTTGTACAAAATATATATATAGAAATTTACATATTGCTTAATACACAGTTTTCATTGCACATTGTTAATCTAAACCTATTTGTCACTGTATGATTACTAGGAAGCTATATTTTGTCTCTTGTAAATATACATGCAGTTCATTAAGAGAACATAACACGCAATACAGTATATAAACTTTTCTCCCTTTGTCTGCCTATATACATTTTTGGCAGTCTTCTGTTATTTTCAGCCTCAACACTTATCTGTGTATTGACACATTTGGCAGTCCTTCTGATCATTCTGCAGTATTCAATCAACACAGTCCTTAGGTCTGTCATAGTCTGGAGTTTACGTGCAATTTGTATATCAAATTAAGTTATACCGAATGTGAAACTTATAGACATGTATCACTAGTGTGATAACAGAAAAGTTTTTCCCAACGTAACAACACTTGGTAATACAACGTCAAGAAGAAGAACATGTGGGGTAAAATACTATTTGATTAAATACATGTACAGTTTTTCAATTTGCCCCTTATTACTCATTTCTGAGGGCATAAGGTTCTTAAACCTACACTGTTATGAACACCTAATGGCTTTTTGACTTAGGATAAACAAGATAATAGGCTTTAGTGTGCAGAGTTCCTTGCACTTCAAGGGGGCCATTATAAATAAATCTGAACTTAGAAATTTCCTGGTTTATTTCACTAGATTTTTCGTGAGTTTTTACGAGAACAAAATCACCAATTTTGGATTTGGTCACTTCAAAGCCCTTATCCTGCCTTTTAGATCTGGTTTCCGCTTTTTCTTCCATTCTTTTTCTTATTAAGTCTTTTTTCTCCCTCAGATCTAGTTCTGCATAGGGTGGAAATTGTAACGTGTCTTCAATTATACTTTTGCTCTTATGATTAAGTAGAATTTCCTCGGCTGTAAATACTGTAATTTCACGGTGGAGGGTATTCATTACACTTTCAAAGTCTCCAATAAATGTGCCCAATGCGTTATGTTTGTGGTGGCAGTAAGTTCGACACAATCTGCCTAGTTCACGCATATAGTGCTCCACAACATGTTATTTACCGGCCAATTATAGACGCCTGGGGGTTTGACTCAAATGGTTCAAATGGCTCTGAGCACTGTGGGATTTAACTGCTGTGATCGTCAGTCCCCTGAAACTTAGAACTACTTAAACCTAACTAACCCAAGCAAATCACAAACACCCATGCCCAAGGCAGAATTCGAACCTGTAACCGCAGCGGTCGTGCGGTTCCAGACTGTAGCGCCTAGAACTGCTCGGCCACTCTGCCCGGCGCCTGGGGGTTTCTTCGGTTTCCTGATTTCTACGTCTTTCACAACTCTTGTCAATTCTTGCCACCATATCGTATCGCGGATGGCTCTTTATTTTCTCGTTCGGTATTTGCTGCCGGATTTTCTTTGGAAAAGACTTCATTTTTCTTTTCATATTCATCTTCCGTTGTGCTTGGTTCATTTTCTTCTATTTCTACATTTTCTTCATCTGAACTATGACTTATTTCATATTCACTGTCTGATTCTAGCATGAACGCTACTCTTAGAGAATGAGCCAGCTCTTCTTTTGGCCTTTCGTTAGTTTTCTTATTTTCAAATTTCCGATCCTTTCCTAAAATTGCTATTTCATTTTTAGTCACAGGCGTCTTGAAAATCACTGTTGATGACATTAACTTTATCTTCGTATTTCGTATAACCGTCTTGGATTTCAGTGGTTTGCATGTACTCGTCTGACTCTATATTCTTATGACCGTCGACAGTATTTAATTGTATGAGCTAGGATCGCTTCATCCACTCTATTGAGGATTTCATGCTTCTCCAGATTCCTGCTTCTGCCGACCAATTTTTCTGCTTCTGGCCCCAATTACTCTAACATCGGCAGCTCGCGTGCTTTGCGCGGCGCCTTTCTCTCCCTTACTAACCACTTCCTCTAAAATCGCTACTCGCGCACCTTGCGAGGCGCTAACTGCTTTCACCTCCTTTTTATTTTTGGACAACTCCCTCTTCTCAACATTTCCCCTTTCGTTTCTCTCTTTTATTAAATCTATGGTCGTATAATCCTCTTCAGAGTTTTCCTGCTCATATTGCTCTAAACTGTAAAACAAATCATCACGCCATTCCGTGATCCCTGAAGACTCATTTTCGCACAAATTGTCTGTCTTTCGCTTTTATTTAATAACGTGTCTGATTCCTTTCTTAATTCGGTAATATTTCTCACCGAAACAGGTCCACTGAATTCCCGCGTGATGTCATCACTTCCTACTACCGCTACTACAGCAGCACGATGGACAACTGATCGCTCCGGCAAGTTCGAAGTATGAGTGTATATCTAGAGTTACTATTCAGACTGAACCTACTCTCATCCGGGAAGAGCACCCTACCACAGTCCTCATTGGTCAGTCCCTACGTCCTTGGCACCATCGCCAAGATGCCTCAATGTACGGGTGTCAACAGAACTCGGCCCAGTAGTCGTCGGGCTGAGACCACCCCCAACAGTCTCCGTGCCACTGTGGAGTGTGAGATTGTGTGCCTTGCAGACCTGGCAAACGGGGTTGCCATTGCGGTTTGGAGTGGATACCTCCTTGGTTCAAATGGCTCTGAGCACTATGGGACTTAACATCTGAAGTTATCAGTCCCCTAGATCTTAGAACTACTTAAACCTAACTAAACTAAGGACATCACACACATCCGTGCCCGAGGCAGGATTCGAATCTGCGACCGTAGCAGTCGCGCGGTTCCAGATTGAAGTGCCTAGAACACTAGGCCACAACGGCCGGGTCTACATCTGAAAAATGATGTCTATTCAAATTTCGAGCCGGTCTCATAAGTGTTTTAAATTGTAAGACATTTCCAGGGGCAGATGTGGACACTGACCACAATCTATTGGTTATGAATTGTAGATTAAAACTGAAGAAACTGCAAAAAGGTGGGAATTTAAGGAGATGGGACCTGGATAAACTGACTAAACCAGAGGTTGTACAGAGTTTCAGGGACAGCATAAGGGAAGAATTGACAGGAATGGGGGAAAGAAATACAGTAGAAGAAGAATGGGTAGCTCTGAGGGATGAAGTAGTGAAGGCAGCAGACGATCAAGTGGGTAAAAAGACGAGGGCTAGTAGAAATCCTTGGGTAACAGAAGAAATATTGAATTTAATTGATGAAAGGAGAAAATATAAAAATGCAGTAAACGAAGCAGGCAAAAAGGAATACAAACGTCTCAAAAATGAGATTGACAGGAAGTGCAAAATGGCTAAGCAGGGATGGCAAGAGGACAAATGTAAGGATGTAGAGGCTTATCTCACTGGGGGTGAGATAGATACTGCCTACAGAAAAATTAGAGAGACCTTTGGAGATAAGAGAACAACTTGTATGAATATCAAGAGCTCAGATAGAAACCCAGTTCTAAGCAAAGAAGGGAAAGCAGAAAGGTGGAAGGAGTATATAGGGGGTCTATACAAGGGCGATGTACTTGAGGACAATATTATGGAAATGGAAGAGGACGTAGATGAAGATGAAATGGGAGATACGATACTGCGTGAAGAGTTTGACAGAGCACTGAAAGACCTGAGTCGAAACAAGGCCCCGGGAGTAGACAACATTCCATTAGAACTACTGACGGCCTTGAGAGAGCCAGTCCTGACAAAACTCTACCGTCTGGTGAGCAAGATGTATGAAACAGGCGAAATACCCTTAGACTTGTAGAAGAATAAAATAATTCAAATCCCAAAGAAAGCAGGTGTTGACAGATGTGAAAATTACCGAACTATCAGTTTAATAAGTCACAGCTGCAAAATACTAACACGAATTCTTTACAGACGAATAGAAAAATTGGTAGAAGCCGACCTCGGGGAAGATCAATTTGGATTCCGTAGAAATATTGGAACACGTGAGGCAATACTGACCTTACGACTTATCTTAGAAGAAAGATTAAGGAAAGGCAAACCTACATTTCTAGCGTTTGTAGACTTAGAGAAAGCTTTTGACAATGTTGACTGGAATACTCTCTTTCAAATTCTAAAGGTGGCAGGGGTAAAATACAGGGAGCGAAAGGCTATTTACAATTTATACAGAAACCAGATGGCTGTTATAAGAATCGAGGGACAGGAAAGGGAAGCAGTGGTTGGGAAGGGAGTGAGACAGGATAGTAGCCTCTCCCCGATATTATTCAATCTATATATCCAGCAAGCAGTAAAGGAAACAAAAGAAAAGTTCGGAGTAGCTATTAAAATCCATGGAGAAGAAATAAAAACTTTGAGGTTCGCCGATGACGTTGTAATTCTATCAGAGACAGCAAAGGAGTTGGAAGATCAGTTGAACGGAATGGACAGTGTCTTGAAAGGAGGGTATAAGATGAACATCAACAAAAGCAAAACGAGGATAATGGAATGTAGTCGAATTAAGTCGGGTGATGCTGAGGGAATTATATTAGGAAATGAGACACTTAACGTAGGAAAGGAGTTTTGCTATTTGGGGAGCAAAATAACTGATGATGGTAAAAGTAGAGAAGATATAAAATGTAGACTGGCAATGGCAAGTGAAGCGTTTCTGAAGAAGAGAAATTTGTTAACATCGAGTATAGATTTAAGTGTCAGGAAGTCGTTTCTGAGAGTATTTGTATGGAGTGTAGCCATGTATGGAAGTGAAACATGGACGATAAACAGTTGGGACAAGAAGAGAACAGAAGCTTTCGAAATGTAGTGCTACAGAGAATGCTGAAGATTAGATGGGTAGGTCACATAACTAATGATGAAGTATTGAGCAGAATTGGGGAGAAGAGGAGTTTGTGGCACAACTTGACAACAAGAAGGGACCGGTTAGTAGGACATGTTCTGAGGCATCAAGGGATAAAAAATTTAGCATTGGAGGGCAACGTGGAGGGTAAAAATCGTATAGTTAGACCTAGAGATGAATGCACCAAACAGATTAAGAAGGATGTAGGTTGCAGTAAGTACTGGGAGATGAAGAAGCTTGCACAGGGTAGGGTAGCATGGAGAGCTGCATCAAACCAGTCTCAGGACTGAAGACCACAACAACAACAACTCATAAGTGTGTGCTAGTAGCGTCACTAAGAAGTTGTGAATCAGTTTTGCTTTAAATAAACGCTGTAACGGTCGTGAGTGTTAGCTGTCTTTGAGATTGAACATGGTGAGCTGATGTTAGTCAAGATTGCCTTTAAGACGCTGTTATCAACACCTCCCTGAGCTTAAATGGGGTCGTGTAATCGGTCTACGGGAAGCTGGACTTTCCTTCCGCGATACTGCACAAAGACTTGTCAAGAATGTAGTCACTAGTCACTATAAATGACTGCTGGCAGCTGTGGTCACGTCAGTGTACGGTCGCAAGAAGACTGGGTTCTGGACGGTCACATGGCGTGTGGTCTAGGCGTATCGTACTGCATCTGCAACAGCAATTTCAGCATGAGTTAGTAAAACAGTGACACAACGAACTGTTACAAACCGGTTACATGAAGGACAGCTCCGAAGCAGACGTCCTGTCACGTGCATTCCATTGACCCGAAACCACCTCCACTTGCGATTTCAGTGACGTCAAGCGAGAGCTCGTTAGAGGGCAGGGTGAAAGTGTGTTGTGTTTACTGATGAAAGCTGGTTTTCCATCGTTACCAGTGATGGCCGTGCGTTGGACAGAAGGAGGCCAGTTGAGGGCCTGCAAGCAACGTGTCTGCGTACTAGACATACTGGACCTACATCTAGAGTCATGGTCTGGGGAGTGATTACATGTGACAGCAGGAGCACTCTCTTGGTTATTCCACGCACCCTGACTGGAAATTTGTATGTAGGCTGCTGATTCGACCTGTTGTGCTTCCATTCATGTACAGCATTCCAATGCTTGTTTCCAAGAAGGTAACGTTTGCCCACATACTGCTGTTGTAGCCCAGCATGCTCTATAGAGTGTCGACATGTTGCCTCGGTGTGCTCCATCACCAGATCTGCCACCAATCGAACACAATGGGACGTCATCGGACGAGAACTCCAGCATCATTCACAATCAGCATTAACCGTCCCTGTACTGATAGGTGAAGTGCAAAAGGCGTGGACTTCCAGCCCACAAACTGACAGCTGACACCTATACAACACAATGCGTGCATATCTGTATGCTTGCATTCAACATGCTGGCGGTTACACCAATTATTAATGTACCACAATTGTAATTGCTTATGTCACACTTACATTAGCCTGTGATCTTGCAATGTTAATCATTTAAATATGTTTCAGGACATACGTAGTCCTGAAAATTCATTACTCTACATGAATTATTTTTTAGTATTGCGATTTTTTTCCGTCATTGTGTCTGTAAAGTAACTTGTAGCTCATCATCTCTTGTTCTGACGGTGATATTCCTATTCCAGGGCACAGGAGGCTGCCATGACAGTTCACCAGTCACGCTTTGAGTGGGCATCACTGGACTGCTGAGGATTATGTAAGTACCCTAAGCAACTTTGTGGCTGAAAGCTAAGGATGGTGTGGGTACCAGGTACAACTTGCATCTGCAGTACTATAGATGAGGTGGATACTCCGAACAACTTGCGATTGTAGTACAAAGGATTTTGTGCGAACTCAGATGAACCTAAAGCTTAAGATCAAGAGAAGGTAAGTTGTTTGGGTATCCATAAGCAACTTGTTGCTGCATTGCTGTGAACGTCCTGTAGTTGTAGCGATAAAGCTTATGTGGGTACTCCAAAGACTGCAGCGCAAAGGGTGATATGGACACTCTAAACTCCAGAACCGATAACAGTGCGAGTGTATTTACTATTTACTTTTTCGTAAGTTATAGCATCGATTTCGAACTTTGCTTCCGGACTAGTCTGTAGATATCTACTGAAACATTCTTGCTCCAGTTCATGGTTACTGGATCTAGACATTTCTACCAAGTTTCCTTCTGGTTCATTTGTATTTGGTTTAGTTACTTCTTCATATCAAAGGGTGCGTTTGAATAGTGCTGTACTTGAATACGACTCGAACAGTTCGAGCAGTTGTCGTTACAGCTCGAAGAACTTCGGGCGTTGCTCGACAAATTGATCGCTGCTCTGGTATTATCTCCATGACGTGTCATAGCTTTAGTAATGTGTTAAGGATTTTAATCACAAAAATAACCGTGAAACCTTTGCTGCAGTCTCTTACAGAGGCGAAGCATATGCAAACATAGTCACTAATAAATAAATACGTGATTTCAATCACGATTTAATCTGAGTCTCGAGCTTTAGCTCGTACTGCGACTTTGTGACGTGTGTTGGTATTGTGTTCACAACGGGTCTTGCCACTGTTATATATTCTTGCAATCGCAATTACAGCCAGATTAATACGATTTATTTCGTTTATTAAGAATTCAATTCCCTATTAAATTTTCCTTCTTGTTTCATCTCAATGTTACTATCTTAGTTTTAAAGCCGCTTACCTATTTTACGCGTTGTTCTAATATGAGGACAGGGAACGAATTACTTATTTGCAACTCACTTGGTTAATTATTATAACCTTTAATAAGCCAATAGAGAACCGTATTGGGACAATATTTCATCCTTTGACTGTTATATTCACAGGAAAGAATCACTGCAACTATTTAAATATGGTTTTCATAAATATCACAATTATGATTTACTGTAAATTAGTTTAAGTACAACAGGAATTTGTACGGTGATAGGATTTGTCATCATTTCCACCTGTTTTTCACGAATCTTCAGACTTCAAGCAGAGCTGTACCTTGTGCTTGTGGCAATTTTTTAGTTTTTAGTAGATCCAAATGTCACCTGATTGTTCCAACAGCATTCGATACTGTTTCGAGGTCTGCCCATACTGTGAAATCTCGAGGTTGTTCGAACGTGAGTATCGTTTACCCAGTCCAATGTTCGACCGTATCCTAGTAACTGCCCTTAATTCAACCCATACGGGTTATAAAAATGCATGTGTGTATACATTTGTGCTCCACATCTCATTTTGCACTACTGGATCGATTTCAACTAGACTTGGTGCACGTATCACCTGTTGTATGGAAAGAATCGGTTGGAGGTAAGAACCTAGTACCTATCAAAAGGGGCGAGGAGGTGAAAAAGCAGTGTGGCTACAAGGCGCGAATACCCATACTTAAAGTCATCCAGTATATGAGAATGAGAGCACTTAGTGACTTGCAACGAGCGTCAAACATAATTTGAAACGCTGAAAAAATTTTTTCCCGCTTTCGCTTACAGTTCACATAAAATGATGAAAGGGAAAAAGCTTATCACTTAGTACATTTTCGCTGTTCGTATAGTAAAACTGCTGCATCAGCACGACATTTTCATTTAGTACTTCTTTACTACTAACTATGTTCGTGACAGATTATGCAAACAGTATGAATATATACCATTGAATATATCTGCAAAATTATATCAATTTACTATACGAGGTACATTCAAGTTCTAAGGCCTCCGATTTTTTTTCTAGTTAACTGCTCACCCGAAATCGATGAAACTGGCGTTACTTCCCGACCTAATCGCCCTGCAGACTTACACATTTTTCACAATGCTGACGCCATGATTCCATGGCAGCGGCGAAGGCTTATTTAGGAGTCTGTTTTGACCACTGGAAAATCGCTGAGGCAATAGCAGCACGGCTGGTGAATGTGCGGCCACGAAGAGTGTCTTTCATTGTTGGAAAAAGCCAAACGTCATTAGGAGCCAGGTCAGGTGAGTAGGGATCATGAGGAATCACTTCAAAGTTGTTTTGACGAAGAAACTGTTGTGTAATGTTAGCTCGATGTGCGGGTGCGTTGTCTTGGTGAAACAGCACACGCGCAGCCCATCCCGGACATTTTTGTTGCAGTGCAGGAAAGAATTTGTTCTTCAAAACATTCTCGTAGGATGCACCTGTTACCGTAGTGCCCTTTGGAACGCAATGGGTAAGGATTACGCCCTCGCTGTCCCAGAACATGGACACCATCATTTTTTCAGCACTGGCGGTTACCCGAAATTTTTTTGGTGGCGGTGAATCTGTGTGCTTCCATTGAGCTGACTGGCGCTTTGTTTCTGGATTGAAAAATGGCAGCCACGTCTCATCCATTGTCACAACCGACGAAAAGAAAGTCCCATTCATGCTGTCATTGCGCGTCAACGTTGCTTGGCAACATGCCACACGGGCAGCCATGTGGTCGTCCGTCAGCATTCGTGGCACCCACCTGGGTGACACTTTTCGCATTTTCAGGTCGTTATGCAGGATTGTGTGCACAGAACCCATAGAAATGCCAACTCTGGAGGCGATCTGTTCAACACTCATTCGGCGATCCCCCAAAAGAATTCTCTCCACTTTCTCGATCATGTCGTGAGACCAGCTTGTGCGAGCCCGAGGTTGTTTCGGTTTGTTGTCACACGATGTTCTGCCTTCATTAAACTGTCGCACCCACAAACGCACTTTCGACATATCCATAACTCCATCACCACATGTCTCCTTCAACTGTCGATGAATTTCAATTGGTTTCACGCCACGCAAATTCAGAAAACGAATGATTGCACGCTGTTCAAGTAAGGAAAACGTCGCCATTTTAAGTATTTAAAACAGTTCTCATTCTCGCCGCTGGCGGTAAAATTCCATCTGCCGTATGGTGCTGCCATCTCTGGGACGTATTGACAATGAACGAGGCCTCATTTTAAAACAATGCGCATGTTTCTATCTCTTTCCAGTCCGGAGAAAAAAAATCGGAGGCCTTAGAACTTGAATGCACCTCGTACATGGCCTAGGAGATATGAAGTCACAAACACTGAGATGGGTGGAAATTGCCACGTTTAAATTTATTACTTCTTTGCTACTGACTCTATTCGCTAAAAATTTCCTAGACAGTATCCACATATGCTGCTGAACGTACCTACAAAATAATATCGTAGTTGAGAAGACAGGTGTCAAACACTCAGATACATGAAAAATTGCCACATCATGCATGACCGTTAAATTTATTATCTCTTTACTACTACCTCTATTCGTAAAATCGCAAAATCACATCACTGTACGATGCAGTTTTCAGGACATATGACGTCATGAACAATGACCTCCGTGAGAACGAAACTGTAAGGTGAAAACTGCTACTTATACAGGTAACATACACCACTGTCCATTAAAATTGCTACAACACGAAGATGACGTGCTACACACACGAAATTTAACCGACAGGAAGAAGATACTGTAATATGCAAATGATTAGCTTTTAGAGCATTCACACAAGGGTGGCGCCGGTGGCAACACCTACAACGTGCTAACATGAGGAAAGTTCCCAACCGATTTCTCATACACAAACAGCAGTTGACCGGCGTTGCCTGGTGAAACGTTGTTGTGATGCCTCGTGTAAGGAGGAGAAATGTGTACCATCACGTTCCCGACTTTGATAAAGGTCGGAATGTATCCTATCGCGATTGCAGTTTGTCGTATCGCGACATTGCTGTTCGCGTTGGTCGAGATCCAATGACTATTAGCAGAATATGGAATCGGTGGGTTCAGGAGGATAATACGGAACGCCGTGCTGGATCCCAACAGCCTCGTATCACTAGCAGTCGAGATGACTGGCATCTTATCCGCATGGCTGTAACGGATCGTTCAGCCACGTCTCGATCCCTGAGTCAACAGATGGGGACGTTTGGAAGACAACAACCATATGCACGAACAGTTCGATGACGTTTGCAGCAGCATGGGCTATCAGCTCGGAGACCACGGGTGCGTTACTCTTGACGCTGCATCACACACAGGAGCGCCTGCGATGGTGTACTCAACGACGAACCTGGGTGCACGAATGGCGAAACGTCATTTTTTCGTATGAATCCAGGTTCTGTTTACAGCATCATGATGGTCGCATCCTTGTTTGGCGACATCGCGGTGAACGCACATTGGAAACGTGTATTCGTCATCGCCATACTGGCGTATCACCGGCGTGATGGTATGGGGTGCCATTGGTTACACGTCTCGGTCACCTCTTGTTCGCATTGACGGCACTTTGAACAGTGGAAGTTACATTTCAGATGTGTTACGGCCCGTGGCTCTACCCTTCATTCGATTCCTGCGAAACCCTACATTTCAGCAGGATAATGCACGACCGCATGTTGTGGGTCCTGTACGGGCCTTTCTGGATACAGAAAATGTTCGACTGCTTCCCTAGCCAGCACATTCTCCATATCTCTCACGAATTGAAAACGTCTGGTCAATTGTGGCCGAGCAACTGGCTCGTCACAAGACGCCAGTCACTACTCTGGATGAACTGAGGTATCGTGATGAAGCCGCATGGGCAACTATACCTGTACACGCCATCCAAGCTCTGTTTGAGTCAATGCCCAGGCGTATCAAGGCCATTATTACGGCCAGAGGTGGTTGTTCTGGGTACTGGTTTCTCAGGATCTATGCACCCAAATTGCGTGAAAATGCAATCACATGTCAGTTCCAGTATAATATATTTGCCCAATGAATACCCGTTTGTCATCTGCATTTCTTTTTGGTGTAGGACTTTTAATGGCCAGTAGCGTATTTGTAAGATTTGTTAAACACATGTGTGTGATATATGCGTACTCTGGTAAAGTAGCAGGTAAAAAAGAGTCCTCTTATTCTCCTGTGACGATTTCTACCAAACCTGATACACATATAACTATCTCGTGGTAAAAGAAGCTTTGGGGTATGAACGACCAGCCTGCTATTGGGGTTGGCGAAGGTGGCAGGGGGGGGGGGGGAGGAGGAGTTGGGTAAGGAAAGGGAAGGAGGAGAACCACGCAGATAGTTGGGAGGAAGAAATGGTCAGAGAGAGGAGGGAGGAAGAGGTTGACTTAGAGGGGGAGAGGAAATAGAGGAGGGAACCGGAGAAGTACTCAGAGGGGGGAAGGAGGTGATTGACAGAGAGGGGGAGGAACAGATAGACACAGACAGGGGGTGGAGCAGCGGGCAGAGAGGGGGAGGAGGCGATGGGCAGTAGGGGAAGGAAGAGATGGACCCACAGAAGATTGGAAGAAATACATACCCGGGCAACATCAGGTGCTCAGCTAGTCTTTCGGTATAAAAGCTTTAGAACTTCTTTCTCTGTAATCTTACGAAGTTGCCAGTAGGGATGATAAAATTGTTTTAAAAGTTGTCAGGCGTCATGAGTCGGATCAGTTATGCACCTCTATTTGTGCTTCCTGGGCTGACAGTGTGAAACTTTTGCTTATCCATGGCGCACCGAATAACGTGCTATAGAGAGCCCCCATAAAACTAGCAACTGATTTGAAAATCAGAATGTTACACATAAAGGAACGCCCGTTGCCCTACTAGATGTATGCTTGGCCGTAATCACTGGATTATGGTGGAATGGTCTGTTAGAATCAGTATCAAAGATTTCCTTTCTATATATCAACTGAAATTCGTGGATCCAGTTAAATCCACAATTTAATAATTAAAAAAATTCATTGAAACTGAAATGAAACTATTAGAGTTAAACAATAAAATGAAACAGTCGCCACAACTGAAAGTCGCTGGAAAATTAAAGTCGGAACTTCGGCAGATGAAGAAATGTTGCTACATTAATCACCAATAATTTGTCAATGAACATTGACTTGAATAGCTGAGAACAAATCTACAATGTAAATAGTTTGGAACAGGAAGACTCCTTCACTTTGTATCATTAAACTTCGCAGCTATCTTCGACATCTACATCTGAGTGATTACTCTGCTATTCACAATAAAGTGCCTGGCAGAGGGTTCAATGAACCACCTTAACGCTGTCTCTCTACCGTTCCACCCTCGAACGGCACGCGGGAAAAACGAGCACTTAAATTTTTCCGTGCGAGTCCTGATTTCTCTTATTTTATCGTGATGATCATTTCTCCCTATGTAGGTGGGTGCCAACAGAATGTTTTCGCAATCGGAGGGCAAAACTGGTGATTGAAATTTCATGAGAAGATCCCGTCGCATCGAAAAACGCCTTTGTCTTAATGATTGCCACTCCAATTCACGTATCATGTCTGTGACACTGTCTCCCCTATTTCCCGATAATACAAAACGAGCTGCCCTTCTTTGTACTTTTTCGATGTCATCCGTCAGTCCCATCTGATGCGAACGCCACACCGCACAGCAATACTCCAGAATAGGGCGGACAAGCGTAGTGTAATCAGTCTCTTTGGTAGACCTGTTGCACCTGTTAAGTGTTCTGCCACTGAATCGCAGCCTTTGGTTTGCTCTACCCACAGTATTATCTATGTGATGGTTCCAATTTAGGTTATATGTAATAGTAATCCCTAAGTATTTACTTGAATTTACAGCCCTCAGTTTTGTGTGACTTACCGCGTAATCGAAATTTAGCGGATTTCTTTTAGTACTCATGTGAATAGCTCCACACTTTTCCTTATTCAGTTTCGCGATGCCGCTCATCCCATTTCTTGATTGTTACGTAAGTGATAACATCGTCAGTTGGTAGCAGTCCATACTCTCGCCGAAAACAACGCTGTATCAATGTGACACTCTTCAGCTCTGCAAGAAGCGCACAGAACACCTTCTACTGTGGAGCCCAGGCGGCTACTGTGTGTTGGGAATAATCGAATGAAAGCAATCGACTCATTCGGTTGTAGCACTACGTATCGATTGAAATATTCATTCGTTCTTTTGAGTGAAAAAGTCTGGGAGCAACCTAATGCAAAGCAAGCGAATCAGTTATACATTCATTTCGTTTGAGTGAAATCAGTCCACGGAAACAAACGAATGAAAACAGTCGACAAAGTCCGTTGCTATTTTGCCTACTGACGAAGTTGTTTATTTTTATTTTCAAATGAAAAAAATCTACTTAGCCTCTCTGAGCGATCTGCACATCCCACGTCAGTTTCCTGCTACTGCCGGGACCGGGGAAGCAGCCGGCGCCAGGAGGTGGCGCAATGGCAACTGTGCGTGTTTACCGTGCCAGTAGTGTGGAATGTTGCCTTGTCCGAGAAACAGACGAAATCGAGGAATACCTCGTCTTCTTCGATTTTTGCCAGAATTGTCTCCACGAATGTGCTCCGTCGCGGCCAGTCCTCAGGCGCAGGTTATTTTACTAACCCTTAATTACTATGGGTGGTCTCTCAGACCTCTACAGCTTTTGTCTTGTGATATTTCACACATCCCTCTGTACCTTCCTATTGGATGGCAAGCTACACGAGCCTGAAATCTTGCATCGTTGCTGCAATTTGTTTCTTATTTCTGGGCCTTGAGAGGTCTGACGGATGTACCATAGTGCTTACGTGTCACGTTTTTGTTGAACGTTACCGTTTCTGCTTGGTGAGGAAAGCTACACCTCCATGCAACGTTTTCTACGCGAGTCTGATGTGGGTGTTTAAGAACGCCTCAGTGAATTCTCAGACGAAGACTTTGACAGTGATAATGACCCTGATGTCGACTATTCAGTGATCGCTGTACTAATTCAGACACAGAGAGAAGTGAGGAACATGCGGCAGGTGATGACGATGGAGAAGCGTACTTCTTCGTTAAGAACAGCATTTCTTGCAACCGCCTATACCGCAACAGATTGCGTAAAGCCTCAGAGGAAACTTGCTGCTTTTGACATATGAGCCTCAAATACAGAAATAGCTTTTTGAAAAACGACAAACATTAGCCTTTTGTTGTCCTTGTTTGAAGTGGAAAACAAGACATCCGTATCAACAGTGTGGTGGTCCGATTTGGTTTGAGAACTGTAGGAGGGTCTGCGTGAAATGCATTCAGGCTGAAAGCAATTAAAATTTTATTCATGGCCTGACAAGGTAATTACTGTCTTCTTGATTTTTAAAATAAATACTTGGTGAAATTTCTCCCTTCATAGAATTATGTGGTGGAATAATCGCTCTAAGGCTAAAACGATGAGGAGTAAACTGAAAGCTGATTCCAAATACAATTTGCCGTCACTGCAATGTATTTTTTCCATACAGTTATGTTGCGAATCTGTAATACTATACCCCCGATGATAATCTGTGAGCGAGTAGAGAGATAACAATGTGCTGTTATTTTAGTACCTCATTAAATAAGCCGGCCGAAGCGGCCGAGCGGTTCTAGGCGCTTTAGTCTGGAAACGCGCGATCGCTATGGTTGCAGTTTCGAATCCTGCCTCGGGCATGGATGTGTGTGATGTCCTTAGGTTTGTTAGGTTTGAGTAGTTCTATGTTCTAGGGGACTGATGACCTCAGATGTTAAGTCCCATAGTACTCAGAGCCATTTGAACCATTTTGAACATTAAATAAAAATAAACTGGAAGTTTTGCTGTGTTTTAATTTTCAAAGTGTTTTAAATTTTGCATTGTTTAGAAAACGCAAATTTCCATAAAATCTGTTTTCAATAAGTGTAATAATCAACAGGAAGATATGAACAAAATGGTTCAAATGGCTCTGAGCCCTATGGGACTCAACTGCTGTGGTCATAAGGCCCCTAGAACTTAGAACTACTTAAACCTAACTAACCTAAGGGCATCACACACATCCATGCCCGAGGCAGGATTCGAACCTGCGACCGTAGCGGTCGTGCGGTTCCCGACTGTAGCGCCACTAACCGCTCGGCCACTCCGGCCGGCAAGATATGAACATATAGATTCGCCGGAATAGTGGTTTTATATATAAAAAAATAAAAGGATGGTGTGAGGGGCCCCTCCATAATAATTGTGTTCCTGTCAACATCCATAGTAGTTTAGGTTTCAACTGGTTGCAAGAAGATACACGCCAAACAAAAAATACAGGGTGTCTGAGTTAAACATACAATAATATAAAATATAATAACTCGAGACTTAATTTAAATATGTATGAAAACTGAAAATGTGCCGGTCTTGCTCAGGTCTCGGCAATGTTGCCTTGTGCTGGCGCCGCTGCGCCCATGGCCCTGGCAACAGCAGGAGGCTGCTACGACGTCGCCACGCGTCCGCCCCAACGAACGTCGTCCTGACGGAAAAGGGTGAAAAAGTGTGGGAGTGAAATCACTCAGACCTAGACACCGAGTGAAAATATTTATATAACTGGCGTAACCGAAGATACTTGTCTCAGTTGGTTGTCTCACATTGAATGAAACCACGCATAGCAGGCGAGTGAGTGAAAACGTCATATAACGGCCGAAACCGACGTATCAGCCGGGATGATTCGCATAGAGTGAAACCACTCAAACCTGATGAGAGAGTGAAAACATTCATATACTGAGAGATATGCAAACAGGCAAAATATGGCCCTGCGGTCGGCGACGCCTACATAAGCCCGGGGCGCAGCCAGCGCGAGGAGGTGGCGCGCTGGCCGGCGCCAGCACAGGGCAACATTGCCGAGACCTGAGCAAGACCTGCACATTTCGAGTTATCATACTTGTATAAGCAACTGGTGCAGTTGTTAGTTCGGTTATGCTGCTGCTACAATGGCAGGTTATCAAGATTTAAGTCTTGAACGTGGTGTTATAGTCGGCGCACAAGGGGTGGAACGGAGCATCTCCGAGGTAGCGACGAAGTGGGAATTTTCCTGTACGACTATTTCACGAGTGTGCCATGAATATCAGGAATCCGGTAAAACATCAAATCTCTGACACTGCTGCGGCCGGAAAAAGATCCTGTAAGAAAGGGACCAGCAAGGACTGAAGAGAATCGTTCAATGTGACAAAGTGCAACCCTTCCGCAAATTGCTGCAGATTTCAGTGCTGGGCCATCAATAAGTGTCAGCATGAACCGTTCAACGAAACATCATCAATATGGGCTTTCGGAGCCAAAGGCCCCATTCTTGTACCCTTGATGACTGCACGACACAAAGCTTTGACCCTCACATGGGCCAATCAACACCAGCATTGGACAGCTGATGACTGGAAACATGTTACCTGGTCGAACATGTCTTGTCTCCAATTGTATCAGACGGATGGATGTGTAGGGGTATGGAGACAACGTCATGAATCCACTTACCGTGCATGTCATCAGGAGAGTGTTCAAGCTGGTGGAGGCTCTGTATTGGTGTGGGTCGTCTGCAGCTGGAGTGATGTGGGACCCCTGATACGTCTAGATACGACTTTGACAGGTGACACGTACGTAAGCATCCTGTCTGATCACCTGCATCCATTCATGTCCATTGTGCATTCCGACGGACTTGAGCAATTCTATCAGGACAATGCGGCACCCCATACGTCCAGAATTACTACAGAGTGGCTCCAGGAACACTCACTCACGCTGGCCACCAAACTCCCCTGATATGAACATTATTGAGGATATGTGTGGGCTGCCTCGCAACGTGCTGTTCAGAAGAGATCTCCACCCTCTCATACTCTTACGGATTTATGGAGAACCCTGCAGGATTCGTGGTGTCAGTTCCCTCTAGCACTACTTCAGACATTAGTCGAGTATGTGCCATGCCGTGTTGAGGCACTTGTGTGTGCTCGAGGGGGCCCTACACGATATCAGGCGGGTTTACCAGTTTTTTTGGCTCTTCAGTGTATAACGGCCGCAACCGACGGAGATATGTTTCAATCGGTTGTCTCACACTGAATGAAACCATTCAAACAAGGTGAGTGTGCGAAAACATTCATTTAGGTGGCATGGTCTCTGACACTACTTTCATTCGGTTGTTTCCTTCGACTGAAAAAAAAAACCAACTGAACGAAGAAACAATCAAGTGACCAACCGATTTTTAAAAACAGTCGATTGCCCCATCACTAGTACTGACGCACGTTTGCATGGATAAAGAAGTTGCGCGCATGCGCACGCGGTTCCAAGTGCCGCAAACACATTTTGAGTTCCTTACTTGTAGAAGCAAATCGCTAATACATCTTTCAATAAAGTCTTGAATCATTACTTTTTTTTTACAATCGTATTGACCAAATAGGATCACGTTAACAACTTCAATTCCTCTTCTTCCTTTGTTGTTGTTTCCTATTTTTCCAGTATTCCCTCATTTTCTCCCCATGAAGTCTCTTCCTTTCTTCTGTCCATGTTGTTCCCGATTTTTCGTTTCTTCTGCTTTGAAAGCCTTCCAAATTTAGTATTTTGTTTTTAAAACGGTTTCTTTCTGCTATTTCTTTTTCTTTGATGTTTCTTTCAAGATATTTTCTTACTTCTGTAAGCTATGCTATTGTCCATTTCTTCTTCCAGATATAAGGAGTTATTTGTTTTGTTGGTCTATTTCCATCCATTCGGTAGAGATGTCCAAAAAAGGTTAATCTTCGTTTGGCCATTACTTCAGATATTTTCTCTATATTTTTGTAGATCTCCTCATTACTTCTTATTTTCCAACCACCTGCAGTTTTCATTGCACCCATTACTTTTTTAATAATCCTTCTTTCCAGTACCTCTAGTTTTTCCATCTTATAGTTCATCGTTAGGCATTCAGATCCATATAAACATTCTGGTCGTACCACTGTGGTGTAGTGTTTTAGTTTTGTTTTTCTAGATATACATTTCTTGTTGTAAATATTTTTGATCGAACCATATGCTCTTTCCATTTTGTTAATTCTTACATCTATTGCATATTTCTCTAGTCCAGTCTGTTGTATAGTTTCTTCAAGATATTCAAATTTATTTACTCGCTCTATTTTACCTATTTGTGTTTCTATGGATTTTGGTGCATTTTTTATATTTGTCATGAATTTTGTTTTTTCAGCTGAAATTTTGAGACCAGTTCTGTTTGCTAATTTTTCCAGAATGTTTATTTGAGTAACTGCTTCTGTCAGGTTTTCTGAAAGTATTGTGAAATCATCCGCAAAAGCCAAGCAGTTTACCCTAATTCTATTTGTTTTCCTTCCCTGAGTTATTGGTTCAAAATGGTTCAAATGGCTCTGAGCACTATGCGACTTAACTTCTGAGGTCATCAGTCGCCTAGAACTTAGAACTAATTAAACCTAACTAACCTAAGGACATCACACACATCCAAGCCCGAGGCAGGATTCGAACTTGCGACCGTAGCGGTCACGCGGTTCCAGACTGAAGCGCCTTTAACCGCACGGCCACACCGGCCGGCGAGTTATTGGTTCAATTTTGTGATTTTTTAGCTCCGAATTCCAGATTCTTACACTTTTTTCTAGAACACAGTTAAACAGTAAAGGTGATAAACCATCACCTTGTCTAACACCAGTTTTTATTTAAAAAAGGTGAGATACTTCTCCCATAAATTTGACTTTAGATACTGTGCCTGTTAGTGTTTCACGAATTATGTTTGCTAGTTTTGATTAAATTCTATATTATTGTATGTTTAACCCGGGCACCCTGTATTTTTTGTGTGCTTCTTTTTGCAAGCAGTTTAAGTAAAATTATAACTACCCCATGGTTAAAAGCACAGTAATAGCAACTATTACTACTACATAATGCTATCATCGTCACGATCACTATTACACATGTCTACACACGATAACGAAAATCGTTTTACCGAAATTTGACTTTCGTCTTCCGCAAGCTGTGCCGCATGTAAACGGAGCGAGTGCGGTCGCCGTCGGTGGCAGCTGTTGTCGGACCGCCCGGCGTGACGTCATAGCGGCGTTCCCTTATCGCGCAGCAGCCGCCGGGAATAGCTGGAATGGGCTCGGGAAGGGGTGGGGGAGGGAGGGGGGAGAGAGGGCCACGCCTACACCCACAGGTCGCCGCCGGCCGGCTATCGACCGCGGGAAGTCAAGTCGGTCCACGCTATTAATTCCGGGCGTACCGCCTCGCCCCCTCTGTGTAGCCAGCCAGATGTCTGTCCTCTCATTAGCACGCGGCGCTCTCGAGGCTCGAGCACACCTCGCAGCGCTGGTCTACCTGCACTGCCGCCTCACTTGTCAATAACGTTACTGATCGCGACACGGGAGTCGAGAGATCGAAATCCGATGCGACTAAAGTGTGTGTGAGTCAGATTAAAAGTCATTAGCAACCCATTGATAAATCCACTTCTACAACGTGACAATTATTGAACTATATGAAAAAAAACATAAATTAACTGCAAACTACAGTGTGCACACACTTTATTCAACACGTAAACGTCACTACTACCATATTCGGATCTAGGTTATGACATGTTCGATATGCCTGCCATCATTGGCCTCTGGCAACGTCAGAGCCAGAATGTGGTCCCCAGAGTGCTCCTCCAGGACATCAAAAACTCCCCTGTTTCGATGGAGTCCAGTTCCGTCTTGCACGAACCGCGTCGTGTCGAAATGAGGGTTACTTTGGATAATGGGGATAAAATCATCTTCCAAAAAATTCACGTGCCATTCGATGGTCACCATGCCATCAGGGAACATCGCACTGATTGTTCTGTGACTGGACATTGCACACCACACAGTCTCCCATTGAGGGTGGAGAGACTTTGAAAGATAACACTGGTGGTTCTATTTCATTGATTGAGAATGTTGGCAAAAATTTAGTGTACTAACAACATTTATTTTTCCAAACAAGAGATAAATTATACTAAACAAGTTATAGATTGAATACCCTAAAGCCAGCCGTTGTGGCCGAGCGGTTCTAGGTGCTTCAGTCCGGAACCGCGCTGCTGCTACGGTCGCAGGTTGGAATCCTGCCTCGGGCATGGATGTGTGTGATGTTCAAAAATGGCTCTAAGCACTATGGGACTTAACATCTGAGGTCATCAGTCCCCTAGACTTAGAACTACTTAAACCTAACTAACCTAAGGACATCACACACATTCGTGCACGAGGCAGGATTCGAACCTGCGACCGCAGCAGTCGCGTGGTTCTGGACTGAAGCGCCTAGAACCGCTCGACCACCGCGGCCGGCTGTGTGTGATGTCCTTAGGTTAGTTAGGTTTAAGTAGTTCTAAGTATAGGGGACTGATGGCCTCAGATGTTAAGTTCCATAGTGCTTAGAGCCATTTTTTTTAAAATCTGAATACCCTAAACAAGTAACAGGTTATTTAATAATCCACTGGGTGGATCCTGGTTGGCAAACACAGTTTAACCAGGTGATCAGTAAGTCAAGTACTCTGGCCCTAAAAATGTGGATAACGTAGGCTGAATTGATCTGACGCTGAGCAGACTTTGATTGATCAAATCTACTGAAGTCTCTCTATACAGGTGCAGCTGACAGGAAGTGACGATTGGGATCTGTACGCCCTGACAATGCCGGATTGGCAGGACGTCACCCTGTTTGCTTCGTGCGCCGACGTGACTTGCAGCCTGCCAGATGAGACGTAGACGCGGCACCTGTGAATCGATCGCGGCCACGAAAGAAATGCAAAAATCTCACGGTCTAGCGATGAGGCACACGGATCGCAATTTATTCTCTACCTCATGCTTTCAGCCCCCTACCAGGCTCCATCAACGTCTGCAAAGACCGTTAACTTTCTAGCTTCTCGCTCAAGGTGCGTCAGGTTGTAATAACATCTCTAATAATTTTCCGTATGCGAAAAATAGGTGAGATAGTAGCTTGTCCTCTCTCAACTTCTCGATCACGAAATGTGGATTCTCAGTCCCCCAATTGCGCAAATTTCGGTTGTTGACGAACCTATCCAAATGAAAGTTGGCTCCGTCGGTAAACCAAACGATACAGATATCAGAGCATAACGGTTTTTCGTTCTGTATACTCAGATGAACAGTAGCTCTGCCTTGAAGAAAGGCTCATGATGAACAATACACGCCGGCCAGGGTGGCCGAGCAGTTCTAGGCGCTACAGTCTCGAACAGCGAGACCGCTACGGTCGTAGGTTCGAATCCTGCCTCGGGCTTGGATGTGTGTGATGTCCTTAGGTTAGTAAGGTTTAAGTAGTTCTAAGTTCTAGGGGACTGATGACCTTAGAAGTTAAGTCCCATAGTGCTCAGAGCCATTTGAACCATTTTTTGAACAATACACGCAGATGTTGATTGATTGGTTGGCTGATCTCGTGAAGGGGACCACACAGCGAGGTCATCGGTACCATCGGATAAAGGGAAAGCCGAAGAAATCCGCCATGCCCTCTCAAAGGAACCATCCCAGCACTGGCCTGAAGCGATTTAAGAAAATTACAGAAAATCTAAATCAGGCTGGCCGGACTCGGGTTTGAACCGTTGTCCGGAATGCGAGTCCAGTGGGCTAAGCACTGCGCCATCTCACTCGGTATATGCAGACGTCAGCCTCTGAGAGAGGACGTATAGTTAGGGTCAAACAACCAGACTGGAGTAATAGGTGAATCACTCTACATTTGAATAGGAGTGCTATCACTATGCGAAGATGTTGGCAGGAATGTGTGAACCATGGCCCAACATTGCGTCGAGAAGGAGGTGATCGGCCTAGAGAGGCGACAGAACGTGAGGACCTAGCATTCAAAGCGCAGAGAAACAGATTCATCATTATCACCTATCCGAGGTGCAACCGATGCGTCAGGGACCATAGGGACCCTTAACATGGGGCTCACAGAAAGAAGTTTGAGCTCATGGCGCCCGTTGCGCCGACTACCATTGACTGCTGTACTCAAATATCCCCGTTTATAATGGTGTCGGCCACATTCGGTCTGGAATCTCATTGACTGAAGTAGAACTGTCTTCAGTGATGATTCCTGCTTCGAACAGAGTCGCTATAATCAGCGAAGACGTGTCTGGAGACGCCATACACAGCAATGGGATGCCAACCTGACTCACACCCGCCAAACGCCCGACAACCAGGAGCGATGGGCTAGGGTGGCATTTCGTTTCATAGCAGGACTCCTTTGGTTGTCACCCGCGGCTCCCTTACGGCACTGTGGCACGTCGACGATATTCTACGCCCCCTTTTCTTGCCCTTCATGGCAAGCCATCCTGAGCTTATCTCTCAGGGAAACAATGGTTGCCCACACGTCGAGAGTTTCCAGTGCTTGTCCTGGTGCTTGCCAAACCCTACCTTGGCCAGTGCAGTGCCAGATCTCTCCCAAACTAGGAACGTTGGGAGCATTATGGGCAGGTGGGAGAGCGATGTGCTGACCACATGCCCTCCATATCCGCATCCAGTAATGCCTATGGTCTGAGGATGACATGGCGGCCGGTCGGTACAGTTGGGCCTTCATGGTCTGTTTGGGAGGAGTTTTAGTTTTATTATGGGCAGGTGCCTCCAATCAGCTCGAGATTTTGACGATGTAACGCGCCAATTGGACAGAATTTGGTATGATATACCTCAGGCGGACATTCATCAACTCTGTCAATCAGCGTCAAGCCGAATAACTGCTTGCATAAGGGCCAGAGGTGAACCAACGATTTATTGTCTTACTCGATTTGTTAAGCCCTTTCTCTTTACGAATCATTCAATTTTTCTGAAATTGTGGTTGTCTGTGTGTACATCCCATTTAGATAATTCCTTCGTGGTGCGACTTTTTTTGTTATTGTTTTAAAGTGTATATAGGCTGTCTCAGGAGAAAATATCAGTTATCAGGTATATGACGAGAACGTCCATTCGGTGTAAAAAAGTATAGCAAACATGGGCTCTAAAATGTACACCTTAACAGCTATGAACACTTATTCATATTCCATATTGTGAAACAAATATCTCTTACTGCAAGCTCTTTGTTTTCCAGCATTTGGAATGAGATAGTACGGATTAAAACGCCAAAAAAAGTATCTAGCTATAAGCACTTGTTCAGCAGAATACATGTTTCACAGTAGCGAAGATGAGCAAAAGCTCTTAGCTGTTAAGGTATGTTTTTTAGAGTTCATGTTTACTGGACTCTTTTGCTTGTTTTGGTGCATACTACTACCTCTCAAAATATGGAAAGGAAAGAGCTGCATTAGAAGAAGCCTGTTCCAAGGCATAGAAGAAGTGCTCTTCCCTACTAAGGTATGTTTACTAGACTTTTTTGCACCAAATAATCGTTTCCGTCATATCCCTGAATACTGACCATTCCTCCTGGGACACCCTGTATACTCCGCAAGCCACATCTGGTGGGTGGCAAAGGGTACTTCCTGTAGCACTGTCACTAACTCCCTGTTCCAGTAGCGTTTGGTGCGTAGAATAAACGATTGTTTTGGGTTCTAAACTTCCCAATTTTACCTTCTGGCCTTTCCGCGGGATATACGTGGGAGGCTTTTCTAGCCTCTGGGAATTTTAACGGTATACCACTCCGTAATGTGCAAAGCGACTCTTGTAGCGTCTAGCACTGAAGGTAAATGAGAACCTCCATCACGCTTTTACGGTTACCACACGAACATGTGATGAAAAGTGCTGCTTTTCTTTGGATCTTTTCTATTTGAACTAACAATCATATCAGGTATGGATGCCACACTGAGGAACAATACTTAAGTGTCCATCGAACGAGCTTTTAGATAGTTAACCTTTTAGATAGTTAACTCCTTTAAAATACTACGATTAATTTTACGTCGTAGTTCCATATAACGGGAAAAAAGAGCCAAATAATCATGACAACCAAGATTATAAATTTCATTGCTGTTCGCTTCTGTCGCAGTTGCGCTCTTAGGTTCCTGGCTAACCACACCGTCGGAAATCGTTGCATATTCAGAGAAAACAGCCAAATATTTGTGATAAGCAAGATCATAAATATGACTGCTGCTCGTTTCACTTGCAGCAATTTCAGCTGTACCATCAGCTACCAACCTAACGAGTACTAGTGATATTTATACCGTTCTTCATCAGAAATACTCCACTTTCTCCTGAATTCGTGAAGACTTACAAAGTATTATCATAGGCGTTTCGCTCTTTTTTCGTATTTTCGTAATTTCCAAGAAAGAAATTACGAAGCAGAATCTCATCGCCTACCTACATCTGAATCCGCTCTTCACTTCGGAAAGGAAAATCGGCGGCATCGTAAGTGCACTTGAGTCGAAAATTGCTGAGCGATGAAATGTTTTGCTATCCAGAACAGTGTGTAACTTTTCACATTTCTTAATGGATGGATGATTCATTAGCTGCTATCCTATGTAGTATATACCTGCAGGACAATTATTGGTGCCTAAAATAAAGAGACATTTCCAATGCCTCTACTAATAGTGCGTTTTTAGGAATTGACGTCAACGTCCGCCCCCCCCCCCGCCCCCCTCTCCCCCAACGCTCCCTCCCTCCGCCGGATGTTCGAGTTGGGAAGTGGAAATTTGTGGTAAGTTCCTATGGGACCAAACTGCTGAGGTCATCGGTCCCTAGGCTTACACACTAATTAAAATAACTTAAACTAGTTTACGCTAAGGACAACACACACACCCATGCCCGAGGGAGGACTCAACCTCCGATGGGGGGAGCCGTAAGAGGTTCGAGTCCTCCCTTGGGCATGGGTGTGTGTGTGGTCCTTAGCGTAAACTAGTTTCAGTTATTTTAATTACTGTGTAAGCCTAGGGACCGATGACCTCAACAGTTTGATCCCATAGGAACTTACCACCACCACCTCATCGCCCCAAGAGGAGTCTGGTGCAGCTATATTGTATAAGTACTTGATTTACGGATATACTTTACACTAGTAGTATCGAACACATTGCAACCATATTCGATCCTGGTCCTAATGAACGCACGATATCTGGCCAATAAAACACTGGAGTTGGCACAGCACCAGACTGTGGTCAAAGATCTGACGATGTTCATAAAATGCAAACGTTTATTAGTGGATATGAGGACTCGGGCTGAACCACATTCCAAGAACTTCATTGATAGTTTAACGTGGAATGAGTAATTTCTTGTATGAACTTCATAATGGGAGACATTTCGTCTTGAAGAAATAGTAACGCAAGATTCGGAACAGATTTCACGGCCGTTTGCGTGCAACCAATCGTCCATCCTGCATATGTTGCGAGACTAGTACTCCTTGAAGAAAAGATAGTGTGGATAAACAGTTTAGTCTTAGTTCAAACGGTAGGGCATTTGCCCGCAAAAGGCAAATGTCGGGGATTCGAGTCCCGATCCGACACCCAAATTTCATCTACATGATAGGAGAAGACTTGCGCTCGATAGACTAGCCTGGGTAGCTGAATCAAACCATATTCCGGGATGATTACTATTACTACTAAAATAGCAACAGCAGATTTATTAAAATAAACATCGGTTTGTTGCAGGATGCTCGAACATATTCTCAGTTCGGATATAATGAATTTCCTTGAGACAAAGAAGCTGCTGTCCATGCATCAGCACGGCTTTAGAAAGAATCGCTCCTGCGAAACGCAACTCGCCCTTTTTTCACGTGATATCTTGCGAACCATGGATGAAGGGTATCAGATAGATGCCATATTCCTTGACTTCCGGAAAGCGTTTGACTCGGTGCCCCAATGCAGACTCCTAACTAAGGTACGAGCACATGGGATTGGTTCCCAAGTATGTGAGTGACTCGAAGACTTCTTAAGTTATCGAACCTAGTACGTTGTCCTCGATGGTAAGTGTTCATCGGAGGTGAGTGTATCATCTGGAGTGCCCCAGAGAAGTGTGGTAGCTCCGCTGTTGTTTTCTATCCACATAAATGATTTTTTGGATAGGGTGGATAGCAATGTGCGGCTGTTTGCTGATGATGCTGTGGTGTACGGGAAGGTGTCGTCGTTGAGTGACTGTAGGAGGATACAAGATGACTTGGACAGGATTTGTAATTAGTGTAAAGAATGGCAGCTAACTCTAAATATAGATAAATGTAAATTAATGCAGATGAATAGGAAAAAGAATCCCGTAGTGTTTGGTTGGTTGGTTGGTTGTTTGGGGATGGAGACCAGACAGCGTGGTCATCGGTCTCATCGGATTAGGGAAGGAAGTCGGCCGTGCCCTTTCAGAGGAACCATCCCGGCATTTGCCTGGAATGATTTAGGGGAATCACGGAAAACCTAAATCAGGATGGCCGGACGCGGGATTGAACCGTCGTCCTCCCGAATGCGAGGCCAATGTCTAACCACTGCGCCACCTCGCTCGGTCGTAGTGTTTGAATACTCCATTAGTAGTGTAGCGCTTGATACAGTCACGTCGATTAAATATTTGGTTGTAACATTGCAGAGCGATATGTAGGGGGACAAGCATGTAATGGCAGTTGTGGGGAAGGCGGAAAGTCGTCTTCGGTTCATTGGTAGAATTTTGGGAAGATGTGGTTCATCTGTAAAGGAGACCGCTTATAAAACACTAATACGATCTATTCTTGAGTACTGCTCGAGCGTTTGGGATCCCTATCAGGTCGGACTGAGAGAGGACATAGAAGCAATTCAGACGTGGGCTGCTAGATTTATTATTGGTAGGTTTGATCATCACGCGAGTGTTACGGAAATGCTTCAGGAACTCGGGTGGGAGTCTCTAGCGGAAAGGAGGCGTTCCTTTCGTGAATCGCCACTGAGGAAATTTAGAGAACCAGCATTTGAGGCTGACTGCAGTACAATTTTACTGCCGCCAACTTACATTTCGCAGAAAGACCACAAAGGTAAGATAAGATAGATTAGGGCTCCTACAGAGGCATATAGGCAGTCATTTTTCCCTCGTTGTGCTTGGGAGTGGCAAAGGGAGAGAAGATGCTAGTTGTGGTACGAGGAACCCTCCGCCATGCACCGTATGGTGGATTGCGGAGTATGTATGTAGATGTAGATGTAGAACTAACGATATTTTCAGAAAGTGTAATGGTTGTGGCTAGCCAAATAAATTTGTTAAAGAAAACAGCGAAAATGCTTGTTTAAGTATTCTGGCGAAAAGCTAATTAAAAGTATTAAAAACATGCAAAGTAAATTGTAACATAAATAATGGAACTATCAGAAAATTTAAGTATCTTAGCTTAATCAAACAAAAAATGGAGTATCGAAAATCAGGAGCAAAGATTCAGCTAGACTGTGGAAAAGCCTAGGGTTCTGTAGAATATTAGAGACCAGTTCAGTCAAACAAATGTTCCAGCATTATCGGAGAGAGACCAGCAACCGCATTCGCGGACTCACTGCCATTTAACGGTCTGGCCGCAACGAGACAGCCGCAGTCCCTGTTGTTTAACTGCTCGCAGCGAAGGACAATCGATTGGACTCGGCAACACGACTGGGGGTGCATCGGTAAATATTTAGGACGACAGGAGGTGTTGTGGCAGCCGTTTGCCGAGAGCTATTCCTGGACGCCGCGGGCGAGTCCAGCTGAAGCGTGACACTGCGCAGACCGACTTGAGGCCGCCTCTCCATTAGTCTTCACCACTAATGGGCACGCCGGTACAACTGCTCGCACAACGCACTCTCAAGGGGATGCATTAACCAAAGGATCACAGATGCTGCTCATCTCTCACACGGTTGTGGCACGCATTTAGATGTAGCAAATGCCATGATAATACAAAGCTCTTCTCAAACGTTTTCTAGAAACCGAAGTTCAAAGTTTTACGATCCTGTTGAATATCGCACGAGAGCGCGGACCGCTGAGCTGCAGGCGAAGGCAAGCACTAGAAGTCTTTCCGTACTGAATTCGAGTCACGGAATTTTGTTTCTTTTTTTAAATTTAAATCCTGCACCAAAATCTTCTATCGGTACAGCGAATCAACGTTCTTCAGAGAGGAACAATAATAATCATGGTACTTACTGCGGTACGTATGTTAGTGGTGAGATACACCGCATAATGTGGCGTGTGCCCACACTTCGCCTTTCTGATAGTTTTTACAGAATTGTGGACATTTTCAATAAGTAGGTGGAGCAATAACAACCCATTCCTCGTCAAGAACCGAAATCAGAGAAAGTGGTGATGGTGGACGCTGCGGTTCGGACTGATGTCGACGTTCCAACTCCTCCCAAAGGTTTTGGGTTCAGATCAAGACTTTGGACAGACCAGGACATTTCAAGAATGTTGTTTTTCCACAAACCATCGCTTCAGAGATTGTGCTTTATGACAGGGTCCGCATTTACGTTTTCTTAAGCGCAACTAGGGATCACACCCTAACGGCGAAAAACACCCCCCCCCCCCAACCCTAAATCTAACTTCTCTGCACGTCAATACTGGTAAGACATATGATGGCAGGTAACATCGCCTAGGAATTCACCTAACTCATGCCCTTCCGTCGGGCTGACACGTCGTATAGTGTGACACATCTCTCGAAATTACTCGTTTCCAGTTACCCATTTCACCTATAAATTCTGTCTACACAGTGGACGTAATATACCATCCACAAAACTCCTTGTGCTGAAACTACTCCAGTGTAACACAGGTGTGTGGCGGAGGGTACTCTGAACCACTACTTGTCAATTTCTTGCAAATAGAGCGAGGGAAAGACGACTGTCTGTACGCCTCTGAATTAGCCCTGATTTCTCGTATCTTATCTTCATGGTCCTTACGCGCGATATGTCAAATGCTGGAGGCAGCAGAATCATTCGGTAGTCAGCTTCAAATGCCGGTTCTCTAAATTTTCTCATTTGTGTTTCCGGAAAATAACGCCGGCTTCCCTCCAGGGATTCCCATTTGAGTTTCCGAAGCATCTCCGTAACACTTAAGGGGAGGTTTACTATTTATAGCCCGAAAAAAGCATCTTCTTTGAGAATTTTTTTCTCGAGATGTGTCATAGATATCAATGTCAAATTTGGTCAAAATGTTTATTGATATTTCCTCTACAAAGTGGAATTTTTTCGACCGGAAATATCGAAGAGCAAAGGCGGAAGTGTCGTCGGAACGAAACAAATTTCGATGTAGACCTCCACGCGCTGTATGTCACAGGTCAGCAGGCTTGTTTGAAATCAAAACTGAGTTGACGTTAGAGAAGTATATAAAATTCCTTAGGAATTGTACCTTGCTTAAGTTATTTGGGCCATAGGAAACAAAATGGCAGCCATCTGAAAAAAATGGGGTTTTCTTCATCGATTTTTCGACTTCGTCGGCCGAGTAAAAATATTTATAGTTGATGGGTCGGAATAAAAGTGGTACAACTAGTAGAAAATTTGGTTAGCTTCGTCGGAAACAAAGAATCGTGCCAATCGGTTCAGTAGATTTGAAGTTACCATACCGCGCCATAAAAAAAAGTCATTTCGAGGAAAACGCGTTTGAAGTTTTGACTACATATAAAATCAGCATTATGCAACTTACGCATAATCTCCTACTCCGGGTCCATAAAATAGTCCTTCCGCTTCCTCACAGAGGACGTTCTGCTTGATTTGGGCCATCCTGCGCTGCTCCAGAGCCGCTCGTACGGCCGGTGACAAGCGGTTTTCGGCCGCTTGAATCCGGTGGTCGTCCGAATGCTTGGCGAACTGCGTCGAATAGAGTTCCAGGGTGACGTCCATCGTTGTCATGATGTTCAGAATTGTTGAATACCCGTCGTTGAAGCTGCTCACTGCCAGGAAAGTCGCAATCTCCATAGTCTTCGCACCAGAATGCAAATGCTTGGGGCTAACTTCCAAACACACGCGTTCAAACTTTGATTTGAATTTTGTGTGTTGCCTCCAAAGCACCGGTACAATATCTCGTCCTCCGAAAGGGCCTCGTAGTTCGGATGAATCACTTTTTGAACTTCTTTGGAGAGCGGCTGGTCGTGTTGATATTCTTCCAGGTGTCCGATAGCCTCTGCAAGGCGCCGCTAGCACCAACTAGCCGGACAATTTTGGTGTTGTGGGTGGTCATCCGTCGAACACTTGTGGAAATACGTTGCCCAAATTGCCTTCTTCATCTGTTCCACCGAATTGGAATGCCGTCGGATTGCCAAGACGTAGTACGTCGTAAGCTCCTTGATCACTTTATCAGTTTAGTCATTGGCAAGCGCAAAGAATAATTTTTCCCGGCTCCAAAGTCGAAATTCTCGAAAAAAAAACTGGTGCGTGAGAAAGGCAAATTTCAGGCAAGTGCATTTTTTTGTTCAACCGCGAATAACAAAAATTTCCGTTCCGTATTCGGAAAAATCGTTTCAAGGGTGGATTCTAAAATGCAATTAAAAAAAATCGATTTTTGAACCAAAAGATAGCAAATCTCCCCTTAACGCTTTGTTCGAACTTACCGATAACAAATCCAGCAGCCTACCTCTGAACTGCTTCGATGTCCTCCTTCAATCTGACCTAGTACGGATTCCAAACACTCATTGCTCATAAGCCAGAATCAGAAACTCAAGTATTTGGTTATAAGGAAGCACTTTAGTATGCCTCAGACCGCACAGAGAAGCAAATAATCGTCAGTCTGCTTACAGAGAAACGACTTAATTTGCTCCTAGTAGCGAAAGCGACACTTTTCAAATTCTTACTGTGAGATTATTCATTGACGCTTTTGTCAGCGAAGTCTATAAGCTGCTCCCTGAGCATAGTGTCCTCTTTCAACACCCGTACACCGGTTTACAGCAAGGGTCTGCGTGTGTGAACCTTGCAACAAATCCCAATCCTTGTTACAAAAGCAGTTCCTCCCTCTACACCGGTCAAATAAGCTGCCAACCAATAACCTGGAGTTAATACTCCATGTAGAACGATGTTCTAGAACATTCTAAAACTCCTTTTACGACTGTGGACTCCATCAATGAAATTCACTTCTCTGTTTTTTGGCTGGAAACGTAGCTCACTGTCTCCCATCAGAAGATCTGCGAAGGCTCAATTTTACGGCAGGAAAGGAAGAATGAATTGATTGTTGGTGTTAATAATGATCATCCTCCTTTATCTCCTCTGCATTACTGCAGATGACGTGTCACTGAGCACATCTGTTCTGTACATGCAGTACACGTGAGGCGCCTAGTTGTTTCCACTGCACTGAGTGGTTCTGTTATAGTTCACTAACCTGCTGTCTTCAAGTCGATGTTCCCAGCTCAGAAAACAGCACGCAGGTCGTAGGTCCTGTTCTGAAATAATGTATCACTTCTTTGGGATGCCACTCGCGTATTTTAATATAGCCACACGAGAAGGTTACATGATCTTAATACAACACCTTCTGAGACAGCAAAACACACGATAAAACACAATGTTTACGAAAATGTATCTTTACACTATTTGTGGCACGTGTCTGTGCCTCATAACTACTGGAGTGAATCTTTTAATACTGAATACTGGCAGACACATCCTGACAGAGACAACATGAGTGTACATCTCGACTGCCTAACCCAGAGTGACGAACAAGAACTTATATAACAATTGGAAACACATCCTACGACAGACAACGTGTCTGTTCTTCTCGACTGCCTAATCCAGAGTGACGAACAGCCCGAAACATTTCGCGCGCCATACCAGAAAAGGCGTGACCCGAACGCTTCCGAAGTGCTTCGTCTGCAATTTCGTCAGTCTTTTGTTTTTGATTTAAATTGTTTTTAATAATTCTAAAATGAGTGGTTGATAGTCAGCTGTTGACAGATATTTATATTAAAAAGTGAAGTGATTCCAATGAGTAGTTTAACTAATAATAATAACTATGCTTTAACGTTTTGGTGCCCTTGCTCCGAACACAGCAGCCAATCACAGAGCAGTAGCATTATGCAGGTGGTCTTTCTCACGGGAATGGTACCGAATCTAACATCTGTCACAGGTACCTCACACCACATTTCGTCATCTATACACTTCCTGCATCTCCACTGCTCTGGGAACAGCTTCCTGGAGCCCAATATGATGGCTGACTAAGCCAGAAATATTGCAATTTGCCTCCGCCGTTCGTGACCCCGGTGCATTTCTTCAGACTAAAAGGATGGCTCCTTCTCATATAACATGCTATCACTCTCCATTCTGGCTTCCAGCACCTGGCTGTTTTCGCCGGTTTTTTGCTAGCCCTAGGAGTGCGTCTTGCATCGGCTCACCGCCTCGCCAGGGGAGGCCGCCATCAGGGCTGTGAAGCCGCTGCCGCCACTCTGTTCCCTTTAGAGCAGTAAAACATCCCTCTCAGTCGACACTCTGTTCCCTTTAGAGCAGTAAAACATCCCTTTCAGTCGAACACGACACGGCTTCTTTTCGAACCTCTCTTCTGACGGTCGCCACTTTCACAGGAACGCGTAATGGTCACCGCTTCTGCTGCCAGCCTCCAGCTCAAATTAATTCCCAAGTATGCAACATTACAGAATATGTTAGTACTTGGTGCTACCACTGTCTAATATATAGAATTACGACAATCTCTGACGCGAAAGTTGTTACCGTTTCACAGCTGGATCGACGCTAGCGTTCCAAGCGGTGAGAAAGCACCCAGTTGCATGGGTCGTAAGGATAATGTTTGTTTTTAATTATTTCCTATTAATTAACGGAACAGTTGTCATAAAAGTGCGTTCCATGTGTTAGTAAAATACTAAGAGACATGAATTATCGTTAAATACATTTAAAAACAGCCGAATCACATTGATTTAATGATGTAAGCTACAACTCATTCACGAACAAAAGCTTTCGAATATGCCTATATATGCAGATTATTCCGCTGAAAGCAAGAGTATGCAAACGAATTTCGTACATCACATGCATATATTTCTGTTGTTGTCTGTTGTTACTATCATAGGCACCTTCCTTGATATTAATTTTTTTATTGATTACAATGATTCGCCGTTTCTTACACTTCACTTGACTTTCTAATAGGATACACGAAAATTTTTGCAAATGTAATTGCTTTTGCTTCGAAAGCGAATGTGTTGCATATTCTTGCCATTTGTAGCTCAGATTTGGCAACAATTGTGGACTTGGTTTCTCCTGTATTGGGAAACATTTTTATTGCTTTTGGCGATGTATTATCATTCTGTGTAATTTTCCCTTAAGCTACAGTTGTGATGCTTATTTGATGCGTTATATAATACAGGTATTACATTCCATATAGGTTTCCTTCGTTCCACATTCACTGATTTGGCTGGACGAATAGCGAGCAGAACTTTTCTTTGTTACATAGATATACGATGTCTTTCTGCAAAAGATGATGTCTTTTGGTGTTTACCAACATTTTTTTTATTAAAGGAAAACCGCATTATTCAGTAAATGTGTGTACGTTGCAAGAGAATCGTAAATAAACTGTCCTGTAATGCACCGTTTCGCGTCTCCCAGGGTCCTTAGGAAACTAAATAATCACAAATGTGGTGTCATTTTTTTGATGCCTAGAATGGCTTTGTGGCGATTTCTTTTAAGATCATCAAATATGGCTGCTCCTCCATCATTGTTATTGTCGACTTTTATGGCACTACATACCTTATTGTAAAAAATGTGTAAAAAAATCAATGTAAACGTTAGTATTCGCACTCACCCGTTATCGTATTCAGAAACGTCGCTTGCTGGCCGCTTGGGCAGCTGCTGTCGCCGGGGGTAACAAAAACGAGACGGGGTGTAGCGATTGTTATGTTAGACTGTGCACTACGTAGTTTCAACCAAACAAGTGATCACTGACCCGATTACCCATCGTAAATTGCGATCTCATAGCGAATAAAATATGCAAGAGAAATGATATAATATTACATGTATGGAGGCAAAATATTGCCGCCTTACAGGGAAACGCATGAATGCAATGACAAATAAATGTCCGTTTTATTGCAATTCCATATTGAATGTCAATGAAACTTCGCCAACAATTTACCAGTAAGATTATTATTATCGGTTTCCGAGAAACATGATTCAATGTAGCGATAGAAGGGTTTTACTGCGTATTCATCAGCTTTGACACATCATTAGATTGTTCCTTCCCATGGAATTAAAAAACGACCTGCGTAGTATAGTAACATATGATTATAAAAGGATATGTTTATGCTGCACCGTCATGACTTCACATCGCCAGATCTTTGCTGTCCTCCATGCCGGTTTATAGGATTCGCACCATCAAGGATAAAGGTGCAGCCGGGGCATTAACGGATCCTAACTAGAGATAGCAAAAATCTTGGAAGTATCGATGTATAAATATAAAAGACAAATTAGAACAGACATCTGTGCCAGTCACTTTTATTTTCTTCATTATGCGTTTCGAGGACTAACACCCTCATGAGAGGTGTACTGGGAACTAATTTCCCTAGATGTAGCCAGCTGTCTGCGTTAAGCTTCATTTAGCCACCAACTATTATGTGTCACTTTTGAATTGTAGCATTATAAACGATAACAAAGCTGCTTACAAAATGTTGCAGTAAAAAGCACCCGGAAGCTTTTTTTCCTAGTACTCAGTGTCACACTGAAACACAAAACAAAAACAAATACAGTCCGGAGATCGTGCAGGTATGGAAATACTATGGCTTGTAATTCAAAGAATATTACCAGCTTACATTGCGAATTAAAGAGCAAATATGCATTTTCAGGATGTCCTGGGAAGAACGGTTAATATTCAGGATACGACTGTATACCGGCTAGCTTGCTTATGTCACTCTTCCCTAACAACCGAATCATTAATCCTGTCACGGGAAAAGCCATGTGTAACGCTAACTTGCCGCGTATGTCGCACAATCGTACCGTGAAACATGGTATCGTTACCCTGTGAGAGGATTTCGAATTTTTACCGTGCGTGTGTCTAATGGACAATGGACTATAATTTTGATTATGGTGAAATTAACAGAAAAACTAAACGGACTTTAACCTTGGGAATTAATGAAAGTGGTAAAATTCATATGTGGATGAAAAAAATGAACGGTTTAGAGCCCAATTAGGCACATTAATTTGGAAATATATATTTAAGGAAATTGAACATTGGTTATTAAAGTTACTTTCGTTGATATTTCCTTTTGAATAGCGCACAGAATACAAACTGACACAGGGCACTCTAAGCTGTGTGTAGCAGCAGTTATCAATAACACACACACACACACACACACACACACACACACACACACACACACACACACACACACACCAGTAATTATAGAAAGCAAATTTGTACCAAACTCATACTAATAACAGCTGCACTCAAGGTCATTATGTTACTGCATAAAGTGCACAGCTAAATTTGGACATGATGGGCGTCTATCTTAACTGACATGTAAAAACACAAATAAAGATAAATAATATCACAAATACACTGTTTATACTCCTCTACATTATCAGTTTTCTTTAACAACAGTAACAGACCAATTATCTTTCTAATATGTGGAGAATATGATGGAGACCCATAAACTAGTATAGTGTCACTAGCCAAACTCTATGATTATTTCAGTAAAAAAGACTAATTCAAACAAAGATAATCCTTCATTTCCCTTGGAGTAGTTCATAATGTACTTTTTAAGGCAAAAAATTCAACACTGAGCTTAATTAACCTCGAAAAAGGAACTATTCATGATAGAAATTAAGACCACACTATTTTTAAAATGAGCTTAACTTATTTACCTTTTTTATCACCTGTGAAGCAGATATTTTAGACAATAACATTTACACACTCTGGCACTGTATTCTTGCAAAACTATACTTTGCAATAAACTGAGAGTACTTTAGCCAAATCCTATCTGACTTCACTTTAGTGGTTTTAACTTTAACTTATGCTACTCCTTTTACATTTGACAAAAAAAAAAAAAAAAAAAAAACGCTTCGAAATACATGAATGCAGGAATTGTTCTTTTAAAACAGGATACGCGGCTTTAGTTCCACTTAGGTGAGGACCCTGCATAGGTTCATGATCGATATAGAAGATATGGTTCCGAACACAGATTTGTAGCATTTGGATTATTATTAAAACCAAACACACAAATTAACCGGTCCATGCCCATATACATAGCTGGATGTACGAAGTTAGTAAAGCAGTGGTGAAGTTTTGGTGGCAAGCGACATAGTGGCTAACTGTACTCACGGCTCTTGATGTTCAAATGCTCTATGAAATTTCTTATTGGCGTCGGATTTTCAACATATTAGAGCCATTCCTTTTTACCGAGAATACCAAACAATAGTCAGATGCACGTCGGAGGCAAAAATACCTTCTAAAACAGCTTCCAATGGCCTCTGTTGGCAAGTTCAAAGTGTACCGTGCTACGGGTAGCCACATACTGCGAACTGGTCGCAGCGAGGAGCCGCCATGTTCGACCGCCAAAACCACCTTTTACATCGCGCCATGCTACTTCCGTTGCGGAAGGACTTCCCTACGTCTTTTATATATATTACCACTTCCAATAAACATTGCCTTTTTTGTAAACGTACGCATATTATAAAAAACTTATTATTTTAACAAATCATTTTGCTTTTTTCATATATACACTACAAAACTCTAAATTTCCAGTCACAAATCAATGATTTAAGCTAACACAAAATACACATTCCATAATTGCAGATACACAGCTACATAATATAAACATACTCCTAATCGATATAAGTGTTACAACTGGAACGACCATTTCAGCAAAAAACTTCATATGGACGTACACTCTACTTTAATTGGTTTTCCGGATAGAACATATTTAATGTACATTGTTACTAATGGAACTGATAGATATACACACAACTGGTTTGAATCATACTTACCGAACTGAGTACAAAAAGTTGGGTTGAATAATTCTGACTGTGTTGGAAAGAAAGAGCATTTTAATGACTGGAGAGAAATCACTAAGGGAGTTCCACAGCGTTCAGTTTTGGGTCCACTACTGTTCCCATGGCAGAACGACATTTCGAGCAAAGATGTTGAAAGTACGGAGGTAAGTTTCGCTAGAATAACACGTCAAAGAGGTTGGTTGGGTAAGATTCATACGTGTGTGCAACTAGGTCAAAAACAAATGTACATTAAACATGTTGTATCTTGGAAACCATTTTGGGATAGGACATACGTCCGTGTGAACTTTTTGCTTCAAATGGGTGTTCCTGTCATATCCGTGAATATTGACCATTCCTAAGGAGACACCCTGTATTTGTTTACATTTTTACAACTTCCTAATATCAACAAAGCGGTATTAAACACCCATTGCAGTATATTTCTTGGATAATGAGCCAATTTTCTTGTTTTGGAACTGAGCTGTGGTCTCATAGTTTGAGCACATGTTGGAAGAAGATAAAAGTGACTAACACAGATAATTGTTTCACTTCGTCATTTATATCCAACTCACAGTCCAATATGAACAACATAAGATTAACGATAAACTGATTTTTCAAAATACTATGATGTTGATGTTGCCGATGTACTGGGTGTAAAATATCGTTATTTTCGATGTATCGAAATTTTTATACATAAAAGGAATGTTGTTATTTGAAGGAAGGTGTAAGGTTTGGAATAGGAAACTTATTCTTGCAGTGTATTACGAGAGTCAACCGTTGCTGATATATACACGAGTTTTGTCAAAATATTTTCCATTGTCTTAGCCTCTCAAAGAGTTGATAAGAAAAGTGGCATTCACATACGAGGGAGATTTGCAGAACAGGACGAAGTCGTATTTCTCGACTGTGTTCATTGCGAGCGACTTGTGACTTTATCGCATACGTCTGAAGGGTCTACTATTGCGTCAGTTTCAGTCTGACTCCGCTGACACATTCACTGAAAAAGTTGCATTAAGGTCGCTAATGTAGGTAAAAGCTCTTGAGGATTAGTTTGGATCAAAAAATGTTCGAAACATGCAGTGCCATTCAGCGAACTGCGAGCTAACAATCGACACACACATACACATACACACACACACACACACACACACACACACACACACACACACACACAAAATCCGCATTGTCTTAACTTCAAATGGTTCAATGGCTCTAATCACTATAAGACTTAACATCTGAGGTCATCAGCCCCCTAGGCTTAGAACTACTTAAACCTAACTAACCTAAGGACATCACACACATCCATGCCCGAGGCAGGATTCAAACCTGCAGCCGTAGCAGCAGCGCGGTTCCGGACTGAAGCGCCTAGAACCGCTCGGCCACAGCGGCCGGCATTGTCTTAGCTGATAACGCGAAATGAGTAGATGGAGACGCATAATTTTTTTTAGACAAGAAGGCTAGTTAGCGATTCAGAGGGTGCACACAGGCAGGGGATTCGCCAACTGTTCACTTGTATCTGGAATGAATCGAGTTGTTAAATATTTATACAGAATGAGTTGTATAGAATCTGGGAAAGCTGTTCCTATTACAAGATTTAACAAAAATGTACCAGCGGATTTTGAAGAACAGATTGACGATAAAATTCACATCCAGAAATGTTATCCAACGGTGCTACAGACTGTCAAGTTTTAGGGAGAATCGCCTGCCACTATGCAGCAAAAGTGTAGCCACTGTAGGGACTTTGAATGAGATACTAGGACGCAGATCTCTGTCCTGAATCTCCTGCTCAACTCCCAGTAAACTGCTATCGAAATTTGTCTGGTTCAAATGGCTCTAAGCATTATGGGACTTAACTTCTGAGGCCATCAGTCCCCTAGAACTTAGAACTACTTAAACCTAACTAACCTAAGGGCATCACAAACATCCATGCCCGAGGCAGGATTCGAAACTGCGACCGTAGCGGTCGCGCGGTTCCAGACTGTAGCGCCTAGAACCACTCGGCCACTCCGGCCGGTAAATTTGTCTGTTTATTCTTGTTTCACCCTATGTAATTACAGTGCTGGGAAAACAAAATTAGTTTGTTAGTTAAGTACTTCTACATCTACATCTACTTGCATACTCCAGAAGCAACGAACGGTGTGTGACGGAAAGGACCTTGCAACACTATTACTGATTTCCTTTCCTGTTCCACTCGCAAATCGAGCGAGGGAAAAACGACTATTTGTATGCCTGCGTAAGAGTCCTAATTTTTCTTATCTTAGTGGTCTTTTTGGGAAATATACGTTGGCGGCAGTAGAATCGTCCTGCAGTCAGCTTCAAATGCCGGTTCTCTGTATTCTCTTCATTGAGTTTCGCGAAAAGAACGTCGCCTTCCGTGCAGATATTCCCACCTGTGTTCACGAAGCATCTCCGTAGTACTTGCGTGTTGATCGAATCTACTGGTAACAAATCTAGAAGTCCGCCTCCGAATTGCGTCAATGCCTTCCTTTACTCCGATGTGGTAGGGATTCCAAACACCGGAGCAGTATCAAAGAACGGTCGCATCAGTGCCAAATAAGTGGTCTCCTTTACAGCTGAACCACAGTTTTCAAAAATTCTTCCAATGAATCTCAGTTTGGCATCTGCCTCAATCACGATTAGTTTTATGTGGTTGAACCACTTGAAATCGCTTAGTGCGCATACTTCTAAATATTTTATGGAAGTTACTCCAACCAGTGATTGTTCTGCAATTACGTAATCATAGAATAAAGGGTCTTTGTGATATTGAGGGTCAATTTCCACTCCCTGCACCAAGCGTCGACCCTCTGAAGGACTTCCTGCACTTCACTACAATTTTATGGCGTCGCTCCTCGCCGCGAAAAGCCTCATGGAATTTCGAACGTTTTCTACTAGGTCATTTATATATATTGTGAAAAGTAATGGTGCAATAACCCTCCGTCGGGGTACGCCCGAAGTTCTTTTTACGTCTGAAAATTTCTTTCCGTTCAGAACGACGTTCTATGTTGTATTTATTAAAAACTCTTCATTTGATGTGATATATTCTGCATGCTCGCATTTTATTCCTAAGGCTATAGAGCGGAATTATATCGTTCTGCGATGTTCTGCGCACGTTTACTCGGCGTTCTACGAGTGTCAGGCGAATACGGAATCGATGATTCCGGAAAGACCACACCCACTGCTACGTAGCATATCGTTCGCTCAGCAGCGCAGGACCGTGAAGCCACGTCACATTCATTCAGTCAGCGGTGAGCTCGTTTCCAGTAAGACGAGTATCCACACGACCAGTGGGACAGCGCCTGCGGCTCCACGGGTTGTAAGCACGGCGACACTGTTGCGGCTTCCCGCGACGAGTTAGCGGTGAGAGTTGCACCGACATGGTGAGCTCAGCACTAACAAGGGACAGCACTAACAAGGGAAACTCGGGAAACTCCCCATCGCAGCCCCCTCAGATTTAGTGGTAAGAGGGGCCAGTGGATAGCCCGACAAAACTTGAACACTATTCGAGCATGAAAACAGGAAGAAGGGGAGAAGTCGGCATGGATCCTTCAGTATTTAATAGCGACGCAATATCTGTGTTAATTCGTCAATGGGAGGGTGCGAGAGATACAGTGAACTAGCAGTGGTGCATCGGAAAAAGAAACTTGACTCCCCGGAGAAGATCCATACATTGACCGTAGCCGCATTACTCGCTTGGGGAGAAGTCGACAAGGATCCTTTAGTATTTAACAGTGTCGCCATTTTTGTGTTAATTCGTCAATGTGAGGGTGCGAGGGATACAGTAAACTGGTAGTGGTGCGTCGGAAAAAAGATACGTGACTCCAAAGAGAATATCCATACGTTGACCGTAGCCGCGTTACTCGCTTGGGGAGTGAACGGTCCAAGGACCAGGAGTGCAACGTAGAACAGCTGCAAGAGCTATCGTGTTGTGGTTAAGCGAAAAAAAGTGGCAGAACAATCGCGCACACAAAAAAGTGGTCAGGGTGTTGGACTGTAATGCAGACGAGCCGAGTTCAAAACATCCGCCAGCTACATATTTTAATTTTTTTTTCACAACATTATGAACTGTCCGTCCCATCACTGAAATGTTTGTTCTCTTTCTGTAGTCTTGCCAGGTGCCATACTAGACATTGGTTATAGAATATGAGTAAGGTGGTAAGAATACGTTACCATCGCAAGTAAACGTGATGAATAGTGAGAGCAGGTGAGATACCACACAGACATCTCACAGAAATGAAAACACCAAATAAACGGGTCCGAACTATGTTACAATAAAGGAATTCAAGAATCAAAATATCCAAAACGGAACGCAATTTCAAAATCCTCAAAAACATATGTTTTGACAAAGCACAGAGATACTTTGTGATTTTAAATCTGTTGCGTACATTTGTTGCAGCTTATGTGACAAACTATTCTGTTTTCATCATTTCATTGGGAGTAATCATGTTCACGTTCATACGAAAAGCTAAATCGGGCAAGGAGGCATATCTCACTCATTTGCCAGGAGTACAAATTAGGTGCGCCGGTAAGAGATTCCTACCATATGACACACGTACTGTCACTAATGCCGTGTGTGACACACCAGACATGTTTTTCGGTGGCGGATTCGGTTGACTTGTCGCCTTCTCATTAAACGTTTGCGGTTACCATTCGAAAGTCACTTCCTTTCGGCTGCTAATAGAGTAGTTGTGCAGAATCAGCTATCATTATAGGTCTCTTCATTCGACCTCGCTCTTGCAAACGGACGTTACACCACGACACAGACACAAATTTGAAGGTATCAAACAGCGCAAAAAAAAAAAGAATGCACTAGGGACGTCTGAACAGGGCTCACCCGCTAGGCAGTTATGCATCCGTAATCACATAACCACGACGCCGTCGCTTCTTCAGTCTGCCCTATACTGCACTTCTTTGCTTGGACCTTTCACTGTTTCTATTTTGCCTTTTTTCTTAGTTCATTGCACATTCTTCCTGTTTTCACGCTTGATCTATGATCAGTTTTTGATGGGCTGTTAACTGGGCCCCCTTACCACTGAATCTGAGGGGGTGGCACAAGCGGTACCAAGCCGTCATTATACACTGCTGGCCACCGTAAATGCAACACCCCGAAGGAAGCATCCGAATCAAGTGAAATTTACACCATGGGTTTGCAGCGATGAGATATGCAACTGATTAGAATTTCAGCGCAGACGCACATCACGCGCGCCTGTGGCGCCACCTCATAGCGCCATTTAAGGCTTGGCGATTTCGACGAGTGTACGTTCGGCACGTGTGTTTACCTTGTGGTTGTTTCACAAGACGATCAGTTATGCCTCGTAGACAACATCGAACATCGTTTGATCAAGTATCCGAGTTCGACAGAGGAAGGATAGTGGCTTACCGAGATTGTGGATTATCATACAGAGAAATCGCTAGTCGTGTTGGACGAAACCAAACAACTGTAATGCGGATATGTGACCGTTGGATGCAGGAGGGTACGACGGACCGACGTGGTCGATCGCATTCACCTCGGTGCACCACTGCACGTGCTGATAGGCAAATTGTGCGCATGGCAGTGACGGATCGCTCAGTGACATCCCGAACCATAGCACAGCACATTGCGTCTGTAACGCATCATCCAGTGTCTGCGCGTACCATTCGACGCCGTTTACAGCAGAGTGGTCTGTCCGCAAGACGTCCATTGCTTCGTCTACCATTGACGCAGAACCACAGACGTCTCCGTCGCCAATGGTGTGATGACAGACGGATGTGGACGGCAGAATGGAATGACGTTGTCTTTACTGACGAGGCACGCTTCTGTCTGCAGCACCACGATGGTCGGATTCGAGTGTGGAGACACCGTGGAGAGAGGATGCTGGACAGCTGCATTATGCACCGCCACACTGGCCTTGCACCGGGTATTATGGTATGGGGCGGTATTGGATATTACTCTCGCACGCCTCTAGTACGCATTGCCGGTACTTTAAATAGCCGGCGCTACATATCCGTGGTGCTGGAGCCAGTTGTCCTTCCTTACCTTCAGGGCTCGGCCACAGCCATATTTCAACAGGATAATGCGCGACCGCACGTGGCACGCATTGTCCAAAGGTTCTTCGTCAATAACCAGATTGAAGTGCTTCCCTGGCCGGCTCGCTCTCCGGATCTTTCGCCGATAGAAAACATGTGGTCCATGGTTGCTCAACGAGTGACCCAGATTACATCCCCAGCTGCCACACCAGATGATCTTTGGCAACGTGTGGAAGCTGCTTGGGCTGCTGTACCCCAGGAACACATCCAACGTCTCTTTGACTCAATGCTGAGATGTGTGGCAGCGGTGATCTCCAACAATGGCGGCTACTCTGGCTACTGATTCTGGCAGGAACCACATGTCACAGACGTCTGTAAACGTAATCATTTGATACTTGGTCAACATGTTATCTACAAAATAAATTTTGTTGTGCTACCTCTTGTCTTTCTTGGTGTTGCATTTACGGTGCCCAGCAGTGTAAATGAATAACGTGTGTACAACTTCCTGACGGACATTTCCGTACGATGTGGTTCTGAAGAGAATGGACATTGTTTGATTGCACTATTCATCTTCGTATGGGCCCAGCACCTATCGTGATAGTATGGGGTGTTATTGTCGCCCTTTTTTATTTATTTATTCTTCACAATTATAGCCTACTGCCTGGAAAGTTGAGATAGGCCGTACAAATCTCATTTTCTTGGATAATAATAAATTCATATATAAACTATTTCTGAAACTTATTTTTTCTGCTTCTACTACTACAAAACTACTATAAAACCCTTAACCAGTTACCCAACTACTAAATCAAGTAATACGGAATGTGTTCTGTGTTTGTTCATTTATTTTGCTGATTAACCTGTCGATGGTAATTTTCGCTACTGGATCGGCTCTCAAACTATCTCTGTAAACAACCATTGTCTGCTGAATTCATTGGGCGTCGGCAGTACGCCATCAGCGTTTCTTCTACAACAAACAATTCCTCTAATCAATGTTACGTCTTAAAGTCCACACTTCCATAATCACTTGCACCAACGCAGTTTAGATTCCTGGGAAACCATTTCAATCTGTCTTCTCTGCATCAGCAGAAAATGTTGTTCAGCGGAGATGGCAGCATGCCAACGTGTGGTTGAATGCTTCGTGAACTGTTCCTTGGCCTTCCAGGATACTACAGCTGCAGTATCGTCCAAGATGCGTCAGGTCGACTAGCTCCTTAGTGTTGATTTGGGATCCAACATCTTTACTAGAGCATGCAGTCCCACAATGTGTGTTCTGGTGTCCTCACACAGCTGCAGACCCAGCTATCACTCATCTACCCTTGTTTTTGTATAGATACGTAACATTTGGGGCATTACCGGTCAGGTAATGTAACAACTCATTCGACAGATTAAGAAATCTCATTTTTAATCTCTCCCTGATGTTATAAATTGGCACTCCTGCCTGTGCCTGGAGTGCCTCATTCATTTTGCCACATTTGTAATGTTGTTGTTGTTGTTGTTGTTGTTGTGGTCTTCAGTCCAGAGACTGGTTTGATGTAGCTCTCCATACTACTCTATCCTGTGCAAGCTTCTTCCTCTCCCAGTACCTACTGCAACCTACATCCTTCTGAATCTGCTTAGTGTATTCATCTCTTGGTCTCCCTCTACGATTTTTACCCTCCACGCTGCCCTCTAATACTAAATTTGTGATCCCTTGATGCCTCAGAATATGCCCTACCAACCGATACCTTCTTCTAGTCAAGTTGTGCCACAAATTTCTCTTCTCCCCAATTCTATTTAATACCTCCTCATTAGTTATGTGATTTACCCATCTAATCTTCAGCATTCTTCTGTAGCACCACATATCGAAAGCTTCTATTCTCTTCTTGTCTACACCATTTATCGTCCACGTTTCACTTCCATACATGACTATTCTCCTTACAAATACTTTCAGAAACGACTTCCTGACACTTAAATCTATACTCGATGTTAACAAATTTCTCTTCTTCAGAAACGCTTTCCTTGCCATTGTCAGTCTACATTTTATATCCTCTCTACTTCAACCATCAGCAGCTATTTTGTCCCCCAAATAGCAAAACTCGTTTACTACTTTAAGCGTCTCATTTCCTAAACTAATTACCGCAGTATCACCCGCTTTAATTCGACTTTTTCCATTATCCTCGTTTTGCTTTTGTTGATGTTCATCTTGTATCCTCCTTTCAAGACACTGTCCATTCCGTTCAACTGCTCTTCCAAGTCTTTTCCTGTCTCTGACAGAATTACAATGTCATCGGCGAACCTCAAAGTTTTTATTTGTTCTCCATGGATTTTAATTCCTACTCCGAATTTTTCTTTTGTTTCCTTTACTGCTTGCTCACTATACAGTTTGAGTAACATCGGGGATAGGGTACAACCCTGTCTCACTCCCTTCCCAACCACTGCTTCCCTTTCACGCCCCTCGACTCTTATAACTGCCATCTGGTTTCTGTACAGATTGTAAATAGCCTTTCGCTCCCTGTATTTTACCACTACCACCTTCAGAATTTGAAAGAGAGTATTCCACTCAACATTGTCAAAAGTTTTCTCTAAGTCTACAAATGCTAGAAACGTAGTTTGCCTTTCCTTAATCTATTTTCTAAGATAAGTCGTAGGTTCAGTATTGCCTCACGTGTTCCAACATTTCTACGGAATAAAAACTGATCTTCCCCGAGGTCGGCTTCTACCAGTTTTTCCATTCGTCTGTAAAGAATTCGTGTTAGTATTTTGCAGCCGTGGCTTATTAAACTGATAGTTCGGTAATTTTCACATCTGTCAACGCCTGCTTTCTTTTGGACTGGAATCATTATATTCTTCTTGAAGTGTGAGGGTATTTCGCCTCTCTCATACATCTCGCTCACTAGATGGTAGAGTTTTGTTAGGCCTGGCTCTCCCAAGGCTGTCAGTAGCTCTAATGGAATGTTGTAATATGACATCTTTTATTAACTTTTGCGTATTGGTCTCCTTCCTTTAAGCAGTAAAAGACCACCCTCTACCCCTAATTTTCAAGTCCACTGAACATATTCCTAGAATTACTAACAAAGCATTATCCGGAGTAGTGCAGTAGCACTCATTGTTGAACTCTTCTGACTAGCGATACTGGCTTCGCCGGCCGGAGTGGCCGAGCGGTTCTAGGCGCTACAGTTTGGAACCGCCGGACCGCTACGGTCGCAGGTTCGAATCCTGCTTCGGGCATGGATGTGTGTGATGTCCTTAGGTTAGTTAGGTTTAAGTAGTTCTAAGTTCTAGGGGACTAATGACCACAGCAGTTAAGTCCCATAGTGCTCAGAGCCATTTGAACCATTTTTGATACTGGCTTCACTAGCTCCAGTCTATGAGCCCAAACATCCGCACCATATCCTACGACTGATACCATTGTGTACACAACACGATCACTTCTGACTCACATAGTCAATAATTTTGGCAGCAGCCGTTGCAGTTCTGACGTGTTAAGGCGAGTCGCTGTGCAACATCTTTGAGGTTTCCGAGACATCTTTCAACAGAATATCGCAATACCACCTATTGGCTGTGATGTACTGACTTACCTCGATACAGAGGGTGTTGGACTACTGTCCCGGCCTGCGGGTTCCCCAAACTCTACGCCAATGAAAACATTTCGTGCCGAGAGATTGGCACAACATTACTTGCCACTTGCTACGATTGCAGAACTTTGCTATAGAGGTGGAGAAGTGTTGTTTGACGTCTGGATAGGCCCCGACAATGCTGCTGCCGAATTCCAACACACACTGATAGACGAGCCTTAACACGATCTTATCACAAATAATTAACGCCGGCCGGTTTGGCCGAGCGGTTCTAGGTGCTACAGTCTAGAACCGCGCGACCACTACGCTCGCAGGTTCGAATCCTGCCTCAGGCAGGGATGTGTGTGATGTCCTTAGCTTAGTTAGATTTGAGTAGTTCTAAATTCTAGGGACTGATTACCATAGAAGTTAAGTCCAATAGTGCTCAGAACCATTTTTGAACCAATTAACATTCAAATACGATTTCTGGCAGAGAAGTCACTTTCCTTCTATATAGAACGTAGATCGCCTTACTCGAAGCTGTTTAGTGCAATTCTGCTGAAATGTTAATCATCTACATTTCAAAGTATGCATTACGCTTAATGCCAATTTGACGTTTATTTCATACCGCCTTCATGTTGAAATTTTAATGCCCAGCTGTGTAGTAGTAGTAGCACTTGTTGTTGTAGCTGTAGTAGTTTATATTCTTCCGTGGATCACTTTTAGAATAAGACTGATCTTCTTAAGTCATATACAGGTTGGTCCAGCTGCCCCTACCGATGTCGTTTTATGCAACCGGCAATGCTATATCTGGTCTTAAAAACCACGCGCGAGATTTTCTTATTCCCTCGCCCGCTATGTGCAAAGTATTAGTCCTACAGAAAAAAGTGAAGACGGTCTTTTTACAGAACGTAGTATTAGAGTTATTCAAGAAAAACCTACAAAACTGACCTTCTAACGCACCCCCTCCCCCCTTACGACACTCAGCATCAGTGAGGATTTCTAGTACGTTGTTCATGACACGGCCTCCTATCACTGAGCAAAAATTTGCGACTGCACGAATTGTTTCCTGCATTTGCCCTTTTTTGGTATTCATCGACTGGCCTTATTACGCAACCGACTTAGTCGAGCAATTAAAAATTCTAAAATTGACGTTCGCGTAAATTTTACCAAACTTTTGTGATTTTTGCAGGCCTTCGACTACGAACCTACTGTGCTTGTAAGAATGAAGTTTCAATCGAATTTTCAACATTATTAGTTTTAGCGTAACGTTTACAAACGTCGTTTTTCTTTCATTACCCTCACGGGCACGGTTAAATTAATAGTGTTAACGAAGTAGCACCATGCTAGTGGCGTAATAGCCCAATCAACAGAGACCAGTACTGTCAGATATCGGGAATAATTTGTGTAGTCGGAAATTTTTGTACACTGGTGGGAGGGAGTGCCACGAACAACATACTGTGGTGAGGGATGGAGATGCGTTTCAAGGTCACTTTTGTATACATTTTTCTTCAATAACTCGAAAATCGTGGTCTCCAGCGATAATATATCCCGATACAAGATTTAACTACAGTAAATTTCCTACAAAAATTTCCTGTTCATTGTTTCTATAAGAGTAGTAGTTCCCGTGTGTTGAGCAAGGGAATGTGAGTCCCCCAAGGGGTTTTTGAAGGCCAAATATTCAGAATTGCATAAATCGATATCGGTAGGGGCAGCTGAATCAGCCCGTATAGTGACATTTCCACAGTTTTGTCTCTAGTTTGACAACAGTGGGACAGTAGACGGCCTTGGGCTTGTAGTGGTGTCATCCCGCTGTTTGGGTTAAGTAATTCAGAGAATGGATGGCTAGATGTTTTTGGGTTAGAGTCATCGTCCTCCAGAGCACAAGGGCAGACTGTTGAAAACAGTGCAACCACATTCGGTTTATCCCCGACTTAGGTTACCTATAGTTAATAAATTTTTCTAAACAAGTCAATAATGTGCAATGCTCTGCTCAACGCCAGTCACTATACACACTAAACATATCAACTGACGTGAGGACCATGACGATGATGTTTGATTTCTGAATTCCCATTTGGTTGCTTCAAAAATCATAGTTGGCATCCCTCCATACACAATGAGATATTGAGCTCAGAAAAAGGATAACATGTCAGTGTTATCCATTATACATCTTTGGTGTAAGGCCTTCAAGATTTTAAAAAAAATCATTTTATTGCGGGAGGAGGAGAAGATAAGTGTTCGTATTTCTCGTCCCGTCGACACCCAAGTCATTAGAGAGGGAGCAAAAGCTCGGCTTGAGGAAGGATGGAGAAGGTAAGCGGCCGTGCCCTTTCGAACGACCATCCTGCCTTTTACCATAAGCGAGTTAGGGAAATTACGGAAATCCTAAATCTGGATGGCAGGACGGGGATTTGAACCGTCATCCTCCAGTGTGCTAACCACTGCGCTAACCCGCCCGGTCAGTTTAGTGCGAAAATTTGTTGTGAAGTGACAGAGGTGCTTTGTTTTTGTGTACTCAAGCTACATTTTTTATGGAACCCCTACTCTGTGTTATTCAAGTAAATCTTCTATTAATAGTACATACTGCTTACTAGATACTGTTTAAATGCCTTTTGAATGAAGCTTTAATTGTATCTTTAATCTCGTAGGGAAATGCGTTACACAACTTTCATCATTGGTAGGAAATGCTAATTTGAGGTTTTTGTTCTTTTATTCTTTCTTCATAAGTGTAAGTTCTCCGTGACGTCGTCCATTGTATTGCATTGTATTTTATTGTATGTTAACCTGGGGCCTAGAAACGACGGAGAGGCTCCGTCCCCGCCGCGGCCGCAGTGGTCCACAACCCCACGACGACTACCACAGTCCACTTCACCCCTCCGCGGCCCCACACCTAACGCAGGGTTATTGTACGGTTCGACCCCCGGTGGACCCCGCAGGGAACGTCTCACACGAGACGAGTGTAACCCCTACGTTTGCGTGGTAGAGTAATGGTGGTGTACGCGTACGTGGAGAAATCGTTTGCGAAGCAATCGCCGACATTGTGTAACTGAGGCGGAATAAGGGGAACCAGCCCGCATTCGCAGAGGCAGATGGAAAACCGCCTAAAAACCATCCACTGACTGGCCGGTTCACCGGACCTCGACACAAATTCGCCTGACGGATTCGTGCCGGGGACCAGGCGCTCCTTCCCGCCCCGGAAGTCGTGCGTTAGACCGCACGGCCAACCGGGCTGGCCTGACGTTGTCCATAGTCAAGTATAGAATGTTTGTGCAGTAAGTATTAAGATTATTTGTGACGAACACAAGTGATAGGTGAATGTACACAGGTGGTATGGTTAAAATCTTCAATGTTTCAGACAGATCTTTATAATGATCACGATTACTATTTTTCGTTGTTATTGTTATGGGCCTTTTGTGAAGTTTGAGAACTGTATTCATATTTTGTGCGTTTTTTTCTCCAGCAAAGAATTTCGCAGCGAAGAACTGAGATTTTATTCTCCATTCTCAATTCCTGCACGACCACGACATAATCTGCGTGAAATGTGCAACATATGACGATCGAGACGTTTGCCCCGAAATTTCATACAGGAAGGCGTGCCGCAAAGTACTAGTGATGTCGTCATTGTGCAATTGACTAGAGTTCAGATGGTTCAACTGGCTCTGAGCACTATGGGACTTAACTTCTAAGATCATCAGTCCCCTAGAACTTAGAACTACTTAAACCTAACTAACCTAAGGACATCACACACATCCAGGCCCGAGGCAGGATTCGAACCTGCGACCGTAGCGGTCATGCGGTTACAGACTGTAGCGCCTAGAACCGCTCGGCCACCCCGGCCGGCAATTGACTAGAGTAATGCTCGGTTCTTGACGTAACTGAGACAGTCTTTTTTTGCAAACCTCGCCCAAGTTCCCACGAGAAAGTTGGCAGGGTAAAAAGGTAGTCGCAAACAGGACTCTACGACTGACCATCAGCGTTTTCCAAATTTCGAGTTTTATCGGTGTTATGAAAGTTTAGAATGATCAGTATTTGGACTGCCGTTCAAACCCCCGCTTTAACATCGCTATTCAGGTTCTCAAAGTAGCGTAAAGCGATTGACGGCATGATTCCTTAGAAAGCACACAGCCAATTTCCGTTCACATCTTTCCCGATTCCGAGTCTGTCCTTCGTCTCTAATGACGGCATCATCGCCAGGGCGTCAAACGCTAATCTCGCTTCCTTCGCGACCTTCTCGCAGACACAGCCTGACCGATATGACGCCACGATTCCCCTGCTGGAACACCGCCTCACGTGCAGAGGCCCTGCAGAGCCTGGGAAGCTCGCTCACAGAATATGCAACTTTCTCTTCGCTCGCAACAGCAAACAAACACGGCTGTCCGGGTGGCGCTATTTGCGTTTCGGAGCGCACAGTCAACAGCCACTGCTGAGGGTCCGCCAAATGAAATAATTCTATTAGCAAATACACTCAGCGCTGGAAATAAACACGGGGGCACGCGACTCGTCGAGAGATCCATGTTACCTCGCTATCAACAGCCGACTGCACTCACCACGTGCACTTTTCAGAGGGCCTAGAGTTCGTTTCCATTCGTGATGTGGTGTCACCGCCAGACACCACACTTGCTAGGTGGCAGCCTTTAAATCGGCCGCGGTCCGTTAGTATACGTCGGACCCGCGTGTCGCCACTATCAGTGATTGCAGACCGAGCGCCACCACACGGCAGGTCTAGAGAGACTTCCTAGCACTCGCCCCAGTTGTACAACCGACTTTGCTAGCGGTGGTTCACTGACAAAATACGCTCTCATTTGCCGAGACGATAGTTAGCATAGCCTTCAGCTACGTCATTTGCTACGACCTAGCAAGGCGACATTACCAGTTACTATTGAGATTATGAATAATGTACCGTCAAGAGCGATGTTCACCATTTACGGATTAAAGTTAAGTATTCCAACACCTTGACCTGTTCCAGACCTCACGTCAGCCTGCGTGAGCTAAAACGCGTGCCTTTCGGTTTCCTCTAGAATCACGGTGTTGGCTCTCCTGCCAACCCACAACACGTGACATTACAGCTAATGTGTCCAGCAACTCTTCTAACACGGAAAGAGCGTAAAGCCTCGGAAAAATGCTACTGGAGACTATATGCAGGCGACAGTGACCCAGCAAACTGGTACAGTGATGGATCAAGATTCAGCAGGGCATGTAGGTGAGGCCATACTGCGGTCGTAGCGAAACAACTCTAGCCGGCCCAAGACGCATCGGGTTACTTACATGTGCGTTCGCGAGAGGACACTAACAAAAAAATAACCCCGAATAATGGATAATCAGTACGTATCATTGCAGGTTTCGGAACCATTGTTAATAACTGACTCACTCACTAACTTGTCGTCGGGTTATTAATTTTATATCGACGTTTCCCAAACATTCATTAGAAATTACCTAAAATTAAAAAAATTAAAGAGAAAATAGCCCGCAATAGACAGATCCCTGACATGTTGAAACCAGTATTTATGAATATGATAGGATTTAATTATTTTATCTAGATGGCGACAAACATTGAATTCAGATAAAAATTCAAACAGCTCTTTTCGTTCCTCGAGGAGTGCAGTGGTGTAAAGACGACCACGTGTCGTCGGTTGGAGTTACGGCAGGATGTGAAACCTTAGTGGACCGAAGACGATGTCGATTTCTAAGTCCCCTTGCCAACTGTCTTCCTAGCAGTTGGTACTAGCCCTATTTTTTCAAATGGTTCAAACGGCTCTGAGTACTATGGGACTTAACATCTGAGGTCATCAGTCCCATAGAACTTAGAACTACTTAAACCTAATTAACCTAAGGACATCTTACATATTCATGCCTGAGGCAGGATTCGAACCTGCGACCGTAGCGTTCGCGTGGTTCCAGACTGAAGCGCCTAGAACCGCTCGGCCACATAGGCCAGCCACTGTTTTTTGAAGTTGGAAGCTCGCTGGAGTGCGGGCATGATGAAGCCAAAAACCTCAGAGCGCGGTCGGCCCAATCCAGGTTGCCAGCTTCTCTTCAGACCAGCAATAGCAGCAAGACGACTCTGGTACGAATGCGATATGCTCTCGACACTTGCATCCTTGACTGAAATTGCGGTTTGCCTGTGCATTACTTTGAGCAGAAGACAGTAACTTCGTTCCGGTTTCCAATGGTGTGCACGACAGCACTGTGCTGTTGCCGTGATACGACACATACCACTATATAGTAAGCAGTCATCGCAACCATCATTCTTTATTACCTCGATTGCTCTCTCTCTTTGTTTAGCATGTTAGGATTCTCAAATGATGCTCTCCTTAGTGGCTCTCGTTTTAGCCCTGGTGCGTTGTTGTCGGCTCGCCTGACAGGCTCTCTCCACAGACTCTCAGTCTTTCCTTTGACGGGGTGACGCAGAGCTGCGCCCGGTCTCTCCAATCTTACCACCGTTACACGTAATGTAACAAGGCATTAATTTGGTCAAGTCAAATAATTGAAATAAATTCAGGATTGGTGAGAAGTTGAAAGGTATGTGCTGAGATTCGATCAGGATAGAGCCAGTGAAAGATGTCGATAGTTTCCAACCGCAAGGTTGGACGAGTAGTATATCTTCGAGTAGTAAGATCTTTGACAGCTAACAGAGCTAGGTGCACGCGGTAAAAGTTTGAGGAGTGGTGAGGAGATGCGCAGAGACAGCAGACGTGTTTCGAGTCGGAGCTAGATGCCTGCAGGAGGCAGCCGGGTCGTGACAGCATCAAAGTAAGAATTGGCGCTACGCACGTAATAAGCTATATATTGAGCGAAACTCGGCACATACCTGGGGAAACTAGAAAGAATAATTAATAAAATAGGTTTTCTTTGGTTAAATAATGTCTAAAATCTAGATAGAAATCCCATTGTTGATGCAATAAGCGTTTTACGAAACTTTCTCGTAAATCCATGCTATAGAAGTTTTTTTTAGTTTTTCACATATGCCTTAAAAGTTTGAACACTAAATATTTTTTAGATAAAATTAGAGTTTCATCTCACACCTTACGTCGTTCTCCGCATCCTGTGCTTGCATTGAACCAAAAGGTACATTAATGTGAAGTTCCCATGAGTAAAGCTAATAATATCATTTATCAGAGTAAAATAATCTATATGCCATTGCACAGTTGGCAAATTATTCAGATCAGGACAGAATTTTTATTAAGTAACAAACAGGGCCAAAATGAGTAAAGTTATCTAGAATGACAATTTTATGCCATTGCTTTACGGCTGAGTAGAATATATGTTTTATTATCGGCTAAACGGGAAGGGGTGCACGAGCTAAGTCCACAGACGCAGTCAGATGCAGGTTGGTGACTCATTTATTTTACCACTAAACTTTCATGCAGTCAGATGTGTATTTTGAGTATTAATTTTCCAACGATATTTTCATGCAGTCAGATAAAGTTCAGTTCAGTTAAATACGCAGTCAGATGCAAGTTTTATTAAAGACTAAAGCAGTCACATGCAATTCAGTCTAGTTTAGGGAGAGAATTTTTATTAACAACACTTTCAAAGTCACTAGTTTCAAATATCCGTAATTTTTATATTAATGAATATTTGCTCACGGAACAATTTGTTGTCGGTTCTCAGAACCATGAGAATGTGTGTACTACACTACAACCCAATGTATTCTCCTGCGCTGTCGATCAAACGACGTAAACGTATAGGAATGTCATCAATTGATTTCCGCAGAAAAGTCACAGGCACATTTCCGAGGGCAAATGAGATCCTCTCATCTAATTGGTCCACAGTGCGTGGGTTTGTCTTCTTTGGCCCAAGCCCAGAAGGAGAAGTCAGAAGGGATGAGGTCGGGACTTCTCGGAGGTCATTCGCGGGTTCCCAGCCGTCCCAGCCAATATGCTGGGAAGTGTTCGTCTACCGAGGCACGAACGATTCAGAGAAAATGAGGACATCCTCCGTCTTGCTGAAAAATGATAACCGCAACATAGTCCCATTGTGATATCAGTAGCCACATGTATGCATTCAGCATCTGGTGATACCAGTTGTTTTTCATGGTGTTTCGCAATATGAAGGAAACAATCAGACGATCCGCAGTCATACCGCACCAGACTCTCATTTTTGGTCGACTCTCCGATTTTTAAATTGCCATTCCTGGATTTTTTTCTGCCCAGCAATGGCCATTGAGTCAACTGACGAATCCCCCTACGTGGAACACCACCTCATCACTCTAAACAATGTTCTTCAAAAATCCGGCCAATCGTTATGCCATGACAGCATATTCCATCCAACTTTCACAATCCTGCAACGATAAATCCTGAATATAATGGTGTTTCCATGTTTTCCAGGTCATGTCCTTCTTTAATACAACATGCTGACTCTACTCTCATGAGATGCCTGTCGTGCTGATTCACGAGGACTGCGCGTCAAGACGTCCCTCACTGGCGCTACGTTTTCTGTATACCGCGCAGCCGAAGGACGCCCTCTTCGTGGTTTATCGACAACCGACCCACTTGGCATTAGCTTGGTGTGACTTTTCTAGTGGTTTTGACATCAAGTGTGGCATGAGGTCCATGAAAACCCTGCCACCATGACTGAACAACGCCTACAGATCGGCACACTTCAAACCAGGAAGCCATCTGTGCGGCCTTTTGCATAAAGTCTGTCCGCAGCTCGTGGTCGTGCGGTAGCGTTCTCGCTTCCCGCGCCCGGGTTCCCGGGTTCGATGCCCGGCGGGGTCAGGGATTTTCTCTGCCTCGTGATGACTGGGTGTTGTGTGATGTCCTTAGGTTAGTTAGGTTTAAGTAGTTTTAAGTTCTAGGGGACTGATGACCATAGATGTTAAGTCCCATAGTGCTCAAAGCCATTTGAACCATTTTCTTGCATAAAGTCTGCTTTCCTGCCTTCTCATCGTCCACCGTACAGAAATGATACGGATGGTCAAGGTATTCTCGAGGACCCCATAACAAAAAATATCAACAATCAGAAAAATTATGGTCATTTGAAACTAGGGAGCGACTACTCACCCACCCCGTATATCCTCATTTGAAAAAAAAATCAAGTTTAGAGGTATATCTCTATGATTAAATAGGTAGAAAGAATATTCAGTATGTGATGAACCAGAAGTAACGACTCGTCTGTATAAATTACAAGATCAGACAAAACCCTTAACATCCTAAATTATAAACGTGTGAAGATGGGAGAGAAAGTGTACCATATATTGTATAGAAGAATAATCATGAGTATACTTTCTAAAAGGGGGTGTCTGAAGAAACAAAATTTGAAAAACTATGCAAGAATAGCAGGAGATATCAAAATATGGATAATGTGTGGAAATCAGTAAAGGATAATTTCGGGAGAAAGACAAAGAAATAATTTTTGTAAGTCCTGCAAAATTTATGAGAGGGGTCTTGCGTAGATGAACCAATGAACGCACTGAGTACTGAAAAAAATGTCAGCCAGCGAATTTTTCGGTAGATGTAAATGACATAAATTCAAGATAAGGGTATGAAGGTTCAAGAAAGTTTGTGGAGCGAGAGAAAGATTTTATTTTGGTATTACAGTGAAGGGGGTACATAACAGGATAAGAATATGCGACTGCTGCTAAAAGATGAAAATCAGCTATCAGAGCAGAACATCAATCCCAGCGAAACTTAATGATCTATTTGCATCTAACTATAGGACTTGATGTGAAGATGAGTCGTTATTTACAGTAAACAGTGACGCATATAACGCAAAAAATTTAGGTCCTAAAACGAACACACGGAAACATTAACGAACAAGTATAATAATATACGAAGTGAACCTTCAGAGAAACATTATTAATATCACAGCTCCATCAGAGCTGTAATTTCACTGAAATTAATCATGCAGTTGCCTTTGAGAAGCCTTTACGAGGTCTTCCACTTTTCCTGGTGTTTGCATCACTGCGTCACAATCGAATTCTCGGCTAAGGATTATAGGGCTGCCTAGCATTTTGCATGCCTGTATTTGATCTGTTTGAGGTAGCTCCAGGATGTTTTAGATTTATGCTTTATATGTGGAAGGTGAAACAGACTTTTGCTGAGTGGAGAATTTCTAGAAATTGTTTTGATGCATTTGGTCACCGGCTATCGTCTGAGATCGGATGATGCTATATTACGGAACATGAGGACAGTTACTTAACGTCGATTTTAGCGTGCCAATGTCAATTCTCATTGTGTCGTTTACCTGCCCATCAGTCGAGTTGACTTAACTATCTCTTGCTCACGTCAAAGCACAGTGCTCGGTAACAGAATACACAATAATTTGTTCTGCCATACATAGGTGTCTTGTTGTGCTGCCCAGCATGTTTTTTCCTATTTAAATTTTTTGTCCGGTTATTTGCGATGTTTCCTAAATTTTAGACACTGTCGATCAGAACGGTAGTTGTGGCTTAACTGTGCATCTCTGAAGTCAATAAAAAGCATTATTTTCTTGATGATTGGGCCTGCTGCGAAACATATGTCTTGAAAGGACATTGTAAGTAAGGTTACAGTACCAGTGATGAAAAAAATTATTGATTATTAGACAGCTGTTTCGAAGGTTTCCACTTTAAAATATGTCTACCTTGTCCAAACATATATATATATATAACATCTGGTGTGACTGTATCTGATAACTGTTCCCGTTACATTTCACGTGAATATCGATTTCACATTGATTTTGTGCTGTTTTATACTGTGTGGCTTAATATTTTAGAAAAATATTGTAGATATATCCGGTGATTTTTTTTTATGACAATGGCCATGTCATTGGGCCACAATTGTTCGCGATTGGTTTGAAGAACATTTTAGAAAATTCGAGGTTATATTTGGTGACTCAGATCGCCCGACATGAATCCTATTGAACTTTTCTGGGACTTAATCGAGAGGTCTGTTGCGCACAAAATCCTGCACCGGCAACACTTTCGCAATTATGGACGGCTATAGAGATAGTATGGCTCACTATTCCTGCAGGGGACTTCCAACGACTTTTTGAGCCCATGCCACAACGCGTTTCTGTACTACGCCAGGAAAAAGGATGTACGACACGATATTAAGAGGTTTCCCATGACTTTTGTCACCTTAGTGGAATAGCTTCCGAGATGTTGTTGCCCAAATGTTGCTTATGTAGAAGTTACATAAAATAAGGAGCCAACAATGACCCTTGAGGCAGCTCACTTTTGCTTTATACAGTATGATTTACTCCAACATATTCGCACAGTGACTCTGAAACAGTGATACTGTAGTATGGTCTCCAGTAGTTTATTGAGTTAGTGCAGCCGATGGAGATAATTTCGTACTACGTCGGCAGACTTACTCTGATTGTCACTCGCATTAGACACTGTAAGGAACGTAGACGTCAGCGCCTTCTAACTGAAGCTTATGAAGGAAAAGCTTATAGTACCATGACACCCCCTCCTGCCGCCGCCCGCAGCTTGTAGCCCAGCGTGCCCCCCCCCCCCCCCCCCCACCCCAGCTCTACGCGTCTTACTGCGACAAACTACAGCGCACGCCCAACTTGCGTCTTCGTTGTGGTTTTCACTGAAGATTACAACTATCTATCTTAATACCACAGCATTAGGAAGCTCCTTGCCTCCAAACTTCCACCAACTACGTTCGCAACACTTAGCTTGCCAGGCTCGCATGCGTGCTGCCCAGATAATAACTAGTTAGGAAGACACGGTTTCAAGAAATTGCCCTACTAGCCTCCTACAAGCGAAGCGTAACAAGTTCAACATCATCGGTGTTGTACGTACTGATCTGTATTCAGACGCCATCTTACTAAATAAAATACTACCAACCAACGTTAATGTCCTGACAGTATGGAGAGGAAATGCGTGGCAGTGTCTTCTTATTTGGTATATCGTTTTCCTGACAGGTACTGACTGGACGTTTTCCACTTTCCATTGTTCACTATCTCTCCCCTAACCTGATGGTAACTTTGTACATATTTCCAGTCATCCAGCATCCCAAGCGTTTTCTTCCTATCTCTCTCTTCCCTTCAATGAATCAGGCAATCTCTACGTAAGAAACGCCCCAGCCACTATTATTTCATCCCCTGTTCCTCAATCCATTTCACTGTAACATCAATCTCCACAACCCGATTCAAAATCTACTTTACCATATTTACTCTCTCATTTTGACCGTCCATTATTCACAAATAGACGCCAGACAAAACAGCTACCCGACCTTGTTTAGTTCTGTATGAATTCTTTTCGCAGTCAACAAACCTTTCGCGATCTTTTCCATCACAAATACCACAGTGATAGATACAGCAGGTCACACATTTCGGTTCATTAGCGAGGTAATGGAGAAATGCCATAAGTGTAGCTCACACTCATAAACCATTAGTTTAACTATCACGAAATCTTTGAACAGTCAATAAAATCTCAAACTGGTATTTATCCTATACAACTTGAACGGTGTATTAGCATAATTAGGAATGATCATTATATACAGTATAGTTAATGGTATCTAAAAGATATACAGTATATTTAGATTTAATCGAATGGAAATTTAGTTTAAGGTCGCCATTAAATAAAGTAATCGATTATATCAAATATTTTTTTAAATTAACAGATTAAATGAGCCAGTAGTATGATTGCTGGTTAAGTCTAAGGATCAGCTGAAAGCATCTCCAGCAGCACGTAATTTTCTTACTCAACAGTATATAATTTGCAACTCAATAAACAGAAGATGTGCCTCTTATCAATAAAGAGAGCATATTCAAAATACCAGTTATTTGTATACGGGTAGCCTGAAAGTAGATGACTCACAGCTTAAACCTATCATTAATCAAACAGGCAACCTGTTTCTACGTTGATTACTTTATAAAATAAATCTTTACTTAATAAGAAAATAAATGAATGGACCTGTATACACTTGCACAACAGAAAACGCTCTAGGATGTATCCCATGGAACAAAGATTGGAATGTGTAGGATGTTACTATCAGTTCAACTTGGACTGAACATTTACTCTACTATAGACAATTAGAAATGCAGTACACTCTCGTAAAAAAACGTAATGGTTGTTGGTGCCTGCCTTAAACAATCATTCGGGTGCAACAAATAATCGGATACCTTGCCTGATGGGCTTGTAAATGATTGGGTCTCATAAAATAGGAATATCTCAATGGTAAGAAATGACACACACACTTCGCATTCACACTAACACCACACAGAAGATAAAAAAAGAAACTGGAAGAAATACGACGAGCACCACAGATACACATAGTCGGCGAAGGGTTTACTCCACCGGCATAACTCATATCACGGAAAACTCAAGAACTACGAATCGAAATGCAAATCAGATCCGGAATGTATGTAAGACACATCATACACGTGAAGACAATGTAATTTAAGCCCTACCAGTATAGAGCAAGAACAGAAAAACGACGGGATGGAGGCTCGTTTGTTTTTTAAATGCGTGGTCCAAGCCATAAAAAGCCAGGCCAAGAAAGAAATATTAAAATTCCGAAAAACGGGTTAATCCGCGCAAGGAAATACTCACAAAAGTAAATTATCGTGAAATAATTGCAAGGTGAAACAGATTCCGCGAACTGAGAGCTCTCCAAACCATCAACGAACACGTGGAATCGCACAAACAAAAGCACATGTGCTAACGGATAGAAGTTAGGGAATGGAATTGAAAATTACGAAACAAAAGAAATTATAATATAAGAAACGCAAGCAGATGCACATTCACACTGGGAAACACGAATTCTAACTGAGTATAGCTCCCACATCACTCTCCCACATACCTAACTTCTGGCTGGCCAAAGTAATTATCTGTAAGTAAAACTGAAGAATTACAAAAACTCTCCCATTTACTATTCTGAATAAAATATTCTACTTGATTATAAAGGCTTGAAGCTGCAAAAACAAACGGCTCAAGAGTTCAGCCAGTCTGAAACTTACAGTAACTTTCTCTCTTAAAAATACCAGGAATGAGTGAAGAACACGCCAGACGATTTGCGGTCCACACAAGTAGCGAAAGTCGTCAGATAAAACTCTTTCTGCGCTCTGCCAACTTAAGCACAATAGCGCTTCGACCAGGAGGAACGAAACCTCTTTGCCTCACGCTAAGCCTACTCAGGAGTTGGCTAAACTGCCACAGTAGCAGACAAGAAGTTTACCCCATGCCAAATACTATGAAAACCCAATATACAGACGCTTTCACTCACTATCATTCAAAGAGGGTAGGAATGCACAAGAAGGATAGAAGTACAACATTACAACGTCTGAATCAAATGCGGGGAATGTGGAGAAAACACAGATACTTAATAAATCGACGTATATATATGTAAGACGGATAGAGAAGAAATGTGTATTGAGAGAAAGAATGAAGTTTTGGCTAATTAGGACGTACTCAGATGCTGACCATTTCTCCCAGCAACATTTGTTAAGTGCACCGAACGTATGAGGTGTTAAAGACATGTAGAAAGCTGTTAAATTTTAGCGATACATTATAAAATGACTCATATAATAGACCTTCCAGATATAACTTTTTTCTTTTGTCCTTCAATTCGCTCCTTTTAAAATACATATTTCGCTGTGCTCATAAACACAGCGTCGGTTAACTTAACATCTTTATTGCTTTAGCATCTTTCTTACTTAAGTTTTTGTTACTTATATGAAGCTGGGCAACGTTTTGTAAATGTCAAGAGTGTAGGCAGCAGTGAAACTACGATGGTATGTTTTCAAAAAGTTCTACGAGAATTTGAGAGCTCTGATACAGTGCTCGTGCCAAATTATGGTGATTTTAAAGCAAATAACAGAAATACACGACGAATTCGTAGCAACAGAAATAAGGAGCACGTAAATTATCGCCTCTTTCCACGTGTTATTAACCTAATGGACATTACCTGTCTATTTCTGTCAAGTAATAAAAAAATGTTTCTCGCTTAAGTTACCAAATTCTCAACCTTTAGCTTACAGTTCACAGAATCAACTACTTCGAGACGCGACCCCAACAGGGAAACAAGAAAGTCAGTAAGAATCATCTGAAAACCGACTTTTAAAAAATCCGAAACCGACAATTGTTTGATTTAGATAAACTATTTTTTAAACCTATACTTTTGGCTGGTAGCGTCCCGTCTTATAAAGCTTACAAAACACTCGTGAGAACTGGGGATATTAAACGCATACAAAGAAGGGCAAAGCGAATGGCCACAGATTTGTCTGACCTATGGGAAAGCGTTACACTTTTACTCAAAACCCTGACTGTTACAAACCTGAAGATAGCTGCCAACTATCCTGCGCAGAGTTTCAAAAACAAGTGAGGAATTTAGGAATATACAACTCCCTACGTATCGCTCACGTAGAAACAGTGAAGACAAGATTAGACTAATTACAGCGCATCCGGAGCTATCTAAGAAATATTTTTTCTCGCGTTCCACACGCGATTGTAACGGCATCAAACCCTAATACGTGATACCTTGGGAAGAACCCTCAGCCATGCACTTGATAGTGGTTTTCAGAATACAGATGTAGGTGTAGACTTAGTTGGACCGTAAAATGGATGAAACAGTTTTGAAATGTAGAAGAAAAAGTTGATAATTTTAAAAACAAATAGAATACTGTCAGTTATATGGAATTATAATTTTTGTTCCTAACTTTAAACTAATAATTAGATTTGGGATATGATTCAAGCTTTTATAACATAAAAAAACATGATGTTTATATTCACCCAGAAACAACTGTGCTAATCTTATTTCTTCTATTTATTAGTCTTTGCAGTGAATAGGAACATGTGGAAACCTGTATTAGATCTAGGAAAATAAAAACTAAAAATATTGAACGAATTGTGGTTTTTTAATCGGTTATCCAAATAAAAATTGTTACATTTTAATTACTTTATTTTAAGATTAATTTGATGAACTTGGTTTGTTTGTTAATCATTAAGTCACTGAAATCATTTTTAAAAATAATGTCTTTGAATGTACAAGTCGTATCTCCAGGAGCGACGAAGAGCTTTCGAGGGACATTTTCTTTACTACTTATCATCTGTTAAAATAAATGTGTTTAATAGGCCTTGGAAAAAAATTTGCTATCTAAATAACAAATCTTACATGCATGCAATCTAAAAGACTTATCTTTTTCATATGCACACATAAAAAGTTTTGCATCACCCTGGTTCCCAGAATTCCTGAAGATAGACGTTGACTGTGGATTTTGTATCACAGACACATTCCCTTTGACTGTTCAAAGATTTCACTAAACCCACCAAAAGATGCGAACAACCATGCATGGGCAGCGCCTATTAGACGGAGGGGGTCCGGCAGCCGATCAGTTCCAGTCATTCCACCAGGAAGGAGGAACACGGCTGGTGTTGTCTGTAGTTCAGCCACGCCTAGACGGTGAATACCACGGTTCGATCGCGTCCGCATTATTACTTCGTGCCAGAAAAGGCTCTCAACAAGAGAAGTGTCCAGGCGTCTCGGAGTGAACCAAAGCGATGCTGTTCGGACATGGAGGAGATACAGAAAGACAGGGACTTTCGATGACATGCCTCGCTCAGGCCGCCAAGGGACTACTACTACAGTGGATGACCGCTACCTACGGATTATGGCTCGGAGAAAACTGACAGCAAAGCCACCATGCTGAATAATGCTTTTCGTGCAGCCACAGGACGTCGTGTTACGACTCAAACTGTGCGAAATACGCTGCATGATGCGCACCTTCACTCCCGACGTCCACGGCGAAGTCCATCTTTGCAAGCACACCATGCAGCGCGGTACAGATGGGCCCAACAGCATGCCGAATTGACCGATCAGTATTGGCATCACGTTCTCCTCACCGATGAGTGTCGCATACGCCTCCAACCAGAGAATCGTCGGAGACGTGTTTGGAGGCAACCCAGTCAGGCTGAACGTCTTAGACACACTGTCCAGCCAGTGCAGCAAGGTGGAGGTTCCCTGCTGTTTTGGGGTGGCATCGTGTGGGGCCAACGTACGACACTGGTGATCATGGAAGGCGCCGTAACGGCTGTACGATAGGTCAATTCCATCCTCCGACCGATAGTGCAACCTTATCGACAGCATATTGGCATGGCCTTCGTCTTCATGGGCGACAATCTGCGCCCCTTATCGTGCACATCTTGTGAATGATTTCGTTCAGGATAACGACATCGTTCGACTAGAGTGGCCAGCATGTTCTCCAGACATGAATCCTATCGAACATGCCAGGGATTGATTGAAAAGGGCTGTTTATGAACGACGTGACCCACGATCCACTCTGAGGGATCTACGCCTAATCGCCTTTGAGGAGTGGGAGAATCTGGACCAACAGCGCTTTGATGAACTTGTGGACTGTGTGACACGACGAATACAGGCATGCATCAATACAAGAGGACGTGCTACTGGGTATTAGATGTACCGGTGGGTACAGCACTCTGGACCACCACCTCGGAAGGTCTCACTGTATGATGGTACAAAATTGCAAGTTGTGTTTTTTATGAGCAGTGAAAATGGCGGAAATGATGTTTATGTTGATCTCTATTCCAATTTTCTGTAAAGGTTTCAGAACTCTCGGAACCGAGGTGATTCAAAACTTTTTTTGATGTGTGTACTTTAATCACAGAATAATCTCTTACCTTGAAGATGGCGCCACATGGTTCTCCATTTCGTCAAATTCTTGGTCTTCTTCTGAACAAGCACTGACCATTACTATTTTTATTCACCCCACGAATTCCGAAAACACAGCCTTACGTTTTCAACTAGCCTATACGCAAGTCAGATCAAAGTATACTTGAAAGCTGAACTTTCTGTTAATGAAACGGGGCTACAGATTTGTTTACCACGTACTTAAATTAAAACAACTCAGTTTAGATTGGTACTTATAAATAAGTTCGATGTAAGTAAATTGAAGACCACATCCGATGACTGTCATGGAGTGAACAAAAATCAACTGATAATGTCACTAAGTTTGAATTCCGTGCTAGATTGGTTCACTACCAACCTAGACAAACAAATATTTGAGTGATATTCCCATATGTGTTCCGACACGAAAGTATAGAACTTTTTTGGAAGTTCACTTTTGTCCACCGCTTTCTTTCTATGCACCCCATTTTTCGGTAGTGTTTTGTGAGATTCAGTCAACCGTACTTGATACTCTACGGACATAATTATCATTATCTTTTCTCTCTCCATTGGTTTGACTTTTGATTTTTGACGTTTTATCACTGAGTTTATGAGAATAAATAATGTGTTGACTCACTAACTGCTCAACATCTCTCTCTTTTGTGTTATGTGCAGTTCGTTTCACTGCCTTCTGTCATTCCAGTCTACACCAACATCTAACCAACGTCTAACCTGATCTCCCCCGACATTTGATTGCTGTCCAAACACACACACGATGCATGTAGTATCAGTGAGTGTGCTGCGTGCAGTTCGTGTTTAGAACGGGGAAGGCGCGCAATCTATCTGAGACTGACCGGGGGCAGATTGTGATGGCCCATAGGTTCGGCACGAGCATTTCGGAAACTGCACGATATGTCGGATGTTCCGGGAGTGCTGTGGTGAGTGTGTTCAACACATGGTGAAACCAACGTGAAGTCACATCGTGGGGTTGGACGTTTTGTATCCCGCCTGGAAGGCGGCGCGTGGTTCTGCTCCTGAAAACTGAAAAGTTGGCCGAATGCAGGAAGTGAGTAGAAGCAGGAAAAGGTGAAAATGGTACTGCTCTTAGAAATGGTTTTACTATATCACAATAGTAACTGAATACATAATTTTGCATTGAGGAGCACGTAGGTGCGAAATTGTATTCCCGTCATAACTAGTACAAACTCTCAATGGCAAGCCAACACCCTCTGAAGTGATGTTTCTAGATCGTTGCTCTTGATGAAAATGGGCAGAATCTGTAGCGGAGCTCGTAGACCCCCACAGCACTCGCTAGAGGGCGCTGTCGTCGGTGTCTGTCGCAATGCCAACTTAAGAACTTTCACCTACGCCGTGGCATCGTAGCTATCGATACCACAGGGCGGCCACCACTCATTCAGATGCTGAGAGATGTCTGATCACACATTGTGCAGAACACTCCTAACTATGGGCCTGTGTAGCTGACAACCCGTGCATGTGCCAATGTTAATACCAAAAAATGGGCAACTAAGACTGAAATGAGCATCTGACTATCGGCACTGGACGTTGACGAAATGGCAGAGCGCTGCATGGTCCGTTGGCGAAATGACAGAGCGCTGCATCGTCTGATGAATCTCGATACTTTCTTCATCATACCGATGGGGGGCACACGATTCCGTCATCTTCCAGTGGAACAGCTGCTGGACACCTGCACTGTGGCATGGCAGCCCCATTATGCTCTGGGGAACATTCACGTGGGCATCAATGAGTTCAGTGGAGCTTCTGCAAGGCACCATGACAGCGAAGGTGTACCGTACACTGGTTGCAGGCCACGTACACCCCTTCGTGACGACCATGTTTCCCGACGGCAGTGGCATTTCTCAACAAGGTAATGCACCATGTCACAAGGACAGGAGTGTGATGGAGTGGTTTTAGGAAAATAGTAGCGAATTCCAACTGATGTGCTGCCCCCCCCCCCCCCCAGCTCACCATATCTGAACCCGATGAAACACATGTGGGTCGTGACTGAACGTGGTCAGAACTCATCGCCACCCTCCCAGGAATTTACGGCAATTAGCTGACTTTTGTGTGCAGATGTGGTGCCAGATCCCTTCAGCGACCTACCAAGGCGTCACTGCTCCCATGTTACGACGCATCGCCGCTGTTACCCATGCCGAAGATGGACATACCAGCTATTGGGTATATGGTCACAATATTCTAGCTGATCGGTGTTTATTTTAACTGAAGACAATGAAATATCTCGAAAACTACAAAACAGACCAAACAAAGTTATAATTTTGTTTGTCGCGGATGACGACATCCAACGATACCACACTCGACCCCCACCCAACCCCGTGCGTAGGTGGTGGGAGTCAACTTTTACATCTTTAGTGAGAACCACATTTTTTTATTGCAGATTACGACTTTGAAGCGTTTTCTTCATTTCGCCACGTGTGGCGCTGTAATCGGAGGTATGGAAATGGTTATACAATCGTAATTTATGACCTTTTACTCAATGGCCCTTGAATTTCCAATGGCACGTGGAGCCCCACCTGCATCCTGCGTGGGTAGGACAGGCCAGTATTTCATAGCTTCTAATTGGAAATCCCATTCACAACGTTATATTTCTCAGGGGGACAACTCGACGCGCCACCGTGGCTGTGTAGCGAGCTACGACATATCATAATAGGCAGTAAATTGCGATCGGAGCTCACGAAGAACGGAAAGCGGCTCTAAACATCACAATACTTGTGCAGTGTTTATTACCCGCATACCTACCTATCATTTGGAAAAACAAACATGCAAGTGGATGATGAATATTATAAACACAAAAAGAAACTGAAATGATCCTGATTTAAGGAGAATGTCGAAGAAATGTTGAGGCTGCTGTTGCCTTGCATGCCGAGCGTTTTCCGGAGAAAGCTCGCTCTCGTTCAATCTTTTACAACGTTGTGAATGCCTTTATATCTGATGGCAGCATACAGACCGGCAAAAGGAAACGAAGCTAATGAAACAGCTGTACTAGCGGCTGTGCATCACAACCACGGATGAGCGCCCGGCAATTACACCGCGATTAGGGTATATCCGTAGCTAGCATCTTCACAGTACTGCATCGTCATAAGTATCGCCCATACCACGTGTCACTGCACCACGAACTTCATGGTGCCGATTTTCGTAACCGGGTTGTGTTTTGTGACACGTTCCCTCGCGTTCTTTGCTGAGGTACTTTTTTCCTGATGAGTCTACGTTTACAAACCGTGGCTGCGTTAACCAGCAGCATATCCAATACTGGAGTGCAGACAACCCGCACTGGTTACCGCAAGTTGACCATCAACGTGCTTGGTCGGTTAACGTACGGTATGGCATCATGGCAAACAAACTCTGTGGTCCGTATTTTATCGACGGCACGTTTAATGGACGCTAATATCGAACTTTTTTGGAACAGGGCCTACCAGTACTACGGCAGGATGTTGACCTGGACGTTCGACAACGTATGTGGTTTCAGCATGCGGTTGCCCAGCGCATTATTCTATCGTAGCATGGGAGGTATTAGACGGAGTTTACACTGGTCTGTGGATCGCCAGACGTGGCCCTATTAATTGGACCGCTGGGTTGCCGGACTTCTTTCTGTGGGGATACATGAAAGATAAGGTGTACCAGCGAGTGTCAACAGGCCATGAAGATATGGTCGACCGCACACGAACGTCTGCGCTAACATTCCAGCTGATATGCTTGTGTCCTATGTACAGTCATCACTAATTGTATTGAAGTTGGTGGTATACGTTTGAACACTTACTCCAATTGGACAAATTGGCGCTTTGAGTAGTCCCCTGTTCTATATGTCGAAGGAAGACAACGTTGCGAACGCGGTTTCCAAATAGAAGTTATGAAATACTGGCCTGTTACCTTCACAACATGTTGGTGGGACCCCACGTGACTTTCAGGGGTCATTGAGTAGCATGTCGTAATTTACGATTGTGTACCCATTATATTCACCGGCCGCGGTGGCCGAGCAGTTCTAAGCACTTCAGTCCGGAACCACGGGGCTGCTACGGTCGCAGGTTCTAATCCTGCCTCGGGCGTGGGTGTGTGTGATGTCCTTAGTTTAGTTTGGTTTAAGTAGTTCCAAGTCTAGGGGACTGATGACCTCAGATGTTAAGTCCCATAGTGTTTAGAGCCATTTGAACTAACCCATTACATTCCTCCGATCTATGCCAAAATGAAGGAAATGCTTAAGACAAAACGGATGTAGATTTTGCGTAGAATTGTAATCTGCAGTAAAAAACGGGGGTTCCCATTGAAGATTTCGAAGTTGCTCCCCGCCACCCACGAGTGTGATATCATTGGATGTCTCCCTCCGAGACAGACTGGAGTTATAACTTCTTTTGATCCGATGTGTAGTTTTCGAGATATTTCATGTCTTCAGTTAAAATGATCACCCTTTATATTATATATAATACGGTGTCCCTCCAAAAAGTTATCAGGCGCGTTTTCTCTGGGGCTTCGTCAGGTATTTGGAATGTCATTTTTGCAGTGTGTAGCTGGTGTCATCCCAAACAAATACTCCTAATCACGTCTCCCATGCTATGTCCAGTGTAGATGAAAAGCGTCGCTACTTTTAAAGCACAGATTTACGTCTCCGTTCGATGGAGCGGTACCAAGTTAATCTAGTTTTATAACCATTTCATCGATATGTATTAACTGGGACAGTAAAACTCCCATCAGCGACAGCCCCGTCCAGACTCGGGCTGACTACCGGCGCCATGCGGCAGCGCTGCCCAGTCGCTGCTGCTGTACTGGTTATTCTTCGGATGTTACTGTCCCTGTTCATACATGTCGATGAACCAGATATGGCGTTAGACTAATCTGGGACAGCTCTGTAGAATGGGAACGTAGGATTCCGACTTTAAAAACCTGTTTGTTTGCAACGGGAAACAAATCGACACTTGCGGTTGTCACTGGGTACTGCAGAAAAGACGTGATGGGCAGTATTTGTTTGGGCTGCCTCCAGCTACACATTGCAAAAACGTAGTGGCAAATATCTGCTGAAACACCAGAGGAAATATGGTTGACGACTATCGGGAGGGTCACCTTGTGTAAATACAAGACGTTTGTTTTAACTTCAGACAACTAAATGTCTCGAAAACGATGCAAAGTATTAAAAAGAAAATGTTCTAGGTGAAAAGTCAGTAAAAGGACATCTGTCTGTGTTACAACTGGGCACCTCCTAACAACGCCCCCACCCATCCTGCCCCCTGCCTGGGCGGGGTCAGCTTTGTATTTTGATATGGGAACCCTCATTTACAATGCGTATTCGGAGTCTACGCCAAAAAATAGTTCGGTTTACTGAAACAGTTGTATCCAGTTCTTGATAGATGGTGCTGTAATCGACTAATATCAAGTGCATTTGTTTTTGCAGTTAAGAAGCGACGCATTTGAGTCTTCATTTGATTTACGGTGTAGCTGTAAATCTTTTTTTGTAACAGTTGATATTTATGTTCAAACCTGACTTAAGTGTTGCAAAAGTGATTGTACAGTGCAAAAAATATGGCAAGACATTTTCATTCTGGCAAATACACTACTTGTATGGTAACGTACCTTTTTTTATTATACGGGTTTGATTGTGGTGAGCCCCAAACAATGGAAATGCTTGATTTCGGCGACCGCCCTCGAGCTAGAGATGGGCAAAGTCGTTCATCCTCGGGAACTAGTTCACTGGTGATCGCTCTTTTTTGGGAACCGTTCATTTTTACTCGTTCACCGCTCATTGTGCTTGGTATATGATTCTTCTGAAAAATTGAAAATTAGTACCATAGGTGACTGAAGATGGAAGGCGCCAAGAGGTGGCGCTTACCTGCCCCCTGGAGTACAGAGTTTTTATTCATAACAGAATTCTCACACATTTGTAATTTTCGTGATTCTGCAAAACATCTCGTTTAGCCAGCTGTAGCATTATGTGGCTGATCGCGGGGATATAATATAAGGTGGTGCACGAAAAACCGGCCCCGAGTACAGACTGCTCGCCAATTACGCACGATTTGTTGACCGTTACGAGCAGAATAGATAAACATGTAATAATTAGGCAGTGAAGAAATAACAGATAAGCTAATGCAAACAACTGCGAAACAATAGATGACGACTGGTAAGCGACAATGAGCAGTCTAGTACTCGGGGCCGATTTTTCGTGCGCCTCCCTGCACCATTGAAGTAATATTGTAGGAGTTATATTCTCTTTACAAAATGTGACACCATACACTCGATTACGAAGCTCGGGCTTCATTCGGTTGTAAGTCGGTCTGCCTTCCACAACAATGAACATGCTCTTTTACTTTGGATCAAAACAAGACGGAAAATGGCCACTCGTGTGTGCCGTGCCGACGTCTTTGCACGTGTAATAACAAAAAATCTTGCCTTTTTACAGGTATTTCTTCTGTTGTTTATCGAAATAGTGAAGTAAGCTCATACGCCGCTTTGTTACCTGAAAAGATGTACGTATTACATACCACGTAATTTTTATGTAATTTACGTAATTATATAATACTTATTAATTAGCGGTCGTGGAGTTCAGAGTTCAAAAAAGGTTTGAAACAGATGAAGAATGGGCGTGCGAAGCGAACGAAACGAACAATAGCAACTCGATACTGAACTAACTATGAGCAGTCGGCAGTGGAACTGCGACGAGTGGCCACACGAAGGAGGACGAGTCTGGCCGAGCGAGACCGAGACCGAGACAGACGGGAACGGGACCGAGGCTGGAATGAGACCGGCCGACGTGCCGTTGCGGGAACGAGACCGACCGTTTCCCGTTCCCCGGAACTGTAAGTAGTGAAACGGAACTTGTTGTATCGTTCCAATGTTTTAATAAATTGCTATCACGCAGAAATTATTAGCAAGAGTTTCCTCTCTTGCAGGTAATACCACAGCTGGTGTCCAAAAGGAGTGAATGGACTAAACAGGGTTATTTATTGAATTTTTTTCTGTTGTGTACCACGTTTCCCATTTTCCTTTCCTTTGTGCGGCCTGGACGGTATAAATGTGTGAATGTGTGAACTAGAAGAAAGCTTTAGGCACAGATTGTAACACTCCATGAATGGTCGTTCTGGGGTAGGGTAGTACCAACCCCCCAAGCGTGAACAAGTTTAGCAGAGACCAAGTTTGCAGGTCAGGGCAAAGATGACACGAAGGCGCGCGTATTGCCTCTGTCAGGTTGGCGCGCCACCCCCACCACGTTTGTAAGCGGAACGGTTAGGCGAATTCGGTTGGAAGAGTACTTGTTCCTGGGTCGTGGCGCTGGACAGACATGGAGACGCAGCTCTCGTTTTGGTAATGTTAACATAGGTATTAGATTGTCTGAAATCTGCTCTGTAATGAAGTCCAGATGTTGAAATCAGGTGCGAAATTACCGCTGAACCCCATAAGGGAATGGATTTTCTTAATTTACTCGAATTTCAGTAGACCTTGCGTTAGTGCCTTGTTCAGGCAACGCACCATGTGCTTTAAGCTCACGGTCACGTTATTGCTCTGTATTTAACGGAAATTCACTCATTCAATGTATTTTAATCTGCTCTTCCAATTACAGTAATATTTTGGTTTTTTTTTAATTTATTTTCCATATGTTTTCTTTGTGAACTTGCTTTCGCGCCACGTGGTCGGTTGGGACAACCGCCACATTGATAAATTGTAGTTTCGGTCCGAAAATATATTGTACACGATGAATAATCATACGATAGTGAGCGAGTGTAAAATAGGGAAGGAATAATCGTGTGGGTCCATATTTTTCTGGGTTTCTGTTGGCTGCTGAAACTTGGCCATGTGGGTTGAACAGCATTGAAGTGATGTTTCTTGTGCACCCCCATAACGAGTTGATTTGTTGGCGATGTTGTGCGTTAAGTAAAATACACGTGCCACTAGGAAAAGTATCGGATTTTAATGCCCACTGATTTGATAAAGAATTGCGAAATGCTCTTCCAGCCTGACCAAGTTTTGCTTGTATTGTCTCTGTGGAACTTGTTCTGAGTAATCTATAGTAAAAATGGTTCAAATGGCTCTGAGCACTATGGGACTTAACATCTATGGTCATCAGTCCCCTAGAACTTGGAACTACTTAAACTTAACTAACCTAAGGACATCACACAACACCCAGTCATCACGAGGCAGAGAAAATCCCTGACCCCGCCGGGAATCCAACCTAATCTATAGTAACTGAATGTAATAACCGAAGGTTTAGGTATAATTGTGCGGTTGTATAGAATTACATTGAAGCCAGTTCTGCGCTCCTCTGTCCCATTCCATAATTACGTGGCGAAACTGAACCATGTTAACTAGAGACCGGTTATGATGATGTACATTGCAAGAGAAACACGACTAGTTGTTGAAATACCATCGGTACTGAATAAATATCAATTAATCTCTACCGTCGACTGATTATTTACTCCTTGCATCATAAAAAATAGGTGGCAGTCAGTACCACAGTAGAATTCTGGGTCATGAAAGCAAATAAAAGCTATATAATGCCTATACAGCCATGTATAGGTGCCTTCTGTAGTGGTTCAAAAAATGCGTTATTCGTTGCGTTCAAATTTCTACCGGTTCGTTAAAACCTTTCGCTAGAAATTATTAATACCCAGCAATAACTCGCAGGGGCCAGTAATTTCGTGAACCACACGAATTTAAGAAACCATTTACTACAGACGGTAGCTTGCAGGAGCGGTAGGACATGTCAAAGCGACGGTAATCTACCTACTTAAGTGGACTTATACAACCACCAGTACTGGAAGGTTACGTTGCAGTAAAAAGTCGCGACCGAAGTGAACTATGAAAGACCGTTCCTTAGAATTTGTTCCTTGCTCGTTCCGTTCATCTCGCTGAGCCGTTCCTTTGGACCCGTTAGTTCGCGAACGACCCATCTCTACCTCGAACCTTGCCATCAGGACGACTGATTTCTGTGTACCTTTCCATCAGACGGCCGTAACTCTCGCTCTGGCCGCTACTAGGTTACCTGCCGAACACAAACCACAACCGTTGTAATCAGGTAAAATGTCCATGAATTTATAATGACAGGCGCAGCTGCCATGTATACACCCATAATGTGCAAACACTCACACTCTCGCCCCATCGATCAGCTCCCTACCACGTGGTACGCCCGATTGCAGTGCTAGGGCCTTTATAAGCACGAACAGCGAATGTCTCGGCACCACCCCTCACTGGAGCCGGTTCTGGTACAGATCGCACAACAGAGGTTACATCCGTTTTAATTCTGTTGCAGAGGAGACCAAAATGATTTTAATTTATGGCGAGGATGCAGGAAAGTTGGACACCGCTTTTGCTCTTAATGCCGAACGTTTTGCCGATAGGCCACGATCCCATGCAACTGTTCATCGCATTGTACAAGTGTATACTACTGAAAGAAGTGTGACGGCTGAAACTGTAACGGATAACATCAATAATGAAACTACAATAGCAACTGCGATGGTCCACATGGTAATACTATTAGTGTGTAGCGAAAGCCATCAGGCGCCGACACCGCACACCTACGCGCTTCCGACGGGTTGGTTGCTGGCTAAGTCCCTGCTGGCTCCCTGCCGCAGTGACACGTGTCCTTGGCCGTGCAATGTTGGAAGTTACTCTACATGGCGGCTATCGCAGTTACAATCAATCAGGTCCGACAGCGGCGTAACTCTGATCCATCGATAGAAAATTTATCTGTTTCCTGGAATGTCAGCTTTGACGCTTCTCCCCAATGGGACACCCCAGTGGAACTCGATCCTATTCCGCCTTCACCTCCCTGACTGAGACAAGAGACCAGTGACCTCGCTGAGGACTCGCCTCGCCTTTGTCACTTTGGGAGGGGGAAGAGGAATGGCGTGTCGCAAAAGCCGTCAGGCACTTTTGCCACACGACAACACACTGCCGGCGGGTTGGTTCCCAGCTCAGTCCCTGGGACTACGTCACGTTCCGGCACCGCCATTCGCAGCGCGACCTGCAGACGGCCTTCACGTAAATCAGGCCAAAGCATAGAGGGAGTGTAAATTAGCAACAGAGGTTGCTCCTCCCAAGAGCCTTTTGCTGCATCCGCCAGTGGCACGTGTAGCAAATCAGAAGGAGGTGTACCTCCGCTATGAGGGTATTTAGGACCGCATCCACGACGCAGCTAGCCAAGAGAGGAAGTCTGCTCCGGATCCAGCCTCGCCTCCACCGCACGCTGCATTCTCATCCAAAGGAACTCGGTAAGGTGCTCGCGTGTCCGTTGGTATTCTGTCAGACTCATTTGGCTAGACTGTAGAAACTGTGAACTCGTACGGATCATAACTCACGTGTTAGTCTATTCCAAAGTGCTCCGCTCCAGGAGAGCGAGGGCTTAAAGATTTCATAGTCGAACTAGTGGAGAACGAACTGTAGAGGCTTTCATTATGTTGTTTCCGCAACCAAGGCTGGTATTCGAACTACTTACGTTTAGTTGTAAACAAATTTTCCTGTTAGGAACCAGTTACAAGGTTTGTTAATTGTTTATGATGATCAACGAAGACCATTTGTGTCGAAGTCATTGTGTTCTTGAACACAGAGGATGAACTTCACGCTCGTGTGTTTCTTCCGGAACTGTTTCAAATCCAGGACATTTCAAGTATCCATGACAGTCTGGAATCGCTTACATAATAGTCTGGATGACGGTACACGTCACAAATACCACCCCTACTGAATCAACATGCATCAAGAACTTCATGGTAGCGGTTTTCAGAATGAGATGTGGACTGGGCATTCATGCGAATGCATAGAGATCCGCAATTCTTTTGCCAGGTAATGTTCTCTGTCAAGTCAATATTTACGAACCACGAACTATAGTGAAGTTAATCAGCATAGCATGCACTATTTGAGTGTGAGACCCAGTCTGGATACATGAGACTGCTCGTCAGCGTCCTGGGTGTGTTAACGTTTGATGGGGTATTACAGACGGCAAATTAATCGTCTCCCTTGTTGTGGTAGGAACACTGAACGGGGAAAGGTGTGTCAAGTTATTGCAAAATGAGCTACCCATTCTGTTGGAAGGTGAACCCCTCACACTGTGACAGAGCATGTGGTTGGAACAGTGCAAGATGGTGGTTGTCTGTCATATTACTGCTCAAGACCAAACAAGCACTGAATCGTGGCTTCAGTGGTGGTTGGATTGGTAGAGGTGGTCCAGTAACGTGGGCTGCCACATCACCCGACCTTATGTCGCAGTATTTTTCCTTGTGTCTTCCTCTGAAGGACAAAGTGTATGAAGATGTAGCAATTACTCGACAGAGTATGAAAGAACGCATCATAAATGCTTGCACAAACGTTCCAATACACGCTTTTAGGTTGTATGCATGAATTCCATGCACAAATTAATAAATGTATCGATATGGGAGGTCGTCAGTTTAAGTAATTATTATGAATTACAATTATGGTGAGAAGACTCACCGAAATGAAGTACCGCAATGGTGAGATGCAAGAGGACTCACCAGAATCAAACACCCCAATGGTGAAAGGCAAGGGAACTCACAAGAATTAAGCTCCCCAATGGTGAGGGCCAAGGGGCTCACCAAAATCAAGCAACATAATGGTGAGAGACAATGGGATGCACCAAAATCAAGCACTCCAGTGGTGAGGGTAAAGGGACTCACCGAAATCAAGCAACCCAATAGTACAAGGCAAGATGACTCACCAAAATCAAGCACCCAAATGGTAAGAAGAAAGGGAACTCACTACAATCAAGCACCCCAATGGTGATAATCAAGAGGTCTCACTAGAATCAAGCACCCCAATGGTGAGAGGCAAGGGGCTCACTGAAACCAAGCACCCCAATGGTGAGAGGGCAGGGATCTCACCAGAATCAAGCACCACAATGGTGAGAGGAAAGGGGACTCACTGAAACCAAGTACTCCCATAGTGAGAGGCAAGTGGCCTCACCAGAATCAAGCAGCCTAATGGTGAAAGGGGTCTCACTAAAATCAATCGCCCCAATGGTGAGAGGCAAGGGGCTCATCAACATCAAGAAACATAATGGTGAGAGGCAAGGGGACTCACCAAAATCAAGCTCTCGAATGGTGATGGTAAAGGGACTCCGGATTCAAGCAACCCAATAGTATGAGGCAAGATGACTCACCAGAATCAAGCACCCAGATGTTAAGAAGCAAGGGAACTCACTGAAACCAAGCACCCTAATGGTGAGAGGCAAGGGGCCTCACCAGAGTGAAGCACCCCAATGGTGAGAGGAAAGGGGACTCACTGAAACCAAGCACTCCCATAGTGAGAGGCAAGTGGCCTCACCAGAATCAAGCAGCCTAATGGTGAAAGGGGTCTCACTAAAATCAATCGCCCCAATGGTGAGAGGCAAGGGGCTCATCAAAATCAAGAAACATAATGGTGAGAGGCAAGGGGACTCACCAAAATCAAGCTCTCGAATGGTGATGGTAAAGGGACTCACCGGATTCAAGCAACCCAGTAGTATGAGGCAAGATGACTCACCAGAATCAAGAACCCAGATGTTAAGAAACAAGGGAACTCACTGAAACCAAGCACCCTAATGGAGCGAGGCAAGGGGTCTGACCAGAGTGAAGCACCCCAATGGTGAGAGGAAAGGGGACTCACTGAAACCAAGCACCCCAGTAGTGAGAGGCAACAGGAGTGGTGGAATCAAGAATTTCGAAGGGAACAGAGAACTATTACATGTATGTCGTTGTTCCTGGATTAAGCTCAGCGTTGTTTCTAACCAGGCTTTGAAACAGCTAACAACATTGTCCTGTACAATCAAATCTGCAACCCTAAAGTAAATATCCAACATAGATATCAACCGTTAGAATAGAAAAGCTTACATATAGATGGTAAATGAAATGTAGAACAAATTAGTAGGTTCTTAATCGCAAAATCAGTCACGCTTGGCATTTGTCGATTATAGTGCTATCTGCTACGAATGGGAAACAATGGTTTAAGCAAACCGCTTGTATTTTTTTTTTTTGCGTAGATTTCGAATATTCAATAAAAATAGGAGTTCCCGTTTGAAAATACAAAGCTGAAGTCGGCCACGCAGGAGGGTAACTAGAATGTGGCCAGTTGTAGCACAGGCAGACGTCCCCTTTGCTAATCTTAACTTTTCACTTTGAGCCATTTTTTCGTACACTGCGTAGTTTTCGAAATATTTAACTGTCTCAAGTTAAAATATACACTCTCTCTATATATACTGACATCTAGCTACTACTGAGAGACAAACGTTATAAATTAAACCACATCATTTGTGTGTGTGTGTGTGTGTGTGTGTGTGTGTGTGTGTGTGTGTGTGTTTAGAACTTATGAGCGCTAACGCCGACGTCATCAGTGCCCGTCATTAGCGACAGACAGTGTTTTCAATTAAGAAGCTCTCGTGCATTCGGTTTCATTATAGACATAACAATTATTCGTTTTTGTGACACTAAATACTGTTATAAATACGAGGGGTGTTCAATAGGTAATGCAACACTTTCTTTTCTCGGCCAGTTTCGGTTGAAAAAAAATGCGGAATTTATTTGTGCATTGTAGAATATTCACGCTTCCGTCCCTATAGTTTTATGAAGTTCGGTTAGGTGGCGTCGCTATACGTAGCCTCCAAAATGTAATAGAGGTACGTTCCAAGCACGGTGAGTCGGGCGAGGCGTGTGCCATCATCGCGACAAGGACGCGCAAACCTGTCCGATCTCCGGCACGCCGGCCACTCTCATTCAAGGTGATCGACATATCAAAATCAAACATCTCGCTACTCGACCTCACGTCTCTCTTGGTAATGCTGACACTCCCATCCCAGTGTTGGAGTACTCAAAGGTATGTGCCCGTTGGGTTCCTCGCCGCCTAGCAGAACCATCTTTGCGGAATCCCTTGCACCCTGCGAGGCTGATTGTACAAGCTCATGTCGAACATCGTCACAGGCGATGAAACATGGGTTCATCACTTCGAACCGGAAACAAAACGATAATCCATGGAGTGGCGCCACATTACCTATCCTCCACAGAAAAAGTTAAAAGCCTCACACTCAGGCGGTAAAGTCATGGCGACAGCTTCAGGGACTCTTGACGTGGTTATTCCTTTCGGTGTCCTTCCTCGTGGCGCAATGATCAGCTCTGTAATGTAATGTGATGCCATTAGGAAAGTGAAGAAACAGCTTCAACGTGTTCGTCACCACAAAAATGCAAATGAACTTTTCCTTCTTCATAATGACACAAAGCCTCACACAAGTCTGCTCACGCGATTGGGGCTTACAAAAATTTATTGAGCTGTTCCTCCTCACGTACCCTACAGCTAGGATCTCGGGCCTTCCGACTTCCGTCTTATTGGCCGTATGAAGGATGCACTCCGCGCGAAGCAGTACATGGGTGATGGGTAGGTTACTGATGCAGCAAGACTTTGGCTCCGACGTCGACCAGTAGAGATGTACCGTGCTGGCACGCAATCGTTCCCAGTAACACGACTTAAGGCCGTCGCATTGAACGGACATTAGGTTGAAGAGTAGGATTTTGTAGCTAAAAGAGCGGGCAATAACACAGTGTATTGGAGTCCTGAATAAAACCAATCTGCTTTCAGAAAAAAATGTGTTGCATTACTTACTGAACGCTCATCGTATCATAGAGAGGTACTTTCTGCAGTTGAGCACTGGCAAAAATGTAAGCAAAAGAACAGAGTTTGAACGCACGGGAAACATGGGAAGGTATAGCCTCTGCTGTAGCGGTACCAATAATACACTCTGCATTTTTAGATAAATTTGTGATACTGGTGACTTTCGGTTTAAAATCACTGAATAATGGTGAGAGTAGTAGCAAACTGTCAAAACTGGGCCGCGCGGGATTAGCCGAGCGGTCTAAGGCGCTGCAGTCATGGACTGTGCGGCTGGTCCCGGCGGAGGTTCGAGTCCTCCCTCGGGCACGAGTGTGTGTGTTTGCCCTTAGCATAATTTAGATTAAGTAGTGTGTAAGCTTAGGGACTGATGACCTTAGCAGTTAAGTCCCATAAGATTTCACGCACATTTTAACATTTGTCAAAACTTGAGTTTAGAATAATAGCAAACTGTCAAAATTGGAGTTTAGAATAATAGCAAACTGTCAAAATTGGAGTTTAGAATAACAGCAAACTGCCAAACTTGGTTTTATCTGTGAACAATAAGGTACGTGAAAAGTAGAAAAAAGTATCGTCATTCATTACGTAAATTTACCGTCTATGGCGGCTGATTTAAAAAATAGAAAATAATCACTTATATCTTTCTGATGCATCGTCCCTTTCGACACATCGAAGTTAAACACGTAACCAGCTTGTAGTTACCATACACTTCTTTATTACAAACACAGACATAGATCTTTAAAAATTTACTCAAGCAATTTTCACTAATCAAAACAAAGTTCATAAAACCCCATTAATAAAATTTAACTGACACAACTGAATGCTTCATGACTTAGATAGGAACTGGCTTCAATATCAAATTCTAAAACTGCTTCCAAGGACTGATTTTAATCAATTGTAACAAATTAAAGTCTTATCAGATTAATGGACCCGACTAACCTTCTCTTTAGTATTACTCACAGGTACGAGGTTCAGATACATGATAATAGCATATTAAATAGTCTTAACATGAAGACATTACAATTTTTTTAAGTGAAAATTAGTGATGGACGTGAGCAGCGTCGGCAGCGGATCTGCATTCAAACGGCGAAACACATTGCAGCAGCTGCCCACGCTCCTTCGTCGTACCGACTCGGTCACTCGCTACCGCCACACGTCACTGTATAAGGCAAGCTCCTGCAGAGCGCGCGCTCCGCAGTCAAACAGCCAACCGCCAAAGATGCGAAGAAGACAAGCACGCATCGAAAATCGACTCATAACGATCGGGATGACAATCGATGGAGACTGGCGGCAGGAGCGCACCAGCTCACTTTCGTAGCCCTCTCAAGTGTAGCGGGAGGTAATTTAATTCATTAATAAATTTATTTAGTGCCTCTACTGTTTAACGCAAAAACGGGAGACTAAAAGAATTTACATGTGGCAACAATGAGTTCGCTATACCTGAACACTGTCTCTTGATACTCTTATCATATATATATTTGTTATAAAATAGAGAATTTTCGAAGTTATATGGATGTGTGACAGCCAGAAATTGTTGAAAATGGCTCTGAGCACTATGGGACTTAACAGCTGAGCTCATCAGTCCCCTAGAACTTAGAACTACTTAAACCTAACTAACCTAAGGACATCACAGACATCCATGCCCGAAGCAGGATTCGAACCTGCGACCGTGGCAGTCGCGCGGTTCCGGACTGAAGCGCCTAGAACCGCTCGGCCACCGCGGCCGGTCCGGAAATTGTCCTAAGTATTCCATACACTGTTCATCGTGACGCTGTGGGTGACCTTTAGGTCGGAGTTCACTGTTCGATTACCACTAGGTGCTCTTCGGTGCTGTGGGGCCGCGCCGGTAATTAATCCATTCCATCTATTGGCGCTTACCCAGCAGGCAGATGCCCAGCTTAACTCCTTCGGTCGCCGGCAGCGCGGTTTGCCGCATGCACGAGCGTGCAGCAGCAACACGCGGCGAAGTTACGGATGAAACCTGAATGTTACGAAAGCTGTTCCGTTCTGCCACACAAACAAAATACACGTCCATTAGCCTATGCAACTTTTTTCCCTTCTATGACCTTTACTTACATAAACTACGTCGCGTTTACACTGACATATTACATTTCGTTATTCCGCGGCGCGCAAAGTAGATAAATTTACCTGTTATACACTCGAACTCCCCTCTGGTTCTTTCGTCGACTGTTCATACTTGTTCTCCATACTTAGGTTCTCATCCTTGAAGGTAAGTATTCTGAAGGGAACACCCTACTTTAAGATTTCTTAATTAGAAAATGGCAAGCATAAATTATTATTGTTGTTTTCGTCATCAACCCGAAGGTTTGTATGATACACCCTGTACGCCCCCATCGCTGCCTCTTCAATTCAGTCCGCAGCTCGTGGTCTCGCGGTCGCTTTCTCGCTTCCTGAGCGCGGGGTCGCGGGTTCGATTGCCGGCGGGGGTAGGGGTTTTTACCTTCCTCGAGATGATTGGGTGTTTGTGCAGTCGTCATGATTTCATCATCATTCATGAAAGTGGCGAGTTTGGACTGAGCAAAGGTTGGGGATTTGCACGGGCGCTGATAACCGCGCAGTTGACCGCCCTACAAACCAATCATCATCATCTTTAATTTTGCGTAACAGCTGCTTACCACAATATCCTCGATTTGCCTTATGAGCTCATATTTAGGTCTGCAACTGCCTTTCTTTCCTTCTATCACCCCTTCAACTTGTTTTCAACAACGTCTCGTGTCGCAGTATGTGCCCAACCACTTTGTCTCCTCGGTTGATTGTGCTTTTCATTAGATAATTTTTCTCACTGACTCATGGCAGAACGTCTCCATTCTTACTCGAGCAATCCATTTGATCTGCAACAGTTTCTTGTAACAAACATTGTGGTCATTACCCGCCGCAAGATTGATTGAAACCTGATGCCGCAGTGGGCTTAAAATGGTTCAAATGGCTCTGAGCCCTATGGGACTTAACATCTGAGGTCATCAGTCCGCTAGACTTAGAACTACTTAAACCTAACTAACCTAAGGACATCGCACACATCCATCCCCCAAGGCAGGATTCGAACCTGCGATCGTAGCAGCAGCGCGGTTCCGGACTGAAACGCCTAGAACCGCTCGGCCACAGCCGCCGGCACCGCAGTGGGAACGTGACGCGGCATGGAAAGTGTACGAGGTGCAATGACAAAGTAATGAGACTCACTTGTTTCCACCTTAGGGTGGCAACCCTGCAGCTTGCTACGACAGGCAGTCTCCCCCATCACAACAGCAAGTGGTGCATACCTACGATGTTCAAATCAAGAGTGAACTCCTCTGTTAGCTCCTCATAACCGCCGTCCCATACTGCCTTATCTGTGGGACGGTTTTCGCGTCAAAGTTCACTGCAGTGCTACCATAACCTTATTCAACCGACATGGCCCAGTGTGAGTTTTTTATTCGTAAAGGTGAAATTCGTCGTTTTGCAGGAGTACGGGACATGCAGACAACTGTAAAAAGGGGTTTTACTTGTATAGTAGAATTTGAGTTCCAGCTAAGCTACCAACAGCGAAACAAAAGACATCGTAAGTGTGTGTAGGCACAAAGAAATTACATCGAATGTGCTACCAGTGTAGCTGGTTAAAAATTTAAATAAATTTTTTTTCTAACTAGTCTGATTACGTTATTGCTGCACCTCGTATAGCCGGAGTTGGGACGTATGGGAAATCGTTCTAGCGACGATATGGTCAGCAAATGTGGAGATCTGTTGACATAAGCAACTTTGACAAAAAGCAGATTGGGAACGGCGGAGTTGGTCGGCTGTTGGCTAGCAGCTGTCGTAAGCATCTGTGGAAAGTGGAGGAAGGACCGTGAAATCACGTGTAGGTGACAAGGTGTTGGCCGTCCACCGTCTTCGAAGAACATAGCTGTCGGAGGCTTGCTCTCTCTGTACAGGGAAATAGGCAGTGATCTGTGGTGCAGACACAATTGTTTCGGAGCACGCCGTTCAGCGCACAGTGTCGAACGTGGTGCCCAGCAGCAGGCAACTCGTACGTGTTGCCGTGTTGAGCCCCGTGACACCTAGTCGAACAAACGAGTTTCTTGTTACTTCAGATCGATGGTCCCATGCAGGTACTCCGTCAGTCAAGCAAGCGACTGCTCGAAACATGCAGCGGTTCCGGACGCAGGTCGGTGGGGGCAGTATTATGCTATGGGACCACTCACATGGGCTTCCATGGGATCTGAGGTAGTCTACGAGAACATCATGACTGCTGTGAATTATGTGAACATTACTGCGGAACACCCATCTGTTCAAGTTTGCGCCTTCCCCGTCGCCGACGGCATCTTCTAGCAGGGTGACGGTCCGTGTCACAATGTCGGAATCTTGTTTCAGTGGTTTGGGAGCGTGATGGTGAACTCACGTTGATGCCTTGGCCAATAATTCGCCAGATATGAACCCGATGGAACACATCTGGGATATACTTAGCAGTTTACGGGAACTGCCTGACCTGTGCTTAGACGTCTAGTGCCACACACATCCGGAAACCTACTAAGCACTTCTCGAATCCACGCCACGCAAACTCGCTGCTGTACTGAGCTTCAAAGGTGAACAAACTCGCCATTAATCAGGTGATCATAGGTTTCGTCTCAACAGTTCATATCAAATGTTTCTAATCATTTAATTTTCTATCTTTTCCCCTGTCCATGTTTCACATTCTCCAAACTGTAACTCTCTCGATAAGAGAGAGTTGACCTAGGAGATGGAAACTAAAATATTTTTTATTTTTTTTCAGAACTGAGAAATTTGCTGATGTAGCCTTCTTCCGAATCTCAATTGTTCGGAAGTCGGGACGAGTCACAGTGAGCATCGCAGAAACTGTATAGGAAAATCACAATTGAACAAAGTAAATCACGATGTGTTACAATTTCTACTAATAATGGTCTGTTATGTTTTTTTTTTTTTTGTTACCTGCTTTGCTGGTAGAGAGGCTCAATGGCGAGCAGATGAATTTGGCGACGTTGGACCCTGTTTATATTAAATACAATTCAACAAATAATTTTGCATTATGTGGAATAACATAGATCGGACTTCGTACAGTACATTTAGATTACATTTAGATTGGGCAGATTCGACTTGTCTGTGATGTGCAAATACGCAATTAATGACGCTTGGCCGCGCGAGGTGGCCGCGCGGTGTGTCTCTCTTACTTACAAAAATGTCGTAAGTATCAGTGATTGTAATAGGAATGTAACAGCAATATCTTGGATTTACTTTGCAATCGAAATATTTACTTACAAAACACACCGTTTCAAGTTTCTTTTGCTACTCTAAGGATTTATATTTTTAGCTGTTAGTAGCTGTTTCTTTTTTTAGAAATCCGTTTTACCTTGAGTAGTCCTTGCTACTACACCTTACGAAGTAAGCAGTATGTTTGATAGTTCCGAGATAAAAATAAATAAATAAGTTCGATCACTTCCTCAAGACCCATCCAGGTTTAACGAGCATTCCTGCTGTATATCCACCTTCTTCGCATACCATTTATTTTGGATTTACAGACATCACACCTGCCGTTTTGATAAAATACACTATTCAGTTCCTGCAGTGTAAACAACAAAACGTATCTAGCCGATTTTCTGTTCGTGACACTCAACTCTTAACCCGAGATGGTTCTTCATTTCTCTGCTTCTTTAAACTAAATGTCAGTGGTGACATTCTTCTGGTTTTCGGCTTTTGTAGCATTTCGTCAGTTCTGACTCCATCCTGCTTCGTACGAGGGCTGTCCAGAAAGTAAGTTACGATTGATCGCGAAATGAAACTCACAGTGAAAATCAGAAATGTTTCGTTTGTAACAGTTAGCTACACCTTTCAGCTACTTCTCTACGTAGTCGCCGTTCTGACTCAGACATTCGTCGTAGCGTTGTGACAACTTTGCAATACCCTCATCATAGAAGACAGCCGCCAGCGCTTTCCGCCAATTCTCTACGCTGGCCTAAAGCTCGTTGTCTGTGCCAAAATGTTGTCTTCATAGCCAGCGGTTCATTTGAGCAGAGATGAAACTCAATGGGAGACAATTACGGGCTGTATTGTGGGTAACCAAACATTTCCAATTGAAACGATGCAGGAACATCTTCATTGCCCCTGCAGAATGAGGCTGAGAATTGTCTTGAAGAAGAAACCGCGCGACAGTTATGTAATGTTGGTTGCATAGCTTCAGGGGAAAATTCTCACCAGGCCCTCGTACTTGGCGGGAGACAATATTTTCTATAACATCTTTACGCGCTCACTAAGAGCTCAGGAATGAAAAGAGCGACATAATTCTACCTAGAGTCATACTAGAGACACTGCCCAACACATCTTTGCAAAGCTTTATCGGATTTTCATAGTCGTTTCCATTTCGCGACCGATCGTAACTTACTTTCTGGACAGCCCTCGTATAAAGGTAGCGGATTACTTGTCTACCCCTGTAGTTCATACCGCACTGCCAAAGAATGAAACACATTTTATCCCATTCCACATGATCAAAAACCTGCTCCGCACCTACGAATGCAGAGTGTTCATCCTAGATTTTCCTATATCTGACCATTGTTACTAACCGCAGCGCAAAAATTACTCTGTATCCCTCATAGGTGTGCATCCAGAACCATTCGATGGCTCGTGTTTCGGCTTGAATATCGCAGTACATCGCAACGAATTTAATCACATAGCGCGAGGCTGACAGCGACACACAGTGTTGGTGAAACATGTTGAGCGAATTAACTACGTGGTAACTTCAGGGTTCCTGTTGTAATCCCCGGTGACGTCCGGAGCGGATCGTGAAATGTAACACTGGCCTGTAAAACACTATCTATCCCGCCTAAGTACTCAAAACGCACCTTCCCACATACTGAGTTATTAAAAATTTCCTCTACTGCCATCGTATTGGTTCTGTAATTTGTCCTGTGGTAACCCTACAATTGATATTTGCCTTTAATTTTACCTTCATATTTATTTAATTGTAACTTACGATTTTTTCAATGGAATCTTGAGCGGGTTCTATCCTCTTCACTGTCTATTTCGTTACTTCTGTCCGGCCCGATAGCTGATAGGTCAGCGTGACGGATTGCCGTCCTACGGGCCCGGGTTCGATTCCCGGCTGGGTCAGGGATTTTCTCCGCTCAGGAACTGGGTGTTGTATTGTCTTCATCATCATTTCATCCCCCTCTGGCGCGCAGGTCGTCGAATGTAATAAGACCTGCACAAAGGCGGCCGGACGTGCCCCACAAGGGGCCTCCCGGCCAATTACGCAAACGCTCATTTCCATTTCGTTACTTCTTCACCTTTCTTATTTTGTACACTATAAATGGCCTTGCGAAAGCCTGCAACTGTGAAACGAATGGGTTTGTTTATAAATAGCTTTTCTGCTACCAGTCACGATTTTCTTTAATTCATGTTGTACACGACGCGTTTCGGGAAATGGTTCGCATGTTTAAGTGTGTATTCTCTTTCTACTATGCCACTTTTACACAAGGTTTCAATGTGTGAGGTTCTGCTTTGTTTTGTTGGCTTCAGTGTAATGTATATAACAAAATAACAAAAATTTCGAGTGTTTTACATATTGCAGTTAAGTCAACAAAACAAAGCAGAACCTCACACTACGAAAATATTTCGTAAAAAGGGCATATTACAAAGAGGAAACACTATTGAAAATGGGAATCATTTCCCGACACGTGTCGTGTAAAAAAAAGGAATAAAAAGAAATCGTGACTGGTAGCAGAAAAGTTATTTATGAGCAAACCCCTTCTGTACCTCAGTAAGATTCAGTAAATGGTTCAAATGGCTCTGAGCACTATGCGACTTAACTTCTGAGATCATCAGTCGCCTAGAACTTAGAACTAATTAAACCTAACTAACCTAAGGACATCACACACATCCATGCCCGAGGCAGGATTCGAACCTGCGACCGTAGCGGTCGCTCGGCTCCAGACTGTAGTGCCTAGAACTGCACGGCCACTCCGGCCGGCATTCAGTAAATGCCCAGTAATTTGGTACATCTTCAATACTTGTTATGTATAATGGAATGTGTTTTCTATACTCTGACTTATATTTAACTATAGGATAATCTACTAATGTTTTCTATGTTTTAGTTGAAAATTCTCTTCTTTTAAAATCCCGAAAAGTTTTGAAGTTTTTTCCCTCCAAAATTTCTTCAGCTTATTTTTACATCAAAACACATATGAAGGGCTTTAAATAACTAATGCAACACAGTTTTCTTTGTCGGGCAATTTCGGTTAAAAATGTAGAATCTGTTGTGGAACATCGTGGAATACTCCCGCTTTAGCCCCTATAGTTTCATAAAGTTCCGAAAGATGGCGGCACTATACATAGCCTTCAAAATGGTGCCTGTCACTGAGGTGCGTTGCAAATTGAGAACTGTCATTACGTTTCTTTTGGCAGAAAACCAGAGCATCGCAGATATTCATAGGCGCTTGCAGAATGTCTACGAGGACCCGGCAGCGAACAAAAGCACTGTGAACAATTGGGAGAGGCGTCTGTCATCATCGTAAGAAGGTCTCGCAAACCTGTCTGATCTCTCGCGTGCCGGCCGGCCGCACGCAGCTGCGACTCCTGTGGTGTTGGAACGTGCGGACACTCTCATTCGAGGTGATGGACAGATAACAATCAAACACCTCATTGGACAACTGGACGTCTATGTTGGTAGCGCTGACACACTCGTCCACCAGTTGGGATACTCAAAGTTGTGCGCCCACTGGTTTCCTCGCCGCCTAGCCGAAGACCATAAAGGGCAACGAAGGACCATCTGTGTGGAACTGCCCGCGCGTCACGAGACTCATCGTGACAACTTACTGTCGAACATCGTCACAGGCAATGAAACACGAGTAAATCACTTCGAACCGGAGACAAAACGGCAATCCATGGAGCTTCGCCACACTGCCTATCCTCTAAAGAAAAATTTCAAAGTTGCACCCTCACCCGGTGAAGTCATGGCGAGGGTTTTCTGAGACTCTGAAGGGGTTATCCTGTTTGATGTCCTCTCTCATGGTGGAATGATCAACTCTGAAGTGTTTTGTGCTACCCTCAGGAAATTGAAGAAATGACTTCAGCATGTTCGTCGTCACAAAAGTACAAACGAACTTCCCCACAACAACGGAATACCTCACACAATTCTGCGCGCTCGAGAGGAGGTCACAAAACTTCATTAGACTGTTCTTTTGTCACCAACCCTTCAGTCCGGATATCGCACCTTCGGATTTCCACCTGTTCGGCCCAATAAAGGATACAGTCCGCGGGAAGCAGTACCTGGACGGTGGGGAGGCTTATACATAGATCAGGAGATACGACGTCATAAGGACTCAGATGCGTGAAAGACTGCTGCAACATCCATGACGTTCAAATTTATAACTTCTTTGCTGCTAACTGTAATGAAGACATATTTCGCTGAAAATATCCACGTATGACACAGAACATACCTACACAAATATATCATTGTACGACACATTGTTCAGGAGATTTGACTTCATAAGCACTGAGATACGTGAAAAAATGCTGCATCATACTTAAAGTTGTAATAATTTTATTCTTTTCTGCTAAGACACTCCTACAGTGGAGTCAACTTGAGGAAATCCCTGACACCTGGCAGCGCTTTTGACAGCTTTCAACTGCCAAGCGGAAACGGCTGTAGGAGAAAATAGTCGCCGTCTGTACAGCTACGAAGAGGCTTTGCCATAGAGACGTTTACAAAACAGCGTTGTAAAAACGTAAAGCAGCTGCGACCAGCGTACAGAAAGTGCCCGGGATATTAAAATTCATTTTGTGTTTTCGTTTCTTGGCAAAATGAGTGCCTGGGCAAGACTCCGTTTACCAACCAGTAATACATAATTTCGCGTGGCTCAGTGGTCTGCTGCATGTCTCCCAACAGGACGCCACTTCGACTACATGAGTTTCCCCACCCTTCTCTAGTTATCCAACCGGGTAAAGGGCACCTACAGTTTAAGGGTCCGGGATGGTTGGTAATCCCTATCTTAAAAATGTGCAAGCCTGTGTGAATTACTAAGGGACCAAATTGCTGAGGTCATCTGTCCCTAGACTTACACACTACTTAAATTAACTTATGCTAAGAACAACACACACACCCGTGCCCGAAGGAGGACTCGAACCTCCGGCGGGAGGAGCCGCCTCAAACCGCGAGGCCACTCCGCGCGGCAATCCCTATCTTAAGTAAGGTAAAATTTATTCATATGAAAGGTACCTTTTATCAGAAACTATTACGAACAAAAATTTGTAAAAAGTATGGCTTGTACAGTACACATTTCTTACCGCTTTAGCAGAAAGATTTCCAAAAATATTGGTTAGTTTTAAGATAGTAATTATTTCTGTAAATCGTGGACATTGGCGTAAGAAACTACCTACTTTTTCTATGTACGCAAGGCTCTAACTTCTTTGAGATTTACAAAATAAGAAAGCTCATGTGTTAAAATATGCACAATACTACTATGAATTTTGAGCTAATTCTGGCAAGTAGAAACTGAGAAAAGAACCCTTTATTTTTTTAAAAGTACAACTTACGGGAAACAGTCATTAAAATCGTCAATTCATTCCAGCTCCGTAAGATCGGTTGTCAGCACGCTCTTCTATCTCATCTTGCAATGCCGCTTTTTCTGCTCGTCTGCATTCTCTTGACCTTGTTTCAAAGTCTCGGATAGCTCTCTCTGATGCCCTAAATCTTTCTTTATCTAAATTTAACATTTGTCTCAGTGTGAAACCATCAACAGTTTGTAGCAATCTTTTTACGACTTCACTCCTTGCAACATTTCTTTCATTGAACGTTGCCACTGCATCAAACACACCAAAACGCAGTATACTAATTGATACAAACACTGTCTCACGAATTCTGGGCCAGATTACACTGTTGATGGACTTGTCATAATTCTGGGTGCGGCCATTTCTTCAGTATTCTTGTAGCTGACAAATCTCTGAAAGTTTCTTTTACGACCTCCAGCATGACAAAAAGTATAGTTGGTCTGTGAATAAGTTTCTCACGATTTTGCTGTCATCTATTTTCACCATGAATCACTGCCTTGACAGTTCAGATCATAAGTAGGTTTATGGTCTGTTGAGAAGAGGCGAAACAAAATTGCCCATACAGCTTTCTAACTACTAACATTTTGATGTGATTCTTCAATTTCTCCAGGCGTATTTTATGACGAAATAAATCTCTGGTGAACAACATGGTATGAGCATGCATAGGACACAATATTTCGACAATCGACCACGTTGCCATCATCAAGTGCGCTGATGTACTGCGCACCTGATGATGGCAACTTGGTCGATTGCCGAAATATTGTGTCCTATGCACACTCATACCATGTTGTTCACCCGAGATTTATTTCGTACTACCATTTTGCCTGATGGCCACGACATAATAATTTTAGATTTTAGGTTCTGTGAATCTATTCTTACCATATAAACGTCTCCCATCTTCAATTGTTTCGAGTCGTCGCAGCCTCGTATCCATTCGCTTTTGTGGATGACCTAGCGCATAGTTACATTTTCTCCATGTGGCTTCTCATCCTTGACTGCTTTGAAAGCTTTTGAGTCTCCGTCTCCTAAATAATTGATGAATCTTACCTTCATCAACTGTTCAAAGTCTTGGAAAATGGTCAGGCCACACCGTGTTTTGTGTAAATGAATGAATAAACCAGGAATACGGCAGTAATGTACACATTTACATGCACACAAGGAAGGCCGGAATTCTGTAGCTTAAGATCAATGAAAAAAAAAGAAAAACTGAAAATTTGAACATTTCTGCTGGTATGGAGCCCCTCAACATGGAATACGAAACACGTGTCTTTCCTGGCGACTCCGCATATCGCTGAGATGTGAAGGCTAGGTTAGAACGCAGGCTGATCAATCCGTCGTGCGACCCGGTTTCGATTCCGCGTAGCCGTTTCTCTTTCTTACGAGGCGTAACACGATCTTCCCACAGACGCTGCACGGGATTAGCCGAGCGGTCTGAGGCGCTGCAGTCATGGACTGTGCGGCTGGTCCCGACGGAGGTTCGAGTCCTCCCTCGGACATGGGTGTGTGTGTTTGTCCTTAGGATAATTTAAATTAAGTAGTGTGTAAGCTTAGGGATTGATGACCTTAGCAGTTAAGTCCCATAAGATTTCACACACATTCGAACATTTTTTCCCACAAACAAGCAACATTCAAATGCGATTTCTAAATGAGAATCCCGCTGTGTAAACTCTACTTTTATGTAATGGCATTACTGTTACTTACGTCGTGCGTTTGCGTTGAAACGCAGATACTCGTACTTGCTTATGAAAGTGTGTAGTATATTGTAGGCCAGTATGACGTACTTTGCATCTCGTCTTCATAGATAGCAGTTTCAATGGCCCACAGTACTCTAAATTATAACTCTGAGCTTAAATCTCTCCAAAATTTCATTTCCCGTTAATTACTGTTCTGAGAGTAATAATTCAAAGTACTGCTTATTGCTCGCCTAAAAGCGGTAGATCTCTGCCGCACTTGCCACGCGGATTGATAATACGATTGGCAGCGTACAGATCACGTTAGACCGAAAACAAAAATGGTTTTCAAGTATAGCAATTCATACAACAGTTCGCTTCTACCAGTTCTATAAAGCGCGATCATGTTCTCATTATCGTTCAAAGATGTCCGTTCGCAGCCAACCAAAGGCTTGCGTTCCCCGTTGCAAAGAACATCACACAGACTGTAAAAGCTATAGCGTTACAACGTCGAAAGGCATGACTCAAGGTCAGAATATTGGCATAAGGCACAGTTAAACGGCAGCAAAGGGTATGATTTGAAGTGCTGTTCTGTATAGGACGTGAGGTCCATCTACTGAGCATGAAAGTACTCACAAATTACTACTGTAGATCCCGACTTACTGAAATAATGACCTGCGGTTTTCACTAACTCCCTCAGTAAATAAAAACCAGAAAATCCCCGGCTCTTAAAAGAATCGAATTCGCACGTATTTAACAGCTGCAAATGTCTTATAACCATCCATTACAAGTGAGTTGATCTGTTAGATTTTGATGTTAAGCAAATAAGTGAGAAAAAGTTTAGAAAACATTTGAAATTATGCCCAAAATTGTAGGAGTCGCTAAATGTTATTTTGAAACATTGGACGAATAAAATCTAAGACAGCTACGACAGCCACCTCAAATACATCCAGAATGAAAAAAAAAAGTCGAGTGCGGTTTTCGCCAAGTTATAGTAGACAATATGGCGAATTTCATGGCGTTCGCAAGTAATTTTTATCGTTTATGGTAGCTGAATTACGACGTCCAGTGGAACTCTATACTATTCCTTTGGCATCTGAAAGAAGCTTATAAGAAAACTTCACCGACTTTACATGTAAAGGACTTACCGGCTGCCCGGTTAAATGGTTCAAATGGCTCTGAGCACTATGGGACTTAACATCTTAAGACATCAGTCCCCTAGAATCTAGAACTACTTAAACCTAACTAACCTAAGGACATCACACACATTCATGCCCGAGGCAGGATTCGAACCTGCGACCGTAGCACTCTCGCGCTTCCGGACTGAAGAGCCTAGAACCGCTCGCCCACCGCGGCCGGCCCGCCCGGTTATCCGTGCGGTCTAACGCACTGCTTTCCGCCGGCCGGTGTGGCCGTGCGGTTCTAAGCGCTTCAGTTTGGAATCGCGTGACCGCTACGGTCGCAGGTTCGAATCCTACCTCGGGCATGGATGTGTGTGATGTCCTTAGGTTAGTTCGGTTTAAGTAGTTCTAAGTTCTAGGGGACTGATGACTTGAGTAGTTAAGTCCCATAGTGCTCAGGGCCATTTGAACCACTGCTTTCCGGGCGGGAAAGCGTGCCGGACCCCAGCACGAAGCCGCCCGGCGGATTAGTGTCAAGGTCCGGTGTGCCGGCCAATCTGTGGATGGTTTTTAAGGCGGTTTTCCAACTGCCTTGATGAATGCGGGCTGGTTCCCCTTATTCCGCCTCAGTTACACTATGTCGGCGATTGCTGCGCAAACATTGTCTCCTCGTGCGCGTACACCATCATTACTCTACCATGCAAACGTTGGGGTTACACTCGTCTGGTGCGAGACGCTTCCGGGGAGGGGGGTCTACTGGGGGACGAACCGCACAATAACCCTGGGTTAGGTGTGGGGCGGCGGTCGGGTGAGCGGACTGCTGTAGCCTGTTGTGGGGTTGCGAACCACTGAAGGCTAGGACGGGGGCGAAGCCTCTCCGTCGTTTATAGGTCCCCAGTTCCATACATTGCAATACAATGGGACTTATCAAATAGTATCCCCTCTGATTGCGAAAATATTTTGTTGACACCGACCTACATAGGGAGAAACGATCACCACGATAAAATAAGGGAAATCAGAGCTCGTACTGAAAGATATGGGTGTTTGCTCTTTCCGCACGCTATACGAGATTGGAATAATAGAAAATTGCGAAGGTGGTTCGATGAACCCTCTGCCAGGCACTTAAATATGATCTGCAGAGTATCCATGCAGATGTAGATGTAGCTGATATCAAGATAACCGCTGCAAACCAATGTCCCGCCGTAGGGAGGAGAGGTTCCACAAAAGTCTGCTGTAATATTCCAAATATAAGCAAGCACGTAACTCAGGTTCGGTTTGTGTGTTTATTATCACGGCTGTCAAACAAGTGCTAAAAATGTTGATCCTGAGCATTGCTGCACTCTATAAAGTAATTCCGGAGAAACAATGCTGCACGTTAAAATTCATATGTACAAAACGGCAGCACAGGGCCGTGTTACAAAGTATTTCATACCTCCGGGGGTCGTCGCTGTTGCGCTTCCTGAACGACGGTTGCAGTGTTCTCCAAATGTTCACTAAGGAGCTTCTGTCATTACATGTGCATAATGAGACATCTGTCATGGTACCACACTGATTTCAGTTGTGTCCTGTGTACTCGTCAAATATGGAGTGCCTAGTAACCCTGCTTCTACGATCGCTAGACAACAATACAAGTAAATCGTATTAATGAATTTTTATTACAGTAAAATAAATGACAATACTTAACTTTGAGAATTTACAATGATGTGTCGCAAGCAATGGGAGACAAAATAAGAAAAATCTCTTCCGTGTATACAGTTCCTAAGCAGCTGCTGTAGAGCTCGTGTAACGGCTGGTCTTCAACTGGGCCGCTACCAGGCGGCGCGGCGCTTATGTACTCTTCGTGTAGAGGGCACTGCCGTCGTATTGTTGTGCTAGAGAGGGGTAGGTCCGCGTGCAATTGGCTGACGTGTTCTTCACAGCCCTCTCCTCTTGAACGATCCCGTCTTGCGTTCCGACGCTTGACGTCACGCCGGAATAAATTCCATATGTCCAGTGGGATGTCTTCCAATAACTGCGACAGCAGCATATCTGAGGAACTCGAGATACTCGAGTGTTTTATGTAGATTCCTATCAATAAAACAGGTACCAATGATACGGGTCCTGAAAAACTCGCACCAAACGTTGAGAGACGAAGAGCGTTGTTTTCAAAAAATGTGTGAATTTCTAAGGGACCAAACTGCTGATGTCATCGGTCCCAGGACTTACACACTACATAAACTAACTTATGCTAAGAACGACACACCCATGCCCGAGGGAGGACTCGAACTTCCGGCGGGAGTGGCCGCGCAATCCGTGACATGGCGCCTCAAATCGCGCTGCGTTGATTTTTTTCCACTTCCCTGAGTCAACTGACGATTGATGCATACTACGAAGATTGATATGCTCTTGGTTGGTATACGAGGCTTCTTCCTTAAACAAAGTTTTGCATATATATGCCACATAACTTTGCCCTTTTCGTAGATAACAGTCGGAGAACTGTTAACAATTTTGGAAGTAATTGTCATGAAACTGTAGATCCAGAGAAATGTGAAAAGGATTAAATGTGACTGAATGTAGTGTTTACAGAACACTCGCTTGCTTGATCCCTCTCGTACTTACAACATGCCTCCTAGTGACGTTTGCATTGCGTATCACTGTTGCTAAAATGTTAGTGTCATTTCCTTCATCAATTACTCTTCTTTTTGCTTGATGTATTTTATTTTGCACAGATACAGTTTGTATAATTTCTTTATAATGTTTTCAAAGACAGACCGTGCATGCCTGGCACGATCTGGATACTCTTCAGTATACAACCGCATCATTGCTCTAATACAGGGTGGGGCAAATAAAAGTGGCCTACTGGACGGAGTCCCAGGGCACAAAGAACCTCAGTGAAGGAAGGAAATACAGTACTAACCTGACCATAGTAGATGCTGAAAGTGACCACCATTCATCTCTTGGCACTTTTGGGTCTGGCCAGCAAGTTGCTGAAGTCGGATCGAAGCTGGACTTCTGTTGCAGTTCTCGAAAACTATGAGGGTTGTTGCGATGCACCTTAGACTTGAGGGCTCCCTGCACAAAGCAATCGCACACTGACTGATCAGATGACTGGATGGCCGGCTGGGGTCGCGAACAATCTGACCTCTGCTGACAGCTCTGTCAGGCGTGAAGCTTGTGTAAATGTGCTCTAAGGTTCGGCCGGCTGTATGGGCAGTTGCTCCATCCTCTTGGGAGCAAGTGTATGTCTTTTCCTCCTCCGTTAATGCTGCCACAAGTGGTTTCACAATGTAACGCGTCGAAGTCAGCGTCTGATGAAAGAAGATGGGACCAAGAATGCGGCGTACAGACACTGCACACCAAACCCCGACCTTCTGATCATGCAATGGTGTTTCGTGGGAGTTATGCGGATTCTTCGCTGCCCAGAACCTATGATTCTGTGGGTTGACATAACCAATCAGGTGAAACCAAGCTTCAGCAGACATAAAGAACAGACCTTTGCCCAAGCACTCATTGTTATCTCAGTGAACAGCCACTCACAAAATTGGAGGCGCTGAGGAGCATCTGGTGGTTTTAATGAACGAGCAACTGACACTCGGTAGGGATGCATTTTGTAACGCGCCATCCTCCTCTAGCATTACTTTTCCTCAACAGTAGTTGTAAATGACAGTATTATTTTTCGCAATCTGGACAGGTTAATATTATCTCAGTTGCTTTTCTGAAAACTTTCATGTAATTTTATATACAGTATGTTATATTTCAAGCTAAAATTTATGAAAAGGAATTACTTTACAAAATATTTCAGTCTCGATATTATAATCGATAAGTACTACAAGGGTAATCCCAAAAGTAAGGTGTCCTATTTTTTTGTAGGTACAGAACTCTTGTTTGTGTGGCAGTTGGTCACACTGTTATGAAGAGTGCTTCACGCACTATGTGTAAACATGCTCACGCCGCGCTGAGGCGCTCAGTCTTGGCTTGGCAGCCGTTGAGGGTGGATCACCCGTTGGATGTTACCGCCAAGTGCGAATTGCGCGCAGTTATTCGGTTTTTGAACGCAAAGGGCACTGCGCCGATTGAAATCCATCGCCAATTGATGGAAGTGTATAGTGAGACGTGCATGGATGTCAAAAATGTTCGTACGTGGTGTAGAGAGTTTGCAGCTGGTCGGAACGAAATTCACGACGAGCAAAGGAGCGGGAGACCCTCAGTTTCTGAGGAGACAGTGTTGAAGGTTGAGCAAAGCATGCGTGAAGATCGGCGGATCACCCTGGATGATCTCTGCACGTTGATTCCTGAGGTTACCCGAAGCACCGCTCACAGAATTTTAATGGAAACATTGAACTACCGGAAGGTGTGCGCAAGATGGGTGCCACGCATGCTGACTGAGGACCACATGCGGCAACGAGATGATGCTTCCCGCGCATTTCTTCGCCGCCTTGCAGCCGAACATGACAACTTTCTGGACTCTATTGTCACGGGTGACGAAACCTGGGCATACCACTTTACACCCGAGACCAAGCAACAATTATACCAGTGGCGGCATCCTTCTTCGCCAAACCCGCGGGAATTCAAACGAACACAGTCTGCCGGTAAAGTCATGACAACCGTTTTTTGGGATCGGAAAGGGTTATTGTTGGTCGAATTTATGCCCACTGGTACCACAATTAACGCTGACAGGTACTGTGAGACTCTGAAAAAACTTGAGACTCTGAAAAAACTCAAACGGGCGATTCAGAACCGAAGAAGAAGAATGTTGAGCAAGGCGTACACATTCCCCATGACAACGCTCGGCCGCACGTTGCTCGGCAAACCGTTGCTCTCCTGACTTGGCGCCCAGTGACTGTCACCTGTTCCCTGCGTTAAAAGAACATTTGGCCGGAAAGCGATTCAGTTCCGACGACGAGGTGAAAAAAGAGGTTCATAACTTACTGAACAGCATGGCGGCGAACTGGTATGACATGGGCATACAAAATCTACCACAGCCTCCACAAAAATGCATCGACAGAAATGGTGATTACGTCGAAAAATAGCTAAACGTTCAAGCTGTAAACTGATGTAAACCATTGTAGAAGTAAACAGGTCTATGAACTTATAAAAGAATAGGCGACCTTAATTTTGGGATTACCGTCGTAATTGTGAGTGTATACTTAAAATTATTTTTTTAGAAACATTTGAAATTACGAATTATTGCCATACCTTAAATTTCTATTATTAATTACGCAATCCTATATTGCTTACTATGTTTATTTCTGGATTCATTTATGAAATAATAATCGAAATTAAAGCTAGTAGAAATTTGTTTTCCGCAGAGTGTTCATGTTATCGAACGTATTTTTGTATTTTTGTGCGAACAATGCAATTTCGGCTTTGTTAACGTGAAAAATCAAAATACTGCATTATATACTAAAATGTGGGAAAATATGTTTAGGTAAAAAGAATGCTGCAACAGTAATATACAGTTTTACTTAGTTCAAATCAACGGTGAGGACCTGGTGTGGCATTTTCAGCTTTATGAATCAGACACGTAGAAAAGAAGAACTGGAGCCATCCAACACGACAAGCTAAGTAAACATGAAAGTTTGTTGCAATCTTCGCTCCTCACAAATCTTCATAAAAGGCATTGTGTAATGTGGACTACTGTTGGAATTAGGAAGGAGGGGGTAGATTTCAACGTTAAGGTATAGGTGGAGTATTCGTTTGTATGATCGGCGTGATATGCTGGTCTCTTGCGACAGGCAACGGGTTGATCTAGTAGGACTCTGAAGCACTTGCTGGCGAACTGCATCCTCATTTTCTCGTGTGCGGGCACTTATGGAATGTTTTTTGATTTGTTCAAAAACAGATCCTGTCTGACACCGTTTCCGGGCTGAGCGTCACGTGGCGCTCTTTGCTGACACTTTGGCACCGTTAAACTTCTCGGCAAACAACTGACCACACCGTTTCCACTATTTTCTTGTCATGTAAGTTTCCACAACGATCATCCGCAGCTCCACTGGAAGTACCCCCTCGCCCCCTTCGCACTGCTCCACTCAACATTGACACAGCCTGCACTAGGCTCTGAACCGATGTGGATCACGTGGCGGGCGTACAGATGGTGGTCGTGTCACGGAGTGTGGTTATATGCATAAATTCTCGTCCAATCGAATCCACTCGTCCGCGCCACTTTTATTTGCCCCACCGTCTAGTTTGGCGACATTCGCGATAAACGAATTGACTGTTGTATGCATTGTGAATGTCTCAATAGCTTTACGAGCAAAGTTACCTTATTGATACAACAGGAGAACACAGATTGACTGGCTTCAAACGTACAGGTAAACCAAGAACAGTACGTAAGTCACATCTTTGCTTACATTTGGGATAACAGGGCAGATGTTTGTGGAATGTCTTCTCCTGATGGCGGGACAGTGGTTTGTGTCGCTGTTATCTTCATACTATTATTTGATCAAGTCCCTTAGTTCTCTTAAAAGCTATTTCCAAATGACACAGAAAGAAGTATATATGTAGTCCCATTAGTAAAAAACAAAGTCGGTGTCGTAATTCGGCGACTATGAATGATAAAAATTGCTTGCGAACGTCATGAGATTCACCATACTAGCCGAAATAATTTGACAAAATTTATTCATTTTGGATATATTTGGGATGGCCTGTTTTAGCTGTCTCACAACTTCATAGCCTGAGTAAGTGAATTCGAAAGTACGTCTACACCTACATACATGCTCCGCAATCCACCATACGGTACGTGGCGAAGGGTACCTCGTACCACAACTAGCATCTTCCCTCCCTGTGCCACTCCCAAACAAAACGAGGGAAAAAGGACTGCCTATATGCCTCTGTACGAGCCCTAATCTCTCTTATCTTATCTTTGTGGTCTTTCCGCGAAATGTAAGTTGGCGGCAGCAAAATTGTACTGCAGTCAGCCTCAACTGCTGGTTCTCTAAATTTCCTCAGTAGCGATTCACTAAAAGAACGCCTCCTTTCCTCTAGAGACTCCCACCCGAGTTCCTGAAGCATTTCCGTAACACTCGCGTGATGATCAAACCTACCAGTAACAAATCTAGCAGCCCGCCTGTGAATTGCTTCTATGTCCTCCCTCAATCCGACCTGAAAGGGATCCCAAACGCTCGAGCAGTACTCAAGAACAGGTCGTATTAGTGTTTTATAAGCGGTCTCCTTCACAGATGAACCACATCTTCCCAAAATTCTACCAATGAACCGAAGACGACTATCCGCCTTCCCCACAACTGCCATTACATGCTTGTCCCACTTCATATCGCTCTGTAATGTTACGCCCAAATATTTAATCGACGTGACTGTGTCAAGTGCTACACTACTAATGGAGTATTCAAACATTACACGAGGCATCACAACAACGTTTCACCAGGCAACGCCGGTCAACTGCTGTTTGCGTATGAGAAATCGGTTGGAAACTTACCTCATGTCAGAACGTTGTAGGTGTCGCCACCGGCGCCAACCTTGTGTGTTTGCTCAGAAAAGCTAATCATTTGCATATCACAGCATCTTCTTCGTGTCGGTTAAATTGCGCGTCTGTAGCACGTCACCTTCGTGGTGTAGCAATTTTAATGGCCAGTAGAGTACATAAAATTACTGAAGATGTTGAGTTGCGGAACTATCCTCAGATTAACAGGTAGACGCAGGAGAAAAAATCGTGGTCGGCCGCATCATACCAGTAAGACGACTGATGACTCATAAGAAATGGAAAAACTGGAGTACTCTAGCGTCGTACACAAGCTCTCGGCAGACGCATCTTTCATAGGTACCACTAATATATGTGTGCTGCAACATCAATTGTGAAAGCAGCAGCTAAAAGCATTTCAGGGCTTTGTGAACGGGCCCTCTAAAGCTCCCCAGCAGACTGAAGTTTACTTTCTGGTGCCAAAGTTTCTCTTGTCGATTCCAGGAAAGTGCTTTAAGCCACTACCAATGCTTTTCACGCTTATTTTCGGTTCAAGCCGTTCTAATTTTACGGTCAGGGTTGCCTGTTGTGTTAGCACACGTCCTGCTACTTGCATATGGGAGTAATTAATTTAACTGCATTGTACTATATAAGTTGAAAATAATTGCTAAGAATTCTGGAACAATTCATTAGCTTAACAAACTGAGCCCCACGATGACTCTCCCTTCAAACGTTATTTGTTTTTGTTCCACAACATTTTAAAATAAACTAATTAGAAATGTGAAAAAACCTGAAATTTTAAATATCGCGACGCAAATTATCATCAATCATTGAATAATCGATGTTTTTCTCCTTACAGAGACGGTCAAACAGTAGTAACTATCTCGGCATTCTTTAGTTGCGCCATCAAGTGCGCTATATATTCCAACAAAATTCAAGCTGTAGAAAAATAACTTTCTTAATACATCTCCCTTATTCAGACTTTGCAGGTATTATAACGAAAGAAGCATTTGATGACTGGTACTGGTTTTGGTAAACCTCTAACATGACGGAAGAATGAAAAATTGCAAGAATTCAAGTACCCATTCTTAAAATAACATGGTATTCGTAGCTCAAACTTGCAGGACGTCATGGAAAATCAATAATAAGGAATGTACAGAATCTGTCTTTTAACCTCACGATATTGCGAAGATCACCCTTCATAACTGGCATATCTAAACCACATATATGCTCGCCTTTTCCGATACGTTGTTCAACAGATCAGCTGTATAATGCAATCGTCAAACTGCGAATTTCCCTTCCCACAAGTGCCAAATCTCTACGTCCACATCGCAAGATTTTATCAAGAGACGGACATTCATCTCTGAATCCCAAGATATGAAAACACCGGGGTACAGCAACCATGATACCTGACTGACCACAGGTGCACGTCAGAAGATGAAACATTCTGCGCTGATTTATCTGGTTATTTTTTTGCAGTGTTAGTTCTTAGGTCTGTTAGTTGCATCCCATTAAACTTGCTACGAGTACTATTTACAATTATTAACAACCCCAGCACACTGCTGTTACACGTCACCATGAAATAAAGAAAAGCTTGTGTTATTCGGAGTGACAATAAGCAATTAAGAGACAGCGATGTATCGAACCTTCACAGCATTAATAAGCAGTTTAGAAACATGTTAAATAACAACATAGCTGGACAGCTAGGAGACCAAATCAATTTCAAAAAATCACAGAAATGGCCAATAAGAACACCTCTGGCTGCCCTCATCTGGATAATAGCTTCAAGATGGCTTCAAGCTACATACCTATGCAGTCCCATTTAACTGTGTCTGCCTAACAGCATCCTTCCTACTCCACCGTCCTACATGCACTACAACCAACCACATCTGCTACTACATATTTCACCCTACAGCTGATATACCTCAAGGCTCTATCCTGCCCTCTTTCTCTTACATCATGTACACTGCAGACACTCCCCCCTTCCCCCCAATCTACGTCATGAATATGATCACAACACTGCCTATTTAGCTACTCACTACGCCTTCCAAATCTCCCATACCTGTCTCCAGTGCCACTCAGATCTCCTTGTCTCGTAGATTAATGCTTGTAAACTTCAAGCAAAACCACAGAAAAGCCAAGCCACCATGTTTTACGGCACCACTCAGCGTTTCCGTCGTCCACATTTCTACATCTCTGACAGAAAACTGATGTAGAAAGCACGCAGCCTTACCCTCCAACACAAAGTCCGAAACAGGCTAAAAATATGTATTACAAGCAGGTTTGATTGGATACAAGGGTAGAGAACTCTTTCTAAGAGATAAGAAAAGGGAGCTGGCTGCCAGTGCGAAGGAGAACTGTCGGATTTTTGCAGAGCACTTTCACGACCTGCTGAACTGTGAACCACCTGAAAAAGAGCTGGAACTGGGGACTGACACAGAAGAGAGACAGCCACGCCCTCCAACCAGGGATGAAGTAGCACATAAGCCATAAGCGACCTAAAGAATAATAAGGCAACTGGAGAAGATGGTATAGCAGCCGAGATGATAAAGTGGGGAAGGAACAAAGCAATAGACAACATGACCAACATAATTCACCAGATATGGAGAATAAAGAAGACGCCAGAAGGATGGAAGAATGCAATTATAGTACCAATACATAAGAAGGGGGACAAGAGAGATGCAAACAACTACAGTGGAATATCGCTACTAGAGGTCGGATACAAGGTGCTGTCAAAACTATTGCTCAAGAGAGTAAAAGACCAGGTAGAAAGTACAGTTGGCGACTACCAAGCGGGATTCAGGAAGGGAAGAGGTTGTATAGAACAGATATTTATCCTGAAGCAACTGGTAGAGCATAGGGCCTTAAAACCAAAAAGACAGCAATAACCTTCGTGGACTTCACAAAAGCATATGACTCCATCGACAGACGGACTCTTATTATGATCCTGAAGAACTGAGGACTTGATGGAACTACACAAGAACTCATAAAAGAAATTTTGACAGACACAAAAGCAAGGGTGAGTTTCAGAGGAGTACTGTCGGAAGAATTTGAGATCAAGACTGGTGTTAAGCAGCGAGATGGATTGTCACCATTGTTGTTAAATACAGCAATGGACGAAGTTATCAGGCAGTGGAGAGCAATAAACGAGGAAATGGGAATACCAAAGAACCATGTGGGGGACAAAAAGGACAACAGGGCTCAAGTGGACTGCCTAGCCTTTGCAGATGACATAGCTATAGTAAGTGAGATGGAAGAAGACGCAAAGACACAACTCGACAACTTAAGTAAGGTAGCCAGAAAGGTGGGACTGAGGATCGCCTATAACAAGACAAAGACATTAAACACCACTACAGACTGGGAAACACCGGAAGGCACTGTGCAAATGGTGAACAAATTTAAATACCTGGGAAAATTTATAACAGGAAGGAACAGGAGCAAGGAGGGAATAACAGAGAGGATAAAGAAGATGAGGTCAGCCTTCTGCATGACGAGAGAGACATATAATAAAAAGAATATATCCACAGAGGCAAAGATAAGCCACAACAAGGCAACGGTGAGAAATGCAGTATTATATGCTGCTGAGACAAAGACACTAGGAAGAAATGGGGCAGAACAACTAGAGAAAGAAGAGAGAAAAATACTGAGAAAAATACTTGGTCCCAAAAGAGGTGGATGCGAAGATCTAGGGAAGAATTTTACCGGAACATGAGAACAATATCTGGGGAAATCAGACTCAAAAGGGCAAGGTTTGCTGGGCATGTAGTTAGGATGAGTATGGACAGAATGACGAAGAGAGTGTGGGAAACAACAGGGAGGACAAGGGGAAAGACAGGAACCAAGTGGGTTGTTGAACTTCGGTAGGACTGGTTGGAACTGGGGATCAAGGTCGAAGGAAAGGAAAATTGGAGAAACAAATATACACTGACTAATATGCGGAGATCAGTGACAGAGAAGAACACAGGAAAAGATTAGAGTGTCACCAGTGGAGCCGACAGGAGAAATGGAAACTGAAGATCTCGGAAGAAGAGCGGGAGAGAAGAAAAGAAAGAATGAAGAGGTTCTGGGAGAAGAGGAGGAAGAAAATTCAGTCCACGAAGGGGCTACCTGTGGTCCTATAGAGGCCGTAACGTAAGAAGAAGAAGAAGAAGAAGGAGGAGGTTGCACCTACATCCTTCTACCACTTTACTCACCTACAAATCCCTCATCCACCCCATCCTAACTGACGCCAAGATTGCCTTGATTTCCACCTCCCCTAAATTCTACAAGTCCCTTGAAATCTTGGAAAGATATGCACCCTGCCTCGCCTTCTGCGGCAGCCTACATTCTCACGTCCTACTCAAACTCATCCACTTCCCACACCTTCTCTCTTTGGAGCACCTTCGGATCCAATACATTAGCCGCAACAGTCAATCCTGGCACCCAATATCCTACCCACTAATCCTCAATCCTGGTACCCTGCACGCTACTACATAGTTGTCCCATCTTCCATGCACCTTCATGCCCTATCCATTCTCTCCTGCTGGAACTTCAACCGCGTCCCACATACAATTCTTTCCTGTTCTAACCACAGGGCTCCATCTCACCCCATAGTTCTATTTTCTCCCTCCCCCTTCCTCGATATCACTTTCTTTTAGTTGCTACCCGCGATTGCACAGAGCCCCCAAGATGGCGTCTTCGCTCCGTGGGCTCTGCAGCCGGCCAGCTGGTCTCGGGCAGCCGCGGTCTGCTACCGCAAATAGCGGCTCGCGGCTCTCCGCTGTTTGTTTACTCCTGACCGCTGGGAAGGGAGACCAGAGACCATCGGCCCATATGTAAACCGTACGCGTACACCCATTGTCTGCCCAGCTGTAGTTCCTTCAGTTACTACGGCAACGTGGAAACTCGGCCTCAGACAGCGTGTTTCTTTACGACCCTGTCATGCACTGCAGTATATTCTCTGTGCTCAGCAAAGGGTCTGCGCATTCTTCACCTTTCTGCCTCGATGAGCCCATGACGGTACTAGGCTCACTACCAAGTAACTACCCATAAAATAGAGAAAAAGAGTCCTACAGCATTGGCTCAAAAAGGGGGAATATTACAAGTTGAGGGAGATACAGGGCACGAGAGCCATACTGAAGAGTGAAATAATGGCAAGCCTTGGTAGAGAATGACAAGAAATCTGGAACAAGGCAGAAACGGGATGAATAACCTGCCAGTTCCCTAGTACCACGAAAGAAAGATTAAGAACGGCTTACTTCTGCCCAATAGAGGGAGTCGCACACCGCCTACTGCAACTTTGTCCAAATCCCACCCATTAACGAAAACACGCCAATGCACCACAGGCACCTGTGAATATGGAGGAGTGGGTGCCCTGGACCACATCGTATGGGGGTCTAGCCATAGACTAGATATTACAGACCAGGACGAGAACATCTCTATTAATACACCAGTATGTATCATAATACAATGTTGTTATAAATGATAGAAGCGGTTTCACACAACTGCTGTAGCTATATTATTGGACATAGTGTCAGGACTTTCCACACACATGTAGAAAACTCAAAAAGTTTTTTTGAGAAATTACAAGTGCTCCACATGTGCCCTCCTCCTGATTCTGCAGATACTAAATCGCTATTCACGTTCTTCACACATTCGGTGCAGCATGTCCCTATCAATCTGTTCAAAATGATTCAAATGGCTCTGAGTACTATGGGACTTAACATCTGAGGTCATCAGTCCCCTAGAACTTAGAACTACTTAAACCTAATTAACCTAAGGACATCACACACATCAATGCCGGCCGGAGTGGCCGTGCGGTTTAAGGCGCTAGAGTCCGGAACCGCGTGACCGCTACGGTCGCAGGTTCGAATGCTGCCTCGGGCATGGACGTGTGTGATGTCCTTAGATTAGTTAGGTTTCAGTAGTTCTAAGTTCTAGGGGACTGATGACCACAGCAATTAAGTCCCATAGTGCTCAGAGCCATTTGAACAGCATTTTTTGAACACATCAATGCCCGAGGCAGGATTCGAACCTGCGACTGTAGCGGTCGCGCGGTTCCAGACTGAAGCGCCTAGAACCGCTCGGCCACAGCGGCCGCCTATAAATCTGTTCAGAAGTACTGTTTACGCGAGCTTGCAGTTCTGATACGTTTGTTTGTAGATGAGATATAAACACTGAATCTTTCACATAACGCCACACAGAAAAATCGCATGGGGTTGTTTTGGGTGGCCGTGATATGAATTGTTGATCATCAACGACGTCTCGACCGATACTTCGGTTTCTTAATTTGCCACTTAATAATTCACGGACATTGATGTAAGTGCGGTGAACCATCATCATGTTTCTAAATCAAATCACGCTGTCGGTCTCTGGTTGTGGCACGAGCCAGTTTTCCAGGATCTCCTTCTACACCTGTCCTGCAACAGTCTTTTCGCAGAAGAAAAGGGGACCAGTAAAGTTTAAGCCGTGAGACTGCACAAAACGCCTTAACTTTGGTGAATGTCGAACGAGCTGTACAACCGCATGAGGATTCTCTGTCCCTCTAATTCACATATAGTGCATGTTCACTGTGCCATTCACAAAAAAATGTTGCTTCATCACATCTCGTGACATCTGAATTGCGGCTGCAACAACACAGAACTTTTTGATTTTTTCTATACGAGCACTGAGTTTCGTGACAATACGTCAGCTAAAAATATTGCTTCAACCCTTATACGAGGTGTCTCTCATAAAAGTTGTCAGGGGTATTTTCCCTAGTGTTTCGGCGGATATCTGCAATTTTGTTTTGCAGTGTGTAGCCTGAGTCAGCAGAAACAGTTTGCTTATTATGTCTTTCATTCGACACCCAGTGTCGAGAGAAAGTTTCGATTTGTTTCCAGTTACAAGCAAATTGATTTTTAAAGCGAACTTTACGTGATTATTCGATTGAGCGGTCCCATATTAGTCTATTGCTGTATTGTTTTTATTGCTATGTGTTAACAGGGACATTAAAACATGAAGAATTACCCGTACTTCATAAGAGGAGTGTCTGACATGCGGATTACCGATTTTGATCACGTTTTGCAGGGGTGTTCTATATCGAAAATAAAGAGTCACACGTTTCGGCTTTTTGCTAGACAGTCCCTAGTTCTTGAAAAAATCGAGGTCAAGGTTGATGACGGAAAATCGTATTATCAATAACATACATCGGAAGACTGCGTAAAAGCAAACATTTTTATTAATATGATATTAGGTCCAACGTTAATGCTGCGCTAGTTATTAACGTTTTTGTGTTTCCACGTTGTAACTTGGGTAGCCGTCGATCAACGTGTCCAGCAGAGCGACATTGACAGTCCAACAGTGCCAGCACGACAGCTGATCGTTATCGGTCAGAGCACTAGCAGCGTTCTGTAACACAAAACTGAGTGAAATAATTGACGATGAACTCGAAGGGAGTCGTATGGCCATATGGCGTCCGCCGAGCCAAACGACGAGTACAAAACCGAACAAAATGAGAGAGAGTGTGAGAGAGAGAGAGAGAGAGAGAGAGAGAGAGAGAGAGAGAGAGAGAGAGGGAGAGGGAGGGAGGGAGGGAGAGAGAGAGAGAGAGGGATGAAGTTTCCAGTCCACTCCCGTCCCTCTACTTTTTTTTTTTTTTTCAAGAATGAGGGGAGATGGCGGCCAAGGTATTAGACTGCCAACTGATGGTCCGTGTCCGATTCTTGGTCGCGGCTTCGTTTCATTGCACATTTTTTCGGTATGTCTGATAATGGGAATACATTTTTTTCTTTTTCTTGAAGTAAAAATCTGGAGGTCTGATTAATAATCAAATAAATGTATGTCATGTATTGACAGTTATATTCTTCGTGATACATGACGCGTTAGGTAGGACTTCCGTAGATGATGATGCTCTACTGACCTACACCGCCAAGCACATACCACCGAAATGTACCTCTCTGTGTCAATCGTGTGACATTTAATTTTTCCGTCAGCTAAAGAATTTCATCGCAGAACTTCAAAATCATGCGACATCACAGCGGAGAAAGAGAATGAGAAGATATGGCGGCTGCTATCAACATCCGATCCGTTGGTCGGTAAACAGTTGTCTACCTCTGTCTTTTAACATAAGCTTTCATATGCTTGGTACGCATCAGAATTGGTATATGATAGATCTGTTTCTAGTAACGTAAATCAGCTATGCTTACCACTAACAGTGTTTCGGAAAACACGTCAGTGGACCTAGATTTCGTTCGTGTGTTGCATGTGATGCGAGATATTTTGTGTTTTGCCTGTTTCTATGATACTTTTCTCCTCACTGATTGAGAAAACGCTTACGAATAAACGGTCAGTTAGGATTAAGCAATAATATGCTTTAGGTATATTTTTGTACCAGGTATCACGATGAAAATAACTGTCAGTACATTAGAATATATAATTATTTGATTATTAATCACACTTCGTGCTGTTTTACTTCAGTGAAAGGCGAAGAAAAATATTTCGATTATCAGAATATTATCAAGTACATCGAAAGATATCTCGAATGACAAAATGCCCCAACCAAGAATCGAAAGCGAACCAGAAGTTTCGTAGTCAACTGTCTTTACCGCTCGACCGCCAACCTAGCCCTGTTAAGACACCCTGAATGATGGGTAACCAACCTACAGCATGAAAACACAAGAAAACGTTACTATCTCGAACAATATTAACTTTGGACTCCATATTACATTAATATATAATGTTTGTTTTTAGACGATCTTTCGTTATAAAGATTTGAAAATACGATTTTCCGTTATCAATTTAGACCAAATTTTTTTTTCAAAAACTAAGGAAGATCCAGAAAAAAGCGGAAACACGTGTCTCTTTATTTTCAGTATATAACGACCTTGCAAAACGTGATCAAAATCGATTACCCAAATGTCAGACCTTCCACCTGTGAGTAGCACTACTGCCAGGGCAGTGCTGTCGCTGCTGGGATACTAATTGTTCTTCGTGTTTTAATATCCCTTTTAATAAATATCGATAAGACAAGTTGACTAATTTTCAGCCACTCTATCTAAACGGGACTTAAAATTCCGCTTTACAAATCATTTTGTTTGTAGAGGCAAGCAAACGAGCCTTTCCGTCGAATTTGGGCGTGACATAAAAGACATGATGAGCGGTTTTTGTTTGGGCTGACTCCAGCTATACATTGCAAAAACGAAATTTTAAATATTTTTCGAAACACCAGAGAAAATGCATCTGACGACTGTTAGGAGGGACGTCCTGTATAACTTTGCAATGAATGGGGGCGGGAGCAGTGTTACGACTTTCCCTTCTGATAGGCAAAATATCAGCTTACGATCTGCAAGCCTACCTGGCCGATGGTCACACTACACATACATTTTCGTTACTATATTTTTTAAACCCGTAGCCGTGTGATCCAAAACGGCTGCAATCTAAATATACGTTACAAAAATGCACGTTGCTTCATTTTTGACGTTAAATGTCTATTCTGTTATCGGTCGAATTGTCTTGTGTAACAAGTTATCGTCAGATTTCAATCACTAATAACTACGAGACTAATAATACGTAAAGAATGGCTGAGCTCTCAACGGATAGAAAATATCTGCACATGTTCGTCGCACAGTGTCTGTTTCGCCTATGACGTGATCGCAACAGTGTAGGTGTATGCCAGAGACTGATTGAGTTAGCTTCATGTAAAGCTAAAAATTGTTGTAGGCATTTAATTGGAACGTTGATTTGAGTGCTACGATGAAGAGCTCTCGCAGCACTACTAGCACTCAAAGTGAGACAATAAAAATATTCTCCGCAAGGTAGGTGAAAATCGACATTAAATTGAAAATGGCAAGGTAATGAAAGATGTCGTATCATAAGCCTCATAAATACGCTCGGAATTATAGAAAACGCAAATCAGAGGGAAGCTCGTGACGAAAGGAATCCAAAACGCCTAAAAAGTCCAGTGCCGGGAGATTGCGAGAACTACGGGAGCGTCGAAAAGGAAATGAGAAAACGGTGCTAAGCGATCACGTAGCCGCCTCAGGGGCTTACAGAGGCCAGAGACGGTTCAGACTTGTGATTTATCTATTTTCTGAACCTGGGCTGCCCAGCCATTTAGCTTACCTAGGCCACACTGGAGGAAGGAACAGTATTTTTGGGCCGACAGTAGTATACTTAACCCTAACAATAATCGCTGAGGAAGAAAAAATAGGTTGTATCAATGACAGAATCACGTCATGTGAGGGGAGTTTCATTGTCATAACTTTCCATAAACAGAATTGTACGAAATTTTTTCCGATCGTGTGGCAAATAGTCACTTCTTGGGCCGCATATATTACTTTGGGCCGCATGCTGCCCGTGGGCTGCGGGATGGACACCCCTGATGTAACCATTATACACTCTGTGTAAGTAGTAGTAAATTACTTAAGTAAGTACTTAAATTTCATATTAATATGAAACACTTGCTATACTTTTATCCTGACGTTTTCACGTAATGTTTATGGCACGGTCACGAACTACAGACATAGAAAATTTTTAGTGTTATTCACAGCTAAAATTACTTACAACACTTACTCTAGAAAGATAATCATCCTAAGCAGAAAACAAAAATAATAATCAAAATTGGTAATATATTATGTATCTTAGAAAAAGGAGACGGCCTAGAAGGTGCCATACACTATTTGGCCAAAAGTATCCAGACACCGTCGTAATGCGAAATTGGCCACTAGATGTCAGGAGAGGTGAGTATGTCAATATAAAGGGAGGCTTGGAAGTACTGTAGTGCCGGTAAACAAGCAGTAACGCCAGAGGGCATCGCTCAAGAGAGCGCAGTGACTTTGAACGAGGACTAGTTGTTGGACGTCACCAGAGTAACAAATCCCTCAGGGACATTTCAGCCCTTCTGCAGCTGTCCAAGTCGACTGTGAAGTGGAAACGCGAAGGAACAACTACAGATAAGACCAGGAAGACATCGTGTGCTGACGGACAGGGAACGAGAGAATTGCTGGGGTTGGTTGTAAAAAATCGCATGAAATTTAGGGGAAGGCATGATCCATGTGTTCCAAAGTGGTGTTAAGTCCAGCTACCACAATGATTGTGTGTAAAGAGTTAAATGTTGGAGCAGGTCCTCAAAAGCCACTCGTTCCTGTACCCAATGCTAAGCGATGCTTGAGGTGGTGTAAAGACAGACGCCACTGGACAGTGGATCACTAGAAACGACTGAGTTGTTGTGATAATTCACGTTCCAGCCTGTGAAAATGTGATGGAAGGTTTTGGGTTTGGCGAATGTCTGCCCACACGATCAGCGCCGAAAGTGAGGTACAGAGGAAGGTACAGGGGAAGTCATGTTACGGTATGCGGGCGTTTTCTTGGTTGATCTTTGGTGTCCTTACTGCCCGATGTCGTCCCTCACTAGATACATCTATAGAAGGTAGTAGCGCAACGAAGATAATCGTTTAATGAGGAATATGGGTTTGTCGTACTATTGGGCACTTCTTTATTCGGTGTACGACACAGCTGCCCATTTTCTGCAGTTTTTAGACGAAGATGCTCCTATTTAATCATTTTCTGAAGACGGGACGTTACCAAACTGCTTTCAGCACGATGGGTCCATACCTAATTACAGGCTAGTTGTTGGGCATGCCTGGATATGTACACTCATGCTCATAAATTAAGGATAATGCTGATACATGGCGAAACAACGCTTTGGTGGGCGGTTTGCGGGTTTAAATCACCTCCGGGTATGACCATGCGGTGCATTTGACCTGCGATCGTCGCACGGTGGCGCTGGCAGCAGTCCACATACGCAGAGGCGTTTTGGTGCATGTCAGAGTACGGTGCAGCGAATAAGTGTTCAGATGTTTTCAGACGTGCCAATGGTGACTGTGTGATGAAAATGACTCAAAGAACACATATTTATGACGTTATGAGGGGTAGAATACCAGGGCGACTAGAGGCTGGTCAAACACAGCAGGTCGTAGCACGGGCCCTCCGAGTGCCACAAAGCGTGATCTCAAGATTATGGCAATGATTCCAGAAGACAGGAAACATGTCCAGGCGCTACAGTACGGTATGTCCACAGTGTACAACACCACAAGAAGACCGATATCGCACCATCAGTGCCCGCAGACGACCACGGAGTACTACAGGTAGCCTTGTTCGGGAACTTACCGCAGCCACTGGAACAGTTCTCTCCAGACACGCAGTCTACAGACGACTGAACAGACATGGTTTATTCGCCCGGAGACTTGCAAGGCGTATTCCACTGACCCTTGCTCACAGGAGAGCACGTAAAGCCTGGTGTCAAGAACACAGTACGTGGTCATTGGAACAGTGGTCTCAGGTTATATTCACGGACGTGTCCAGGTATAGTCTGAACAGTGATTCTCGCTGAGCTTTCATCTGGCATGAACCAGGAACCAGATACCAACCCCTTAATGTCCTTGAAAGGGACCTGTATGTAGGTGGTGTTTTGATGGTGTGGGGTGGGATTATGATTGGTGCACGTACACTCCTGCATGTCTTTGACAGAGGAGCTGTAACAGGTCGGGTGTATCGGGACGTCATTTTGCACTAGTATGTCCGCCTTTTCAGGGGTACAGTGGGTCCCATCTTCCTCCTGACGGATGATAATGGACGGCCCCACCGAGCTGCCATCGTGGAGGAGTACCTTGAAACGGAAGATATCAGGCGAATGGAGTGGCCTGTCTGTTCTCCAAACCTAGACCCCGTCGAGCTTGTCTGGGATGCTCTCGGTCGACGTATCGCTGCACGTCTTCAAACCCCCAGGACACTTCAGGAGCTCCGACAGTCACTGGTGCAAGAATGGAAGGCTATACCCCAGCAGCTGCTAGACCACCTGATCCAGAGTATGCCAACCCGTTGTGCGGCCTGTGTACGTGTACATGGTAATCATATCCCATATTGATGTCGGGGTACATTTGCAGGAAACAGTGGCGTTTTGTAGCATATGTATTTTGGGATAGTTTTTTCAACTTATTACCAATACCGTCTACTTACAGATCTGTGTCGTGTGTGTTCCCTATATGCCTATGCTATTAGCGCCAGTTTTGTGTAGTGCCACGTTGTGTGGCACCACATTCTGCAATTATCCTTAATTTATGAGCATGAATGTAGTTTCCCCGCAGTTGGACAGGCGCTAGAGGTCCAGACGAAGGCCCGCCGCGTTCCCTGCCGTGGCGCCATAGACATTAGGGCGCCGATGGCACCACGCACAACCCGTTCGTCGTGCGGGTTGCAGGGAGCTCGGCCCCTACAGTGGAGATTACGTGGAACTTCGAAACTCCGGTGTTCGGCGGCGGGACCAGGAGAGGGCATCAACAGCGTTCCAGCCAGGTCACCAGGCAGGGAACTCGGCGACAGTAGAAGTCGTTGGCAAACCGAATCTTTTTCATGCATCCAACATGTCACGCGCCGAAAACAGACCCACAAGTATTCACCCGACAGACTTATTTAGACTGGCCCACGAGCTCCGGAGAACAGTTCCATCACAGCCAGCAACCATCCTATATCTACGCCACGCCAAGGATTTGGCCATCGACTTGTGGAGAGCAGGCCGCCTCCTCAGCTGGGACTCTAAGTGATCAGCGACTTGGTGTAATTTTACCGTTGTTCTTCTTGCTAAGTTAGTGTCAGACTGGAAGTTTATAACCTCTCAGACTTAGATATTTCATTACTGCTGATTCTCGATACTACTTGAGTGAAGTAGACCATAAGAGTTGTAAAGAGAGTATTCTTCTTGACTGAAGCTTGGTTTTGGACTCTGAACCTGAACTTAGTTTTCCCTTTTAACATAGAGTTATTAGGACTTCTAAACTTTCCACATTATAGAACGTGGGATCACAGAAACTTAAATTACGGTTTTAAACGTAAAGCTGTTAAGACTTCAAGACTGTATTCACTGAAGTGTGTGTGTGTGTTTTCAAGTATCCTGCAACTAATTTGTTAAGTCTGTTAGTGTGGAATTCTACGTTTCAGCGGTATAATTTTCAGGCTTCATGTCGGTTGAGCATCATCGTCTACACAAGTCCTATCTAGCACGTTATACATCACGATTAAAATAGCTGTCGATACATTTTACGTACATATTTGGTTAGTACGCAACTCCAAGCCAAATTTCAAACTTATGCGTCGCAATGGGAGACAAATAAGGGGTTTCGAAAAAGTGATCCTTTAGTTTTGTTGTACAGTATAATTACGCTATCTGAAAAACAAAATATTTATACTCACCTGATAGTATTGCAAGGGTATTCGGTCTTTAGAGTGCAGGTGTGTGATGTCAATGAAGTAGTCAAACCAGAGTGGAACAGAAGAATATGAACGTTTGATTAAAGCAGGTTTTTCACATTCAAAATCACTTCTGCATTCAAGCAGTTCAATACGAAACATAGCACTAAGAACATCTGCAAACGATGGGTATGGTAAGTCAACAAAGACTTGTAGGTCGGTGCAGGAAGTTGACTGAAGCACACAGTGAAACTGATGGTGAAAGACTGATCGTAGAGCTTATATTGTGGTTTTTCATGTTCTACTCTTAGAAAATCAACCATCTTTTTTATGTAGAGCTTATATTTTTCCTAAAAAACTTTACACCCAAAGTTTGGCAATATTTTGTTGTCTTTTGTGGCCATATCTTGAGCATAACATCTTTTTTCGGAAATCTTTCATCCAACAGAGCACGATCTTTATGGTCTGACCACGAATCACACAGCTATCAGTTCTTCAAACCGTCATGTGATGCTGAATGTGATACAGTAGTTTTTGTCAGATGTGCATAGCTTTCTGCTCCATTTTGTTTTGACCACGCTACTGGAATTACGCACCTTCACTCTGAAGACTAAATAGATGTGCAACACTATCAAGTCAGTAGAAAAAGTTTGTTGTTCAGATAATGTAATCATTCTAAGTAGAGAGAAATGTAGCAATAAATCATGACGCTGAAATACCTCGTTAGTCCATAAGTTTCGAGACTGGATTAATTAAAAATAGATAAAAGATAAGATGGTGGTTTTAATACATCAGTTGTTCTACATAGTCTCTTTTGTGTCGTCTCTTTATCACTGTAGGCTTGTACCATGGGAAGCAAGGAGAGAATGTTGTTTGGTGACCAGTATCCCCTTTCTACAACTCAACTGCATGCATATATTAACTAGGTTCTTTATTCATAAGAAAGCTACTTAAGGTAGTTGTTGTGGTACAAGCTCTTCCGTAATAGTCCACATTAACCTCACTGCTGGTGAAGTACAAGTCCATTAAGTATACTGCTCTGGTCGTTATGCGCTGCCTGCGTCTGTCTGCGGCTGCGAGTGACTGGGCTGCGACGGATGTCACGGTGACTCACTGGATGACAGACTGGAACTGACTGGCCCTCCGGTCCATGGCTGCACTCCAAATAAAGCCGGTTGAGAGGGTGTTGTCGGCTCGCTGCCTGCGAGTCTGTTTTTGGCCTCTCACCTGATAGGTGTGTTGCTTGCACCTACAATCGATCTTTTCGCAACCTCTTTGCCGCCTGGTGTGCTGGCTACAGCTTATGCCAGCACAGTCTCCTCCTCTCCCCACATTCCCCCGCCTTGGCGCCACTGGAGTGCAACACAGAGAACGTTCATTCAGCCATCCGAAACTCTCAGGACAGTCTTTCTTTGGGATGATATTCAACTCACACATCAGATTCTCACCTTCTTCGAACTTGATGAACCGCTAGAGACAGTTTCTGCACTTTGCCGTTATGTGGTAGATTCGTATTGATACATGACCCGTCACCCTTGATATTTTTTTCCAGAAAAGAACTGTACGCGTTTTTCATTTCTGTATTCGTCAACAGATCACTCACATAAATTACAAAGATACAAATGCTGCACAAAAAAATCAGATGTGTAGTCCCTCAGGGATTAGTCCTTGAACTCATTCTCTTCATTCTATGTGTTAATGATCTAGCAGAAAAAGCAACTCCTGGGACCACAGTACTTTTGCAGATAACACAGATGTCCTATTTAAACAGATGTTGATCTAATACAAAAATTTTATACAATGGTTCGGAACTAACAGACTATTAATAAATTCTAAGGAAACAGTGACTATCCGTTTCCACACTGAATGTAAATTCCATCCTGAAACACAGCTTTTTAACATTAGTGTGAGACAAAAGTTTTATGCATGTATATTCAGGAAAACCTGAAACAGGACACACACCTGAATAATGCAAATAAAAAGTTAAATAAAATCAAATTTAATGTGAGAATCCTCCCAGAAAATACAAGCTGTGCATCAGTGTTTACAAAAAACCATGACAGTGTCCAGTCACTAGTGATGATCTCTCAGGGGAATCCACAATTATAAGAAAACCATTCAGACTACAGAAAAAGATTGCTAGAATAATAAAGCATGCTAAACACACAGACTACTGCAGACTAATATTTGAAAATTTCAATATACTGTCCCTTACTTGTTTATATATCTGCAAACCACTAATCCTCACAAAAAAGAAGCACCTCAAAAGAAGAAAATATCTTCAAGCATAACTGTGATTTTCGTTCTTATAAAACTAGACAGAATCATAACATACATGTCAATTCAGTAAGTGCAAACATTTGTAGAGGAGGAGTGGGTAGAACTGGCATTACGCCTTATAACTACACGCCATCCTACCTCAAATAGATACCAAATTTACATAAATTTAAAGTGAAACTGAAAGATTACTTGCTTGACCACTGCTTCTGTTTTGCTTCTGAGTTTTTAGAACACTATAAAATCTGTGGAATTGATCGAATATTCTTATTCATACTGTTTTTATTAATATTTTACCAAGATGCTGCATGTATTGAGTTATTTTTCAGAATCATAGCACGTATAAATTATACTTACTGTATCGAACCTGACTTGTTCTATATCGTTTGTGCACACTATGTACTAAATCACAGTTTTAAGCAATAAAAAATACAAATAGAAACACAATGTTACCGCAGGCGTCCAAGCATAGTTGATTTTGCTCGGGACTCATGGTGTATGGAACAAACTCTGTGCGCACTTTTCTGTTCTTCAAAACGTTCTGAAGAAAGTCTCAGAAACGTGATTTTGAGAGGTTCAGCTCATTGCTCCATGGAAATTTGTGACGCAACTACTCTGTCATAGTAATGCTGCACGTCAACATTTATGGCTTCCTGCTCACAACTCAACTGTCGAATACACATCTGTTGTTTACAATTGTTAGTTCAAGCTGCCACTGCAGGTTACTGAAGTCGCTAATACGCCTGAAATAAACCGGTCCCGGAACTTTTTGGACGAACATTGTATATTTGTTTTTGGTCCTACTATATCAATATTTTGACCATTCTGTCTAAAGCATGTTACTTGCAACGCCATCAAAAAACCACCACATGTATCAGATCAGCATGTACTGGACAAGATGGCATCACAATCCAAATGATGAGGCTTGTTATTGAACCACTACTAATTCTATAACAGATATCTTCCACAACTTCTTAACCGCATGTGTTTTCCCTGGGGCCTGGAAGCAGGGACTGGTTAGCTATAAGCTACAGCATCCTCTGATTTCTGACCTGTTCTCATTCTTCCTTGCACTGTCAAGGCCTTGGAATAAAAAGTCCAAGGCCAGCCACCAAACTACTTAACTACAACATGCCTGCTAGACAAATACCAATCATGCTTCTGTAAGCATCACACCACAACGTTTGACTTCAGATGACCTGAAGCCTGCCATGCATGCACAAGGGGAAATACATGCGCTTCTTAGACTTCAGCAAATCCTTTGACACTGTCGATTATGACTTAATAATTTTCTCGCAAAGTGCAGTGCATTAGCTTCGTTCATACCTAAGGTCTTACCAGCAATGCGTCGTATCCGGCACCATAAGGTCACAGTGGAGGTATGTAGTATCAGGCGTTTCTCCAGGGTTCGATATTAGGTCCTGTACTCCTTTATCTTACATAACTGAAGTATCATCAGTCTTTTCCTATTGCAAATACCACATGTACGTTTATGCTCTCCTATTGAATCTGAGTGCAAACCTATAAAGTTGAAGACAGCTATCGCATTACCGACCTGCGTGTACTGTTAAAATGGGCATGGGATACATAGTTAATGCTCACCACATCGAAAACCCAAGTGGTACTGGTTGGTCATTCTAAGCTCATTAGCCCGAAATATCAGGGATCCCTACCATCTTTACATGTGACAAATATGAACTTTTTTCCTTCAGCAAAAAGTCAAATAGACGAAAATCTAAATTGGACTGAGCAAGTAACTATAATGTGCAAGAAGGCATCAGCATCTCTCCATGGCCTACAAACATATGAAAAGTCCTTTCCTCTTGACGTGAAAAAGAAAGTTTTACGAACATGTGTACTTCCAAAAATTGATTACAGTGATGATGTCCTGCAAGGCCTTTCTCAGGAAATCTCACGGTGCTTGGAACTGGTGATGAATGCCTGTGTTCGTTACATCTACGATGTTCGTCTCATTGATGACATTTCACCACCATAAATGCACAGCTATCCTGACTGCGTGGAGACAAGCACTCAGATTTTCATACCCCCTGTCTACTTTGCTGTCTTATCAATGAATACTGTCTCTCATATCTTTCCCCGATCTTAATGCTTTTGTCTGAACAACAGTTCCTATCACAGCAAAATCTTTCTGTCCCACTCCATCGTTCAGCGACCTTCTCGAAGTCCTTCTGAATAACACGAATCCGATTCTTTAACAACCTCCCCCATTTTATTAGGGAACTAAATAACGTCTCCAGTTTCGGAAGACAGGTAATGACCTATCTACTAAAGCAACAGTGAGATTACCATTGTCCCTGTATGCACTGGTTACCCTCGTACATCCATCTTACCAACATGATCGTCCTCATTTCCCTGTATTCTTAGCCGATGTAGTCTCCTTTTCCCAGAACTCGTTAAATCAGGAAATACTTATTTTTTAGACCCATAAATTCTTCTTTTATCTGGCACTGTCATTATTGTTAGTAAAATCACAATTATTTCCATTATTAGTCTATTCAGTTTCGGGCATGCAGCCGCGCAAATTAAATTTCTTCCACTGGTATTTCGGCCACGTATCGTCGGACCATCTTCAGAGTAAGTCTCAAGAAATGCAGGAAATGCAGTCTTGCGACTTACTTTAAAGGTGGCCGGACGATGCACGCCCGAAATATCAGTGGAAGAAATTTTATTTGCGCGGCTGCATGCCCAAAATTTAATAGACTATTCATTTCACCACGAAAAGTTGAAAATTTACATTGTCATTATTATTGTTATCACTATTCTTCATTATTAGTGGAGCGAGGTGGTGCAGCGGTTACCACAGTGGACTAGCATTAGGGAGAACGACGGTTCAAACCCATGTCCGGCCATCCTGATTTAGGTTTTCCGTGATTTCCCTAAATCGCTTAAGGCAAATGCCGGGATGGTTCCTTTGGAAGGGCGTGGCCGATTTCCTTGCCCATCCATCCCTCATCCGGTGGGACCGATGACCTCGCTGTTTGGTCCCCTCCCTCAAATCAACAACCAACCACTCACTATCAGTAGTGCAAGTAATGCGAGTATTAGCTTTGTTAGTTCACAGTCGGTACAGTTTAGTCACACCGCAACTTCAACGCTCACATCATTTTAATACCATTGTCATACTGAAATTAGTATTTTCTGAGGTAGGTATTATGTATCATGTAACTTAAGCGCCAAAGAAACTGGTATAGGCATGCGTATTCAAATACAGAGGCATGTAAAGAGGCAGAATACCGCCCTGCGGTCGGCAACGCCTATGTAAGACAAGTGTCTGCCACAGTTGTTCGATCGGTTACTGCTGCCAGAATGGCAGGCTATCAAGATGTGAGTGAGTCTGAATGTGCTCTTATAGTCGGCGCACGAGCGATTGGACACAGCATCTCCGAGGTAGCGATGAAGTGGCTATTTTCTCGTACAACCATTACACGAGTGTACCGTGAATATCAGGCAGCTGGTAAAACATATAATCTCCGTCATCGCTGCGGCCGGATAAAGATCCTGCAAGAAGGGGACCAATGACGACTGGAGAGAATCGTTCAGAGTGGCAGAAGTGTAACCCTTCCGCAAATTGCTGCAGATTTTAAGGCTGGGCCATCAACAATTGTCAGCGTGCGAAGCATTCAACGAAACATCGATATGGGCTTTCGAAGCCGAAGAGGCACTCGTGTACCCTTGATAACTGCACGACATTGTACTCTTGTTGTCAGGAACCATGTTGGCTAGTCAAACGAGTGTCGTTTGAAATTGTGTCGCCACGCGGGATTAGCCGAGCGGTCTTAGGCGCTGCAGTCATGGACTGTGCGGCTGGTCCCGGCGGAGGTTCGAGCCCTTAGGATAATTTAGGTTAAGTAGTGTGTAAGCTTAGGGACTGATGACCTTAGCAGTTAAGTCCCATAAGATTTCACACACATTTGAACATTTTTTTGAAATTGTGTCGAGCAGATGTAACTGTACGTGTATGGAGACAACCTCTTGAATCCATGGACCCTGAATGTCAGCAGGGAACTATACGAGCTGGTGGAAGCTCTGTAATGGTGTGGGGGGTGTGCAGTTGGAGTGATATGGGACCCTGATACGAGTAGATACGACTCTGACCGGTGACTTGTACGTACGCGTCCTGTCTGATCATCTGCATCCATTTTGTCCATTGTGCATTCCAACGGACTTGGACGATTCCAGCCGGACAATGCGGCACCCCACGCGTCCAGAATTGCTACATAGTGGTTCCAGGAACACTATTCTGAGTTTCAACACTTCCGCTGGCCACCAAACTCCCCAAAAATGAACATTATTGAACATATCCGGGGTGGCTTGCAAAGTGCTGTTCAGAATGGACATCCACCCCTTCCTACTCTTACGGATTTATGGACAGACCTGGAGGATTCACGGTGTCAATTCCCTCCAGCACTACTACAGACATTAGTCGAGTCCATGCCCCGTCATGTTGCGGCACTTCTGAGTGCTTGCGGAGGCCCTACACGATATTGTGCAGGTGTACCAGTAACTTTGGCTCTTCAGTGTATGTGTGAAACCCTGGTCTGCGCCGGCCGCGGTAGTCCAGCGGTTCTTGGCGCTCAGCCCGGAGCCGCGCGACTGCTACGGTCGCAGGTTCGAATCCTGCCTCGGGCATGGGTGTTTGTGATGTCCTTAGGTTAGTTAGGTTTGCCGGCCGTAGTGGCCGTGCGGTTCTAGGCTCTACAGTCTGGAGCCGAGTGACCGCTACGGTCGCATGTTCGAATCCTGCCCCGGGCATGGATGTGTGTAATGTCCTTAGGTTAGTTAGGTTTAATTAGTTCTAAGTTCTAGGCGACTGATGACTTCAGAAGTTAAGTCGCATAGTGCTCAGAGCCATTAGTTAGGTTTAAGTAGTTCTAAGTTCTAGGGGACTAATGACCACAGATGTTAAGTCCCATAGTGCTCAGAGCCATTTGAGCCCTGGTCTGCCTTATGGCCGTAATCAGCTCAGGTTAAATAAATAAAATTGGTCTTATAGAAGTTTCTCTCTTTCACCTTGAATATGAGCTCATTCAAATGCCTCTTGTGGTACGACGCCCAGTTTTTGGGATGAGCGATTTGTATTCTAAGGACACTGTTGTGCGGTTCCGAGTGCTCGCGGTCACGCACTTAACCTCGTTAGCGAAAGCCGACCAGGTATGCACCCACTCGCTCTGGATGTGCCTGGGTGGCCCTCAGCCAGCGCTCTGGCGCGGCGGCTGCCGTCCCCGGCGCAGCCGCACGCGTCGGCCGAGTGAGGCAGCGCGGGGACGGCGAGCCGTGCGGATTGATTGCGTCGCGGGAAGGGAGAGGCCGTGCGAGCAGCCGGCGGCGGAGAGAGTGGATCGATGCGGCCGGCCGGCCTGCAACCTGTGGAGGAGCGGCCGCGCTGGCCCCGCTCTCCCGCCCTCGACTACTCGGCCGAACTGGACTCCAGCGCGCTGCTGCTCCAGCGCTGTGGCTGGATTATCCCGGCCTCGGCGGCCCTCCGGGGATTCTGTGGGCTCTGAGCTCTCCCCTCCACCCATTCGCGGCCGAGCTGCTGGCTTACGATCCGACGGTGCGCGATCTGCTGCGATGACCGTCTCAACAGGTCCTTCGGTAAGGCGCTGACTCATTCCGCGGAGGACAAACACTATTCGCTCACGAGTGTCCATCGGGATTCTAGTCACCGTTACACGTCACATCTGCATTCGTACTCTGCAAGCAACCGTTCTGTGCTTGAAAACAGAACTCCCAAATCATTTGTCCATCCATCGGTACTGCATTCGCCCACAGCACGAACCTCAACGTATAACAGCGTAGCGGCACATCTCAGTGCACATAATTAGCAACCAGTCTCACAGTTAGGATTTGGGATAGGAAGATCTACAGAATATGCAATTTATTATACTGTGTGGCAGACACGGTCAGGCGTAAAAGATAGGTTGAGGGAACCACGTAATTTCTCTGATTTAACAAAAGCTCTTGATCGTATGCACCATTTAACAGTTTTGCATAAGGTGGCTGTGCTGTAGACAGTGGCGTGAATACTAAAGAAGGTTAATTTGCAGAGGTGTGGAAAAATAATTACTTAGACAATTTCTGTCTCCCTCCAAGCGATGGCCGAGCGGTTCTAGGCGCTTCAGTCCAGATCCGCGCGACTGCTACAGTCGCAAGTTCGAAACCTGCCTCGGGCTTGGATGTGTGTGTTGTCCTTAGGTTAGTGAGGTTGAAGTAGTTCTAAGTTCTAGGGGACTGATGACCTCAGATGTTAACTCCCATAATGCTCAGTCATTTGAACCTGCAAGCGACGAGGTTCGTCATTCACCTACCTGTCGACTGCTGTCCCGACCTTGGCTGGCACCGAATTGATTCTCTTCTATCAGGGGTTCAGTTGATGGTTAGTTAATATAATCAATGTGGCGACACACAAGAAAAATTTTGTCCGTTCTGGTTAAATCAACTCTATTGTTCTTCCAAAAACACGTAATAAATTAGCGAGGTAGCTCCACACTCGAGTATAACTGCAGATTTGTGAAAACCAGGTCCTATTGCTTCTAGCTGCAGAACAAGAATATAAAATACGAGGGCTGGAACTTAAATAGTGACAACTATTTATTCACAACCAATACAAAAGAGTCACATGTTTACACCTGTTACTGTCCTTCAAAGTAGTCACCATCGTTGTGTAGAACCCGTTGCTAGTGATGTGGAAGGCGTAGTATACCGTTAGCAGAGCCTGTTCTGTTGATGGTGCGAATAGAGCTGTCTACTGCCTGTCGAATCTCAGGAACGGTTCTGAAGCGAATGCCACGAAGTGGTTCCTTCATCTTCGGAATCAAATCAAAGTCACAAGGACTTAAGTCTGGGAAGTTTTGTGGATGGTACAGTACTTGCCAGTCCCATAGACCGAACAAAATGGTTCAAATGGCTCTGAGCACTATGGGACTTAACTTCTGAGGTCATCAGTCCCCTAGAACTTAGAACTACTTAGACCTAACTAACCTAAGGACATCACACACATCCATGCCCGAGGCAAGATTCGAACCTGCGACCGTAGCGGTCCTGCGGCTCCAGACTGTAGCGTCTAGAACCGCACGGCCACCCCGGCCGGCTCATCGACCGAACAGAGCAGCTACAGCTTGCGCTGTATCCGCCCGTGCATTGTCGTTCAAAATGATGGGTGGGTTGCGCAGAAAGTGTCGCCGCTGCTTTCGCAAAGCTGGTCGCAGGTGATGCTCCAAAAACGAACAGTAATACGACTTAAGTCCTTGTGATTTGATTTGACTCCCAAGATGAAGGAACCACTCCGTGGCATTCGCTTCAGAACTGTTACAAGAAATTCGACAGGCAGTAGACCGCTCCATCCGCACCATCAACAGAACAGGCTCTGGTAAATGTATACTATGCCTTCCACATCGCTGGCAAAGTGTTCTACACAACGCTGGTGACTACTCTGAATCACAGTAACAGGTGCAAACGTGTAACTCTTTTGTATCGGTTGTGAATAAATAGTTGCCACTATTTAAGTTCCAACCCTCCTAAAATCATTCACTCATATGTAAAGCATTAAATTATAACGGGTCAGCCCTTGAAGTACTAGAGAGTGCGTGGAGAGAAAACGTGGAGAACTTTGTTCACTGGCCTCAAAGGCAACGAAAGCCTGGGCAGGGCATTACAGACAATTAGCCCAGTATCATCTTAAACAACGCCTGGTCTAGTGCGTACTGAACGATTAGCAACATAACTATAACTGCTACTGAATGTGAACTCGTAGATGAATTTAACTATCAGCGGAACGGCCCATGGCAGGAAACGGCGCACAAAGCTTGCTAAGACGGTGGCTGGTCCCGAACTCAAGACTGTCGTAACCACATGCTTACTTTCAACCCTATCAGATAGTCACAGCTGGGGCGCTAATGGCGTTTCTCGTCACTATTGTGGCCGGTGAGCCTTCGACACAGAAGGCTTCCGTTGACAAGAAGCCGTGTAGCTAAGTTAACCTGTGCTGCCGTTTTCGTTATCTCCTCCTGTGCAGCGGTCTGAAGCGACGGCCCGGAAGTTGAGACTGCTAAAGAGGCGGCAACTTCCGCGAAAATGGCGGGCACTCTTGTGTCCTTCCGTGGCAGGTAGCCGTGCCCTGATTTGAAACTAACGGGTGGCCAGCCTCTACCAATGTTCATCTTGCGTTATTGAAGAATTAATCAAATTAGGAACAAGAAAATTTCTACCGCCCACACGATCCCACAGTCCACTGGTTAGGCAAACCGGTGGTGATATCAAATCGTCGGGGAAAATGAGTAAGGTGCCGAATAATTAAAGATTCATTATGACGACTTTTTAAATGACAATTTAATCTAGAGATGCATATCATACGAAAGGTAATTTCCTGAATAACCTGCATCTGATGTCAATGGCATTGATTTAATTTACTTACAGTTCTCCCACACGATCTGTAAATGGTTGCGAAAAAACACTTGACCTCTTCGCCACAGATAATGCTGATCTGATAGAGAGCGTCATGACGGATACAGGGATTAGTGAACACAAGGTCATTGTAGCGAGGCTTAAAACCATATCAACCAAAACCACTAAAACTAAACGCAAAATATATCTATTTAAAACAGCATTATGTAAGTGTAGACCAGATATGGCTCAAATTCGAAGATACAGTATCGACAGCAATAGATAGATTCATACCGCATAAGTTACTATGAGACGGGACTGATCCACCATGGTACGCAAATCACCTCAGAACACTGTTGCAGAAGCAACGCAAGAAGCATGCCAAATTCAGAAGAACGCAAAATCTCCAAGACTGGCTAAGTTTCACGGAAACTCGGAATCTAGTGCGGACGTCAATGCGAGATGCTTTTAATAGTTTCCACAATGCAACTGTCTCAAAATACGGTAGAAAACCCAAAGAGATTCTGGTCGTATGTAAAGTATACCAGTGGCAAAAAAAAAAAAAAAAAAAAAAGTCAATACCGTCACTGCGCGATAGCGATGGAAATGTTACCGATGATGGTGTCACTAAAACGGAGTTACTAAATACAATTTTCCGTAATTCCTTCACGAAAGAAGACGAAGTAAATGTTCTAGAATTCGAAAACAGTACAGCTGTTAGCATCGTAACATAAAAGTAGATATCTTAGGTGTTGCGAAACAACTCAAATCACTTAAGAAAGGCAAGTCTTCCGGTCCAGATGGTATACCAATCAGGTAGATGAAGAAATTGTTATACTGAAAGACATGGAACTTAAATACGAATGATGTAGGGTAACAGAGGAAAGTCGGTTTCAGAGTACAGAGTAACGCTAAAGTGCAACAAAACCCAGTGACGCAATGCATACAGTCGCCGACACGGAAATATTGTAAAATCGAAATTTTATTGTCCGAAGGTTGTGAAACAGTCAATTAAGTCAATCATTTTAATTTTTTAGGGCTGACGGTGGATACACGACTTGCTTTGGAATTATCAAGTTCAAGATCTTGTGCAGAAACTGAAGGCTTCTGTCTTCCCTACAAGAATGATGTCCACTTTCTCCGACATTGAAATGCGAAAGCTGGTTAACGTTTTGTACTTTCACTGTTTTATCTTGTATGGTCTTATATTTTAGAGCAACTCTGTGCCATCCTAAAGAATATTTATTGCCCAAAAAGGGACGTTGAGACTGATCTGCAACGTCAGTTCGTGAACTTCTTTTAGGTCGTTGTACAGGTGCCTCGAATTCTGACTCTGCCAGCCGTGTACATTTATTCCATCATGAGATTTTTTGTTAATAGTATTAACACCTTGAGAAGAAAGTGCAACATTAATTCAGGAGAAACGATTTGCACTTGGATAATACTTCCCTGACATTTCTACACAAAGGTGTACACTATTCAGCAGGCTTCGTTTACAACAGGCTTTCAGCAGAATGGAAAAAAAGTGCGATAAACGTCAGATACTCAAATCAAGGCTTTCCTTGTGGCACACTCCTAATCCGCACACAAGTTCCTCGCAGTAGTTGAGAATGCAATGTTTACTCGTGTACTCTCTGACAGTAAGTCAGATGGATGCAGCGTACAGTAAAAATGCAGACACGAAGAGACTTGTACAAGATAGACCAACGTGGAGAACTGCAACAAACAACATGGAACTGTTTGAAGATCGGCATCACGAAAACGCCAACGGCTAATGTAATGTGTGTATGTGTACGAGTACTTACGGACAACCAGCTTCCGTCAAACGACTATCGTCACATCGCGGATGAACATGAAATCAGCTTGAAACAAGTTTCCTTAGCGTCAAACATTATTACTGTCTGTAGCAGTATCTCTCACTTGTATATGCATCCATTATCTTACACGTGTCTGTCTGTCACTAAACACACCATACTACAGTACATTTTAATGCTCTGCGTGTTACCTGTACACTGAAGATGCGGGGCGTTATTTACAGAAAGTACTTTGAACATGGGGGTAATCTGCTGCTTCTCCCATTCAAGTACTTGCTCTGTAAACATGTCTTCCTGGAGGTCCATTTTTGCGAAAATACTGTTACTGCTTTTGATACTGTTATGTACGATCATGTCTGCAGGCTGTTGCAGTCTCAGTCTCTTATTACTGGTTATGTTATATCATAAACAAATTAAGCTTGGACTAATTCTTACGCAATTTTAGACGACATTTCTTACTTTTAGTCTAATTTGTAGTTTCTTCCCTATCATGATATTCCTTGTTATCCAGTGGAAGTCGAGAATCTGTAATACCTGCATAGTGTTACGACAAACTATCACAATCACGAAAAATAAGGACTTCACCGCCATAAAGAAGTCACCCATTTTCCAACATAATTGTCATTCACAGAATATAAAAAAGCCTAAAGGTTTTTCCTTTCTTATTATTCGAATTTTCTATACAAATGTTAAATGAAAGTTACGCAAAAGTTTTTCGTTAAAGCAATCTTAAAAGTTTGCGACTAACATTGTGCAATATAAAAAGTGCTGAGAACAATTATTGCAGCTGACGAAAATTTCAGACTAGAATAAGAAGTGATTAAGAAGAGCATTCACTAAAAATCAAGCGGCTCCGTTGCAACATTCTTTGAAATATAAAAACAAAATGAAATATAATTCTTTATTACAATTGTAGAGTTTTATAAATAATTTGTAAGACTACAGTAGTCACGTTAATCTACAGTAAAACCAAGTAGTATTTCACTCAGCAGTGATAACTCCATAGATGGTACTTTTAGAGCACATGGTAAATTAATCTCGGCTACCTACCATGAGAAGTGCATTCTCGTTGCATCCTTATCGTTGACTTTAGTTTCAAATTTATGAGTTTAATTTAACTACAATAAACGTTTGAAAGTCTATTACTGTTGATAATATATGGACTGTGTCAGAATATATTCGTCGACAGTCGCTTCTTTAATTATTTTTTAAATTTTGATATCTGTGTCTTTATATTCAGTGAATCTAGATTTGCGTAAACACGGTGTTTCTACATGCGGACTACTTCGTTTTGGCTTTCTGTTTATTAACAGTAAATCTAGATCAAGTATAAGTAATCACATGAAATTCACTTACTTTCGCAGTAAACAAGATCAGATAATGAATTTCGCAATAGAATATGAAGAATAATTCCTAGGTCTGCACAGGAGCACAGCAAATAACAAATGAATTCAAAATATTCTTAAAATCTACAGTTACGGATATTATAATACTAGCGACGTTTTAAATGAGTTAATACACAAAAAATTAAATTATTATGGTGATAGGATCTGCAAATGAATTTATAGCTTCAGACCTACAGGAAATAGAAAGTGTAATACAAACTGCTACTCCAACACTCATAACAATTCATTAGAGGGAATTTGTTCTCCCGAACATGTTCTTCTTGTAGATTCTATATTGTCTACGAGGGACATTGCAAGACATTTTGTGAGTGCGTCTGTAGTCATTTCCGAGGTTTTGACGGTGTCCCCTTATTTCTGCGTAACTTTCGAGATAAATATAAAGCTACTTATTTTTAGGTGCATCCTTATTCCTAACCTGTTAGAAGCTGATCTTATATTTCGTTTCGTTCTCCTACAGAAACTTTCAGAGTATGAAAGTTCTCGCACAGCGGCATAATGTTCAGATAAGTGGAAAGTACTAGATAACAGCCTGAAGATTAAGTATTTCTTTGTAAAGTGTATAGTAATAGCTGCGAAAGTTAGTGTGGAGTGTTAGTTCGGAAATAATAGGCTAATTTGAAGAGAAGCACAATGTATGAATGTATAAGATGTGGGTGAAGAGACAATGAATTTGATAAGTAAACGTTTGATCTAACTGGAATCTCATTTCAGTCTCAAACTGCACTCTTTTCTGCTCGTTGCACGTGATTCTACGTTCTTATTTTTTATGTTCTAATATAAATACCCTGAAAATGAAGTAGTTCTTTTTTTTGTGGTTTTAGGGCGCAAAACTTCTATGGTCATTAGCGCCCAGCCCGTGACTTAGGAAACAGGAAAAAAACCGAAATTTAAAACCAGCAGCAATGGGAACAAAGTCATAAAATTTGAGAAACTAAAAGCAGAAGGAATGCTTAAAAATCCACTACAGAAAGGGGTTGGTTGTCCCCAAAAAAAGCTTCAAATGACTGACGTCATTTCACTGTCACTAATAAACTGGAGAACGCGGTCGGCTGAGCGCGTTCATCTGCTAAAATCGACGATAGATCAGGCGATAGCTGTAGACGGGAGCGTAACGGATTAAAATAGGGGCATTCAATTAAAAGGTGTCTGACCGTCCACAGCTGAGAGCAGTGGGGACAGAGTGGGGGAGGATCGCCGCTTAAAAGATGTTGATGGCTAAAAAGACAGTGCCCTATCCGGAGTCTAGCTAAAATTACCTCCTCCCGACGACGCGTTCGGGAGGAAGACGTCCAAGCGCAAGGAAGGGCTTTCACTTCCCGCAATTTATTATGGGGAAGTGTTGACCAATGCGCAAGCCACAAATGAGCAACTTGGCGACATAAACCGCTCCGTAGATCAGTGAAGGGAAGCGACTGAACAGCTGGCCGAGGAAGAGAGACTGCAGCCTTGGCCGCTATATCGGCCGCCTCATTCCCACAGATACCAGCGTGTCCCGGGAGCCAGAGGAACGCCACCGAGACGCCCCCCCAGGTGGAGCAAGCGCAGACAGTCCTGAATCCGGTGGACCATAGGGTGCACAGGGTAAAGAGCTTGGAGACTGAGGAGAGAGCTGAGAGAATCTGAGCAGATAACGTACTGTATCCGCTGATGGCGGCGGATGTAGTGGACAGCCTGGAGAACAGCGTAAAGCTCCGCAGTATAAACCGAACACTGGTCGGGAAGCCGAAAGTGATTTGGGGTGTCGCCAACAATATAGGCACTCCCTACACCTAACGATGTTTTCGAGCCGTCGGTGTAAATAAATGTGGCGTCCGTCATTTGTGCACATAGAGCAGCAAATGCCCGACGGTAAACAAGTGTAGGGGTACCATCCTTGGGAAATTGACATAGGTCACGGAGCAAGTAGATCCGGGGACGGAGCCAAGGCGGTGCTGTACCCCAAGTTGTCAAGAAGGTTTTTGGGAAAGCGGAAGGAAAGAGAATGGAGCAGTTGACGGAAGCGGACTCCCGGGGGTAGTAGGGAGGAGGAGCGGAATGCATACCCTACATCAAAGGAGGCGTCGAAAAAAAGGTCATGGGCTGGATTAGCAGGCATGGAAGACAGATGGCTAGCATAACGACTCAGAAGGACTGCCCGCCGATTGGACAGCGGAGGTTCAGCAGTCTCAGCATAAAGGCTTTCCACAGGGCTGGTGTAAAAAGCTCCAGACACTAAACGTAATCCACGGTGGTGGATAGAGTCGAGACGCCGAAGAATAGACGGCCGAGCAGAGGAGTAGACTATGCTTCCATAATCCAATTTCGAGCGCACTAAGGCGCGATAGAGGCGGAGAAGGACCACTCGGTCCGCTCCCCAGGAGGTACCATTCAGGACACGGAGGGTGTTAAGGGAACGCAGACAGCGAGCCGAAAGATAGGAAACGTGGGAGGACCAGCACAGTTTTCTGTCAAACATAAGACCCAAGAATTTAGCGACGTCGGAAAACGGAAGGTTGACAGGACCTAGATGTAAGGAGGGCGGAAGAAACTCCTTACGTCGCCAAAAATTAACACAAACGGTCTTACTGGGTGAGAAACGGAAGCCGGTTTCGATGCTCCACGAGTGGAGGCGATCGAGACATCCTTGAAGACGTCTTTCAAGAAGGGTGGTCCGTTGAGAGCTGTAGTAGATCGCAAAATCGTCCACAAAGAGGGAGCCCGAGACATCAGGAAGGAGACAATCCATAATTGGATTTATGGCGATGGCAAACAGTACAACACTCAGCACGGAGCCCTGGGGTACCCCGTTTTCTTGGGAGAAAGTACGGGAGAGAGTAGTGTTCACCCGCACCCTAAATGTGCGCTCTGCCATAAATTCGCGAAGAAAAAGGGGCAGCCGGCCTCGAAAGCCCCAAGAGAACAGTGTGCGGAGGATGCCTGTTCCCCAACAGGTATCGTATGCTCTCTCCAGATCAAAAAATATAGCTACTGTTTGGCGTTTCTGGAGAAAATTGTTCATGATATAAGTGGAGAGAGCAACAAGATGGTCAACTGCAGAACGATGCTTTCGGAATCCGCATTGGGCTGGTGTTAAAAGACTGCGGGATTCCAGCCACCAAGCTAAACGGTAATTCACCATACGCTCCAAAACCTTACAGACACTACTCGTGAGAGAAATGGGGCGATAGCTAGAGGGGAGATGTTTGTCCTTTCCAGGTTTCGGAACGGGAACGACAATAGCTTCCCGCCATCGTCTGGGAAAGGTACTGTCGGTCCAAATTCGATTATAAAGGCGAAGGAGGTAACGCAGACTATGGGTTGATAAATGTAGCAACATTTGGACATGGATACCATCCGGTCCTGGGGCGGAGGAGCGAGAAGAAGAGAGGGCATGTTGGAGTTCCCGCATGGAGAAAACAGTATTGTAGCTTTCGTGATTTTGAGAGGAGAAAGCAAGATGTCGCACTTCCGCTGCACGTTTCTTCGGGAGAAACGCTGACGGGTAATTTGAAGAGCTCGAAATCTCAGCAAAGTGCTGACCCAATGAGTTAGAAGTTGCGACGGGGTCCACTAAGGTATCATGCGCGACAGTGAGCCCAGAGACCGGGGAGAAACTAGGCGCGCCTGAGAACCGTCGAAGCCGACTCCAAACTTCCGAGGAGGGAGTGAAGGTGTTAAATGAGCTAATAAAGAATTTCCACCTTGCCTTCTTGCTATCGCGGATGACGCGACGGCATCGCGCACGGAGCTGCTTATAGCGGATACAGTTGGCCAAAGTTGGATGGTGACGGAAAATGCGAAGAGCACGTCGCCGCTCACGTATTGCGTCACGGCATGCCTCGTTCCACCAAGGAACTGGGGGGCGCCGGGGCAATTCGGAGGTGCGTGGTATTGAACGTTCCGCAGCTGTAAGAATAACGTCGGTAATATGGGTGACCTCATCGTCGACGCTGGGAAAGCGACGGTCATCGAATGTCGCTAGAGACGAAAAAAAGTGTCCAATCGGCTTGGGAAAACTTCCAGCGTCGCGAGCGCATATATGGCAGTTGAGGCTGCAGTCTAAGAACACATGGAAAGTGGTCACTCGAGTGTGTATCATCAAGGGCGAACCATTCGAAGCGCCGAGCTAGCGGAACAGTACCGACCGCAAGGTCCAAATGAGATAAATTTGTCGTGGAGGCAGACAAAAATGTAGGGACCCCAGTGTTGATGCAAACTACATCTGCTTGGTGGAAGACGTCTAGTAATAGTGAGCCACGTGGACAAGGATGTGGAGATCCCCAAAGCGGGTGGTGGGCATTGAAGTCCCCAACCAGCAAATATGGGGGTGGAAGCTGACCAAGGAGATGAAGGAGATCAGCTCGTGCCATTGGTGTGGACGATGGAATGTATACAGTACAAAGAGAGAACGTGTATCCGGAAAGGGAAAGGCGGACGGCGACAGGTTGGAAGGAAGTGTTTAAATGGATTGGGTGATAATGGAGAGTTTCATGGAGAAGAATCATGAGTCCTCCATGTGCTGGAGTGCCTTCAACAGAGGGGAGATCATATCGGACGGACTGAAAATGAGGGAGAACAAAGCGGTCATGGGGACGCAGCTTTGTTTCCTGAAGACAGAAGATGACCGGCGAGTAGGATCGTAAGAGGATAGACAATTCATCACGATTGGCTCGAATACCGCGGATATTCCAGTGGATAATGGACATAGGGTGAACAGAAAATGGAGGAATGTGACCAAGGTCGCTGTCAACTCAACGACTGCTCTGAGCTTGCGACCGACAACATGGAATGGCATTCAGCCGAAGGCAGAAGATCCTGATCCATAGGTTGGTCAGGAGCAGCTCCTGCCACCAGCCGATCGGCCGGTTGATCGGCCGCCAGCAGTGCGCCTCGGCGACACAGAAGACGGCCGAGGGCGATTTCCGCCAGGTGGTGCTGTAGATGGGACCCGCCTTGGCGGAGAAGGAGAGGAACTGGGTTTCTTTGTAGCCTTCTTGGAAGTATGATGTTTAGAGGAAGGAGGAACCGATGGTTGGGAAGTTGCCGTACGTAAAAACTCTTCACGAGTATGCTCTTTTTTCGAAGTCTTGACTTCTGGGCTCGAGATGTAGCAGAACCCGACGAAGGGTGAGCCAGAGAGTGGGCAGGCGAAAGTGGTGAGGTTGAACGGGCGATCTTTGCGCTGGCCGATCTGACGACTGTGGCACTAAAGGTGAGGTCGCAAGTCTGCGTGGCCGCCTCCTTTGTTGGCCGAGGAGAAGCAAGGACAGTGCTGTATTTTCCTTTCTGAGGCACGGTGGGCTGTCGACTGGCGAATAATTTTCGAGCAGCAAAGGTCGACACCTTTTCCTTCACTCTAATTTCCTGGATGAGCTTTTCGTCCTTAAAAACGGGACAATCTCGAGAGGAAGCAGTGTGGTCACCCATGCAGTTGATGCAGCGAGGGGATGGAGGTGGACAAGCACCCTCATGGGCACCCTTGCAACACGTGACACATTTGGCCGGATTGGAACAGGACTGGCTGGTGTGATTGAACCGCTGACACCGATAGCAACGCGTAGGGTTTGGGACGTAAGGGCGAACGGAAATTATCTCATAGCCTGCTTTGATTTTCGATGGGAGTTGAACTTTGTCAAATGTCAATAAGACAGTGCGGGTTGGAATTATGTTCGTGTCAACCCTTTTCATAACCCTATGAACAGCCGTTACGCCCTGGTCAGACAGGTAGTGCTGAATTTCTTCGTCAGACAATCCATCGAGGGAGCGTGTATAAACGACTCCACGCGAGGAATTTAAGGTACGGTGCTGTTCCACCCGGACAGGGAAGGTGTGGAGCAGAGAAGTACGCAGCAATTTTTGAGCCTGGAGGGCTGTTTCTAACAACAGGGTGCCATTCCGTAATCTGGAACAAGACTTTACAGGACCTGCAATTGCGTCGATACCTTTCTGAATAATGAAAGGGTTGACCGTGGAGAAGTCATGACCTTCGTCAGACCGAGAAACGACAAGGAACTGTGGCGAAGATGGAAGAACCGTCTGTGGCTGAGACTCAGTGAACTTACGTTTGTGAGCAGACATAGTGGAAGGTGAGGAAACCATTGCGGAAGAATCCCCCATGATTATCGGCGTCTCCGATGGCGCGCTCCTCCCTTGTGGGGGCCCTCACTGAGGGCACACCCGCCTTAGGTGATTGTTCACACCTCAGGTCACACTTCCCGACAAACGGACGGAGGGACCAATCGGCACTTTCGGAAGGTATCAGCTCGGGTAATCACCCCTCCCTGGGCCTGGCCGTTACCAGGGGTACGTACGTGTCCTACCTGTCTACCCGGGGCGGGGAATTACGCGTTACCCCGTCACCGGCTACGCATGGAAGTGCGTGGGTCGTCCTTCAGACACGCACAGGGAGGAAAAAAGAGAAAGTGAAAGGAAAGAAGAGGGGGTCTCAAACGCCACAGCGGAGAAAAGGGCAAGGAGAAGAGGGAAGGAAAAGAGAAGGACAGAGGAAGGACGAGGACTTGCAAGTGTAGAAAGCAAGGAATTTGGAACAGTCTCGAGCGTCCGTCTCCGGACGTAGGCACAAACCATACTCCCAGAGGGGGAGAAAAGGAAGGAAAGAGCCAGAGGTGAGGGGGGGGGGGCGAAGATGGGGGACGGGGAAGGATGCGGAAAGGGAAGGGAAGGGAAGGTGTGCAGCCCGGAAAGGAAGGAGGGCCACATTAGCTCGGGGTCCCGTGCTCGCTACGCACGTGTCCACAAAAGAGTTGTGGACCCCCTGGGGGGAAGTAGTACTTTGAAATGCGTGTAAAAATAATTCTAAAAGTCACTATGGAGTGTTTGTTCTGAAGTAACATGTTAATTAGCAGAGAAGTGGAATGTATGAGGTACGACAGAACAATCGTTGACTTTGATAAGTAAACATTTCACTTTTTGGCATTGGATTTTAATCTCGAAATTATTTCTTTTTTGCCTGTTGCACGTGCTTTTGGTTTCTTATTTTTTTTGTGTTCTAAAACAAATCTGGTTTCATAAGTTCTGAACATATGAGTTTATCTCATTAATGGTCTACCAACAAGTTTATTCCTATCTGTGACTGTAAACTGTCTCACGAAGTCACATCTGGGGAGTAATATGGGTCAGTCAATATTTTCTCCGCACGAATCTAAAATTTTACCAACGGTAATTGGAGATTGTAAAATACTTACTTTGCTTGAATGTAAAATGGTCTCAGCTCTTGGCCAAGCTTTATTCTAATAAGTACTAGCTGCGAACGTCCTGTCAGGACTGCGGTACCAAAGGACCAGATTTCTTTTCCCACTGGCAGGGCGAAACTGTGCTCTGTCTTTCTGTGCGATCACATTGGACATGATTAGCGTTCCCTGTAAGACTCAAGGACAGGAGCTGTACAACACTAATCTAAAAAGAATCACACTTAGTATAAAAAAAGATTAATCTTCGGAAGCAGAGACAATTGAAGTATACTGGCAAGTAATAGCTCTGAAGAGTTAACAAAGAGCGAATAAATTTTCAAACGTAAACGCAAGAACAAATCCGTGGATGGTGCTCGGATAACTGTATAACAGGAATTCAAGAAATATTAAATACTGAGGCGAGCGACAGAGAGAGAGATATACAAGTAATCCTGCAGCGGCAGCATAACATTTTTGCGACAGCGTGGCTGAACTCGAAGTTTCTTGGTAATCATCCATTCGTACTGTCATCGGTAAATTAGCAGATATTGCATCGCAATAACTGTTCATGGAATTACTTCTATTCCTTTTTTTTCCTTTTGTGACCTCTGCACTCAGTGAATACTTCAACCAGCACGGCGCCAAAACTGTAGGTTTATGTTGTTTGGCTACAGGCTATACCGATCATGGAAAATTGGGAGATGGTGCTCTCTTTTGGCTCCTCTTTATAGATTACTATTTAGAGAAAAACAGCCCATAGTTGGACTACTTGTTGTGATCAAACAAACTGGGCTTTTCTGCCGCTAGTTCTGAAGCAACAATTCTGTCACGTTAAATTACTAGGTTCTGGAGACTTTTTATTGCCAATTTCTCATTGGAGGTCAACCTCTGAACACGAAAACGGGTTTCTTCTCACAAAGGCGCCATTTTAGCGGCAATGTCCATCTTAGCGATAAACCGGTAAAGAAATTAAATTTCTCTTATGCAACTGGTTGCTTATTATTCGATTATATTGACGATAATAGGTAAAATATTAATTCCAATACATACTGAACCAAAAATATTAGCGCAAATGCACATATAGTTGAGGAACATCCTAATACAGCCGTCGATTTTCGATCAGCTTTTGAATCTGTGGTTTTGCTTTTGTGGTCTTCAATCTGGGAAAAATACGTAAAATAAATACTCGAATTTAAGTTTTTAATAAGTGACAACTTTCAGTACTAATTTTTAATATAACTGATTTCTTCTGCTTGTTTTCAAATGATACTTAAATAGGAGGAGCAATAAATAATTAATGAAGCACATTTTTTTCTCGGCCATTTCTGTTGAAAAAACGTGGAATTTGTTGTGGGACATAGTAGAATACTCCCACTTCAGCCCCTATAGTTTTATGAGGTTCCGAAGGTAGCGACACTGTTATAACCCTCAAAATGGCGTCTGTAACGAAGATGCGTCCCAAGCAGAAGTTGTAATTCTCTTCTGCTGGAAAACTAGAGCACCACGGATATTTATAGCGCTTGCAGAGGGTCTACGGAGAATTGGTAGTGAACAAAAGCACGGTGAGTCGGTGGACGAGGCGTCTGTCATCATCGTAAAAGGGTCTCGCAAATCTATTCGATCTCCCGCGTGCCGGACCCCGCACAAAGTCGTGACACCTGCAATGTTGTAACGTAAGAACATTCTCATCGACGGATCACAATCAATGTGCCGGCTGAGTGCCTCACCGACTAACAGAAGATCATAAAGAGCAACGGAGGAGCATCGGTGCGGAACTGCCTGCGCGTTACCGAGGCTGATCGAGATAATTTTTTGTCGAACATCGTTACAGGCGATGAAACACGTGTTCATCACTTCGAACCGGAAACAAAACTGCAGTCCATGGAGTGGGACCATACCACCTCTCCTCCGAAGAAAAATTTCAAAACCTCACCCTCGGCCGGCAACGTCATGGCGACGGTCTTCTGGAATACTGAAGGAGTTATTTTGCTTGGTATCATCCCTCATGATGCAATGATCAGCTCTTAAGTTCTTTGTGGTACCGTCAGGAAACTGAAGAAACGACGTCAGCGTTTTCGTCGCCACAAAAATGAAGATGAACTCCTTTTTCTTGACAACGCAAGGTTTCACGCAAGTCTGCGCACCTGAGAGGAGTTCACAAAACTCCGTTGGACTGTTCTTCCGTATCCGTCCTACCGACCGAATCTTGCACCTTCCGACTTCCATCTACTATTTGGCTCAATGAAGAATGCACTCCACGGTAAGCAGGACTTGGTTGATGGGGAGGTTCTTCATGCGGCAAGGCGCTGGCTCCGACGTCGATCATTCGAGTGGTACCATGCCATGCAGGCCCTCCCAGGTGGCGTAAGGCCGTCGCATTGAACGGAGATTATGTTGAAAAATGGGGTTTTGAAACCAAAGAGTGGGAAATAATGTGGCGTATTGGAATCATGGTTAAAACCCAACTGTTTTCAGGAAAAGTGTTGCTTTACTTACTGAACGCCTCTTTTGTAACTCTGAGATCGCCACTCTTGGAAGAATGTCGCACAAGATGAGTAAGACGCAAAGAGGAAGGTTCGAGCTGAACAATTCCTCGATATCTTGATTATTTGAGACGGAGCACTAGTTGGGATAATCAAAAATAGGGAATGAAATATGTCATAGTCTAGATGAAGGAATCATCAGAGCGTTGGTGTGTAGTATCTTTTTATGGCCGCGAAGAATCGAAATTTCGATGAAAGGAAGGGGATTTGAAATCTGCTCGTCTGGACTGCGAGTGTTATGCAACGTCTCCACTCGGTAGAAGTGTAAGACGATAAATTGCCTCGGCGAAGGCATGGTTCACTCATGCCAACTGTGGTCGTCATTTCAACACACTTTGTTATTTTAGTGGTGGTAAGTTCCTATAGGACCAAACTGCTGAGGTCATCCGTCCCTAGGCTTACTCTAAGGACGACACACATACCCATGCCCGACGGAGGACTCGAACCTTCGAGTGGGGGAGCCGCGCGAACCGTGGCATGGCGCCCAAGACCGAGCGGCTACCAGGCGCGCCTTTGTTATGCTATCCATCAAAATGTGTAACATACACTGAGCTCTTTAAGACGCCACGTTGTGCATACGTCACCAGAATGTTCCCATCTGATGGTACGACTTCGCCAAGTTTGCTGCACTATTAGACACTGATTTGGTTGCTCTTCTGACTGGGATAGTCATGAAATAATGTATTTGTGTTTCAACAATCGTGGTACAGCGAAGCAGAACACCGCGTGTTCTTCCATTAAAAACCTTAGATCACTCATGCAGAAACCTTAAAATGATGCAACTATTTCTTCAGCTGCTAAAACACGGCGATACTTTATCTTTCCTCTAATACAAGTGGCTGGCTCTGAGCACTATGGGACTTAACATCTATGGTCATCAGTCCCCTAGAACTTAGAACTATTTAAACCTAACTAACCTAAGGACATCACACAACACCCAGCCATCACGAGGCAGGGAAAATCCCTGACCCCGCCGGGAATCTAACCCGGGAACCCGGGCGTGGGAAGCGAGAACGCTACCGCACGACCACGAGATGCGGGCCAAATATACAAGTGTTCCTCTAGAATTTCCAGCATCAGTTTTCATAATATGTATACTTACGGGATTGACAAACAAATGGATACAGCGAGAGAAATGCATGTTTGAACATAATTAATGCAGATGCTAGCCAATCATGAAGGTTGCAGTGTTTTATTTGACCACGAACGGCACCTGTGCAACGTCCTCAATATGTTTCATGTGTCAGTCGTGTGTTCTGTGTGAACTATGTTGGAGGTAAAGTTATTGGTGCCATACGGGGGGGGGGGGGGGGGGGGGAGGGTTCAAATGGCTCTGAGCACTATGCGACGTAACTTCTGAGGTCATCAGTCGCCTAGAACTTAGAACTAATTAAACCTAACTAACCTAAGGACATCAGACACATCCATGCCCGAGGCAGGATTCGAAGCTGCGACCGTAGCGGTCACTCGGTTCCAGACTGTAGCGCCTAGAACCGCACGGGAGGGGGGGAGGGGGTGCTACCGTAACCAAGAGAGCTGAATTGTTCGGTGTTTGGTGTTTCGAGAGATGCCGCGTCGAAGATTCATACCGCATACGGGGAAACCGAAAGAAACACCATCAGCTAAATTACAACGTGGGTGAATGTGACTCTTAAGCGATCGTGACGCCACTTTAGAGGATTTTGACGAAACATAAGAGGAACACAGCTGCAAAAATGACTACAGAAATTAATGTCGCATTCGCGAAACCTGTAAGCACGAAAACGACACGAAGAAGTTCCATAACCACGGAACTGCAGGGCAAGCGGTAGAGCTCCAAAACCACACATCAGTTAAGCAAATGCAACAAAGAACCGTGTTGCTGAAGCCATGAAACCTGGACTACGGAGCAGTGAGAAGATGTCGGGCCGATGTTCACGAAGCTCTCATCATCCAGGACTGGTTCTGTGAGCCATAGGATGAATTTCTGCGTCTCCCCTGGCCACCGCAGTCGCCAGGTAGCAATATTATTGACCTTTGTGGTCTGCTTTGTCTGACAGATGAGTGAACGCTATCTACCTCCATCATCGTTACCTGAGCTTGTCACTATTTTACAGGGAGAATGGTATACTGTATCCTTGAAATCCATACAGGACCGGCATTTATCCATTTACAGACGACTGGAAGTATTTCGAATGCCAACGCTTTTCCTACACCGTATTAAGCACGGTAATGTGTTGTGTTTTTTTGTGTTTCCAATTGGTTCAAATGGCTCTAAGCACGATGGGACTTAACATCTGAGGTCATCAGTCCCCTAGACTTCGGACTACTTAAACCTAACTAACCTAAGGACATCACACATATCCATGCCCGAGGCAGGATTCGAACCTGCGACCGTAGCAGCAGCACGGTTCCAGACTGAAGCGCCTAGAACCGCTTGGCCACAGAGGCCGGCGGCCGATTCATTATTTGTGCATGTTCCGTGTAAATTCTTTGCAAAATAAAAGATATCTAGTTGGCAGTCGCCCGAATGAAAACTGTCGATTTTGCTGCTCATCTCATCTGCTGATCGTTCTGTACTCTCAGTTTTCCTTTTTTCCTTTTTTGTACGACGACAAAAAATTATAAGACATATTTGAAAGTCCGATTTTCTTGTATATAAATGTTGGCAGCTCAGAACAAAGTTGGTTGAGTGCAGCGACATTGAATGGGTCGCACACATAAGAGATCATCTGGTTTTCATTAATATAGTCCTGTATTGTATGTCGTGCTAAACAAAGATAAAAGAAGAGCTTCATATCCGACTTGAAAATGAGTCAAATCTCACGTGCTTTACATTCACTTACGTGCCGTAACCAGACATCTACCTGTGACCGCAGAAGTTCCAAGTAGCGGAAACGGTTGTCACAGTTAGCATGCTGTGAACGCTAAGTTATATTTGAGGTCTGCGAGCATCTCATACGTAGTCACTGGCAGTTGGGCTTTGGACAAAGCGGAATGAGGGACAGCCGTAGAGGCACGCAGAAGTTTGGTTACTTTATCACTTGCTTGTCAGACCGTGATCAGTAAATTGGTCGCGGTGAATGAATAGCCAGCACGATAGTGTGTTATTCTATGATGTGTGAAGTTGTGCCACATGTTCAACATTGAAGTTTTTACAAGTTGTTTTTTGTGGAGTCATGCGGTGTTTGTCTCGAATCCTTGGATACTACAGTCCATATTTGTACTAGTGATCTATTCACATAATATATGCAGTACGCGCTCTGAATATTTTGGAGACGACGAGAGATCATGAGAGCAGATTTTGTGTGATGATTTGTAGGCAGAGGTCCAATAAGGTTTTGTCTAGTCGACGTGCATATTTCAGACTTACAGGAAATGCATTGTCATGTAAACTGGATGCACTTTGTAAGCAAGTGTACATTTCTTGATGAAAAATCTCGAGCACTGAGCGATTATGGTGATTTTTGAGCAGTCATTGGACGAATGAGATCTCATCCTCTCCGCATGCCTAGGTGGTTTTAGAATTTGTAGTTGTATTCTTTTGAGTACAAAGGTAATGAGATGTAGTAGAAATGACAATAACGAGGAAATTAACGTTCAAATTGCGGATCACGAGGTTTGCGAAGTTAAGGAATTATTCTACCTTTGAGGCAAAATTACCCATGACGGACGAAACAAGGACATACAACGCACACTATCAAAGGCAAACAAGGCATTCCTGGCCAAGAGATACCTGCTGTTATCAAATATAGGCCTTAATGTGAGGAAGAAATTTCTAAGAACGTAAGTTTGGAGCACAGCTCTCTATGGTAGTGAATCGTGGATAGTGGGAAAACACGAACAGAAGAGAATGGAAGCGTTTCAGATGTTGTGCTACAACACAAAACAAGAATACAAATCTAAACTATAACGGAGCTAAAATGTTACTTATTTCAATGAAACCTCAATCCAAAAATTATGACTAAATGTGAAATGTATTCTGGGTTCTCGGTCACCTACGTTTTCTGATGGATTATGAATTCGTAAAAAGCTAATTATTTTTTGTAACTGGGAACTTTGCGAATTACGTAATTCGTCAATTTGTTTCTATTACGTAGTAATTTAAATGGTTATTTACGAACTGTGCCATCGACCTTGCCGCAGTTGTAACACGGTTTCCCGTCAGATCACCGAAGTTAAGCGCTATCGGGTTTGACTAGCACTTGGATGGGTCACCGCCCGTGTCTGGCGGGTGTTGTTGGCAAGCGGAGTGCACTCAGCCCTTCTGAGGCCACTTGGGAAGCTACTTGGTTGAGAAGTAGCGGCACGTGGTCACGAAAACTGACAATGGCCGGGGTGCGGCGCGGCTCTTTCCGTCCCTTTTACGACGGACCTGCATCTACCTGTGAACATTGTCTCAGCAGATAATCAGTAGGAGAGCCGAGTGAAACCTACTGTACTTCGACGTGAACCATGCTGCAATTTAAGTCACTAAATACGTTTCGGGAGAAAGTTTTCACATAAATGAAAGTTTGGAAATGTTGTCCTCAATTAATATATTCTGAAACTTAGGTGAACAAGTATCACTGCCAAGCCCGTGCTAGTCTTAACAGCCACTCATAATCCCTTTCACTCACGTTAGCAAGTTTATGGTGTTGCATTTCCCGAAAACGTAATAGCTACAAAAATACTGATTGTTTTTGATTGAGAATGCTCGCCAAATATTAAGTCTGTCGGTACCAAACGCAGTCAATTTTTAGCCACCGACCTGCTCAATATGCCACGCGGAATATGTCTTTTCTCGTCACAAAATTCACTTAAAAACTCCAAAATTTCTACACACACACATCGGAATAATTATGCCGTCACTTTCCAACACTTTTGATGTATGAAACACTGCAAGATCCGGCAACTTATCATTTCCATCGGAACTACTACTACACACGTTCGATCTGTTTCATGGCTAGGCTTCGACTCTTCTCTAGAATACTCTAACTCTTCTCTACCAGCAGAGAATGGCGCGCGAAGAATATTGCTTTACCATTGGTCAGTTTACTCAACAGTCAATAGCAAAACAAAATTTTCACGCTTTTAATCAATAACCAATCGCAAAATAGTAAACCTAACGACTGCACTTTTTACCGACGTAATTATATAATATGCTGAAGTTTTGCTTATGCATCAAGTTATCTACTATTTTTATTTATACCTGAATTAACTTTCCCTTTACCATAAACTTCCTTTACAAATGTATTCCACAAAAATCCCCTTTGTTCATATTCATACTTCTTCGAAATGTTCCCACACTAAATCCTACTACATAACTCGTTAAACAATTATATTCATATTAACCTTAAACCACACTCACGCATCATTCATACTGCTAAAACACATTTATAACATTTTACATACACAAAAAGAAATAATAACACTTTATGAAAATACTAGAACAGTTCATGAAAAACATTCTATTACTTTAGCGCACTCTAGTGGGCACAATCAAAACTAAGATCACAGTCCCTCCTATCCAATACTGTCCTCTATCGGCTGATACATAAACTACGTGCGCGTCCAGTCTCGCGTCACCATCTGTCACTATCCAGCTCTGAGACACATCTCCCGCTTAACCGCCTCCAAGGCAGGATCGTTATACGGCGCTACGCCTCAGGGGGAGAAATGTGCAGACCACATGCCCCTCAGTATCCGCATCCAGTGAGGCCTGTGGGCTGAGGATGACTCGGTATCATTGAGCCTTCAACGGCTGTCTGTCGGTGTTTGTTTATTTACGAGCTGTGGTTAATATCAGACTAGATTGAGTGCTACTGTATTTTAAAATGCTTGGAAGTTTGACACTTTTGGTTTATTGCGTATGTTCAAAGATGGTAATAATCATAGGTTGCCCACAGACATTGACAGTGTGGAAAAAATAATTCAACTGCTATACAATTGGTAAATATATGTATCATGGACAGTGTATAAAATACTGTCATTTCAATAATAAGTTTTATTCGCTAAACTAGAGAGTAAAGTTTGCAACTAACGAAATCGAGACCCAGAAACTTGTGACACGGTGGTGACAAATGGTTGAACACACTGTCGAATGGACATTTTTGAACATAGGGCTCTGTAGCAGACGACTCTCATGTGTTGCCATGTTGACACATCGGTATCTGTAATCACGACTGCAGTGGACATAATATTCAGATTTGACCTTGGGTCAACGGAAACATGGCATCTGGATGGATGAATCACGTTTCTTTTTAACATCAGGTCGATGGTCGTGTGTGCATAAGTTGTTATTTGGACAAACTGAGATATCTCAAAATTACCAGAAGACAGAATATTAAATTCGGCAGTGGAAGGAATCAGACGCATACAGCGAGAGTCAAATCATGTACAATCTTTTACAAAATTTTATTTATGAAATAACTAATTTAAACGGTTAACTTAAAAAATTAAAAACAATAAACGACGCCGAGGAAAACAATTATTTTCTTTTAAGACATTTATAAAGTAGACATTAAATTAGATACAATTCCTTTGTTGCATTCAACTGCTCGTAACAGCTTCGAGATAACCTCGGATACGGCCTGCCAAAATGGTTCAAATGGCTCTGAGCACTATGGGACTTAACAGCTGTGGTCATCAGTCCCCTAGAACTTAGAACTACTTAAACCTAACTAACCTAAGGACATCACACACATCCATGCCCGAGGCAGGATTCGAACCTGGGACCGTAGCAGTCGCACGGTTCCGGACTGCGCGCCTAGGACCGCGAGACCACCGCGGCCCTGCCTAAATGCAGAGAGCTCTCATATCAGTTAATTACGATACGTGGGGAATCACACTTTTCAGTAACCTAAAGCGCACGTAAGAAAGAGTTACAAAACAGGTCTTAAAATGAAACAAGGCACTATGTGGATTGCACGCTAAAAGAAGATCACTTGCTTGAGTAACATGATCTCAAAATCAAATAACGGAACGTAAAGGAATCTTAAGTCAGGAGCCCAACTGAATAAATTGTAACTCTTAACTACAATTAAGTAACAAGATGTCACTAATGCTTCGACAAATGTCAAGTATTAAAAGATAAAAATAACTTTGCCACAATAAGATTTCAAATGTGCCTTTCAATTAAAGTTTAGCCACCGTCTCTCTCTCTCTCTCTCTCTCTCTCTCTCTCTCTCTCTCTCTCTCTCCCTCCCTCCCTCCCTCCCTCCCTCCCTTTTTTTCTCTTTCTCTTTAAGGGCAACATATCACTAACCATAACCAAGACCAGAGATATATAACATATTTACTTTTAAAACAATTTAAAGGAGGATCAGAGAGCAATGGAAGGGGCTTTTTCTTACATAAATGTATACCTTTTTACTTTTATTTTTATTTATTTTTATTTTTTACGAAGACTAGACCAATAAACATCGACATTAGTCCACAAAATTTAACGGCACTCAACTGAAACCAAAATGCCATAATTGGGGAACCGTCTGGCATAGACTGTACTACTGACAATAAAGACTTGAGCGGAATGCTCTTAAACACCGTGAGACTCTTAAACAAGATAAATCAGTATCGTACATCAGTAGCAAAGCTGACAAATGTTTCTGTATCAAACTGTAACGCTCACCGCTTATCAGTTTGTGCTATCCTTCCCTCGCCAATATGAAAATCGATGGGCAGTACATTCGCTCCAATTACCAAATGACTTGGGCCGCATTCGCTGCGCCTGTTGTCCTTTGACTAAAACAGGCACGCCTTTCAAGCACACATTGAATTACCCGGGCTGGCAAGCATAACACCTTCCTGTCAATGCTCAGTTTAAATTCTAAACATAACTCGAAATCCACTTCACATGCAGATGACCCTGAGAACATCTACTACACTCCTGGAAATTGAAATAAGAACACCGAGAATTCATTGTCCCAGGAAGGGGAAACTTTATTGACACATTCCTGGGGTCAGATACATCACATGATCACACTGACAGAACCACAGGCACATAGACACAGGCAACAGAGCATGCACAATGTCGGCACTAGTACAGTGTATATCCACCTTTCGCAGCAATGCAGGCTGCTATTCTCCCATGGAGACGATCGTAGAGATGCTGGATGTAGTCCTGTGGAACGGCTTGCCATGCCATTTCCACCTGGCGCCTCAGTTGGACCAGCGTTCGTGCTGGACGTGCAGACCGCGTGAGACGACGCTTCATCCAGTCCCAAACATGCTCAATGGGGGACAGATCCGGAGATCTTGCTGGCCAGGGTAGTTTACTTACACCTTCTAGAGCACGTTGGGTGGCACGGGATACATGCGGACGTGCATTGTCCTGTTGGAACAGCAAGTTCCCTTGCCGGTCTAGGAATGGTAGAACGATGGGTTCGATGACGGTTTGGATGTACCGTGCACTATTCAGTGTCCCCTCGACGATCACCAGTGGTGTACGGCCAGTGTAGGAGATCGCTCCCCACACCATGATGCCGGCTGTTGGCCCTGTGTGCCTCGGTCGTATGCAGTCCTGATTGTGGCGCTCACCTGCACGGCGCCAAACACGTATACGACCATCATTGGCACCAAGGCAGAAGCGACTCTCATCGCTGAAGACGACACGTCTCCATTCGTCCCTCCATTCACGCCTGTCGCGACACCACTGGAGGCGGGCTGCACGATGTTGGGACGTGAGCGGAAGACTGCCTAACGGTGTGCGGGTCCGTAGCCCAGCTTCATGGACACGGTTGCGAATGGTCCTCGCCGATACCCCAGGAGCAACAGTGTCCCTAATTTGCTAGGAAGTGGCGGTGCAGTCCCCTACGGCACTGCGTAGGATCCTACGGTCTTGGCGTGCATCCGTGCGTCGCTGCGGTCCGGTCCCAGGTCGACGGGCACGTGCGCCTTCCGCCGACCACCGGCGACAACATCGATGTACTGTGGAGACCTCACGCCCCACGTGTTGAGCAATTCGGCGGTACGTCCACCCGGCCTCCCGCATGCCCACTATACGCCCTCGCTCAAAGTCGGTCAACTGCACATACGGTTCACGTCCACGCTGTCGCGGCATGCTACCAGTGTTAAAGACTGCGATGGAGCTCCGTATGCCACGGCAAACTGGCTGACACTGACGGCGGCGGTGCACAAATGCTGCGCAGCTAGCGCCATTCGACGGCCAACACCGCGGTTCCTGGTGTGTCCGCTGTGCCGTGCGTGTGATCATTCCTTGTACAGCCCTCTCGCAGTGTCCGGAGCAAGTATGGTGGGTCTGACACACCGGTGTCAATATGTTCTTTTTTCCATTTCCAGGAGTGTATAAATGCTGCTTCCGAACTTCCGTGCAAGGTAACACTGTGCCAGTCCCTCGGCATCAACTCCACCACAGGCGAACGGTTACCCTGCTGCCCCACAAGACTCTCTCGCTCTTGCATTCGGTGGAGGTGACACGATCCTCACCGCACGACCCCGCCGGCGCCTAGCAGCACGCCGCGGGGAAGGTTTTACCAAGAGCCACGGCCCCGATATCTTTGAATATCAATAGCGGACCGACTCTCAAAAAACTACTCCCTTGAAATCCATGATAGTAATCGAAGGCCGGCCGTGGTGGCCGAGCGGTTCTAGGCGCTTCAGTCCGGAACCGCGCGACTGCTACGGTCGCAGGTTCGAATCCTGCCTCGGGCATGGGTGTGTGTGATGTCCTTAGGTTAGTTAGGTTTAAGTAGTTCTAAGTTCTAGGGGACTGATGACCTCAGCAGTTAAGTCCCATAGTGCTCAGAGCCAGCCAGAGCCAGTAATCGAAGGCACCAAGGGTGCTGTGGGCTTTTTCGACATTATTACAGATCACTTACATTCCTCCATGCTTGATGACGTCCCCGATGGCGAAAGCACCTTTCAGCCTGATAGCTATCCGTGCCACAAGGCCAGAAAGATAATACAGCGATTTGAGGACCATGTTAGTGAACTCAAATTGATGTCTACCTGGGATACCTAATTCGCCTGATATTAAGTCGATGAAATACATCTGGGACGCCCTCACAACACTAGACCGTAAATGCGTGAGCTGTGACGTCTGGTGCCACAAACCTCCGTGTCTTACCAAATACTTTGAACCATGAATTTACTTTCAGGACTTTGTCTTAGGAATTTACTTTATTTACTAGCGATTCCCCAAGAACATTAACACATTTGATCACACTATGTGAGCGTGGAAGTAGTTGCCAGTGGCTAACTGATGAAGACAAATCAAATTTCTTTCAAAAAATGGAAATTTTATTCCTAAAAACCCTTTTTCTTTCTTTTTAGAAAGAGATTTAAAATTATAATCAGCACCCTCTAAATATCAAGTTACAATTTGTTCAGAGGCAGAAAGAACAAATTTTTGACAGTATGAGCTTTCGGGTTGAGAACTTTGCCTCTCCCTTTTGACACGGCCGTAGTCACGAACGCCCATAACAATCTCTGAAAGACTGCACTGGTGCAAATCTGCAACACACCAGATTACTTTAAACTAAAAATTTTAACAACTCACACAAGCACATAAACTATGCACCCCGTAGGAGGGATGGAAATGGTACAAAACACTAACATTAAAAGATTAACTCGATACCGAAGGTGCAACTTGATTTAAAAAAAAAAAAAAAACACATACGCTGGAAGGGTGGCAACTTTATATACTAAAATAACCATTTAAATAAAAACCGATGAAATGCAATCTTACATAAAATATACAAGGTTAGCCAAACATGCTCTACATTACACATATACTGCCTCTCAAGATGAAAGGCAAGATAAAAACATATTTCAGGAATTTGGCCGTTACACTTCAAGCAATAAATTCGTTAACACCGAATCCGACAAACATGACAGAGGCAGTATTAATGTATGGCAGATTGACAAGGAGATTACAGAACAACCAGAACCGCAGGTTGCTCTAACCCGCCCCTACTCCTCAAGGGAAAAACGGACCACCCAATTCATAAATAACCACCTTCCCGCGGGTGGGCAAACGGAGAGGAATGGTGGGACGATCCCAAAACAAAGCGGCTGGTGACCTCACCAAGAAAACAAGTAGAATTTAACAAGTAGAAGAAACAGCATATCTCCAATCACTTAACTACTAATAAACTGCGATTTCTGGCGAAGACCTAGCGCAGCACCCCCGACGCTCTCCCGAACCGTCCGCTGCCAGCCGCTTCAACGGACGCAGGAAGACGCGCCGATCTCCTGTCTCATGGTGTCGCAGTTCGCACCGACCAGACCGATGTCGTGGGTTGACTCCTGTTGCTCTTGTGTCGGCCGCGAAGCCACTATCCCTCGCTGTACGGCGCGGCCCACTGGACTCACGTGGCGACCTCACATACGCCGACGCTCATGGCGGACAAGCATCTTGTGTCTCATTGCGCGACCGACCAACCGATCGATCCAACCGCCAATGACCGTTGCCCGAGCAAATCGAGCAGACTGGCGGCCTAACGCGCGGACTCAGATGCAGGAACTCAGCCCCGACCGGGCGACCACTAGCTGAGTTCCGTTACTGGCGGAGTGTCAAGACTCTCATTTTGCCGGCTTTAAAGTGTGATCCAAACGACAGACAGACCAGCAACTGGTGACGAGTGACTGACCCAGACTCACTCCGATTGATCAACAGCCACTGGCGAGCCTATAGCGCCCCTTAAATGCACGTGAACAGGCAACCTTTCCGCTTTTCCACCAAAGAGAGACACCAAAGCTGCGATTGCCACAGCTGCGCCACCGCCAGAAACGGAGGGCGACTGCTTCACACAACGCGCTGCGGCGCGCTCCTCAAAACAGCAATTTTTTCCACGGCTCAGACTTGTTACCAAAGACTTGTCGAATACGTGCCACCTGGAATTGCTGTTGTACGTCTTTCAAAACGCGGATCAACACACTAATAATGAATTGGTCATAACGTTTCGGCTCATCAATGTATATTGTTAAGGAATGTTCATGTGACATCGCGAAATAGGTTTTTCATGTCAATGAATAGAAGTTAACAAGACGTTCGACGACTTAGGTTTCTCGTCTAAATGGTAAATAGAACTTATTCGAGTAGGGTGATTTTTCTTTATAACAGTTTCTACGAACACGCCGTGCGGAATCGATCTCCAGTATTGAAAACAGGCTATTTATGAAGTTAGTAATGTATGAAACTTCTGACACAGATAATTCACATGCCCATTGGTTGCAGTACCTTCTGCTCCTTCCTGAAAAACACCTATCTTGGTCTTTTCTGTAATTCTCTGAGGACTACTGTTGTTACTTTTAATCTTGTAGTGAAATTTGATGGTAACAAAACAGTGTAACATATGAAAACAGTTACTGGAGAGGTACCTGACAAACGGCGCATTAGCATGTTGGAGATACATAGTTGGACCAAGTGTAGATTCGTGCTGCTTGATAACGAATTCCCTTACGCAATACGACACTGGAGAACTGCAAGGCGCTCTATATTATTTCTAAAACGACAATTATTATTGCTGCACCTCACACTGTTTTCCACTTCCATCGTTCAAAAATGGTTCAAATGGCTCTGAGCACTGTGGGGCTTAACATCTGAGGTCATCAGTCCCCTAGAACTTAGAACTACTTAAACCTAACTAACCTAAGGACATCACACACATCCATACCCGAGGCAGGATTCGAACCCGCGACCGTAGCAGTCGCGCGGTTCCGGACTGAAGCGGCTAAAACCGGTCGGCCAACGAAGTCGGCTCAATCGTGTAATAAGATAATTTTCTATAGTCCATTCTTAGGCGAAGAGGTATGGAACAGGCTACCGCTATTTTAAGAAAAATGCTAGGTAATCAATGTCAATTATTAAAAAAAAAAAGAAAAAAAAACGGAAAACAGGTTTGCAGTAAACTAAAATCGGCAATAAAACGAATATTCAAGGTGGTCAGAAACATTGTGAAAAAGCATGTAAGGGGTTTTCCGGAGAAAGCTGTGCTGAAAAATAATTGTTAAGAAAGAAATTCTATACGCTCCCGCCGTTTCCGAGGTAAGTATTATTGAAGTTAGCGAATGAGGGCATTCAAAAGGTATGCCGGAGACGTGTTAAACGTTTTCATCGTTTCGTTTCCTGAAACAATACAGAAGAAATTCGACATGGGGCTGTAGTAAGGATCGAGCCCGAGACAAATGCTGATCAGCCTTGTGCACTGTCATCTACGTTGTGAGAACACCTGACTCTAATTGTATCTTTCGGGCCGCCTGAATTTGCGTGCCCAACGGCCTGATTGGTTAATTTCAATGGTAATTAACTCGAAAACGGCGCAGTGTAATGAATCATTTTCTAAACAATTATTTCTCAGAACAGCCTTCCCTGCAACAGCCTTACTATCTGTTTCAGACTATTTTTGACCACCCTGTACACTTTTATACTTAAACATCGCCCCTTACTCTTCGAATACGCTTCGTACCACGAAGCATTTTTTTTAGTAACACCATAGGAGGTTACAGTGTTCGTGTGATTGATTCACAGATTTTCTTCCGTTTTGCTGATCACGTTTTGCGAAGAAGTAGTTCCAGTTCTATCTTCTCCTTTTCCACGCCTGGGTTCCCGGGTTCGATTCCCGGCGGGGTCAGGGATTTTCTCTGCCTCGTGATGACTGGGTGATGTGTGCTGTCCTTAGGTTAGTTAGGTTTAAGTAGTTCTAAGTTCTAGGGGACTGATGACCATAGATGTTAAGTCCCATAGTGCTCAGAGCCATTTGAACCATTTTTTTCTTCTCCTTTTCAGCAAAACGCCGCACTCTTTCTAACGTAATTTATACGTGAATAAAGGGACCCTGTTTGTTTCGTTACCTGGACAGGCCACTGGGTGAGCGTGCTAGGAGGGGCGGTGTGTGGGGTGAGCAGTGAGGAGTGCCGTAGCTCCAGTTGGCGGTCGTCGGCTGGCGCGAGGAGAGGTTCCTTCCTTGTTAGCGCGTGTGTCGCGTCGCGTCGTCGGAGCTTTCCGTGGCAGGAGGGCCGCGCCGGTAATTTTAGATCAAAGCAGGCCGCCGCGTCCTGCGTGAGGCGTGGGGCGTGGCCGGCGTCAACAAAAGCGCCCCCCCCCCCTCCTACAGGAGCGTGCCGAGCCACGGCAATGAGGACGCAGCCGTAGACGACGTGCGGCTGTCCAGCGGAGAGGAGGTGGCTGCTCACTATGGCGCGCCAGATTTGAGACGAATTGATGAATTTAATTTGGAGACATCCATCCAAACTAATAAAAAAAAGTTTTCTTGTAAACAGATTTGATAAATAGTAATGACTGACATTATCAGGAACGGAGAAAGACGTCTTTACGCAATCTATTAAAATTTAATTAAAAAAAATCTTTTAATGGCTTGAACACATTTGGGATAGATAATTAAGGCGAGATGACTAGCTAGTTTCGGTTGTAAGCAACAACCACCTTCTGATCATGCATAAGCTAAATACGAGCTGAATGCATACTGGATATACCGGGAGCAGTCATCAGACCTGCGTTCGCGTAGAAAAAAATTCAAATGGCTCTGAGCACTATGGGACTTAACTTCTGAGGTCATCAGTCCCCTAGAACTTAGAACTACTTAAACCTAACTAACCTAATGACATCACACACATCCATGCCCGAGGCAGGATTCGAACTTGCGACCGTAGCGGTCGCGCAGTTCCAGACTGTACCGCCTAGAACCGCTCGGCCACACCGGCCGGCACGCGTAGAAAACAACTTGAATAAGAAAAAATATGAAGCTAAAAGCAATAACAAGACTGAACCAGGCAGTACACCGTGCACTTACGAGACGCAGATTGAGCGTACCTTCTGTATCAATCAGGATCGCAACAATCATTAACTTTCAATTCTGTAAAGCCAAGGTCAGGGTTGGGGTTGGGTTGTTTGGGGAAGGAGACCAGACAGCGAGGTCATCGGTCTCATCGGATTAGGGAAGGATGGGGAAGGAAGTCGGCCGTGCCCTTTCAGAGGAACCATCCCGGCATTTGCCTGGAGTGATTTAGGAAAATCACGGAAAACCTAAATCACGATGGCCGGACGCGGGACTGAACCGTCGTCCTCAGGGTTGGGGTTGGGTTGTTTGGGGAAGGAGACCAGACAGCGAGGTCATCGGTCTCATCGGATTAGGGAAGGATGGGGAAGGAAGTCGGCCGTGCCCTTTCAGAGGAACCATCCCGGCATTTACCTGGAGTGATTTAGGAAAATCACGGAAAACCTAAATCACGATGGCCGGACGCGGGATTGAACCGTCGTCCTCCCGAATGCGAGTCCAGTGTCTAACCACTGACAAGCTCAGGCAAAAAGCTTTTATGCAAAGCCGATAATGAAATATAAAATGGCCATTTTTAGATCACGCAACTTGTCGGTAACGAAATAAAGTGCTAATATGGCCAGCCGGACAGACTTGATGATCCTATTCGAAGTGAACCTGCGTCTCGTAATAGTATGGCTGACAGCATCCTTCAGTCTTGTTGTTGCTGTAAGCTTCAAAATTTTTCATATTCAAGTTGCTTTCTACCAAACGAATGTCACAGCGTGATGTTTACTATTAGCAAATCCAGTTCGCGTTAACCCCCATTTTTCTTTCCTTTTTTTTTGTCATCAGTCTTCTGACTGCTTTTATGGGGCCCGCCACGAATTCCTCTCCTGTGCCAACCTCTTCAGCTCAGAGTAGCACTTCCAACGTTGGTCCAAAGTTATTTGCTGGATGTATTCCAATGTCTGTCTCCTTTACTGTTTATACCCTCTACAGCTCCCTCTAGTACCATGGAAGTCATTCCCTGATGTCTTAACAGATATCCTATCATTCTGTCCCTTTTTCTTGTCAGTTCTTTCCACATATTCCGTTCCTCTCTGATTCTTCACAGAACCTCTTCATTCCTTCTCTTATCAGTCCACATTCGTCTACAGCATCTACAGCGCCACATTTGAAATGCTTCGATTTTCTTCTGTTTCGGTTTCTCCGCAATCCATGTTTCACGCCCATTCTATGTTGCGCTCCAACCGCACATTCTCAGAAATTTCATCTTCAATTTCAGACCCTTGTTTCGTACTAGCACACTTCTCTTGACCAGGAATGCTCTTTTTCCCAATGCTAGTCTGCTTTTGATATCCTCCTTGCTCCATCCATCATTGGTTATTTTGCTGCCTAGGTAGCAGAATTCCGTAACTTCATCTTTTTTTGTGACCATCAATCGCGATGTTAAGTTTCTCGCTGCTCTCATTTCCGCTGCTTTTCATTACTTTCGTCTTTCATCGGTTTACTCTCAGTCCAAATTCTGTTTAGACTGTCCATTCCATTCAGCAGATCATGTAAGTCTTCTTCACTTTCAGTCAGGATAAGAATGTCATCAGCGAATCGCCTTGAATTTTAATTGCACTCCTGAACCTTTCTTTTATTTCCATCATTGCTTCTCCGATGTACAAATTGTATGGCCGAAAGACTACACCCCTGTCTTACACCCTTTTTAATCCAAGCACCTTGTCCTTGGTCTTCCATTCTTGTTATTCCCTCTTGGCTCTTGTACATGTTGTACATTACCCATCTCTCCCTATATCTTACCTCTATTTTCCTCAGAATTTCGAACGTCTTTCACCGATGAATACAGTCAAATTATTTTTTCAGGTCGACAAATGCTACGATCCTGTCTTGATTTTTCTTTAGTCTTGCTTCCATTATCAATCGCAACGTCAGAATTGCCTCTCCGGTGCCTTTACCTTTTCTAAAGCCAAACTGATCGTCATCTAACGCTTCCTCAATTTTCTTTTCCATTCTTCCATATATTATTCTTGTCAGCAACTTCGATGCATGAGCTGTCAAGCTAATTGTGGGATAATTTTCGCATCTGTCAGCTCTTGCAGTCTTCGGAACTGTGTGGACGATATTTTTCCGTAAGTCAGATGTTACACCATCAGACTCGTACGTTCCACATACCAATGTGAATAGTCGTTTTTTGCCATTTTCCCCAATGATGATGATGATGATAAAGTCCCATACTCCTTGGGGGAACGGAGCGTAGGGGAACGATCCGGAAGACCCGCACAGCCGTAGTAGGCAAGGTCCTAGTGGAGGTGGTTAGCCATTGCCTCACTCCGACCGTAATGGGGATGAATGATGATGATGAAGACGACACAACAACACTCGGTCATCTCGAGGCACGTGAAAATCCATGACCCCGCCGGGAATCGAACCCGGGACCCCGTGTTCGGGAAACGAGAACGCTACCGCTAGACCACGAGCTGCGTACTTTTTCTCCAATGATTTTAGAAATTCTGATGGGATGTTATCTGTCCCTTCTACCTTATTGGACCTTAGGTCTACCAAAGGACTTTTGAGTTCTAATTCTAATACTGGATCCCCTATCTCTTCTAAATCTACTCCTGTTTCTTCTGAGACAAATCCTCCCCTTCATAGAGACCTTCAATGTACACTTTCTACCTATCTGCTCTGTGTTCTGCATTTAAAAGTGAAATTCCCAATGCACTCTCAGTGTTACCATCCTTGCTTTTAAGTCCACCGAGGGCTGTTTTGACTTTACTATATGCCGAATCAGTCCTACCAACAATCATTTCCTTTTCGGTTTCTTTACATCTTTCATGCAGCCATTTCACCTTAGCGTCCATGCACTTCTTATTTATTTCATTCTTCAGTGACTTGTATTGCTGTATTCCTGAATTTCCCTGAACATTTTTGTACTTCCTTCTTTCCTCGAACAACAGAGTATTTCCTCTGTACCCTAACTTTCTTCGGAGTTACCTTCTTGTACCTATGTTTTTCTTTCGGACTTCTGTAATTGCCTTTTTAGAGTTGTCCATTCCTTTTCAACTTTACTGCCTACTGAGGTATTCCTTACTGCAGTATCTATAGCCTAGCCCGCCCGGTTAGCCGGGCGGTCTAACGCACTGCTTTCAAGGCGGGAAGGCGCGCCAGTCCCCGGCACGAATCCCCCCGGCGGATTAGTGTCGAGGTCCGGTGTGCTGGCCAGTCTGTGAATGGTTTTTAAGGCGATTTTCCATCTGCCTTGGTGCATGCGGGCTGGTTCCCCCTATTCCGCCTCAGCTACACTACGTCGGCGATTGCAGCGCAAACACTGTCTCGACGGACGTGTACACCGTCATTACCCTACCACGCAAATATTTGGGGCTACACTCGTCTGGTGTGAGACGTTCCCAGGGGGTCCACTGGGGGCCGAACCGCACAATAGCCCTGGGTTCGGTGTGGAGAGGCAGTGGGGTGAGTGGACTGCTATAGGCTGTTATGGGGTTGTGGACCACTGAGGGCTACGACGGGACGAAGCCTCTCCGTCGGTTCTAGGTCCCCAGTTCAATACAATACAATCTATAGCCTTAGAGAACTTCAAGAGTATTTCTTCAGTCCTTAGTGCTTTTGTATCCCACTTCTTTGCGTACTGATTCTTCCTGGTTAATCTCTTAAACTTCAACCTACTCTTCGTCACTGCTACACTTGCATCTGAGTCTATATCTGCTTCTGGGTACGTCTTACAACCCAGTATCTCTGTCTGATTAAGAGGTAATCTAACCGAAATCTTCCCATACCTCACACACTTTTTCAAGTACACCTCCTCCCCTTGTGATTACTGAACAGAGTATTCGCTGTTAGTGGCTGAAATTTATTACAGAGCTCAATTACTCTTTCTTCTCTCTCATTCCTATAACAGAGCCCATATTGTCCCGTAGCCCTTTCTTCTACTCCTCCCCCCACAACCGCATTATGGTACCCTACGGCTATTAGATTTTCATCTCCCCTTACGTACTGAATTACCCTTTCAATATCTTCATATACTTTCTCTATCTCTTCATCTTCAGCTTATGACATCGGCATGTATACTTGAACTATCACTGTTGGTATTGATTTGCTGTCAGTTCAGAGCAGAACAACCCTGTCACTGAACTGTTCGCAGTAACAAACTCTCTGGGCTACCTTCCTATTCATGACGAATCCCTCTCCCTTTAAACAATTTTCTGTTGCTGTTGATATTACCCTGTACTCATCTGAACAGAAACTCTTGTCTTCTTTCCATTTCACTTCACTGATCCCAAATATATCTAGATTAAGCCTTTTCATTTTCCATTTCAGGTTTCCAAGCTTCTGAAATGACTTGCTACGACTCATAGACGTTATCCTTTCGTTGGTTACTCCATCATTTTCTCATGGTACCTCCCACTTGGTAGGCCCGTCCCAGAGATCCAAATAGGGACTAGTTCGGAATCTTTAACCAGTGGAGAGATCATCACGACACTTTTTTTCAATTACAGGTCACATATCCTTTGGATACTCGTTAACTACACATTGACGACAAAAGACTACGCATATCACGAGCAATTCATGTCGTATATCCTCTACTTGAAAGCAACGAAATGCACCACAAAACTAAACTTCACATATATAAGGCATCGTACAACCCATGATGTTTTATGGCTGCTCATCATGGCTAATTACAAGCAAGTCCAGCAAAAGACCGCCACAAGAGCTCCAGAATGGATGCCTGAAACTTGTATTAAACGCACCACGGTGGGCAAAGACGGACCAAATTCATGGAGAACTCGCCATGCCCACAGTGGAAAGTCAAATCATCCAGGCAACAAGAAGAATTTTTGAAAAGGTAGATAGGCAACCAACTTAAGGATTTAGCAACAGTACAGCCAGTGCGCTGGCTCGAAGTAAGAGTACCAAAGTCTATATTAGGTCATGAATGAGTTGGGAGCACTTCAGAAATCAAGAATAAGGGTAAGAGTAAGTTAGGACGTTTAAAAATAAAGAGAAAAAGAAATCTCTTAAGCATACGAGGAATGAGTGCCTCAAGGACCAATGTTAGTGCCCAAAGAGCCTCTAAAATCCAAAATGGTGCGCCATTTTGTGCAAATAAATGGTGTCTTCAATAAGCAATCCTATCCCCTATACTTGAGGCAACAACCTCCAACAAAGGTAGAGCCCTTACCACCGCACAACACACACACGCACACACACACACACACACACACACACACACACACACACACACACACACACAAAAGGACACACGTTGTGTGTCTTTAATGCAGTGGCTTCCATTGCCTACGATATCCTCATGCCGTTGATCATTGCTGATTGTTCCACCTTTAGGGGCTGTTTCCCACCCAAAGGACAAGAGAGTGCTGTGAACCTCTGTCCGCTCTTCTGCCCTCTTTGACAAGGCCGTTGTCAGAATGAGGGTGACTTCTTAAGCTGTAAGTCTTTGGCCGCCAATGCTGATTTTTATTCAAAATTTAAGCTGTGGCGTCGTTCGGACCCGCGACCGAGAGCATTTTGATTCCTAATCAAAGACGCTCCCCCTAGACCCACATTTAGCAGATCTATACATACGTTTTTGGATGGGATCTGCCTGTAGCAAAATACAGTTTTATTTTTTATCCCAAACATGTTTCATTTCAGTTGCAGCCTCGTCAGTGGGCTTTTATTTTATGGCTGTTAAACGTAAAGAATATTCTTTACTGTTTGTATACATGTAAATATTAGTTTTAAAAAATCGTAATCACAGATTGTCGAAGAAACATATAAAATTATGAATTCATAATTTTTCACCACATGGTTTGGTTTTCCTGATGTGTTATGTTTTTACAGTGACTGATTCCTTGCACAGTTTGTCATCCGCAACCATACACAACTTAATGTAGAAAAATAGAAAAATTATTTAAGCAAAAAATTACGATTTGCGATCTGTAATGACTATGCCTGAAATTAATTAATTCTCTCTGGAAGGTTTTGTGTGTGTCTGTGTGTGTGTGTGTGTGTGTGTGTGTGTGTGTGTGTGTGTATGTCTGTGTGTGTCGGGTGGGAGGGTTGGGGGGGGGGGGGGCCTCTGTATGTTGGTGTTATCTGATTATTCTTTGAGTGCAGAGAACAGACTTCCATTGCAGAGAGCTGTGTATTGATTTGTTACTTGTTTCCCTTCTACTATCTTTTTATGTTTGATAGCTAGCATTCTAAAACTAATCACAGAGCAAAACTATTTCTCATTTGACAATCAGTTCTATTTAGAAGAAGATGTGCTTCCAATGGGGTCACCAGTCAGTGGATTCCTAGCCAACATTTTTCCCCATCACATTGAAAATAAAGTATTTGAAACAATTGTAAGACCCAAACAATACCAGATAATGTATTGGTATCATTAAGTAGATGACAATATACGCCTTCTAGATGAAACGTCCAGTCACATTGAACAACTCCACAGTGATATAAACAAAGTCCACTCAAAAATAAAATTCACCATAGAAACAGAAAATGACAAAATGCTAAATTTCCTTGAGCTCACAATACACAGACACAACAAACAACATTAATTTTCTATATTCAGGAAAGTGACCATCACCAGCATAGCTATTCACAAACATTCTAATTATCCAATTGCATACAAACTAACTGGCTTCCAATATGTGCTACACAGACTAACCAAAACTCCACTCACTGGGAACAACTATAACAAAGAATTAAAGACAGTCAGACAAACAGCTGGAATGAATATGACAAAAACATTATAGATAAACTAAACCACAAAATGAAAATAAAATTGAAAAGGACACCCAACACAAAACAAAAACCTTCTCACCATGAACAAGAAACACCCACAACAACAAACAAGTGGTTCACTCTCACCTACAACAACAAAGCAGCCCTCATGATAAGCAACATACTCAAAAACAAGGGCTAAAAAGAGCCTACAGGATAGACAACTCAACACAGAGAAAACTAAGGACAATCAACACAAGCAGAGACAAACACAACACATCTGATATTTACCAACTAACATGTCAGGACTGCAAATCAGTTTATATGTGACAGACAAGCCGAAACTTTAAAACGAGATACACAGAACACAGAAGAGCATTAAAAAGTAACAGCTGTCATTCCGCATTTGCTGAATACCTTATGGACAAGAAAGGTAACCCAACAGACATCAATACTGACTTGAAAATTCTCAAATGCAGCAACAAAAGCCCCCCACAAAAACTAATTATTGAAGAAAACTATCAAATATACCGTTCCACTGTTCGCCATCTTGTTTTTACAGCTGGTAAAGACTGAAGCAGTGACATTGATTGATAGCTTCATATATAAAACGTTACAGTGACGAAGATGAGGAAAACAGAAAACATAAGTGAGACAAATGTTAATAGACACACACACACACACACACACACACACACACACACACACACACACACAAACAAACACAACCTACCACATAGAATTAATTAATTTCAGGCATAGTCATCAAAGTACCAAACCGTAATTTTCTCCTTCAGTTATTTGTGTACATTAAGTTGTATATTGTTGCGGATGACAAACTGTGAACGAAATCAGTCACTGTAAAATATAACACAGCAGGAAAGCCACACCCTGTGGTAGAAAGGTATGAATTCATAATTTTATGTGTTTCTTCGAAAATCTGTAATTATGATTTTAAAAACTAATATTTACATGTATGCAAACAGTAAAGAACATTCTTTACGTTTAACAGCCATAAATAAAAGCTCACTGATGAAGCTTCAACTGCAGTGAAACATGTTTAGGAAAAAAAGAAAAAAATTGTGTTTTGCTAAAGCGGACCGCATCCAAAAATATGTGTATGTTAAAGCAAACATGGGCAAAAGAGCTTCAAACCCAAGATGATTATTTAGTAGATCTATATGCATGATTTGAAGATATCTGTTACTTACAACTGTAACCAGCCAGTCATCTTTTATCTTACATAAATGTTGACTAGGCATTAAGAGTTTTGTATAAATTTTTAAATTTTGATAGCTTTTATGAAGATAGATACTAGCCACAACTTTTCTTTACTTTTCTTTAATAATTTTACTTCTCTAACATGTTTAGAAGTATGACGTCAGGCGAATACTGAAATGCAAAAAAGAATATTTTAGTTTTTTTAACTGTAGTAATTGCTGATCCCCACGTGTTGTGTGGCTTACCTGCGGAGAAAGAGAAGTGTAACACGTTTGAGAGAGAGATCTCTTCTTTTGCTGGTTTGTTGACAACAGGTTATGAAAATGACAAATCACCCTGTTCATTAGAATTAATTGTCCTGTTGTGGCGCATCCACCTTCTCCTAGCACTGGATTTTTTACTTCCTGAAGCAAGAATATGCTCAAGACCTCAGCTACGGGCCAGGAGCGTCGAGACAACTCATGTTAGTTTCGCAGTGAACAACGAAATCCAGTTTTCACGACGAATGGTTCTGAATACACTTTGAAAACCTTTTATAATGTCACCTGAGTGCATAGTAAATAATGAATCCCTGAAATTACTTCCCTTTGTACGAAATTTGGCACACGAATGGACAAAAACGCGATTTGATTACAGTTAATGAGATATGAGGTAGTAACCAAACCTTAATAGCACAGCGGAATATATGAAAAGCACCCTTAACATTAATGAAAGTAAGATAAATTGCAACCAAGGTGTTCAACTATCCTAATACAGCCTACCAGTGTAAATGACTCTCTCCTTGTAGAAGAGACGTTTGCTATGCAGATAAAACTGCACACAGGGTATCCTAAGACTTAACGACAGCAAACTTATGTAAGGCAAGCTAAAGTCACGAAGAATTCATTGCTCCGGCATGTCTTGAAGTGCGCTGTAACTGTTACTTCCCATGTATGGTTGAAGAATTGTATATAAAATAGTAATATAGAGCATCTGCTGAAGGCAGTTGAATGTGCTATTAATTCTGGTGAAAACAGTTCTTTCCAAATATGTTACACGTGCACATGGCATTAGCGTGAAAAGAGATAAGTGAGCACATTTTTATACGACCATAAAAGATCGTATTGTTGAGAAATGATTTTAGAGGGAAATAAATCGTGAGACATTTTAAATTCACTTCATTATTATTCAGGAAGCAGAAACGAACAATCACAAACAGTATATACAAGACCAATTGACCTACCATATAGCCCGCATCTCGTGGTCGTGCGGTAGCGTTCTCGCTTCTCACGCGCGGGTTCCCGGGTTCGATTCCCGGCGGGGTCAGGGATTTTCTCTGCCTCGTGATGGCTGGGTGTTGTGTGCTGTCCTTAGGTTAGTTAGGTTTAAGTAGTTCTAAGTTCTAGGGGACTGATGACCATAGATGTTAAGTCCCATAGTGCTCAGAGCCATTTGAACCATTTGTCCTACAATACCACACGCTACTGAAAAGCAGAAAAATAATACCATACAACCAGCATTCCACACAATACCATTTAGAGAGTGGGAAAGTGACGTTAAAGTCAACCTATATCTTAGGATTACTCGCTGAAATTAGTTATTGATTGTCGCACATTCAAACAAAGACGGGACCTGAACAAAGAGCTAACCTCGCGTGGACACATAATTGGAAAGGATTTCCCTCAGCAACGCCTGACAAACATGTATTGTGGAATTATGCTAGTGCAGCGCAAGCGAGCAACTACCTCATCAATAATCCGCGGCGCCGCCATTGGTAATGCCCATCTAAAGTAATTCACAAAGTAAAATTTGAACTGTAGAAATTGTCTGCAGGAAATACGATGTAAGCAGTGAAGCAGAAGAGCAGCGTGTCTGGCAGGCCACACTGCCCAACCTAACTCAAAACATTTTGCCAAGCAATTTGATTGGACGACGGGGATCTGCCCTTAAAGTGCTGCACGAACACATGGTTCTCACTGCTGGCAGAGATAGAAGTTCTCTAGTAGACGAAAACATAGACAATAAGGTCTCTGAGTGCTTCGTAACTTATTCACTGGTACATAACATGAAATAAGTTTATAACAGGCGGTTGTCAACTTGCTACCGTTAAATATCCGTTACATCCATTATACGTCCAGGGTTTGTCCGAAGTGACAGTAAATAGACAGGTCTTTCGCTTTGTAGGAGCAGGATGCTAGTTCCGTCTGCGAAGATATTTTGTTACTGCTGGGTACACCCTACTCATGAAGTACACTCTGGCATAGAACCAAGGCGCTGACGAGAACAAAACTCGATTCGACTTTACTACCGATGATGAGGAACGAGCGAAGTGGTACAATGTGCGACAGTGAACTCGTCTTCGGGTGGGGGGCGGGTGGTAGGGGGTGGTTAAAATACCCGTCTGACCATCCAGATTTACGTTTACCGCGACTTTCCTGCACCGTTTAAGGCAAGTGCCGAGATGGTTCTTTTCAAAGGGCAATGCCAGTTTCCTTCCCCAGCACATCCTGTCGACGTGAAGTTATCTACTAATCTTCCTTCCTTTCACTACCGATGTGTCAATGTCGGTGACTTACGTCATTTTGTATTGTCTTCGGCACACTCGAGCAAAGCGTCTTCGATGTTAGTAGACCAGTTGTGTGAAAGTAAGAGAGAAATTATTAAACGCTTCTAAATATAAAGATACAAATTCTTCAAAATTATACAGAAATAGTTTTTAAAAGTATATAGCCATACATGCTGCTGATCACTGTGGTGACTGTAATTTAAAAGCTGTGAACAAAGTTAATGATGGACTACTGAATTCTTAAAACCCATCGTTTCATTCCTGATTTTACATTCATGTCCAGAAAAAGAGAACATCTTGAACGGCTAGATATAGGACGTTCGTATTCGCAGGACATGTACATTAGTATGTTCTTCAGAAGCGATTAGCATTTGAACCATATCGGTCGACGGGTTCAAGGACAACATCGATATCGCGTCGTAGCACCTTCTACCGGTAAAATGTGCCTGTTGCTCCCGTTATCGCTATAAGCCAACTTGTGACTTGAGCAGACTTGCAGGATGTCTCGCAGACGTATGCACGAATCCTATCGTCAAATCAGAGAGTTTGAAAGAGGACACATTATAAACATAAAAAATGTAAATGTCGTGTGGCTAGGGCTTCCCGTCGGGTAGACCGTTCGCCGGGTGCAAGTCTTTAGATTTGTCGCCACTTGGCGACTTGCGCGTCGATGGAGATGAAACGATGATGATGAGTACCTGAGCGGAGAAAATCTCCGACCCAGCCGGGAATCGAACACGGCCCCTTAGGATTGACATTCTGTCGCGCTGACCACTCAGCTACCGGGGACGGACCTTACTGATTTGAGAGAATGTGAAGGATCAATCTGGGAAATTTCGGTTCGTGTGGGACGAAGTGTTTCGGCAGTGCAACGGGTGTGTACAGATTGGTTCACGGGAGGCCTTAGAACACGACGAGATATGGGTCGGGTCGCACCACCCAGACCAGCCCCCGAGACGATCGACACCTCAGCCAAACGGCATTGCAGAAGAGCTCTTCTTCCTCCTTGGCTCTGGGACAACAGTGGAACAGTGTAACACAGAGTACACTGACAGTTTATTACGGCATTGGTAACGTCTGCGTCGTCCACTTCTGCACCCAACTATGAGGAATGTGCAGAGACGTGATAGACGGCAGTGGTGTACGGAACGACGTCAGTGGAAACAGGAATGGCATCAGACGGTGTTTTCGGACGAATCCAGGTTCTGTTTGTTTGAAAATGATGCCCGGATTTTGGGTCGCAGCAGACAGGGGGTTCAAATGGCTGTAAGCACTATGGGACTTAACATCTGAGGTCATCAGTCCCCTAGACTTAGAACTACTTAAACCTAACTAACCTAAGGACATCACACACATCCATGATTCGAACCTGCGACCGTAGCAGCAGCGCCGTTCCGGACTGAAGCGCCTAGAACCGCTCGGCCACGGAGTCCGGCAGCAGACAGGGGGAGTGGCGTCACAGTGACCGCATTCAACGCAAGACGTACAGCGCCAATTCAAGGCCTTATGGTGTGCGGTGCTGTTGGGTACAGCCACAAATCACAGTTTGGTGAGTGTCCAGAACACTGTGACCAGTGTTATCTACGTGAGTGACATCATGCGACCCCTTAGCCATACCCTTTCTGCACAACACCCCAGACGCCATTTTTTAGTTAGACAATGCACGATCACACGTTTCGGCACGAACACGTGTCCTCTTGGTGTCACAGGATGTCAGCTTTTTGCCCTGGCCAGATCACCAGACTTATCGTCAATCAAAATGTGTGGCATATGGTGAAGCGACCGGTGCAGCGCTGTGACCCAATGCCAACCACCACAGATGAGCTTTTGAACCAGGTGAACGCAGCATGGATGGCTGTACCACAGGACGCCATTTGCGCCTTACACGCGTCGATGCCATCACGCATGAAAAACGTTGTCGGTGCCCACATGCTGAACCGAGGTAACAAACCCCAATCATTTCTATAGAACATACTAATGTACATGTCCTGTCTCTGGTCATTCAAGGTGTTCTGTTTTTTTCTGAGCACGAGTGTATTTTTCTGTTTTTGACGTTGGATATTTAATTTTACGAGGGTTGGAACTTCTATAATGGTAGTATAGCAACTTAACAGGATCAGATAATGTCACTTTTTCCACAAGTACCGCCTGCATGGTCAAGGTCGCTAAGATACACTTGTGCGGTGGCGCTCGACACGGGGGTAATCCGGTTCCGACCTTGCTGTATTTGTCGGCAAGGGGAGGTGAGGTGGAGACGAAAAGTCCCTGGTCACCAGCCTTTGTGCCAATATCCTGGATTAAATTTCAAACCTCGCCGCATAGTCTCGTGAAGTGAGGGCATGTGACACAGTTAAAGGCGATTCTTGCGTCGGATGGGGACGGTAAGCTCCGCGCAACACTTAGCGCGTTTCGAGAGGAGTAGGCTGCGCGCCGGCAATGGGTTCACCCACTCCCTTCCCTTCCTCTGTTAGAACACAAACCCAGCACTACACTGTGTAAGTCCTGATCATACTCATTCTCACAACACAGATACACAGTTGACACTTCGTAACAAGTCAGAAGAAGGTAATGACAAACCATCCCCACTAGGACCTTGTCTAGAACGGTGATACCCTCATTCCCTGGATATGGTAATACTTTTTGAGCACACGGTAATCACTCCTACCTTATACCAGCATAAATGGACTCTCCCTTCCCACACCACGCAGTTACGAGAAGTACAAAGCCTCGTATAGCGGACGGTCTAATGTAGTGTTTTTACTATGCTTTCGGAACAGGAACAATAGATTCGGATAAAAATTGAATGTGTCAGAGGACATACAGCACGACAACGTCATCAATGCCTTCAAGGGGCTTACGGCAAACAGAACCTGCGCTGAAGTACAAAACGGTGACACGTTGAGGAAAAGGTTTCAACGAAGGACTCCACTATGTGGCAGATATCGTCGGCAATGTCGTCCTCGTGTCAGGGAAGAAGTGTCTGCTCTTACCGCGTTATCGGACGGTTGTGGACGCCAAACGATTCGTGCATCGGCACGATTAGCATATAGGGCTACGATTCACATCCTGAAGGAACACTAGGGCATCACAAAAACTGCATAACGATGCGTTCCGCACGATTTTACAGGAATGCAGAAATGGTTACGATGCGATGCTGTTCGTTACTCTTGGACTCCTACGAACGTGGAGGAGACGTTTTCTTGCGCCGTACGATTAGGCTGGATGAGACATGGGTCAAATCGTACGAGCCACACCTGAGGCGGCAATCAAACATATGATACAGCTACCGGTCACTACACCAATCGGAAGTTCGTCAGAATCACAACAATGTGAAAGTTATGGTGATTCTTTGTCACGGCTGCGATAGTGGCCAGTGGGGCTGGACAAACGATTCTGGAGTTCGAACGGGATCGAGATTTCCCGATACATCGCAGCGTCCGATACAGTATCGAGCTTGTTCCGGCTGTCACGCGACATTTGACTCGCGCGGTGCGAGTGCAAGGGACACGCAAGAAACAACGAACTTGCCCAACAATAAACTATGACTGCATAATTATTACAGTTACGTGAAACAGTGGAGGAAACAGCATTAAATCCTACCACTGCATAAACTCCTACTGTGTTTAACACGGCGGTGCACGCGTCTGGAAACAGGACGGCAGTACACGCAGCTGGTCTCACAGACCTTTGTAGTTTCTGTCTTTCTGAATTTGCATTTAGATGTTTATTATGGAGGGAAGCGTTATTAAATGAAGTAATATCATTAAAAATCAGTTTAGTAAAGATATTTAAGGGATAAATTTAATATTTTGGTCAAAAATATTTACACAAATTGAGATACATAAAATTTAGCTGTTATCAAAATAATGCATGTATTCAATCAGATATTTTGTCGATACAGTCTTGGCACACAGTAACAGGATGTTGAAGGCAAATGTATTTCTTGCAGTTCTTACAAATATATCTAGCTTTTTTCTGTTTTTGCTTCTGCAGTCCACACACCATCCTCGCGAAGTCGCAATTGACTCCACTTCAGAAATTTTCACACTGCAAAGCTCTCCAATTCTCTCAGTTATCTTCCTTGCCAATATTTTTGACATTACTCTTTGCTGAAGATTATCATGCAGAAGCACAAAAGAAAGCTGCCTCAAAAACTCTCTCTGCTTCTCAGTTGTTCTTTCTGATTTGAGTTGAAAATAATAGCAGCATTTATCGCAGCTGTGTTCATGATGCTACAAAAACAACTATTGGCCATCTTCTTGCGTTTTAGCTGCATTATATGTTGCACTGATTCCGTCTACAACGTCAACTCCACCCTTAGTAAGGTTACAAAAAGTGATAATTTCTGGTTTTTTATCATTCCCTGTATTTCCGTCAATATTTCCATTGTGGTGCATCGTTGACAATGGTAATACCACTCTATTTCGTTTCGGCACATAAGAGACTAAGGTACAGTTTTTCTGAAACCCAAAGTTTGATGACATTTCTTGTAGGTTTTTGGTGTTAATAAATCCCCTTGGGACTTGTCTCTTGATCTTCCTCAGGGTACCAACGATGGTCGTCTTCTTCGCAATCATTGTGTTTGCAAGCTCGTAACTTGTAAAATAATTGTCGCAAGTTATGTCGCGGCCTGTATTCAGGAGAGGTTGGCAAAGTCTCTGAACAAGTTCAACTGGTCTGTTGTCCTGTCTGTAAGGGCCTTCAGACTGTTGCCCAAGATACACCTCCATGTTGAATGTGTAAAACATTCGGGCATTCACTGCTGCAAAAAATCTTTACTCCATACTTGTTTGGTTTATTTGGCATATACTGTCGGAATTTGCATCTTCCACGGAATGCCTCTAGTTTTTCATCAACTGTCACGTATTCAGAAACTGTATAAGCCTTCTGAAAGTTTTCAACAATTAGGCAGAACACCTGTCTTATCGCTGCCATGTGATCTGTTTCCTCCCTTTCCATTCTCGTTTGTTTATCGTCGAATCTGAGGCATCGAAGGAGAAAACGAAATCTGTTTACGCCCATTGTGAGATGAAATATTTCAACTCCTGTGCCATCTCTTCGCCACAAATCTTTAGACTTAGTCAATGGGCAAGCATTACACCAGCGTAGTACAATAATCCCAATGAGGCCTTTATTTAAGCTTTATTAGTTTGTTGTGCATCACTTTCCCTTGAAAAGTTTCCATGGATACTTTGAATGTAATAATTAGTGCAGTCAACGAGTATGTGTATAATGTTTTCATCAAAAAACAGTTCCCAGCCCTGTAGAGGATTTGAAGCACTTTTCGCAGCACCTTTCACACGTGGTAAATGAGTTACGATGTTATGACAACGTTTGCGGGAGTTTTTTGGCGGAGCACGTGAGTTCCATACTGTTACGTCTTTACCGACAAACACATCACTGTCAGCACCACAATCACTGTCTTCTGATTCATCACTCGACGTTTTTTGTTCGGTGCCGGAGTCATTTTTCCACTCTGGGTCCTGGATTTCTTCAAAGTTGATTTCTCCATCTTCAGAATCACCAGCGTCACTTTCAGCCATTAATTCTTCAATCAAGTTCCTAATTCTCTCCTCCTGTGCCTCGTAAGAATAAGCCATGATGCAGTTACAACACTTGCAACACACTAAAATAAGGTACAAAGCACGAAAAAATCTGTTCTACCACTAAACTAAGCAGATACCGCAAATATGCGGGCGCGTGAATAACCTTGGCGGAGCTAACAATAAATTGACACCAGTGCACGCGGCTGGCCTGTGAGACCCTAGACCTCTTTGTTGTGAGCTAACCGGAAGTGCTATTGTTGAAATACCAGATACACCATACCAAACGACTCCTATTACGCTTCTAGCTTCTTGGAAACAACTTTCAGACATTGCATTAATGTGAAAATATTCTCCTTGGTCTGACAGACCACCTACGTGTACTGACGTGTTGAACAAATTGACAACACGACGTCTCATACATTATGCGTGTATATATCAATATTTATGCCAATTTTTAAATGAGGGTAACAGGTAAAGTCGAAAAAGTTGTTTGCCAAAAAGTGAAGCCGGCATAATATTTTATTTCATTACGAGAGACGGTAATGATTAACCAAGTAAGGTACAATTGAGCAATTGGATCTCTTTTCACATATTAGAATAACGGATAAAAACTTTACCAGATTTAATCCGTTTGAAAACAAGACGGCAACATTCAAAGGAAATAATCGAGACAAGTAATCAAGAATTAAATTTCGAACAAAAGAAATGTGTGGCAATAGAGTACCTTTAATTTTTATCGCGAGAATAAATTACAACGGAGTGACGCGTCTTGGAAATAGTACCATTAAGGCCCCATTAGATCGAAGGCGAGCGAAAGCTCGAGAAGAACACACAATCTTGATTGTAATGTTTTTTTTATTTATTAGTTGCCGTTGTTACGCATGATCTGCACCCTAGAACATGTTTCAGTCTGTGTTAGATAGTTATTTTTATTGTTAAAATTCACTGTGCATTAAAAACGCTAAGACATATCGTTGTGATAGTACCAACAAAAGTCACTAGATAGCAGGGTGATCAAAAGATCGAACAGGACCTGAGATTTCCCGCTCAGTGACGTAAATTGTTCGAACAGTTCCAGTTGTGTTCACACACAGTCCTCGTGACCAGGCGAAACTATTTTCGTCCAGCCACAAATGTGCGTTCTTCTATAGCTTTGGGAAAAGGCTTATTAAACTAGAACACGTGACATAAAATAATAAAAAAATTACTTGAATTTGACACACTTCATTGCCACAGGAATACTGGATAATTTACTGCTGGACTAGCAAAACATCATTTGATACAGTAATTAAAAGACTTTTCACTTGATGTACAGTGTTCGACATTCGCTACAGTACAAATTCATTTGAAACCCTACCTACTCATTGGCACTAGACTACGTAAGTTGTTGACTGCTGCCGCTGAGGTCTCTAACAGGGACGAACTCTTGCATGCTCAATATTATGTTGACCTCAGTGCGAGGACGCTGCAGTGCTGAGGAAGAAGCGTGGTCTTCTGGAGCGTCTTCTACGTCGTCGTGGAATGCAGCGAATCATCGCTAATGTCTGTGATCTCGATCCGCGTTGTCAAAATTCCTGTAGCACCGCGATCTCAGGACGGTGCCACAGTGTTATCCTAACGCATACCGTTCCCCAATGGCAGTCAGTTAGTGCCTTGTATTGCTGTTAATTTCTGGAACACAACCTGCGACGAGCTTTGAGAATGATGCGGCGATAATTTATTCACAACTCAAACATTATTTTGCAGGACAATGCTCGCGAGCGTACTGTGCAATATCTGTCTGATTTGTTCGATCGATGGAGCTGGGAAGTACTGTTCCATCGATCGTACTCACCGCTCTCAAGCCTTTGTGACTTCGATTTGATTCGTAAGATGAAGAAAGCATTTCGTGACGTTCACTTCGGAATTCCTACAGAGATTCGTAGGCAACAGACCGCTCCATTCCAATTATAAACAAAACTAGCGCTGGCACCGTTTAGAAACAATGCCGAAGACTACTCTGAACGATAGGAAAATATTCAAACATTGATCTGTTTAATAAACAAATGCCGCCATTATAGCTCCAATCTCCGCATTTCTACTAACATGGCTATTACACAGGGCGTCCCACTCAAACCTCCATGATTTCAAAGACCCAGGAAAAAAAACCACAGTAGGCATGAGAATGAAAAATGCACCAAATTGTAGACCATTTCAAAGAATTTATTTACTTATCATCGACACACCTCTACATGTGAACCATTTGTTGCACGAAGAATTTCGAGTCTATGTTCAATTTCTTGCCAAGTTCTTTGTAATATCTCCTCTGTTATTGTTGCAATCGCATTAGTGACACGATGTCGCAACGTAGGTATATCGTCCACTTTGGTCGCATACACATGGTTCTTCACGAATCCCCACTTGAATGGTTCAAATGGCTCTGAGCACTATGGGACTTAACAGCTGTGGTCATCAGTCCCCTAGAAAGTAGAACTACTTAAACCTAACTAACCTAAGGACATCACACACATCCATACCCGAGGCAGGATTCGAACCTGCGACCGTAGCAGTCGCGCCCCACTTGAAGAAATCAAGCGGCGTAACGTCGGGTAAACGTGGTAGCCAGGCAATGGATCCTCCGCATCCGATCCAACGATTGGGAAATTTCCTATCCAGGAACTTGCGAACAGTCGTAGACCATTGCGGCGGAGCTCCATTTTGTTGAAAAAAGATATTGGGTTGCAAGTCTTGTATCTGAGGGTACACAAACTGCTCCAACATGTCCAGATACACTGACCCATTTATTGTTTGCTCTGCAAAGAAGAACGGTCCAACAGTCCTGTCGTGCATTAGCCCACACCAGACGTTTAGTTTAGGGCTATCACGAACATGTTCAGTGACAACGTGCGGATTTTGGTAACCCAAAATGCGAACATTATGCCTATTAACTCTTCCTGATAGATGAGAATAAGCATCTTTCCAGGAAGCTGGCATCCATATCAATACGCTGCAGCATATACGTAGCAAATTGCTGTCGGCGTGGTTTGTCGTTCGGCGTCAGATGTTGCAGAATTTACACTTTGTAAGCACACATACGAATACGCTGGTGAACTACACGATGCAATGTTGATCGAGGTACATCAAGTTGCCTAGATGCTTGACGAATTGGCTTACGTGGACTTCTGAGAAACGTCTGTCTGATGTCCTCCACTGTCTCTTATGAAACTCCATAACGTGCACCGTCAGAATGTTTCAGAACACTCCCTGTTGCCAGAAACTTCCTATACCATTCCTTAATGGTTTTCACGTCATGTGTATCACATTTATACACACGACGATGATTTCTTTGCACAGTAATCGGCGATTTTTTTTTCTGCAAACCACACTACTGCTTACGCTCGCTGCTGTGGAGTCGTCATTTTCACTTCATACGACCATGCTGCACTCTGGGGAATATAAATTCTTTGAGATGCTCTACAAAGTGGTGTATTTTTCATTGTCGTATCTACTGTGGTTTTTATCTCCTGGATCTTTGAAATCGAGGAGGTTTGAGTGGGACACCCTCTATTACGTTCTGGCTGAATGATATTCCGATTTACTCGCTTTAGTGAAATACCCAAACATGATATCAAAGAGCCTAATGAAGAACACTGTTTCGCAGATCAAGTGCACACGTGGTCGGTTGTAGGGACTGAAAAGAAGCGTAGCTGGAGCCGCGAATAGACTGCTGCGGGGAGAAGAGAGGAGAGGGAAGACCACTGACGCATTCTCTCAGAGCCGCCACAATTAGCCGTGTTTTGTGCTTCTGCGAAAGTTCAGGCGACAGACCTCCTCTTCAGTTTCGGCGCGAACTGACAGATTAAACCACGGAAAAGTACTACACGGGAGAATTACGACACAGTATATCACACTATGGCCACGACAATTCTGCTAGGGGCACTATGATTTTTTACTTAGACCATAGGTAAGATAGACACCTTATGGCGACATTAAGCGTAAACCTACATCTCAATCTGATGGTGAGTGGGTACCGGTTGTAGACGGCTTTTGGAGTGAATGTTAAAATTTGTTTACTGCAGTGTTTTCAGTCAAGATTTTTTTGATTGTAATCGTGAGGCCTTGTGCAACGTCTGGCTCCACGGGAAGATAAGAGAGTAATATTTTGTTCATGGGTGAATATAATAACTTGACTGACACAGTTTCCTAGATCAAATCATTGAACTGTAGTCTGAAGTTAGGGAGTGTTAGCGTTAGCGGGCAGATGGTTTTCTGTTTTCAGCATCGGAAGAAAACTGATGACACATGATGTGTTTCCAAACTTAAATTCGCTCTTGTTTAAATGCTTCGATAAAAAAAAGCAAGAACCGCAGTGCCAGACAAATAATTTAATCGTAGTAGTATTAGAGAATTTGACGAAATTTTGAGGCCATACAATGTTAAAATTGTATGACATACTGTAATAATTTTTGTTAATAATCATCAGTTTCCAGTCTGTTTTAGAAAACGGCTGAAACGGTCACCCGGCACCAGCTTCAGGTTGTCTATCTTATGGCTTCTAGGGGCAATAAAATTTAGTTTTCTGTATTTCATATAATTATTGGCCGAAATTAAAAATTTAAAATTCGCTCATAATATGCTCATTAAGAGGTGCAATCTTACGCTAAGGATTTAACACGTAAAGTGAAGTATTAAAGTTAGAAATATGGTATATATAAGGTGACAATTATTGAACTATATGAAATAAAACCCTCATAACCTCTGAACGGTTTTCGTTAGGCCGTTCAAACTGCAAGGTTGGCCGCGCGGCACGATGGGAATTACTATGCGCATGCGCATAGTGCATAGCGACATAACCCACTTTCAATAAGCAAATAAGCAAAATTGGCGTATTTGGGGGACTGAGAATTTCGATAAAATGTGGTTCATGCAAGACGGAGCTCGACCCAATTGAACCAGGAGAGTGTTTGATGATATCCTGGAGGAGCAGGTTGGGGACCGGATTCTGGCTCTGGGGTACCCAGAGGCCACTAGCATGGAGCCCGTTTGCCCGACATATTCTCCGGATCTGAACACATGCGCCTCCTTTCTGTGGGGCTGCATTAATGACAAGGTGTACAGCAATAATCCCAAAATCATTGCTGAATTGAAAATAGCCATTGAGGAGGTCACCGACAGCATCGATGTTCCGACAGTTTAGCAGGTCATGCAAAGTTTCGTTATTCGTCTGCGCAACATCATCGCCAATAATGGCAGGGATATCGAACATGTCTTAACTCAAATCTGAATATCTTTAGTGACCTTTACATGTTGAATAAAGTGTGTGCACGCCGTAATTTATAACTAATTTACGTTTTTTTCATACAGTTCAATTTGACGAAGTGTAATTCACGGTGTGCAAATTATCAAGACTAGGTTCATACAGTATTTGAGAATGAAAGTACTTGGCGACTGCCAGCAAACGTTACGTATAATTCCAAACTTTTCGAAACATTTCTTTCGCTGACAGATACCAGTAAATAATGAAAGGAAGAAAGTCAATACTTTCTACTTTTTCACTGTTGACACAGTACAACTTGAGCATCAGGCTTGACGTTTTTACTTATAACTTCTGCATTATTAATTCTTTTCGAAACTCATTTTGCAGATATTGACTCATATACCGGTGAATGCACCTGCAAAATCATATCATTGTAAGTAACGTAGTTCAGGCGGGAAAAAACTAGCTTCGAAATGTGAGTTCAATTCTATGTACAATCTGGTGTTCAAAATGGCTCTGAGCATTATGGGACTCAACTGCTGAGGTCATTAGTCCCCTAGAACTTAGAACTACACTCCTGGAAATGGAAAAAAGAACACATTGACACCGGTGTGTCAGACCCATCATACTTGCTCCGGACACTGCGAGAGGGCGGTACAAGCAATGATCACACGCACGGCACAGCGGACACACCAGGAACCGCGGTGTTGGCCGTCGAATGGCGCTAGCTGCGCAGCATTTGTGCACCGCCGCCGTCAGTGTCAGCCAGTTTGCCGTGGCATACGGAGCTCCATCGCAGTCTTTAACACTGGTAGCATGCCGCGACAGCGTGGACGTGAACCGTATGTGCAGTTGACGGACTTTGAGCGAGGGCGTATAGTGGGCATGCGGGAGGCCGGGTGGACGTACCGCCGAATTGCTCAACACGTGGGGCGTGAGGTCTCCACAGTACATCGATGTTGTCGCCAGTGGTCGGCGGAAGGTGCACGTGCCCGTCGACCTGGGACCGGACCGCAGCGACGCACGGATGCACGCCAAGACCGTAGGGTCCTACGCAGTGCCGTAGGGGACCGCACCGCCACTTCCCAGCAAATTAGGGACACTGTTGCTCCTGGGGTATCGGCGAGGACCATTCGCAACCGTGTCCATGAAGCTGGGCTACGGTCCCGCACACCGTTAGGCCGTCTTCCGCTCACGCCCCAACATCGTGCAGCCCGCCTCCAGTGGTGTCGCGACAGGCGTGAATGGAGGGACGAATGGAGACGTGTCGTCTTCAGCGATGAGAGTCGCTTCTGCCTTGGTGCCAATGATGGTCGTATGCGTGTTTGGCGCCGTGCAGGTGAGCGCCACAATCAGGACTGCATACGACCGAGGCACACAGGGCCAACACCCGGCATCATGGTGTGGGGAGCGACCTCCTACACTGGCCGTACACCACTGGTGATCGTCGAGGGGACGCTGAATAGTGCACGGTACATCCAAACCGTCATCGAACCCATCGTTCTACTATTCCTAGACCGGAAAGGGAACTTGCTGTTCCAACAGGACAATGCACGTCCGCATGTATCCCATGCCACCCAACGTGCTCTAGAAGGTGTAAGTCAACTACCCTGGCCAGCAAGATCTCCGGATCTGTCCCCCATTGAGCATGTTTGGGACTGGATGAAGCGTCGTCTCACGCGGTCTGCACGTCCAGCACGAACGCTGGTCCAACTGAGGCGCCAGGTGGAAATGGCATGGCAAGCCGTTCCACAGGACTACATCCAGCATCTCTACGATCGTCTCCATGGGAGAATAGCAGCCTGCATTGCTGCGAAAGGTGGATATACACTGTACTAGTGCCGACATTGTGCATGCTCTGTTGCCTGTATCTATGTGCCTGTGGTTCTGTCAGTGTGATCATGTGATGTATCTGACGCCAGGAATGTGTCAATAAAGTTTCCCCTTCCTGGGAAAATGAATTCACGGTGTTCTTATTTCAATTTCCAGGAGTGTAGTTAAACTTAACTAACCTAAGGACATCACAAACATCCATGCCCGAGGCAGGATTCGAACCTGCGACCGTAGCGGTCTTGCGGTTCCAGACTGCAGCGCCTTTAACCGCACGGCCACTTCGGCCGGCCCAATCTGGTGTGTGTGGGTGGGTGGGGGGGGGGGGGGCGGTGGATGGTATGATGGGACTATTCTGCTTCTTGTCTACACAATGTTTCAGTATCTAGTATGGATAGAAATGGCTATCAGTAAAAAAAAATCTATTTTTGAGGGATCCTCAGAAAATGACACACTTCCTACCAAACAGATGAGATGTACTCTCAGGCTTACGTAAATGATGAGCACCATGAAAGAAACTGTACGGCAAAAGTAGGAAAATCGCTGAAATATTTTATATAAACATATTTAATTTGTTTCGTGATGCAATTTACTGAATTATAAATAATACTGCCACTTGTAATAAGTATACACAAACAGAACCGTAAATGGAATATGCCAAACTCTGCTACTCTCTTAGCCGATCAATTGTAAAAACGGCAACCATCGCTTTAAAACGGTTATTTACTTTAATTACAGTGCTTCGAATATAATACTAACACACCCTGGCGTTCAGTTCCACCTACAAACAGTAAACAGTTGAGCATTAGCTCCACTTCTCACACCGCGTAAGTGATAGGGTGTCAGCCGTTTTAGTCCGCCACTTGACTTTGATGTTGGTTCGATGCTGAGCGCGGCAAAGCTAGGGACACGCGCGATATATTTGGGTCTATGGTCTAGCTCTAGGGTTTGCTAAGATTGGCAACAATCACAACTTTTGATAATGGGACCCGTCAGTTGAGTTGTGCGGATTTTATTCTCTATTGGCAGCACTAGCTCGATTCGTTTTCTTATCGTCATTTATGTTCTGGGCCAACAAAAACGAAATACTTTATATTAAGAACATATCTCTGCTGGAGAGTCCATAAATTTAAAGAAACAGGGACACTGACTACACTAACGGCGTATCGGCCGCGGTGGTCTAGTGGTTCTAGGCGCACAGTCCGGAACCGCGGGACTGCTACGGTCGCAGGTTCGAATCCTGCCCCGGGCATGGATGTGTGCGCTATCCTTAGGTTAGTTAGGTTTAAGTAGTTCTAAGTTCTAGGGGACTGATGACCGCAGATGTTAAGTCCCAGAGCCATTTTTTGAAAAACCTTTGCGCTTGCCTACGTAACAATGATTATACCTAGGTGTGCACCAGTTCGTCCGAAACAACACTGACGACCACAAGTACGACAACAAATGTCTTTCCTCTTGGTTCGGCGCGCCCACGTGTTGCCAAGGTTGTTTCTAGTACGCTGCAGAAGTATCGCTGGGAAGCCCTTACACATCCACCCACACAGTCCCGACCTCTCCCAATGCAATTTTTATATTTTTGAAGCCCTGAAGAAAGACATTCGTCGGCGTAGATTTGCTTTGGACGAAGAGGTGCAACCTGGGTACAATTATGGTTTCATAGGCTACCATGAACATTTTTCCATAAAGGCACTGTCTATTTTATTTGCCAGTATTAACAGTTATGGCGATTACTTTTGAAATAATGAATATTTTAGTTAATTCTTAAGGTTCCGAGTCTCATTCTTTAAAAACGAAACTCTTATAGGATCGCTTTGTTGCCCGTTTGTCTGTCTGTCTGTTCGGCTGTTAGGAACCCTTTTTCTCAGGAACGAGTAGATACGTCACATTCAAATTTATGTCTCTTGTTAAGGTCTATGGTCCCTTGACGGTGTAAAAATTTTAAGCTTGTAAGTTATTCAAATGGTTCAAATGGCTCAAAGCACTATGGGACTTAACATCTGAGGTTATCAGTCCCCTAGACTTACATCTACTTAAACCTAACTAACCTAAGGACGTCACTCGCATCCATGCCCGAGGCAGGATTGAACCTGCGACCGTAGCAGCAGCGCGGTTCCGGACTGAAGCTCCTAGAACCGCTAGGCCACACCGGCCAGCGTTCGTACGTTATTCAGTCAAAGGATAGTGGAATTTATTATACGTGTTTTGCTACTCGAAAACTCACTCATCAAAACCTATAGCATACTTCTCGTTGACTTAACATCATGAAATTTGCCAAGAAGTATGGTTTCACAGTACAAGTAAAACAGATTTGTAATTTTGGTGTACTGCTTCTTTACTAATATATGTATTCACAGCACATTTTGCACATAGTATTTATATATACTACACAATCTAGTTGCTAAATTATGACACTGTACCGTCGTACAACACATAGCTGAGGAGTTATGATCTCACAAACAATAAGATACGTGAAAAACAAGTTTTTCTTAAGACGGAGTCTTCAGCCATATAGGCTTTACATGTTTAACGACAAACATTTAATACATAAACTCGTTTGTAAAGTAATCAGACGATTGAAGCTGTTTCATACATGGCAGTTCGAGTTTTAAAGAATCGGGAATGAGGCGTTCATAGTTGAGCACCATTCAGTTTCGGGCCATGCAAGTGTTTTGTACGAAGATTTTTTTTTTTTTTGTAGATCATTGCAGCTACCCAATATCATATTAACCAGCTTTACTCTGAGATGACAAAAGTCATGGGATTCTCGTAACATCGTGTCAGACCTCCTTTTGCTCGACGTAGTGCTACAGCTCGACGTGGCGTGGACTCAGCAAGTCGTTGGGAGGCCCAGCAGAAATACTGAGCCATGCTGCGTTTATAGTCGTACATAATTGCAAAAAGCGCTGCCAGTCCAGAATTTTGTGCACGAACTTACCTATCGAATATGTCGCTTAAATGTTCGATGTGATTCACGTCAGTCAATCCGGGTGGCCAAATCATTAGCTCGAATTGTCCAGAATGCGCTTCAATAGCGAACAATTGTGGCACAGAGAGATGGCGCACTGTCATCCGTAAAAATCCCATCGTTTTTTGGGAGCATGCAATCCATAAGTAGCTGTAAATGGTTCGCATGGCTCTGAGCACTATGGGACTTAACATCTGAGGACATCAGTCCCCTAGACTTAGAACTACTCAAACCTAACTAACCTAAGGACATCACACACATCCATGCCCGAGGCAGGATTCGAACCTGCGATCGTAGCAGCAGCGCGGTTCCGGACTGAAGCGCCTAGAATCGCTCGGCCACAGCGGCCGGCTGCAAATGGTCTCCAAGCGGTCAAAAATTACCATTTACAGTCAATGACAGGTTTGGTTGGACCAGAGGACCCAGCCAATTTCATGTAAAAACAACCCACACCATTACGGAGCCGCCACCAACTTACACAGTGACTTTTTGGCACTTGGATCCGTGGATTCCTGGGGTCTCCGCCACACTGAACCTACACCACCAGCTCTTACCAACTGAAATAGGGAGTCATTTGATCAGGCGATAGTATTTCAGTCGTCTAGGGTCAAACCAATACTGTAACTAGCGCAGGACAGGCATTGCAAGCGATGTCATGCTGTTAGCAAAGGCATTCGCGTCCTATCGTCTGGTGCCTTAGCTCATTAGCGCCAAATTTCGTCCCACTAATCTTATCCGATAGGTGCGTCATACTTTCCACATTTATTTCAGCGTTATTTCATGCAATGTTTCTTGTCTGTTCGCACTGATAACTCTACGCAAACGCCGCTGCTCTCGGACGGTAAGTGAAGGCCACGGCATTGTCCATGGTGAGAGGTAACGCCTGCAATTTGGTATTTTAGGAGCGCTCTTGACACTGTGAATCTCGGAATACTGAATTACATAACGATTTCATTAATGGAATGTCCCATGCTTCTAGTTTCAACTAACACCCTGCGTTAAAAGTCTATTAATTCCCATCGTGCGGCCACAATGAATCACCTAAATACAAATGTCAGCTGCGCCTGTCAACTGCCGTTTTATACCCTGTGTACGCGATGCTACCGCCATATGCATGTGTGCATATCGATATTCCATGACGTTTGTCACCTAAGTGCAGTCTCCCACTTCTACAGCTGAGCCCGTACGCCCGTTCCACCTCATATCTCTGCAGACTGTTATTCACTAATATTTATGGTCAGAAAATGTCACGCTTTCCGATTTGTGAAGAGCATAACTTCGCATTTCCCTAGATTAAGAGTATGTTACCACTCTCCTTGAACCAGAGGTCTAACTAGACTTTACAGTTATTTTGACTGGATTTCCTGGCTGGTAACTGCTCCATCCGCTGAAATCCTGAGATTGCTAGCAATATTATCAGCTGATTCATTAATGTATAAGATGGTCATGGATAGTCCTGTGAAGCTTCCTTTGAGCACACAGAACAGTACAACAGTGTTTGTGTCCACTAAGGATAGCGTGATGCGTCCTAGTTGTCGCGAAACTTTCGATGCAGTAGCAAAATCGGTAATTATTCCTTGGTAACGTTTTTTATATCTAAGGCGTCTATATCTAAATCCACATACGAGTATATATTGAAGGGTACATCGTATAACTATTATTGGTTATCTTTCCAAACAGAATGAAAAATACTCCTATCGTAGCACAAAAAAGGGAATATCTCCTGGACTGAGTTAGGGATGTAAAAGTAGGGACCTAGCATTTCGACTTATCTGGAAGGTTCACAGACATTTAACTGAAAACATATTGACACTTTCGCGGTTTTGTACTTATTAGTATTAGTGCCCATGTCATGTTATATAATGCATCGTGTCAAGTAACACGGAACATGATATGTCGTACAATGTGACACATGCCATTATGCCATTCAACATGGCATCTGTCATGTCGTGGAATATGACACAATGCGTCATTAAAGTTTAGGATGCATGCATCCCCACTCTGAAACACTTCTTATTATAGATGCACTATCACTTTCTCATGCTTCCTATTGTGCATGCATCCCACTCTCTAGACGCAAATAAAATTATGTGTATTTGTTCTTACTTCGCTCAACATACGTGTAACAGAGTAGGTAAAAGAGAGGTCACTGCGAGATGCGTTTAATTTCTAAAAAAGCGTGAATACGTCGAAATGTATTGATTTAAATGTTTTTGATGCTGCGAGGTAAATCAAAAAGCTATTTCCTTTTTTTTTACATCCCCAACTCTGCCCGGGACATTTCACATTTTTCTGTACTGCTACAGGAGCATTTTTCATTATGGTTCCCAACTTTCAGCCTTTCAGACCGCCATAGCTTGGCAACCGATGTAGATTTTTGTTGAATCAGGCGACGACTGACCGGGTATAGATTTTTTATTCAATTTCTAACGAAGCTGCTTATATTGTGGCAACGGTTAAAGGTTTCACAAAACGAGAATTACTTGTATTTGTCAACCGTATTACAAAATTTGAAACGATTTGCACTAGTCTGAAACACAGAAGTGACGCGCGTAAATTGAAACTTACAATAAGTGTGTTTTTTTGTACGTAAAATCGAAGCAAAGCAAGATTTTTTCAAAAGTTTAAAACTTACCTTGGGCCAACGTTCGATACACTGTTTGACCAAATTTCAACAATCAGTCTCGCTGAAGTCCGGAGCTATTTAAGGGTAACTTTTTTTTTCACGTAAAATCCGAATAGTGTACATGCACGTGGTACCCCTAGCTGAGCATTAACTTCAGCACAATTAAAATAGTTTGCAAAAGAAATTAATCGATTCGCACAATTTTCTTAATACAGTATACTGTAACATAGCTATAATAAGAGAAATGTTCGAATGGCTACACAAATGGCCGCTGGCCGGGGATAAACTAAAAACCTTCCCTAACATTCTTTTCCCCCCCCCCCCCCCCATGAACCATGGACCTTGCCGTTGGTGGGGAGGCTTGCGTGCCTCAGCGATACAGATAGCCGTACCGTAGGTGCAACCACAACGGAGGGGTATCTGTTAAGAGGCCAGACAAACGTGTGGTTCCTGAAGAGGGGCAGCAGCCTTTTCAGTAGTTGCAAGGGTAACAGTCTGGATGATTGACTGATCTGGCCTTGTAACAATAACCAAAACGGCCTTGCTGTGCTGGTACTGCGAACGGCTGAAAGCAAGGGGAAACTACAGCCGTAATTTTTCCCGAGGGCATGCAGCTTTACTGTATGGTTAAATGATGATGGCGTCCTCTTGGGTAAAATATTCCGGAGGTAAAATAGTCCCCCATTCGGATCTCCGGGTGGGGACTACTCAAGAGGATGTCGTTATCAGGAGAAAGAAAACTGGCGTTCTACGGATCGGAGCGTGGAATGTCAGATCCCTTAATCGGGCAGGTAAGTTAGAAAATTTAAAAAGAGAAATGGATAGGTTGAAGTTAGATATAGTGGGAATTAGTGAAGTTCGGTGGCAGGAGGAACAAGACTTCTGGTCAGGTGACTAAAGGGTTATAAACACAAAATCAAATAGGGGTAATGCAGGAGTAGGTTTAATAATGAATAGGAAAATAGGAATGCGGGTAAGCTACTACAAACAGCATAGTGAACGCATTATTGTGGCCAAGATAGATACGAAGCCCAAACCTACTACAGTAGTACAAGTTTATATGCCAACTAGCTCTATAGATGAGGAAGAAATTGAAGAAATGTATGATGAAATAAAAGAAATTATTCAAATAGTGAAGGGAGACGAAAATTTAATAGTCATGGGTGACTGGAATTCGAGTGTAGGAAAAGGGAGAGAAGGAAACGTAGTAGGTGAATATGGATTGGGGCTAAGAAATGAAAGAGGAAGCCGCCTGGTAGAATTTTACACAGAGCACAACTTAATCATAACTGACACTTGGTTTAAGAATCACGAAAGAAGGTTGTATACATGTACACAGAGCACAACTTAATCATAACTAACACTTGGTTTAAGAATCACGAAAGAAGGTTGTATACATGGAAGAGCCCTGGAGATACTAAAAGGTATCAGATAGATTATATAATGGTAAGACAGAGATTTAGGAACCAGGTTTTAAATTGTAAGACATTTCCAGGGGCAGATGTGGATTCTGACCACAATCTATTGGTTATGACCTGTAGATTAAAACTAAAGAAACTGCAAAAAGGTGGGAATTTAAGGAGATGGGACCTGGATAAACTAAAAGAACCAAAGGTTGTACAGAGATTCAGGGAGAGCATAAGGGAGCAATTGACAGGAATGGGGGAAATAAATACAGTAGAAGAAGAATGGGTAGCTTTGAGGGATGAAGTAGTGAAGGCAGCAGAGGATCAAGTAGGTAAAAAGACGAGGGCTAGTACAAATCCTTGGGTAACAGAAGAAATATTGAATTTAATTGATGAAAGGAGAAAATATAAAAATGCAGTAAGTGAAACAGGCAAAAAGGAATACAAACGTCTCAAAAATGAGATCGACAGGAAGTGCAAAATGGCTAAGCAGGGATGGCTAGAGGACAAATGTAAGGATGTAGAGGCCTATCTCACTAGGGGTAAGATAGATACCGCCTACAGGAAAATTAAAGAGACCTTTGGAGATAAGAGAACGACTTGTATGAGTATCAAGAGCTCAGATGGAAACCCAGTTCTAAGCAAAGAAGTGAAAGCAGAAAGGTGGAAGGAGTATATAGAGGGTCTATACAAGGGCGATGTACTTGAGGACAATATTATGGAAATGTAAGAGGATGTAGATGAAGATGAAATGGGAGATACGATACTGCGTGAAGAGTTTGACAGAGCACTGAAAGACCTGAGTCGAAACAAGGCCCCCGGAGTAGACAATATTCCATTGGAACTACTGACGGCCGTGGGAGAGCCAGTCCTGACAAAACTCTACCATCTGGTGAGCAAGACGTATGAAACAGGCGAAATACCCACAGACTGCAAGAAGAATATAATAATTCCAATCTCAAAGAAATCAGGTGTTGACAGATGTGAAAATTACCGCACTATCAGCTTAATTAAGTCACAGCTGCAAAATACTAACACGAATTCTTTACAGACGAATGGAAAAACTAGTAGAAGCCAACCTCGGGGGAGATCAGTTTGGATTCCGTAGAAACACTGGAACACGTGAGGCAATACTGACCTTACGACTTATCTTAGAAGAAAGATTAAGGAAAGGCAAACCTACGTTTCTAGCATTTGTAGACTTAGAGAAAGCTTTTGACAATGTTGACTGGAATACTCTCTTTCAAATTCTAAAGGTGGCAGGGGTAAAATACAGGGAGTGAAAGGCTATTTACAATTTGTACAGAAACCAGATGGCAGTTATAAGAGTCGAGGGACATGAAAGGGAAGCAGTGGTTGGGAAGGGAGTAAGACAGGGTTGTAGCCTCTCCCCGATGTTGTTCAATCTGTATACTGAGCAAGCAGTAAAGGAAACAAAAGAAAAATTCGGAGTAGGTATTAAAATTCATGGAGAAGAAATAAAAACTTTGAGGTTCACCAATGACATTGTAATTCTGTCAGAGACAGCAAAGGACTTGGAAGAGCAGTTGAATGGAATGGACAGTGTCTTGAAAGGAGGATATAAGATGAACATCAACAAAAGCAAAACGAAGATAATGGAATGTAGTCGAATTAAGTCGGGTGATGCTGAGGGAATTAGATTAGGAAATGAGACACTTAAAGTAGTAAAGGAGTTTTGCTATTTGGGGAGCAAAATAACTGATGATGGTCGAAGTAGAGAGGATATAAAATGTAGACTGGCAATGGCAAGGAAAGCTTTTCTGAAGAAGAAAAATTTGTTAACATCGAGTATAGATTTAAATGTCAGGAAGTCATTTCTGAAAGCATTTGTGTGGAGTGTAGCCATGTATGGAAGTGAAACATGGACGATAAATAGTTTGGACAAGAAGAGAATAGAAGCATTCGAAATTTGGTGCTACAGAAGAATGTTGAAGATTAGATGGGTAGATCACATAACTAATGAGGAAGTATTGAATAGGATTGGGGAGAAGAGAAGTTTGTGGCACAACTTGACCAGAAGACGGGATCGGTTGGTAGGACATGTTCTGAGGCATCAAGGGATCACCAATTTAGTATTGGAGGGTAAAAATCGTAGAGGGAGACCAAGAGATGAATACACTAAGCGGATTCAGAAGGATGTAGATTGCAGTAGGTACTGGGAGATGAAGAAGCTTGCACAGGATAGAGTAGCATGGAGAGCTGCATCAAACCAGTCTCAGGACTGAAGACCACAACAACAACAACAACAACAACAACAACATTCTTTTTACACTATCGTCGCGATGCATATTTCTTCTTAATACTACCGCTAAGTACTTAAACAATTTTACTTGCTCATCAGTTACATCGTAATCGACTCTATCGGGTTCTGTCTCTTCGTCATAGGCATTATCTTACCTTTTTCCGAATTTAATGAGTGCTGGCATTCATTACATCAAGTAGAAGTTCTACCCAGCTCTTTCTAAAATTCGTTTTTGTCGTCCCTCGACGGTACTATTCTGTACACAACATCGTCCTCAGTGAACAAATCTATAGTACTGCTGATCTTGTCTGACAAATTGTTCCTGTACATAGCCTGCTGAAAAAAAGCGAAGCACCCAGGAGACGTGATCGGATGTCGGTGTAACTTCATAAACGTGTACATCCCAGACGGTCATGTAGATGATTAGCAGTTGCAATAGGGGATTTGACTATTTTCTGGAAATCGTCTTAAATGGTTGATTATATCATTTTCTGCTCATAAAATGTTTTTTGCTCATGAAATTCAGTCTATATACAAAAAAATAAAAAATAAAAAATGGATATAAAATTTAAATTGTTTGGATTCCCGCAAAGACGCTCCATTTGAGTCATGCGATGCTTGTGACGTCACTGGCTAGCACGCGAACTAGCACATTGCTCCTACTGCCCAAAGCTCATTCAAAGTGGTATTTTTTTTTTGTAATTCACGTTTCGGAAAATTAGTTACAAATGTATTGTAAAACAACAATGTACAAATACATCTATAAAACTCCTGAAAAATAGTTTTGGAATATTCCAAAGAGTGAGAAGTAGTGTAAAATGCGATTGCACCGTGCTCATAGGGATCCAAATGAGATATTAGTCGCTACGTTTGTTTATTTCTGTGAGGATAATTTTGACGTAAGTAAACACCCAATATGAAACTTATTATCCTGTTATTTCACTAGTAAGTATTATGCTTTGCAAGTGCAAAGATGTAAAGTATTGTTATGTACAGGTTAGTCTGCTTATGTTTTTTCTTTTGCGTGTGACTGTTGGTTGGTAAACTAGACAACACACAATACGGTGACCACAATGATAGCGTCCATTTAAAAGTGAAACGCATTCTTCGTACTTTATGTACAATATATGCACGTGAGATGCATCAGAATTCTCGGACTGAATCGACTGTTTTCATTCGGTTCTTCCGATCACTAATTTTAAAATCAGTTTCATACTTAAAAATGCATCCACATTTTTTTGTATTCAACTTACAGAAAACACCGTGTATTTGAAGTGTGTGCTAGGTCGCACCGAAGAAATAAAAGTACCCATGAACGTGGGACTCGGACCCACGAACCTGTGCTAACGTATCTCGTGCTCTATCGACTGATACGGCGCTTACATGGAAATCACTCTCTGCGTCTACATCAGTCTAGTCTCTGCCTCACTCGAGAGCTGAGCTCGCCAAAAGAGACGACTGCACGTAATGGCCTGGAACTACCGTACAAGCCACGCTTCATGGTGCTCCGCTAACCGAACACCTTATGATTTTAAATAATCTCAGAGATAGTTTGCAGTACAGTAGTGGACACTGTCGTAACGTATTTAGGAGAAAAATGACTAACTCCAAGTAAAAATCCTTATTTACAAACACATTTATTGTGTAAGGTAGTTTTAGTAACATCAGAGATAGTCTGCCGATACAAACAAGTGTATTTTTTTAATTTCAAAAAATGTCTCTGGCAATAATTCGCTTTAAAATGTAAGTATATGTTAGTTTTAATGTAGTTTTCACGCTTCTTCTCTTATCTCCGGAACGAAGAGATCATAAACGCACCAATTTTCGGAAGGTTCCGTTATCAGCCTTCACAAAATTTCTTTCCGTTTTTACTTAAGAGTGATAAATGCATTTTCTATCAGTATATAACTAAACTGTGTGTAGAAAAGGTACAGAAAAACACTATAAACTTCGGTTAACTCTCCTATAAAACAAGTGTAGCTTTGTCGTACTTCCTAACCTGTGACGTCGCCAGAGCTTCAGCCAATGACATGACCAAATATTGAAATTTAATGAATTTTAAGTTTCAATTGCATCAAAATAACAGATATTTCGTGAGAATATTGATCGAAAATACTTTTTAAATGTTATAATCATTAAGAATAACCAATCGAACCATATTTTTAACATAAGAAAACAGCTTATTCTTCGTGACAGATAGAATGACCAGCAGAGTGCATTGGTGCTTTTCATGTTCAGCGTTGTCATCAGGGCTAGAAAGGAAAATAGGGGGCGCGAATAGCGTCAGATGTTAAGTAGTCACGGTGAAGGACATGGTGATGCCACGTACTCGTGTCAAACAGCGTTATCAGCACATTACAAAGATTGAAAGGGATGTCACTCTTTGTTTCACTGGCTGGTCGAATCGTGCAATATAGATATCTCTGGGGCATATGGACGTGACGGTGGTCCAGTGGTGGATAGCATGGGAACATGACAGCAGGCATACTTATCGTCAAGGTTCCAGTTGATAACTTCTGACCACCACAAGGGAAGATCGCCGTATTGTGCATCAAGGACACTGTAATCCCTTCACATCTGCTTCTGCCATCCGAGAACAAGTACTGGATTACCTGTAACATTCTGCGTCATCCCACACCATTGCTCGATGAGTAACAGCGGCTGGACTAGAGAATAACCGTTCCATTTGTAAGCCACCGTTAACACTGCAAAACAAAATGCTACATTTCGACTGGTGCTGTAACAGGGGAACATGGACTGCTGATGAATGGTGTCGCACTGCGTTCAGCGATGAACAGCGGTCCTGCACCACATCGGATGACCATCGTCAGTGAGTATGGCCGCGACCTGAAGAGAGCTGCTATTCTTCCAGTGCTAGGGTAACGGCCGGAAGTGACAGGGATATCTGAGGGCCCAACAGTACGTTACAGACATCCCGCTTCCTCATATTTCGTGCCACGCATCAGTAACGTCGCGCTATTTTTCAACAGGACAATGCTCGCCCATACATGGTGCGTTTCTCTATGAACTACCTATTGTTGAGATACTCCAGTTCTCGGTAAGATGCCTTGGTCTGCCCTACTAGAAAATGTGTAGCTCCAGCTCGGACGTCAACTCTATCCCAGTGCCAATATCTAGGATATTGTGGACCTGTTACAACAGAGGATCAGCCTGCTTCAGGGGAGGAATGAACGGTTTTTTGTCACTCTTCCCAGCCGAATTAGTGCATGAATCCGGGCCAGAGGGTGCAATCTCGCACTGAGAAGTGATCACATATTGACAAGTCCTTTGTAAATTTGGGTTGATATCGAAATTATTGAGATTTCATTTCGTTTCCTCGTCCCCTTGTGGCTTCTTCACTTTGTTACAGGACAGTGTATATCTGGAATCAGTAGCCCTGTTACGCCTCCTCTGGGCACACCTGATGCTCCCTTATGTTTCAGTGGAACATTCGCGGTCAAATATAATGTACTGAGTTCTATTACACAAATATTTCAGAGCCAATCACGCATTTGCTATGATACTACTTATGATTGTATCTTGGTTAGTAGGTGACGACATGCCACAGTGTCAAACGCCTTTCGTCGTGGTTCTGACCCAAAAGCCTACCAAAAGTCCGGGAACACCGAGACAGGCTATCCATAGCACTCAGGAGAGCGCGAGTTGATTTTCGCATAATCGATGATTTTTTAAATCTGCTCTTATTTTATCCATTTTGTTACAGCCTCTTACATATCTCACGAACTTCATCTCTGTTACCTGTATACGCGATTTTTCGCCGGTCGGAGTGTTCGTGCGGTTCTAGGCGCTACAGTCTGGAGCCGAGCGACCGCTCCGTTCGCAGGTTCGAATCCTGCCTCGGGCATGGATGTGTGTGATGTCCTTAGGTTAGTTAGGTTTAATTGGTTCTAAGTTCTAAGCGACTGATAACCTCAGAAGTTAAGTCGCACAGTGCTCAGAGCCATTTGAACCATTTTTCTTTTTTTCTTACTGTCCATGCTTCGAAACCGTGTACAAGAGTAGATACAGCCATAACTTTACAGAATTTCATTCGTGTTTCTCTTCTTTACGAACTTCAAAATGGTTCAAATGGCTCTGAGCACTATGGGACTAACATCTGAGGTCATCAGTCCCCTAGAACTTAGAAGTACTTAAACCTAACAAACCTAAGGACACCACATACATCCATACCCAAGGCAGGATTTGAACCAGCGACCGTAGCAGTCGCGCGGTTCCGGACTGAAGCGCCTAGAACCGCTCGGCTATCGCGGCAGGTTTTACGAACTTCCAGCATGCTGGAGTAGCTGTGGATCAGCAACTTCTGTTAATCAGAACAACGAAAAACCACTCGAAAGTTTCTCTTCTTGTATTTTTTCTCAAGGTTCTTCCAGTTATTCCGCTAATAGCTTGATGTTTATTGACCTCCTTCTCAATGTCTTTGCTACAGTTAAAATGTCACTGGTCGAAAATAAAAGTAACAAACCCCTATTTCCCTGTCTCGTGTATAATTCACGATCTAATCATTCAAACTCTCAACAGATGTCCGTATGATCGTGTTCTGCATGGCAGATGGCATTCTGGTCAACGAACAAACACGCCAACGATGACGTCAGGATACCTACAAAACGGAGTAAAGTTTGCCAGGTAGTCCACAATCGCTGTGTACACAGCAGTATGGCATAGAGAAGATCCCTACCAGACTTTGCGATGGAGGATCGTAGGAAGAATGGAAGCAGAACAGTCGCTAACTGATGTGGCGCGATGGCTTAATGTGAATCGCTCTGTTGTTTCTCGGATGTGGCGACAGGTTATAGAGACCGAAACTGTATCCCGAAGACCAGGATAGGGCCCAGAAACAGAGCATCGTTATTTGGCTGCAAGTATACGACGGTATCACCTTAGTGCTGCACGATAACTGGCATCTGACCTCGCAGCATCCACAGAATGTGTTACATCGAGGCAAACGGTGTACAGAAGGCTTCAGCGGAGTGGGCTTTATTGTCGGAGACCAATTGTAAGTGTACCTCTGACACGTCTTCATAGAAAAGGACGTCTAGAGGAAAGTCCTCAACGTCCCTCCTGGACGATCGAACAGTGGGCCAATGTTCTTTTCACAGATGAGTCCCGATCTGGTCCGGAGAGTGATTCTCGACCTATTCGCATCTGGAGGAAACTTGGAATACGATTTCAGGGCCCAAAATTGTGGAAAAAGACCGATATCGAGAAGGATCCCTAACGGTGTGGGCAGGGATTGTGCTGACCACTCGAACATCTCTTCATGATATTGTACATCAGAATCGGCAAGTTTCATCTGGCGTCATGTATCGTGACAAGCTCTTGGATCCTCATGTGCGGTTGTTGCGAACTGCGATGGGCCAAGACTTCGTACTGACGGACGATGACGCTCGACCTCACAGAGCATAGGTGGCTGATGATTCCTTGGCACCGGAAGATATTGTACGCATGTCGTGGCTTGCTCGCTCTCCCGATTTGAATCCCATAGAGTATGTGTGGGATGCATTAGGGAGACGGGCTGCACCACGTCAGCTTCCACCAGCAACTCTCCAAGACCTGCGAGCAGCTCTGCAGGAAAAATGGCTGCTATTACGTCAACATGACCTTCGTAACTTCATTCGCAGCGTGATCTGTCGTCGTCACGCCTTTATTACTGCCAGAGGTGGTCATACCCCATCCTGAGCACATTAAGCAGTTGTTTGAATGTGTGTGAAAATCCGTTAAGTTAGAAAAAAACGAAGAAGATTTTTTTCTACCGTTATGCATGTTACAGTTGTTTAAGTTCTGCATTCTTTACATTGTTTCTATTTTACTGTCACCTGTTTAAATTTTTTTGGCAATAAAACGCAACTTTGCAAAAATTCTCGTTTGTTACTTTAATTTTGGACACCAGTGTAATATCACATAGTGGATAATTGATATGGAATACTTGTTATAAAATTTTTCATGTATTATTATTTTCGATCAGGCTGGATTCTTTCCTTTGAAAGCCATCGTCTTTGTCTTACTTACAGATATCGTTAAGTTGTAACGTATCGTGTTTTGCGTCAATCTATATGCTGCTCTTTGTCAATTATCTTCTGTTTTGTATAATTATCTGGTTGGGGGGGGGGGGGGGGGGGGGGTTGATCTGGGGGAGGAGACCGAACTGCGAGGTCTCATCGGATTAGGAAAGGATGGGGAAGGAAGTCGGTCGTGCCCTTTCAAAGGAACCATCCCGCGTTTGCCTGAAGCGATTTAGGGAACTTACCGAAAACCTAAATAAAGATGGCCGGACGCGGGATTGAACCGTTGTCTTCCCGTATGCGAGTCCAGTGTCCTAACCACTGCACCACCTCGCTCGGTAATTATCTGGTCATCAGCACAGAAGAGAATAGAGTGAAATGGAAGGATCGCGTTGACAGAATGACAGAAAACAGATTGCCGAAAAAGATAACGAATTATCGAAAGACTGGAAAGGGAGAACTAGATAGGTTTCGTAAGAGATGGACGGATGGATGATAGAGACTGGAACTAGTGGCTACAACACATAATCCGTGGAAGGAGATGATGATTATGATGATTGACATTTTCGTTGTCTTTCATCAAATGAAACAGAAACGTCTGTAAAGAGGAGTTTCTGATTTCGTCTGCCAGTTTGCTGAACCATATTTAACAGTCAACCTCTGACGCTCTCTGGAAACACCACCGTTTCACACAGCCAGCAGAGACAAGCGTAGAAGACGAAAACAAGAAGACAGGTCAGCGGCAGCGGCCTACAGCAGGCGCGCTATTTCTGTCGGCGCGCGGCTGCCTCGGCAATGCAGGAGGGCAGCCTTCCAGCCTCCCAACTTCCCAGCTTCCTGCAGAGTCCGGAACACGTGGTGGCGACGGCCGCTCCCAGGGTCTGCTCTTCCCAAGTTTGGGAACAGTCGCTCCCGAATGTCATGGATGTGTCCTCCAGCTTAGAAATGTCCACAGTACGGGTAGTGTAAAAGAGCAGACAGAACTAACAGATATCGGAAAGGACTAAATACTTCCAAGATAAAAGCATTTGGAGGAAAGTAGGAACAGGTGGACTGAACATCTACAAAAAACGGGCCCTGAAAGATTGTTTACAAAAATAATTAATTACAAACCGAAAGGTAAATGGAACCCTGGAAAATCGAGGAAGAGACGGGAACCGTAACTGACAATAAATCATCTATAATGGGAAGTGAAAAGAAAGATAAAGATGGGTCCTTCGTTTCAATGATATTATCGAGTACTATTTTCCACTGACACCCACGGCAGTAGCACGCGAAGAGCAGACCAGCTTCGCCACGTCCGAGATGCTTGTTCCTATGCGCCGGTCCGTAACATCTGCATTTATAGTCTGCAAGCCACCTTGCAGTATGTGGCGGGGGGTACTTCGTGTACCTTTCTCACTTCCCCCTTTTCTTGTTCCTGTTGGAACGTTTCGTGGGAAGAACGAGTACTGGTTAAGTTTCCATGTAGGTTCGAATCTCTCTGATTTCATCTTCATGATCTCTTCGCGAGATATATGTAGAAGGAAGCAACATATTGGTTGACTCTTGTAGGACAATCGTGATACAGAACGCTACTCTTGCAGCGTCTGCCTCTGGATTTGGCTGAACATCTCCGTGATGCTATCGTGCTTATTAAATGAACCTGTAACGAAAAGCACTGCTCCTCTCTAGATCTTCTCTACGTCCTCTACGCCGGCCTGAGTGGCCAAGCGGTTCTAGGCGCTTCAGTCCGTAACCACGAGACCGCTACGGTCGCAGGTTCGAATCCTGCCTCTAGCATGGATGATTGTGATGTCCTTAGGTTAGTTAGGTTTAAGTAGTTCTAAGTTCTAGGGGACTGATGACCTCAGATGTTAAGTCCCATAGTGCTCAGAGCCATTTGAGCCAATTTTTACGTCCTCTACCAAACCTACCTGGAACGGATCCATGACTGACAAACAATATGCAAGTATTCGAGTATCTGCCCTTTTCTTCTCCTCTTCTTCTTCTTCTTCTTCTTCTTCGTCTTCTTCTTTGACTTTTTCCACTAGAGATTAGTTCTAGTAGCCTCGGTTATTCCAGTCGAAGCTGTTAACCGCTTCCAATCCATTGCTGTGTCAATGAAAGGTGACCGTCCTCTTTTAGTTCATCTCGGGGCTAACATTGACATCTTAGGCCACCTGTCATTGCTCGACCTTTCAGCATGCCCAAACCACTACACAATTTTATTCACTAGTCTTCTTGTTACGGACTCTTCTTCCATATTTTAGATATTTTGGTGTCATCTATATGGATGACCTGCAGGCACCTTCTCATTAAATCTAATTTCACTCTCTTATTCGTAAGCGGCCACATTTCTGCACCATAAGTGACTATATGTTCATTGAAATTACAGAATATCCTTGTTTTGGTCTTCTACTAATACTGTTGTTCCTAATTAATTAACGCAGGGACTTCATCGTTTATTTACCTGCCGTTACTTTGATCTAATTATCTTTGTCGTAGTTGCCCTCTCCAGATATACCCTAAGTATTTAAAATTTTCACGTTTTTATATCTTTTTGGTCTTCGAGAACTAAATCTGTTGCTTTTCTTTACCGATACACGTGTAATATCTCTTTTCGTAGTTAATTTTTAGGCACTACCTTGTGTATTCCTTCTGCAAATTATCCAGCATGCGTTCCCTCTCTTGTCTCCTGTTTGGGAAAATTATTTGGTCATCTTTAAAAAATAGTTAATGTATTCTGTCCTGTGCTAATGACATGACCCAGTTATTGGTCCATGTGTGTGTTAAAAGGTAATAGGTATAGACTGCAACCTTTCTTAAGGCCTTAGGCAGTTTTAAAGTTTTCCATTATTCTGTTTTCCATATTTTATTTTACTTCTGTCTCTTTGTACATTCTCATAATTATATTACTTCATTTATCCCATACTTTTAGTCTCTCCGTGAGAGGTGCAGTCTCGAGATGCTGTTGTACGCTTTTCACAAACCAACAAAAGTCATGTGTACTTCCCTGTTACCTGGCTGCCTTCTTTTCTGCTACTAGTCTAAGACAGTGGATGTTATCCATACATGATGTACCAACCCAAAACTCACCTTGTTCCTCTGTGAAATTTGTCATGTTCTGTTTAACCTGTTCCTTAAGGACAGCAAAGAAAAGCTTTGCTACTGAACGTATTACATTAATTAACCCATAATGTGAATAAGGCTTCCTGTCCCCCTTTTTTATAGCTGTTACAAATAAAAGAGACGTTTCGTTGTCTTTGTAAATCCTCTCCGTAATCTATTTTGGCAAAAAATTAAAAATAAGTCTTCTACTATCTTTTCACCCTTTGTCAAACTCACTTATGTTAGTGGATTTTCCCATTTTCGACCCGTGTTGTTATTAGGATGGTAGCCGCTTCGTCTCTGCTCTGTTATACAGGGTGTCCCTGGAGGAAAGGTCAACATTCAGGGATATACTGGGACGCTCATTTAAAGGAAAAAACTTCAGATGCATATATGCCCTATTGCAAATACTTTCCGAGACAGAACACGATTAACGTACATTTATTTTTGGGCTAGAATCTTATATTTATCTCATCTGATACAGATATCTTTCTATTGTTGAGCAGGTTTACCAGATTTTTTCCACGATCACTTATCTCAATACCTAACGATTCGGCATTCGTGCGATTATTGAACGGGGGAAGCATATTATGATCTACATGCTCTTTCGCTAATTACTCTGAGATGAATAACTAGCACAGAACATTGGTAACCCCCACCCACCCCCACTTCCTCAAGAAAAAGAAAGAAACAATAATGTTTCGTCAGTTTTCAGGTATAAACCGCTACTGAACATGCCATGGTAACATGTGAGTGATTTAACTTTCTTGTTTGCACAGCAAACCAGGCAATGCGTTTCTCGGAAGCCCAATGGAAATTACGGATAAAAACGCACGCGAGTGCTTCTGAATGTCCGTGTAATGGGCTGTCCAGGCCACTAAGCTAGCATACCGGGCAGATTGCCAGACGTTTTCCACTAAGCGGCTCTGGATTCTCTCATAACGGCCCACAGCGGGGCACCCCAGGAACTAACCTCTGCCACTTGTAATTCCACAGTCTGTTTTTTTCTTGCGACGTAGCTCCCTCTCTTTTTATGGATTCTGGATTTGTAACAATCCTTTCTTTTTCTGTTGATGTAAAAGAAATGAAATGAATTATGTTATTTACTTAAACAATTTTCTGCAGACAGTTCAAAGTGTAGACAGCCCTTGTACATTCTAACAATTTTTGAAGTCCTATTGGAATAAAAGCGATCTTCTTAACCAGTATAACAAAAACAGATAGTCCAGGTTGCAGGTAATATTTATCTGTTCTGGTAACCGGTTTTAGTGAAACATGACCATCTTCAATTGAAGCTCCTCTTAGTGAGAATTGAGAAAGAGTGACCTGTATGCACTATAAGTTTTTTTTATAGCCAAGATCGCGTTCAAAACCATTTTATATCGACCGGTTTCGACGGGTAGATCTTCAAAAACTTTTCGTGTGTTCATTGCACATGGAGTGTTAACAATTTAGTGCAGAGTAAATTTCACATTGCACACACGTTCGTCAAAAACAAAACTGCAAGCAGGTTTGTCACAAATAAAAATACACACAGCTAAAATGCACTTTGTGGAACTTCACATGTCTACATATGCAACATTCTTTCGATGTATGTCAGTTGTTAAAATCCACAATATATGGGAAAAGTGTACATTTATGCCAATGTAACCTTCTCACTCGATATACATAGTACAAGTCAGATCTGTGAGAATAGATTCCAAGATGTGCTCCACTCGTCATGTAAATGTAAACATTGTCATAAATGTACAATTTTACTATACATAGTTGATTTTAACAACTGACAAGTATCAAAGGAGGACTACATATGTAGATATGACAAGTTCCCCAAGGTGCATTTTAGTGTGTGTATTTTTACTTGTGACAAACCTGTTTGTAATTTTACGCTGAAGAACCAAAGAAACTGGTACACCCTCCTAGTATCGTGCAGGACCCCCGCGAGCAGTCAGAAGTGTCACGACTCGACATGACATGGATTCGACTAATGTCTGAAGTAGAGCTGGAGGGAACTGACACCATAAACCCGTATGAGTACGACGGGGTGGAGATCTCTTCTGAACAGCACGTTGCAAGGCATCCCAGATATGCTCAATAATTTCATGTCTGGGTAGTTTGGTGGCCAGCGGAAGTGTTTAAACTCAGAAGAGTGTTCCTGGAGCCAATGTATAGCAACTCTGCACGTGTGGGGTGTCGCTTTGTCCTGCTGGAACTGCCCAAGTCTGTCTGAATGCAGAATGGACATCACTGGATGCAGCTGACCAGACTGGATGCTTTCGTACGCATCACCTGTCACAGTCGTATCTGCAAGTATCAGGGGTCCCATATCACTCCAACTGCACACGCCCTGCCGGCCGGAGTGGCCGAGAGGTGCTAGGCGCTTCAGTCTGGAACCGCGCGACCGCTACGGTCGCAGATTCGAATCCTGCCTCGGGAATGGATGTGTGTGATGTCCTTAGGTTAGTTAGGTTTAAGTAGTTCTAAATTCTAGCGAACTGATGACCTCAGAAGTTAAGTCCCATAGTGCTCAGAGCCGTTTTTTGCACACGCCCCGCACCATTACGGAGCCTCCACCAGCCTGAACAGTCCCCTGCTGATATGCAGGGTCCATGGATTCAAGAGGTTGTCTCCATACCCATACTCGTCCACCCGCTCAATACCATTTTGAAACGAGACTCTTCCGATCAGTCAACATGTTTCCAGTCATCAACTGTCCAACGTCGGTGTTGACGGGCCCAGGTGAGACATAAAGCTTTGTGTCGTGCATTCATTAAAGTTTTACGAGAGGGCCTTCAGCTCTGAAAGCCATTACTGACGATGTTTCGGTGAATGGTTCACACGCTGAACACTTGTTGATGCCCAGCATTGAAATCTGCAGCAATTTTCGGAAGGGTAGCACTCCTATCGCGTTGAACGATTCTTTTCAGCCGTCGTTGGTCCCGTTCTTGCAGGATCTTTTCCCGGCCGCATTCCTGATATTCACAGTACATTCGTGAAATGGTCGTACGGGAAAATCGCCACTTTATCGCTACCTCGCAGATGATGTGTCGCATCGCTCTTGCGCCGACTATAACACCTCGTTCAGACTCACTTAAATCTTGATAACCTGCCATTGTAGCAGCAATAACCGATCAAACATCTGCGCCAGACACTTGTTGTCGACAGCAGCGCCGTATCCAGACTGTTTAGTTATCTCTGTACTTGAATACGCATGCCTATACCGGTTTCTTTGGCGCATCAGTGTGTTTTTGACAAATTTGGGTGGAATGTGAAGATACTCTCCATTAAAATGGTATATGGTACGAGTAATGAACGCACAGTGGATAATGACGTACAACTAAAGAAGTTTTGGATCTGAAGGTGACTGTCGTATCTGTCGAAACCTGTCAATAAAAAGTAGTTTTGAATGTGATCTTGGCTATGAAAAATTTCTTCTATATTCGGTAGTGAATTTTGGTGAAATTCTGGTTGAAAGTTTTGTAGTAACAATGACAAAAGCAGAATACTTCTGTAATAATACTATCACACAGCATAACCATTGCCACATTACTCACATTGACATTTATGGAAATTAAATATAGATTACTTTATACATGTTCATCAGGATAAAAGCATAGCATTGTAAAGAAATTAATCAAGTCGTGACCAATTAATTGTGTGTTCAGGTAATATACGTATATTCTTGATCTGCACATGAATTACAGTCATTAATTAATTTCCTAATACCGCAGTAACTTTGGTCATTAGCCGTTAGATAGGCACTTCACAATGACGCTGAAAGATGAGGCTACAAGATGTGAAATCATCACTTTTTTTTGGAATAGTTTCTTTAAAGCGGTTTCAGAAATACTGCAGAGTATCCACTGTTCGTGCAACATTATACTTGTATTGGTGTTTCAGAGTGGTTGCCTAACCAGTGTTGTACGTGTGACACGAAGGAATAGATAGAGACTCATTGGTTTCCTTTGAATAAGACTCCATTATGGTTTGCAAAGGCTGTCACCAAAGTATGTGAGCAGCCTCTCGTCCAAGGCTACTTCTTAAGATTTTGCACTAAATTCAGTAGGTGGTAGCCCTCTCCGTATCTTTTACTGCCATTACAGGCCTTCTTATATAATACTTTACTCCTGTGGTCGATAAACTCGTTAGTCAATAGTAGAAGGAATATAATTTCTTTTGAGAGCCAAATTTTTGGAATTTGAGTTTTGCAGGCGGATTCATTGTTATTAACTTAAACAGGGCACTCTTAAGCTGGCGTCTGCTATAAGGCATGTGGTCTGTGGTACTTTCGCTCAGGCTGATCCCTTTCAACTCTCCCATTCACATTCGTCTTGTGTAGTTATATCATCTGTCTCTTTTCTTCCTCCTCTCTGTATGTCTAAACCTTCTCAACATCCTTTCCTCAGTAATCTATACTACACCATCTTTCACTTCACAACACTCCCAAAAATTAACTTATTTGATATCATTCCTATCAAAGATATCATTTATTTATAAAACTAAATTGTAACATATTCAGAGAATTAAGTCATGGCAATGCCTGACAAAGACTAATGTGATCAATGGCCTTGCATCTCCTTGGAAAGTTTGCACAAATCATGTTTGTATGTTATTTTTAATTTTTGGCCTGAGTTCAGATTTGAACGACAGATATAGTCTCTCCTGCGGGGACACGTGTTCACATTGTAGAACACTATGCAATTTTGTGATATGATAACATGGTTGGAGGCCGTGGCTGTTATTTGAAGACAAATTTTGATGGTATTGAGACAGCAACCTGCCAAAAATTTATTTTCAGTTCCATTATTCAAAAGGTATCGTTACCGGTTTCAAATCATTACTATTCATCTACAGACGGTTTTCATGCTTTCATTACATGTGGTGCGTTTTTTTTCTTTTTTTACAGATTAATTGTCCTGAAATGTCGGTTTGTAGTGTTTGTTTTCATAGTCCAAGAGATGTGAATACATCCCACTGCATTCTTATCGTTGCACACGTAAATGTTTCTCACTGAACACTTTAGATTTGTCTCAGAATAGATTTCTAACACTCACCACATATTTTGACACATACAAAGTATGTGGTGCGTGTTAGAAATCTATTCTGTGACAAATCTAAAGTGTTCAGTGAGAAAAATTTACGTTTGCAACGATAAGAATGGAGTGGGATGTATTCACATCTCTTGGACTATGAAAACAAACACTACAAACCGACATTTCACGACAATTGATCTATAAAAAAACGCACCACATGTAATGAAAGCATGAAAACCGTCTGAAGACGAATCGTAATATTCTAAACCGGTAACGGTACTTTTGAATAAAGGAACTGAAAATAAATTTGTGGGTGGTTGCTGTCTCAACACTATTAACATTGTAGACCACGTTGAGATTTTGTTTCTGGAAAAGTTTTCTCAATAAGTCGCTTCAGGGCACTCGCCTCAAGATACAGACACATAAATACCAACTATATATCTAAAAATAAAAATAAGAACACGGTATTTTTAATTGTAGGTTACACAAACTTATACCAGGTATGAATAAAAAATACGGCGATGAAGTTTATTTAGCATTAAATGCTGCTACAACAACCATTTGCTGTAATTTGTCCGATAGCCTGAAACGCTGAGAGAGCCAGCGCCATGTTGGAACACGTTCTCAATTGTCAGTCAGCGTCCAGAGACGCTAGGGTGAGGTTGTGTTTACCGTGTCTGGCGCGAACCTTGGATTGCGAACAATGCATGAACATAGACCGCTGAGTCAAAACGTTATGACCACCTGCTTAATATCTTGTTTAACAGTCTTTGGAACGAAATACGTCACTCAATCTGCATATCAGGGATCCGACAGTTTCTTCGTATGTTTGTGAAGGTATGTGGCATTAGATGTCTACGCACATGTCATGTAATTCGCGTCAATAACGAGCCGCTGACTAATGTACGCGGTGATGGCGCCCGGTAGCTATCCAGATGGGTTCCGTAGGATTTACATCAGGCGAATTCGGTCACCGAGACAACAACCTCAGTTTACTATAGTGCTCCTCAGACCACTGTGACACGGTTCTGGCTCCGAATATGGATCATATTGCTGAAAGATGACATCACTGTCGGGGAAGACATCAAGTATGAAGGGACGCAGATGGTTAGCAGCTGTCAGCGTGTCTTCGATTACTACCACAGGTCCCATGCAAGCACAGGAGAATGTCTTCCATAGCATAGTACTGCTCTCACCAGCTTGCGTCCGCGGCGCGCTGCACGTTTCGAGCCGCCGTTCACCTCGATGACACGTTTTTGGAGACGACCATCGATCTGCTGTAGCAAAAGTATGATTCAACCGAAGAGCCGGCAGGTTTCAATTGACCGACGGTGGAATCTCAGTTCCGGGCCAAGTTCAACCGTAATTGAGTATGTCATTGGGTCAAAATCTACATCTACATATATACTGTGCTAGCCACCAAGCAGTGTGTGGCGGAGGGCACAATTCGCGCCAAAGTCATATTTCCCTCGTCTGTTCCACTCGCGGATCGCACGAGGGAAAAACGACTGACTGAACGCCTCAGTACGAGCTCTAGTTTCCCTTATTTTTGAATGGTGATCATTGCGCGATATGAAAGTTGGTGGTAATAACATATTAGACTCGGAGAAGATCGGAAGTTGGAATTTAGTGAGCAGCCCCTTCCATTTAGCGCTTCGTCTATCTGCAAGTGCGACCCACTTCAAACTTTCTATGAGATTTGTAACGCTCTCGCGATGGATAAATGTACCAGTCACGAATCATGCGCTCTTCTTTGGATCTTCTCAATCTCTTGAATCAGACGCAACTGGTAAGGATCCCATACAGACGAACAATACTCCAATACTGGACGAACTAACGTATTGTAGACAATTTCCTTGTTTAAGGACTGCTGCGCTTGAGAATTCTACCAATAAATCGCAATCTAGAGTTTGCCTTGCCCGTTACTTGTGTAATCCGATCATTCCATTTGAGATCATTTCGAATAGTCACACCCAGATACTTGATGGATGTCACCGCTTCCAAGGACTACGCATTTGTTTTGTACTCGTACATTAATGGGAATTTTCGCCTTGTTATATGCAGTAGGTTACACTTCCTAATATTTAGAGATTACTGCCAGTCTTTACACCACCCATTTATTTTCTGCAAATCCTCATTTAATATTTCTTAAAATTTAAAAAACTGCTTCTCTCACACCGGCCTGATTTAGCTTCACTGATCAGGATAGTAAAAACATGCGTATATTAAGGGAATTTTCATTGACAAAGCAGGCTTATCACATTCACACAGTTCAATACTGTTCTGTCCTGATTAAATTGAGTGTAACTTAAATTCCATAAGGCAGTGAAACAATTTCGAAGTCTCGGTGCGACGAAAATTGTCAGTCGATCTCCTGGAAACATTTGTAATAATTATTAACTTTCGGTGATCACGTGGGGAAGACCGGAGATCTGCTGGTAAGACCGTGTTAGCCTATTTATTTGAAGTAACTGGATATCTTGAGCATACAAAATGGCAGGTTCGTCCAGTGTAAATCAGACGTTCCCCACTGATCCCGTGCAACACAGCGTAGTAAGCAGACACTGTCAATAATAAACAGTTAAATAATACGCGAACACACTTACTTTAATTTAGTTCATGTATTAAATTCCTTCTCATACAGAATCTAATCAAGATGGCGACTAGCCCAAGAATACATACATAGACATCCTTCTTTCACCACTAATCGGCAAGAAGTCCCCCTTCTTTTCATAAGAGAAAACATAGATAGCAGAGAAGCTATTCCATGGAGTAAATGGACACTCCAAGGAATAATTGGGCTTGAAACTACTTTGCATTGATAATCGGTAAGATAAGAAGAGATATTTCGAGATATGTACTGAGTTATATAATTTATAAAATTTCTGAAAATATCGCGGAGAGACCGCTGCAAGAGACATTACACTCATTGATTTGTTAACAACTTTCTTATGATACTACTTTCCTGTAGACTACAGCATCGTCGGCAAACAGTCTAATGCCGCTGTCAATACCATCAACCAGGTAGTTTATGTAAATCGTAAAAAGCAGCGGACCTATTACGCTGCCCTGGGGCACACCTAAAGTTACGCTTCTTTCTGTTGAAGTCACCCCACCCTGTTACAAAACATTCTGTCCAACCGCATGTGTCATCGGATAGACCGTCAGAGAGCACTTTTTGGAGCAAGCGACAGTGCGGAACTGAATCGAATGTCTTTCGAAAGTCGAGAAATATGGCATCAACGTGGCAGCCGGTATCTAAAACCTGTTGTATATCATGCGCAAAGAGGGCCAGCTGCTTTTCGCATGACCGCTGTTTCCTAAGAACGTGCTGGTTTCTGCAGATGAGCTTCTCAGAATCTAGAAAGGTCATTATGTCTGAACACAAAATACACTCCTGGAAATGGAAAAAAGAACACATTGACACCGGCGTGTCAGACCCACCATACTTGCTCCGGACACTGCGAGAGGGCTGTACAAGCAATGATCACACGCACGGCACAGCCGACACACCAGGAACCGCGGTATTGGCCGTCGAATGGCGCTAGCTGCGCAGCATTTGTGCACCACCGCCGTCAGTGTCAGCCAGTTTGCCGTGGCATACGGAGCTCCATCGCAGTCTTTAACACTGGTAGCATGCCGCGACAGCGTGGACGTGAACCGTATGTGCAGTTGACGGACTTTGAGCGAGGGCGAATAGTGGGCATGCGGGAGGCCGGGTGGACGTACCGCCGAATTGCTCAACACGTGGGGCGTGAGGTCTCCACAGTACATCGATGTTGTCGCCAGTGGTCGGCGGAAGGTGCACGTGCCCGTCGACCTGGGACCGGACCGCAGCGACGCACGGATGCACGCCAAGACCGTAGGATCCTACGCAGTGCCGTAGGGGACCGCACCGCCACTTCCCAGCAAATTAGGGACACTGTTGCTCCTGGGGTATCGGCGAGGACCATTCGCAACCGTCTCCATGAAGCTGGGCTACGGTCCCGCACACCGTTAGGCCGTCTTCCGCTCACGCCCCAACATCGTGCAGCCCGCCTCCAGTGGTGTCGCGACAGGCGTGAATGGAGGGACGAATGGAGACGTGTCGTCTTCAGCGATGAGAGTCGCTTCTGCCTTGGTGCCAATGATGGTCGTATGCGTATTTGGCGCCGTGCAGGTGAGCGCCACAATCAGGACTGCATACGACCGAGGCACACAGGGCCAACACCCGGCATCATGGTGTGGGGAGCGATCTCCTACACTGGCCGTACACCACTGGTGATCGTCGAGGGGACACTGAATAGTGCACGGTACATCCAAACCGTCATCGAACCCATCGTTCTACCATTCCTAGACCGGCAAGGGAACTTGCTGTTCCAACAGGACAATGCACGTCCGCATGTATCCCGTGCCACCCAACGTGCTCTAGAAGGTGTAAGTCAACTGCCCTGGCCAGCAAGATCTCCGGATCTGTCCCCCATTGAGCATGTTTGGGACTGGATGAAGCGTCGTCTCACGCGGTCTGCACGTCCAGCACGAACGCTGGTCCAACTGAGGCGCCAGGTGGAAATGGCATGGCAAGCCGTTCCACAGGACTACATCCAGCATCTCTACGATCGTCTCCATGGGAGAATAGCAGCCTGCATTGCTGCGAAAGGTGGATATACACTGTACTAGTGCCGACATTGTGCATGCTCTGTTGCCTGTGTCTATGTGCCTGTGGTTCTGTCAGTGTGATCATGTGATGTATCTGACCCCAGGAATGTGTCAATAAAGTTTCCCCATCCTGGGACAATGAATTCACGGTGTTCTTATTTCAATTTCCAGGAGTGTATGTTCCATGATTCTACAACAAATCGATGTCAGTGAAATTGGCCTTTAATTATGTGCATCCAATTTTCTACCCTTTTTATAGATTGCTATGACCTGGGCGTTCTTCCAGTCCCGTGGAACTTCCCGCAGTTCCAAACACATGTGCGCAGTCTGCTGCGGAGCTCCACGTCCAGCAATGTAGAATGAACGGTGTGGTCCGAAACACTTGTGCGTGCACCAGCGTTGTGCTCTTTTGACAGACATACCGCAGATCACCATCTATCCTGCTTTACAGAGCAGACAAGCCTCCGAAAACCAGTTTCTGTGAAGAGTCTTGGAAGTCCAGTCATTTAACGCACAGTGGTAGTTTCACTGTTCTTCCACCTCTTTCCGTAGATGTTCTCGACAGTAACATGTGAACGTTCAACCAGCTATGCTGTTTCTGAAATACTCGTTTACGGGCTCTCCGAAACAATATTATGCCCTTTGTCAAAGTCGCTTATTTCAGTGGAATTTCCCATTTGCGGCCCATGTGTTCGTTAGGGTGATCCCCCATCCGCGTCTGCTGCGCTTACATACTTTTGTTACCGTGTCACGTGCCCACAACGCCACGAGGGCACTGATAACAATGCTTTGGCTGATCAGCGCACGGTACTGTTTCAAGTTGCAAAGAAGTGCCAAAAATCTCCTGAAATGTTGAAATTGGTGTATGGGGATAACGCTGTAACTCTGTTTACAGGTGATATGCGCGATTTAAAAGCGGAAATGAGTCGTCAGAAGGCGAGCGAAGTCATGCATAACGTTCTTTTTTTTCGATATTGAGGACATAGTGCGATCAGAGCTCGTTCCAACGGGGAAAAACTGTAAATGTCGGATTTTATAAGAACGTATACCAATATCTGCGAAAAAATACACGTAAAAACAGACCACTAAAACGTGCCAGCGACTTCCTTCTTCATCATGCCAACACGCCGTGCCTTAACGTGCTTTAGATTCGTGAGTTTTTGGCCGGAAAAAGTGTTCCTGTCTTTCCACGTCCGCTTTACTCACCAGATTTAGCACCATGCGACTTCTGGCTCTTCCCAAAAGACTTAAAACCGTACTTAAAGGAAAACGTTTTGACACTGAGAGGGCCAAGATAAAGCAGCTGAACGCTCTTTCAAAAGAAGCCTTCCAGAAGTGCATTGCTAGCCAATAACGGTACTTTGGAGATTAAACCAAATTCCGTGTAAACTTATTACTTCGTTCCTAATAAAATTATTCACATTATTTTTTGATCTCACCTCGTATTTATTTGTCACTATCATCGTCTTTTTCAGTAATTTGCGACTAAGAAACCAGCGTCATTATTAAATTGCTTTCCAAATAATCACTTTTTTGTTCACGAGTTGTCTCGGCTCGTATGGATTGCGATCTATAGATCGAATCTCTGGTTCGTTTTATCTCTGGTCGCCGGGCGTCGCTCTTGCACTACGTTTCTGGTTTGAAATGTTTGTGACGGTGGCGCGTGCGGAAAGCACAATCACCGGGGACGAGGAGGAAGAAAGTTGGTTGAAAGAAACGTATGTTGACAGGCCCCGCTGGTCGGTGTCTTGGCCGATTCGCTCCGATGATGATGATGATGATTGATTTGTGGGGCGCTCAACTGCGCGGTTGTCAGCGCCCGTAAAAATTCCCAACCTTTGTTCAGCAATCTCGCCACTTTCATGAATGATGATGAAATTATGAGGACAACACAAGCACCCAGCCATCTCGAGGCATGTGATTCTTATCTGAGTTGCGAATTTGTGCTTTCCAGGAAGTCTGGATATGCCGTTCAAAAATGGTTCAAATGGCTATGAGCACTATGAGACTTAACTTCTGTGGTCATCAGTCCCCTAGAACTTAGAACTACTTAAACCTAACTAACCTAACGACATCACACACATCCATGCCCGAGGCAGGATTCGAACCTGCGACCGTAGCAGTCCCGCGGTTCCGGACTGCGCGCCTAGAACCACTAGACCACCGCGGCCGATACGCCGTTAGTGTAGTCAGTGTCGCTTATAGAAACTGTTTGAGCGTGCCAACCTTGGTTTTCCCTGAGCGCCCTGTGTTGCTCTTCTGAAAAGTAACTTAGTTGTGATACCCGGGTGTGACGATTGTGGAGATAGTTTCTTACTGTTTGGTTTTAATACTTCCGGTAGCGGAATTATTCTCACTGTGACGAGTCTTCTCCCTTACTAGTGTTTCTCCTTGCCAAATGAGTCCTAACATTATTACTGTTACTGTCTTCGCAAGCGGTGGGAATCTGACGCGAAGGCTACTGGTGCTGTCATGACCATTTATGATTACTGCTCTCTTTTATTTATGTTCTAGATTCTGATCTGATGGGATCTATTAGTATACCGGGTGCGCTGCCGGAGGGAAGTGAAACTTTTGTGTTGGCACTCTTGGATGTTCTAAGGCGAGACTCCTTGTTCAAATGTTCAAATGTGTGTGAAATCTTATGGGACTTAACTGCTAAGGTCATCAGTCCTTAAGCTTACACACTACTTAATCTAAATTATCCTAAGGACAAACACACACAGCCATGCCCGAGGGAGGACTCGAACCTCCGCCGGGACCAGCCGCACAGTCCATGACTGCAGTGCCTTAGTGAGATTCGTTACCTGTTTCTTGGAGCCTGGTTAGGTATTTGGGGGGTCTTGTACTATTATCTGACCGTTATATTATTAATAGAACCATGATTTCAAAACCCGGAAAGGAAGTTCAAAAATTGTTATTTAAAATCTGGTTAAAGTATGTTTGTAGCTTGGTTCGCTTGTTTCATGAGCACCCTGCTGTTGCCTGATGGGATGCCGGCACGATAGCTCAGCGCGTCCGGTCAGAGGGCTGCTCGTCCTCTGTAATAAAAAACTGAGTAAAGGAATCAACGATCAACTTGAACGGATGTCTTGTGACGTCTGCCCGGGCCAAACGGAACGAACAATACCGAACAAAACGACGAAAAAAATGGGTCAGCTATTCTCTGTGCAGTCTATGCGTGCAACTGGCCCCAGCCCAACAGGTGTGAAAGCACCTGCTGCACTAAATTAGTGGCCGGCATTTGGGATTCGACGCTGCTGTTACCTTGCCTGACGCAGCTGTACGACACGGTGACTGCTGTTTAAATTATATATTTGCTTCACCGGTTCGCGGGGGCCTAAATGTTTACAGAGTTCGCGTATTTTTTGCCTTTTGGCTTGGATTCCTTTTGGTGCGGTGCCGTTTCTATATCAAGTTTCCACTAGTCAGACGGACCATTTTCTGGCCCTTGTACTTACTTAAAATTGTCAGCTCTCGCAAAGAACCGTGTTAAATATTGGTCTGTAGTTTAAAACCACTCCGTTGGCACGGGATATTTAAATTAGTTTAAACATTTTTGCTAAGTTTGTGCTAGTTATTGTTACATTTTACTTTTAAAAATATTGTTTTGAAATTGTCAGGTCCCTTAAAGGACCGAATAGAATTTTGGTCCGTAATTTAAAACCGTTAACTTGGACATTAAATTTGTTCAAACATTTTTACCTTTTACTAAATTTGTGCAAATCGTTGATACATTTTGACTTCAAAAATGTTGGTCTGTAATTTAAAACCATTCTGTCCTCTTGGGACATTCAAATTTGTTCACAAATTTTATCTCTTACTAAACTGGTGCTAGTCGTTGTTACACTTGACCTTTGAAAGTTTTCCATTAAATTTTTCACTTCTCTTAAATAAACGTCTTAAATCTTGCGTCTATAACTTAAAACTATTGCGTCAGCCTGGGACATTTTAGGTATTATATTTGTTTACACATTTTGCTATCGTTGTTGAACTGGCCAAGCCATTGTGGTCCTTTGACTTTAAAGCAGTCCATTCACTGTTAAAATAACTGCTGATTTCTGGAAGATTATTTGATAGTGTTTTACTATTGTTGCTTTTTTAATAAATATGAATCCCTTTGCAGATAAACCCTTCCATGAATCCCGTTAATCTTGGTTGATGGAGCTCTATCGCAACCTTTTTTTCACATTTCATAAGAAACAGTTATACACTCTTCAACGAAATATGTATTTTTTCACTGCTTCATTTTCCAAGAACTTTAACTTGTTAAAAACTATCTCAAAGGCCTGACTTCAAAGTACACGATATATCCCGGTTTCGTTAGGACTGGGGCTACGAAAAATAAGTCATGGATTATTCACAAAATCACTGTATTTTTTTTTTTTCAATATAGTGTTCCTCTCAATCAATACACTGCTAAAATCGTTTTAAAAGTATCTTGAAATGTACACTGTAGTCCTTTTCGGAATTCCATTTAACGCCGCAGTTCTCAGTTGCATCGTGATTGTGTCGTTTCACAGCCAACTTCGATGTAGGGAACAAGAAGTCAGCTGGGGCCAAATCCTCTGAACACGGCGGCTGATCTAGGACTCTGATCCATTTGCAGACCAAAAACTCGTGCAGAATCTTCGCTTTGTGGGCTCGGTGATTGTCGAAGAGAAGCGACCAGGAACCTGCCTCTCGGTATTCGGGTCGAATTCGATGAATTCTCACTCATAAAAGATGGAGAACTCAAAAAACTTTAGACTGCCTCGCTGCTCCACCGCGCCTTTCCTACTGTCCGGCACGTACTGTGGCATTTGCGGTCAGGACGCCTGCTGCAGTGAAGCTGGCACTTTGACCTTCTACACTGCTGTTGGTGAAACTCCGAGGATCATAACGACAAAGGCACTTCTTCAAAATAAACTCTTCTTCAAGGCCGAAAACCAACTTCTGTACGTGAGCCACGAAATTCCAATCGCTCCGTACGTGAGCATTCGCACGTTATATTTTGTGGAAGAGACACCCTCAAGGGACCAAAAAATCTCCATGCGGCCCGCGGGATACTCTTTGCCGACCACTGCTGTAATCTGACACAACTCTCTTTCATTCCTCCATGCGTGTATTCTTTTGCTGAATATTTTTCATTTGATTTAGGAATGTCCTTATGTATAGTTTTGTACAGACGTGTGAAGTTTGCATCCAAATAGCTCTCACACATTTCAAAATCCTAGCATGTACTCCTTTCCTAGGCGAGGAAATGCGTGGCGAATTCTGTTAGCTGTCTATTGACCCAAAACAGGGGACAGTAGCGACTGCTGTATTTAAATCCACTTACAGGAAAACTTCCAAGGCTAAGTCTGTATCTTACGAATTGAAAGCTTAAGATGGGCCAAACTCAGAGCTTAAAGGAAGGAAGGTTGTTTGCGTTTAATGTTCCGTCGACGATGACATCATCACAGACAGAGTTCAAACTCTGACTGGGGATGGATGGGAAGGTATACCAACTGTTCCTATTCCAAAGGAACCATCCTGGCATTTGTATCGAGTGATTTAGGGAAATCACGGAAAACCGAAACCTCGATAGTCAGAAAATTCATCCTCACGATTACGAGTCCAGTATCTCACTAATGCGCCATCTCACTGTGTCCGACAGCCTAAGACTCGGTCAGTATATCTCAAGTGGTCCCTCATGGAACTCCATTCTATTTATGGCAACAGAGACTCTGCTCGATTCTGAATTACTTCAGTACAGTTGATACATAGCTCCAATCTGTTGAAAACATCATGCTATGACTCTTTTTCACTTTTTAATATACACACATCTAAAGTGCTTAAAGAACTAATTGTTCATTCACCTCTGTTTCATGAGAACCTGTGTCCTATATAAGTGTCTGTATGTCCTTATACAGGGGGTGGTTAAAAACATGGAAACATCATTACCATGTCATTCAAAACAGCTTCAGGTCCTCACGAAAAAATAAATACAGGTTCTGTGCAATTTTGAAGTGAATCTTTTACCATCATTCCTGAAAAATAGCGGCTAGTTTGGGCAGCGTGACGGAGATGGATAGAAATTAACCTCTTCTCTCCAAAGTCGAACACAAAGACTGTATAGTACGGAGATCTGGTGGCTGTGGTGTCAAATGGATCAAATGGCTCTGAGCACTATGGGACTTAACATCTGTGGTCATCAGTCCCCTAGAACTTAGAACTACTTAAACCTAACTAACCTAAGGACATCACACACATCCATGCCCGAGGCAGGATTCGAACCTACGACCGTAGCAGTCGCACGGTTCCGGACTGAGCGCCTAGAACCGTGAGACCACCGCGGCCGGCGCTGTGGTGTCCAGGAATAATGCGACAGTTCATCCTCGTGCTCACAAACTCCAGTCCTGGACGATGTGGGCAGTGAGAATAGGAGCGCTGTCGTGTTTGAGCACAGCATGGTCATTGAGGAACAAACATTGTGGCATGCGATGGACCTGATCAACTAAAAAGGTCAGATAATCCTTGCCAGTTATGGGACCTTGCTGAATACTCATGGGGTCCATGGAAGACCACGATATGGCTTCCCAAACCATCACCCAACCACCGTCATTTTTCACTCTTGAGACACATACTCAATCAGAAGTTGGAAACAACGTGAAACAAGAATTATACGAACAAATGACCTACTTGCATTGCTCCATAGTCCTGGGTTTACGCTTTTGGTGCCAAATTTTTCTGTTGTGAACATTCGCATCGCAGATGTGTGGTTTTGGAATTGCAGCTCGCCCTGCCATTCACAGCTTACGGAGCTCCCAAAAATGGCTCAAATGGCTCTGAGCACTATGGGACTTAACATCTGAGGTCATCAGTCCCCTAGACTTAGAACTACTTAAACCTAACTAACCTAAGGACATCACACACATCCATGCCCGAGGCAGGATTAGAACCTGCGACCGTAGCGGTCACGCCGTTCCAGACTGAAGCGCCTAGAAATGCTCGGTCATTGCGGCCGTCTCGGAGCTCCCCTCAAGTTGTTTTGGTACTGACAGGGTTCACGAGTGCGACATTCAGTTCTGCAGTGATTTTTGCAGCTGTCGTTCTCTTATTTCTCGTCACAGATCTCTTCAGTGTGCATCTATCATGATAACACACACTCCCCCCCCCCTCCCCCCCTCCCGGCGTTGTGATTTAACGAACGATTGTCAATAAAATTCTTCTGGGCTGTGGACAGCACTGTCAATATATAAAATTGTCCTTCGTTTCGGCCACTACAGCAAACGGCCTTCCTCAGGGTTTTGTGCTGAGGTAGACTGCTGAATGAGAGAGATCTTATACAGGGTGTTACAAAAAGGTACGGCCAAACTTCCAGGAAACATTCCTCACACACAAAGAAAGAAAATATGTTATGTGGACATGTGTCCGGAAAGGCTTACTTTCCATGTTAGAGCTCATTTGATTACTTCTCTTCAAATCACATTAATTATGCAATGGAAACACACAGCAACAGAACGTACCAGCGTGACTTCAAACACTTTGTTACAGGAAATGTTCAAAATGTCCTCCGTTAGCGAGGATAAATGCATCCACCCTCCGTCGCATGGAATCTCTGATGCGCTGATGCAGCCCTGGAGAATGGCGTATTGTATCACAGCCGTCCACAATACGAGCACGAAGAGTCTCTACATTTGGTACCGGGGTTGCGTAGACAAGAGCTTTAAAATGCCCCCATAAAAGAAAGTCAAGAGGGTTGAGATCAGGAGAGCGTGGAGGACATGGAATTGTTCCGCCTCTACCAATCCATCGGTCACCGAATCTGTTGTTGAGAAGCGTACGAACACTTCGACTGAAATGTGCAGGAGCTCCATCGTGCATGAACCACATGTTGTGTCGTACTTGTAAAGGCACATGTTCTAGCAGTACAGGTAGAGTATCCCGCATGAAATCATGATAACGTGCTCCATTGAGCGTAGGTGGAAGAACATGGGGCCCAGTCGAGACATCACCAACAATGCCTGCCCAAACGTTCACAGAAAATCTGTGTTGATGACGTGATTGCACACGCTGACATTAGGGTTATCGTCAACTGCACGAAGAATTGTCTCGTCCATTGCAGGTATCCTCGTCGTTCTGGGTCTTCCCCAGTCACGAGTCATAGGCTGGAATGTTCTGTGCTCCCTAAGACGCCGATCAATTGCTTCGAACGTCTTCCTGTCGGGACACCTTCGTTCTGGAAATCTGTCTAGATACAAACGTACAGCGCCACGGATATTGCCCCGTGCTAATCCATAGATCAAATGGGCATCTGCCAACTCCGCATTTGTAAACATTGCACTGACTGCAAAACCACGTTCGTGATGAACACTAACCTGTTGATGCTACGTACTGATGTGCTTGATGCTAGTACTGTAGAGCAGTGAGTCGCATGTCAACACAAACACCGAAGTCAACATTACCTTCCTTCAATTGGGCCAACTGGCGGTGAATCGAGGAAGTACAGTACATACTGACAAGGGAACCTCCCCATCGCACCCCCCTCAGATTTAGTTATAAGTTGGCACAGTGGACAGGCCTTGAAAAACTGTACACAGATCAATCGAGAAAACAGGAAGAAGTTGTGTGGAACTATGGAAAAAATAAGTAAAATATACAAACTGAGTAGTCTATGTGCAAGATAAGCAACATCAAGCAGAGTGTCAGTTCAGGAGCGCCGTGGTACTGTGGTTAGCGTGAACAACTGCGGAACGAGAGGTCCTTGGTTCAAGTCTTCCCTCGAGTGAAAATATTACTTTATTTATTTTCGCAAAGTTATGATGTGTCAGTTCGTTCATTGACGTCTCTGTTCACTGTAATGAGTTTAGTGTCTGTGTTTTGCGACCGCACCGCAAAACCGTGCGATTAGTAGACGAAAGTACGTTCCTCTCCAATGGGAACCGAAAACATTTGATCGCAAGGTCATAGGTCAACCGATTCCTCCACAGGAAAACACGTCTGATATATTCTATACGACACTGGTGACGGCATGTGCGTCACATGACAGGAATATGTTGTCGACCCACTTAACTTGTACACTTGGCGAATGGGTAAAAAGATTCTTCTACCTTGCCCAATTTAGGTTTTCTTGTGGATGTGATAATGACTCCCAAAAAAGTGATGAAAACATTAAGAGTTTGTCACATAAACTGCAACAAATGAATGCAACAGTTTCACAGTCACACAGTTTTCCCTGTGCTCTGTCAAAAAATGTTTCTAACGTTTTCCAATTTTTTCCATGTGTAGACCGTCAAATCCTGCATATGTCCAAGCAAATCTGAACATGTCCTGGAATTTTCGAGAGCGAAGTTGATTGTGTGAGTGCCTGAACTTTGATAATTGACACACGTCAATTGCTAGAAAATAAAAAAGTTAAAATTTTTACTCGAGGGAAGACTTGAACCGAGGTCCTCTCGTATCGCAGTTGCTTACGCTAACCACGAGACCACTGCGCTCCTCAGATCAAATTGTCCTTGATGCGTCTTATGTTACAAACCGACTACTCAATTTGTATATTTTGCTTATTTTTTTCATAGTTCGACAAAACTTCTTCCTGTTTTCTCGATTGATCTGTGTTCAGTTTTTCAAGGCCTATCCACTGTGCCAACTTATAACTAAATCTGAGGGGGGGTGCGATGGGGAGGTTCCCTTGTGAGGAAACAAAAATGAACTCTAACATGGAAATTAAGCGTTTCCGGACACATGTCCACGTAACATCTTTTCTTTATTTTTGTGTGAGTAATGTTTCCTGAAAGTTTGGCCGTACCTTTTTTTAACACCCTGTATAGTATCGGAGGAAGCTGTCTATGGTTATGGCAAGAATATGATGAAAGTGTGACGACAAAAGATGAAGGCAAAAGGGAAGAGCAGAAGGAAGCACAAATCATAGCCGTATTACCATACGTACAAGGTGTCACAAACGTGTGGACAAAATTCTCGGCCGAGCAGACATCAACCCAATCTTTCGTAGCAATAACAAAATAAAAGATGTCCTAGGCTCAACGAAAGATTTGGTCGACAAGCTAAACACCGCAGGCGTCTACGATATCGGTTGCGAATGTAGACTGGAGTATGTAGGTGTATGTGTATGGGGGGAGTCCGATCAGCACACGAATTGCAGGGCATCAAAGATATGTCCGCCTGGGACAACGCACCAGTTCAGCGGTGGCGGAACGCCAGGATGAGTGCGAAATAGAGACAATATTCCGTGAAGCCCGGGTACTGGCGAAACAGCCATTTACATTGACGAGGAAGATTATAGAGACGATTTAAACAGCCAAGCGACCCGCCAGCATGAACGGAGGGGAGGCTTCCTGGGCCTGGCTGCAAGCCGTGAAAACGGTACGGGAGGACAGCGTGAGCAAAGCAACTCACACAGGTGCGGGAGACCGCAGTGGTCGCACGTGCACAGAGTGCAGGCATGCCGTAGCCCGCACCTGGCAACAAATAAACAGCGCTGCGCCACAGCTACCGCTTTTTTAATTCGCCTGTCTCCACCAATGGTAAGAAATAAGGTAAACACCAGTCAGGGACGTCTTTACCCACCAATGACAAGGAGTAATATAAAGAACGCCCAACACCTCTCCTTCTATCCTCAAGTACCCTATCAAATTACGTGAACAGCTTCCTCCGCTACTTATATACACTACTGGCCATTAAAATTGCTACACCACGAAGATTACGTGCTACAGACGCGAAATTTAACCGACAGAAAGAAGATGCTGCGATATGCAAATGATTAGCTTTTCAGAGCATTCACACAAGGTTGGCGCGGTGGAGACACCTACAACGTACTGACATGAGGAAAGTTTCCAACCGATTTCTCATACACAAACAGCAGTTGACCGGCGTTGCCTGGTGAAACGTTGTTGTGATGCCTCGTGTAAGGAGGAGAAATGCGTACCATCATGTTTCCGACTTTCATAAAGGTCGGATTGTAGCGTATCGCGATTGAGGTTTATCGTATCGCGACATTGCTGCTCGCGTTGGTCGAGATCCAATGCCTGTTAGCAGAATATGGAATCGGTCGGTTCAGAAGGGTTACACGGAACGCCACGCTGGATCTCAACGGCCTCGTATCACTAGCAGTCGAGATGACAGGCATCTTATTCGCATGGCTGTAACGGATGGTGCAGCCACGTCTCGATCCCTGAGTCAACAGATGGGGACGTTCGCAAGACATCTGCACGAACAGTTCGACGACGTTTGCAGCAGCGTGCACTATCAGCTCGGAGTCCATGACTCCGGTTACCCTTGACGCTGCATCACAGACAGGAGAGCCTGCGATGGTGTACTCAAGGACGAACCTGGGTGCACGAATGGCAAAACATAATTTTTTTGGATGAATCCAGATTCTGTTTACAGCACCATGATGGTCGCATCCGTGTTTGGCAACATCGCGGTGAACGCACATTGGAAGTGTGTATTCGTCATCGCAATACTGGCGTATCACTCGGCGCGATGGTATGGGGTGCCATTGGTTACACGTCTCGGTCACCTTTTGTTCGCATTGACGGCACTTTGAACAGTGGACGTTACATTTCAGATGTGTTACGACCCGTGGCTCTACCCTTCATTCGATCCCTGCGAAACTCTACATTTCAGCAAGACAGTGCCGACCGCATGTTGCAGGTCCTGTACGGGCCTTTCTGGACACAGAAAATGTTCGACTGGTGCCCTGGCCAGCACAGTCTCCAGATCTCTCAACAACTGAAAACGTCTGGTCAATGTATGAAACGTCCCCTTAGAAAAATTTATGAATTACTGTGCTGATAAACCTCTTACATTATTTGCTTTTCAAACAGCTGAGCAAAACTGAACGTGCTCAAACATTCACTAAAGTGACACACAATATTTTTAGCGCAACGCAATCTGACTTTCAATAATCCCTACAAAAGAATGGCCCTGACTAACCTTAACCTATACTTTTCACAAATCACTTACCTCACAAAAATCTTCGTTACTCGAACTACTGCAATACACCGAGCGCCACTACTGCCAGCTAAATAAAAGATTCAAACTACGGAAGGCACTAACTACTGATAGACATAGTTAGCAAATGGAAGATTTTAATAGAGAACACACAATGTATTTACCTTAATAGTGTTGAAAAATCATAATATACATAGCAGTTCATGACATCCAGTCTTACAAATTTCAAATCTCCGCCATTTCTCTCCCCACATCCACCACTGCTAGCGGCTCACCTCCAACTGCCAACGCTACGCGCTGTTCACATCCAGCTGCCGCTGCCCAACGCTACAATGGCAGACAACAATGCAAACTAGCCACAGACTGCACACAGCACAGTCGGTGATTTTCATACAGAGCGCTACGTGGCGTTACCAATAAGAAAACCTAAACAGCCTACTTACAAATGGTGGCCGAGCAACTGGCTCGTCACAATACGCCAGTCACTACTCTTGATGAACTGTGGTATCGTGTTGAAACTGCATGGGCAGCTGTACCTGTACACGCCATCCAAGCTCTGTTTGGCTCAATGCCCAGGTGTATCAAGGCCGTTATTACGGCCAGAGGTGGTTGTTCTGAATACTGATTTCCCAGGATCTATGCACCCAAATTGCATGAAAATGTAATCACGTGGCAGTTCTAGTATAATATATTTGTCCAATGAATACCCGTTTATCATCTGCATTTCTTCTTGGTGTAGCAACTTTAATGGCCAGTAGTGTAAGATGTAACCAACAGCTCAGAAGCATTTACTTGACAGTGACAAAGGCCGCGGAAACTTATGCTTACATTTAGCGAATGATGTTCTTCCGATTTCCCTGTATCCAGTATAAATCTTCGGTACGGTGCGTCTTGAAACACCAAACACTTCGGCTAGCTTGGTTATGGAAGCACCCACCATACGATCACGAACAATTTGCCCACATTCGAACACAGTTCCAACATAATGCACTCATATCTACACAGAACTCTGGTCGTTTTAAAAGAGCACAGAAAACTCTGTGATTGTGAAACTGTTGCGTTTAGTTTTTGCGGTTTATGTGACAAACTATTGTTTTCATCAGTTCCTTGGGAGTGATAAAATTCACATTCATACGTACACCTATATCGGAAAGGAGGCATATTTCACTCACACACCAGTCGTACAAATTAGGTGCGTCAATAAGAGATTCCTATCATGACACACCTACAGTCGCTAATGCCGTGTGTAACATTCCAGTCATGTTTTGCGGTGGACTCGGCTGACTTGTCTCCTTCTCATCAAACGTTTGCGGTTCCCATTCGAAAGCCACTTCCTTTCGACTGCTGATAGAGTAGTTGGGCAGAGTAATCTGTCATAGGTCCCTAATTTACACCTCGCTGTTGCAAACGGACGCTACCCCAAGACACAGACACAAATCTGAATAAAGCGAGCAACGGAAAAAAAGGGCACGAGGGTGATTTAAACCCGGGTCACCCGCATGACAACCCAGTATCGTAACCACTTACCCACAACACCCTCCATATACATAGCTGCTCTGTGTTGGACTTCTTTTCTTCGGCCGTTCACATTCTATTTTTTATTTTTCATTTTATTTTTTTATTTATTTTTTTTACAGTCCAGTACACCTTCTTCCTGTTTTAATGTCTGATCTTTGTTCAGTTTCTGGCGGAGTGTCCACTGGACCCTCTTATCACTAAATCTGAGGGGGTTGTGATGGGGAGTTTCCTATATAAGGGCGACAGTCACTTGGCGGTGTACTAAATGTAAGCTTCAAAGCAAATGCAACCAAAAAAATACGACCATTTATGTCACATTTTTTGAAATAAACTCTCTCGTCAAAACCTGCAGGCTTCTTACCATTGACCTAGAATCATGAAATTTGGAAAAATAACAGTTTCGCGCTACAGCCAAAGGAAAAAAAATCTGAAAATTGTTAATTTGTAATTATATCACTCGAAAGAAATTGTCATTTCTTATCTGAGTCTGTCTGTTGGTTAAAACCCCTTTTTTCAGTAACGGGTAGACGTATAAAGTTGAAATTTATGTCACTAAAGTATGATAAACGTTAGCTCCTAGATCAAGGCAATCAAAAGATACGGCCATTTATGTCACATTTCTTGATACTCTCAAAGAAACTAAACCTATAAGATACTTCTGGTTGATCTAAAATCACGAAATTTTGAGATAAGCAATGTTTCGCTGTACAACTATGGAAAAAAATCCGAAAATTATGAATTCTCTTCTTCGACCATTCACATTTTATTTATTTTTTTATTTTTTATTTATTTATTTACAGTTCAGTTCACCTTCTTCCTGAAAGAATATTTCTTTTGTTGTTTGCTATCCCGACTTCAAACCTGAACGTAAAACCTATTCGAAAGCCTTGGAATCCCTGCGACTGACATATTGACAGTATCGATGTCGACAGCACACAAAAATCGTCGAGATCCTCGATTCCCGCATTTAGATTATCTGTCTGTAGATATAGTTAAGTTTGTAGGGAAGTTCCGTGCGTCAGTCCTCCTCGCGCCTTGTCATTTTTTCTTTATAGATCATGTGGAATATTTTCAACTTCTTGCTTATCGAGTAGCAATACTGCATACTTTTTGTGCGTGTGTTTGGTCTTACAGATAAAATCGTAGAAAAACAGCCACTAGTAAATGTCTAGCACATTACAGCTTTACTGCCAAATGAGAAATTACCTTCCATTTGCAGGTAACACAGCAGCAACGCCAAAAATAGCAATGGAAACAAATTCGCTCAGTTTAGCTGCAGCTTTTTTTCCCCAGAGGGATAAGAAGAAAAATCCTGAAGAGTCTCGAGCGTGCAACGGTGCGAGAGGGCGCCGAAAGAAAGCTGAACAGAGGCGGTAGGAGATCATTTCTGCGGCTTTGCTTGGCGGGCAATTTTGCGGACCCGGCTGCGCTTCAATTGGGCGGCGGGGGCGCCGCTTCTAGCCGGCATTGTTTCCTCTGTGCGGCGCGGCATGCGGAGAAAGGAACGGGAAGGTGAAAAGGCGGCGGCTTAAGGAGAGGAGAAAGGTGGGCAGGGGGGAAGGAGGTTGTGCGCCACAGACAAAAGAACCGCAGGTGCGAGCGCCTAGCCTCGCCGGCCTGCTACGGCCGACTCACACCGGCACCGACATGGGGGCAATCCGCCGGCGGCCGACATCGGCCGAAGACGGCCGATCTTTTCTGCATCTGCATGGACACTCTGCAAATCACATTTAAGTGCCTGGCAGAGGGTTCATCGAACCACCTTGACAATTCTCTATTATTCCAATCTCGTATAGCGCGTGGGAAGAATGAACACCTATATCTTTCCGTACGAGCTCTAATTTCCCTTATTTTATCTTGGTGATCGTTCCTCCCTATGTAAGTCGGTGCCAACAAAATATTTTCGCATTCGGAGGAGAAAGTTGGTGATTGGAATTTCGTGATAAGATTCCGTCGCAACGAAAAACGCCTTTCTTTCAATGATGTCCATCCCAAATCCTGTATCATTTCTGTGACACTCTCTCCCACATTTCGCGCTAATACAAAACATGCTGCCTTTCTTTGAACTTTTTCGATGTACTCATTCAGTCGTATCTGGTAAGGATCCCACACTGCGCAACAGTATTCTAAAACAGGGCGGACAAGCGTAGTGTAGGCAGTCTCCTTAGTAGGTCTGTTACATTTTCTAAGTGTCCTGCCAATGAAACGCAGTCTTTGGTTAGCCTTCCCCACAACATTTTCTAAGTGTCCTGCCAATTTAAATTGTTCGTAATTGTAATACCTAGGTATTTAGTTGAATTTACGGCTTCTAGATTAGAGTGATTTATCGTGTTACCGAAGTTTAACGCGTTCCTTTTAGCACTAGTCTGGATGACCTCACACTTTTCGTTATTTAAGGTCAACTGCCACCTTTCGCACCATTCCGATATTTCTTCTAAATCGTTTTGCAATTTGTTTTGATCTTCTGATGACTTTACTAATCGATAAACGACAGCGTCATCTGCAAACAACCGAAGACGGCTGCTCAGATTGTCTCCCAACTCGTTTATATAGATAACGAACAGCAAAGGGCCTATAACACTACCTTGGGGAACGCCAGAAATCACTTCTGTTTTACTCGATGACTTTCTGTCAATTACAACGAACTGTTCAAATCAGAACGCAAGTACGTGCGCGGTGTCGTTGTGACCGATGTCAACGCCCGTACGAACAGACTCGGACGCCAGTCGGCGTAAGGCTGCGTCCACACTGGCACCGACAATGCTCGTCAGACGCTGACTGGCGAATGGGCCAATTTTCTTTATGAACCTTTGGCTGTGCACGCAGTTTTGGCGCTGAGGGATTCATTGTTATACAGTTATGTACTTCATATTTGTTTTTACTTATCAAATTTTTTACTAAAGTTACAGTTTTGTAGTAGCTTACGGAGTTTAGTTTAGTTTAAACTTTACATTTCAAAATAACTTCACCATACATAACACACATGAACTCATAAGCTTAATTAAACACATCGACATCCCATCACCAGCTAAATTATCGTCATTAGACATAGTTAACCTATACACGCACATCCCTGTTAAAGAGACTATTAACATCATAAGAAACAATCTGCTTAGATATAAGAAAATTAGTAGTGCAGAAATCTATAAACTCATAGACATACGCACACTTATTCCAGAGCTTAGTTACTTTAGTTTCAACAACAACCTGTGCCAACAACATGATGGTTTGGCAATGGGAAGTAGCTTCGCTGGGATATTGGCTGATATTTCCATCAACCATGTAGAACAAAAATTCTTCTCAACCAACCAGCACATCCCAAACAAAATAATCTACGACAGAAGATATGTTAATGATATAATCTTGCTTTTTGATAGTACAAACAATGACATAGATAGAGTAGGAGCAGGTCTAAACAAAATGCACAAAAATATTAAATTCACAGTTGAACATGAGACTAATAAAAGCATTACTTTTCTTGACCTGAAGATCTGTAATAGTAACGATAAACATCAATTTAATATTTACAGAAAACCTACCACCACAGTTGTCAGTATTGGCAACCCATCTTCCCACCCCCACCAACAAAAAAGGCATATTTCAGATCCATGGTACACCAAATTAAAAAAGTACCAATGAGTGACACAGACCAACAAAATGAAATCAATATAATTAAAACAGTTGCTCATAATAATGGATATAATCCCATAACAGAAAAACTCCTCAACACACAGCAAACAATAACCACAGATCGACTTAACAGTAATCCACACAACATGCACTCCAAAACAAATCAGTGTGCCACAGAAACCAAACCTAAATATGCTGCTCTCCCATACATAGGTCCACTATCATACCAAATAGCAAACTTATTTAAAAAGAAAAATATAACTATCAGCCTTTCACAAATAATAAATTACAACAAAAAGTAATCCATGATGTAAATACCTCCAAGAGTATCGATGTAAATACCTCCTACAGTAAATCAGAAATATACAAGCTCAAATGGGATACATGCCCAAAATTCTACATTGGACAGACATGCAGAAGTTTTGAAGTTAGATACAAAGAACATATTGACGCTTTAAGGCTTAGCAACTTAAACAAATCTGCATTTGCAGCCCATATTGCCGAAGAAACCATTCATTAAGAAACACTGAGAACAACTTAAAAATTTTGCGTGTATTAGAAAAAGGAGTCACTATGAATATATTAGAAGAAATTGAAATATACTCACACACACAAAAACAGCACCCCAGACTATATCCTTAATGAGCAAACTGAGTTAGCTGACACCCCTTTCCTGAAAAATTTCCAAAAATTATTTTCCACCCTCCAAAGTAAATAATATTCCTACACCTATCTGCACATCAAGCAGCAGATTTATATATTACTAAAATTCTCATGATACTAAATGTAAATAAACAATGTACAGTCTTATCCATGTAAAAAAATCTTCGACATGGAACATCTTCATAATGTAACAGTATTTTCTCTAAAATTCGCAAAATCAGTGTCTCTGTAATAGTGTAAAAGGCGTTTCACCTGCTTAAGTGATCCTTTTCCAAACATGGGACATCTTTATAATGTTACGATGTATCATAGCACCTTTGGCACTCATATGTTTGTAAACACTTTCTTTCTATCAAAATATGCGATGCATTTTAGAAATCTATTCTGTGAAAAATCTAAATGCTCGATGATACAGATTTACGCGTGCAGCGATAAGAATGTGGTAGAAATGTATTCAGTGGCAAATCTAAAGTGCTCAGTGATACAAATTAATGTGTACAACGGTAAGAATGTCACGAAAACTATGAACACCATTTGTTGGACAAAAACTATGAAAACAAATACTCCAGACCGACATTTCACGTAAGTCACATCCTAATGCAAATCTGTAAGGCAATCATCTGTGTGGCGAGCTTATAATCATGTATTATTTATATTTTAGGACAACTAATCAATAAAAGACGCACCACATGTTCTAATTGAAGCGTGAAAACCAGTGACGATGATTTGTAATGATTCGAAACTGGTAACTGTACCCTTAGATAAAGGAACTTAAATTTGTGGCTGGTTGCTGTCTCAACACTATCAATATATATATATATATATATATATATATATATATATATATATATATATATATATAATTTGTGTTATATTATATACATATTACTATAATACATATAATTAGTGTTAATATTAATGAACAAATATTTTTTAGTCCTATTCATGTCTATGTATATTACTGTAATGTATATAATTAGTGTTAACATTATTGAACAAATTCTTTTTTGTCCTATTCATGTAACTACAGTTAAAAAAAAATCTTTTCCAGGGTACCAGGTTCTAAATAGAAATTCATCCATGGAATAGAAGGAACTGTCGAGGAGTAACGATTTTAAGTTAGATTTAAAACCTGCTTTGCTAGTTGCCAGACATCTCGTGTTATTGGGCAAATGATCAAAAAGTTTTGTTGCTACATACGAGTACTGAACTTCTTTCTGGGCCACTGACAGCTCTAATAATGAGTAATAAACATAATTTTCTCTACTATTGTTGTAGGTTAGGTCAACGCTTTTCTTCTTAATTTTTCACTATCGGATATATAAAGAGCGATCGAAAAATTATTCCATAAGACTTTCTTGAGTGGAAGTATAAAAATATGTCCAGAGGCTGATCTGTTTGCTTCTGAGAGTAGCAATTACATGAAGAGTAAAAGTAATTGAACTTAACCATTTGAGATGCTCAGTAATATGCTTCTTCCAGTTAAAATTTTCAGCAGTATATACACCTAAAAATTTAGAACATTCTGCCCTACTTACCGACTCGTGTTCATCTGCTACATCAATTGTTGATCTTTTGAAAAGCATTATCAACAATCTCTTCTGTTACATTGTCCGTAATGGGATTTACTATAACGCTAGCATTGCCTGCAAAAGGTACCAATTCTGCTTGGTGAATGTCCAGAATTGTTTGAATTAGTTAGAACAACTTTTTGCGTTCTGTTTCTGATAATTCAAACAACTTGTGTGTATAGTCTTGAGTTTCCTAAAACTTCAGTTTCTCTAAGAGTATCACATGATCTAAACCACCAAACGCCTTGGAAAGATCACAAAAAATACCAACTGTCGATATTTTACTGATGAACACTTGTAATAATTGTCGAGTGAAAGTATAAATAGCAATCCCAGTGGAGCAACCCTTCTGGAATCCAAACTGTGATATGCTAATTTCACTACCTGATGGGATCTGTGATCGCAATTTAATGTGAAACCAGTCCTGAGTGCATCACTTTTTCTATTAGTCTTCTACTTCCATAACAGATTGGTAGTCTCAAAATTTGGGTGTGATTAGTTTATTGGGTGAGATTTCTGTATTAAATTTATGGCCTTGGTTAATATACATGTAATTCAACTTACTTTACAAATTAAGAATTACAGCTTTTAGGAGGAGTATATTTTTAGATTGGTTAGTGCCTCCAAGTACATGTGGCAAGAGCAAGCCATTAATGTTAATTTAACCTGGGCAGCAGGGCAGGTGTTGAAGTGTGGATGTATGGATGCTTAACGGTTAGTCTATTATACTGGTAGGTGCAGTCCACTTAGTGGTGCAATTAGATTGTGCAGAACACATTATGTAGTATATTATGTGACGTGATTGTGGTAAGGCTGTTATGTGGAGAGAAGTGGGTACAATTGATCGAAATATCTGCACTTGTACCCTCACACACTGTATACCTATATAACGTAACCATCACCAGAGTTTGGATACAAATCTTTTGTTTACTAATAGCTGTCACGTATCTAAGAAAATTCATGTCAAGCAATAGAAAGAAATCGCCTACATAACCTACATTTGTATTAAATGCGATACGTCATTGTATACTGATTTTACATAATTTTCGATGTACTGTATCCACAATTATCGTATCACTTATATATTTCATCGAAAAGAAACAGTTACGGGTATTTACAAAGAAATAAATTTATCACTATACAATGCACCAGTTTGTAATTTTAGTCTTCCGCTCAAAGATTGGTTTGGTGCAGCTATCCCGTGAAACATTCCTCTGAGCATAAACACAGAAATCGACCCTAAATAACGAAAAGTGTGAGGTAATCCACAACTGTGCTAAAAGGAATCCACTAAACTTCGGTTACACGATAAATCAGTTAAATCTAAAGGCCGTAAATTCTATTAAATACCTTGTAATTAAAATTACGATAAACTTAAATGGGAAGGAACACATAGAAAGTGTTGTGGCGAAGGCTAACCAAAGGCGGCGCTTTACTGGCAGGACACATAGAAAATGTGACAGATCTTAAGAGACTGCCGACACTACGCTTGTCCGTCCTCTTTTAGCACTGCTGCGCCGTGTGGGATCTTTACCACATAGGACTGAGGTAAGAAGGGCAGCGCGTTTTGTATTATCGCGAAATACGGGAGAGAGTGTCACTGAAATGATACGGGATTTGGGGTGGACAACATTAAAACAAAGGCGTTTTTCGTTGCGTCGGTATCTTCTCAAGAAATTTCAGTCACCAGTTTTCTCCTCGGATTGCGAAATATTTTTGTGATGCCGACCTACATAGGGAGAAACGATCATCATAGTAAAATAAGGGAAATTAGAGCTCGCACGGAAAGATACACTCCTGGAAATTGAAATAAGAACACCGTGAATTCATTGTCCCAGGAAGGGGAAACTTTATTGACACATTCCTGGGGTCAGATACATCACATGATCACACTGACAGAACCACAGGCACATAGACACAGGCAACAGAGCATGCACAATGTCGGCACTAGTACAGTGTATATCCACCTTTCGCAGCAATGCAGGCTGCTATTCTCCCATGGAGACGATCGTAGAGATGCTGGATGTAGTCCTGTGGAACGGCTTGCCATGCCATTTCCACCTGGCGCCTCAGTTGGACCAGCGTTTGTGCTGGACGTGCAGACCGCGTGAGACGACGCTTCATCCAGTCCCAAACATGCTCAATGGGGGACAGATCCGGAGATCTTGCTGGCCAGGGTAGTTGACTTACACCTTCTAGAGCACGTTGGGTGGCACGGAATACATGCGGACGTGCATTGTCCTGTTGGAACAGCAAGTTCCCTTGCCGGTCTAGGAATGGTAGAACGATAGGTTCGATGACGGTTTGGATGTACCGTGCACTATTCAGTGTCCCCTCGACGATCACCAGTGGTGTACGGCCAGTGTAGGAGATCGCTCCCCACACCATGATGCCGGGTGTTGGCCCTGTGTGCCTCGGTCGTATGCAGTCCTGATTGTGGCGCTCACCTGCACGGCGCCAAACACGCATACGACCATCATTGGCACCAAGGCAGAAGCGACTCTCATCGCTGAAGACGACACGTCTCCATTCGTCCCTCCATTCACGCCTGTCGCGACACCACTGGAGGCGGGCTGCACGATGTTGGGGCGTGAGCGGAGGACGGCCTAACGGTGTGCGGGACCGTAGCCCAGCTTCATGGAGACGGTTGCGAATGGTCCTCGCCGATACCCCAGGAGCAACAGTGTCCCTAATTTGCAGGGAAGTGGCGGTGCGGTCCCCTACGGCACTGCGTAGGATCCTACGGTCTTGGCGTGCATCCGTGCGTCGCTGCGGTCCGGTCCCAGGTCGATGGGCACGTGCACCTTCCGCCGACCACTGGCGACAACATCGATGTACTGTGGAGACCTCACGCCCCACGTGTTGAGCAATTCGGCGGTACGTCCACCCGGCCTCCCGCATGCCCACTATACGCCCTCGCTCAAAGTCCGTCAACTGCACATACGGTTCACGTCCACGCTGTCGCGGCATGCTACCAGTGTTAAAGACTGCGATGGAGCTCTGTATGCCACGGCAAACTGGCTGACACTGACGGCGGCGGTGCACAAATGCTGCGCAGCTAGCGCCATTCGACGGCCAACACCGCGGTTCCAGGTGTGTCCGCTGCGCTGTGCGTGTGATCATTGCTTGTACAGCCCTCTCGCAGTGTCCGGAGCAAGTATGGTGGGTCTGACACACCGGTGTCAATGTGTTCTTTTTTCCATTTCCAGGAGTGTATATGTGTTTTTTTTCCACGCGCTGTACGAGATTAGAATAATAGAGAATTATGTGAATGTGATTCGATTAACACTCTGCCAGGCACTTTAATGTGATTTATATAATATCCATGTAGATGTAGATGTAGATGTCCTCCCATTTCAACAGCGTATTGTTTTTAATCTTGACTCCTTCTATAGCTTTTACTCTGCCCGCTTCACTACAAAACCAACTTTTCCTTTATGTCACAAGATCCATTCTATCAACCGATTCCTTCTTTTAGCGCGTTTGTATCATTAAAATCTTTTCTCTGCGATTCGACTGAGTATCTCTTGTTTAGTTATCTAAGCTATCCACGTCATCTTCTGTATTCTTCTGTAACACCACTTCTCAAAAGCTGCTATTCACTTCTTGACTCTTCTGTGTATCATCTACGTTTCATTCACATGTAATGCTGAACAAATACCATATTGTTCTAAAAGTTTTTCTAATGCTTAAATGTGTATTTGACATTAACTCATTGCTTTTTCTCTTTCTGTTGCCAGTCAGCATTTTATTTCGCCCCTTGTTCGGTGATCACTTACTGCGCTCTCCTAATGGCAAAATTCGCCTGCTCCTTATAGCAATACCAATAACAAATTATATCCTTTACGTATTCCACGCTGTATGTAAGCCTCTTGTACTTCCCCATTTGTGTGTATGATGCCTCGTCGGTTTTTATGCAAGTTATACACTATTAGCATGTCTAGGCCAGTACTAGACATAATCTTTATTAACATGTTCCAGTTCACACTATAGAATGCTTTTTCCATATCTACGAATGCAATAAATAATGGTTTTCTTACGCCCAGCATCTTGTTCACTACCTGTCGTAACTTTAAGATATTTCGTCTTCTACCACTGTCTTCTTTACGTCGTACTTAGCACTGTCTAGACTTTACAGGCGTTATATTGCGACCATTTAAATGCGCGGAACGCTTCTCCATCGTTGTCATGTCATGTCAGTTGTCCAGAAAGTCGGAGTCAGAATTTCTCAGGCTTCCCCAGAAAGTATCAAAACGTTCTCGTAGAATGTAATAGAACCTTCCCCTCCCCCAGGGTGTCGAATCAGCACTTTCCTTGACCCTTGACACTGGGCAGAAATGTCCAGTTTCCCAGCCAATCATGAGTGTGGTGTTAAAATTATTCCTCTTTTTTGTTCTAGCTACCAACATGTTCCATAAGTTTTCCAGATGTCCCCAAATTGTATCCATGGCGCCACCTCTGAAGCTGCCGCTTGCAAGTCGGCCTGTCAGGCAATGTTACTTCCGTCTCACAAACGCTGTCTGAGGGCTATTTACTTAGAGTTAGCAGTCCGGCCCTTTTAAATTTTCAGATCCTTTTATTGATCTAGTCGCAAACGTCTGCCAGTTCTTTAGCAGCTTGGATGCAGAACTCCTCCTCCGTTAAACACTGGGAGAAAAGCTCCTAGAATTTTGAAATCGTCCAACGGCAGCGGTCTGATCGTAGCCAGTGTGCAGCTGACCCTGCTGTTGCTTGACTGTACTTGTGAACTCCTAAAGGGCTGTAATCTTGATAGCTGATGGTGGAGGGGAATCTTGATCGTTGCCTGTGACAAACGGCACTCAGCGGTTTTCCCGAAGATCCTTGCAACCAGTTATAAACAGTTTCTTTGTATCTTTGTATTTCTCTTATTTCTTTAGGGGAAAGTGCTAGCCAAAACCAGAAACAATCTTGCTCATATACGTCGGGAAACAAATACTTGTGGAGATAAGGGATATTTGACTTGTGCGGGGAATAGTCAGCATTAATTGCTGTAAGCTATCTTTGTGTTGACATCCATTTTTCATTTCTTATTGTTTTGCTTTGTGTCTCTACTTCCTCTGACTGATGCTGCTGGCAGATGTAGCACTGTCTTCTACGTCAGCTGTTTCATACGCATCTCGTATGAAAACTGTGACCATTGACGAGAAACAAAAATCTGTATGCGCTCAGTATTCTTGGACAGTACCTGCTCGCTAAATCACTATCTTCTTGCACCCCGAGATTTCTCGTCCAACGGAAACGCTCCCTATGAGTCATTCCGGAATTCCTAGTACACGTCGACGTATGACAGTTTGAACAATTATCCCTATCACCACCAACTTAGGTTGGCATTTAAAGAAGGTGAAACTTAGCACAGATAACATTAAAGACCACATGGAAATGATGCACAAAATACAAAAAGAACCCGACTCGACGTTCTTAGAACAACTGAAAACCTAAATTGCATAAATAAACGAGCCAGACAGGCTGCTCGGATGAACCAAGTGCAGCAATTTATTTTGTAAGGTAGCAGATTTTGCACCTTACATGATACTAAATCAGTACTAATACACCGAATAATAATTGATAATTGACCCACCGCTAGGAGAGAATGGACACAGAAAAGGAAGTTGTGCGTGCCATGTGAAACTAACGAGATGGCCGCAGAGGCTGGAACACGGCCGGAACCCCTAAGGAAGGTGTTTATGTCATGTCAAACTAACGGGATGGCCGCGGCCGGACCCGTTTGTCGGCTGGCACTTCAGACCACCAAAGACGTTGGGAGAGGGTGGGCCATCACAACAAGAAGTGAGAAGGAGCTATATGCGAAAGAGAGAAAGGCGATTTCGCGCCACAGTAGAAAATTTACGGAAGACTGTGACGGGATTGGCGCAGAGCGCGTAGAGATGCACATTAAAAGTTCGTCGGCAACAGTAACCGCTGGAGAATTCTGTGTCGTGGTTGGGTAGAAACACGCACGGATACGTGGTAGTCTGTGTCGTGATTGGCTACCGACGCGCACGGATCCATGCGGCGAAGAACGGCCAGGTTTGCAAAAACTCTGAAGGACTCTGGGGTCGGCTGTGGAGGAGAGCAGTCGCGGTGTCTGGCTGCCCTGCTTGGAGAGCGTGGAGAAAAGTAGGTTGGAGAAGTTACCGGCATTGGGTCCAGTGGTTACTCTCCAAGTCTGAATAGTGTAGAGCATATGACTCCACACACGTAGCATAGTCTGTTCCTCTGAGGAGAGAAACAGGTTTGTACTAACTTGTGGTGTTCTGGTGCCGCGCACTTGATTCGACCAACTACTCTTGGCATATGTGCAAGTAGCTTGAGTATTGACTAGTGACGGACTCTGCAATTGAACACTTGCGTACAGGAGTTTACGGACGCAAGCCACGTCCACGTTGGAGATTAAAGCCAAGCTCGCTCACGGGAAAGACAGCATCACGACGTTGGCTGGGCCGACCGTCGTAATCATCACGGAGAATTACGGCGATATTAGCAATCATCAGCCAAAGTAGGGCACTGTAATTCTGAATGAGTTCGTATTCCGCTAGCTCTTTGACTGGCGCTCTCTGAGTCTGTGTCCGTTCAGGCAGAACTGCAATAGAGTCACTTGCGGGTTCAGTGTTGACTTAAGTAGTTAGGAAAAGAGGATGCATTGTGCCAATGATAGGCTAGATAGGTTAGTGAGTGTATTGGATTGTCATGTTACGCTAGAAATATTGCTCATCCTGTTATGAATAAATCTTAATTTGGTATCATGTGCTAATCACCGCATTATTGACTTCGTAGCTAGCAATCACCATATTGTTGTTTAATAATTAGAGTCTAATGATAATTTCGATGCAAATGATACTGGGGGCATAACCGCGCGTTTAAACAGAGCCAACTCAAGTCAGGTAGCAAATCAAGGTCGACTAAGACTACCAATAGATATTTTTCAATGCATCGATAACTTTGCAATAAACCCCCGTACTTTGCAAACTGTAAACCTAAATTGCATAAAGAAACGAGGCAGACAGGCTGCTTGGTGAGCAAAATGCATTTACTACTAATTCCTCCTTTAATATTTATGAAGATATGCTCGTATGAACCAAGTGTAGCGATTTATTTCTGCTGGAGTTGGCTGGTGCTCGCAACGAGGTACTGTGGCACCATGCTAATGACCAGCGACATAAACATCTTGCTGCTGCAAGGGGAGCGCCACCAGCGGCCGATATATACCTATACGATATGCTCTCTTACATATGCATGTTGAACTAGTCCTAGTTGTTTTAACGTTGAAATCACCCTTTTCCCTTTTTTAGGATGCATACTTTGTTCTAATATGAAAATATCATCCTACGCAGTCGCTTTAAATTTCTTTTATTTATTATTACGTACATTGAGGTGACAACAGTCATGGGATACCTTCCAGTATCGTGTCAGACATCTTTCGCCTGGTTTAGTGTAGCAACTCGACGTGGCATGAAGTAAACAAGTCGTTGGAAATCACATGAGCCACGCTACGTTTAAAACCGTCGATAATTCCGAAAGTATTGCCGGTGCAAGACGGTGTGCGCGAACTGATCTCTCCATTAAGTTCCATAAATGTTCAATGGGATATATGTCAAACGATCTTGGTGGTCAAATCATTCATTCGAATTGTCCTGAATGTTCTTCAACCCGATCGTGAACTGTTGTGGCCTGCTGACATGACATCATTGTCTGGGAAAATGAAGTCCATAAATGGGTGCATATGGTTTGCAACTATAGCTCGCGTCACTTAAGACGGCGCTTCTGCGCATAGAGGCGGAGCAGCGAAGGGACGAGAACTGCACATGCGCTGCAGTAGAGAGCGGGCAAACAAAGTCGACGTTGTAGAACTGCACTGCTGCAGATAACGTTAAGGTTCTTTTGCCTACGGCACATCATATTATACCTTCAGATATGAGGGGAATAGTAAATATTAAAACCAATTTCGATCAGTCGTCATGAGAGAAGTATTAATTCACGTCTTGACAACGTTGCGTCCACTGCTACACAGATTTACTCCGCGCGACGTCGGGAGGCGAGAACAGCTAACACAGTTTTCGATGACGTGAAGTACACTTTGTGTCAACATGACAATTGTCTAACGACAAGATCATTGAAACTGCTTGCAATAATTATATTTATTGCGATTTCAACTGTATTATAAGTAAAGATTTAATACACAACAAAATTAACTTCAAGCACAAACCAAAATCATTGTATTTGCTTGACACCTGCTTCTATTCAATAGAATTTTTAAAACTCTGTATAAGGTGTGTGTGTGTGTGTGTATGTGTCTGACTGTAGTTAAGTGTAATCACTGCGCATAAAAAAGTAGTGGTATAAAAGACTAATGAAAAGACTATCATATAAATGATCAGTAAGTTGTCATATTTTTCGCGGTTAACGGACATTATGAGTGTAAACTAACTCGTTACACATTACAGTGAGAGACCGCATTTATAATCCATTGAACAAGCAAACAATAACCATCATTTGTGAATAACTCCAGGGAATGATGATCGATAACATCGAAAACGACCTATATCTCTACAAGTGACACTTAATATCATTTTAGCGACTTATCCTATTCGTGCCTTGAAAGTGACAGGAGGTTATATGTGGAAATATCGGACTTTTGAGGAATTTATCCAACTGCATTCTCGCTTGTTATTAGAGCATACAACATGGTGGGAGAAGCTTAATTAAAAGGGCTAGGAAGTTCTCATTATTATGTACGCAACTGATATGTTGACAAACACATTTTTTAAACCATGAGTCTTTAAAACTAAGAAATATTATTACATTGTTCCGAAGTCTACATCGCAATACAACCGTCACTTCTATTTGAATCTGTTTCCGAACAATCTGATTGTAAATTTACGATGATAGATTCAAGGCTTATATCCATCATCACTTCCCTGTCAAATTACTCTTTCTGGAGCTTTTCAGCATGACGCACAGACTGTGCCCACGCTACAGGTGGGATGTTGTTTATTGCCTCATGTACAAACGGTTCAGTGACTTATCTTGAATGTTTCTTTTTTCTCCCACATAACCTTATCCATTTCCCAAATTAATTCCATAGGGCTACATTGACAGTGACATGTGGGTAAACGCAAAACTGTGTGACCCCAATTCATGTGCAAGGAAGTCAAGTTTGTACGCTCTGTCACGTGACTTGTATAAATTAACGAGCTGCAGGAGATCGGCACGAGTCTGGTTTATATTTTTATTTTTAATGCAGGGAAAAGTATCCGCTTTTCTGGTGTTTATCCTTGGTGTTTTCTCTGTAACAGTTCAATCTTAACTGGTAATGACCGACTTCGAAGGAAAGTATGACAAGAATTGTAAACCACGTCACGAAACTGACAGAGTTCATTCTCGAATGGTAGTCATTGTTTTTCTTACACATAAATACAAGTTCATTCTCAGAAACAAAGCCGGCCGGAGTGGCCGTGCGGTTCTAGGCGCTACAGATTTTAAAATTCTTTACATTGACGAAGCGCTTACCATTGAAGCCTATTTTCTCCTGCATAACTGTAATACGTTTTTGTGTTGTCGGACACTTATCAATCACATGGAGCCCCTTAAAACATCGTTTTTAGAGCCATCGGTTTGTTTTGCAGGTTCCTTGCTATTTCGATGTTTTCCAGACGACACGAAACCAACTTTTTCTACGGCTCCTACAGCTCTGACACTTTCGTTTATAATTCTGTTTACAGTTCTCTTACCGACACCATATGATTTTGGAGTCCGTTCTTGTCTTCAAACATCAACAGTAGGAGACCTGCTTTCAAATTCACGTTAGAAAAAGTTATACATTCGATAAATAATTACCCTTACATGCTTGTGAAGCACTTCGTTTACTGCCATCCATCACCTGAGGTTTTTTTTTTTTTTTTTTTTTTTTAAATCGCACTTAAGCGTCTAGAAGTACACATCCTCAGCTATAGTGCTACAAGAAAGAAAAAGAAAACAGAATCAACTGATAGTTGAATGAATAATTCGGTTGTCTCTAAGTACGGCAAAAGGGCAGCATGTAGGAGCGAGGTTCTCGCTGTCTAGCTGTAACTCTCTGCCAGCCGCTCGGAAAGAGAATGAATATTACTGGCTGCCAGTGGCTAGTGGAGGGGGATGCGAGGAATGGCTGAAAATTGGGCCGCCTTCCAACATGACGCTGACTTTACCCGCACATAACCATTTTGAGTCAGTGATTGATTCAGTTGGACCAGAGAACCCAGTCCATTCCATGTAAACGTAGCCCACACCATTATGGAGCCATCACCAGCCAGCACAGTGCCTTGTTCAAATCCTGGGCCCTTGGCTTCATGTGGTCTGTCCCACACTCAAACCCTACCATCGGTTGTTAAGTGAAGGCTGTCGGCCACTGCGGTGTCTGTGGTGAGAGGTAATGCCAAAAATTTTGTATTCTCGGCAGACTCTTGACACTGTAGATCTCGGAATATTGAATTCCCTAACCATTTCCGAAACGTGATGTCCCATGCATCTAGCTCCAACTGCCAATCCGCATTCAAAGCCTGTCAATTCCTGGCGTGTGGCCATATTCAAACCAGGAGCCTTTTCGCATGAATCACCTGAGAACAAATGACAGCTCTGCCAATGCACTGCCCTTTTATACCTTGTGTATGTGATAATATTGCCATTTGTATATGTGTATATTGCTAACCCATGAGTTTTGTCACCTCAGTGTAAGTCGTTTTAAAGTATATGTTAAATAACACAGAATTTTATAATGCTTATGAAACTTCCACTTGGCAACACAGACAATGATGCACACAATTATAAATATAAAGAAAACTGATTTCATATTTTGAAGTCACATATAGCGGACCCGCGTATATACCGTTAGGAGTGGGAGGAGCAGATATGTACAGCTTATGTCACATATATACTTGCTTATTCCTGGCCTTTTAGTTAGTACAACTCACCTACTATTTAGGCTGCAGCGGTAGTTCTTTATGCTGGCTGGTGGAAGCGAGTTGGCAGAGGTCAGAAGGTCAGTGGTCCGCAACCCTGGGCGGGATAACAGAGTGATGAGTGGACGCGTGGTAGTCACCAGACAAGTTGTTACATAAATATCATTGTTTGAAACATTCATTTATTGTCCATCGTCGACAGCAATCGTGATGAAGCAAAGCCCTCAGGACGTAAGCCGTGTATGACCTGTGGACAGCCTGATAGTTTTCAGTGTTGGGTGGCTGGTGGTAACGATGCCAGGAATTCTGCTGCCGCTGCTGGTGGCTCGAAATGCAGACTATAGACTGCCTGGCAGCCCAGGACACAGCGCACAGAATAGTGTAGAATCACCACGTGGACTAAGAGTGAATGAGGTGGCTCACAGCAACACTAGTATCTACCCACACGACCAGAGGCAGAGAGCGCGGAGTTTGCGTCCACGATTGATGGCAGCCGAGCGGCTGCACGGTGCTGGTTTCCAACTGTAGGCTCCAGGGTAACTAGCTGGTAGTAGCTGAATTATGTTCGCAGCTGGCGCGCTGACTGGAGTGAACTTGGACCACAGCGGCAGGGCGCGGCCAGCAGCGGCAGAGTCCGGATAGGGTGACTAGTTGGTCGATGAAGAATCGTAGTCTCGTGTACTCGTAGACTAATGTAGACCCCCCACGAAACTGGTAGCTGACATACTGTGACACCTTCGACTAAAAATGGCAACATTTATACAGACTTGGCCGCCCTTGTTTTCCTGCAGCATTAGTTACTGTCACGTAAACCTCAAAAAGCCGTGGCTTGGATGTGAAGCAATCATGCCACCAACGCTGCAGTGTCCTCCTGCTGCTTCGCTGATATTGTAAATCACGTCTCTCGGCTGCCCAGAGGTGTGGTAATCACCTGGCACCATAGTGGCAGTTGTATTAGCAGGCAGTACGTGTTGTAACAGCATCCTGTCGGCTCTGATCTGACCTCCTTCTCCAGCTGTGGAAAATATCTCAGTTTTACTGAGTTGTGCCCAGTACATTACATTGCGCAACACAATAAAAGAACCACTTTTTTCAGTACCCCATAATTTTCTTCATTTGCTTCGTATACATTTGAAATATTGATGAAAGATGCCTCCAGCCTTCCTCTGTGATGGTGCAAAAGTATGGCGCCATGCGACGTCATCCTCGGGCTCGGGGACGTTCCAAACAGCGAGATGGCGACAAGCGAAGAAAAGGCCACAGCTCAGAAGTTCACGCGAGGTGTAAGGTAGGCTAATGAAGTCAATTGCCACCAAACTTCTGGTCGACACCCTGGAAGTGTCACACGATGCTAAGCTCATCACACCCCCTCTTATCGACATTTCACACTTTCTTTTGATACCTCTGAGATGATCAGACCCGCAACGCCGGTTGAAACCTCGCGGTTTTCTTATGAGTAACCGAGGAAAACGTTTCAGATGCATCGCCATTCATAATGCGCACCCCTAGGGTGGCACCAATGGCTTGAAAAAAAGCATGCCTTCTCTTCAAGCCTTGATGCCCAAATGTTGCCCAGTCTAAAACGACGGTCTGCAGTGTGATGAACAACAGGAAGACGTTCTTGACAATCTCTGATACTGCTGGCATCACTCGGACGTTCCATCCCTTCTCCAAGGACATCGTGGGCTGTGAACCCCACTGAACGTGATCGCTTTGAAGCGCAGTGCTGCAGTTTTTGCTCTGGAGTACAGAGCGGAACCAATAGGGACCGTTCACAAAATTAAATTGGTTAAAATGGCTCTGAGCACTATGGGACTTAACATCTGAGGTCATCAGTCCCCTAGAACTTAGATCTACTTAAACCAGATTTCGTTGGGCGGAAATTTCACTGGGTTTAGTTTACAGGACACCATTCCGTACCTATTATATTGAGGTTTTATTGACATCAGAACAATACTGGTATTCCGTGCAGGGTGAACGACGTAAACAGTGAACTGGAGTCCTTTTAAGGCAGACATCACACACATCCATGCCCGAGGCTGGATTTGAACCTGCGACCGTAGCGGTTGCGCGGTTCCAGACTGAAGCGTCTAGAACCGCTCGGCCACATCGGCCGGCGACCGTTCGCAACCATTCGACGAAATTCGAACGTGATCCAAATCAGCAAAGGGTGTTATGCTTTTTTAACCGTCCTGTTTAGCGTTCTCCTGTGGCGTGATCACAGAGGGGTGCGACATTGACAGATACGTGAAGACCACTTCAAAGTAGTCCTAGGCGCCTGCAGGCAGGAAACGCATCGGACGGATGTCAAGTCGTTCTTTAACCGTGCTGCGCAGTGTAGGTTGCAGTGCAAGAGTATCTTGCATGCACCATATGCTGGAAAACTGGTATGGACCACATTATATTTTATGTTTATTTTAAAGTATGCTTTGTGAAGTAAAAGAAACACCATTATTCATATGTTCATTATTTGGTTTTTATGTTTTCCACTGTACTTTCTGAAGATCTAGTCACAAGAACAAAATTTGCGAGTATGTCAGTAGAAAATAAAATAATGTAAATGTTTGTGTATTATAGTCCTTGTTCAAGTATATCCACGCTTCGCCTGCAGCAGCGTAACAACGTAAGCACCCTCTGCTTTTACGTTTCCAAGGCAAGTTACAGAATTCGGAGAGGGTTTACTGGCCTGTCCTCGACCTTTCCTATGCGCAGATTTCGTTAGGCGCAAATTTTACTGGGTGTAGCTTACAGGACACCATTCCGTACCTATTATGTTGAGGTTTTACTGACATCAGAAGAATACTGGTATTCCGTGCAGGGTGAACGACGTAAACAGTGGACTGGAATCCTTTAAAGCAGACATAGCGCTTTTACTATGGTTCGGCCAACGGCGTTAGCTGACAAGCACATGTTATGTACTCCCGACGAAATGCTCAACGCCGCCTTCCACCTGAAAAAAAAAATCTGCAGGTTGTTCCAGAGAGCTGTTGATATGGTGGCGCTCACAAGGTCAAAGGCTTGCTGAATACCTCGGCCAGTCTGCACGCTGAACACGGAGGAACGAGCGTTGTCACACGTAGAAGATGATATTCAAACAAGTATGCGGAGAACTGTAGCTACCTGAGGCAAAAACCCCTCTCTTGCTTGGTAAGTGCTGCACGAGGAGTTACTTTAGCCATAACACAGTATGTGCAAGATCTCGGGGCACAAGATCAGCGTGACATGTTACTTCAATTACAACTTCCGGGCTTAAAGGCCGTCGACGACATGTGAAACTACTCTCTGGCTTTCTCTCTTCAGGATTGCAGAGCTTAACCCATCTTTTTATAGGTGTAGCTATTTTTCTTGAAAGCCGACCGTAAGTGATTAAGCTCATATTGTAAATAAACCGGCTTTCAAATTTTATTAGACCCATCCACAAGCGACAAAGATTTAAAGACGCTTCTTTCTTGTCTTGGGTGATTGTTGGATTCCTTATGGGAGAAATCGATAGGAGTGTGTTAGCTTTCCTGTACACATTACGACGCGATAGCCCATCCACCCGTGTGATTACGGATAAACCCAGAAGACTAAGCTGCCCATTGCTATCTTTCGCAATCGTAAACAGAAATGAAAAGAGAAACCCTGAACTAACGATGAACAAGGGTCGGCAACTGGGAAAGTTTTCTTCCCTTTTATTAACAAGATTACGGATCGGATGGGAAAAGTGTCAGCCCAGTACGTGGTTGAAACGTCTTTAGCGCAATAATAATATTAATAAGTGTGTCATTCACTAGCGAGACCTGGGTTATATAAAATTCCGTATGGCTGTGAGGAAGTATACACTACCTGACAAAAAGAAGTGAAGCACCCAGAAGACAGTCGAATGTAAATCTAACTTCGTACACCTACAGACCGTTGGTAGGTATGTAAATGATTAGGCTTACAATTCTCTGTGACAGGCAGAAAGGCCACCAGGGTGCTCACCGTTGTTGCCAGGCCTGGAACGGTACAGAAGGCGTGTAAAAACATCAGATGTTGAGTGGCCGAGCGGTTCTAGGCGCTACAGTCTGGAATCGCGCGACCACTACGGTCGCAGGTTCGAATCCTGCCTCGGGCATGGATGTTTGTGATGTCCTTAGGTTAGTTAGGTTTAAGTAGTTCTAAGTTCTAGGGGACTGATGACCTCAGATGTGAAGTCCCATAGTGATCAGAGCCATTTGAACCATTTAGATGTTGAGTGATCACTTGAAAGACACAGAGTTGCTACGCACTGCTGTGACACAGCATTATCAGTTTAAAAGAGGCCTCATTGTGGGTCTCCATTTACCTAGATGGCCAAATCGTGCAATATCCAGCTTTATGGGACATTCAAATGGGACAGTAGTCATTGTTGAACTGCATCGTAACGTGAAGGCAGGCATACTAGTCGTCAGGTTTTTGGTCGATCACATATGACCACCACAAGGTGTGATAGCCGTATTATACACCAAGCACATCGTAACCCCTTCACATACGTGCCTGCCATCCGAGAACATGTAACGGACTCGCTGGAACGTCCTGTGCCATTCCACATCATTGGTTGGAGACTAGGCAAGAGACAGACTAGGGTATTTTTGTCCAATTCATAGACTGCCGTTAGCAACACAACACAAACGGCTGCGTTTGGAGAGGTGTTGTGACCGGGAGCAAGGACTGCTGATGAATGGCGTCAGTGTGTGTTCAGCAAAGAATCACGATTTTGCACTGCAACGGATGACCGTCGTCGGCGTGTATGGCAGCTACCTGCGGAGAGGAACAATTCTACCATTGTACTGGAAAGGCACAGTGCTGGGAGCCGTCGCGTTTGTCTTCATGTGGCGGCTGGCGGTGACTGACGGGACACTGATGGCACAGTGGTACGTCACAGACAACCCGTATCCTCACATGTTAGCTTTCATCTGACAGTAAACGTGGCGCCACTTTTCAGCAGGACAATGCTTGTCCACAAGTGGCACGTCTCTCTATGAAATGTCTGCCTGATGTTCAGGTATTCCCCTAGCCAGCAAGATGCGCACACCTCTCGCCGATAGAATTCGTGCAGGGCCAGCTCCGTTGTCAACTCCGTCTCATTGACAGGACCCACAATATCAAGGATCATTTAGAACAGTTGTGGCCAGCTTGTCTCAAAAGCCGGCCGGTGTGGCCGTGCAGTTCTAGGTGCTTCAGTCTGGAAGCCTCTTGACCGCTACTGTCGCACGTTCGAATCCTGCCTCGGGAATGGATGTGTGTGATGTCCTTAGGTTAGTTAGGTTTAAGTAGTTCTAAGTTCTAGGGGACTGATGACCTCAGAAGTTAAGTCCCATAGTGCTCAGAGCCATTTGAACCATTTGATTTGTCTCAAAAGTGTATACAACGGCCTTATGTCGCATTTCCCAATCGAATCAATCCATGCAACTAGGCCATACTGATAAGTAGGCTTACACGCCAAGTTTCTTACAAACTTGACTCGGTGTTGTAATCACTGTACTAACATGACAAACCCACTCAATCCGTGAAGTTTCTTTTGCCCCTCCACTTCTGGATACTTAACTTTTTTTGTCAGGTGGTGTATATTTTTTAAAAAGAAGTGTTAACACTCACTAAGCTGAACCCTGTACTGTACTAACATGACATACCCACTCAATCCGTGAAGTTTATTTTTCTCCTCCACTTCTGGGTACTTAACTTTTTTTGTCAGGTGGTGTATATTTTTTAAAAAGAAGTGTTAACACTCACTAAGCTGAACCCTGAACAATACATCACATTGCCACTAATGGAACATGCTTCCCTAGTTGGAGACCATTAAAAAATCTGTGGGGCTAGAGTGTAAGCAAAGGCAACGCATTACACGCGCGCACGTATGGAGAGGCTATAGAGATTTACAAACACCGTAATAATTTTAACAGAAATGGAGAGGAAGTTAAATTAAATATCAATGCCGAGTTTGCACCAAACGAACGACGGTGATCTTGTTGGCTTGTGGAGCGCTCAACATCGCGCTCAAGAGCACTCGTACAAGTTCCAATCTCTCCATTTGCAGTCTCGCCACTACCCGAATGATTATGAAATGATGATAACACAAAAACCAAGTCCTCGGGCGAAGAAAATCCCCGAGTCGGCTGGAAATCGACCAGGGACACCGTGATCCACAAGCAGCATCGCTAGTCACTAGACCACGAGGTGCGAACCCCAAAAGAACGACGAATGATAGTCTAACTGTTAATTGAGAACGATGGCGTCCTTCAGAGCAAATCTCACATTTGGGCAACGCTTGAAGAACTGTGGTACTCTCTACACAGTTTATAAATTTGATAGTTCCTTGAGCCTTTGATGCAGTCGCCGTTTCACTTCCAAATATGTCTTCCGTACTCGGAGACGAGACGACAAGAAATAATTTTGTATGTCGAGCATAGACCCCAGCCCAGAAGTTTTAACTATAGCGAACAACAGTCAAGAAAGCCTGCACTGTATGATGACAATGACTGTTCAGCCAATAGGTTCTAAGACGGAGCGCTGAACATCCGCAGCTCGCAGTTCGTGTTTTATTTACGGGGGAGGCTGTTTTCGCATACACAACAGGAAATAAATTTTTTCAATAACCACCTCTGGGTAGATGCATTCCATCGAGAGACCATTGAAATAAGGCGTCATTTTCGTTTTGGCATAAGCAAGTAAACCACATCCCTGGCCGATTCTTTAAAGGATCGAACTGCTTTACATAAAACAGTAGGGGAAGAAGTAATAAATTAAAACGTCATGTCTGATGATGAAGTTTTACTGTATGAACAGCGAAAACGTAGTAAGCCACAAACTTTTTTGCCTTTCATTATTTTGTGAGATGTGTCAGCGAGATAAAGTTTCTAAAAGATGAAAATTACGTGTAAAGTTTACTGGAAGTCCTAAGCGCTCTCGTTCACAAATGCTGTGTAATTTATGTGCGGTGAGTTACGCTACCTCAACACATGTACACTATTTGTACCTTTAATACGTGACTTATTGTGATATGCCTTTAACGTAAGGTTAAACCTCTTTATCAGTCGATTAGGCAACATTCTAAATTTTTGAATTCGGTCATTAATCATATGAAGCACAGGAAATAAAATTTTTGCCCCTCGAACCCGTTAGATGGGCAACCTGCAGTTGTAACGGGGAGACGGATGCTGTTTAGTAAAATAGACCAGGAAGCTCCGCTTCTTTAAAGAATCGAACTCCCATTTATAAAATTGTTTCTGATTACTTTACAAGTGAGTTACTGAGTTAAATATTTTAGGCCAAGGACGTAAGTGGGAAGAAATTTACGAAAGGTTTGAAACTATTTTCCATGTTTGTTGGAAGTCGCTAAGTGCTTTCATTATCAGCTAATGGATCAGTATAGAGCTGCGCCACGAATAAGTACAGGCGTGGGTTTGGGGAATTCTTGTAAATTTCGTGCAACTTTGGCTGGAAGGTAGCAGTTAAGGGACCGATTGGCTCATAAGATGGCAGGCAAGGGCGATATTGATATTTTGCAAACAGTTCTGCGCGGCAGGTTTCAGACATCGCTCGCAGGCGGGAAGGCATGGACCGGCGGCCACTGTATGGAATTGTCAAGTAATCAGGGCAGCACTGGTCACTGGTGTGCTGTGAAGAACCCATACGCTGCAGTTACAACAGCACGTAGTGACCTGTGATTAGGGGCGGAAGCAGGTTGAGGAATGCTGCATTCCACTGTTCCCCTTCAGAGGAACTACACTACTGGCCATTGAAATTGCTACACCAAGAAGAAATGCAGATGATAAACGGGTATTCATTGGACAAATATATTATACTAGAACTGACATGTTATTACATTTTCACGCAATTTGGGTGCATAGATCCTGAGAAATCAGTACCCAGGACAACCATCTCTGGCTGTTATAACGGCCTTGATACGTCTGGGCATTGAGTCAAAGAGAGCTTGGATGGCGTGTACAGGTACAGCTGCCCATGCAGCTTCAACACGATACCACAGTTCATCAACAGTAGTGACTGGAGTATTGTGACGAGACACTTGCTCGGCCACCATTGACCAGACGTTTTCAATTGGTGAGAGATCTGGAGAATGTGCTGGCCAGGGCAGCAGTCGAACATTTTCAGTATCCACAAAAGCCCGTACAGGACCTGCAAGATGCGGTCGTGCATTATCCTGCTGAAATGTAGGGTTTCGCAGGAATCGAATGAAGGGTAGAGCCACGGGTCGTAACACATCTGAAATGTAATGCCCACTGTTCAAAGTGTCGTCAATGCGAACAAGAGGTGACCGAGACGTGTAACCAAAGGCACCCCATACCATCACGCCGGCTGATACGCCAGTATGGCGATGACGAATACACGCTTCCAATGTGCGTTCACCGCGATGTCGCCAAACACGGATGTGAACACCATGATGCTGTAAACAGAACCTGGATTCATCCGAAAAAAGTAACGTTTTGCCACTCGTGCAACCAGGTTCGTCCTTGACTACACCATCGCAGGCGCTCCTGTCTGTGGTGCAGCGTCAAGGGTAACCGAATCCACGGTCTCCGAGCTGATAGTCCATGCTGCTGCAAACGTCGTCGAACTGTTCGTGCAGATGGTTGTTGTCTTGCAAACGTCCCCATCTGCTGACTCAGGGATCGAGACGTAGCTGCACGATCCGTTACAGCCATGCGGATAAGATGCTTGTCATCTCGACTGCTAGTGATACGAGGCCGTTGGGGCTCAGCACGGCGTTCCGTATTACCCTCCTGAACCCACCGAGTCCATATTCTGCTAACAGTCATTCGATCTCGACCAACGCGAGCAGCAATGTCGCGATACGATATACCGCAATCGCGGTAGGCTACAATCCGACCTTTATCAAAGTCGGAAACGTGATGGTACGCATTTCTCCTCCTTACACGAGGCATCACAACAAAGTTTCACCAGGCAACGCCGGTCAACTGCTGTTTGTGTATGAGAAATCGGTTGGAAACTTTCCTCATTCAGCACGTTGTAGGTGTCGCCAACGTCGCGAACCTTGTGTGAATGCTCTGAAAAGCTAATCATTTGCATATCACAGCGTCTTCTTTCTGTCGGTTAAATTTCGCGTCTGTAGCACGTCATCTTCGTGGTGTGGCAATTTTAATGGCCAGCAGTGTACATCAGGAGCGTCGGGAAAAGACGTGTAAGTAAGTGAGCCCGGAGACTCAAATCAGGCAGTGGTGTCGCCGTTCTGTCCGTGTCTAGAACCGAAGAGAATGACGATTGTTGAAGTTGCAGGCTAACCACGAAGACTTACTGTTGATGGACAACGGCAGCCAACAGACCAATTGAATCTACCTCCATCTTCCGCTGCACGAACACGTCATAGCTGTGGCGGGGCGTGTCACACCTTGGAGCTACACCGGCAGGTAGAGCGAGAATACTGCCCGCCTCCGCTCTCTGGCTGGCATAGTCCGGAGGACTGGAAGTTGCCTTCCACAGGGGCGGGGCCGGGGCGCGAACTCGCGACCTACAGGGTGCAGAGCTGTCTGCGGTCACTGAACGAGCTGCCCTCGGCGGATGGTCGGAGCTGCAAATGCTCACCACAACGACGGCGATCGGCTGTTTCCCTTTGACGCTGGAGGGGGCAGTCAGCCGTGGGCACAGCGGCCCAGGCGGCGGCCACCTATCCGTAGCGTGGATCGGAGCGCTACGTCCATAAGCATGGCTACCGGGCACCGGCGCTTCAGGTTCCGGCATCCGGCACCGTTGCCGAGTTCAGCAGAAGGCCTGCTGTGTGTCTTCCATGTAATGAAGTCATTGACACACTTGCATGTATTTCAAAAAAATGGTTCAAATGGCTCTGAGCACTATGGGACTTAACATCTATGGTCATCAGTCCCCTAGAACTTACAACTACTTAAACCTAACTAATCTAAGGACATCACACAACACCCAGCCATCACGAGGCAGAGAAAATCCCCGACCCCGCCGGGAATCGAACCCGGGAACCCGGGCGTGGGAAGCGAGAACGCTACCGCACGACCACGAGATGCGGGCTGCATGTATTTCTCTGCACGCTTCGGAGCGAGTCACCCCTTTCTCCCAGATCATACCTCTTGGTCGTTCTGACTTAGTACAACCCCTGAGCTCGAAGGGATTTAACAATAGTCCCGGCAATTTTCTCTCCATTTTAAGCAAAAGCTAGTTTTTCATGCATCGCAATGTTTACAATGGCATACCTCTTGCACCGTGTGTCGTATAATGATTGTATTTTGCAGGTACTGTAATGCATACGTGCACTCCCTTCACGTGTTTATGCTAATTATTACGCACATTATGAACCTTTGCGAGATCTAAACGCTCGGGAATGCTCTGTAGCAGCCAGGATACATGTCCAGCTGACAATTATGCGTCAGCAAGGAGCATTAACGATAACACCATCAGAGGCAATGTTGTGCAACCTTAGTAGAGACAAGATTCAACTATTCGGGAGTAGGATCTTACAATCTGAGAAAGTGTTCAGAGACAAACTTCCGTCACATTGTCCGCAAACGTGACGTCAGATCCGCCTGCCAACAGCGATCTGAACGCCCATTGGCTGAGAGTTTTGATATCTATATGCGTAGGACACGAGTGGAGTGTCCCTGTTGGCTGAGGGAGACAGGTGGGTTCTCACTTGTGCATCGGGAAGACGGTGCGAAGTTAGTAGCAAGGCGCCACTCAAGACGCACGGTCGAGTAAACGGAAGAGGCTCTAAAAGGACGTTCGCGAGTAGGCAGTGGCAGTAGCAGAATGCACCACTGACCACAAATATAGAAGTGATAAGCAAGATACAAAATTAAAGTGAACGGTATTATCAGTGAACGCCACGTGTCATGGGCAGTATCTATAATGAGTATTGAAAGTGATAACGGTATTGTAAAGTGTTGATTGTAACGGGGGAGTCAAGAGCTGCCATATTTGAAAGTCTGTGGCGCGTGTTTTAAAGTCTTCTTCATTAAAACGATTATATTAGAAGACGTTGTTAACCTTTAACAACTGGCATCCCGACACACCCTATTTCAGCAGGAGCAAAAACCTACATTGAACACGGCGCCTGAGTGCTACTACTGCGACGAGGGACAACCGAAGCAGCAAGACACCAGGTTAGTAATAAACAAACCGGAGAAGGAAGGCAGAGTCGCTTCCGTCTCGCTACAATGCCACACATAAGAAGAAGGGCATTGTAGTACATTCAGTAATACATGTACATACAGTAGCAAAGTGCGTTACGAAGAGTAGTAAAAAAGTAGTAAATTAGAAGGACACCGTGATGTTGAAACATTATTCCATGCCGTTTTAATCAAAGCTAGTTTCTCAAGCATCTACATTTTAATGATGTCATATCTGCTAAACTATGTGTCACACAATGATATAATACTGTCGATACATTCAGTGGTATATGTAGATTTCTGCAAACTATCATCTGGATGGAGTCAGTAGTAAAGAAGCAATAAACTAAAACCTCATGGTTAATGTTGAAGTTTGACTGCATGAACAATGAAAATGTGCTAAGCTATAAAACTTCTTCCTTTCATCACTTTATTGCGAGGTGTCAGAGAGAAAGAGGTTCGTATGAGTTTGAAATTATCTATAAAGATAGTCGGAAGTAGCTAAGTGCTCTCATTCTCAAATACTGGATGAACAAAGTCCACTTATTTGCGTGCCTTCAGTTACACTGCATCAGGACAAAGACAGTGTCTAATCGTGACACTTGTCTTATTGTGTTAAACTTTCAACGCAAGATTATACCTCTATATGAGTAGATTACGGCAGTATTTTAGATTTTAAATTTGGTCAATAATTACGTGAAACACTGAAAATAAATTTTTTGTCGCTGTGGAATCCATTAGATAGGTAACCTGCAACTGCCGGGTTCCTGGAAATACGCTCGTAATAGAAATATGTGTGGACAGCGATTTCGAGTGGCAAGACTCACAGGGCCATACACCGCCAGTTTCTGCACGACGAAGTACCTGCGCCAGTGCACCTTGCAGAAAACAACTGATGTACACTGATCAGCCAGAATTATGACCACCTACCCAATAGCGGTATGACCACCTTTGGCACAGGTAACAGCGGTGACACGTCGTAGCACGGAAGCCATCAGGTATTGGTAGGTCGCTGGAGGGAGCTGGTACTACATTTGCATACACAAATCACCTAATTCTTCTGACGCCACGTTCAACCACATCCCAGATGTTTTCGATGGGGTTCAGATCTGGCGAGTTGGGACCAGCACATCAATTGGAGCTCACCACTGTGTTTCTCGAACCACTCAATCGCACCACTGGCCTTGTGACATGGCGCATTATTTTGCTGAAAAATGCCACTGGCGTCGGGTAAATTGATCGTAGTCTGCTACCAGTGTACAACACCCCTTGGCCGTCATGGTGTCTTGCACGAGTCCCACTGGCCCCATGGATTCCCATGTGAGTATTCTCCACAGCGCAGTAGAGCCGCCGCCATCTTGTTTCTGGTCCACAGTACAGGTGTCAAGGGGCTGTTCTTCTGGAAGACGACGGGTTCACGCCCTCCCATCGGCATGATGAAGAAGGTATCGGGGTTCATCAGACCATGCAATGTTCTGCCTCTGCCACAGCGTCCAGTGCTGATGGTCATGCGTCCATTTCAGTCGTAGTTGCCGATGTCGTGGCGTTAATATTGGCACATGCATGGGTCGTCGGGTGTGGAGGCCCATCATTAGAGTAGTTCGGTGCACTTTGTGTTCAGACATACTTGTACTCTGCCCAGCATTAAAGCCTGATAGTTCCACCACAGTTCGCCACCTGCCCTGTTTTACTAGACTGCCAGTCTACAAGTCATCTGTAATGAGGGGTGGCCGCACAACCACATATCGTCTGAACGTGGCTTCACTTTGGTTTTGCCATGTGTTGAAGACACCATAGGACTCATCCAACACTCCTCGAACACCGGATAAATCGTGTAGCGTCCGAAATGCTCGTGCCGAGTTCTCGGACCATCGAAATCTGCCCTTATCCAATCTCAGATAGGCTGCGCACCTTCTCCGTTCTACACACATAGAGCATGTTCACTGATACTATATGCACCGTGTGTGTGATGCATAACATTGTCTTTTGTGGATACAGACAGATCTTTATTCAGGGAGTCACTGCTTTGTTTGGGCTCAACCACTCATTTACTTTCCTTATGTTAGCATAAAGATATCATTTCTCGTCACCAGTAACGATACGGGATAAGAACGGTCGGTGTTGTTCGCGAGACAGTTGATGACGAGCAAGCATATATGGCCAGCCACCGATTTTTTTGATTTTGGCTTAAAGAATGCGGTAGCCACGCACTCGATACATGAACCTTGTCCATTGCATGCAAATGTCGCACAAGGTGGGAGGATGACAGTTCATCACATTTGTCAATTCTCGAATACACTGCCGTGGACCATTGTGGATTAATGCGTTTGAAAGGTCTTTTCAGACATTAACGGCCTTTCTGAGCGTTATGAGTCACTAATGCCGAAACGACCCTCCTTAAAACGAGAAAACAATTATCTTGCTGTGCTCTGACCAAAAGCATTATCCCCATACACGGTGCAAATGTTTCTGGCAGCCTTAGCTGCTGTTACCTATTTATTGAATTTAAACAGAAGGATAAGTCGGGAATATTCTGGTTTGAGCACTTCCACAGCTCCACTAAACTCCGCTAACTATCTCCAACTCACAAAATGACAATGTGTAAATTCAAAGAGCAACAGTGAACTAAAAATAAAAAAATACATTCGATGAAGAAACCTATAGCAGCGGGAATGCAAACATGCAAAACTAAGACGCTACGAACTTATGCAACGACCTAATATTTCGCACCCATCGACAACATGCACATGTTAAAGTGGCGGTTGTCCCACATATGTAACGAAATTCGGGGGCAGATAGGTGTGTTTCAAAAATGGTTCAAATGGCTCTGAGCACTATGGGACTTAACATCTGTGGTCATCAGTCCCCTAGAACTTAGAACTACCTAAACCTAACCAACCTTAGGACATCACGCACATCCATGCCCGAGGCAGGTTTCGAACCTGCGACCGTAGCGGTCACGCGGTTCCAGACTGTAGCGCCTAGAACCGCACGGCCACACCGGCCGGCTAGGTGTATTTGTGACTGAGTAGAAGGGCTCTAGGCTGCGTAAGAAGGAGTGGTTACTACACGAAATGGATCCTATAATGTGAACAGACATATTGTTATTATCGAACAGAATTGTCCATTTCCCAAAACATATTTGTTTCCAGATATGCGTTTATAAAACATTTTTCCAATTTTCAACAATATTATCTTCAGAAAGAATATGGGATTATGATAGGACTGTTGCTGCCGGCCGGAGTGGCCGAGCGGCTCTAGGAGCTACAGTCTGGAACCGCACGACTGCTACGGTCGCAGGTTCGAATCCTGCCTCAGGCATGGATGTGTGTGATGTTCTTAGGTTAGTTAGGTTTAAGTAGTTCTCAGTTCTATGGGACTGATGACTTTAGAAGTTAAGTCCCATAGTGCTCAGAGCCATTTGAATTTGACTGTTGCTACTAATTGAGCTCAAACATCCGTAGTAGCAGAGAAATGGTTTTACTGCTATAGTTCTTTAGAGGTGGCGGGTTGCACGTTGTAACTATCGATGTAAACACTTGATTCATAGGGCGGTACTAAAATAGAGTGGCAAGACGTTTGATTTGTGGCACTTGATGTCCTATATCTAATACAATATTTTAGTAACTTTACTGTCTCTTAGCATCAATGATTTTGTCACTATCACTAAAAGTAATATGACAGATGCTCTTAATTGTCCTACTACTCCATAAACGGCAATTTCTGAGTCTGAATGTAGTTTTTTAGGAGCTTTCCTAAACTGGCTGCAGCCAATGAGCTGTCTGACTGCAGGATCTGAAATGAATGTCCGTGGTACGTTGTATTTTGTTCATGTCGGCGGACGGGTTTCCGTCTCCGCCAGTACAAGGCAAAAGCAAAGCAGTCAGCGAGTAGTGGTGCTCTCTCGGTGGGTGTATATGGCGTGTTGAAGGACGCGGCGCAGGAGCAGAAAGAGGTCCGTGTTTGTGAGCACCATCTGGAGGCCGCTGCGTGCTACTGAGAGGCGCCGGGCAAGTGGTTGTGCCACTGTCGTGGCGGCCTCTCATGGCATTCTGCCTCTTGCTTGGTACACAACGCTAAAGCAAAGCTATACAGCGGGTCGCCAGGTGCATTTTCCCTGGTGTCTCGGCAGATAAAAAAATGGCTCTGAGCACTATGGGACTCAACATCTTAGGTCATAAGTCCCCTAGAACTTAGAACTACTTAAACCTAACTAACCTAAGGACATCACACACACCCATGCCCGAGGCAGGATTCGAACCTGCGACCGTAGCAGTCCCGCGGTTCCGGACTGCAGCGCCAGAACCGGACTGCAGCGCCAGAACCGCTAGACCACCGCGGCCGGCTCTCGGCAGATACTTACAGTTCAGATTTTTCAATGCGCAGCTGGAGTCAGCCCAGAAAAATACTACTTGTCAAGCCTTTGTGCGACACCTAGTGTCAACAGGACGTGTCGGTTTGTTTCCCGTTACAAGCCAGATGATTTTAAAGCGTGATTTTGTGTGACCATTCGATTGATTGGTCCCAAATTTGTCTTGTGCGGTATTTGTTTAACCAATACGCATTAACAGGGACAGTAAAACTCGCAGAAGTAACGAGTACTTCAGCAGTGACAAAACCAATCAGGCCCTCACAACTGCTACACAGCAGCGCTGCTCAGGAATTGCTGCTGGAGTACTTGCTATTCTTCGGGTTTTATTGTCTCTGTTAATACACAGCGATTAAAAAAATATCGCACTATACTAATTTGGGACCACTCAATCGAATGGGCACGCGAAATTCCGCTTTAAAATAATTTTGCTCGTAATGGGAAACTAACTGACGCTTTCTTTGGCACTAGACGTCGCATAAAAGACTTGATGAGCAGTACCTTTACAGGCTGACTCCAGCTTCAAGTTGCAAAACTGAAATTACAGATATCTGTAAAACACCAGAGCAAATGCTCCTGATGCCTCTTAAGAGAGACGTCCTATATACGCTGATGACCACATGCTTAATAGCTTGTCTCCCCGTCCTTGGAACGAAATGCATCACTGTTTGTGACATCACAGATCCGACAGATTTTTGGTGCGTTTTTCAAGGTAGGTGGCATTAGATGTCTACGCAAAGGTCATGTAATTCGCGTTGATGCCGCCGGATAGCGGCTCAGACGGTGTCCATGGGATTTACATCAGGCAAATTTGGTCGCCGAGACATCATCGTGAGCTCACTATAATGCTCCTCAAACCACTGTGGCACGGTTCTGGCTCCAAGACAAGGACAATTATACTGCTGAAAGACGACATCGCCGTCGGGGAAGGTATCAAGCATGAAGGGATGCAGGTGGTTCGCAGCTGTCAGGGTGTCTTCGATTACTGCCATACCTCCCATGCAAGCGCATGAGAATCTCTCCCAGCACATAATACTGCTCCCACCAGCCTGCGTCCATGGGAGCCGTCGTTCACCTCGATGACGGCACTTGTGGAGACGACTATTATAGCAAAAATATGATTTATCCAAAGATCCGACATGTTTCCATTGATCAACGGTCGAAAGCCGGTGGTCCCTTGCCCACAACAATCGTAACTGACGATGTCGTTGAGTCAACATGTGAACATATAGGGGTGGTCTGCTGCGGAGCTGAATGTTCAGCAATGTGCGATGAACGGCGTGCTCTGAAACACTTGTGCGTACACCAGCATCGTGGTCTGTCGGCCCAGATGCCAGAGATCACAATCTGTCCTGCTTTAGAGAGTGACAAGCCTCCTAACCCCACGTCCTGTGAAGAGTCGTGGACGTCACACCATTTAGCACCTAGCGGTAGTTTTATTGTCCTTCTACCTCTTCCCGTACATGCTCACGACAGCAACACGTGAACATTCGACCAGCTTCGCCGTTTTCGAGATATTCGAGTAGAGGCTCAGCGTAATAATAATATGCCCTATGTCAAAGTCGCTTATCTCGATGGATTTCCCAGTTGTAGCCCATGTCTACATTAGGGTGATCCCCCGACCGTGTCTGCTCCGCTTACACACTTCTGTTACAGCGTCACGTGCCCGCAACGATAATATTTTGGGCTATCAGTGTATAACACGTCACGTTCGTTCTGGCACTCTTTTGGAAAGCCGAGCCGTAATTCTTCACTACTGGGAGTTTTGGGTGCATCCCCTTACCTCGAGTGCCGTTGCAAGACTCTGCTGGTGCCTACCTTCCATCTTCTCGGACCTATCCTCTCGTTTGATATGCGTTACCACCCTGCTTCAGGGTGGCTGTAGGGTCCCTATTCCATGTAACACAGCAGGCACATTTGTAACGGTGACTCCAAGCCCATCGAATGTTTCAGTCGACTCTGCAGGTAAATCTGGAATGCACCTACATAGTTATTTGTATTTTACTACGGGGTCATCTGTTACGCCATGTAGTCTGTATTTTCAATATAGAGAATACAGGTGGATTTTTATGCAAGCAGCAACAAATCGTGTCCACCTGCATATCGGCACTATTTAGCAAACCGTGTTAATTAAAAATTCAACAATTCGATGTGTATGAAAAATATAAATATGGCATGCAGTAATTCTATGGAAACAAATTGATCGCTAAAATCTTTATTTATGACGCATTTCGAGTCATCATCATCAGATAGCTGTGGTAAAATTTACCAAAAGAAGAATTAGAAAAACTAATACATAATAATTACACGGCAATGATAACTACCAAAGATATTATTTGGAGACTTTGCATATCAGACGGAAGACAGCAGACTCGAGGAGCGTATTGTATCAATTTGCCCTCAGATGGCGTTGATGTCAAAGATGGAGACAAACCAAGACGTACCTTTTATAATACACAAAAAAAACGTAAATATTCCTACCAACTAGGCACAAGGCAATTAGGCACGATGTACAAATATTCCGTCGAGAGAGAAAGAAGACCACCATTATAAAGGTAGACATTACAATGTTTTAATTACAATTTTCCAAGCAAAGCAAGCAAGCTTCAACCTATTGAGACTACTGATGGGTCATGTCAAAAACAGAACCTATCACAAAATAGTAATTTTTCCAACTGTGTCAGGGTGGACTGAGGATGGACTGGAAAAAGGAGGGCGGGCTGTGGACGGTGAGAGAGGGGGGGGGGGGGGGGGGAGCACTAAGGGCAGGTTAGAGAAGGACTTGGAGAGGGAAGGGATAGGATGAGATGCGTAGGAAAATAGTTAGGAGTTCGAGAGAGATGGAGAACTGAGGAACTGGAAGGAAGGGCAGCATGGAATGATGATCGCATACCTTATAAATGGAGGACTGCGTCAGTCAAATCGAACGAATTGTAAATATGATGGCACATCTAAGAACCAGTCCGTACTTCGTATTCTTTACATCTCATATTGACCTGATATAACACATTATTATTTCAGCTGAATTAATATCTTGAGCTTGAATACTAACCTGGAAATCCTATTTCTTCATCAGCGGAATTTCTTCCTCTTATCAGTCTATTTTTGCGTATTTCTGTCTTAGTCTTTAGTTGACACTCTTCGTATGCATCAATTTTCTTTTTTTGAGGATCGCATTTCAAGGGCACATCATGCGAGATCATGATCTCTTTGAAGCCTTTCCACCCTTCTGTGAACACAGCTAAGTTTTATTATCAGGAAACTATACATCGGTCATATTGGGCAACTTTTTTAATCCCATTCCTGTCAGCTGGCCACAGAAATAAGTCCACGTTTTTCTCAACTGTAAACGTTATGTGCTACATGTGTGAGTATAGATTATGGTGGTCTTCTTTCGTAGAAAGTACCTAAAGTAGGATGAACAGAAACAAATTTCAAAAGCTTAAAATTATAATTAAAGAAGGAATATGAAATCAGAGCCAATAGCCACAAACGTAATTATACATGCGTCATCCAACCATCTGCAAAATCAAAAATTAGCGGTCCTATGACGCATGTTATACAGACTAAATAATATCCCACTCAGCAAAGAAAATTATGGAAAAGAGTTACAAACAGTACAGCTCATAGCCACAAACAATGGTTACAGCACCCATAAAGTGCAAAAACTCAATCAAAAAATTAAAACAAAACTAAAGAAAAATCAAAACAAGCAGAGAGCACAGAACCCCACATACACTACAGCACACACGGAAACACAAAACAATAACACTCATGACATGAATAACAGGAAAAAATGGTACACTCTTACATACAGACACAAAGCAACACACAAGATAGCAAATGTACTAAAGAAACAGGGATTACAAATAGCTTACAGAACAAGAAACACACTCCAGTCACATTTATAAACAACAGAACAACCAGATAAATAGTAAGGGGCACATATATCCCAGCTAGAGTGCCAAGAATGTAAATCAGTATATCTGGGGATAGCAAGCAGAAACTTTTAAACTAGATATAAAGAACATATAAAATTTGGAAATATGAAAATAGCCATTCTACCTAAACCAAACACCTGATAAAACATCGACATAAACCATCCAACATGGAATGTAACATGACAGTTATTAGAGTGAATAATCACAACAAAAAGCTCCTGACATTGCTAGAAAACTTTCACATATAAAGACTCTTTGCAACGGAAAACAAGGTACTCAACGACCAAATCCATATAAATATCTCCTTCCCCTCTTCTCCCTCCCCCCTCTCCCCCCCCCCCCACACACAGACATATCAACTCACTTTTAAAAGAAAACAACACACATTTACACACAGCAAAATACACACACGCACAAATCCACATTTATTATTAAAAATGCATTTACACACAACAAAATACACACATAAACTCATATTTATAAAAAAAATACGTCTGCACACAGCGAAATACATATGCACACTGCACACACACAAATCCGTAAGCATTTCCACACAGCAAATTACACACATACACACACACACACACACACACACACACACACCACACACACACACTCACACACACTCACACACAAACCCATATTTATTATTTAAAAAAAATACACACACGCATGCGTGTGCACAAACACACACACAACAAATGGAAAACATCAAACACAATTGAAACAGAAGACAGACACACATGAGTTGGCAACACTTCACACCAAAACACACATATGTTGATCATCAAATGGAAGTGAAAGTGAAACATGCAATGTGATAAATGTTGGATGAAACAGCACCAGAAATCGAAGAAACACCGAACGATACATTCACAATACGGAACTTGGGCTACAAAAGTTGCTTCTAACCTAAAAAGCAAGAGAAAAACACTACAAAATGTAATATAGCAGCGTATTTTATCTATCACATAATACATTTACTGTATGTATGAAAAGAAACATGTATTTGAGGCCACTGATGATGCTTCCCAAATAAAAGAAGTGAAACGCGTATGGCAAGAAACAAACTGCCTTCATTTAGTTGCATAGACGCTACATACCTCCACGAAAATCAAAATTGTATGAGATTATAGATACTGTGCCTAGCTTTAAGCTTATAGTTTGAGTTTGGACCTATCTTAGGCTCTTATAACATAGAAACTAAAAACTTGGTGTTTGTGTTCACCCCTTTCTGTGGGGTTATTATTATTTTTTCCGTTCATTGCTCTTTGGGGTAGAATAGGAAAATGCCAAAACCTGTTTTGGATCTGGGAGGATAAGAAAAAAGTTTAAGTGGTTCAAAAAAAGTTTAATTCAATACGAACACTTAAAATATTGCACGAACTGTGACTTCTACTCTGTATTCCAAATAAAAATTGTTATATCTCTAATTACTTTCTTGTAACATTAATTTAATGAATTTGGTTTGTTTGTTAATACATCAGTGACATCTTGTTTGAAAATGATGTCTTTGAACCTACCCTCAGAAGCAATCGAAAGCTTTTGAACAATATCTCCTTCAGTGACAAAGGACTCCTCATCTATTAAAATAAATGTGTTTAAGCGGCCTTATTGTTTAAATAAACCTTCAACATAACCTTTGCCTGCTAAGTAACAAATTTTACATGTATACATTATAAATAACTGCTTACGTTTCCCATGTAGTTTAATCACACCTTAAACCTTCTGGCTTGAGAACAGTGACAGATGATTTTTCATTTTTGTCAAATTCTTGGTCTTTTTCTGAAGAAACACTGACGAGTACTGTTTCTATTCACCTCAAATTCTGAAAACATGTCCCTATGTTTTCATTTAGCTGAAATTCAAGTGAGATTCAAGCATACTTTAAAACTGAAATTTTGTTAATGTAACGGGACTGCAATCTGTTTGCCAAGTACTTATAAAAACACCATTTGGAACTGTTTTTACAGACAAGGTTTGTAGTATGCAAATACAGCACCACGACCGCTTGTTGTCATCGAGTGAACAAAAGTCAACTGACAGTGTCGTCAACTTTGAAATTCATAATTTCCCTTAGACTGGTTCCCTGCCAACCTAGACAAACAATACTTTGAATGATAGCCCGATTTGTCCTCCGACGACGTAGTGTAGAAATTATTTTGGAAGAGTATCCCAAATCAGTGCCCGCAGCAATCTGTCACTTATTATTGTGTTACCAGTATGATTATTATAGCATACTACCCCTGTGTATCCTACATTACTTTTCGGCTTGTTTATTTGTTTCAGTATACTGGGGCTGTAAAATTTGTTTTATTCCAGAATCTGTCCTTCGTTAAGCATATGTAACTTCATACCAGCGTACGACTTAAACTTACGTACACTATGAATTGTCAAACCATCTGTTGCGTAACATTTCCAGTGCTGAGATGGCTATATGAGTACGTTCCGAAAGCCAATAAATTGAAAAAAAAGAACAATTTTTGTAAGTTTCATTTCTATCCACGACAATGGTTCTTTTTGCCTGTTTTAACGGTACATGTATATTTCCTCTTCGAAAGTGGCCAACTGTCGGTCTGTTTTTCTGATAGTTTTTATCTGTTAGCTTCTGTACAAGGGAGTATAGGAAGACATTATCCTCAGTATAAGAAAATGTTGGTTATACAATAACTCACCAAGGATGTATAGTGAGGGGACGGACAGACATACTGAAAGTACAAAATTGTTGACGCTCTGGTGGCCAATTGATGCGGTATTGTCTGTTGGCTTTTGTGTTCCGATCTTCGGCCGACGTTTGTTTAGCGATTTTTCTTACTTTTCGACGGCACGAATGGCTATGACAGTGAAAGATTCACCCTCCATTGCTTCTCTCTCTCCCTGTCTCTTCCTCTCTCTAGTTGTCTCCCCTGGCTACAATATCGCAGCTGCAACAGTCTCTTTCTTCCAGTCCGTTAACAGCAGTGAGATATTACAGGGGATCGATCTGTCGATACGCTGTGCACCGGTGAGTATCGATGGCTGTCAACGTTACAATATTAAAATATCGCATTTGCGTGCATGCTGTATCTGAAACGTGGACACACCCATGAATTTTTCTTACTTGACTTCCTCAGTAGCGATATTACCACCGCCTCCAAAAGGAAATCGTTATCATCCAATAATTCGTTAGTACTTTCACCCAGAGTTCTCTTAGTAAAAGCTGCTCATGTAGGGGTTGTTGGGAAAAAAATATGGAAGCTCCGAAAATACCATACATAATACGAAGTAGGAGACACGCTGGCATTCAAAACAGCTTGGAATCGTGTCGGAATCAAAAACTAACTATCGGTCCCGTAAATATTCGTACTTTCTGCAAAATAGTGGCAACTTGAAGTAAAGATTAAGGACTTGGACTACGATCAGACATGCTTCTTTCCAAATTAGGCCACAAACAGTCAGTAATAATGAAATCTGATGACTGTGATGGCAGGGGCGATGTGACAATTCATCGTTCACAAAAGCAGTCCTGGACGATCCGAGCTGTGTGAAGAAGAGCCCTCTAGTCTTGTAATGCATTGTATCGTGCTCTGGACCTTCTCAGCCAAAATGGTGCATAATCCTTGTCAACAATGCTACCTCGCAGAGCGACCATGGGGCCCATGGAATACCACATTGTAGCCGCCGAAAACATCACCGAAGCCCTACCCTGTTTCACTCTTAGGGCGTGAACACGGCCAGAGGTTGAAACCTGTGTGCAATAAGACTCAGACGACCAAATAAGTTTCTTCCATTGACCCAAAATCCAGGGTTTATGGCTTCGGCGCCACATAATCCCTGTTAGGGGCATTTGTGTAACTGATGAGTGGTTTCGAATTCCAGATCGCCCTTCAATTCCCAGGTTTCAGAGCTCCATTCGTTTTGTTTTGAGCGCGACTTTCAGTTCGGCACTGACGTTTGTAGCTGTCGTTCTCTTATTTTTCGTCAGAGTCATCTTCAATAGACGTACATTACGCTTACTACATGCTCACTTCTGTCCGCGTTGTGACTCAGCAGATGATTTTTCATGCTTTCCCTATATGGGTATAAATCATCCTTACTGTGCCTCTTCAAACACCAGATACTTCCGCACACTTAGTTACGGAATCACTCACCATTCGAGCACAAACACTTTGCACATACTTGAATTCACTTAGCTCCGACATAATTCACTCATAACTACTCAAAACTTTTTTCGGGCCACGACTGCCAAATGCATCTTATTGAGGACTTTCCACTGGTGCCAAATACAACAGTGCACTTTTAGGCTTGGCTAGCATCTACATTTACAATCAAACACGTATTTCTCGCTGTGTTTTCATGCTTTTGTCCAAACATGGTACATTATTAGAACAAGACAGCAACCAAATATTTTTACAGTTACCTTGTTTACTGGCCATCAAATACTAACACACATGTATCCGGAATCTTGTATCCGTGAAAAATTAAAGTCAACAAGTTTATAAACGAAGCAGAAGGAACTGACACTTCAAGAAGTTCAGCGTCTATCGCAGAGTGCAAAGAGTAACTCTTGATAATAACGTAGGCAAGTTCAGGGTGTTCCACATGACACAGGCAACGGCGGAACAGATCTACTGAGAAAATGTTTGCTTGGCTATAACCTTATAGTCGGACACCGCTGACAGAATGCCACGGCAATACAGCAGCGCGAGACGATGAAGCAGAGTCCATCAGAGTGAAGTGATATCCCACTCATTCGGCAGCGTCAGTGACGGTGAGATCTCGGTGGCTTACGAGAAGAATACAGCTAGTGCCACAACCTGGTTTCTCAGGAACTTCTGTCAGTGAAAGAGGAGTCAAGAAAAGATAATATGTGTCTCAGCTTCGTAGATACTCGACTGTTTCTGAGAAAACGACGGCCAAATTTTGCGATGAAATTAAGATGCCTTTTGGCAAGCGATAATTTCAGTCGGAGCGGTGGTACAGAGGCTGCGTCGAGGCTTCTAACTTTTGTGTACCGTGTTCAAAACTCGATTATTGTTTTATTTGTTTATTCCTTCATTTATTTTTCATTTATCTACCCATGTCTGTAGAAGGCTACATCACTCGTATGTTTCTCATTAAGTTAGGTGGTACAAGAGGGTTGTATTAATTGTAAAATTCCAACTGTGTTTCAAAATAAGCGTCACATATTTCTTACATAATATCCAGGGTGATTCACGAAGATATTAAAATATTTGCATATCTTCGTGAATCACCCTGAATATTATGTAAGAATTATATGACGCTTATTTTGAAACACATTTTAATATGTTATTCTACAAGTAAGGATAAAGAATAAAGTTCAGATAAACATAGGTCCGCAAATGTTTAGTTACGGAGTTACGGTTAATACAAGCATTTGTCTGAAATTCAGCAACTTCGCTAATATGAAGCCATCATAAAACTGTACGAGGTTAAAGTAAAGCTCGATTTCCATTTATTTTGTTGTTATTGCCCTGGTGAATCTAATAAAATGTGTCCCAGACGTGTATCTGCATTAGTTTTCCAGAACATCCAGAGAAGCAAAGAAGTGATTTCGTAAATTTTTTTGATTTATTAACTACTTGACCCAATTTGTTTTTTTAAATTTCAGACAATTACAAAAAGTTTTCAACAGAAGTTGTAGAGAAGTTAGTTTTGGAAAAATGATGGTCATAACGTTAAATGAATCTGTATGAATGCTTCAGGTAATTTGCTTTTATTAATACCGTAGCACACCTGAATTCATGTTAAACAGGAAAAAACAAAGTTCAGTGTTAAGGAAGTTATACAGCGTACACAGAATTTCCAAAATTAAATTTTCTACAACTTCTGTTGAAAACTTGGTGCAATTGTCTAGAATTTAAAAAACAAATTGGGCCACGTAGTTAATAAATTAAAAATTTTACGATATTAATTCTCTGCTTCTCTGGATGTTCCAGAAAACTACTGCAGATACTCGTCTGGGACATATGTTTTATTAGATTCACCAGATCAATAACAACAAAATAATTGGAAATTGTGCTTTACTTTAACCACGAACAGTTTTGTAATGGCTTCATATTAGCGAAGTTACTAAATTTTAGGCACGATCTTTTATTAATCGTAACTCCGTAGCTAAATGACAATGCGGATCTATGTTTATATGAGCTTTTTTCTTCACTCTTACTTGTAGAATAACATATTAAAATGTTTGCTTATCTTCGTGAATCACCGTCTATACGTGTTTGATACTTTCACTGATTACTATCTATTTAAATTCCCATATTGTTATATTTCACTCTTGTATCAAGTCCTATATTAATTCTTGTATCTTCATTCTTCAAGAAAAAGTGGTGCTTTTCCTTGGATGATACCGATCGTAGGAACATTCGAAAAAATAGAAATTCGCGCTAAGACAGATTTGTCACAGTGTCAGTTCTTCATATGAATCTCACTCGGGAAAGAAATGTTAACGTTACTGAAGAGTGCACCCGTTACCAATAATTTCACCTAAAATCATGCATAACGAACCACTTTACCGAAAACTGGCGCTTGCGACAGATTAGGCATTAAGATACATCACAGGAATTTCGCCGAAAACAATTTGAAATAATTTTTTCGTTCATTTATTATTTCTATTTCTAATTGATTCGCCAGACGTACAGTTAGGACAATATACACTCCTGGAAATGGAAAAAAGAACACATTGACACCGGTGTGTCAGACCCACCATACTTGCTCCGGACACTGCGAGAGGGCTGTACAAGCAATGATCACACGCACGGCACAGCGGACACACCAGGAACCGCGGTGTTGGCCGTCGAATGGCGCTAGCTGCGCAGCATTTGTGCACCGCCGCCGTCAGTGTCAGCCAGTTTGCCGTGGCATACGGAGCTCCATCGCAGTCTTTAACACTGGTAGCATGCCGCGACAGCGTGGACGTGAACCGTATGTGCAGTTGACGGACTTTGAGCGAGGGCGTATAGTGGGCATGCGGGAGGCCGGGTGGACGTACCGCCGAATTGCTCAACACGTGGGGCGTGAGGTCTCCACAGTACATCGATGTCGTCGCCAGTGGTCGGCGGAAGGTGCACGTGCCCGTCGACCTGGGACCGGACCGCAGCGACGCACGGATGCACGCCAAGACCGTAGGATCCTACGCAGTGCCGTAGGGGACCGCACCGCCACTTCCCAGCAAATTAGGGACACTGTTGCTCCTGGGGTATCGGCGAGGACCATTCGCAACCGTCTCCATGAAGCTGGGCTACGGTCCCGCACACCGTTAGGCCGTCTTCCGCTCACGCCCCAACATCGTGCAGCCCGCCTCCAGTGGTGTCGCGACAGGCGTGAATGGAGGGACGAATGGAGACGTGTCGTCTTCAGCGATGAGAGTCGCTTCTGCCTTGGTGCCAATGATGGTCGTATGCGTGTTTGGCGCCTTGCAGGTGAGCGCCACAATCAGGACTGCATACGACCGAGGCACACAGGGCCAACACCCGGCATCATGGTGTGGGGAGCGATCTCCTACACTGGCCGTACACCACTGGTGATCGTCGAGGGGACACTGAATAGTGCACGGTACATCCAAACCGTCATCGAACCCATCGTTCTACCATTCCTAGACCGGCAAGGGAACTTGCTGTTCCAACAGGACAATGCACGTCCGCATGTATCCCGTGCCACCCAACGTGCTCTGGAAGGTGTAAGTCAACTACCCTGGCCAGCAAGATCTCCGGATCTGTCCCCCCTTGAGCATGTTTGGGACTGGATGAAGCGTCGTCTCACGCGGTCTGCACGTCCAGCACGAACGCTGGTCCAACTGAGGCGCCAGGTGGAAATGGCATGGCAAGCCGTTCCACAGGACTACATCCAGCATCTCTACGATCGTCTCCATGGGAGAATAGCAGCCTGCATTGCTGCGAAAGGTGGATATACACTGTACTAGTGCCGACATTGTGCATGCTCTGTTGCCTGTGTCTATGTGCCTGTGGTTCTGTCAGTGTGATCATGTGATGTATCTGACCCCAGGAATGTGTCAATAAAGTTTCCCCTTCCTGGGACAATGAATTCACGGTGTTCTTATTTCAATTTTCAGGAGTGTATATCGAAAAACATTCGTGTAGTAATCTTCTATGGATATGGGTAGAGAAACGAAAAAACAAAAATGAAAATAATAATTGTGTTTCGAAAAAGGGGCACAAAAGTGCAAAGCCGTGGTCATAGCCTCTGTAACACTGCTTCGTATGAACTATTAACTCGCTGAAAGACACACAAAATACGTCGAAAGCTTTGACCGTTGTTTTCTCAGAAATCGTCATGTAGCCACATATACGCCGAGACACGTGTTCGCTTACTTTAAACCTTCTTCCACTTAGAGAAGTTCCTGGGAAATCGGGTTATGGCACTTGCCGTTCTTTCCTCGTCAGCATAGCCGCGATGAACTACTGGAGGTGGCTGTCCGAAGAGGATTTCTGCCTGCTCTGTAGCCGGTTACGTCACTGTATCCATAGTTCTTGCGAAACATTCACAGGAGTCAACAGCAAATGAAGGAATTGTCGATGGAGTACAACATCTCTGAGAAAGGCTCGTTTATTTATTTCGAGTCAAAAACATTACAACAATATTTACAATATATACAATATAACAAATCAGGTCAAATCATAAAAGAACAAACTAAACGGTATTAGCCCAAAATTGTGCAACGGCAGCAGCATTGTCTGAAACATCAACAAGCTCTTGTGTGGAACATGATACAGGACATCTAGGACAGTTAATTAAATGTTTGGTTGTCTGTTCTTCTCCGCAGTCACACAAGGTGGAAGATTCCTTCATGAAGCCCCATTTAAACAGATTGTCCTTAGTTCGTCCGACGCCACTCCTGAGCCGATTTAGAGACTTCCACACTGTCCAGACTTGATTTCCACCAGGAGGAAGGGTCTCAGAAGGAGTCATCCAATCGTTACTGTCAGATTTTGCTGTCCACTGAGATAGTCTGGCTGCTCCAGTCCGACCGGTGAGGGGTGTAGTAGTTCTCATGAAGCTCCTCCTAGATTTGAGTCTACTAATTGGTAGCTGGTATCCATGTAGCAGGTGATCGGTGTTATGATCTGCTTTATGTCTCTCAAGTTTGGCTGCGACTTCACGCCTTATGTCTGGAGGAGCAATACCTGCTAGTTTATGGAGTTTATCAATAGGTGTAGCTTTGAGGCATCCCGTTACTGTCCTGCAGGTTTCGTTCAGGGCCACATCAACCTGCTTTGCATGAGATGACTTGTACCATACAGGACATGCGTATTCAGCTGCGGAATAACACAAGGCCAAGGCTGATGTTCTTAGTAGTTTGGGATCTGCACCCCAAACGCTGCCAGTGAGCTTCCGCAGGATGTTGTTACGAGCAGCAACTTTCTGCTTGGTGTTAGTGCAGTGTTTTCTGTAGGTCAACGTTCGATCTAAGGTGACACCCAGATATTTGGGGTAGAAACAATGTTCAAGCTCTTGATCTTCCCAAAACACTGTAAGTTTTCTATAGGCCTCTCGATTGCGTAGGTGGAAAGCACAAACTTGAGTTTTAGCAGGGTTCGGTCTTAAGTTATTGACTCTGTAGTACTCAGATAGGTCCTTGAGAGCAACAGTAAGCTGGTTTTCTACTGTGTCAAAATCTCTGGCTTGTGTGACTAAGGCAAGATCATCTGCATAGATGAAACTCTTTGTAAGAGAAGGTTGAGGCTGGTCATTTGTAAATATGTTGAACAATACGGGGGAAAGGACACTACCCTGAGGCAAGCCATTCCTTTGACTTCTCCATCTACTCTTTCTTCCTTGGAACTCCACATAGAATCGCCGGTTTTCCAAAAGTGTCTGCACAGTTCTGGTGAAATTAATGTCTCTAGTGATGTAATAGACTTTGTGCAATAATTGTCGATGTTGAATGGTGTCATATGCTGCTGTGAGATCCACGAAGACAGCCCCGGAAATGTATCCTTTCTCATATCCCTCTTCAATATGTTCAGTCAGATTAAGGACTTGTGCTGTACAATTCTTTCCAGGTCGGAAACCTGCTTGTTGAGGTATGAGTTGTTTTTCAACAATGGGAGTGAGTCTATTTAGCAACATTCTTTCATAGATTTTATACAAATGGCAAAGGAGCGAAATCGGTCGGTAGTTCTTGGGATCAGCTGCACCCTTTCCAGGTTTTAGTAAGGGAATAACTTTAGTTTTCCTCCAGATGGCAGGGATCTGTTTCCGCTTCAGACAACCATTATAGAATTGCAGAAGCCATCTTTCCGTGATGGGACCAAAATGTTTAATTTGCTCAATCATTAGGTCGTCTAGACCAGGCGCTTTACCATTTTTGCATTTCTGAATTGCGGTTCTGAGTTCTTGTAAGATGAAGTCATTTGATATATGGTTGTTTTCACGTTCAGGTTCTCTTTTGAGTTTTGTTCTATCTTTAGAACAATTGACCCTTCCATTCTGAACTAGATGATGAGCAATTTGATCTGGTGCAATGTTTGCATGGCCATGATTGTGGACAGGGTCGTTGTTCAGGCGTCGCAGCAACTGCCAGGCTTTCTGACTGCTTTTAGACATATCAAGGTTCTCGAGTAGCTCTATCCATCGTTCTTTTTTGGATTTGGCTAAGGCTGAGGATAAATTTTGGCCAGCAGTTAAGGTTTCAATGCTGTAAGGATTATCATTGAAAAGTTGGATATAGTTATGTAGATGCTTCACGGATTCTTCTGTCAAGCCAGGTATGTAGTTAACTCGACAGCCTCTGGGAGTTGAGAGTCTTGAGCATCTTTTCACGGCTTCTACAAACTCATCATAGTTGGAAACTGAGGGTTCTATGCGTGAAACTTCTGAGTCAAGGAGATCAGCAAACTTCTGCCAGTCTGCTTTCTTGAAATTGTATCGCCTTCGGAATGATGTGATTCTAGGAGTAATGGCTGCAAACACTTGGCAGCCTATGGGGCGGTGTTGAGTATTTGGTATCGGATTTAGAACAGTTTTTCTGCATTGGTGAGCTATGTTCTCGCTAACAAAAATTAAGTCGGGGTTATACCCACGTTTCCAACGCCCACTGTTAAAAGATGGTGGGAGTTTATTATCATGGACAAGATTAAGATGGTTGGTATCAGCCCAAGTCAAAACTGCTTCACCATTACTGTCGTCCTCAGCATAACCCCAAACACTGCTATGACTATTGAAATCTCCAACAATAAAGTGAGCTTGTTGATTGGTGTAGTTGTCTGTAGGTGAAAATTGGAAATCTGCTCCTGGGGGTTTGTAAATTGACGACACAATACAACCATTCAGTTCTACAGACAGTATTTCAATATTGTTGAATTCTGTAAGTGAGGTAGAGAGAACAGCTATATCGTTCCTCACAAAGATAGCACTGCCATATTGTCTATGGGGTCGCTCAACTGCCAGTTTCATCCCAAGGATTTTTGGTCTTCTCATGGTGTCATCTCGATGGGTTTCTTGTATACATAAGCTGACTCCTGCACGTGGTGCCCCTGCATAGGTACTGGACTAGATTCTCCAGTACTGAACTGAACGTCAGCATTCCAAAAGCATTGCATTATAGGTTTCACTATGAATGGAAACCAAAGGTCTTTATCAAGACCTCACCTTGTGATTGTATCAATCAACATAGAAGGATTGTCTGTTGCCAAAGAAGAACTCCTGCAACATATTGCCAAGGAACCTAGGTGTGATATTTTATGTATAGAAAGGCTCGTGAGGACTCTATATCATCACATGTCGACTTATTTGATATCATTTATAACAGCTGAGAGAGTTTATAGAAATGCTCAATCGCAATGACTAAGTTGCAGCTATCTTTGGTTTCGCGAAGGTAGAAGTTTAAAGTAATCGCGTCCACTGACAATGTTTTGAATTCGGTACGGTTGTTGTTGCTGAGCGCCAGTGTTGAACAATGTTGCCAAATCGGTTTTTTGTGGTAACTCTGGCTTATTTTTAATATCATTTAGCTGGGAAATGAGTGATTTAGCTGTGGTCCGGAAATTTGGCTTATCTCACAGTCAGTGATGTCTTTTTTAGCTTTCTTCCCCCTTCACAACAGGAAAACATTAAAATGCATGTTTATTAAAGGAAAATTACTTGCGCTGAACTAATATTTCAATACTCACTTCAATAATCCATGAAAATGTATTATAAGATTAAATTAAAAAGCAAAACAAAGCAAACTAAAGCTTTATTGCGATGTGTTCTGGGCTCGTCAGCATACGCATACACAAGACCAAAAACATAACTATAATAAATAAACGACTGAGAGACTTATTAGGTTAGCACAGCATAGCATCACAACTTCACTATAACGAAGAAAGACGTTCTAAGCAAAGTAGACTTTGATTTATGCAGGATGAATCAGAAGCCATACGCTTCACAGTGGCAATAAATGATGTGCCAGCGACTGAACTGAGGAAAGGAACAGCGAACTTCGATTCAGTACAGTAGTTTGCTACGTGTAAGAAATAATATGACATTACAGTTCCGACATTGTGAAGTTTGCCTTGTAAGTAGCTTGCAGAAACATTATTTATATTTTTGGTCTGACGAAATGAAAGTTATGGGAAAGGAACTGATGTGTGGATGTTTATTTAAATACCTATTTACGTCAAAATATCAAGCTTTAAAAAGGGGCTGACATTTTATATGCTTCTCACAGAAATAAAATCTCAATTGTTGTATCTGCATTCGAAGTGCTATTGCATCCAGAAATAATTTCTTTAATAAGATGCACAAGGCACGCCTGTAAATTATTAATCTTTTGTGCCTTCTGTCCAGCTATTAACGTGGCACACACTTTAGGATACGATGCAAAATTCTGTGGAACAGTTATTTCCCGAAATTGTTTTAAACTGAGTTATGTACCTGATCCGAAAGGTAAAAATAATCTATCAAACTAATATCAGCATTGATTACGTTCTGACTTGTTGTGTATGAAATATGATCAAATTGCTCCTCATATAGTTGAAGTTACCTAACTACCTTATTGGATTTTCATATACATCCCTCCACCTCTTAAATACCTTACAAAGCATAACTACTGCAAAAATAAAACTGCACGATAATACAGCTTGTTTCATTTCAGCTTTCTTCAAAGACAAATTTGTCTTATTTTCTTTTGGAAAGTTGGCAACACTGCTGGGCGGCAGCGGTCAATCTGCAGTCGGCAAGCAAAGCTGTGTCGCCAGAGCTGCGCAGTCGGTTGCGAATCTCGGTGAAAGTTGTTTCTCTGTTTTTGTTTACAATTATTTGCGCCGCGTTACTTCATTTGAGAGTTTCAGTGCGGAATGTTAGAAATCGCATACTGGCACACAGAATGTTAATTAATTGTGAATGTTTTTAAGTATTTGCTGTGCCGTGTTTACTACAGTAAACAGTACCGTTCGTGACCTCCTGACAATAACTGTTCTCCACAATTCTCGTCATTAGCAGTTTCCTCAAAGCATCGCTCATTGGATTGTATCTGTCTCTTAATGAATGAAGTTGAGAGAGGCAGCAGTATCGTCGTATTTCTAGCACGCAACCGACTGTCGTGTTATAGCCTCTTTAAGTCAATAATCATTAAGACGGAAATAAGATGCATTATGTTGTGTCTAGACAAGACAGCCTAGACACAATGAGAGGAAGCCGAAAGGCACGCGCTTAAACTCACGCAGGCTGGCGTGAGGTCTGAAACAGGATACGTAATGAATGCTATAAAGAAAAGTACGTAGCTTCTGGAATACTTAACTTTAATCCACATTTGTAGAACATCGCTCTTGATGATACATTAATAGAATCTCAATATCAATTGAATACGGCGCCTTGCTAGGTCGTAGCAATTGTAGCTGAAGGCTATGCTAACTGTCGTCTCGGAAAATGAGAGCGTAGTTGTCAGTGAACTGTTCCTTGCAAAGTCGGCTGTACAACTGGGACGAGTGCTAGTACGCCTCTCTAGACCTGCCGTGTGGTGGCGCTCGGTCTGCAATTACTGACAGTGGCGACACGCGGGTCCGACGTATACCAATGGACCGCGGCCGATTTAAAGGCTACCACCTAGCAAGTGTGGTGTCTGGCGGTTTGGAATTTGTTAAAAGAAATTTCTACCGTTAGACTGTCAATTGTTCATTTATTCATAAGAGTCACGATTTAGGCTGTATAGCCATTCTCAAGTGCATATTGATATGTTAAAATATGTCTGACCTGTCTTTGAAATGTCATCGTCGAAAAAACGTGTTTAGAATTTTATAGATCAGTTGTCGTATTACAGAATATGAGTATACATCGAAGATACATAATATGGCTGATATTGTGCACAGGAAGAAATCATCATGACACAGTATGGCATATTTGACAGCTAATATACTTCTGTGACCTACATTCGTCACCTCTATTCATGTTCCTAATGAACAGAAATATGACTACAGGTCACAGGAATATATCAGCTGTCAAATACGCCATACTGCCTGTTAACGATTTTTCTCACTGTTCATAATGTCAGCCATATTATGCATCTTCGATACATACTCGTATCCTGTAACATGACAACCGGTCTATAAGACCAAAAATACGTTTTTTTCGACGATGACATGTCAAAGATAGGTCAGGCACATTTTAACATTTCAACATACACTTGAGAACAGATATAAAGCCGAAATTCATGACTGCGTAAGATAAAGGAACAAGTAGTTTCTTTAAAATATATATATATGACTGTGGTCCCCCCGAAAAATAGTCAATTGAAAGTTTCTTGTCTTGTGACTAAATTGTGAAATAATGCCACGAACTTAGGTTTCTAGGAGACGTGACTCAACTCCCCCTAGTCAAGAAAACCAGATCGTATCAATAGAAGACGAAGGAGTCCAGTGCTCGTTGTTGTCACAGAATAACAAGTAAAACAAAATCCTATCAGAAGAGGAAGTGCAATTGCTCGTTTTTCACAAAATAGTAAGCAAATTATCCTTGTACTTGGCCACTGTGCATAAATGCAATCTCAACACACTAAAGTTAACCAGCTGGGTATACGATCTACTACATTTATTTTTAAGCGGTCGTCCAACCAGGAAAAGTTGTAGGACAATTGTAAGTACATTGAAATCTAAGTCAAGTCCGCCTGTTACAGGAATTTATTTGCTCTGTATGCTTCCGGAAAGTAGCAACAAACTGACAGAGGGCAATGTTATCTGACTATCCAATTAAACTACCAAGAATTACGCTAACATTCTGAGAGGTACCAAAATTTACTTGGAAGGCTGCATAGAGATTATAGAACCAAGATCATTATCTGTGCCACTCAAGAATTCAAAGTGAAAGATTCGAAAGTTACAATTTACAACAAATCACATCGGCCACACAATTTGCTTCCTAGAAACACGCAAACTCAGAATATGGATAGCGCTACCTCAGATTGCGAACTTATTTTTTCTCAAGAACAACAAAGTGTGCTTAACGGTACCAGAGGGCCACTAGAACACAATACCTACAAAATACCTCTCTAGAGCGAAGCCGGCCGCCGATTCCTCTAATCTACTTGGTCCTTTCCATTTCTCCATTTCAAAAGGAGACGGATCTATTGTGTTGCCAATGTGATTGAGAATTGTTGCTCAAGTCATAAAAAATTAGTAGCAAGAACATGTAACTTTCTGCTTTTACTTATAAGACGCGCATGTTTAAACACAAAGTTGGTACTGGGCCAAAGCAATTTCTTCACGAATTATCAGTCTTCTGTACCAAGAAAAAGGCTGTGTCAAAAGAGACGAAATTCTGGACTAAATATTTGGAGCAAACACACCGTACTCTTCCACAATGCTCGGATGACCACGGTGCCTTGCTCCCTGATGTTCTCACAGAAAGGCAAAAATATCATGTTCAATTATTATCTGGATGGCTGCGGCATTCACTGACCGTAGGGGGTAAAGGAGCCAGCTTGGCTTTCAAAAGCCACGGTGCAGGTCTCTGCGAGAACTGATTTTATTCCCAAAGGAGGCAATCTTACGTAATAAGATTCTCTGACTGCCTTCAGCCGAGAAAAGAGGCCACAGAGACGTTCCTGGTGGCCCACTGTGACGGTATGGAGTGTACGGGGCTACTTATCTAAACACGCAGTCCCAAAACTTTGACTAATGCAACCACGAAATAATGGCAGAAAATGAATTAATGTCGCATACCAAAATATGGCAGTAATGTCAACAGTCAGTTACAGTGCTCCATGACACATAAGACAGGTCTAGCAGACCAACTGAAAGCTCAAGAAACTAAAATTCAAGGTAACTTTCTGGCGCATTTATGGAAAATATATGTGTGAGGGACACATTCCTCTACAGAGTCCAAGTGGTGCAATCAAGTTGCTTAAAGTTTTTTTATGATTTATTTCTAGAGGTCAAGGCAATGGCTGATGGTTATTAAACTGGGAATTTCAAGTAAGTTGAATGAGATTTGGAACAGTTCTCCAAATCTATAATTTTGGAAAAAACTAATCTGTCCAATTCAGTGTCCACTTACATTGATGTTCTCATTGTTGTTAGTATCCTAGATCAGTCAGAGTGTGTGTGTATGTGTGTGTGTGTGTGTGTGTGTGTGTGTGTGTGTGTTCAAAAATGGTTCAAATGGCTCTAAGCACTATGGGACTTAACATCTGAGATCATCAGTCCCCTAGACTTAGAAACTACTTAAAATTAACTAACCTAAGGACATCACACACATCCATGCCCGAGGAAGGATTCGAACCTGCCACCGTAGCAGCAGTACGGTTCCGGACTGAAGCGCCTAGAACCGCTCGGCCACAACGGCCGGCTGTGTGTGTGTGTGTCTTCTGTGTGTGTGGCTGTTTGAAATATGATTGTATTATTTTGTTTTAACTGTCCATGACGTTGATTATTTGGATCTCTGTAATATTCACTAAGGAATTGAAGTTTGTTTTTACTTTTTAATACATTGTGTGTTTGAAGTGGCTGTTTAAATGCAGCCTAAGACCAATAAATAAAAAAAATTGTTGAAGACTATAATTTGTTTTGTTAGTGCACTTTTAAGTTTATTCACAGTAAACTACTTCAATGTATTTAGTGTCAAGTTCAGTAATTGTCAGTACAACATTAATTAAAAATGTGTACCCGCCCACACCTGCCAAATCTCAAAAATCTAAAACTGATAAAAGTGAAAAATGGTTCAAATGGCTCTGAGCACTACGCGACTTAAATTCTGAGGTCATTAGTCGCCTAGAACTTAGAACTAATTAAACATACCTAACCTAAGGACATCACACACATCCATGCCCGAGGCAGGATTCGAACCTGGGACCGGAGCGGTCGCTCGGCTCCAGACTGTAGCGCCTAGAACCGCACGGCCACTCCGGCCGGCGTAAAAGTGAACACTGCCAATATTTGTTCTTAGGAAAAATTGGCTAGCTAGTAAAAACTACCATAAAAACCTGCCTTAGAAAGTTTGCTATAAACTATAAATGCAGATAAAAGCTTGAGTATTACAAGTTTTTACCTTTCTTCTTTTTTTATCGGAAACTGAAGTACAATATAGTAAACTTGAGGATAAGTGATATCAAAAGTTTGCAAGGAAACCAACTGCTGCAGACACCTTCATATTAACGTTGTTCTATCGGCAAATGCTCGAACAGTTTTGCGAAGAAACGTAGTCCATTCTGTAATGTCAGATCCGGTTATTTGTCCATCGTGTTTATTCGAAATAGATCTCGCGAGAAAGTGTTTTCAGAATTAACTGTCCACGTTTACAATGAAAAGAAGTCACAGTAGTATTATTGCGGGATGACGCTATTTTTTTCTGCTGTCGGGAAAACATTTAATTAACTTCTTATCTGAGCGTATCATTACTGCGCTTAATAGAACTATTAAAAAGCAGCCAGTAATATGATTCATTTACACAGGCCATATGCAGGACGTAAGAAAACTATATATACGAATTTGAAGAGTTATTTGAGGAGATAAAACGGAATACATCTGTTGCGTGACACAAATAGGTACGTCGTGTCCCCGACAACGGTCGTTAAAGGGATCGACCGTGGACTCACATTAGGCGAATCTTCAGAGCTGTTTTGACTGCATCGTATGCAACGCGTTGACGTAGGAACCTGATTTTAAACACCATTACGTCCTGCTGCTAGAAAGGTTAGGTATTCATTACTGATAACGTCCGCAGTTCGTGTTCTAGCGGCGAGCGTTGCTGCCTATGGATCACGGGGTCCCGGGTTCGATTCCCGGCCGGGTTGGTGATTTTCTCTGAGTGGGGACTGGGTGTTTGTGTTGTCCTCATCATTTCATCATCATTATCATTGGCGGCTAGAAGAATTTGAAGTTATTTTGACTATTTTTCGGCCGTGACTGTCTCAATAAATATGTAAAGGTTTTTTAAATTACCGCTACCAGTCACAAACTTTGTGAACTACTGTATTATCTTTTTATTTTGCTACATGTTTCGAAGGAATACCTCATCTTCAGGTTAAATGGCATTACAAAAACAATTTCACGATAAGATTATATTGATGACACATAGTCTTTTCATAAATGCTGTGGTTATCTTTGTTCTTCTGTGTCGTCAATGTAATCTTATCGTGAAATTGTTTTTGTAATGCCATTTAGCCTGAAGATTAGGTATTCCCTCGAAACATCTAGCAAAATAAAAAAATAATACAATAGTTAACAAAGTTTGTGACTGGTAGCGGTAATTTAAAAAAAAAACCTTTACATTTGGTGGCTAGATTGGGTTGGGTAAAAAATTGAACTGTGTAAAAATTGGGACTTTTTACAGGTGGTGATGACCGCGCAGTTGAGAACTCCTCAAACCAAACATCATCATCATCATCATCATCATTACTGCTGCTGACAGTGTCCGTGTCAGTGTATAAACAAATAGATTATTGTTGTTTATGTTACGTTGTGTTTACATGAAAGTGTCTACTGACGTTTACATATTATTGATGGCACATTACACTCTAATCGAGTTACATGATATGCAACTAATTTATGAGGAGCCACGATGCAACAGTCGAGCGGCGAGGTATCTGTATATGAAAAACTTTCTGCGAAGGAGTTTGCCATATGACGTTATATTTCAAAGACTTGATGACTGTCTCCGTGAAACAGGATTTACTAGGCCAGATCATCGGTAAACTTATAGGCCTCACACTGCGCGACCAGTTCAGTTTAAGAAAGTTATGTCACAGTAAACTGAAGGTAACCGCAGCACAGCACACGATGCATATCAAGGGACGTAAATATCTCCTACGCCGATATGTGAAACAGATCTGCATCCACTGAAAAGGTGCACGACCTATCAGCTGATGACTATCCCTAGCACGTGGAATTCTGCTAATGGTTTCTATACCAAATTGTAAACATCCCTGACTTACAGACATGCATTTTGTTTAGTGATGAAGAAAGTGAGTCAGGAAAATAAGACGGGCACAGCAGGCATGCCTGGAAGTCAGAAAACGCTTAAGGCATCTCACGTGTTCCACCATCAACAGAAGTTTGGCATAAATGTGTGGGCAGGTATTGTTAAGGACCATGTGATTGACCTGTATCTTCTGCCCAACACTCTCGGTGGAGGAAATTTCCGCGTCTTTCTCTGTGCAGGACTACGAGTAATGTTGGAAAATGTCCGTCTTGCAATCAGTTAGTGATTATGATTCCAAAATAACGAGGCCTCAAAACACTGTCACTCATGTCAGAGAACATTTAGACAGTATTCTTCCCAATCGCTGAATTGGAAGGGCTGGACCAGTACCGTAGGCACTGTGGGCTCCCGACCTGTCTTATGGATATGGATTCCTTTGTGTGTGTGTGTGTGTGTGTGTGTGTGTGTGTGTGTAGGGGGGGGGGGAGGAGGGGGAAGGAAAGGGGATGAGATAGCACTGGGTATATGAGAGACCAACCGACACTCTCAAAGAGCTGGTTGCCCATTTGTCTGAAGCTGCAGCCATTATTCGTGGAACACCACGCTGTTTTGAGCGTGCTAGACAATCATTAGCACGTAGATGCCCATTGTGCAGCAATGTAAACGGACGACTTTTTCAGCAACATCTCTAAAACAATATTTGTGGCATAGAAGTTTGAATTTAGTCTCTGAACATGCTAGCTTCTAAATCTTCATGGATCCGTAGCGGGTAAACGGTGGTTCTACGACAGTTTTGTCACATGCTTCTTTTGTTTTTATCTCCTCTAGACGTTCTAAAATTCTGTATACGAAAATTTGTACACCCTATATAATACCGCTTTGATTGGTACGACAGTAATTTTTTTGTCCTCATCATAGAGTAATGCATCAGTCCATCTACGGAAATAAGTACGTAATATACCGGGTGATCAAAAAGTCAGTACAAATTTGAAAACTTAATAAACCACGGAATAATGTAGATAGAGAGGTAAAAATTGACACACATGCTTGGAATGACATGGGGTTTTATTAGAACAAAAAAAAAAAAAACAAAGTTCACAAAATAGCCGACAGATGGCGCTGGACAGCAAAACGTCAATGAGTGCGCTTGACAATCGTGTATAAAAGTAGCTGTAATGAGAGAGAGAATCAGATGCGCCAGCAGTCACAGCATGTTGACGTTACCTGAAAAGGCGCTTTTATTTGAAGCTGTATTATCAGAATGGGGAATGTGCTAGTTCAGCGTTACGATCCTATCGCCATAGGAAGGGGATTCGAATGGGTAAAGGTTCGTTGACAAATGCAGCTGTGGCGAGAATGATTTCGAAGTTCGAAGCCACGGGTTGTTTGGACGATAGACCACGTAGTGGCCGACCGAGCACAAGGCGTAATGCTGCTGAGACAGTTCAGAAAGAAATGGAGACTGTAGCGGGTTCGTCTATGCACGGGGAAGTCAGCGCTTCTGCAGTCGCACGTCGCACCGGCATTCAATACGCTACTGTTTGGTTGGCACTTTGGCGTACCCTCCGGTGCTATCCGTACAAAATCCATCGGCATCATGAACTGTTACCTGGCGATTTAGTGAAGCGGAGGGCATTTGCGGTGTGGGCGTTTCAAAAGATGGCGGAAGATGACGATTGGTTGAGTAACGTCTTGTGGACCGACGAAGCTCATTTCACGCTCCGAGGGTCTGTCAACGCCCACAACTGCAGAATTTGGACTACCGAAAATCCTAGAACTGTCGTGGAAACTCCATTGCACGACGAGAAAGTCACGGTATGGGTTGGATTTACCACATCTAACGTTATCGGGCCATTTTCTTCGAGGAAATGCGTGATTCTGTTTTTGTAACTGCCAGCGCGACGGGTGAGAGGTACGCCGATATGTTACAGAATCGTATCATCCCCAACCTGGCTGATAAACACCTGCTGGAACATACGATGATTATGCAGAAAGGCGCTCCACCCCATATTGCTAGACGCGTGAAAGATCTCTTGCGCGCGTCGTTTGGTGATGATCGTGTGCTCAACCGCCACTTTCGTCATGCTTGGCCTTCCAGGTCCCCAGACCTCAGTCCGTGCGATTATTGGCTTTGGGGTTACCTGAAGTCGCAAGTGTATCGTGATCGACCGACATCTCCAGGGATGCTAAAAGATAACATCCGACGCCAATGCCTCACCATAACTCCGGACATGCTTTACAGTGCTGTTCACAACATTATTCCTCGGCTACAGCTATTGTTGAGGAATGATGGTGGAAATATTGAGCATTTCCTGAAAATAACATCATCTTTGCTTTGTCTTACTTTGTTATGCTAACTATTGCTATCCTGATCAGATGAAGCGCCATCTGTCGGACATTTTTTGAACTTTTGTATTTCTTTTGGTTCTAATAAAGCCCCATGTCATTCCAAGCATGTGTGTCGATTTGCACCTCTCTATCAGAATTATTCCGTGATTTATTAAGTTTTCAAATTTCTACTGACTTTTTGATCACCCGGTATATCAATGAAGGCGTGATGGGTCCACAATCGTTCACAAGTTTCCAGCGTCAAGCTGACAATGCACAGAAAAAATTACATTTAAATTATTCTTACGTGGTTGTAACCTCAAAGCATAATAGGGGGTCATATCAGCAGCATCGCAAGGCGAAACAAAACGCAGATTCACATATGTAGTCAGTGTGCCGTATAACTGTGTTCCAAATACGTCTTTATGTTTGATGTATCATCTGCTTAAGGTGGAAATGAGGAAACATTAAAGAATTTTGTGAATGTATGTTGAAATCCATACTGCACCATGTGCCTTTATATGATGGCACGTTATTATCACAATAATTTGGGCAACGAAGAGCTTGAAAAAACACCCTCACAACAAAATTTGGTGATCGGTCCAGTGAGTGAAGTGTTATATTAGAATCATACACGGTTTAAATAGTTTTACCGTTGACATAGCTGACCATTCTGTTTGTTTTATATCAAAGTCACGTTCGTAAAACAATAACAAATGACGTCGAATTTTCAGTTTGATAATATTTCATCAAGGCAAGTTCATGTGCACCAATCGCTCGCATACAGCGACATACCTCAGTTAGTCACACAAATAAGTATGTTTGAGTAAAAGTCTGCGTTTGCAGATTGTTACGTTGCGTGGGTTCAACCGATGACGTTTATGTCCCTCTTGTCAAGTGACGGCTGTTGTGTAAGAGCACAAGAGCGTGCGTACAACCTAACTTCTGACAGCTTGCTGATTTATTGGTTAGTTTTCTTTGAATGCTGTTAAATGTAATTTATATGGGGTAATCTGAAATATACAGAACTAAAACTACCACGGTGTGCTACATTGCTTCCCTAGACTCGGTGAAACTTGGCATCAGGCTGGCGACCACACCATCAGTTCTGCATGTTTTAAGGACCTTTTGCGCATGCGTAACTGGCGTGACGTAATTATCTTATGGGCCAAATACATACGGATTTGATAAACGACATGCATAGTTCACGGCATGCACAGCTAGCCCTTTTTACTCAACTACGAGTTTCAGTGAATGCCACCAGCAGCAGACTTTTGTCTCCATTCACTTGTCAGAAATCCCACTAGCAGTAGCACACTCCTCAGATATGCCAATTCACTCACTATGGCGCAAAATTAGATCGGGCTTCAGTATATATTATAATTATAGTAGTAGAAAAACCTATTTTGGGGACTAGTAGGGAGAAGGCGTCGTCACTCCACTTCTGATATCAAACTGATATGCAAATTAATTAAATTAATCAATTACTCACCCCCACTGCCGCCCACACCCGCCCCCCGACCACACCCACCACCGCCCCAAATGACGTCACGTGTTTTTATCAGATACACGTGTGCCCCATCACCCCCCCCCCCCTTGCCACCCTCCCCCCTCCGCCTCTCACCCCCAACCTACCCTATTGGCTGAAATATTGAATTTTGGAATGAATTTCGAATTTTGGCGGGAATTTCCTTGTCCCAGGGCCGTGCTGACATCCCACCCCACCCCTCACGCCGAAATTGGCGGGAAATTAAAATTAGTGGGAAATTAGAAATGGCGGTGCCCTTTCCAGGACTTGAAAACTGGTCCTCCTGGGCGGGAGACCCAAGTGCACTGCCCCCTAACACAATTAAACTACCAGAGGCACTTGAAATCTATTGGAAATTAAAAATGGTGGTGCCATTCCTGGGACTCGTAACCTGATTCTACTGGATGGAAAGTCCAAGTGGATCCTCAACACATGGAAACTGTCCAAATGCGGGAGAGGAAGGTTATGTTTGTGTACTTTATTTATTTTGGTTGGGAAACTGGTGCAAAGATCGATAATAATTACCTACTTAATCACAAATATCAAGCCTAATTACACAACTATATGCACAGCACTACACAAGGACGGCTTAAAAGCACAATACCGCTCAAAAACTAACGATACCATACAACTGGAGTTATCCTGCTGGAAAAAAATTTCGCAGTATCACTCGAAACTAGCGACAGACACACTCAAACACTGCCCGACACCTACAAGCTGGCGGGAAAAAGGCTGAGGTGTAAGGTACTATCTTTATTCTTTTTCGTGGGAAATACGTCCAACAGACGAGATGCTGGTGATGGACAGAGAGGAGTTCACAAAGTGTATTACCTGTAAGCATACAGTATCTTTCGCTGTTTGACATCAGAGTTCGCTACAGATGCCTGCTCTAAAACCATCCTGCAGCCCAGGTAATCAAAGCCAATACACGCTACCACAACTGATGAAAAAAAATGCGTCACAGTTCTAATTACACTTAGAAATTGTCATGAAAAAACCAGCACTCATAATGAACGGTTCATAATGCAGCACATGTACTGGGGGAAAATCGTCATCCTACAAGACTGTAGGGGGGGGGGGGGGGGGGTTGGTAGTTGAATGTGCATGCTTCTTGATGTACAATCACAAACTGCCGAAACCCAAGGCCTTCTCACTTCCCCTCACGCCTGCCCCTCCCCCCCCCCCCCCCCCATCTACAATGCTCAGCCGAGCGTCTTGCGCCCACCCTCTTAGGCAACTGCCTGCACTCGGCTTTGCACCAATTGGCGACTGCCTTAGGGCGACGATCCTATGCCTGCACAATAGCATGTATAGTCAACTAAACAAAAGGAGATAAAAGGATGGCCACCTCAAGTGCAACTTGTTCGTCTAAAATATAGCGACAGAGCCCCCACATGCGGCCCCCGCCTCCCCCCCCCCCTCCCCCCCCCCCCCCCACGGCAGAGAGCGTCTGTGTTTGGCGACAACCATAACAGACACGCCGCCCCTCCCCCTCGCCTGCAGCAGTCTGCCATTCGTCGATGGAGAACAATTGTATTTGATGTCAACGCCCATCTATTAAAACAAGCAAAACACATTTGCGGCCACAATAAATGTCCTTTTTCCACGAAAACAGGTGAAATGCATTTTCTTTTAGTTTTATGAGGAAAATTGGTATAGTTTTTACATTCGACTACTATTTGATAGGCGAATTAATTAAATTGATCATGAGAGTCACTTTGTAAATCGATTAATTTTTTTTTTTGCAGCAGTCGGATTACACTCACCAAGTAGGACAACTGGAAATCCATGGAGAGAACACGATGTTCTTTTCGAGGAACGCTACTGAAAAATGACACCTGAAGTTGACTACAGAGGGATTCTACAACCCACAACATACATTTCGCGTAAGGACTGCGCTATTAAAAAAGGCGATCGTAACGACAATGAAATTTTCACTCTGCAGCGGAGTGTGCGCTGATATGAAACTTCCTGGCAGATTGAAACTGTGCACCGGGCCGAGACTCGAACTCGGAGTCTTTGCCTTTTGAGGGCAAGTGCTCTACCAACTGAGCTACCCAAGCACGGCTCACACCCCGTCCTCACAACTTTAATACCGCCAGTACCTCGTCTCCTATCTTCCAAACTTCGCAGAAGCTCTCCTGCATACCTTGCAGAACTAGCTCTGCTGGAAGAAAGAATATTGCGGAGACATGGCTTAGCCACAGCCTAGAGGATGTTTCCAGAATGAAATTTTCACTCTGCAGCGGAGTGAACGCTGATATGAAACTTCCTGGCAGATTAAAACTGTGTGCCGGGTCGAGACTTTGCAAGGGCAAAGGTCCCGAATTCGAGTCTCGGTCCGGCACACAGTTTTAATCTGCCAGGAAGTTTCATATCAGCGCACACTCCGCTGCAGAGTGAAAATCTCGTTCCGGAAACATCCCCCAACCTTGATATCGAAAGTGCAATGACACCGCCATCTCCCTACTACTTTGGGGTATTCTCATTGAGATTCAGTATATTAAATTTCGGATTTTATCGTACAGTAATCCATCTGGGGCACTGAGAACCACAAAGCACATCATTGTCGATTGTAAGACTGTAACATTTATTTGTGCTTCTGACATCTTTTGATATTATGATGGGTTAGGTTTATCTGTATTGTAGGCTCAGACTGTATGTATATACACTCCTGGAAATGGAAAAAAGAACACATTGACACCGGTGTGTCAGACCCACCATACTTGCTCCGGACACTGCGAGAGGGCTGTACAAGCAATGATCACACGCACGGCACAGCGGACACACCAGGAACCGCGGTGTTGGCCGTCGAATGGCGCTAGCTGCGCAGCATTTGTGCACCGCCGCCGTCAGTGTCAGCCAGTTTGCCGTGGCATACGGAGCTCCATCGCAGTCTTTAACACTGGTAGCATGCCGCGACAGCGTGGACGTGAACCGTATGTGCAGTTGACGGACTTTGAGCGAGGGCGTATAGTGGGCATGCGGGAGGCCGGGTGGACGTACCGCCGAATTGCTCAACACGTGGGGCGTGAGGTCTCCACAGTACATCGATGTTGTCGCCAGTGGTCGGCTGAAGGTGCACGTGCCCGTCGACCTGGGACCGGACCGCAGCGACGCACGGATGCACGCCAAGACCGTAGGATCCTACGCAGTGCCGTAGGGGACCGCACCGCCACTTCCCAGCAAATTAGGGACACTGTTGCTCCTGGGGTATCGGCGAGGACTATTCGCAACCGTCTCCATGAAGCTGGGCTACGGTCCCGCACACCGTTAGGCCGTCTTCCGCTCACGCCCCAACATCGTGCAGCCCGCCTCCAGTGGTGTCGCGACAGGCGTGAGTGGAGGGACGAATGGAGACGTGTCGTCTTCAGCGATGAGAGTCGCTTCTGCCTTGGTGCCAATGATGGTCGTATGCGTGTTTGGCGCCGTGCAGGTGAGCGCCACAATCAGGACTGCATACGACCGAGGCACACAGGGCCAACACCCGGCATCATGGTGTGGGGAGCGATCTCCTACACTGGCCGTACACCACTGGTGATCGTCGAGAGGACACTGAATAGTGCACGGTACATCCAAACCGTCATCGAACCCATCGTTCTACCATTCCTAGACCGGCAAGGGAACTTGCTGTTCCAACAGGACAATACACGTCCGCATGTATCCCGTGCCACCCAACGTGCTCTAGAAAGTGTAAGTCAACTACCCTGGCCAGCAAGATCTCCGGATCTGTCCCCCATTGAGCATGTTTGGGACTGGATGAAGCGTCGTCTCACGCAGTCTGCACGTCCAGCACGAACGCTGGTCCAACTGAGGCGCCAGGTGGAAATGGCATGGCAAGCCGTTCCACAGGACTACATCCAGCATCTCTATGATCGTCTCCATGGGAGAATAGCAGCCTGCATTGCTGCGAAAGGTGGATATACACTGTACTAGTGCCGACATTGTGCATGCTCTGTTTCCTGTGTCTATGTGCCTGTGGTTCTGTCAGTGTGATCATGTGATGTATCTGACCCCAGGAATGTGTCAATAAAGTTTCCCCTTCCTGGGACAATGAATTCACGGTGTTCTTATTTCAATTTCCAGGAGTGTATGAACATCCATGATAAAGTGTCTCATTGGTTCCTTTTATATTCAGTTAAATGTGGGATCGACGGTGGTGTGCTTTCAGTTCTTTTGGCCTTCAGCACCTCATTTGTATTCTAATCAAATGATGTTATTGGTAGATAGTGCTACTAGAATTTAATCATTTCTTTATATGGCAGTTTGTGTTTGGAGTTCGTTGTTTACGGTGCAGGAATCGGCTTTCCTGTGCAGTGTCTACATTAACTCTGTTGAATCTATTTTAAGTGCTAACAGAAAAGAAAATTACCAGGGAAATTTAGCCACAAAGGAACTACGGCATCCCAGACCATACCCATTGTGTGAGGGAGTGAGGGAATCAAATAAGCGTGATTGTAAGCGAATATTTAACAAAGAAGTGTGTAATAAGCATTAGTTGTTGTGTAGGTACAACATAAGAATGTCTGATTTTCAGCCTGGGCGTCAACTTGTCATCTAATACATGTATTCGGGAACTTATGCACTTCTCCAAAAAAGTAAAAAGCACAAAGACTCCCACTTACACAACAATGAAAATGGAGAGTAGTGGAAACTTAAACATTATTTAATTCTTGCCATAGACTGTGCTTTATTATGTACAAAACAACAAAATTCCACGAAACAAGTCTTTCCCTTTCTCAGAGAAGTTATGCATATAATAATAATAATAATATTAATAATAATAATAATTCAAATAATATCACATCACAGCCAATACAGATTAAGCGTGGAATATACCAAGGAGACTCATTATGTCCTTTCTGGTCCTGCCTTGCTCTGAACCCACTATCCAACATGCTAAATAATACAAATTATGGATACAATATTACTGGAACATACCCACACAAAATCACGCATTTGCTACACATGGATGATCTAAAACTACTGGCAGCAACAAATCAACAACTCAACCAATTACTAAAGATAACAGAAATATTCAGCAATGATATAAATATGGCTTTTGGAACAGACAAATGTAAGAAAAATAGCATTGTCAAGGGAAAACACACTAAACAAGAAGATTACATATTGGATAATCACAGCAACTGCATAGAAGCGATGGAAAAAACAGATGCCTATAAATATCTAGGATACAGACAAAAAATAGGAATAGATAATACAAATATTAAAGAAGAACTAAAAGAAAAATATAGACAAAGACTAACAAAAATACTGAAAACAGAATTGACAGCAAGAAACAAGACAAAAGCTATAAATACTTACGCTATAACAATCCTGACCTACTCATTTGGAGTAGTGAAATGGAGTAACACAGACCTAGAAGCACTCAATACACTTACACGATCACAATGCCACAAATATAGAATACATCACATAAATTCAGCAACAGAAAGATTCGCATTAAGCAGAAAGGAAGGAGGAAGGGGATTTACCGATATAAAAAACCTACATTATGGGCAGGTAGACAATTTAAGACAATTCTTTCTAGAACGAGCAGAAACTAGCAAAATACACAAAGCAATCACTCATATAAATACATCGGCTACACCACTGCAATTTCATAACCACTTCTACAACCCTTTAGATCACATAACATCAACAGATACGAAGAAAGAAAATTGGAAAAAGAAAACACTACATGGCAAGCACCTGTATCATCTAACACAGCCACACATCGATCAAGACGCATCCAACACATGGCTAAGAAAAGGCAATATATACAGTGAGACGGAAGGATTCATGATTGCAATACAGGATCAGACAATAAACACCAGATATTACAGCAAGCATATTATTAAAGATCCCAATACCACAACAGATAAATGCAGACTTTGCAAACAACAAATAGAAACAGTAGATCACATCACAAGCGGATGTACAATACTAGCAAATACAGAATACCCCAGAAGACATGACAATGTAGCAAAAATAATGCATCAACAGCTTGCCTTACAACATAAACTTATAAAACAACATGTTCCCACATACAAGTATGCACCACAAAGTGTACTGGAGAATGATGAATTCAAATTATACTGGAACAGAACCATTATAACAGATAAAACAACACCACATAACAAACCTGACATCATACTCACCAATAAAAAGAAGAAATTAACACAACTAATCGAAATATCCATATCCAATACAACGAATATACAAAAGAAAATAGGAGAAAAAATTGAAAAATACATCCAACTGGCTGAGGAAGTCAAGGACATGTGGCATCAGGATAAAGTTGACATTATACCAATTATACTATCAACTACAGGAGTCATACCACACAATATCCACCAGTACATCAATGCAATACAGCTACATCCAAACCTATATATACAACTATAGAAATCTGTAATTATTGATACATGTTCAATTACCCGAAAGTTCCTAAATGCAATATAACACATACCATACAGTTAAAAGGAAGTGACGCTTGATCAAGGTCCGCATCACTTTCCGTTTTTAACCAGACTTAACGTCTGAGAAAGTAAAGAAATAATAATAATAATAATAATAATAATAATAATAATAATTATTATTATTATTATTATTATTATTGTTGTTGTTGTTATTATTGTTATTGACAACAGCTCAAGTAGTATAAATATGATAAGCATAACTGTTATACAGCATGTACTATTACTTTCATAATCTCATATCTATCTGAATTTAAAAATTTGTGAATGCTCATATTGTATACATACCAGCTGTCACTGCTCTTGTACACATCAGATGTACATCTAAATATGCGTCCATACCCCTAATCTGGGCTTTTGCTCTGTCTCTAATGACCTCATTGCCCAATTCCTCCACTTCATTTGATTCCTCCATTATCTTCATGTGAAGAACTGCACTATTGAAACTTTCAATGTCATTGCTCATGAACTACGAAAACGAGATACAGCTCATAAACAGTGACAGTGAAAATTTAAATAGTGTGGTTTCTCTAAGTGGAGTTAATGGAGAAATAAAGAAAAATTACGAACTGTGAGAGGAAAACAACTATAATGCAAAACACAAAAAACCCTCAAAACTGCAGAAAATGGTAACAAGAAAGTAAATATAAACCAATTGATGATGCTGAAACTTCAAAGAAAAGTGTTTGGGTAATAGAATACAATAAAAATTATGTTTTTCTCAAGGTGTATACCATCCAAAATCAAAGTTGTTCATGATCTTTGTGGTTACTAAAAAGTTGTATGGATAGATTCACTCAAAACGGTAATGATTCATTTCATTTCAAAATTTGGTGGGTCTGTCCGAAGGCTGACATATTTGGAGAAGAGTAGTGCAATTAGGGTCTTGTGATGTTGTGATTACTTTTAATGATTGAATGGATGGTAGATTAAAAAATACTGAAATATTACAAATACCAGTGGGACAAAATATGAAAAAATGTGATGAATGAACTCTTTCAAAAAAAGGACAGAATTTTCCACCAAAAAGGCCAGAAAAGCAAGGATGAGGTCGAAACTACAAAAGTAAGAAATGGCTCTGAGCACTATGGGACTTAACATCTATGGTCATCAGTCCCCTAGAACTTAGAACTACTTAAACCTAACTAACCTAAGGACATCACACAACACCCAGTCCTCACGAGGCAGAGAAAATCCCTGACCCCACCGGGAATCGAACCCGGGAACCCGGGCGTGGGAAGCGAGAACGCTACCGCACGACCACGAGCTGCGGACACGAAAGAAAGCAAGGAAAGAAGACAAACATGTACACTACTTACCTGGGCAGTTTTAGTTCATGGAAGTCATCCTAGCATACTGTAAAGTATTTGTCAAGTTTTGAAGTTGATTTTCTCAGTTCATATATATAGAAAATGGTTTCCCCTGGTATAGTTTTGTTTAATTAATACATCACCTTATAATTTTTGGAGGATCTGCACTTACATTGGTCCACAACACACACTAGAACATCCCTTAAGATAGAAAACTTTTTATGTTATGAAATTTTAATTTCTGTAAATATGGAAAAAGTGGCCAAGGAACTCACTTTATTATAAAATAATTACCACATCGACTGACTTGACAGCTGTAGTAAATGTCCTCCTTGTGTATTGTATCTATAAATCCAATGAGAATAAACTGCAAATGTTTCTTTTATACTGAGTTATCAAGGAAACCGTGAAATATATCTTTTGCAGAGTTGTATTTTAATTTTTTAACTAAAAAATCTGGAAACTTATTATTTAACCAAATGTCTGTCTTTATCATTTCTTCACACAATAAATTTCATGGAATTATTGTTTATACTTTTTGAGGAACAGATGTCTGTATTTACTGTAACTTCACTATCTGATAACAGTATGTACCCCCTAAACATGGCGGTGGTATGGCATGAAATTCTAATGTTGGTGGTGTGTGGGGTGCAGTACACTCCATCTAGTTTTTCACATATCTTTAAAAGTTTAACATTAAAATTAGTGGTTTTATCTACCATAAGTTATTACTATTGATTAATATTATTGTAAATAATTAACTTATAGTGACAACACTGTTAATTATTAGTCAGATAACAGTTAAAAATATTGAGTCACAAGCTTTGATTTTTAATCCACTGCAACTGTTCACAGTTAGAGAAAATTTTCTTACAGTTACTCATTAAACCGGTCAAGAACGTCTCTGATTCGAGTTAATGCTTCTACTTCCTTCCTGGCTGCTCAAGTATCTTGGTTATCAAATTGAGGACAGTGCAAAAGTAATCTGATTCTTTGAAGGAACATAGCAGCCCAAAAAATTCTCATCCCAGTTCCATCAGATGCCCAGAGGTCTTCTATATTCAGACTGCTTGCCTTGTAGGTTCCTGCTAAATACAGGAACGCAGTGCCATTATTTCATGCTTGGTTGTAGGTACAAGTTATCTCTCTGATGCTCCATGCACTTGTTTGTAAACAAACAATTTCTTCAATAACATAAGAAGATATAGAGAGACTGAAACACACTAAAGCATAGCACATTGTTTGGCATCACCAGCAATGGGTAATAATATTCTATGACCCTGCTCTAACATTACTTTGCGTAAATTCTTTTCTCCAATGAACTCGTTCCATCTTTCCCCAGATAATAACTATCACTGACCTCATCTTCATCATCTTCTTCCTGCTCTTATAATGTGTCATGGTCGCCATTAATAACAGAATTAATTGACTCTTCATCAAGTATGTGATCAATTAATGCTTGCACTGCGTCGCCTTCTGGCCCATAGCAATCCATATATAACAATATTTGTTATGAATTGAATGGACAGATATCATATCTCACGCAAAATACTCAGAAAAATGCAATGAAATAGTTACCTTGACTTCTTCGTCTTATGGGACGAGAATAGTGTGTTGAGGGTTCATGAACATTGGCATACTGTTTCAACAGCATCTCACAAAGTCCTATTCTCAATCAAAGTTACGAAAACATATTTGTACTACTCTACGACATCTCGTAGCAGCTACCTGGGACCACAAAGGAGTGTGACATGCCGTCGAGCAGTTAACCACAGAAATTCGTCATAAAGGATATATCGCACCCCTTCTCAGAACTTTTGGGTTAATATTGGTGGTAGTCTAGTTAAATTGATAAATAAATTAAGGTAAAGGGTCTCCTGAGATAATGAGATTATCTGGAAACACATTTATATTTCTTTACTTTAAAAATAATATTTTGTTGAGAAACATGCTTCGTAGATAGCAGTGATTATCGACGGATCTGAACCTTATTTTATCTGAAATCCATCATTGATCAGTATTCAGGCAATATTTCATGTGGTACACGTGCGGGTCTAAAGAGAGTGTACCAGTTCCTCTTTCAAAAACTGCAATAACAAGGACTATGAAAGACACATATCTTTGGGAAATGAAATGTAAACACGAGCAGCCGTGACAGCAGGGCAGGTGAGAACGGCACCAGCTGCGGCGCTGTGTGCGGGCCCCACCTGGTGGTGTGGCGGGGGGAGTGGTGGCCGGCAACGGACCGCAGGGGGGGAAGCGGGGGCGCCGCTGAGTGGCAGCGGCCAGGCCCGGCTGCACGCAGAGGTTGCCGCTCGACAGCTAATCTCACCCGCTCGCAACGTTTCCAGAAAACCAATTTCACAAATGGCGGTGTTATCGGGCCTCCCAAGAGGGAAGCTGCGGGCCTGCAAAAATAAATTCGCGAGAGCGACGACAGAGCAGCTAGACCAGCAGACATGCGGCGAACGTGCTGCCTGATGCTTGCAGAGAGCACCAACAGTCTCAGGTTCTGTGCGGTGGCGGTGCGATTCTACCACACTCTAGGATGTATATCACTGTGCGTGTCATCTCCATCATTTCTAGACATTTCGTTCTAATGAACGAGAGTGAAGATCCGTCTCAAAAGGTAACATAGCCTTTAATCCACCCATGTGATAAGGGCTTGTAGAGCACTCAGAAAGGGAGGCCACGACGTTCGGATTACGAATTTACTTCAGACTGTGCACATTTAGTAGACTATTATCACAACGTATAACGCAAATAGTAAGGCGTACTACTCAGGCGATTTCGAGAAAATCTCAATAGAATTTCACACGGTGTACCGGTGTGTCGCGACCCTGAGCAGGAGATGGCAGCTGTTGTATAGTTAGAGTTCAAGTTCCATAAATGGTAGACCTCCGGCTCGAGTCCCACTCTTGTTTTTAATTTATATTTTTTTCGGCACGTCATTATTTCACACATATTAGACTTGGAAGGTAGTATGACGAAAAGATAAGTGTATTTGCACGAAATTTATTTGAATTACCAATGTTATTTGGTTGTTAGCAATCTTCCCTTACCATAACAAATAAACAATTAAACATAAAATTTTCCTGAAAATGCATGCCTGTCGTGATTTTCGAAATCCCCTGTAAATGCGATTGTGCAACGTACCGAGAACTGCTTTGCATCTGGACGGTTGGACATAGGTTTCAAGGACGAGGGCATGGCTGGGAAAGCCGAAGTCAGACATCGATAAATAAAGGTGTAAAGAACTTTATTCTGTAATACAGTGAGTTTCAATATGCCAGAATATGAGGGTAACGCACGATTACTCGTCGCATGTGCTTTAGACGTTACAAGTTGCAGGGTGATGTTTATCGTACTGACATGGAAAACATGAATTAAAACGGCAATTTTACCTCATGCACAAGTAATCTTCAGAATCTGTAAGGAAAACGAAAGTCGTTGACAATTTCAAAAATTTGTCTTTCTTCTGACAATTTGGATGTAAACCATTTTTGTAAATAACGGTGCAAAAATTGGTGAGGTACGATCGAATGTATTTTAATAGCATCTTCACGAGAAGCAGCTTCTCGTTCGTCCTCAATCAAATATGAACAAGTTTGGAGGCACTCGATAAAGTTTTTAACTTGCCTATAGAAATGAAAGTCACGTAATATTTGTCATAATGACATTGGAAATTCAATAAAAGCTCATGCAAATAATATTATCTTACAAATGCAATATGTACGAAATAATATGACTAGTGATGCAAAAGACATTAATTAAAAAATGGGAAAGTTGAGCGGGTTTGGCTCTGAGCACTATGGGACTTAACTTCTGAGGTCATCAGTCCCCTAGAACTTAGAACTACTTAAACCTAACTAACATAAGGACATCACACACATCGATGCCCGAGGCAGGATTCGAACCTGCGACCGTAGCGGTCGCGCGGTTCCAGACTGTAGCGCATAGAACCGCTCGGTCACCCCGGCCGGCCGAGCGGGTTTCGATCTAGCAATCCACCAATTACGATACGGGTACGCTAACCGTATGACCACGTCCAGCTCGTACTCAACAGTCGAGATTCACCGGTAAGTCTCTGATGCGTAAAATTTCTCTTGAGATTATCTCGAAATCGCCAAAGCAGCATGCCTTACTATTTGCATATTATTTTATCCTAACGTACTAGTAAAAGTGTACAGAATTTGAAGTAAATCGGTTATCCGAACGCCGTGGCCTCCCCTTACCAGATAGGTAACCTGAAAACAAACGTAAAGAGTTCGCTGTAATCTTCATTCCACTTGCTGAATTCTCAGCTTTCACTAGCTGAAAATTTCATACCTAAAGAAGGTAGAAAGCAACGAGCCAGTTTTACAACGAAATCACGTCAACACAATGCTAATAAAAAGTCCCAGTATTCTTTCTTTTTGGTCGTTGGAACAGGATAAAATTTCCTACAGTTGTTTACCTGTCCTCAGTCTAAAATTCTACTAAAATTCGATTTTTCATCGATACTGGTCTCATTAAAAGTCCGTCGGTTAATTCAGTGACAGATTCGCCCGTCCTTAAAGTGAGAAGCCTCATGCTCCACCCCCCCCCCCCCCCCGCCCCATATCCATTTTTGTTGTTGCAGGCAGCACACAAAAACTCAAAAATACCGAAAAGCCTAAAACATCGACACCATTTAGTCTCGTTAGACTTTCACCGATTCCACACGAAAGTTCAATTCCATAAAACTGAAATGGAGTAGCAATATAGTTTCACAAACTGTGTCATGGTTGCTTATTAAAACAGTGATGCGGGAAGTGAAGAATGAATTTCTTTTGTTTTGGCCAAAGAACACAAAACTTTTGGTCCTTAGACTAAAGGTTTCGGTCTGCTTTATTATATTAGGACATGTTATAAAACAGATCTGAAGATACTTATTACTGACCGAAGCCCAAAGTCTAAGGACCAAAAATTCTGTGATCATTAATGGAACTAAAAGAAATTTATTAACATAGTCTTTTTCATGATAGATAAGTGCTTCCGAGTACTGTGCCCACCGGCTATAGTTCAAGTAACAGTTACACATGTGCAGTTTCCGTCATGCACTGCTCCCTCCGAGTGGGTATTGAAAGCTGACCCCACTGTCTGTACCGGTATAGCTTTTGTCACTGGGTGCGGACGCCATTTGCTAGACTCGTCTTCTCACTGCTAATACCTCAAACTGCCTGCTAAAGAAGTACACTCGCGCAAAACCAAATCTCAAAGATTCTTCTTGAAGAGATTCGATTTTCATACAAATTTTTTCTGTAACTGAGAACTGTTTGCAGATTATATTGATAAAATTTGAGGTCTCCATCTAAATATAACGTTACGCAATAGTTTCGCGTTCTGCGACCACATATTGACGTCAGCTGTTTGCAATTGAAGAAAATTTGTGCCGGACCGGGTCCCGAACCTGGCTCTCCGTCTAATCGCGAGAAGTCGTCTTCGTTGCTTCTGATATTCGAGCCCACCTCCAGGACCAATTCAAGTTCCCATACATCGCGTAGTCACATCCTTTATGCTCCCACAATTTGTGATTCCCACACGGGGAGACAAATATTATATCGTCATTTTAGCCCATCGGGGCATGGTGACGTCATTGTTCGCTAAAATGTCTGTGATTATACAGTATCTGTATCTTCAGAATACAATATTCTTCAGATTTGCACACATGTCTAATCGACACTATATTGCGAAAATACGTACACTTTATAAACACACGTATTGTAGCTGTCAACGATAAATAATTACGACCTCTACAAACTTTTTAACGGAGCTACTCATAATCTTCTCCCTTTGAACTTGCCACTTCCAAACCTCTGTACCATGTAATATTACATTTATTATTTAGAAAAATGGTGTACCTTCATTAATCCACGAGGTGCATTCAAGTTCTAAGGCCTCCGATTTTTTTTCTCCGGACTGGAAAAAGATTGAAACACGCGCATTGTTTTAAAATGAGGCCGCGTTCATTGTCAATAGGTCCCAGAGATGGCAGCACCGTACGGCAGATGGAATTTTACCGCCAGCGGCGAGAATGAGAACTGTTTTAAAGACTTAAAATGGCGACGTTTTCCTTACTTGAACAGTGTGCAGTCATTTGTTTTCTGAATTTGCGTGGTGTGAAACCAATTGAAATTCATCGACAGTTGAAGGAGACATGTGGTGATGGAGTTATGGATGTGTTGAAAGTGCGTTTGTGGGTGTGACAGTTTAATGAAGGCAGAACATTGTGTGACAACAAACCGAAACAACCTCGGGCTCACACAAGCCGGTCTGACGACATGATCGAGAAAGTGGAGAGAATTGTTTTGGGGGATCGCCGAATGACTGTTGAACAGATCGCCTCCAGAGTTGGCATTTCTGTGGGTTCTGTGTTCACAATCCTGCATGACGACCTGAAAATGCGAAAAGTGTCATCCAGGTGGGTGCCACGAATGCTGACAGACGACCACACGGCTGCCCGTGTGGCATGTTGCCAAGCAATGTTGACGCGCAACGACAGCACGAATGGGACTTTCTTTTCGTCGGTTGTGACAATGGATGAGACGTGGATGCCATTTTTCAATCCAGAAACAAAGCGCCAGTCGGCTCAATGGAAGCACACAGATTCACCGCCACCAAAAAAATTTTGGATAACCGCCAGTGCTGAAAAAATGATGGTGTCCATGTTCTGGGACAGCCAGGGCGTAATCCTTACCCACTGCGTTCCAAAGGGCACTACGGTAACAGCTGCATCCTTCGAAAATGTTTTGAAGAACAAAGTCTTTCCTGCACTGCAACAAAAACGTCCGGGAAGGGCTGCGCGTGTGCTGTTTCACTGAGACAACACATCCGCACATCGAGCTAACGTTACGCAACAGTTTCTTCGTGATAACAACTTTGAAGTGATTCCTCATGCTCCCTACTCACCTTACCTGGCTCCTAGTGACTTTTGGCTTTTTCCAACAATGAAAGACACTCTCTGTGGCCGCACATTCACCAGCCGTGCTGCTATTGCGTCAGCGATTTTCCAGTGGTCAAAACAGACTCCTAAAGAAGCCTTCGCCGCTGCCATGGAATCATGGCGTCAGCGTTGTGAAAAATGTGTACGTCTGCAGGGCGATTACGTCGAGAAGTAACGCCAGTTTCATCGATTTCGGGTGAGGAGTTAATTAGAAAAAAAATCGGAGGCCTTAGAACTTGAATGCACCTCGTATAAGTGGAATATGGTGCTTAAATTTCTACTTGCTAGTGTAAGGGGAGATAATTTACAACATTTTTGCTATTCTGTACCAGATTTTACATTTTCAAAAATAATTCGAAAAATAATAAAAATAGTGCAAAAAAATCGTCACCCTGAACTTGGCTGATGATTTTATAATAAAATTCATCTGCTGTCAAAATGTAAGTTTGTGGCTTTCATATCTTGCTCCTGTAAAAATTATGAAAACTCGAATTTTATGAAAGCCATACTTTGCCATATGTCAACTGGTATGCATGATGTCTAGCCGCACAAGGACAATTATTCAAATCTGCGTCCAGCTATGCTGATTGGGTTTTCTATGATTTACCCTATACCGCTCCAGGCAAGTGCCAGGATGCTTCCTATGAAAGGCCACGGCCGATTCCCTTCGCCGCCCTTGAAACAATCCAGGTTTGCGTTCCGTCCCTAATCACGTCAACGTCGATGGCACGTTTCTTCTGCCTGCACGCATAGTAAGGTATTGGCCGAATACGTCATAAATGAACAAATTCAAGTGCTTCCCCACGCCACCTCTAACCATACCCACAAGCATCAGAATAAATTATTTCTCCTCACTCCAATGATCGGACAAATATTCCATACTGTGTTGTTTCGGTGATCAAACCTGAAAGTTGTTTTTATGCTTTTCACCATTGCTGCCATTTGCCATCTCTCCGTTTCATTACAAAGTAATTGTTGCAGCTTACAACATACACGACCTGCCTTAAATAGGGTGAGCTTCCAATGTGCACTGAAATGTCGCCTCCAGAAAGTACTATTATCCATAAATGTAAATTCCTCTTTTTTTTTACCAACGATTTAGTAAATTATTACCGTCAAAGTTTTCTGTTTACAGAAATGACCTAGGAAAATTTTCTGTCGCTCGAACATGCAGTTACACACTTATATTAGAATAATTAGCCTACCAGGAGACTTCTTGGCTCAATATATTCAGCGAAGAAATGTTTGCGACATTCACTCACTGGTATTCACTTAGTGGAACTGTCGGCAAGTCCCGAAAAAGTATGATGTTTCCAGCGTTACTACAACCTCTCGTTTGGATTACTACTGAAACTTCATTTTGCGATCAATGTACTCTGTTTAGACGAATCTGCTCTATGAAATATTTACGTAATGATAATTTTACTTACAATTCGCTTAGTTTTATGCTTTTCCTTTCCGTCGCCCATCAGCAATAGAAAAGGAGTAGCTCCGTGAAAACGGGTTTGCTTGAAAAGTAAGACATAACTTTTCGATTCCTTTCAGTACTACCTTTTCATCGTATGATTTTTTATACCCATTGGAAAGTCACCCAGTATACGCCTATCCGTGGCTGTTCCTGTGATTCATTCCTTCCTTTATGCTTTCAACAACAGTTGTCGCAAATGGATCATTGGTATGTCCCAAGACAGTCTATCCTTTTATTGCCGCGCGGGATTAGCCGAGCGGTCTCAGGCGCTGCAGTCATGGACTGTGCGGCTGATCCCGGCGGAGGTTCGAGTCCTCCCTCGGGCATGGATGTGTGTGTTTGTGCTTAGGATAATTTAGGTTAAGTAGTGTGTAAGCTTAGAGACTGATGACCTTAGCAGTTAAGTCCCATAAGATTTCACACACATTTTATCCCTTTATTACACATTTTTTCTTGTTGACTAGTTGCGGGCTGTTTTCATTCCTTACCCAATAAACCCAAGCAATCTTTAACAGCCACCTGTAGCACAAAAATTCAAAAGCATGTAAACATTTTTTTGTAGCTGCACTTTGTACCCAACATGTATGGTGAAAGAAGCCGTTGTAAAATGTCACAATTAATAAAATATTCCGGATTATTATGCAGTGGTCAAATGAATTTCACATTAAAACCCAACGTTTCGTCCCCATCTGTGGAGGGCATTTTCTAGGAGGATCGCAGCTTCTTAGAGTGTCCGATTCTCACCCTGGCTCAATACTGACTACAGGAAAATTCTGAGCATCCGTTCTCCCGCGCAGTTGCTTGACGTCACATGCTTTGAATACTTGTGTGCGTTGGTCGCTGCCGGTTGCCGTCGTCCGCTGTTGCTATCGCACTACTGTGGAAGATCGGTACACATCTTCTTCAGCACTGGAATCCAAATATCATTCAATTTCACGCCCTCCTCCTACCTACCGAAATTCGTGACATGTTTAGTGATCTTTGTAGCCTCTCTTTGTAGTCTTTCATGGTACCTGAGTCGTATTAAAATGAATGTGGTGGTCTCCTGGCTGCAAAGTAGATGATCTGTCCACCTCCCTCTTCTATATTTTCCCTTGTGCTCTACTAGTTGTTTTTTGACCGTTCTTTTGAAGTAACGTACATCTCCCTGTCCTATACATTCCTGCTTTTTCCAGTGGTTTGAAAGCATCCTCGGCCAATTTAAGGTGACCCTGTATTTTCCGGGATCATCCGGAACGTATAAACAGAATTTTATTGCAGTCAGTAAGGAGCCAGGGTGTGAATTGGACACTCAAAATAACTACATTCCCTCCTGACAATGTCTTCCGCAGACGGGGACGAAACGTTAGGTTTTAAAGTGAAATCCATTCGATCACGGCATAATAGCCCTGAATATTTTATTAACTGTAACAAGCACCTTGTGCTACAGCTGTCATTGTAACAAGGCACTTCCCACCCAAACATTAGGCACAGAAACCTTTAACCAAAGCTACTGAAATGTGTACAATTCTATTTTAAAAAAAGCCACAGGTTTATTCAATGACACACGAATAAACTTCAAGAAATCGGTGCACAATATTCATAGACTGTGACAGATCAGCTCTGAGGCTAAGTGGAAATGTTGCACTGTATAGTCTTCTAACCGGAGTAGGATTAACCGTGACGGTGCCATGCAATGTCGAAGAGCGTCTGGTCCTTCTTCGGACAGGTGAGCTGCAATGAACGGGAACGCTAGCGACGATAGCGACTGGTGATCCACTGAGCTCTCACTGCAACTCTCGCAGGATTATACTCTGCTGGTCAGACCACGGAGCGCGTCTTATAACCTGGGGCGCAATGATACTAATCTACGCACTATTTGTTGCACGCGATGCGGGACGTCAAACATACACTCCTGGAAATTGAAATAAGAACACCGTGAATTCATTGTCCCAGGAAGGGGAAACTTTATTGACACATTCCTGGGGTCAGATACATCACATGATCACACTGACAGAACCACAGGCACATAGACACAGGCAACAGAGCATGCACAATGTCGGCACTAGTACAGTGTATATCCATATTTCGCAGCGATGCAGGCTGCTATTCTCCCATGGAGACGATCGTAGAGATGCTGGATGTAGTCCTGTGGAACGGCTTGCCATGCCATTTCCACCTGGCGCCTCAGTTGGACCAGCGTTCGTGCTGGACGTGCAGACCACGTGAGACGACGCTTCATCCAGTCCCAAACATGCTCAATGGGGGACAGATCCGGAGATCTTGCTGGCCATGGTAGTTGACTTACACCATCTAGAGCACGTTGGGTGGCACGGGATACATGCGGACGTGCATTGTCCTGTTGGAACAGCAAGTTCCCTTGCCGGTCTAGGAATGGTAGAACGATGGGTTCGATGACTGTTTGGATGTACCGTGCACTATTCAGTGTCCCCTCGACGATCACCAGTGGTGTACGGCCAGTGTAGGAGATAGCTCCTCACACCATGATGCCGGGTGTTGGCCCTGTGTGCCTCGGTCGTATGCAGTCCTGATTGTGGCGCTCACCTGCACGGCGCCAAACACGCATACGACCATCATTGGCACCAAGGCAGAAGCGACTCTCATCGCTGAAGACGACACGTCTCCATTCGTCCCTCCATTCACGCCTGTCTCGACACCACTGGAGGCGGGCTGCACGATGTTGGGGCGTGAGCGGAAGACGGCCTAACGGTGTGCGGGACCGTAGCCCAGCTTCATGGAGACGGTTGCGAATGGTCCTCGCCGATACCCCAGGAGCAACAGTGTCCCTAATTTGCTGGGAAGTGGCGGTGCGGTCCCCTACGGCACTGCGTAGGATCCTACGGTCTTGGCGTGCATCCGTGCGTCGCTGCGGTCCGGTCCCAGGTCGACGGGCACGTGCACCTTCCGCCGACCACTGGCGACAACATCGATGTACTGTGGAGACCTCACGCCCCACGTGTTGAGCAATTCGGCGGTACGTCCACCCGGCCTCCCGCATGCCCACTATACGCCCTCGCTCAAAGTCCGTCAACTGCACATACGGTTCACGTCCACGCTGTCGCGGCATGCTACCAGTGTTAAAGACTGCGATGGAGCTCCGTATGCCACGGCAAACTGGCTGACACTGACGGCGGCGGTGCACAAATGCTGCGCAGCTAGCGCCATTCGACGGCCAACACCGCGGTTCCTGGTGTGTCCGCTGTGCCGTGGGTGTGATCATTGCTTGTACAGCCCTCTCGCAGTGTCCGGAGCAAGTATGGTGGGTCTGACACATCGGTGTCAATGTGTTCTTTTTTCCATTTCCAGGAGTGTAGTTCCATTCTGTAGCAACCTCAGCAGTACACCTCTAGAATATGCTGGCGGACTCGCTCCCCCTAGCGAGTCAACTGTCCCGCGCAGCTTGTGCTGTTTGAAGAAAGACTAGTTTGCAGGAGTTGCTCCTCAGAACACATTTTTATTTCTGTTTCCATAATTATCCAGGTTTCACTAGTTTCGAGTACTGTGCTGCAGAAATAACTTTTCGGGAACCGTTTCTGGTCTCTAGGTTTATGGATTTGGATGTTAGTGGCTCTTTCTCTTTACAGAAATAACTTTTTCCTTTTGCAATCCTTACTGTGTCTTGAGTTTTCTTCTTAGACTATTATATTAACTGCAAACTCCAGCACCTTAGTTTTTTGTACACATTACAACCATCATCTGCCACTCAGTACGTGACACAGTTCCTAATAAGTTTAGGTTAATACTACTATCTTGTCAGCGACGCATATCACGCTAATTTTCTGTCCATGAAAGACCACTCCCATATCGAGATAGTCCTTTGACTCCAGCGTTGCTCTTCAAGTCACAGATTAAACGATGCCAGTGACTGTGAGCAGTCCTGTTTTACACATTTCGTGATTTTTGCTTCTGATATGATTCCACATGTTCCGATTATTTCAACTTGCTCCAGACAAAAGAAATGGATTACCCTTCTGTCTCTGTAGATCATACTACACTACAAACTAATATTTAAAAAAAGTTGTTTTCCATTCAAAGTATCAAAAAGCTTCTCCAGTCAGCCCTCTGTCAGTAGTGATTAAAATTGCTTCTCAGGTGCTCCTGTTTCCCCTAGAACCTCTTAATCTGCTTTCAATTGACCCTTTTATTTTCTATCAGATACACTACTGTGTGTTTTTGGTGTACGAGATACTCTAGTCAACTTGTGGTAATTCTACCATCGATCCACTCTTGGTCTCTTTGAAACCGCAATAATTCTGTTACTCTCATAATCCGATAGCTCTTTTACAGTTACATATATCTCTTTCACGACTTTGTTTTGTTTTTGTTCTACTCCTTCGCATGTCATTCTGATTTCCTGTCGTAATTCATCAACATCTGGACACAATCTAAAATAGTCAACTGAGTACTACTTTTCAGTGTGAACGACGTGAAAAGTCGATCATGGTTGAAGCCTTTTGCTATTGCTTACCTCATGTATACTACCAAATGGCTTTTGTTTATCACTAAGAGTCAGTCATACCCGACCGTCTTGATCTAGTTTTCTGGGGTCTTTCTAAATCGTTTAAGGTGAATGCTGAGACTGTTCCTTTAAAAACGAAACGATTACTTTCCTTCCCCAGCCTTCCATAATCTGAGCTTTCACCCCATCTTTAATGACTTCCACGTCGACAGGATGTTAAACCCTAATCCAGCTTCCTTTTAAAAAGTCTATCCACAGCATGTTCGAGAATGTGAAGAGTGTTTATGAAGTGTGTCCTCTTTTGTTGTAGATTAGTCAGATGATCAGTTTGGTGCAAGGCAGATTAAAAAAAAACCAAGAGAAAAAGTTCTACCTCTAAAATTGATGATGGAAGCAAGACTTAAAAAATAACAACAGTTTCGTAAGATTTGTGACTCTGAATTAGAGTCTTCAATGTAGAGTGGCACTAGATATTTGAAAGGTTTAGAATGAATAGTTATACACTGTGGGAAAAGAAGCGTAACATGCAATTAAGTATAAACAATAAAGGGTAAAATAAGACTGAAGGATGCTTGCTCGGATGAAAAAGGGTGTAATGGCAGATATGTAGTCAACCTGTACGTCGAAGAAACAACGAAAAAAATAAAACAAATATTCAGAAATGGGATAAAAATTTAGGGTGCTTGGAAGGATACTAGTGACCACATTCGCTCATGACATTGCCAGCCTCTCTGAAAGTGAGGTAGAATTACAGTACTTGTTGGATGGCGTGAAGAGACTACAGAGCACGGAAGATGGATTGAGATTAAACTGAATGTAAGATGTCAGGCAAATCCAACACCTTCCATGAAAACCCTGACATGATAAGCAAATCCAGTAGTATGTCACATAGCTCCGAATAAATCGTGACATGAAATTAACCAAAGTAATACGAGTAACGAGTGAGCAAATGGAATACCACAGACTAACACAAGAATGCCTAAATGCATGTCATACCTTCCCACCGTGAGACAGACGCAGTTCCGAGGGGAGAAACGAGAACAGAAGCCGAGAGCAGAACCGTGTTAAGCTAGAAGGCCCTACGATAAGGGACGGACACCCACGTCGCCAGCTAACCACCAGGACCACCCCCAGCCCATGTTAAAAGCTAGAGCCCTCCAGAAGAACAGTATAGATCTTACGATAACATTAAAAGGGCAACACCAGCCGCAGGTTTTAGCGTGAGACTTTTTCGCGTCTCTGTTACGTTGCAAACTTTAAAAAACATTGCCCCACCACAAAAAGTATAACGTTTCTCATTGGATAGACAGAATTTTTGTAGGCAGAGCTTAAGGTTAACATTGAGACCCTGATTGGTCAGGTGAAAACACAGCCAGATAGTTTTTTTTAAAACCAGCTTCGGTAAATTGTAGTAAGGAGAAGTTAGGAGAGAGTTGCTTCCGAGACGGCGAGCTGTATGGAGCTGCGCCGGCCGCCGCCCCCTGACGAACACCGACAAGGTAATGAACGCATGCGATGCCGCGGTTTTTGCGCATAAGGCTTCACTCAGAACTGCAGAAGTCTCTTCTGTTACATCCCCTTGTTAAGTAATACTAGTGTCGATCGTCAATTAAATCTCATGGTATTCACATTTGCTACGTAAGTTAAAATCTGAAACGCGATGATTTCTCTGTTATATAATTATTGAGAAGCCACATCAGCCACTGTAATTTACGACAAGTTAGATAAGTAATTAAAGGTAACTGAGGGTCACTGTAGAAGAACAGTACAGATCTTAAGATAACACTAAAAGGGCCACACCAGCCGCAAGTTTTAGCGTGAGAACAATGGTAACATCGAAATTGAGCACCACATGGTAGACATGTGAAGGTGTTCTGCTACATTTTAACTGAAGTACCATGAGAAGAGAAAAACAAGGATTGTATACACTGAGGTGAAAAAAGTCATGGGGTACCTCCTAAAATCGCGTTGGCCCACCTTTTGCCCAGAGTAGCGCAGCAACTCGATGTGAAACGGATTCAACAAGTCGCTGAAAGTCCCCTGCAGAAATATTCAGCCATGCTGTCTCTATAGCCGTTCATAACTGCGAAAGAGTTGCTCCTGTAGGATTTTGTGCACGAACTCATTATTGATTATTCTATTTGAATTATTTTAAGGTAGCTCCAATTTAGATGAGATGATCCATGCTGGGCTATCTGGGACGCCAAATCATTCGGTCGAGTTATCCTGTACGTTATTCAACCAAATCCCGAACAACTGTGCCGGCCGGTGCGGCCGAGCGGTTCTAGGCGCTACAGTCTGGAACCGCGCGACCGCTACGGTGGCAGGTTCAAATCCTGCCTCGGGTATGGATGTGTGTGATGTCCTTAGCTTAGTTAGGTTTGAGTAGTTCTAAGTTCTAGGGGACTGATGACCTCAGAATTTAAGTCCCATAGTGCTCAGAGCCATTTGAACCGAACAACTGTGGCTCAGTACATGACATAGTTGTTTTGGAACATGAAGTCCATGAAGGGTTGCAAATGGTCTCCAAGTAGGCGAACATAACCATTTCCTGCCAATGATCGTTTTCGTTGGACTAGAGGATCCAGTTCATTCCATGTAAACACAGCCCACACCATAACGGAGCTGCCATCAGCTTGCGCAGTGCCTTCTTGACAACCTGGTTCCATGGCTTTTTGGGATCTGCACCACACTCGAACACTACTATCAGCTCCTACTGACAGAAACCGGGACTCATCTGACCAGACCACGGTTTTCCAGTCGTCTAGGGTCCAGGCAGTACGGTTAGCAAAGGTATTCACGTCGGCAGTCTACTGCCATAGTTCATTAACGCTAAATTTCGCCACATTGGCCTAACGGATACGTTTGTCGTATGTCCCACATTGATTTCTGCAGATATTTCTTGCAGTGTTGCTTGTCTGTTAGCACTGGCAACACTGAGAAAAGCCCTTTGCTCTCAGTCTGCGCCGTGCGTGGCGAGAGGTAATGCCTGAAATGTGGTATTCTCAGCACGCTCATGACACTGTGGATCTCGGAATATTGAATTCCTTAACGTTTTCGGGGAAGGAAATGTCCCCCGAGTCTATTTCAAACAACCATTCCGCGTTCAAACTCTGTTAATTCCACTGGTGCGGCCCTAATCACTTCGGAAACATTCTCACATAAATCACCTGAGTACAAATAGCTCCGATAATGTACTGCTCTTTTATATCTTGTTTAAGCGATACTACCGTCATCTGTACATGTGGACACCGCTATCCCATGGCTTTCGTCACCTCAGCGTAAGAAATAGACTAGCACAGATAAATGGCACCTTTCTCGGTAAAAGAAGTGTAGTATTATCAGAGAGCTCTGCATGTTGTTCTCGGGTGAAGTATTAGCTTAAGGATCGTAGCAATGCTGTAGATGATATGAGATTAGACTTGCAGTGTGAGATTATGTATGTTGAATCTAATATTATCTAATACTTCTTCTTAACAGGGTTATGCCCAGGATGCAACGACCTTGCCGCAGCGGTAACACCGGTCCCGTCAGATCACCGAAGTTAAGCGTTGTCGTGCTTGGCTAAGACCTGGATGGGTCACCGTCCGGAACTGCCGAGTGCTGGTGGCAAGCGGTGTGCACTCAGCTCTTGTGAGGCCAATTGAGGAGCTACTTGACTGAGAAGTAGCGGCACCCCTCACGAAAATTGACAACGGATGGGAGAGCGGTGTGCTGACCACATCCCCCTCCGGCCGGTCAGTATCGTTGGGCCTTCAAGGCTTGTTCGGACGGTGATAGTTTGGTTTTTAATGCCCGGGATGCATTGCAATGCCTCCTTCAGTTGTTTTGTCATTCGCTGGAAGTAAAAATACATAAATGAAGTAGACAATGATACGTATATAGAAGATAAATAAAAGGCTAATTTCTTCATCATTGCGTTACATGTGAATACGTTTATCATAGTGTATTGGGATAAACAATATTTTTTCCATCTTATGCAAAAACAAATTTCTCGGCTGTTCCACTCGTGACCACGTGAATAGCATGAATTTTCCAGATTTAATCCACACACTTGAAGCAGCTGACCTTGTGCTTTGTTAATGGCCATTGAGAATGCTAGGCAACGGGGAACTGTAGTTGTTTGAAATGAAATGGCATGTCGGTGGAAGTGACAGGTATACGTGGAATGAGCACATCATCTCTGTTTCAATCGCCATTCAGAATTGCCGATTCTGTGACGTTTGGCATAAGTTCTGACCGCGAGTCTGCTCCTATTGCACAATCGAGGCGGAGTAACATTGTACAAAAGAATTATTGATGCACCAAATTTGAGCGACAATGTATGCGGAGGGACACCAGGATGATCTAACGAATTCAGAAACTCGTATGGATAGCTTACCGCCCGTATTCATGACGCCATCAATCGATTTGTAGGAGAGAGAGACGCCCGTAATTTCTTCACTGACGACGTAATTGATTGCATCGTTGGTGTTTGTGCTGCCAAGCTAACGCGTTAGCAAAGGCATTAATGATTTTTGTAATTTGTGGAAATTTCTGTGAAAACTTTTTCAATTAATTGTTCGATCGAAGAAAGAATAACACAGCTCAGTCGATAGAGCTCTAGCCCGCGAAAGGCAAAGGTCTCGAGTTCGAGTCTCGGTGCGGCACACAGTTTCAAGATGGCAGGAAGTCTCAACGGCACAAAAGTTCAATGGGAACGAAATATATTTTGTAACGGTGTCTGCTGGAACGTTTTCATTACCAAAGTGTAATAGCTGTTTTGGAACTATGGCTGGCGTTTTCCGCTGTAGGTGTATGCGCATATTGGTCTGTAATGTGAGTTTATTGTACGTCTCGCCAAAGATATGATGCTTTGAGGCAAGTGTTGAGTTCATCAGCCACTGTTGATTTTGGTGTAACTGGTAATCTGCGGATGAGCTATTCATTTTGCTTACGTATGAAAATTATTGTGTACGCTATTCACTTTTTGTTAAACACACTGTTACACAGGACCACAAACATATGAGAGTTTACGGAAATCACACCATGATTAGATTAGATTAGTACGTGTTCCATAGATCATGAATACGACACTTCGTAATGATGTGGAACGTGTCAGGTTAATAAAAGGTGTCTATACATGACACACTTTTTTTTATAGAAGAGTTGTAGCGTTGTCTTTCACGTAATCGTTTTTAATGGAAATCCGCCACGTTATTAGTGGTAATACTGGTAAGTCTTCTTTATTAGCGATTGGGGTACCTCGTTTGCCTCACTGTCAGCTTGTCTGATATTTGTCTCAAAACATTTGCGATTCGCCAATGTACTGGATCTCAAACAGACCGCTCAACGCCTAGGAGTTCAATTTTATATAGATAAGGACTTGTTGTTCAGATGTTGTATTTACAATCGGCATAGCTTCTAATGTCCACAATTCTGCAATTTTGGTAGGAACGATTTCTTAATGGATGTTTTTATCCTCAGAAATTATCTTAGGCTTACTCAGTGTGTTTTATAAAATCAGTTAGATAATCTCGGGGAATGGTAACTGTCACTGGTTATTTGTCCCGTATCGGCAGCGTCCTTTTCGACCGCACTCGACGCGCCGCGTGCCCCACCCATTTCCGCGAAAGGAAATGCATTTAAGAAAGGTCACAGTGGGTCACGCTCCCTCCAGGGCAAGTCGTCTTCGTAAGAATGTCGCCACGGGCGCCACCAGAGGCCGTCGTCCTCGCTTCCACTCACCGCATGCGATGTATCCGTCCGCGCGTCTGCTTAAGATGCCGCGCAACGATTTCGCCCAGATTTCGGAAGACTTGCAGTCAGACCACAACTACGTATTAGCACGACGCCATTGATATTCAGTGATAAATACTGTTAGCAAGTGATGAACATTGTTGTACAGACTCTGAGAATACAGAGTCTGAAACTGTCAGCAAGTGCCTAAAATTTTTGCAGGAGAGACAGTGTGAAACAGAAACAAAGTTATGTATAACCATAGTTTGCTTCGCTCATAGTGTAAATAAACACATTACTCAAAAGAATTAGGGGAACAAGCGTGTCAACGGCAAGTATGTTAAATCTACTCAGACGGGATAAATTAAATACACGATGTAATGGTCGTGAGCGCTAGTTACTCTTGAGATTGGACGCGGTCAGTTGATGGTAGTCAAGAATGTCTTTAAGGCAAAAAAAGAGGCCATTATCAACACCTCACTGAGTTTGAACGAGGTCAAATAGGGCTTCGAGAAGCTGAATCTTTCTTCTGCAATACTGCAGAATGAATTGGCAGGAATGTAGCCACTATACATGAGTGCTTTTAGCGGTGGTCACGAGAATGTACGGTCGCAAGAAGACCGGAGTAAGTTGATGTTAGTCAAGAATACCATTAAGGCGACAAAGACGCTATCATAAAAACCTCACTGAGTTTGAACGTGGTCAAATAGGGATACGAGAAGCTTAACGTTTCTTCTGCAGTATTGCAAAATGCCTTTGCGGGAATGCAAAATGGTTTTGGCTCTGGAAGACCACGTGGCCTTACCGAGAGTTCAGACCAAGGTTTTCGGCGTATGGCTCTGGCGCATCGCATACATAGAAAGCGAAGATCTCAGGCTATAAGACCACAGATACCAACTGTTTCAAAATCCAATGACGAAAAAAATTCGCAATACCAAAAAGTAATTAATGTTAATTAATGAAATTTCGGGAATACATTTTCTAGGCAACGTATGTAAGTGATCAACATTGCAACATCAGAGGTTAATGCAAGAGCGAAATGACACATTGCAAATGTGTGCAAGCGGTGTGCAGCAGCAATTTGAGCAGCAGTTGGTACCACAGTGACACGATAAACTGTCATAAATCTGGCTCCGAGCCAGATGTCCTATTGCGTACACTCCACTGACCCTGAACCACCACGATTTGCGACTTCAGCGGTGTCAAGTGAGAGATCATTGGAGAGCAGGATGGAGTGCTGTTGTGTTTTCTGACGAAAGCTATTTCTGCCTTGGAGCCTGTGATAGCAATGCGTTGGTTAGAAGTAGGTCAGTTGGAGGCCTGAAACTAACTTGTTAGCATTCTAGACACACTTGAGATACTCCTAGAGTTATGGTCTGGGGTGCGATTTCTAGGAGCAATCTCGTGGTTGTAATGATTATTGTAGCATCATCCACAACCATCGTTATCCATCGCTGTATGGACCGAAAAAGTGCAACAGGCAAGGAACGCTATCCTACAAAGTAACATCCGGTATCTGTACAACACAACGCATGCGCGTTTGCATGCTTACATTGAACACACTGGCTGTTACACCGGTTATTATGTACTAGGATTTCACATTTGCAATGTGTCATTTCGCTCTTGCATTAACCTCTGATGTTGCAATATTGATCACTTACATACGTTACCTAGAAAATGTATTCCCGAAATTTCATTGATTAACATTAATTATTTTTTGGTATTGCGAATTTTTTTCGTCATTGTATTTTGAAACAGTTGGTATCTGTGGTCTTATAGCCTGAGATCTTCGCTATCTATGTATGCAACAACTAAAAGTCATTCTCCGGCTGTCGGCTATGTTACGCATTACAGTATCAGATGACCCGACAGAAGGAAGTGAGTACCGGTATACCAGCGTTATCTAATAAGGCACACAGACGGAAGCTGTAATTTGTAGGCACTGCATTCAACCAAGCACATGTAATGCGACAGACAAACTTAGAAGAAGAGTCTGTTTGATCCAAGAGGAGTGGACTCGCCGTTCTGTTGATGCACATGCCAATGTCTCTCCATCCGTCATCTATAGGTTATGGTCGTGCTACATGGAGACAGGTCACGCATAAGGTGGGTTGGACAAGGTCTCCGACGCATTACAATGCCACGTGACGACCAACTGGCCATCTCTGCGCTGCGCTGCGGCGCCCTACAGCTACCACCAGAACACTACAAGACGATCTTAGAAGAGCCACTGGAGCGGTTGTATCCGATTTAACTGTAAGGAACAGGTTACGGCAAGGAACCTTACGACGCAGGCGTTCTGTTTGAGTACTCTGCATGACACGACAACATCTTGCAGCTCGCCGTCAGTTCTGCCGTTCCCATGTCAACTGGAAACTTCGACAATGGCGAAACGCGTTATTCAAAGACGAGTCCAGATATCCTCTGATGTGAGGTGACGGCCGTGTTCGTGAGTGGAGACGCCGTGGTGAACTCTACCCGCCAAATATTGTCCAGGAAATCAACAGATTTCCAAGTTTTCTTGATGGTGTGGAGAGCCATCAGTGCTGACAACCGTAAGGATCTTGTCGTTGTCAATGGTCGCCGGGCAGTATATCGAACACATCCTGTTGGAACATGTCGTTACTGCTGCATACGGTGGAGGCACTGAATACTTACTTATGCACAATAATTCCACGGCCCATGTGGCGGGCCTCACCAGGGATGTCTTGCGAGACCTGGACATTGAAATAATGCAATGGCCAGCTATGAGTCTCGACCTAAACGGTACCGAGAATATGTGGGACTTGGTTAACAGACGTGTTCGTGGTCGTCCTGTTCCACACAGGCTCTCTGAGAACTCCCAATTGCTCTCATTGGTTCAAATGGCTCTGAGCACTATGGGACTTAACTTCTAAAATCATCAGTCCCCTAGAACTTAGAACTGCTTAAACCTAACTAAACTAAGGACATCACACACATCCATGCCCGAGGCAGGATTCGAACCTGCGACCGTAGCGGTCGCGCGGTTCCAGACTGTATCGCCGAGAACCGTGCGGCCACCCAGGCCGGCTGCTCTCATTGAAGAATCGGAACGGGTATCATAGGGTGACCCCCTTTAGACTTACACGGAGCACGCCACATAGGTGTCAGGTAGTGACAAGGGCTCACGGAGGACACACACATTATAGAAGCTCTCGAAGTCCAATGAAAAGCACCAAGGATGACGGCATTAATGATTGTTTCCATTTTATTTTCGACACTTGCTGGCCATTTCTATTCTTGATATGTAAATGAAAGTGGATTTACTGATGTTTTGTTGTGTACTTAATTTGTGAAAGATAAAGGTATAATATAGTAACGTCTCCAATTCTCAGTTATTGCTCAATGGAGTACGCAGACGTCAGTCTTGTCCGCCTATTTCTTTTGAGTAGTGTATATTGAGATTTAATTAATTTAATAAATGTCTGTACTGTTGCACGCCAACTCGTGTCTAATACGGACACGACAAAACGGTTTGTTTTGCTTCCTGTACCATTCATTCTGCAGTATTTTCCTGGACTCGACGTTTAATACACGTTACAACGTAGATAATCCTAAAACAAAGAAGGCCGCTCAAATCGTAATATTAACGGTTGATTCTTACAAGAGACACTTTTCGCCTGGAACTCTCAGAACCGCACGAAACCGTGCTTAGACTAACACTCGATCATAAAAACAACAGTGGGCTGTGTCATTTCCATGAAAAACTCTGTATATGTCTGCTAGCGCCATCAGAAGATGGCACGTTCTAGCTGCACTAACAAGTACCCGAGCTGTATTACGAATGTGTCACTTTGCGTGTTCACATACGGGTTACTGTGTAAACTCTGTAAGTGATATCACAAGGATAATTGATCCTACGAATTTGGTCCAAATATTAGGGACAAATTTGCGACGTGCTGATATGGAAATGAAATATGGGTCGAGGATCTATAGTTTGCGGAAATGTTTTGTAAAATAACAATTCAGAAATATAATGAGAATGACACAGAAATATATGACATTACGTTGCATAGATATACTGATTTTTAAAGTGGATGTCCAAGCCGCACACGACGTTCACCTCCAGGGTAACAGTCTATTAAAGTGAGTACGAACTGTCTCCACCCACACAGTCGAAGCCCAGTGTGTTAGAAGATATTGATGACAGTGTACTAGAGAACATGTATGAAGACTGTTGTAATCGTGGCTTTAATTCCTATAGCAATCTAATGAGGCGCTATAAGTGCATTAAAAGTAAATCAAATGCAGATTAATTCTAAATTATGTGTCTATCAAAAGACGAGCTGGAGCTCGTTACAAAGGAAACATACTGTCGCAATTACAGACTATAAAAGAGCATTCAATATCGCAATTTGATAGAGCAAGGTCGTATTGATCTACAGTTCACTATTGACATCGCCAAATGTGAACACTTGAAGCGTCTAAAACGATTGGCTTGGAAAATTTCAAAGCTTCGATTTCTTTCATCGTCAATCTAGCGGTGAACAAGTCATTTCATCCAGACATAATACTAAATTTGTCACAACTAGGGATATAGAAGACGATAATAGTATAAATCAAAGTTCCAGATGTTGTGGAGGGAGTGAACATGTTTATGACAGAGCAGGATGTGGAGAAAGGAAATGTCTGGAACAGTCACCAGAGTCAATTCCAGTATGAAATGTCTTTATCGCCAGCACTGTCTCACAGAGGAGAGAAATCTCGTGCTAGTGTGTTGCAGTATGTAAATAGCTCTACTCAAATCTATACAAATGATGTCGGGTTACCAGAGACAGCCAGAGTAGTAAACAAGTTGTGCACCTGTTTTCAAGAGGTACGAGCCACTAGGCACTTCCGGCCTACATATTTCAAAGAAACTTGAAACAACCTGCCCACGAAACATTCACGTGTAGGCAAGCAAAAGAGGAAAACTGACTAAAGCACACATGAAACGTTTTAACGTCAATCCTTGGCAAACATGTAACAAGTGACAAGAGCCTACTACGTTGTGATTCCTCGTCAAGTCATACAGATCGTACCCTTCTAGGTGCAAGTGTTCCAAACAAATACGTTATACTGAAGATGTCACCGAAAACAACAAAATAACGCCAGCCGCTTGATATTTACTTCTTCCGGCATTATAAGCACGATATCAGAAAGGTTGCTGATTTTGCAAGACTGCAATGCGCCAAACCACAAGTGAAGGTACAGGGTCGTTATTTGATTATCAAACTTCACTTTGATTTGCAATCAATTTTCTGCACCAAAGTATACGCCTATTTTGCAATATTCTAAGCGAAAGGCAGGCTATGACATTGATATAACTATATCATCATTTGAAAATGTAATTAGTTTGGCATTTGATATTGCTCTGGTTGAATGCCAAAGTGGCTTCAATGAGGCATGGACATTGTTCTCTTCCACTTTGTTTTAATCACTTCAGCAAAGTCCCGCTTTTGCACTATGAGGACTAATAAGTACTATCAAGTACGTAGGTTGTATGTGTTTTGCGCTCTGATAATTACTTTAAGCAGAGGATTGTTGGCACTGTTGCCGGCCCGTGTGGCCGTGCGGTTCTAGGCACTCCAGTCTGGAACCGCGTGACCGCTACGGTCGCAGGTTCGACTCCTGCCTCGGGCATGGATGTGTGTGATGTCCATAGGTTAGTTAGGTTTAAGTAGTTCTAAGTTCTAGGGGACTGATGACCTTAGAAGTTAAGTCCCTTAGTGCTCAGAGCCATTTGAACCTTTTTTTTTTTTTAGGCACTGTTGATTGAAAATGTAATGATACGCCGGCGCTTAATTACGTTTAATTTTATGATATTCATATTTTGTTACTTTCTCTCTATGAAAATGTCACTTGTGGTAGAATGCAACGTTTTTGCTTGGAAATGACAGAGAGCACTTTTTTCTTCTTCTTTTCTTTTTTTTAAAAAAAAGAAAAGAACGAGTATTATTCTAAGCATGGTTTCGTGTTTGTGAGCGTTTGAAGTGAAAGGCGTCCCTTGATAGACCATTTCATTATTTGCATAAATCTGTCGTTCCTCATCACTGCTATCATACCTGAAATGGCAGATAAAAGTCACATTACATGATTATCAGTTCCAATGCCTATGAGGTTGACTTCCTGAAACAGCAGTAAGAAAACTGGAAGGCGATGTCTCTTCAGACATCTTCCCCTACAATGATAGAGCTTTCCGTGACTCATTAGTGTACAAACGGCAGCAGCAGTTGTAAGGGCCGATACCATAGGCACGCTCTAACCAGCTGTAGCTCGATGTTTCGAAATCGTACGCTGTGTGGCATACCTGCATATCATTAAGCTGTTGGGGTTTGTTGCACACACGTATTGCAATACCGGCCCATCTGGTATTTATAGTGGGGGTAAGCGTCGACAGTGATTTTACAGTAATACAGCGTGGCTGAGAAGTCCCCGTTCCTTCAGTATTGAATGGTAATTGATTTGTTTCAGCACAAGTACTTACGCATTAAGTGTCCAATATATCGGCATGTTCCACATCATGCTGTAAACGCAAATCCATACTCCTCCATGTTCTTCTTGGCATATTTTTGAGCATGTCTGGTGTTACAGTTCATCCTCAACAGCGTTGCACAGTTCTTCGTTTGTAGGATAACGACGTGCAGGTACATGCGCGTTAAGGGGGAACGGCAGGATGACGGTCGAAAACACTCGAATTTTTTTTTATTACTGAATTCGAATGTATAACATTGAAGAATTATGCCCCAAAATATTATGCGTGAACTCCACAAAGTAACGATTCTGTGAGCATTTGAAGCTGAGCGTGCACGGCACGCCTCGGCGTTAAAGAACGGTTCGGCGCTCACGCTCCCTTCGTTGCGTCCTTGAAGTGTCTAAGGCTGATTCTAATGGAGTAAATGTTTATCAAGGTCTCGAACACATAGCAGACTTTCACTTTTCTCGTGTTGGCCTCCTGGTAGACGCTGTTGTTTTATGGCTGAGTTAGCGTCAGTCGGTGTCATTGAGAGACGACCGTCTTTATTGTTCGACGTGAAGTGAAAATCAGTTTTGTTTGGTATTTTTTTACATTTAAATCGTGGCAAATGCCCTTCAAAACAAAATCTGCGATGAAGTACTCCGATTCTGTGAAGATAGAGACGCCAGTGGCGATGCGGTCAGCGACGAAAAGGGCTCAGAGCACGAAAATGAGGACGTATCAGGCCAAAGTAGCAGAAAGCGTCATCCATTAGCCGGGACGATCGTTGTTGTGGGCCAGGCGTCGATGACATCCCATAAATTTCAAGCTTTGTCCCTTTTTTTCATACGATAAAAACTTGTCAAGCTTTAAACGCGTTTTCCTCCAAACCATGCTTTCTGGCGTGGTTGTCATCCATGCTACAATTTTCATCCGATTTTAATGATTTTTGGTCTCCCTTGAAGAAAACTGAGTTCACCTCAGTTCATTGTAGCTGTTTTTTATGTTTATATTTAGTATTTTTTTCAGCCAAAAAAGATTGACCTAAAATGGCCATTTTTTTCAAGCATCCATTATTTCGCCATTTTTTTCGCAAATCCCTACGATGAACTACAATTACGTCAGGGTGATATGTTAATTTCATGTTTCCTACAACCACAACCGGAGTTACAGCGACAACCGTCGATCTACCGCCTTTCAGAGCTGGCTCGTGAAAATCCCTACTACACAGGGAAGATAAAATATTTTTCGATTAAAAATACCAACAAAAACTTCACTGTATGTTTCAATCATTGCAGCGAACCGCATTTGTCTACTACATCCAACATGGAGAAAAAAAATCCTGAATTTGAGGAACATTTTCATCCGTCATCCCGTTGTTCCCCCTTAATGACTGTCCCTAACGTGTTGTCAGGCGTGGTGAGGTCAAGACTTTGGTGGCCATTTCAAGTGAGCTGGTGTTGCTGATGAACCACAATCCATCCACCGTCCTGGAAAGTGTTCATTTAGGAACTCGCGCACTGCAAGAGTGTGGTGAGGAGGCACTCCGTCTTGCTCCAACCATATGAGTTCTGTGAATCCCTATTCCTGAAGCTGAGCTATTAACCATGTTTGTAATATTTACGCCATTCACAGTCCCTTCAGAAAAGTATGGTCCAAGCAGATGCTATGGTGTCATCGCTGTCCATATCATTACGTGAGGCGGGTTCCTTTCTAATTCAATTGTGTAATGATGATTCCCTTTGGCCCAAACGACTTTGCTTCTAGCACGTGAGCTGCGATAAATGGCACATTCCTCTGGAAACATAACCTTGGAACGGTTCACTGCCTTTGGAAACTGAGTTAACAAAGCATGGCATGCTGAAACGCGCTCATTCAGGTCTGTATCTGGTAACGTCGGTCGAAAAGGTCAGACATTAAGGTCTTTTTTCTTACGAAGTTGCATTGTTGTCCTTGGTATACCGAATTCCATGGTACATTTACTTGTCGATTTCATAGGAGGTTGTTCAATAAAAGCAGAGACTCCGGCACAAGTTTCTGCTCGTGTCTTTTTCCTTTCAGTCCGCGGACTGTCTTTAAGACTGCCAAAAGCAAAAGCACGTCCTCCCAATCCTGAAGTGTTGCCTTTTGCGGTGGAGCCTTATTCAAACTTTCGTGGAATGCTCCCATAATCTGTCCCATTGTCTGGTCTGTGTATTGTCGCCCACGTACCTACACAATTGCCACTAACAGCTCCTCAATAGTATAACTGTGACCGCTCCAACCTTTCATAACTATAAATTAAAACTTGACTGCGATTTCCAAAACACATAAACATGAATGCCATGAATTGATTCCAACAACTTTCCGCCCCTGGTAGCTGAGTGGTAAGCGCGACGGAATGTCATACCTAACGGCCCGGGTTCGATTCCCGGCTAGGTCGGAGATTTTCTCCGTTCAGGGACTAGATGTTGTGTTGTCCTCATCATTATCCTTTCAGCCCCATCGACACACAAGTCGCCGAAGTGGCGTCAACTCTAAACACTTGCACCAGGCGAACGGTCTACCCTAAGGGACGCCCTAGCCACATGGAATTTCCATTTACTTTTCCATTCCAACAACTGATTATACGTTACATAGCTACCAACCTGAATAATAATATGTTGATACTTACCAGGGGTTACAGAGGTAGGCGGACTTTTAGCTCACCATGTCCTTACGAGGTTCACTCTTCTCACACTGTTTTCAGCGATGAATAATTGAACCTAGGTGCATGTTTATTCTCTAGCGAGTGACTCACGTAGTTACATTGCTAACATACTCAACGCTGTTCTGTATTGGGAGCAAACTAATACAAAATAATTCCAAAGTTCATAAAAAAAGAAATTTATGCAACATTTTAATCATTTTAAACACTTTTGTTACTACTTAGTTTATTGTATTTATTCTCTCTCTCTCCCTCCGTCTGTGTGTGTGTGTGTGTGTGTGTGTGTGTGTGTGTGTGTGTGTGAAAAAGTTACGTAAATTTGGTCACTGTTGGCAGTAACATCATTTTTTGTGCTATTTCAACTCCTTAACTCCCAATCGCTTGCTTCGTTTAGTTCAGTTTGCAGAAAGTGCGTGTCACTTAAACACGATTACATTTCCAGAATGAGATTTCCACTCTGCAGCAGTGTGTGCGCTGATGTGAAACTTCCTGGCAGATTAAAACTGTGTGCCGGACAGAGTCTCGAATTCGGGACCTTTGCCTTTCGCGGGCAAGTGCTCTACCAATTGAGCTACCCGAGCGCGACTCACGACCCGTCCGCACTGCTTCAATTCTTCCAGTACCTCGTCTCCTACCTTCTGTTCTGGTTTTCCGACAATCCATGTTTCACTACCATACAATGCTGTGTTCCTAATGTACACTATAAGAAATTTCTTCCTCAATTTAACTCCTATATTCGATACTAGTAGACTTCTCTTTGCCAGAAATGTCCTTTTTGTCAGTGCTAGTCTGCTTTTGATGTCCTCCTTGCTCCGTCTGCCATTGGTTAGTTTGCTGTCCAGGGAGCAGAATTCCTGAACTTTATCTACTACATGATTACCGATCCTGATGCTAAATTTCTCACTCTTCTCATTTCTGGTACTTCCGATTACTTCGTCTTTTTTCGATTTACTGTCAATTCATATTCTGTACACATCAGAGTGTTCATTCCATTAAGCAGATCCTTTTAAATTCTTCCTCACTCACTGACGATAGCAATGTCATCAACGATTCTTATCATTGATATATTTTCACCTTGAAATTTAATTCCACTCTTGAATCTTTATTTTATTCCAATCATTGCTTATTCGATGTATAGATTGCGCGGTAGGGGTGAAAATCTGGATCCCTGTTTTTATAACCATTTCAATCAGAGCATATGGTTCTTGGACTTTGAATCTTATTATTCCCTCTTGGCTCTTGTACATATGTATCATATCACCCGTCTTTCCCTAAAGCTCACCCCTGTTTTTTTTCAGAATTTCAAACACCTTGCACCATTTGTCATTGTCGAACGCTTTTTCCAGGTCAACAAATCCTATGAATATGTCTTGATTTTTCTTTAGTCTTGCTTCAATTGTAAACCGCAACGTAAGAATTGCCTCTCTGCTGCCTTTACCGTTCTTAAAGCCAAACTGATCGTCATCTAAGATACCTTCAATTTTCTTTTACATTCTCCTGTATGTTATTCTTGTTAGCAACTTGGATGCATTAGCTGTGAAGCTGATTACGATGATTCTCGCTCTTGCCGGTCTTGCAGACTTTGAAATTGTGTTGATGAAGTTTTTCCAAAAGTGAGATGATATATCGCCAGACTCAAATTCTAGACACCAGCTTGAATAACCGTTTTGTTGCCAATTCCACCAATTATTTTAGAAATTAGAATTGAATTTTATCTATCCCTTTTGCCTTATTCGATCTTGTCTTCAGAAGCTCTTAAATTCCATTTTAATACTGGATCCCCTGTCTCTTCTACATCGATTCATGTTTCTTTTCTGTCACGTCATCAGACAAGTCTTTTCTCTCATAGAGGCCTTCAATGTACTGTTTCCACCTATCTGTTCTCTCATCAGCATTTAAAAGGGGAATTCTTAATGTTACCATAGTTGCTATTAATTTCACCGAAGATTGTTTTGACTATTCTATATGCTAAGTCAGGCCTTCCGACAGTCATTTCTTTTTCGATTTCTTCACATTTTTCATGCAGCCATTTGCCTTAGCCTCCTTGCACTTGCTATTTATTTCATTCCTAAGTGACTTGAAGTTTTGTATTCCTGAATTTCCCCGAACATTTTTGTACTTCCTTCTTTCATCGATCAACTGAAGTATTTCTTCTGTTACCCATAGCTTTTCTCAGTTACCAGCTTTCTACCTACGTTTTTCTTCCCAACTTCTGTGATTGCCCTTTTTAGAGATGTTCATTTCTCTTCAGCTGTACTGCCTACTGAGCTATTCCTTACTGCAGTATCTATAGCTTCAGAGAACTCCAAGCGTATCTCTTCATTCCTTAATACTTACGTTTCCCATTTCTTTGTGCACTGTACAAGAAGTTACGGAGTAAAAAATTCATTTAATCCTGGTTTTTTGTGCACTCGGTGAGGTAGATTGACAGGCCCGCCACCCTAACGATTTGAACAACCTCCCCCTCTCCGTACTCTTCCTACGGCGATAACAGGTCCGTAGCAGCTGACAGTGAAGTTCCCAGCTTTCAAACGCGAAACGCAGAAGTCTGTCGGCGGTACCGAAGTTACGTGTTTGTTGACAAAACGTTCAGCACTAACAGTGTTTGCCTCTTCACACACACACACACGCACACACACGCACACACACGCACACACACACACACACACACACACACACACACACACACAGTAACTAACAAACACACAAGGAACACTGACGTCCACAAAATTTATTTATGAAATAATGAATAAGAATATCCTTGTTGGAAATTGGAAACTCCAACATGGTCGTAATCAGACTGGGAATCTGCGATCACGAACGCTTTAGAACTCAGAACTGTTATCTTCAGTGGTACTGTTCTCGTCGATTGATAAAGAAGCTACTATATTAACATTGTTTTTTACCTTATACTACTTCCTTCGTTTGACCTTTTGATTTCACTTCACATGTGGTTTACGAACTCCTCCCTTTTACCTGTCGTCGTTTGTGTGAAAGCCTCCCCCACTCCTATGTCTGTATCTCGCAACGTCAATATTTTATTTCGCCCTGCAGCACCCGCTTTAACATGAGCTCAGACAAGCTGAGTAGCATTGAGGTAGCGGCGATACGGTGGGAGACATACGGCTCGTGGGAGCTGTTCACTGATAATGGGTCAATTATCAATTGCTTTTTTGTGGTTTATATCTTCCCAACATCTCTAACAGTTCTGCTTTTCGCATCTTCTCTTCAAATTTTATATTATTGCCCTTCAACCACTGTCAAGAGAATTTATGATACTAGGAGTCGGCTCTAACCTATGCATGAGGGCACTGGCTATTGTTAAGTCACATCTTGATGAATATTTTGAGATTTGTTTCCCTAAATACTGCTCATTTTCTTGTCGTCGCTCTTTTCGAAACATTTATTTTGTATTACAATTTCATAAAAAATTTTATTTTCCGTCTCGACGATAATTTTAGTATTTCGTCGGTTAATTAATCTTTTTTTTGCGAAATATGGACGCTTGGCAAGCCAGAATACTATTCTGGATTCTATTCTAAAATTAATTGTGTAGATCGCCGTCAATTTCCTGAAAGAGTGCATCATGTTGAAAAAGTCGTTTTGATAAAAAAAATTTATTAATTCCTACGCTGTATCTTGGTCTACACACCAGCTGCAAGCTTTTCCTAAAAAGAGTGGTCTTAAGCTTTTCCAGCAAATTGACTGTATTGTTATTGGGTGTCCAGCGGCGTGCATCCGTTTACGTGTTTCACAAACGACTGCATCTGACTGGACCTCCGAGAGCACTAAAGCTTCTTTAAGATGGTTCGTCCTCTTTTTGACGAGTATAGATAAATTTCTTTTAATGCTAACCACTTCAACCTACTCCTGATACAATACCATACATAAAAACTGCAACGCCATGAAGACGACATCAACAAACTTCATTTTAGCATGTTTGGATACGCAAATGATCTGCATTTGTCCGCAAAAAGCAAGTGCGAATAGCGTCAGCCACATTCTATATACACGGGAATGTACTATAACCTAAGAAAACTACACACTGCGAAGGAATTACCCGAATGGGACGGAAATAGATAGGTATGACATACATGTACACACAAACAAATGATTACAATTTCAGAAAAATTGGACCACTAATTCAAGACAAATAGCTTCACAAATTCAGCAAGTCAATAGCGAGTTGATCTAACTCTGGCCATTATGCAACCGGTTATTCGATTTGGCATTGATTCAGAACGTTGTTGGATCTCATCCTGAAGGATATCGTTCCAAATTCTGTCCAAGTGATGCGTTAGATCGTCAGAATCCCGAGATAGTTTGACGGCCCTACCCATAATGCTTCAAACATTCTCAATAGGGGAAAGATCTGGCTACTTCGCGGGCCAAGGTTCCCAAGTACGTGAGTGGCTCGAAGACTTCTTAAGTAATAGAACCCAGTACGTTGTCCTCGATGGTGAGTGTTCATCGGAGGTGAGGGTATCATCTGGAGTGCCCCAGGGAAGTGTGGTAGGTCCGCTGTTGTTTTCTATCTACATAAATGATCTTTTGGATAGGGTGGATAGCAATGTGCGGGTGTCTGCTGATAATGCTGTACTGTACGGGAAGGTGTCGTCGTTGAGTGACTATAGGAGGATACAAGATGAGTTGGACAGTATTTGTGATTGGTGTAAAGAATGGCAGCTAACTCTAAATATAGATAAATGTAAATTAATGCAGATGAATAGGAAAAAGAATCCCGTAATGTTTGAATACTCCATTAGTAGCGTAGCACTTGACACAGTCACGTCGATTAAATATTTGGGCGTAACATTGCAGAGCGATATGAAGTGGGACAAGCATGTAATGGCAGTTGTGGGGAAGGCGGAGAGTCGACTTCGGTTCATTGGTAGAATTTTGGAAATATGTGGTTCATCTGTAAACGAGACCGCTTATAAAACACTAATACGACCTATTCTTGACTACTGCTCGAGAGTTTGGGATCTCTATCAGGTCGGATTGAGGGTGGACATAGAAGCAATTCAGAGGCGGGCTGCTAGATTTGTTACTGGTAGGTTTGATCATCACGCGAGTGTTACGGAAATGCTTCAGGAACTCGGGTGGGAGTCTCTGGAGGAAGGGAGGCATTCTTTTTGTGAATCGCTACTGAGGAAATTTAGAGAGCCAGCATTTGAGGCTGACTGCAGTACAATTTTACTGCCGCCAACTTACATTTCGCGGAAACACTACAAAGATAAGATAAGAGACTACGAAGGCTTTCCCGGCGTAATAATTGATAATATTCTTCTCGGGTATGCAGCCGGATCATAACGTCTTCATGACACAATATTTCCGCGGTCCATCTGGCCGCCATCTTCAGGTGAGAGTGCTGGTGCACGAACTCGCCGGAACTGACTTCCTAGCGCAAGCTGAAGCCCCTATATAAGTCGCGTGAAGTTAGCACCCCTTTTTCGAGAAATATACATTTTTTCACAGTTCTTGTTAGATGTGCCATAGTTCTAGAGTTCTTTGCATAAAATTTCAATAGTTCTGCAAAATGTAACGAAGAAAACAACAATACTCGTAAAAATTTTCGTATCGAAAACATTCTCTGACAATTTCCGCGAAATGTAAATAAGTACAAGATTTCTGAGCACAGTTCTGAACAGAGCTCCAAGAGTTCTTTCGAAAATCCAAGCAACATTTTCTTCTGCAGCTAATAGTTTACGAGATAATTGCAATTTGAGGAGAAAATCTTTTCACTTACTGTGAAGTTGGCACCCTTTTTTTCAGAAATGTATATTATTTTCAGAGTTCTTGATAGATATGCCATAGTTCTAGAGTTCTTTGTACAAAATTTGAATAGTTCTGCAGAATTTAGCGACGAAAACAACAATATTCGAAAAAATTTTCGTATCGAAAACATTTTTTGTCAATTTTCGCAAAAATTAAACTTGTACAACAGTTCTGAGGACAGTTCTGAACAGAACCCCAAGAGCTCTATCGAAAATCCTAATAACGTTTTTCTATGGCGATAATAGTTTGTGATAAATTGATTTAATGTGGGACACACTTTCTCTACAGAAAATATAAATATATTCGTACAACAGTTCTGATGACAGTTCTGGACACCACGTGAAGAGTTCTATCGAAATTCCTAGTAGAATTTTTTAGTGCAGGTAATAGTTTAAGAGGTAATTGCAACTTAATTAAGAACCCCATAAGAGCTCCTACTGTGAAACTGGCGCCCTTTTTTTCAGAAATATATATTTTTTTTCAGAGTTCTTGATAGATAAGTCATAGTTCTAGAGTTCTCTGTACAAAATTTCAATAGTTCTGCAGAATTTAGCGAAGAAAACAACATTGTATAACATAGCTGATTCAGGAACCCTTTCCTTCTGATACAATTCTTACTGTTGCCACAATATATCACTTGTGCATAGATTCCAACTGTACTGATCATTACAAAAATACGAGCATTGACCAGTGGCGCACATTTCTTGCAGCGTTGTACAAAGCATTTGGCTTATCCGCTGTGAAAATACCACACTTAACGCTATTGTAAAATTTACGGTGGATGGCTTCCGTTTATCTACAATGTCAGCATCTATCGAATTATCTTCATGCAAACGCGATGCCTGGATCACTCACTTCCCCTTTTTAGGTACGGAGGAAACTAGAGTTCAGTCTTGTGGAAGCCAAAAAAGGAAATGTGGGCAGCCCTTCTTTTACTGATAGCAAACTCTAGAGAAATCTCCACGCTTGTTTTTCTTCATCATGCCAACAAAAGAAAAATTCTCCCTTCATAGCTCTATTATCATTCCAGTACTAGAAAACCAGTTGTCCGCTTTCACATTTCGACCTGACTGATATATGGGTTTACATAGTCACAGAACAACATCAAAATGTTTATTGCTCAGTTGGTAAATTCTTCTGGTTGCAACACAGCGTATATTTCCAAATTGTACAGGTAAAATACTTAAGAATCCACACTTAAGAATCCATACTCGTTTGTTTTGATTGATACATATTGGCGAAAACTGTACCTTCCACAGAATCCTTCCAGCTTCTTGTCTACTGTAACATTTTCTCTAAGGGTGTAAGATTTGTGGTAGTTGCATACAAACACAGTAAATATTTCCCGAATAGCTGTTAGCTTGTCTAATTGTCTCCTTTCATCACGAATAGCGCGATTGTAAAATCTAAGGCTCTCCAGAATAAATTTGAAACGTTTTATGTTCATTTGCGAGGTGAAATTTTTCAATGCCATCACCATTAGTTCCACACAGATCTTCCAGGCTTTATCCGTTACTTTTGTTAACAACAATTAAAAACAAGAGACTGATGAAGGCTTTCAATTCAATATCATCTATTGATTTTACCCCTCTCTCAAGCTGAAATGAGGCTTTGATGCTCTCAAAATTCTGATTGGAATACAAAACTACAATAGACAAATATCGTCATCTATGAGGTAGTTACAGCATCACAAATGCTGCTTTGGCTGCAGCTGTTGGTACAGGTAAATTTCGAATAATATTATGCTCTTCGAACAATATGCTTTGGATTTCTTCAACATTATCTAGTACTTCCCACTTACAATAATAAAATTCCTATAAAATAACGCAACCAGGCGCAGTGTATTAATCTGAAATTTGACATTCAGACAGCGGACACTGACGATTAAACAGTTCAAACAGAATTTAAATGCAGTTTAGCTTTGTACTACTTACTACGTTGATAAACAAATAAATTAATCGCTGAAATGAAATACGAAAGGGCACAGTGGATAAAAACGAGCAATCGGCTCATATCTCATCAAGAGAGCATTAGCGTCGATACTGAATCATACAACAATGAAAGGCATACATGAAGTGTATATTTTTAGAATCAGGAAGAACCAGATGAATTTTATTACGTAAAACTGTAATTGTTTTGAGCTCTCATGACATCCAGGACCCACTAACAGCTAAAAATATGCCCAGGACCCTCATGGATGAAAGTTATGTGGCAACATCACCAGACGCTAGGATACATAAAAACATGTGCTGTGTGTAACGAATAAATTTGAAATTCCTGTCGTTAATATTGTTGCAAACATTTGTTCTAGTTAGAAAGGAAGTGTGGAAGTTTGATGAGTTACACTACAGCGAGAGTTAAAAGTCTTTACAATGTATAGAAATGTAAGTATATTTACTGAATATATCGTACAATCGAACTAAGTAGTATGTTTAAATCCTAATTCAATGCATGACTGATAGAGGTGTTATAATGTTGAGGGGATACAGTATTAAAATTAATAAGAAGTTCGAAATTTGTAAATAAGAACCTCGTTTATTTGGTCCTCAGTAATCCGGACTTCCGGTTTATCCGGATTCATATTTTGTGTCCCTTGGTATTTTTCTCTTTTTTTCTTATAACACGAAGATGTGTAGTCGGTGAGGTACATAGGCCGCTTATCACTAGGCCGGTAATTTAGTCTAGTACTGAGTGATAAGGAAATCGGAGTGTGTGAATGACATTGTTTCTCAAGTATTGTACATTAATATAACGGTGCATTGATGCCCATCAAGTAAGTTGCATAGTAACCACGCCAACAGCACTCCACCACAGCTCATTGTACCTCTGGTGTGATTCTCGACAGGTGTGACACCATCTGGTTAGTGGCGCGTGTGAATGTATCTGCTCTCTCAGCCATCTGTTTGTTTTGCACTGACGAGCCTTCTCTCCTTGAATCATCTAAGCGTGCACATCCCACGCTTCCACCTACAGTTACTACAGTCAGTCTCAAGAAGGTGTTGGCATTTGTATAGTGCTGAACATTTAGACTTTTTGCATTTAGTAGAATATACATCCGGGTTTTCGATTTTCGGTTTTCCAAAATAAAAGTGGGAATTTACGATCGTCCTCATAGCTGTACTTCCAGCAGTACTTCATCTCCTGCGTTCCCAATTTCGTAGAAGTTGTCCTACGAAAATTGCAGAAGAAGCACTCCTGGACGAAAGGATATTGTGACGATTTCTTTCGTCACAGCCTGGGGTTAGAGACCCGGTCCGGCACACAGTTTTTATCTGCCAGTAAGTTTCACATCGGCGCACACCCACTGCAGAGTGAACACACAATCTATTTCATAATCTACTGGCACCATAAAAATGTTATGAGGGTTTTTAAAAGAACTCTTTCGGTGCTATCCAGAACTGTCAGCAAAAGGGTTGTGCCAATTTATTATAATGTAGACCAAGTGGGTCTCTCGAAAATGCTATTATCTCATTAACTGTTATCCCCACAAAAAATGTTATTACAGTTGTCGGTAGAACTCTTAGGGTCGTATTAAGAAATGCCATCAGATCTTTTGTACGAATTTATTACTTTTACATGACAAAAGTGAGTCCCACATTAATTATCTCATATAATGTCATCGGCACAAATAATGTTATTATAGTTTTTGGTAGAGCTCTGTGGGTGATATTCAGAACTGTCATCAGAACTACTCTGCGAATTTTGCTATATTAGATAAAATGAGTATCAGATTAAAACAATTATTGTATAAACTATTATCGCCACAAAAATGTTCTTATCATTTTCAATGCAACTCTTCCGGTGCTATCCAGAACTGCCAACAGAACTGTTATACAAATTTATTTTTTCCAAACTGACAAATAATTTTTTACCATACCAAAATTTTGCCGAGTTATTGTTTTCTTCCCGAAATTCTGCAGAACTATTCGTGTTTTGAGCAGGGAAATCTAGAACTATTGCATATATATCAAGAACTATGAAAAAAATTATATTTATCGTAAAAGGGGTTCAAACTTCACGGGAAATGCTCATAAGCATTCCTTAATAAAGGCAGTTACTACGTAAACAATTACCTGCACAGAAAATGTTACTAGTATTTTCGATAGAACTCTTACAATGCTATCCAGAGCTGGCATCAGAGCATACGAACAGACATAATTTTTTTTTTTGAGTAAGTGTGCCCCACAATTAATCAATTACCATACAAACTATTATAACCACAAAAAATTTTATTATGATTATCGATAGAAGTCTTGAGGTGTTAACCAGAACTGCTCATCAAAACTGTTGAACGAACTTACTTTTCCTGTGGAGAAAGTGGGTCTAACATCAAAGCAGTTACCGTATAAACTATCATCGCCACAAAAGATATTATTAGGATTTTCGATAGAGCTCTTGGTGTTCTGTTCAGAACTGTTGTACGAATTTATTTTTGCGAAAATTGACAAAGAATGTATTCGATACGAAAAATTTTTCGAGTATTGTTGTTTTTTTCGCTAAATTCTGCAGGACTATTCAAATTTTGTACAAATAACTCTAGAACTATGACATTTCTATCAAGAACTCTGAAAAAATATATATTTCTGAAGAAAAGGATTCCAACTTCACAGTAAGTGAAGAGGTGCCCTCCTTAAATTGCAATTATCTCGTAACGTGTTAGCTGAACAAAAAATTGTAATTAGGATATTCGATAGGACTATTGGGGTTCTGTTCAGAACTGCCCTCAGAACTGTTGTCCGAATTTACTTTTTACGAAAATTAATAACGAATGTTTGCTATACGAAATGTTTATCGAGTATTGTTGCTTTCTTCGTTAAATTCTGCAGAACTATTCAAATTTTGTACAAAGAACTCTAGAACTATGCCATATCTATCAAGAACTCTGAAAAAAATATATATTTCTGAAAAAATGGTGCCAACTTCACAGTAAGTGAAAAGATTTTCTCATTAAAATGCAATTATCTCGTAAAATATTAGCTGCAGTAAAAAGTGTTAGTTGGATTTTCGAAAGAACTCTTGAAGCTCTGTTCAGAACTGTGCTCAGACCTCTTGTACTTATTTTCATTTTGCGGAAATTGCCAAAGAATGTTTTCGATAAGAAATTCTTTCGAGTATTGTTGTTTTCTTCGTTAAATTCGGCAGAACTACTGAAATTTTGTACAGAGAACTCTAGAACTATGACTTATCTATCAAGAACTCTGTAAAAAATATATATTTCTGAAAAAAGTGTGCCACCTTCACAAAAATGGCTCTGAGCACTATGGGACTCAACTGCTGAGGTTATTAGTCCCCTAGAACTTAGAACTAGTTAAACCTAACTAACCTAAGGACATCACAAACATCCATGCCCAAGGCAGGATTCGAACCTGCGACCGTAGCGGTCTTGCGGTTCCAGACTGCAGCGCCTTTAACCACACGGCCACTTCGGCCGGCCCACCTTCACAGTAGGAACTCTTATGGAATTCGTAATTAAGTTGCAATTACCTCTTAAACTATTACCTGCACAAAAAAATTTCACTAGGTTTTTCGATAGAACTCTTGACGTGGTGTCCAGAACTGTCATCAGAACTGTTGTTCGAATATATTTGTATTTTCCGTAGAGAAAGTGTGCCCCATATTAAATCAATTTATCTCAAACCATTATCACCATAGAAAAATGTTGTTGGGACTTTCGATAGAGCTCTTGGGGTTCAGTTCAGAACTGTCCTCAGAACTGTTGTACAAGTTTAATTTTTGCGAAAATTGACAAAAAATGTTTTCGATACGAAAATTTTTTCGAATATTGTTGTTTCCTTCGCTAAATTCTGCAGAACTATTGAAATTTTGTACAAAGAACTCTAGAACTATGGCATATCTATCAAGAACTCTGAAAAAAATATATATTTCTGAAAAAAAGGGTGCCAACTTCACAGTAAGTGAAAAGATTTTCTCATTAAAATGCAATTATCTCGTAAACTATTAGCTGCACAAAAAAATGTTACTTGGATTTTCGAAAGAATTCTTGGAGCTCTGTTCAGAGCTGTGCTCAGAACTCTTGTACTTATTTACATTTTGAGGAAATTGCCAAAGTACGTTTTCGATACGAAAATTTTTTCGAGTATTGTTGTTTTCGTCGCTAAATTCTGCAGAACTATTGAAATTTTGTACAAAGAACTCTAGAACTATGCTACATCTATCAAGAACTGTGAAAAAAATGTATATTTCTTGAAAAAGGGGTGCTAACTTCTGCTAACTTCACACATAGGCCAGCAGAAGACCCACAACGCGTGCGCGAGAAGGTGCCGTAACTGCCCTCTAGCGCAGTAAACATACCGCGCCGCCAGTGGTGGAAATAGGCGAAATCGAGATATCGCTGTCAAAAATTAAAAATTTTTTTATTCCGACGATCGAAACACAGACCGTTGTTTTTTGATGTCCGATAACACCGGGTCCCAAGTCTTACTTACGAGATAGCCCTTGTCTCTATTAAGAAGATTGTCAGATAAACGAATCTCTATGGATTCTTTTAAAACTCAGTCCCAATAGCGAGATGCAGGGGCAACCATTTGTGTCTTGTCATAGAGCATTCTGTGTCCTTCGGTGAGACAGTGCTCCGCCACTGCAGACTTCTCAGGTTGAAGCAGCCGTGTGTGCCGCTGATACTCAACACATCGGTCCTGAATGGTCCGGATTGTCTGCCCAATATAAGCCTTCCCACAGTGGCAAGGGATCTTGTACACACCGGGCTTCCTCAAACCCAAGTCATCCTTTACAGAGCCAAGGAGCGCTCTAATCTTGGCTGGCGGACGAAAACTACTTTTGATATGGTATCTTTTCAGAATTCTTCCTATCTTCGAGGAAATGCTCCCAGCAAAAGGCAGAAAGGCCACCGATTTGCAGGTATCTTCTGGTGGTTCAGGCGAAGGTCCATACTGAAAAGCATGACGGATCTGTTTATCTGTATAGCCATTCTGCTTGAACACAACCTTAAGATGGTCCAATTCTTGTGTCAATCTTTCTCCATCTGAAATGGCATAAGCTCTTCTCGCCAACGTCCGCAGGACCCCCGTACGCTGGAACGATGGATGACAGCTAGAAGCATGCAGGTAACGGTCCGTGTGCGTAGGCTTTCGATAAACACTGTGTCCCAGTGTCCCATCATCCTTTCTGTACACCAGAACATCCAGAAACGGAAGCTTCCCATCACTTTCCACCTCCATGGTAAACTTGATGCTAGGATGCAGGGAATTAAAATGATCTAGGAGGCGGTCAAGAGCTTCTCTCCCATGGCGATCGTCGGAATAAAAAATTTTTTAATTTTTGACAGCGATATCTCGATTTCGCCTATTTCCACCACTGGCGGCGCGGTATGTTTACTGCGCTAGAGGGCAGTTACGGCACCTTCTCGCGCACGCGTTGTGGGTCTTCTGCTGGCCTATATAGGAGCCGCAGCTTGCGCTAGGACCGCGGAAATATTGTGTCATGAAGACGTTATGATCCGGCTGCATACCCGAGAAGAATATTATCATAAGATAAGAGAGATTAGGGCTCCTACAGAGGCGTATACGCAGTCATTTTTCCCTCGTTCTGGTTGGGAGTGGAACACGGAGAGAAGATCCTAGTTGTGGTACGAGGTACCCTCTGCCACGCACCGTATGGTGGATTGCGCAGTATGTATGTAGATGTAGATATGCAAGCACGAAGACAAGCAGTAGAAACTCTCACCGTGTGCGAGAGGGCATTATCTCGCTGGAATGTAAGTCCATCATGGCTTGCCATTAAGGACAAAAAAACGGGGCGTAGAACATCTTCGACGTACCGCTGTGCGGTAAGGGTGCTGCGGATGACAATCTAAGAGGTCTTGCTGTGAAATGAAGTGGCATTACAGACCATCGCTCCCGGTTGTCAGGTCGTATGCCGGGCGACAGCCAGGTTGCTACTCCAGCGCTGTCCGGGGAGTTTCTGGACACGTTTTCGGTCTGGAATCTCATTTACTGGAGCAGAACTATCTTGAGTGATGAGTCACGCTTCGAAGTGAACCCCGATATACAGCGATTACCAGCACAGTATTATGTATCTGGTCTGTATAGATCACAATGTGGAACACGTGATCGTTTTGATGGAGGCCAAAGTAGTTCGTAGTTTAGAACTGGATAAAAGGAACATATCAACCCTAATAATAAGACTGTTTTTGGCTATCAATTGCAAACCACAGAATATACAGCGGGAGATATTGAGAGTGCTATGAACATTTTATACGTAACACCTAAGAGAATGAAGTTAGACGTACTTGAAGAACGGAAAAATGTGTAAACGGAAATAAAGGAGCCGGACAAATTGTTTAACAAACAGTCCGAATTTAAACACAATAATTTTTTTCTCTGTTTAAAAAAATAAGTCATGATTCAGAAAATCAGTTGCCTTATGACATATCAGTAATTTATGAAATAGTGCGATAATGTCTGAGACCTTTATCAATACAGTAACTATGGATTTTGTTGTAGCATTATCATCTTTGAGATAAAAGCCGCATGAACCATAGAACTGAAGGCGTTTGTTAAATTTTCACACACACACACACACACACACACACACAAACACATACACACACACTCACTCACTAACGAACAAACACACAAGGAACACTGACGTCCACAAAACTTATTTATGAAACAATAAATAAGGAATTTACATTTAATATTCCTTTTGAAAAACGGCTTAAGACTACTCTTTTTAGGAAAAGCTTGCAGCTGGTGTGTAGACCAAGATACAGAGTTGGAATTAATTAAAAAACGTTTTTATCAAAACGATTTTTGCAACATGATGTACTCCTTCGAGAAATTGACGGTGATCTAATCTACACAATTAATTTTAGAATAGTGAAATACAATCTCCAATTTCACATAGAATCCATAATAGTATTCTTATTTTACAATAAAGAGATTGAGTAACCTGCGAAATACTAAAATACTAATATTAAATAAATGTTTCGGAATGAGTGACAACATGAAAACGAACACTATTTAGGGAAATAAAATTCAAAATATTCATCAAATTGTGAGGTGACAACAGCCAGTGCCCTCATGCATTGGTCAGAGCCGACTCCTAGTATCACAAATTCTCTTGACAGTGGTTGAAGGAAAATAATATAGATTTTGAAGAGAGGATGCGAAAAGCAGAACTGTTAGAGATTATGGGAAGATACAAACCACAAAAAAAAAAACCAATACATAATTGGCCCATTATCAGCGAACAACTCCCACTGAGACGTAACTCTGCCACAGTATTACCGTCACCTCAATGTTACTCAGCTTGTCTGAGCTCATGTTAAAGCGGATGCTGCAGGACGAAATAAAAAATTAACGTTGCGAGACACGGACACAGGAGTGGGGGAGGCTTTCGCACAAATGACGACAGAGAAAAGGCAGGAGATCGTGAACCAAATGTGGAGTGAAATAAAAAGGTCAAACGAAGGAAGTAGTATAAGGAAACAAACAATGTTAATATAGCAGTTTCTTTATCAATCGACGAGAACAGAACCACTGAAGATAGCAGTTCTGAGTTCTAGAGCATTCGTGATTGCAGAATCCCAGTCTAGTTACGCCCATGTGGTAGTTGCCGATTTCCAACAAGGATATTAAATGTAAGTTCCTTATTTATTATTTCATAAGTAAGTTTTGTGGACGTCGGTGTTCCTTGTGTGTTTGTCAAATTTTGATGTAAAAAAGAAAGAACAAAAGCGCCTATCGAATTTGTAATATATCAAGACAATGTAAATACCGTCAAATATGCTGTAATCTGCGCCCACAAAATGTTTGAGGATGTTGTATTTCACGTTTTGTCAAGAACATTGTACCTTCTAGTGCAGGTAACGGTCGGATAATGAACGAAAATGTTCGGAACTAATCACTGCTAAAAATATTATTTGCAACACTGGCGGAAACCTTTGTTTCAGTCAACCGTGACAACTTAGTATCACTTCTCCATTTTTTGAAAATACTGGACACAAAATAAATTAATAAATTACGTGTCACAACAGACATTCTGACAGTTTCCATATATGGTTACCGAGTGCTTGGGAAAGTGAAAATGTGCATCAACTGTGCCCTACTGGAAAAAAAAATTGTATTTTAACATTGGTACAGAATTATATTGTCGTTTAGGGGAACTTTAGACCAGTCTTAAAAAACATGGTATTTTTCCTATCTATCTGGGTAAATTTAGATCATGCCAGAAGGGAATCAGGTGTTAATAAGAAGTAAAAGCAAACAGTGTTAATTTAATATCGCAAGTTCACTATGAAATTGCAAGGTATTTCTATTGACCTGGCATTGTTCAACTTAAATCACTGTAGTCAGAAGCTCTCTTCACAACGAACGTAACTGAAGGATAAGGATAATCATAAGACTGAGAGCTCGTAAGAAGGTGGAAAGACATGCGTATAGTCAGGAGTGCCCCACGGAAGCGTGATAGGACCGCTTTTGTTCTCTGTACACATAAATGATTTGGCAGACAGGGTGGGCAACAGTTTGCGGTTGTTTGCTGATGATGCCGTGGTGTACGGTAAGATGTCGAAGTTTAGTGACTGTAGGAAGATACAAGGTTACTTAGACAAAATTTCCAGTTGGTTTGATGAAAGGCAGCCAGCTCTAAATTTGGAAAAAAATGTAAGTCAATGCGCATTAGTAGGAATTTAGTAGGAATAACAGGCATCTGACGTTCGGACACGGTATTGCTAGTGCCCTCCTTGACACTGTTAAGTTGCTTAAATATCTGGGCCTAACGGTGAAAAGCGATGTGAGGTGGAATGAGCATTTGAGAACTGTGCTAGGGAAGACAATTGGTCTGCTTCAGTTTGTTGGGAAAATTTTAGGAAAGAGTGGTTCATCTGTAAAGGACACCGCATACAGGACGCTGGTGCGACCTATTCTTGAACACTGCTTGAGTGTTTGGGATCAGTACCAGGTCGCATTAAAGGAAGATATCTAGGCAATTCAGAGGCTTCTGCTAGAATTGTTCCGGTAGGTTACAACAACTCGTAAAGTGTTACGGAGATTCTTCGCCAACTCAAATGGGAATCCATGGAAGGAAGGCGACGTTCTTTTCGAGAAACACTATTGACTAAATTTAGAGAACCGGTATTTGGAACTTACTGCCAAACGTTTCTATCGCCGCCAGCATATATTCCACGTAAGGGCTACGAAGATAAGATACGAGAAATTAGGATTCATACGGAGGTTTATAGATAGTCGTTTTACCTTCGCTCTATTTGCGAGTACAACAGGAAAGGAAATGACAAGTAGTGGTACCCTCCGCTACGCACCGTACTGTGGCTTGCGGAGTATCTATGAAGATGTAGATGTGGAAATACAAACTAGAAAACACAGAGGTAATAAAACTGTTACTTTTAGTACAAAATAATGGGGGAGCAGCGCCCATTTGAAACAAAAGTAGTAAGTGGTACAAAGCTAACCTGACTGGTAAAAAGTTACCACAACTGACTGTAATAAATTAATTTATCACCTTGTTCCACAGTCCTAACACTTTGTCTGCTGAAAACAGTAGCTCACGAATAGCCGACCAGCTCCAGAATTTCCAACAATCTCTTTTTCATGTGCCGGGCCATAACAATGTTGCTTTTTTCAAAGCCGCTCATTATGTGCTACTGCTGGGCTTACATACTTTTAGAGTTGCGCTCTACCAAAACTACGGTTCGGTAGTTTTGGTACACTACATAAATGACGTAGTAAATGGTCTGATTCTGGGTAGTATTGGTATCGCGGTACGGAAAGAAACACACATGAATGTGTGACAGATAGTGGGAACCGACAACTTCTCTTTGTTTTATGTTTGTTTGTTTTGCACATAATTAGAACCTCAAGTCTTTCTGTGTTAGTCCAATGTGTATTTTATAGATAGATATATAGATATTCAGCGATCACAGGCCCTGCAGACCACGAGCTGCTTCCACAAACTGCCTCCATTTAAACGTCCGAGGCAAGTTTGTATTTCGTAACTAAGAGTTTTTTTTTACAGGATTGGGTTGTTAGCCCAATGCCCAACCCTCCTCCTTTATCCGGGCTTGGGGCCGGCAGTGACTGTTGCAAGGCAACTGACCCCAGGCGGAATTCTGTATATTTTATATCCTTCCAAAATATATATTGTATTTTACAAGTAATAAAAATCAGTTCTGCGCCTGACTTATGCGCTTTTATGAAACCAAAGCAGTTGCTTTTGAAGTAAGTACAGTTTAAAAGCACAAACATAAAAACATATACTCAAAAGTATGTTTTTCATTATGAGCAGAAGCAGGAGTTCTCTTTTATTATTGATAAGTGCGGAAGTTGTTTACAAATAATAGAAACATGTTTTGTATAAGCCCGACGAATTGCGGATGTAGTATTTGATACATTTTGGGTTTTTTAGTTTTACCTTTTTTTTAGGAATTTGCAGTTTCTAGTGCTGTATGGGATATCGGCATTGTTTTTACATTTTTACAACATCCCGCTGTTTGACGTACTAAATCAACAATTTTCGAATAAAACTTGTGCTAACCATTGACAATTTTAATTTTATTACAAATACTGTTAATTTTTAAGTAACACCAGAAGGGTAACTACGTAGAAAAGAAACGTCCTGTAGGCTATGCAGCCCTTTATTCTAGACGGTTCACCTCTTCCGGTTTCTATGGGAATCTGGTAAGACACTGATAGCATACGCAAACAAAGATATCGTTAAGAGGTGGCTCCCAGCTGGTATGCAGCACATCAGACGCACGGGTAAAGCTGTTACGATCTTAATTGATGACGATTACTAGGAAAACTACCATAGTGTACTCTTACTAATGATAGTCCACGGTAGCCTACGGTAGTTTAACAACTCTACATACTTTCCTTACCACGTCAAGTACCCGTCACCCCTCCAGACGTCATTCAGTCTCTCGGTAGGAACTGGACATAATCTGTTGTCTCAGCAGTGTCTTTTCTTCACAGACTGACAGTACGGCACTGTATCGTCAGTGCGTGAGGACGGATGCTGTTGCTACGACGGTCTAAATCTGTCGGACAAGACAGATTAAGCTATGTTCTATTTTTAGAAGCCACGTTTACTGTCGCTTACAGAGTAAAAACGTAAATGAAAATAACGACGTTCCTGCAAACGAATCTCTTCCCTCGGAAATCTTCATGACCGTTTTTGTGTAGTTCTAATATTTGCGACAAATAGCAGGAAAAATATTTTTCCTAGATACTCCGTTGTTTCGAGAATAAGGTCGTGATTATAAAACACAATTTCTTCATTGTGTTCCATTATCAGACGTTAATGATTCAAACACTTTATTGCAACCCAGTATTACGTGAATAAAACACGAAATATACTGTCATTGCACAAACATTATCAGAATATTTAAAGCTAATAATTATTAATTAATTGCGGCTGACTTCGAAATATTTTTAGTCGAGATAAACTACGAGTTTTTCTGTCAGTTGTAATGAATAATTATAAACGGAGCATAAAACAATCGTTGCTGGACCCGGTTTGTTATTCACAGCATCGTAACCACTGAAGCGTGAAAACGATGTTATTTTCATCTCCCATCCATAGCGATTCGTGTGAGGTGTAATGGAAAAATCAGTAATTATGTATGACTATCCTACCTCGGGTATGTGCGACGTGAAATTCGACAAGAACATATGAATTTTTCAATGGACAAAACTTACTGACACACTTTTTTTGAACTCGGAGTCTTCATGATTTGCTGATTAACAAGAGTTAAATGGTAATTACCTCTTACTAGAGAATTTACGGCTCGTTATCATAGCGAGTTTGTGGCTATTATGTTCCTTGTCAACTAATGCCTCTAACAAGATATTCCATTTCATGAAGCATTGTACTCCATGTTACTTACAGTCGTGAATGGAGCAGCCAACTTGTACAGTGAATAATGTAGGTTAATCGGGGGATCTATGTTGTTCAGGTTGGGGCACCTCACGCCCACAACACTGGGAAGAGCGCACGTTTGATTACACTGCTTGACAACTGCTAAGGAATGGAGACGTTGTTGGACAGGAATAATAACAGGCAATGGTGGACAACGTGAAGCACAGTACATACGTGACAGAGGTGGAATGGTATTTTTATAACAAAAAGCCGTACAGATTTGACCACAAAGGAAAGATGGATAATACACGTAAATAACATTCCTTTTTGACACAGGTTAGACTCCCAACATGAAGGTCGACATCGAACTCTCATTAAGGAATATACGCTCCTCGGACAATAATGCACACTTTGCACTTATCACGCTGGCTGCCACACTGTTGAGGAGTCGTTAGGGAATAGTGTCCCAGTCCCCTCTTAAGGCGGTAGTCCTTTCAAGGTCCAAGGAGGGCGTTTCTGTCGAGAAAAACACCTTCCAAGAGAATCCCAGGCATGTTCTGTATGGTTTAGATAAGCCATTCCATAGTTCAGCATCTTCAATTTCCAGTGTGCCCGACTCGTCAGCGATTCTGTCTAGTGGAGCATTGTCATCCGTAAACAAAAAGACGGGAACAACCGCACCCTTAAACAGACGGACATGATCCAGAATGATCTCCCTGCAATACTACTGTGCTCCAACGGTACCTCCCGCAAAGATCTGCAGCGGTGTTAGGCCACTGAGCATAATGTGTGCCCGCACCATAGCACCTGGGCCATACCGATGACGTTCATGAACATTCTGTGGTGAGTAACGTGTTCCCTTCTCTCTCCACACTACATGGTGGCCAGAGTCAAGGAGGATTCGTAGAAGACAACACTCTGGACCAGTGTCGCTGATTCCAACCAACATGCTCCTTACACCAACGTACTCTGTCTGGACGATGGTGTGGTCGAAGTGGCATGGATTTAATAGGTTCCTGAACATACAGACCAGACTGATTTTTTGTTTTGCTCACTTGTATGAGCTGTCCCAAGCATATTGTAAGTACTTGTACTCAATATGTACTTTCATTCCTGATATTACATTGGCCTTGTAATATTTACATATATTACTTTCTAATTTATTCTTTGTATAAATTTTGCCACTGTTATCTGATAAGATAACTACTCGAAACACTTCATAACTAAAATATTTGGCGATGAAGAAGTCTCAGTAGACTTACTCCATGCCAAGGAGAATGTACTTCTGGGTCTCCAAGGGACCCTTCGTAGTAATCGAAGTCACTATAACAGCTGTGGTCTAAATGAATCCTTTCATGTTTGATGTCTTCCCCGACGGCGGTTGCTTCTTCCATCAGGATAAATGTCAGTTTGACAAGCCCAGCAACATACTACTGTGGTTTAACGAACATGGTAGTGAATACAAGCTGATATCTTGGCCACCAAATTCGCCTTATGTGACCCCGATGTGATACATCTGGGATGTCATGGGGCGTCATTCCCACACTTTTTTTAGTCATCAATCTTCTAGCTGGTTTGACGCAGCCCGTCACGAATTCCTCTCCTATGTCAACATCTTCATCTCGGAGCAGCAGTTGCAAATTATGTATTCAGTTATTCGTCTTCCTCTACAGTTTTTACCCTCTACAGCTACCTCTGGTGGTGCCATGGAAGTTATTCCCTGTTGTCTTCACGGCGTCCTGCTACCCTGTCCCAATTCTTTGTCAGTGTTTTCCATATAAACCTTAACTCTCCGAGTCTGCGGAGAACCTCCCCATTCCTTACCTTATCAGTCCGCTTTATTTTGAACATTCGTCTGTTGCACCGCTCCACTAATGTTTCGATTTTTCTCCGTTCCGGTTTCCCCACAATCCATGTCTCAGTATCATACAATTCTGTGCTCCAAACGCACAGTCTCAAAATTTTCTTCCTCGAATTAAGGCTCATGTTTGATACTAGTAACACCGCTCTTGGCCAGGAATACCTTTTTGCCTGTGTTACTCTGCCTTTTGCGTCTTCTTTCTACATCCATCATGGGTTATTTTGCTGCCTAGGTAGCAGAATTCCTTAACTTCGTCTACTTCGTGAGTCACTGTTCTGATGTTAAGTTTCTCGCTATTCTCATTTCTGCTACTCCTCATTACTTCTGTCTTTCTTCAATTTACTCGAAACCCGTATTCTGTACTCATTAGACTTTTCGTTCTATTGAACAAATCCTTCAATTCTTCTTGTCTTTCTTCGATTTACTCCAAATCCGTATTCTGTACTCATTAGACTCTTCGTTCTATTGAATATATCCTGTAATTCTTCTTCACTTTCACTGAGAATAGAAATGGAACCAGCGAATCTTTTCATTGATATACTTTCACCCTGAATTTTAGTCCCACTCTTGAACCTTTCTTATATTTCCCTCATTGCTTCTTCTTGAAAAGTATGTGCGAAAGAATTCTTTCCTGTCTTACACACTACACCGTTAGTCTTCCAGTCTCATTTTTCCCTCTTGGTTCTTGTACATATTGTATATTACCTGTCTTTCCCTATAGCTTACCCCTGTTTTCCTCAGAATTTCGAAAATCTTGCACTATCTGACGCTTTCGAAAGCTTTTTCCAGGTCGACAAATCCTGTGAACGTGTCTTGATTTGTCTTCACTCTTGCTTCCATTAATAACCACAACGCCAGAAAACTGCCTCTCTGGTGCTTTCACCTTTCATAAAGAAAACCTGATCGCCATGTAACATATCCTCAATTTTCTTTTCCGTTCGTCTGTACACCATTCCTGTCAGCAACTTGAATGCATGATATGTTAAGCTGATTGTGCGAGAATTGTCACACTTGTCGGCTCTTGCTATCTTCGGAATTGTGTGGATGATATTTTTCCACACGCTATCGGCCCTTAATTTGCGGGAATTGCGTGACCTGCGCGAAGACATCTGATGTCACATATCTCCAGACTTGTCAAATCCATGTGACACAGAATTGCTGCTGTCACAAAGGTGGACCAACACGTCACTAAGCAGGCGGTCATTATGTTCTGGTTAGTCAGCTTACCTGGAGATACCGGAAGGTATCAGATAGATTACATAATGGTAAGACAGAGATTCAGGAACGAGGTTTTAAATTGTAAAACATTTCCAGCGGCAGATGTGGACGCGGACCACAATCTGTTGGTTATGAACCGTAGATTAAAACTGAAGAAACTGCAAAAAGGTAGGAAACTGAGGAGATGGGACCTGGATAAACTGAAAGAACCAGAGCTTGTAGAGAGCATCAGGCAGAGCATTAGGGAACGATTGACAAGAATGGGGGAAAGAAATACAGTAGAAGAAGAATGGGTAGCTTTGAGAGATAAAATAGTGAAGGTAGCAGAGGATCAAGTAGGTAAAAAGACGAGGGTTAATAGAAATCCTTGGGTAACAGAAGAAATATTGAATTTAATTGATGAAAGGAGAAAATATAAAAACGCAGTAAATGAAGCAGGCAAAAAGGAATAAAAACGTCTCAAAAATGAGATCGATAGGAAGTGCAAAATGGCTAAGCAGGGATGGCTAGAGGACAAATGTAAGGATGTTGAGGCACATATCACTAAGGGTAAGGTAGATACTGCCTACAGGAAAATTAAAGAGACCTTTCGAGAAAAGAGGACGACTTGCATGAATATCAAAAGCACAGATGGACACCAAGTACTAAGCAAAGAAGGGAAAGCAGAAAGGTGGAAGGAGCATATAGAGGGTCTATACAAGGGCGATGTTCTTGAGATGGAAATGGAAGAGAATGTAGATGAAGATGAAATGGGAGATATGATACTGCGTGAAGAGTTTGACAGAGCACTGAAAGATCTAAGTCGACACAAGGCCCCGGAGTAGACAACATCCCGTTATAACTAGTGACAGAAATCTACCATCTAGTGAGCAAGATGTATGAGACAGGCGAAATACCCTCAGGCTGCAAGAAGAATATAATAATTCCAATCCCAAAGAAAGCAGGTGTTGACAGATGTGAAAATTACCAAACTATCAGTTTAATAAGCGACGGCTGCAAAATACTAACACAAATTCTTTGTAGACGAATTGAAAAACTGGTAAAATCCGACCTCGGGGAAGATCAGTTTGGATTCCGTAGAAATGGAGGCAATACTAACCCTACGACTTATCTTAGAAAATAGATTAAGGAAAGGTAAACCTACGTTTCTAGCATTTGTAGACTTAGAGAAAGCTTTCGACAATGTTGAGTGGAATACTCTCTTTCAAAAAAAAAAAAAAAAAAAAAATGGCTCTGAGGACTATGCGACTTAACTTCTGACGTCATCAGTCGCCTAGAACATAGAACTAATTAAACCTAACTAACCTAAGGACATCACTCACATCCATGCCCGAGGCAGGATTCGAACCTGCGACCGTAGTGGTCACGCGGTTCCAAACTGAAGCGCCTAGAACCGCACGGCCACACCGGCCGGCATACTCTCTTTCAAATGCTGAAGGTGGCAGGGGTAAAATACAGGGAGCAAAAGGCTATTTACAATTTGTACAGAAACCAGATGGCAGTTATAAGAGTCGGGGGGCATGAAAGGGAAGCAGTGGTTGGGAAGGGAGTGAGACAGGGTTGTAGCCTCTCCCCGATGTTATTCGATCTGTATATTGAGCAAGCAGTAAAAGAAACAAAAGAAATATTCGGAGTAGGTATTAAAATCTATGGAGAAGAAATAAAAACTTTGAGGTTCGCTGATGACATTGTATTTCTGTAAGAGACAGCAAAGGACTTGGAAGAGCAGTTGAATGGAATGGTCAGTGTCTTGTAAGGAGGATATAAGATGAACGTCAACAAAAGCAAACCGAGGATAATGGAATGTAGTCGAATTAAGTCGGGTGATGCTGAGGGAATTAGATTTGGAAATGAGACACTTAAAGTAGTAAAGGGGTTTTGCTATTTTGGGGGCAAAATAACTGATGATGGTAGAAGTAGAGAGGATATAAAATGTAGACTGGCAATGGCAAGGAAAGCGTTTCTGAAGAAGAGAAACTTGTTAACATCGAGTTTAGATTTAAATGTCAGGAAGTCGTCTCTGAAAGTATTTGTATGGAGTGTAGCCATGTATGGAAGTGAAACGTGGACGATAAATAGGTTAGACAAGAAGAGAATAGAAGCTTTCGAAATGTGGTGCTACAGAAGAATGCTGAAGATTAGATGGGTAGATCACATAAATAATGAAGAAGTATTGAACAGAACAGGTGAAAAGAGAAATTTGTGGCACAACTTGACTAGAGGAAGGGATCGGTTGGTAGGGCATATTCTGAGGCATCAAGGGATCACCAATTTAGTATTGGAGGGCAGCGTGGAGGATAAAAATCGTAGAGGGAGACAAAGGGATGAGTACACTAAACAGATTGAGAAGGATGTAGGTTGCAGTAGGTACTGGGAGATGAAGAAGCTTACATAGGATAGAGTAGCATGGAGAGCTGCGTCAAACCAGTCTCTGGACTGAAGACCACAAGAACAACAACAAGTAGTTCTAAGTCGAGGGGACTGATGACCTCAGATGTTAAGTCCCATTGTGCTTAGAGCCGTTTTAACTGTAGAGTTGAGAAGAGCGAGAAAAAGAGAGAGCTGAGAGCACTGGGAAACAACTGTGAAGCACAAAGAAATTTTGCCTATTCTGTGTGAGGTTTCTGTTTATTTCTGGTATTCAAGGAAAGTGATGTAAACTGTGTTTTCATTCAGTGTGTCATACTTCACGTATACTGGATATTTTTCAGAGTTTTTCCGTAGTCGATATGTTATGTCACAGAGGTTCTGACTACACGCAGTATGATCTTTAGTTGCTATTAGCTTTAGCATTGCTGCAGCATTCTAAAAGAACATAGCGAGTGAGTCGAATGTTGGTCATGTTACTGAGCGGTCTGGGAACAGCTTGTAGAACACAGATATAAGATTTTGAAAATGTGATTTGATAAAGATTAATTTGAGAAGAGAAGATTTCGAGACGCTATAGCTGCTGCACTGCATACCTTCACGTAATTTATGATATGTTTGAGAAATGTAAAGTTGGTGGAATTTTTTCTTTGTTAGTTCGAGTCAGTTAGACTCATTGTTTAGAGGTGATTAAGCACAGTTAGCAGTTCACATGGCTCCCACTCAACAATTAAAGATTTACCACTTCTTTACCATCTCAGTAATTAATCTAATGGCCGAGTATTATTTCTTGTAAAAAATAGTTTCTTTTCAGTCAGTTAACAAGTTTAAGTTGTACCACTGTTTCCATTTGAAAGTTTATTTTCTGGCTATGTGTGCCACCGTATGGCACTGAGCGAAACACAGTGGCTAAAACTAAAGCACACTCTGCTTAGAATAGTGGCACAGGCTTGCTTTGCGCTCCACAAGACTTTTCTTTCCTTTACTTAGTTTGCTGCTATGCTGCATTTTTAATATTCATGACTTCGATCAATAGCAACTTCCGTTGCCACTGGTGAGCCGTAAAAATTTATCAGGGCCAGTTTAACATCAGTCATGAAAGAATAAAGTCACTTACAGTTAAGCATTGCACTTCAAAATTAATGTCAGATTCACGTTAGGTAAAGTTCATTTTAGATCTCATTTCTTATGCAGATGATTATATTCTCATAGTGCAGTATTACATCTACGTAGGTATCATTCAGAGTTTGGAATTTAGTCAGTTCAGGTTCGTAAAATTACATGACAATGCCACATAAGCATTCTGATCGTTTATTTGCTTCAAATTTTGTTTTGTAATTTGAGGTAGCATTTTTATTCTTAGCTTTGTGTGTTGTAATTTCAAGTCACGTACTGTGACGTCACGCACCGACAACACTTTCGCAATTATGGACAGCTGTAGAGGCAGCACGGCTCAATATATCTGTAGCGGAATTCCAGCGACTTATTGAGACCACGCCACGTCGAGTCGCTGCAGTATGGCGGGAAAAAGGAGGTCCAGCACTATGGCGGGAAAAAGGAGGTCCAGCACGATATTAGGAGGCATCCCACGACATTTATCACTCAGTGTACGCAGCTGTTGTTTCTGAAATAAATAGTTCAGAAGTGTGAGTTAAGCAGCAGATGTGAAACCGATTTTGTGGAATTTTATTTGAAAGTAGATTTATGTAAAATAATGGTAACTTGATATTCAGCAGTAAGTTTTTTTTATAAATGTAGTGACAGTTGTAAGCATATATTCTAGTGAAATTATGTATGGCAATGTTAAAAGTAATTTAGGAAAGATTACTTTTATCTATAGCCTGTGTGTCGGGATGTGCATCAGTCACGGCATCGATTTCTACACTATAATGTTTTTTGTTCTACCACATTACTTTATCCAGTGAGTCCTTCCTCTCTTCTTGGACGAACCATTGCCTCGTAGACATTTAAAGAATGACGGCGGGGTGTTTTCGAGGTTGGAACGGTTCCTGCACACACAAAATACACAACAGTCAAGATCTCCAATAAGCCATCTAGCCTTGGGGAGAAAGTGTGTTCCATTGAAGGGCGATAAGGAGACAAGATCTAACGCCATCACCAGATTTCATGCTCATAGTTTGATTTCGAGGGGATAATTAAGACTTGGTGCGTGCTTAACGTTTGATGTCCGTAGGTGTACGAAAAACGTTCTCGCTCCAAAGATTTGAACAGGGGCAGTGATACTTGTTACTACGGTCTTTACAAAGAGCGCACGGTAGAGCTCTGACGTTTCTGGAGCCGTGTTGGGTCAAGGGTTGCGTCGCCTGTAGTGTAGGTCGCGTGGGCGAATCAAGGGCCGGGCAGCTTGCGTGATCTGCGGCTCCGAGAAGAGCACCACTAACGAGCCTTTGTTCCAAAATATCCTGGCAGTTGCGGCGCGGTGCGGCCGCGTCGTCAGGCCTGGACGGAGCAGAGTTGTCCAGAGGAGACAGCGCGTCCGCTGGAGCTTGCTCTCCGCTTAAAAAGAGTTAGGGATGGTTCCTGTCATCAAATGGGATAATACTCAAATCAAAGGATAAATGAGGAGCCGGTTATCAAAGATGATCAAGTGCATTTCTTCTAATTTTGATATCGATGGTACTTACAGTATTTTTCGTGCTGAATCGGATGGTAGCCTCATTGAGTGTCAAAAAATAAAACGAAAATGGTTTAAAAAGTTTTTTAAATGTGTGGCTTTGCTTCAAAAAGAGCCAAGTCCAAGCAGATGTTGTTTCAAAGTGACCAACACCACCAGTAGTCAATCATGACGTAGGACTCGGTAAGCGGCATCCGTCTTGCGCTGTTTGCTTGCGTGCTGTCTGCGTGTTAGCGCTATTTGTTACTGTGTTTTTGTTCAATTTTGATTTTCCCTTGTGAAAATGCCGACGCGTCCGATTCACTGGCAACAAATTCATACAAGTGTGTTGGTAGCTGGGTAGCCAGCTTGTAATACAGATGTCAGCAGGCTTTTTGGTGTTACAAAAAAGGCAAATCACTTGGTCTGGTGAGTCCTTCGACAATACCTTTTGGGTGTGCCGTGAATTCCGAAAAGATTACAGATGTAACAAAATTATTAGAGAAACATTCAGGGAAAAATGATGTGAAACAGAGAGACTTCAATAATATCGCAACATCACTGAGAAAGAAGCGTCTGGTGCGGAAGAGGAGAAAGAACATTGCAAATGTGAGAATATGGAAGAAGATGAGTATTCACTGCTCAGTTCATGTGCTTAGTTCTTTATTGTTACTTTGTAAATGAAACATGTTAAGTATTTCAGTGCTAAAATTCTTGTTAACGCAACTTCTTAAATTTTTTTAGATAACTCAGGTAAAAAACGTTTTGATTTGAACGTTCAGTAATTTTTTTTTTGTTGTTGCTCAAACCCTTCCACCCCTTTTTTGTCATTTTTGAAACAAAAGTGCATAAGGCACGGATTGTTATACATTTAAAAAAGTTATAGTAAAAACCACTCTCAGAAGTACGTGGATACCCTTCAGTTTAGTTTCAAATGCGGACAAGTCAAGTAGTTAGCATCAAAGCCGACGATCTCTTTATTTCAACTGTTTTTATGAGTTCAGTATTGACTTGGAATTGCATTTCATCGTTACTGAAAGTCATTTGTTTTATATAAAAAAGAGCAGACAACAATGTTTCAAAAGCGTAGGTATTTTGCTAATATTGTTTTAGTTTTCTGCCTCTCTTGTAAAAATATCGTAAGCGGACCTAGCTATCTTTGATATTAGGGCTCCTCAAATACAGTTTCGTTTTGTAGAAAAAGCTTTTGTCAGTATTAACTGGAATACTTCGAAATTCTGGAGTTGTTATGGGTAATGTACAGGAAGCGGAAAGTTACCTACAACTTGACGTTTCAGTTACACAGAGTGGGGATATGATTAGTGAGACTGAACAGTTCAAATTTGTAGGTGTTCCGATAAACAGTAAACTGTCGTAGAAAGCCCATGTTCAGGATCTTGTTCAAAGACTTAATGCTGCCATTTTTACTATTAGAGCAGTACCTGAAGTAAGTGTAATGCGGCACGAAAAGTAGTCTACTTGGCTTATTTTCATTCGATTATGGATTTTGCTACTATATTTTGGGTTAACTCTTCCCTTTCTAAAAGGGTATTTTTGTCTCAGAAGGGGGCGGTTCGGGCAATAAGTGGTGTAAGTTACGAAACTCTTCATTAGTCTGAGTATTCTGGCATTGGTATCTCAATATATATATATACATATATATATACATATATATATATATATATATATATATATATATATATATATTATCAACAATATCAGCTTATTCGTAAGAATTAGCAGCTTTCACTCGGTTAATACTTGGCAGAAATCCAATCTGCATTTGGATCGCACTTCCTTGGCTTGTGCTAAGGTGTGCAGTATTTTGCTGCATCCATATTCAATAAGCTACCACAAGAACTCAAAAGTCTTAGCAGTCATCCACGCGCTTTCAAATCTAAACTGAAGAGTTTCCTCACGGGTCGCTCCTTCTATTCTGTCTAGAAGCTCTTTGAAAAATTAAGTTGATTCCTGTGTTACATTTCTGACTGCGTTTACGAAACTTGTTGCTTGTCTTTTTTGGGTACATAAACATTTTATTTTATCTGTTATTACTTTTACGTTGTAATTTCATGTACTGGCACGTTCCATGAGCATCGTTATTGTCCTTCAATTTTTTACTACGGAACTAGATACGCAAAAAGAAAATAAAAGTACTGAAAACCAGAAAGTAGTTCTAAGGTGGTAAGGGTGATATTCCGAAACAGGATGTAAGAGCAAGGAGAGGCAGTAAAATCCTAACTGTTAAAGAGTCGCAAACAGACGAGAAACACTCCAGAATCAGTCTGACCAGTGTTTTGTAATTAACATGTTTCAAGCCATGAACTATATTTTCTAAGAATTTGCCTGTCACACTAAGCCAAGGCTGTGTTTAGGCCCCGTAATGTTACTGCTCTGCCTGACAGAAAAAGTGAAATACTCAGAAGCTATGGTCGAATGCCATTATACGTACACACCATCGGCGAGTATGTAAACGATAATAGTTGCAATTTTCTGCGAAAAGTAGAACGGCTACCATAGTGCATTAGTGTTGTTCGTGCTTGGCGTCGTTACCAGGTCATACAACGTGTATGAACAGCGTCAGATGTTGAGTGACTGCTGTGAAGGTCACGGAGGTACCGCGTACTCTTGTGAGATAACGTTATCAGCACTTGACAACGTTTGAAAGTGCCGTCAATGAGGGTCTCCATTTGGTCGGCTGGTCGAAGCGAGCAATATCGATATTTGTGAGGCATTCGGACATGACATTATCGCGATGTTAGGCTATATGGGAACGTGAGGGCAGGCATATTCGTTGCCAAGGTTCTAGTCGACCACATTTGACTACCACAAGGGAGGGTCGCCATATTAGGTGTCGTAAACCCTTCACGTCGGCGCCTGCCGTCCGAGGACCAGTAATGGACTCCCTGCAACATTCTGTTTCATCCAAGGGATAATGTCTAGACTGCCAGTAAAACCTCAACGCAAACGACCACGTTTGGAATGATGTCGTGAACGGGAAGCGTGGACTACCGATAAGATTAGATTCGTCTCTGCTCTCCTCTGGGTGACGATCGTCGGCGAGTTAGGCGGCGACGTGCGGAGAGGTTCCATTCTGACATGTTTTGGAGAGGCACGGTAGTGTTACATCCACATTTGCATCCACATGGATACTCCGCAAGCCACCGTTCAGTGCGTGGTGAAGGGTACCCTTTACTCGTTTTCTTTTCTGTTCCATTCGCAGATAGAGCAAGGGAAAAGCGACCGTCTATATGCCTCTCTATGAGCATTAATTCCTCGTATCTTATCTTCGTGGTCCATCCCATGGCATCTCATGGCAAAAGAAGGACCCAAGAGGAAACAGAAATTACTTTGTGGGCCACTAAACAAAGATCTGAGGAAAAGACTTGCCAAATGTTACATCTGGAGCGTTGCACTATATGGTGCGGAGACCTGGACATTGAGGATAGAAGATGAAAGAAGGTTGGAGGCACTAGAGATGTGGATGTGGAGAAGAATGGAAAAAGTGGAAAGGGAAGACCGAGTAAGGAATGAAGAAGTATTAGGAAGAGTAGGAGTAAAAAAAAAAATATGCTGAAAGTTATCAGAAAGAGAAAACGGAACTGGAGTGGGCATTGATTGAGGAGGGACTGTTTATTGAAGGAAGGAATAGAAGGAATGGTGGAGGGGAAAACGGGGAAGAGGAAAAATAAGATATCAAATGCTGGACAATATAAAAGGAGACAAATATTCAGAAAGGAAAAGACTGGCTGTGGACAGACAAAAGTGGAAGAGGCTTAACCCATGACAAGACCTGCCGTAAGGCAGAATACCATACTCCTCCTCCTCCTCCTGCTCCTCCTCCTCCTCCTCCTACTACTACTATCTTCGTGGTCCTTACACGCAGTGTACGTCGGCGGCAGTAGAGTCGTTTGGCAATCAGCTTCAAATGCCGGTTCTCTAAATTTTATCAATAGTGTTTTTTCGAAAAGAACGTCACCTTCCCTCTAGGGATTCCCATTTGAGTTCGCGAAGCATCTCCGTAACACTTACGTGTTGCTCTATCCTATCCGAAATAAATCTTGTAGTCCGCCTCTGAATTGCTTCGATGTCTTCCTTTAATCCGACGCGGTACAGATTAGCGTCCTAAATGCGGTCACCTTTCCAGGTGAACCACTCTCTCCTAAAATTCTCCCATTAAACCGAGGTCGATCATTCGCCTTCCCTTTCACAGTTCTCACATGCGCGTTCCATTTCATATCTGCAACACTACGCCCAGATTTAAACGACGAGACTGCGTCAAGCAGGACACTTCTAATGCTATATCCGAACATCACTGGTTTGTTTCTCCTACTCATCCGCATTAACTTTCAATTTTCTACATTGAGAGCTAGCTGCCGTTCACCAAATCAACTAGAAATTTTGTCTAAGTCATCTTGTATCCTCCTATAATTACTCAACGACGTTACCTTACTAGATACCACACCATCATAAGCAAACAACCGCAGATTGCTGCCCACCCTGTCCGGCAAATCGTTTACATGCACAGGGAACAACAGCGGTCCTATCACATTTGCCTGAAGCACTCCTCATGATACCCTTGTGTCTGATGAACACTCGCCGTCGAGGACGACATCCAGGGTTCATTACTTAAGAAACCTTCGAGCCATTCATTCATGTGTGAACTTATTCCACATCTCGTACCATCGTTGACACCCGACAATGGGGCACTGTGTCAAATTAAACTAAACTCTGCCAGAAGAGAACATGAAGGTCCAATGTCAAATGCTTCCGCAAATTTGGAAATATGGAAACTGCCTGTTGCCCTTCATCCATAGTTCGCAGTATATCGTGTGAGAGAAGGTCAAGCTGAGATTCGCAAGAGTGATGCTCTCTAAAGCCATGTTGAGTCGTGCACATAAGCTTCTCAGTCTCAACAAAGGGTAATATATTCGAACTGAGAACATGTTCAAGAATTATGGTGCAAACCGAAGCTAGGGATATTCCTGTGTAATTTTGTGTGTCCGTTCGTTTACCCTTCTTATGTAATGGAGTCACTTGCAAGTTTTTCCAGTCGCTTGGGACTTTACGCTGGGTGAGACATTCACGATAAATTCAGGCTAGGTAAGGGGCAAGTGCCGTAGGGTACCCTTTGTAAAACCGAATTTTAATTCCATCCCGACCTGGTGATTCATTTGTTTTCAAATCTTTCAGTTGTTTCTTTAAGCCGGGGATGCATGTTCGTCCATATGGGAGTGTGTCCGATTATCAAATGACGGTATGATTGTTACTTCTGGCATCTTCGCGTCGAGGACCCTCGGGTATGACAACTGGCCACGGCTGGTAGCGAAAACTGACTGCACAACTATACGTGGCGGATGTCCTGGGCCCTCAGTGTTACCTCTCATGCGACAGCATCGTGGCGCCATTTTTCAACGTGGTACGTGTGTCTACGAACAATCTGTGTGACGTTGAGGTACTTCCGTTGCCAGTGAGGTCACCAGATCTGTCCCATTTAAGACGTGTGTGGAACCAGCTTGGACGTAATCTCCATCCCGGCCCCAGTATCCAGGATATGTCAGTTGTGGGCCAGCTTGCCTCAGGAGAGGCTACAATGGCTTGCTTTGTGACACCCTTCCCATTGGACATTGTGCGTGCATCCAGGTCAGAGCGGGTGCAACGTTATACCGATAAATGCGCTCCTACTGCAATGTTCTTGGTAAATTTGACTATATTTTGTAACAGGTGAAATAATATTATATATCCTCTCACCCCGTGAAGTTTCATTTGGTTTCTTCCTCCCCTCTGGGTCTTCACTTTTCTGGTCAGACAGTGTAAATCCGACTCTTATGTAAATAAGGGCTATGTAACTATGATGGCAAAAGTTTCGGAGCTGTAAGAGGGGGGGGGGGGGGGTCAAGCAGAGTTAAGGAAGACAACTGAAATATTATAGAATTATCTCATAGCTACAAATAATAACACCTGTTGTTCATAGAAGAATGGAAAAACTGGTAGAAGCCGATCTCGGCGAAGATCAGTTCGAATTTCGGAGAAATGTAGGAACACGCAAGGCAATACTGACTCTGCAACTTATGTTAGAAGATAGGTTAAAAGAAGGCAAACTTACATTTACAGCACTCTTAAACTAAGGGAAAGCTTTTGACAATGCTCACTGTAGCACTCTCTTTGAAATTCTGAAGGTAGCAGGGGGAAAATACAAGGAACGACGGGCCATTCACAACTTGTACAGAGACCAGACGGCAGTTATGCGAGTCGTGAAAGGAAAGCAGTGGTTGAGATGGCAGTGAAGCAGGGTTGTAACCTATTCCAGATATTATTCAATCTTTACATTGTGCAAGCAGTGAAGGAAACAAAAGAATAATTTAGAATAGAGATTAAAAATGAGTGAGAAGAAATACGAACCTTGTGGTTTGCCGATGAAATTGTAGCGCTGTCAGAGGCAGAAATGAGCTTTGAACAGCGCTTGAACGGAATGGAGAGTGATTTGAAATGAGAACATGATGTAGCATCAACAAAATCAAAACAAGGATAATAGAATATGGTCGAATTAAATCAAATGATGGCGAGGGAATGACATTAGGAAACGAGACACTTAAAGTAGTAGATGAATTCTGATATTTGGGCAGAAAAATACCTGATGTACAAAGTAGGGAAGATATAAAATGTAGACTGCCAATAGCAAGAAAAGCGTTTCTGAAGAAGGTGAGTTTGTTGACATCAAATATAGACTTAAGTGTTCGGAAATCTTTTCCGAAGGTTTTTGCCAAAAGAGTAGCCATGTATGCAAGTGAAAAAAGAACGGTAAACCGTTTACACAAGAAGAGAATAGAAGCTTTTGAATTGTGGTGTTACAGAATATTGCTGAAGATTAGATACGTGCATCAAGTACTGAACTGAATTGGAGAGACAGGATACTGGTGGCATAACTTGATTAAAAGTAGCGATCGGTTTATTGGAAGCATTATAAGACATCATGGGATCACCAGCCTGGTACTGGAAGGGAGTGTGTGAGGTAAACATCGTGGAGGGAGATTGATTTGGTTTTGTTTTGCCTTAGAGCGCAAAGCACAACTGGGGTCATACGCGCCCAAGTCAAAACTATAGGAAACGAACATAGAGAGGAGTTAAACGACTATATTTCAGTCCCAATTGACATAACAGAAGACAGTTAAATCAGGCACGTGGCAAAAGGGCTAAAAAAGATACCATACAGAAATGGATGTCCAAAACTAAAAATTAAATGGCCTTCGCCGTATTGCTTTGGCGGATAAAAAGTAAAACGCGGTCAACAGCCCGCGCGTCATTTGGTAAAACGGTTGATAAATCAGACGTCAAACCCAAGCGGGAATGCAAGTGGTTAAAAAAAGAGCATTTCATCAGGAAGTGGTGGACAGTTAAAACTTTGGCGCAATGTGTGCAAAGTGGTGGGGTAGCGCCACTTAATAAATGACAATGGTTAAGAAGGCATTGCCCAATACGCAGCCGAATTAAAATAATCTCCTCCCGGCGGAGAGCCGGGAGGAGGTCGTCCAAGCCGCTGGGAGAGGCTTAATAAGCCGTAGCTTATTCCTGTGAAGGGAGGACCATTCGTGATGCCAAAGGAACACCACCTCTTGAGAGACGGCAACACAGAGATCGGGAGAGGGAATTTAGGTACTCCCGGGCTGAGGTACGAGGACTGCAGCCTTGGCAGCAGCGTCAGTAGCTTCGTTTCCTGGCAGACCGACATGACCAGGAACCCACAGAAACATCACACTGGCTCCACGAAGAGTGAGCAAGTGACAGTTTCCCTGGATCCGCAGCACTAAGGGATGGGCAGTGTACAGCGCACATATACTCTGAAGGGCGCTGCGTGAGTCTGAGCAGAAGACAGAAATGAAAAGTCTATGTCGCCGGATGTACTCCGTGGCCTGATACAAGGAGAAGAGCTCGGCTGTAAGTCCTGAGGAGTGTGCCGGAAGCCATTGTCGAAAGACACGGGTGCCAATGACTAAAGCACACCTGACCCCACGGTCAGTCCGAGAGTCATCAGAGTATACAAAGGTATTATCACGAAGTTCCATGCGAAGGTCGTGAAACTGAAGGCGATAGACCGAGTCTGGAATAGTGCCCTTAGGAAGCGAATGAAGGTCGAGGTTAACATGGACCGCTTCACGAACCAAAGGTGGTGAAGGTTTCGCAACCACTGGGAAAGTTGCAGGTAGTGTGAAGTTAAGCCGCCGTAGCAAGTGCCGAAAGCAGACTCGGGGAGGTAATAGAGAAGAGGGACGTGTCCCATACTGGCAATCAAAGGAATCCTCGAAGAAGGAAGCATAGGATATGTGCCACGCATGGCAGACAAACGGCATGCATACCTGCTGAGGAGGAAGTCACGGCGGTAGGGCAGTGGTAGTTCAGCAGCTTCAGCATACAGGCTCTCAACTGGGCTGGTGTAAAAGGTGCCCATGGCCAAACGGATGCCATGATGGTGGATAGTGTTGAGGTGGTGTAAGAGGGATGGGCGTGCAGACGCATAAACAAAGCACCCATAGTCGAGGACTGGTACAAACGGAAGAGGATGGTTCGATCGACACCCCAGGAAGTACCATTGAGGATACGTAGGCCATTGAGGAACTGTGTGCAGCGGGCTGCCAGGTAAGATACATGGGAGGACCAAGAGAGTTTCCTGTGGTGCATGAGCCCCAGAAATTTCGTAGTTTCAGCGAACGGAAGGGCAACAGGCCCAAAATGTATCGATGGTGGGAGAAACCATTTGCGCCGCCAGAAATTCACACAGACGGTTTTGTCAGTGGAAAAGCGGAAGCCATTGTCGATGCTCCAGGAGGAAAGACGATCAAGACAGCGCTGAAGATGCCGCTCAGTTAGACAGGTCCGTGAAGAACTGCAATAGATGGCAAAATGGTCCACAAAAATGGAGCTGGAGATGGCCAGCAGTAAACAGGCCATTACAGGGTTAATGGCGATAGCCAAGAGGATGACGCTCAGGACGTAAACCTGAGGCACACCATTTTCCTACATAAAGGTATCCGACAAAGTAGAACCCTCACGCACCTTGAAAACTCGGTCTTGTAAAAATGCCTGAAGGAAACAGGGCAGGCGCCCACGGAAGACCCATGTGTCAAGAGAAGGAAGATACCAGTTCTCTAGCAGGTGTCGTAGGCCTTCTCCAAATCGTAAAACACGACCAGAGTCTGGGATTTCCGCAGAAAACGATTCATGACATGGGTGGACAAAGTAACGAGATGGTCAACTGCAGAATGTCTCGCACTAAATCCACACTATGCATTCGTCAGTAAATTGCGAGACTCGAGACACCACACCAGTCGGGCATGAATCATGCCTTTCATCACCTTGCAAACGCGGATGGTAAGAGAGATGGGGTGGTAGATAGAAGGAAGGTTTTTGTGTTTACCGGGCTTAGGTATGCGTGTGACGGTGGGTTCACGCCAGAGTCGAGGAAATGTGCCCTCTGCCCAGATTCACTTGTACATGTTAAGCAGAAAGTGCCTGCCCGCAAGAGAAAGGTGCTGCAACTTCTGAATGTGGATGGCGTCTGGCCCTGGGGCGGAGGATCAGGATGAACTGAGCATGATCTAGGTTCCTCATAGTAAAGGCGGCGTTGTAGCACTCACGATTCGGAGAAAAGAAGATATCGCCCGAGCCTCCTCCACTAAATCCCGAGAGAAGGTGGCATGGCTGCCATTGCAGTTGATACAGCGGGGAGATGGAGGCGTACAATCGCCCTCGTGTGCATCCCTGCCACAGGTTACACATTTGGCTGGGTGTCGACAAGACGATCTAGTGTGGTTGAAACGGTGACACTGGTAGCAGAACATCAGGTTCTGAAGGCACGGCCGGACTGTGACAATTTCACAGCCCTTTTTTGAGCTTGGACGGAAGCACCATTCTATGAAAGGTGAGAAAGTGAGAACGGGTGGGCACTAAGGAAGAATCTACCTTCTTCATTATACGATGACGGCAATGACACCCTGATCAGAGAGATAAGATTGGATTTCGGCCTCGGTTAGACTGTCGAGCAGCCTGGTGTAAATTACACCACAGGAAGAATTCAAAGTTCTATGGGCCTCAACACAAACAGAGTAACCGAGGAGAAGCGAGACAGCAAGCAGTTGTTTTGCTTGAGAATAAGAAATGGTCTCCAAAAGCAAAGTGCCATTCTGTAAACGACAGCAGGAATTCACAGGGCCAGCAATTGCATCAACACCTTTCTGAATAATAAACTGATTTACCATCGCAAGCGACTGACCATCTTCAGTACGTGAGACCACAAGAAACTGTGGTGCAGTGGGAAGGGTCTTTGAATCATGAGGCTCATAACGTTTACGTTTTGTAGACGTTGAGTGGGAAGATGATTGACTCGTTGCGAGGAAATGCCCCATGATTGCCAGTGCCTCTGACGGCGCGCTTCTTCCAACTGGGGGCCCTCTTTACAAGGAGCCACACCTGCCTTAGGTGACTATTCATACCTCAGGTCACACCTTCCGAACACCTGACAGGGGGACCAATCGCCCATTTGGGAAGGTTACAGTTTGGGCAATCAACCATCCTTGGGACTGGCCTGTAGCAGGGAGTACATGCGAATCCTACCTGTCGACCTGGGGCTGGGAATTACGTTTTACCCAGTCACCTGTTACGCGCCAGACGCGTTGGCCAGCCTTCAGGAGCGCACAGGGACGAAGATGGAAAAGAGGATCCTCATACGCCGGAGCGGAGGAAAGAGAGGAGAAGAGAAACAAAGAAAAGAAAAGGGAGCGAAAAACAAAGGTGAAACTGTTCATACATCAGCGATAGAATGAAAAACACTCCGAATAATACTCCAGACATGTCCCCCAAGGGAGGAGAAAAAGAATAGCAAGAGGATAGACATGCAGCATGGAAGTGAAAAAATGGTGAAAAGGATGGGGCCCTGTGGTAGCCAAGCACGAACCAGCTAAAGAGTGGTGAACCCTCTGGGGGGGGGGGGGGGGGGGGGGTTGGAGGGAGAGCAAGAGATGGATACAGTAAGCAGATTCAGAAGGATGTAGGTTGCAGTATTTACTCGGAAATAAAGAGGCTTGCAGATGATAGAATAAATTGGAGAGCTGCTTTAACCAGTTTTCGGACTGGAAACCACAACAGCAACACCAATACGTGTGGGTTAAATGTGCCCTACACTATCTTGTGGCAGAAATTATCTCTATGACTGTGTCTGTCGGCCTGTGTCTCGAAGTTCCTCAGCGACGTTAACTATTTTGTATAGAGGAAAATTCTTACGTAGTAGAGAGCGTTGCTTCATTCAGGCTATTTCACAACAGCTTTAAATGCAATTAAAGTGAATAGGCTTCAGTGACACCTGGAGACATGGAACATATTTAAAGAGGACGACAATAAATTTGTAAAATCATATAATGATGGAAGTTCATACACAGGATTAAATGCTTGATGGTTGAATACAATACAACACACCGTGTGATTTACGTCCCCCTCATCCCCCCCCCCCCCCCCCCCCCCCCCCCCGGATGTGATACATAACAAAAAAATACAAAATATTATTATTAAGTCCTGGAACACTGTCTTACGCGTGAAAGAGCATCGAGCTAAGTAATTTGAAACGTTAGATAATAGTTTAGAAATGGATACTGTCCCCCACGTGTTGCCAAGAAGCTGAAGACATGAACAAAGATCTAATATTCCAGCGCCATTTACGACTGCAAGAAAATTGTGAAAGAAATCTAAGTCTTCATGATCTTAAAGCGCGCTTAATTACAATCGCATAAGAACAGCGCAGCTGTGACAGACGAGCAGCAATCTTATCGTAATCCAAAGCTTGCTCGGTTGTATGCGCCCTTCTAGTATCACAAGAGAAAGTGTCTATACTACGAGGCAAATCGGCACATCCAGTCGTATCGAAAGCAGGTGAAGGAGGCGACTTTGTTGCGGCCACGAGTCTTTGCAAACGGAAATAAGTTGCTTAGCACTCTGATTGGCCGGAACCTGTCAAAGCCCGCTCGTCCTACCAAGATTTTCCTTCCATTTTCTACCCAGAGATGCACAACGCTAGCGGACAGATAGGTGACTGCACCTTTTTGAATCTAGTAAGTGACTATAGTTGTGCGCTGTAAATACGCCCTCTGAAAGGTGATAACGTCATACCAGAAACCTTTCAAAGATTACAAAAACAAAAAGGACTGCATTCGTTAAAGTATTTGACATAATTTATAAACAATGTGTTGAAAAACTAATTTTTGAATATTCGTGTCTTGCAAAATTATGTATTTCAGTTCAGAAAACAACATATTATAGCTGTAAGGAAATATTGATTTCCAGCATGCTAGGTTAACAACAGAGCAGCAAGTTGGGTTAACCAGTGTGACGTAGAAACAGTCGAACTCGGTAGAATCAGCTTTTTTATTTAATTGATGACTATTTTCCGGTTATCTCAACGTATTTTCAAATCATCCAAACAAACTAAACGGTATTTTTCGTAATAGCATGCAAACAGTGTTTAGATTGTATGTCTGTATTGTTAATGTTCATAAAAAAATTGACTCTGGTGCAGGTATATGTACAATACTAACATCGTTTCCGTGCTATTACCGAATAATATCGTTTTGTCTGTTTGGATGATTTGAAAATTGGTTCAAGTAACCTGAAACTAATCATCAATTAAATTGTTGTTGCTGTTGTCTTCAGTCCTGAGACTGGTTTGATGCAGCTCTCCATGCTACTCTATCCTGTGCAAGCTTCTTCATCTCCCAGTACTTACTGCAACCTACATCCTCCTGAATCTGCTTAGTGTATTCATCTCTTGGTCTCCCTCTACAATTTTTACCCTCCACGCTGCCCTCCAATGCTAAATTTGTGAGCCCTTGATGCCTCAGAATATGCCCTACCAACCGGTCCCTTCTTCTAGTCAAGTTGTGCCACAAACTTCTCTTCTCCCCAATCCTATTCAATACCTCCTCATTAGTTATGTGATCTACCCATCTAATCTTCAGCATTCTTCTGTAGCACCACATTCCGAAAGCTTCTATTCTCTTCTTGTCCAAACTATTTATCGTCCATGTTTCACTTCCACACATGGCTACACTCCATACAAATACTTTCAGAAACGCCTTCCTAACACTTAAATCTATACTCGATTTTAACAAATTTCTCTTCTTCAGAAACGCTTTCCTTGCCATTGCCAGTCTACATTTTATATCCTCTCTACTTCGACCATCATCAGTTATTTTGCTCCCTAAATAGCAAAACTCCTTTGCTACTTTAAATGTCTCATTACCTAATCTAATCCCCTCAGCATCGCCCGTCTTAGTTCGACTACATTCCATTATTCTCGTTTTGCTTTTGTTGATGTTCATCTTATATCCTCCTTTCAAGACACTATCCATTCCGTTCAACTGCTCTTCCAAGTCCTTTGCTGTCTCTGACAGAATTACAATGTCATCGGCGAACTTCAACGTTTTTATTTCTTCTCCATGGACTTTAATACCTACTCAGAATTTTTCTTTTATTTCCTTTACTGCTTGCTCAATATACAGATTGAATAACATCGGGGACAAAAAAACTAATCTTGCAACTTTGGCTGCGTACATCAGTCTATAAGGAAATATGTTTGTCAGGCAAATGCAAGGTAACTAAAGGAATCCATAAACCAATAATACTTCACCTATTTATTCCATTCAAATATAATGCTTTACTAAACAATCAGCCTCAAAAAGAAAGTTTCAAATAATAGTTCTGGTTAACTGGTTTCCTACCTAATCTTCATTCCAAAGAAGACAAACTGTTGACCCTGTATTCTGAAATGAAGGTTAGAATTCTGTTTTTAATCAACTACAATTCTGAAACTGGTTTTTTCTCAGTGCTGTTTGTAATCGTGAGGGGTACATTCTTAAAGGGAGGTTTACTATCTTTGGCCCAAAAAAAGCATGTTCTTTGAGAATTTTTTTCTCGATATGTGTTATAGATTTCAATGTCAAATTTGCTCAGAATGTTTATTGGTATTTACTCTACAAACTGGAATTTTTTCGAAGGAAATATCGACGAGCAAAGGCGGAAGTGCAGTCGGAACGAAAAGAAATTTCGATGTAGACCTCCACGCGCGGTATGTCAGGTCAGCCGGCTCGTCTGAAATCAAAATTGAGTTGACGTTAATGAAGTATATAAGATCCATTAGGAGTTGTACCTCGCTTAAGTTATGTGGACCAAAGGAAACAAAATGGCGACCATTTGAAAAAAATAGGGCTTTTTCATCAATTTTTCGACTTCGTCGGCCAAGTAAAAATATATATAGTTGATGGATCGAAGTAAAAGTGGTACAACTCCTAGACAATTTAGTTAGCTTCGCCGGAAACAAAGAATCATGGCAATCGGTTGAGTAGATTTGAAATTACCATATCGTGCAATAAAAAAAAGTCATTTCGTGAAAAACACGCTTGAAGTTTTGACTACATATAAACGCAATATTATGCAACGTACGTTCAATCTGCTATTCCGGGTCCATAAACTAGTCCTTCCTCTTCCTCATAGAGGGCGTTCTGCTCGATCTGAGCCAGCCTGCGCTGCTCCAGAACTGCTCGTACGGTCGGTGACAAACTATTTTCGGCCGCTTGAATCCGGTGGTCGTCCGAATGCTTGGTGAACTGCATCGAATAGAGTCCCAGGGTGACGTCCATAGTTGTCATGGTCTTCAGAATTGCTGAATACCCTTCGTTGAAACTGCTCACTGCCAGGAAAGTCTCAGTCTCCAAAGTCTTCGCAACAGAATGCAAATGCTTGGAGGCTAACTTCCAAACTCACGCGTTAAAACTTTCCTTTGAACTTTGTGTGTTTCCTCCCAAGCAACGGTACAACAACTCGTCCTCCGAAAGAAAAAAAAAACTGGTGTGTGAAAAAGGCCGATTTCAGGCAGGTGCATTTTTTTGTTCAACCGCAAATAAACTTTTCCGTTCCGTATTCGGAAAAACCGTTTCAGGGGTGGCTTCTAAACACTTTTATGGATCCAAAACTGCAACTAAAAAATCGATTTTTTGAACCAAAAGATAGTAAACCTCCCCTTAAAGCGATTCGACGTTAGGAAAACTCCTTTGACGAGGCCTTGGTTTCAGTGAAATGAGATATGCAATGAAATTAACTCACTTCAAACTTCTAACGTTCTGTATCCGTCTTTGCAACGACGCTAACTGAAATGCGACGCTTTTGACTGGGCGCCACTGGGAATTTGCCACGAGAGTGTGTAGCCTCCACCTTCCTAATAGGCCTACTGGACTGCGTGCGATATAACTGACCGTGATCACATATGCCTTATGAAATTTTACAGTCAGTAAGGCTATCGTCTCCGACGCAAAATAGCACCGGTTAGTTGGAGGAAAGTGTACAACAGACGCTTCTGAAGGAAGAATCTATTCTAAACTAAATACTGATGGTAATTTTGAAATGGGTGGAATATAGTGCAATCGCTCGCGTACGGCACAGGAGGGAAAAAGGGTACCACGTAATATTTACTGCGAATTTACTGATAATACAAGGAAAACACTGATTAGGTAAAAAGAGGGATAATCAAACGGTCGCTAGGCCGCTAGGGCAATGAATCTCCAGAATCTTAAGAAAGGTAATGGCAAAGAACTGTAAGCAATTAATCACTGGCGTGCAGCAACAAATCGTTGTCACGGTTTTCCATTGTACAAGAGTTCACGAGAAAATAGATAAATCGGATAGCACTGAGTTTGTAGTTACTTATTCTGAAATATTAAATTTTGAAATTAAATGAAGTTACTGGTTAAATAAATGACTGACTTAACTTAAACGTTGTTACCTAAAAAAATTACTTTCAGTAACCTGCGTGGAACGTAATGCAAAATTTAGAAAAGGGCAAGCAATTTACTTTTGATAATTGAGAGACTGAAATGAATTTACTTTAAGCAACTGAGCTTACTTTTAAAATAACAATGAAATACATACCAAGTCAGCAGAAGTCACTCCCTAAGCTAATACAGAATAAATGAAATAGCTCACTCTTTATTTGGGCTCTGTCTTTAGTTATTAGTTTTGCCAGTGAAATTTTACGTTAGTTTAAGTAAATGAAGTTAATACTAAAATTTGCGAATTAGTTTAGCCTCTGTTATTCAATACAAGAATAAGCAGTTACTGAAGCAGAAAATGTAGACTGAAACTGGTCATTAGCAAATACACAGAACTGGCAGTAAATAGTTAATTTTCATATTCTTACGACACTCGGTGATTGCATGGAAAGGAAAAGGGGCCCTGCCTGGTAATAATGTCTAAGGACAATGACAACACATATGCCCTACAAGTTTTAACTATTGCAAGCTATTCTTCAAGTTAGTCATACTTTGTGAAAGAAATGTAACTGGGTAAAGCCTTTACATTCCTATATCTGTCAGATAACAGTCTTACGATGTTGTAGCTGTGTGGACGACGAAGAATATAGCCGCCGACAACGCTGAGCTGCCGTTGTTGCTGCTGCTGCTGTTTGAGAACGCCGCGTCATCTCCAGAGCCACGGATAATTTTGGGACAGGCAGTAGTTGGAACTGCAGCTTCCTCCACCTGTCCACTCTTACCGTCCTCTAAATACCCGCGTATTAACGAATCATGTGCGTCTACAATGGCGCGAGCATAGCTGTACACGGCATCGGCGGGAGCGCCCAGCAAACACCTCCGCACTCTTTCATCACTCAAGCTGCTCTGCCTCCTCTCTGCTCGTAACGCGACAGAGAGTCTCCATATGCAAAGATAAACAACGGCACAGCTACTGCCATTTCATCGTTGCTATCGATACATTAAATAAAGTTCCCTTGGCTATCACACAGCAATTAACAATACTTTCATTATAATTACAATCAATTACATACAACCAGAAATAAATACACTATTACATCGGTTACTTACTAAATATAATTTCTGTAATACAGTTTCAAAATCAGAAGTACGGTACATGATATTAATGGATATTAAAAGGCTAAAATTTTCGTATGTTGCAGAAGGATTTTATCTGAATTTTCGGTGTTAACATAATTAATATTGGCTTTCCACACTTTTGAGTTAAATTGTAGCCTCTTCCCTGTGGTTTAGCCCATGAATGTGTACAGAAAATATAATACGCACATCTCGTCCATCCCTCTCTTTCTTTCAATAACCTCCTTCCATTCTCTATGTACATCTTCTCCCCCATTTCTCACTGTCCACACCCTCCTTCCCACTCTTCCTTTTCCTTTTCCATCTCCCCCTCCACCCTATCGCTTCGTCTCCTCCTCCCCTTTTCTCTCTTTAACTCCTCCTTCCCTCTATGTCTCCTCCTCCTTCTCCATCCATCTCCTCCTCACCCCTCTCTCTGTCCATGCCCCACTCCCAAATCTTTTTCTATCTCCTCCTTCTCCTCCTATCTCTGACCATCTCCTCCTCCCCTCTCTCTATACACCTTCTCCTTCTCCCTCTATCTTCGTTCATCACCTCCTAATCCCTCTTTCCATCCATCTCCTCTTTCTGATCTCCTCCTTCCACTCTCTCTGATTGTCTCCTCCTCCTTTCTCTGTCCATCCCTCCTTTCCTCCTCTGTCCATCTCCTCTGCCCCCTCTTTCTGACAGTCTTTTCCTTCCCCCCTTCGTTCATCAGCTCCCAATCCCTCTTTCGATCCATTTCCCCTTTCTGATCTCCTCCTTCCACTCTCTCTGATTATCTCCTCCTCCTTTCTCTGTCCATCTCTCCTTTCCTACTCTGTCCATCTCCTCTGCCCCCTCTTTCTGACAATCTTTTCCATCCCCCTCTCTCTGAAAATCTCCCCCCTCCTCCAGCTCACTATTGAACCCTTCTCTGATAATCATCTCCAACCCCTCTCATAAATCTTCATTCTCCCTCCATCCCCTCCTGCCCCATTTCTCGATTCATTACTTCCTGCTCCTTCTCTCTGTCCATCTCCTCCTCCCCCTCTCTTGGACCATTTGCTGCTCCCTTCTCTCTGACCATCCCCTCCTCTCCTCTAACCACCCTCTCTTCCCCCCGTTTGTTCATCTCTTCCTCCCCCTCTGTCAATCTCCTCCTCCAAATGCTCTCAGAGCAATTCCTCCTCCTCCTCTTCCTCCTCCTCCTCTCTGTCCATCTCCTCACCTTATCTGCCAGTCTCCTTCTATCCACTCTCCCTGTCAATATCTGGCTACCCCTTCTCTGTCTACGCCCTCCTCATTCCCCCTGCCTCTCTGTCCCTATCCTCTTGCCCCACTCCATTTGTTCACCTTCTTCTCCCCCTCACTCTCTGAGCACCTCATCCTTCCATATCTACCTGTCCATCTCCTCCTTCCTACTCTCCCTGTCACTCTATCTCCTCTTCCACCTCTGTTTATGTCCATCTCCTACTCCCACCTCACTGTACATCTATCTCCCCCTCCTTCCCCCTTTCTCTGTCCATCTCATCCTACTCTTATCCGTCCCCTCCTGCCCCCTCTATCTGCTCAACTGTTCCCATTTGCATGAGTACAGCCTGCAATGCATATTGGTAGTACTTAAAAAATGCATGTCACATGCAGCGCTGCCTACAAATGTGGGGTTAGAAACGCCTTTCAACCCTATCACCATTCCTGTGCGAGAGAATGTTTTAACCCCCATAGTGGCTAATGCCCAAACAGCAAGAAGTAAATATACCAATTTTGGCTGAAATCGGTCCAGTGGCTTAGGAGGCGGTACTAGACGTACACACAGACATGTGTGTAATTTCGAGGTCAGCGATCTGTAGCCTGTAGTCCAGACAGAGTGCCCTAACCGCAGCCTGCCATTTGCTTTACCTGCATTTTGTGTTATGTGGCCATACCACTTTAGTTTCTCCTGGATAGTTATTCCTGAGTATTTTACTATTATTATGATTTCTGGCTATTTATTTCCAATAATGTAATCGAACAGTAACAGATCTCGCCATATATTTATGAGAAATAGTTTACATTTCCACTGTCTTATCAAAACTATCCAGGCAGCTGTATGTAATGCAAAGTGGACCACTAGATGTTGCGAAAGGCGGACACACCGATATAGATGGAGCCAGGAAGTATTGTTTTGTAGCTAAAGAAGCAGCAACAGCAAAATGGGTCTCTTAGAAGAACTTAGTGACTTGGATCGTGGACTACTCCTTAGGTATACCCTTAGTAACAAAACCGTCACGGATGTTCCAACCTTTCTAAAGCTGCCCGAGTCACCCGTTAGTGACGTGACTGTGAAGTGGAAACAACCACAGCTAAACAAAAAAAGCAGACCTCATGTACTGTACTGAAGGACAGGGATCGTCGAGAAGTTGTAGAAACCCGCATAAATCCAGTGGAAGGAATCACCTGTGACTTTAGAAATGCTACCAGCAGTCCAACTAGCGTGTTGATTGTGTGCAGGGAGTTAAAAAGAATGGGGGTACAGTGGTCGAACTACTGCTTATAATAACGCATATATTTCTGTAGTCAGTGCTAAGCGACATTCGAGTTGCTGTAAAGGACGATGGTATTGAAAACGAGTGATGAATCATCCTGTACCATGTTACAATCCAACTGAAGGGTTTGCGTTTTACAAATGCCTTGGGAACGTTACCTGCCATCATGCGTAGTACCAACACAAAAGTTCAGAGGAGGTGGCGTTACGGTATGGGAGTGTTTTTCGTGGTTTTTATGTGGTCCTCATATCGCTTTTAAGAAAACGCTACATGTGTAAGGATACGAACTCATTTTACAGAATTGCGTACTGCATACAGCAGAGGAACAGTTCGGAGACGATTATTGTTCTTATCAGCGTGAGAATGCACCCTGCCATACTGCAGTATCTGTGATGCATGGATTGCGAAGTGTAACATTCCTGAAATGGACCAACTTGCCTAGAGCTCAGACCTAAACTCCACGGGATATCACTGGGTGGGTCAGAAAGTCGACTTCCCTCCAGATTCCAGCGTCCAGCAAGATTGCCTTTTCTGATTTCGGGTCTTGTTTGAAGAGGAATGGGGTACCATTCATTAAAATTGTCCCTTGTAAAGGTCATGCCGTCATAAAGACGAAGGAAGGGTGGACATACATCATATTAATGTCCACTAATAGGTGTCTGGATACTTTGATCAGATAGTGTATTTACGTTGAAGGTCCTTGCACCCTCTGCAGGTTACCAGCATGTATCTGCAATTTCCTTGCATTACAATCTTCTTATAGACAGGGCAGGAACCGCGAGAAACATCACCGAGCTTCTGCGTTATCCACTACATCATTTATCTACGTAATGTAAACAGAAGCGGCTGTATAACGTTTTCTCTATGTGCTGGATAAGTTACTTTTATGTCTATCGATTTCATCCCCTTACGTGTTGAGTTATACCTGCTGGGACGTCCTGAACCCAGTCACAAATCTGGTCTGATATTTGCTGTGCTCTACTAAACAGCACCGAATACCTTTCGGAAGTCAAGACATATGGCATCAACCTGGTGACGGCGTCTATGGTAGTCTGGCTGTGTCGGCAGAACAGAGCGAGTTGAACTATTTCCAATGTTTCATCGTAATCGACCGGTCACAAAAACTAACAACGGACGGGAGAGCGGTGTGCTGACCACATGCACCTCCTTATCCGCATCGGGTGACGCCTAAGGGCCGAGGATGACACGGTGGCCGGTCAGTACCGTTGGGAGTTCAAGCCTGTTTCGGACGGCGTTTGTTTGTCTGTTGTTTTTTTTTCATTGTAATCTACATATTTTTAAAATAAAGCGAAAGCTGGACGCTTAAAACAAATCAACAAACTAAATTTTACTATGGGAGCGCCTTAGAAACGGCAGCTGTTCCTCGAAATTCGGATGTCTGTATTGGCACCGAGCGAGGTGGCGCAATGGTTAGCACACTGGAGTCGCAGTCGGGAGTACGACGGTTCAAATCCGCCTCCAGCCGTCCACATTTACTTTTTCTGTGATTTCCCCTAAATCACTATAGGGAAATGCCTGGATTGTTCTTTTGACAGGGCACGCCCGATTTCCTTGCTCATCTTTGAAATATTCCGAGCTCGTGCTACATCTCTCATGACCTCGATGTGGACGGAGCTTTAAACCTTAATCTGCCTTCCTTCCTTTCTACGTTGGCTGTTCTCGTTTACCGCAATCGATCTCCTGCGTGGGTCGCTCTTCAGTAAATATATATTAATATTTTAGGACTGGGACAGCCTGCCATCATCCTACTAAATACTGTTTGGAGGTTTTTACGACGTTTGATTATATTTAGCGAAATGATGACTGTTGTGACCAAATCGGGCTCATGGGAATGGGAAGCCCACAGACGCCGTAGCTACAAAACGTCTACATTTGTAGTTATCAACAAACTACTTTTTGATACATAAACATCGTTATTCAGTGAACAGATGGTAGCTGCAATAAATCGACGAATTCAGTCCAATACAGAGAAGTAAACTGACGGAAATTTTCAGCTGTTCTAAGTTCAAGACGGCGTGCTGCTACAGCATAACACCCAATAAACAGGGAGGCCATACATGCGACATGATACGGAGACCATTGCGACCTTCCAAGATCAAAGAGAGGAATAAGCAACGCTTTATCGCGTACAATACACATCATCTGCGAACCAAACAAGTTTTATAAAAGACTGACTTATTTGGGAAGTCTACGCTCAGAGTCAAGTATGTAAGCAAGGAAGTGAACCACACACTATTCGCAAAAAATAATGGTAATGGTGCTTCCAGCAATAATAACTTTCAGTTTTGAAAAACAAAGTGAAAGATCACCTTCAAAAGATTCTACAGAGAGACTATGTGAGGAAAACTTACGCAGAAAAAGAACAAATACTGTTGATACATAATTTCATATTCTTATTTGTATTCAACTAAACACGATTGACTGAATGTACAGTGTTGTTTTTCTTTGAATTTGGATTTTTCTACTGTCAGCTCCAGCAAGTGGACTAGTTATGCTGCCCCGAGTACCTGAACTGTAGAGAATTGGTTTTGGTGCGCCCTAAAACCACCAAAAAATTGGTTTTGTGTTAGATTTTAATAATCTCATGTTTAGGTAAATGGTAAACTATGGTACGTATTTGAACAGATCTTGAGGAGAGGAAGTGTATTACCGAATAAAAAGTATAGGGTGCTGTTTAAAAAAGCCATACTGCTGTTGATATCTTTGTAACGGTCAGAGTTACAATGAAGGCAGTCGGACTGGTCAGAGTCACCCCTTTGGCTGATGCATTTCGTTAATTTTGTTTCGGGACAGAAAGTTACGTGGGGTGGTCAAGATGTTATACCATTTTCTAAAAAATTACTTTTCATGTATAATTTCCTGTGCAGATTTGTGACCAAAGAGCCAATGTTCGTATTTGCATTATCTGTACAAATAAAGGAAGGCGCAGCCTTAATTTTTTTCAGGGAGCAACAAGGAGAAACCTGGCGGTTTTTCATTTGCCTCTCCTCTTCCAGCCGTCAGAATGCAAGAATAGTGGTCTGTAGTTATTAATGATTTCTAATATACAAACTAACTGTGTTAAAACGTGTTGTATCTTTATTAATTCACTAGACCAAATGTTTATGCCAATATACACTATGTTACAAGTCCTATTTTTCAGTTTCTCTCGCGGGAAAGACGTAACACTTTGATTTGGCACCGATACGCTACTGGCGTGATTACATTACTGATTTACAATGTTCATTTCTGCTTACCATAAGACCAGAGCCTGCAGTCATTCAGAGAAAAAGTCGGAGATTATTTTTAAATCAGTCATATAACATAGAGCGGTTATCAGATCGCGATATCCAATTTATGTTTTGGTTCAAATGGTTCAAATGGCTCTGAGCCGTATGGGACTTAACTGCTGAGGTCATCAGTCCACTAGAACTTAGAACTACTTAAACCTAACTAATCTAAGGACAACTCACACATCCATGCCTGAGGCAGGATTCGAACCTGCGGCCGTAGCGGTCGCGCGGTTCCAGACTGTAGCGCCTAGAACCATTCGGCCACCCCGGCCGGCAATTTATGTTTTCTGAAATACCATCGTTCCACATCCTCTGTTGCGCTGCTCCTAATACCAATCTGAGACACTTACAGATTTCATTCCGGCAAAATTTTGAAATATTTTAGTTATCGGAGGTGAAAGCCAACTCACAAAGTTAAATGGGACAACCTACACAATTCTGTAACCCTCCTGTACACTACTGTGGAAATTTTGTGTTATTTCGATATTATGCCAGTCCAGGCACCCAGCTCGACATCAAAAATCATGTGACACCAACTTCACAAAACGACCCAAATTCCTAATTTGCTTCGGACAGCTCACCTGCATGGGGTTCGATGTAGACTGGTGTAGAAGTAACAAAAGTATCTCCTTGGGTAACAGCCGTTTTGCCTTGCAGTGAAGAATTAATAATTCAAGTTTGTGTGTTTCGTCTTCGATGACATCCCAAGTATGCAACCTACAACAAAAGTGAGATATAGCACGATGATATTACGTATCCACATACCTGTGAAACTATATCACAACTTCAGTGATTAACAAAATTGTTATTCGATTGTATTGATCACAAAGTTTTTGAATAAAATTACAGGTTTCATCTATGCAGTATCCATCTTCAGAACCTGTACAAAAATGAAAGAAAGTAAATTTTAGCTACTACATGAAGAGACGAAAAACAAATGATAGTTATGTTAGAAATACTCACTCTGCTGCATTGCATGTCAAAAGATGTAAAAGAAAAACGCGATTCGAAACCGCCATACACGCTTCAACCAGCTACTTATAGGATGCAAAGTGATCCTAGAGGTCGTTGATGCATGCATCACGTGCAAATAATGATACAAAGTAATGAAAAAAGTTCATTTAAAAGTATAGATTTTTGAAATATTTTCAGTTCTATACAAGAACTAAGGATTCTTAAAAAGCTGTTTGGCTATATGAAAAATGAATTCGTTTTGTGACAGTTTAGAGCTGGTCCGAATTTAGCAGAATGCTCAAAAAAAAATTGAGTGTAGAACCAGGTCTAGAAGTTTTTCCTTTATTGTTATTTCGTGGGCTGTCAGCGGTACAATAATCCGTTCTTCAGCCAAACGAATTAAAAAATATAGAATAAGCAGCAAAATTTGTGGCTGATTTTAAATTATAAGTCGAAGACCGACTGCTGAAAAACGAAAATATATACCTTTTAAAAACACATCACAGCAGGTGAAATTCTGATTTAAAAAAGCAATGAAGCACTGGACTCTCACTTAAAATCTGATGGACCTGCACTGGTTGCGAAGTATTTTCGAAGGAGAGCAAGTGTTCCATAGGGTTGAGTGGTGTGGGTAAACTGGTAGGTAGAGAAACTATAGAGAAGTTAGGTAGGATGTCAGGCAGATAGGCGGAAAACAGACAATCGGAAAGATGGAGGGTGAGGTGTATTGTCGTGTGTAGGTACGGTAGTGGCACAAGAGGATAGGGATAGGGGTAGATGGAGAGGCATAAGGAGAGAAGAGCCCAGATGTGGAGTGCGATAGGTGGGTAAAGGGTTAAAGTTGGTAGGAGGTACAAATGACGGGCGGACCTCATTGTCTGGGAGAGAGAGTTGGTTGAAGTTGCATTGAGATAGGACATGGAGTATGTGTAGGTGTAGGGACGGAGGAATGTGTTTGTGAAGGCATGACAGCATACCAGGACTGGTGATCAGAGAGGAGAAAATGAGACAATGGGATTATGGGAATCTAGTTTGCGGATAGTATAGGAAATGCGGAGTTGTTCGGTGTGGGTGAGGAGGCCAGGGAATTGGTGGAAGGTAAACTGATACGGAAAGCGAGACGGAGTGCATGGCGGCAGAGGGTTTGGAGGGGCTTACAGAACTTTGACGATGTCGGAGATCTATGAAAGAAGACAGCGTAAAATTAGAGAACGTGGCTATTGTCGCAGTTCGCATATTCTGTGTTATGATTCGAATAATAAGTAACAAAACTGAAGATAAAACAGAAACGTTCGTAAAGTAACGAAAAGAACTAAGTTGTAGCAATATTTCTCTAACGTAATTGTCGGACAGCATAATTTATAGCAGCAAGTTGCCAAGAGGAAGCAACATGGAATTAAGAGTAACCTGCGACACCTATCGACGACCAATGCTCGTCGCTGCCTTCCTCTCCAAACTGTCACTTCATGTCAAATTCTGTTAATCGATTAATTGTTTGCGCGTGCCATCCATTGCAGCACACAGATTTTAGTCGATATTAACTTGTGATCATAATTACGGATCTTATCTATGTAACTAACATAGCCCCAAACTGAAATATTTTGGTTTCATTCAACCAGGTCCTGTCAATTAATCGTTAACTTTTGGGAGACTAGGGCACAATTGCTGTCTGGCTGCAATCAGGAAATCGTGTTTAGACTACTGGACCCCCGGGTAAACGAGGCTTGCGGTTTCGACTTGGCCACCTACTGATCTGACCAACAGTCTTGACTCAGTGGAAAGTATTGTCTCAGAATAACGGCTTTTGGTACCAAAATCCATCAGAGTCACGGATATGTAAATAAGCCAGTTTCTTCACGGACGGAGTAGGCTGTTGACACTTCCATCAAACATGCCTAAGTCTTTACTCCGCATCTGTAGTCAATATTTATAGCTCCCTTCCCGATCAGCTTCACGCAACTCTGTGCGTTGTTGGTAAAATTGTTGGCTTCATTTCACTGCGGCTGGAACCTACAATGCATTCAGTCCGTATATGAACAGAATTTCATGGTGAATTTATGTGCTATTTTGGCGTTTTGCCACGAGAATCTGACTGTCCCGGGTACTTCGACTTTGGGGTGTGTTTGCAGTTTCCGCGGCCTTTCGCTCGGACACTGTGATATACCTGTTATTCGTACCACAGCAGAAGTGTGCTTGCAAGAAACCCTGAACGTCAACTCTCTTCTGATGATGCGCCATTCTTTTTGCGGAAGGACCCTAAGCAGTTCTCACACGGGACGAGGCAGCTAACGCTGACATGGACGCGGACGAGACACCAGACCTCGCGAGCGACAGCGCCGTCGGCACACGGGACGAGCTGGTTAACGTGATCTGCGCTCTCAGCGCTCTTCAGCGGCAGTTGTCGACTTTAATTGGCTCGCGGAGTGCACAGTTTGTTTTACGAAATCAGATGCGCGCAAAGTAGCTGCGTTAACTCTGTTAGCGATTATCGAAGAAGTGCGGAGAAAGTCGCGACGAAGATTCTTGACTTGTCAATGACTTGAGCAGCGAACTGCTGGTGGATAAACACTGCATAATGCTGTACAACGATAACAGAGTTAATCGTTAATTCAATTTTGGTTTTAAATTATATATAGTTAGGGCGTAGAGCCTAATGTCAGTTTGCGCGTGAATAATATCTGGATTCTCGTTGTTGAATTTACTACTAACACTTTGACACAACTTACTTCGTGGCATAGATTTCAAGGTCGAGTTTCCTTTCATAATTTCATTCGAAATAAAGACGAAGTTTTTTTGAGCTGCTCATATCACTGAAAAAGGTAGTTTCCAGCGCGATTCAAACATGAGCCAGTCCATTAGCCCAGAGATAAGTATACATAATTTACAGAAAGTTTTATCATAGCAAAAACTTCTAGTGTGTAACTTGTATCTACTTTCAGACGTAGAGTGGCAATCACTATAAGATTCCTAGCCACTGCTGAAACATTCCAGTCGTTGGCCTTTACAGCATTAATTGCAGCAAAGACATTATTTTTTGATAAATAACATCGATTTCTGAGATAAGGCTTTTATTAAATGAATAAGAAAGACGTAGAATCCCTAGGAAAAGTAAAAGCATCAAAAAATGTTTTTTGGAAGAAGGCAGACGCGAAGCTGCTACCTTCCTCTCCTGAGCTCAGAGTCCACTATGCTATTCGCAGCGCTGCAACTACGAAAATTAACCACAATTTCGCATATAGTATACAGTCTGTAAAGACTGTATCTACAAATCTCATTATTTGATATTTAATATGCATGTTGTACCAGGAAGATTAGACAGATCATTATTCTGCTGTAGCACTGAAACAATATACTTTCATAGCACATAAGTTGTATCGCTAAAAACATTAGCTACAGGAAGTATTTACCTACCGACATGTAGTTTCCTGGAAAGGCGAACCTACGTTTCGACCTTTTGTAGACTTGGAGAAAGCTTCTGACAATGTTGACTGGAATACTCTCTTTCCAATTCTGATGGTAGCAGGGGTAAAATACAGGGAGCGAAAGGCAATTTACAATTTGCACAGAAACAAGATGACAGTTGTAAGAGTTGAGGGTCACGAAAGAGAAGCAGTGGTTGAGAAGGGAGTGAAAGAGGGTTGTTACCTATCTCCGCTGTTATTCAATCTGTACACTGGAGAAGCAGTAAAGGAAACCAAAAATAAATTTTGAGTAGGAACTAAAATCCAGGGAAAAGAAATAGAACTTCAAGGTTTGCCGAAGACGTTCTAATTCTGTCCGAGACCCCAAAGGACCTGGAAGAGCAGTTGAACGGAATGGACAGTATCTCGAAAGGAGGATATAAGATGAACATCGTCAAAAGAAAACCGAGGAAAATTGAATGTAGTCTAATTAAAGCAGGTGTGCTGAGGAAATTAGATTAGGAAAAATTGAATGTAGTCGAATTAAATCAGGTGTACTGAGGAAATTAGATTAGGAAATGGGACACTTAAAGTAGTAGATGAGTTTTGCTATATGGGGAGCAAAATAACCGATGATGGTCGAAATAGAGAGGATATAAAACGTAGACCGGCTACGGCAAGGAAAGCGTTTCTGAAGAAGGGGAATTTGTTAACATCAGGTATAGATCTAAGTGTCAGGAAGTCTTTTTTGAAAGTATTTGTATGGAAATAGTTTAGACATGAAGAGAATAGAAGCTTTTGGAATGTAATGCTATAGAAGAATGCTGAAGATTAGATGATTAGATCACATAACTTGTGAGGAGGTACTGAATAGAGTTGGGAGAAGAGGAATTTGTGGCACAACTTGACTAGAAGAAGGGATCGGCTGGTAGGACACGTTCTGAGGCATCAAGGGTTCATCAATTTAGTATTTGAGGGAAGCGCGGTAGGTAAAAACCGTAGAGGGGGACCAGGGCTTGAATACGCTAAGCAGATTCAGAAGGATGTAGGTTGCAGCAGTTACTCAGAGATGAAGAAGCTTGCACAGGATACAGTAGCATGGACGGCTGCATCAAAACAGCCTCTGGACTGAAGATCAAAACAAGTTTCCTGTTATTTTATTGTAACAAATCGTAGCTAAAATGGCGCTTTCGAGAAATTCTCAATTTCCTGGTGCTTTCAAACAGCTATATGAAAAAGAAAATCCACCAATTACGATGTTTATGCTATACATTGTCGCGCTTCCTATCTTCTCCTTGTAACGTAAAACGTTTCGCGTTCCACTGGTCACGTTTCTCTCCAAGAGGCAAAGATGTGACATACCAGATTCTTTATTTCTCGCTCCCCAGTGTAGTGGGACGTGGAATTCGACGCTGTGACGTCACCACGTTCGATTTCACGTATTGTGAGAGGTCATCTGTAGCGTGAGACGAGATGTATAACTTACTTTTTGATTCCCCTCATATCTACAGCTCATCATTTGCCGGCAAAGAGCATTCGTGTCGGCGAGTGATCCGAAGGCACGTTGCGCGCTCGATCCAGGGGCTCCTTCCGCGGTCTCTGTGGCAAGTAGTTTCTCGTTTCACTCCCAACCTACGTGAAATTACTGGTCGAATTAAAATCGGATAAAGTGATTAGCTACTACGATAATTCGTTTCTGTAAGATTCGAGGAAGGTTATTGAGGGGGAGCCTGAAGATGGAGACAGCATGACGGAGAGTCAGGTGGGATGATGGTGTGGTCTGCGTTGCGGTTGTGCCCCAGGCGTGGGCAACAGCGGAAGCCGTCCCAGGGCACAGGAATGCGATTAGCAAAAGGTCGCAGGTCGCGCCGCGGCGACCACTCCCCTCTGGCTCCAGTAAGGAGCCTGTCTGTAGCACCGCGGTCAGTGGATCCGCAGATTCCACCACCGAGGCGAGTCTTTAGGATGTCATTGGGCTAACTGTACGTCAACTGGTATTATACACTTCTTCTGTAAACCAGCCTGTACTAACAACCAATAACCTACTCAAATTGACAATGAACATTAGATTACTTTATGTATTCAGTCTTGGACAAAATACGGATGTAAGGTGACAAATGCTTGTTGCTAGACAAGCTTTCAGGTGGCGCTGTTGTATATGACCACGAACAGCAACTTTGCGATGTCCTAAGAACTTTGTAAATGTCAGTCTTGGCCAGAACAGTAATCTTTGCAGTTGTGGGTGCATTATGTCAGGGATAAATCAGTTGGAACGTGGGCAAATTGTTTGTGGTCGTACATTGGCTGCTTCCGTAGCCGAAGTGTTTGACTTCTTGAGTGGCAGCGTACAGTGAAAGTGGAAAAGCACTATTCACGAAGTCACAACGCGGACGAAATTGTGTAGATTAGATTAGATTAGATTAATACTAGTTCCATGGATCATGAATACGATATTTCGTAATGATGTGGAACGAGTCGAATTTTCCAATACATGACATAATTAGGTTAATTTAACAACATACTTAAGTTAATATAACAACTTGATTTTTTGTGTTTTTTTGTTTTTCTTTATTTTTTTATTTTTATATATTTTTTTAACATTTTTTTTTCTTTTTTCTCTTAATTTATATCTAAAAATTCCTCTATGGAGTAGAAGGAGTTGTCATTCAGAAATTCTTTTAATTTCTTCTTAAATACTTGTTGGTTATCTGTCAGACTTTTGATACTATTTGGTAAGTGACCAAAGACTTTAGTGCCAGTATAATTCACCCCTTTCTGTGCCAAAGTTAGATTTAATCTTCAATAGTGAAGATCATCCTTTCTCCTAGTATTGTAGTTGTGCACACTGCTATTACTTTTAAATTGGGTTTGTTTGTTAATAACAAATTTCATAAGAGAGTATATATACTGAGAAGCTACTGTGAATATCCCTAGATCCTTAAATAAATGTCTGCAGGATGATCTTGGGTGGACTCCAGCTATTATTCTGATTACACGCTTTTGTGCAATAAATACTTTATTCCTCAGTGATGAATTACCCCAAAATATGATGCCATATGAAAGCAATGAGTGAAAATAGGCGTAGTAAGCTAATTTACTAAGATGTTTATCACCAAAATTTTCAATGACCCTTATCGCATAAGTAGCTGAACTCAAACGTTTCAGCAGATCATAAATAGGGAAATTCAGAGCGAGCTGTAATTCCGAAACCACTCAACAGTGAGGCAAATGTCCTTAACAGCCATAAAACTTGGAGCAATTGAAGAAAGACATTTGGACGGATGAGTCTTGTTGCACACTGTTTCCAACTTCTGGTAGAGTTTACGGCCCAAGAGTGAAGCCTGGCGAGGGTTGTGTGATGATTTGGGCAGCCATATCGTGGTATTCCACGGACGCCTTACTCTGAAAGGTAGCGTTACTGCCGACGATTATGTGACAATTTTGGGTGATCAGGTCCTCCCATGATATGATGTTTGTTTCCCAATGGTGGTCTTGTATTCCAAGACGACTGAGCCCATATTCACACAGTTCGCATCATCCAGGACTTGTTTCGTGGGCATGACCTTGAGGATGAACTGTCGAATGTACACTCCCCAGATCTCAGTATTACGTATTGAACCTTTTGTAAGCTAATTTAGACGTTTCTACCTGAACGTCTTACAATTTTGCAGCAAGAATGGTATAAGATTCAATTGAAAACTGTACAGGACCTGTATTGATCCATTCTACACGACTGGAAGCTTTCTTAATGGCTGCTGTGTCCCTACAACGTATTGACACGGTAATGTGTTGTGTATTTGATGTTTCCAAATTTTTGTCCATCCCATGTACCTTAGCAGACCATAAGTAGATATGTAACATTACAATCATGTCAATTGTATAAAACTTTCTATAGAACTATTGCAACTTAAATTTTGTTATTGTTTTTAACCAGACATTTTTCACCTAATTGTATTAGACGTCTTTAGTGGTCTACTGAGACAGAATTAAAGTGGTACGTGGTACTTACTGGAATTAAGGAAAACATGGAAGGGAGGACCCACCAATATAACCTTCTTTTCACACAACTTGTTAAATAATATATAAACTTGTTTTACAGATAATCGAAGCGTTTAATCATAAAATTTTCTTTAATGAAATGAACAAATTTGGAAAACCCTTTTGACTTTAAACCTTAAGTTGAATAAAATTTTAATCCTGCAAAAGAAATATGAAGTGCTGTATTGCAAAACAGCAAACAATATGACAATGATTACAAGACGACCGGACCTGCAGCCTCCCATTATCAGGTGAAACAACGGTGTTTACTACCGCACTGGACACAGTCTGTCTTATTAAATGGCCTCCTGCAACACATGAAAACTATATACGCACCATTCATGACAAGAGTGACTCAATTAATCAAATCAGATGACTTAAACTTTAATTTCAAAGCTGTATTAGAACATTAATGATCGGTTACAAACCAGAAAGGAAAGGCAAATATAATAGTGGGACAAATTTTCAGACGACAACTAGTTTCTTAGTACAATAATACTGCCTATATTTACGACCAAAGAGCTGACCAAGTAAAACTCTGAGGGCCGTGTACAAATCAGAAAATAATAAGGGGAGCAGGTAGACAATGAAACACATGACCACGAGGGTTACAGAATGTTACTCCCCTTCATCAGCAAGAAGTTTCATGGACCCACGGTGCGTCGCAGCGGTCACTGAGTGGTGCCGATGAAAGCCAGGCAGAAGGGGGCAGCCGGGCCACGAGCGGTCGTCCGACACGAATGCTGCCAACCAACCGACGGGATGTCGGCCTGTTGCTTGTAGTCCATGCTGACCCCGGTGAAGTACTCCGGTATCTTACCTTTGCGCAGGCGCTCCTTGTGCAGCTCGTGGCTTTGACCGCTCGGGCCTCGTGACCACCTCTTGTCGCAACGCTACCGCCAATCCTCCAACTTCGTGCCTCCCTCTCGGGCCAGCGAACTCTGTGTATATATCGGCAAACAAAATATTTGTTTTGAGATATGCAGTATTTCGCGTCAGCAATTTTAGGTTACCTTAAAATTAACGTGAGTTGCAAATACGCGAGTGAGATTGTAACTCTTATTTATACACTCCCGGAAATTGAAATAAGAACACCGTGAATTCATTGTCCCAGGAAGGGGAAACTTTATTGACACATTCCTGGGGTCAGATACATCACATGATCACACTGACAGAACCACAGGCACATAGACACAGGCAACGGAGCATGCACAATGTCGGCACTAGTACAGTGTATATCCACCTTTCGCAGCAATGCAGGCTGCTATTCTCCCATGGAGACGATCGTAGAGATGCTGGATGTAGTCCTGTGGAACGGCTTGCCATGCCATTTCCACCTGGCGCCTCAGTTGGACCAGCGTTCGTGCTGGACGTGCAGACCACGTGAGACGACGCTTCATCCAGTCCCAAACATGCTCAATGGGGGACAGATCCGGAGATCTTGCTGGCCAGGGTAGTTGACTTACACCTTCTAGAGCACGTTGGGTGGCACGGGATACATGCGGACGTGCATTGTCCTGTTGGAACAGCAAGTTCCCTTGCCGGTCTAGGAATGGTAGAACGATGGGTTCGATGACGGTTTGGATGTACCGTGCACTATTCAGTGTTCCCTCGACGATCACCAGTGGTGTACGGCCAGTGTAGGAGATCGCTCCCCACACCATGATGCCGGGTGTTGGCCCTGTGTGCCTCGGTCGTATGCAGTCCTGATTGTGGCGCTCACCTGCACGGCGCCAAACACGCATACGACCATCATTGGCACCAAGGCAGAAGCGACTCTCATCGCTGAAGACGACACGTCTCCATTCGTCCCTCCATTCACGCCTGTCGCGACACCACTGGAGGCGGGCTGCACGATGTTGGGGCGTGAGCGGAAGACGGCCTAACGGTGTGCGGGACCGTAGCCCAGCTTCATGGAGACGGTTGTGAATGGTCCTCGCCAATACCCCAGGAGCAACAGTGTCCCTAATTTGCTGGGAAGTGGCGGTGCGGTCCCCTACGGCACTGCGTAGGATCCTACGGTCTTGGCGTGCATCCGTGCGTCGCTGCGGTCCGGTCCCAGGTCGACGGGCACGTGCACCTTCCGCTGACCACTGGCGACAACATCGATGTACTGTGGAGGCCTCACGCCCCACGTGTTGAGCAATTCGGCGGTACGTCCACCCGGCCTCCCGCATGCCCACTATACGCCCTCGCTCAAAGTCCGTCAACTGCACATACGGTTCACGTCCACGCTGTCGCGGCATGCTACCAGTGTTAAAGACTGCGATGGAGCTCCGTATGCCACGGCAAACTGGCTGACACTGACGGCGGCGGTGCACAAATGCTGCGCAGCTAGCGCCATTCGACGGCCAACACCGCGGTTCCTGGTGTGTCCGCTGTGCCGTGCGTGTGATCATTGCTTGTACAGCCCTCTCGCAGTGTCCGGAGCAAGTATGGTGGGTCTGACACACCGGTGTCAATGTGTTCTTTTTTCCATTTCCAGGAGTGTATGTCTCCAGGGCTTTGTCAATGACCATTCCCTTTTCGGTAAACATTTCCTAACTCAAACTTCCTTAATAATTTTTCAGCCAACGACTTCCAGATTAACAGACATATCATCATCAGAGAGAAGGGTGTCATCAGGAGTGCCCCAGAGAAGTGTAATAGGATCGCTACTATTTACTATATACATAAATGATATGGCGGTCTGAGTGGACAGCAACTTGATGCTGTGTTTTACGTGAAGGGCCGAAGTTGAGTGATTGTAGTAGGATAAAAGATGACTTAGACAAAGTTTATAGTTGGTGTGATATATGGGAGCTGGCTCTAAATGTAGAAGATGTAAGTTAATGCGGGTGAGTAAGAAAAATGAACGCATCAAATTCGGATACAGCATTAGCAGCGTCCTGCTTGACACCCCCACGTCGTTTAATTATCTGGGCGTAACGTTAAAAAGCGATGTGGAATGGAACGAGCGTGGGAGAGTTGTGGTAGGGGATGTGAATTGTGGATTTCGGTTTACTGGGAGAATTTTGGAAATGTGTGGTTCATCTGTAAAGGAGACCGTATATAGGAGGGTAGTGCGACCTATTCTTGAGTACTGTTCGAGTGTTTGGGATCCGTACCAGGTCGGATTAAAGGAGGACTTCGAGGCAGTTCAGAGGTGGGCTGCTAGATTTGTTACTGGTAGGTTCGAACAAAGTGCAGCAAGTGTTACAGAGATGCTTCCGGAACTCAAAGGGGAATCACTGGAAGGACAGCGATGTTCTTTTCGAGGTACACTATTGAGAAAATTTAGAGAACCGGCATTTGAAGCTGATTACAGAACGATTCTACCGCCGCCAACGTATATCTCGCGAAAGGACAACGAAAAGATAAGAGAAATAAGGACTCATACGGAAGCCTATAAACGGTCGTTTTTCCCCGCTCGATTTGCGAGTGGAATAAGAAAGGAAATGACTGACGCCTGGGAACGAGTATCTTGGAAACGAAGGAGCTGGTCAACTTTCCGTGTGCGACTGCCGTGAAAGTGGCTGAAGGACGGTGAAACCAGTAGTAGGTGACAAAGTGTTGGACATCCATGAAAATCATAACATAGCGTGTGCTCTAGAGGCCTCCACGCCCTGTAAAGCAAGGTAGGCGGCGATTTGTGACAGCATCTCCCCATGTTGACCCGACGACATCGTCAATTACGACTGCAGTAGGCACATGTTGATCGAGATAGGACCGTGGATCAATAGAAACGTATCGCTTGTGCTGATGAATCATGCTTCTTGTTACGCTAGGTCGATGATTGTCCGGATAAGTTGTCATCCGTGCTAACGACTGCTCGAAGCACGCATCGAAATACTGACGCAGTCTGATAGGTACACTGTAATGCTAGGGGGGACATTTTTTGGGCTTAAATTGAACCTAGTAGTAATCAGAGGCACTATGACAACTGTAGAGTATGTGAGCGTTAATACGGCCCACCTGCGTCCGCTCATGGAGGGTACTCGCAAAGAAACTGCTATCAGTGACCATGAGGCAGTTGTTGATCACCAAAGTACAGAGAGCAACTAAAAACATGTAGAAGGTGTGGTGTCACCGCCAGACACCACACTTGTTAGGTGGTAGCCTTTAAATCGGCCGCGGTCCGTTAGTATACGTCGGACCCGCGTGTCGCCACTGTCAGTGATTGCAGACCGAGCGCCACCACACGGCAGGTCTAGAGAGACGTCCTAGTACTCGCCCAGTTGTACAGCCGACTTTGCTAGCGATGCTACACTGACAAATACGCTCTCATTTGCCGAGACGATAGTTAGCATAGCCTTCAGCTACGTCATTTGCTACGACCTAGCAAGGCGCCATAGCATTTGATAATTATCTTATGAAGCATGTACAATCAAGAGCGATGTTCTACAATTATGGATTAAAGTTAAGTATTACAGCAACTGCGTCCGTTTTTCTAAGTTCTCATTTCCTTGTAATGTTCCAGACCTCACGCCAGTCTGCGTGAGCTTAAAGCGTGCATTTCGGCCTCCTCTAGCAACACGGTGTTGGCTCTTCTGCCAACACTTCAGAAGGATTTGTATGTTCAGCAAACTATAGGGCCTAACAAAAAAATTTGAAGCACCCAGAAGGGGAGGAGGAAACTAAACGAAACTTCCCAGGTTGACACGGCGTATGGTATTATTTCAGTGTGCCCGCATCTCGTGGTCGTGCGGTAGCGTTCTCGCTTCCCACGCCCGGGTTCCCGGGTTCGATTCCCGGCGGGGTCAGGGATTTTCTCTGCCTCGTGATGGCTGGGTGTTGTGTGCTGTCCTTAGGTTAGTTAGGTTTAAGTAGTTCTAAGTTCTAGGGGACTTATGACCACAGCAGTTGAGTCCCATAGTGCTCAGAGCCATTTGAACCAAGCCATTATTTCAGTGATAACAAAATCGAATCAAATTTACGGAGAACTTGGGAGTACGAGACCTCTTTTCAGTATGACGTTGCAGCGCCTCTGACGTCGATTCATGCTCGCATTCGGTTGGTAGGCGTGTTATAAAGCGATTGTACCCTCTCCTGAGACAACTGTTGTAACCGATGCTGGGACAGAGGTGACATCCTGGCTAGTCCGACACATATTTTCTTGGGGACGAAATGGGGATCTTATTGACCACGGGATAGGACTAGCATTGCCCCGTTGGAATATGTCACAACAGTACTACCGCATGAGAGGTTATACATGAGGATGCACGATATCCATGTTGTATTGTCGTGCAGTCTAACCTGCCTCAGTCACACGTGTCGCGACCTGAATTCATACCTGAAGGCCAGACGTGAGAGAGCTGGGTCCCTGCAAAACGTTGGAAGAATGGGACCTCTCCCCATGTCGCAGCCAAACTCGCCGACGATGTCTTTACATCTTCTACCTGGAATTTGATTAATTTACAAAAGTTCTTTCTGGTTTTCTTTACTTCTTGCTCAGTGCAGAAACTGTATAACATGGGGGATAGGCAACAACCCCATCTCTCTTACTAGTCAATTGCTACCTCCTTTCATATCACTGGAGTCTTGTAACTTGTCTGGTTTCTGTGCAAGCTGTAGACAATCTTTCCTTCCTGTATTTTATCTCTCTTCAGCATCAGAACTCCAAAGAAATAAAAGGTATTACTAATGAAATCTTGAACTCTTTGTCAACTGAAGCACCTGAGAGATACGACGCTTACTGAAGCGCCCATGACACCGACCTTCGAGTGTCATCATGAAATGATAGTGTCTTCCACAGTGAACTTGTGAACAGTGCTGTTAGCAACATACGCTGTTCCATACCCGGTGACAACTTAAGATTTTTATCGGCTATAAAGTTGTGGACCTGCTTGTCCTCGTAAGAACAATGATCCACTGTTCGGTAAATTAAAAAGCAAAACTGACATGAAATAACTACAAGTGTCGAAGCTTTCGAACGACTTTCTGCAGCCTGGAAGAACAGTGCGTTTATTTATCTAAGTAATTAGTAAAGTTCGAGAACAGGGAGGAAGAATGTTTTAAAAATTCGTCAGTAATAGGATTCACGCTTGATCGTGCCGCTGGGAAATATTTACTCCAATAAGTAGCAACCATTTCTACAGCTACGTACACGTATGGCAGCTGCTGCCTTCAGCTAGATGGTTGAACACAGCAGCATGCAGCTGTAGCATAACAGCGTGGAAACCTCGCACTCATCTACATAATGCTTTGCCTATAAATGCTCAGCCCGCGCGACCACTGCGACAAGTAGGGGGTACACTGCAGCGGCCAGGTCCCCTGAGGAGTGCAGACACAAACATCAGCAGTTGCACCAGTTTAGCTCATCAAAATGAAATTAGCCTTCTGCTCTGTCTAATGACCTTGCATTCATTCATCTCCTGGTAAAGGCGCCTCCCACTCAGGGCGTGCGAGCGTATGAAATACACGGCGGTGATACATTCAAAGCACTACACTCATTGTTGTCTTGACAGAGTAAGCAGCCTAACTCCTTCCACTAACATAAATTTTGATAGATCGCTTGGTAAGCTTCACGCTCCATACAACACATTCACGATGCATATGTAGAACATTTCATTTCAACAAAAATTTGCAGTCTCTGCAATCTTCCGTTGAAATTAAATGTTCCAAATTATAACACGCAAGGAGCTTGGAGCTTACTATGTCACTCCCTCTCATCCAGTCCGACAAGCCTCCTATAGCCCGCGGTTCTGGGTGACTTTCCCGAAATCTACCTCTTTATCTACAGTATCGTTTGGCTTAAATTTATCACTTCCAAAAAGGCACATGGTACCTGGTAATGAGCATTTGAAACCAGTGGTTACCCACGGACCCACAGGTTACCTCATTTTAGGGCGTGCAAGTGCTTCAGTTTCTGCTCGCGGCGAAATGATTGGCTAACGTCAAAGCTAATTAAATCGGAAACGGTGCAACGTATCGAATTTGTTTCTTAACAATTATTTCTCAGCACATCCTTACAAGCTTTTCAGGCTGTTTATGACCACCGTGTATGTATCAGGTGTTTCACAGTTCATGTTACACACTTCTAGAGGTTGTAGATAAGAGTTAGTTGATCAAGTTTTACATAGGAACCCATGTCCGAAAACGATTCACTGTCGTGTTACAAGGAAAACGAGAGTTACTCAGTCGCGTGTTAGGTGTTCCTTACGAAGTTCGCCTGTTATGGTGGGCTATCCAAATCCATGACTGGTATGATGTCACGTGATATCCTCTGTTTCCATTTGTCTTGTTGTCATGCTTCCTGGTGATGCGTCATTTGGCATTGCAGTGACTAATACTACAGTACGAGACTAGAACATGTTCGCAGAGTACACCGATTATGTTATTAATTTAAGATGAAGCTGACCGTTCAAAAAATGGTTCAAATGGCTCTGAGCACTATGGGACTTAACATCTCAGGTCATCAGTCCCCTAGAACTTAGAACTACTTAAACCTAACCAACCTAAGGACATCACACACATCCATGCCCGAGGCAGGATTCGAACCTGCGACCGTAGCGGTCGCGCGGTTCCAGACTGAAGTGCCTGGAGCCGCTCGGCCACCAGCGGCAGGCAAGCTCACCGTAATGGAGCGTCTGTACCACGAGTACTTTCCAAATCTTGTGACTACTTTTCTTCCCATGTTTTCCAAACAACAGCTGCAGGAAAGTGGGGAATTCACGAGCGATAGAGAAAACTGTGGTGCACCAAGAAGGCGGAACACTGTGGTACTGGAGGTGGTTCTACTTCATCAGTTTGAAGAGAATCCATCGATGAGTGCTCACCCCATTACACGTGACTTGCATGGGTTTCACTCGCCTGTCTGGCGTGTTCTGTATGAATAACAACTTCACTTATACCACCCTCAGAAGGTACAAGCCATTCTCCAGGCGGATTTTGTGCCACGTGTCATTTTCTGCACTTGGTTTTTACGCCGTTGTGTGAATTTTCCTCGGTTTCCAAGGCGAATTTTGTTCACCGGCGAAGCGCATTTCAACAGGGAAGGTGTTTTTGACTCTCGAAATAGGGACATTTGGGATCAAGAAAACCCCAAAGCCACGTGTACGCGAAGATTTCAGCTTATCTTCGGCATGAGAGTCTGGGCAGGTATCTGCGATTGTCGTGGGATTGGGCCGAAATTCTTCCTCCCCACCTAATGGGTGTCAGGTACTTGACAACCCTGAAACAGGTGCTGGCGGAGTTTTTGGAAGATGTGCCATTGGACAATCGGCGCGAATTGTGGTTCCAACATGATGGCCCGGAGACATGGCTTGGCCACAGCCTGTGGGATGTTACCAGAATGAGATTTTCACTCTGCAGCGGAGTGTGCGGAGTCTCGGTCCGGCACACAGTTTTAATCTGCCAGAAATATAATTGGAGCCTTTATATTGCCTAAGAACATAGCAATCTAAAGAGTCCTTTTTGTTATGAACTATTTTGGGGTTTCTATCTGTTAAAATTATGGCATGTAAAGTCATGCGGTTATATAAGCACGGAAATTAATGTGGCACTAATGTGGCATGCGTGTCTTTACGACGTACTCGAAGTAAATGCGGAAACGTGAACTACGGCGACATTATTACTAAATGCGTCGAAACAAGACCAATGTATTGTTAATCCTTTCTTGGCTACCGAAGGAAAAACGCTGGCAGATTCCAATGGGGAATTTATATGGGGCAGCATGTCTGTCGAAAACCTTCACTGTGGAATTGTGACCCAAGTACCATGCTGCTGATTGACGATAGCGCGAGCCTCCGTATCACAAATGTCGCAACGCCGTACTTACACCAACTGAAGTAGGAGACGCTCGAGCATACACCCTTATAACTGATCTATCCCCTATCGATTATCGCGACTTCGGTCCCTTAAAAAGGACCTTTAAGGATCGACGATTCCTCTCGGACGAGGAAGTGCACCAGGCACTTAGGGACTTCCTCACGCAGCAGGACACAGTGTGTTACCAAAGGGGTATCTTCAACGTGGCGTGTCGCTTGTGTGATTGCCTCAATGCTCTCGGCGGTTTTGCCTCATTGCCAGACCAATTTTGGACTATATGGCCTTCTAACAGAAACTTTGTAATTACCAATTATACATCATAACGTTATTTTATTGCATTGGCTATCAAATTTTTAAATGTTTATTTACGCGACGGATTTTTGTGTCCTTTGTTATGATGTTATCTGACGACTATTACATGTTATTGATAAAGTATGGGTCGTTCAAACTTTTAACTCCCATCAGTGAAATTCTCAAGTTTTTCCCGGAAAGAATTACTCTGCTACACATGCGAATAATTGTGTCTTTATTATCTTCAAGATGATGGTGAGCTCAGCCTGAGTATGTCGATCTTTTCTTGAGGTTGCTTCGTATGTAAGCGATTAAACGAAATAATAGACCTTTGAGGGCGAGCTGAAAGTAATGTCCCCGAACTTTTTATGTGAAAACTCTTAAAGATTTTTAAGTAAAAAAGCGTTATTTATTTCTCGATATGGTCACCCTGGTGAATAACACATTTGTAGCAACGACTGACCAGTTTTTTCGTACCGTCACTATAGAACGTTTGACTTTGTTGACTTGACAGAGTCACAACCTCAACTCTGCTTGCACCGTTTCGTCACCATCAAACTGGAGTTCTCGAAGCTGTTCTTTAAAGTTTGGAAATAGATAAAAATCCGATGAGGCGAAGTTAGGATTGTTTGAGGATGATCTATAATAATAACCAAGGCGTCGGAATTTTGCAGATACGCAACGCTCATATATAGCCTGGCACTTTCATGTCGAAGGGAGTTCTATTTGTGGATGAACTCCTCTAATTCAAACTCAATTTCAGCGCCCTTTTTCTCACGCACCGACGAAGTTACGTTACACAACGCCATGTTAGACGCTACAGTTCGGAACCCTTCAGAGGCAGGGGGTTGCAAAATGTAGCAGGAAGAATGAAGATGTAGAATGAAAATAACGTTTGTTCTATTTAAAAAGCGTTAAGAGTTTTCACTTTAAAAATTCTGAGGCATTGCTTTTAAGCACGCTCTCGTACAGGTCATCCTTTGGACTTATCACTTATTATTGCAAAATTGTTGTTTTTGGTACCAGCTGTTATCATAAGCCGTTAAATTTACTGCAACACATTAGTTCACTCTGCTCAGCGCTTTGTAAAATGAAAACTTGTCCCACAACTTTCTTATTTAATAGTCACTGCTATCTTATGCCTTCAGTATTCTGTCTGTCTGTTTTTTAGCGGGGCATAGGTCTTCTGATTGGTTTGATGCGGCCCGTCACTAATTTCCCTCCCGTGCCAACCTCTTCATCTCAGAGTAGCACTTGCAACTTACGTCCTCAATTATTTAGTGGGTGTATACCAGTCTCCGTTTTCCTCTGCAGTTTTTACCCTCTACAGCTCCCTCTAGTATCATGGAAGTTATTCCCTGCTGTCTTAACAGATGTTCTATCATCCCGCCCCTTGTCGGTGTTTTCCATATGTTCTTTTCCTCTCCCATTCTGTGCAGCACCTTCCCGTTACTTATCTTATCAATCCACCTAATTTTCAACAATCCTCTGTAGCACCACATCTCATAAGCTACGATTCTCTTCTGCTCCGGTTTTGCCATAGTCCTTGTGTCATTACCATACGGCGCTATACATTCTGAGAAATTTTTTCGTCAAATGAAGACCTATGTTTTATACTAACAGACTTCTCTGGCCCAGGAATACCCTTTCTGCCAGTGCTAGTCTGCTTTTCTTGTCCTCCTTGCTCCGTCCGTCATGGGTTACTTTGCTCTATAGATAGAAAATTCCTAACTTCGCCTACTTCGTGATCACCGATGCTGATGTTAAGTTTCTCGCGGTTCTCGTTTCTGCTACTTCTCATTACTCCGCCTTTCTTCGATTTACTGTCAATTCATATTTTTACTAATCAGAGTGTTCATTCCATTCAGTACATTCTTTATTTCTTCCTCACTCTCACTGACGATAGCAATGCCATCAGTGAATCTTATCCTTGATATCCTCTTACCCTGAATTATAATCCTACTCTTGAATCGTTCATTAATTTCCCTCATTGCTTCATCGACGTATAGATTGAACAGTAGGGGCGAAAGAGTACGTTCCTGCCTTACACTCTTTTTAATCCGAGCACTTCATTCTTGGTCTCCCACTCTTATTGCTCTCTCTTCGTTCTTGCCCATGTTATATGTTACCAGCCTTCCCCTATAGCTTACCCTCGTTATTCTCAGAATTTCGAACATCTTGCACCATTTTACACTGTCGAATCCTTTTTGCAGGTCGTCAAATGAACTCTTCACTCTTGCTTCCATTATTAACTGCAACGCCAGAACTGCCTCTCTGGTGCCTTTGCCTTTCCTAAAGCCAAATTGGTCGTCATCTAATAGTTTTCTTTTCCATTCTTCTGCGTATTATTCTTGTCAGCACCTTGGATGTATGAGCTATTAAGCTGATTGTGTGATAATTTTCGCACTTGTCGGTCCTTACTATCTTAGGTATTGTGTGAATGATGTTTTCCGAAAGTCTGATGATATATCACCAGTCTCATATTTCTACAAGCAACGTAAATAGTCGTTACGTTGCTGCTTCCCACAAAGGTTTGAGAAATTCCGATCGAATGTTATCTATTCCTTCTGGCTTATTTGATCTTAAGTTTCCTAAAGCTCTTATGAATTCTGTCTTCCCTGCCGACTACTGTTTCTTCTTCTGACACGTCGTCAGACTGGTTTTCCCTTCGTAGTGGCCTCAATGTACTCTTTCCACCTGTCCGTTGCCTCCTCTGATTTTAACAGTGGAATTTCCATTGGAATTCTGTCTGAAAGTGTTAAGAATTTCAATATTTCTACAGCTCATTCATACTCCCAACTTTACTCTTGCATCCACCTAAGTTTCTCTGCCTGTTCTATTGTGACGCCACCGACGCTGTTGTGTCGTCCGCTCCCGTCGCTGGTTTAGCTTTCTGGCGTCGGATGTGCTTATTTCCCATGATTGCACCACCTGGCTTCACAATTTGTGACGATGTGTATAATGGTCTTCTAAATAACTTCCTGTTCTTGCAGGTGCTTTATCTTATCAACTTCTGCGTGAAAATGGCGTTGAGTTCAGGGCGAATCTATTTACCTATATAATAGCCTTAGTTATTCAGCAACTGATAAAAAGCGTGAAGTAACACAGCGATTTCCGAAGATTTGGTCATCTTATGATAGCAGCCCCCTTCAATGACACTCAAGTATTCCCCACGCTTACAGTTAGTTTTGAATCAAAATTCGAACTGAACTTTTTTGTCGCATATAGGATCTCGCAGAGGTACTCGAAACACTCTCTATCTTCGTGTAAGACTTGCACAGACTATTTTATTACGCCCAACTTAATGTGTAAAGGCTGCAACAAAATTTATTTTCAGAACCACAAAGCTCTTGAGCTAAAAATAAAGCCAATGAGTATGTTATAGTGACTGCAACTTGTACCAACCACTGCAACAAAGTCCACTGAAATTTAGGGTTCATTTTATTATTAACTGAAACAGTATAGGAAATACTGCCTGTAGGTAAAATAACTGAAATGCATTTAAAAAATATCGAGTGTTAACTGAAGAAAAGCAGTTGGTGTAGCAATTTGAGAGGACATGAAAAATTATGATCACACAAGCTCAGTCGCAGGTAGTGCAGATGGCGGACTTCTGCACATTGGTATTGATCTAGGAAAGTACGGTCTGTCTTCGAAGCAGATTGCTAACGAAACAGTTGTGAAACCAGTCCTAGAATATCCCTCATACATTGGGAGGGTGGGAGGTGTGATGGGGGTCAGGGAATCCATACCGAATTGATCTAACAGGGGATGCTGAAAGTTTAGAAAGACGGGCAGCACCAATGGTCATAGGTTACTTTAAAGCACCACAAACTGACACAAAAATCCCGCATAACTTAAACTGGCAGACGCCTCGAAATAGATGCCAACTGTCTCGCGAAAGTCTTCTTAAAAAGACAGAGGAACGAGAAATGTATGAGGATTCTGGGATGAGAATATACTGCAACTCAATATGTATCGTTTCCTTATGGTCCGCGAGTACAAGATCAGATTAATGACTGCACACACAGAAGCATTTCAGCAGCTATTCGTCCCGTCCTCCATTTCCGAACGTAACTGGAAGAAAACCTGATACGGCGTACATTCGGATGTACCCTTACCACAGGCCTTCGCAGTGGTTTTCAAGCATGGATATATATATATATCAAACCAAGATACGGTAACCTCCTGGGTCAACCCAAGTTTGCGAACCTTCTTTTTTTGGTAACGTTTATTCCGATTTTCGGCTACAAAGTATCAGAATCATGTTTCTCATTAATTACCAACACAGTAGTGCATTCACGAAACTGTAACCCGTTCCAGTTTGTCCATAACGTAAGAACAGTATTTTTTTCTGTTTTTGAGTGCTAATGTTGCTGTACGAAAATTAGTTGTCCTGTAGATTTCACATTACAGTAACCTAGATTCAAAATAGAGTACGTAGTTGTGCAAAACTTTATCTGGTGATTTGCTCCATATACCTGGTCTAAGGTGGATCATCAATGTATGGAACATGTGACGTAAAGTTAAGAGATGTTCAAATGTCCATTTTACTTTACATTGTGATTTTTAAGACTTAAGAGTCATCTGTGAGCGCTACGTATACGGAAATGGCTGTTTGTTGACTGTAAATGTTTTATTTCTGACAAACGTATGTATAACGTGCCACATTTCATACATAATAGTGACAGCATGGCATGAGGTTATAACTCACAATGAAGATATTTTGTAACAAAAAATTTTTGAAGCCTAGAAAATGAGAATTGTATCTGTCCAAAACGGTTTTCAGAAATAAAGAAGAATTTATGAGATCTTGGATACAGAAAGTTTTTTTACAATATACATACTTTCTGTGTGAGTTATATTTCTGAGAATTTAGCACATGATAAAAATGCAGTTTCCGTAAACTTGTCACTGTTGCAAAAAGCGGAAATTGTGTAATTTATGAACTTGATGCACTTAATTTTGTAGAACATTCAGGAATCGTTATTGTTTCTATGTACATAGAAATGCACGCCAAAGCTCACACTCCCTGTTAACTATCAAGGTAGGCCAGTCAGGCTGTGATTATAAAAACTTATGTTGCACATGTAAAATGTCTTTTATTTTGAGAAAGAGTTGTGTAAACGTCTCTTCCGTTAGTAAAAACCGTATGTTGTGATTTTGTGAACAAATATTCACCAAAACGTGTGATGAGATATCGTAGAAATAAAAATTATCAAAGTTTAATCTTGAATAAGTGCTACAATATTTTAAGAAAAAGACCCAATAAGTCGTAATATGATGAAGATTCTTATCTTTAATTTTCCCCTAGACGTTCAAAAATGGTTCAAATGGCTCTGAGCACTATAGGACTTAACTTCTGAGGTCATCAGTCCCCTAGAACTTAGAACTACTTAAACCGAACTAACCTAAGGACATCACACACATCCATGCCCGAGGCAGGATTCGAACCTGTGACCGTAGCGGTCGCGCGGTTCCAGACTGTAGCGCCTAGAATCGCTCGGCCACTCAGGCCGGCCCCCTAGACGTTGATGCAGGATTTAGTTAAGTACTAATGTAACATCTCTTGGAACATTAAATAGTAAATGCAATATTAGCGGTACTCAGTAGAAATGCATGCATGAAGTTTTAGTAGTCCAACCAAGAGGGTGTGGTTATAACATGAAGACTGGAAAGAGATGAAAGCCTACTACATGCCACAATGAAAGTACCCTCTGCCATGCGCTTCACCGTGGGTTGCTGAGCATGGATGGAAGTGTAGATACAGGTAAAGAATGAAACGAGAGGAAACCCTGTTACATGGCGCAGTGGAAGTACACTCTAACAAACATTGTCGAATGGTTTGCAGAGTATGTAGATGAAACAGGTAAATGGGAAACTAGGCGAAAGGTCTAACGAACTGCGAAACAGGACCCTCGCGTCCGGTCGTGTTTATCGATGTTCAAATGTTTTTGCTACCACTTAACAATATTGAGGTTGTGTCGGCATTTCCGCATCGTTGCCACTAGCAACATTACGCGCCGTGACGTGCGCCCGATCAATTATCGATCTGGAAGACAGTTTTCGATATCGCGCGCGCCTCGAGTTGCCCAGAGCGGCGCGGCGCGGAGAAGCGGACGTGTCTGCTTTCGCCACAGGATACGACGCCGAGACCCACGTTCACCGAGACCTTGCGTGGTTTCCGGGCGCTATGGATACTCCTCTTACAGACGTCAAGTTCAGCGCCTCCCATGAGGGAGAGGGACTGTGAGTGAGGGAAAGCTATGCGGGGGCCAGAGCACACCCCCTCCCCTCCACCACAAAAAAGCCATCAGCATAGCCAAGATTATTTTGACGCTGTGAGACAAAACCTAACCTGATTCATTAGAAATGTATACCACTGTACTTCGTGTAAATCTGTCGAAGTGCGATACTCAACTGACTGAACAGTTGTCTTGACGAAGCATTTCTCAATTGAGGGATCCAAACTTACGGGTAGTGCGTCGTCTACGAAATATTTATATCATGAGAAAGACAACTTTCCTTTGAAAGTTTTATTCACGAATTTGACTATCGCCAAATTTTACTGGCTAATATTAAGTATACAGAAACAGAAAACGAATATAAGAGACGAATTTTTAACATTTAGCAGCCTATATGTATTCTAAAAATAAACAAAATCTTCAGTTTGATTTTTTGTGGGAAGTGTTATAGAAATTGATGTAATTATCAACTCTCATCACAATTCTCTCCAAAACTTAACTGAAATTTTAATTTTATAGTTCAGTTATACCTTCAACATAAACATAGAATCTTCGCCAAATTTTTTAATCAGTTTCAAAAGTAGTTCTTACGTAACATTTAACATTTCGTACTAAATTTTATTCGGAGTTTTTATTATCAGCTACAGCGTTTGCTCTTACACGTTTACGCATGAACCACTATGGTCGTTTATTTCAACTGTTTCCTCATTTTTTTCTTCTACATTTCTTCATGTTTCGCTATTCTTTCTTCTGTCCAAGTGGCTCCAGTACTCATCTTGAGTCGTTCATGGAAACCTTAGGAATTTTGCAACTTTTTTCTGAGCGGCAGTCTTCCTCAATATCTTGTGCAGTAATTCGGAGTCCGTCTGTATCCCTTTTAACTTCTTTGCACCATGTGTTATCCATTTCTAATTCACATAAATAAATGAACAGTTTCTTTGTCAGTCTGTTCGGTTTCATCATATCGATGTGGCAATAGAAAGCATTCCTTCTTTTCCTACTCATATCTGTTTCTCTCTGTACTTTTTTTTAATGTTACGGAATATTGATTTCGTATTACATTGTATATACATCCTTAGTGTGGCAGTATGGTGTTTTGATCTTATTCACTCTTGCATTAATAGCTTCTTTCTATGAAATCTTTTATTCAGTTACTTCTTCAATATACAGGACATTGCTAGTTCGCTGAATTTTTCTTTATTTTGTTTTGATTATCTTGAGGACTGCCTCAATGTTTGTTATAAATTTGATTTTCACAAGTGAGATTTTTAAGCCTTCTTTTCCAGCTTGTTCTTTCAATTCTTTCTATTCAGTCGCTGTTTCCATTAAATCTGAAATAAATAGCTACGTTGTCTGCAAACGCTACACAGACTATTTCCATGTTATCTCTTTTGTAATCCAACCTAACTCCGTCATTATATGTTTGTGTACATGAACATCTTCCACAGCAGCTGTTAAAACCAGTTATTATTGGCTTCACCGTCTTAAGGGTGCTGCAATTGATTAAAGAGAATTTTACGTTAACCGCATTTTACTTTTGTTTACGAGACTTCTCTGTGGTCATGGGTGTTTCTGCCTTTTGTTAACATATTCTGCAAACCACTGCTTTTTTCTTTGTTATCAGCGAAGGCTGAAGTCGGAAAAAACTTGGTGGAATACATAACAAAGGAAAAAGTAGTGGTTTGCAGAATATATGAGGAAGAGGCAGAAACATCAATCAGCACAGAAGATGCTTTGTAAATAAAAGCGAAAAGCGTCTGATGTAAAATTCTGCTTAATTAATTGCAATTAGCTTAAGACGGTGAAAGCAATAATAACCCCCTCATTGATCTGGCTTTCTCTTAAAAACATTTTCCATTACTTTGTGACTGTTCTAGAACACAGTGAGGGCTTTTGTGTTTGACTCCAGAGTTAATCTGAAAAGTTCTAGATATTTCTCCTCTAGATTCCACTTTAGAAAGGGTGTTTGTTGGCGTTTGCTTAATTGGGTCAAATGGCTCTGAGTATTATGGGACTTAACATCTATGGTCATCAGTCCCCTAGAACTTAGAACTACTTAAACCTAACTAACCTAAGGACATCACACAACACCCAGTCATCACGAGGCAAAGAAAATCCCTGACCCCGCCGGGAATCGAGCCCGAGAACCCGGGCGTGGGAAGCGAGAACGCTACCGCACGACCACGAGCTGCCACCTACATCCAGTTCGCTGAAAATTGCAAACAGTGGCTTCCTGAGTCATTTACTTTCCTGAATTCAACAAAAGCGATTACGAAATTTTTAAATCTTCTTTTATATACAGCATTATTGACTTTAAGTTGAGAATCTGCTCAGAACGTGATATTTTTTTTTCTCTAAACCACATTAGGATGGAGTTCTGCCCTAGTTACGAATGCTTTTTATAAGACTTTGTAAATAACCGTTAAATGAGGAATGCCTATGTAGTTGTTCATATTGGTTTTTTCACCTGCTGTGTGCGGTGAATGGATCAAGGTTGTCTTTGCTTAAATTTCTTTTGGGTCGGATAGAAAGGTATAGTATTGCTCATTTGACCAGTTTGCTGTTTCCTTCCTAGTTTAAAGGAATCGTATCTTGTTTTCCGTGTTCTTGTCTGTATTCTATTTCTCCCATGCCTTTTGTCTTCTTATGACTGTTTCATCACATTCCAAACTCCATCACGCATTTCTTTTCATTTCAGTTAAGAAAATTGTTTCTTTTGCTGTTTGAACAAGTGAGTGTTTCATCTGTTCCCAGTTTCTTGGATTTATGGTTTAGAATTTGGCGCTAAAGCTTCTTCCTTAGTTGTTTCAGTATTTAAATGTCATATTTTAATTTGCCTTGTTTGGCTTGCCTCTTGGTATTTCTTGGTTGGAAATTAACCCTGATTTTAGGTAGTTACTCATCAAGATCTACCTTAGCGTTTCTTATCAGTAAAGCTCAGATTTCCATGTACTGTATGAATGGTTCAAATGGCTCTGACCACTATGGGACTTAACTGCTGTGGTCATCAGTCCCCTAGACCTTAGGACTACTTAAACCTAATTAACCTAAGGACATCACACACGTCCATGCTCGAGGCGGGATTCGAACCCGCGACCGTAGCGGTCGCGCGGTTCCAGACTGTAGCGCCTAGAATAGCTCGGCCACTGTATGAATGTAAAACGTTCATATCGTTAAACATGCACAATGAGGCACCAAAAAAAGATATGAGATATAAAAATGCAGTTCTATAATTATTCTGTTTTCTTCTACAACCGTTCACAGCAAGCAGTTTCTCCAAATTCTCAAGTGAACTTGAGCTCATGCGTTTAGCAGGCATAACATTTTAGTACGAAGAAAATGACTTTTCTACGCCACACGAGATGATAGAAACGTATTGGAGTGAACAAATTTCGGACGAACTGAGATCAAGTTTTCGCCTCAAAATACTTTTTTTTTGTCAACTTCATAACCTCAACTTCATAACCTCAAAATCAAGATTCGATCCGATAATTTGGTCCATCTTTTGCTGTAATACCCACTTCTTCATAGGGTGATTTTTCAGTCTCTTCAATAACTGTCGGAGATTCCACCAATTACCTCTTTCTTTCGGCTTTGTTATTTGAACATCTGCTCCAGAAAGGAATCAGCATATGTATAATGTAATAACACAAATTCCATTAAAGTAAGCATTTGTTTTACGAGCTTCGTTAGTACCGAACTGGAAAATTCCACACGCATAAGACTAAAAAGCGTAAAATAATAATTAAAATAAAAATAAATTTTTAATATACTGCGTTTTTATTTCGGACTAAAAAGTATAAAAAAATTTCTTCTCGCCCCCATACAGATTCCTAACCACACCCAGCTAGTCCTGACAGTTTGTGACTGTTATGAAAAAAACTGTAGGATCTAAAACGAAAAACGTGGAGCGCATGCAATATATAACTGATGCAAGAATAGTTCATCTCCTTACCATCATCTATTGCATGCACCCCTCGTTTTTCGTTTTAAATCTTACTCTCATTTTCATAGCTACGAAAAGTTCACGGTCACAAATTTTCAGGGCTCTCTGATGGGATTAGGAATCGGTGGGGGGAGAGGAGAAATTTTCCTACACATTTTAGTTATATTTAAAAACATGTTATATTAAAAAAAAATTTATATTTAAATAATTATGTCTATATAAATGCGACGAATAAATCAGAAATAATTTTTGAGGTAGTTTTCACACTACAATATAAAATTTGAGTCAAGCTCTTAATTTGTTATTATCAAACAAAATCCGTAATTTTACTCTCAATTTCAACGTTTCGTAGGTTGCAGCCTCGATTTATCTCCCCCAGACCTCTCTCCTCCTCGCCAACGAAAAAAAAAAAAACATAAAAAAACAGTAATCAAATGAGCGCCCCTGAATATCCTCACGCACGCCTTCTGTATTTCATAGAACCAGACGGACAAACAGTCTGTGACTGGTTTTTTGTTTAAATTTTCTTAATTCTCGCGCAAGAAGTTGAAGATAGCCTTCCTAAGACGCCATTATCCTCCCAGATATCTACACTATGTGATCAAAAGTATCCGGAGACATACGTTTTTTATATTAGATGCATTATGTTGCCACCTACTGCCAGGTACTCCATATCAGCGAACTCAGTAATCATTAGACATCGTGACAGAGCAGAGTGGGGCGCTCCGCGGAAAACACGGACTTCGAACGTTTTCAGGTGTTTGAGTATCTTTTGTCATACTTCTGTAAGAGAGATTTCAACACCCATAAACATCTCTAGGTCCGCTGTTTCCGATGCGATAGTGAATTGGAAACGTGAAGGGACACGTACCGCACAATAGCGTACAGGCCGACATCATCTGTTGACTGACAGAGACCGTAGACAGCTGAAGAGGGTCGTAATGTACAATAGGCAGACATCTATCCAGAACATCACACAGGAATTCCAAATAGCATCAGGATCCACTGCACGTACTGACAGTTAGGCGGGAGGTGGGAAAACTTAGATTTCATGCTCGAGCGGCTGCTCATAAGCCACACATCATGCCGGTAAATGCCAAACCACGCCTCGCTTGGTGTAAGGCGCGTAAACATTGGGCGATTGAACAGTGGGAAAACGTTGTGTGGAATGACGAATCACGGTATACAATGTGGCGATCCGATGGCAGGGTGTGGGTATGGCGAATTCCAGGTGAACGTCATCTGCCAGCGTGTGTAGTGCCAATTCGGAGGCAGTGATGATACAGTGTGGTCTTGTTTTTCATGGATGGGGCTTGCAACCCTTGTTATTTTGCGTGGCACCATCACAGCACAGGCCTGAATTGATGTTTTAAGCATCTTCTTGCTTCCCACTGTTGAAGAGCAATTCGAGGATGGCGACTGCAACTTTCAACACGATCGAGCACCTGTTCATAATGTGCGGCCTGTGGTGGAGTGGTTACACGACAATAACATCCCTGTAATGGACTGGCCGGCACAGAGTCCTGACCTGAATCCTGTAGAACACCTTTGGGATGTTTTGGAACGCCGACTTCGTGCCATGCCTCACCGACCGTCATCGATACCTCTCCTCAGTGCAGCACTCCGTGAAGAATGGGCTGCCATTCGCCAACAAACCTTTCAGCACCCGATTGAACGTATGCCTGCGAGAGTGAAAGCCTTCATCAAGGCTAAGGGTGGACCAACACCATATTGAATTCCAGCGTTACCGATGGAGGGATCCACGAACTTGTAAGTCATTTTCAACCATGTGTCAGGATACTTTTGATCACATAGTGCATACCACGTTCAGAGGGAGCCTCAGAAAAATCATTAGTAGTTTCTATCATTTGAAACTTTAGAAGTTAACGGCTAATTACCAACAGAAACTCAGCGATTCTGTTGTTTTTATTAGTACTTTTTAGCCACATAATTCTATATCATGTGCCACTAAACAGTTTCGTAAGAGCAAAGTCGTTTTTCTACAAATACTCACTGGGAGTACGCTATAGAAAGTGATTATAACTTTAGAAACAAGACCAAGACAAAACACAAGAGAACTCGAACCCCGAGTATACTTTATACTGGCTATCAGCACCTGTTGCCACTCGAGTACTTCTGAACAGTTACTTTCTACATTTTTATTACAAATGGATGTACTCTGCCGTGCTACATCACGACTAGGAAAGTTAAGCTACATGTCTGACACACTGCACTTTCGATATTATACACAACAGAACTAAGACTCATTTCTCCATTCTTCTTTGCAATATTGTCTCTCGACATATATCAAGTGGGGCGTTCTCCAAGTTCCCCTTCCTTAATCTGTTAGCAACTTCGACAATTTTTTAAGGTCATCCAGCATTCCAAAGCGTCTTTTTCCTCTCAAATCCGGCCCTGGAACTTTTTTCGTCTAGGAATATTTCTTTTTTTTAAATTTATGGCCGAGTCAAGATATTTCAGATCAATCCACATATTTTTCGCCTCTCTTTTCGAGTGTCCACAAGTCGCTGCCGTATCGTGCTACACGACAAAGAAACTCTTGGCGAATATCTTTTTTTAGTTCCATTGGAATACCTTTCTCTCTAAACAGTCTTTCACTCTTTTAAAAGGTCTTTTACCAGGCGACGTTCTAATTCTTATTTCTTCCACTAAACGTATTTTGTTTCCCATCACCATAGTTCTTACTCAGGATGTATTTTACATGTGCCAGTGTCTTTCTTCGCAACGATATTACGATGTAACTTTCATGTTTGCTGATTTTTTTCACTTCGGTCTTCCCTACATTTGTCCGCATTATACACTCTTTTCCCACGTTTATGTGTCGTTTGCACACATAAAAATGTCACGGAATTCTTACACGCTCACTGCACTAGCTGTAATTTTGTCTGCTGGCATACGAAACAGAAAATTACATAACCGAAGGAAACATTACGCTAATACTACGTAACACCGCCTTTTTTTAACACCGCCTTCTTCTTCATAATATCGCTACGAGTACAGAGGCTGGTGGGATTGCAGCCGATTTTGAAACATTATGGTTTTGCTTGCTGGGCCACCAGAATAGTTCTGTTTTGTATAAAATAATCTTCTAACATTATTAGCATAGATATCTGGTATCATGCAATCCAAGGTATAAGGCAGGGTCGTAGTTTGTTTCCCATATCGTTTACAATTTACATTAATGATTTTCTTAGAGAATGAATGTATAAAATTAACGGAGGCGTTAGTATTCTGCCAAATTTTACTGTTAAGACGATACTATATGTCGAAGATAAGATTATTATAAGCAAAACAGAAGAAGAGCTGCAAAGAGTAGTACGAGGGACATCCGATAAGTAATACATCACTTTTTTTCTCGTCCAATTTCCGTTCAAAAATGCGGAATTTGTTTTGGGACAACTTGGAAAATTCATACTTGAGCCCCTATAGTTTCACGAAGTTTAGACAGGTTGCGGCGCTATACGCAGCCTTCAAAATGGAGTCTGTAACGGTGCGTTCCAAACAGAGAGCTGTCATTGATTTTTGTCTTGCGGAAAACCGGAGCATCGCTGATATTAGTAGGAGTCGCAGAACGTTTGCGGAGACCTGGCAGTGAACAAAGCCACAGTGAGTTATTGGCCGAAGACCCTGTCATCATAGCCAAAAGGTCGCTCAAATCTGTCCGTGCTAGACTCCTGCAATGTTGGAACGTGCGGACATTCTCATTCGGGATGATCAACGGATCGCAGTTAAAAACGTCGCTGCTCAACAGTTGGTAGAACTGACGAACTCGTCCGCCAGTTGGGGCACTCAAAGTTGTATGACCGCTGGGTTCCTCGCTGTCTAACAGAAGACCATAAATAGCAACGAAGGATCATCATTGGGTGATTGATTGCGCGTTACGAATCTGATCGTACCAATTTTTTGTCGAACAGCGACACAGGCGATAAAACCTGGGTTTAACACTTCCAACCAGAAACAAAACAGCAATCCTTGGAGTGGCGCCACACCACCTCTCCTCCGAAGAACAAATTCAAAGCCGCACCCTAAGCTGATGAAGTTATGATCACAACCTTCTAGGACTATGAACGGTTTATTCTGTTTGATGCCCTCCTTCTTGGTGCAACGATGCACTCGGAAGTATACTGACCTTCCCTCAGGAAATTCAAGAAACGTCTTCAGCGTGTTTGTCGTCATAAAAATGCTAACAAATTTCTCCTTCTCCATGACAATGCAAGGCCTCGCACAAGTCTGCGCACCCGAGAGGGGCTCACAAAACTACATTGGACTGTACTTCCTCATCCGTCCAACAGCCCGTATCTCGCACCTTCCGACTTCCATCTGTTTGGTCTAATGAAGAATGCCCCCAGCGGGAAGAATTATGTTTGTGACGGGGAGATAACTGAAGCAGCAGACCATTGTTACTATGGGGATATACAGATTCTGGCAGTAAGGTTGCATAAGGCCGTCTCTTTGAACGGAGATTACGTTGAAAAACAGGTTTTGTAACCGAAAGAGTGGGGGGACCAATATGATGCATTGGAATTCTTAATAAAACTTACCGGCTTTCAGAAAAATTACTAATTGTTCGCCCCTCGTATGTATGTTACAGAAGTTATGTGAGAATTATAATTTTAAAATTTCCACAAATCGAGCAAAAAACATCCCTTCGTACTGTTAGAACCAAACCTGTAACCAGTGATATTATTTTAGAACAAGTCAAGAGTTGCTTAAGGACATGTGTCAGTTCAAATATGGAAAGGATTGAAGAAACAGATCACCCATGTTCCAGCAAATATCTGGTAAAATAAACAGAAACCTAAAAATTGAAACCAGAAAAGGTGCACCAATGAAGTTCTGCACAGTAATGGCTGTGCCTTCTCCTTTCTATGGATCCGAAATACAGACGTTGACACAACTGAAAAAAAAAAACAAGATGTAGGCTGCCGAAATGAGAGTTTTAACAACAGTAGAAGGATGTAATCTACATATAACATTCCAAATAAGAAAATAAGGGGATAACTGGGAATAAATTCTTTGGAAGGAAAACCTCTAAACTAAATAGATGACTAGAGACAGCATGATGAATCCATAGCCACACCAATTACAAATTAATTTAAAATCACAAGCCATTTCCACTCTTCTTTCTTCAACAACAATCATCCATTCCGTATTTTTACAGCTAACACATGATCATGAATACTTTATAGCCTGGCAGAGAAGATCTAAATCAATGTTTGAATCCAGTGGAATCCATATCAACATCATTCACGCACCTGTACAATTCTCCTGTCCCAAGTTTCGATGCTAAAGCTGAGAGCTTATGTTCTTCATTTCGAGCTACTTCCTCTTTTGGTGGTAAACCGATTTCCATGAAACCTCCGTTTCCTAAACACAGTTTTTCCACCACCAGTTATGCATAAATCTTGACTTCCACGTAAAGGCTTGCGAATTCAGCCTTCCTCCTACTAATACGTGATAGTACTGTCAAAACGTAAATAAACCACATGCAAGAAAGTTTTCAGGTACAGATATAGATGTGAGCCAGATATGTAGATGTCAGGCAAAGATATCAAAAGAAAATAGCCTTCACACCGGCAAAAATTCCGCTGAAGCAAGCAGTTCCCCAAATGTCGGAAAAGGTGGGAGTGGCCGCCAGTGCAGAGTTAATCATTTTAACAATTTAAAGGCATTTCTAATATTGCTATCGCGATAAAATTCACAGACAACATAGATTAAACTGTGTAGATCAAGAAAATAATAGTTTTGAAAAATCGATTTTTTTTTACTAAACTCCATTACATCCCCCCTTAAGACGAATAGCAAAGAAAAAAGTAGGATAAATGTGATGTTAGCTGTTACAGCTAATAGGAGAAGGTTACCCCCCTATTTCATCCCGAAGAGAATAAATATGCCCAAAAAAACTGTCTTGAGAGCTTACTGATTCGCTGCCATGAAAAGGTTGGATAACAATACAACTGATTGTTGATTGGGAGCTTTTAAGGGACGTGTAGCTGCTAAAGTAAAAGAAAAACTTGCTGCAAGAAAAACAGACATTTCCGTAATACGCAGAGGGGTGACTTCAAAACAACAGGTGCTAGATGTGGCCGTAAACAAGTCGTTCAATGACAACCTCCGAAAAAATATATTCATATTGGTTCCTGGAAGAAGACCATGCCCTTACACCGTCTGGTAGGATTAAGGGGAGAACACGGACCCGTCTATGCGAGTGGGCTCTTGCTTCATCGTCCTCGTCATCAGAATTTATCATCAGAGGGTCCAAGAAATGCTGCATATTGAATGAGCTGGATGTCAGCGAGAATAACGCACTGTGGGAAGAGAATTAAGGAAATGAAAGGCGTGAGAGTATGACTGGTGAAATGAATATTGGTACTGATAGTGATGAGGTGAATAAAACAAAATATGTTGCCGATATTTTAGGTGGCCATGTGATGTATCGTACGTTAGAACAAATGTTTACGGTACGAACTTAAGTTTTACATGTTAATACAAGTATATCCCTGCTAATGTTTCTCCTTTCAATCAGTATTTCGCTTACTTTTGGACAAAATGTCTTTTTATACTTTCCTAGACATTCAGCGGTACGACTCGTATGCGGTGGCGAGTTATTATCGGTCCAATAGTGTATACACTTGTGCATGGCAACCTCGCGACTTGCGCAAAACGTAAAAATTCTAGAATTTGGAAAATATCACTGACTGAAATGAAATAAACTAAAGATGTCAAGATACCTGCAAACCATGATGCCGTCCCATCATCAATGAGTTGTGGTGAGTGTTGACCCATCCGTCACGTTTCTAGCTTTCCCTGCCCTAGTGTGCGCGGGCAGTGCCCCCCTAACTCCAGCCGTGCGTGGTGGACACACTTTCTTGCGAAGAGTCTAAATATAGACTTCGCGCCTCCGTGGCCTGCGTCCGCATTCCTGCACAACGCTGCGCGAAATCCGATACTCACGAAAACGCGGAGAGAGAGAGAGAAAGAGAGAGAGAGAGGGAGAGGAAGACGGAGATTACACGGGGTTGAGACAATGGGAGCCCTATACGCGAATGTTGCCCTCTCTTTGTTGACGCGAGAACCAGTTTTCCCGCTGAGCTTCCCTGGTAATTAGTCGTCCAGTTAGCGCAGCGACTTGCGGACATCCACGGACACGGCAGCTGAACCGCAAACCTGTTGCCACATCGCAACGCTCAACATTTTGCTGGTTCTTGTCTCAGAGATGCGCAGAGCGTTGTATCAAAAGCAACAGCGCGCACCAGGTGCAGGAAGTGACTCGTCCACATCAGTACCCCGCAGTCCACTACACGGCTCGTGGCGGAGATATCTTGCGCCACTACTAGTTCTTTCCTTTCCTGTCCCATTCGTAAATAGAGCGAGGGAAAAACGACTACCTATATGCCTCCACATGTGCCCTAATTTCTCGTATCTTATCTTTGTGTCGTAGAAGCCGAGGATATAAGATGAACATCAACAAAAGCATGATTCCATGGCAGCGGCGAAGGCTTCTTTAGGAGTCTGTTTTGACCACTGGAAAATCGCTGAGGCAATAGCAGCACGGCTGGTGAATGTGCAGCCACGGAGAGTGTCTTTCATTGTTGGAAAAAGCCAAAAGTCACTAGGAGCCAGGTCAGGTGAGTAGGGAGCATGAGGAGTCACTTCAAAGTCGTTATCACGAAGAAACTGTTGCGTAACGTTAGCTCGATGTGCGGGTACGTTGTCTTGGTGAAATAGCACACGCGCAGCCCTTCCCGGACGTTTTTGTTGCAGTGCAGGAAGGAATTTGTTCTTCAAAACATTTTCGTAGGATGCACCTGTTACCGTAGTGCCCTTTGGAACGCAATGGGTAAGGATTACGCCCTGGCTGTCCCAGAACATGGACACCGAAATTTTTTTGGTGGCGGTGAATCTGTGTGCTTCCATTGAGCTGACTGGCGCTTTGTTTCTGGATTCAAAAATGGCATCCACGTCTCATCCATTGTCACAACCGACGAAAAGAAAGTCCCATTCATGGTGTCGTTGCACGTCAACATTGCTTGGCAACATGCCACACGGGCAGCCGTGTGGTCGTCCATCAGCATTCGTGGCACCCACCTTGATGACACTTTTCGCATTTTCAGGTCGTCATGCAGGATTGTGTGCACAGAACCCACAGAAATGCCAACTCTGGAGGCAATCTGTTCAACAGTCATTCGGCGATCCCCCAAAACAATTCTCTCCACTTTTTTGATCACGTCGTCAGACCAGCTTGTGCGAGCCCAAGGTTGTTTCGGTTTGTTGTCACACGATGTTCTGCCTTCATTAAACTGTCGCACCCACGAACGCACTTTCGACACATCCATAACTCCATCACCACATGTCTCCCTCAACTGTCGATGAATTTCAATTATTTTCACGCCACGCAAATTCAGAAAACGAATGATTACACGCTGTTCAAGTAAGGAAAACGTCGCCATTTTAAGTATTTAAAACAGTTCTCATTCTCGCCGCTGGCGGTAAAATTCCATCTGCCATACGGTGCTGCCATCTCTGGGACGTATTGACAATGAACGCGGCCTCATTTTAAAACAATGCGCATGTTTCTATCTCTTTCCAGTCCGGAGAAAAAAAATCGGAGGCCTTAGAACTTGAATGCACCTCGTAGTTTGGGCAAGAAGAGAATAGAAGCTTTCGAAATGTGGTGCTACAGAAGAATGCTGAAGATTAGATGGGTAGATCACATAACTAATGAGGAAGTATTGAATAGGATTGGGGAGAAGAGAAGTTTGTGGCACAACTTGACCAGAAGAAGGGATCGGTTGGTAGGACATGTTCTGAGGCATCAAGGGATCACCAATTTAGTATTGGAGGGCAGCGTGGAGGGTAAAAATCGTAGAGGAAGACCAAGAGATGAATACACTAAGCAGATTCAGAAGGATGTAGGTTGCAGTAGGTACTGGGAGATGAAGAAGCTTGCACAGGATAGAGTAGCATGGAGAGCAGCATCAAACCAGTCTCAGGACTGAAGACCACAACAACAACATCTTTGTGTCCCTTAAACGCAATGTATGATGGAGACAACAGAATCGTTTTGCAATCAGCTTCAAATGCCGGTTCTCTGAAGCTTCTCGATAGTGTTCCTCGAAAAGAATGTTGCCTTCCTTCCGGGGATTCCAGTTTGTTTCCGAAGCATCACCGTAACACTTGCGTGTTGTTCCAACCTAATAGTAAAAAGTATAGCAGGCGCCTCTAAATTGCTCCTACGTCTTCCTATAAGCCGACCTAGTACGGATCCCAGACACTCGAGTGGGCTCAAAACAGGTCGCTTTAGCGTCCTATATGCGGTTTCCGTTACAGATGAACTACACTTTCCCAAAATTCTTCCAATAAACCGAAGTCGACCATTCGCCTTTCCAACAACAATCCTCACATGTTCGTTCCATTTCGTATCTGGAGCGTTACGCCCAGATATGTAAGCGACGAGAATGTGTCAAACAGGACACTACTAATGCTCTATCTGAACATTAAGGGTTTGTTTTTCCTAATCATCCGTCTTAACTTTCATTTATATACATTGAAAGTGAGCTTCCATTCATCCCGCCACATAAGAATTTTGTCTAAGTCATTTTGTATTTTCCTACAGTCACTTAACGACGACACTTTATCCTACACAACATCATAGATGGCAAACAATTGCAGATTTATGTCCACCCTGTCCGCCAGACCATTTATGTATACATATACTAATACACACTTCACTGGGGCAATCCTGACGATACTCTTATCTTGATTAACACTCGCCGTCGAGGACAACATACTGGGTTCTATAAATTAAGATATTTTCGAGCCACTCACTCACACACACACTCACATATTCACACACACACACACACACACACACACACATATATATATATATATATATATATATATATATATATATATATATATATATATATGCTCGTACCTTCTTTATCAATCAGCAATGAGCCACCATCAAAAACACATTCGGAAAATCTAACAATATAGAATATGGACTCAGTGAAACACTGTCGGATTTAATCATTGTGACTGTTGCTGTGACATTGGTTCTTTGTTTACGTTACTTCACTTTTTTCATGTCTGAGAACCAAATCGTTGTCCTTCAGCACAGTAGTCGGCCATGTCCACAGCTTCTTTCTTGGGCACCCATAAATCTTCGTGGTTGCATCTGAACATCAGTTTAGACAAGCCAGGAGATAGTCCATGTCTTACATAGCACCACAATTGCACTAGCTGTCATCCCCGTTAGCATGACCCTATCAAATCATGTTTGTTTTCAATGGAGCCACACTTATTCCTACGTGGTTCAGGATACTTCATATTTTCCAATTTGTTGTTGAGTCGTCGGACGCTACCTGTGGTGGTGGATAAGTGGTGCTTCTTCCCCAACCGCGTTTCAGAACTTTTCCGGGGTCTCAGTCGTCCAGGCACGCACTTAGTGTCTGGCAAAGGATGTTGGTCATCGATTGGTTTGTCTGAGCCTCTCTGTGAATTCGTGACATATTCTTCGGGAGCTGGAACTCGCAAGAGCAGCAGCTCTGTAAAGCTTTGGTAGTGGCGTGTGTTTCCTACACTCTGTTGTTATCCGATATGCTTTATTAAGGATTACATCGACTTTCTTGGCGTGGGTTGATCTGGTCTATACCAGGCACGTATATTCAGCCGTAGAGAAGCATCGTAGGATAGTAGATTTTGCTCCCCGTTTTCTGTTTACGAGTTTTCGAAAAATATTATTTCTAGAGGCCATGTTCGGACTGATCTTTTCATAGTGATGTCTGTATGTCAGAGATCTGTTCAATGCTACACCCACATAGGTTGGTTTATCTGTGTGTTGCAATGTGTTATTATTTCAGAAAACATTAATCTTTCACTTTGCTTGCCGAGATTAGGGATGGAAAGCGCTTACTTCAGTCTTTGAAGGATTCGATTTAAAGGAGTGGTTTTGATAATTTTCTATAAGTCAATGGTTGGTTTCTCCAGCTTCTGCTCTAGTCTTCGCAAGTCTTCCCCTGAATTGTGAGTGCCAGGACATCTGCACAGAGGAAATGATTAGTGCGGGTGGTTGTTAGTGCTTAAGTTAAACAGAGAGGGCCAGAACGATTCCCTGGCTCAGTCCAGTTCTTTGGTTTCTCCATCAGCTCTTTTTTCCATCGAGAATGACGTAAATTGTCTATTTTGCAACAGGCATTCAACGACCTTGACAATGTGGTGATCTCAATGATTTTGAAATAATGGCAATCTCTGAATTCGTCACGCAGTTTCTAGAAGAAAAACCTATGACTGTATGATACGCAGAGCTCAGGTCGACAAATGTTTACCCTGGAATATTTTTTCTTCCGTATTCTTCTTCTTCTTGTAATATCAGGTAAAGAATTTGAGGAACTTATAATCTCTGCGGCAGTGGTTGAAGAGCTGTAGGATCCTCATTTGGAGCCCGCTCCAAAATGTTTTGATCTGCTCCGTGCAGGTATCATTCACCCTAACCGCTCCACTTGGTTGAGTGTTACCTCAGCAGACTGTAAGGAGGGGTCACCATTTGATAAGCTTTAGGGTTATTTTGGTGCTGTGTGTCACGTCTACTCTGTGCAAGGGCTCAATCCATCTATTTTGCCTCTCTTCACTTAGCATTTGATGTAATAGAAACACCATGGCCCACGAAGGCAAAACTTTAGAATCTATCCCGGTTGCAGAGCTGATTCATAGACCACTGGGAGCATGTCACATCAGGTGAAGTTTTGTGGTAGTTAATCCTCAAAAATACAGCTCAAAACAGTTTTCAAATAATAATTTCGTGTAACTCTAATATGTTATTTCTCTTCTCGCTGCGACGTAACTCTTTCTGTTTAGCTTTGCGCTTTTAGGTATCATCTTTATCGTATTATTTCGCGTAAAGTATTCCGTAGTATTGATTAGCCACTCGCTTGAACAGTTTCATTTCAGACACAGTCTCATTTTCTCTTCTCTCGAAGTAAATGAACAAGCGAGACATAATTTGTCGTCCCCTGGTAGGTGTGGAACAAAGCGGCGTGATTATGTTTTTGTACCATATATATCTACAGATAAAAATTGGTAAGTGTTACAGAGCGTTGGTGTGGATTAAGTCGTTGCGTTAAAACAATTAATGATTTAATATTTTACTAACTAGGAGAAAGAATATACGCAGACATTGAACTCACAAGATTTCTTCCGCAAGTCTCAGCAGCAGTAGCAAAGAAAGAAATATGTGATAGCTCAAAAGTCAGTTACAACTGTTTCGATTGGACGCCACTTCGGTGACTTGCGTGTCTATAATATACCCAGTTATCCAACTGGCGAAAGAGGTCCTACAATTTAGCGTGAAATCCGAATTACAAGTCGTACCTGGCAACTTCTCACATAGTTGACAGCTGAAGGTTAGATCAATGGCCGTGATTCGATCCCTCGAACTCCCCATTTCCAGGCACGTGCTTTACCGCTATACATCCTGGTCCAATAAATTTTCCTATTAAAAGCCTGTAACGCAGAGGTTGTGGTTTATTTTGTAATTGTATGAAATTTTACTATAATCTCTGATTACAGTGATGACTGTCGGCAATGTGACGTTGTTATTTTTCGCCTACAATGGAAGATACAGCTGCCACGGCAGTTCTGTGTATTGTTCTTGCAGTGACGGGTTCAGTTGTCGCAACGCTGTAATAGGGATGTTGACAAACTCTTGGAAATTTTTCCAATTGACAGTAATACAATTACTGAGATTTTTTCTTGTTTTTAATTTTAAGAAATACAGCAAACAGTATTTTTAACACAATCCTTTATTTGATTTTTTTAAAATTTACTATTAAAATTCTCATGGTGGGCGTGTGACCTTGCAGTGACGTCAGGAATCGGTAAGCTACCTGTCATGTTATGGACCTTACGACATGTTTACGTTTCCCACAATATCCCGTTAACGAATGAAGTTAGACAAATTGTTCTCCTCAACTTCAAGAACTCAAAAGTGCGCTTGTGACAACGTAGAGTTTTATGGATTTTGTATTGTATTAAATTTATGAAGTAAGGATAGGGTGGCCATATTTTCTTCCGACAAAAGTGGGACTTTCATACATTTTCTTGGCCAAAAAGTGGGACAATTTTTATTTCTCGTTAAATATCACTTTTAATGCTAACATTTCTTCTTCCTCTGCAAATATAGTCTTCACTGATATTTGTGTGTGTGTGTACAAAACCAAACAAAGAATGGAAAGACTGGAAAGAAGCACATTTCAAGTTTTCAGAAATTTACTTATTAAGAAATGTAACATTTATAACACAGAATGTAGAAAGACATACAGTAACAATCACTACAAAAAAATTTCTTAGTGAACACAAGGAATTTATGGTTTTGTGGATTCCACACTGCAATCATATTTCTTCGAAGATGGAATTTCATTCAGCAACTCAGGTTTGCCTAATAGGTATGAATAGAAGTCAGTGCAAAGGTATTTACTGAAGTTTAAACAGGTCAGTAAAATACTCCTCACCGTAAATCTATTTCTCTCATCTGTCCACTGTGACGATAGTAAGCTGAAAACTCTTTCAACATCTGCATTGTGGGCAGGGAGTGAAAAGAAGTACTGCGCTATATTAAGCGATTATCTGAACTATTCATTACACTGGCAAGATCTGAAAGACCTACACCATTTTTCATGTGCCATCAACTGATTCCATTGTTCACTGTCTGTTTCCACTTGTTGTTTTACAAATGACTGTATATGAACTATTTCATCAAATAAGATGCTGTCATTTACTAGAACGCCCTTTTCATTTAGCCACATTAAAGTATTTTCAACTACTGACCATTCTGGTGGTTCTGTGAGCATCATCCATGAGAATGCAGAAAACTCAGCTATTCCCTGTAACCATGAGGATAAATAGTCTATTGAAGCATCATAAAACGTTGATACTGTTATGTCAAATTTCTTAACAGACTGGTCATCACAATCATTCAGAAGATTTTTTACACTTAGTGGTACAAAATGTTCATGTTTCCATGAATATAGACTTGTCAAAGCTTTATTTAAGACTGCTAATACACCACATATGGAATTATTCTGTTTCTCAGTGCTCAGAATGGATTGTTGGAAAACACTCATTTGTGAATGTACAAAAAGTAAATAACATTCATTTATAGGATCACTGAAAAAACTCCTTAAGATTGCAGGGCACTTTGAGTTAGATTGTGACCAAAAAGTAAGATTTCAAAGGTTCATACATTTTCAAGATCCTGTCTATGGATGGCAACAATGAAAGCCACCTTGTTTTGGAAAAGGAAAGTAAATTTTTGTAAGTGACACCAACAAATTCACAGAATTCAGTGAGTTCTGCAACACGAATAGAAAAAATATGAAAATGGTTGTACAACTTCATGACAATGCAGTCAATGTCAACAGGTAAAACATCACAAGCACTTTGAAGTGTGTTATGAACAACATGTGCTGGACAACCTATGCCAACAATGTTAGAGTTTTTTAATTTTTCTTTCAGACGTGTGAAAACATTATTATCCTCTTTCTTCATTAAGCCCCCAGAATTACAGTTAGTATTGTCTGCACCAAATGCAACACACTTTGAGATGATACTGAATGACTGTATAACATGAGAAAGATAATTGGAAATTGTTTCGGACTTTTCGTTCTGCAATTCATCAAGATCAAGCAACTTCGTCTGCAGTCCACCCTCACTTACAGAAAAATACTGAACTATCACAGGAAAAATTTTCTGATCCCCATGGTTGCTAGCATCAGTAGATATTGAAAAGTATTTTGCACTGTTTACAGCAGCTATTACCTGTTTCTGGGAATGCGGAGCTATAACATTGTTGATAATTGCTTCACACTTTGTTCTTCCACACGAAACATTTTCTGCAATCTTAGCATCAGGAATTTTTTTTTGTTTAGTTGAACACTGCAGTCACTAGAACGATAGCTTTGGTGGTGTGTTTCTCTGATTCCATATAATGCTTGAGATCTGTAGCACCACCATGAGACACGGATACAGCACAGTTACATACTTTACATTTTGCTGAACAGTCATTGTCTGTAGCAGTGAAGCAAGGAAATTTCCTCTGAAGCTCTTCCGAAAACTTTGATTTTCGTTTCGGCATCGCCACGACGTGCTAGCACTTCACGAAACTGATACTGAGTGAGGACAACAATGGCAAGCAAAAGCAAAGAAAATAAGAGTACGCAACAATTATAGTGCTTAAGCTGTACATTATCAGGAGGTACCAACGTACATAATGTCAGTTTAAATTGATAGTTTATAAAATCGACACTCAGAAAATATTTTAACCACTTTGTAAATGTCTGAAAATAACCCTTGAAAATCGGGACAAATTGCTTGTTTAGAAAAAAAAGTAGGGACAAATTTTTGAGCCTCAAAAAACGGGACAGTCCCGATTGATCGGGACGTATGGTCACCCTTAGTAGGGAAGAAATCGGCTTTAGGCGACATCGAATTACTTCCAGCTGCCAAAATACCGTTTAACATTCTTTAAAAAGTCCTTGCGATTTTGCAAGCTGAAGTGCCACGCGTTAGAGCGGGCACTTCTTGTCTCCACGCCGACATGACTTACTTTTTGTGTCGATTCTATACAAGCAACTGACACAAACCACCTCATTTCCATGGCTTGGAGGTCATGGGGGTTCACATGACCGTCCAGTAACTGTTCCACACCGAATATAGTTCTCAGAAGAGAACGTGTGTCCTTTGGAAGTGATACTAATGCTATGTCTGGTTGGGCTTACTTTGGAATAAAGACGCACAATGGCTCTCGGGGAAAGCAGATTATAATGCTGAGCCAGTTATAGCAGCAACGATGCAGTGGAGTCTCACTATGCGATGATATGGACTCTGACATTGTGTCTGAAAAAGGGCTGCCGATAAATTATCGATATACCGTTATTTCTTCCAAGACTATCGATATATATATAGGCGGTATGCTTTTCACCAACATATGATATACAGATATCGAAATGGCAATATGGAATGACGATATTTTTATTTTATATTGCATTTTTTCGCAATTTTCGATAAATACTCGTATTTGAAGTGGTTCTTCTGAAATTGTACTAAAACATAATTTTACTTTCACTGTGTGAAGGAGTCTCACTACTTTTTAAGCTTTCATCACGTTCGGTCTTCCTCTTTGACTGTGTAAAGCAAGTAAAATGGCACAAAGAAGAACTCAGATTGCGCTCGGGGGTTGGCGGTTTGAATGGAACAGGAAGATATCCGATGTGAAGAAATAGCACACCAGTTGCGTTAAAAACAAGTTTTAACACAACTAGACTGCTATTTTTTCACATCGGCTCTCTTCAAAAACACTTGCTGAAACTGATGAACAAAAATCTGAACGACAGGATTGGTCTTTGCGGTGGACGGAGAGATGTGAGAGGGAGATGCTGACGTAATCGGCGCATGGCACTATCAACAGAAACTGTAACGTTTAACTTCACCACGCAATTTTGACACAGCTACTAGGTCGCTGGTGTTGATAGAAATGAAAAGATAGGCAAGTCGACATGATTTGTCCCAGACAAATCGGACACCTTGTATTCTACCACTTACCTGCAGTTACCGTTATCGCCAAGCGTTAACGTTCATCGTTTTTCTTCCAATTCTTGCTTTGAGAAGAATAAGAAGGCTGCTAGCTTGTTGCTGTACAGAATATCTAATAATAAATCAGTACCTAAATATATAGCTCTAAAACTGGCAGTATATTTAAAACGTCCACCCGATATTTTTTTTCCTTTGTTTGCACTATACGTCCATACTTTTTCCCGTACTTATATCGACGTATCGGTAATTTTTTCGATGTATCAATGGCCCATAATGACACCTTTTTTAAATATCGATATATCAGATTCCCCATATTTTTAAAAATAGCAACAGTTCTAGTCTGAATTAGGTGAACTGCAGTCAAGCACTGCTTGGCACGAGCATACAACCGCCTTTATATCAGCCGATCAAGAAGTAATGTCAGTATTGTAGGACACATGATGATGATAGTGTGGCCGATCACTCTCATTCTGATACTGTACAAGATTAAAGTAGTTGATGACAAGTTCGCGGGAGTCAGGTAAATCTTCTACAAAATGATGTAGAAGATAAATATGTGCATATCCGTTGTTAAGCTGGCTATGTCGCCTAAGAAGTCAAACAGCAGGTGAAGAATGATTTTATTGATCATAAAATATGCATGACGCGATTCGGAATTATTTCCATCTTGATAAATCCAAGTGCAAATGTAGCATAAGGTCAAGAGCTTTATCAGTTGTGTATGTAACATGGGTGACAGGCTATTTGTCTAAAGAAGTCTGTCATCTCATGTTACGTACACAACTGGTAACGCTTTGCCGACCGCGGTGGACGAGCGGTTCTAGGCGCTTCAGTCCGGAACCGCGCGACTGCTACGGTCGCAGGTTCGAATTCTGCCTCGGGCATGGATGTGTGTGATGTCCTTAGGTTAGTTAGGTTGAAGTAGTTCTAAGTCCTAGGGGACTGATGACCTCAGATGTTAAGTCCCATAGTGCTCAGAGCCATTTGAACCATTTTTGGTAACGCTTTTGTCCTTGTGCTACCTTTGCACATAGGTTTCGTCATCAATAAAATCATTCTTCACCTGTTGTGAGACTTTTTATGCGACCAAGTCAGCTTAGCTACAGATCCACGCGTATTTACTAGAATGGTCCTTCGCCTCCTACGTGACTCTATGTCACACGTTTATTACGGAGAAGATAGTCCGAGGATTACGAAAGATGATGCTGACTGCGTGTTAAATCAGTGTCAACCATTTGTAATAAATCTTTATGCAGACGAACACAACAAAAGCAATGGGTGTTACAGTCACAACGTAAGCAGGTACATAGCCAAATATTAAAGGTTCATATGGGTCAAATGGCTCTGAGCACTATGGGACTTAACATTTGAGGTCATCAGTCCCCTAGACTTAGAACTACTTAAACCTAACTAACCTAAGGACATCACACACATCCATGCCAAAATCAGGATTCGAACCTGCGACCGTAGCATTCGCGCGGCTCAAGACTGAAGCGCCTAGAACCGCTCGCCCATCGCGGTCGTCTAAATATTAAAGGGCATACAATGAATGATTGTTACAGACAGTTCAAACCTCATGAACTTTTACAATGATTATAGTTATAAAAAGGCGTTGCAAAACACATTGATATTGAATAGAAGAGGATAAAAAGAAAGAATAGGGGAAGCAAGTGCGCTGATGTGGTTCCGAACTTGAGTCGAAATATGGACTGGTCGTTGTTGTGACCGTGAGCTGCAACCCCTGCAAGACAGGCTTCCATCAAAAACACAAGCTACACGGGACGGCCGAAGCAACAGGCGCAACGAGTCCGTCAGCAAATTTTAGCAGCCTACTGCAGAGGTCAGTAGCAGAGACGAACTGTGTTTCACGTCACGCATCTCTGCACACTAGGATACAAGTCGCAGCCCGCAGCTTAAGCAGCAGAGTGTGTTCAGGAGTGTATTCCTGCGAGAGTTTCAGCGAGAACCAATCGGAATTTCCAGCTCCAGTCGCTACCGTTCCAGTTTATTGCAGCTCACCTGTCTGGAGAAGGATTCAAGGATTCATCGTTTTTCGGCGACGCTCGACAATGCCACGGCAATGCCTGCGTCGGATACGAGGGCAGTTCAATAAGTAATGCAACACATTTTTTTCTGAAACAGGGGTTGTTTATTCAGCATTGAAATACACCAGGTTATTCCCCAATATTTTAGCTACACAACACTATTTTTCAACGCAATCTCCATTCAATGCTACGGCCTTACGCCGCCTTGAAATGAGGGCCCGTATGCCTGCACGGTACCATTCCACTGGTCGATGTCGGAGCCAACGTCGTACTGCATCAATAACTTCTTCATCATCCGCGTAGTGCCTCCCACGGATTGCGTCCTTCATTGGGCCAAACATATGGAAATCCGACGGTGCGAGATCGGGGCTGTAGGGTGCATGAGGAAGAACAGTCCACTGAAGTTTTGTGAGCTCCTCTCGGGTGCGAAGACTTGTGTGAGGTCTTGCGTTGTCATGAAGAAGGAGAAGTTCGTTCAGATTTTTGTGCCTACGAACACGCTGAAGTCGTTTCTTCAATTTCTGAAGAGTAGCACAATACACTTCAGAGTTGATCGTTTGACCATGGGGAAGGACATCGAACAGAATAACCCCTTCAGCGTCCAAGAAGACTGTAACCATGACTTTACCGGCTGAGGGTATGGCTTTAAACTTTTTCTTGGTAGGGGAGTGGGTGTGGCGCCACTCCATTGATTGCCGTTTTGTTTCAGGTTCGAAGTGATGAACCCATGTTTCATCGCCTGTAACAATCTTTGAAAAGAAATTGTCACCCTCAGCCACATGACGAGCAAGCAATTCCGCACAGATGGTTCTCTTTTGCTCTTTATGGTGTTCGGTTAGACAACGAGGGACCCAACGGGAACAAACCTTTGAATATCCCAACTGGTGAACAATTGTGACAGCACTACCAACAGAGATATCAAGTTGAGCACTGAGTTGTTTGATGGTGATCCGTCGATCATCTCGAACGAGTGTGTTCGCACACTCCGCCATTGCAGGAGTCACAGCTGTGCACGGCCGGCCCGCATGCGGGAGATCAGACATTCTTGCTTGACCTTGCGGCGGTGATGACATACGCTTTGCCCAACGACTCACCGTGCTTTTGTCCACTGCCAGATCACCGTAGACATTCTGCAAGCGCCTATGAATATCTGAGATGCCCTGGTTTTCCGCCAAAAGAAACTCGATCACTGCCCGTTGTTTGCAACGCACATCCGTTACAGACGCCATTTTAACAGCTCCGTACAGCGCTGCCACCTGTCGGAAGTCAATGAAACTATACGAGACGAAGCGGGAATGTTTGAAAATATTCCACAAGAAATTTCCAGTTTTTTCAACCAAAATTGGCCGAGAAAAAAAATGTGTTGCATTACTTATTGAACTGCCCTCGTAGAAGACTTCAGTGTGCAGCAACTGGGCTAAGCCTTAGGGCAGGACTGCCCCATGCTAGGAAAACTGGAGAACAGTCTCTTCAAGTTGGGTATTTGTTTGTCACTAAATAAGCGTGTGATTTAGGAAACAGCATTACAGTCATCTCATTAGTTATGTTTGTAGGTAATCGTGCCTGATATTCCGTTGGGAATAGAACCCCTGTTTACATTTTTACACTGACTTCAGCAATACCTCAGTGATTGTTGTCAAACATATACGTTGCCGACGAAATGCAGCTACAACAGTTGCAACAAATTGGGCAGGTGAGAGTAAGATTCGCACACTGAGGGTCCCATACAAACTTAATTACGTAGATAGACAGTTCATCCATTTCAGAAATCGAGGATTTCGACGATTAGCGACAGTGATGCTGTTAAGATACCGGGCCCATGGAGTCCAAGACTTTCGAGAATATTTTAATTCCAAGAACAATAGATGACAAAGAAATTTTTTCCTGTGATGCAACTACAAATTAACTATTTCCTGATTTTTTTCCTTTACTTGTATTCTGATACCTTTCTTCTTGACAAATTTCATGAATCTGCTTCAAGGGAAAGCACCCTGTAGGTTCAGATGAATGCGTTTAGAAAATTCGAAATATGTAGCATAAATGTGCTTATCCTTTGGTCGCATTGACTTAGAAGCTTACATTTGCTACGCCGCCATGTGTCAACATGCCTAAGTATGTGACATAAATTTCAACTTGATACGTCGCTCCGCAGAAAAATGGGGTTTAACAGATGGACGGACGGACAGACAGAGGGCAAATTACAACTTTTTCTCGTGTTATATAATTACAGATTCCCAAATTTAGAATTTTTTCCTCTGGTTGCACAGTGAAACGTGGCTTCTTGCCAAATTTCAAAATTTTAAACCGACTAGAAGTATGCTAAAGATTTTGATCAGTGAGTTCATGTGTATGAAAATATGACATAAATTACCGTAGCTTTTGATTGCATTTACTTAGAATGTTTCGCTTTTTACATCGACTAGGGACCGCAGACCTTAAAATGTGAAGCAGCTTTCTACTTTATACGTCTACCTGTTCTGAGAAAAAGGGTTTCGAACAGTCGGACAGACAGACAGACAGACGGACGGACGGACAAGAAAGTGATGCTACAATGGTTCCGTTTTTGGCTGTTGAGGCAAGGAACCCTAAAAAGCAACTAATCTAAATTCAGAGACTACGCATTTTCAATATTGACGGATAACAGAGGTAAGAGGAACAGTGCAACGTCTTTTGCCAAATATGTGTAAGAATAATTGAGAGTTGTTACCAACAGCTTGCTGCGTTTCTCATTAGGAGTAGGCACTGCCTATTCTACGGTCACCTGTAAAAGTGTTCCTTCACATCAAAGTTATACCTGTGCAGCCAGAAGTCATCGTTACCACGCTGTTAGTCTAACAAAGATGTTCTTCCTCCTGGTGGACAAACAGGCTTCTGTTTCAGGAATGTCGGTATAGAGACAGTATCTTTGCTTAAAGTGGTATTTCGTCTGATGAAAGTTCATGAAGTACTATTAGCGTGACGAAAGTTAGCGTGATTAATGTTTTTAGCCGTACATATAGATAACACAGCCAACTTTCAATTCTCTAAAAAGATCACTAGAAGAGACTGCGCAACTTTTAAAAGTATGCCATTGGTAATTGCTCAAGTGCCTGTGCTTCTTCAATCTCTGGATGGTGAGCGCGGGGTTTTGCTCACTATGCCTGTAATACTTCCGTAAAGTCATACTTTCCCCTGGGTCGTTATAGGTGGTGTGCACTTAAAGGTATTGCGCTATCGTGGCTGGGTATGGATTTTGCACATCAGTCATTTCTTGGGCGAGAACAGCTTAACGTCACGAGTCCTCTGGTACCGTAAACTTTGGACACGACCTCAAGCCACCACGAGGAGTGTCAGTGGAGCAATGTGTGTATGGGAACGTTGCGATTTTCACACTTACCAGCCTGACGATGGATCGATATTCTATTCGAAAGAACGTCAACCTAAGTTGTAATGGAACATTTCTTATTCTGTGTATACTGCCACTATAAAGTGGGAAATTCTGGTGCACCTGCTGGATTTTATTTGAAGACTTGTCCAGATAAGCACGGATCTCTCTTGATCGACCTCTCCACATCGTCTCAAGCGAAGGACACAGTTCACGTTTCTCAAAACCAAAACCAGCTGGTCAGTGGACTACAGGCCGACAGGCCATTCCTCCATAACAATCAGTAGGTGGAAAGGTATATGTCAATATTAACAGAGTACATCTCTACCAGAATGGACTCATTATCATTAAAAGGCAAGAAGGGTCTTTTGACAAGATGTCATCCTTCCACGTCCAGTAAGCGACATACTAAAAATTGCTACAAATTTGAAATCGGTGCAATATGTCTGTAATGGAACATTTCTTATTCAATGTATACTGCTAAACCAGCAGAATGTCGACTTCAGCTTTAAACTCAGATGAACACCCAGTTGTCGATGAACAATACATTAAACTTATAGCTAGTAAGAGGACTATTCCGAGCCAGACTATAGACGCAAAGAAATCACAGCATCAACGGTCTGATGAAAAAGTGACTGAAGTGAAAACATCACGAGACGAGTAAATGAAGAGTTCCAGGAGATGCAGCCGAGTAACATTTGATTCTCTTACTTTGACAGAGCACATGAAGGCAGGTTTTCTCTGACTGAACGTAAGGCCACGTACACACCTAACCCTTGTTGTGTTCCAGGCGGTAATAGTACGGACACACGACACTTTTATGTAAGGGACAGGTTAATTAAAGCAACTGTGCAGGGCGACACACGAAGCACGTGTTACAAGCGCGGCTGTTTCACTCTTTGTGAATTACTCCGGCAGTTGCGCAGAATGGTGCTGTGAATGATCCATGATTCTTACAGAAAATAAGTGGAAAGAAATTAAAATAAGCAGAGAGTGCCTTAAAATGACTCAAAGGAAATTTCCAAGTCATTAAATGCACCCGCTTTCACTCCATCTTTCGCTTCAGTATTGAAGAAGTCTGTGACAAAGATGATACAGCCACAGACACAAAGAAGTATAAGAACAAACACGTGTTCACTTCGATGCCCTCGTAAGGGCATTACATCCACTCTAGTAGCCATCAGGTCACCTAAGGTAGGCTCCGAAAGTGTCTAACCGTTCGATACCACCAAAGTCGCAGTTGAGGCAAAACACGGCGAACGAAAACGCTTAAAATGTAAAAAAGGGATGTTCAAGTCTCTGTGGCCGTGCTTTGTTGGTGATGTCAGACAAATCCCACTGAGAAATCATAGGTTTCTTCTCTAAGCTCCCGTCTGTGGAACGCCTAGAATATCTATTACAAGATAATTGGACGGAAGAACTGTACCGACATATGGGTGCCATTATTTAGTGGAATGTAAATAACAGATTGGGGATTCGTGTGGAGCAGTCGAAGCAGCATACGCGAGGCCAAGGTACATTGAAGAGCCAAAAAAAAAAAAAAATGATACACCTGCCCAGTATAGTGTAGGGTCCACGAGAGCACGCAGAAGTGCCGCAACGCGTCGTGGATTGGACACGACTAATGTCTGAAGTAGTGCTGGAGGGAACTGACACCATGAATCCTGCACGGCTGTCCATAAATCCGTAAGGATACGAGGGGGCTAAAGAATAGCATGTTGCAAGGTATCCCATATCCCTCAATAATATTCATGTCTGGGGAGTTTGGTGGCTAGCGAAAAGTTTAAACTCAGAAGAGTGTTCCTGGAGCCACTCTGTAGAAATTCTGGACTACAGGATTTCGCATTGTCCTGCTGGAATTGCACATGTCCTTCGCAATGCACACTGGACAGGAATGAATGCACATGATCAGACAGGATGTTTACGTAAGCGTCACCTGTCAGAGTCGTATCTAGACATATCAGCGGTCCCCTATCACTCCAACTGCACACGCCCCACACTATTACAAAGCCTCCACCGGCCTGAACAGTCCCCTGTTGTCGAGCAGGGTCCAGGGACTCATGCGGTTGTCTCCATAACCGTACCCGTCCCTACGCTCGATACAATTTGAAACGAGACTCATCCGACCATGCAACATGTTTCCAGTCATCAACAGTCCAACGTCGGCGTTGACGGGCCCAGGTGAGGCGTAAAGCTTTGTGTCCTGAAGTCATCACGGGTACACGAGTGGGCCTTCGGCTCCGAAAGCCCGTATCAATGATGATGTGTTGTTGATTGGTTCGCACACTGACACTTGTTGATGGCCCAGCATTGAAATCTGCAGCAATTTGCGGAAGTGTTGCACTTCTGTCACGCTCAACGATTCTCTTCAGTCGTCGTTGGTCCCGTTCTTGCAGGATCTTTCTCCGGCAGCTGCATGTCGGAGATTTGATGTTTTACCGGATTCCTGATATTCACACACTCGTGGAGAACCTGGCATTGTAACAGCAGTAACCGATCTAGTAACTGCGCCGTATTCTGCGTGCATACATATGTCTGTATTTGAATGCACGTGTCCTTACCAGTTTCTTTGGCGCTTCGGTGTATTTACATCTCCAGAAGCTTTGCCTGAAACACAATGTGACGCCCTGCTAAGCCCACAGGACAGGACAGGTAGTTGGAATTGTGGAAAGGGGCCAAAATGAGCGGCTGTCAGTTACACTCGAACACACATAACTTTATTTATTTGACCAAACATTACAGTACAAATTCTTGAACTTAGTTATCGACTGAATACGCCACACTATCTTATGTGTTAAGAGCGCAACCACTTTAATAAAAAAAAAGACTAAAAGCCGTTAACTCCAAATTAAGACGCCAAAAAGAATAATTAGAAAGCAGAAGGCCTCACATTAAGTAAGTTCTATAATTTGGTGAAGGCCCAAAAATCCAACACTTGAAAAGCAACAGCCTTAATTTAAAGACGGCTGAAGGCCGATGATTTGAGACTCAAGCTAAAATTAAATAAAAAACACAGGGTAGAATTCCTTGTCTTCAATTAGGCTGAAGGCCCCAAACAATTTGATGCTCGAAAGACAAAGATCCTTAATTTAAAAACGGCTCATAGCCCCATGACTTAACTCAAAGTAAAATAAATTTAAACAAAAAGGCCTTATCTTAAATTAGGCTGAAGACCCCAAACAATCTAATACTTGCAAAGCAAGGAACTTTGATTTTAAAACAACTGAAGGCCCATGACTTAAAACACAACTAAAATAATTTTTAGTAGGCAGAAGGTCCAAGGCTTTATCTTTATACAATATTTTAATCAGGCTGAAGGTCCAAACAATCTAACACTTGAAAATAGAGAAACTTTAAGTTTAAAGCGGCTGAAGGCCCATGACTTAAAACACCACTAAAACAATTCAACTTTGATTCAAAACCATCGGCTATGAGCAATACAAACACACACAACACAAAATAAGAAAAGGCAGTGCAGCTAACTGCCCTCAGAAGTTTCGGGGGTTGGCCAGCACTTGAAATACTAACGTTCACTTAGGTGAGACAGGCAGTCGACCCAACCATTCTCGATCCGACGACAACCCAACCAACAGACAGTCAACGGAACCACCGACAAGGTAACTTGCGCTCCACTCGACCAGCACACAACCGGGAATTCAATGCAAAACGTAAAAGACGTGGACTCCCACAACCAAGCATACATTAAGCTGTCAAACTACACACCGTGCTGGACAGCGACAACACGGTAAGGAAAGGACACTGCCTGAATTTACGTCAACGGCCAGGGCAGGTAACCGGAACCTTAACGGCCACAAGGCAGAAAATTCCACGGTGCACTTCAATTGCAAATAACCAAATACAGTTAGACTCCACCAGACAGTGGCTAAACCTTCGCCAACTCGAACACGCACGTTGTTGCTTGCGGGAATGTCCCAACAGCAAACAACGAGAACCAGACTGCACAATGTGAACAGTCTTGAGTTGCTGGTAAACTAAATCCAAACTCAACGTTCGTGTCCAGGGTCGGTGAGCCACGGATCTTATAGTAATGGGAACAGCCCCACACACTCTGACACTGTGTAGAGACCGCCAGAGGGTCCGGCCAAACTATGCCCCGCGTAGATTTCCTCGCTGCTCCACGCCAACTGACCGACTCCAACACATCAGCACGGAGGCAGCACTAAAATAACTGAGCAGTCGACATCACAAGCTACACATAGTTTAACGAACACTTGCACGAAGGACTAGACAATACTAACGGCAGAGACTGTGCAGTAACAAGGACGAATCACGAGTCGGCACAGGCAGGCCACCCATAAGCGATCGCTGGCCAACATACACGTCGTCCGACGAGACGACCGACCGACGACCAACCAAGGTGGTCCGCACTCAAGTGATATGTATCGGCAATCGTCGGGCTAGTCATGGCTGTCCTGACCTCACTGCAGCCGCGTCACGACGCAACTTCTGCCCATGATTCAACTTCTGCCGCATGCTAAGTCAAACACTGCCGGGTCCGAACTGCACTGCTAACGCCTCCCGACTCACTGGCAGATCCGAACTAACCCTGAACACACGACAACTGGGAAGTAACAGCAGCAAGCAAAGATAATACGCCAGGGCTTATACCGATAAGCGCCTCTGCTGCCACTCCGGGCAGGCAAGGCGGCAACTCAGTGACACCATTAATTGAAATTAACGTAATGAGGTGGTAGTACAGTAAAAACAGGATGTCAAATGAGATATGCACGAACACAAACCACCTACAGCTCACACAACAATGCTCCTGTTCTAAAAGTTATAACTGTAGGCAAAACCACGTTTACGGGAAAAATGAACAGAAGTGGTGCTGTGGTATTCGTCATCTCTCCCCCCTAAACGCCAGTTTACATGCTGTTGTTGCTACAGTGTACCTATCATATAAAGTTATCGTATGCTCTTCATACTTTTCACCCAACCAATTTCTGGATAACGTACTCGCCAAAAGGCTCCACGACCATTTCTCCTTTGTGTAGAGTTCAGCGTAAGCAATGTGCCGTGGGGCTCTGCCATCATATGCTCCTGAAATATAGTACTGAAAAAAAAAGTTGTCACTTGTGTGAAACCCTGTAATTGTCTCCCACTGCGAAGCATAATTTTGAAATCTGGCTCAAAGGTACGTACAACGTTCCTCTGTGATTGTGGAAAAGCACGGCTCCCTGCGACGTCACCCTCGGGCTCCGCGAGGTGTCGACACTTGTTAAAAATACGCCAGTGTTCAGCAGTTCAAGTGGGTTAATGTTGTCACCACAATTCTGCCCAATGCCATCGCAGAAGTCTCACACGATTACAAAGACGTCAAACATTCACCTGCCCACATTTTACCCTTACTTTTGATTCCTCTGCAATGGAGGTTAGAACCGCGACACCCGGCGTTGGAATCAAGCGATTTTGTAATGGGTTGCCGAGGAAAACATTCCAGACACACCGTCGCTCAAAATCTAAAATCCCTCAGGAGCTGGCATAAAGGGCGTCAATGAAACCATCCCTCCCCTTCGGGCAGCCCCTTCGACGCCCCTTAGGTGGAGCTGCCTGCCATCAGGCGCTAGAGCAGTTGCGAGGCACTACTCAGCTGAGTGCGTGTCGATGTCTCTGACAGGTACATTTTTAACGTGCTCATCAGAGGTGCGTGGGTAGCACCGAAGATGTTGCCGAACTGCGGCTGTTAGAGGGATCCTTTGCCGTTTTATTCACATACCTGTCAATGTTGCACCCCTCCATGGTCATGCCAAAGAAGGGCGGGAAACAGGAGGGCTGAAAAAGCATAACATCCTTTGCTCCTTCGGGTCACGTTCAGATTTAGTCGAATGGTTTCGAATAGCCCCTAGTGGTTCCACCCTTTATACCAGGGCCGGCCAGAAATTCTGTACGCGTGCGGTGCTCTTGCACATGTGCAACTTCCGGGTCACAGCGTGCACGCCGCAGCCGTCAGCGTTCATGTAGTGCATGTTTCTACGCACAGATGTCGCTCCTCTGTTACACAAAGTGCGTTGTCGACACCTCGTGTGTATATCACAACCTGGGCTGTGTCTGTAAGATCTGTTGCTTCATCGAGCGCAACATAGAAAGCAACAATGTATTTAGCCTTATTTATTAGCTGCCTGTGCAGATCGTCGGCCATAGCTCTGATACGTCTTGTCACTGTTTGTTTGGATGGACTGATTTCTTGAAACCTGCTAGTGTTCGTGGGACACACAAGTTCTGCAGCATCAGACACCCTTTCATAAACTCCCCTTCAGAAAAGGGTTTCCGAGACTGTGCAACTCTTAATGCGATTTTAAAACTTGCTCGCAGTGAAAATTTAGTATGGTTGTCATTCTGGAAAATTGAAAACAGTACATTGTACAGCGTACAGTAAAACAGACATAAATGTAACACAAGAAACTAAGAGTTCAAGAAGTATCAGTTACTTTGACGTACAGTAAAATTGAGTGGATGTGTCTCATCCATTTTCTTAAGGACACTTAATTTTGCTTGCCGTTCTTCACTGTTGAGTACACTACACTCGTCTTTGTGATGTGTATTGTAGTGTCTTTCAATTGAAAACTTACGATGGCCGCCTATTATTCGACGGCACAGCAAACACTGTGAGTTTTCACCAACGGCTACAAAAATGAATTGCAGTTCCCAGTCATTTTTAAACGACTGAGAACATGTATCTCCCGTCCTTTGCTTTTTCACAGTACCTGTCATTTCTCAGCACTTCTCTGTTAAGGTTACGGTCACGAGGGGTAAACGAGACGATATGTTGCGCTCTTCCTTGTACCACAGGGAAGTGGAGCCGCCGCCGTTCATTTAGGACAAAAGTCTAATAACAGATGTCGCTGTCGCTCACTGTCGCACACGTGCGCACATGTGCAGCACTTCCGCACGTCTGCACACTGTGTAGCGTTTGGCCGGCCCTGCTTTATACCATACCAAAAAATTGCATGCCCACTACACTCCAAATGGATCAGATCACGTTCAATGTGTGGGGATGTACGTCCCAAGGGAAGCGGTGGTTTCATTGACACACTTCTTTCCACCTCATGCGGAATTTTCTTGTCGACTCTGAGCGGCGGAGTGTCTGAAATAATTTCCTCGACCTCCAACCGCGTGATTTCAGTGCGGGGTGTCACGGTTCTAACCTCCATCTCATAGGCGTCAAAAGAACGGGTGAAATGTGGGTAAGATGATTTATGACGATTTTCCAATTCTGTGAAACGTCCACAATGGTGTTGTGCAGAATTATTGCGATATTTGGTGCAAATATGTCATCATTAATCCAGCTTACACCATACATGGACTTCTTTCGCATGTTTCGACACTTTGCTGTTTCAAGCGTCGCGAAGCCAGAGGGAGACGTCGCAGTGCACCTTTGAGCCAAATTTCAAAGTTATGCTTCGCAGTGGGAAATTGCAGAATTTCGGAAAAGTGACAACTCTTTTTAGTAAAGTAGATATGCCAATAGACTTACTCAGAGAAAAGAATCATGTCTTCTGAGTTTGGAAAAGAGCACGTTCTTTAACACTGAAACGGAGTAATTTTCAGCAACGATCTAGTAATATGCTTTCGAGCTCTCACCGACACTGCTCAATGAGAAGTGGTCGACGATCTGCACTCGAGCGACTACTTTCGTCTCTGGGTACAATCAACAGACTGAGCAATGGCTAAACGGTTGCTGCCGAAATGTATGCAGAGGAAGGCTAACTACAAAATGGTTCAAACGGCTCTGAGCACTATGGCACTTAACATCCGAAGTCATCAGTGCCCTAGAATTTAGAACTACTTAAACCTAACTAACCTACGGACATCACACACACCCATGTCCGAGGCAGGATTCGAACCTGCGACCATATCGGTCGCGCGGTTCCAGACCGTAGCGCCAAGAACCGCTGGGCCACCCCGGCCGGCGAAGTGTGGGAGTCCTCGAGTGCAGTCTCTACCTAAACTGTGGGAGCCGGCGGTGCAGTGTGTTTCCTTTGTGCGCGATAATTTCGGGACAATGGGACTTTCAAAAAGGGGAACTCGGCCACATTTTTTAGGGGGCAAATGAAAGGCGCCGCACCTGGAAGTTACATATCTGAGGTGCACTTGTGGCAGTCATGCTCGAGAATCTCTCGACAAAGCAGCTATAGGAAGAACAATGTAACTGACTTATCTTATTATTATCTGTTATTTGTTGTGTGTGTAAACAACTGATTTCCTATTCTTAAACTCTTGTCTATGTCTGTGTCTTTGTGTTGTAATGTGAACTTGAAACAATACAAGTAATATCCTTACGTAAATGCTATCTGATAAAAAGAGTCGCCAGATCTATCTAAAACTGTACAACTGTATTGCAATTATCTATTATAAAAAATAATGAGAAAACGTAAAAAGGTATACCAAATAAGCTAAAGATTGAAATTCTGTATTGTGCAGGGCAATGAACGGTGCTGCAACGCGTGACGTTACAGTGTTTGTTTTGCAGTTACAACACAGAAACTAGTAGAATAAAAATCGTACATAAAAATGCAAATCGAATTTTGAAAGAATAAATGTCCAGAACACTTTTATTAAAATGCTCTGTAATTTTACGTACGCAACCTAAGTAAAATCCCGAACATTAGATGACGTACACACGTACATGTAACATTGCACTGTAAGAACAAAATTGTTTGACAAGATAAATGAGATCTGAAATTTTGAAATGCAGAACATGACTGGGATTGATTTTATTATGTCCTGGCTGTCACGCTAAATTGGGGCTAATACAGTTTTGAAACTTACCTTGCGGCAATGGGAACTTGGTCCTGCTCGAAAGTTATGATGGTTAACAGACGGCCTAGCAGAAAACCGGCTAAAGAATGTAAACATAGCTCAAGTGCGATGCAAAGAAAAACATATATACTAAGCACATCATGCATTACTTTGGATGGCTGTGTTCCGTTCCGTCAACTGCAGGGTGGCTTCACACTCATTACAAAACAAATTTTCGTGAGGAGACGCAAGAAATAACTGAACTTAACTGAATTATGTAGAAGAGACTAGCAGTCAAAGACTGTATTGTGAAACTCTGATTCCTAAAAATTACAACAACCTTTACAGAACTAATTTTTTTCTAAGAAAAATACTCTTCTACCACGTAATTGGTTACTGAAATTGTAAACGAGTGGTGAGTCTGTAACTCTGCAAATCATGTGAGCAGGTGGTTTTCTTTAATTTCCTTTCGACAGTCGAACTAACTGACACAAACCAATAAAGAAAAATCATTCTAAAAGTTCGCCTCTTTAAAATTCATCAGAAATTAAGTGCGAACGAGTGATGTAGCGACAACATAATCTGAAGATCTCCACACTTCCCAGATCAGTCTTTACAAAATCATTTTTACAAAATACAACAGCCTCTGGATTTACATCTCTGTGTTCTGCTAGTTATTTCAAGACCGCTCAGCAGTGTGACCAACACCCGGCTCCCCCACTTCTCTCTGAATGCTAGCTATACTGGCAAAGATAACACTACAGCCAACCAAAGATCACATTGAATGTACTCAGAACCTACTTGCGTAAGCTATTATTGAAGACCTCTGTTTGAAAAATATCCGGTGCACTGATCTGAAGTATGATACATAGAACACAAAGGAGAGCTCTCAAGACTTTAATTGAAGACCAAAAAAAAAAAAAAAGCTAGAAACCTTACAACAATCCCCGGAGTCAGTTTCGGAAGGATAATTTCCTGTGATCTGGTAGGCCAACAACGGGGTACAGGCTGAGATCGTCCGATGTGTGTGTGACGCAAGGAAGAGAAATAAGCAAAGTTGTTTGAGTACTCTTCACGCAGTCGGTGAGAGATCCAGACGTTTCAGCCCTGCCATCAGATTTCGATGGGCACGAACTCAGGATCCGACGCTGGCGTTGAACACACTGTTTCCGTTGTAGACGCAGCTCAGTGGTATTCGGCTTGAACTGAAAGTGGAAACGATGTGGACCGTTCAGCCACTGATTGATTCTCAGGTTCTCAGAGTGACATTCAACTCGATTAGTACGGTTTTTAAATATGTATTTATATTTTTTGCGTGATTCGTGAGTGGGCTTCGCTTTAGTGAATCTCCTGGAAGATTGATCATTGCCGTTCCGAGTGGGTAACACTTTCAGACCTTATTCGCATCCCATCTCGCAACATGGTCCACGCAATCATTTCTGAAGTCGGCAAAATGCCATTCCTGAAGACAACACATTTTGTTTCGTTTCTCCAATACCTAGCGTCTGCCGGCCGCAGTGGCCGTGCGGTTCTAGGCGCTGCAGTCTGGAACCGCGAGACCGCTACGGTCGCAGGTTCGAATCCTGCCTCGGGAATGGATGTGTGTGATATCCATAGGTTAGTTAGGTTTAACTAGTTCTAAGTTCTAGGGGACTAATGACCTCAGAAGTTGAGTCCCATAGTGCTCAGAGCCATTTGAACCATTTGATCCTAGCGTCCCATGTCTTAGTGTCCGAGGCAAACCAATATACCCCCTTAGGTTTCTATGTTCAGAGTTGTCCAAAAAGATGTTCCCACTTATGTGGGATGGGCCTTTGTTTTATTTTATCTCTTATATGGGATTGACTTTTATTTTACTTTATTATCTTTGTTACTTACGAGACATATTCCGAAAATAAGGTCCAATCAACCTCGAAACTGAAACAGTGAAAATCAAAAGTTTTTTTATTTGAGACAGTTAGCCACACCTTCCAGCAACGTCTCTACATAGTCGCCTCTCCGTCTAAGACATTTATCGTAGCGTTGTACTAACTTTCCAATACCCTCGTTCAAAAATGGCTCTGAGCACTATGCGACTTAACTTCTGGGGTCATCAGTCGCCTAGAACTAATTAAACCTAGAACTAATTAAACCTAACTAACCTAAGGACATCACACACATCCATGCCTGAGGCAGGATTCGAACCTGCGACCGTAGCGGTCACGCGGTTTCAGACTGAAGCGCCAATACCCTCGTCATAGAAGGCATCCGCCTGCACTTTTTTAATTCTCTACACTGATCTGCAGTTCGTTGTCTGTGCCAAAATGGTGACTTCATGTCAGCAGATGTGAAAATCAGAGGGAGCAAAGTCCGAGCTGCTTGGAGGGTGATCAAACATTTCCAATCGAAAAAGCTAAAGGGGTGCCCTCGTTGCCCCTGCAGAGTGCGGCCAAGAACTGTCAAGAAGATGGAAATGCATGACAGTTGTGTTGTGAGGGTTGCATCAAATCAGGCAAAATCTCTCACAGGCAATCACACTTGGCAGCAGACACTGTTTCCTAGGCATCTTCACGTGCTCACTGTGCGCTCTGAACTGAAAAGACAGACGTGACGTGATCAACGGGCGTACTAGAGACACTGTCCAACACACCTATGCAAAGCTTTATCGGATTTTCACTGTTGTTTCCATTCCGTGACTGATCGAACCTTACTTTCGGATACGCATTGTATTATTATTTTATTTTATTTACTTTAATATAAAAACACACACTTTTTATGGAAGTCCAAATGAAGCTAGTGCACCTCTGCGAGCTGTTCATCTTGTTTCTCAATGCATGCGCAAGGTCTTTTCACCATACAGGGTATAACTCGTTCACATATTTCCGTGGGGATAGTTTGTGGATAACTAGTTTTATGCTACAAAAACTACTGACATTCATGAGAGAAAGATCATTCATGTCAGTAGTTTTTGTAGTATACACACTTTCCATTACCATTGTCCATAGGGAGAAATCACACGTAGTCAAATCGGGTGATCGTGGTGGCCACACCACAGGTACACCTATTCCAGTTCAGCGTCTGCCCAGTGTTTCGAGCAGGTAATGTCGAACCTTTGAGGAATAATGTGACGGTGCACCATCTTGCTGGAAGTAACAAGATGTTATGATACAGACAGGAAGAGTCTCAGCAACAAAACTCCATAACATATCTAGGTAAAAATCTCCCGTTGCAGTCCGATCATTAAAAGCACTTCAAACTTTGAAACACCACACCATACGTTAACTTTCGGTGAGGATCGAGTGTGCTTTCTTAGTTCATGGGGATTGTCTGTACTCCAGATGGCGCAATTGTGCTTATTGACGTTGCCGCCGACATGAAATATGAATTAGTTTGACATAAAGAACACAACATTATGTTCTCGGTGCGTCATTTCTAATAACACTTCTAAAATTCTTACACGAGTAATATTATCTGCGTCAAATAGGGCCTGTATCATTTGAATGTGGTGGGGTTTCATTCCCAGATCGGGGTGGAAAATTTTTAAGACACTTTTCCGCGCGGTTCCTATTCCCATCGCAAGTCTCGTACCTGACTTTCCTGTGCTCGTAATCATCGTGTCTTGAAAATTTTTGATGTTAACCAAATCTGATACTATCAGGAAACGTTTACACAGCGCCCGTACACTATAAGGACTATGGCACGCAGCAGTCAGTCGCAATCCCATTAGTTTTTATTATTCTTGCAATTCTAGATTTCGGCTATAAGTAGTCATCTTAAGTACAAGTGAGCTACAATTCAGCAAACTCGTGGCAGTACATGTCACTGTATGTTCTTACTGGTGAATATGCAGAAGTTGAATCGTAGCTCAAATGCACTGAAGATAGCTATTTATAGCCGAAATCCACATTTGGAAGAATAATAAGAACTAATGGGATTGTAACTGATTGGTGTGTGCCTCTTCTTCCTTATTTTGGATGTTATCTTCCGTTGGAGTACTTCTTGGACGTCCACTGTCTCATTTATGGTCGTTGGTCAGCGATCCGGCGCGCAATTTCTCATGCAGTAGGCTTGGAGGATCCCTACGAAATAATTTATAAATTTTTTTTCTTGCTATTGAGGGTGTCCTATACGCTTCCATCCAAGCTGCTACCATCCTTCTCTCTTCCACAAAGTAAGTCGGGCGACCATCTCTAGCCTGCAACAAAAAAAATTTAATTTATATACGAGGGATGTCCAGAAAGTAAGTTCCGATCGGTCGCGAAATCGAAACCACTGGGAAACTCCGGTAAACCTTTGCACAGATGTGTTGGGCAGTGTCTCTAGTATGCTCACGATCGTGTCGCGCCGCTCTTTTCAGTTTTGAGTGAACAGTGCGCACGTAAAGATGCGTAGGGAGTAGCGTCTCCCTCCAAGTATGAGACCTGGTCAGAGATTTCACCTGTATCATGCAGCCCACATAACACAACTGTCGAGCGGTTCCTTCTTCATGCGAATTCTCGGCCGCATACTGCAGGGGCAATGAAGACGCTCCTGTAGCGTTTCCGATGAGAAGTGTTTGATCACCCATAATGCAGTCCGTAATTGGCTCCCTCTGAGTCTCATCTCTGCTCACAAGAACCGCTGGCTATGAAGACAAAATTTTTCGACAGACAACGAGCTGCAGACCAGTGCAGATAACTGGCCAAAAGCAGAGAAGGCTGCTTTCTATGACGAAGATATTGGAAAGTTGATACAACACTACGACAAAACTCGAAGTAGGAGCTGCGACTATGTAGAAAAGTAGGTGGAAGGTGTACCTAACTGTTGCAAATAAAACGTTTCTAGTTTTCACTGTGGTTTCCACTTCGCGACCGATCGGAACTTACTTTCTGGACAACCCTCGTATTACCATATGAGTGGTAACATCTTTTTGGACAACCCAGTGTATCGATGATCTGTTGAATGCATATTTCCTTCATGTGAAGTTTCCCATGTATATGTTCGCTGGTGAAAATAAATAAGGGTAACAGCTGCACTTATTCTATCGGCGCTATATTTTGGTACTCCGTCTGTGTCTTACCGATCTTGCAAGACTGGTAACCATAATTTGTTTAAAAGATCCTCTTTTAAAAAATCGGTTGTGCTAGCTTTAAAACGTAATGGAGTAAATGTAGAACTTTCTGATGGCTGGAGGGCGAGGGCGACACAGGACGTTAACCCGACATCTCGTGTCGAGGGTCGCAGCCACCCACTTGCAAGTTTTCCCACTTAGGGTAATGAAACGCAGCTCTCTTTAAAATTGTATAAATATGAGACTGCACGTACAGGGCGATTCCGTGGTGATGTTACAAGCTTTCAGGGAGGATGGACGAGAGTGAATGTATCAATTTGAGGTAAGAGACTCCGATCCGTAAACGACCGAATTGTTTATTTATAAGTGAAAATCTTTCTGATGCCTGTGGCTGCGAAATATATGTACGGATACTGCTGTTGCTAAGATTGTACGGAAGGCATCTAACAGATGTGCTAGTATGGAGCACATTAAAAATAATCTAGTAAACTTGGGCTCTAAAATGCAGACTTTCAGAGCTGTGGGCATTTGTATAGTGGAAGAGACGTGTTTCACAGTAACGAAGATGGACAAGTACTCATAGCACTTAAGGTATGTATTATAAAGTCCATACTGAGTAGATTTTTTTTCTCGGTTTCATCTGTGCTATCACCTCTGGAAGTTGCGTACCCTACAATTTTAGTAACAAAGGTACTGTACATGTTTTCCACTGTCAGAGGTGTCAGAAAGATTTCCGCTTATAACTCTAGGCTCGGTCATTTCCTGACCAGGGTCCCTTACCTAAGATTGATACATTTACTCTTCACAATCCCCGAAAGTTTGCAATATCATCACGGAATCACCCCATATGACAAAGAGAGAAAGAAGCGCGAATGTCTGGTAATGAGATCAGTGGATAACGTCTAGGACACGTCAAGTAATTTAAATATTTATGGGTAACATTAAAAAGCGATCCGCAATGTAAGGAACACGTAAAACCAGTGGCAGGGAAGGCGAACGGAAGCCTTAGATTTCTCCATAGGATTATGGGAGAATGCGGGGCATCTCTAAAGGAAACTGCTTGCGTAACGATAACGGAACAAATCTTAAGCTGTGCTACAGCGTTTGTGATCCTTATTATGCAGGTACGACGGCGTAGGGTACATTCGGTACCACTATCTGATCCCTCCAACCCTGTTCCACTCGCAAATAGTGAGTGGGAAGCATGATTATCGGAAAGCCTCTGTATTGGCTCTAATTTCCTCGAATTTTCTCCTCGTGTTCAATACGTGAGATGTATGTGGGGGAAAGTAATATGTTGTCCGATTCCTCCTGAAAAGTGCTGGCCCGAAATTTCAATAGTAAATCTCTCCGTGATGCACAACGCCTCTCTTGTAACGTCTACCAGTGGAGTTTGTTTACCATCTCCGTAATGCTCTCTCGCCAGCTAAACGATCCCGTGACAAAACGCGCCGCTCATCGTTGGACCTTCTCTATCTTCTTTATCAGTCCTACCTGATAGGGATCCCAGATAGATGAACAATACTCAAGAATCGGGCGAACAAGCACCTTATAAGCCACTTCTTTCGTGGATGAGTTACATTTCCTTAAGACTTTTCCGATGAATCCGAGTCTGGTGTTTGTTTTTCCCACTATCTGTTTTATGTGGTCATTCCACTTACGGTAGCTCTGGATAGTTACGCCTAGATATTTTACGGCAGACGCTGTCTGCAGCTGTTTGACATCAATAGTGTAGTTGTACAGTAGTGGATTTCTTTACCTATGTATGCGCAATATGCTACATTTATTTACGTTCAGGGTCAACTGCCAGAGTCTGCACCAATCATCAGTTCTCTGCAGGTCTCTCTGCACATTATTACCATCTTCTGGCGTTGCTACTTTGACATAGACAACTGCATCATCTGGGAATAGCCTTAAAGGGCATCCGACGCTTTCTACTAGATCACTTACATATACTGTAAACAGCAGCGGTCCTATCACACTTCACTTTGGTACATCGGATATTACCTACACATTTGTCGATATTGTTCCGTTAAGAGCGACGTGTTGAGTTCTATCTGCAACAAAGTCTTGAATCCAATCGCAGATCTGCTCCGATACTCCGTAGGCTCGTATTTTTTTCATTAAACGGTAATGCGGGACGGTGTCAAATCCCTTACTTAAATCAAGGAACACGGCATCAACCTGAGCGCCGTTGTCCACTGCTCTGTGGATCTCATGGAGGAACAGAGTGGGCTGAGTTCCGCAGGATCTCATTTTGCGGAATCCATGTTGATTTTTATAGAGGAGATGTTCATTTTCCAAAAACGTCATAATTCTTGAGCATAATACTTTCCATAATTCTACAACAGATTGACGTCAACGATATAGATCTGTAATAGTGTGGACCTTTCTTACGGCCCTTCTTAAAAACAGGAATGAGGTGAGCTTTTTCCCAGTTGTTAGATACCTTTCGTTGCTCAAGCGATCTACGATAAATTACTGCTAGAATGGGAGCAAGTTCTTCGCATATTCCTTACAGACTCTTAAAGGTATCTCATCTGCTCCTGACGCCTTTCCACTACTAAACGATTGTAGCTGCTTTGCAGTTTCGCGATCGTTTATCTCAATATCTGCCATTTCGACGTTCGCACGACGATTGAAACGACGGACAATGTTACGACCTTCCGCGGTGAAACAACTTCGGAAGGTCGATTTCAGTATTTCGGCCTTCTCTCTGTTTCTTCCGTTTCGGTGCCGGTGTGGTCGTTGAGAGAATGAATAGATGATTTTGACCCACTTACTGATTTTACATATGACCAAAATCTCTTAGGGGTTTTATTCAGGTCGGTTGACAATGTCTTACTTTCAGAATCTTTGAACGCTTTTCTCCTTGCTCTCCTTAGGCTCATTTTCGCTACGTTCACCTTTTGTTTGTCAGCTAGGTTTTTACTTCTCTTGGATCTGAGATGAAGTGCTCTTTTTTTAAATACCGATTTTCTAACACGGCTATTAAACATCCCTTAAAACCTTACTCGGAACATACTCGTCTAGCCCTAGACGATACCGTTCAATTTCTTTTTCCATTTGTTCTCCACATCTTCGTCCTCATCACCGAAAATTTGATGCTTACTGCTGCGATATTGTGAAATTTGTATCCTGTCATCCTTGCTGAGCAAATATATCTTCTTACCTTTCTTAACATTTCTTGTAGGACCCGTCGTCATAGATGTTGCCACAGCCTTATAATTACTGATACCTTCCTCTACGTTAACTGATTCGATAAGTTCCGGTCTGTTTGTTGCCAGGAGGTCTAAGACGTTACCCTCTCGAGTTGGTTCTCTAACTATCTTATCAAGATAATTTTCGGACAATACATCCAGAACAATGCCACACGATTCCCTGCGTCTGGCACCAGTTTTTATGGCATAACATTCCCAATCTATACCTGGTAAGTTGAAATCACCTCCTATTACAACGGCATGATCAGGAAAATTACTAATGATATTCTTAATGTTCATTCTGAAGAGCTCTACAACTACAGATCCTGACCCAGATGGTCTATAGAAGCAACTGATCAACATTTTTACCGTTCTTTGATACTCAATTTCACACAGATTAATTCACATTCGGAATATGTGATAATCTCGCTAGATTTTATCCAATTTTTTACTGCAATAAACGCGCCTCAACTTAGGATTCCGTTGTCAGTGACGCCTGGTTTCAACCAGCTTTCTGTTCCCAATACTATCTGTTCATTATAATCTTCAGTAAGCGTTACTAATTCTGGTACCTGTCCTTGGATGCTCCTGCCGTTTACAAAAATCATATTAATCTTTTCTATCTCTTATTACGAGGACCAAGATTCTCTGAGGTCATTGTGGCTGATTTAACAGGCAAATGGTCTTTGATCCCTTAGGGAGGGTTTCTCTAACCTAAAAAAGCCCCATGTGCACGTCACAGGTACTTCGCTACCCTAGAAGCCGCTTCCTGCGTGTAGGGCACGCCTGACCTATTAAAAGGAACCCAACAATCTGCACTCGATAGCGGAGGTCGAGAAATTCGCATCCGATACCGTCGCAGAGTCGTCTGAGCCTCTGGTTTAGACCTTCCACTTAGCTCCAAACCAGAGGACCTCTATCAACCCCGAATACGACGCTACATATAGACAGCTTAACTTGCACCCCACGTGCGTTGCTAGTTGCATTCACCAAATCCGCCAGCCGCCGAAGGAAGCCGAGGATATCCTCGGAACCATGGCGGCAGGCGTCATTCGTGCCGACATGTGCCACTACCTGCAGCCGCTTGCACACAGTGTGCTCGATAGCCGCCGGCAGGGCCTCCTCCATATCGGAGATGAGACCTCCCGGCAGACATACCGAATACAAAATGGAATTCTTTCGCACCTTGCCCGCTATCTCCCTGAGGGGCTCTGTCACCCGCCTAACATTGGAGCTCCCAATGACAAGCACAGCCACCCTCTGTACTTGTCCGGACTGGGCAGGAAAACCGACCGCTGGCCCAACAGTAGAGGCATCCCGTGCTGGCTCAGAGTTATCATCATCTCGGGGTAGCACCTCTTACCTGTGCTAAGACGAAGGGAGCCAGCGGCACGACCTGCTCCTCTTTCGCCTTCCGCCCAGTGTCACACGAACCCACCACTGTCTGCCACCAACTCTGGCGCGAGGACGGGCCAGTCATATGTTGAGCATCGGAAGCTGCAGCGACGCCTGGGCCACCAGGGGATTCCAGTGGCACCAAGGGTGTCGCAGGTCTCGTCACTGGTGCCCCGACGTCACCGCAACTTCGAGCAATAGCTAGAAGCTTGTCGACGCTAGCCAACGCAGCTTCCATCTGTTTTCGGACAGCAGCCGACTATCCTTGTCGCTCACAACAAGTACAGTCTTTAGCCATAGCGTACTGTGTGTACAACAGACATGAGGTTTCAAATGGCGCTACTGAGTTTGAAATCTATACAAAATATACCAAAGAATAATAAAGTAACACTAAAAGTTGCTGTGCAGATTTCTCTCTGTACTCTGAGACCGCAAGCTATTAAACAGAATCAGATTTCTCTACTGAAGTTGCTGTATTTACAGAGACCTGTTATTAGTAATCCTGTTTACCGGAATGTCAGTGGACGAGATAAATATCCAAACTAGAATGCACTGATCTAAAATGTGTGCTGTCTACTAGCACAAAATTAAAACATTGTGTCGTGACGGAGTTTCTGGCGACGGGAAAATTTACGCTAGGAAGCCGCCCTACACAAGGATATTCACAAGACTTTAGCATAAACAAAAACTACGATTAATTTTTTAACCACTTGTCTACACAGTAAACAACGTAAAAAGCTGTGTGGATTGCTCCTTGCTCGGTAATCAGACGTAATGAGATAGAAAATCCTAACACTGATACGATGTGTCTTTCGCCATACAGCATACAGGGTGACTCATCTGATGCTGCCTATGGGTTTTGTGCGACCCGCAATGCTTTTATAAACTATGCGTGAGATTTTCATATTCTCACCACCGCTACGCCCAAACCATTAATTCTACAGAAAAACTGAAGAGCACCTTTCTGTAGGAAATTTAACGTAGTTAAGTTTTATATTGAGATACGTTCTCGCTGTACGCCGCAGTTCTCGAGTTATTCGAGAAAAACGCGTTAAAGGTTACTTTTGTACGTTTTCCCTTAATCATTCAAAAACTACGTCCTCTAGCGAAAACGGATCATAGTACAAAAGTTAGCTACATTAAATTTCCTGCAAAATATGTCCTTTTCATTTTTCCTGTACGAGAGAATATGTTAATCGTGAATGTGTTAATTGAAGGCGTTGCAGTTTGCATAACACCCATAGGTAGGGGCAGTTCTATCACTCTATTTATTGACTTGCGGAGTATGGACGTAATCGCATATATACACATATAATAAAGGGGTGTAAGAGCAAAAATAACTAACTACTTTTTTCTGGCATACTTCTTCCTATTTGAGCGTGTAGTTTTTCTTTCGATGTCGCATGACATTTAATCTTAAGTTTGTAATGAAGGGTAATTACCTCAGTCGTTCTCACACGCTAATAACGAGAGACGGATGAATCTGTTACAGCCGTATAATAACATCCGTTTTGAAACTTCCTGACGGATTAAAACTGTGTGCCGGACCGAGACTCGAACTTGGGACTTTCGCCTTTCGCGGACAAGTGCTCTACCGACTGAGCTACCCAAGCACGACTCACGCCCCCTCATCACAGCTTTAATTCCGCCAGTACCTCGTCTCCTACCTTCCAAACTTCACAGAAGCTCTCCTGCGAACCCTGCAGAACTAGCACTCCTGGAAGAAAGTATAATGCGGAGATATGGCTTAGCCACAGCCTGGGGGATGTTTCTAGAATGAAACTTTCACTCTACGACGGAGTGTGCGCACACTCCACTGTAGAGTGAAAATTTCATTCTAGAAACATCCGTTTTGCTCGGGTCAACACAATCTGAACGTACATCGTTCAGTACAGCACGAGGGGTGACGAAAGTTTATGACCTCGAGAAAATCAGCCGGTTGTCATGAAACCTGATGATAACGTTAGCCCTTCTCTAGATACTCACAGTTAACCATTCTCTGCAGTTTGGCACTTCTGTGCGACACATTTTTCCCGACAATGGATGACCTGGCAGAGATCTTCGTTCCAGAAATCTGCATTTTGACTGCCTTAACTAGAAAATCATCTCGACTGAATAAATGATTGCGCGTCAGATATTTCCAGAATAATAATTAAATAATTCTGGAAAAATTTGATACGTTGTCGTTTCTTCGGTCGAGGAAAAAGTGAATGGAGGCCAAGCCAGAAGATTACTGAAGAGACGAAATTTGATGGTCGAAAGAAGCAGCAGGTGTTACTGACTGCCGTGCAGAATGAGTTGATTTGTTGTGGGGGAGAAAACCGTCTTGAACAACTTTGCACGACGGTTCGTCTTGACAGCACACAGTAACCTCGCCAACAGCTTCTGGTCTCACGCTCCTGCGATGGTTTGGCCCTTACCGGCCTAGTCTGCCTGCACCACGCCATAGCAGACCCAAAGGACTCTCAGCGTCACTTTACCCTATTATAGGTGAGTGTTGGTGTCTTTCTGCGGTGGTCAATCCACACGTTTCCTCTGCTTTCTGTGCTTATTTATTTATGGTTCATATTGATATTAAGCAGGCAGCACTCATCCCTATTGATTATGCCGTTACGGAAGCAAGGCTTTATAAAGCATTGCTCGTGCCAATTTCAGCTTCCCCTTTTCTCACATGATATACTGCGAACCACGGATGAAGGGCAACAGGCAGATTCCATATTTCTAGATTTCCGAAATTCTTTTGTCGCAGTGCCCCATTGCAAACAGTTAACAAACGTACGAGCATATTGAATAGGTTTCCACAGATGTTAGTGGCTCGAAGTAACAGAACCAGCTTGTTGTCCTCGATAGCGAGTGTTCATCAGAGACAAGCATATCGTCAGGAGTGCCACAGGGAAATGCGACAAGACCACTGATATTTTCTGTATACATAAATGTTCTGGCGGACAAGATGGGCAGCAGTCTGCGACTGTTTGCTGAAGATGCTGTGGTGAACTGGAAGGCGTCGTCGTTGAGCGACAATAGGATACAAAATGACTCAGACAAAATTTCTAGTTTGTGTGATGAATGGCCAGCTAGCTCTAAATCTAGAGAAATGTAAGTTTGTGTGGATGAGTAGGAACAAATAAGCTCCTAATGCTCTGATACAGCGTTAGAAGTGTACTGCTTGACACAACTGCGTCCTTTAAAATATTTGAGCAAACGTTGCAAAGCGATATGAAATGGAATGAGCATATGAGGATTGTGATAGGGAACGCGAATGGTCGAGTTTAGTTTATTGGGAGAATTTTAGTAAAGCGTGGTTCATCTGTTAAAGCGACCGCATAAAGGACGCTAATATTATCTATTCTTGAGTACTGCTGGAGTGTTTGGGATTCACACCAGGTCGTATTAAAGGAAGACATCGAAGCAATTCAGAGGCGGGCTGTTAGATTTTTTTACCGGTAGGTATGAACAACACGTAGTTATTACAGAGATGCTTCGGGAACTCGAATGGGAATTCATGGAGGGTAGTTTTTTTTTTCGAGCAACACTATTGAGAAAATTTAGAAAATTGCCATTTAATGCTGAGAACGATTTTACAGCCTCAAACATGCATTTCGTGTAAGGACCACAAAGATAAAGTACTAGAAATTAGGGCTCATACGGAGTCATACACACAGTCGTTTCTCCCTCGCTCTGTTTGCGAGTGGAACAGAGATGGAAATGACTAAAGCAGGCGTCACGAAAAGAGCTTGTAAGTTAGTTATGATTTCTAATTTTAGTTAAAACTCTGATAAAAATATTAGACGTCTCTATTATTACTCTTCACTATGAAGAAATGCTTTCCAAAAGAAAAGGCTTGCCTGTTGTTACGAAAAAAAATAAAAACTAACGTTACAAGAAATTTTCAACAAAAATGTTTTTTTAATTCGACCTGTGGGAAAAACAGAACCACTGTTATTTTGGATTGAAAATGATGTATGAACATTTTCAAAGTCTATAGATGTGTGTGGTACATAATTTATCTTGGAAACATAACAGTATTTCGAGATAAAAATAAAATCCTGTAAGAGGTGTGAAACTGTTCCGCCTGTGTGACGACATATCTCGCCGCTGACGAATTCGCGTTCTATTTGACCTTGTAGAAACATACAGCGAGAAAGTTGTCAAGAAAACTATGAATTAATTTTTGTAACGTCTGAGACACGGCTGTTGTATAGTGTCACGTATGAACGCATCTCATTTACAGGAGTGTCTGTGCGCGACAGCGTGCGAGTACTTGTGTATGTCGCCGCCAGGGCTTTAGTTCCGACGGCTCGTCTTAATAAACCTGGAATTTGCAGCTCTTACTGACCTTCCGTCTCTTTATCCATCACCCACATCGCTGATATGCGCCGTGCGAAAATAACTGTAGGTACTTTCAGGCCAGTATTCCCGTTTAAAACGAGCAAAATCTATTTTTTCGTGTGGTTTTGTGAAAACAGAAGTTTTATCGAAGTATACTACAAGACTGCTGTCCTCAGCACGCATTAAATGCATTGTACACAAGACTTCGTTGTTATTGTTGCAATGACTCTGCATTCCATTAACAATTTCTGAATTAAAAACCGAGTGAGCGGAGAAGACAAAGAACGGAGGCCTCTGAGCCAGAATAATTAATTTTTTTCACGGAAATCACTTTGTATTTCTCTAGCTGTTAGATAATCTCCTCTGTCGTCGTATCGATATAGTTCTACGCACTAATGTTTTGTCAAAATCGTCAAATTCCTTTAGTTTCCATTTTCATCTATATCCCTTTCTTGGAGATTCGAAACACGTGCTCGCGTCTAGAGATTCTGCCGATGTTGTTGCATTGTTGTCATTTTATGAACTTGAGCAAAATATATACTATGCCTGGCCTCTTCACTGTCAGCCAGATAAGAAAAAAAAATCTTCAGTACGTTCGATACGAAAGTTTTAGATCGTTTTGGAATGACGTTCCGTCGTCTGGGCAGAGTAGTACTACTTGTAGGCCCTTGTTCCTGCATTTCGCTCACTACCAAACACACGACATTACACCGTTCCACGAAAGACTGAACCCACACATGAACATACAATATCGAACGGAAACATTGAACGTTGATCTGGTGCTCATCTGCTGCACTGTTAACGGCGACCTTGCAGACATGCGGCAAGAAAGTCATGAGCTGTGCAAATCACAGCGCTTAGCGCCGCCGGAATGCATAGAGCGGGGGCGTCCAATTTCTTGACGGCCGCTCTAGTGGTGGTACAGGGTACCCTCCGCCACGCACCTTACAGTAGTTTCGAAGTATCTATGTAGATGTAGACGTAGATCTGGACTGGCCTGGCGTACTCGCAACATTTCCGCTGTTGTCGCATTTCGAGGGATTTTTCGAAAAGGTTTCAGCATTCGCAGGAACTAGTGAGGACGTTCAGAATATCATGCAAGGTGTTGAAACCGTATCCATGGATGATTTTCTCTTTGTACGCTTTCATCTCGATTACGGCACACAAGTCTTAGCGCATGAGCGCATCCACTTCTCTTGCGCTTTTCGGTTCTTCAACAGAGACGGCTGTCGCTTCGTTCTTCGTCATTCAAACTTGACGACAGGCGAAGCCTCTGCGGTTTCTAACCACTGTGTTATACTACGGTGCGTTGTTTCCACACACTTCCATCAACGCAGCATGGATGGTTGTTGCCTTGCTTCCTTTCAAATGCAACAAAAGAATTACCACACTACGCTTCCATTTATTAACAGTCTACACCACCCTGTTTCAGCTCCTCTAACGGCGCGCTGCGGTACTGTAGCGGACGGATTTCACTGTGTAGTACGAGTGCAGTCGTGTATCTGCAAACAAACAAAACAAATAATTACCTAAATTTATTTTTTCGAGATGGTAATTAAAATTTCATAACTTCATCTCGTATCTAACACAGCCTCACTTGCACATGAAAATCTGGTAATGAACCGTTTTCGTATCTCAAATATCCATGTTCAAGTTTTTCATGAAAGCTTTTCGTGCTGTTGGCACTTTGCATTTTATACTGTCTTTACTTCTACTACCGAGCGAGGTGTCGCAGCGAATTAGTATTTGGGAGGACGACGGTTATGATCTCCCTCGGTTCATACAGATTTAGGTTTTCGTGTTTTCCTAAATTATTCCAAACAAACGCCTGAATGATTCCTTTAAAAGGGCACGGCCGAAACACTGCAGGGAAATCCCTGGCTGCAGATTTAGGTCTCATGTGATTTCCCTTCGTAGATTAAGGTGAACGCCGAGATGATTCTGTCAGTATGGATAAGGCTGATTTTCTTCCCCAAGCTTTGTCTATGTGATTTTGTGCTATCTCGTAGTCGGTAATACGTGAAGAGATACTGCTTCATTCAGCATCTTCGGGAACTGCGGTAACTCCTGATGGGTGCCAGTGCAACCATTTTTGTAAATAAATTCATGAAAATCCAAAGAAACAAGTGTTACCTACATGAGATTAAAAGATACTCCTGTGTTGTCCTTAACTGATTTCCCGTCGGAGGTTCGAGTCCTCTCTCGGGCAAGGATGTGCATGTGGCGTTCTTAGCGTATATTAGTTTAAGTTAGCTTCAGTAATGTGTGTCTAGGGACCGATGACCTCCTCATCAGTTTGATCCCTTAGGAATTTAGACACATTTGAACATCTTAACTGATTGATTGAATGTAACCTTAATTCTGAAAAACATTATTCTAAACGTTGAATAGACCTTTCAGCAATCACTTGTACTTGGTGGCAGTGCCTCTCTCTTGGTTTGCACCGAGTGTTTTGTCATCTGAAGGCGGCAAGAGAACATAACGATACCGAACCCTACGATTTATCTGAAAATGCGCAACAAAATCTGATTAAATGGCTTCGGTACAACTAATCAGGGAAGGAATTTCATTGATGGATTAAAACGACATTTTTCGAGCAAGGATAGCTGTCTTCATTAATCAAAGGAGGTTGGAAGGAGCTGTGAAATGAATGTAGACGGAAAGACTAGAGAATCGTACTCCATGAAAAGGACATTTATTAAAACGACGTGTTCTCTTCTCAAAGTTTAGCAGCATTTAACAAGCAAGATTTACATTACCTTCGTGGTTCTGTATAATATTTGATTTCTTAAACAAGCAAAAGATCACACCACGGAAGAGGTCGCACACTGTTGCTCTTGTGAACACACAAAAACCTGAGACACACTGTACGGCAGTGGAGGCGAAGATAAATTCGCCAGTTATTCTTACGAATTGCGCGTGATCGCCGTCAAATCTGGTCCGTGGCTATTCATTCTGGTGTAAACGTTCACACTCGTAAATTAACTGCATAACTTCCTTGATAACAGAATTTAATTACCACACCGATTCCTGCATTACGAAACGAAAACGGCTAACTAGATCACCAACCGAAATGTTTTAGCCTAAGTCTGCTCGGAAACAGTAGGTGCTGCTCACTAGAACGTCAGAAGGCGAGCTACTGTCATCAAGCACTTTCTAAAATATCACAGGTGCTCTGCTCTGGTGAAACTTCCGAGAGTGGGGTGACCGCCACCTAGTCGCCACGAGAAGCGATTCCGTGGCGTCAAACGATTTCTCCTATAGGTAGGAACCTAAAAACGTTAGCGCTCGTTATTCAGCCTCTCACCACTCTACCGAACAAAATTTTGTATGGGAGACATGTGGAAAATCACACAGTCCGCGCCTTGGTCTAACTTCTCGACATACACAAGCTGAATTACGGACTAGTTAGGAACAGTTCTATTTGTAGTGCGTCATGTTCATGCACTAACGTTATTTCTTCGTCGAACACCGGCGCATTTTTTAATTAAAACTCCGTTTTCAAGCACTGCAATGAATTTTTTGGGCATTACATCAGCTTCGGCTTATCCTTAAAAATGTGATTTCAGCTCCTATTCATTGGATTTAACGAGGAAAACAAAATACTGTGACCTAGGACGGCGTAATATTTGTACAAATCTCGCCAGCGTTGAAGCTAGACAGCTCATGACGAAGTGTCATGACGAAATGTTTATTTATATGCCCTTCATAGTGGGCACCTCAAAAATAAATTTATTAAATTAATGCGGCATTTTACCTCCAAGGTTGAATTTATTTAAATTTCTTCTTCGATGGATTTAGCCTTAGCTTCGTGCAGTAGCATGTCGTCCGTCTTCTTCGCATATCAGAGCACGAAAATTAAATAATTAAAGACGGTTGAATATATTAGAGGGGGCCGAGACTCGAATTCGAGACCAGTACCTTTTGATGGCAAGTGCTCCACCGACTGAGCTACCCAAGCACGACTCACGACCCATCCTCACAGTTTTAATTCCACCAGTACCTCGTCTCCTGCCATCCAACCTTACATTCTCGTAACCACCTCCGCTGATTCCGAGTTCGAGTCTCGGTCCGGCACACAGTTTTAATCTACCAGGGATTTCTTAATTGATATTCTGCTTGTGGCTAATCGAAAGCAAAGTAGCTATTTAATTATTAGTTTCCACAGAAATTACATATGTAGTACCATTTTGGTACATCATATATTTGATTATTTCATATTTGTTAGCTCTTTTTTCCCTTCACAAACAGTCTGGGAAACTTGTAAGAGTGTTGTAGGAGAGGTTAGGATGAGAAATAATTGTTAAGAAAAACGTCGATACGATTCGCTGTGTCCGAGTTATCTAGCACTGAAGTTAGCAAAGTCAAGCACTTGCACGCACTAAAATACGATAATGCACAGACATCTGTAGAGCTGCGAGTTACCACTTGTTGAAATCCTCGTTGCCAGATGATGTGCCTTTTTCGGACGTGATAAGTTTAAGCTTAATCAGCAAAAGCTCCCTATGTTCGGTATGAGGAAACCAAACTAAGAACACGTGGTGTCACCGCAGCTGGGAGGCTCCTTGAATTTGCTCGCGCTACAACCTGATTAGCTAACTTCAATACCAAATAACTCGGAAACGGTCCAGCTGAATTGCCCTCTCTGTTTATTGATTGGATAGCCACTGAATTGCTATTTATTTATTTAATGGGATAATAATAATTATTAAAAGGTGGCAACTTCATTTAAGCACTATTTTTACTCTTTCGACTGTTGCGAGTCAGCGATAGTGCAATGCCGCTCACTTTGGAGAATACACATTTTATAAGAATTATTTGGTCCAGGAAACACTTTTGCGATCACGGTTGCGATTTAGACGGTATTCGCGTAATTGTACTGATTCAAAGTTATCGTTTCCGAAAGACGCAGGTTCGATTAAAGCTGTGTGCACTTTTGCGCGTATAATGAAAATATTCATAACACGTCGCTTAACAAAAAGAAACATGCGAATCAGAACCGTGATCAAACGAAGAAAATATATGATAACATAAATGTTCTTCGCTGTTATTCAGGGCAGGCTCACATTAGACCTTGCAATTTTTAGTTATAGGAAATCACAAGACGTTACACTTTAGAGATATTTGTTTTGAATAACTTGTATTTACCTTCTCTCTCTCTCCTTTTTATAGCCTTTATACCTTCACATCGATTAAGGAACTTTTCCTTCTCTACCGACCAGTACGAGAACAAAATTCAGACCCAACAAAATGTCTTACATCGAATTATTACATGCTTAACCCTTAACAATCATATATAGTTTCGTAGTACAAACAATGCTAATTTATTCCGTGCACTAGAAAGTCTTTGATACACTGAGCACAAAAATGAAAATAATAAAATTATAATTACATTTTTAATATCATGAATATTTCTTTAAATCATGAAAATAAGGTTTGACATCGTCGTAATATTAATTTTCATCGTTGTAGCACTACATTGCCCCCTTTGGATGTACAGTCACACTTGTTTGACTGGACATCCAAGCAGGCTTATTTTCCTTGTCTGTTCTGTTTAAAGTTCACTGTGTTCTTTCACTTGGAAGCATGTGCTTTGTTTACTTTTAAGTCTCAGGGATTTTGAGTTACGCTCCCCCATTCGGGCAAAAGCCAATGGGAAAAACCCCGGAAAAAAACCACGGCGGAGCGAGCACATGTTCCATACCCTCTTTTTTAATTTTCAGCATTTGTATATTCACTTCGTATGACATTTAATAATGGTACAATTTCGTGATAGTGCTGCTGGTGACGACGACTGGCGACTTGGTGTACTGCAACACCGATGTCTCGCCCCATCAGGTAAGTCTGCGATGGACTGCGATGACGTGGCAGGGTGCGGCAAGGGATGTCGGATGATGTCGCTGCAGTATGCTGCCCTCACCGACACGTGTGCTCAGCATCCCAGCATACAGTCACATGAAATTCAAACAGCAGTATCAGTTCCTTAAATTAACATCTAAATTACATCATATTTCACGCACTCTTTCACTCAACAAGAAGAATGTTTTTTTTTTTTCTTTTTTTTTTTTTTTTTTTTTTTTTTTGAGGTGTTCGACTGTTTGTGAGTTTCTTTATCATGATGCAAGTCCATTCGTCCTTCCGACGTAACTGACTATCTGCAATTAAAGGTTCATGTAATTACGTTCCAACATTGATACAGTTCTGCAACGGGTTTAATGATATAGTCAGTAGCAGTTTCCAACACTGTTACGACTCACCACTGTTGCTGACTCATCGATAAAAACACTTGCTCTTGAGCTTTAGTTTGCCTGGAATGTTACGTCCACGCATGTGGTCCCAATAACACTCTGAATACTTGGCATTACTGAACACTCGTAGCACAAAATTTGAAAACGAAATCATGGTAACACAACGCACTCATTGAGCGTCCACTTTTGTGTTAAATTCCACTCTTTCGCCAGTGAAATAAAGTTCGTACGCGCAGAGGATAATGTTCACAGGAAGTCTTTGTTCATAGGTCATCTGTGACATGTTCACTCCACCACGCAGACACTTGATCACAGTTATCAAGTCTGACAAGGTAAAGTCCTTGTGCTACCCATAAGAATGTCTTTACACAGTCTACTTACATAATGATAAATAACTGAATGATTGTACATATCAAATGAAGTACATAATTGTAGTAATTTACAATATAAAAGCAAGTCCTAAGTCATATATTTTCTGGAAAAGGTGCTCCTGGACTTACAAAGAATTGTCCAGTGATAAACACAAGTCTGTATATGTTTGTCTGTGTAATGATCTGTTCAGTCATGGACAACATCTTGTTCGACCTAGTTTATAGCTCATGCAAGTCGGAGCACTAACTTACGGTGGAAAATTTGTTAAACCTATACGTAACTCGCGTAAACTTTACATGTTGTAAGTGTATCCTGTACACAGTCTGAAAGAAAAAAAAAGAACATAACCTGCTCACCCTAGTGAGTTCAAAATAGTTAACAATCAACAAAATAAAACGTTTATTTTCTAAAGTCACTACATCCTACTGTTGTGTGAAATATGCAGTTCTGTTCACTGTTCGTAGTTTCACACGCGTAAGTTCCTGAAAGTTTACTAAATCTCAACAAGTTTGTATTATGTTTGATTAAGTGTCTTAGGGTGGAATCATCTTGGCGTCCTCTTCTCCCTCGAACTGGAGCTGAAATTTTCTTACAACTAATTGGTATTCTGAGAGTCACTTCCTCCAAGCAGTACTGATGCTTCCAATGTTGTATGTTCCTATTCTCCCACACACCACATCGCAGTCTTTGATGATGGGGAAACACTTGCATGTCGTACACGTAACCTTTAATTAGTCCAGGTTTTTTCAAAAATACTTTACGATAATTAGTAAGTGTGTCTAATAATTGCTTTTGTTGCAGACTGTCAAGACCAGAGGATTGTTGTACTTTATCTACTATTTCAGAGAGGTGGATATTCTCCTCGTCCTTCACATCTTCCATGACCGGGAATGTACTGCAATTGAAACTATCTTGAAGCCGCCATATCTACATCTACATCTACATCTACATCTACATTGATACTCCGCAAGCCACCCAACGGTGTGTGGCGGAGGGCACTTTACGTGCCACTGTCATTACCTCCCTTTCCTGTTCCAGTCGCGTATGGTTCGCGGGAAGAACGACTGTCTGAAAGCCTCCGTGCGCGCTCTAATCTCTCTAATTTTACATTCGTGATCTCCTCGGGAGGTATAAGTAGGGGGAAGCAATATATTCGATACCTCATCCAGAAACGCACCCTCTCGAAACCTGGCGAGCAAGCTACACCGCGATGCAGAGCGCCTCTCTTGCAGAGTCTGCCACTTGAGTTTATTAAACATCTCCGTAACGCTATCACGGTTACCAAATAACCCGGTGACGAAACGCGCCGCTCTTCTTTGGATCTTTTCTATCTCCTCCGTCAACCCGACCTGGTACGGATCCCACACTGATGAGCAATACTCAAGTATAGGTCGAACGAGTGTTTTGTAAGCCACCTCCTTTGTTGATGGACTACATTTTCTAAGCACTCTCCCAATGAATCTCAACCTGGTATCCGCCTTACCAACAATTAATTTTATATGACCATTCCACTTCAAATCGTTCCGTACGCATACTCCCAGATATTTTACAGAAGTAACTGCTACCAGTGTTTGTTCCGCTATCATATAATCATACAATAAAGGATCCTTCTTTCTATGTATTCGCAATACATCACATTTGTCTATGTTAAGGGTCAGTTGCCACTCCCTGCACCAAGTGCCTATCCGCTGCAGATCTTCCTGTATTTCGCTACAATTTTCTAATGCAGCAACTTCTCTGTATACTACAGCATCATCCGCGAAAAGCCGCATGGAACTTCCGACACTATCTACTAAGTCATTTATATATATTGTGAAAAGCAATGGTCCCATAACACTCCCCTGTGGCACGCCAGAGGTTACTTTAACGTCTGTAGACGTCTCTCCATTGATAACAACATGCTGTGTTCTGTTTGCTAAAAACTCTTCAATCCAGCCACACAGCTGGTCTGATATTCCGTAGGCTCTTACTTTGTTTATCAGGCGACAGTGCGGAACTGTATCGAACGCCTTCCGGAAGTCAAGAAAAATAGCATCTACCTGGGAGCCTGTATCTAATATTTTCTGGGTCTCATGAACAAATAAGGCGAGTTGGGTCTCACACGATCGCTGTTTCCGGAATCCATGTTGATTCCTACATAGTAGATTCTGGGTTTCCAGAAATGACATGATACGCGAGCAAAAAACATGTTCTAAAATTCTACAAGAGATCGACGTAAGAGATATAGGTCTATAGTTTTGCGCATCTGCTCGACGACCCTTCTTGAAGACTGGGACTATCTGTGCTCTTTTCCAATCATTTGGAACCCTCCTTTCCTCTAGAGACTTGCGGCACACGGCTGTTAGAAGGGGGGCAAGTTCTTTCGCGTACTCTGTGTAGAATCGAATTGGTATCCCGTCAGGTCCAGTGGACTTTCCTCTATTGAGTGATTCCAGTTGCTTTTCTATTCCTTGGACACTTATTTCGATGTCAGCCATTTTTTCGTTTGTGCGAGGATTTGGAGAAGGAACTGCAGTGCGGTCTTCCTCTGTGAAACAGCTTTGGAAAAAGGTGTTTAGTATTTCAGCTTTACGCGTGTCATCCTCTGTTTCAATGCCATCATCATCCCTTAGTGTCTGGATATGCTGTTTCGAGCCACTTACTGATTTAACGTAAGACCAGAACTTCCTAGGATTTTCTGTCAAGTCGGTACATAGAATTTTACTTTCGAATTCAATGAACGCTTCACGCATAGCCCTCCTTACGCTAACTTTGACATCGTTTAGCTTGTGTTTGTCTGAGAGGTTTTGGCTGCGTTTAAACTTGGAGTGGAGCTCTCTTTGCTTTCGCAGTAGTTTCCTAACTTTGTTGTTGTACCACGGTGGGTTTTTCCCGTCCCTCACAGTTTTACTCGGCACGTACCTGTCTAAAACGCATTTTACGATTGCCTTGAACTTTTTCCATAAACACTCAACATTGTCAGTGTCGGAACAGAAATTTTCGTTTTGATCTGTTAGGTAGTCTGAAATCTGCCTTCTATTACTCTTGCTAAACAGATAAACCTTCCTCCCTTTTTTTATAGTCCTATTAACTTCCATATTCAGGGATGCTGCAACGGCCTTATGATCACTGATTCCCTGTTCTGTACATACAGAGTCGAAAAGTTCGGGTCTGTTTGTTATCAGTAGGTCCAAGATGTTATCTCCACGAGTCGGTTCTCTGTTTAATTGCTCGAGGTAATTTTCGGATAGTGCACTCAGTATAATGTCACTCGATGCTCTGTCCCTACCACCCGTCCTAAACATCTGAGTGTCCCAGTCTATATCTGGTAAATTGAAATCTCCACCTAAGACTATAACATGCTGAGAAAATTTATGTGAAATGTATTCCAAATTTTCTCTCAGTTGTTCTGCCACTAATGCTGCTGAGTCGGGAGGTCGGTAAAAGGAGCCAATTATTAACCTAGTTCGGTTGTTTAGTGTAACCTCCACCCATAATAATTCACAGGAACTATCCACTTCTACTTCACTACAGGATAAACTACTACTAACAGCGACGAACACTCCACCACCGGTTGCATGCAATCTATCCTTCCTAAACACCGTCTGTACCTTTGTAAAAATTTCGGCAGAATTTATCTCTGGCTTAAGCCAGCTTTCTGTACCTATAACGATTTCAGCTTCGGTGCTTTCTATCAGCGCTTGAAGTTCCTGTACTTTACCAACGCAGCTTCGACAGTTGACAATTACAATACCGATTGCTGCTTGGTCCCCGCATGTCCTGACTTTGCCCCACACCCGTTGAGGCTGTTGCCCTTTCTGTACTTGCCCAAGGCCATCTAACCTAAAAAACCGCCCAGCCCACGCCACACAACCCCTGCTACCCGTGTAGCCGCTTGTTGCGTGTAGTGGACTCCTGACCTATCCAGCGGAATTCGAAACCCCACCACCCTATGGCGCAAGTCGAGGAATCTGCAGCCCACACGGTCGCAGAACCGTCTCAGCCTCTGATTCAGACCCTCCACTCGGCTCTGTACCAAAGGTCCGCAGTCAGTCCTGTCGACGATGCTGCAGATGGTGAGCTCTGCTTTCATCCCGCTAGCGAGACTGGCAGTCTTCACCAAATCAGATAGCCGCCGGAAGCCAGAGAGGATTTCCTCCGATCCATAGCGACACACATCATTGGTGCCGACATGAGCGACCACCTGCAGATGGGTGCACCCTGTACCCTCCATGGCATCCGGAAGGACCCTTTCCACATCTGGAATGACTCCCCCCGGTATGCACACGGAGTGCACATTGGTTTTCTTCCCCTCTCTTGCTGCCATTTCCCTAAGGGGCCCCATTACGCGCCTGACGTTGGAGCTCCCAACTACCAGTAAGCCCACCCTCTGCGACTGCCCGGATCTTGCAGACTGTGCGCGAATCGGTTCTATCTTTAAAATTTGACAATATTTGCCATGCAATTCTTTGGTCTTTACCAAGTCTAACCTGAATCTCGTGTCACCGAAACACATGCTGCATTCACCGTTTGCGAGATCGATTATAGTTTCCGTCTCTCGCAAAATATCTAATCCGAGGAGACAGTTCACGGCTAAATTCTTTACAATAAGGAAGGTGCACTCTTTGGCTCCCATTCCAAAATTAATATAAATCCGTGTCTGTTCCCGAACTAGTTGGGCATTCTGACTCATGGCTCCTGTAACTCGACAATTAGTGACTGGAAAAACCGGAATCTTTCTAATCTTCTTTAAGTGAAGAAAGAACGATTCATTCAGCACAGAAACAGATGCTCCAGTATCTAAAATCACCGCAGTTTGAATACCATAAATATCAGAAACTATAGCTGCTTGTACAACTTCCCGTTCAAACAAATTACACTTCTTCCGAAAATCTTGACATAATTCCTCTCGTATATCGACTCTGTCATTATATCTTAACATCTGCATAGTTGAACTACGTTGCTGAGCAACATCAACAGAATTATTCCTACACACTGCACCTTTTGCGCCGTTCGACCCGATCGCTGCTGATTATATGCGACACACACTATCATTGTTACTACAGCTGGTTGTCTGCATGCTGGTTGCTCGTTATTACTAACATCATTCATGCAAGTGCCCCCTAGACACCCTGTGACTGACACACGGGAGCGGAATGTCGTCGCATCTAGTTTGACTGACTGGTACTGGTTGGTGGTTGCGGTTCACTTACCTCAATGATCTTGATATTTTGATTCGGTGGTTGCCATGGCTGCGCATTCATATGCTGCTGCATGTTATTTGACATATTTGTATTGTACGGGGGTTGTATATGATTGTTGTTGTGATATTGCGGTGGCTTAGGCTGCTGCCATTGCTGTTGTGCATAATTCTGTGTTGACCAGTTATGTGGTGGTTGCATGTTTTGCTGATTATTTGAAAAATTACCGTTATTGTAATTGGCGTTAGCTCTTAAATCTCGTTTCCGTTTCTTTGAAAAGTTTCCGTTATTGTTTTGTCCACTATTGTTCTGCGGATGATAATTGTAATTCGCTGCATTACCGTACTGTCCATTTGTGTTCATACTGTGGTTCTGCCATTCTGAATAATTCGAACTATTTCAATGATTTTGATTCCCATAGTAAGAGTTTCTGTTACTATTGTTCTTGTGGTTTCCCTCGTTGCCATAACCACTACCATTATTCGACGGATTATTCCCATAATGTGAGTGGGTTATGGTGAAACGACCACAGATGAACTTTAGAACCAGGTGAATGCAGCGTGGATGACTATAACACAGGAAGCCATTCGCACCTTATATGCGTCGATGCCATCACGCATGAAACAAGTAATCAGGGTCCATGGCCGACTCTCTGTCTGCTAGGCAACAGAATACATGCTGAACCGAGGTGACTGAAATACTAATCATTTCTGCAGAACATAGTGATGCACATGTCCTCTGAATATGAACGTTCTATCTCTGGCCGTTCAAGGTGTTCTGTGATTTTTTATGGGCATGAGTGTTTTTTTTAAGTCCCCTCGTGTAGACGTAAATAGATCTCTTCTATTCTTTGGTCAATGTGATATTTTTTATATTTCCCGTCCTATGTGCACCAACTAGCTGTTAAACCATCGTTGTTGTTGTTGTTGTGGTCTTCAGTCCTGAGACTGATGTGATGCAGCTCTCCATGCTACTCTATCCTGTGCAAGCTTCTTCATCTCCCAGTACCTACTGCAGCCTACATCCTTCTGAATCTGCTTAGTGTATTCATCTCTTGGTCTCCCTCTACGATTTTTACCCTCCACGGTGCCCCCCAATGCTAAATTTGTGATCCCTCGATGCCTCAAAACATGTCCTACCAACCGATCCCTTCTTCTAGTCAAGTTGTGCCACAAACTCCTCTTCTCCCCAATCCTACTCAATACCTCCTCATTAGTTACGTGATCTACCCACCTTATCTTCAGCATTCTTCTGTAACACCACATTTCGAAAGCTTCTATTCTCTTCTTGTCCAAACTAGTTATCGTCCATGTTTCACTTCCATACATGGCTACACTCCATACAAATACTTTCAGAAACGACTTCCTGACACTTAAATCTATACTCGATGTTAACAAGTTTCTCTTCTTGAGAAACGCTTTCCTTGCCATTGGCAGTCTACATTTTATATCCTCTCTGCTTCGACCATCATCGGTTATTTTACTCCCTAAATAACAAAAACCATCAAGAACAGTAAAATTTCCAAACCCTACTGAACGAAAGCACATAATGTGAATAAGCTGTCATTTTTTCACGTATGAGACCCTATTCTAGGTAATTATCTTTCCATTAATTCATGTTCACACCACTGTGTTCCCGCTTGTTGGCAGCAATCAATCGTGCTTCTTTTTTGTACAGCTGAAACCTGGATAATGGCTGAAAAAGCCGCAGCTAGTTGCGGAACGGAGGAGGCGTTTCAATAAACGGAGCCTAGGTGGAAAAATGCCGCACTGTCGTTTATAGCTTACTTGGTGTGTCCGGTAGGCATTGCAATGCCACCTTTTCTTTGTAACAAGGTACACATATGAATAGCAGACACATATCTCACATGCACTGACGGAAAAAATTGCAACACGAAAAGTAGTTGATCTAGAGTGATGAAATTTCGAGAATACATTTGTGTTGGAAACATATTTAAGTCATTAACATTGCAAGATCGCTAGTTAATGAAGGGCGATATAAGCCATTGAAAATGTGAAATGTTGGTACATTAATAACTGGTGTAACCGCCAGAAAGTTGACCGCAAGCAAGCAAACTGCATTCATTGTATTGTACAAGTGCCGGGGGGATGCTGTTCCATGCTAGTTGCACTTTATCAGTAAACACAGGCACGCTTAATGCTGGTTATGGTTGACGCTGGTGCAGTTGTCCGATGATGTCTCATATGTACTCGGTTGGAGACAGATCTGGTGATCGAGAAGGCCAAGGCAACACGTCGACACTGTGTAGACCATGTTGGGTTACAACAGCGGTACGTGGGCGAGTGTTATCCAGTTGGAAAATACCCCCTGGAACGCTGTACATGATTGGCACCACAACAGGTCGAATCAACAGATCGACGTACAGTTTTGCAGTCATGGTGCGTGGGATAACCACAACAGTGCTCCTGCTCTCATACGAAATCGTACCTACGGCCATAACACTAGGTGTAAGCCCAATGTGGTTGCAGGATTCGACTGGCCTCCTCCTAACCAACACACAGCCGTCATGGCACCGATACGGAACTAGCTTTCATCAGAAAACGCAACAGATCTCCACCCTGGCCTCGAGTGAGCTCTTGTTTAACACCACTGACGTCGCAAATGGTGGGGTTCCGGAGTCGGTGAAATACACGCTAAAGGGCGTCTGGCTCGGAGCTGTCCTTGAAGTAAGCGATTTGTTACAGTCCGGTGTGTCACAGTGGTGCCAACTGCTACTCAAGTTGCTGATGTAGACGGAGCACGATGCGCCAGAGACGTAAGCCGAACACGGTGGGCTTCCCTCTCAGTAGCGCCACGTGGCAGTCCGGAGCCCGGTCTCCTTGCGACCGTACATTCTCGTGATTACCACTGCCAGCAATCCTGTTCAGTTGATACATTTCTGCAAAGTCTTTCTTCAATGTCGCAGAAGGAACATGCTGCGTCTCGTAGCCCTATTACATGACCTCGTTCAAACTTAGGTGCTGATAATGGCTTTTTTTCCACTCAAATGCGTTATTGACTAACATAAACTCCTCACGTCCTACCTCAAAGGTAACTAACGCTTACTATCGTTACAACGTGTATTTAAAGCAAACCAGTTTCGCATCCTCATACTGACACTACTAGCGCCAATCTTATGCGACCGAGATGAAATTTGAACAAACATCAGCTAACACATTTCAAACATATTTCCACACATATTTCATCCGTATCTCTAGCGTATTTCACCCTGCAGTTCCATCTGGATTCTGAGAAAACTTGCCGTGCTGCTAGAAAGTTATTACTGTTTCGATAAAATGGAATGTTCGCTGTTTTACACCATACGACTCTAGAGTAGGTGTCAAATGTATCTGTGGTATTCAGCCGTGTGACATTAGGTTTGGCTCCGAAACACGATGTGTTTGACCACTGAACAAAGGAGAGACAGATTGCGCTTCATACTTTTAAAGTTTTCCAACTTAGCTAATTACAGGAAGTATATACCAACAGGTCGTTTTCAGACGTTTCTACATGCCACTCATCGCCACCTCCGGTCCTAGCGGTTGTAAGAGTATCTTACTTCCACGGAAGGTTTTTTTTATGATGAATCAGTATCTACCAAACTTGGTTGGAATTGTTCCAGGTGTTCCTAAGTTATGATTTTATGCCACGCCTTTTCGCACCAAAGCCTCAGAGGTAGAGTGCTAGGGGTGTTTTATTCCTAGAGTAAATTTCTACAGATGGCAAGTGATACTTGTTGTCCCAATTTTGGTAAGATTTCCTTCAGGTGTTACAGATATATGGTGGTACGTCACTGTCTTTGCACACTTGCCCCACTACCCTGCTCAAAACTCTAGGGCTGAAACGTCATCGTGACTATCATCAATAAGTCTAGCTACAAGAAACAATGTAGATTTGATACTAATGTCAGTCGTTATAGAATAATTTCCTATCCCCACCCCTCGGGGTGGTTAGCGTATATTATGCCCAAAAGAGTTTTTTTTATAAAAATGATTTATACATAGAGAAAATTTGACTGAAATTATCAAGCAGTTTCTGAATTAAGTCTTTATGTCAACCCTTTTCAAGCCCACCTCTAAGTGTGGCTGGTTGTTCTTACCCCATAGAAACACTTGCGGACGTGAGCACAACAATTCACCAAAAATTTAATCGTAACCGAATGAATGGTTGAGGAGCACACAGAAGACAAACAAGCAAACAGACATTCAGGTAGTAAAATCAGAACCCTTCTAGGATAACTTTGTTGCATATCTGTCTGCCTGTCCGACTGTTAAAACCTACTTTTCTCAGGAATGAGTAGAAGTATCAGGTTGGAAATTCATGCCAGATTCTGCGGTTTACGATTTCTAGGCAGTGTAAACAATTTTAGTTTCCAGGTCAGTGCAGTCAAAAGAAATAGCCAATCCTTTTACTCACAAATTCACCCTAAAGAGTACTTCTTATTGAACTAGAATCTTGAAATTTGGCAAGAATCATGACTTCACAGCCCAAGTCCGAAAATTGTTAATTTGTAGTTGTATCACACAAAAAATAATTTTTCCATTACAAACTTGCGTTCATAGTCCGTCAAAAGTCTCAGGTACTATTGTAGAGGTTTCGATCTGGTTTTCAGTAATAGGTAAAGTGATTCACAAGGTAGGTTTGTGTTTGTAATTTACCAATTCAATGATCTTCATGAGAAAATTTATTTCACTATATAATTTGAAAATGAGACCCGTCAATTAAACTTCCTTGACTTGACGCTTACCATAGAAACAAATAAAATTTCTTTCAGTATTTTTCGTAAAGTAAAATATACCGACCAGATAGTTCCTGCATCTTCTACTCATCCACAATCGCATAAAAAAGCCTTCTTTCATTCTGCTGTTCACCGAGCCATTTCCATCCCACTTTCTAAAAAAAAGTTGAACGACGAAATCAATTTACTTAAAACAATAGCAGTTAACAACGAGTATAAACCTAACATAGTAGATGACGTCCTTAAAAAGAAAACTGCTAAATGAATTACTACGCTAGGCACTTCTGTTATCGAGTCTAACTCAAAAAAATATTTCTCTATTCCTTTAGTGGGGCGTATCTCTTATCAGATCCAACGCATTCTTCGAAAGAAATACGATTGCGACGTTGCTTTTTCTACTAACAACAACTTGAAAAAAAACTTCATTCACAATTTGCATTCTATTCGTTCCCCTTTAGAACATTCTGGTGTCTACAAAATTGTCTGAGATACTTGCTCCTCTTACTATATAGGACAAACTGGACGTGCCTTCACCACCAGATATAAATAACACTTGCTATGAGAAAATTGTATGGAAGTGAAACATGGACGATAACCAGTTTGGACAAGAAGAGAATAGAAGCTTTCGAAATGTGGTGCTACAGAAGAATGCTGAAGATAAGGTGGGTAGATCACGTAACTAATGAGGAGGTATTGAATAGGATTGGGGAGAAGATAAGTTTGTGGCACAACTTGACTAGAAGAAGGGATCGGTTGGTAGGACATGTTTTGAGGCATCAAGGGATCACAAATTTAGCATTGGAGGGCAGCGTGGAGGGTAAAAATCGTAGAGGGAGACCAAGAGATCAATACACTAAGCAGATTCAGAAGGATGTAGGTTGCAGTAGGTACTGGGAGATGAAGAAGCTTGCACAGGATAGAGTAGCATGGAGAGCTGCATCAAACCAGTCTCAGGACTGAACACCACACAACACAACAACAATGAGAAAATGGCACTACCCTCCAAAATTCGTCTTTTGCCGACCATCTTCTAATTACAGGTCATTCACCTAAAGCCATCTGCGATTGCAACATTTTGCACAGCGAAAAGAAAGGGCGTACACTAGATATTCTAGGAGAATTAGAGATTTTCAAACATCTTGCCCGAAAGGATAGCCTCATCCTTAAAGAACAGCTACAGCTACGTAACAAAAATTTTTTCAACGGTATAATGCCGTTATCGATATCTGACTTCAGGTCTCCTTGTGCAGGTTGCCGAAATGTTCTTTTCCTTCTAAGGTAGTCCTATGTTTTCTAATTATCAAATGTTTCTTGGCTGTATTTCACGTCAACATTTCTTTTTTTACAAGCTGTTATTCAGCCATATCTACATGTTCATAATGATGTTTTCATGTTTATCTTACTGTTATAAGCTTCGATGTAGACAAAATGTTATGTTGTATGCTACTATCAAACAAACATTGCTTCCATTATGTACCAAACACTGTTCATTTATAATCATTTTTGCCTATATTTCAATGAGACGTAGCGTAATTGTATCTACGGCTACTAGATGGCGCGTTCATTGCAATGCCATGTTCACGTGGCCGCATTTGTTAACGCGGGCACCTCAGTCCGTTAAATCGCGTAAGTAACGAGCAGCCCTTAGTGGCTCGCCATCACAATTTTTTATCTTAAATATCTTTGTGACTAATGCTCTTTTGGCATATTTATTATTTTATAAATGACATGTAAGTACTGCCAGTCTTTCACGGTGATTCTGTACTTATACTCTGTATCATACGTTTTTAGTCATAATTCTGTGACCATGTTATAGACCATACTTTGATTTCAATTCTGAGGAAGACACTCCTAGCAGTGTTGAAACCCGGTTAATTCGTTAAAAATAGTGACCGAGGGCTGTTTTCTTTCAATTGTAATTTACAAATATTTCGTGCTAATTGGTTGAGCTACGATGAAGTGAATTCCCCTGCCGGTGTGGAAACGATACCTTTGCCATCTAGTGGCGACAGACACACGGCCACCCAACTTCCGCTCCACACCAGCGCTGGAATCACAGGTCCTTTATAAACTGGTCATTCTACATACAAAAATTCCCTGACAGTCTATGCCTATGATACATACAGCATCTGTAATGTTTAAAAGCAAAGCAATACCACTGGTAATTGAAGTAATACTGGTAACTGATGCAGGACTGCAATTCCACTGTTTGGAATGATGTTCCAATATCCCATAAAATATCAATTGAAGCGTTCCACAGAACAGTTCGACATTGCGTGACACCAAAAGCCCTATGACCGGCTGCAGCGTTTTCTGGTCTGGGGACTTCCGTCAAATCTTACCAGTAATCGCAACGGTGATGACAGCAAACGAAGTCAACGCATCTGCAGTTGACAGTTAGCATATCATGTTAATATAACTTGATAAAGTTAATAAAAATACTAAAATTAATAAAACAAATGAAAAATTACAATAGCGAAAGCGAAATTAACACGAATTGGCTGGTTGCCGCTGTTTTTACGTCACCTAGCCTACACACAAATCCTAGTTAGTCCACTTTGTTTTTGAGGTGTCGTCATTTTGGGCGGGCTGTAAATAAGCAACAGAGCTCCACGTCGAGCAGCTCGCAGCGCTGCGAATGGAGACGGCCGTGATTGGCAGGCGGGCGCAAACAAAGCCAGTGTTCCGGCGCGCAGGCGGCCCGTGTTGTGACGGGCGGCGGCGCGCAGAGGCTGCCCGCACCGCTGCTCCGCACCGCTGATTCACGGCCGCTCGGAATAGCCGCACAGTTTAGGCTCCAGCCAACGTTCGACTTCGCTGTCGCTAGAGACGGAGTAGAGTTGTAAAACTACCATAGGCTACTGTAGACTACCGTAAGTAATCGTAGACTACGGCAGTTTTCCTAGTAGCCTTGTTCAATTAAGATCGTAACCGCGTTACCTGTACGTTAGGTGTGTTGCGTAACTACCAGGCGTTATCTCATATCGATCCCTTTGTCTGTGTATGCGATCAGTGTCTTTACTAGAGTCCCTTAGAAACCGAAAGCGGTGAACCATCTAGAAACTGCTATGTAAAAGACTCCGTAACCTATGAAATGTTCTACTTCTCAATAGTTACAATCCTCTCTCTACTTAAAAATAAACAGTGTTTATAGAAAACCAGAAACTGTCAATGTTTAATTCAGGTATTATTCGAAAATTATCGATTTGTCACGTGAAACAGGGAGATATTGAAGTACAAATTAAAAGACAAAGCATTACCCTAAAAAAGTAAACTTAAAAAAAGAACGCAAATCAGAAACATGCCAAACATTGCTTCGTCAACCTTATACAAAGCATGTTTCTACTATTCGTAAAGAATTTTCACACTCATCAATAATAACAGGAACTCTTTCCTTTGATCAAGAACGTCCTGCTGAGTACAAAACAATAACAATGATTACACAGATTTTTTCGTGTTTGTCCACGCAAACTGTACTTGCATAAAAAGTAAATGCTTTCCTTACAGAAAAGCGCGGAAGTTGGATGATCAACTAATTTTTATTACTTATACAATGCAATTCATATTTTGAAAGAATATAAAATACGCAATGGACTAACACTGAACGATGTGCGGTTCTAATTATGTGCAAAACAAAAAAAATAGAGTGAAATCATAGGCTCCCAGTTTCTCTCTCACGCATTCAATTAAGTTTCTTTCCCTACTGGTGCTACCAATACTACCGGTAAACCTACTACTTACTTCGTCATTTACGTACTGTACCAAATCTACCAAACCATAGTTTTGGTACAGCGCTGGAGCAACGTTTCAGTTGAGGAAGGATGGAGGAACCAGGCGACAAGGACTGTATAGCAAAACGGACTGTGTAACAAAACCACGTGCCATTCCTTGACATCTGTGTACATCTATCTCTTTTCTCCTTTGCTTATCTGTATTTTAGTTCCCTGCGAAGCGTCAGGCTGGCAGCAGATAAAATCACTCTCCACCCAAAGACTCCACAGACAGAAAAAATGGTTTGACCATCCTAGTACCACTGGGGTCAGTATGACCCCACAAGTATGGTTCAAATGGCTCTGAGCATTATGGGACTTAACATCTATGGTCATCAGTCCCCTAGAACTTATAACTACTTAAACCTAACTAACCTAAGGACATCACACAACACCCAGTCATCACGAGGCAGAGAAAATCCCTGACCCCGCCGGGAATCGAACCCGGGAACCCGGGCATGGGAAGCGAGAACGCTACCGCATGACCACGAGCTGCGGACTGACCCCACAAGTACATTTGACTTATACATCCTCCTTGTTTTCAAAAACAATTACTTTCAAAATATTTATTTTTCTCTCTCTGTGTCCAATGCTATTTTGTTAACTTTTATATTTAGATCACATTGGAATTTATAAATAGTTTTTGGTCTCAGTACCACTGTGGTCAGTATGATCCCGCTCTAAACAGTTTCTCGTTTCTAGAATGTAACACTATGAAAATAGAATGATGAGTGTTACTGAGACCTTGTAGTCAAGGAAGGCAGGATTCGGTAAAGATTGTGGATTGGGTCGTAACCAGTTACTGTTTGTTCCCTTTTGCAATTACACGCATTTATTTTAAAACAGTAATTCCGGACTCAACAATAAATAAGAATGTCACACATTAATGAAGGAATAAACAACTTTGTAATTAATAGTGCTTTCAGTGCGCTACAATTTACCAAAAGCGCATAAAATACAGACACATCAAATAATGTTTTAAAAACAAGCCAATGTGATCCCAACTAGAATTTTAAGGCAAGTAACCACAGTCACGGCTGAAGGCTTTTAACGCCAAGAACGGAAATTATAAAAAAATTTAACAAACATACTGTAAAACAGCAATACAATAGCAAGGATAATTTAAAAAGACAGGCAACTGATCAACAAACGGATGAGACAAAATGATGGTAAACTTTGTAGCACAACCATTTAAACCTGCTGTAATGCCAAGAATGATAACCATAAAAATTTAAAAAACATGCAGTAAAACGGCAAATACAACAGCAAAGGTTAATTTAAAAAGAGAAGCAACTGATCACCAAACAGGTGAGACAAAATGATGGTAAACTTGGTGGCACAATCATTTAAACCTACTGTAACGCCAATAATCGCAATTATATAAAAGAATTTAGAAATATACAATAAAACAGCAAATACAATAATAAAACACGAGGGCCAGTCACAGACGGTGCACCAGGAATCGACCTCTGAGTAGGTCCGGCAAAAAGCACTTTCGTGAGCGATGAGATAGGCAGCCAAGAGTTGCATTCACTTCACAAGATGGTAACTCAGACTAGTGGCAGTCTAACGAATGACTAATGATAATCTTCAAGAGGCTATCTGACGACCAATAAACCAAATGCATGATGTAAAAATACGCCAAAGGCGGAATTGGCGGTCTGAACTCCTCCCGCAGAATACTGTGCTTAGGGCGCCTGCAACGAGAAAGGAATCACTACCACCAGAGTAGAAGAATCGCCAACCAACCTACAATCAACAAAGCTGTCAAAACTACACGTTTCACCGGACAGCAGAAACAAGGCGAGGAAACGTACACTGCCCGTGACTGGGTAACTGGGGCGTTAGCGGCCACGAGGGAGGAAAAGTACCGTTGGTTGAACTTAACAAATAGTGACAAACTCAACGTTATAAATAGTAATTAGAAGTCCAGGAAAGCTAATCAGATCCGCCTGCCATTTATTGTCGTTGAGCAATGTATTGCTGTGATTGTTTCTAATTATGAATAGTTTTGTAACAAGAAAGAAGAGGAAAACCGCTTTTTATTCGACCTCTAGCGTCAAGGTAAGTTAAATATTGGCTAAAATTGGGAAACTATTGCTCCTGAAGCAAGGACGTCGCCAAAGAGGGGCTGGGGTCTGGGAAGTCCGGACCCCAACCATCACGTAAATGAAATTACACGCTACCTAGTTGCCGTGTAGCGAAAATCAAATAGATATTTTCATTTTCAGTTATACGACGAAAATGGGATTCACACTATCGATAGGCAACAAGGCCATCGACATAATTAAACTAGCGATATGTCGACAAATCTATCGGCTATGCCCATCCCTACATTAGGCAAGACAAACTACAGTACGTTGTTTTGCAATACTTGGGCTCAGTCGTTGATTTGTTGATTAGTTCAGATCTTACTTGCAGTTGAATTTAATTAAGTGCTGCCGTTTATTGTTGTTGAGCTATGTACTGCTGTGATAATTTCCAATTATGATTAATTTTGCAACACGAAAGAAGAGGAAAGCCGCTTTTGAGTCTTCCTCTAGCGTCATGGTAAGTTAAAAATAAGTATGCGCTACTATAATACCCATTAACTATGTATATCAGTTTAATGTTAGTAATGGAGTTATTTGGAGAGCGATAGAGCTCCAGGATTGCAAGTTTTCAATACATCACAAACATAACAAGTAACATTACATTAAAATCTGTGAAGAAAAATACACTTCGATTTACCTACGTCGTCTGAAAATCGTATTGATAAAGAAAAATATGGCCCAAACGGTGATGGTTGCATTTCTTTAAAAATTTGCTCGAAATACTATCATTTGCAGTCCAAATGGCAAAATGTCAACCCGTCTGGACTACCAGGTGATGCTCAGTTACGAAAACCATTTCATTTGAGGATCGATGGGAAGGGGTTTGAGGAGAGCAGAAGAGATGTGTGATGACAGCACATTTTATAGTTCGTTCGTTTCTAAAACATTTTTTCAACAGGCTGCTTGAATACTTCCGAGACGACTGCGCCTTGCACCCCTCACCCCTTTTCATCCAAAATCTGATGATGCTCTGTACTACTGTAATAACTGAATCAAGGAATTCCATTCACAATTAAATATTAAAATATACATGCATTCATGTACTATCAAGTGATCAAATATGCAGAATTAGGGGAAAAAAAGCAATATCAGAATTCCATCTTCTGTTGCACTGCGGTTCATTTTATTTTAAAACAATGTACAATAATCTGTTTTTTCCAAATTCTCCACCGACTGGAGTATCTGTGAGCGCTGAGGTGCTGAAGTAGCAACCCCTGGATCTGGGGGGTGAGGTGGTTCGAATCCATCAGTTGGCAACCTTAAAAGTGGTTTTTTGTGGTTTTGCATTTTTCAATTTAGGCAAATGCCGAGGTTGGTTCCTTTATTGTAAACCATAGCCAACTGCTTCCGAATTCCTTTCTTTCCTGACAGATTATAAGTTCCTTAAAGATTCAGCATCACCGCTTAAACGAAGAGAGCTGCATCGAAGGCGAGCCGAACATACTGACATATCATGTCTTCAAGTTTTACTGTAAGAACGACGTTCTACTGTGAAGTGTCTTACTTGTAATATCCTAAGAACAGTGAGTCCAATAATCACAACTCTCACGTATTTGTAAATAAACGTCGTGTAAACGACGACATGTATTGTACATGACAGAGGAGTTTATTAGCATCAAAGACTGTATAACCATATTATCATGTATAAATACGAACTCACGAGGTCACATACAACACAATTCTAGTTGAAATTAATGCGTGAATCAATGTTAAGATCCAAAAAGTTTAGGTCACATACTTATGTTTGGCATTTTGTTTGATAAATAAGTTTGGTTGCTATAGTTTGTACTTGGCTGCTGAAATAACAATTTTAATAAATGTTCTTGATCACTTAATGACGTTGAAGAGTTTTAATTAAATTAAAGATACGTAATAAAATCTGAGACTGAACTGAGGAACTTGGGATGGTTTGATGTGCTGCTGGAATTCTGAGTTCGTATAATAATATATCAGTTAATTAGGAGTTGTGGCAATATTAAAACAAATAATTTCTTCACAAATTAGGAGTTGGAAAAGGCATTAAACGAAATCACATGATTCTGCTTGGAACAATAACAAAAAGGGCAGTGTACTACCTGCAGAATTTGTCGTAGCAAAGGGGAAAACTACAGCTTCAAGTCTCACCGAATTCCAGGAGCCAGCTGCAATGGTCTCCTATTGCCCAAAAATGGGTAAGACAATGGCACTTCTGAGTACTGTGCATTTCAAAGAGGGAACAGGTGAAGGTGAAGCAGCAAAACCTATTGTATTCCTAGACTATAATGCAACTAAGTCGGGTGTAGACACAATGGACAAATTAATCAGGACCTACACTACGAAACATATGACAAGAAAATGGACTACGAATATTTTTTTACAATATTTAGGATTTAGTGTTCTCAACGCGTTTCTAATTTGTCTTTATTTTTCTAATTTGTCTTTACTTAAACCCACACTGGAAGAAAGAAAGCAACAAGAAAAGAAAAGAATTTTCTCTAGAACTGGAAACGTCTCTAGTACAGAAAAACGGAAGTCTTCACAGCAACTTCCTCAATTTCCTCCTTATCTTTCAGCACAAGAGCAAAAGGGGGAAAAACATGGACGGTTTTTCCTATGCAAACGTTCTGTGGCTAGAAAACACCTAGAAAGTGCATAAAATGCTTCTCATTTGTCTCTGAACAACATTCAGTGTTGCTTTGTTTTAAATGTTTAAAATCAAAGATGAAGATAGCTTCTAAATGTGCTTATATACATAGTTTTCTTCTTTTTAATTCACTAATGCATGTTTTGTGGCACTTCATGAAAATAAATGAAAGGCCTCCAATATATCCCTTGTAAAATACTTGCGGTCTTTAGGACCTCAGCAGCATTCAGTGAAACAAAAAAATTCAGTCAGATAAAAACTCTCGCTTTGGCCTAGCTCTATGCAAGGCTGCAGTGACATCTCGTGGTAAGCCTCTTGACGATCTGTCTCCACAAAGCTCTGTCTTGGATATGGTGATTTCCTTGCTGCGAACCCATCGCGGTCAGGCTGTTAATTTGGTCTATCCATCGCAATGGTGCACGTCCTCTGTCTTGGTCCATCGACTTTACTCTCTATAGTTTTTCTTTGCATTACCTCTTGCCTTCTGGCAGTGTGGCGAAAATATTTCCACTGATTCTGGTTGACAAAGAGTCGACAGTCTTGTTCTGATGCCGAGCTGCTTCAGGATCATTAATTCGACGTATTGTCCACGATATTCGAAGTCATCTTCTATACCACCACATTTCCGGAGCATCAATCCTACGACGATCCGCCGTCTTCATCGTGCAAGTTTCTGCTGCATAGGTAGCGATACGGAAGTTTAGAGTTCAGAGGAGGGTGAGTTTTGTCTTGGCAGTGATGCAGGTGTTCTTCCAGATGCGAGCGAGTTGAGCAGTCGAGATGCGCGTACCAATCTCACGCTTGCAATCTCCGAGACCAGTGACAGCAGATCCTAAATACTCGAAGCGACTGACGACCTCTTAGATATCAATTCTTGTCATGTCAAGTCTTTTGTCATCAGGGCGACCTACAATCATCACTTTAGTCTTCGTGTCACTGATTTCTAGAGTATATTCTCTGCTTCAGTCGGCCAACCTTCGCATGATGGTTCCCACCTGATGAACATTTGCTGCAATATCAGAGTGTCATTTGCGTACCTGGGACTGTTAATTTTTCTGCCGCCTACAACGATACCGTCATTCCAACCTTCAAGAACCACCAATACAATATGTTTACTATATGCATTGAACAATAGTGGAGAGAGAATACAAGCTTGTCTCACACCGGCATTCGTAGGAAAGATGTCTGAGAAGGTGTTATTGATTCTTACTATTGCAGTGTTCGTAAAGTACAGTTGCCGAATCGAATACACCAGGTGTCCCTATCTAACTATCTTGATGAGCGCAGTCCATAGTTTTGACTATTTCACCTTACCGAAAGCTTTCCATTAATCCACGAAGCCCATGAACGCTTTGATACTCTATTCCCTTGCCGTCTCTATCCTGTGCCGGATGTTTAGGATCTACTACTGAGTTCCCTTCCCTGGAATAAATCCCGTTCGTTTATCTGATATATGTGGATGTAAAAACGTCTTCAGCCTATCGTTCAACATAGTTAGTATGATTTTACTGGCATGGGAGATAAGTGCTGTTGTTCTGTAGTTCGCACAGTCAACTGGGGAACCTGTCTTGAACAGCAGTATGAAAATGTAGTGACAACATTTGTCTGGCGAATTTTCAGACATCCAGATTTTCTGACATAACCTCTGCAAGGATGTCCACACCCAGGTTATCCACGTTTTTTAGGCACTGCACTAATTCCATCCTTGCCTGGTACCCTTTGATTCCCCAACTTTTTCAGTTCATCTTCTATTTCTTCTCTAGGGATCACTGATTCGATGTCTGTTGTGCTCTGCTAGCCTAACAGTCATTGCGAGCCCTCAGCGAAAAGTTTGATACAAAATTCTCTCCACACCGTGTCGTTGCCTATTGGGTCTGCGACGATATTCACTGAGTCCGGGATGAAAACTTCAACGCCAAATATTTCACCTTGTCGTACAGTTTTGAGCTGTGGTTCTCCATCGCAGATCACAGTAAATGATTTCTTAAAAGTCACATTGGTAGACAACGGATGATAATGAAGTTTTCTAAAAAACACGTTAATGTATATATATGAGTGGTGGACAATTTCGATGTCTCTCTAAAACTTGGTACATGATTTTACATTACAGTTGAAATATAGGGGGTTTAAATTAGTTATACAGTAGTAACCTTTAATTGTGAAAAAGGTAAATAACTTACAGAAATGTTTCATACAGTGCTGAATGCAGTATATCTTCAAGTTTTATTTACAAATGTTCGATGTGGCTACCTTCTGTAACATGGCTAATGTCCCGTATGTCATCACTTTCCCGCCAAATCCTATGAAGCAAGTCTTGATGTGTGATGGTAACTGCTTATGTTATCGGAACATCATACCAATTCACTTTACCGTACATATGGAATGTGGCTTCGTCACTAAACACAGTTTCAATAAGAAAATCATCTTCAGTCAGCATTTTGTTAGACATTTCTGCAAAAACGCAGCTCGTTTTTGTTTGTCACTTTTCCTTAAGACTTGCAAGAGTTACAATTTGTAGGGTTTGAATGACAGGCATTTCCATAATAGCTTCTGTTATACCGGAGCCAAGGTAGCCCCTGAGGGCCGGCAACCCATATTACACCACAGAGGACGAGATTGTCTACGCCCAAGGCGTACCAAAAGCACCATGGTAAACACCGGTTATTTACATGCAAGATAATGGAAACAGACATTCCGAGCACTACTTCCTGCAGAGGGAGCTCGAGCCACGGCCTGCAGGAAGTATCACTACGCCAAAACCTGACTGGCTGAAGACAGCTATACAGGGGCTAGAACCAGCCCCAAAGTTCAGTTCACGCTGGATGCCGACCTCGTGCACTGCGACCGTTGAAGATTACGTCTTCTCGGAATTAGACTGTCACTAGTGTGTGTGTTACCACGAACCTTTGTAGAGAATTAGAAGTAAACTTTTGTTTGCCTGTTAGGAGACTTTACGGACATCGTTATTGGTACCTTTCGATTGTATGTTCAGTCATCAACCTTGCGAACTTAGCTCAATAAAAGTTGTGCTTGTGAAAAATTGCGAATTGTCAGTCACAACACTTTCCACACTATAACACTAAGCATATTCACTTCTAAGCTGACACGTCTCGTTGAATTACCCGGACTTCGAATGTAAGGTTCAATTGCTGCGTCAGAAACAGCTACCCGACTCTGATGCAGCGTCCTACATGATACACAACCAGTTTGGTGAAACGATTGTACCAATCAATAACAGTTTATCATTGAGATTGTGGTTTGAGATTGTTAGTCCTGAAATGTCTCTGGACTGTAGTAGCGGATCTGGATTCATGAAACCATGAACAACACTGCTCAACGCTTTGCACCGTTATACGACTCCAGGATGACTGTTGGACTGTCTCATCCGCGAATGCCAGTTAGTGGAAACTAGCAGTGTTTGGAAAGTTGAGGCTATACTGCATTCAGAGCTGTAAGAAACACTTCTGTAAGTTGAAACTTCCTGGCAAATTAAAACTGTGCCGGACCGAGACTCGAATCCAAGACTCAGGGTCAGGAAGTTTCATATCAGCGCCCTCTCTGCTCCAAAGTCAAGCTCTCAGTCTGGATTCTTGTAAGATACTTACCCTATTCACAATTAAAGGCTACATTTGTGTAACTAATTTATAAGCATCCTGTATAATCATTCATGGTACATAAATGATGCTTTGGTGGAAAGGGCATTGTGAAAAGGCTCATGGTTATGATGGAAGTGGAATTAAGAGTACGACTATTGGGCCCATGGAACTGCAGGAAGCGATTACAAGTCAGCCGTGGGAAGAGAGGAAAATGGAAGGATGACGTGAGCATTGTGACTAGGGTTGGAAAGAAGGGTCAATATTGGGAACTACTGCATGGTTAGGGAATGGTTGAAATTCCGGTGAGAAGAGGGTGGATAAGGCCTGAAGGTACATGGTAGGTGAGGTATGGGTGTAGCGTCGCAGCAAGGTACCTGAACTGGTGGTTAGGGGTGGGATATTGGTAACACGAATGGGTTTTCTTACTAATGTGTCGATCCGAACGTGTTCCAAGAAGCGAAAAAGACGTGGAAATTGCAGAATTCTGCATAGAATGCGAGTTGGGAAAGATAGGCAGATGCGGTAGTTGAGGTGGAGTCCGTCTTCCCAGGGTTTCAATGAACTTGTAGAATTTAGGGGAGGCGGTGATCCTGGCAACGCTTGATCGGATACGAGCTTAACCTGTCTATATCTATCTTCTTCCTCTTCTTCTTCTTCTTACATATCTATCTATTCTATACATGAAACTTCCTGGTAGATTAAAACTGTGTTCCCGACCGAGACTCTAACTCGGGACCTTTGCCTTTCGCGGGCAAGTGCTCTACCAACTGAGCTACCGAAGCACGACTCACGCCCGGTATCACAGCTTTACTTCTGCCAGTACCTCGTCTCCTACATATTATAAAGTCCCCCGCAGAGGTTTTCTTCTGAATGTTTAGGATAAACTCAAGAACTGCAGTATGAATCTTGATATAGTTTTCACTGGTAGACAGACGGATCCAAGAGGAAGGTTTGTGTACATACTCGTAATTCATTACTGCTAAGTAGTGGTGAGTGTGTAATATATGCACTGTTGTCTATACTGTATTTAATTGATATTTGTAGTGAGATCTTGTGGCTACGAGCTGGTCGACTATAGAGGAGGCCGCATCTGGCGGGAAAAGCAGTAAAGTCAACAGCCACCACAATTCCAGGGAGCAGAAAAGCTTAACCACAACCTATGACAGACTTGATGGTCTAACGATAAAGTGGGCCACTGGAAACAAAGTCGTGGGATCGAATCCTGATCGGATGACAATTTTTAGCCTGCCTTTTAACATAGCACTCCCATCTCAATGACGTGTAAATTGACAGAAACAAGTGGTTTCAGATTTCACTTTAAACTGTAGGTCCCCTTTCCCCGGTTGCACACCTGAGGCAGGTTAGGGACTCAAAAGTTGCGAAAGTTGCGTCCGATAGGAAGAAACTATTATTAGCAGAATTTATACATCTTTATACACACTACGTGATCAAAACTATCCGGACACCTGGGTGAAAATGACTTACAAGTTCGTGACGCCATCCACCGATAATGCTGGAATTCAATATTGTGTTGGCCCACCCTTAGGTTTGATGACAGTTTCCACTCGCGCAGGCATACGTTCAGTCAGGTGCTGGAAGGTATCTTGGGGAATGGCAGCCCATTCTTCACGGAATGCTGCACTGAGGAGAGGTATCGATGTCGGTCGGTGAGGCCTAGCACGAAGTTGGCGTTCCAAAACATCCCTGAGGTGTTCTGTAGGATTCAGGTCAGGACTGTGTGCAGGCCAGTTCATTGCAGGAATGTTACTGTCATGTAACCACTCCACCACAGGCCGTGAACAAGTGCTCGATCATGTTGAAACATGCAGTCACCATCCCCGAATTGCGCTTCAACAGTGGGAAGCAAGAAGATGCTTAAAACATCAATGTAGGCCTGTGCTGTGATCGTGCAACGAAAAACAACAAGGGGTGCAAGCCCCCTCCATGAAAAACAAGACCACACCATAACACCACCTCCTCCGAATTTTACTGTTGGCACTACACACGCTGGTAGATGACGTTCACTGGGCATTCGCCATGCACACACCCTGCCATCGGGTCGCTACATTGAGTACCGTGATTCGTCACTCCAAACAAAGTTTTTCCACTGTTCAATCGTCCAATGTTTGCGCTTCTTACACCAAGCGAGGCATCGTTCGGCATTTACGGGCGTGATGTGTGGATTATGAGCAGCCGCTGACCATATCTATGTTTTCGCACCTCCCGCCTAACTGCCACAGTACTTGCAGTGGACCCTGATGTAGTCTGGAATTCCTGTGTGTTGGTCTGAATAGATGTCTGCCTATTACACATTACGACACTCTTCAACTGTCGGCGGTGTGTCAGTCAAGAGACGAGGTCAGCCTGTACGCTTTTGTGCTATACGTATCCCTTCACGTTTCCATTGCTGTATCACATCGGCAACAGTGGACCTAGGGATGTTTAGGAGTGTGGAAATCTCACGTACATACGTGTGACACAAGTGACACCAGTCGCCTGACCACGTTCGAAGTGCGTGAGTTCCACGGAGCCCGTATTCTGCTCTCTCACGATGTCTAATGCCTACTGAGGTCGCTGATATGGAGTACCTGACAATAGGTGGCAGCACAGTGCGCCTAATACGAAAAACGTATGTTTTTGGGCATGCCCGGATAACTTTGATCACATAGTGTATTTTCTTCTATACATCTATGAATACCTCAACTTCGTATTTCTGTCCGTATGTGAAGGCTAATCTCAGAAACTAGTGTAGGGATTTTAGTATCGTTTCCACTTATAGATATCCTGATTCCTGAGGAACATTTGCTGATCCATAATGAATTAAAGCTCCCCATTGCCTTTTCTGTCTGTGCATCTCAGGAAGTATGGCGTTTGATATTATTTTCACTAATAGATACATTGATCATTGATTCTCGAGAAAGTTTTGTGTACATCATACAAATCATAAACAAGTCGTCCAGCTGTAGATACTTCGTGCTACCTGTGTGAATCTGGGGCAGGTCGTTAGAAAAAATAACCTACTGAGCACAAGATATAGACTGATAGCAACCAAAAGAAGGACAACGGCATTGAGGAGCAGCAGAAATGAGATTAACGACAAAGTTAACATTAAAACTGTGGACTACGAAGTATACGAAGTGAAGGACTCTGTTATCTCGGGAGCAAAGCAGTACGTGACTGAAGAAGCCGGGCTGGCATAAGAAGCAGACTATCACAGGAAAAGGGGCCACTCCCCGCGGAAAGAAGAACTAATGTCAAACATAGAGTTTAATTGTAGAAAGATATTACTGAGAATGTGTGTCTGCAGCAGAGCACTGCATGGAAGGGAATCGCGGTTTGTGAGAAAGTCAGAAAAGAGAAGAATATAAGAACTGGATATGTGTCGCTTCTACAAAACGCTGGGAATTAAGTGGGCCGATACAATAAATGATGAGCCGACTCTCTACAGAACTGGCCAAGAAAATATAACTGAAATCAGGAACAGGGTGACAGTAGGAGTGTCATGACGCGAGGAAACAACTCTTATGGCAATGGAGGAAATCATCATGGGCCCCAATCAAACCAGTCAGGAACACGAAGACATACATCCCGCTTCTACCCTCCACCCCCACGCCTATGCAAAAAAAAAGTTCTTAGCGGGTTTCTTCTCATGGCACCAAATTAACGCATGCAGCAGCCATGGAGGGCGACAACGTTCCCCCTGCAACATATCTCCTGTCTCCGTGTTTGCACTGACTTCACATGATCAAACGACATTGGATTAATGTGAGGCTTGAAGTGAGATGATAGTCTTTCGTCACAGGAAGGCGACTGTCATAGCTCCTTTAATTCACTGACGTGAGATGAATAGCTGTCACACTGTATGTTTGGCACTGTCCATTGGCGTACGGATTCCTTCTAGGCTAAAATACTACCAATTAAAGCATGCTGAGGGGTGCTGGGGAATGAGTGAGTAGTGGTGACAGCCCATGAAGCCCAGAGCAAACACCGTTAACAGTTACAAATGACTTTTATTGATTTCACTGTATGATGGAATGAGGCAGGCACGTCTCTCCACGTTGTCTCTAGCCGGGGCTGGTGAACAGCAGTTGACGTCTGCGGCGCTATGTGCTGTGCTGTGGCACCTTTACACTCGGGGACGGCTTCTCGACTCTGCACTCTGCCGTGTTGACGGCGTGAGGAGTCTGCTGTGCGCCGGTTTCAACCCACTGTCCTTGGACAGGGATCGCATGGTGGCGAGTTCCGCTAGATACTCAGCTTTGCAGGTGGCAGGCTTGGTCAGCAGGTTGGCGGGTTGTTGCACCAAGCCCTGTGAAGGGCCCGTAGCACACAATTGTTTCACTACACCTGGCATCTAGACATGTCACCCGAAACACACGTGCCCTGTTGTGGTGACACCGCCCTGCTGGCTACTTATTTCGAATGACATGCCAGCACACGGCTGATCAGAGACCTAACCTCATCTCACTTGTTAGCGATGATATTAAGATGTACAGCACTCTATACAGCTCCTAGACAAAGTGTTAAGAATGTAGATCTTCAGGCTAGCCCAAACTTCCAGTAATTAAATAGTTCCCTTTTAGTAGCTTTATTAAGATGTTTTACAATTTTTCTGTAATTTTCATTGATTCGTTCTGACTGTTTATTTTGCAGTATGTGGAGGTGGCAGGCTTGGTCTGCACGTTCGAAGGCGAATTGAAGGGTTATCGATTACTTGCATAAAAAGAAGGATTCAGTTATAACAGTAGCAGGGTACGAAAAAAATGCGATAAAAGAGAGAATGGAATGAGACTGGGACGCATACAAAGCCCTATGAAATACAATCTGTAAACAGAGTAAGCAGTGAAAGACGATAAGAGATATCTGAACAAGGGGTCAAACAACGAAATCAGTATTTACCAATAACATTGTATTCTTTCAGAGAAGGCAAAGGACTTCAAAGATCAGTTAAATGGAGTAGATAGTGTCCAGAAAAGAGATTGCAAGAGGAAAAAACGGTAATGGAGAGTAGTCCAATCTAGTCACGTGACTCTGCGAGAGTTAGATTAGGAATGGAGACACTGAAAGTGGTAAAGGTATTTTGGTATTAGGGCAGCAAAATAACTAATGAAAGCCGAAGCAAAGATGATATAAAATGGCGATCGTCGCATCCGTTTGTGGAAGAGAAGGAACTCTGCCAGATTGCATTTCTCACTGCCATACAGGCGCATCACCAGGCTTAATGGTGTGGGCTACTGTTGGGCAGACAACACGATTACCTCTGGTTCGCATAAATGGAAATTTGGACAGTCGGTGTTACAGTTGCATCGTATTAGGGCCTGTACCTATCTTCTATCTTTGAGATCTCCGTAACGCTGTCTTTCAACAAGATAATGCAAGAGAGCATGTTTTCCAAACTGACCTGAATCACCTAGATAGGGGTGATGTTAGTCTGCTGTCTCAGCCAGCACGTTCACTACATCACTGATCATGGAGTACCGTCACCCGCTCGCCACTATGAACGATGAACTCTGCCGTGGAGGTAAGGCTGCATGGAATGACGCACCCATATCTATCACCCTAGCTCGGCTCGACTTGATGGCCAGCTGCCCTTCCTGTCAGAGGTAACAGCCGTGTCTACACTCAGGTGAGAAAGGTCATTGGGTATCACATATACAGATGGTAGTAGTATCTCCCACATAAAGTATTAAAGGGCAGTGCAGAAGCGGAGCTGTCATTTGTACTCAGGCGATTCATGTGCGTGATTATGGTTGCACAACGGGAATTAGCAAACTTTAAACGCGGAATGGTAGTTGGACCTAGACGCATGGGCAAACCATTTCGAAAATCGTTAGAGAATTCAATATTCCGAGATCCACAGTATGAAGAGTTTGCCTAGAATACCACATTTCAGGCATTACCTCTCACCAAGGGCATCGCAGTGGCCAACGGCCTTCACTTAACCACCGAGTGCAGCGGCGTTCGCGTAGAGTTGTCAGCGGTAGCAGACAAGCTACACTGAGTGACATAACCGTAGAAAGCAATGTGGGACGTATGACGAACGTATGCGTTAGATCAGTGCGGCGAAATTTGGCTTTAGTGGGCTACGGCATCAGCCGACCGACGCGAGTACGTCTGCTAACAACACAAGGAGGGTCGCCTGTCCTGGCTCGTGATCATATTGGATGGACGATAGACGACTGAAAAACCGTCACCGTCAGATAAGTCTCCATTTCAGCTGGCAGGAGCTGATGACAGGGTTCGAGAGTGGTACAGACCACAAGAAGCCACGGACCCAGATTGTCAGTTGGCTCTGAGCACTATGGGACTTAACATCTGAGGTCATCAGCCCCTGGAGCTTAGAACTACTAAAACCTAACTAACCTACGGACATCACACACATCCATGTCCGAGTCAGGATTCGAAGCTGCGACCGTAGCAGTGGCGCGGTTCCGGACAGAAGGGCCTAGAACCGCTCGGCCACCACGGCCGGCCCCAGATTGTCAACAAGGCACTGTGCAAGCTGATGGTTGCTCCATAATGGCGTGGCTGTGTTCAGACGCAATTGACTGGGTTCTCTGATCCAAATGAATAGATCATTGACTGGAAATGGCTATGTTCGGCTACTTGAAGACGATTTGCAGCCATTCACGGACTTCATGTTCCCCCAAAAACGACGAAATTTTTGTTAATACTAACGCGCCATATCAGCGGCCACAATTGTTTGGGATTGGTTTGAAGAAAATTCTGGACAGTTCGAACGATTGATTTGGCCACCCAAATCGCGCGACATGAATCCCATCGAATATTTATGACACATGATCGAGAGGCCAACTCGTGCACAAAATCCTGTTCAATCAGCACTTTTGCAATTACGAACGACTATAGAGGCAGCGTGACTCAATATTTCTGTAGGGGCCTTCCAACGACTTGTTGAGTCCATTCCACGTCGAGTTTCTGCAATATGCCGGTCAAAAGGAGGTTCTACACGATATTAAAGAGGTATCCCATGACGTTTGTCAGCTCACTATAAGTTTCACAACCCGTGTACCCCAATTATCTATAGATTTAATCGTGTATCCTTCATATTATGCTGCGTAATCAGAATAAGTAAAATTAGTTATATGCTGTTCTTCCTGATAGAAAAATTTTAATGGTCAGTGTAGGTTGTCTCTGCTTGTATGCCACAAAGTTTAGGGCTTCTGAAATTGGATTCTCAAAGCCAGAGACTGTGTTGAGTGTTCTAGCTACAAATTCTGTGATTATTGTATACATTCTGAAAAATCTTAAGGTATTCAATTCTTAAAGAGAAATACAGTGAGTGGCCGAAAGTCATGGAAAGACCAACGGACTAGAATTGTTCGCCGGCTGCTGTAGCCTTTGTGGATCATTGGGTTTGATTAAACGCCAAGGCGACAACGATGACATCAAAATGACCACTCAACAGTAGTTGGCAAAAGGACGGAAGTATTTTTGAGAACTGTGAAAACAGGTCACACCAATATTCAAGAAAAGCTATAGGAGAAATGTACTAAAACACAGGCCCATCTCATCAACGTCTATATGCAGTAGGATTTAGGAACATAAATTGTGTTCGAACGTTATGAATTATCTGGAAGAGAATGGTCTATTTACACATAGTCAACACGGATTTGGAGAAGATCGTTCCTGTGAAACACAACTATCTCTATGCTCACTCGAAGTGTTGAGTGCTATCGACAGAAGATGTCAAATTGAATCCGTATTTATAGATTTCCAGAAGGCTTTTGACACAGTAATTCACAAGTAGCTTGTAATCAGATTCCGAGTTCGTGGAACATCGTGTCAGTTATGCGAATGGATTCGTTATTTGCTGTCACAGACGTCACAATTCGTAGTAACTGACGGAAAGTCATCGAGTAAAACACAAGTGATTTCTGACGTTCCCCAAGGTAGCGTTATAGGCTCTATGCTGCTCCTCATCTATATAAACGATTTATGAGAGAATCTGAGGAGCTGCCTTAGGTTGTTTGCAGATGATGCTGTCGTTTATCGTCTATTAAAGTCATCAGAAGGTAAAGACAAATAGCAAAACGATTTCGGTAAGACATCTGTTGTTGTTGTTGTGGTCTTCAGTCCTGAGACTGGTTTGATGCAGCTCTCCATGATACAGTAAAGCTGCATGCCCTCGGGAAAAATTACGGCCGTAGTTTCCCCTTGCTTTCAGCCGTTCGCAGTACCAGCACAGCAAGGCCGTTTTGGTTATTGTTACAAGGCCAGATCAGTCAATCATCCAGACTGTTGCCCTTGCAACTACTGAAAAGGCTGCTGCCCCTCTTCAGGAACCATACGTTTGTGTGGCCTCTCAACAGATACCCCTCCGTTGTGGTTGTACCTACGGTACGGCTATCTGTATCGCTGAGGCACGCAAGCCTCCCCACCAACGGCAAGGTCCATGGTTCATGGTTCTGTATGGTGCGAAAATTGGCAATTGACCCTAAATAATGAAAAGTATGAGGTCATCCACACGAGTGCTAAAGGAATCCGCTTAACTTCGGTTGCGCGATAAATAGGCCAAATCTAAAGGCTGTAAATTCAACTAAATATCTAGGAATTGCAATTGCAAAGAACTTAAATTGGAAAGTCGAACCAAAGACTATGTTTTATTTGCAGAACGCTTAGAAGATGCAACAGATCTACTAAAGAGATTGCCTCTTCTGGTATATTGCAGTGCGGCGTGGGATACTTACCAGACAGGATCAGCAGAGAATAAAGAGAAAGCTCAAAGAAGGGCAAGACGTTCTCTGTTATCGAGAAATAAGGGAAAGAGTGTCACGGACACGATACAGTATTTGGGGTGGACATGATTAAATAAAATACGTTTCACGGTGAGGCGTGGTCTTGTCACGAAATTTCAATTACCAACTTTCTTCTCCGAATGCGAAAATAGTTTGTTGACGGCGACCTTGACGGGGATAATGATCATCATAGTAAAATAGGGGAAATCAGAGCTCGCACGGAAAGATATAGGTATTATGTCAGCTCCAAGCATTCACCGTGGGACACAAAGATATTGAGCATCTTCGGTCGGAATTTAAAGCTATTGTCCACTATGTGCTAGAGAAGTATGTGCCTAGCAAAAATATAGGGGAGGGAAAGGATCCACCTTCGTACAACAAACATATTAGGAACTTGCTGAGAAAGCAGAGAATTTTGCACTGACGAACAGAAATTATGCGAAATGAAAGCAGCTGTCAAAAGGACAATGAGAGATTCCTTTAACGAATTTGAAAGCAATATTTTATCTGCAGATGCTAAAAAAAAATCCAAAAAATTTTGGTCGTACTTAAAATCTATGAACGCTACAAATGATTCAATACCTTCTCTTGCTGATCAACAGAAGGCTGAAATTCTAATCCTAGCTTTCAAAAACTCGTTTAAGGTAGAGGACTGCAGCATCATTACCCCTTTCAATTAGCGAACAAACGCAAGGAAGGCTGACATAGTGTTTAGTGTATTTGGGATTGTAAAACAGTTAAGATCCTTAGACGCCAGGAAGGCATCTGGCCCAGACGGTATCCCCGTAAGATTATATGTTGACTATGCTACAAATATAGCACCATTCTTAGCTATCATCTATCAGAGATCATTGGAACAGCGGAAAGTTCCACGGGACTGGAAGAAGGCCCAGGTCACAGCAATCTATAAAAAGGGTAGAAAAACGGATGCACATAATTACCGGCCAATTTCACTGATATAGATTTGTTGTAGAATCATGGAACATTTTCTGTTCAGACATAATGACCTTCCTAGACTCTGAGAAGCTCATTTGCAGAAACCAGCACGGCTTTAGGAAACAGCTGGCCCTCTTTGTGCATGATATACAACAGGCTCTAGATACCGGCTCCCAGGTTGATGCCATGTTTCACGACTTTGGAAAGACGTTCGACTCAGTTCTGCACTGTCTCTTGCTCCAAAAAGTGCGCGCTTACGGTCTATCCGATGACATATGCGGTTGGATAGAAAGTTTTCTAACAGTCAGGGAGCAGTATGTCGTCCTGAACGGGGTGACTTCAAGAGAAACAGGTGTGCCTCAGGGCAGCGTAATAGGTCCGCTGCTTTTTACGATTTACATAAACGATCTGGTTGATGGTATTGACAGCGGCATTAGACTGTTTGCCGATGATACTGCAGCCTACAGGAAAGTAGTATCATACGAAAAAATGTGAAAAACTCAATGAGGATTTGCAGGAAATAAAAGCGTGGTGTAATGACTGGCAGTTATCTCTCAATATTAGAAAGTGTAACCTACTGTGTATAACAAGGCGAAAATCCTCATTAATGTACGAGTACAAAATAATTGCCCAGTCTTTAGAAGCTGTAACATCCATCAAGTATCTGGGTGTGACTATTCGAAATGATCTCAAATGGAATGGTCAGATTACACAAGTAACGGGTAAGGCAAACTCTAGATTGCGGTTTATTGGTAGACTCCCGAAGCGATGCAGTCCTTCAACAAAGGAAATAGCTTACAATACGTCAGTTCGTCCTGTCTTGGAGTATTGTTCGTCTGTATGGGACCCTTACCAGTTGGGTTTGACTCAAGAGATTGAGAAGGTCCAATTAAGAGAGGCAAGATTCATGACTGGTACATTTATCCATCGCGAGAGCGTTACAAATCGCATAGAAAGTTTGAAGTGGGACACCCTTGCAAATAGACGGCGCGCTAAACGAAAGGGGCTGCTCACTAAAATCCGAAATCCGATCTTCACCGAGGATGTGGAGCATATATTATTACCACCAACTTTCAAATCGCTCAATGATCACCATTCAAATATAAGGGAAATTAGAGCTCCTACTGAGGCGTTCAGACAGTCGTTTTTCCCTCGCGCGATCCGCCAGTGGAACACAGGGGAGAAATATGACTTTGGCGGGAATTGTGCCCTCCGCCACACACCGCTTGGTGGCTAGCGGAGTATATATGTAGATGTAGATATGTTCGTTTTTTCGAGCGCTGTTCGAGAGTGGAATAACAGAGAATTAGGGTGAAGATGGTTCGATGAATCCTCTGCCAGGCACTTAAGCGTGATTTGCAGAGTATCCATGTAGATGCAGATGTAAATGTAAGTTGAAAGGTAGATAAAGGCATAGTTTTCACGCAATAATAACTTTTTTAATATGCGTTTGCGTTTGCCCAATATAAAAGTGCTACTTACTTATAACATACATGTCTTGGATAAGAGAGATAACACACGAGTGGTAATTTTTCCACAATACGATCATGAGAACAAAGGATACACCTCTCACCGAATATTTATGTTTTGGCTCGCCACGTATCGCGTTTTGTTCTACAAACTCTTTGCTGTAGGTGAACCTATTTTTAGATGAAAGATTCAACGATCGCCCACCGGTTTATCCTCAGGCGAGCAGAACAGAGGACGGCGCCTCTCCTGTGAAGTTTTTAAGGGGGAGTCGCGAGCGCCGCTTTTAAAGTAATTACGGCCCGTGGAGTATTCCGCGCGAGAGAAGCCATCGATCGCGCGCCGGCGCGCTAGGCGCACCAAGCCCCAGAGCTGCCTCGCCGCCTGATGACTAATGGTGCTCCCGCTCATCAGCTTCCCAACTTCCCTCCGAAAATACCCTTCCGGGGGATCTTCAAGGCTTGCTAGAAGTCCGCCGGTACTCGAGTACCAGCACCTGCTGCAGTAACTAACACGAAACTTAAGTAATTAAAAGAATGTTTGGAAATAATGACAGAAGTTCGACAGAGGGCTGTGCCTGGAAGAAAATAATTCAACAATGATGCAAGGAATTAAAATTACAGAGTTCGTTTACGTTTTCAGAGAATGGCAGTAAGATGTATGGCGTAGAAACACAACGCTTAGGTTTTCGTCGGCGATGTAATCATAAAGACAGAAACATTTGAAACAGCGACAGAAACAGGTACTGTACGAGAGAAGCATCACAACAAACTCCAAATTAGTGTAAGAACTTTTTACAGTCTTTATGAACTGTTTAAAGGACGTCATATTCCACTATAGAAGATTTCATTCTGCTGCTGAAATTTCTGTGTTAGGCTATCGTTAAGAACAAATAGTTAGTGGTATTTCACAATATAGTTATGAGTAAAGGTACCACTGTTGGGTTGCGACCAACTTCAGAGCAATGGAGGCAATAGCTATGAGCGCTAACGGAATTAACATTAAGCCTTCATTTGGGCCATTCGCATACCGGTTGAAATACAGATCATTCGCGTTTCCAGGGGAAAAGCAAAGAAATTCTGCCTTATTTACAGATTTCCCGGCAATATTTCTTCTCTTGCACAATCCACGACGTCTTCTGTTACCAGTGGATGCACACGCCACTTGTGGTCGTCATTTGTGTACGATATATCAATATATTATCATTTTGTACCTTCCAAGCTGGTCGCGGTGGTCTGGCGGTTCTAGGCGCTCAGTCCGGAACCGCGCGGCTGCTACGGTCGCAGGTTCGAATCCTGCCTCGGGCATGGATGTGTGTGATGTCCTTAGGTTAGTTAGGTTTAAGTAGTTCTAAGTTCTAGGGGACTGATGACCATAGATGTTAAGTCCCATAGTGCGCAGAGCCATTTTTTATACCTTCCAAAGTGTCCCATTAGATTCCTGTGAAAATTTCAAAATTTCACCAAGACTGTCTTAGGAAAAAGGAAGGACTGGTTGAATTAATAAATAACTGAATTAAAGTAGTTAGTTACTGGGTAAAAATACCTACTTTCAGCTCCATTCGTCCGAAATGGTTAGCTTTTAGGCAACATCGAGTTATAGGTAGTGCGAGCATGTAATTCCTTATACACAATTAGCGTTGGATGTCAACGCGCATGACAGATTTTAAAAGTTTTTTGGCCTTGTAGGTGTCCAACCGGCGTCCACATACCCGTTTGACTGTCTCATTAGTGTTTGGCTAACTTTCTGATAATTGCATTGCAAGCGGGATACGGCTGGCGAAATAAACACCTCTCTAACACAGTGCAGGTACTGTTTAACAAATAAAATGTTTATTTTACATTTGTTTTAAGACTGATGTGCGGACTCATTTAATAAATTAGTTACTCCTCAACAACACGAAGTAGTTCACAATCATAGCACGAAAAAAGTGCTGGGGGAAACGTTTCTAAGCTCACAGTCCCATGCAGAAATTTTTAAAAGTTCCTGGACCAGTCAAACGAAAAATTTTAGGCGCTTTTAGTAGCGACAGACGCGAACATATGTCTTGGTTCTATGATTCTAAACAACCAACTCAGTCTGGCCAATACTAGCTCTGCCCTTAAACGACCTTCGATTTGGCATTCAAAAACCTACAAAATGCCTTTATTGTACGTGTTACTGCTAAAATGTGCATCCAAACATGTCACATATCCACGATTAAACGCTCCTTCTAACGTATTGCAAAATGCTAAGTTCATTGCTTTTTGTGGACAAAACTTATATAATGTCATCCTCATCGGTCACGCGCGTATGTTTGCAGAACATTAGGAATTGTTTTCTTTTTGAATATTAATAAAAAATATATTAAATTTATCGCCCCTTTAAGTGTTATACATTTTTTATTTGCTGAAGCAATTTGTTTGTGACTTACCTTGTCAGCCCAAAAACTTTAGAGACTGGCCTAATAAAAAAAAACAGAGAAGAGTTAAGACCGTGGTTTTAATGATTTATCTTTTCTACATAGTCTGCTTCCATTTGAGTTTACCTCACAGAACGTTCATACAATCCTATTGTTAGATAAGTAAGATTTATTTCTGAAATTAAACTTTTGCAAACAGGTATAGATGTTCTACTTTCAGATGTTCTAGTTAAAGCGACATATGATAATTTGTGCCGGACCGGGACTCGAACCCGGATTTCCCGCTTATCGCGAGTGGTCGCCTTACTACTGAACCTCTCCGAGCATGCTTCCGGAGCGATCCATTTTTCCATACGTCACCCACCTATCTGTTTCTTCTCATAGGTTATTAACTCTAGATTATTAAAGCCCAGTAAAATGTACGACTGAGATAGAGTATAAAACAGGACATTTTGTACTTAATTTGGTATGTAACATATCACTGAGATCTAACAATTGTAACTAACTATTGCGTAACTTATAAATTATGTCTACCTTTGAATAAAATGAGGGGCAGTAATATTTATGATTGGTTACTAGGAATGTAACATGTTCCCCCCTTTAGTGTTCTAGGGTTGATTCGCCTACGTTCACACATCTCGTTATTCCCGCGCAGGAGTTAGAACCAAGACAACGCGAAATTGAATTTCAGGAATGAATTTCAAAATTTGAAACTTTAGTTCATCATCAAATATAAAAAAAGTTAGAGAAGACCTCCTTTGGGATGTTGTTCAATTCGCACGTCACAATGGCTTGCATGTTGGTCATGTCTTCGAAGCGTTTACCCCTCTGGCGAGTTTCTGCAACTTTGTCGTTTTGTGGTAGGTTCCTATTGACAACATCAAGTCTTTTCGCCTGTTACGATTTTTTCCGCTTTTTGCATTTCAGTCAAGTCGTGGCAGGCGTCAACATGTAGTTGTTTTCATTCGGGACTCAAGGTGTGAGGGGGAAACATTGCACAAACCTTTCTTCTCTAAAAAACACTGTGGATAACTTCTTGAACACTCGATTTGGAGATGTTGTTCCAATGTGATTTTTGACACAAAAACGTTTGACACACTGCGGGCGCACGTCCACTCCACAACACAACCACAGTGCACCAAAACATCAGAAGTGCAAAGACCGTGTTACGGCACGGAGACAGAACGTGAGCTGCGTTCCAACTGACGAGGGAGTGAATTTTGAATACGAGAAATCTGGTGTGGAAATTCGTATTATTGATTTTTTAAATACTAGTACTAGATGATAGTATTTTTCATTTATACTTTACGGGTGGGTCTGGCAGACTGGTGGTAAAGCGCATTTATTTGTAAAACCCAATTTTGCGATTTCAGTCGTATGGCTGTTATCAGGTGGAAATTATGTTTTTGATTACGACCATCTCGTGCGTATTGCTCTCTTTGAATTGCAACATATATATGTTGCTCTTATCGTGCTTAATATTTGCTCCTGTCCGTAATCTTGGGTGGGGTAAATGATACGACATTTGTTTTTGTTTCATTTAAAGCAGAAACTGGTTTCGTCACAGGCTATTCCATGGACTTATGTCTGTTTCTTACTACCTTCGAATCCATGTATGAGCTGCTCGATTTAAAGACACTGTAAGTATGAAGCTCGTATTCTACGCTATTTTTGTTACCATCCGTTTTTCGTACTCCTGCATTTAAGGGAGGCCACCGGAATTTTCATTGACTTCTGCTAAAATGTACTGTTTGTAGTACCTGTTAATAACGCGTGAAAACATTTGTGTAACTAAGTCGCATTTTTAGCATTTGCAGGAAAGAACGCTCTGGTCACCAACAGCACAGACCATGGAGCCTACTCATCTTCATCTACATCCATACTCTGACAGCCACCATGAAATGCGTGCCATTCACTGGCAAGAAGCAACACCATTCAAAGCAGAATTACATACCCATTCTTTGGCGAAATGTAATAATTATCTGAATACCGATACCGTGAAAACATGTTAACATGGAGCTCTCCATTAAATGCGAGAAAGTACGGAAAACGGATGAAAACAAAAATGACGTATAATACGAGCAATACACTTACAATGAATTTAAATCAGCAGTTCACACTTAGATTCGTAAGCAGTAACAAATACACTCACTGGTATTACATGCATAATATACTACGTTTTCTTTTCTTTTCTTTCATTTTGTGAAAAGCGCAATTTAAATTTCTGATTATTTAAAGCAAGTTTCCAGTCTTCGAACCACTTTGTATTCTTATCAAGGGCTGACTCGATATTTATGCAGCTTCGTACAGACGGTACTTCTTTGTAGATAACTGCATCATTTGCAAAAAGTCTATGGTTACTATTAATAGTGTCTGCAAGGTCATTAATATGCAGTGTGAACAACTCCGGGGTACACCCGAAGTTACTTTTAAACTTGTCGATGGATCTCCATCCGAGATAATATGTTGCATCATTCTAACCAAGAAATCCTCAGTCCAATCAGAAATTTCGCCAGTAACCCAATATTCTGCTACTTTTGATAATAAGCGTAAGTGTGGCACTGAATCAACTGCTCTGCAGAAATCGAGAAATACTGCAGCTATGGCTTTTAGGGTGTCATGTGAGGAAAATGTCAACTAGATTTCAGTTGATCTATGTTTTGGAAATCCTTAATCGTTGTGTGCGACATGCCTCAGTACATTTTGTCGATGACATTGACACTCTGTGAAAGACGGCATTGGCTTTGGAAGATCAATTGAAGGGAAGGGATAGAGCCATGGAACAAAGTTACAAGAAGTCTTAAGTAAAGTAAAAAGAACGGTAAAGGATTGAAGTCGAATTAAACCAGCCGATGCTGATGGAATTAGGTTAAGAAATGGGGTGCAAAAATTAGTAGAAGAGTTCTGCTATTTGGGCAACACAGTAACTGACAATGAGAAACGGGGGCAGGATATAAAATACAGGCTGCAAAAAGCAAGTAAAGAGTTCCAGAAATGAGAGATATGTGTGTACATCGAATTAAAATTAAGATTTTTGGAAACACATTTCCGAAGGTATACGTCTGGAGTGTAGTCGTACCTAGAAGTGAAACGGCGCATACAAGAAGACAATAGGTTTCGCCAAGTGCCGCTAGAGAAGCGTGTTGCAGTTCGAATAAGTAATAGAGGTACTGGAACGTATTATGGGGAAAAGAGCTTTGTAACAAAACTTGGCTAAAATAAGGTATAGGTTGACTGGACTCATCTTGTGGCACCAAGGAACAATTAATTTTGTAATGGATGGAGATGTGGGTGAAGATAATTGTTGAGGGTGAGATCGCGTAACTACTGTGACAGATTTAGAGAAACGAGGGAAGTGATACAGTCTGAGTAAGAGAAGGGACATACCCATAGGAGACGTGCTGAACCACCAATGGTTAGTTAATTTGGTAGTGGATGGAAAGGCAAGGGGGAGGGGGGGGGGAGAGAAATAAAAGGCTTGAACAGGTAAGCAGGTTCAGCGCTCTTGAGTAGGTAACCAGTTTCAAATGGATGTAGAGTGCAGTAGCTGTGTGACACGTAAAGACCTGCGAGGAGACAACAACTGAGATAAAAGGCGCCACAACGCTGGACTCTATAAGGCAAATTAATCGACGTTAGATCTAAAAAGCAGACGGTAAATTTATAAATAGCACAATATACTCGCGGCCGCGGTGGTCTAGCAGGTAGAGAGCTAGAGCCAGGCATTTGAGGTCCTGGGTTCAATTCCATACAGGGGAGGGGATTTTTCCTCGTTCCAGTCCCTCCACGATAGCTCCAGGTCCTCTCAATCTGCTGTCAAAATGAGTACCAGAGATTTTTCCGCGGATAGAAGATGGCCAGGGTGATTGACCTGCCATTCTCCCCCTCCTAGTGTCATGGTAAAGAAAGCGTGCAGTCAGGCCTATTGCAGTTTTGTGCCACAGGCTTTATATATATATATATATATATATATATATATATATATATATATATATATATATATATATATATTTTTTTGGAGCATATTCATCGAATTATAAAAGGATGTAACGAGTATGAGTGCAATTCTTTTTATATGTGGTACCTTAATATGTACACACATCAGAATGTTGTTCGGTTTTTCTCTTGATCTAATAGTCTCCCCACAAACATGTCGCATAATTTACAGCCTGATGTTTTCTGCACGGTATAACTTGGCCATTAACCTTTATTTATTCATCAACATCAACTTTGTCCTCTTCAATGTAGTCCCTATCACATATGACACACTTGTGACCGCGCTTTTTCCATTATTGTATAGAATCCACTTTTCGTTATGGTGTTCAGCTCGTTCAACGATTCTATTTTTACCACATCAATGGTGGCGAGACAACGTCCTTTCACAGTTCTCTTCAGCTCTGGGAATAGAAAGAAGTCGCAGGGGACCATGTCTGGCGAATACGATGGCTCCGGTAATATAACGGTTCTGTCTTTCGCCAAAAAATCACGAACAAACATTGATATGTGAACGGGAGCATTATCGTGATGCAATTTCCACGAGTGGTTTTGACACAATTCTGGTCGTTCTCTTCGGACTACCTCACGCAAACGGCACATAACGTACAGGTAATAGTCCTTACTGACCGTACGGCAATAGGGCAGGAATTCATGATGCACTATACCATTGTAATTGAAGAAAACAGTGAGAAGAACCTTCACATGTGATCCAAGTTGTCGAATTTTTTTTCGGTCTTGGCTCTTCAGGCAGTTACTATTGGGACGATTGGGCCTTTGCTTCGACGTCATACCCTTATACCCAAGTTTCGTCGCTTGTTAAAGCGTACTTTAGAAGTTCTCGAGCGATATCAACTTCATTCAGAAATTCCTGAACGATGTCTACGCGACGTCGATCTTGATGTAAATTCAACAGTTTCGGAACAGACTTTGCTGCTACACGTTTCACGCCCAAAACATGTGAAAAAATTGCATGGAATGAACCAAAGGATATGCTGACATCATCATCAACCTCTCTGATGGAGATTCGGCGATTCTCCAGAATCATTTCACCTACTTCTTCCACCCTGTCGTCAGTGACTGACGTGTTAGAGCGGCCATGGCAATCGTCATCTTCAACGTCTTCTCGATCCTCTTTGAAACGTTTACTCCAGTCTCGTATCTCACAGTAGATTCGCCAAAGGTCACGGTCAACATTTCGAGTGTGGTGCTCCACTTTATTCCATTTTTGACGCAAAATTTAACTCAAATTCTTCGATCCACCTTTTTCGAAAGTAAAACTTCACTGAATCTCGAAAACACGTATAAGCCTTCCGACATTCAACGATAAACTAAATATGCAAAACAGCTGAAAATGCAAACATACATTAGGAAAATATGTACCAAGGAGGTAATAAAAAAAAACTGAAAACCGGATTATAAAGTTCGCGAAATTCCACTTACTTTTTGATCACTTCTCTTATATACACTGTGATCCTTATTAACGTTTACAAAGTCCCAAAGCGATACAGATGCCGCTGAGATAAATAATTTAATATAAGACAAAAAATGGTTCAAATGGCTCTGAGCACTATGGGACTCAACTGCTGTGGTCATAAGTCCCCTAGAACTTAGAACTACTTAAACCGAACTAACCTAAGGACATCACACACATCCATGCCCGAGGCAGGATTCGAACCTGCGACCGTAGCGGTCGTGCGGTTCCAGACTGTAGCGCCTTTAAACGCTCGGCCACGCCGGCCGGCAATATAAGACACATGGGGCTGCAAATGTCGGGAAATACCCCAAAACTGTGACAAATGTTGAACATTCGGCGACACCAGATAACGTACCTCGCTCGCCATACATGCAGCGATGGGACTTGTTGATCCTACCCTCGCCGGTAGGGGGCACTGCTACACATCGCTCCACTAGGTTACTCTATTTTCGGACACCTTTGCTGCCAGACGCAGGTTTCGAATCCTGAGCCCCGTGCGCAAAAGCCACATAAGAGCTGGGGCCAATCTGATGTAAATTCTCACTTGAGATGGGACTGACAGACTGACGGGCTCCACTATAGCAGTTGTGGTGAAGTACATAATCTGGTGACGTCAGATGTTCAATATTAGTCATCAACGTTTGGATCCCGATAATTGCGGTCCAATGTGTCTCATATTAAATTACTAAATTACTTGTCTCAGAGTCATCTGCTTCTCTTTGGGGGCTATTAAACGTTAGTAAGGACTCGCTATATATATAGGATCAGTTACTAACTACTGCTACCAAGAATTTTATATATATATATATATATATATATATATATATATATATATATATATATATATATACAGGGTGTCCCAGCTATCTTGTCCACCCAAAATATCTCTGGAACAATAACAGCTATTGGAAAACGACTTTCACCGGTATCAATGTAGGGCTGGGGCCCATGAATGTGCATATTTGTAAACATTCTAAAACGAAAGCATATGTGTTTTTTAACACACACTTATTTTTTTTAAATGGACCTCCTATATTTTTTCTTCAGCAATCCATATCATGACAAAGCACATACACAATGGCGTTGATTGCATCGCAATATTTCCATTACATCCCGAGATATTAAGACGCGAAGTTGACGCTTGAAACACCCGACATGCGCTGCTAGCGCACGTCCTGAGGCTCAGGCGTGAACCCCATGCTGCCCGTACTCGCGATGTGATTGACATGCGTAATCACACTTCCATACTTATCAAGACGTCCGAAACGACTAATACGGTCTGCTGCCATCCTGCATTAACGTCGTACAACCCAGCCGGTATTTATCCCATGGGCTAGGGGTGATGCGGTTCTGTAACATACCTGTGTACCGCAACGTTAGTCACAAAGTTAACTTCGCTTATCGTTAATCCGTTACTAAAAAGGTAATGCCGTTCAACGTTAAAACTTTACTTTACTGTAGATCTAGCGCAAGTGACAGCTAATCATTCACTCGTAATAGTAAAATTCATGTTGATGGTTTTAGTGAAACGAGCAAGTGGACTAAAAGTTTTACCGTTGTTTAGGTAAAAATGTTTTGATTTGGGAAGTTCAGGTAGGACATAGAAGATGAATGTAAATATCTTTAACCAATTAGTTTTATTATCACATAATTATCAATGTTATGTTTATCTAATGCGTTAAATGACAAATTGTTGCAAACAAATGTTTCTTAACATCACTGGGTAAAATGACCCTTTGTAGAAACTTCCACTGTGATACCAGCACTACATACTAAACATAGCGTTCACATCTCATGCTCAAAGTGATGCCCATTGACTTGCATACATAGGGTCACTCTGCGGATGAAGGATGCCCTACTTCGTCCTACTGTTTCCTCTTTAATGCGTTGCTTCATGTCCTCTGATGTTGTTGGTTCATGTTGGTAAACAGCATCCTTCACTGATCCCCAAAGAAAATAATCCAGCGCTGTAAGGTCCGGAGATCGGGCAGGCCACCTAACTGGGCCACCTCGTCCAATCCACCTATCAGGCAACTTACGGTTCATAAGTCGTCGTGCTCGTAAGGCGTTATGTGCAGGGCATCCGTCATGCTGATACCACATGACCATTCTCCGGTTCAGAGGTACGGTGTCCAAGAGAACAGGAAGATTGTGTCGTATAAATCTGGAGTATTGTCTGCCATTTTGGATGCCATTTATAAAGAAAGGTCCGATAATGGTATCTCCAATAATCCCATACCAAACATTAACTTTCCACGGACGTTGACGTTCTACCTGACGGAACCATTTTGGATTGTCTGCGGACCAATAATGCATATTCCTCATATTGACAATTCCTTTGTTGGAGAATGATGCCTCGTCGGTAAAGAGAACATCTGCAAAAAAATTTGGATTAGTCAGAAATTTTTGCTGAGTCCACCGACAAAATGTTACCCTATTGCGGATGTCATTTCCATGAAGATCCTGGTGTAAATTAACATGGTAAGGATGAAATTTATGACGTTTAAGAATACGCTGTGCACTTGATTTCGACACACCAACTTCGCGTTCAATTTGACGTGTGCTGATTTGAGGATTCACAGCTATGGTAGCGAGCACAGCAACTTCAGCACGTTCATCTGTGCGTATTCTAGGACGATGTCGAGGTCTTGGATTTAAGCTTCCCGTTTCACGTAGACGAGATGTGAGACGACCAAACATCCGGCGCGAAGGCGATGGCTTCTCAGGGAATCGTCTTCTGTACAGTCGTTCTGCCTGAACAGCATTTCGTCCACCTACAACAGGGTACAGTACAGGTATGTAGAGTAGGGTAGAAAACAGACATATTAACTTAATAATCATAATGTTCGCTAACAGTACTATCAACAAACAAGCAATCTCATAAAGTATTTCCCGTCAACGTACATTCTCCATAGATCAGTAGCATTTCTACCATATCTTCATGTGTGTACATTATACTGTACAGTATAAGTTCCACAACACAACGTTTATTCACAATGTGTACTACCTCCGTGCCGTCACTAGGTTACTCTGATGCACTACTACGCTGGCAAGCGGTGTACTGCACGCCAAAGCTACAACAAATGGGATGCTCGGAGGGTGGTGGAGTACAGGAGTTTGCATGTGTCGCAAATCATAAACAAGGCGAAGTGGTAACAGTGGCAGTAGTGGGAACTACGTTGGACGCTTGACTAGGTAGAGCCAGGCCCTGCGCGACAGGCACAATGGGTCATATAACGCATTAGATAAACCTTATTTTGGGTGTGCAGGATAAATAAGACAACCTGACGGGTGTACACCGATCGGTACTGGTTCATATTGTGTACGTAGATACGTAAAACGTGCAAGAGGGAAACCATTATGTGCTTATGAGAGTTGATGCCAGCAGACCGTATTATTCGTTTCGGACCTGTTGATAAGTATGGAGGTGTGATTACACATGTCAATAACATCGCGATTACGGGCAGCATGGGGTTCACGCCTGAGCCTCAGAAAGTGCGCTAGCAGCGCATGTCGGGTGTTTCAAGCGTCAACTTCGCGTCTCAATATCTCGGGATGTAATGGGCATATTGCGATGCAATCAACGCCATTGTGTATGTGCTTTGTCATGCTATGGATTGCTGAAGAAAAAATATAGGAGGTCCATTTTAAAAAAAACATAGGTTTGTGTTAAAAAACACATATGCTTTCGTTTTAGAATGTTTCCAAATATGTACATTCATGGGCCCCAGCCCTACATTGATACCGGTGAAAGTCGTTTTCCAATAGCTGTTATTGTTCCAGAGATATTTTGGGTGGACAAAATAGCTGGGACACCCTGTATATAGGGTCAGTTACTAACTATTGCTACCAAGAATTATATATATATATATATATATATATATATATATATATATATATATATATATATATATATAAAAGCGATGATCGCGGTATCTCTGTGATATGTGGAATGCAAGAATAAATTGTGTTTTTGGTTTTCTCCTATCGGTGACTGAATCTGCTTCCTTTGTGTTTCAGGTGAGTTGCTGTTGGCTGCGCTGTTTCCTCCAGCTGGCGGCCGTTCCAGTTCTCGCCATTTTGGCCTGTGGCATACACGCTGTGAAACTGCGGGTCTCAACGTAACAGGTCCGTACAGGCTCCTGTACTTCCATAAATTACCTGATTACTGATTCCTTTGTGTCAAACGGGTGCAACTAACTGGGCACGGTTGTCATACTGGAAGTCGTGGGTGACCTATTTGCTCGGTCCAGTTACATTAATGTGACCACCGCCATGTTCGATGTCAACCTGAAATAACCACTCACAGACGACAGGGTGCAAAACAAACAGCGGAAGCTTTATAAAGTGTGTCGAGGCGACCTGGAAAACAGTGCAGCCATCGTCATGATGTGGAAACTGAACGATTTATCTGACGTTCAAAAGGGCGTGATCATTGGTTTTCGGGCCAATGGTGGAAGCATTTCCGACCCGTCAGGATAGCCGAGAGCGCTAAATGCGCTGCTTCCTGGACTTGGGTAGGAGCACCAGCCCCGGATCGAATCCACCCGGCGGATTAACGTCGACGGTCGGTGTGCCGGCCATCTTTGTTTTGGTTTTAGGCGGTTTTCCACATCCTGACAGGCGAATGCCAGGCTGATCCCCGAGTTTCGACTGAGTTACCCGGTTCGCAGACATCTGAACACATTCGCACTTTTCCATGGATTACACTAGACACAGACAGTTGGGGTACACTAATTCCGTCCCGGCGGGTACGGGGTGGTGGCAGGAAGGGCATCTGGCCACCCCTTAAACTAACTTTGCCAAATCCGTTTAACCATGCCGACCCTGCATGACGTGGGGAAAAGCACAAGCGAGAGAGAATGGAAGCATTTCCGAAACAGTAAATTTTGTTAACTATACTCATGTCTCTGCCGTTAAAGTACACAGTGCGTGGCAATCTGAAACCGGCGCCGAAACTGTGCTGCACCACGGGCCATAGATGACAGGGGTAAATGACGGCTTCGGAAACATGTACGGGCGAATAGAAGTGCAACTGTTGAGCACCTGACCATCCACATGAATCAACGGGCTACCTACAGCGTTTCCTCAACGGCTGTTCGACGAACGTTGCTGCATATGAGCCTCCGGAGCAGGCGCCTGGTTCATGCACCCAAGCTCACTGCTGGTCGTCGGCGACGAAGGCTGGAATTTGCACGCCGGTATCACAGTTGGACATCCACCGAGTCGCTACGGGTGGCCCTTTCAGATGGATCATGTTTTAAGCTTCGTCAGACAGATGGCCGTTGAAGTGTACAGCTCCGGCCGCTGTGGCCGAGCGATTCTAGGCGCTTCAGTCTGGAACCGCGCGACCGCTACAGTCGCAGGTTAGAATCCTGCCTCGGGCATGGTTGGGTGTGATGTCCTTAGATTAGTTAGGTTTAAGTAGTTCTGAGTTCTAGCGGACTGATGACCTCAGATGTTAAGTCCCCGCCGGCCGCGGTGGTCTTGCGGTTCTAGGCGCTGCAGTCCGGAACCGCGGGACTGCTACGGTCGCAGGTTCGAATCCTGCCTCGGGCATGGATGTGTGTGATGTCCTTAGGTTAGTTAGGTTTAAGTAGTTCTGAGTTCTAGCGGACTGATGACCTAAGATGTTAAGTCCCATAGTGCTCAGAGCCATTTGAACCTTTTTTTTTTGTTAAGTCCCATAGTGCTCAGAGCCATTTGAAGCAATTGAAGTGTACAGCGTAAAATGTCTGAAAGCAAACACTCTGCAACCAAGAGGGAGCGTTGTGATCTGGGGAATGTTTTCGTGGCATTGCCTGGCTGTTCTCGTCATTCTGGAAGGCACAATGGATCAACACACGTATGTATCTATCCTTGGGGACCATGTCCACACCCACATGCACTTTGTTTTTCCTCGGCACTACAGCACTTACCAGCAGGACAATGCAATGTGTCACGCAGCTCGCACTGTACGTGCGTGGTTCTAAGAGCACCAGGATGAGTTTACCGAACTCACAAGGCCACCAAATTTCCTGGATTTAAACCCAATCGAGAACCTGTGGGACCACATAGATCGGGGTGTTAGCGACATGTACCCTTAACCGAGAAATCTAGCACTGAAGTCGGTATGAATCCTCATCCCCTTTTACACCTCCTACATTTTCACTGACACTCTTTCTACACGTCCCAACTGCAAAATGTGGTTATTAAGGCTTCTGGTAGGTGGTCATATTGATGTGACTGGATCGTGTCTATGAACATTTTTATTTTTTAGTCATCTTTATCTACAAAGTTTTTGATTACTTTCAATATAGTCTCCTTTTCTTAGCACACCTTTTTCCCACCGTCCTATATGCCTGAAGAATACTTTTTAGCAGAAGTTGCTCGAAGAAACGAGCTTACCACTTTCTCGATATCCTCCAACATCTCGCAGCTCTGATCCGACAGCTGCTCTTTCACAATGCCGAAAAGACGGTCTTTTGGAGTGTATGGAGGGCTTAGAAAAATTTTATCACTAAACGTTATCATTTTCTGCATAGTGACACGATTAGTGTCCCCACCCCAGGTTAATTTAGTGCTCATGGCAGTGATGCGCCTGTATGGCTAGCTGGAAAAACTACATAAAATATTGTCGCCAGGTTAATATAACTCTACGACTCCTCTGACAGAATAATCGCGCACGTTCATCTAAACGGAAATGATCTGGGTAAGAGGGCATCAGTTCCGCACTGTCGCCTGATAAAAAAAGTAAGAGCCTACGGAATATCAGACCAGCTGTGTGGCTGGATTGAAGAGTTTTTAGCAAACAGAACACAGCATGTTGTTATCAATGGAGAGACGTCTACAGACGTTAAAGTAACCTCTGGCGTGCCACAGGGGAGTGTTATGGGACCATTGCTTTTCACAATATATATAAATGACTTAGTAGATAGTGTCGGAAGTTCCATGCGGCTTTTCGCGGATGATGCTGTAGTATACAGAGAAGTTGCTGCATTAGAAAATTGTAGCGAAATACAGGAAGATCTGCAGCGGATAGGCACTTGGTGCAGGGAGTGGCAACTGACCCTTAACATAGACAAATGTAATGTATTGCGAATACATAGAAAGAAGGATCCTTTATTGTATGATTATATGATAGCGGAACAAACACTGGTAGCAGTTACTTCTGTAAAATATCTGGGAGTATGCGTACGGAACGATTTGAAGTGGAATGATCATATAAAACTAATTGTTGGTAAGGCGGGTACCAGGTTGAGATTCATTGGGAGAGTGCTTAGAAAATGTAGTCCATCAACAAAGGAGGTGGCTTACAAAACACTCGTTCGACCTATACTTGAGTATTGCTCATCAGTGTGGGATCCGTACCAGGTCGGGTTGACGGAGGAGATAGAGAAGATCCAAAGAAGAGCGGCGCGTTTCGTCACTGGGTTATTTGGTAACCGTGATAGCGTTACGGAGATGTTTAATAAACTCAAGTGGCAGACTCTGCAAGAGAGGCGCTCTGCATCGCGGTGTAGCTTGCTCGCCAGGTTTCGAGAGGGTGCGTTTCTGGATGAGGTATCGAATATATTGCTTCCCCCTACTTATACCTCCCGAGGAGATCACGAATGTAAAATTAGAGAGATTAGAGCGCGCACGGAGGCTTTCAGACAGTCGTTCTTCCCGCGAACCATACGCGACTGGAACAGGAAAGGGAGGTAATGACAGTGGCACGTAAAGTGCCCTCCGCCACACACCGTTGGGTGGCTTGCGGAGTATCAATGTAGATGTAGATGTAGATGTACTTTCAGGGTTAGACAGCATTTTTGTGAGCGTGGACCGATTCTAGAGCTGCAAAATGAGTTGGGGGTAGCATCATACGATCTGTCAATTGGGCTGGTCACGTATATGAGTTTATGAACACTGGAATCCTGGCAAAAACTTCATATACTCTTAATGCTTTCCATGTCACAAGCTTTTTTTTTTGGTCATCAGTCTACTGACTGGTTTGATACGGACCGCCACGAATTCCTCTCCTGTGCTAATCTCTTCATCTTAGAGTAGCACTTGCAACCTACGTCCTCAATTATTTGCTTGACGTATTCCAATCTCTGTCTTCCTCTACAGTTTTTGCCCTCTACAGCTCCCTCTAGTACCATGGAAGCAATTCCCTCATGTCTTAGCAGATGTCCTATCATCCTGTCCCTTCTCCTTATCAGTGTTTTCCACATATTCCTTTCCTCTCCGATTCTGCGTAGGACCTCCTCATTCCTTACCTTATCAGTCCACCTAATTTTCAACATTCGTCTACAGCACCACATCTCAAATGCTTCGATTCTCTTCTGTTCCGGTTTTCCCACAGTCCATGTTTCACTACCATACAATGCTATACTCCAGACGTACATCCTCAGAAATTTCTTCCTCAAATTAAGGCCGGTATTTGATATTAGTAGACTTCTCTTGGCCAGAAATGCCTTTTTTGCCATAGCGAGTCTGCTTTTGATGTCCTCCTTGCTCCGTCCGTCATTGGTTATTTTACTGCCTAGGTAGCAGAATTCCTTAACTTCATTGACTTCGTGACCATCAATCCTGATGTTAAGTTTCTCGCTGTTCTCATTTCTACTACGTCTCATTTTCTTCGTCTTTCTCCGATTTACTCTCAAGCCATACTGTATACTCATTAGACTGTTCATTCCGTTCAGCAGATCATTTAATTCTTCTTCACTTTCACTCAGGATAGCAATGTCATCAGCGAATCGTATCATTGATATCCTTTCACCTTGTATTTTAATTTCACTCCTGAACCTTTCTTTTATTTCCATCATTGCTTCCTCGATGTACAGATTGAAGAGTAGGGGCGAAAGGCTACAGCCTTGTCTTACACCCTTCTTAATACGAGCACTTCGTTCTTGATCGACCACTCTTATTATTCCCTCTTGGTTGTTGTACATATTGTATATGACCCGTCTCTCCCTATAGCTTACCCCTACTTTTTTCAGAATCTCGAACAGCTTGCACCATTTTATATTGTCGAACGCTTTTTCCAGGTCGACAAATCCTATAAAAGTGTCTTGATTTTTCTTTAGCCTTGCTTCCATTATTAGCCGTAACGTCAGAATTGCCTCTCTCGTCCCTTTACTTTTCCTAAAGCCAAACTGATAGTCACCTAGCGCATTCTCAATTTTCTTTTCCATTCTTCTGTATATTATTCTTGTAAGCAGCTTCGATGCATGAGCTGTTAAGCTGATTGTGCGATAATTCTCGCACTTGTCAGCTCTTGCCGTCTTCGGAATTGTGTGGATGATGCTTTTCCGAAAGTCAGATGGTATGTCGCCAGACTCATATATTCTACACCAACGTGAATAGTCGTTTTGTTGCCACCTCCCCCAATGATTTTAGAAATTCTGATGGAATGTTATCTATACCTTCTGCCTTATTTGACCGTAAGTCCTCCAAAGCTCTTTTAAATTCCGATTCTAATACTGGATCCCCTATCTCTTCTAAATCGACTCCTGTTTCTTCTTCTATCACATCAGACAAATCTTCACCCTCATAGAGGCTTTCAATGTATTCTTTCCACCAATCTGCTCTCTCCTCTGCATTTAACAGTGGAATTCCCGTTGCACTCTTAATGTTACCACCGTTGCTTTTAATGTCACCAAAGGTTGTTTTGACTTTCCTGTATTCTGGGTCTGTCCTTCCGACAATCATATCTTTTTCGATGTCTTCACATTTTTCCTGCAGCCATTGCTTCTTAGCTTCCCTGCACTTCCTATTTATTTCATTCCTCAGCGACTTGTACTTCTGTATTCCTGATTTTCCCGGAACATGTTTGTACTTCCTCCTTTCATCAATCAACTGAAGTATTTCTTCTGTTATTCATGGTTTCTTCGCAGCTACCTTCTTTGTACCTATGTTTTCCTTCCCAACTTCTGTGATGGCCCTTTTTAGAGATGTCCATTCCTCTTCAACTGTACTGCCTACTGCGCTATTCCTTATTGCTGTATCTATAGCGTTAGAGAACTTCAAACGTATCTCGTCATTCCTTAGTCCTTCCGTATCCCATTTCTTTGCGTATTGATTCTTCCTGACTAATGTCTTGAACTTCAGCCTACTCTTCATCACTACTATATTGTGATCTGAGTCTATATCTGCTCCTGGGTATGCCTTACAATCCAGTATCTGATTTCGGAATCTCTGTCTGACAATGACGTAATCTAACTGAAATCTTCCCATATCCCCCGGCCTTTTCCAAGTATACCTCCTCCTCTTGTGATTCTTGAACAGGGTATTCGCTATTGCTAGCTGAAACTTGTTACAGAACTCAATTAGTCTTTCTCCTCTTTCATTCCTTGTCCCAAGCCCATATTCTCCTGTAACCTTTTCTTCTACTCCTTCCCCTACAACTGCATTCCAGTCGCCCATGACTATTAGATTTTCGTCCCCCTTTTCATACTGCATTACCCTTTCAATATCCTCATACACTTTCTCTATCTGTTCATCTTCAGCTTGCGACGTCGGCATGTATACCTGAACTATCGTTGTCGGTGTTGGTCTGCTGTCGATTCTGATTAGAACAACCCGGTCACTGAACTGTTCACAGTAACACACCCTCTGCCCTACCTTCCTATTCATAACGAATCCTACACCTGCTATACCATTTTCTGCTGCTGATGATATTACCCGATACTTATCTGACCAGAAATCCTTGTCTTCCTTCCACTTCGCTTCACTGACCCCTACTATATCTAGATTGAGCCTTTGTATTTCCCTTTCCAGATTTTCTAGTTTCCCTACCACGTTCAAGCTTCTGACATTCCACGCCCCGACTCGTAGAACGTTATCCTTTCGTTGATTATTCAATCTTTTTCTCATGGTAACCTCCCCCTTGGCAGTCCCCTCCCGGAGATCCGAATGGGGGACTATTCCGGAATCTTTTGCCAATGGAGAGATCATCATGATACTTCTTCAATTACAGGCCACATGTCCTGTGGATACACGTTACGTGTCTTTAATGCAGTGGTTTCCATTGCCTTCTGCATCCTCATGTCGTTGATCATTGCTGATTCTTCCACCTTTAGGGACAATTTCCCACCCATAGGACAAGAGAGTGCCCTGAAGCTCTATCCGCTCCTCCGCCCTCTTTGACAAGGCCGTTGGCAGAATGAGGCTGACTTCTTATGCCGGAAGTCTTCGGCCGCCAATGCTGATTATTTATCAAAATTTAGGCAGTGGCGGGGATCGAACCCAGGACCGAAGACGTTTTTGATTATGAAGCAAAGACGCTACCCCTAGACCACGGGTCTAACTACAATGATAAAAGACACATCGATAAGCTTGGAAGGAATCAGAGGTCCTTTTGTGCTAGTGTTTTTCTGCGCACGGGGGGTTTACCTCCATATCGAAACGAGGTTTGCCGTGACGTTGGTGACTTCAGATCCACACCGCCTAGCAATGCTTATGCTCAGAAGTAAATAATGTGGACGAACTTATATAGAGGATTTCCGATGCTGCCAATACTATAAAGGCAAATGTGCATGTGTGTGAACGAGTGCGGATTCGTCGTATTTAAGCATGTTTCGAATCGAATGTTGGACATTCCAAACACCTATTGTAGTATTGGTGTAACAGTAGACAAAGTAATGTTGGTTTAATTTTTGTTACGGTACTATTGTAGAAAAGGAAAACAATCTGAATTTAATTTTCGTTATGGTACTGTTGTAAACAGAAGAAACAGTTGATTGTAATTAACGCACAACAAATTACGTCGTAATTTTGTACTAAGGGAAACACATTTTTATGTTAGATTTTCTTTACCACCACGACCTTCGTTATAGTAATGTTGTAAAGAAAACATCCGATTGTACTTAATTCATTGTTTATGTAAAACGAATTACACTTTCTTGCCAACTCAGTGACTGTTTACATTGCTTGTTTCGGCAGTACCTAGCACGTGCAACGTCGTTGTGCACGTCCAATGTTTACAATGGTTCCAATGGCTCTGAGCACTATGGGACTTAACATCTGTGGTCATCAGTCCCCTAGAACTTAGAACTACTTAAACCGAACTAACCTAAGGACATCACACACATCCATGCCCGAGGCAGGATTCGAACCTGCGACCGTAGCAGTCGCGCGGATCCGGACTGAGCGCCTTAACCGCGAGACCACCGCGGCCGGCCAATGTTTACACTGCACCGGTTCGTCCGTTACTTACTATGGCAGTCACGTCGATGTCGGTAACACACAACCAAAATAAAGATCGTGATATAACAACATTTCATTACCCTTTTTGGTAAAGCACACCGAAACGTAACGTCCCTATAATTTTGGCAGCTTATACCGTCTACACCCGTGAAGAAACCACTTCAGCTGTTCAATGAAAGAAGAAAGCACAAAGGGAAATTCAGAAACACAGAAATACAAGCCGCTGAAGAATGAAATGAACAGCAAATGCAGCAAAGCTAAGACAAATTGGCTGCATGAGAAATATGAAGAAATCGAAAAAGAAACGATTGTCGGAAGGACTGACTCAGCATATAGGAACGTCAAAACGACCGTCGGTGAAATTAAAAGCAAATGTGCTAACATTAATAGTGCAACCGGGATTCCATTGCTAAATGCAGAGGAGAGAGCGAGTAGGTGGAAAGAGTAGAGGAAAGGTGCCTAATATGAGATACACTTTTGTAAACCCATTTGAAAGACCTAAAAGTAAGTATAATTGTATTTCTTATTATGGTAATAATATCTTAATATATCAATATTTAGTTTTATCATACAATTATCGTATTTGCAATAATAAACAATCTTTCAGAGTAGTTATTAAATCTTCACAAACAAGCATTTCGTAGAAATGAGATCAAGGTTTCCTAATATGAGACAGTAATAATATTTTGCTTTAATTATTTTATTACAGAATAATCACATATGAATATGCAATGTTCATTCATTTCTGTTATCCTTTACTCATTTCACACTACTTAGGTTTATATTTACGACATCCTGGGCAAACAAAATTGTCTTCTGTGACACCGCAATCTTCATGATCCCAGAGATAACATTTCGTGCACTGTGCCCATCTCTCCCCGTATTTGTCTTCAGAAAACCGCCCAGTACAGAACAGACACTCTGCGTCATCATCATCACTGCTGTCTGAATCCCCACTGTCATCAAGATGGACATCGGATACCGAGTCACTAGACGATTCTTCTGCTTTAGGTCTTCAAATCGTAGAAGATTTTCCACTCTTCTCCCCAAATAACTTTCTGGCTGCTTTCTTAACTTCAGCCTCTGATTTGCTCTGTTTAAATTCTTGAAATTGCTTCACATAAGGAGTTGAAGTTAGTAACGCAGCAGAGCACGAACGCGATGTTTAACCTATTTGACTATCTTCAGGTGGTTTTGCGATGTGTGGGAGAGACCTGATGTCTGCCGGGCTGACAGCTTGACCATCACCATCAGTAGTTTCATTTTCGTTATAGGCATATCTTTCTTGAAGAGCGTCAGCATGGCGATGAACTGAAAATTCATGTTTCCATGTTTCTGTTGCATGGGATGAGACCTGTTTTTCTGAAGGCATTCACAGATGCTTCCATTGTTGCTGCTCGGTCGTAAGCTGCCCCAAATACCCCGGCTATTAATAATGGGGTAATAACACGACCTGGGTTACTTGCCAACCACGTTTATATCTCTTGGACATAGTAGGTTTTCAAAGGCCCCATAAATCCGACGTCAAGTGGCTGCATTTTATGCGTTGAGTGAAGTGGCAAACACACAATATGAACATTGTTTTTACGTGCTTTATCTAACACATCGAGATTCTTTGTGTGGGAATAATGCCCATCAAGATACAAAACGACAGGGTCATTTGAAGATGGCTTTACATGACTCACAGAATGATCAAACCACTGAGTAAAAATGTGAGTGTGTATTCAGACACTTGGATGACAAGCTGATATTCATCCTGCAGTGCACCGTACATCAATTCCTGCTTCATATACTTCCTTGGGAAGACGATTAGTGGTGGAACATAAGTGCCAGCTGCGTTCATACACGTTACAACTGTGATGAGATTTCCCCTTTCTGCTAAAGTCAAGGCAGCACGTTGTCTCTTCCCTTCCATAGCAATAACCTTGCTGTGTTTGTGCCGCACAGACGTCACCCAAGTTTCTTCAATATTGAAGACTCGATGCGGATTATGGTTGGCTTTAGATAGCACAGATTCGTAAATATCTAAAAATCTTCCCACATTTTGTTGAGCGAAAGCTTTCACTCTTGCTGCTGCAAGACCCTGAGGAGTTCTCATTGATAAAATGGGATGTCTCTTAAGGAAAGCTCGGAGCCATTTGTTTCCTGCTGAAGCCTTTTCTGAATTGAAGGCATTCTTCAGCCTATCCCTGACAGCTAACTGGAAGGCCATGATTCCTATTTCCTTACATTTAAGAGCATGAAATCGCTCTTCCATTGCAAGGCAGTATTTTACTAGTTCATCTTCCAGTTGAGATGAGAGAACAGGCCTTCTGCCAGATTTACACCAACCAGCTTCTCGGGTGTACGAGTTTTATCCTTCACATACCTTTCCAAACTACGTTTTGGTACAGTAGAAACTTTTGAGGCTTTTAAGTACCCCATCTCGCCATTCTCACACATGTAATGGCACGAACCATGGCGTCTTTATCCCACGTTTTCCTTTTAGGTGCCAATGCCATCTACAAAGAATAAATACAATAATCAGACATACTTCTTAAACGACTTCAACTTCTATGATTTTATTTGTTAGATTATTTTTTATAAGTACTGTGAACGGAGTACTTTGAATTTGGAGTAATATTGATCAACTTCTGAGCAAAATACTGCCTTGAAAGAAAGTTCCAGAAAACATTCCAATTTCTGATCATAAGACTAGTCAAAGTAATTCCTGTTTATGATAATTTAATCGAATTAAAATAAACGCAGTTGGCAAAGTTTAAGTACAACAAATGGTAAAATATTGTTATCTCATGACAGTATTGCGTAAATTACTATAACTAATCTTGAAAGAACGAGTTCCCCCAATATGCGATAGGTACCGTAATATGCGACACTGTCGCGTATTTGGATCCCCATACTATCGCATATTAGGAATTTCGCCATCTTACGCTAAGAATCACGCACTTTCTAACAACGTTCGCTGGAAAATGAACCTAATTATCAATAATTGTAGGTAATGCCGTCACAAATAACAACAATAAAAAAGTGTAATAATATCTACTCGTATTTAAGCTGAAATATTAACACCGATGTCGCAAAAACTCCAAATACAAGAAATTTTTTATCAACCTCTACGTACTGTGTCCGGCTCAACTATGGCGTCCTACTCGCTGTGTCGTCGTCTGGCACGCTATAGACGTGTTTAAGAAACTCTCCACCAGAGTGCAACCCCTAACACGAACACAGTTGGGGTGTCTCATGTTAGGGAACTATCGCATAATAGGCACCTTTACATTGAAGGCCTGTGTAAGGGGGAAGACTTGTCTGATGTGATAGAAGAACAAACAGGATTCGATGTAGGAGAGATATGAGATCCAGTATTAGAAGCAGAATTTAAGAGAGCTTTGAAGGACTTAAGATCAAATAAGGCAGCAGGAATCGATAACGTTCCATCAGAATTTCTAAAATCAGTAGGGGATATGACAACAAAACGACTATTCACGTTGGTGTGTAAAATGAATGAGTCTGGCGACACATCATCTGACTTTCGGAGAAATGTCATCCACACAATTTCGTAGACTGCAAGATCTGACAAGTGGGAGAACTATCGCATAATCAGCTTAACGGCTCATGCAGCCAAGTTGCTGACAAGAATAATATACAGAAGGGTGGAAAAGGAAATTGAGGATCTGTTAGATGACGATCAGTTTGGTTTTAGGAAAGGCAAAGGCACCAAAGAGGCAATTCTGACGTTGCGGCTGATAATGGAGGCAAGACTAAAGAAATATCAAGACACGTTTATAGGATTTGTCGACATGGAAAAAGCGTTCGACAATGTAAAATGGTGCAAGATACTCGAAATTCTGAGAAAAATAGGGGTAAGCTATAGGCAGAGACGGGTAAAATGCAATATGTGCAAGAGCCAAGAGGGAATAATAAGAGTGGACGAACAAGTATGAAGTGCTCGGATTAAAAGGGCGTAAGACAGGAATGCAGTCTTTGGCCCATACTGCTCCATTTGCTCATCGAAGAAGCAATGATGGAAATAAAAGAAAGGTTCAGGCATGGAATTAAAATTAAAGGTGAAAGGATATCAATGATAAAATTCGCTGATGACATTGCTATCCAGAGTGAAAGTGAAGAAGAATTACATGATTTGCCGAATGGAATGAACAGTCTAATGAGTACAGAATATAGATTGAGAGTAAATCGAAGAAATATAAAAGTAATGAGGAGTAGCAGACATAAGAACAGCGAGAAACTTAACATAAGGGTTGATGGTCACAAAGTAGATGAAGTTAAGAAATTCTACTACCTAGGCAGCAAAATAACCAATGACGGACGGAGCAAGGAGGACGTCAAAAGCGGACTAGTACTGACAAAATGGGCATTACTGGCCAATCGAAATCTACTAGTATTAAACACAGGCCTTCATTTGAGGAAGACATTTCTGAGAATGTACGACTGGAGCAGAGAACTGTATGGTAGTGAAACATGGACTGTGGGAAAACCGGAAAAGAAGAGAATCGAAGCATTTGAGATGTTGTGCTGCCGACGAATGTTGAAAATTATGTGGACTTATAAGGTAAGGATGAGGAGGTCCTGCGCAGAATCGGAGAGGAAAAAAATATGTGTAAAATACTGACAAGGAAAAGGGACAGGATGATAGGACTGACTTCCATGGTACTGCAGGGTGTTGTAGAGGGCAAAAACTGTAGAGGAAGACAGAGACTGGTATAAATCCAGCTGGTAACTGAGGACGTAGGTTGCAAGTGCTACTCAGAGATGGAGAGTTTGGCACAGGAGGGAAATTCGTGGCGGGCCACATCAAACCAGTCGGAAGACTGGTGACTCAAAAAAAGAAAAGAAAAGAAAAAAAGTTTTACGAAAATAAAACAGCATGCAACACTATGAATACCAGAAGATGCTACCCTGAACTTCCTCAGTAGATGTTTGTGTGCATGTTTTAAAATGAATACTAATCCAAATGGTGCCATTGCATACTGTGGTGTTTTACTTTATGCTCATAATCAGGGAACCGGTTGTCATTGCCTATCATAGCCTCTCTCTCTTTCGACATCTCTCAAGAAGAGTTCGGGTGCTCATTTTTTCTGAACTTTGTGGTATTTGGTCAATAAACAGAAGACTGAGCGGATACAAACTTTTCAAAGACCTAGTGAATCATTTTCTGGGCTGCACTTAGTCCTAGTTTTGTTTCGATTTCATTCACAGTGACTGGGTTCTCGAACGATCTCGTCAACTTTTCCCTTGTTACGTACTGTGAAGCTAGGTGGAGGTTGACCGCAGCGAGGCTCATACCAGACGCTCATATTGCTGTGTTTGAAGTATTTCGCCCACTGAACACTTCCGAGCCTCATTTACGCCTCTCCATACACAAGCCGAAGTCTGAGACGAATTTCAGCATCGGATGTTTCCTCTTTAACAAGAAATCCAATGACGGCTACCTGTCGGACCTATCATGATAGAAATTAATGATGTGAAACGTGTCATCACATTGTGTAAAGTTCGTAAATCGCAACAATGCAAGGTCTTTTGTCCTGTGGTCGTGGTCACAGCTTCTAGCTCCAGAAATATGTATCCAACACACAGGTAATCTCTAATTATTGCTTCTTCCTTTGAGAGCCTGGACAGTTGAGTCGCTAGAAAGGTGTCATTAATTTCTGACACAGATTCTGGCAAATTGTTGTAGGCTACATTATTTCTTTCGAAGTATTCGGACAGACCTGTGCAATGCGGAATTGTTGGAAATATGTGGTAAGTTCCAATGGGACCAAACTGCTGAGGTCATCGGTCCCTAGGCTTGCGCACTACTAAATCTAACTTAAACTAACTTACGCTAAGAACAACACACACACGCATGCCCGAGGGAGGACTCGACTCTCCGATGGAGTGAGCCGTGCCAACCGTTGCAAGGCAGCCTGGACTGCACGGCTACCCCGCGTGACGCAGAGTTGTTCACTCGAAGTCATGAGAGGAGAACCCGCCAGTACAAAAGATGGTGATTAGCAATGAGTTTTCAGTAGAGAATCCGTAAGAGTGGCATTGGTCGGGCAGGAAAGCTCAGCCACTTCGAACGTGGACTAGTCATTGAATGTCACCTGAGTAACAAATCCATCAGGGACGTTTCCATCCTTCTAAAGCTTCCTAAGCCGACGGTTAGTATTGCAGCTGTAAAATGAGAACACGAAGGGACAGCCACAGCTAGACAAAGATCTGGTGGACGTCATGAACTGATGGGAAAGGACTGTCGAGTAGGGCGCAGATCTACTTTAAAAAATTACAAGAAAAAATCGAAAGGAGGCACTCTTGAGTTCCAAAGTGCTACATGTAGTCCAGCTGGCACAGTGACTGTGTGTGGGTACTTCAAAAGAATGGGATACAAGGATCGAGCAGCTCCTCATAAGCCTCGCGAATCTGACCTGAAGCCTAAGTGACGCTTGAGGCGGTTAAAGAGCAACGCCACTGGACAGTGAATGACTGTAAGCACGTGGTCTGAAGTGAAGAATCATGTTACACCCTGCAACAGTCTGATGAAAGGTTTTTCGTTTGCTGAATGCCTGGAGAACGTAACTTGCCGTCACGTTCAGTGCCTAGAGTAAAGTACAGAGGAGGAGGTGTTACGGTATGAGGGCGTTTATCGTGGATAGGGTGTAGTTCCCTTACCACATATAACAAAAGCTAAATGTGAAAGTATATGAAAACATTTTACAGCGTTTTTGTATTGAATTTAGCAGAGAAACAGTTTGGAGACGATGACTGTATCAGTATGATAAACCACCCTGTTATCAGGCAACATGTGTGAGACAATGGCGTGTGGACAATAACATTTCTGAAATGGACTGACCTGCCAAGAAGCCCGATCTGAACCCAATGGAACACTTTTGAGGTGAGTTAGAACGTCGACCTAGCACCGTACCTCGACGTCCAATATCAGTACCTGTACTAGTTTCAGCTCTTGAGAAAGAAAGGACTGCCATTCATCCACAGGCATACAGACACCTCATTGAAAGTGATTCTCCAGTTTCTCCCGGCGTTTCTCCACGGGTGTACTGCCGGTCCATAGTAACCAACGGGCACAATATTTTGGCGATCAGACATGTCGCCATCGTCAGGTGCTAAAAACACTGGTGCACAGGAAGCGCACCATCTCTGACGCAGAGAGTTTGCCCCAAGAGCTGGAACACCACAAAAAAAAAAAAAACGGGTACTCGGAATGGCAGATCAAACGCGCCCTCCGCCCCACCTCTACGGTACAGCGTGTGGAGACGGAAGAAGTCAAGGAAGAAGAGATAGCCACAGCCTATATACCGTATACTGACACACTATCGGGGAAAATAGGACGAATATTGAGGAAACACTGAGTAGAAACTGTCTTTTGCCCACCCATTAAACCACGAGCATTATTGGGAAGTGTCAAAGATGATCTCGGTTTGCGGAAGGCCTGCATATACCAGATTCCGTGTCAATGTCGGAAGACTTATATTGGACAGACAGTGCACACCATCGAAGATCGTTGCCGAGAACATCAGAGGCACACTCGACTTGGGTACCCCAACAAGTCGGCGGTCGCAGAGCACTGTTTGTCCGAAAATCACGAAATGGACTACCAACATACCAGGATCTTGGCACAGACATCTAAATACTGGGACAGCGTCGTTAGAGAGGTCATCGAAATTCGTACCAGGGACGGAATCATCAACCGATATTGTGACTATAACCTCAGCAGGGCATGGGAACCAGCATTGAGTCTAATTAAAAAGATGCTCAGCAAAGGAAACGAACGGGCGACTAGAGCGGACGAGGCAATTACACCGATGCCACCACAGGCGCCGACGGCAGCGTCTCAGCGACCGTTGACGCGCGGGCGCGGACCGCGGAGAGAACGCCTCGCGAGGGGAGGGGATTTAAGACGACCGCCCGCCCTCAGGAGCGCAGTTCGTCAGCGCACCTGACGATGACGACATGTCTGATCGCCGAAATATTGTGCCCGTAGGACACTGTGGACCGGCAGTACACCCGTGGACTGTTCGAGCTAATTGAAAGAGTCCACAGCAGAGTTCAAGCTGTCGGAAAAGCGGAGGGTGCACACATTCGACATTTACATCCTCTAATACATGTCCGCATACTATTGATCACAAAGTGTAAGCTGAGCAGAGTAGGGAAGTGAAACTGAAACTATGGGCAGACCATAGTTCAATTTATGAAATTTACTGTAGACGCAATCGGTGTAATCTCTGTATCGATGGAATCGAGTGGGAGAAAAGAATGCCAAGGAGAAATACACCGAGGTGACAAAAAGTCATGGGATAGCGATATGCACATGTACAGATGGCGGTAGTATCGCGTAGACGATGTATAAAAGGGCAGTGCATTGGCAGAGTTGTCATTTGTTCTCATTTGATTCGTGTGAAAAGTCGTGCGACGTGATTGTCGCCGGAAGACGGAAACTGACAGAGTTTGAAAGCAGAATAGTAGTTGCAGCTAGACGTATTGGACATTCCAATTCGGAAATCCTTACGGAATTCAATATTCCGAGATCTACAGTATCAAGAGCGTGCCAAGAATACCACATTTCAGGCGTTACCTCTCACAGTGGACAAGGCAGTGGCCGACGGCCTTCACTTAACGACCGAGAACAGCCGCCTTGCTAACAGGCAAGCAACACTGTACGAAATAACGGCGGAAATCAACGTGGGACGTACGGCGAACACATCCATTAGGACAGTGCGGCGATGCTAATGGGATATGGCAACAGACGACCGACACGAGTGCCTTTGCTAACAGCACGACATCGCCTGCAGCGCCTCTACTGGGCTCCTGACCATATCAGTTAGTCCCTAGACGACTGGAAAACTGCGGCCTTGTCAGACGAGTCCTTATTTCAGTTCGTAACATCTGGTGACAGGCTTCGAGTGTGGCACCCCACGAAGTCAAGGACCCAAGTTTGCAACAAAGCACTGTGAGTGGTGGCTCCATTATGGTGTGGGCTATGTCTGCATGGGATGGACTGGGTTCTCTGGTGAAGCTGAACCGATCATTGACTGGAAATGGTTTTCAACTACTTGTACAGCATTTACAGGGCCTCATGAACTTCATGTCCCCAAACAACGATGGAATTTTTATGGTAGACAATGCTCCACGTTACCCGATCGCAATGGTTCGCGATTGATTTGAAGAACATTCTGCACACTTCGAGCGAATGAGTTAGCTACCCAGATCGCCCGACATGAATGCCATCCAACATTTATGGGATATAATCGATGGTTCAGTTCGTGCACAAATTCTTGTACCGCCAATACTTTCGCAATTATGAGTGGCTGTAGAGGCAGCATAGATCAATATTTCTACAGGGGATTTTCAAAGACTTGTTGAGTCCACACCGCATTGAGTAGCTGCACTACGCTGGGCAAAAGGAATTCCGACACGATATTAAGGAGGTATCTCATGACACCTCAGTGTGTGCTGAGCCTGGACACTGGAGGCCTGTAGCGGCCGGTGTCAGAGTGAGGAGAACCACGATTCAGAACCTGTTGCCTGAGCTGGCGGTGTGACTGGTTGGGACTCGCCGGCACCGGGCCGATAGCCCGCCCGCTGGCGGTCGATGCGGCCACAATGGCAGCCAACAAGCGACGCATTGTCCGCCGGCCTCTTCATTATGAGCACCAGGCAGGCGTCGCTGTGTTCCACTCTGCTGCTCGCCGTCTCGGCTACAGAGCCGTGGCCCGGCCGTCTTCCCGACCACCGACTGACCACCGACTACTGTATGCAGACCACTGGCACACTTACCTGCCTGAGAACAGGTGCCTTCTGCATCCTATACATCAACTGTTAACCCACTCGTCTGCTCCTGCTGCGTGCACAGTAGGCCAACGAAGACCAACAATCGAGAGAGACTTGTTGCGGCCGAACGTTGGTCACCAATGCAGTGGTGTTCAGCTTCTCATCCACACCAAATGAAAGGCCATGTGCAGTCGCAGTTGGCGTGGTAACTTACCGCGTCGCTGCCGTTTTGTTATTGTTATACAGAATGAATCACCTATAACTTGCACCGGGAATGTTTCGGAAATGGAAAGTACAATTGATGTGCGGTTTTCACTAACAAGACTGATAGTTGGGGGCCAATATTATTAGCCAATCAACAGATTGCAATAATACTTAGAAAGCGTATTTTTTGAGCAACAAACGCTTTTTAAATCTAACAATGCCTAATGACATTAACAAACTAAAAGTAGGACAAATCAGAATTTCAGTGATGTTTCTTGCAATATTCTAGTGTGAGTCATTTACGAGATAATGCATTTCAAAAAGTCCCCACAATACTTGCGGTAGCACATACTAAAGAACAACACAAATGCATGCACTAGTTATGTGGATTCTGACCAATAACAAGACAGCTGACCATCAGAGGCTGTTTTCAAAAGTATGGTACGACACGACAGCTGCACACATGCTAGCATTTCCCGCGGTGTCCCAGCAGGCTACAGAAATACATTGTTGCATATCATTGGGTGTAGCTGATATATCCTTGTAGATAGCGTCTTTCAGCTTTCCTCACGGAAAATGTCTTCTGGGGAACAGGCTGGTCAAGGTACAGATCCCCTGCGACGAATCCAACAATTTTGAAACAATTCGTGAAGACATTCTATACTACTTTATGCACTATGGGCTGCACACCCATCAAGTTGGTACTACCAGTTCCTCCTAGTCTGCAGAGAAACGGCTTCTAGCAACCATGGAAGATAGTGTATTAGGAGGCTACAATACTTGTCCACGTTCAATGTTTCGTCTGTGATAAACACGCCTACGTGCAAAAGGTTCACTATCCAGCACCACATGTTTACACTCCACGCACGCTAGCGTTTCACCTGACGAAGACAATGGGGACTGTCAACAGTCTAATAGTACATGTTTTGGCTGTTTATCTGGCCATGATTAGTAAATATGGCTTCTCATCACTAAACAAGGTACATGATACATCGGGAGTATCTTGTCTTAAGGGTGGCCGAGCGGTTCTAGGCGCTACAGTTTGGAACCGCGCGACCGCTACGGTAGCAGGTTCGAATCCTGCCTCGGGCATGGATGTGTGTGATGTCCTTAGGTTAGTTAGGTTTAAGTAGTTCTCAGTTCTAGGGGACTGATGACCTTAGAAGTTAAGTCTCATAGTGCTCAGAGCCATTTGAACCATTTTTTGTCTTAAGGGGAGTTAGAATGGAAAAAAAATTTCACATTTTCGGATTTTTATCCCATTATAAAATTTACAATTTTTTGAATAAAATTATATATACATCACCTATAAAGGCACATGGAAAGTATTTTATTTTTTTTAAATATAATCTACACTGGTAGAAAATCTTAAAACTTCAGGATCTAATAAAATCGGTATTTTTTTATATAAAAGGATGTGGATTGCTGTATTATAAAGGTTAAATTAATAAATGAAAAGCACAGTATGCTTTTGTTCTACAATATTATTTTTATTACTAACCGGTTTTCGGCTTACAAGGGCATCTAAATGTCTGAAGATGCCCTTGTAAGCCGAAAACCGGTTAGCAAAAAAAAATAATATTGTAGAACAAAAGCAAACAATATTATTTTTATTGCTAACCGGTTTTCGGCTTACAAGGCCATCTAAATGTCTGAAGATGGCCTTGTAAGCCGAAAACCGGTTAGCAAAAAAAGTAATATTGTAGAACAAAAGCAAACTGGTGCTCTTCATTTATTATTATAATGTTGTTCTACCAATAACCGACGGAAGATTCTGTTAATAAGGTTAAATTACGTGTTTGTATTGGTAGCACTGTCAAAAGCAATATCGTATCGGTTCATAGTATATACACGCGTTGTATATCGAAGTGCTAATGCTTTTCCGAGGAAAAGTGACGAATAGATTCGTAAATCTCTCAAAAAGTAAAGTTTGACGCCAAAACGTAGTGTTTTTAAGAAATGTGGGTTTCATGGTAATAGATTTTCGAGTAAATGGAAACATTGTTTTCAATATGTGGTGTGTGAAGTTACAGGCAATGAAGTACAGGCAAACTCGTCAGTATCTAACACCCATTAGTGCTTCGAAGATTAAAGTAAAACGTTGTGATACACAGTTTTCTCTAAACGAAAGTGATGTAAATGGTAAGTTAGGTTATATTCTGATAGATTCACACATCCTAACAATGGTGTTAGGCGAATGTGTGTGTTGTAAAATATATGGTGGGCCAGCTAGTTTACATTAAGACAGTGAGGTATCAAATGGATTAGCCAGGAAACATATCATTAATTGTACCACTTGTAAATATACTCATTCATTTTGGAATTCTGATAAATGTAAAGATAATTATTTTGAAGTAAATGTTAGGTGGTTTTATGGATTGAGAGCTACTGAGAAAGAATACACTGCAGCAGAAAGAATGTGTGCCATGATGAATATGCCACGGCCACCTTGTAAAATCGACAAGTATCCAGGATTTATTGGAGCTGCTGTGGAATCTGTTGCATATGCGTCAATGAAGGGTGCTGCAAACGAAGCTGTTGAAATAAATGATGGGATGACTGACATACCAGTAGCTTTTGATGGCACTTGGCAGAAGCGCAGGTACAGTTCTAAGAATTCTGTTGCTATGGTGACCAGTGTTGATATTGAAAACGTAATAGATTTCCAGATTTTAACCAAACATTATTATAAGTGTAAATCAGGGAATGAAGAAGGGCATTTCTGTGACAGAAATAATGAAGGAGCTAGTGATGGCATGGAGGCCTCTGCAGCTATTGAAATTTTTAGTCGATCTGTGAACGAAAGGGGAGTGTGTTACACTAAGTTCTTAGGTGATGAAGACTCAAAGCATATAACAGTGTAGTAGCCGCTCAGCCTTATGGTGAAAAGATTATCACGAAACTGGAATGTGTTGGTCATGTCCAGAAGAGGATGGGCACCAGGACGAAGAAGTTGAAACAAATTTTGAGAGACAAGAAACTCTCTGATGGTAAAACCATAAGAGGCAGGCTGACAGAAGAAATCATTGATGAACTACAGTAGTATAATTGGATGGCCATTAGGAATAATACTGAGGATTTGTTGAAAATGAAGCAGGCAGACTGTCAACTGATGAAAAACCAGTACACCTCCTGGCCCTGATTCGTGGTGCAATTACCACAATTCCCAGTACTCAAACAGTTCATACAGCCGTAAGGATTCCATCTCAGCAGCAGTCATGGATGTCATACAACCTATTTACAGAGACCTGTAAAATCTTGAATTACTGAAGAAGTGTCTGCATGGTCAGAGTCAAATTACCAATGAGTCGTTCAATAATCATATGGACTCCCCTACCAAAAAACGTTTTTGTTGGAATGAAGACACTAAAGTGGGGGGTCAGTGATGCTGTTATTGTTTTTAATGACGACAACATTGATAGGGTGAAAGTGCTACAGCATATGGAAATTAATCCTGGAGCAAACTGAATCAGAGAACTTGAACAGGTGGACACGGTCCGCATTGATAAAGCAGAGTATGCAGACATTGGCCACTAAGGAGTCCAGAAACAAGGAAACAAGAAAAATCTTGGAAAAAGGTGAAGATGCAGGGTGCTTATAAGTGACTAAAAATAAAAAATTAAGCATATGTCAAGTGAGTTACAGTCTTTTGAAACTTTAGAAGCCGTTCCTGAAAATTTACATTTTCTGTTGCATTTTTCCCTAAATCTCAGAAACCACTTCGAGTAGAGTACTCAAATTTTCAGGAAGTAATAACTTATATATCCTGCGTCTACTGAACTAAAAGAGGAACATAATGTTATGTACAATTAAAATTATTTAGGATAACGCACAAAACAATACACAAAATTTTAACCGTGTAATTAAAAAATTGTATTTCCGAAAGCAGTGGCCGAAATGCAATTATTGTAGTTCGGTAGACTCAGAACGTACAGTTTAATGTCCTGTAAAAGTTTCACGTCAGTGGCTACAGTGGATCCTAAAATACAGGGAACCCAAGTCACTAAATTTAACATTGTCGGGACAGGGCGTTCCAACTCCCCTTAATACCCATGTACAGAAGTTAACACGATTCTTATAATCGTTTCTATGCAGCGCTTAATGGAGAGAGATGTGTTAGGGATGGAACCTATGTTATTGGAGACACTTGACTCATTCATGCTACTTCGTCGTGCGATTGCACTGGAACTAACGTACAGATCAAATGCAGCAGCAGCAGCAAGAACACTAATTTCTCCTTCTCCTGTTGTTTCCTTCTGTTACATTGTCTGGGTGTTCCACTACCACTTTCACGTAACCTGTTGAAGAGGTTGATAACTAATTGGCGAGATGGTTGACGTCTTTTGGGATATCTTGCCGCATACACTGTATAAGATCGAACTTCCTACACTCTCCACACACCATGAGCATGTCGGATTTTTCTGCATCGATAAATCGCATCGTCCATTCACGACCTGCTGCCTCGGCTGCCAAGTCTCAGTGCACTCAAGGGACACACAAGCACACTGTAAGTAAATGTAGCAACATAGTACCTAACAACTACGCAAGTTAAATGGCACTAACAAATGTCGGTGTGGAAACTTTTTAAAATACGGTATCTCGTGAACGACTCGCACTAGAATCCTGTAGCGAACACCACTGACATTCTAATTTACGCTGTTTTAATTTGTTAATGTCAATAGGAATTGTTCCACTTAAAAAGTGTATGTTTGCACAAAAATTACACTCTCCAAGCATTATTACACTCTGTTGATTGGCAGACAATACGAGCCCCTGACTACCAATCCATTCCGCTAAAGCCGCACATCAATAACATTTCCCATTTTCGATGCATTTGCGATGTAAGTTTTAGATGATTCATCATTTATAGTAACGTTTTAATTACTATTTCACCGGACGCTATTGTCGTATCCTGCACACTAGTCTAGTATAGGGTGCCAAGAGAGCTGTTTCCTCGGATAGCTAGACAACAAGTCAAGCAAATCTTATTAATGGAGTTTATTACAGAAAGTTAAATTGACAAGTTAACTTTGCGTTTACACGAAGAGGTGACGCAAGCAAGTGGCGACATGCAAATAATCACTGTCCGTTGGTATATACATTTTCAATGCAAGTTCATAAGTCACGGCTAAAACGCTAGGATGACGGCTCGTTTTCTAATGCGGCCACGGCTAGGCGGAGTGGCGCTTATGTTCTCCTCTTATAGAGGCCGCTCCTGTGTCGGTGTCGTCCTAGTCGACGTACTATTGGCTGACGTCATCTCACAGCCTTCTCTACTGTAACGTTCCAGGCCGACGTTCAGGCGCTTGATGTTACGCCCGAACAGGTATCATGAGAGAAGAAGACGATTTACCAGTCGTCAAATATGCAGCATTTATTTCACTGCAAGAAGCTTTCCCGGACAGTTATCATGAGAGAAGAAGACGTTTTACCAGTCGTCAAATATGCAGCATTTATTTTACTGCAAGAAGCTTTCCCGAACAGTTATCATGAGAGAAGAAGACGTTTTACCAGTCGTCAAATATGCAGCATTTATTTCACTGCAAGAAGCTTTCCCGAACAGTTATCGTGAGAGAAGAAGACGATTTACCAGTCGTCAAATATGCAGCATTTATTTCACTGCAAGAAGCTTTCCCGAACAGTTATCATGAGAGAAGACGATTTACCAGTCGTCAAATATGCAGCATTTATTTTACTGCAAGAAGCTGATCATCAGAAAAAGGAGAAGAAGGTACGACGCTGGTCAACGACTTCTTTTTTAAGTAGCAGGGAGCAGTGTGGTGGGATAAAATTAATGTCTAACTTAAAGCTTATAATTTTTCCGAATGAAAGCTACAGATTTAGAATAATTATTGAATTGTGCAGACCCTAAAATATTCAATGATGATATCTCTTTGAGGAGAGCTGTTCCTGCAGTAGAAGGATCAACAGTCGCTCCCAATTTTTTTTTTTTTTTTTTTTTTTTTTTTGTTTCTCTTTTCCGTTTGCGGCGTAAAGATGTCAACAAAGACACCTTTTTTTGTTTAGATCGTGCATATCACTTTGTAATAGCTGAGTTGTTTCCCTCCAAGCGTCGTCTTTTCAGTTTGTTTTTATATTTGCAGTTCGTAAGGGCTCATAAACATTCCCATTCACGATAAAACTTGATCAGCTTTAGCGTTCTCTCGATATTCCATTCTACACTCCAGTATTTTTAAACACAATAAATACACAGCCTCCGGGAGAGCAGACGTTGCCTGAAGAAGAAACAGCGATTGCTGTTGAAATTATATTTTTCAGGACAGCCAGAAGTCGCACTCAGTATGTTTTATTGACTGGTTTCGCTCTTTAATTTAACAGACAATTACTATACTTCAAACTGTAAGTTCCAGAGTTAATGATCATGCTCTTGTTAAATTAAAGAGCGAAACCGGTCAGCAAAACATGCTAAGCGCAGCATTTTGCCTCTCCTGAAAAACTTTAATACACACCTGTTCTACAGACCGACAAATCGCTACTGAATCAACGAACACATTAGGAGATTGGTCTCAACGCCAACCAAACATCAACTCTTTGATGTTACCTCCAGCAGACCGAAGCGGTTGGCTGTCGTTCGTTGGCCTAGTGTTCACGCGGATAACGTGGTGCGTGACTTAAGTGAATGCTGGGATTATAAGGACCCCACACCTCCTATTCTATTCGTCATTGCAACGTTCTCTTTTTTTTTTTTTTTTACGAGTGTCTGGTCGCGTATGTTAAGCTCCGTGAGCTGGATAGAACATTGTCTGTCCTACAGCGACATCGTAGCTTCGGACTCGCTACTGAAAAAAAATGGTTCAAATGGCTCTGAGCACTGTGGGACTTAACATCTGAGGTCATCAGTCCCCTAGAACTTACAACTACATAAACCTAACTAACCTAAGGACATCACACACATCCATGCCCGAGGCAGGATTCGAACCTGCGGCCGTAGCGGTCACGCGGTTCCAGACTGTAGCTCCTAGAACCGCTCGGCCACCCCGGCAGGCTTCGCTACTGAAAGCAGAAATACTTTGAACACTATCTTACAGACAACTCGACTGTCTTACTAATATTAACCGTCTTTGTACCTGTCTGAATATTAATTAGGCTGTCGTACTTCTTCCGGAGCGTTTAGTGGCCGAACTAACGGTCGTCGTATCCATAAGCAAAGTGTACGCTTCACTTCACTATTACCTATAATTATTGTTCTGATAATTAGAATTACGCACTGAAACACAGTGACATCATTTACCACTGTGTCAGGAACCAAAAGTAACTCACTTTGTGAACTTTCGCCTTGAAAAGCAATAGTGATACTTGCTAACACCGGTCGCACGTCCTGAAGGGATTAATTTTGAAAATAACTCTGTTTGTTCAACTCAGAACACATAAGGAATTTGTAATTCTAGAAATTTAGTCATTATGAACTTTGAAAAGACAAAACGAAGGTTGTAATTGTTATTAGATTGAAGTTACTTTAATCTTAACATTTCTAGTAAATGAATTTAAACACACGGTGCATAGAACACTAGTGCGACCCATTCTTGGGTACAGCTTGAATGCTGGGGTTACGCACATCGTAGGATTAAAGGAAGACATCCAAAGAGTTCAAAGGCATGCTGATAGATTTGTTACCGGTAGTTTAGATCAGCACGCAAGTATTACGGAGATTCCTCATGAACTCAAATGGGAAACACTGGGGGAAGACGACGCTCTTTCCGTGCGGCATTATTGCAGAAATTTAGAAAACCGACATCTGAGGCCGACAGCTAAACGATTTTACTGCCGCCAAGTTACACTTTGCTTAAGGGCTAGGGCTCATACGGAGTCTTATAGACAGCAGGCTTTCCAGGACTAGTAGTGGTACGTAGTTTCCTCCACCATCCACCGAACAGTGGGTTTCAGAGTATGTACGTATATGTAGATGTAGAAATGAAATTTAATCAGCTACTGTTACAAAGCGACCCATCATAGTTGAACGTCTCCGTTTTGTTACTTTAATAAACCACACAACCAAAGCACATTAAAAGCTAATGTTAAGGTAGGGATTAGGCAAATTAATGCTAGGTACTTGAAATAAGATGATGAACTTGTAATAAATTAAAAGCACCAGTTTGCTTTTGTTCCACAACATTACTTTTATTTTTAACCAGTTTCCGGCTTACAAGGCCATCTTCAGACATTTACTGAGATGTAAACCGGTTAATAATAAAAGTAATATTGTAGAACAAAAGCAAACTGGTGCTTTTCATTGATTATAGTGTTGTTCTACCAAGAATCGATGGAAGATTCTGTTAACATGATGAACTTGTAGTAAGTAACTGTAAGATTTTGAACCAAAAGCACTTTTTACAACAGATTTTGTTGACATAAACTTCCTGCACATGAATTAGGAAATAAATTATCTGTGGCTTATTTTGTCAGAAGCAGAGCACTTGAGCATTTGGTGCAAAAATTCTTCCGCATATTCATGGCGTCTCTTACTTACCAGACAGGCCAGAAATGCCATTACGCTTACCTTTGGTAAGCGTTCTTGAAATAAGACGGTGTTGGAATAATACATTTTTGCCCGAAAAAATCTGACATCCAGGCCTAAAACTGATAGGAGACGACTTATTACTATAGAAGTACTAATTATAGCCTTCGTCCGTAAACTGTGGCCGAGCGGTTCTAGGCACTTGAGTCCGGAACCGCGCTGCTGCTACGGTCGCAGGTTTGAATCCTGCCTCGGGCATGGATGTGTGTGATGTCCTTAAGTTAGTTAAGTTTAAGTAGTTCTAAGTTCTAGGGGACTGATGACCTCAGATGTTAAGTCCCATAGTGCTCAGAGACATTTTTTCAGAGCTTCCTGCCATCCATCACACCAACTAGAAATTTTGTCTACGCCATCTTGTATTCTCCCACAGTCACTGAATTTCGACACTTTACTATACACCACAATATCGTAAGCAAACAATCGCAGGTCGCTCCCCACCCCGTCTGCCAAATCATTTATGTATACTGAAAATAATAGCGGTCCTATCACACTTCCGTGGGCCAGTCCTGATGATACCCTTGTCTCTGATGAACATTCGCCTTCGAGGACAACATACCAGGTTCTATAACTTAAGAAGTCTACTAGTCACTCACATATCTGGGAATCTATTCCATATGCTCGTACCTTCGTCAACAGTCAATCGTGGGGCACCGTGTCAAATGCTTTCCGGAAATCCAGAAGTATGAAACCTGCCTGTTGCACTTCATGCGTAGTTCGTAGTATGTCATGTGCGAAAAGGGCAAGCTGTCATTTTACAAGGACTCTACTTCTTCTGATCAATCTTCCCAATAACTGTCTTCGAATCTTCAATAGCATTCAAAGACAATAAGAGTGGATCGGCCGGGGTGACCGAGCGGTTCTAGGCGCTACAGTCTGGAACCGCACGACCGCTACGGTCGCAGGTTCGAATCCTGCCTCGGGCATGGATGTGTGTGATTTTCTTAGGTTAGTTAGGTTTAAGTAGTTCTAAGTTCTAACGGACTGATGACCTCAGAAGTTAAGTCCTATAGTGCTCAGAACCATTTGAACCGTTTGAACAATAAGAGTGTGTACTAATACAGGCACGCTTTAAACATGAAAAGATAAGGAGTATGGTTTAAGCAACTGCAGTCTACATTTTGTTGACCAAATAAAGTTTGAACCAAACATCTAAATGAAAGTATTTCGTCATAAATATTAACTTTAAATCTTACTAAAAGGCTTACGTGGCAATGTCTAGGAGAAATAACGAAAAATATTGTCACGTAGAAGAAGGTATAATTAGCTGAGTAACGAAACAAACTTCACTTGATGAAAGTTTATTCAGCACTTGCACATACAAGAGCGCTGAGCGAACTGCCTCTGGCCAGAACACATACAGTACACATACAGCTACAGAACATTGCAGCGCAATGAGTCTTGATATTTGAGGATACTTCTAGAATGTACTCGAGCCGAATATAGAAATTAAAATTGTACAGTGCAGCGGAGTTTTGAACTCACGATCCTCCATGCAACCGTTTAGTATCATAACCACTACACCACGGTGCTACTCAGCTTTTGCTGTGACAATATGAAACGTTTTTCATTTGACAACACATGTAATGGAGAACTGATAGGCAATTTGTGCATTCAGCAACGTAGTAGTAGAAGGCTAAACTACTATCCTGTCTACACTTGGTTCCACCTAGAGTACAGAAGAAGGCAGAGGCAAGACCCAGTGGGTCCGCAATACGATGGAGGACACCAATTTAGGGCACTTTCTTCTAGGTACTACGACACGGTGGCGCTTGCGACCGCGTGGCCGTATTTGTTGATAACTGCTGGTCATTCATTGATAAATGCAAGTGGCCGAGTGACGGTGCGCAGCCGGTTCAATCTGCGACCACCGGAAGAATGTTTATATTGAAACTATTTGGCGGAAGAAGGAAGTTGTACCTGGTATTAGTGCCCTCTGTGGAATTATAAGGAACCTCCCCATCGCATCCCCCCCCCCCCCCCCTCAGGTTTAGATATAAGTTGGCACACTGGATAGGCCTTGAAAAACTGAACACAGATCAATCGAGAAAACAGGAAGAAGTTGTGTGGAACTATGACAAAATAAGCAAAATATACAAACTGAGTAGTCCATGCGCAACATAGCCAACATCAAGGTTATTAGAACACAGTAGCGCCGTGGTCCCGTGGTTAGCGTGAGCAGCTGCGGAGCGAGAGGTCCTTGGACCAAGTCTTCCCTCCAGTGAAAAGTTTAATTTCTTTATTTTCGAAAAGTTATGATCTGTCCGTTCGTTCATTGACGTCTCTGTTCACTGTAATAAGTTTAGTGTCTGTGTTTTGCGACCGCACCGGTAAACCGCGCGATTAGTGGACAAAAGGACGTGCCTCTCCAATGGGAACCGAAAACATTTGATCGCAAGGTCATAGATCAACCGATTCCTCCACAGGAAAACACGTCTGATATATTCTATACGACACTGGTGACGGTATGTGCGTCACATGACAGGAATATGTTGTCGACCCACCTAACTTGTACACTTGGCGAATGGGTAAAGATCCTTCTACCTTACCCGATTTCGGTTTTCTTGTGGATGTGACAATCACTCCCAAAAAAGTGACGAATACATAAGAGTTTGTCACATAAACTTTTCACCCGAGGGAAGACTTGAACCCAGGACCTCTCGTTCCGCACCTGCTCACGCTGCCACGGGACCACGGCGCTCCTGAGTTCACATTACCCTTGATATTGCCTGTCTTCCGCATGGACTACTCAGTTTGTATATTTTGCTTATTTTTTCGTAGTTGCACATAACTTCTTTCTGTTTTCTCGATTGATCTGTGTTCAGTTTTTCAAGGCCTATCCACTGTGCCAACTTATAACTAAATCTGAGGGGGGTGCGATGGGGAGGTTCCCTTGTGAGTATTGGCGGATGGATCGACTATTTATAAATCGTGTGGTGGAAGCATGATGATAAGACTCCTATTGCGTGATTAACCTTTTATACCTGGGATTCACAGTCATGTAGAACTTTATAAAAGACATCACATTTACGCCAGTGACTATAACACTTTTTTTATTTCACGATTGCAATTTCGGCCTTAAGCCATTATCAAGTGGAGATGTTATGGCTATTAGGCCATGTCAACCTAAAATTAGCTGACACATTTATATGTCTTTTTTTTTCCTTTATTGAATTTCGATTCCCGCCGAAGGGGGCGGGCTGGCAGCAGCTTAGTACGCTGCTCTTCAGCCTACAGAACTTTTAAAACATAAGAAGAACATAAGAAACAATAAAAGCAGGCGATAAAACGGTGACTTAAATTGTAAAACGGCGGCAAATTGTGGAAAGTTAAAACATAAAACAAATGGTGGGCGATGCTAGTAGGATACGCAAGAAGCACACAGGTAAAATAGTACAAAATAGTAAACAGACAATTAAAAAACACGGCGGCAGTCTGGTTTCTGTTCGCAAGAGATTTAAAAATCACACCTAGCGATAGGATGATGTCCGTTCGCAACACTTAGGAAAACACGCACAACACTTAACAATCATTGGAAACACTGCAGTAAAACGTCGGTACGAAGATAACACACCAGCCAAGGGGAGATGAGGGGGGGGGGGGGGCACCAGTACAGATGGGGGGAGAAAAGGGGGAGGAGAGCAAAAACGAAAGGGGGGGAGGTGGAAGAGAGAACTCATAAGAGGGATTTATATGTCGTTCTCATTACTATTAAATACATTGGTGACGCGGCTACATAGTGAGAGCACATGTATCCATATGTTAGAAAACAACGTAGTCTGTAGACACTCATGTTCGTTAACCCATCATTACTCACATATGCACTAAACTGCAGATTACTATTTACAGGCTACTGGCGGTCCATCTGTGTGGTGACTGATGATAACCATGTAGCGCCCTTTGTGTCCTGTGTATCGTATGAGAAGGCAGCACAGGATTAAGATTTCACTGTAAACACTGAAAGTAGCTGGAGTACCGCCATCTATATTGTTTATACACTGAGGGCACAGGAGTCGCGGGATACCTCTTAACATTATGTCTGACTTAGTGCAGCAACTTGACGTGGCAAGGACGTAACAAGTCCATAGACGACCACTTCAAAAATACTGAGTCATGCTGTCTCTATAGCCGTCCGCAACTGTGAAATGTTTCCAGTGCAGGATTTTCTGCACGAACTGATCTCTCTATTACGTCCTATAAATGTTAGATGGAATTCATGTCAGGCGATATGGGTAGCCAAATCATTCGCTCTAGTGTCCAGAATGTTCTTCAAATCAATCATGAACAGCTGTGGCCCCGTGACATGGAGCATTCTCATCCATAACATGAAGTCCATGAGTTACTGCAAATTGTTTCCAAGAAGTGGAGCAAAGCCATTTCCAGTCAACGATCGGTTCATTTAGACCAGAGGGCCCTGTCCGTTCCATGTAAAAACAGTCTACACCATTATGGAGCCACCATCAGCTTGCACAGTGCCTTGTTGACAACTTGGGTCCATGGCTTCGTGGGATCTGTGCCACATTCGAACAATACATTTAACAATACCTTTACCTCTTAACAACTGAAATCGGAACTAACTGACGTCGTCTAGGGTCCAACCGATGAGGTCACGAGCCAAGGAGAGTCTCTGCAGGCGATGTCGTGCTGTCAGCAAACCACCCGCATCTGTCGCCTGCTGCCATAACCCATTAACGCCAAATTTCGCCACACTGTCCTAACGGATACGTTCGTGATACGTCACGCATTGATTGCTGCGGTTATTTCACGCAGTGTTACTTGTCTTTTAGCACTGAAAACTCTACGCCAACGCCATTCTCTCGGTTGCCGAGTGACGGACGTTGGCCACTGCGTTACCCGTGGTGAGAGCCAATACCTGAAATCTGGTATTTTCGACACACACTCGACACTGTGGATCTAGGAATACTGAATTCCCTAACATTTTTCTAAATGGAATGTCTCATGTGTATATCTCCAACTATCATTTCGCGTTCAAAGTCTGTTAATATCTGTCATGCGGCCATAATGATGTCGGAAACCTTTATACGCGAATCACCTGAGTGCAAATGACAGCCCCGCTAATGCACTGCCCTATTATACCCTGTGCAGATGACACTGCCGCCATCTGTATATGTGCATACCACTATCCTACGACTTTTTGTCACCTCAGTGGGTTTCTTATTGAGAACTCACTTTCTGATGGGGCTTGTTTCTGCGACGATCATTATATCTGTAAACTTTTTCGATGCCCTCTGTCAACGCTATTTGCTAAGTATCCCCTAAAGCACAGCAGTACGTCAGAGGAGGATGCTGTAGCGTAGTGTCAGCAGTGTTTTTAGTAGGTTGGCAGCATCAAAAAGATTTTTCCCATAGAACTCAATCTTTGGTCCGCCTTCCACACACCATTTTGTATGCAATTTTTCAAATTTAAGTTGTTCTTATTTATAATCATTAGGTTCTTTGTTGAACCGAGAACATTTAAATTTATGGGATTGTAGAACAAATCTAAAAGAATTTCTTTTAGTATTCATGCGGAGGACTTCATACCTTTTATCGTTTAGGGTCAATTCCCACTTCCCGTTTCATTTCAGTGTCTTCCCTAATTCGTATTTCAATTAGTTTCGATATTCTGATGTCTTTACTACACGGTAAACGCACCACTCAGGTATCTTCCCTACTTCATATTTCAATTCGTTTCGATATTCTGATATTCTGTCTTTACTAGATGGTAAACGACAGCATCGTGTTCAAACAGGCTAAGAGGGCTGTTCAGATTGTCACGTAAATCTTTTATGTAGATTACGAACAGCAAAGATTCTATAACTCTTCCTTAGGGAACCTGAGAGATCACCTAGACTTTAGTAGATGATTTCTCGTCAGCTAGTACAAACACTAACGTTCCTGCCAGGAAACAACGAATTCAGTCACCGACTGGTACGATGCTCCAGTTTGATTAAAAGCTTTTTGTGAGGAACTGTGTCAAAAATCTCCTGGTAATCTGGAAATGTTGAATCAACTTGAGGCCCCTGTCGATAGTACTCTTTACTTCGCCTGAATAAAGAGCCAGCTGAATTTCATAAGGAAGATATTTTCTGAACCCGCTCTGGTTGTCTGTCAATAGATCGACTCTTCGAGATACTTGATAGTGTTGGAACACGGTATACACTATTTGGTCAAATGTATCTGGACGATTCAAGCTATATGCCGGGGCAGTACGATGGAAGGGTTCTGGTTTAGTGAATGTCTGGGGAAAGTTACCTCCCACCAATCCGTCTAGTGCCAATAGTGAAGTACTGAAGTACGGAGGAGGCGGTGTTGCGGTATCGTGGAGCAAGGAAAGCGGGGGGGGGGGGGGGGGGGGGGGGGGCGGTCAAGGACGGACTGTGGCCACTTTGTTGCACTTAAGAAAATGCTATAACTGAAAGGATATGAACACATTTTATTGCACAATGTACATCAGAGGAACAGTTTGGAGACAATGGTTATTTGTATCAGTGTGAAAATTCACCCTTATTATTGTTTACAAACCATTGCCTCACTAATACTGTTTTATTACAAGGTGAATCATCAATCCAAATCATTCATTTTCAGCCATTCACAGTCCAGTGAAGTCTCTCTCCACACCACCTTAAGCATCGCTAAGTACTGACTACAGACGTGGGTGGATTGTGAAGAGATTCTCGACCGATGTAACACCTTACGCACAGTCATTACACTAACTGGAGTGCTGGTAAGAAGTGTTTTTTACAAACAGCGTTTGAGCCTACAATTCTCGCTGACGCTCGCTGTGAGTACTGGTGGTGGAGTGGTGAGCGCGTCGCCCAGACTTGCGGTCGGCGCCGTGCCACGCCCGGCGCGCTCTGGGACGGCGGAGAACCGGCGAGCAGCCAGCAGCAAACAGGCGGCCGGCCCGGCGCAGCCACGGCCGTATCGATCTCTCGCACTCGCACTCGGCTCCGCGACCTGACCCCACGCCGACCTGTGGATTCTTCGGCTGCAGTCTCCGGCCGCACTGCCCCTCCTTACAGGCTCAACATGTGGGCCACCAGGTGGCCTGCGTCCATAGACACTCCTGAACTTCGTAAAGCTCAGTCCGTTCAACACCCTAGCAGTCCTCGGACGGTCATTGCGTGCCGGTAGTCCCCAGCCTGGGGTAATTACTCTCAGTGGGCTTTCGTTAGAGATGGATCTCAGGTTTCGATTGTGAAAGGATAGGGAAAGAAATCGGGACATGTCCTTCACGAAGAAACCATCCTAGCATTTTCTTTAACTGTTTTACGACGGTTAGAACTGCAATAATCCGACTGCTGCAATTATGGTTTAGTGAGCACTTGCGGTAACATGAGGTTGAAGAAGTGAGAAGATATTAGCAGCCTGGGGTGGGGAGGGGAACCAGTGTAGTCTTCTCGAACATGTTGTTGTTGCGCCTGTGAAATTAATTCACACGATGTGAGAATGTATGTATAATTTATCACCTGCAGAAGCAATACGAATTTATTTGCCTGCTTGTAGGAGAGATTCCCGTAATTTACCGAGACATTTAAGGGATAAAATATCTCCTTCGTGCCGCTGTAATTCTACACCATAAATCATACTTATAAGACGAAAATATATAAAAGGAGCTAACTGAAACCTTTAGCAGTGAGGACAAACACTGAAGAGCCAAACAAACTGGTACACCCGCCTAATATCGCGTAGGACCCCCGCGAGAACGCAGAAGTGTCCCAACACGACGGGGCATGGACTCGACTAATGTCTGGAGTAGTGCTGGAGGGAACTGACACCATGAATCTTTCTGGTCGGTCCAGAAATCGATAAGAGTGCGAGGGGATGAATGTATGTTCCGAGCATCAAGTTGCCAGGTGTCCTAGATATGCTCATTAATGTTCATGTATGGGTGACCAGCGGAAGTGTTTAAACTCAGAAGAGTGTTCCTGGAGCCACTCTATAGCAATTCTGGACGTTTGGGGTGTCGCATTGTCCTGCTGGAATTTCTCAAGCCCGTCGGAATGCACAGTGGACATGAATGGATGCAGTCGATCAGACAGGATGGCTACGTACGTGTCACCTGTCACAGTCGTATCTAGACGTATTCAGGGTTCCATATCAATCCAACTGCGTACGCCCAATATCATTACAGACCTGCCACCAACTTGAATTGTCCCCATGCAGGGTCCATGGATTGATGAGGTTGTCACCATACCCGTATACGTCCATCCGCGCCACTCAATTTGAAACGAGACTCGTCCGAGCAGGCAACAGGTTCCCAGTCATCAATCCAATGCCTATGTTGACGGGCCCAGATGAGGCGTAAAGCTTTGTATCACGGATAAGCGAATGGGCCTCTGGCTCCCAAAGCCAATATCGATGATGTTCCGTTGAATGGTTCGCATGCTGATACTTGTTGATGGCCCAGCGCTGATATTTGCAGAAATTTGCGGAAGGGCTGCACTTTAATTATCGTTGGTCCCATTCTTGCAGGATCTTTTTCCGGCCGCAGCGATGTCGAAAATTTGATGATTTACCAGATTCCTGATATTCACGGTACACTCGTGAAATTGTCGTGCAGGAAAATCCCCACTTCATCGCCACTTCGGAGATGCTGTGTCCCATCGCTCGTACGCCAAATATAACACCACGGTGAAACTCTCTCAAATCTTGATAACCTGCCATTGTAACAGCAGTAACCGATCTAACAACTGCGCCAGACACTTGTTGTCTCATATAGGCATTACCGACCATAGCACCGTATTCTGCCTGTTTACGTATCTCTGTATTTGAATACGCATGCCTGTACCAGTTCCTTTGGCACTTGAAAAAAAAAAAAAAAAAAAAAAAAAAAAAAAGATGCTGCATGTGGCAATTATCCGAATAGGACAGAAATCGCTAGATGATATGTATATGTACAGACAAACAAATGATTACAGTTTCAGAGAAATTGGATGACATATTCAAGAGAAAGAGCTTCACAAATTGAGCAAGTCAGTATTGCGTTGATCCATTTCTGGCCGCTAGGCAAACAGTAACTCGGCTTCGCCTTGATTGATAGAGTTGTTGGATATGCTCCGGATGGCTACCGTGCCAAATTCTGTGCAGTTGGCGCGTTACATTGTCAAAATCCCGAGCTCGCTGGAGGGCCCTGCCCATAATGCTCCAAACGCTCTCAGTTAGGTAGAGATCCGGTGACCATGCTGGCCAAGATAGGGTTTGTCAAGCGCGAGGACAAGCATCTGAAACTCTCGCCGAGTACAGGCTGTCATTACCTAGTTGAAACGTAAGCCTCGGATGGCTTTCCATGAAGGGCAACAAAACGGAGCGTAGAATATCGTCGACGTACCGCTATAGTGTAAGGGTGCCGCAGATGACATCCAAAGGGGTCCTGCTATGAAAGGAAGTGGCACCCAGACCATGACTCATGGCAGTCGGGGCGCGTTGGGGCATCTCCAGACAAATCATCGCTGGTCGTCGGGGCTCAGTTCGAAGTGGGACTTGTCACTGAAAACAGTTCTATTCCAGTCAATGAAATTCCAGGTCGATTCATGTCTGCAGACTCCCTGGACAGTGCTGGGAAACCAACCTGTGTGCCGCTTGCTGTATGGTCCGACAACCAAAAGTGTTCGTGTGGGGTGCCATTTCATTTCAAAGTAGAGTCCCTTTGGTTGTCATCCGCGGCACCCTAACGGCACAGCGGTACGTCTACGATATTCTGAGCCCCATTTTGTTGCCCTTCATGGCAACCCATCCTGGACTTAAATTTCAGCAAGATAATACCCAACCGCACGGTGCTTGCCAAACCCTACCTCGTGTGCCAAAGCCACCGGATCTCTCCACAATCGAGAATGTTAGGATTACTATCGATGGGGCTCTCCAACCACTTCAGGATTTCGACTATCTAACGTGTCAGTTGAACAAAATTCGGCAAGATATCCCTCAGCAAGGTATCCACCAACTCTATCAATCAATGCCAAGCAGAATAACAGCTTGCATAAGGACCATAAGTGGGCCAACACGTGATTGACTTACTCAGTTTGTGAAACTCGAAAATCTTTCTCTTGAGTAAATCATCCAGTTTTTTTCTTAAATTGTAATCATTTGTTTGTCTGTACATGTACATTACATTCGCCGTTTTCCGTCCCATTCGCAAATTGTCTTTGTGGTGTGTCTTGTTTTTCCCTAAAGAGTGTACAGGTATTTGAAATTGGCCTACCAGGGCCATGTTCATTGTATTCAATCTAACATCTAACTGTGGGCGAAGGGTGCCTTGAAAGTAAATGGAAGAATACAGTTACACACACTCATACACACACACGCGCGCATACACACATACACACACACACGAGAGAAAACGTAAAAAGAATTGAGTACTCTTTCACAGCTAGTCCCCTCAAGGGCTCATTAACCAGAATTAGGAGGATGTAGTATTTGCAACGAAAGCAATGACGAGACGTCTTCAACTTGTCAAAAGCTGCTTACACATAGCCGCGGCAGCATCGATCGAGACGGACTGACAAGGGAGTGATCCAATCCGACATGTCGAAACATACCCTGTAATTTTGCACACAGGAAGAATACACCGAAAGAAGGCGAAGGCGCACTGGAAGAATTTGTTTTAAATGTTAAAGTTACTTATTTTTGCTACAAGAATAACGGCTTATAACCGTGGTATGTACAGCGCTAGCGCACGATTCGGCGAATAAGCAGATGCAGCCGTGACAATAGGACTTTTCACCGCGTTGCGCTAAGTCCAAAGTGCACGCATGTGAACTTTAAACACTTAGACCATACTACAAATGTCTTAAATTATTAATTTTTCGAATAACTTGTCGTTCGTATCGATAGCTAAACAGTTGTATATTCAATTGTTACACAATCGACTAGAAGAAGAAAGAAAATCAAGGCCGTCAATTGGGACTTAAATAGTCTTTTCGTCGTCCTCCTAAAAGCAGGTGTCGTTATGTCCAGGCCAAAAGTCCAACAAAAGCAATAAATAGTTTGCTGCAAATGGTAAGGAGACGTTTCGGATGTAACATTGAAAATTATACGCCTGACTGTCAAAATTAACGTTCGAAGCAGCGTTCCTGCATATTTCTGCAACGTAAATAAATGCAACATCTACGTACGTTGTACTTAATGGGACAGTTTAGTGAGGTGACTAGCTGTTCTGGCAATTCACAGTTATTATGCTTAGTTTACTGATAAAAGTTTGGTATTCCAAGGATAAGCCATTTTTAATTAATTAGTTCACACGAATGCACTAATTATACTTCCACCCATTCATTCCTCCAACAGACAATATCTTGCTAATACTTAATGTATGTTCACGTGACTTGTTTTTGGAAACCAAGCACTACAGATTCTATGTTACCTTTAATGAAATAATTTATGCTATCTCCATTTCAGTAAACTTTAATATTAATACATTCTCATTACCTAAATCAGCCATTTGGGATCCAGTGCCGTATAAAGGCTTCGCCTATATATTTCCAGGCACTGCAACCTTCAGTGACAACGGGTCCAAGTTCTTCATGGATATTTTCTATTAGAATTCCCCACTGGGTCGTATCCTTGGTTATTCCGTTTCTCTTGGAATCCAAAAATGAATTTCCTTCGATCGTCTGCCATCCACTTGCCTGGCTACATGTTCCCATCACCTTCTTTATTTTTATGGACATTTTACAATCATAAGTACTCGTACATAATCTCTAATCTGTCCTCTAACAAATTTTATTATTTTCCTGTGTATCCTAGTAAGTCACAACACACGACTCCACTTGTTGTTGTCCACTCCTCAATTTCAGCAATGACAGTCCGTCTTTCACTGTCATAACTCAAAACTCGTAATGCGCACTAACAGTAAACTTTTAGATGAAGAAAATTTTGAAACTGCCTCTTGCAAAATTCATTTAATTTACTCAGAGCATCCCATACCATTTTTACTCTGCTGCTTATTTCTTTTACTGTCCTGTAGTGATTTTAGTCATCACTTGTCTCAGCAAAAATTTCTAATAGAAAATAATTTCTTGATTTGGGATATCCCCAAGTCAACGCCTGGGTTCCATGATTGTTTTCAATGAATGGACGAATATTTTCAGTTATTGGAGCCAAAGTAAAATTTATTGGTCTCCGTGATTTCAGCACACTATGAACAGTATTTGATAAAGCACAACTGACGTTATTCGAGTGAATATTCGGAGGCAGGCATTCATTATTATCGAAATAATTCTTAATAATATCGAATCCAATTAACTTACAGTTAGCATGGAAACAACAAATAGTGCCGGAGCAGGATTTCTATGTACATTAACTGACATAAAACATATATAAGAATCATTTTTAGGAATTATAAATAACTGCCTCACTGACTCATTCCCCCTTCCTGGGCAGTGAAAATATTCGCAAACCGAACACCCCTGCAAACAGACAAACATATAAATTCAGAGTGTTGGTAGAATGACGGAACATGTAATAGTATATAAGAGACATTGGCTAGTAGATAGTATACCCGAAATCATGAAATAAAACTATTTCGTCATTCACAGCGAAACTAATACAAGCTGCTCCTCCTTTCCCCTGCCCTTCTCTGGCTCAAGTCATGTGGTCTGATATCGGGTCTCGTTTATGGATAACGGCCACAGAAAAGTTGGGAATCTCTCTACTAGGCTCAATAGCTCGAGTTTAGTAAATAGAATTTGTTACTTTTATTACAGTCTATGATCACGAAGATTGTCCTCAGATTATTGGTTTTGGTCAGTGGTGACCATCTTTAGATCTGTTTAAAACGTATCCTACTGTAATACTAGGATATTGTACCTACGTCCTTCAGGAAAAACTCTTTCTTTGGAATATGCACGCAGTTTTACATGTGTAAGCGTATGTCAAGGGTGTTTCTGGAACCACTCTGTAGCAATTCTGGAAGTGTGGAGTCTCGCACTGTCCTGCTGGAATTACCTAAGTACACAATGGACGTGAATGGATGCAGGTGATCAGACAGCATGCCTACGAACGTGTCAACTGTCAGAGTCGTATCTAGACGTATCAGGGGTCCCATATCACTCCAACTGCACACCCCCCAAACCATTACAGAGCCTCCACTAGCTTGAACAGTCCCCTGCTGACATGCAGGGTCCATGGATTCAGAAGGTTGTCTCCATACCCGTCGATACAATTTGAAACGAGACTTGTCCGAACGAGGCAACAGTCGCATGTCGGTGCCGACGGGCTCAGGCGAGGCGTAAAGCTTTGTGTCGTGAAGTCATCAATGGTAGACAAGTGGGCCTTCGGCTTTCAAAGGCCATATCGATGATGTTTCGTTGAATGGTTCGCACGCTGACAATTGTTGATGGCCCAGCATTGAAATCTGCAGCAATTGTGGAAGGGCTGCACTTCTGTGGCGTTGAACGATTCTCTTCAGTTGTAGTTGGCCCGTTCTTGCTGGACCTTTCTCCGGCCGCAGCGATGTTGGAGATTTGATGTTGTACCGTATTCCTGATATTCACGATACTCTCGGGAAATGGTCGTACGGGAAAATCCTCACTTCATCGCTATCTCGGAGAGGCTTGTCCCATCGCTCGTGTGCCAACTATAACACCACGTTGAACTTCACTTAAATCTTGACAATCTGCCATTGTAGCAGCAGTAACCGATATAACAACTGCGCCAGACAGTTGTTGTCTTATATAGGCGTCGCCGATCGCATTTCATTTTTGCAAAATGAAACCTCAGCCTTAGCTGAACATTTTTTCCGTACGTAATTTGAGAAATATATGCACTAAGATGCATGTGGATGATTTATCTTGTTCAAAAAGCTTTGCTGTAGATATCTAGCCAGCCTTAGTGTACTCTTCAAGGCTTCTCTTCTGGTTTTTTGTTGTCTGTTTTCTTTTCTTTACCAGGTCTTCAACTGACTTTTCAGCTGCAGAGACGCGCTGTAAATCTATTTTTCTCAGGAGGTCTTGAGTAAAATCTTCTGTCTTGAAACCCATTCTCTCTAATACTACCTTCATCCTCCCGACGTTCCCATCATTAAATACAATAACTGCATCATAAGTTACAATTCTGACAACTGTAGCAGATGCAAATGTGTTTTTAGGGCATCGTTAACAGATGAGTGAATTTAGAGACTCATTTTGATTTTGGGTTTTGCCATGAACACACGTTTTGAGAAGTGCAGGATCGGCTAACGATGATTTATAAAACCAAAGAGTATGTATCACGGCCTTCTAGATGCATCCCGCACACGTTTGGTTGAAAGTAATACACAGAATCGTTGTTCGCTGAGCTGGTATTGAAGTGCTGCTTCAAAACGTGGGCGTGGCAGGGAGGCCGCATCGCACTTTTAATTAATTTTCAGGCACTTCGCATACGATTTCAATATTGAAACTTCGGGAACTTATTGTCCATGAGTTGTATTAACAAATAAAAAATAAATCTGAAGTTGACATTTTTGGTCAATTTCATCAACGTCCCCCCTTAAAGGCCTAACTACTGGACTCGATCCGCCCCAAGGACCTTTCACGTGTTGCACCTGAAGAAGACAGCGATTTATGCCGTCGAAATATCGTGCGATAACGACGCAAACATCCGGCAGAAGTCTCTCTCTTTTTTTTTTTTTTTTTTTCAAAATGTCAACAGATAACCTGGAAAGCCTGAAGAGTTACAACAAAATGGTTCAAATGGCTCTGAGCACTATGGGACTTAACTTCTGAGGTCATCAGTCCCCTAGAACTTAGAACTACTTAAACCTAACTAACCTAAGGACATCACACACATCCATGCCCGAGGCAGGATTCGAACCTGCGACCGTAGCGGTCACGCGGTTCCAGACTGTAGCGCCTAGAACCGCTCGGCCACCTCGGCCGGCTGAAGAATTACAACATATGGATCCCCTAAGCGATCACGTTAGGCAATGTTCTTGGATGCGTTATGTGTTCTTAACTCTCGCCATATTAGGTTGCGTCCAGAATTTTCGAACATGAATGTTTTGGTGAACCAGGTATTATCGTGTGCATTGGCGTACGGACCTCCAAAGCTCTGAACACAGTACGGTCACCAGTCATCGTTATAGTGCCACTGTACTCCTTTCCCATAGGCGTCTTTTCAAGGGTGCAGTCGGCCCTGACTACATTTCCGTGGATGAAAATGCGTGACCACCAGGTGGAGCAGCTCTTCAAACGAGCTGATGATCGGCGAATGGAAAGGCCTGCCCGTTCCCCCGACGTGAGATGCGTTGGGGGGAAGGTACTGTTGCACATACACGTGGGAAAAAATCATCCAGCTGTTATCAGCCACGCTCGTGGAGAAATGGAACACCCTACCACAAGAAATATTTACCAATCATTTAGCCGGCGTGAGAGCACATTGCAGTGCATACGCTGCAATCCGTGACGATCACCGACTCTGTTAACAACCATGTCCAGCTTTTTTATAATCTCCTTGTGACCGTCAGAAATCGCGGTGAATTCAGTGTAATTATTGTCTGTGAATAAAAGTGTCTTTTATCCTCGTCTCATTGCGTACTTCTTTAAGCTACTTTCTGTACTGCCCTGTAGTATTTCTTCCTACGTGTGGCCCAAGTTTCATCGAGCTATGTCTCTTGGCAGTGACACATCATGCGAAAGTTACGTTCGTCCGTAAGTTTTGCACACCAGTGTATTTCTACTGATGAGTTAACAGCTGAATCCCAAGAGGATCTCATCGTAGCCAAGATTTTCCTTCCCAAAGTAATTATGAAATGCTCTGTGGAGGTACAATGCTCTGCTATGGATGACTTACAGGAATCAGAAAGGTCAGTGTGGCGATCATGTTCCATGTATTGCGCGTGTGATCTTATCACATCGGCTTTGCTACACGGCCACGGTGTTTTGTAGACTCCAACCTTCCAGAAATCCAGATCATACTTTTTCAATTCAAGAAGAGCACAGGTATTTCCAGATTCCCAGAAAATTGCTTTAACACAAGATCCTTCGTAGTATTATGGCTGCCGGCCGGAGTGGCCGAGCGGTTCTAGGCGCTTCAGTCTGGAACCGCTCGACCGCTACGGTCGCAGGTTCGAATCCTGCCCCGGGCATGGATGTGTGTGATGTCCTTAGGTCAGTTAGGTTTAAGTAGTTCTAAGTTCTAGGGGACTGATGGCCTCAGCAGTTAAGTCCCATAGTGCTCAGAGCTATGTGAACCATTTGAAGTATTATGTCTAATAATGATGAAATGTTCCTAACAAACAGGAGGAAACCTCTAAATTGAACAGTTTCTTATCTCCTTTATCTTACGACTGAACACGTTTACTCCTCGCTAAAGCTGTGAAAATCTGACGTGACGAACATACATTTTCCTTGAAATAGAACTGTGGGTACTTCGATTCCTGTCCCCGTCACACAGCATGTTCCAGGTGCACCGGCGCTGGAAGTACGCCCATAGTATGTGAAGGGCGGTGGCAGTCTGCCGCTTGCAAATACGCATCTGTGACTGTGTGCTTACGGTAAACGGACGCCCTAATTACCCATTCACTTTCCGACTGATTAAGACGTTTAGAAGCATTAAGCAGACACATTTTCGTACGTCCACCGTATACTGGGGACATCCTTTTGGATTAAATTTAGATGCTGTAAAAGTCATGACAGCCCGTACACAACGCGGGGTGACATTACAAATTTGTTTTTACACATCATCAGAAGACATTTTGTTTACGCTCTGTTGTCTTAGTGTCTTCTCTTCAAAGAATTCCTAAAATAAGTTTGCTACCGGAGGGACAAGGTACTACCGATGACACCGCATTCAAGAATCTTGAATAAAAAGTAAGTTGAAGAAAGACAAGGTGGAACAAGGCTGTTACATAGATTTAAACGTGTAGGCGATGAGCGAAAACCCGTAGACGGACCCTATTAAAGAGTGCAACCTCATCAAACTTAACAAGTCCGATGCATTCAGTCGTACAGATATCATTCTATCAACGAGGTCTGCAGTACTGCTTATATCATGGGAACATTTCTCTGCTAAAGGTCTCAGTAGCGAAGCAAAATGGTTTGTTAAGTAGTAAATCGGTGCACCGATATTCCTTACAAAAGGATGTAATTCTTAGTGGATTTTCATAATATGAACTGGGCGGAATAGTACTATGCAGTCTTTTATTTTTCGTAATTTCCTGCGGAAGGGAAGAGGAACTTAACAACGCCCTCGTTTTCTTTTCAACTCTGCCTGCATATTCTCTCTCAATCCTAAGCTTAGTGCCACGTACAGTGACAATTAATTTCATTGTTCACGTACACTCAACAACTACGTTTGCAATAAAACACTTGCATTTCGCTAATAAAAGCTACAATGTAATCGAAGATTGAAAACATTTCCAAATAGTCAGCTCTACGCATTTGTCGGGTCCCAGAGGTCTGCTTATTTTCAGTCAAATGTCGTACTGAGAAAAAAATGAAGGAAAAGTATTGTATTAGAATAAGAAAGCGGTCAAAGCTCGTGTGCTTTGTCTGCATTTGCCACAGACATGTATTACTAGACTGACAACACCGTATACAGTGTCATTGGTGTCCCGGAAGCCAGCGGTTCAGAATATTAATAAGGCGGCGAACGCAAAGGACGTGTAAACAGTTGTTTATTTAATGATCAAACACGTGTAAGAAATGAGAATAAACTGATATAACTACGTTTCCTTTGGAGTTGTCTCGGGTTGTCTGTAATTTTTCGTGCAGCAGATAGATGATAAAAGGAAAACAACTAGTCTAAATGCAAGCGTAACTACAGACATCTTGCATATTTTTGCTTTTGAACTACATGTAGGCTTAAATAAATATATTTCAGTTGGTTTTTTACGAAATACCCGTAGTATTTAAATAGTTTATGTGTATTTTAGGGGCTTTAATAATTTAGTAATAACAGACGTAGCTTACAGCTTAATGATGTGCTTCTAACTAATGTTGATCAACTTCGGCTCTTCTTCGAATAATATGCTCGTTATGAAAGTGTTCGTATACGGAGAACGTACTATTTGTTATCGATAACAAGTATCTTTATTCATTTGAGTGTTCTTAACGAAAACTATAGTCTGTTTTAAACGTGTATATATGTAACTCGATGCTCTTCTCGCAACACGATTCTGCACTGTATGTATTAAACTCAATTAGTACGCAAATATTTGCTCAACAACAAACTTCTTTAAACCACCTCGAAAGCTTACAACTCCATTTCGTTTAAGAAAATCGTGTTAGGAACACACAAAAACTTTCTGACGCCGCCATCTCACCTCACCAAACTCCAGGGTTCAGTAAAAGCTGCATTTTAACAATGTAGAAACATACGTCTGCAGCATTCCCGCTGCGACCGGGCGCTTGCCAAAGATGTCTGGCTGTGGCAACAATAATTTCAACTTAAAGCGATACTCGCGTCAAGCTCGGATTCTACATTCAACAAAAGTACCGCCACTTGGCCGCCACTCGAGTGGTGCCATCGAAGTTCCATGTGGAAACACCAAAATACTTAAATTCCTATGGCATCACTCAAGTGACGCCACTTCTAGCCGTGCCACAAAAGGAAAGACGCGTTACTTTTGCGGTGGCACTTGCCTTCTCCCACCACCAACTAGCGTCATTCGACGGCCACCTTGTGGCTGGATTTAGAAGCGCCATCGTGATATTTAGGTTTTCGTGGTAGTAATTTTGTCGTGTTTGTGATATGCAGTACCTAGAAATATCTGAAAAGTGATTGTTAGCTGCAATTGTACAGTTTATTGCTCTGTACAAGGAGCGACCTTGTTTATGGAAATATAAAAACGAGCACGATGAAGACAGACATCAAGCATTGCTTCAAATTGTGGATGGTATGTAGGAAAATGTCTGTAGTTGTGAAATATGTACCATATTGCTAAAGCTAAGAAAAAAAGCTCTCGCAAATGGATACACACACGCACAACAACGTGTTAAATGTAAAAGTGATGTGTATGCAGATCCAGCTGGCATCCAAAGATAATTATTTCTGTAAATTGTGTAGCAATTCTATACTTGCAAATAACATACATTATATCCCACTTTAAAAAATTATTACTTTTTGTGTATTTAGAAAAAATTCTGCAATTTCCTTAAAGATATTGTGAGATAATTGTGAAACTCTAATAAAAATAATGCTAGTACTGTATTTAAGCAACTACAAAATGCTGATCGTTTTATGCTGTATGGGAAATGCATCGCTACAATGACAACAAAATGATGTGCAATATGATTTCATTATATAAGATGAGCACCAATTAACTTTTACAACATGACTCGTGTGTTTTAATTCTAAATGGTATGTGCCCTAAATCATGATAACATGGTGTGTATTTTAACAATAACGTAATACTAAATTCCTACAATCAAGGTTGCTGGTAGTTAAATATTTTGCTTTGGAGTTATGAGCATATAATGGCTAATTAACGATGGACAAGATTTTGTGTGAGTAATTAAATATTATTGACCAATTTGTGGTAAGTAATTTGTAGTTTCAAAGCAGGTAACTTAATTTTTCAAATGGTGAAAACTAATGCAATATTGTCAGTATATTCAGATTCTAATGCTGGCAACAAACATCAGTAATGTTAAGCGCTTTACCATTGTATTTGAGAAAAGAAGTAACTAGGTTTCTGGTGGCACTATTGAGCCACGTGCAGCTAGCGTTGATGCCGTTCATAGCTTGGCATCTCGTAATAGAGGTAGTGGCGTCTCGTTTTCTTATTGCGTTCACTGGCGCCACTACGTTTGCTCGCCTTGTATGTCCGTGAGTGGCAGCAGCAGCGCTTATCGATAGCGTGCACTGTGGTACCATCTTTGGAGGGGCCTCTAGTATTTCCGGATGGGCTGAGTCGAGCGAGTGGAGTTGGGACAGAGCAACAGTGAGGTCCGGACAGCTGGCGACACACATGCACTGTCAGACGTAAGGATGGGGTCACGAGAGAGCACGACCACGTCAAGGACCGCATTTTAGTTGAATGGACCGTGATATTCGAATAGTGTAACTTTCACTGGTGTGTATGTGTGTCCGCCCGTCGAAGTGACCTCTTGGCAATAACTTGTCAGTCCACGATTTATGCTGTGGTCTCTCCCGTGCCTGACTTGAGTGGGGCGACCATTGTTGGTCGTTCGATTGGTCGTCGCAAGGGACGACGTGCATTTGGTCTTCCGACGGCTTCTGGCTTCTCTGTGTTTGTGCTGACTTAAAATTCGTCCGTGTTGTTTCACAGTGACTGGTTTTGGTATTATGAGTTGTTGGTGGAATTGTTTTCCCGGATACGTATCTATCTTGTGGTATTGAAGGAGCATTTATTTTAATGCTGTCTGCGTACTGGATTTGGTAAGAGGGGCGCAGCAGCGAGCAGGTCCGTGCAGCGTAAGGGCAAGCCGGGTCCGTTGGTGGCGTGCTGCCACTGCTGGATCGAGGAGGGGTAGCTGCGAGAGCGACGACTTCGTTGAACACTGAACCCTGGACGTTTGAGTTAAGTGCGAATGCAAGCTCGACTATTCTGAGATCTTGCTTTTGGTCGGCAGGTTGTTGCTCCCAGGGCCGCTGAGCCTGGCGGCAACGAGTGGAGTGTTTCGAGGCAGTGAAATATTGCAGCCCTATTTCTCTATTCGTTATCCATCATTGAATTTAGTATTATTCTTATTAGTGAGATGCAACCAGCTTTATTTTCTGCCTTGTGGCCGCTAACGTCCCAGTTACCTGCCCTGGAGGTTAGCGTACTTTTCTGTTAATGTACCTTTTCCTCGTCGCGTTGATGTAGTCTGACACGGCGTGTAGTTCGACAGCATCTTGTGTTGTACATTGCATATTTTTGGGAGGTCTACCTTGGTTCTAGTGTTTCCTTCGGCCTTGGGTGTTTTCTGAAGACGCAGTGCTGTCTGTCTCTTCGCCCTTGCTTAACAATATCACATCGTCGTACCGGTGATCGGACATTAGGGGAATTGATTAGTCGGTCGGTCGGCGCTTAAGCTGCCCCTAGTTTAAGTTGCCATCCTGTTACGTGAGTACAACTCTTGGCTGCCTGTCTTACCTTACCTTATGTTTGAGTTAACTTCCCAGGCCGACACTTGCAAGACTTGCTGAGAACCGCTTGTCCTGATTCCTTAGATTGTGATGTTTGTTTTAAAGATATCTGTAATTTTCTAATTATTGTTGGTGTGGCCTTCAGCCGAGTAATAATTTCACTTATTTCGAGATAAGGCCTTCAGCCGTGTCACAGTAAGTTTTTTTAAGCAAACTTGTTTAAAAGCAAGGGATTTATTTTAAAAGTGCTATTTGGAATTGTTTTCCTGACTTCTATTTCAGGCCTTCAGCCGTTAGTTGGTTGAAGTTATTGTTGGTGGCCTGCCGTCCTAAAATTGTGAAATTTTTTTTCTGTGATAAGACCTTGAGCCGTCATACATTCAACTGTGACTTTTTTAAGATATTGTTTTAAAATTTTAATTTCTTAAAATGAAGCTTACGTATTTTTTGTGTAACCGAGAGTAACTGATCACGGCCCTGTCCAACATTGTAACCTTATCCTGCCCCATCCTGAGAAATCAGCTCTCAACTATAATTTCAAGTTGAGAATAACTTTTATTAAAGTAAATCAACTATACTAAGTGTCTTTTAGTTTATTTGAACGAAACCTAACCTACTTATTTAGCTCATGTGAGGTGCAAGAGTGAAAATATTAACTTTTCAATGAGTCTTTAATTCACCGTGAACAACATCCAACATGTCACACAGAACTTTAAAATTGTATTTTGAGAACACGGTAAATTATCAAAAAATTGACCGGTAATCGCCAGATTTCAAATGTGTAAGTGTCACCAGGACTGCATCTCTGGCGTGTCATAGCTCTACAACTACTCGAAATTGGCTTTTATTTTCGAAAGTGCTTCACGATTGGGTCTTCGTTTACGAGTGCTACGTACATTATAAATTTGTTTGATACAAATGCGTCATTTATCCGTAAAATCCACTTCAAAATCGAACATTTATGCTTCCTCTTCTTCTTGTGTCTGTTCTAAACCCATCATCTGAATGATAACATCAGTGTTCAGACGCCATACTGAAAATAGTGCCACAAGAATCTTGACAGGAGCGTGTGGAAACAGCAGCACACGGTGCCACTATCATATCAGCCGTCTTGCCACTTGCTTTGGCGTCACTTTTGTTGCGAGTGGAAACCCGGCTTCAAAGTATTGCGCTGTGCACGCTAAAGCGGTGTGTGATATCTGCGCCAGCCTCCTGGGCTGGCACCGGCCGTTGGGTTTTGAAAAAGAGAGTGAGTTGGAGGAACGCGCCTCCGTACCCAGGTGGTAGTATGGTCGAACTAGCAATGACGTCAGAGCACCTATCAAGCGAGGTAATGTTTGAAAGATAGTCCCACATCCACAATCGCTGTGTACACAGTACCAGACAGTGCAGTATGACACAGAGAAGACGCCTACAGACTCTCTGCTGTGGGGGGCCGCAGGAAGAATGGACGCAGGAGAATCGCAAACTGATGTGGCTCTTTGGCTTAATGTGAATCGTTCTGTTGTTTCTCGGATGAGGCGACAGTTTATAGAGACCGAAACTGTATACTGGAGACCAGGACAGGACCGACCACGTGTGACATAAGAAAGAGTGGATCGTTATTTGGCTGTAAGGGCACGATGCTACCGCCTTACTACTGCACTGCAACTGACATCTGACCTCGCAGCGTCCAGTGGATGTGTTGTATCGAGGCAAATGATGTACAGAATGCTTCAGCAAGTGGCCTTTATTGTTGGATATCCGCTGTCTGTTTGCCTCTGGCTTTTATTAACAAAAGTGAACATCTAGAATGGAGCTGACAATATGTCACCTGGGCGATCGAACGGTGGGCCAATACTCTTTTCATAGATGAGTCCCGATTTCGTTTGGAGAGTGATTCTCAACGGATTTGCATCTGGTGGGTACGTGGAACACGATTTTGGGACGCAAACATTGTGGAAAGAAACCGATATCTAGGAGGATCCGGAATGCTGTGGGCCGGGATTATGTTGACCACTCGAACACCTCCTCATGAAACTATACAGATGAATCAGCAAGATTTAATTACTGTCAGGTGCCTCAAGGAGATATAGGTATCTCATGCGCGGTCGTTGCGGGGTACTCTGATCTCACACTTCGTATTGAGGACGATAATGCTAGACCTCGTAGAGCAAGGGCGGTTGACGTCTTTTTGGGAACTGAAAATATTGCACGATGGCGTGTCCTGCCCGCTCTCCTGATTTAAATCCCATAGAGCATGTTTGGGATACACTAGGGAGACGGGTTGCATCACGACAACACCCACTCTTCAAGACTTGTGAGCAGCTCTGCAGGAAGAAGGGGCGCTATTGCCGCAACACAAGCATTTGTCAGAATGTGTATGCAAATGCGTTAAGTTGAGAAAAAACGAAGAACATTTTTGTGTACCATTACGCACGTTCCAGTTGATTACATTCTGTACTCTTTACATTGTTTTTACCTTACTATCACCTGTTAGTCCGCGCCGGTAGCTGAGTGGTCAGCGCGACAGAATGTCAATCCTAATGGCCCGGGTTCGATTCCCGGCTTGGTCGGAGATATTCTCCGCTCAGGGACTGGGTGTTATGTTGTCTTTACCACCGTCATTTCAACCCCATCGACACGCAAGTGGCGTCAACTCGAAAGACTTGCACCAGGTGAACGGTCTACCCGACGGGAGGCCCTAGCCACAAGGTATTTGCATTTATCACCTGTTGATATTGGTTTATGGCAAATTAAACACAACCTTGCAAAAATTTCCGTTTGTTGCTTTAATTTTGGACACCAGTGGAGCTTATGCCGCAGAGGACCCTGAGTTTCATTTTCTATCTTTTGCAATTACGAATTTCCTGTACCATGGTTTATTGTTGTAAGTAGGCTGTTTAGGTTTTCTTATCGGTAACGCCACGTAGCGCTCTGTATGAAAATCACCGGCTGTGCTGTGTGCAGTCTGTGGCTAGTTTGCATTGTTGTCTGCCATTGTAGTGTTGGGCAGCTGGATGTTAACAGCGCGTAGCGTTGCGCAGTTGGAGATGAGCCGCCAGCAGTGGTGGATGTGGGGAAGTGAGATGGCGGATTTTTGAGAGCGGATGATCTGGACGTGTGTCCATCAGAAACATTACATTTGTAAGAATGGATGGATGTCCGCAGCTCGTGGTCGTGCGGTAGCGTTCTCACTTCCCACGCCCGGGTTCCCGGGTTCGATTCCCGGCGGGGTCAGGGATTTTCTCTGCCTCGTGATGACTGGGTTTTGTGTGATGTCCTTACGTTAGTTAGGTTTAAGTAGTTCTAAGTTCTAGGGGACTGATGACCATAGCTGTTAAGTCCCATAGTGCTCAGAGCCATTTGAACCATTTTGTAAGAATGGATGTCATGAACTGCTATATATATTATGACTTTTGAACACTATTAAGGTAAATACATTGTTTGTTCTCAATCAAAGTCTTTCATTTGCTAACTATGCCTATCAGTAGTTAGTGCCTTCAGTAGTTTGAATCTTTTATTTAGCTGGCAGTAGTGGCACTCGCTGTATTGCAGTAGTTCGAGTAACGAAGATTTTTGTGAGGTAAATGATTTGTGAAAGGTATAGGTTATTGTTAGTCAGAGCCATTCTTCTGTGGGGATTATTAAAAGTCAGATTGCGTTGCGCTAAAAAAATATTGTGTCAGTTTAAGCACAGTCATGTATAATATTCTTCCCCTCATGAACCATGGACCTTGCCGTTGGTGGGGAGGCTTGCGTGCCTCAGCGATACAGATAGCCGTACCGTAGGTACAACCACAACGGAGGGGTATCTGTTGAGAAGCCAGACAAACGTGCGGTTCCTGAAGAGGGGCAGCAGCCTTTTCAGTAGTTGCTAGGGCAACGGTCTGGATGATTGACTGATCTGGCCTTGTAACAATAACCAAAGCGGCCTTGCTGTGTTGGTACTGCGAACGTCTGAAAGCAAAGGGAAACTACGGCCGTAATTTTTCCCGAGGGCATGCAGCTTTACTGTATGATTAAATGATGATGGCGACCTCTTGGGTAAAATATTCCGGAGGTAAAATAGTCCCCCATTCGGATCTCCGGGCGGGGACTACTCAAAAGGGTGTCGTTATCAGGAGAAAGAAAACTGGCGTTCTACGGATCGGAGCGTGGATTGTCAGATCCCTTAATCGGGCAGGTAGGTTAGAACATTTAAAAAGGGAAATGGATAGGTTAAAGTTAGATATAGTGGGAATTAGTGAAGTTCGGTGGCAGGAGGAACAAGACTTCTAGTCAGGTGACTAAGGGTTATAAACACAAAATCAAATAGGGGTAATGCAGCAGTACGTTTCATAATGAATAGGAAAATAGGAATGCGGGTAAGCATAGTGAACGCATTATTGTGGCCAAGATAGATACGAAGCCCACACCTACTACAGTAGTACAAGTTTATATGCCAGCTAGCTCTGCAGATGACGAAGAAATTGAAGAAATATATGATGAAATAAAAGAAATTATTCAGATAGTGAAGGGAGACGAAAATTTAATAGTCATGGGTGACCGGAATTCGAGTGTAGGAAAAGGGAGAGAAGGAAACGTAGTCGGTGAATATGGATTGGGGCTAAGAAATGAAAGAGGAAGCCGCCTGGTAGAATTCTGCACAGAGCACAACTTAATCATAGCTAACACTTGGTTTAAGAATCATGAAAGAAGGTTGTATACATGGAAGAACCCTGGCGATACTAAAAGGTATCAGATAGGTTATATAATGGTAAGACAGAGATTTAGGAATCAGGTTTTAAATTGTAAGACATTTCCAGGGGCAGATGTGGACTCTGACCACAATCTATTGGTTATGAACTGTAGATTAAAACTGAAGAAACTGCAAAAAAAGGGGGGGGGGGGTTTCAGGAGATGTGACCTGGATAAACTGAAAGAACCAGAGGTTGTACAGAGTTTCAGGGAGAACATAAGGGAACAATTGACAGGAATCGGGGAAAGAAATACAGTAGAACAGGAATGGGTAGCTTTGAGGAATGAAATAGTGAAGGCAGCAGAGGATCAAGTAGGTAAAAAGACGAGGACTAGTAGAAATCCATGGGTAACAGAAGAAATATTGAATTTGATTGATGAAAGGAGAAAATATAAAAATGCAGTAAATGAAGCAGCCAAAAAGGAATACAGGACAGGAAGTGCAAAATGGCTAAGCAGGGATGGCTAGAGGACAAATGTAACGATGTAGAGGCTTATCTAACTAGGGGTAAGATAGATACTGCCTACAGGAGATAAGAGAACTACTTGTATGAACATCAAGAGCTCACATGGAAACCCAGTTCTAAGCAAAGAAGGGAAAGCAGAAAGGTGGAAGGAGTATATAGAGGGTCTATACAAGGGCGATGTACTTGAGGACAATATTATGGAAATGGAAGAGGATGTAGATGAAGATGAAATGGGAGATACGATACTGCGTGAAGAGTTTGACAGAGCACTGAAAGACCTGAGTCGAAACAAGGCCCCCGGAGTAGACAACATTCCATAGGAACTACTGACGGCCTTGGGAGACCCAGGCCTGACAAAACTCTACCATCTGGTGAGCAAGATGTATGAAACAGGTGAAATACCCTCAGACTTCAAGAAGAATATAATAATTCCAATCCCAAAGAAAGCAGGTGTTGACAGATGTGAAAATTACCGAACTATCAGTTTAATAAGCCACAGCTGCAAAATACTAACACGAATTCTTTACAGACGAATGGAAAAACTAGTAGAAGCCGACCTCGGGGAAGATCAGTTTGGATTCCGTAGAAATACTGGAACACGTGAGGCAATACTGGCCTTACGACTTATCTTAGAAGAAAGGTTAAGGAAAGGCAAACCTACGTTTCTAGCATTTGTAGACTTAGAGAAAGCTTTTGACAATGTTGACTGGAATACTCTCTTTCAAGTTCTGAAGGTGGCAGGGGTAAAATACAGGGGCGAAAGGCTATTTACAATTTGTACAGAAACCAGATGGCAGTTATAAGAGTCGAGGGACATGAAAGGGAAGCAGTGGTTGGGAAGGGAGTGAGACAGGGTTGTAGCCTATCCCCGATGTTATTCAATCTGTATATTGAGCAAGCAGTAAAGGAAACAAAAGAAAAATTTGGAGTAGGGATTAAAATCCAGGGAGAAGAAATAAAAACTTTGAGGTTTGCTGACGACATTGTAATTCTGTCAGAGACAGACAAGGACTTGGAAGAGCAGTTGAACGGAATGGACAGTGTCTTGAAAGGAGGATATAAGATGAACATCAACAAAAGCAAAACGAGGATAATGGAATGTAGTCGAATTAAGTCTGGTGATGCTGAGGGAATTAGATTAGGAAATGAGACACTTAAAGTAGTAAAGGAGTTTTGCTATTTGGGGAGCAAAATAAATGATGATGGTCGAAGTAGAGAGGATATAAAATGTAGACTGGCAATGGCAAGGAAAGCGTTTCTGAAGAAGAAAAATTTGTTAACATCGAGTATAGATTTAAATGTCACGAAGTCGTTTCTGAAAGTATTTGTATGGAGTGTAGCCATGTCTGGAAGTGAAACGTGGACGATAAATAGTTTAGACAAGAAGAGAATAGAAGCTTTGAAATGTGGTGCCACAGAAGAATGCTGAAGATTAGATGGGTAGATCACATAACTAATGAGGAGGTATTGAATAGAATTGGGGAGAAGAGGAGCTTGTGGCACACCTTGAGTAGAAGAAGGGATCGATTGGTAGGACATGTTCTAAGACATCGAGGGTCACCAATTTAGTATTGGAGGGCAGCGTGGAGGGTAAAAATCGTAGAGGGAGACCAAGAGATTAAGAAGGATGTAGGCTGCAGTAGGTACTGGGAGATGAAGAAGCTTGCACAGGATAGAGTAGCATGGAGAGCTGCCTCAAACCAGTGTCAGGACTGAAGACAACAACAACAACAACAACAACAACATTAGTCACAGAAGTAACAATAAATGTTTCTTGTATTTTTTACTGCCTTTACAAGTGACCGTCATTGTTATTTGAACTTTTCAAGGTTTTTGGAAATTGTGAACCATCCCAACTTAAATTCCTTACTACCAGATCACAAAACTCCCACAGAGAGTGGTGGTAAAACTGTCACGGATCTGATCTCGTACGTGGTAAAAGCAGGCTTCATATCCCAGCTCTGCCATCCATAATGTGATTAAGGTGGCTATCACGATAGATTTCCTCGCCTGTGGTTGTTCTATATGAGCTTGTTTTTCACTACCAAAAGTATTTCATGACATTCGAACTATAAAACTATTTTTTCTTTCCGTTGATCGTTTCCTGCTTCTCCCTTGCTCACATCTATCACCTACGTACATCGTACACGTAGGGACAAGAAAATTTCGCATAAACCTTAACGCGACAAACAAAAACGACTGTTTTTACAAATGAAATCGGCTGTTTTTACGAAATGCCACGAACTATGGCAGTTCCACCTCTGCCGTGTAGGAATGTCGTAAATCTAGAGGCAGCAGTTGACTCACATTGATAAATCATACTTATTCTGTGTTGAAATTGGATCTTTACTTTTTCTTGGGGCTGTGGTATGTAATAACCGTAAAATGAGTAGTATCTCCGCGAAAGAGATCTGATGCCCTCCATGTGACGTCAGTCAGTGACAGTTTTATCTTTCGACGACAAATTTTTCGACTCTTTTGTGCAATAAATTGTAAAAAGGAGGACATATTTTGATGAGACTGGGCATCAGTTGTACAGCGCAGTTTGTTGGCAGTGTGTGACGTAAGCAGTGGTCATTTGTAAGTGGTTGTGTTTATGTTTGCCGCATTGTGTTGCTTCTCCGTAAGGGGATCTTTCCCGTTCGGACGCCAGCTTAAGACAACCTGGCCTCCTGCTCCGCCAACTATCTTCGCTTCGGCTCAGAGGGCACCCCCCGAATGACAATCAACTATCGACTTCACGGGGTTCAGTCAAGCCAGTTGCGAATTTGACAACGATGTCTTTTACAATCGCACGTGGTGACGAAGAACGTGTCATATTGCGACATAAACATCTAGAAGATAATCTAGTTGTAGAGAGGGGCTAATAAAAGTAGACGACTAAGAGAGACAGATTCGTATTACGAAACATGTAAGACAGGACAGCGGCTTATCACACTGTTGTTCAGCTTATACGTCGACGTAGCAATGAAGGAAGTGAAACGATATTCCGGAAGGGGAATAAATGCAGATGCTGAGGTTCGCACACATTATGGCTCTTCTTGTGTATTGCAAGGACGACTTAGAAGACATGTTGAAAGGAATGGACAGCATACTAATCACAGTATATGGCTCAAAGATAAAAAAAAGGGGGAAACGAAGATGTATGCCTGAAAGATGAGAAAAGGAGAAACGAAATTGTTGCAGAATAGGAGAAAGAACAATGACGACGTGCTTAACACTAAAACTGGGAACGACACGTTAGTGGACGACGTGATCGATTCTTCTCTCTGGGACGCAAGATCACGTAGGATGACCGAAATAATAAAGATGTAATAAATGTGAATCACACAGAAGAAGAGGCGAAAACAAAACTTCACGATTTGAGAGGGTATGTTATGTTATTTTAGTGATTACAAAATTGAGTCAAATTTACAAAGAATTTGGTAGTAGGACGCCATTTCAGTATGGTGATGCACCCCTCATGCGCTGATTCGGTTGGGAAGAGCGTCAGAAAGCCGTAGTGTCCTATTCTGAAGCAGGCTGTCCCATAGTTGTTGTAGCTGGTCCTTGATATTCTGGATGATTTAACGAAATTGCTGTGTAAATTTCGTTAAAGAATAAAATTTGCTTTTAAGTTAATTTTCTTTACCTTACTTTCTTTGCGTGCGAACTTTGTTGTAGAACCTCTCTCTTATTTACGTGTGGTAATAAAAATTTTCACTTTCAAAAGAATTACGTACATTTAAAAATTACGTGAACTCATATTAACTGATTAAGAATATTTGGTTGAAAATTAAATTCTTTACCTCATTCGGCCTTGGCACACATTTTCTAAATGCAGTGGATTTTTTGTTAAATATTTTTACTGAATTCTTTCCCGGCGTTAGCTTTTGAACACAAGATTATCACTATTAGCAGAAAATGGTTAATTATTACCAAGCCGACATTTAATTATCACTGATCAAACCTACTTCGCTATACATTAAAGTTATTTGAAAGAACCAAAATTGTTAAATTTCAATGTTAACTATCCGTCTAAGAATGCACAAATGTGTAACTTTTTTTTAAAAATCTCAGTCAGTCTCTGGATCGCTGTAAAAGAAGAACATTCTCTTAGTTCACTGTTAATGTTTATCTATCTGTTCCCGATTTACAGGTTTGGTTGATTTTTCCTTTAGCGGAACAATTTTTTAAATGTGCCGCCGCTGCAAATCGATCGGTCGCGGCACAGCCCAGCAACACCGCTAAAAAAAATGCTGAAAACTCTTTAAAGAAATATTATAGATGACATGGGCAAGCTAATTTACATTAATAATACACACTTTTTATAAATTCTGATATATTTAGATCAAGCAATAATTCAACTCACATTAGTTCGTAATTTCTCCTTCAATGGCGGCTAAATCTAGATACAGACAAATGACGTCTACCCATTCACCAAATACATCGACACAGCTTCCTACCGCTTTCAGCTCTAAACGAGGAAGACCAAAGAATACGTAGTGCATTGTGCTTTTATAGTATTGCTCACTATTAACATTTCTTTGTAATTTCACGACATTATTTCCCTCTGGCTGAATTTCACATCTCTGTTATCTCAGATATTGACACATTTCGCAATTACATATTTAATATAGAAATATTACCATCCTAAATACAGAGAGAATATTACTACAAAAAATATTACAATAATAACAAATGTCTTTTACACAAAATTCAATAATATTTTTTGTTAAATAATTACATTATATACAAATTGCTCAGAGTGGCGTATATGGTACAAATAAATTTCAGTTTGTTAATGTGTGAGTTTGCCAGGGAACGTTACATTGCCCCCTGGCAGCATTTGGCAAAGAGTTTCTATACTTTGACACAATGGTGCCAGTAACGTTCTTTACAATTCTGTATTTTTATGGAATGGCTCTTTTAATTAGTCCCAGGGTTATATATGTCTATGGCTCCCCCATTTGGGCGAAGACAGACAGAAAACCTGGGCAAAACTGTGCCGGAGCCCAGCCATCCCAGTTGGTTCATGATTAATCTTGTCTCTTTAGCAGTCATTCTTTTGAATTGATTTAACAGTTTGTAATCAACGGTTACATAATATCACTGTCACATACAGTTCAACGATATAACGCAAGGTCACTTGTCCTAGGATATATCACTTAGTTTTTTGAAAGCATTTAGCACAGCATCACTTTTTATAATGTTCCCACTACCTACGTGTCACAAATCCATCTCCTACACTTGTTAGTGTTCATTTTCTCTTATCAGTTCACAGGTAAACATAATAAATGTTCAATGTTTATCAAAAATGGAGTCATTGATATGTTATGCAGTTTGTGTAAATATTTTGGAAAATGACAACAATGCTGTAGTCGGTGAGCGGTGCGGAATGATTGTTGAGCGGCGCTCGGCGCGGCGCGTCGGCTCCTTGTAGGTCACCGCCCCCGGTGTTGACAGCTACGGCGCGGAGAGGTGTGTGGCTGTCTGGTCTGCTACGGGCTGCTGCGGCCGCTGCATGGCTGATGTAGCCGGATGCGCGTTGGATATCAGCTCGCCCATGTGGCGTCTTCTTGCAGTGCTCCAGCAAACATGCAACAAGTTCACAAACAGTGTACTATCCTTATGGGCATTTTTTCTGCTGTGGGAAAGAACGCACACAGTTATTGGCAGTTATTATTCAGTAGGCCTTCACTAGTCTGGTTTGCACAATGTTTCGTTTAACAGTAACACGTTTTATGGGCGCACAATATTTTTCCAACATGTCATGACTTGTCATTAGTCACACGCAAGTTTCACCTTAGGACAAAATGTATCTCTGCAGTCAATGCGCTTTTCTAGCGTCCCTTGACACACAAAGAATTAAAGTTTGACACTAACTTGGTCCACCGTCCGTTATCGGCTCACTGTTCGTGTCGTGCTAGTTCCTTGTCCACTTGCACACACGGCGATAATACAGTTTTTTATTACTTATACACAACAACTTCGTGACGTATTGCTGCAGGTTTAACAGTCACTGTCTGTCTCTGCCACACAATACTGCACTTTTGTTTAAGTTCCTTTATTTTTATTTACAATGTCCGCTGTGCAATTTTTGTAACAGCACATTCGTAACTCTTTACCAAGGTGTGTGATATTTGCGTACATGGTAACAAATATTAAAATTTCGTATTAGTTTGCCCAAAAATCATCTATATTCGTGTTCGAGTAGATTTTATTTGTGCATTCCAGCCGGATTCAGGCATATTGTTCAATAACTCCTTTGAAATCATGTCACTCTTTACTATCAAGGTCCTACGTAACTACAGTGTAGCCTCTGTAGGTTAAAATTGACTTGGACTGTATCTGGCTAGTTCCCTTTTTTTTTTTACTGATTGAATCTGCACATGCTTCAATTGAAGCTTCTTTGTGCGTAACTTTGCGCTACTTAAATTTGCAATAAGTTTGCCTCCCATGGTGCCCTCGGGTCACTACTGGGTGCATTATTCTCTCTGATAACATTGGTTAGATAATAAAGTTCTCAGGGCCTCATATTATTGATATTATTCTGGGTTCGAATCTGTCAATCTGACAGCTACACATATATACATACATACATATATAATAGAATAGATTGTGCCAAGAAATATTTCAATTTTGACACACATATAGAAAATTATGCAGTACACTAACTAATCATTACTAAAATGTTCCTCTTGACTGAACTATGTCACAGCTTAACACTACAAATAATTGCACTAATCAGATTATCTGTGCAGACATTTAGAGCATGTTTTAGATAACACAAATTAAAAGAAGACATAACACAAATATTCATACACACATGAGAAAGTCAATCATATTCTTGTAACTAAATACTTCTACACTAGTACATTATGTCTACGGATCACACATCATTAATGTTCATTATTTACAAAAGAATGGTGTCCTCATAGGACTATTAGTCTTTTACTGTATGAATATTTTTACATCCTTACGCGGATACAGTCCCCGTACTCTCCCTGAGTGAGGATCTGCTAAGAGATAGCTACACTCATGTGGCACACTTACTACTCTAAAAGGTCCATTGTACACCAATTGCCACTTGCTATTCTGTTTCAAGGATGCCGAGGACTTAGGATGATTGCGTAAGAGTACCAAGTCCCCAACACTAAATTTTTGATTATTCGTCACATGTCGATTATATTTTTCTTTCCTTTTCTGAGCGCACCTGGTAAGGTTGCACCCTGCTTTTCTTATCTTCTCTTCCTTAGGCTCAGGAATGACTGGGACCTTAGGCAAAGGTGCCAGCCACTCATTCAGAACTCTATTATTATTCATTATAATCTCGTTTGGTGGATACCCCGTAGAAGCATGCGGGGTTGCGTTGTGAATTTCCAAAAACTTAGGTATCAGATCTGGCCATCTTGTGTGCTTACATGCAATGTATAACCTGAAAAATTTATTTAACTCTCCAAATGTTCTCTCTACTAAATTTGCTTGTGGGTGAAAACGGGATATTAGTATGTGCTTTATATCATGTTCGTGTAAATAGTTTTTCCAGGTATGGCCTGTAAAATAGGAAGCATTATCCGATATTATCGCTTCAGGCTTACCCACTTGTGTAAAATATTCTTTCCCTAACCATTTAACTATTCCCCAAGCAGTGGCTGATTTAAGGCAATATATTTTTAAGTATTTAGAGAAAAGGTCATACACCGCTAAAATGTACTTTAATCCACCCCTGGCTCGTTGGTAGGGTCCTGCTATGTCTATAGATACTAACTGAAGTGGCCGATGAGACACTATAGGATGCAGTTCAAACCTTGTGGACTTATTTTGAAACTTAGCTTTTTGGCACAGAGGACAAGTCCTGAAAATGGTGCGAGTCTGCTGGCTTATTCCCTTAAAGTAACAGAATCTGGATAAAATCCTTATTGTTTTGCCTATCCCAGCGTGACCCCATGCTAAATGCGTGTGCCACACTACAGCTGGGGGAGCCCGTTGCGGTATACACACGACTCCATGGTCATTTGACACACCCGTTTTATAATACAGAATATCATCTATTATTTTGAAATTCTGAACACCTTTAAGATTGGTTCCCTCTTTAATTTTGCTAATGATATCTCGCCAAATCGGATCAGTTTCCTGCAATATAGACATATCCTATGTACCTTATCTTGTATTAAGAGTATTCGATATTCCTCCGATTGCTCCAAAATCTTTAACATTGAGGATTGCCCTAGTGGAAGCCTCGACAAGGCGTCAGCTACAACATTATCTTGTCCTTTTAGGTACATAATCTTAATTTTATATTCCTGCAATGCTAACCTCCATCTCAGCAAGCGGGTATGGTATAATTTTCAAGACATTAAATAGCTCAGAGCCTGGTGGTCACTGAATACTTTGACTTCTTTACCATAGATGTAATAATTGAATTTCTTTACCGCCCAAACCACTGCAAGAGCCTCTAATTCGGTAGCGGAATATGCTCTCTCACAGCTGTTTAGTGTGCGGCTGGCAAATCCGATTACATTGATTGTTGTGGGGTCGTTACTCCTGTCCCACTGAAATAAACAAGCGCCCAGACCGTATGAACACGAATCTGTCGCTATGCAAAAATCTTTTATCATGTCTGGGTGTCGCAGTATGTTTGCATTCACCAAGGCGTTTTTGATGGCGTCAAATGCGCGTTGACATTCTTCTGTCCACACCCAGTGCGCATTTTTACGCAACAGGCTCAATAAAGATTTGCTATTCATTAATTGGTTTGGAACAAACCGTCTAAAAAAGGATGCAAGACCTATAAACGCTTTGTGTTGTCTCTTAGTTCTCGGACTAGGAAACCCACGAATTGCGTCAAGTTTTTTGCTGTCAGGTTTGATGCCTTGTGGTGTTATTATGTGACCTAGAAATTTAATCTGATTACGTCCAAATTTGGATTTCTCAAGATTCGCTGTTACTCCCGCTTGCTTAAACCTTTCTAAGACTCAACTCAGTAGTTCTACGTGCTCCTCCCAGGTGGCAGTAGCAATCACCAGATCGTCTACATACACTGTTACCCTTTGCAGCAAATCCGGACCTAAAACCGCATCGAGGGCTGTTATGAAAACTCCTGCACTTACATTTAAGCCGAAAGGTAGTACCCTAAATTGGTAACTCCTTCCCCCAAATATAAATGCAGTATATTTCCTCGACTCGGGTGTGAGCAGGATTTGCCAGAATGAACTTTTCATATCAATAGATGTCAAATATTGCACTCCATGGAATTTTTGAAAATCCGCCCTATCCTTTGTTACGCCCATCCAGCCTGGCTCTCCGCCCCCCCTACCTTCTATAAATCCCTCCAAATCCTTGAACGCCATGCTCTCCGCCTTGCCTATTGCATCCGTCTCCCCTCCCCCACGCGGATCCTGTATGATCTCATCCCCTTCCCCCACCTCCTCCTTTTCCTTGAAAGGATACGTATCCTGTACACCTCACGTAAACTTGATCCTCCTCACCCACTCATTTCCCCGATCCTCTCCCACCCCCGCCCGCTGCCGCGCCTGTATTCCCACGTCCCACCCGGTCTCCATCTCTCCACCCTCCATACCCTCTCCCAAGGTGGCTTCCGCCAGCTCCCTCTCCCTGATGATGTCCTCGTCCCCTCCATCTACCCCTCCTATCAACTTTGACCCTGCCCCGCCCCCCACTTCCCGTGTCCTTTCCTTTCGGCACCCTCCCTCCCTTCTCTTCTCTTCCCTTCTTTTTCCGTCTCCCTGTCCCCTCCCTTCCCCCTCTTCCCCCGGGCTTCCTCTCCCCCTTCCTCCCTCCCCCCTATCTCCCCTGCCCGTGGCATCTCTGCTCTCCCCTCTCGCTCTCCCACTCCCCTTCCTCCTCCTCCTCTCTTGGCAGGTCCCCGGACTCGCACACGTATAGTGAACATTCGCGCGCCGGAGATCGTCGCCTTTTGTGTCTCGTGTGTGTGACGTCGTATAGTGTTTTTGGTGTCCGCCGTCCCACTCCTACGTTCACTTGTGCCGTCGGACTCATCAGTGTTTTGTGCGCCGTGCCGACGTGTTTTCCGTGTTGTTATCGTCACATGTGAACGACTCCGTGTTTTTTACGTCTCTGTGACCTCTCTCTTTTGCCCGTCACTTTGTTCTTTGTCATTCACCATGTTTTATACTCTTGTAAAACGCTATGGCTGAAGAGCGGCGTAGTGTGCCGCTGCCAGCCTACCTGAGTTGTACAGGTTTTAAAATAACAATAAAGTAAAAAAAAAAAAAAAGAATTTTTGAATTTGCTCATCTAAGTTTTCCGCATGAGTCCTGACAGGTACAATAATTTCGTTTATGTCTCTCGCATCTAATACTAACCGTACCTGTCCGTCTGCTTTTGCTACCGCCACCAAAGGACTACTATAAGGGGACAAAGACGGTTCTATTATTCCCCACTCGATCAGTTTTCTTATCTCTTTAGCTACTACTTCCTTCTTGGACCAAGGAATGGAGTATGAGGCTCGACAGTAGGTTTTGTGAGGTTTCACCTCGATATTGTACTGATATCCCTTAACAATTCCTGGTCGTTCTGAAAATACATCTGCATAATTAGATAATAACTGTACCAAATCCTGCTGTTGCATTGAATTCAAATTTTGGGACTGTGATACTTTGTTCACAAGTGCGTCGACATTTGCTTTTAATTGATCACTTTGTACGTTTGGATAATAGAGATTTTGTCCTATAGAATGATTGTCTAAATGTAGTATCCACTGATTCCTACATTTTATGTTAATAGTATTACAATTAGGCACAGGTACCTCTTCAGATCTGAGCATGGACAATTCTATCCTCCTACCAGCGTTCATCAAACTTAATTTTCCCCGAGAAAGGTCGATTACTGCGTCCCTTTCTCTCAAAAAATCTACCCCCAAAATGCAGGCTACCTTTAAACCCTTTACTACCAGGAATGAGCACGCTATGGCTTCATCCCCTAAATACATCTCTACCCGCACTTGGAGTTTAATTATTTGTCGCTGTGCACTTATGGCTCCAGTGACTTTACAATTATTCACAGGAAAAGTCAGCATACGCCTTTCTTTCCCCAGTACTTTGAATAAGTCCATACTCATGACACTGACAGTAGCACCTGTATCCACGATTGCTTGCACATCAATATTGTTAATTTTGATCTCTATTATCGCTTGTACTTTGTCTTTGTGCTCCTTTATGCACGTGGATGGTTCAGTTATTAATTCATGTCCCATCTGTACCCCGTCATTATACCTAAGGATACAGATTCCCAATGTTTTGTTCGGTGTCGGGCTGCTCTCACTCCAAACCTCAGCCGACGATGGAGAGCGTATCTCGGCTGAATCTAGTTTGTTGGATTATTGCTGGTGGATGGGTGTGGCTGCTCTGTGTCACTGACCTCCACGATGTGTAAGTTGTGTTGCGTCGGCCGCCACGGTTGCGCAATTGGCGCATTTTGTGGTGGCGGTCGGTTATTGTCATATCTTTCACTGTTTTGCCGGTCCGGACTGGGCCTCTGGTTCTGTGGCCAAGTTCGGTTTGCATCATTATAAGTATTAGTGTTCCACGGCCCCCTGGCATTTTTCCATCTACTATTGCTTGGTGGGCCTGTTTCATATCGGTCATCTGACCTCCTTTTCCGGTCATTATTCACCGGCGGACTATTGCCGTTCCGATCTCTACCTCTATTCCCGTTTTATACATAATCTTGTCTCCTATTGTTACCTCCGCCGTTTCCATTATTTGGTGGAGGCGTGTTATTTCGACCATTTCTGTAACCGTTTCCGTTACTTCTAGCCTGTTCAGAGGCTGCCTTAACATCATCCTGAATCAGGTCAATTGAGTCCAGAACAGACAAAAAATGTTCCATATCGTTTTCGGGCACGTGTGTAAGTTTTTCCTTTACGTGTATCGGCAAGTGTGATTTCAAAAGTCTGATCAAATCCCGGGATGAAATCCGCTCGTCCCAATAACGGGTCTTATTAATGTACTTCTCAAAATATTTTCGCAAATTGCCTAATCGTGGAGAATACGGCTCTGGATTATATACCTCCTTCCGTAATCTCTCCTGAATACATGTTGACCAATATTTGGCCAAGAATGCCTTTTCAAATTGCTCATATGTATCGCAACTGTCAGCTGCTTCGGTTGCCCATAATGCAGCATCTCCTAGTATGTAAGACATGACGAACTGTATTTTCTGTGTATGACTCCAAACGCTAGGCAAAATGTTTCTAAATCCCTTGATAAACACTACAGGGTGAACAGATTTCTTCTCCGTTGTAAAGGTCTGAAACTGTCGGTTTCTAATCAGGCTTTCTTCAATCACTACTTTGGAATGACATTTATTTATTTCGCTTACATTGGTTGCCTGTTCTGTCTCGCAGTCGCGATTTTTTACTGCTGTATTTATATGCCTATCATTGTTGGACCTGGCTGGCGTGACACGCAGCTGTGAGTCGTCATGCCGCAAGCCAACTTCTATCTCGGCAAGACGACGGTTGACACTCCGCTGCCACAGCGGAATGTCAGTGTGTACCGCTTTTTTAAGGTTCTGCACTTCCGCATTTGAACCCACATCTTTGGCTTCAATCGCGGCGAGCACTTTCTCGTCTATTTCCTTTATAAATTCGCCTTCCATTTTATGCACTTGTTCGGACACTTTGTGCTCAATTACTTGACTTGTGTCAATCTCTAATTGTTCCACCCTGTTGGTCAGTACACTGATTTCCTCTACGATACTGGCGTTAGCCACTTGGATACTATCTACTCTTTCGCTTAGTTCTTGCACCGTTTTGGGTATGGTTTCATAGTTTTGTTTCAAACTAACTGTCTCACTTTGCATAGCTTCCAAAGATTGCATTAACTGCAAGTCTCTCTCATGCAGGCGTCGGTCACGCTCTGCTTGTTTAGCATCACGTTCTCTTTCGCGTTCTGCTTGCAAACGGGCAAATTCAGCTACCAATCTCTGGTCACGCTTTGCTTGTTCAGCATCACGTTCTCTATCACGCTCTGCTTGCATACGTACAAATTCAGCCTGGAAATTGAGCATGCGCTCGAACATAACTCTTAATGATTGCACTTCTGACACTTCACCACTCTCTGGTCCGTGTCCAGTGCTTGCGGGTGGCACAGTATTTCCGATATCAACTGAATCACTGGGTAGCAGTGGCAACATTTCTTGCCCTTCTGCCCCCAGATTCTCACATTGTACTTCCTGAACTACGTCACTAACATGACTTTGTGTCCCACTTTCTAACGCGGTATCACTACTTACTGACTGTTGTTCATTATCCATATTGATATCCTTCTGACTACGCAATCTAACCATAGTAAACAAAAGAAATAAAATCTGAACTAAATATCCTAACACTCAGGTTTCACTGACATGATCACACAAGAAATGGTCATTTGTTAAAACACACTTATTATATACTACAATGACTAACTACTCAAATGTCCTGTTATTTTAAAACAAAGCACTAACAACAAGCACACCACTAATGATCCGAGAACACCGCACTGAGGCTACTTTACTACCCACAGGACAACTACACTGTAGCTTTGCCTTTTGGTGATCTATCTTGGGTGCAGCTGCCCCCTGGTATTGTGGTAGGTAATTAATTTTTCGGAATAATGAGCTCCCTTCTTCAGCTTGCCTCTGGGTATATAGTGTTCTCATGCAAAAAATCATATACAGGTATTACCACACAATATTGGTTATGCAATACATACAATACATGGAAAAATTATTAAATTTTCTCCAACAAAGTTCGACTATAATAATTCCCTAGTTATCTCATGGGTATTTAGTGGCCACTGCATATTCAGGCCCCACGTTGGGCGCCAATTTAACGAAATTGCAGTGTAAATTTCGTTAAAGAATAAAATTTGCTTTTAAGTTAATTTTCTTTACCTTACTTTCTTTGCGTGCGAACTTTGTTGTAGAACCTCTCTCTTATTTACGTGTGGTAATAAAAATTTTCACTTTCAAAAGAATTACGTACATTTAAAAATTACGTGAACTCATATTAACTGATTAAGAATATTTGGTTGAAAATTAAATTCTTTACCTCATTCGGCCTTGGCACACATTTTCTAAATGCAGTGGATTTTTTGTTAAATATTTTTACTGAATTCTTTCCCGGCGTTAGCTTTTGAACACAAGATTATCACTATTAGCAGAAAATGGTTAATTATTACCAAGCCGACATTAATTATCACTGATCAAACCTACTTCGCTATACATTAAAGTTATTTGAACGAACCAAAATTGTTAAATTTCAATGTTAACTATCCGTCTAAGAATGCACAAATGTGTAACTTTTTTTTAAAATCTCAGTCAGTCTCTGGATCGCTGTAAAAGAAGAACATTCTCTTAGTTCACTGTTAATGTTTATCTATCTGTTCCCGATTTACAGGTTTGGTTGATTTTTCCTTTAGCGGAACAATTGTTTAAATGTGCCGCCGCTGCAAATCGATCGGTCGCGGCACAGCCCAGCAACACCGCTAAAAAAATGCTGAAAACTCTTTAAAGAAATATTATAGATGACATGGGCAAGCTAATTTACATTAATAATACACACTTTTTATAAATTCTGATATATTTAGATCAAGCAATAATTCAACTCACATTAGTTCGTAATTTCTCCTTCAATGGCGGCTAAATCTAGATACAGACAAATGACGTCTACCCATTCACCAAATACATCGACACAGCTTCCTACCGCTTTCAGCTCTAAACGAGGAAGACCAAAGAATACATAGTGCATTGTGCTTTTATAGTATTGCTCACTATTAACATTTCTTTGTAATTTCACGACATTATTTCCCTCTGGCTGAATTTCACATCTCTGTTATCTCAGATATTGACACATTTCGCAATTACATATTTAATATAGAAATATTACCATCCTAAATACAGAGAGAATATTACTACAAAAAATATTACAATAATAACAAATGTCTTTTACACAAAATTCAATAATATTTTTTGTTAAATAATTACATTATATACAAATTGCTCAGAGTGGCGTATATGGTACAAATAAATTTCAGTTTGTTAATGTGTGAGTTTGCCAGGGAACGTTACAATGAGACCAACTCCACTGAACACCAGCACGGTGCGAGTTTATACTGCTTGTCTTCGTACTTGGAAAATCCTATCTTGACCAACAAGGTCACAGAATCTCTCCCCAGTTGACAACGTTTTAAGCACAATCACAAAATGGAGAACAAATGGAGACCACCAATAAGACACTGAGATGGAGATACGTCCGAGCTGGTCTCACACATGTTCTGTCGTGGATACGTCTGGGACTCTTGCTGGCCACGAAAGTACTTTAAAATCATGCAGGCAGTTCATGTATACAGTTGCATTGTGTGGATGAGCATTGTCCTGCTGAAAACTGGCACCACGATATTATCACATGATAGGTAGCGCACGAGGACGCAGGATGTTGCATGGGAGCATAATTAAAATGCAATAATTTTAGTAGCTGTGTGACTGGTTGCGAAGTCTCGTAACCGGTTGGCCCTGAGTAGTATTAGTACGCAATCTGACTGTATAAAATAACAATAAAGGATGAGAAGAAATTTCCGTTAACACAATTGATTAATTAAGTCCCCTGCAACTATAAAAGCTACGAAACGAGCCAGATGCTTTGTTGACTGAACCTGTGACCAATAGGCATTGTCATTAAAGAAATATGAATTAAATTTTTTTTTACCTCAATACATATTGACGAAAAACACACTGTGATCATTGCAACATCTTCCATCTATACATTACACCAATCGAACAGCATCTACTCTCTCGCCTAACAGAACAACAACTGCACTCGACATCCTCTGAACTAGTACTGCTTTCGACATCCTCTCAACAAGTACTGCAAGTACTGCAACCTCTGAACTACTACTGCACCAGTGGAGGTGGCGGAATAATAATCTTTGGCTCAATCTCTGGCGCTGTGACTCAGTGTAGCAACCTTTCAATGTCTTTGATGTACCGTTGCACCATCAAAGATTCCTCAGTCACTACTACCCGTGACCTGAAGTCATACCCGATGGCTCCCATCCCATGACGCCAGGAGTAACACCGCTGTGCCTCCCAAGACATTGGAAGAAAGAGACCTCTTCCCAGGTGGCAGCCATATTCGTCGACGATGGTCATCCGGGGCAGTGCAAAAACGCGTTTCTTCGCTGAACACTACTCGACTAGCAATGCGTGCCCCCCCCCCCCCCTCCCCCAGAACCGCAGGTTCGAATTGTGCCTCGGACGTGGATGTGTGTGATGTCCTTAGGTTTAAGTAGTTCTAAGTTCTAGGGGACTGATTACCTCAGACGTTAAACCATTTGAACCAAGCGGTTTTGTGGTCTTACCTGCAGCCTAAGCATGGAGTGGTAGTTCCTTAACCAGGCTGCTGACAATTTCTGACCAGCAGTGTGGGACGACACAAAACGTTTCAGAGAGTTCTCGGATGGCAGTGCGAAGGTGTTACGATATGCTTAGAACACAATACAGCAATCTTCTCTTGTGGCACTCAGAGGTGGTCGTCTAGGATCTTGACGATGAGTATGCCTACCCTTACGTTCCTATGCAGTCCAACTTTTGGGGACAATCACATACGAATGCCTCACGAAACTGGATATTTCAAGATTCGACCACATGGAGAACAAATGGAGACCCCCAATAAGGCACCTTGCAAGCTCTGTCAGGCACTGATAACGCTGTCTCACGCGAGTGCGTGGCATCCCCATGTCCTTCACAGTGATCACCAACTGTCTGACGTTGGTCAACGCCCCTTCTGCAGAGTGTCCCAGGAGGAATGGTCAGTATTCAGGGATATGACAGGAACGATCGTTTGAAGCAAAAGAGTTTGGTACACAAGGGCTCCAAAATACAAGTCCGCAGCTCGTGGTATCGCGGTCGCGTTCTCGCTTCCCGAGCACGGGGTCCAGGTTTCGATTCCCGGCGGGGTCAGGGATTTTCACCTGCCTCGAGATGACTGGGCGTTCGTGTTTTCCTCATCATTTCATCATCAGTGATGAACGTGGCGAGATTGGACTGAGCAAAGATTAGGAATCTGTACGGGCGCTGATAACCGCACAGTTGAACGTTAAGAGCTATGAACTATTGTTCAGTAGAAGAGACGTGTTTCACAGTATCGAAGAACTAGCGCTCATAGGTGCTAAGATATGCACTTTAGAGCCCATGCTTACTATACCGTCTGCTTCGTGTGGTCGTTCCCGTCATATCCATGAATACTGGCATTCCTCCTGGGACACCCTGTATACCCTAGCAGAACTGGTAACAACACAAAACACGAACTACAACACAATTTGGTGACTGACACAAATAACTGAAACTGTAATCATTAACATTCCCGACGATGGTGTGTAGGTGTAGGAAATTACATTGATATCCAACCTTGCCATTTGAGTGCTTTAATTTCTTTCTCAGGCGGTGTAAATCTGAACAGGTGGGAAAAGTTTTCTTCAGTAAAAGAGCTATATCGGCATCAGTTATTGATACGGAAATCTGGAGGAGATTACTGAAAGTGTGCGTGTAGATGACAGCATTATGCGAAAGTGAAATCCGAAGAAGAAACAACTGGAAGGGTATTAAAAAGTGTTACTATCGAAGAAATTTAAAAAATAAGTAGCTAAATAAGGTATGGAATGAAGAAGTGATAAAATAAAGGTGGGGAAGAAATATCGTTAGTGGAGTTTGTGCTGCGCTATCCAGGATTAGCTAAGTGACGCTGGAAACAGCAGGATAGAGGGGAAACTTTGTAGAGGGAGACAAAGACTTGGTTATGAGACACAAAGGCAAGTGAATATTGGGTTTAATATCTTGGTACAGATGGAAAGTGTGGTACAAATGGTTCAAATGACCCTCTAAGCTCTATGAGACTTAACATCTGAGGTCATCAGTCCCCTAGACTTAGAACTACTTAAACCTAACTCACCTAAGGACATCACACACATCCATGCCCGAGGCAGGATTCGAATCTGCGACCGTAGCAGCAGCGCGGTTCCGGACTAAAATGCCTAGAACCGCTCGCCCACAGCGGCCGACTAAGTGTGACACAAAACTTGGAAACATGTAGAGGAGCATCAAACCAGTCATGAGACCAATGACAAAAAATACATACGTACACTGACATTAGAAGAACAGCAGCATCTAAGACAACTCCTAATCAGTCACAGGCAGTGACGGAGGTTTTGTTTCATGGCTTCTCGTTACGTCTAGAGACGGAAGTTTCGTGTATTTTTGTAACGACTCCATCTGTTTAGCGCGAGAACAAGACTAGAGTTAACGCATTGCTTACGTGAAGTTGTAGTCGATGACACCACGTTGTCTTTGGCAGAAACGTAAACGAAGGTGCGAACGAGCGAGGCCCCATTTGCTTTCCTGAAGAGTCAATTATTTCTTCCGGAAAAAGTCAAGAACCGGACTCTATAAACCAACGTGATTCAATTATTCCCCCTAATATTGCTTTATAACGGACACTATGCCGCTCTCGTGAGATTTCCGATACATACATACTGTCTGATAAAAAAATGTAAAGAAGCAAGAAGATATGCCCAGATGTCGACATAACTTCGTAAACGTGCATAACATTGACAGTAATGTAAATTGCAATCTCTCTGACGACTAGAACGGCCACCAGAGTGTATTACCGCTTTTGGTGTTTAGTGTTGTTACGAGGCCAGGTGGGGCATGTAAGTGACGTGAAACGCGCTACATGTTGATTGATTACTGTGAAGGACACCGTGACGCCACGTACTCGTTTGAGACAGCGTTGTCAGCATCTGACAGAGCTGGTCGTATAGTGGAACACACAGGTTTGTGGGGCATTAAAAAATGACAGTGGCCCGATGTCCAAATGTGTTCAAATGTGTGTGAATTCCTAAGGGACCAAACTGCTGAGGTCATCGCTCCCTAGACTTACACACTTCAACTAACTTATACTAAGAACAACACACACACACACATGCCTGAGGGAGGACTTGAACCTCCGGGAGGAGCGGTCGCACAACCCGTGACATGGCGTCTCAAACCACGCGGCCACTCCGCGCGGCCGCCCGATGTTGGACTACATGGGAACATGAGGACAGGCATACTCAATGTTTGAGGTCGAACTTGTTTGGTCACCACTAGGGAGGCTCACCGTGTTCTGCACCAACCATATTGTAACCCCTTCATATCTGCTGCACCTAACGTCAGATAATAAGTAATGGACTCCCTCCAAAATTCTGCGTGTCGTCCCGCACCGTTGGGTGGAGACTAGCAACAGCTGGGATAGTAAATTACTGTCCCACACATAGACTACTGTTAACACAAATGTGTGCATTTGGAATGGTACCGTGACCAGGAAGCATGCAATACAGATGAATGGCGCCGCAATATGTTATGTGGTTTTACACTATCCCGCATGAACATCGTCAGCGAGTATGGAGGCGACATGGGCAGACGTCACAGTCTTACAGTGATTTCGAGATATGCAGCGGTGTTACTCTTGGTATCATGGTGCGAGAAGCCACTGAACGTAACTTCAGGTCACGGCTGGTGGTGACTGAAGGAACCCTCACAGTACAACGGTGCATCACGGACTTCCAGCGTCCTCATGTTACCTCTCATGAGACAGTATCGTGGTGCCATTTTCCAACAGGACAGTGCTTGCCCGCACATGACGAGTCTCCCTTAAACTGGTATACGTGATGTTGAGGTACTACTGTGGCCAACAAGATTCCCAAATCTGTTCCCGATAGAACATGCGTGGGACAGACTGATATCAAACTATGTCCCAGTGCCAGTACCCAGAATATAAATGACCAGCAACCACAGCTGTGTGTTAGCTTGCATTAGTTGAGGATTCAACGCTTTTATGAGACCCTTCCCAACCGAATCAATGCATGCATCCAGGCCGAAGAGGTGCAGCATCATACTGAGAAGTGGGCTCATACTGCCGAGTTCTTTGTAAATATAACACTATTTTGTAACCACTGAAATAAGGTCACATACTCGCTGTCTGGAGGTAGCTTTTTCACCAGTAATCAAAACGTCCTCCGTCCTGGGTTCGAGCCACGCCACTGCTCCAATTCTGAATAAAAATAATCAGCAAAGGTGACCAACTCTCGTTCTGCCAACGGCCTTGTCAAAGAGGGCGGAGGTGCGGAACAGAGTTTCAGGAAACTCTCTTGATCTTGGGGTGGGGAAACTGCCCTAAAAGGCGGAAGAATCAGCTGTGATCAACGGAATGAGGATACAGAAGGCAGTGGAAACGCCTGCATTAAAGACAAATACTATGTGTCCAAAGGACATTTGGCCTATAATTGGAAAAGTGTCATAATCATCTCTCCATTGGCAAAAGATTCCAGACTAGTCTCCAATTCAGATCTCCGGGAGGGAACTGCCAAGAGGAAGCTGACCGTGAGGAAAAGATTGAATAACCAACGAAAGGGTATCGTTCTACGAGTGGAAGCTTGGAATTTCAGAAGTCTGAACATGGGAGGGAAACTAGAAAATCTAAAAAGGAATATGCTAAGGCTCGATCTACAAATATTGGGGGTAAATGAAGTGAAATGGAAAGAAGACAAGGATTTTCTCAGACGAGCATAGGCTAATACCAACAGATACAGAAAATGGTATAACTAAAGTAAGATCTGTTATGAATAGGAAGGTAGGGCAGAGTGTGGGTTACTGTGAACAGTTTAGTGATATGATTGTTCTCATCAGTATCGACAGCAATACTTCAGGTGTACATGCCGACGTCGCAAGCAGAGACTGAAGAGATGGAGAAAATGTATGAGGATACTGCACAGGTAATTCAGTATGTAAGGGGAGATGGAAACCTAATATTCATGAAGGACTGGAGGACAGTTGTAGTGGAAGGAGTAGAAGAAAAAGTTACTGCAGAATATCTGCTTCGTAGTAGGAACGAGAGAAGAGAAAGAGTAATTGAGTAATGCAATAAATGTCATTTAGTAAGAGCGAATAATCTGTTCAAGAATTACAAGAGGAGGAGGTATACTTGGAAAAGACCAGGGGATATGGCAAGATTTCAGTTACATTACATCATGGCCAGGCAGAGATTCCGAGATAAAGATACTGGAGTATGAGATGTACCCAGGAGCAGATATAGACTCAGATCACAATTTAATAATGATGAAAAGTGGTTTGAAGTTTAAGAGAATTTAATAATGATGAAAAGTAGTTTGAACTGTAAGAGACTAGTCAGCAAGAATAATTGCACAAAAAAGCAGGATATGGAAGTGCTAAAGTTCTCTGAGGCTGTAGATACAGCGATAATGAACAGGTCGGTAGGCAGTTTAGTGGAAAAGGAACAGACATCTCTGAAAAGGCCAATCACAGAAGGTGGGAAGAAAACCGTAGGTAGAAGGAAGGTGATTGCAGAGAAATCATGGATAATAGAAGACATACTTCAGCTGATCGGAGATAGAAGGAACCACAAAAACGTTCAGGGAAATTTAGCAATACAGAAATACAAGTTGCTTAGGAACGAAATAAACAGGAAGTGCGTGGAAGCTAAGGTGAAATCAAAAAAATGAAAAATGTGAAGAAATCGAAACAGAAGTGATTGTTGGAAGGAGTGACTCAGCATACAGAAAAGTCGAAACAACCTTCCGTTAAATGAAAGCAAGGATGGTGAAATTAAGAGTGACATGAGAATTCTACTGTTAAATGCAGAGGAGAGAGCGGATAGTTGTAAGGAGTACGTTGAAGGCCTGTATCAGGGAGAAAATTTGTCTGATGACGTGATAGGAGAAGAAACAGAAGTCGATAGAGAAGAGACAATGGATTCAGTATTAGAATCAGTACTTAGAAGAGCTTTGAAAGACTTAAAATAATTCAGAAGAGATGGATAATATTCCATCGCAATTTTTAAAATCACTAGGGGAAGTGACAGTAAAACAATTAATCGCGTTGATATATAGAATGTATGAGACTGGTGATATACCACCAGACTTTCGGAAAAACATGATCCAAACAATTCCGAAGATAAAAAGCGGTTCAAATGGCTGTAAACATTGTGGGCCTTAACATCTGAGGTCATCAGTCCCCTAGACTTAGCACCACTTAAACCTAACTAACCTAAGGACATCTGACACATCCTTGCTCCAGGCAGGATTCGAACCTGCGATCGTAGCAGCAGTGCGGTTCCGGACTGAAGCGCCTAGAACCGCTCGGCCACAGCGGCCGGCTCCGAAGATAGCAACAGCCGACAAGTACGAGAACTGTCGCACAATCAACTTAACAGCTTATGTTTCCAGGTTGCTGCTAAGAATAACATACAGGAGAAGGAAAAGGAAATTGAAAATGTGTTAGGTGACGATCAGTTTGGCTTTAGGAAAGGTAAAGGCACCAGAGAAGCAGTTCTGTCGTTGCGGTTGATAATGGAAACAAGACTGAAGAGAACGAAAGACACGTTCACAGGATTCGTCGATCTGGAAAAAGCATTCGACAATGCGGAATGGCGCAAAGTGTTCGAAATTCTGAGAAAAATTGAAGTAAGCTGTAGGGAAAGACGGGTGATATACAGTATGTACAAGAACCTAGAGGGATTAATAGGAATAGCACACCAAGAATGAAATGCTCGGATTAAAAGGGGTGTGTCACAGAAATGTAGTTTTCTCCCCTACTGCATACGTCGAAGAGGCAATGACAGAAATAAAAGAAATGTTCAAGAGTGGAATCAAAATTCAAGGTGTAAGGATATATCAACGATAAGATTCACTGATGACATTGCTATCCTCAGTGAAAGTGAAGAATTATAGAACCTGTTGAATGGGATGGACAGTCAAAATAGTACAGAATATAGACCGACAGTAAATCGGAGAAAGACAAAAGTAATAAGTAGCAAAAATGAGAAAAGCGAGGAACTTATCATCAGGACTCGTGGTCACGAAGTAGATGAAGTTAAGGAATTCTGGTACTGAGGCAGCAACGGACGGAACAAGGAGGACATAAAAGCAGACTAGCACTGGCAAGAAGGGCATTCTTGGCCAAGAGAAGGCTACTAGTATCAATTTGAGGAAGAAGTTTATGAGAGTGTACATTTGGAGCATAGCGTTTGTTAGTGAGACGTGGACTGTATGAAAACCGGAATAGAAGATAATCGAAACATTTGAGTATGGCACTATAAAAGAATGTTGAAAGTTAGGTGGATTGATAAGGTAAGGAATAAGGAGATTATCCGCAGAATCGGCGAGGAAAGGAATATATGGAAAAAAGTTGACAAGAAGACGGGACAGTACGGTACGACATCTGTTAAGACATCAGGGAAAAACTTCCATGTTACTAGAGGGAGCTGCAGAGGGTAACAACTGTAGACAAATAATTGAGGAGGTAGGTTGCAGTTGCTACTCTGAGACAAAAAGGCTTTCGCAGAAGAGGAATTCGTGAAGAGCCGCATCACCGCATCAGACCACCCATAAAAAAACAAAGAGAAATCCCTCCTAACCAACCCGTGAGGTTCCATTTCGTTTCCTCCTCCCTCTTTGATATTTCACTTTTTTCCCAGGCTGTGTATTTCACATTATAGTAAACATTCAACATACTCACTTTTATCAAGCCTGCTTACTTTGATCAGGCCTTGATCTCCCTGTAGTATTTTTATCTATCCTTGATTAACAATTTAGACAATCCTCAATGCCTCAGGGCGCCTACTGTGAACTTTCGCTTTTTGAATGATGTTGCACCATTCATTTCTTTTCTCGGCGATTCAATTCTGTATCTTCTCATTAGGCAAATCTACCATTCTTCCATAGCGCCACATTTAAGAAAGTCTCCTCTCTTCTTGTCAGTACTGTATACCTTCTACGATTCAGTTCTCTCATTACTTCTACCAGCGCCAGCAATAGCAAAATTCGCCTACCAATTGCAGCGCCTCGTTTCGTGATGTAATTCCCTCGGTATCCCTTTGACTTAATTCGGTCTTCCGCCATTACTATTGGTTCACTTATTGATGTTATCGTTCCGGCGTAAAGTCAAGCGCCGGCACGACGGTCAGGAACATTAGAGCAGACAGGCCTGTGAGACGACGTCAGCCCATAGTACGCTGACCGAACCCTATATATACTTATATGGATATGGTGTCTGTTCTGGCAATACCAGCCATGACCTCCTTCTTCTGTGCAGATACACACATATTGCCCGAACTCTTACAGGACTTGGTAAGAATGTCTTCCAGGAGTAATGAGTGCGTTGGGGTAGGACACAACGAATGTAGTGTGTGGACATACAAGGTGAGAAAGTGGGCCTCGCGGGAGGCGTGCGCGAGATAATCCCTGCAGTCACACTATCCTCTGTGCCCTCGGTGGCTCAGCTGGATAGAGCGTCTGCCATGCAAGCAGGAGATCCCGGGTTCGAGTACCGGTCGGGACACACATTTTCACCTGTCCCCGTTGATATATATCAACGCCCGTTAGCAGCTGAAGGTATTAACTTAATTCTAATTTCGTTATAGACGGCTGCAGGTCATATCCGAAAGAAGAGACACCGTATCCATATAAGAACACTCTCTAGGACGACAACGGGACAGTAGCGTCATATAGGGGAAGAAAACATAAGCGCCGCGCCGACTGGCTGCGCCCAGTTGAAGTGTAGACAGTCTACGTGTTCGACAGCAGTGACTTAGGAAATGTATTGTTTCACCTATATTAGGAGTTGCATGTACTGAACAGACTTCTTTTTTGTCTGTCTCCCACTGTTTTTCTCAAAGTTAAGTATTGTAATCATTTCCTTTTGTAATAAACTATGTTAACACGATTTGCTTGGATTGTTGTCTAGTGATCCGAGAAAGCAGGTTTCCTAGGCACCCTCCATTACACGAGTTATTGTCAATACACTATTGATTCTGTTCCACTAGTCCCTCAAGTTCTTGACTGACTGAAAGCGTTAAAGTGTGATCGGTAAAAATTAAAGTTTTTATTTCTTCTCCCTGAACTAAAATTTCTTTTCGAAATTTCTCTTTAACTTCCTCTACAGATTACTCTGGAATAGCATGGAGGATAGGCTACAAGACACTCTCTTCCATCTAAGGTACTGCCTGTTACAATTCCAGTTGTCCCAGATAATTTCAGTACTGTAAAACGAATATTCCAATCTGCAAGGACTGTCCAGAAAGTAACAGGCGTTTTGAAATAAAAAATTAGCAGTATGGAAAAACCAAATTTTATTATATACATTTTAAAGGTACACTCTTAAAGCTATGTGTCCACATAATCGCCATTCAGTTGGAGACACTTATAATACTGTGACACAAGTTTGTCAGTATCGTCTCTGTAGAAATCTGCCGTTTGCGATTGCAACCGCTGGTTTATAGCGGCATGTAGTTCGGCGTCAGTAAAGCGAGCCACGTCTTCATTGTTGGTGTTGGGAAGAGGTGGTAGTCGCTCGGCGCCAAATCCGGGCTGTACGGTGGATGGTCAAACACCTCCCATCCGAAACTCGTAGAAGCTCTCGGGTACGATTGGCCGTGTGTTGACGTGCGTTGACGTGAAAAACACAAAACTTTTATGTTAAGTTTTCCTCGACGCTCGCTTTTTATCACCGCCTTAACTTTGTCAGTGCCGTAATCGCGAAACAACCATTTTCACGAATTTTGTCGTTGATTTTCATCACTAGTTCGTCAGTCACAAGGTTAGGCCTGCCGCTGCATTCTCATCGTGAAAATTGGTACTTCAGTTTTAAAATCAATGCACCATTGCCTCACCCAGCTTTCAGTCACTATCCCCTTCCCATACGCATCCTGAGAAATTTCAATTGGTTTGCAGTTCTTTGCCACCAAAAACCTAAGCACTTAATGCACTTGGCAACCGAGCAAGTGTCGGGCTTTTCTGTTGCAGCGTACATGTTAACACGTCACAGAAAGCAAAGTAGCATAGACACGGTTCACACGCTACCTCCTCTGGATGCGTACTGAGTGTAGGAACATTATGGCACCAAAATGGCGACTTTACTCCCGTCCACCACCGTGAGAGATCAGAACGTCTGTCGCTTTCTGAATAGCCCTCGTATATGGTCAGAAGGTTTTTCTTCTTTTTTTTCTTTTAATCAAGTAATTCTGGACATGTTGGCTTACCTTCTTTACCTAAGGTAAGTCGTATGGTCAGTACTAATCGACCATAATATTATTGCACCTGAGGGTAGGGCGATTCGGTCTGCTTATCATGAGTTAGCGCGTAATCGTGGTCGGTGGTATATGCACAACTGACCAGAAAAACGTTGGCAGCGCGATGAGTTTTCCTTCGTCATCAATGTGCTTGCTCACTGTCGCGCCACTATGTGTTTCCGATAACGGTCAAATGCTATCATATTACTACTTGACCCTTCCTACATTCCAATGGAGTTGAAACTGGTCTCTTAGTCCGCCTCTAGTTAATTCGTGTTGGTATTTTACAGCCATGACTTATTTGTAGTCAAAACACAAATCAATTAGTATACACACTTGAAAAACAGTTTTGCATCACCTCGGTTCCGAGAGTTCCGGAACCTGTACAGAAAATTGGAATAGAGATTTTCGCTCTTTTTATTGCTCATGAAAACTTCACATTGCATGTTGTATCACCATACAATGACACCTTCAGGTGTGATCGTCCAGACTACTGTACACACCGGTACCTCTAGTACCCAGTAGTACGTCCTCTTGCATTGATGTATGCCTGTATTCGTCGTGGCATACTATCCACAAGTTCATCAAGACGGTCCAGATTGTCCCACTCTTCAACGGCGATTCGGCGTAGGTCCCTCAGAGTGGTGGGCGGGTCACGTCGTTCATAAACAATCCTTTTCAATCTATCCCAGACATGTTCGATGGGGTTCTTGTCTGGATAACATGCGCCACTCTAGTCAAAATGGCTCTGAACTCTATGGGACTTAACATCTGTGGTCATCAGTCCCATAGAACTTACAACTACTTAAACCTAACTAACCTAAGGATATCACACACATCCATGCTCGAGGCAGGATTCGAACCCGCGACCGTAGCGATCTCGCGGTTCCAGACTGTAGCGCCTAGAACCGCACGGCCACTCTGGCCGGTGGTGGCGTTGCTTTTAGGGTTCCTCCGAGCCATAATCCGTAGGTAGCGGTCATCCACTGTAGTAGTAGCCCTCGCGCGGCCTGAGTGAGGCATATTATCGACAGTTCATGTCTCTCTGTATCTCCTCCATGTCCGAACAACATCGCTTTGATTCACTCCGAGACGCCTGGTCTCTTCCCTTGGTGAGAGCCCTTCCTGACACAAAGTAACAATGCGGACCCGATCGAACAGCGGTATTGACCGTCTAGGCATGGTTGAACTACAGACAACACGAGCCGTGTACCTCCTTCCTGGGAGAATGACTGGAACTGATCGGCTGTCGGACCCCCTCCGTCTAATAGGCACTGCTTATGCATGGCTGTTTCCATCTTTGGTAAGGTTTAGTGGCATGTCTGAACAGTCAAAGGGTCTATGTGTGTGATACAATATCCACAGTCAACGACTATCTTCAGGAGTTCTGGGAACCGGGTTGATGCAAAACTTTTTTTGATGTGTGTACGTTAAGATTGTAGTGGATGCTACCGAGAAATGGAATGTCCAACATCTGCCATGTAGAACGCTAACCTCCTTCATTTTCCTGGGCTCAAGATGTAGTAACCAAAACCAATAGCGGGAACGCCTTGGGCTGCGGATCGAAGCCGCCAGGCGGGGAAGCTGCCGGCGGTGGAGCACGCACCACCGGGTAAACATAGGACGAGTCGGACGTCAGATCAACGACAACTGACAACAACCGACCACGACCGACTATGAGCGATACAACAAGGAAGAGATAAACAACGGAGGCTTGTGGAAATCACAACACCAAACACCAAACGTAAATCCACTCGGAACCAGAGCCAGGCAAATGTCAACAACGAGCAACGACCAGAACGCAGTACCGCCGGGATGGAAACGAAATCCAGGGCGAGTACCAGACTGGCTGGACTAGGGCAGAGCGGAGCCCTATATACGAAACCGGAGGGAGCGGCTATTGGCCGCTGTCTGCACGTGGCGTAGCGGTGGAGCCCTCGCTGCGCGAGAGCCGCTGCGCGGAATAGCCGCCGCGGAGGCGGAGCCCTCTATGGCCTGACCACGTCCACTTGTTCTGGCACGTGTTCGACTTCCGCGGCGGAAGGTACTAGACAAGATCTCATCGTTAGGAATGTATGCTGACTCAGCTGCAGACGTTAAAATAGCAACCAACACACGAAGAATCTGATGGAGAGCAGGGGTATCATCACGTTGGTGAAGTTTACTTAGAGCATGCAGCTGCAGTCAGCGCTATGCGTACAGTGACGCCTAGATCTAAGTCTATACCCGGCAAGCCACCTGATGGTATACGGCGGAGGGTACTTTGTGTACCACTGTCACTTGCCCTCTTTCCTGTTCCAGTCGGGACGGTATGTCAGAAGACCGACTATTGATAAGCCTCCATGTGGGCTCCAAGCTCTCTAATTTTACCTTCATGGCCTCTATGCGAGATACGTAGGAGGAAATAATATATTGGTTAACGCTTCTAGGAACGTACACTTTCGGAACTTTCCACAGTGAACCAAACTGTGATACAGAACACCTCTCTTGTAGCGTCTGCTAATGGAGTTTGTTGAGCTTTCGCGCTAACTGAAATGCCTGTAACGAAACGCCTGCTCTTCTTCGAATCTTTTCTATTTCCGTTATTAAACCTGTCAGGTAAGCATCCCAAATTGACGAGCAATATTCAGATACGCCCTGTCTGAATTACACTTCCTAACCATTCTTCCAGTGAATCTCAGTCTTGCATCCGCCTTACCTGTGTTTAGTTTTGTGTAATCCATCCGCTCTAAATCGCTCTGTACGCATACTCTTAGATACAGGGTGTCCAGTGAAGGAGACCCTGATTTCAAAATTAAATATCTTTAAAAATTAAATCGATAGACGAGTGCAACAGCAGGTACGTTTATTGTGAATACTGTGAAGATTTTATGAGAAAGTTATACGTAAGTTTCGACATAGTTAGAAGAGCTGCTAACAGACAGCGCTGTATGCTATGCACCTCGCACAGTATCAGCGTGCATAATTAAACTTGTCCTCTGCAAGCTGTCTTTGCAGTCACACCACAGGCTTTTCGAAGCGTCCACTCACGTTACGGAGGTGGTGCAAACGAACAAGGAAATTTTCCATCACCTTCCGTGGTATCTCAACGGAAATTTAATCAAACAGGACACAGAACACCGATTCAAGATGGTCCAGCCCGGTGCGATGGTTCCGGTTCTTTCATTATGCCCCACAAAAAGTAGTCACAAGGAGCCAGATAGGCCGAATGTGGAGGCCAATCCATCCCTGTCCCAGTAAATTTGCAATAATCCAATGGCATCACTCTGTTCGTGCAGTATTCGTCAATAAAATGGAACACCTGTTAGGTGCGATGTGATCTGGCCCCATCTTACATGAACCACTCGGTGCCTGGTCGATCCCCAACGAAAATTTCAACGTAACGTTCACTGCTGATCGATTTTCGCATGAAAAAGGGCCAGTAAAGCCTCTACTGCGTACCGCACCCCAAAAAAGTTGCTTTGGGAGAATACAATGGTTCGCTTTACACAAAATGGGATTTTCAGAACCCAGAATGGCCGGTTTTGTTTATTCCCGTCTCCATTCAGGTGGAAGTGTGCTTTACCCGTGAGTCACATGCAGCCAACGTCAAATCCATCATTCCAGTCATTGTGAAAATGTGGTTCGCAAACTCAATTCTCTGTATGATAGTTCGAACGGGTATGGTCTCTTCGCTCTGTATTTTGAGTGGAAACATATGTAGGCTCTGTCTCAGTATTTTCTTCGTCCTGTAACTCTCCAAACAAGTAAGTCTCTGCTGCAATTATTTGGACGAATTTTATTGGATTTTGCTGAATAGTTCCTGAGATCTTCCGGAGTAACTACTGTTTGTACGAGGCCAACATTTCCCGCTAGATCATCAGCCACGCTGCCTGACCGTTGGAATTTGGTGAAGAGCTTGTGAATGATTTTCGCATCCGTTCATTTTGGAACACGGACAACGTGTTTGAAAATTACACCTTTTTGCTCTAGGATTGTGTTCTGACCTATTGTATTCCAGTATCAGAAAAACACGTTGTTCCACGGGATACATGATTTCAACCTCTTCCTTCCTTTCACGTTTGAAGGGTGAAACTGATCACTTTGATCTGCGGCGCACTATTTATAGCCACTATGTATTACGATTACAGCGCCATATTTTAGAAAGTTTTTGAACCATTTCGAAACTTCTATATAGTTTCTGTATAGAATTCGTACAGCTTTCTCAATGAACATATAGTTTGTTGACCTCGTCTATCGATCTTAGTTTTCGAAGTGTTTAATTTTGAAATCAGCGGCTCCTTCGCTGTACTCCCTGTATATTACAGACATGACAGCTTCCAACGACTATTCTGCAATCGAACAGTCATATAGTAATGTGTCTATCTGCCCTACTATGCACAATACATTATATTTGTTCATATTGAGGGTTAACTGCCAATCCCAGCACCAAACGTCGATGCTCTGTAGGTCTCTCAGAATTTCTCTTCCGTTTTCTACCGTCGTAGCGACTTCTTTGTGCGCAGCAGTATCACCCGCGGAAAGCCCCGGTATAAATATATATATCTTGTCTGGCTTGAAGGGGGAAACCAGATGTCGCCATGGATGGCCCGCTAGATGGCGCTGCCATTGGTCAAACGGATATCAACTGCATTTTTTAAAATAGGAACCTCCATGTTTTATTACATATTCGTGTAGTACGTATAGAAATATGAACATTTTAGTTGGGCCACTGTTACAGCGCCATCTATCACAAAGCGAAAAAAGTGGTTCAACTGAAACATTTACATTTCTATACGTACTACACGAATATTTGATAAAAATGTGGGTTCCTATTTTTAAAAAAACGCAGTTGATATCCGTTTGACGTATGGCAGCGCCATCTAGCGGGCCAACCATAGCGCCATCTGGTTTCCCCCTTCAAGCTAGACAAGTTCTTTGTAGTTTTTTCGTTTGACGCTTATTTCGTGAGATATTTGGCCCGGTCACGATCAATGGACCACCCTGTATATATATGTAGAGTAATGAAATTTTGGGAATACATATTTCTAGCTAACTTTGGGAGGCACCCACATGCCTTGCTCATACTATGGCATCAAGCAGTTAGGAGTGCAAGATGAGTGGTCTGCCAAGTGAGTGGATTTATTCATATTTCTCAATGACTGATTATGAGCTCTAGTACTCACAATTAAGCTACAAATTATTCTCATGTTTGAACATTACGCAACGGAACGCACATCTGACTATTAGTAATTTACACAACTCTGACTGTTCACTACGCACTGGCAATACCACATTTTCTTTCTTACCCAATGGCTTTGATCAACACGTGGCCATCGCACTGAATATGAATGGCGCACACATTATAAATTCTGTATATCTTGACAACATACTATTCGAAGGAAAAGGCCACCAATCTTTTTCTTTTCACTATCTTTTTTATTCCGATAAATTCTATAACCTAAACACACCATTACATTTTCTACAACAATTAACTCCGCCCAGTGGGCATGGCTTTACATTGATGATTCTCTATCTTATGGTCTCGTGATTATCTAACACTACAGTGCACTTTCTGGATAGGATGGTGGATCTTTTGCTACATCTCACACTTCGACTCTCACGCCCATCATCACGAAAATTTCCTCCAGACCGAGCGGTACAAAAAGGAACATGCATAACCCACTGCCTCTGAAACTATCTTGCTACTCTCCCATGCAAACCACACATACTTAAATTACGTGAAATACACCACACTGGCAACATGGAATACAACACTAGGAGTAGTCACAACGTTATAATCACATCACTTTCAGCTTTCCCACTTGAATTAATATTTATCCCAGTTTCACACGACACTGCCGCACTTCATAACTTTACTTTCTTAGTATGAACTCTGGAGAATATATGCACGTCTTCCTGTGCAATGCAAGCCAAGTGGCGTTGCTGGATAGACGGCTGACTCACCTTGCTTCACTCTCAGAGTATTATAGTTTGAATCAAGCGTCACACGGAAACATAACACGCAAAGTAATATTAAGAACATATTCATCACACACGCGAGTCCTCAACTGATACCATGGACGTGTACTTCTCCTTATCTTTTGTCTCATACACAGATTGATACTCACACAGTGCTCACCACATGGAAGTACTCGTCTCTAATTTCAAGTCCTGCACACGCCATTTCTTAAATATTTCCAACTTATAGTACACACGCCAGTAATTCAGCTTAACTTAAGCACTCGGAAGTATTTCAACTTATTGCTACACGTGGTTTCATTGTGACCGTTGGTCACTTCCGAAGATTACTACGATCCCCTTAATATTACCTGCCTGACATTTAATTCTCCCCACAAAAGTTCCTGAAATAGAGAAATTATTATTCCAAACTACTCTTAAGTATTTCACATGCATACCATGTCTCCACTCTTTTGTCTTTACGGAGCACACCTAAGACAGGTCTTACCAACACAAGATCCAGCGGCAGAGTGCTGAAAACATGGCTGTTCTTCAGATCATCTCGCACCTCTGCCGAAGTGGGGGAGCACCTTGCTACCGTATTGGTCAGCCACATTTCAGGCGCTCAAAGCTCTGGCAAATTTCATCTCTTTGGTTACACCAAAGGTGACCAAAGGGCCGTCTCAAAGATGATCATATATTCACATTCATTATCTGCGTTTAGCAGACGACCATACATTCATTCATTTCACAGATCTCACCAAATTGGATGTAGGGATTTATTTTGTGGGAGTGCACATGTGATCAATTAAATAAATAAAATATCCTTCTTTCCTACACTGGTATCCTGCTTCGGTGTATTAAGTGAAAATGAGTTATTATTACAAAAAATATGTTGTTCTGACAAGAATAACGAAGAATGTTGCACCTATTTTCAATGTCGGGCGGTACTGTACCCTTTCAACTTATTTAACTGATTAACATTGCAGTATCACAGGTTAACGTAGGTACGAGATAAGCCATTACAAATGTGAAATGTTATTACATTAATAACCGGCATAACTGACAGAATGTTGAATGCAACCATGTAAACGTGTATGCATTGTGTTGTACAGGTGACGGATGCCAGTTTGTAAGATGGAGGTCCATACATGTTGCTCTTGGTCGATCAATTAACAGTTAATGGGATTTATGGATCACCCTCCAGTTGTCGTCCGATGAAGTCCCATTTGTGTCGACTGTAGACATATGTGCCCTCCAATGAACTCTCAAGTGACACCACGGAAGTCGCAAATGGTCGTGGTCTGGACTCAGTTGAATGTACGCTGCAGGGAGTCTGGCTCGGAGCTGTCCTTCAAGTAAGCGATTTGTTACAGTTCGGTGTGTCACAGTGGTGCCAACTGCTACTCAAGTTGCTGATGTAGACGGAGTACGATGCGCCAGAGATATAGGCCGAACACGGTCGGCTTCCCTCTCAGTAGCGCCACGTGGCCGTCCGGAGCCCTGTGTTCTTGCGACCGTACGTTCTCGTGACCACATCTACCAGCAATCATATTCAGTTGCTCATTCCTGCCAAGCCCTTCTACTGTATCGCAGAAGGAGTATCCAGCTTCTCGTTGCTCTATCACAAGACCTCGTTCAAACCCAGTGAGATGTTGATATTGGCGTCTTTATCTCGTTGAGCGTGAATTGGAGAGCAGTCATGCACATGAAGATGTTAACTACGAATATTCATGAGGAAAAGAACGTGCTCTTGAGGGTCACGGATTCAGGGACAAACGAGTCACGTAAAACAGAGCTAAAGGGATGAAATCGATAGACGCAAATGTAACTTCTGGAGTCTCCCCTGACACTCATCAGGAGCATTTTTACGGATGTTTCTGTCGCTATTTACAATTTTGTTTTTTCAGCATGTAGCTGGAGCCCTATTTCAGCAAATTTTGTAACTTCTTGATTTTTCTATTAGGCTGCGTTACTTCGTGAATACCTTTTGCGTACCGCATGTGGATTTACTGTATATATTTACATTGCAAAGTGATTTTTCCCTTGGGCACAGAAGCGAATGGGAAAAGGTACACGGAGAGGCTAGTACAGGCACATAGAAGCCCTCTGCATGGCACAGTACACTACCCATATAGTTATAGAGACAGATTTACCTAGTACCGTTCTGTTTGTTCAGTCCGCAGCAAAGACAGTATCAAACTCTACATCTGTATGTATACCCAGCAAGTCACTGTGTAGTGTGTGTCGCTGGGGAATTCTTAGCAATATCTGTGATTTTATGAACCTTCCAATTTACACACTAAGCGAGAGAGAAAGAACTGTCTAAAAAACTACACTATCTTTTCAAAAGCATCCGGACATCCGTGTGAAATGCGGAATTGATTATTAGAAGAGATGAGAGATGGACCTGTCGGAACGAAAGGAGGCAGGGAGAGTATTGTGTTACCAGTAGATAAGCAATAGCAGCAGATTTGGTATGTCAGGGAGGTTCAGCGACTTCGAAAGTGAAATTGTCACTGGATATCCCCTGAGTAAGAAATCAATGAGGGGCAGCTCACCCCTTCCAAAGCTATCTTCTTGTAGAAATAGTTAACAGCCAATCAGTTGCAAATTGGAACGTTTATTAAAAATGCTTTACCATGGGGCCGGCCGCTGTGGCCGAGAGGTTCTAGGCGCTTCAGTCCGGAACCGCGCTGCTGCTACGGTGGCAGGTTCAAATCCTGCCTCGGGCATGGCTGTGTGTGATATCCTTGGGTTAGTTAAGTTTAAGTAGTTCTAAGTCCAGAGGACTGATGACCTCAGACGTTAAGAACCATAGTGCTTGGAGCCATTTGAACCTTTACCATGGTTTCAACGTTTATAAGAGCGTCTTCTTCAGATGGAAAACATGGACAACTGGAATTACATGTTATAATAGACTACGTTAACATATTACCTAAAGGCGTCGCCAAACATAAAATTTCACCTTACTAAAGCTGCCTAGATCACCTGTCGTGAATTTTTTGTGAGTTGTAAACGCGAAGAAATAACCACAGGTAGAACAAGGCCAGGCAGACCGCATCTGCTGGTGGACAAGGACTGCAGAGCACAATGGAGGGTGGTTGTAAAGAATTTCATAAAATCTGCGGAAGGATTCATTCTTGAGTTCCTAAGTGCTGCCAGCAGTCCAACTAGCATAATGACTGTTCGAAGGAAGTTAAAAGAATGGGAAAATATGGTCAAGCTGCTCCTCATAAGCTACACATTTCCATAGGCGGTACTAAGCGACGCTGGAAGTTGTGTGAATATCGACACCAGTGGACAGTGGATGACTAAAAATGAGTGATTTGGAGTGATGAATAACGCTATACCCTGTGGCAATCTCATAAAGGGTGACCTCATGTGTAGTGCCAACAGAGAAGTACAGAGGTGGTGATGCTATGGTGTGTGCGTGTTTTTCACAGTTAGGACATGATCTCCTTGTTTCGCTTAAGAAAACTCTAAATGCGTAAGGATATAAGCACATTTTACAGCATTATGTACTTGGTACAGCAAAGGAAGTTCGGAGAAGAATGCTATTTGTATCAGCAAAACAGTGCACCCTATCACAAAGTAGCATGTACGAGGCAATGATATGTGGGCAATAATATTCCTCAGCTGTACTGGCCTGCCCAGAACCCCGATCTGAATTCAGTGGAACACCTTTGGGTTGACTTAAAACGTCGACTTCGCTCCAGAACCCAGCATCCAGCACGACTATCTTCTCTGTTTTCGGCCACTGAGTATGAATGGCCTGACATTCCACCACAGACATTCAGACACCTCACTGAAATTATCCCCAGCAAAGTTCTAGCTGTTGACAGACAATCAGACGTCTCGCATAAAGCATCCCAGAGCGAAGGAGACAGTGGCAGTGGGAGAAGAATGAAGAGATGGAGAAAGTGGAATTGAGGGAGAGCCAGTGATAATGGGAGACAAAGTCTACGGACTACGAGGAAGAGTGAGATAGTGTCAGTGAGAAGAGGCAGCAGCAGTTCGAGTTGTCATGAAGCTTGAAGGCCGACACATCCGATAGTAATGACGGACATGTCCTAAATAACGAACACCACGCATTCATATAATCTTCCTATGGTCTTTGTCAGCCTGCTGTGACCCTAGCAAAGAGTCTCCAAATTTGTTCGCTACCCGCTGTCAAGAGCACTAGATAAGAAATCACTGGAACAATTCTCTGCAGTCAGCTGCTGATGGTCCTGTAGGCAGCGTTGCTGACTCTGAGTCAAACGGCCCCAGCTTCGATTCTCGGCTGGGTCGGAAATTTTCTTCGCTCAGGACTGTGTGTGTGTGTGTGTGTATGTGTGTGTGTGTGTGTTCATCACCATCGACGCGCCAGTCGCCAAAGTGGTGTCAAATCATGAGACCTGCACCAGGTGAAGACCTCTCCTGACTTAGCGAGGTGGCGCAACGGTTAGCACACTGGACTCGCATTCGGGAGGATGGCAGTTCCAACCCGCGTCCGGCCATCCTGATTTAGGTTTTCAGTGATTTCCCTAAACCGCCTCAGGCAAATTCCAGCATGGTTCCTTTGAAAGGGCACAGCCGGCTTCCTTCCCTAATCCGATGGGACAGATGACCTCGTTGTTTGGTCCCCTCACCCCAAATCAATCAATCATCCAACCAACAAACGAAGTCACCCAAATGCATATTTCATTTTAATACTGTACAATTGGTCGCACTTGAGTTTTGCATGTGATTCCTGTTGTAGGAGCACTGGATTTGCCCACAGGCCTTCCACCGAATCTAAGTCTTTTATTCACCTTTCCTGTTACTGATTTTACTTGTGAGTCCCACGTCGTATAGTTCATTTAGCTTCTTAGTACTACGCCAAACTTTTAACGACTTTTGGTGCTCACATTATTCACAACTAAATCTATAATTGGATACTATCAGTTCTTTGTCTTTATCATGAGCGTAAATTTGCATTTATCAACATTTAAAGTGAGTTACGGTGCAATGCACCAAGTGGAAGTTTTTAGCAAGGACTTCTGCATTTCCTTACGATGCAACGATAATACGTCCCCGTAGGTTGCAAAACCATCGGCAAACACTCTGTTGGTGTTGCGTATAGAATATGACAAATCCTTTATGCACACTACGAACATTGTGCTTCGTTAGCGCACATCCGGTGTTACTTTAGTTTCCGTCGTATATTGGTGTTGGAGGATAAAGTTCTGAGTTCTATTGGTCAAACATTCAATGAACCAGTCCCATGCAAAGAATATCCTCATCAATTAGCAGACGATGAGGTACATTGTCGACGCCTTTCGGAAATGTACGAAGATTTAATCTGGCTATTAACGTAAAATTACTGATCGCGTAACAGACAACGCCTTATAGTTACATACTATTCCTTCATGCACTCCATCTTCAGCTGCGGAATCATTTTTGCCAGTTCCACACACAAAACATGGAAATAGTCTTCAAAGTGAAGAAATGGGCTACTAGAATAATAGTAACCAGGTTCTCTGTAAGGGTCTGTTTAAACAGTCGAGGGTTCTAAGTGCATCATGTGAGTACACCAATCTGTGATGCACATCACGAAGAGCAATAGCAATTATTTAACTTTTCATAACTGGGATTCACAGTCATGTGAAATTTCTTGAAAGACATCATGTTTACGCCAGTGACTGCTAAACTTTTTATTTCCACTATTGCAATTTCGGCCTTATGCCACTATCAAGTGGCGATTTTTTGGCTTTAAGCCATGTCTACTTTATACAAGCTGACATTTAATTTGTCAGCTTGTATAAAGTACGCCTAGCTTAAAGCCAAAACATCGGCACTTGATAATGGCCTAAGACCGAAATTGCAATAGTGAAAATAAAAAGTTTAACAGTCACTGGCGTAAACATGATGTCTTTCAAGAAATAGCGATTATCTCGGAAACGGTAACATTCATTATCATGGAATAAGAGTCAAACTAAAATAAGTTTTACCAACAGTTAATAAACATAAAACATAATTTTCTTTAGAGGAACAAAACTCTACAGTAAAGTACCCAAGGAGATTAAAGAGACAATTACAATCTAAATATCCAAAAAATCTGTTAAAGCATACATCTTGAACCATTCGGAGTGTGTGTGTGTTTGTTTGTGTGTGTGTGTGTGTGTGTGTGTGTGTGTGTGTGTGTGTTTGTGTATACCACGCATAACACATCAACATTAACAACACAACATGGTAAAGTAGACCTACACGAGACAATATAGGCATAACTATTGCATGAATAAGATATTCATTTAACATTGTTCCATTTTTGAACCAAGACGACATGTCCGATATTATTTTGTAAGTAACCCATGAAAGCCGGCCGCGGTAGCCGAGCGGTTCTAGGCGCTTCAGTCCGGAACCACGCGGCTGCTGCGGTCGCAGGTTCGAATCCTGCCTCGGGCATGGATGTGTGTGATGTCCTTAGGTTAGTCAGGTTTAAGTAGTTCTAAGTATAGGGGACTGATGACCTCAGATGTTAAGTCCCATAGTGCTTAGAGCCATTTGAACCATTTTTTGATCCATGGAAAAATAAACAACTAACTAAATGTTCTACAGATCCGCTGAGGAAAAGAATATGTTGAATGAAAGTGACAAGAAGAAGGGAGTGAATGATAGGAAATGTGTTAAGACGTGGTACAAGAGGCATTCGTAGAGCATAAAAATTATAGAAGAACACAGAAATTGCAATCTATTCAACGAACAATCGAGAACTTTAGACATAAGTGGTACTCTGAGATGAGGAGATCGATACAGGAGAGGAAATCGTGGCGGGCCATGTCAAACCAGACACAAAACTGACGCACAAGACAGTGTGTGTGTGTGTGTGTGTGTGTGTGTGTGTGTGTGTAACCGAGAGATAGAAAATCGTTCTCTGCCCCGCTTGATAGCAGGTTCTTGTACAGAGCAGCAAGTAAAATAAACACGTAAATACAGCATCCTTCCTCATCAGCTCAACTGACTTACTGAAGTGCATCCACGACCATGCTTAACCCAATGAATCATGAAATACGTAGTTTCAATACACCCTAACACAAAAAGGGCGCGCCACGAATGAATTATCCAAACTGGATGGAAATCGGTGCATTTGACGTATATAGACAGGCAAACAAATGATCAAACTTTCAGAAAAATTTAATGATTTGCTCAACGGAAAGAGTTTCACAATTAAAGGAAGTCAATTACGCGGTAGTCCACCTCTGTCCCTTATGGAAGCAGGTATTCGGCATGGCACTGATTGACAGGGATGTTGGATGTCCTCCTGAGGGATATAGCGCGAAATTCTGTCCAACAGGCGCGTTAGATTATTAGAGGGCCCTGCCCATAATGCGCCAAACTTCTTAATTGGAGAGAGATCGGGAGACCTTGCTGGCCAAGGTAGGGCTTGGCAAGTGCGAAGACAAGGAGTAGAAACTGTCGCTGTGTGGGAGCGGGTATTATCTTGCTGATATTCATGCCTGGGATAGCTTGCCATGAAGGGCAATAAAACTGGACGTAGATTATCTATGACGCACCGCTGTGCTGTAAGGACGCCGCGGATGGCAACCAAAGGTTTCCTGCTACGATACTGGATGGCTCCTTGCTGTCGGGCCTCGGAGTCAGGTTGAAATCCCATCACTGTCCAGGGCGTCTCCAGTCACGTCTTCGCTGGTCACCCAGCGCTCATTCCGAAGTGGGAGTCGTCACTGAAGACAGTTAATACTCCTGTCAATGAGATTACAGGCCAAATGTGCCCGACACAACTGCTAGCTCTCTTCAACCAGCTGCCTGCTGATAACTGCACATTTAAACGATTCGAAACTCTTAACAAAACCATTACAAGAATGATATTTACCAATACTGGTGTAGCTAACGCTAATAGTCATCTCGCTTTCATAGGGCAACATAAAAAATTTCCAGCACTTTCACAAATACTTTCTGCAAATTGTACGACGCAGAGCATCGAGCCACTGGTTACGTCGAGGCATAGCTGACCGAATGAAGGGACTTCAGGTGTAAATATCACTAACAAACTCTAGCTCTAGAATTGGAGAACAGACGAATGGCAACGCGTCTGGCGCGATAGGACCACCGGTACGCGCTCATATAACTTTATCCCAAGTGTCAAAGCCAGACTACGGTCGCGCCTCGATGACCCAACTAATTACTGGACATGATTCTTACCCAATCCCCCTACACACAATAGGAAGACGGACAACAGCTCTCGGGTAACTCGGGGAAATAGCCTGAATGTGTGGCGCTTCACTTTAATTGACAGTAAATAGAAACAGGGTTGGTTCAAATGGCTCTGAGCACTATGGGATTTAACTGCTGTGGTCATCAGTCCCCTAGAATTTAGAACTACTTAAACCTAACTAACCTAAGGACATCACACACATCCATGCCCGAGGCAGGATTCGAACCTGCGACCGTAGCGGTCGCGCGGTTCCAGACTGTAGCGCCTAGAACCGCTCGGCTACAACGGCCGGTCAGAAACAGGGAATGTACTGGATAACTTGTATAAGATTGATGAAGATATCGAAGCACGGAAGTTGGAAGCTACATAATTCTGCTCAAAAAGAATATCAAAAGTGCTGCAGTATCAGTTTTACAACAGCGTACATAGGACTACAGATGCTGTAAAATGTGGAAAAACCGGGCGGGATGAGACTAGACGGTTTTGGAGCGCATAAGTAGAAGAAGACCGACAGCGGCAGTGTCACCTTGAGCAGGAGTTCAGCAAGGATACAGTGTGGAAGAAGGATCATCAGACGTTCTAATTTCAGATAGAGATGATGATGATGATGAGCTGGAATGGAATACTGATGAGGAGTCTGATTACTCTTATAATTTATTCAAACCTAGTACACAATTAATTAAATAGCACATAAATCTTTTAACATGGGAAGCCAAATGGTAATCTCAAGACTCGAGTCTGTTGAGCCACGCAGGATCATTTGGCAGTAGGTTAATAGGTGTACAGTTTAGGGGCGGCAAAAACCGGTCGATTAAGACCGATACCGGTATTTTCGTTCTGAATAAGCGAACGCGAAATTTCAATTAGCAGTAGCAGCACAGCTAAAATTTTTGTTTTTTAAACAATCCTCTTTAAAAAAGGAGTAATTTTTATTTCTAAAATTTCCATTTCTATGACGTATTGTGTTATTGTAGAAAATAAGATAATCTATCAGTGCTATTTTAATAACAATGCCAACAGAAACGAGCAACAAATACATGGCATAAGAATTGGTACAACATTGCTGAGACAGTAATGAACATGTTACCGTGTGGTTTGGTCTATTGGATAGTATGTGTGTACATGCAGTGTGCGACACTTGCCCCTTCTGTTCTATATGATAGTTTCGCGTTGCCAACATCGGGCATTAATTAGAACTACACCATCCCTAGTGTGGAAGTATTTTACGAAGTCAAGTGCCAATGAAGAACAATGCACCAATTCTTTTAAAATATTAAGAACGAGGGAGCAACAACAAACTTGTGACATCATATATTTTAACAACTCGTCCATAATTCACCAAAAAAATTTAAAGTAGCTGATCTGTTGCTTGTCTCTTCGTAATATGCTTTTATCTGTTTGAAGTCGTTGAAAACGGACAAGCTGAAAAGAAAAACAGTTTTTTTTCTACCTCAATTTTCTCAGTTAGCACTCACTATTCCTAAAGCCCAAATGGTGCTATGAGCCTCGACTACAACATGATTTTTGTGCAGAGTTTCAAAGAATTAGAATCAGTAGGAGGATACTGATGATTTTTTGTAGTATTCGTCCACTTATCACTTTTCGAGGAAAGCAGCAATGGTGGACGGACTAAGTTTTTTTATTTGCGTATTTAATTTAGTATTTTGATTTTATTTACATTGAAACAGACTCAAAAGTTTTCAATCTTTGTTCGGTTTTATTGCAAAAAATAATTGGAATAAAAAACCTAAAATTGGTTATTTCAGAAACTGGTTATTTTGAGCGGCTTTAACATTCCGATTAACCTGGCATTGTAGAAAAAAGATGTAAACGAAAACCTTTTGTTTCAGTGATAACCTCCATCCCTAATAGAGTAGCATCCCTAATGGTAGCAATCCTGAGAAATTTCAAGACTGCTGATTACCACTGTAAAGGAATAAGGTCAGAAGGTCCTGCAGTGATGGGTTATTCTTTCACTTCTACTTCACTCTTCTTGCTCTCTTTCATTTGTACATTTTCCTGTTAATAAGGCTGTAGAATTTAGCCGTCAATGTTTAACATTACATACTCAGTGCCGTTCTGAAACAAATATAGAATGTATAAAACACTCTGCGTACACTTGATATTAGTATGTTTGGTTCTAGAAGTTCTGTGTCGTATATTGATATTCATGACTTGCTCCACACATTACTTAAGTAATGACAAATGTAATGTTGCGGCTTAAACCATTTTAATCCTTATCCGTGAAGATTGTCCATGACTGAAACCGGTCGATATTTGTGATTAAAATAAAAGCAGCTGATGGTAAAATACGCATTTTGTACATGAATAGAATACAGCGACCCGCCTTAGAACCACAAGACGAGGAAGTCCGTTATAATACCTAATATTTCTGCCTCTATGAGTCATAAGATTCCTTCCCAAACTTCACATCTTATTTGAGAGAACATGCATTAGCTGACGCATGACGTCGGAAAGTGGAGTGAGTTGCAGACAACAGACGGTACCGCGGGTACACCTTTCGCGAGAAATTGCGCCGACTTACTAGCCTCGTAAAGTCATTGGGTGCCGTGACAAAGATGGACGTATTACCCCTGAGCAGCGTACAAGAATCCACAATTTCATTCATTACTTATTAATACAGAGATTTCATTTGTAATCACAGGGAAAAACCTCTCAAGAGCATGCTTTCACCACAAAGTTAAAACTTTATTTTAGAAAAAAATTTTTAGAGAATAATTCATTACAATTAAAATGTCCAACTTCATTATCATCGGCTTCCAGTCGAATGTCAGCCCAGCGCAGTGACCCACGCTGCCCAATTTTGTCGTTAAGGAGGTGTTGCATGGTACATTCGTAATAATCGCGACTCTGCAAGCAGAGCATCCCACATGTACACACATACTCCACAACGGCGCGTGGCGGAGAGTACCCTGTACTACTCTTATTTATTTCCCTTCCTGTACCACTCGCAATCCCGCCCGTTTGCGGTCTAACGCACGGCTTTCCGGGCGAGAAGGAGCGCCTGGTCCCCAGCACGAATCCGCCCGGCGGATTTGTGTCGAGGTCCGGTGTGCCGGCCAGTCTGTGGATCGTTTTTAGGCGGTTTTCCATCTGCCTCGGCGAATGTGGGCTGGTTCCCCTATTCCGCCTCAGCTACACTATGTCGGTGATTGCTGCGCAAACAAGTTCTCCACGTACGCGTACACCACCATTACTCAACCACGCAAACATAGGGGGTCCACCGGGGGCCGAACCGCACAATAACCCTGGGTTAGGTGTGGAACGGAGGAGTGAAGTGGACTGTGGTAGTCGTCGTGGGTTTGCGGATCACTGCGGCTGCGGCGGGGATGGAGCCTCTCCGTCGTTTCTAGGTGCCCAGTCAACATAACATAACATAACCACTCATAAACACCGCGAGAGAAAAACGACCAACTATTTGCCTCCGTATGTGCCCTAATTTCTCCTATCTTGTCTTCGTGGTCCTTGCGCCAAATCTACGTTGGCGGCAGTAGGATCGTTCTAGAGTCAGCTTCAATTGCCGGTTCCCTAAATTTTCTCATTACTGTTCCTCGAAAAGAACGTCACCTTCCCTCCTGACATTCCTATTTGAGTGCCCGAAGCATCTACGTTAACACTTAAGTGTCGCCCGAACCTGCCGGTAACAAAGCTTGCAGACCGCCTCTGTATTGCTTCGATGTCTTCGTTTAATCCGACCTGGTATGGATCCCAAACACTCTAGCAGTACTCAAGAATAAGTCGTACCGGCCTCCTATTACCGTCTCCTTCACACTTTCCTAACATTCTCCCAATGACTCGAAGTCGACCAATCGCCTTCCCTGCCACAGTTCTCACACGCTCGTTCCATCTCATATCGCTTTGCATCGTTAACCCCAGATGTATCAACAACTTGACTGTGCAAAGCAGGCCACTAGTAATACCGTATCCGAACATTACAGGTTTGCTCTTTCTAGTCATCCGCATTAACTTACATTTTTCCACATTTAGAGCTAGCTGCCATTCATCGCACCAGCTGGAAATTTTGTGTAAGTCGTCTCGTACCTTCCTACACTATTCAACTTCGTTACCCTACCGTACAGCACAGCATCATCAGCAAACGACCACAGATTGCTGCCCACCCTGTCCGCCAAATCATTTTTGTAAATAGAGAACAACAGAGGTCCTATCATACTTTACCGGGGATTTCTGATGATACCCTTGTCTCTGATGAACACTCGCCGTTGAGGACAACATACTGGGTTGTATAACTTAAAAAGTCTTCGAGTCACTCACATATTTGTGGACCTACTCCATATGCTCGTACCTTAATTAGGAGCGTTCGATTTGGGCACCGTGTCAAATGCTTCTCGGAAATCTAGAAACATGGAATTTGCCTCTTGCACTTCATCCATAGTTCGCAGCGTATCATGTGAGGAAAGGTCAAGGTGAGTTTCGCAAGAGCGGTACTTTCTGAAACTATGCTGATTTGTGGACATAAGCTTCTCAGTTTGAAGAAAATTTATTATTTTCGAACTGTGAATATGTTCAACAATTCTGCAGCAAACTGAAGTTAGGGATATTAGTCTGTAATTTTGCGGGTTCCTTCTTTTACTCCCCACCCCCTCCCTTATACGCACCTGCGCTTTTTTTTTCAGTCGCTTGGGACTTTGTGCTTTGTGCTGGGCGAGAGATTCGCCATAAATGCAAACTAGGTAAGGGGCCAAAGTCGTAGAGTACCCTTAGTAAAATCGTATTTGGGTTTTGGGGCTCTATCCGGACCTGTTGACTTGGTTGGTTTCAAATCATTCAGTTGTTTCTCTGCGCCGGGTATGCTTATTACAATGTCGTCCGCAAGGGAGTCTGTCCGATGGTCAAATCATAGTATGTCTGTACGACTCTCCTGCGTTAACGATTTCTTGAACGCGAAATTTAAAACTTCGCCTTTTGTTTTGCTATCTTCAGCTGCTGCAGCAAACTGCTCAACAAAGGACTGGATGGAGGTCTGAGACCTGCTTAGCGATTTTGCATAGGACCAGAATTTTCTCGGGTTCTCTACCAGATATTTTGCTAAGGTATGTCGGCAGCAGTTTATGCTTCGCGCATAGACCTTTTCAAAGACACACGAATATCTACTAACCTGTGCTTGTCGTCATTTGTGCGTTCTCTTTTGAATCGAAAGTACAACAGACTCTGCTTCCTCAGCATTTTCCGACTTTCGTTATTAAACTATTGTGGATCTTTTCCATCCTTATTCCAGTTACAAGACACATGACTCTCAAGACCACACTCTCCAATCTGCTTAAACTTTGCCCGTAAGTCTTCTACGTCCATCTTAATGGAACTAATGATGTCAATTCACTGTCTAAGTGAGATGCTAACTGCTTACCTGCTCTTACTAGCACAAACACTCTCCTAGTCTTCGTGAATGATTTATTAATTTTTGTAACCATGGTTGCTATAATGACATCATGATCGCTAATCCCCGTTTCTACAATGACATTATCGATAAGGTCCGGCCTATTTGTAGCTACAAGGTCTATTTTCATTGCGTGTGGGCTGCCGAACTAGTTGTTTTCAGAAGACAGCGGGATATTGAGATTAGGAAATATAGTATTATTTGAAAAACACGTGCAACGATTTCTACAAAGCTTATAAATGTACAAGGATTACATCCGTGAATTATCTAGATGATTAGTTACGTCACGTATGATTTTTGAAGGCGTACATTTGTTGTAACTCTACTTGTGATACCTTTATGTCTTTCTCTGTCGAAAGTGCTATTAAAAGCCTCTGGCATCGCAAAGAAAACACTTGTGGATTTTCATTTCAGTAGTATAGTATGCCTAAGCCACTTGATTAGTAGTCCGTTACAGGCTCACATCAGTAACAGAGTACTCACGACCTACGTGTTACTTCAGTGCAACGACGACTACATCACGTGAAGACGACAGTTGGGTGGACATTTTCAGAATTACTTCGGTGTGGCTAGGCACAAATGGGGCCTCCACACATCCTACTACATCAGTACAAAAGGAGACAGTCACGTGTTATCTCTGGGGTCAAGTACTTTCACTGACGCCGGCCGCGGTGGTCTCGCGGTTAAGGCGCTCAGTCCGGAACCGCGCAACTCCTACGGTCGCAGGTTCGAATCCTGCCTCGGGCATGGATGTGTGAAATGTCCTTAGGTTAGTTAGGTTTAAGTAGTTCTAAGTTCTAGGGGACTGCTGACCACAGATGTTAAGTCCCATAGTGCTCAGAGCCATTTGAACCAGCCACTTTCATTGACAACTTACATAGAAGCTGGCTTCCAGAAACAATTGAAGGCCTCTACTACGTTTATTGATCTGTCTGCATATTATGATATCGTGTGGAGGGAGGGTGTTGTCTATCGTCTGGTCCGTGTAATACCCTGCAGAGAAATAGCACAACTTCCAAACAATATGTTGGCTGAAAAACCATTTCAAGTAAGTATAGGCAACACCATGCGTGATCAGACGACCCTCAACAATGACCTATCTCAAGACTGAGTCACAGCTCTGCTACTATTTAGCTTGTATGATGCAGATATGCTAGCTGTATGCTCAAGACTGGATGATAGTAACACAGCTCAAACAAATCGGTATCACTGAAGACATATTCAGGGTAATGGGACATTATTTTCCTAAACAGGAACTTCAACTGCCCCCTAACAAATCTGAATCCACTTGCTTTCAGCTGAGTAATATCCTAGCCAATCGTGACCGGGACATAATTTTCGACAGTACTCCCCTCGCCCATAACAAATATCAACGGGACCTTGGAGCTATACTTGACAAATCGCTGTCATTTAAAAAGGATCAAATAAAGCCTGAAGCTAAACTGACATCAAGAAATAATATCTTCAAAAATTATGTAGTACAATGTGAGTTTATGCAGCTTCGACCTTACGATCATCTGTCCTTAGCCTAGTCCACCCAGTGGCGGAGTGTTACAGCCTTGTCTGCATAAACAGAGTCACATGAAGATGGTAGAAACGTGACTAAATCAAACAATGCGCATTGTTACTGGCACAAATAAGTCCATTATTCTGGCTACCTGTCCTGAGCTCCATTCCACTAACCCACTTAAGAAGAAAAAATGTCCTTCTGAGGCAATACAAGAAAATCTACAACAAACAGTATCGGCCAGTTCATGAAGACATACCTGCTACCTGAACCAACTGACTCCATTTCCGACATCCCCCTCTCAGAACTGCCACCAACCTGGTAGACCAAAATTTCGATTTACACGGAAATCGGACAAATGGATGGAATAATAATACTTCACCAGAGGTCCATAGTTTTCTCCAAGCCAACAACAGCCTTGGGGAGATCTGCCCCGGAGGAGGAGTGGTTTCAACAGGATCTGAACTAACCATGGAGATACAGTGACCTTGTATGCAGATGGGAAAAGGCTACCACTGAGGAGTTGCACCTGTGGCTTCCAGAGACAGGCTGTCAAACACTTTGTTGATGAGTGCATTCAAAATTCGTGTCCTGGAAACTCCACGGTCTTCTTGGACACTACAGAAGATGCGATAAATTATATAAACATTATGTCTCTAAATTTTTAAATTACGTTAATACTTTATTTGTACATCTAAAGTGATGAGCAATTTCCATACGGCTTATAATAATAATAAACATGCAGACATGTTTTGTGGAGTATCACTGACCGCTGTTCGGTCACAAGTGTGTGAGGGCAGTCAGTGCTCGGCGTTCCATCAGCTGCTGGAGCCTCCAGGGTGGTACTGAGTGCTGAATGCGAGCTCCTCAGGGAGGTGGCGATCAGCCAGCAGTGGCGAGGGGTGGGTCTGCCGCAGGCAGACGTGCTCGTCTCAAGCTAGGGACAGTTAGACCTGCGACTGTTTTCTGTAGCTATTTCCTGAATGTGTTATGTATTGTGGTGGGGAATCACGGTCGTAGCATTTATAAAAATTCTACATTGTATACTTGTTGCTTCTCTTGCTTTAGTGCCTTTAACGTATAAAATGACATCGAACAATATAGTTGATGTGTCTGCTATCAATACTGTAAATACTTTTATTTTAGGAAGTGGAAATACATTAATTACACAAAGTCGTGTTTGTTTATAGGTCGCAAGTGTCAACGAGCGCGTAGGATATTTATAAACCCAGTGTATACTGAACCATTAATGGGTTTCCTGAGGGGCGAAATAATCTTGATGATGTACATTTTATTGCTTATATGATGTGACACAAGATTCTATTGAAAGGTCAATAAATACATCGGATTCTTCAAGCACGCCAGCAGATGCTTCACACATGTCCAGACGGAAGAAAAAGAAAATTATTTTCTCTCGATGATGATGTGGAAGTCGTAGTGTTATCAATAAAGTGTACATCACCAATTGTGGCCAATCTTTTTATGGAATATTTAGAGGAGAGAGCACTCCATTTGGCGGAGTTAAAGCCAGCCTGCTTCAGGTGCTACGTGGACGACGCTTTTGCAATCTGTCACCATGACTCTGTAATGCTGGATGTATTCTTAAACAATATGAAATTCTCTTCACTCTAACTTCAATTTCCGAGCGCGTTAAATAAATAATGCAACACATTTTTTTTCTGAAAGCACGTTAGCTTCATTCAGGATTCGAGAACACCATATCACTGCCCACTTTTTTGCATAAAGAACCTTGTTTTTCAACATAATTTCCGTTCAGTGCGACGGCCATACGCCACCTTACTGGGAGGGCCTGAATGCCCTCATGGTACCACTCTAGTGGTCAGCATCAATAACCTCATCGTCAACGTACTGCTTCACGCGGAGGGCATCCTTCATTGGGCCAAGCTCATGTAAGTCGGAAGATCCTTGACGTAGTGTGGATGAGGAAGAACAGTCCAATGAAGTTTTATGAGTTCCTGTCGCATACGTAGACTTGCGTAAGGCCTTCGTTGTCATGGAGAAGGAGAAGTTCATTTTTGTGGCGACGAACAAGCTGAAGGCGTTTCTTCAGTTTTCTGAAAATCACTCCAGAGCTGATCTTTGCACCACAACAGAAATAACATCAAACAAAGGCAAAAGTCCCGAGTTCGAGTCGCGGTCCGGCACACAGTTTTAATCTGCAAGGAAGTTTCATATCAGCACACACTCCGCTGTAGAGTGAAAATTTCATTCTGGAGGCATCACAGTAACCCACTCAGAGTCCCAAAAGACCATCTCATGACTTTGCTGGCTGAGGGCGCTGCTTTGAACTTTTTATTCAGTGGTTAGGTGATGTGGCGTGCGGGTTTTCAAACAACTACGCACCCTCTGACACAAAATTGAAATATTAAAAGTTTTGGCTGGTTTCGTTTTCTAGGGTCTGGGATACGTAGTTTCCGCATTACAGGCCAAATATTACAGAGTCTACAGTATATGATAAGAATACACACATGAATCGAATCGTCGAAGGTTTCTGTCACTCGGCAACTGCGAATTATGATTGTAATTAAATAGAATTATGAATGCAATTAAATAGAATATAAGTTGAATAACAGGGAAACAATAGATTCCCACTGCGCGTAATTAGTTATGAACGATAACATAGCTCGGGAGATATTCACTTCTAAAAGCATACTACGTCTTCACTGTAGAAACCTCGGAAATCTCACAAGTTCACAAGTCCGCACTCCGAAGTATCTCTGTCTCTCGCGATCACGCTCAAACTGCTCCACTCCAAGTCTTACCCGCCACTGTGCGTCCGTCGCGCCGTCGCGTCCCGGACTCCCATGTCCTGCGCCGTACCTTCCAGTACACCCAGTGTCCTCTCCGGAAACGATGCTCCACCACAGTGTCCATACGTCTCTCTTAGTAACGAGCGCTGTGATTGGCTAGAGCGCTCCCTCCATGTCTCTAGGCCAACGTACACTCACAAACATATTAAAGCACTGGATTTATATTTAAATAACTTGAAATTAAATAATATTCCTACGGATGGGCCATAAACACGCTCTAACACACATTATTAGATACATAAACAAATTAAATAAACATATATCAAAGGAGTACAACAAAAGGTAGGCCAGGAACTTAATGTCTCTGTGCTTTCTAAAACGCAGTAAATATTTAACCAATTTCTTCGTGAATAGCATATACCGGATATAAACAAAGACATAGTCGAATAATTAAATTTATAAGCATGCTGCTACCGTTTTTTCGTGTAACTGTGGAATACTTGTGGCCTGACGCGATCGATAGTAATCGGCCGCTTTGACCTCCAACAACTCGTGTACTATTCAAGTTACACGCCTGTAATTTATACCAATTTAGGTTTACACTAACAGCTTTCTATAAAGACGTAGATCGACAAAATCGGATGACCTGTTTAGATTTTGGGAATTCGTTGCTGGGTGTTACTTGTATAATTTACCATCAGATACTAAACTTTAAACTAATAAAGATATTTAAAATCTGTTTACACCATCAGAATCGTAGTGCAAATAATGGTAATGTACATGTTTCTTTTTGAGGTATCATGATTCATCTGGCTACTTCGTTCGCTCTGAGCACTAAGGGACTTAACATCTGAGGTCATCAGTCCCCTAGAACTTAGAACTACTTAAACCTAACTTAAGGACATCACACACATCCATGCCCGAGGCAGGATTCGACCCTGCGACCGTAGCAGTCGCGTGGTTCCTGACTACAGCGCCTAGAACCGCTCGGTCACCTCGGCCGGCTCGTGTCACCCTTGAATTCCCAGCCACGTGGCTGGACCATGCGCTGGGGCTACTCCCCTCGTCCGGCTAACGTTCGCCACCACGTGTTTGCTGCCGGGCCCCGGCTGGCCGAGCGGCCCGTGCGGTCACGCCAACTTAGAAGTTTTCAGGGTGCCACAATTCGCCCGTCACCTCACAGGCGCCAATCCATGGATTGCCATTTTATTTTCGGTTCGAAGTGATGAACCCATGTTTCATCGCCTGTTATGATGTTCGAGGAAAAATTGTTACGATCACCCTCGTAACACGCAAGCAACTCCGCACAGACGATCGTTCGTTGCTCTTTACGGCCGACCACTGTGGCCGAGCGGTTCTAGGCGCTTCAGTCTGGAACCACGCGAGCGCTACGGTCGCAGCTTCGAATTCTGCCTCGGGCACGGATGTGTGTGATGTCCTTAGGTTAGTTAGGTTTAAGTAGTTCTAAGTTCTAGGGGACTGATGACCTCAGAAGTTAAGTTTCATAGAGCTCAGAACGATTTGAATCATTTATCTTTATGATTTTCCGTGAGGCGGCAAGCATCCCAGCGGGCACACACCTTTGAGTACCCCGACTGGTGGGCGAGTATGTCAACACTGCCAGCAGAGACATCCAGCTGAACAGCGAGGTGTTTATGATCAGTCGATCGCCTCGAATGAGTGTGTCCGCACGTTCCAACATTGCAAGAGTCACAACTGTGTGCAGGCGGCCGACACAGGCTGGAGGCCGGACAGGTTTGTGCGACCGTGCGATGATGACAGGCGTCTGGCCCAGCGGCTCACTGCGCCTTTATTCACCATCAGATCTCTGCAGATATACTACAAGCGGCTAGAAATATCTGCGACACACTCGTTTTCCAGTAAAAGAAACAGCTCTCTGCTTGGAACGCACTTCCGTTACAGACGCTACTTTGAAGACTACGTATAGCAGCACCACCTGTTGGGACTTCGTGAAACTATAGAGTCTAAAGCAGGAATATGTCACTACGTCTCATAATAAATTCCGCATTTTGTTCAACCGAGAGTGATGAAGGGAAAAAAAGGCGTTGCATTACCCATTGGATGCCCCTCGTAGAAAGGAAATTCATAAAAATGGTGAACTAACTTTTCTGAAGGTGTCGATTAATAGAAAAGATGGAGAGAGGGAACGTCACGCTGTGTATTGTAAATAGCACATACGGATCTATACTTACCTGCCATCAGCTGTCACTATCCTTCGCAACAAAGTGGCGTGCTTAGGACATTGGTTCGCCGAGCACGAGTCATATCGCATTCAGACAGCTTATCCGACAAGCTGCGCCACCTCCGTACTGTATTCATACAAAATGGATATCCCGAACATGAGATTCGCCGTACCTTATACCCAGCGCATGTTAGCCAACGTGAACAACTAGAAGAAACTGAAGAACAGAGAGGAATGGTCGTCTTGTCGTACATCGGCTATGTTTCTCCAAAAATAGGAAGACTACTGAAGTAACATAAAGTCAAATTTGTCTTCCGTCCGCTAACAACACACAGAGCTCTTTTATGGTCAGTCAAGGATCATCTTGGTTTGAGAAGGCCAATTCATAATATTCTTTGTACCTGCAGGAAGTCATGCGTCGGACAAACTTGCCGCACCATCAAAGACAGATGCGTAGGATATCAACGACTCAAGCTTCAGAACCAACCACAGAACTCTGCAGTGGCCGAGCATTGTCTCACTACGAGGCACAATACGGACATCAAAAGTACCAAAAATTCCCCCGCCTCGCCTTGAAATCTGAAACGTATTTTTTTTTCATTTTCTGTTTTTGACTTACCTGTGACAATGAATAACGCCCGGGCAACATCTCTCTGGAAATAGCTGCCGCTGCTATCGAAAGATACTAAAAAGGCGGCCTCATTTACTAAGCGGAAGATTAACTACAGGTGACCTCCGTGTGCAATGAGTGCAACTAATGTGTCTATATTTTAAATTGCAATTGTTAAACTTTATCTAGTGAATGACAAAGATTGGTAAATGGATGATGACATGGTAAATTGCGTTAATGCTGATTCCTATAAAAGGTGGCTTGGCAAATTTAGAAAAGACTCTTTTCAAAGATGCTCTTCATTGTAATTAAGAATTCCAAAGAAATAATTTTACAAAATATATGTGTTCATCGTAAATTACATAATGTTGCACTATCTGAGTTAATCTTTCCTGAATTATCGCTAATGTTACCTAATTAAGAAGAGGGGAAAGTTCTAAGTTGGATACCAAATTATTATAATGGTGTGTAGGCAGCAGCTCACGCGCAATTGAAGCAAAGAAAATTAATATTATCTTATTATGACGTCTTCATCAAATCAATCAAAAAATCTCTCTCTCTCGCAACACATATATCAAAAATTATATTATAAAATCAATTTCCTCGACAGCATTCCGTATTCATCATTCTTGTTATGTCCTTCTCTCGACCGTGTGTCACTTCACGATTAGCTCAGAGCAGTCGGTCTGCGACCAGCATTTGAAACGAGCGGCCGACGCAGAGATGTTACGGCAGACGCGCATTGTTGCAGATGACATAGCGTGCTGTTTGAGAAACAAAGCAAGCGTGACTTCCGTGTGCGTACCGAAGTTATGAGAAAAGCTGATAGTAAACAAATATCAACACACCCTTCAACCGTACACTCCAGTGCTGGCAATATTTATGTTAGATCACCACAAACGAAAACTGTCGTTCATCCAAGGGATGACTCTTCGGCAGCGATTTTAATACTCGGATAACAAGGGCAAAGATGGTCACACACAAGTTCTGACTCGTATATCGGCATAAGGGCGATGGGGCAACCCATGACAACACGCAGTTACACAGTTAATCCAAATGAAGTGGTCCAATAAAAATTACGTTAGTTCCTTGACCATTTTTAAATATTTTAATTTTTCTATGTTCAAAACATTTTTTAAAAAAAATTGTCTTTCACCTTTACTGAATGGCGGCCATTTTAGTTTGTAAGCGTGCAACGATGTTTCAATTTAGAGACGTTAGCAAAAATATGAATAACTCTGCACTGGGTTAAGTTGATTCATGAGATTCTATTTTTTTCCTACATTTTTCATACACTACTAGCCTCATGTAGAGCAAGAACACTTACAAATGTTTCCTTAATTTATTATGAATTTTTGAAATTTGAACATTTTCATTTTTTGTTAAGTTTGGGGTTAGATATCTCAGGTGGAACCGAATATAAAAATATTACTTTTGTACAGTTTGTACACCTATATGATAGCAACGTACTGTAAAAATTTCAACATTGATATCTGACTGTAAACAAAGATATGAACTTTTGAAAATGAGGAGATAATTCACTTTACTCTACAACTGATCTTATGGCTGTTGCCTATTTATGCGTGATGTTGGCGGGATAAAATCAATTATTATTCAAGTAAGGTACTGAATTATATACAAAAAGTGGAAAAATCACTGAAATTAATATTTATATTATTCTGACATACTTAAAATAAATATTTTTAACTAACATCCTTCGAGATGCGACTGTTCCTAAACCTGGTCGTGAATGCTACGTATTACTTCCTCAGACAGCTTCTGTTATATTGAATAAGACCTCCGTGTTGCTGTGGTAAGTTCAGGCACTGAAAGTTTCCTTAAAACATTTTTCAATTGTATTCAAACTTTGTCACTAGTAGATTTCTTGAATGATGTTCTTGGGCCAGCAGGGTGGTAAAAATGCACAAAATCATCATTGTTTTCCAAACTTATTCTTTCAACATCTGCAAGCCACCACTGTCCATCATACACACATGCCACTATGTCATTCAACATTAAAGACAGAGATTTAATTTTACTGGCACAATGATCCTCATAAATTTCGATTTCTTATGTTACACAGAATCGAACTAAGTTTTCTGCAATGCCAAGGAATTTGTGGAAATGCCTTGTTCCTTTTATTGCTATACAGTTTTCAAATCTGGTTTTCAAGTGTTGTTTTCATATGCAGAACCACATCTTTCTTGATCGGAAAATAGGCAATGAATGCATTTAATATTATCCTTGCAAAAGACATACATGTCCTGTACTGTGAGAATTTGGTCTGTGGTTGGTCTTTGTAGGCTGACTTTACTTACTTCACGTTTTGTTGTACCTCCTACTCCATCACAATGGCAAGGTGCAAAAATATGCCATTCAGCCTCCAACCCAAAGTCTACTTTGTGGTTGCAGAGATTTGAAAAATTCTTTTTGTTCTTATACTACCACCTCCATCTGAAAAGTATATCAGCTTCCCAACCTTGGGAAAATTTTCTTTTATGTAATATATTACATACTTTTGAAACACGTGTACAGCCAAAGAGTTGTGCTTCAAGTAATCGCTTAGAATGCAAATTGAAGAACTGCAAACTTCATCTTTCTCATTTTTAAAGTAGAGTTTAAATGGATGCACTTTTGCCTGGTCATTGAACCAGTGGTACCCTTGTATTGCATCCTGAATCACAAATGTAAAATTTTCTGCAAAATCAGGTAGCACTAGGCATTCAGTTTCATGAAGTTGTGCTTTCTTGTCCTTCAAAAACTTACGTTGGATTGTAGAAACATAGTGGTGACTTTTGAGTTTTTGTAAGTTATCAATTAAATATTTTAAGTACTCTTCCTGAGATTTAACCACCGTTCTCATTTCTGCCCTGTCAGTTGTGACCCATTGTTTGAAGGTAATACTGTCTGGCATTTCCTCATCATATTCGTTAAACAATTCAATAACGGTTTCCTTACCAAGGCATTTATTACACAAACCCATCATGCAGTCATAACTGTTAGTGCCGCAGACCATTAAATTTAGTAACTCTTTGTAGTTAAGATCACTGAGATTTGCACCCACAATCATCAGTTTGGCATTTTGATGATGTAAACAAACACATACAGAGTGTGTTCCTGAGGATCCAGCCAAAATACACCACTTAGGGCGGAGATCACAAAATTTTGACCTTCCAATTTTGCATTCAGGATGAGAATTTTTGAAAGCTGCATAAAGTTCATTTAAATTTGACAGCACTAGTCGTTTTGTTTTGTTACTTTAACTCAATTTATAGCAACTCTTTTGCTATTTTTGCAACCTGGGCACATTCTACTGTTTTCGTCATCTTCAGAAAACTGCTGTATATTTGTAATTGTTTTTCACTTTCTTCTTCTTTCGTAAAACTGGAAGAATGCCTTGCTCTTTCACTAATTTTCGGGTTGGTTTAACCAAACGATGAGAAATTTTGAATTCATGTACTATTTTTTCTCTTGTCCATGAGTCAGGGAGCAAACTTAAAATTTCAACTTTTACCTCTTTAGATGTCACTGAATATCTAATTTTTAATTTTTCTATTAAGCTCAAATATTCATTGTCATGCTGAAGGTAGGTATTCTTCTTCTTTAGAAATAATGGTGGTATCTGTATTATTAAAGCAATATTCCAAGTCTTTTCTAATTTTGTCTGAAATTTGTTGTACCTTATTTTCAATAGCTGCTTTTCTTTCTCTGCTACTTAATTTTATTATTTTCGAAGCAGGAGATACGTCTGACTTAGAACAAGCAAAATCCTATATGCTAACAGGTTCCTCATTAGGAATCTAAATGTCATTAACACGGTTACGTGATTCTGGTTCTGGATTCACAACAAATATTTTTGAGTAACAAAGTGGGCACAGGGAATTTCCAGGAATCACATTACGATTCACTTGGGAAGCTGTTTCACTCTCACATAACAAGGTCAAATGTTCAAGTTTTATTTCCCTCAAACCTATAGTAATAGGCTTGTTATGTAGTTTAAGTGAATCACAGCACTTTCTTCCAAAAATGTGGTTGTACTTCAGAATATATTTCTTCTCATGGTACTCACACACTGATGTTACAGGAGAACTTACTCGAAATTTAAACAAAGTTTGTCTAACTTCATCAAACTCATTGTCATTTTTCAACTTTTTTTGAAACTGAACTGTAAACTGTTTTGTGACACACTTCTTTTGCTATCTGCCCAACAGAACACTGTTCATACATGTTATTGCATTCCAGTTAATATCTCAAAATTAATTACAAATTACACACAGAACAAAGCACATAACACATTCTACAATCTCGATGAAGTATGTACATTCACTCCAACAAAGGTTTCAGAACAGACTGACTACAACAATGCCACACCCAGCAATAATGTACTTCTTTCAGAATGAGATTTTCACACTGCAGCGGAGTGTGCGCTGATATGAAACTTCCTGGCAGATTAAAACTGTGTGCCAGACCGAGACTCGAACTCGGGACCTTTGCCTTTCGCGGGCAAGTGCTCTACCGACTTTTTTTTTATCGATTAACTCAGTTTTTTTATTACAGAGGGCAGCTAACCCTCTGACCGAACACGCTTTTTTTTTTCTTTATATTGTGGGCCTCCCTTTTCCCCTCACAGTCCTTCCAAACGCTCACCTTGTTTTGCCTTCTTCGGCTAGCTTCTTTGCTTTTGTCGTTTTTATTATTATTATTATTAGTATTATTAAGAGTCTATCCTTCTACCAACGTTTTTTTTTACTTTTTTATTTTATGTACTTTAGTATGTTTTTGATGCCAAATCAAATTTTTCTTACTTTTTGCAAGTGCACAGCCACTTTTTCATTTTTTGTATCTTTTTATTTTATTTTATTTATTTTTTTTAATTTTTTTATTTACTTTTATTTTTTATTTTTTTTATCTCGGCTTCTTATTTTTTCCTGTAAGCTGGATGCCTAAATTACCTTAGCTAACATAAATGAGAATAAATATTTCTTCTTAATATTAATTAAAGGTAATGAATCTTCCTCTTGCTAATGGAAAGACAAGTATATTAAAATAAACTGAAACGTGAAGTCTCTCATCTTCATAAGGAAAACATAAAATCTTGCATCCCCTTGAAAAACGTTTTTTAGAACTTAAAACTTCTCTGCGTATGGCATAAGATGATTAAGAAAAATAAAATACTTAAAATTTGATGTCTAATTTCTTCATGAGGATGTAGTCCGGTGTGTCTTGCCACGGACTTGATTTCTTTTCTGTAGTGTCTCGTGAAAGGATCGAAGACATTCCGGTTCCAGTTATCTGTAATCGTGCAAGGCTGACATCTGTGAATTCCGTACCAATCTTAATCTGTTATTGTTCTCTGTATAATTTTACTCCATGATTCTATTTAGGATGCATGCGTAATTTTTTTTGTAGTCTTTTGTTCGCATGAGATTATGGTGCTGAGTCGTTAGATACACCCAGTAATCTTCCTTGCTTTTATTTTCTGCCTTCAAGATATAGTGCACTGTGTGCCCTTTTAGCCAGTTAACAGCATTTCTTTTCGTATTAGGATATGGCACTGCGTCTGGAGTCAGAAAATCTGCGGCGGTGAAAACGGTTGGAGATGTTCTGTTAACGGTCGCTAATTTCTGCTTAACTATATGCCATATGTCTCTTACTCTTTCACACACGAATCGGTGTTCTTCAGTGTCAAGAAGGTTGCATGACGCGCACAAGGGCGAATTTGTGAGATGTATAGCATGCAATTGGGAATTAGTTGATATTTTCCTGTTGATTGCATTATACCAAGTTGCTTTCACCTTAGAGGGTAAGTTCCGATCGTGGATATTTTTCCAAATTGCATACCAGTCGTTGTTGGGGTATTTTCTTTCAATAATATTTCCTTCCTTAGCTTCCATCAAATATGTATAGATGTCCTTTACTCTCTTCAACTGCTGTTTTGAGAGCCTCGAGGAGATATAACTGAACTCAACGAGAAAAGTTCTTAGCTGACAAAGACCAGCTGGTATATGCTTCACATCTATTGGCGGCTGCATGCTTGCTGGAGCAGTTTCATTCAGCAAGTGGGCCGTTAAGCTGTCGGACATCTATTTGCATTGCTTGCACATTCGACACACATATAACGCTCGTGACCTGTAACTGACATCAATAAGGTTGAAACCTCCTTTCCTTGTTGGCAGTGTTAGTGTATTGAACTTCACTTTGAAAATGTTGCCTTGGCATACAAAGCTTCCTATCGCGGATAAAATTCTTCTGGCTGTTTCTAATGGCATCGGAAAAAAAAGCTTGGATAACATAGTTAAGTTTGGATGTTATATACACATTTACTAGTTTGGTTTTCTGTGTTTCGCCCAGTTGCCTCATACTGTTTCCTTGTACAGATGCTCGTATGCTTGCAAGTAGTTTTTTATAATTGACGGCAATAGTGTGTTGGATGTTGCTCCTAAATTCAATACCCAAACATTTCAATGTGGATACTTCCGTCAATTGTCCCCGGTTTTGCATGCATATTCCTCTGCCTAGGTTCATGATGCCTGACTTCCTTTTATTTAGTTTGGCGCCAGAAGCAAGTTCATATGTGTGTACAATCTGAAGAGCTTTCGCCACTTCATCTTCATTTATAACCAGGACGCCCACATCATCTGCGTAGGCGTTGCACACTATTTTCTTGCCGTTTATACGCAATCCTTGCAGGTGATGCGTGAGTGTCGCGAGGAGAGGTTCTATTGCTATTGCGAAAAGGGCCATTGACATTGGGCAACCTTGACGTACGGATCCAGTCAATTCAATCTCTCTACTTGGTCGTCCGTTTATCATTATTCGTGCTACACTGTTTTTCAGAATTTGTTGAATAATCCTCACGAATCGTGGTGGGAATCCCATTACTTCCATGAGACCAAGGAGATACTTATGATCTACTCTGCCAAACGCCTTCTCCAAGTCTAATGACACTAAAGCACATTTTATTCGGCATACATTTGCGGTTGATATTATATCCCTATATTCGCATATATTCTGATAGATGTTTCTGTCTTTGCCTACACATGTTTGGCACGTGCCAGTTACAGAGTGAATAACCATTTTTATTCTTCTTGCTAATACGCGGGCCATAATTTTGTAATCACTGTTGAGTAATGTTACTGGGCGAAGGTTTTGAATTGCTTTGCTAAGTGAGTTTTTAGGAATTAGAACTATGATCCCTTCAGGAAATTCTTTGGGAGCGGCAACAGTGCCATTCATGATTTCGTTGTACATACATAGCAACTTGCTTTTCAGTTGTGGCCAGAACACTTGGTAGAATTCCACGGGGATACCATCAGCTCCTGGAGACTTATTTTTAGGACTCTGTGCTATTGCGTCTTTCAATTCGTCCTCTTCTATTTCAGCCGTGAGATTTTCTACTTGCTCTGTACTAATTCGTCCTGATACGTTTCTAACAAGATCACGCCGTGCCTCGTCGACGGAAGGTTTGGTGGACATTATATCTGAGATATATTTATGAACAGCGTTTCGAATTTCATGCTGTTTTGTGTGCCTGGTCCCATCAGGTAACTTAACTTCTGTCAGTATTTTTCTGTTTCCTCTCTTATTCTCACGCATTACATGGTACATAGCTGTTTCTTCCCCTTCTACAATGTTGTGTATTCTCGCTCTGACTTTTAAAACCTTCTGACTGTCGCCGCTTCAGTGCTAAACGTTTTGCTTAAACTTTCTGAATCCGGCTAAAGTTCTCCATTAATCGTGTGTCCAAGGTGTACAGGTCTCTAAGGCAGCTAAAATAAAATTCAGTCGTCTTGTTAATCCAGAAACTTTTCTGTCGTGAGTAATCGATCAGCATTCTTCTTATTTTAGGCTACGCACATTGTAACCACCAAGCTATGGCAGAACTATATAGCGGGAATCGTTTCTCGCATTCTTGCCACACATTAGTGAATGCTACGCGACATTCCTCACCTTGTAGATGTGTAATGTTGAGTTTCCATATGCCCCTCGCTCGGTAAGTCTCTTGTTTTTCCAAATTTACTGTGGTGATGTACGCGGCATGGTCAGAAAACATAGTGGGCCAGACCTCAGACTGGAGTACATGGTTCTTAAGGTTTGACGAGGCGTAAATTCTGTCTAGCCTGCTTGCTGAGTGACTGGTAAAATATGTGAAACCGGCCTGTGCGCCATGGGTATGTTCCCAGGTATCGGTTAACTGCATTTGGTGGACTATCCTTTCCAGTTCTAAGGACTTGTTGAAATTCGGTGTCTGGTCTTTCGGGCTAAGTACAGAATTAAAATCGCCGGCTAGGATTATATAATCTTGACGTGTAACGAAGAGATGAACGATTTCACTTTTTAAAAAATCCGCCCTAGCACGCCTGTTATTGTTGCCTGACGGTGCATAAACGTTGATGATGCGGGCATTGTTAACAGTCACTGCAACCTCCCTGCTGTTTTCAAGTTTTGCTATTTGTGTGATACGGATGCCTTCTTTCGTGAGAATTGCGGTTCCCAGCTCTGCACCAATACCGGGGTTTATTATGGCGTTGTATCCACGTATCTTTTCTAATTTAATATCTGTTACTTCCTGTAACAGTAGTATATCAACGTCAGCTGCGTATAGAAAGTCTTGCAGATGTTGTAAATGCAGGGAGGAGCGTATCTTATTAATGTTCAACGTAGCGATTTTGTATGCTTGTGCTGAGTTCATCATATTGTCCTATTCATTACCGAAGTCAATATTCGTCATACGAAGTGCTGTCGAAGGAAAATCCTTTTTCACATGTATGTTCCCGCAATGATGTATCCATCGTGTTCAGTTGATCTCTTGGGGCACGAATCTGTTCCGTTCCTCCAGTTTCATTCAATTCTTCATCTTGATTCATTTCATCCGATTCACCAGCCCAGGTTTTGTGTTGATTAGCTTTCGATGTCTCTTTTTCTGCATTTCTAGTATCAGGGAAAACCTTGTCTGCATCGAAATTTGCTCGTGTGACGAATGGTCCGTTGACATGGGGCATGGTGTATTTGATTTGGCTTGCAAGGGGTCAGGTGCCTGCATACTCAGAACCGGATTACTATGTTGTTCTTCATGCAGTTTGTTGCTAAATCTGCTTCGCTTTTTCTCGCAAAGGCGGTGCCAGTTGGTCAGCGCCCATATGACCTAGTCTCCTCTTTTTATGTTTCCTTGGAGGACTGACTCTTGGGGAGGTTTTTATCGTTTTCCATTACCTCTTGGGTTTCTTGCGCTCGGTCCGGTTCGCTGGCAAGTGATGGGTTGGTTTCCTTGTGGTTTTCTGGAGACTGCTCGTTCTGAAGTACTATAACCGGTTCAGGAGTTTGTTCTATTTGAACAGAAATATTTGGTTCTTACCCGTGGTCTAGGGGTAGCGTCTTTGACTCATAATCAAAACGTCTTCGGTCCCGGGTTCGAACCCCGCCACTGCCTAAATTTTGATAAATAATCAGCATTGGCGGCCGAAGACTTCCGGCATAAGAAGTCAGCCTCATTCTGCCAACGGCCTTGTCAAAGAGGGCGGAGGAGCGGATAGAGGTTCAGGGCACTCTCTTGTCCTATGGGTGGGAAATTGTCCCCAAAGGCGGAAGAATCAGCAATGATCAAGGACATGAGGATACAGAAGGCAATGGAAACCACTGCATTAAAGACACGTAACGTGTCTCCACAGGACATGTAGCCTGTAATTGAAGAAGTGTCATGATGATCTCTCCATTGGCAAAAGATTCCGGAATAGTCCCCCATTCGGATCTCCGAGAGGGGACTGCCAAGGGGGAGGTTACCATGAGAAAAAGATTGAATAATCAACGAAAGGATAACGTTCTAGGAGTCGGGGCGTGGAATGTCAGAAGCTTGAACGTGGTAGGGAAACTAGAAGATCTGAAAAGTGAAATGCAAAGGCTCAATCTAGATATAGTTGGGGTCAGTGAAGTGATGTGGAAGGAGGACAAGGATTTCTGGTCAGATGAGTATCGGGTAATATCAACAGCAGCAGAAAATGGTATAACAGGTGTAGGATTCGTTATGAATAGGAAGGTAGGGCAGAGGGTGTGTTACTGTGAACAGTTCAGTGACCGGGTAGTTCTAATCAGAATCGACAGCAGACCATCACCGACGATAGTTCAGGTATACATGCCGACGTCGCAAGCTGAAGATGAACAGATAGAGAAAGTCTATGAGGATATTGAAAGGGTAATGCAGTATGTAAAGGGGGACAAAAATCTAATAGTCATGGGCGACTGGAATGCAGTTGTAGGGGAAGGAGTAGAAGAAAAGGTTACAGGAGAATATGGGCTTGGGACAAGGAATGAAAGAGGAGAAAGACTAATTGAGTTCTGTAACAAGTTTCAGCTAGTAATAGCGAATACCCTGTTCAAGAATCACAAGAGGAGGAGGTATACTTGGAAAATGCCGGGAGATACGGGAAGATTTCAATTAGATTACATCATGGTCAGACAGAGCTTGCGAAATCAGATACTGGATTGTAAGGCGTCCCCAGGAGCAGATATAGACTCAGATCACAATATAGTAATGATGAAGAGTAGGCTGAAGTTTCAAGACATTAGTCAGGAAGAATCAATACGCAAAGAAGTGGGGTACGGAAGGACTAAGGAATGACGAGATACGTTTGAAGTTCTCTAACGCTATAGATACAGCAATAAGAAATAGCGCAGTAGGCAGTACAGTTGAAGAGGAATGGACATCTCTAAAAAGGACCATCACAGAAGTTGGGAAGGAAAACATAGGTACAAAGAAGGTAGCTGCGAAGAAACCATGAGTAACAGAAGAAATACTTCAGTTGATTGACGAAAGGAGGAAGTACAAACTTGTTCCGGGAAAATCAGGAATACAGAAGTACAAGTCGCTGAGGAATGAAATAAATAGGAAGTGCAGGGAAGCTAAGAAGAAATGGCTACAGGAAAAATGTGAAGACATCGAAAAAGATATGATTGTCGGAAGGACAGACTCAGCATACAGGAAAGTCAAAACAACCTTTGGTGTCATTAAAAGCAACGGTGGTAACATTAAGAGTGCAACGGGAATTCCACTGTTAAATGCAGAGGAGAGAGCAGATAGGTGGAAAGAATACATTGAAAGCCTCTATGAGGGTGAAGATTTGTCTGATGTGACAGAAGAAGAAACAGGAGTCGATTTAGAAGAGATAGGAGATCCAGTATTAGAATCGGAATTTAAAAGAGCTTTGGAGGACTTACGGTCAAATAAGGCAGAAGGGATAGATAACACTCCATCAGAATTTCCAAAATCTTTGGGGGAAGTGGCAACGAAACGACTATTCACGTTGGTGTGTAGAATATATGAGTCTGGCGATATACCATCTGACTTTCGGAAAAGCATCATCCACGCAATTCCGAAGACGGCAAGAGCTGACAAGTGCGAGAATTATCGCACAATCAGCTTAACAGCTCATGCATCGAAGCTGCTTACAAGAATAATATACAGAAGAATGGAAAAGAATATTGAGAATGCGCTAGATGACTATCAGTTTGGCTTTAGGAAAAGTAAAGGGACGAGAGAGGCAATTCTGACGTTACGGTTAATAATGGAAGCAAGGCTAAAGAAAAATCAAGACACTTTCATAGGATTTGTCGACCTGGAAAAAGCGTTCGACAATATAAAATGGTGCAAGCTGTTCGAGATTCTGAAAAAAGCAGGGGTAAGCTATAGGGAGAGACGGGTCATATACAATATGTACAACAACCAAGAGGGAATAATAAGAGTGGACGATCAGGAACGAAGTGCTCGTATTAAGAAGGGTGTAAGACAAGGCTGTAGCCTTTCGCCCCTACTCTTCAATCTGTACATCGAGGAAGCAATGATGGAAATAAAAGAAAGGTTCAGAAGTGGAATTAAAATACAAGGTGAAAGGATATCAATGGTACGATTCGCTGATGACATTGCTATCCTGAGTGAAAGTGAAGAAGAATTAAATGATCTGCTGAACGGAATGAACAGTCTAATGAGTACACAGTATGGTTTGAGAGTAAATCGGAGAAATACGAAGGTAATGAGAAGTAATAGAAATGAGAACAGCGAGAAACTTAACATCAGGATTGATGGCCACGAAGTCAATGAAGTTAAGGAATTCTGCTACCTAGGCGGTAAAATAACCAATGACGGACGGAGCAAGGAGGACATCAAAAGCAGACTCGCTATGGCAAAAAAGGCATTTCTGGCCAAGAGAAGTCTACTAATATCAAATATCGGCCTTAATTTGAGGAGGAAATTTCTGAGGACGTACGTCTGGAGTACAGCATTGTATGGTAGTGAAACATGGACTGTGGGAAAACCGGAACAGAAGAGAATGGAAGCATTTGCGATGTGGTGCTATAGACGAATGTTGAAAACTAGCTGGACTGATAAGGTAAGGAATGAGGAGGTTCTACGCAGAATCGGAGAGGAAAGGAATATGTGGAAAACACTGATGAGGAGAAGGGACAGGATGATAGGACATCTGCTAAGACATGATAGAATGACTTCCATGGTACTAGAGGGAGCTGTAGAGGGCAAAAACTGTAGAGGAAGACAGAGATTGGAATACGTCAAGCAAATAATTGAGGACGTAGGTTGCAAGTGTTACTCTGAGATGAAGAGGTTAGCACAGGCACAGGAAAGGAATTCGTGGCGGGCCGCATCAAACCAGTCAGTAGACTGACGACAAAAAAAAAATAAAATAAAAAAAATAAATAAAAAAAATGGTTCTTTTTCTTGACTCTTTGGCTGTGTTGTCACCGTCAAGTCGCTAACTTCCATTATCACTTCACTGTCGCGAGCTGCATCATCCTGAGTAGCGTCCCGAGTAGCGTCAGGAGCGTCACGCGTGTGGAGTTGTCCAGCGTTGCCGCTACATAAGTTAAAGGCAACGTTGACATGGCTGGGGGTCTCACTGTTTCGCCCGCAGGTAGCTGGGCCACTCGGCGTTGTATACACTGCAAGCGGACATTCCCTGTTCCGCCGCAAGACGCGCAGGTTCTTGGCTGCCCATCATGTATTACTATAGTCCGATAACCACAAACATTTATATACGAGGGTATGTGCTTCTGTAAAACAACTCGCAGTTGTCTGATACCATTCAAGACGGGAAACTTGTGAACAGGAGACCACTTTTCTGCAAAATTGCTAATTATTCTCCCATAAGGAGCTATCACGGAATTGATCTGGTTCAAATGGTTCAAATGGCTCTGAGCACTATGGGACTCAACTGCTGAGGTCAGTAGTCCCATAGAACTTAGAACTACTTAAACCTAACCAACCTACGGACATCACAAACATCCATGCCCGAGGCAGGATTCGAACCTGCGACCGTAGCGGTCTTGCGGTTCCAGACTGCAGCGCCTTTAACCGCACGGCCACTTCGGCCGGCCGGAATTGATCTGCTCCGCGGTGATTTCAAATGGTAGCTCAAAGGTACGGACAGTCCTTAATCCAAAGCCAGCATGCGTAACACTAACTTCACCAAAATTGCCATCGTAATGTTTGAACTTAAATGTTCCGCCACTAGATTCAACAACTTTGTCACACAATTCCGTGTTTTAAGCTTTTGCATACACAATGCTACTCACAATTGAAAGGTGAATACCTATAATATCCTCAAACGAAACTTTCACAACTTTCTCTAACCATGTCTCAATTTCGAACGAATTCGGTCTCTGCCCTTTCTGGTCAAAAACAAATTTCAATGTGTCTCTTCTGTTAGTCTGATCCATCTCTCCTTCTAATATGAATCCATCAAGAGTCTGAAATAACGCAGCTGACTACTGCAACAGGCGCTTGACTTACCGAGCGGAGCGCAGCAGACCGAAACGCACAGCACACGCCGGAGGTCCGCACACCACGGCCGCCAAAAGCCGACTGCAGCGGAGTGTGCGCTGATATGAAACTTCCTGGCAGATTAGAACTGTGTGCCGGACCGAGACTCGAACTCGGGACCTTTGCCTTTCGCGGGCAAGTGCTCTACCGACTGAGCTACCCAAGCACGACTCACGCCCCGTCCTCACAGCTTTACTTCTGCCAGTACCCCGTGAGTCGTGCTTGGGTAGCTCAGTCGGTAGAGCACTTGCCCGCGAAAGGCAAAGGTCTCGAGTTCGAGTCTCGGTCCGGCACACAGTTTTAATCTGCCAGGAAGTTTTCATATCAGCGCACACTCCGCTGCAGAGTGAAAATCTCATTCTGGAAACATCCCCCAGGCTGTGGCTAAGCCATGTCTCCGCAATATCCTTTCTTTCAGGAGTGCTAGTTCTGCAAGGTTCGCAGGAGAGCTTCTGTAAAGTTTGGAAGGTAGGAGACGAGGTACTGGCAGAAGTAAAGCTGTGAGGACGGGGCGTGAGTCGTGCTTGGGTAGCTCAGTCGGTGAGTCTGCTTTCGGCCGGTGAGCGGCGAGGACGTCTTGTTTACGTCCCGTCCGCAGTGTCGCGGTCCCGTCGGCAGAGTCGCGAGCGCGCGTAGTTTGTTTACTTCCTCGCCGCAGCTAATACTCGCGTCCGTTAACACTGAGTCGCCATGGCTCATTCGTACAGAAAAGCTACCATCAAGATCAGCTTCCAGCCCGACTACGCACGACCACGAGCCTTTGAAGTCGAACGATTTATCCGTGACGAAGTTCAAATACCAACACAGCACATCATCGGTATCCACCTATCCATCACAAGCAGCGTCGTTTACGTCAAGATGGTCGATGACGAGTTATGTCACGCAGTTGTGAACAGATGCGCGAACACTCTCAAGTTCAAACACTCCGATGGTCACATCGGAGAGGTTACTGTTGACCATGCTGGATTAGGATTACGCACACTAAGAGTCTTCGAACTCCCTTTCGAAGTACCACCGGACGTCGTTACCTCAGCTTTCCGCCCTTATGGGACGGTAATTAGCCACGTGGCCGAAAAATGGAACACTTTCGAGACGTACCAAGTCCTCAACGGCGTCCGACAAGTGAAAATTGGATTAAAGAAACATGTGCCGTCCTACTTAGTCATAGGTGGCTGTCGAGCAATAATAATGTACGACGGCCAACCTCGTACTTGTTCTGGTTGCGGCCAGGAGGGTCATGTCCGCTCGGCGTGTATTCAACGTCGGATTACACAACTTCCATTGCATGACACGACACCACCTCCTACGCTCACGGCCCTCCCCCTCAATTACGCAGAGGTGACACGATCGACCGTCATGACAGACGACAACCCCCCCGGAAGACAGGAAGCGTTAGAATGCGCACCTGTCGCCGGTCCTGGATTGACCAACACCATTACGGTGTCTGCAGGGGTTGAAGAACGCCGCCCATCGACTCCACAAGAAGATTCGGACGAGAGAATGGAACTCGACGCTAGGGTTGTACCGACCTCTGCCTTTCTCCCTGAGGGGGATGCTATACGGGAACCACAAACTCTTTCGGACTCAGAAACCCACGTCCGCAAACAAAGGTCACCGAGAAAACATAAAAAGCGACGTCGCACACCCTCAGACGATTGCCTCCAGCGGACGTCTTCTCCAGTTGACGACCGGACGGCCGACGAAACGACGAGGAGAATGGATGACACGAGATCGCCCTCACCTGTCACTTTGTCTGATTTTGACAAATCCGTTTCCGCTCCCTCGGACAAACGGATGGCCAGCACAGCGCCCGCTGTTGGTACACAACCGGAAACAACTGCGGATTCACCCTTAGTCACTCAGCCCACAAGTGTTCTGCCGCAGCCACCGTTAACTTGCGGACCTTGGGCGGATGACATTGAAGACGATTCTACGGCCGCTGTGGTGGATGAGGAGAGGAGTCTCTCCTCCCACACCTCGGCCCCTCCCGAGTAGCAACAGATGACGGCGCGGACGCGGCCAGCAGATCACAGGCCCCACCTTTTACGGCGACACTGACGGCAGCCCCCACCGCAGGAGACGATCTACAAACCTATCGCTTAACGACCATCAACATTAACACCATTCGGACACGTACGAAGTTGTCGCTGCTCCAAGACATGCTCAATGCAGCAGACGTTGACATTGTCTTTCTCCAAGAAGTCTTCGTCGAAGATTTCCCGGGTATGTATGGTTATACGGCTCATGTGTCCCACGCCTCGCCAACTAACAGTGGAGTCGCCATTCTCCTCAGAGAGGGCCTCGAGGCGGACGAAGTCCGATATCTCACCGACGCTAGAGGAATGGCCGTAACGGTGCAAGGCGTCCGGTTTATCAATGTGTACGCCCCTTCCGGAACGAATCGCCGTCGTGACCGATCGCTCTTCTTCGCAGAAGGAATAGCACCGCTTTTTCAGGGCAGGCACGATGACTTGATATTAGGGGGCGATTTCAATTGCACCCAAGCACCTAAAGATCAGCTGCCACGCCATTCACCGTGCCCCGAACTTGGGACACTCATCGGCGATCTCCAGCTAGTAGATACATGGGAACATGTCCGAGGAAATAGACCGGGATACACCCATTTCACGAGTCACTCGTCTAGTCGCATCGATAGGATTTACGTCTCCCGTTCTCTCGCGGCAACGGTGAGTGACGCGGAGGTGTGGCCAGTAGCCTTCTCTGATCACGAGGCCTATATATGTGCCGTCACCCTTCGTCGCCAACGGGTGTGGCGCAGCCGACATCCCTGGAAATTAAACCTTGCTCATCTCGCTTCTCCGGATTGTCGACGCGCCATCGAAGACACGTGGAGTTTGTGTGTCCGCCGCCTCCCAACGTATCCTACGTCGATTAGTTGGTGGTTAACCTGCGCCAAGCCGGCCCTACGGCGAACCTTTATTACGTATGGTCGTGAGACTGCTGCTTGGAGGCGGCAGACCCTTGATTTTTATTTCACCGTCCTTCGCGAATGCGCCTCCTTGCCACCCACACCGGAACGACAGCTGACAGTTCAGCGTGCGAAAGCACAGATCGTAGCCCATATGCGCCGACACCTCGAAGGGACGATCGTCCGAGCGCGGACACAAGACAGACTCGCAACGGAACGACCCACCATGTACCACGTCATCCGAGAACGTACACTGCGAAGACGGGCGCTGATACATGCCATCACCACTGAGGACGGCCTTCATCACACCACACAACGCGATATTGCTGCAGCCTTCTTCGACCATTACGCACGACTTTATTCTGCTCAATGTTCCGACCCGATGACGGTGACAGCAGTCTCACAACTGGTTTACGGCATTGTCCCACAGGATTTACAAACTGAATTATTGAACGACATTACGGAAGACGAAGTTATCGACGCCATCGGTAAAGGAGCGGCGAATAAGACTCCTGGCCCCGACGGGCTCCCTGTGGAGTTTTATAGAACTTTTCAGTATTTACTGGCTCCCAAGTTAACAGACATCTGTCGGGAGCTTATGTCCCCCGCGGTGCCGCTCCCTGCGACCTTCGTAGAAGGAATAATTATACCGGTTCACAATCCTAAAGGTGGGGCTCGAATACAAGATTACCGCCCGCTAACACTCGTCAACTGCGACATGAAGATATTCACCAGACTATTAGCAAACCGTCTACGACCGACCCTACCTTACGTCATCTCGCCAGATCAGACTTCCCTAGGGGGTATCAACAACATCCACACAGCACTGTGTCGATACCGTGACTTAATAGCCCTAGCCAGGGCACGCCGCGTCCCGGGAGCGCTGGCATCACTAGATTTTAGCCAAGCGTTTGATCGAGTGGATCACGCATACCTAACGTCCGTTCTCCAGCACATGCAGTACCCACAGCAATTCACAGCCGTCGTGATGCGCCTACTCCGAGGAGCGACTTCCAAAGTGCTCGTTAACGGGCGTCTCTCGCAGTCCCTCCCGATTTTCCGCTCCGTCCGTCAAGGCTGCCCCTTGTCGACGATACTATATGCTCTGGCACTGGAACCGCTCCTCTGTGGTCTCCGTCAACGCCTCACCGGTCTTACCCTACGTGACGTCACATTTCGCTGTACAGCATATGCAGACGACCTGGTTCTCGTGTTCCGCAATCGCGATGATGTCAACAGAGCACTAGAATGGATTACCACATACGGCGTGGCTTCCGGCAGCTGTCTCAACGTCGCCAAATCGGTCGCCATGGCCATAGGAGACGGGTTGACCCCAGCGTGTGTCGAACCCCTACAGCTTCGTGGCACTATCAAATGTCTCGGGATAGAGTTTCACGACGACATACGGCGCACCGCGGCTCTTAACTACCGCCGCTTATTACAACAAATTCGGGTCCAGATCTTCAACCTTCGTCTGCGGACCCTCGACATTCTCCAAAGGACACACTTCGTTAATGTTTACCTCGCATCGCGCCTTCCACACATAGCGCGTGTTCTCCCAATACCGTTACTGATGGCTCGACGTCTATTAGCGGCATTCGGAGCCTACGTCAGTACAGGCATGCTCTTCAAAGTCAGTTATGAGTCACTGACCCTTCCCCCAGAAAGGGGAGGTCTTGGCCTAGTCCATGTCCACGACAGAGCTGTGTCCCTGTATGTCAGCTCACACATCAAGCTGTGGCGCCACCACCCGGAAAGTTTGACAGGTTTGCTGTTGGAGTCCTTAGCTCCGCCGTCCATTATGCCCCCACTGACGACGCAAGACATACCCCCACCCTTCTACTACTTCGGGAACATTTACATTGAACACAGCTATAACCGTATCGCAGTACCACCGACGAAACAGGCGTCGGCGCGGGATATATATCATGTCCTACAGCAGAGGCGCCCACCAAACATCGTGGAGACGAAAAGCCCTCAGGTTAATTGGAAGGTGGTGTGGAAGACGATCCACGCAATTCCACTGGACACAGCCGTCCGATCCACATGGTACATCACAGTCAATGGTAAACAGATCACCCGATCACGCCTCCACAAGATAAACATGGCGGAATCGCCTCTCTGCGTAGACTGCGGGATACCAGACACGGACGAACACCGTCTCACATGTGGCGCGGCAGAAGACGTATGGCGCTTGGTGCGACAAATTTTGTCCTATTTTCTACGAGTGACTCCGGAACACATTACACCTCGGTTTCTACTATTTCCGGATCAACAGTATTTCCCGCGCGCCAAGACCAACGCTGTCACGTGGATCCGTGCGCATGCGGTACACTACTTATTTCACGATGGACCTAAAGATGTATTAGACTTTTGGAACTACCTACAAGAACGTCATTGCAAGATCGTACGGAACCCAAAATACAGACAGTATTTTTCTAATTACTTAGGGAGTGCCCTACGCGACCCTCCACGCAGCTGGATCATCAACAGGTAGGAGAAGATACCCATTGAGTGAGCTGACATGACTAAGTTCGATTCTCGGTGGAACAACATGATATACGTGAAGACGTACCTGGATGATGAAGCGTAAGGAGAGTAGCGACACACCCTTCTGTATCCTGTATGAAGCACTTTTTTTTCGTTTTCCCCATATACATTACCTCGGTGTAGGAACGTGCCGAGATATTGTTTTCTTTTTCTCAGAGCACGATGCGGTGCTAGATACATTTATTTTTGTTGTGGTATGAAGTAAAACCACATTAAGAATGTATTAAAACAGTAAATAAAAATAAATAAATAAACAATAATTCCCGCAAAAGATTTCCCCTTCCCATCCCTGATTCCTTGACGGACGAGGGGGACACTGCGACCAGGCCTCGGGTTACGACCCCTGATCGCTCTGCCTTCCGCGCCGTCCCCCACCTTCTAAAAAAAAAGTCTTCCCGTCGGGTGAAAATTTTACTTTCTTTATTTTTGCATAGTTGTTAAAAAAAAAAAAGGTCGGTAGAGCACTTGCCCGCGAAAGGCAAAGGTCCCGAGTTCGAGTCTCGGTCCGGCACACAGTTTTAATCTGCCAGGAAGTTTCACGTACTTCTCTATTGACAATAAACCTAAATGTAAACGGGCAGTTTTATTACCATAGGACAAAAGCGAAAGCTCCTATTGTTTAATATTGCATTATTAAAAATAAATAAACCAAATGAATATTGGATGATAGTGTTAACTAAATATATGTCATAATTAAATTTTATTACAATGAAACAATAAACCATTCAAATAGGCAACAGCCATAAGATCAGTTGTAGAGTAATGTGAATTATTTCCTCATTTCCAAAAATTTATATCTTTGTTCACAGTCAGATATCAATGTTGAAATTTTTACAGTACGTTTCTATCATATAGGTGTATAAACTGTGCAAAAATCTTTCTTTTATATTCGGTTCCACCTGAGATAACTAACCCCAAACTTCACAAAAAATGAAAGTGTTCAAATTTCAAAAATTCATAAAAAATTAAGGAAACAATTGTAAGTGTTCTTGCTCTATATGAGGCTAGTAGTGTATGATATCTAATTAAAGGAAAAAAAAGAATCTCATAAATCACTCCTTGTTTGTTATTTTTGGGCCTAAATGTGGATTTTTGAAAATTTGAATATCAAACTTTTGGAGGTCACTGTCATTGGTTATTTTTCAATTTAGGGTATTTTGTGTAATAGACAATGTTGTAGAGAACACTTTTCTAAGAACAGTCATGTCAGTTGCAATGTTGTAACTTAACCCAGTGCAGAGATATTCAAATTTTAGCTAATGTCTCCATAATGAAAAATCGTCGCACGTCTACAAATAAAAATGGCCGCCATCCAGTAAAGGTACAAGATAAATTATTTTAAAAAACTACTTTGAACTTCGCAAATATAGCGAAATCACATAGAAAAAATTTAAAATATTTAAAAATGGTCAAGCAGCCATCACTGGACCACTTCATACGGATTGACCTAGGAACGACAGGCTAAGCACTTGAACCAAAATTCTTGGTTCGTCGTCCGACAGGTGATGTCGCTGTCCTTCGCGCTGCCAATACGAAAATCATCGCTATTGGCCACCGAATATGGAGCCTTTAGCTTATGCTTTTCCCGCTAACAAAATGAACATTCCCAAGTATTAATAAACGATCTTGGTGAAACCTAGCGGATATGTAGAGGGGTAAAAATAATACAACACGTATTTTTTTATGGAGCCAGTTTCACTTTTCAGGGATGAAACGCACCCCAAAAGGTAATTTGACATATTAGTCTTACAGGGAATATCTTCAAAACAATGATACATAAAAAATGTGGTTCATATTTATTAATTTTGTTGTATTAAAAGATTTCATTTTTCAAAATTAATTAATGATGGTGGAATAATTTGCAAAATTTCAAAATATTACAAAAGTTGATTACTTATCAACATTTATATGAAAAATATTTTTCATGTATCATCGTTTCGAAGGTATTCCCCCTATACCTAATGTGCCAGTTTACCTTTTGGGGTATGTTTTACAAGTGAAATTGTTTTATAAGTGAAATTGAACAGAAATAAAACAATACATATTTCATTATTTTGGCCCCTGTGTACACCCACAATGGTTCATCAAGACCATTTTCGACACTTGTAAATGTTTCCTTGTAAGACTGGCAAGTGTTTGTCGGTTGCACTGATGAAATCTTATGGCAATTTCACAACGACATCCGACGCCTCCACTGAGAACCATTTCTAGAGCTAGACAGGGAAAACCTCACGTAACTGGATTAATTCCTGTGGGGTAATATGAAGTACAGGGCCTCTTCCAGTCAACGGTCTCCCCGTCAAACACCAGATCTATGCACTTCCAATTAATGATTTGGGACTGCCTGTTAACCAATAGCATGTGTTTTGAGAATTCACATATCCGCTAATGTGAAACCATGCTTCTTCTGAGTTAAAGTAAAGATTTGTATCCAGATAACCATCAGCGTCATAGCTGAGTAAACATTCGCAATAATGTTGTCGTTGTGTCTAATCCGTAGTTTTTAATGCTTGCATCTCCCTTACTTTGTATGCTCGCATGTGTAACAAAAAAATGGTTCAAATGGCTCTGAGCACTATGGGACTCAACTGCTGAGGTCATTAGTCCCCTAGAACTTAGAACTAGTTAAACCTAACTAACCTAAGGACATCACAAACATCCATGCACGAGGCAGGATTCGAACCTGCGACCGTAGCGGTCTTGCGGTTCCAGACTGCAGCGCCTTTAACCGCACGGCCACTTCGGCCGGCCCGCATGTGTAACATCTTCAGCGTGTTCTTGCATGACATTCGTTTGATGTTTATGATAAACGTCGAGGTGAGTTTCATGGAATCTTGTAAACACAGTCAATATTTTCCGGTAGAAAAACTGGTTACGTTTGACGTAGCGACTGAACCTGTTGCTCTAAATTTGTGATCAATTTGTGCACAGCACTTTTTGGGGAGCAGCTGTCTCTGAATACTTTATCGCGAATATCTGATTTAACGTTTTAAACGATTAACAGCCAAAAAAAGTTTCAACACTAAACACTCTTTGTTTGTCTGGAGAAGGCATTTTGAAGAAATGTATTCACAACAAGCTTCAAAGTTACAAGTGACAACGCAGCACTGATCGCTATATCGTCGCTCGACATCACGGTACATCACATGACACCACACGACCGCTACACTAGGATTAAGAAACAAAAACCCTGAGACAGCAACACTCAAATCGCTTCGACTATCACGACCAGTGGAACACTGGGCCTCTTTTATCTTGGTCGCCCAGTATATCTAATAGGACGTTTCCACAATCTGTGTATCATGTGAAACGAAGTAAACATTGTATAACATAAAAAAACGGTGAAAAGTTATTGACACGAAGGAAAAGTGAAGATTCAAAAATAGAACCTTCGAAGACACGGTACGTAGTTGTTGATCCATAGAACGAAGGTAGATGACTTAATTCCAGAGTCTTACCGAAGTCATTACTCATTTGTTATAAACACGTAATTTATCTCTTGATTCACATTGTCAGAAGCTTTATCAAACAAAGCGAAACACCTGAAATCTATAGTTTATTGCTTACTCGTCGTTTTCACAGTAGTAGCAGCAGCAGCTTCGGACATTGGCATGGATCAAAGATCGCTCTAGAAGTTTCCATGCGTCACGCACACTGAACTGACAAAAATTATGACATAGGGATATACACAAATACAGATGGAGGTAGTACGACGCACAATAGGTATAAAAGGGCGTGCATTGGCGGAGCTCTCATTTGTACTCTGAAAAGATCTCTGACGTGATTATGGCTGCACGACGGGATTTAAAAGACTTTGAATGAGGAATCGAAGATGGAGATAGACAAATGGGACATTCAGTTTCGAAAATCGTTAGGGAATTAAGTATCCGAAGTCCACAGTGTCAAGAGTGTGTCGAGAATACCAAATTATAGGCATTAACTCTCACCATGGACAACGCCGAGAGTAGCGGTGTTAGCGCAGGGGTGTTAGTGCTAACAGATGAGCAACACTGCATGAAATAATCCCAAAAATCAATGTGGCACGTACGACCTACATACTCATTAGGACAGCGTGGCGAAATGTCACGTTAATGGGCCATGGCAGCAGACAACTGACGCGAATGCCATTGCTAACAGCACGACTTATGAATGCATGGACCCAAATAGTCAACAAGACATTATGCAAGCTGGTGGTGACTCCATGATGGTATGGGCTGTGTTTACATGGAATGGACTGCTTCCTTCTTATAATCGGTTACTTGGCACAATTTACAGCCATTCGTGGACTTCATGTTCCGAAACAACGATAGATTTTTTGTGGATGACAATGCACCATGTCACCGGGCCACAACTGTTCGTCACTGGTTTGAAGAACTTTCCAGAGAATTCCATTGAACAATTATGGGACATAATTGAGAGGTCAGTTCGTGCACAAAATCCTGCACTGGCAACTATCTTGCAATTATGGACGGGAATAGAGGCATGACTCAATATTTCTGCAAAGGATTTCCAACGACTTTTTGAGTCAACGCCACGTCGTGTTGCTGTATTATGCAGGGCCAAAGGAGGTCTGACATCTTATTATTAGGTATCGCATGACTTTTGTCACTTCAAGTTTTCAGCTGTACGCGCCTATATCGCCCCTGTCACCGACCTACCTCTCCTTAGGTCAACGTCTCGATCTTTTATTATTTCTTGGAATCCAGAAAAGACTTCCCTTTGTCGATCTAACACCAATTCGCCTCGCTACAAGTTTTTCCCATGTACATTTCATTATCATTAGTGTTAATATTCATACGTTATCTACTCCGATTGTTCCATGATTATTTTCCCTGTATCTTTTTATAACTTTCATCATCCATCAGGCTTGGGATAAGGAAGATATCCTCTGGAAAAGGATACTAATTAGTTGGAACGGGGTAAAGCCTTAGTTCAGTATCAAAGACAAGCATCATTCCTGCATTATAACGCATGTCACTCGCTATCTTTTGAAGGCACAAATGTGATTCAGATACCCAGTACTATGAAAGGGGTCACTGGACAGAGGTGTTCTTCCTTCAGTAAGGGATTTAGAGTAGAACAGAAAGTATATAATTCTTGTAGGAACTTCTGTACCTGCCGCCCCGTTCATGTAAGATGGATAACGTCGAGGAGAGACAGTAAGGGATGTATACACTGATGAGAAGATCTGCGACACAGAGTTTCGGGAAATATCACGGTTACTTGCAGATAGCCAAACTCTCTTGGATTCGACTTAAGAATTTTTTGGTGTATCTGCCATCCATTCATCTGACTACATGTCACGTCCTACTCCACTTTAGTTCCATTATAGATGTAACTAGCTTAGCACCCGCTGCAGCACTCGCATAGACTGTATGTTCTACACAGATTTTTTGTTTTTCTTTAAACGAATTTTTATGTAGTTCACAAATTGCACCATCTTCTACACTTTTCGTCCTAATTAAAGCCATAGAAGCATGGTCTTTCTCGATTGTACTTCTGACCAAACCGCAAGTCTGGTAGTTGAAGACGGAGGTCTTTGTCAGTCCTGCGTTTGAGTCCTTGTGGTGATATTTCCGCAAAAATTTTCATCCCCTACCACATATTCATTTACAACTCAAATACCAGTTTTCGTAGATTTAGCTTTAAATATGTTTTCATATAACGAAATATTCTCATAAGAATTTCCATCCCCAATTGAACCCCCCTTAGGAGTTGATTTCCAAAAAAGACTGAAACACGAATTTTTAAATTTCTAACCGAGAAGTCAAATACCAATTTCCATACATGTACCTTTAACAATGTTTTAGCAGTTGTTTACAAATGACCCTTTTTCAAAGAAAATCTTTCACCCCCATAGAGGCTAAATTTCCGAAAATACTGAAAAACATGTTTCTTCATTTATGACTGAGAAATCAAATACCCATTTTCGTAGTTCTAGCTTCAAAATTGCCCTAATAGCGACTATCTTCAAAAATCCTTTCACTCTCTACTTCACCCCCTTAGGGGCGAAATTTCGAAAATTCCCTTCTTAAATGACGCCTACGGTATAAGACACCTCTCCAAATTTAAAGTTTCTACCCCAGGCGTTTGGGCTGGTTGATGATGAGTCATACAGTCATCAGTCAGTCACTCAGATCTCCTTTTACACTGAGGTGAAGAAAGTCATGGGACACCTCCTAATACTGTTTCGGACCTCCTTTGTTTCCATGTATTGAAGCAACTCGACGTGGCATGGACTCAAATCGTTGTTGCAAGCCCCTGCAGAAATGTTGACCATGCTGCCACTATAGCCGTCCATAATTTCGAAAGTGTCGTTGGTGCAGGATTTTGCGCACGAACTGATCTCTCGCCTAAGCCCCATAAATTTTTGATGGAATTCATGTAGGGCAGTCTGGCTCGCAAAATCATTCGCTCGGATTTTCCAGAATATTCTCAAACCGATCACGAACAGTTATGGCCCGGTGATATGATGCAGTGATGCTTGGGAACATGAAGTCCATGAATGGCAGCAAATGATCTCCAAATAGCCGAACATAACCAGGACCCAGGCTGTTCCATGTAAACACGGCCCATACCATTATCGATTCACTACCAGCTTACACAGTGCCTCGTTGACAATTTGGCTCGATGGCTTCGTGGGGTCTGCACCGCACTCGGACGCTACCATCAGCTCTTACCAATGGAAATCGTGACTAATCTGACCAGGTGACGCTTTTCCAGTCGTCTAGGGTGCGACCGATATGGTCACGAGCCCAGGAGAAGAGCTGCAGGTCATGTGCTCTCAGCAAAGTCATTCACGTCGGTCGTCTGCTGATTTCTGCAATAGTTTAACGCAATTTGCTTGTTTGGTAACATTGACAACTCTACTCAAACGCCACTGATCTCGGTCATTAATTGAAGCCCATTGGCCACTGCATTATCCATGGTGAAAGGTAATGCCTGAAACTTGCTAGTCTCGGCACACTCTTGAAATCCCATAACGACCTCCGAAATATAATGTCCCACGCGTGTAGCTCCATCTACGATTCCGCGTTCAGAGTCTGCTTATTCCTATCCTGCGGCCACAGTCACGTAGGAAACCTTTTCTCATGAATCACACGAGTACAAATGACAGCTCTGCTAATGTACTGCCTTTTTTATATCTTGTGTACGCGATTCTGCCGCCACCAGTACGTTGTGCATATCGCTATCTCTTGGGTTTTGTCACCTCAACGTATGTATAGAGATTACATCCTCCACTCTACTGCACCCTGATATAATTATTTGTTTTTATATCTTTTTCGTGTCACTCCTAGTATTTCCAACACTCATCTCTTCATTGTTTGTTGAGCTACCCTCACTTTTTGCATTGCTTTGGCATTTAAAATGTATGTCTCACTACAGTGTGGTGAAACTGGTAGTTCACACTGACTGTAGACTTTCCATTTCAAGGGCACTGGAATATTCTTTTCCAAAAGTACGCTGCTTGCCATCGAAACACCAGAAAGAATAGAAAATAACAAAGTATTACTTATCGTGAGTACAATGTAGTAAGAAGAATACATTACCAAAGTTATAGTGTTGGGGGTATACAAGGTGTGAAATTTTGCAGAGTGTATACAAAATTACTTGGCCCCTTTTTTTGCCAAAAAAAGCACCAGCTTTTCACATCACTAACATGCTAATGCCGTTGCCCTTCTAACAGAATCCTCTATTACTAAACAAACAATTAAGGACAAGCCCGGTTAATAGCGTTTGTGATGCTTATGTTCATTATAAAAATAAATGTGTGATTCCTTCAGTTATGTTGCTACAATCTAATTCTAATTCTCTTTTCACCAGCTATCGACAACCATTAAAGTAAACACATTAATCTATTGAAAACCTCTGCGGTTACTCGTACATACAATCTACTGCCCTGATACAAAAGATACAGGATGCTTACGTGTTACCTTTTGTGTGCTATAATTCGGCAAAAAATCATTTAGATATGGCAAACCGGCTGTGGTATAAGGGTGAAGTGAGTGCATCTAACGTCTGTCACGACGTTAGCCTTATGCAATTTTTTAAGTTGGGTTTTGTAATATTCAGTACTAAGACGGAAGAGCATTATAAGAAAAACTGAAAATGATTATTTGTTTTGAACATTTTCTTTGAAACATGTTTGGTTGTTATTTTTTTATTTAATATTTTCTAGACGTCGTAAACTTTCGGAATCATGAGGAGAGGCGAAATCTGTTCCCTAGTGTACGTATTTGGAAGCGCAATAACGATGAAATATTGTTTTACTCTTCTACAAAATCTTGGAACTACTGTCTATTTATCTCAGGTGTGAAGGTTCTGCATTACAACTCAGAAACTTTAGCACGTAATGGCGATGTATTGTTGAGCTTCCAACTACGACACAAGATATGTTGTTAACATTGGTCGCAATTGTTTCTAATATTCTGAAATGCTTATTTATTTGAGATGGTGAATATCCTTCAGCATCACTTAAATAAATACAGATTATTACAGATCTTTACATCGAATCACCATGCAGTACAACTACATTATTTTCACTCCACGAAAGAAGTGTTCTCCACTGTTTTTCTAACGAAGAAGACAAGCGATATTATGCAGCAGTATATTGTCTTTTTCACAGATTACGTTGTTGTCTATCGATGTAGTGTCAGCGTACCAAAACACATTTATGTATTCATTAAAGAACGTTTTTACGCATTTCATATATTTGCGCACTAAAAAATTGCATATTGGTTTTATTTGATTTATTTCCTGCACTACTTCCTTCCAAGCGTAATCTTTAGTATTTCTTTTTTCTTTTACTAGTGGGGACGCTGTATCTTCTACATGTAATCCATTGTCTCGATATTGAGATATATGTCGATCTTGTCTCAAGCGTAAAGGAAAATTCAAGTTGTTAGCTACATTTTGCATGTAGAAATTTATGGTCTAATATGCAGCAAACGCAAACTCGTAGTGACCCATATATACCATTGAAGCGGCAAAGAGATTGGTACAGGAATGCGTATTCAAATACAGAGCTATGTAAACAGGCAGAGTACGGCGCTGCGATCGGCAACTCAACAAGTGTCTGACGCAGTTGTTACATCGATTACTTCTGCTGTAATGGTAGGTTTTCAACATTTAAATGTGTTTGAACGTAGTGTTATAGTCGGCGCACAAGCGATGGGACACAGCATGTCCGAGGTAGTGATGAAGATGGGATTTTCCCGTACGACCATTTCACGAGTGTACCATGAATATCAGGAATACGGAAAAACATCAAATCACCGACATCGCTGTGGCCGGAAAAAGATCCTGCAAGAATGGGACTAACGGCGACTCAGGTGAATCGTTGAACGTGACTGAAGTGCAGCCCTTCCCGAACTGCTGCATATTTCAATTCTGTACCTTCAGCAAGTGTCAACGTGCGAACCATTCAACGAAACATCATTGATATGGGCTTTCGGAGCCGAAGGCCCACTTGTGTACCCTTGATGACTACACGACACAAGTTTTACGCGACGCCTGGGCCCATGAACACTGACATTGGACTTCTGATGATTGGAAACATGTTGCCTGGTCGGACGAGCCTGCATGTCAACAGGGGACTCTTCAAGCTGGTGGAGGCTCTGTATTGGTGTGGGGCGTGTGCAGTTGGAGTGATATGGGACCCCTCATACGTCTAGATACGACTCTGACAGGTAACACGTACGAAAGCGTCCTGTTTCATCACCTGTATCCATTCATGTCCATTGTGCATTCCGACGGACTTGGGTAATGCCAGCGGGACCATGCGACACCCTGCACGTCCAGAATTGCTACAAACTCCAGGAACACTTCTCTGAGTTTAAAAACTTCTGCAGGCCACCAAATTCCCTAAACACGAGCATATCTGGGATGCCTTGCAACGTGCTGTTCAGAGGAGATCACCACCCCGTCATGCTCTTACGGATTCATGGTGTCAGTTCCCTCCAGCACTACTTCAAACATTAATCGAGTCCATGCCACGTCATGTTGTGGCACTCCTGTGTGCTTTCGGGGGCCCTACACGACATTAGTCAGGTGTACCAGTTTCTTTGGCTGTTCAGTGTATTCGAATTTCACGCAGTACTTTACTTAAAGTCGGAATATCACAATAATTATGACAAGTAACGGAATCAAAGCCATTTCAACACGAGTCTGGTGAATCGAATGAAGCTATGAGATGTGAGGGAATCAATTTTTGCCGAAAAGTTTATTTAAAATCGTTTGAGAAGGACTGCTGAACACCTAGCTTGTGAGTTCCGTTCCCCCGTGATGTGGTCGAAGCGGTGAGAGACTGCTTTACAAACCTGCAGCACGCTACAGGTGAAAAATAGGTCAGGTGAAAAATAGGTCCACAACTTGCTCATAATTAAAATAAATGGTTATAGCGCTGTCATAACTTGCATTAAAAAGTGTCTTTTTTATTTACTGATGGTGACTAGTTTCAGCCACATATGTCTATCTTCAAACCATCCGTATCGTAAGTGTGACATTCCAGACGAAAGCTTATGTACAGAAACTCTCCCTGAGTGATGATCAAAGCGGCAATATTGCCGACTCAACAACAGTAAATAGGCCACATAGGAGATGTCTGTCCAGCCAAGTCTTGCATAAACAGTGGCTCCGGTCCTGCTGGGTATGGACTTTAACAGAGCTTTGATGGCAGACACGAGTGCGTCATTCCATGTTGATTCAACTCTCTGCCCGAATTCACCAATCTTAGCGGCTGGGGAATGTGTCGTGCGTGTCTTTCGGCAACCCATTAGCGGTGGGTGAAAGACCTGGAGAACGTGCTGGCCAGGGCAACAGTCAGAACTTTCTGTATCTAGTCAAGTCCGTACGGCACAGGTAACTTGCGATCTGGCATCATTTTTTGAAAGGTTACATCACGGAGACCTCGCTGAATGAGCACAGCCACGGGCCACGAAACGCTGGAACTTGTAGCTGCTGCTGTCCAAATTATCGCATATGCGAGGCACAAGTGATAGTATTGTGTACCCTGTTCTTGTTGCGGTCTTCAGTCCAACGACGCAGTTCTCCACGCTACTCTATACTGTACATGCATCTTCATCTCCAAATAACTACTGCAACCTTAATCCATTTGAGAGCCTGATTACTGTGTACATCTCTTGGTCTCCCTCTACAATATCTTACAGTTCCCTCCAATAACTAAACTGAAGATCCCTTGATGTCACACAATGTGTCCTATCTGTCGATCTCTTCTTTTCGTCAAGTGAAGCCACAGATTTCGTTTCTCCTCAATTCATTTCAGTTCCCCCTCATTGATTACATGATCTACCCTTCTAATCTTTAGCTTTCTCCTGTAGAACCACTTTTCAAAAGCTTCTATTTTCTTCCTGTCTGAAATGTTTTTCGTCCACATCTCAGTTCCATACAAGGCTACACTCCATATAAATACCCTCAGAAAAGGCTTCCTAACACTGAAGTCCATATCCGATGTTAATAAATTTCTTTTCTTCAGAAACGATTTTATTACATTGCCATTATACGTTTTATATCATTTCTGCTTCGGCCATCATCATCAATTTTGCTGCCCAAATATCAAACTCATCTACTAGTTTAAGTGTCTCGTTTCCTAACCTAATTACCTCAGCATGGCCTGATTTCATTTGACTACATTCTATTATCCTTGTTATGCTTTTGTTGATGTTAATTTTTATCCTATAAAAACCCTCTCCATTCCGTTCAACTACTCTTCCAAGTCCTATGCTGTCTCTGACAGAATTAGAACATCATCGGCAAATCTGAGAGATTTTTTTTGTTCTCCCTGAATTTTAATTCCTACTCCAAATACTTCTTTGGTTTGCTTTATTGTTTGGTCACTTTATAGATTGGATAACATCAGGGATAGCCTACAAACCCGTCTCACTCCTTTCTCAACCTGTGTTTCTATTTCATGCCCCCTGACTCTTATAACAGTCGTCTGGTTCCTGTACAAGTTGTGAATAGCCTTTCGCTCTATGTAGCTTACACAAGCTACATTCAGAATTTCAAAGAGTATATGCAAGTCGACGTTTCTTCAAATTTCTTCAATTTTATCGTAGGGTCAGTATCCCCTCCCGTTTGCCCACATTTCTCTGGAATCAAGCTGTCTTCTCCGAGGTCGGCTACCACCAGTTTTTTCCATTTCTCAGTAAATAATTCGTGTTCCTGGTAGTACATTGTAACCATTACTTGTAGTTCGGTAATATGCACACCTGTCAGCTTCTGCTTTCTGTGGAATTGGGATTACAACATTCTTCTTGAATTGTCGGAGTACTTCGCCTGTCTCATACATATTGCACACCAGGTGGAGTAGTTTTGTCTTCACTTGCTCACTCAAAGATATCAGTAGTTCACATTAGTAGTTCTGAGGGAATTTCGTGAATTCTTTTCCACTTAGCTCGTTCAGTTCTCTGTCAAGTGATTCTTGCATTATCATATCTCCTGTCCCATATTCATCTACATTGCCTTCCCTTTTTATAATGTTGCCTTCAACTTCTTTTCCACCTGCTCTTTTCCTGAAGGACAGGTCTTTCTGTATGTGTTTGTGCAGGCTAAGTTTTTTCAACTATTCCTGCGTTTTCTCCATGAGTGTTTTAATACCCTAACGTTTGTATGTTTCCTCTTTGGGTCTGGAGCATTGACGCGTTTGTGTTACCGCCTAACTCACTGCCGAAGCAGGTTGAAATTCCTTTCCCTTGTATAGCTCGTCTATATACTCGTTCCATCTTTCAGCTTTCCCTTCTTTGCTTAGTATTAGGTTTCCAGATGAGATCGTGATATTGACGTAGATCCTTTCATTTTCTCCAAAAGTCTCTTTAATTTCCTGTAGGTGGTATCTATGATTCCCCTATTTGTATACGCCTCTATAGCGTTACACTTACGCTCTAAGCATTCCTGCTTAGCCATTTTGTACTCTCTGTCAGTCTCTTTCAGACATTTCTAGTCCCTTACGCCTGCTTCGTTTTCTGTACTTTAATATTTTCTCCTTTTAATTCCAATATCTCCTATAATACTCAAGATTTCTACCAAGCCTTGTCCTTTTACCTTACTTCATTATTTCATCTCTCATCTTTCAAACCACTCTTTCGTCTTCTACTGTATTCCTTTTCCCTATTTCAGTCAAACGCTGCCTAATGCTCCCTCTGAGTCTCTCAACAACGCGCGGTTCTTTCAACTTCTCCAGGCCCCATCTCCTTAATTTCCTATCTTTTTGCAGTTTCTTCAGTTTTAATCTACAGTTCTACTGGGTAGTTGTAAATAACGCGCAGCTACTTACAGAGGTCCAGTGCGGACTTTAGTTATCGTCTGGCAACGAAACTTGATAGGTATTCTAATGCCTTAATGTGGAATCGATTTACGCTGGAAAGTAATTAGTTAAAATTTTGGCCACGAGATGCAAATCTGGCACTGTGAATGCAAGAAAGAAGTATAGAAAATTCTCTGTACGTAATAGGTTAGGAACAGGATATCGGCAAAAAAAGGTCAAACAACTGAGAAATGGATAATTTTGATTTTATTATTAGCCACCGCTTACGTAGTTCGTTCAATATGAGCACTGGAGATATCGACGAGATGCTGCGTCGGTACAACGACGTGATTAACAGTTTCTCACAGCAGTTCTGCAGGAATCTAACCAATATCTTCATGTATACTGGCCTTAAGATCAGGTTTCACCTAGGGGGCGCTGCTGTCGCATTGTAATCCTGGACGGAGGTCGGGCAGCGTGCGATTGGCTCACCTTTTCTCACAGCGTTCTCTTCTCTGTCGTTCCCGACTGGCGTGCCGGAGCTGACTTTACACCGTACAAAACTGATCTTCCAATGCACCCCCACTCCCACTCTCAGCCCCCGCTGGTCAGAATTTCTAGTATGTTGTTCATGGCACTCCCTCCTATCAATGTACAAAAATTTTACGATTCCGCAAATTATTTTCCACTTACGATCTTTCTTTGTCTTACTTGACTGGCCTTATTACGACACCAGCTTAGTCGAGCACTTACAAACAGTAAAATTAATGTTTGTGTAAATTTTACCTAGCAATTTTGTGATTTATAACAGCATAAAATAAACAATTACATCGTTGTATTCGTTAAACCTTCTGACTATAAAACTATTATGCTTTTTTTAAAAAAAAAGTTTATTGACACAATACAATAATAATAATACAAAATAACCCAGAACCTAAACTAATTAGTGGGCCTTGTAATTAATACAACAACAACTTCAGCTTTATACTTTAGTTAGCGGCTATTACTACTGCTATGGACAAGGTAAATGCAAGTCTATTAGTCTACTCCACAAAATACAGTCTAATTCTGCAGCGTTACAAGTCTGCCAGAAGTATTACAAACTTACTATTTCTGCTTGCCCACCGAGATAATCCCAGTGGGCGTGCTCCTGGTACTGGGATAGCTCAAATTACTTTAAGTCGCTGCAGTCTCTATCGTGTTAGCTTTGTTAGTTAATATCTGCATTCTAATCTATACTGCTAATACCTAATAGCTAAATGGAAGTGCTGTATCGGGTTAATATTTTTTATACACCTGCCTCCCTGATTCTGGATCGCGGAGGAACGCGGTCGTAACGGCGATCAGCCATTCCGCGCCCGGCTGTATTGGGCAGGTGCATCTCAGTCTTAATCAGTTTTTATTCATTGCAGATTATGTTCCTTAATGAACTCCCTGAGGTTCTTCTGTCATACCTCGTTTGCCAAGGATCTGATAGGTATCGGCACGTCGTTGCAGGGAATAGGTGTCTTGTCTCGGTTCCGTAGTTGGTGAAATAGTTCGGTTGCCACGTCGCCGTATACTGGACACTCATAAATGACGTTGACGGGTATGCCGTCTTCAGCGTCACAGTCACACGTGGGTGTAGCCCGATTCCCAAATCGACATAAGTATGTCGGATATGGACCATGCCCAGTAAGGAAGTGCAGCAGACCCCTACTCGGCTCAAATTAAAGCATCTGTAGTCTCTCCCTAACATCAGGCAACAGTTGAAGGGTCCTCCGCCCCGTTTCCTCGTTCTCCCATAGCTCCTGCCATGATGCCTCCCTCCTTCTTCTAATTGCAAATTTGTCACTTACCTGTACCCCCGTAATCTCCCTGGTCTTTTCAATTTTCCCTTTGGTTATCCAATACCATGCTGCCTGTTCTCGTATCCTGATATCTAATAGACATAGCCCCATTGACAGGAGTTGTTCGGTACACCCCGACAGAGCGTAACAGCATATTCCGCTGCACCGTTCTTACAGCCATGGCAGGAATCAACCTCGTGAGCCTGTGTGCTCAGACCCCAGCCCCGTATCCTACTATTGACGTTAAAGTGCTGTTATGTTAGAGTTTAATGAGATTGGGCAGCAGACAGAATCTTTTGTGGCCAATGTTGATGAGATTATTTAATACTTCCAAAGCTCGTTGGGCTATGCTATCTATATGATATGTGTAAATCGATTTTACATCTATTAGGACTCCTAGATATCTACCTCGTGGCGCCGAAGAACTGATCTCTCAATTCTTACAGTGGGATTCCTAATTAGACTACCTTTTAGCAGTAAGTACTTTCATTTGTGTGGTGCAACCTTCATTTTCGACTTTTGGCACCATTCAGCGAGCGATGTCATGATTCGTTCTACTTTTGTTTCTAAGTCCTCGCGGCTACGCCTGCCGACCAGCAGGAGGAGGTCGTCTGCGTAGGCTATCACGTCTAGCACGTCCTCACTGAGCTGTAATTTTTCTAGCAATGGTTCGATGTTTACATCCCAGAAGAGTGGGGCCAGGACAGGTACCTGAAAGCACCCTTTCGTGATTGTTTTACTTATTTTTTCGCTTGGTGATGATAACCAGACCTCCCTGTCCTCACAATAGCTCCTCAGACAGCCATAGAGGAGCCCTGGGCAATCCCCATGCAAGTGGGACAAGAGCGAGGGCCGCCACAGGTTGTCGAAGGCGCCACTGATATCCACCATGTTGCCCACCACATACTTGTGCGGGGCTGAGCTGCAGACCTCGGCCGCCAGGGCAATTGCGTCAGACGCTGATCGCCCCAGCCGAAAGCCAAATTGCTTGTCGCTCATCCCACACAGCATCCTGTGTGCCATCAGTCTGTCAGCCAATAGCCTCTCCAGTATTTTCCCCAAGATATCCAGGAGGCATATTGGCTTGTAGGACTTGGTTTCCATTGGATCTTTGTCTTTCCCTTTCATATAATAACAACATTTGCCTTTTTCCAAGATTTCGGAAATTTGCCAAGCCTTAGGGACTCGTTGTAAAGCCCTTTAAGAGGTGCAATTAGCTGAGGGCGAGGAACTGCACTACTTCCGCTACTATGCCGTCTGGCCCTGTAGTCTTCCCCTTTTTTAGAGATTTGATATATGCCGCCACTTCTTCCTCCGAGTAGGGGTACACCACAATGTTGTTGGTGTACTCACCAAGATCATCCCTGCGGATCTGACGCTGCACTTCGGTGTCCTCGTTTTCTTTATCATCTGGCAGCAGAGCTTGAAGGAGTATCAAAGCAGTCTCCTGCCAGGAGTCCGTCACTCGGCCGCCATCTCTGATGGTCGAAAGAGCCGCGTGAGATCTTATTTCTTCCCTGACCATTTCATAGGGAACTCCCCAAGGGTCAGTAGTAAGATGATGCAGCACATATGTTTCCCAAATTTTTGTCCTTACCTCCTTTAGTTCTTTCTGGAAGACATCTTTGGCTTCTCGATATCTCTGTAGCCACAACCGTTTTTCCTGCCAGAAGACAAAAAATGGTTCAAATGGCTCTGAGCACTATGGGAATTAACATCTAAGGTCATCAGTCCCCTAGAACTTAGAACTACTTAAACCTAACTAACCTAAGGACATCACACACATCCATGCCCGAGGCAGGATTCGAAACTGCAACCGTAGCAGTCACGCGGTTCCGGACTGAAGCGCCTAGAACCGCTCGGCCACCGCGGCCGGCGCCAGAAGACACTTCGTTGGTAGTACCTCCTCGCCCTTCTTACAGACTGACGAATACGTTCAAGGTCGGCAGTCCATGGAGATGGGGGAGGCCGCAACGGCTCTGCTTCTAGCTGGTGCGGCAGCTTCACCGCTCTGACTATTGACCTTACCAGCTCTTCGGCATATCTATCCACGTCTTCGTCACCTTCGGTCAATGGAGGAATATCGCACTCTCGAGCTAGGCATTCCCAATCTGCTCTACTGAAGTTACGTTGAACCTCCAACCCCATGTCCCAGCGGCACTCCTCATCACTTCGGCTGAACACGATCAGATTGTGGTTGTTACTTGATCTAGGACTCTCCACTTCTTAATGTTGCTGACTATTGACATCTATGTTCGTTCCAATTCCGCCTCCATCTCTATAGGTGGTGGAATTCCCCGGTCTATTTGCAACAACTAGCAGCGAGGCCGTTATTAGCTCTTCAGCCTTCTCCCCATTTGCATCTCTAGTGACGCTGAATCATAGAGGGGATTTATCGCTCTTATAGGAAGCTATGATGATCTTTTGCCCTCGCAACGCCGTGGTGACTCGTGTGAGGTGACCCAAGTAATCTTCAAAGTTACCTCCAAATTGGAAGTACATGTTGACGATGTAAACTAGCCCCACAGGTGACTGTAGTTCCACGACGTTGCAGTGTCTATCTAATAGTTGTGTTAGGGTAGAGCCTTGTTTTCTACAATTAGAGCTGCTTTTGGCTCTTCCCTGGTGTACATTACCTGCTAAGTGGCAGTCATAAAGAAAATTTGCCCAGCTTGGGAGTATGGCTGCTGCAGGCAGATTACATCCAGCCTCCACTCCTCCTCTACCCTTCGCAGCTCCTGCATCACCAAACGACTGTTGCGCGTATTTATCTGTCCGATGTTTATTTCATGATACGTTATGGAAAATAAGTGTGCACATTACAATCTGGCCAGGTCTTTTTCCAATCTAGCGCAATGAGCCTATTTACTAACACAGACTGTATGTAGATTTCATCTAGGTCAAACATTTCATCTCTTCTTTCGAAAACATTTTTAAATAGGTCACGCAGGGCTCCGAAGTCAGTGGGGAGATTCGTCGTCTTTAGCTGTATTCTGTCCACAGCCTCCATTGTCGAAAAGATAACTTTTCTGCCAAATTTAAGTCCTACACGAACGACGTGACTTAGTGCAGTTATCAGGGCATCCGGCTGCTCCAAGCGCGACAGCTGCGTGGCATACTCTAAATTGGGATACACCCTTCTTGAGTCTGCACCCGTAGCTCTTATTTTCTGCGCTTCCTGTAGGGGTATCGTGCTGGTTACTGTATTAGCCTGAATTATTTTGTGTGACTGTTCCTCTTGCACAGGTATAGTGCTGTTAATTGTGCTGGCACGCGTGCGGTTATCTAAGACTTCGCTGCCCTGAATTATTATTGGCCGGCCCACTGCCACTGGTCGCCCCACATGTCTATACATTTCCTCTGTTCGGGTGTGCCCCCGGTTGAGAGGGGAGGAGACACCTGGAGGAGCCTAAGCCACTGGCTCAGTCTGAATGCATACGTCAACCATCGTTATTCTTCGCGCTCTCATGTCTGACAAAGACTTCGGAAAGTCTTCGAATTTGCATGCTCTCTCACAATATCTCCTCCTCTTAATCGGGGACTTCCTTTTCTTGACTATCCTGGTCACAATGACAGCTTCACCCATAATCGATTCGAGATACCAAAAGCTTTTCCAGCTTTTTGTATGTTGGGCAGTTTCTACCAGTGGCACTGGAGGGCTTTTTGCCTCTGCATGGAATACAGATGCTTAGTTTTTTGCAGTCTTTTCTTACAAGATCCTCAGCTCCGCTCTTAGAGCACGCCGGCTTCCTGCTGTAGTGTTTGTGAACATGATCTATGTCCCAACAGTTAGTTATGGCAATGAGATGCCACGAGGTAATCTTTAGCGTTTATAGCATGGAAGCCTATGTATACCTTACCCATAGTCGTTAGTTTCTTCCACAGGACACCCGAGACCTCGGCGACGTGACGAACTACATCTCCGTCCCTAGGTCCTGTCGTAAACATTAATTTAAAATCTATCTCGAAAGTGTTAATGTCCATGTCATCTAAATTCTTATTATACAGGTTCTCACACAAGTCCTCATCCTTTAGAGACGTGGAGACATCATATAAGATAACCAATGGGTTACGCTTTCGGGGCCTTGCGCAGCTTTTGATTGGCTAATAATTTATTCTTATCATCTTCGGTCGCAACATCAACTATAACTACGTTCTTTGTTGCTTTGATTCTATTTATATTGATTTTATCACTGGCCAGGTTTACTGTTGTCGCGAAAATTTTCTGCACTTTCTTGACATCTTGGCCGGGCATGGGTATGGATATGGGTATCCGGCCGTTTGGAGACCTTTGCTATTGTGTCGTTGGTCGATTGGGCCTTTGGTGTCGCTTGTGCAGCTACACCAGCCCATGTTTTCACAGGTTGCTTTCTTAACCTATCATTTTGCTTTCCCAACTCTTCAATGCAGCCTTCTAGTTTCGCATTGGCAATTGCCCATGGAGCCAGTTCATTTTTAATGGTCTGGACTGCGGCCTGACTAATTTTTCCATTCTTAATGGTTTGATCAAGGATCTGTGTGATACTTGTGTGCTTGTTCATAATATTAACCTCCATTGCCTCACCTAGGCCACTTTTTGGCGAGGGATCGGCTAGCATCGATGCGCACCGAAATCGCTTGTCTCATCTGTAGCCATCATGTATTTTGACAAGCGGAAAAAGTTGGGATCCTCATCACTTGCCCTGGACCAGCTCCATTGGCATGGGGGGTGGGGAGGAGGGCGGGAGGGGAGATTAAGTGCAGCTCGCCCACCGGCCTCCCCCCTAGACCAAGGATAGCTCAAAGCTGGCAGGTTCAGCGCACCAGAGCACTGGTCCCCTTCGGTACCTGGTCACAGCTGATTTCACTCGTCTCGCATCGGCAAGTGCACCCCGCACTCCAGAGAAGCGGATGTACCTCTCGCCCTTCGCCCCCTACTAGCCCGAGCTTCCACCTAGCGGCCGGGGATCCACGTCTATTCAGGTGGTAGGGCGGTCACCCAGTCTGGACCATCTAACCTAACCTAACCTGGGCTGTGTTACCACCTCCTGGGCTTGGCGCAACATGCCTCGGAAGACTGGAGGTACTGCGAGGCACATTTTACGACCTAGGACAAGATCCCACAACAGCAAACCAGCAGAGACACAGATGGAGGCGTGCCCCTGCATTCTGGGGAGCAACGGCGCTGGTCAGGGGCGGCACGTCGCAGCCGAGGCCAGCAACACGCCGCACCCACCCTTCATCCGCCTCTCGACCCAGGAGGGACAGATGTTGTGTGCCTCTTGCGCAGCTCCCCCTGCGCCCCGCACCCTTTTCTTTCGCCTTGGTCTGGGAGACTTTTGACGTCGTTCAGGACGTGAGGAGCGTCAACAGTCAGGCCGCAGGAGCCCGGGCTCGTCGTTAGACTTACCCTCACCTCCCCAGCCGACCGCCGCCGCTCAACTCGAGAGAGACAGATGGTGTGTCTCTCGTAACGCAGCTTCCCCTGAGCCACTTACCCTTTGCTTTTGTCTCGGGTTGAGGGCGTTTAACGTCCTACCATGACGCGAGTTTAACGTCCTTCCTCGACACACGACGAACCTAATCGTACAACGCAACCCAGAGATGTAGAAAGATGTTGGTCCAGCTCTTATGTTGGAAGTTTGACATCAACGAGATTGTGTGGCACTCAAACCCGAGTTACGTTACCTGGAGGGCTTCCACACGTACTGGGGGATCATGACCGACCATGTATCACCCAACGCTTTTGATAATTCACGATGGGCCAGTGCCGACCAGTGATGATTTCACCCAGTTAAGAGTTAGACCTTTAACAAGAATGAAATTTTCACTCTACAGCGGAGTGTGCGCTGATATGAAACTTCCTGGCAGATTAAAACTGTGTGCCGGACCGAGACTCGAACTCTGAACCTTTGCCTTTCGCGGGCAAGTGCTCTACCAACTGAGCTACCCAAGCACGACTCACGCCCCGTCCTCACAGCTTTAATCTGCCAGTAGACCTTTAACGTTAAGCATGGACGGCGCTTCCCGTGTTAGCTTCACCCCATCCAAGGGGACTACTGAGCGCCAGGCCCACGCCATGGCCGTGGGATAGGACGTTACGGTCCCCGCCCCACTCAGGTTCCTCCAAGCCACAAGAGCGCTTCGGGATAAATCCGAAGATTTCCCGGAATCAGAGGTTCCCCTGGCGGTTTTAACCGAGTTACGGACTGCAATGTACTTCCCCTCCCCCCCCCCCCCCACCCACGCAGATTGCTTTCCAAGCGAAACTACTGTGCTTGTAAGGTTTAAGCTTAGGTCGAATTGTCAACGTAATTAGTTTTAGCGTAGCGTTTACAAAAATGGCTCTGAGCACTATGGGACTTAACATCTTAGGTCATCAGTCCCCTAGAACTTAGAACTACTTAAACCTAACTAACCTAAGGACATCACACACATCCATGACCGAGGCAGGATTCGAACCTGCGACCGTAGCAGTCCCGCAGTTCCGGACTGCAGCGCCTAGAACCGCAAGACCACCGCGGCCGGCTCGTAACGTTTACAAAACTCGTTTTTCTTTCATTAACTTCGCGGGCACGTTTAAACTAATAAAGTTAAAGAAATAGCTGTCTATGATGACGACATAGTAGCCCAATCAACCGAGACCAAAAAAGGTCGAATATCGGCAATAGTACGCGCAGGAGGGAGTGCCGCGAACAACATAGTAGAAAATCCTGACTAGTGAGGGATGAATTTTGGGGTAGAGATGCGTATGAAGATCACTTTTATAATTTTTTTTTGAAGAACTCGAAAACCATGGCTTCCAGCGAAAACGAATCCCAGTACAAAATTTAACTCCATTAAATTTCCTTCAAAAAATCCTATTTATTTTTTCTCCAGGACTAATAATTTGCGAATAGCGAGTGAGAGAATATGAAAATTTGGTGCGTTGTCTTTGAAGGCTACATATAGAACTGCGGGTTGCATAAAACGATATTGGTAGGGGCAGCTGAATCACCCTGGATACGGAGTGTGGATGACGCCATTCCTACCCGCTTTGTGCGGTTGTTCTGAATCACTAATCATTAGCATATCCACGCATATGGAACATATCTTGCTAATCTTGCAGTCATTGCATGCCGCCTGCATGGTGTTATTATTTTAATGGTCAACAGCCTAGTATGACAAATGCCCACTTCCAAACTTGATGTTGTCAGTTGTCTCCTCAGTGGTCAAATTTATCTGCACTACAGGTAAAATGTACAATGCAATTAGCTAGACGATGTTAATTGAGTTTTGTCCCATCAAGCTTATCTGCATTAAAGGTAAAGTGTAATTAGCAACATGATTTTAGGTGACTTTTGTCCCATTAACACGTATTCTTTCTTTCCTCAGTTAGTAGGCCTGAAAAATTCTTCTAGAGCAGTTAGCGATGTGGAATATTGAATGAAATTCTCATTCTGCTGCGGAGTGTGCGCTGATATGAAAATTCCTGTCAGATTAAAACTGTGTGTCGGACCGAGACTCGAACTACGGACCATTGCCTTTCGCGGGCAAGTGCTCTACCATCTGAGATGGAATCTTCTTACCTCTCCTATGGCTTTATTGAATTTTTTACTATCCTTATGAATTGTAATGAAAACTGAAGCAGTGCTGTATACATTCTTCAGTACAGTAGCATATGATGAATCAGTGTATCAGTATATTCTTAGAATGGATTTAGTTGTAATTATGTCAAAAATGTCTTAAATGTCTGTTAAAAATGAGTAACGTGGTACTCAGTATTCAGATGTCTGAACTTAAAATAAATTGACAGCTTTTTATCACACAATAAGAAAATAATGTACGATGTAAGGGTGGTAAATCATCTTCGGCTTCCAAATGATCGTATAATGGTAACACCCAGAATCAAACAGGCACAAACCTAGAAAGAAATGAAATGATCAGACAGAAAAGAAAGAATGTGGGCCGGCCGGAGTGGCTGAGCGGTTCTAGGCACTACAGTGTGGAACCGCGCGACCGCTACGGTCGCAGCTTCAAATCCTGCCTATGGCATGGATGTGTGTGATGTCCTTAGGTTAGTTAGGTTTAAGTAGTTCTAGGTTCTAGGGGACTGATGACCTCAGAAGTTAAATCCCTTAGTGCTCAAAGCCATTTGAACCATTTTTTGAAGAATGTGGAATCCGAGAACGTATTTAAAAATGGGGAAGTATGCCAGATCAAATTAAGCAACAAATCCAGCATCATCGAAAACAAAGATTATAGAGGCATAGATAAAATTATTTAACAAAGGTAGTTAGGTAAAGGTAGAAAAACGTTGGTATGAAAAAGTAAATGAAAAGAAAATCTCAGTTAACCAGAGCAACTATTACAGAGAAAGCGAAAATTTCAAGCCAACAATTGAATGAACATAATAGATTACACAGAATACATAAAAACAGTACGTTTATGGCATCGAGAGAAGGTAAGAAGAGTCAATGAAATTGTTGTAAGAGAGTTGAAAGCAATAATAATATTTCAGTAACGACAGCATATCCGGCCGGGCCTGTTACTGAATTTATTTTTTTACGATTGCTATTTCGGCGTGTGAGCCACTCTCACTATGGAGTGCGGCAATGCATATTCATTACTGTTAAGAGGACACCGCCCTCGAATCAACCATATTTACATATTTCATCTCATATGCAAAAAATAAGAGTATGAAGAAAACATGGGAGTCCACAAGGCGAAGGGGGCAGGGAGCGGAAATTGCTTCCCCACCCTTCACGCCCTCGGAATATGGACCACAGATTTGTTATTCATAAGAGAATCCTCACACATTTCTAGCAATAACGTAGGATTTGGCCAAGCAGCAGGTTTGGGCACTTCTGCCATAATGTGGACGATCATAATGGGAAATGACGTGGCTTTAGTCTTAGCTGGAGAACTTTTTTGTTTGCTTGTCACACTGTTCACGGGAAATTACGGCTTTTTCTTCCGCACAGTAGCTTTTTTGCACCAACCCAAACGTAAGGCAAGTGACAGAACAGAACAGCGCTGACATAATCATTTTCCTGTCTATTCATCGTACCCGATGCTGTATAGACTCGCAGTGTGGAAACTGCTCAGTTTAAGACGGCAGATCGTTGGACTGGACCAGAAAAAAAACAATGGTTCAAATGGCTCTGAGCACTATGGGACTTAACTGCTGAGGTCATCAGTCCCCTAGAACTTAGAACTACTTAAACCTAACTAACCTAAGGACATCACACACACCCATGCCCGAGGCAGGATTCGAACCTGCGACCGTAGCGGTCGAGCGGGTCCGGACTGTAGCGCCTAGAACTGCTCGGCCACTCTGGCCGGCGGACCAGAAAAAACGAGCTCGTCTTGTATAGTAGGTTTGCTAGTTTCAATCACAAAATCTTTCCGGAAAATCACCAGTCGTTTCTAAAGTAAGGTCTGTTTTCTGAAACATTAATTCACAAGTTTTTTCTACCTGATAATCTATGGTATGCGCTACATTGTCGAGTTTGTACGGAAGCTTCAATATTTCTAGGTTTTCGTTGAAAACTTGCTGTAGATTACTTATTGTAATTCTCCTGATTTTGGAAGAGTATGATGTTATTTTCTATGGTTTATGCAGCCATTTATACAGGTCGTGGTGGAGGTCTAATCATGCCCTCTCACTTGACTGAAAAAAGTACTCCATATCTTCGCTAACCCTTTTCCAATGTCTGTAAGTGAGCTGGAAACAACTATGTGAACAAGAGAAACTCTGTTGTATTACACAACATCTTATTCGAGTAAAGCTGTAGTGTATACATCCTGTAAGAAGACTGATGCGAGTAGCTGCACTGTAAAGTTATTACAGACTGATAGAAGTTATCTTTGTTGGTGCCGATTTGCAAACTCATTTGAGCTGAGCTAAATTTTTTTGTCTAATATATATGTTTTAGAATTATCGTTCACTTTTATATATTATTGCTACCCATTTTAAGTAAGACTTATTATTTCTGTATTTGAACAGGATATTGATTAATTGGAAAAAAAATTTGCTGAAAGCAAATACCGTGGCATCAGCAGTGTTATGTGTAGAGATACTATGTATTAGAGACAAATGAAAACGGTTTGTCAGAATTGACCACGTCCGTCCATGTAGCGCACACATATAGGTGTCACGTACAACTGACCATATACGCCGTCTAAAAAGGATCATCAATGAATAGAACATGTCCGGCAAACGTAAACAGATGTGCTCCTGTGCCTTTTATTCTATATTGTAATTTTTATGGCTTAACAATCACCTATGAGCGCTACACATACGGACGTGGCCATATGCGCAAGGTGCTTTTAGATTGTCAGCGTTTTATTTCTGACAAACCTTTGTACAATGTGTTACACTTCGTCAACCAACACTATAACGTGGTATAAGGTTCCAACAGATAATCAACACGTTTTGCAACAAAAATTTTGAAGACTTGAAGGTGACAGTAAATTCTGTCGAAACCGATTATTGAAAATAAAGAAATATTTATGCAATCTTCGCTTTATAAAGTTTTTTACCAAGTAAAACAGATCGCTCCTTCACATTTCTCAACCTAGGAAAATTCAGTTTAAATTCATATCAGTTTTTACATCTGATCATTTGATGAAATAGATATTCCTGTTCTTCAGAAACTGATTGGATTCGATTTGGGCTTTTTAAGATGTAGTCCATACTAGCAGCGAGATACTACACCCAGTCTGACAAACTGACATAGACATGCGTATTCGAACACAGAGATATGTAAGACAACAAGTGTCTGGCGTAGCTGTTAGATCTGTTAACTGCTGCTACAATGTCAGGTTTTGAAGCTTTAAGTGAGTTTCAACGTGGTGTTCAGCTGGCGCACGAGCGATGGGGCAAAGCATCTCCGAGGTACCGATCAAGTGGGGATTTTCTCTTACGATCATTTCACGAGTGTCCCGAATATAAAGAATCCAGAAAAACATCAAATTTCCATCATCGATGCGGCCGGAAAAGAACGGGACCAATGACGACTAAAGAGGATCGTTCAAAGTGACCGAAGTGCAGCCCTTCTGCAAATTGCTGCGGATTTCAATCCTGGACAAGTGTCAGCGTGCGAACTATTCAACGAAACATCATCGATATGGGCTTTCAGAGCCGAAGGCCCACTCGTGTACCCTTGATGACTGCACGACACAAAGCTTTACGCCTCGCCTGGGCCCGTCAAGACCGACATTGGACTGTTGATGACTGGAAACATTCTACCTGGACTGACTAGTCTCGTTTCAAACTGTATCGAGCGGATGGACGTGTACGGTTAAGGGGACAACCTCATGAATACGTGGACACTGCATATCAGCAGGGGACTGTTCAAGCTGGTGGGGCGTGTGCAGTTGGAGTGATATGGGACCCCTGATAGGTCTAGATTCGAATCTGACGTACGTAAGCATCCCATCTGATCACCTGCATCCATTCATATCCATTGTGCATTCCGACGGATTTGGGTAATCCCAGCAGGACAATGCGACACCCCACACCCCCAGAATTTCTACAGAGTGGCTCCAGGTTCATTCTTCTTAGTTTAAAGAGATCGGCTGGCCGCCAGTCTCCGCAGATATGAACATTATTCAGCATACCTTGGATGCCTTGCAACGTGCTGTTCAGAGGAGATCTCCACCCCCTAGTAATCGTACAGATCTATGACAGCCCTGCAGGATTCATGGTGTCGATTCCCTCCAGCACTACTTCAGACATTAGTCGAGCCCATGACACTTCGTGTTGCGGCACTTCTGCGTGCTCACAAGGGCCCTACACGATATTAGACAGGTGTACCACTTTCTTTGGCTCTTCACTGTATTTTCTAACACATATATATTTGTCTTAGAGCAATTTATTACGTCCTTTACCCTTAAGTCGTTAAATTTTCCTTACTTAAAGTAAAGTGAGTTGGCTGATAACACATTGACATAAGTGGCAACGTTTAAGTACATTCATATACATTAGGATGAGCACAGGTCTGAATGCGAACATGCGCCTTCTACGCGACCAATCAGCTATCAACACTAAACCGATTTAAAAGTTTTTCAGTTTAACCGCGGATTCGTAGAAAGTGATGTGGGTGATTCACAGTATAAATGGTCATGGCTTCCCACAAGAGACAGCACTAGTGGAGTTAAACCTTTCGTGGATTATTTAAGGATTTCTGTAACACTTACGTCGATTAGAAATAGGTTTATATTACGTAACTTTGTGTCTGTAATTGTTTATTCTTTGTTATTAAGGTCATTGATTTGTGACAGAAAATATAAAGTTTGTAATATATATATATATATATATATATATATATATATATATATATATATATATATATATATATATATATATATATATATGGAAAAAGATAAATGATTGTTTAAAGTAATGGAATTTTATAATATGTGTGTTGTTGTTGTTGTGGTCTTCAGTCCTGAGACTGGTTTGATGCAGCTCTCCATGCTACTCTATCCTGTGCAAGCTTCTTCATCTCCCAGTACCTACTGCAACCTACATCCTTCTGAATCTGCTCAGTGTATTCATCTCTTGGTCTCCCTCTACGATTTTTACCCTACGCGCTGCCCTCCAACACTAAATTGGTGATCCCTTGATGCCTCAGAGTACGTCCTACCAACCGATCCCTTCTTCTAGTCAAGTTGTGCCACAAACTCCTCTTCTCCCCAATTCTAGTCAAAACCTCCTCATTAGTTATGTGATCTACCCACCTTATCTTCAGCATTCTTCTGTAGCACCACATTTCGAAAGCTTCTATTCTCTTCTTGTCCAAACTTGTTATCGTCCATGTTTCACTTCCATACATGGCTACACTCCATACAAATACTTTCAGTAGTTCTAATGGAATGTTGTCTACTCCCGGGCCTTGTTTCGACTCAGGTCTTTCAATGCTCTGTCAAACTCTTCACGCAGTATCTTATCTCCCATTTCGTCTTCATCTACATCCTCTTCCATTTCCATAATATTGTCCTCAAGTACATCGCCCTTGTATAAACCCTCTATATACTCCTTCCACCTTTCTCCCTTCCCCTCTTTGCTTAGAACTGGGTTGCCATCTTGATATTCATACAAGTGGTTCTCTTCTCTCCAAAGGTCTCTTTAATTTTCCTGTAAGCAGTATCTATCTTACCCCTAGTGAGACAAGCCTCTACATCCTTACATTTGTCCTCTAGCCATCCCTGTTTAGCCATTTTGCACTTCCTGTCGATCTCATTTTTGAGACGTTTGTATTCCTTTTTGCCTGCTTTATTTACTGCGTTTTTATATTTTCTCCTTTCATCAATTAAATTCAATATTTCTTCTGTTACCCAAGGATTTCTACTAGCCCTCGTCTTTTTACCTACTTGATCGTCTGCTGCCTTCACTACTTTATCCCTCAGAGCTACCCATTCTTCTTCTACTGTATTTCTTTCCCCCATTCCTGTCAATTGTTCCCTTATGCTCTCCCTGAAACTCTCTACAACCTCTGGTTCTTTCAGTTTATCCAGGTCCCATCTCCTTAAATTCCCACCTTTTTGCAGCTTCTTCAGGATCAATCTGCAGTTCATAACCAATAGATTGTGGTCAGCATCCACATCTGACCCTGGAAATGTCTTACAATTTAAAACCTGGTTCCTGAATCTCTGTCTTACCATTATACAATCTATCTGATACCTTTTAGTATCTCCAGGATTCTTCCAGGTATACAACCTTCTTTTATGATTCTTGAACCAAGTGTTAGCTATGATTAAGTTATGCTCTGTGCTAAATTCTACCAGACGGCTTCCTCTTTCATTTCTTCCCCCCAATCCATATTCACCTACTATGTTTCCTTCTCTCCCTTTTCCTACTGACGAATTCCAGTCACCCATGACTATTAAATTTTCGTCTCCCTTCACTACCTGAATAATTTCTTTTATCTCGTCATACATTTCATCTATTTCTTCATCATCTGCAGAGCTAGTTGGCATATAAACTTGTACTACTTTAGTAGGCATGGGCTTTGTGTCTATCTTGGCCATAATAATGCGTTCACTATGCTGTTTGTAGTAGCTAACCCGCACTCCTATTTTTTTTATTCATTATTAAACCTACTCCTGCATTACCCCTATTTGATTTTGTATTTATAACCCTGTAATCACCTGACCAAAAGCCTTGTTCCTCCTGCCACCAAACTTCACTAATTCCCACTATATCTAACTTTAACCTATCCATTTCCCTTTTTAAATTTTCTAACCTACCTGCCCGGTTAAGTGATCTGACATTCCAAGCTCCGATCCGTAGAACGCCAGTTTTCTTTCTCCTGATAACGACGTCCTCTTGAGTAGTCCCCGCCCGGAGATCCGAATGGGGGACTATTTTACCTCCGGAATATTTTACCCAAGAGGACGCCATCATCATTTAATCATACAGTAAAGCTGCATGTCCTCGGGAAAAGTTACGGCTGTAGTTTCGCCTTGCTTTCAGCCGTTCGCAGCACCAGCACAGCAAGGCCGTTTTGGTTAATGTTACAAGGCCAGATCAGTCAATCATCCAGACTGTTGCCCCTGCAACTACTGAAAAGGCTGCTGCCCCTCTTCAGGAACCACACGTTTGTCTGGCCTCTCAACAGATACCCCTCCGTTGTGGTTGCACCTACGGTACGGCCATCTGTATCGCTGAGGCACGCAAGCCTCACCACCAACGGCAAGGTCCATGGTTCATGGAGGGGGGGGGGGATAATATGTGTAAGTTTATAAAATAAACAATGTGTATTGGAAGCTGGTTCATGCTTAGGGCGCTTGCATTGCAAACTATAAAAGTAGTAGGGAAGTCAACGAAAGTGACACGGCGAGATGAAAAAGGTGGTTTTGGCGGTCTAACTGGGCGGCTCCTTGGTGTGAACGGTACGCAGTCAATGGCTGGCCGGTGCCTGATACACATGACGGTACCAATGGAGGCAATCGGAAGCCGATTCGCAAGGAATTTTGCCTCGGATGTAGATTTGGCTGTTGCTTGGTACACTCGGCAATAAGGAATGGCTATAGCACGTTAAAAATCCGTCGCCAAGAAGAAATTTTAAAGAGCATTAAAACATCAAGAGCCGTGAGTACAGTTAGCCGCCACGTCGCTAGCCACCACAACTTCGCCACTGCTCCACCAACTTCATGCATACAGATATGTGTCAGAGCATGGACCAGTTAATTGTTTGAGTGATTTTAATAACAATCCAAATGCTGTTAATCTGTGTTTGGGCCCATATCTTCTATCATGACCATGAACCTACGCAGGGTCCTCTCCTGTTTACAAAACCGAGTTACGTTTGTCAAATGTGCAAGGATTAGCTAAAGTTAGAATTTTGCTAATGTACTCTCAGTTTATTGCAAAGTATTGCTTTGCAAAAACTTAGTGCCAGACTGTGTAAATGTTACTGTCTAAAATACCTGCTTCGCATGTGATGAAAAAGGCATATAAGCCAAACTTATTTGAAACATAATTTAGCCTTGATTACTATCATGAACAATTTTTTTGAAGTTAATTGAGCTCAGTGTTGAACAATTTGCCTTGAAAAGCAAAACATAACATATTCCAAGTGAAGCTAAGAACTGACTTCAGTTGAATTAAATTTTGCTACTGAAATAATCATAGAGTTTGACTAGTGATACAATATCTGTTTATGGGTCCCCACCATATTCTTCTCATATTAGAAAGATAATTGGAATATAGCTGCTACTAAGGGAAACAAATACAACCAGAGGGATGTAAACAGTGTATTTATGATATTATTTATCTTTATTTGTGGTACTGATATGCCAGTCAATTCAGAAGCCACTCCTGGTCAATTTTAGTTTTGCACTTCTAGCAGGAACATTTTGGTACTGATCCAAGCAACAATATTGACTGTAGCTCTTGTTAGTGTGAGTTTGGTACAATTTTGCTTTCTATGATTACTAGTATGTGCATTATTGGTGACTGCTGCTACATACAACGCAGAGTGCCCTGTGTCAGTTTGTATCCTATGTGCTATTCAAAGGGAAATCTTAAAGAAAGTCACTCCAACAACTAATATTCAATTTTCTTAAACTTATATTTCCAAATCAATGTGCCTAATTGGGTTGGCGACCGTTCATTTTTTCATTTCTATATGAATTTTACTACTTTCATTAACCCACCAAAGTTAAAGCCTGTTTATTTTTTTCTATTAATTGCAATACATTCAAAATTACAGTCCGATACCCTTATCCGGTAGACAAACTTGCAGTCAAAATTCCAAAATCCTTTCGGAGGGTAACATTAGCTTGTGTAACTGTAGGCTAATACTATATTTCCTCCTACCTGTTTTCTGTGAATCTCTTGTACATGTTGTCCCTCAAAGCAATTGTTGAAGTGCATTCCAGGAGATGCAGGCGAGATAAGTGGATAGCTAATTTACTTGAAATCAGTCCCTGGATGCCATTATGATCAGTTTATTAGCAAACACCGTACATCAATAACAATTTAATAGAATGAAACGATTCATATCAGAAAGTTCATAAATTTCGAGAGCCTGGTAAAGCCAACTATCACGTAAGAACAGGCTCCGTGTACATACAATCGCTGACTGGCGAGATTGGTGCGCGACTGAAATCTGCTCCTTACATCCTAAATCTTCGCGTTTCTTCCTATATCGTTGGTTATTTAACGATATTCATTTGTCTATTGAATGATTGTGGTATTGAAGCCCTGACAACCGGTATGTCCCTCCTTGTATTTCCTAAGTCAAAAGTCGGTTGCAAAATACAAAGTTTCGTGCCATAACAGTTGTGGTTCCCCTACGTATTGATAGTCAAGCAAGATTCGCTTGCTTCTCGCCAGTTCTGTGATTCCCTGCCAAGCCATATGGTTCTCTCGTCACCACTACCATCATGGGAACAAGCTTCCTGCTCGCTGACCTCGTATTCTGCAGCGCTGCTTAAGCCAACTGCTACCTACCGAGTTCTGGCAAATAAAAAAATTTGTAAATAAAATACATTCCAGAACAGGAGGAACCTCACAAGGTAACGAAAGGAAGCGACAGACGATGTTCAAAGTCTTTTATCATCGGTCTGTCAGTTTTCAAATCACCTCATCACAGCTATAGAAACCAGCCATCATAATACAAAATACGTGGGACAAAAGTTCCGTCTTACTTTCCTGTCGTCCACTTCTCTCCCGTTTACGAGTCCCACCACAACCCTAAAACTTTCACACCAGTTCTCTCCTCTTCATCAGCTGTGGGCTCTGCTTGCTAAATCTCCAAGCAGACAAGCAGTAACTGGGCGCCGCCGTGCTCTCAGAGGGATTGCGTGTGCGCCGCACTCGACTGAGCAGAAATGCTTTCAAGTGCTTACTTGCTCCTGCTCAGTTCCTGAAGTACCACTGGAGGATGAAGTTCCATGATTACCCCTTTTACCTATTTATCTTAGCAAAAAAATGGTTCAAATGGCTCTGAGCACTATGGGACTCAACATCTATGGTCATCAGTCCCCTAGAACTTAGAACTACTTAAACCTAACTAACCTAAGGACATCACACAACACCCAGCCATCACGAGGCAGAGAAAATCCCTGACCCCACTGGGAATCGAACCCGGGAACCCGGGCATGGGAAGCGAGAACGCTACCGCACAACCACGAGCTGCGGACTTATCTTAGCATTCGCGTAAGAAAAGTTCCATGGGGTCGTTAAAAATGCACGTAACGCGAGAGAGGACGAAATTCTGTAACAGCTATCGTTGTTTAATACATCTGTAAAACCCATCACTTATCTGGTTTTGGTGTGTGTTCACCCCAGGTAATTGACTAACAGATCAACAGTGTGTGCAAAACTGCCACAATGTCGGATAATGCAAAGAAAGTAATAAGGCTCTGTGACTCCTGATTGAACTGCGGTGGCAGTGTTGACATTAATTGGTTCAGAATTGATCCCTTTTAATTAAAAAGAGGTGCATATTGATGTTATATTCAGTTACTGAACACCAGATGCAAAAGTTGAACATAAAATTAATTAAGAAAGTGACTTGGGATTTCAACTACTTGATTGAAAACAGATGCAGTCGATTAGCACAGATTTATTTTAACTCACGAGCTTCAATCATCACATTACATGACTCTCCTAACAGATAGTGGTAATAAATTGCGTTTCCATGGAGTAAAGCGCGATAAATCGAAAGTAATTCCAATCGACTGACCCAGGCGTAATGCGAAGTGCGAGAAGAATTATACAATACACGGTCCATGAAACCCTCGTGGAAATTTTGCCTACGTATCCAGCAAATTAATCAATGGCCGGAGTGAGTGCAATATCACCGAATTCAGCGTGGCAGAGCGGTGTCGTTGTGCGGACTTTGGCCGACCTCACGGTGCTGCGAGGCTGCACTCGTCTATTCACTCCTAGCTATCTTGCTCAGTAAATAGCTGAACCAAAACTTCCTATCTCCAAGGTCAATCGTTCCATTTGCTAAGTCCTAAACTGCAGAGATGCTCACTCTTTCTCAGGCAAGCTGAGTAAAGAACGCCACGTCCGCACTCTAGGCAAGCTGGGAATGGAAGACCCTTACGGAGACTTCTCACAGTCTGCTCTTCACCTCGGTTTCCCCTCCAGCAAAATCACTTACGCCAATTGCAGCGCAAGTCACGTTAATTATGCGTCACTTCCCAGCGCCGGCCAATGCCTGCTCTGGGAAGTGAACAAATTCCAACAAAATTTCCTTTCCTCTCAACTTCTGCTATTTAGCTCCTCCCAGGCCACCCATCAAGGTTAGCGTCTGCACAAACATCCATTTTTCCGGAATTCTGACTCCCAGGAGAGTACTTCAAATTCCTTGGTCCTACGTTCCCATCGGAGGCCAGCGCATTTCATTCTGTCGCTCTTCACCTGATTTACTTCAGACTCTGTGGACCATGAATTCAGCGTGAAGTTGCTATAGTCACGAACATGCATATTTTGACCTCTGTTGACCACTCCACCGTAGTTTTGCGCGGCTTTCTCGCATGTTTCACTGAAAACGGGATGACGGACATTTATCAACAGGCGTACAAGTTCTCCATCTGCTTCCCGGTACACCAGCATAGGGTTGGGGTCAACCACCCATGCTGTCACTCATCTTAAGGTGGCTGGAGGCCGCGCCCTGTTGCCACTTTCTCAGAGCTTGAGCCGCCCTAAGCTGCCTATTGTCACTTCCCTTAGCCCCAGCGGCCACGGTCAATTCTGAGTACTTCCCTCGGATAAACTACCCTCCAGTAAATCGACGTGTTTCCACAAAGTTTTCATGTCGTGTGAATTACTTTAAAACCATCACTTGACATTAATTATTTCAATACGTCCATACTATACCCTCTACAAGATGCATTGTGCCTTGTCAGTCATTTTTGTTGAGCCCTACTGTTCGCTCAACGTGAGTTAGGTGATCTTTAATGACTTCATGTAAGGGGCATAGTTCTTGTCATCTTACATTTCATATTCGTGCTAAAGAAGATCTACAAAGACGTTAAATAACTGATACTGCTATCTGCAGTTTGGTAGGTGTGAACTTATCGTATTTACGCTTGTATTTTGAGTTCCCCCAGTCGGCCAAGCTTCTTCACTTTCCGTTCAGTGTGCAAACGGAACGACATTGGAGTGACATGAATACTTTTTGTCGAACGCCTTTCACATTACTACGCATATTTTAGTAGTTTCTCTGAGATAATTTTAACACTGACAGTCCTACTATACGAGCCTTGAACTTTGAAACGCGTTGCTGGGAAAGAAGTACGTTTATTTGAGTACATCTTTCATTGGAGTATATCCTATCAACTAGGTACGGTATTTTACCACTTTTATATTCGAACCAATGTCTATAGGAAATGATCTGCGACATATGTGTTGTATTTAATCCTAACTTTCCCTTATGATCAGCAGCCTCTATTTCAAGAGCACTCCCTGTCTTGCATGAAGGTAATTCTGTTAGTTTGGCTGTGGGCTAGCAGTTGGAATGGACAATAGCAGAGTGAGGAGGAGGGGAGATATCGTAGAATAAGGAGAGTTGTGGCAGAGGGTCCCAGCCTTCTCTGTTTTGGTGTGGCTGATTTGGAGCCCGTAGGTGGAACGATCTTTCCCGTCGAATTTGTGGGCGAGTGTTTCCGGGGTTGCTGGGAGTCTGCGGCAGGAGATTCGAAATCTTTCTAGAAAATCTGTCGGTTGAGACGGGCAAACAAGGAATTCGTGCGGATCCGGTGGGCAGTTGATTACGGGATGAGCTGCAATCTTGACGCGTTGGAGATCTTGTTGGTCGGTATGGATGCGCTGTGCAGCTGTATCACGAGGCAATGATGGAGAGATCTAATGCAGCTGCTTGCTGAAGTAATGTTAGTTAGGTCGCGATCAAAGCTTGTCTTTTGTACCAAAATCTTTCCCAAATGCTGAAATCTTTGCCACTTGTGTCATAAGCTGAATTCTTTACACTGCACTGATTTAGGTTGTCTGGTGTGATTCGATCTCCTACTTCAATTCCTGCAACAAACATCAGTTTATCCCTCACCTGCTCTTTTCCCGTGCAAACTGGTAAACAAAATTGTAAGTTTGTCTGCGCCGGTATTCTCTATGAATGAGCAATAGCGACTTTCTCTTTTGATATTTGCCCTCAGCAGCGCTTATCTCTGTTGCAGCGTTTTGGATCACGCACTAGCTTACAAAATCTTTTCCCTTGCTCACATAGAGGCACTACCCACACTGGTCATTGTCTGCTGAGTTATTGTCAAGTCTCCATTTCGTAAGGGACAGTATCGTTTAATGGCCGGCCGCGGTGGTCTCGCGGTTCTAGGCGCGCAGTCCGGAACCGTGCGACTGTTACGGTCGCAGGTTCGAATCCTGCCTCGGGCATGGATGTGTGTGATGTCCTTAGGTTAGTTAGGTTTAAGTAGTTCTAAGTTCTAGGGTACTGATAACCACAGCAGTTGAGTCCCATAGTGCTCAGAGCCATTTTTTAGTATCGTTTAATAACATCATTTGATGTGCAATTCAAATTTCCTTCGTGTAAAAGTAACTATTAATAAATGTCCAAAGGTTTGAGTTCAGTGTATCACTTAAAGCATCCCACATCATTTTACGATGCATCAGGGTATAAATTAAGAGAAGGAATTAGCACATTTCATCAAAATATAAGAGGTATTAGAGATAAAGTTAGTGAACTGCTTATAGATGTTGACTCTGAAATTGTTGGTATATCAGAGCACCTCTTAAATAATTTGACAATTCAGAGGCTTCCTTTACCGTGATACAGATTAGCTGGCTGTTTCTCAAGGAGTTCCTTGTGAGGTGGGGAAGTGATTATGTACATAAGAAGCAGCATTCCATTTGAGTCCACAGACGTATCACGACACTGCACTGAACAGATATTTGAATGTTGTGCAGGGGCAGTTGAATTTAGTGAAACCAAACTTGGAATTGTTGTTGTTTATAGACCCCCTAACTCCGACTTCACAGCATTTCTGCTCAAGCTAGAGAGGGTCCTTGATTCACTTGGTGGGAAGTGCCAGAAACTAGTTATATGGGGTGATTTCAATATAAATTTTGTATATGATGATCCAAGAAAATGAATGTTGGTAGATCTCCTAAATTCATATGATCTGATGCAGACTGTGTCTCTTTCAACTAGGCTGCAGGGGAACAGTAGCACAGCCATAGACAATATTTTTATTCATTCTTCATTACTGGATGGGCATTCTGTTAGTAAGAGCGTGAATGGCCTCTCAGACCATGGTGCACAAAACTTAACACTAAAAGGCTTTTGTACTCAAACCAATGTCATATTTAATTACAAACTATGTAGGAAAGTTAATCCAACAGCAATAGAGAGTTTTTTAGACCTCGTTAAGGAACAAGAGTGGCAGGATGTTTACAGTGCCGATAACATAGATGATAAATACAATGCTTTCCTTAACACATTTCTCATGATCTTTGAGAGTTGCTTTCCATTAGAGCGTTCTAAACGGGGTACTAGCAGTAATAGGTAGTCTGGGTGGCTGACTAGTGGGATAAGGATATCTTGTAGAATAAAGCGGGAATTATATCAAAATGTTAGAAGTAGTCACAATCAAGCTACATTAGCCCATTAGAAACAGTATTGTAAGGTGCTTAAAATGTTATTAGGAAGTCAAAGAGTATGTGGTATGCAAACACAATAGCTAATTCACAGGATAAAATTAAAACCATATGGTCAGCTGTGAAGGAAGTGTCTGGTCAGCAGCACAAGGTCAACGATATAAAGTCAGTTCACAGTAGAAATATTTCTGTTACTGATAAATCAGATATATGTACAGAATTTAACAATTATTTTCTGAGAATTGCTGATGAAGTAAATAAAAATTTATTTTCTATAGGAAATCATATAACTTTCTTGGCAAATGCCTTTCCGAGATTAATGTCTGAAATACTCCTCTGTAGTACAGACAAGAGAGAGATTGAGTCAGTAATTAAATCACTGAAAACTAACGACTCTCATCGTTATGATGGAGTGTGTAGCAGAATATTAAAGTACTGTGCTGCACATGTTTGCCCTGTATTTAGACATATTTGTAATTTTTCCTTTAGGAATGGTCAGTTTCCTGAGCAATTAAAGTACTCAGAAGTAAAGCCGCTTTATAAAAAGGGGGAAAGGGATAATGTAGATAATTTTAGGCTTATTTCTACGCCATCAGTGTTTGCAAATGTTATTGAAAATGCTGTGTATGTAAGGGTAATTGATCATTTTGTATCACACGATTTGCTATCAAATGTACAGATGTACAGTTCGGTTTTAGAAGTCAGTAACAACTGAAAATGCTATATTCTCTTTTCTCTGTGAGGAACTGGTGGGTTAAACAAAAGGTTTCGAACGATTGGCATATTTTTTTGATTTAACTAAGGCATTTGATTGTGTTGATCACAAAATATTGCTCCAGAAGTTGGGCCATTACGGAATACGGAGATTATCTCACAATCAATTCACCTCTTACTTTAGCAACAGGCAGCAAAGGGTTATTATTCACAATGTTGATAACAGCTGTGGTGTGGAGTCTGAGTGGGGGCACCAGTGTGGCACCCACCACTGTGTTGGGGCCACTCTTGTTCCTTATTTATATAAATGATATGCCCTCCAGTATTATGGGCAACTCTAAAATATATCTGTTTGCTGATGACACTAGATTGGTAGTGAAGGGTGTTGGGGTAACTCTTCCCATTCTAAAAGGATATTTTTGGCTCAGAAAAGGGCGGTTCGGGCAATAAGTGGTGTAAGTTCACGAACCTCTTGTCGACCCCTGTTCAAGAGTCTGAATATTTTGACATTGGCCTCTCAATATATATATCCCTTACTGTCATTTCTTGTTAACAATATTAGCTTATTCCAAAGAATAAGCAGCTTTCACTCGGTTAATACTCGGCAGAAATCAAACCTCCATTTGGATCGGACTTCCTTAACTCTTGTGCAGAAAGGTGTGCATCCATTTTCAATAAGCTACCACTCGAATTCAAAAATCTTAGCAGTAATCGCCGCGCATTCAAATCGAAACTGAAGAGGTTCCTCATGGGTCACTCCTTCTATTCTGTCGAGGATTTCCTTGAAAAATTAAGCTGATTCTTATTGTGTTGTTGATTGCGTTTACTTAAATTTATGGACTGACATTTTTCGGGTTCATGAACATTTATTTTTATCTGTTATTGCGTTTATTTTGTAATTTCATGTACTGACACGTTCCATGACCTTGGAGATTTGCTCCTCAATTTGGTCCTGCGGAACTTGACGTGTAAATAAAAAATAAAATAATAAACTATGTTCAAGTGTGGAGTTGATAGTCTCCCATCGGGCACCTCCCCAGGTGGCGGATAGGGGAATGCTCTCCAGATATGGAGGGTACCGGGGAAGTAAAATACCCGGGGTGGACCAAAACTATCAACCGAAATCCACTAACGTCTGCCTGGTATCCAGCGGTTAGGGGTCAGCGTCTGTTCGCCTAGATGGTGCGGCCGCAGCAACCTTCTTGATCTCACCAATCAAGTCGTATTCCTCGTGATCCTTCCTCGGAAGGACCACCACCAAGTTAGTTTTCAACTTGAAAACCAAACATGATGATAACACAAGGAATGAATCCACTACCCAGGGCACCAGTCGCAAGGCTGGCTTTACCTGGTCATCAGATTCCGGGGGTCCAGGAGCATCATGTTACACCTAAGGTTGAGAACCAGACGACGTCCAAATTATTACACACAAAACAAAGACACTCCATCGGTACACTTAATACTAATACTCTTTTCAAACTGGGCAAGATCAAACAACTTACAGACGTGCTGCAAAAATTCCAGATCAAAATCCTTGCAATCCAGGAAACACGATTTACGGACGAAAACCATTTTGATACAGGCAACTACAAGATCTACAAAGGAAAACCAGCAGTTAAAACTAATGAGAAAGGACTCAAGCAGTTTTGCACAGCATTTGCAGTCCGCAAATCTATCAGCGACTCTGTCATTGACTTCCAGTCTGGCTCAGAACGTATATCAACGCTCTCCGTCAAATCGGCCAACAAAGCATATACCTTGATCAACGCACACGCACCCACAAATACCTATAACAAGAAGAACCGGCAGAATGTGGATGACTTCTGGAATGACCTTGAAGAGACGACAAACAAAATTGCCAAACACCAAGTAATAATCTTGTTAGGCGACTTTAACGCACAATTAGGTAAAGAGAAAAATTACAGGAAAATCACCGGAATCCATACAGCTCACAAGAGAACTAACAAGAATGGGGAAAGATTGATAAGCTTTTGCGAAAATTTCGGCCTCGTAATTATGTCAACACAATTCAAAAAACCCAACAAGATACTGTATACTTGGAAGTAGCCCAACACAATGTTGGGTGAATTCCAGATAGACCATGTGGCCATCTCCAAGAGTAATACAGCAGAAATTCTGAATGTGAAAACGAGAAGAGGATTTTTTGACTCAGACCACCATCTCCTACAGATAAAGACCAGATTACAACCCAATAGAAAAAAGCCAAAACTAAACAAAGTGCTGAGACCAGACCCCGAATACATAAAAATCGACAAGGAAAACATCTTACAGGAAATTAGTCAGACAAACACCACAAACTGGACAGAACTTGTGGACGTCCTCAAATCCACGATGAAATTGGGTCAACCCCCGAGAAGGAGAAAACACAGGTGGTGGAATATAATATGTGACCAAGCAATAGAAGAAAGGACCAATGCCTGGAAAAACTTCAATAGTCACAAAACATCAGAAAAATGGCAACAATTTCTAGTAATCCGAAAACAAACATCGAAAACTATTCGGAGGGAAAAAAGAAATGATGACAAACGGCGACTAGATGAGATAGAACAAGATTTTAAGAAGAACAACACCAGGAATTTTTATAAGACGTTTAAAGAACATATTGCAGGATACCAGCCACCCAATCTTTGTTTCAAGAAACCGGATGGTTCACTAGAAACTAACACGAAGAATAACTGCCAAATCCTCGCAGACTATTTCAACAAACTTCTCAACTGCGAAAGACCTACAGAGGATATTCACTACGAGACGTCTACACCAAATCCTGACGCTAAACCGCCAGCCATCAACGAAATAGTAGAAATTATCAAGACACTGAAAAACAATAGAGCCCAGGAGAAGATGGAATTATTGCAGAACTATGGAAACTAAATGATGAAAGATTAACAGGAAAAATTCACAAAATCATATTAAACATTTGGGAAACAGAACAGATCCCTTCTGAATGGAAATGCGCACTCATCCATCCACTCCACAAAAAAGGGGACAAAACTGAACCAAATAATTACAGGGGTATCTCACTCGTACCGGTCACATATAAAATCCTATCAAAAGTTCTCATGAATAGATTAGAAGAACAAGCTGACCCACAAATAGGAGAATACCAGGCTGGTTTTCGCAAGGGACGATCATGCATAGAGCAGATCTGGAATCTGAAAATGATTCTCCAGATGAGAAACACCCGAAACACAGTGGTTACTTTTGTAGATTTTAGAAGGGCCTACGACTCAATAGACAGAGTAGCGCTCTGCAAGACGCTGGAAGAATTCAGCATTGACAGAAAGACAAGAGCAATCATTCGGGAAACATTAACTGACACAGTCTCCAAGGTTAAATTTATGGGAGATATCTCGGAACCATTTGAAATCCAAACTGGGGTGCGACAGGGTGACGGACTTTCACCATTACTCTTTAATATCATTCTTAAAAAAATTATCAAGACATGGGAAAAAGAAGTCAAAGGAATCCAAATTGGCATTAGAAAAGATAATAGATTCAATGTGAAGTGTTTAGCTTTTGCGGATGACCTTGAAACCCTCACAAATAATAGAAAAGAAGCCACTAACGCCATAGAGAAGTTACACGAAATTGCACAAAGAACTGGCCTGCAAATCTCGTATGAGAAAACCCAGTACATAGAAAGAGTGCCACAAGACAAATTGCCTATTGTGACAACCCATGGGAAAATCGTACAAGTACCACATTTTAAGTACCTGGGAGAAATCTTCCAGCCATCAGGGATCAACCTAAAGGCCAATGAGGAAAGAATAAAAAAAACTACAGAAAGCATATAAACTCACGTGGAACTATTATAACAAAAAGTCCATATCCATTAATGCAAATTTGAGGCACTACAACACTGTCGTACTTCCGGAGGCACTGTATGCATCTGAAACAACACAAATAGGTGGGCAAACTAAAATCAAAGAAATAGAGAAACAAGAAAGGAAAATTCTCAGGAAAATTTTTGGCCCGATACAAGAGCAAGGAATCTGGAAGAAGAGACCAACATCAGAATTATATAAATACACAGACAAGATTACGGATATAATAAGGAAAAGAAGAATGCAGTTCTACGGACATATCCACAAGATGAATGAAAACAGAATTTCAAAGCGAATTCTTAAAGTCATCAACTCAGGCAGGGGAAAAACAAAATGGATAAAAGAAGTTGAGGAGGACCTCAGACAAGCACACATAACAGTAAACGATGCAGAAAATAGAACTGAATTCAGGAACATCATCAAAAAACATAAATTTGACACCACAACACAGAAGAGACGAGGATGCAAATGGACAGCGGAGCGAAAGAAACAACACAGTGAACACATGAAGAAAATTTGGGCTCAGAAAAACATAAACAATCATCATAAAGGAATTCAAGTTCAAATACTCTCTTAAATGGGAATAATCGAAAATAATAATAATAAATAATAATAAACTATGTTAAAAAAATGGTTCAAATGGCTCTGAGCACTATGGGACTCAACTGCTGAGGTCATAAGTCCCCTGGAACTTAGAACTACTTAAACCTAACTAACCGAAGGACATCACACACATCCATGCCCGAGGCAGGATTCGAACCTGCGACCGTAGCGGTCGCGCGGTTCCAGACTGTAGCGCCTAGAACCGCTCGACACCAGGGCCGGCAGGAAATTCAAGTTATTTTAATTAACCACAGCGTGCCCATTACACTGATGGTGTACGCCACTATCAATGGATGTGTTAAAAGGACAATAGGGATTAGTGATTAAATGTATTACCGTCACATTTTTGCCTACACCAAAAATACAGGTCAAGATCACTTGTTTACCATCATCACTCCGTGCTACCAAACACAGAATCACAGCTGGCACCAGTAGCTGGATTACGTAAACTTTCTTGAAGACTGTGTTGACTGCTGCGATTTGTTACACAGCTGGTGCTTCTTATTAACGCCATCAGTTAGTGGCTGCTTCCTCGATCAGCACCATTCAATTGCGACGACCTCTAAAGCTGCATGTTTGCCGTCCTATTTTAGATGCTTCCGTTTACAGCACGCCTCCCCACCAGCTGCCATAAAACACAGTCCCCCAGATCTCTTCCTCTCCCACCACAAGTCTCTAAATAACTCATAGCGCGCAGTAATCCTCACATTATTTATCATAAAACCGTTTCCGTTTGGACTGACGAATTCTTTATAGTTACAACTACGTAGGTTTCCGCTGCTTGTGCCATGAAGAATGAAATTTTTCTGGGTTTTGTACCACGTCATTGCAGAAAATATTTTCATTATTCAGTTCATAGTTAAAATATTTTATACAGTGGTATAGTACAACACTCAGAAAAAAATTAATAATCATCTTCATAAACAGATTCCTAGTGTGGATTGTTCTATATAACAAAAAATTGCATTTATTTTCCAGAGGCCTATCCAATTCTTCTCATTGGTGCAGAATATTTCATTGTGTGAGTCTGCTACTATTCTTGTCTTCAGTAGTCGGATTTAGCCCGCTTCTGCGATTTCGGAATGCAGTTGTTTTCTTGCAAAGCGAGGTTCGCGTCTTCGCGTGTAACGCCAGTAATATGTATGTGGATTCTTTACTGTTCGTCAGTACGTATCAATACAGAGAGAGAGATAGTGGATAATTTTAGTGGAGAGGTGAATGTTCCGGTAAATTTTGTTCTCATTTGGATTATTGGTCTGGTGATGGTAACTCTGCAGGTAATTGAGGAGAAGACTTCACTATCAGCGCAACAGCAGTCATCATGACTTTCTGATGGATCGCTTGCTATTGATGTCTTAGATCACGGTGAATGTGACGGCTTTATCAGAACAGTTTACCCGTTACTGAATCGTAAAGATGCACTCACTTATATTTTCTGTCAGCAGTTCGAAAAATACTGTCTCGAAATGCTTCCAAAGCTTTAAATAGATCAGAGGGCCTCCCATTCTTCTGTTCGTCATACACTATCGGATCAAAAGTATTCGGACACACTATGAAATCCGAAACGATCACAAGATGCCACGAGAGGTAGACTCGCCGGCACAAAACGAAGGCGAGCAGTATCGTGTTGTCAGTAGAAAAGCAGTAACGAGAGTCGGTCGGTCAGAACAGCTCAGAGACTTCGAACCCAGGCTAGTCTTTAGATGTCACCTGATTACCAAACCGCCAGGGACATTTCAGCCCTACTAAAGATGCCGAAGTCGACTGTGATTATGAACTAGAAACGTGAAGGAACATCAACATTTAAGCCAAGACCAGGTAGACTTGCAGTACTGACGGACAGGGACCATCGAACATTGCGGAGAGTGGTTGCAGAAACTAGAATCGTGAATTTGAATGTACCACCAGCAATCCAACTAGGACAATGACCGTATGTATGGAATTGAAAATAATTGCGCACAGTACAGTAGCAGATCATCGTAACCAAATCATATTTGTGCTCTGTGCTAAGCCATACTTCAGGTGACGTAAACAACGACGTCACTAGACAGTGGAAGATTGGGAACGAGTGATTTCGAGTGAAGAATCACTTTATACTCTTTGGAAAGCCGATGGAAGGGTATGGTTTTGCAAATATACCTGGCGGGTTAGGTTTCTGTGTGTGTGTGTGTAGCACGACAGATGGCACTGTGTTTTGCACAGATGTGTTGGGTAGTCTCTTTAATGTGCCCATCGATCGAGGCACGTCGCTCTTTTGAATTCTGAGCAGACAGTGAGCACGTAAAGATTCCTAGAAAATAGTGTCTCCCACCAAGTATGAGGGCCTGCTGTGAGATTTCGTCTGATGTCATGCAGCCCACGTAACGTAACTGTCATGCGTTTGTTCATCGTGACAGTTCTCGTGCGCACTCTGCAGGGGCAAAGAAGAGCCTCCTGCAGCGTTTTCTGTGGGAAGAGTCTCATCGCCCATGACACCGCCCGTAATTAGCTCGTCCGCAGTTTCATCTCTGCTCACCTGAACCACTGGCTTTGAAGACAACATTTTGATACAGACGAATAGCTGTAAGCGAGTGTACAGAATTGGTGGAAAGCACAGGCAGCTGCCTTCTACACTGAAGAGCCAAGCATACTGGTACGCATGCCTAATATCGTGTAGGGACCCCGCGAGCACGCAAGTGCCGCAACACGACGTGGCACGGACTCGACTAATGTCTGAAGTAGTGCTGCAGGGAACTGACACCATCAATATTACAGGGCTGTCCATAAATCCGGAAGAGTACGACGGGGTGGAGATTTCTTCTCAACAACACGTTGCAAGGCATCCCAGATATGTTTAATAATGTTCATGTCTGGGGAGTTTAGTGGCAAGCGAAAGTGTTTAAACTCAGAAGAGTGTTCTTGGAGCCACCCTGTAGCAATTCTAGACGTTTGGGGTGCAATTGCGCAAGTCCTTCGGAATGCGTAATGGATGTGAATCGATGCAGGTGATCAGACAGGATGCTTAGGTACGTGTCACCTGTCAGGGTCGTATCTAGACATATCAGGGGTCCCATATCACTCCAATTGCCCACGCCCCACACCATTAAAGAGCCACCATCAGCTTGAACCGTGCCCTGCCGACATGCAGGGTCTGTGGATTCATGAGGTTGTCTCCATGCCCGTACACGTCAATCCGCTCGATACATTTGAAACGAGACTCGTCCGACCAGGCAACATGTTTTCAGTGATCAACAGTCCAATGTCGGTGTTGACAGGGACAGGCGAGGCGTAAAGCTTTGTGTCGTGCAATCATCAAGAGTACACGAGTATGCCTTCTGCTCCGAAAGTCCATATTGATCCTTTTTCGTTGAATGGTTCGCACGCTGACACTTGTTGATGGCCCAGCATTGAAATCTGCGGAAGTTTGCGGAAGGCTTGCACTTCTGTCACGTTGAACGATTCTTCTCAGTCGTCGTTGGTCCCGTTCTTGAAAAATCTTTTTCCGGCCGCAGTGATGTAATTTTGCCGGATTCCTCGTGAAATGGTCGTATGGGAAAATCGCCACTTCATCGCTACCTCGGAGATTCTGTGTCCTGTCGCTCGTGCGCAACTACTGAACGACGTTCAAACTCACTACCGTTGTAGCAGCAGTAACCGATCTAACAACTGCGCCAGACATTTGTTTAAATAGGCGTTGCCGATAGCAGCACCATATTGTGTCTGTCTACATGTCTCTGTTTTTGGATAGCCGGCCGAAGTGGCCGTGCGGTTAAAGGCGCTGCAGTCTGGAACCGCAAGACCGCTACGGTCGCAGGTTCGAATCCTGCCTCGGGCATGGATGTTTGTGATGTCCTTAGGTTAGTTAGGTTTAACTAGTTCTAAGTTCTAGGGGACTAATGACCTCAGCAGTTGAGTCCCATAGTGCTCAGAGCCATTTGAACCAATTTGTTTTTGGATACGCATGTCTATACCAGTTTCTTTGGCGCTTCAGTGTATGACGAGCGTATTGGAACGTTTCTACAACGCTACGACAAATGTGTAAGTCGGATCGCCGATTATGTAGAGATGTAGCTGTAAGGTGTAGCAAATAATTTTTTTTTATTTTCACAATGTTTCCATTTCGCCAGCGATCGGATCTTACTTTCCTAATGCCCTTGTATTTTATTTAAACTCATATGAGTTTCTCGTCCTGAGAATAAAATAAAAGAGTTATTGCTGTTGGTCAGAAATTGGCTGAATTTGGTTCCAGGCTTATATAAATGCAGTCCATACGATGAGGGAGACTCCAGACCAAGTCTGTTATATTCTAATCAACTTCCGGTCGCGGAGCAATAACGCGCGCGTACCTAGTAGCGCTAGCGCCACCACGCCGCCCAGGCCGCGCCAGAGACAATGTCCGCTCTCTTAAGGTAGCCAAGTGTCTCGTCACCAGACATATTCTAATACATTCATATTTCTCTTAGCGAAATTTGCTACGTTCATCGCCCTTAAGTCGTTAAATTTCCCTTAGTTAAAGTGAAGTGAGATTGCTATCATGTGTAGTAACAACACTGAAGTAAGGAGGAAGTGATGCTACGGTACGGGGTTCCTGGTTAGGGTGCAGTCCCGCCACTGTGCTTAAGAGAACCCTAAAGGCGGAAGGATGTGAACTCATTTCACAGCACTGTGTACTGCGCACGTTAGAGGTAAAGTTTGGAGACGATGATGACAGTTCATCCAACTGTAAAGCAGCATCTGTGAGTAATGGTCTGTGGGCAATAACATTTCCGATACGGACTGGCCTGCCCAGTCCCAACCTGAAGTCAATGGAACACCTTTGGAATAGGTTAGAACGTCGACTTTGCTCCGGTCCACAGCGTCCAACATCATTACTTTCTCTGGTTTCGGCTATTGAGGAAGTATTGGAAATGTCCCCAGCAGAGTTCAAGTCGCAGTAAAGGCGAAGGTGGAAACACCCCATATTAATGTATCATCACCAATCGATACCACGCATAGGGCATCATTTCGCTATACGTAGTTGGCGGAAGCGGCTATGCAGGTTACCGCGAGAGGCAGCAACGAGCAGTCGCTTCCTCCAACCTGGCTGCCTGCGGACACGCCCCCGTGGATCGGTGCCACCAGCGCCACGCACCACGCCGATAGGAGGCAGCCACAAGGAGCCTCCAGGCTCTGTAGTGTTCGGGCTCCAGCGTTCTGGCTACAGTGTTCGAGTCTCAAGAGTCTTCTTTCTTCGGCCTACGTCCCAAGTCAGCTTAGTTGATACAGAGTTGCGAGTACAAGTGTAACAGATTCATACCTCTGCTTGTTATGAGACAGTGACCGAAGTTCAAGTAGGACTAGTTGTTAGTAGCCAAGCCTGTACATACTTGAGACTACTATGTGGATGTATCTCAGGACATTCAATGTAATACTTGTACTAAGTCAAGTATACAGTTACATTAAACTTTTACCAGTGTATGTGTTTTTCTATCTATATTTCAGCCACAGAAGAAAACGCCGTCCAAACGGCACACAACACTTTTGATCAGATTTTGAAGCTGCAGTGAAACGTCGTGTTGTACACTTCGCAATCACTGTGCTCCACCTCAAACTGCCTACACTCTTCTGTACGGTAACGTAGTTAGTGGATTCCAGTAGTGCAAAAGCAGACGGACTGTTTCGCATCCCGTAGCAACTTTACATCAATATTTATTTAACAGGCAACTACTGTACATTGCCTAGAGGAGGGGCAATCCGCACCAGTATTGACGAATTTCAGTCAAATGTCATTCACCTATTAATCTAAGAGAAACAAAGGCAATCTATACGCTTCATTGTGCACCCTAATATCTCCTTTCTCCTTCTCATGACTCCTAAGCCAGACACACCGTGGTGGCTGCTGAATTGTCGCAGTGTATTTCTCGAAAATAAGACCTTTAAATTTATTCAGCAGGGCTTCTCGAGAAAAAAGTCGTCTTTCTTCGACATTTTTCCTTTACGTTCCTAAAGAATCTGTGTTACACTTTCGTGTGGGCAATTCCGACCTGTTACTATACACTCCAAATTCGTACCATGTCTTCTGACGTGCCTACTTGATAAGATTCGAAATACTGAATTAATATACTAGAAGTGGTCGCGCTAGCTTCTCGTCTATGATTTTACTTACAGATCCGTCCATTTTCCAAAAAGCCTTCCAACAAATGTAAAGCTTCCATTCGCGTTCCCTAATACTGGTTTTATGTGATGTTCCTGTTTAACCCTAGAATACTAAATAGGAGAAACTGTTACATTAGTACTAAACCATAGTAAAGTGTACTACTCTACATTTTATTCAAAGGGAGTCATAATTTACAGATCATGCATTAATTATTACAATTATTAGATCTCCTGTGATATTTTTCTCACCAAATTAAGCACAAAATGTTCTGTTTTCAAAAAATGTTCAAATGTATGTGAAATCTTATGGGACTTAACTGCTAAGATCATCCGTCCCTAAGCTTACACACTACTTACCCTAAATTATCCTAAGGACAAACACACACACACCCACGCCCGAGGGAGGACTCGAACCTCCGCCAGGACCAGCCGCACTGTTCATGACTGCAGCGCCTTAGACCGCTCGTGTTCTGTTTTACACCCAACTGCAGTCGCAATAGTAATCAAGGATCAATAACGCTTGCTACAAGGAAACATCGCCAACATGACTTAATATTTTACGGAGCAAAAAATTGTTAACACAACAATCCAAACAACCAAAATTTCACACCTGTAACCATCGGCTGTTAATTGTTTAGTTTTTTGTTCTTTAAATCCATAATATACACATAACTTGTAACAAGTCTAAACTCCATAACAACTCACAAAATTAAATTAAGTTTGCCCCTACCATTGATGACTTCCTTTCATGCTTATACACATGTCTATATTCTGCTAGCGGCCATCCATTTTCTAAAATGAAAAAAAAAAAACGTACTCGTATTTATGTATACGTATCCAATTAATACAATACTTGAACTGTGATATACTGTGAACGAATAGACAAACTCCAGGAACTGTACCTTTCAGTTATCTTTGTTTTCAACGCAAGCAAGCATCTCTCTGAGATGTGTAATATCTCTCAAGTGACAGTGTAAACAAATGTACAGTGAAGAGCGCACGCAACAAGTGGCAGTATGCAGCATTTTTTCGACTCTATTTACCTTATTACAACAGTTTACTCTTAGAAATTCATGTTTCTTAACTTCGACAGTGCTTTTTCTAAAAAAAAAAATTTTATCATAGCAAAAGGAGCGAATGGCCTCCCTCATACTTGGTCCGCTGCTGTGAAAATGCGTCTGTGCTCTTCACTAACATCAGCAATTTAATTACAGACTTCTCTGCCTGAAAACGTTGATCTGAAGCATCTAAATGCGCAGTAGAAAAATAAATAGGTGATTGATACAATAAACTGTTTTTACTTATGCTTTTGGCTTCCCCAAAAGCTTATTTTTTTTTAATTTTCACATAGGAGGCACCTATCCTTCCCCCAGTGTTGCACGCTTCTACAGCCCTGCAACTCTCGTCTAGTTGTTCCTGTTTAGCCAGTTTGCGATTCCTGTTCTTCACATTTTTAGACCCTTCTGGCTGCCTTAGCCACGCGTTTCTATATTTTCTCCTTTAGTCAACGAAATTCGGCCTCATGCGTTATCCAGGGGTAATATTTGGCTTTGGATTTCGTTAGACTTTTAAATTATGATTGCAGAGGAACATAAGCAGATTCAGCCAAACACTGGACAATGAGACTGATATCATTTGCAGTGGAACAAAATGCACCTCCCATATTCAGAAACGAGACAAATCAATAGACTAGTCCTGTGAGTTCTTTTATTTTCTCTCTCCCTCAAGTTTGCGTGTATGACATTCGAAATTTTACCCGTGCAACATTTTGGGAGATTGTAGAGCGCATTCTCATCGATAAATAACGTGACGGCTTTTATCGGATTGCGGGCTGAATTAATTAGGTCTGACTGGCGGTGGCTGAATATTGGGCAACGGCAGCTGCTGTCAGAGACGGCTAAGCGCAGTGGAAATAAAAAAAGGGGGGGGGCAGCTGGCAGAGAAGTATCGTCTCTGAGTCTGAGCGTACCTGTAGCGCTCACTTCGGTGGAAGCACCGCCCTGTAAATGTCGACGATTCTTTGAGTAAAAGAGGAGACGGGGGGAGGGGGGGGGGGGGGTGAGGACAGTTGGTTGGCAGCGGTGTTACTCAAAACTTCACAGAAAACTCCGAGCCTGTCCACTCCACCAGCCAAAGGAAACGGATTACTAGAAAGATGCACCAAAATAGGTGCTTGTAATAACTAATCTTTAATAACGACAGACTGTTTCGGCATTTATCATCATCGTCAAGTACCTGAGAATACAGTTTTGACTAGATTGTGTATAAATGTGAATCTCATTTATATTAAAGTGGCTGTATTGCGCTCATGCTAGAATGATGTGACGTTCATATTGCGTCGTTAGTGAACTGTCTTATAACTGTTAGCGCTTTAATTAATTCGTAAATGACGTAAATATATTGAAAATAATACGTTAGCTATGGTTTGACAGTAGTTGGACAGTCCGCTGTTACGACGTTATATGTTTACAAACATTATACAGACGAACAGCGATATTGCTTTACTAACTAAATCTTGTCACGATTATCTTTGGTTGTTGCATATGTTGATTTCGATTTATCCTGCTTCATGTTCTAAAAGTTCAATAAAGTTTTTGATGTTGTATTCGTGTCTAAAATCTGAATTCTTGTTTCGTACTTCTTGTGGGTATTTTCTCGTGGGTATTCTTCAAGAACGTTCGTCGAAACAACCACAGGTAATCGTGACAAAATTTAGTTAATAAAATAACATCGCTGTTTATTGGTATAATATTTGTAAACGTATAACGTCGTAAGAGGAAAACCATAGTCTCAAACTGCTATCAAACCATAATTAACCTATTATTTTCAATATACTTACATCATTCTCATCTAATCAAAGCATTGACAGTTATAAGAAAGTCCACTAACAACGTATTATGGACGTCACATCATTCTAGACTCAAGTACAATATATTCACTTTACTGTAAATGACAGTCACGTTGATACACGGTCTCTCCAAAATTTTATTCGCAGGTACTTGACAATGGCGAAACATTCTGTGGTTAATAACGATTAATTATTATAAGAAGCTATTCTGCTGCATCTTTCTAATAACAATGTCATGATGTGTCATATATAATGCTGCTGACCCTAAAGAAAAGAAACGGATTACTGTCGCCGCTCAAAGTTTATCTTAAAGCAGTAAAACACTTGTGTGGAAATGTCTTCAACTCTCATCATAATGTCTGTCCAGTTAAAGAAACTTGGTTTAGTGTGGTTCCGTTTATTAGTTCTTCTGTAAACAAATAATAAGCTCACCGGCAAATTACAGGCTCACCAGCGGTTTTATTGGCCGCTATCGATGTAGATAATTAGTTGGCTTTACTTGTTTATTATCAGAGAGGCCGGCAGTGCAACGTTGGTTTAAAGTCCATAGATTTAATCAAAATTGATTACATTTGGAAACAGATGTGCCAGCTGTTGTGTCTAGACAAGACAGCCTAGACACAATGAGAGGAAGCCGAAAGGCACGCGCTAAGCTAAAGCAGGATGGCGTGAGGTCTGAAACAGGATACGTAATGAATGCTATAAAGAAAAGTACGTAGCTTCTGGAATACTTAACTTTAATCCATCCTTTTGGTACATCTGGAGATTGTGGCGATACAAGTGAGACTCTTTAGATACATGCAATGTTACTAATGGCGCCTAGCTAGGTCGTAGCCATGGACTTAGCTGAAGGCTATTCTAACTATCTGCTCGGCAAAGGAGCGAGGCTTCGTCAGTGTAGTCGCTAGCTACGTCGTCCGTACAACTGGGGCGAGTGCTAGTCCGTATCTCGAGACCTGCCTTGTGGTGGCGCTCGGTCTGCGATCACACAGTGGCGACACGCGGGTCCGACATGTACTAATGGACCGCGGCCGATTTAAAGCTACCACCTAGCAAGTGTGGTGTCTGGCGGTGACACCACACCAGCGATTGTATTTATTTCAGGTAGTAAAGGGTACAGCAATCAATCGCAAATAATGTTTATTGAAAATCAAAATTTCAGCCTTTTGAGATAAGTGCCCCTGGCATGAATGGTCCAGTTGGCACTGCAGATAAACAGGTTGATCAGAGGTAGTCTGAAAAGTTTCTAAGGATGTTGCAGGGTAAGCTGTGCTGAGAAATAATTGTTAAGAAAAAAGTTCGATATGTTGCTCCATTTCCGAGTTAATTAGCACTGAAGTTCATCAATCAGGCAACTGTGCGCGAAATTCGAGCGGCCCCCCACATACAAATAGTGTCAGTTGTCCTCATAGCGTAGATTATAGTTTACTAGACTGCTCAGCTTTAGGCTCGGGTTCAATACTTACTAACGTCCCACGTTCAATTTTTTCATCGCTCTCTTATTAGGTTTTAGAAAACCAAACGAAGAACACGTTTGGCGATACCGTCTCTGGTAGGCCGCTTGAATTTTCGGGAGCACCGGCTTGATTGGCTAATTTCAATGCTAATTAACTGAGAAACGACGCAACGATCGAATTTTTTCTTTAATTACTTATGACCACAAGCTATGCTGCAAACACCCTTGCAAATTTTTCAGAATCTTTCTGACCTTCTTGTATACAATTGGTTTAAATTTTGTTAACTTACATTTACTGCAGTGAAGATGGCCACACTGTGATCTGAATCTGGATATGTGATATTCGTATAAGATTATTTGAGCTGATTGCTGTACCCTCTACTGTTTTGCAAACATTCAATACAAAATCGATCCCCAACCCATTTTTTATTAAGTCGACACATTAGCGAATAATATAAATCACGTGAAATATTTCGATAAATCCATAGGATTAATGCTGGTGACGAAATCAGAGCGCTATATTTTAAGCCAAATAAATTTTCAATAAAAAATGTTCGCACATATGTGAATCTTGGCCTCACATGAATAGCTGATTCAGAAATAAAAGTACAGTAAAACAAAAATTAGTGAATGTAATGCAAACAGATTACCGCATACAAAAACACATGTGAGCGAAGTTCATTTAAGTGCGCATTAATTCACGAATTCAACAGCTAACAATCAAAGTCCAAATGCGCAGGTTACAACTGTAAATCATGGCGCAAATTAAAGTTCTTTGTCCAGGATAACAACTGCAAAAAATATACAACAAGACTATCACCGACTAATGTAAGTTATAGTTCCAGTAATATAATTGGTAACACATTCAAAGGTCTTAAAATCGCGCAAAATCATCACAGAAAACTCGATCAAATAATCTGAGTCCTGGACTTCAGATAGCCCTTTTATTCGAAAAACAGTTTTTTATATAACCCAAACATGCTTCAGCGGCTTTGTCTCAACCTTAGTTCACGAAAATATTTTTAAGGAGTTATTATTTTTTTTTAATTTGCCTAGCCTAAAAAATATTTGTTTGCATAACAAGTTGAACTCAAATCCAGTAATTTCGTCCGCAGGTAAGACTACTACAAGAGCTTCAAAAACAAATTATGTACAACGAATCCACTGAAAATTTAAAGTTTGTAACGTGCGCACACAAAATTATTCGAATTCCACTGAAAAATATAAGTATTTATCTCAGGCACAGTAGCTCCACGAAAGCACACTCACCGACACAGACCAAGACCACACATACCATACTGTTCGCCCTCTACGCTCTGTGACGTCACATATTACTGAATAGCAGTCAGACGCTTAAACAATGACCAACACCCGGCCGTTGTGGCCGTGCGGTTCTAGGCGCTTCAGTCTGGAACCGCGTCTCCGCTACGGTCGCAGGTTCGAATCTTGCCTCGGGCATGGATGTGTGTGATGTCCTTAGGTCAGTTATGTTTAAGTAGTTCTAAGTTCTAGGGGACTGACGACCACAGATGTTAAGTCCCATAGTGCTCAGAGCCATTTGAACCAATGACCAACATACAAATTTCAGTACCGTTATACATACGTATAACTCGGAAAATTATTGCTGTCGTTTTGCGACCTCTTATTAAAATAACTACATAGTATCGAACAAGTTATGGACAAAGTTCACTATGCATGCGTATAACCGGTGACAAAACTTTACACAAAATTATACATACATATGTAGCATTGAAATCAACCAATCAGGCCGTTGCGCCCGAAAAATAGCAAATTATGAGTGGCCATTCACTAGAAAGATTATACAATGATCTGGGAAACTCGTGCTGTCTTCAAAAATGGTTCAAATGGCTCTGAGCATTATGGGACTCAACTGCTGTGGTCATAAGTCCCCTAGAACTTAGAACTACTTAAACCTAACTAACCTAAGGACATCACACACATCCATGCCCGAGGCAGGATTCGAACCTGCGACCGTAGCGGTCGTGCGGTTCCAGGCTGTAGCGCCTTTAACCGCTCGGCCACTCCGGCCGGCTCGTGCTGTCTTCGTATTACGTATAATTGTGGAGGATTTTATGGTTTTTGGCACATTTACGTACAAAACTCGTATTAAACTCGTCTTAATCCTTCATTCACATGCATGATTCAAAAGTCAGTTTGTTGTTGTGTTTAGTCAAGTCATGAGCTATCAAGTGACGTATGATAGCGTCAGATTGCTCCAGAGATAAAATGTTATAATTTTGGTAATTTAACATTATTAAAAACAATTCCACCTTCCTTAATATTAATCCGAGAATAATGCTTCAAGCTGCAACAAGCTCGTCTCGCCACCACGATTCTGGTGCACTTGGTTTTCTACATCATCTTTGTAGGGACTGCGACGTAGTTTCGATTAAGATATAATATACATCTTCCATCTCAGACACCTTAGCTCCCATTGAGACGTCTCCAGCCTTCAGCCAGACGTGCATAGTGCAACCTTCTGGAAGAACTCGCGTCTGGCGCTCAGCCATCAGTTCACCAGCTTGCATCACTTGGTTACCAAACAGCCACGAACTGTGAAACCACTCACCAACGCTACGAGCCGACGAGCTGGCATCTCGTAACGACACAAAATTTCCCATCCATACCAATTATAAACATGGATGTACTTATACACTACTGACCACTAAAATTGCTACACCACGAAGATGACGTGCTACAGACACGAAATTTAACTGACAGGAAGAAGATGCTGTGATATGCAAATGAGTAGCTTTTCAGAGCATTCACACAAGGTTGGCGCCGGTGGCGACACCTACAACGTGATGACATGAGGAAAGTTTCCAACTGATTTCTCATACACAAACAGCAGTTGACCGGCGTTGCCTGGTGAAACGTTGTTGTGATGCCTCGTGTAAGGAGGACAAATGCGTACCATCACGTTTCCGACTTTGATAAAGGTCGGATTGTAGCCTATCGCGATTGCGGTTTATCGTATCGCACCATTGCTGCTCGCGATGGTCTAGATCCAATGACTGTTAGCAGAATTTGCAATTTGTGGGTTCAGGAGGGTAATACGGAAAGCCGTGCTGGATCCCAACGGCCTCGTATCACTAGCAGTCGAGATGACAGGCATCTTATTCGCATGGCAGTAACGGATCGTGCAGCCACGTCTCGATCCCTGAGTCAAAAGACGGGGACGTTTGCAAGACAACATCCATCTGCACGAACAGTTCGACGACGTTTGGAGCAGCATGGACTATCAGCTCGGAGACCATGGCTGCGGTTACCCTTGACGCTACATCACAGACAGGAGCGCCTGCGATGGTGTACTCAACGACGAGCTACGGTGCACGAATGGCAAAACGTCATTTTTTCGGATGAATGCAGGTTCTGTTTACAGCATCATGATGGTCGCATCCGTGTTTGGCGACATCGCGGTGAACGCACATTGGAAGCGTGTATTCGTCATTGCCATACTGGCGTATCACCCGGCGTGATGGCATGGGGTGCCATTGGCTACACGTCTCGGTCACCTCTTGTTCGCATTGACGGCAGCTTTAACATTGAACATAATCCAGCAGCAAACGGGGCTGGTCACGAGCTACAAAATTGTTCACATGTGCAAGAAATGTGAACTACGGTTTGCAAGTAAAACAAGCACACCGATTTCACCGTATCATTTTGATCTCATCTGTACTAAAAAAAACTTACAAACTATAACTAATTTAATTGAATTACGTATCATTTCTAACATTTGTGTCCACTCCCTTAGCTGTGTGGTCGGCGCGTCTGACTGCCACGCAGTCAGACGGGTTTCGATTCCCGGCCGATTCTGAGGTTTTCTCCGCTCGAGGGCTGGATCTTGTGTATTCCTCAAGATGATTTCACCAAGTCGCCCAATCTGCCGTCAACCGAGAAGACTAGTAACTCGAGGGGTGGGAATTCCCGACCATCGGTACCACACGACTATTGCATTTCATTTACCATTCGAGTATATACTATGTAATGAAACATGATATGAATCTCAGCGGTAACTGAGAGGATAACCAAGAATGTTATCTACAGTATGTACCAAATAGAACACTGTACCAAATAAACTATCGTTGCAGCATCAGTTTTAATTGAAGAGTGATACGAGAATCGGAATTTATTAAGCAAACTTCGTGTGAACGCAAACATCGATAACTGCAGATGAGATGGACGAGATACTTATATTAGAATATATTACTTCTGGTAACCAGTTTCGGCAATTAGGATCCGCTCTCTTAGAGTTCAAATGGTTCAAATGGCTCTGAGCACTATGAGACTTAACATCTAAGATCATCAGTCCCCTGAACTTAGAACTACTTAAACCTAAGTAACCTAAGGTCATCACACACACCCATGCCCGAGGCAGGATTCGAACCTGCGACCGTAGCGGTCGCGCGGTTCCAGACTGAAGAGTCTAGAACCGGTCGTCCACATCGGCCGGCTCTTAGAGTTCAGTGCAAACTACACAGAAGCGCCAGAGAAACTAGTAAAGGCGTGCGTATTCAAATACAGACATATGTAAACAGGCAGAAAACGGCACTGCGTTGGCAACGCCGATATAAGACAAGAAGTGTCTGAATCAGTTGTTAGACCGATTACTGCTCTTACAATTGCAGGTTACCAAGATTTAAGTGAGTTTTCACGTAGTTTTATAGTCGGCACACGAGCGATGGGACAGCACCCCTGAGGTAGCGATGAAGTGGGGATTTTCCCATACGACCATTTCACTAGTGTACCTTGAATATCAGGAATCTGGTAAAACATAAAATCTCCGGCATCGCTGCGGCCAGAAAAAGATCCTGCAAGAATGGGACCAACGACGGCTGAAGAGAATCGTTCAACGTGACAAAAACGCAAACCTTCCGCAAATTGCTACAGGTTTCACTGCTGGGCCATCAACAAGTGTCAGCGTGCGAACCATTCAACGAAACATCTTCGATATGGGATTTCGGAGCCGAAGGCCCACTCGTGTACCTTTGATGACTGCACGACACAATGCCTTACGCCTCGCCCGGGTCCGTCAACACTGACATTGGACTGTAGATGACTGGAAACATGTTGCCTGGTCAGACGCGTCTCGTTTCAATTTGTATAGAGCGGATGCACGTGTCTAGACATGAACATATCTGGGATGCCTTGCAAAATGCTATTCAGAAGAGATCTCCACCGCTTAGTATTCTTACGGATTTATGGACAGCCCTGCAGGATTCATGGCGTCATTTCCCTCCAACACTACTTCAGACATTAGTCGAGTAGATGCCACGTCGTGTTGCGGCACCTCCGTGTGCTCGCGGGGGCAATACACGATATTATGCAGGTGTACCAGTTTCTTTGGCTATTCGGTGTATAACAGCCATATAACAGGTAATGGTACGTAAGTTTAGCGCACTTAAAGCTGACCCCCACCTTCCTTGTCATAGACAGAATTAGTTCGGTCTTAGACTCGCGCTAGCGCCACCTCACTCGCGTGACTCGTAATACCGATTCAATCAGTGTAGCTTACGCTGGCGCCGTGTACACTCCTAGGCTGTCTACGGCATGGTCAGACATTCAAGCTCCAGTACATATTTAAATGTGTAGTCTATCGGACATGTCCGAAAGAACAGACACCACACACACACACACACACACACACACACACACACACACACACACACATATATACATATACGCCATGGCGGCGAAATGGTATCTTCTTTGTGTATGCTCTCACTCGTCCGAACCTTTGAGGGATACAGCTGAATAGCTGCGAGCAAATTGGGGATAATGGACGGAGGAGACTACATATGTAGTGTACGGCATCTGGGAATTTGGGCTGGAGGGAAGGCGTGTTCGGATGACCGACGCGGTTATAGCAACCGTTCTAGGGAAGTGGAGCACCTGGGTTCGATTCCCGGTTCAGCATAGATTCTCCAATGTCGCCGTTGCATTTAATGCAATGCCCGTATGCAGATGAAATCTGTAAATTTCGTTTTCATTCTATTGTACCTGTCTGTCGGATTTAAGACAGGTTGACTTGGTGTGTAGATTTAGATCGCATAATAATACTGTAGACAGAAATTTAAATAAGTTTATCCGGCATCCTACCCTTTACCAGTACTGCGCGGTCTCGATCAGTTTAATCATGGACTACGGCTTTTAGTGTGCCGTCTATTTCTACCTTGATGGGAGGTGGCTCTAAGCAATCACTATGCCGCGCCATAACTAAACCTGTGAGTAGACAGATCTCATTGGTATGACGCTTTAAGGTAGTACGAATCCATCCCCAAGCCACTTAATTCTGTAATGTTTTAGTTTGTTGTACAGTTCACCTGAAGATGAATCTCTGTTGATGCGAAACCGGTAGTGAGTTTTTATTAAAAGTATTTTAACAGCCAGTGCGGACGATTACATTCACGATTATAAGAAATCGTCGGAAAACATAGAACAGGATCGTAAAAATTATGATAATCACGTAAATTTTGAAAAAAACCACAAATTTACGTACACTAAATACAGTTATGGGATTTCTCTTGATTTAAACTCTCAAAGAATCACTTACCAGTAAAAGACAAAAATAATTTGTTTCTAAAACAAATCTTTTACGTTTATTAATTTAAAAACAAAATTCTGAAATAGATATTTGTTTATATAGTAGAGGTGATACGTTTTACTTTCGAAAATGTAATCTCCGTTCTCAGTACCTACAGACTTAAGTTGGTGTTACGGGATACCAAGTAATCCATGTTGCTCGAGATGCTGTCTTGGACTTAACTGCTTAACAGAACCAACCATATTCAAAGCCAAAAATCATCAACACACAACGATTTACTACTCTTTTACTTAATATATTGCATAGTTTTAATCATTAGAGTACATTTTCAATAATAACTGAAAATTTTTAGAAACTTAACTCCAAAAATTATGTCAAATTACGAAAACTGTTTTTGTTCAAATGTGTGTGAATTCCTTGGGGATGAAACTGCTGAGGTCATCGGTCCCTAGACTTTTACACTGCTTAAACTAAATTATGCTAAGAACAACACACACACCCATGCCCGAGGGGTGATTCAACCTCCGGCGGGCGGGGCCGCGCAGTCCGTGGCATAGCGCCTCACACCGCGGGGACACCCTGCGCGGCGAAAAATATTTTTCTGCACTGTAACTCACACGAAGTCTGGAGACGAACTGCACCCGCTACAGATAATCACGGAAATGTTTTGAACAAGTTTACGCGACTCTTGCTTGGGAGTACCACTCGACGGATGAGAATTCATGATATTCCATGTTTCCCAACTATTACACAATACCCGGTACGGTCGCAGGTTCGAATCCAGCCTCGGGCATGGATGTGTGTGATGTCCTTAGGTTAGTTAGGTTTAAGTAGTTCTAAGTTGTAGGGGACTGATGACCTCAGATGTTAAGTCCCATAGTGCTCAGAGCCATTTGATCCAATCGAACCATAACCTACCCCAGTTACCCATCTGGCAAAAGGGGACGTACAGTTTCACGTGGAATCCGAACCACTCGCGCACACTTTGGCGATTTCCGTAAGAGTTCGGCTGTGCGCATTTTGACCGACGAAGGTCAATGGCTGGGTAGCCTTTAACTATATATATATATATATATATATATATATATATATATATATATATATATATATATATATATGAAGACAGTAACGGGAATCGCCAAAGTGTGAGCGAGTAATGAGTGGACGGGCAAAGATCTATTACATATGCAGTATTGTGGACAGCTGGGGATGTGGGTCTCACGGGAAGCGTGCAACGGATAATTCCCTGCAGTCGCGCTATTCATCTGTGTCCTCGGCGGCTCAGATGGATAGAGCATCTGCCATGTAAGCAGGAGATCCCGGGTTCGAGTCCCGGTCGGGGCACACATTTTCAGCTGTCCCCATCGAGGTATATCAACAACACATGTCGGCAGCTGTGGGCTTCAATTAATTATCATTTATTAAGAATATTCTGAACATTATATAATTACAAGAAAACAACAGCAGTGATACAACGCCGATTCATGCACACGTGAGCAGTTGCCTTAAACACAGTTCCAGAACGTACGAGGCGTATTCAGAAAGTAAGGCCCGATTAGGCGCTTAACGGCAACCACTGTGCAACTCCGATGGAACTTTGCGCAGATGTGTTGGGCAGTGTCTAGTGTGCCTGTCGATCGCTTTACGTCGCTCTTTGCAGTTCAGAGCGCATAGTGACCATGCAGAAATGCTTATCACAACTGTGTTTCTCGTCAAATATGTGGATCTGGTGAGAGATTTCGCCTGAAGCTATGCAGCCCACGTAACATAAATGTCATGCGTTTCTTTCTTCAAGACAATTTTCAGCCGCATTCTGCAGGGCCCATGAAGATGCTCTTGCAGCGTTTTCTATAGGAAGTGTTGATCGCCCACAATACAGCCCTTAACTGGCTCCATCCGTTCATTCTGCTCACATGACTCGCTGGCTACGAAGACAACATATTGGCACAAACAACGAGAGGCAGACCAGCATAGGGAACTGGTGGACAGCACCAGGTGGCTGCTTTCAGTGACTAGAGTACTGTAAAATTTGTACAACGCCACGACTATTTAGAGAGGTAGCTGGAAGGTGCGGCAAACTGTTCCGAATACTTTTTTTTATTTATTTTCGTGGTGGTTTTCATTTCGCGGCCGATCGGACGTTACTTTCCGAATAGCCATCGTATCTCAAATTTGTTGCAAGGTTAGTAAACTGGAAGGATTAATACTGAAAACCAATTACATCACTGCATTTACTGAAAACCTGAATAAAAGGATTTATGAATACTAAGGAATTACTGACTGCCGGCCGGCGTGTGCCTTTAAATCTTCATAACTTAACACAACATGGAAAGGAGACTATCCTAGGTAACATAAACGGACAATAGTAGGGCATACAGGTACGATCAAAATTTGACATCTAATACATTTATTTCAGAGAAACACTTACTGTTCCATGCAATTACAATTCTGTAATACTGTATCTGGTAGTGGTATGGATCTGTATCACGTGAAAGTGGTTCTTCCCCTCGTCCGCGCAATCTATTTTATACACGTTGCTTATGCACTGCACTTTTGACCGGATTTCGGTTCTTCTTCCTGGTTCAAAATCTGATAATTTGCAATAGACCCTTGTGAGCTGTGTCACTCCTCAAGTTACGTGCTAGAGAAACCAAAATTGCAATTTAACCACAGCTACTGAAAGGAGATACGAAGCTCGGGATCTTTGCTGATGGACAAACTTGTGGTTGGTACATAATTTTAGTTTCAACTACAGAACAAATCTCATTATGACATAATTACAGCTTCAGAATAACAATATAAAAATTTAATTCGGACCTTTGTCCTCTTAAGAAAATGTACTACTGACTTTAGAAAAACTATGCGATTGGATCATGAATTAATATAACAAACAGTATTTTGAAGATAATAATTAGATCTGATTGCAAAAGGACCACAGATAGTCACCACCATAAGCACACTATTCAGTTCATTGCTTACGTAACCAAAATTTACACAACTCTAATGATTCACCTAGAGTTACTTATAAAAATATTTCGTCCGTCCCGGCGGACAAGCGAGATATCTAACTACTACTTATACACGGTAGTACTCGGAACAAACGAGTAAAAAGCAACCGCCAAGCAATTTCGAAGATGATCAGGCTGCAAGCCAGGGCAGAAAACACACCGAACGCACACACGATCTCAGCCTGTCTGCCAAGGCAACAAACCCCATCTGCCCCACATACCAGACCATTTCTGCAACAGTAAATAATTCACGAGGCAGACAAATTCAACTCGTGATTCACCTTTTTCAATACCATGCCAGGCTTACTAACTAGGTGACTATCTGTAACATAACTGAAATCCAAACTGATACATTTACCGAATAGAAGAACAATTAAAACTACACTGACTTAACAAAGCACTGCCCTTCAGATTAAAAGAAAGTCTAAAACTAAACTGGGCGAAGAGCTCACTAATTAACATACTACATGAAATTAACACTGCAAGGATCCTTTAAAAACAAGCAGTAAAACTCTATTCCCTTTTGCATTTGCCGAATTACACAACCGGTCATTAAAATTGCCACACCACGAAGAAGACGTGCTACAGACTCGAAATTTAACCGACAGGAAGAAGATGCTGTGATATGCAAATGAGTAGCTTTTCAGAGCATTCACACAAGGTTGGCGCCGGTGGCGACACCTACAACGTGCTGACATGAGGAAGCTTTCTAACCGATTTCTTATACACAAACAGCAGTTGACCGGCGTTGCCTGGTGAAACGTTGTAGTGATGCTTCGTGGAAGGAGGAGAAATGACTACCATCACGTTTCCGGTCGGATTATAGCCTATCGCGATTGCGGTTTATCACATCGCGACATTGCTGCTCGCGTTGGTCGAGATCCAATGACTGTTAGCAGAATATGGAATTGGTGGGTTCAGGAGGGTAATACGTACCACTAGCAGTCGAGATGACAGGAATCTTATCCGCATGGCTGTAGCGGATCGTGCAGCCACGTCTCGATCCCTGAGTCAAAAGACGGGGACGTTTGCAAGACAACATCCATCTGCACGAACAGTTCGACGACGTTTGCAGCAGCATAGACTATCAGCTCGGAGACCATGGCTGATGTTACTCTTGACCCTGCATCACAGACAGGAGTGCCTACGATGGTGTACTCAACGACGAACCTGGGTGCACGAATGGCAAAACGTCATTTTTTCGGATGAATCCAGGTTCTGTTTACAGCATCATGATGGTCGCATCCGTGTTTGGCGACATCGCGGTGAACGCACATTGGAAGCGTGCATTCGTCATCGCCATGCTGGCGTATCACCCGGTGTGATGGTATGGGGTGCCATGGGTTACACGTCTCTGTCACCTCTTGTTCGCATTGACGCACTTTGAACAATGGACGTCACATTTCAGATGTGTTACGACCCGTCGTTCTACCCTTCATTCGATCCCTGCGAAACCTTACATTTTAGCAGGATAATGCACGACCGCATGTTGCAGGTCCTGTACGGGCCTTTCTGGATATGGAAAATGTTCGACTGCTGCCCTGGCCAGCACATTCTCCAGATCTCTCACCAATTGAAAACGTCTGGTCAATGGTGGCCGAGCAACTGGCTCGTCACAATACGCCAGTCACTACTCTTTATGAACTGTGGGATCGTGTAGAAACTGCATGGGTAGCTGTACCTGTACACGCCATCCAAGCTCTGTTTGACTCAATGCCTAGGCGTATCAAGGCCGTTATTACGGCCAGAGGCGGTTGTTCTGGATACTGATTTCTGAGGATCTATGCACCCAAATTGCGTGAAAATGTAATCACATGTCAGTTCTAGTATAATATATTTCTCCAATGAATACCCGTTTATCATCTGCAATTATTCTTGGTGTAGCAATTTTAATGGCCAGGAGTGTACTTAGACTTGGAAGGCTTAGACTTCATAAGTTCAGTATAACACTCTTATTCAGAGCCATCCTTAACCGATCTACGGTAGATTCAACGTGCCACCATAAGTTTCACAAATCTTCACAGGTTAACAGCAGCATATTAATGCTTCCAGTTATGCGATGGGAAGATGTCCAGCTTGAGATGACGGACCCGCCACCGTTTCGCAAGCAAACGCTACGACTAATCAGCGCCGTACACCCGGCGTGCGGCAAAACGGCAAAGACGGCAAGGCTCAGGCACGGCGGATAGAGAGGTGGGCCTGCCTTCAAAACACGTTGCCCCGTTGAACGCCGACCAGAGAGAGCCCTCGGCCACGCGCCAAGTCGGAAAACCAAAGGCGGAACAGTCAGAGATACAAGACCAGACGAGTGTCGATATCAGCGACGCAAGTGGAGCATAACTAGCGCCAGTCGCCACGGCTCTTCTTGAGTGATAATTCTTCTAGACAATTAAGCCGCAAATTACAACCGTCTCAGACTATTTTCTCCAACTGCTTGCAGTTGGCTAACCAATGTCCTTACATCTTGCCACCAAGCAAGCCTCAGTTCGATTGAGTGCGTTTCTTGATTGGCGCCTACACAAGTCGCGCCATCCACCTTCTTTCGCGCCTTAACGTCTTTCTGTAACAGGGAGATTAACTTTACTTTCTTCCTATCTTTTCTCTGTCACCATACTAATACCCAAGTGATTTCAAATTGCGCAACAGCTGATCTCTTTCTCCCTTTCTACAGTTTTCATTATGTTCCTTACATAAGTGTTCTACTAAGTAAATTAGATGCACGAAAACTGCAGTTCATTATACAAGTTAGTTACAAATGCAGCTATGAGATTCAAAATTTAAAATTTACCCTATGTGTGTCTACATGTATAAAGAAGAATGTCCGTATATTTGTTTGTAATTCATACAAATCTACAGTTTCATTCCGATCTTGATGAAATTTTGCACACTTTATCTTCAGGACAAGAGGAAGATCTGACTTGAAACATACATGTCTTCTTCTTCTTCTGCTTCATGGGTCTTTGTCTTCTTAACAACTTCCTTCCACTCTGCCCTTTCATTTACTTTCCTTCTCCATCCTCTGATTCCTAGGGTCTGATGATTTTTTTTCCACATCGTCCGGCCATCGATTGCGTGGTCTTCTAACATCTTTTCCTATCGGTTTCCATTGGAAGACCTTCTTTAGGACACGTCCCTGCCAGGGTATTCTTTTACTTTTAATTAGGATTACAGTATCAGCTTCTTGTATGAGATGATCCAGCTCATAATTGGTCCTTGCTGTCCAGGTACCATCATTATTTCGCCCCCCCCCCCCCTCGAAACATATATATACATAACATATAAAGGGAAAGATTGTTTCCAAAACTCTCTAAAAGCCCTTGGCCAATTTACTTCAAATTTCTACATTCAGAAGAAGCAATGAAGGAAATTAATGAAAAATTAAATACATAACAAACGAAGTACATAGTGGCAAACTGATTGTCATTCCTGTAACGAGAATAAATTACAGAGGCCATACCTGTATTCGAGAGAGTAGCATCAGACGTCGCTAGGTCGTGGGTCGAGCGAAAGCTCCAGAATTAGAAACAGGATATGTAAACACTTATTTATATGATTATTTACCGTTGTTACGAATTAAATATAACCTAGATATTTTTGTCCGTGTTTCAGAGTTATTTTTATTATTAAAATCGAGAGTGCCATACAAACGCTAAGGCAGGCCGTGGATATAGTATAAAGTACCAATAAAAACCATTAGATTTCGGACCGATCAAAAGATTAAACAGAAGCCAAGATTCCCTAAATGTGACTTAAACTACTCGAACAGTTCGAGTTGTGCTCAAATACAGCCCTGCTTGGAACGGTGAAAACTGAGCTGAAACAATAGAAGACGAGTTCTCCAAAAACACAGTGAGATATAACCATCGCAAAATGTAACCACAGATGACGCAATTAGTCATCATTTCGTACAAGTGAAGACATAATCTTTCGTCGTTCTCCGTTGACATCCAGTGATACAGATACGCCCTTCGATTTAAAGGGATTGCAGTTTACCATGGGGCTTGTGTTCGCTATGAGTATCAAAAAGACGCAGGGCCTATCACTTCATGTGGCAAATATTAAACATCCCGGGAAACGCCGGGTACTGCAGTTAGTGGGCTATATATGACAGCGAGTAGTGGTGTTGTAAGGATTCTCTCGAACAGAAGTCGAGTAGTATCAAACATAGACCTTAATTTGAGACAAATATGTGAGAATGTGTATATGGTATGGAAGTGAAATATGGGCTGTGACGAAGAAGAAAAAGAGAACAAAATCGTTTGGAGAGTGGTATTCCAGAAAGAATTCTGAGCATTAAGTAAGTAAGACAAGAAATGTGGACGTTCCCCGGAAGACTGGCGAGTCCCCCTGGGGCTAGACGACAATCGTTGTTCATGCGTTCGTCGTAATCTTACATATATGAGCTCATGTATACGATCAAAAGCTCGCTGCCTTCGGCTGTGAATGTGCTTCTCCGCTATCTGTCAAAGTGGAAAGAGGGAAGACGGACGAAGGGCTGAAGATCTTCTAACTTTATAATAACTTAAACATTCATAACGACAGGCTCATACCAAGTCGTTATGCTAAACTGCTACTGCTAATGGAAAGTTCTTCGACCCGTTTATCCAAATTTTCCAATAGCTTTAAAATGTGCCTTGCAAGTTGAGAATCACGCACCTCATGAATGAATTGTACATAAGTCTGGACTTCTCTCAAGCAAGCTGCAGTGTTTTAAAATCAAAAAGCAGCTTACTTCGGTAAAGATATGTGGTGATAGCGAATCACTCTCTTGCAGGAATTATCAGCGAGTGGAGTGTAATGTTACATTACCTTTCCCGGGATTAAGAATTCCGTGTGGTTGCGTTAAGTCTTATGTAGAGGAAACGATACGCACCGCTCAGGAGAGAAATGTGGATCGCCAGCACCATAGTAGTCTGCAAGTCAGCAAATTCGCTAGTGCCGAATAATGTTTTACTGCAATCATTCAGCAGACTATAATAGAACGAAACTTGTCCCCCCACCCCTACCCCTCCCGCCCCCCATACATTGAATGTTTAGGGGTACATTATATAGGAATCTGTGGAAATACGTCTGTCTGAGGACCTGATTAACCGGGCGGTGCTTTCCAGCGGAATACTGTATGAGAAGCTCCGTACTTTGCGGAACCGACGCCTTTCTGCAATTTTATAGAGCGAAGATAATCGTTTTGACATCGATAAAACGAACTTTCACCATGGACGGCGCTCGGAATAACCCACGAATTTACAGAAGAACCCAAGGCGATGAAGTAATTCTTACGCAGCGACTTGGGAGAACACAAATAATGCGACGGCTCAGTCTGAACCATAGGAGCTCAGTGTACTTTCATCGGCATATACCTGACAATCGCCACAGCAAGATACAGACACAATGAAATCGTATGAATATAATGGTTCAGAAACATATTGTATCCCATAAGGAACGTACAGCGGATGGACAAAAACACAACACATTACTATGAGTAATACGGGATAGGAAACCGGTGTCATTCAAAACAGTTTTCAATCGTCTCAGAATGGATAAATACAGGTGTTACATCGTTTCCAAGGGATTCGCATACCGTTTTTCCTGTAAAACAGGGGCAAATTCAGGTAACGTACTTTTCTCTCCAAAGTAGACCACAAAGGCTCAATAATATTGAGATCTGGCGACTACGGTGATCGGAGGAGATACGACAATTCATCCTCGTGCTCACAAAAACAGTCCTGGACGACGCGAGCTGTGTGAACAGGGGTCTGTTGTCTTGGAAAGCAGTATCGCCATTGGCGAGCAAAGGTTGTGTCATAGGATGGACCTCATCAGCCAAAATGGTCATATAATCGTAGGCAGTAACGAGACTTTTGGACAACATGGTTGTGGAGAGAAGCAGCGATTAGTATGATTAATCGATAATTCAAGAACAGTCTCAATCGCATTTATTATTGTTATAATACCGCCAATCGGTTTCAACCCGACGTAGGGGTCATCTTCTGGGCGTTTACACCATTGGTCGACTGCCGTTATGTAGACAGGAGTGACACCACCAGCAGTCGACCAATGGTGTAAACGCCCAAAAGATGACCCCTACGTCGGGTTGAAACCGGTTGGCGGTATTATAACAATAATCGATTAAGACTGTTCTTGGATATTGAGTAACGAGACGTTGCAGAGTAACCATGGGACCTGTGGAATACCACGGTATGGTCCGCAAACCATCACCGAACTCCAGACACGTTTCACTCATGGAACGTAAACTCGACCAGGAGCTGGCAACAGTGTGAAACAAGACTCATCCGACCAACTGACTTTCTTCCATTGCTCCACAGCCAGGCCAGATTTTATATCTTCGGCACTACAATTTCCTTTTTCGGGCATTTGCATCACTGATGAGTAGTTTCAAACTTCCAGCTCTCCCTGCAATTCCCGGCTTATGGAGGTCCCTCCGTGTCGTTTTGGTGCTGACAGGCTTCGCGAATGCGACATTCAGTTCTGCAAAGACTTCTGCAGCTGTTGTCCTGAGCTGTTTTGACAACCCTCTTCAATGTCCGTCTGTCACGAACAGTCAATACACACTTTCGGGTTATAACTTAGCGGATGATGTTTTCCCGCTTTTTCTGTATGCGGAATAAATCTTCGATGTGTTGCCTCTTGAAACACCAAACACTTCGGTTACCTTGGCTACGGAGGTACCCACCATACAAGCACCAGCAATTTGCCCACGCCGCGCGGGGTACCAGCGCGGTCTCGGGCGCCTTGTCACGGTCCGCGCGGCTCCCTCCGTCGGAGGTCCGAGTCCTCCCTCGGGCATGGGTGTGTGTGTTGTCCATAGTAAAGTTAGTTTAAGTTAGAGTAAGTAGTGTGTAAGCTTAGGGACCGATGACCTCAGCAGTTTGGTTCCATAAGATCTTACCAGAACTTTCTAACTTTCCAATTTGCCCACGTTCGACTACAATTAACTCGGACATAGTGCATTCACAGTTACACAGAACACTGTTCTGACCACTTTTGACATTTGCAACCTTTGAGAACACGGCAGAGGTGCTTTTCATGCTCAGATACTATAGCTTCACCTGCAGACATGGCTAGCATCTGGACTTATGTACATCTAAGGTCATCAGTCCCCTAGACTTAGAACTACTTAAACCTAACTAACCTAAGGACATCACACACACCCATGCCCGAGGCAGGATTCGAATCTGCGACCGCGGCAGCAGCGCAGTTCCGGACTGAAGCGCCTGGAACAGCTCGGCCACAGAGGCCGGCCCCGTCTGCAGAAGGCGTTTTCAAGAGAGGTTGTACCTCCTGTGAGGTTCGATTCACACCCGGGCTCACTCTGATTGAAATATCACACCCTGCGCCTTCCGATTAGAATTACTGTCCTCAGTACAATGGAAAAAACACTCAAAGTTGCAGATTTCACTTTCATTTGTCTGATGACTAGTTTCATCCAAATAATCAAAATGGTATTTCCTAAAATGGAAGAACCATGTCAAGATAAGAAACATATACGTATAACAAAGTGCAAGTAAACAGTTACGGAGCATTCAGATATTGTTCATATGCACGTTAAAAAAAACTAAACTGCACAAGAACAGGCCATGAAGGCCCAACGGTACCGACCGACCGCCGTGTCATCCTAAGAATATAGGCATCACCGAATGCGGATTGGAAGTAGCATGCGTTCAGCACACCAGTCTCCTGGCCACCGTCAAGTTTTGTAACCGGAGCCGCCACTTCTCTGTCAAATACCTCCCCAGTTTGCCTCACAAGGGCTGAGCGCACCCCACTTACCAACAGCGCTCGGCAGGCCGGAAGGCGGTCACCCTCACAAGTGCCCAGCCCGACAGCACTCAACTTCGGTGATCTGATGGGAACCGATGTTATCACTGCGGCAAGGCCCGTGGCTCATGTGCACGTTGTTACAAGTAAATGTTTCTTATCTTGATGTGCCTCTTATATTTACCGTTTTGATTATTTGGATGATTTAAAAATGCAGTCCCGATCCGACACTAGTAATCAAGTAACCAAAGTGAAATTTCAACTTCGGCAATTTTTTCGTTGTATTGATTAACACAAGCTACTGTCCTGCAATTCCTTCAGCATGCTGCAAGTTCGTAATTACTGGCGTGTTTAATAAACTATGTCACTTCTCTGCATAGCCTATCGTGGTATCCGCTCGTGTATGCTACTATCCAAGTATTTTCCCTTACGGCGTAAAGCCAAGCACCGATACGCCTGTCGGGAACGACAGAGGAGAGATGGCTGTGAGAAGATGTCAAAACTGTTCAAATGTGTGTGAAATCTTATGGGACTTAACTGCTAAGGTCATCAGTCCCTAAGCTTACACACTACTTAACCTAAATTATCCTGAGGACAAACACGCACATCCATGCCCGAGGGAGGACTCGAACCTCCGCCGGGACCAGCCGCACAGGAAGAAGTCAGAGAATCGCACACTGACCGGACCTCACTCCAGGACAACAACGCGACAGCAGCGGCCCATATGTGAAGAGGACATAAGCGCCGCTACTGACTTGGTGATGGCCAGTTCAATAGCAGCTTCAAGATTGCTCAGTTCAATCGCAGCGTCAACACTAGTTCCTTCGCTTGTACTCTCTATCTAGCACAGACTTGGGATTCTATACGTAGGCTTCTGCGGCCGTTGTCACAGTTTATGAAATTCTTTTGGGTTTCAGGGCGCATTGTCATATGTAAAATTCCGACGTTTCGACGACTGTGTCAAGGCGCCTTCCTCAGGGTGTATTGCTAACTGCTGAATGAGCACTAGTTTGTATACTTATATTCTATGGAGGAGTGCTGTCATTCCATGTGAGGGTGAGGAGGAAGGGTATTATGAGTTCATTTTATTGGTCTTTTCATTGCATGTTGTCATGGGCAGAAATGGGCGTTTTCCATTGGAGTTTCCTTTACTGCTTGCCATTGGTGGAAATCGGCTAATAGGAGACCGAGCGGCGACTACAGCGTAAAGTTGTTTACCAACTGCTTAGTATCGACTAGGCCGCGTCAGCGCTCTGTGCACCCTCCACCGCTGTGGACTACCACGCGCCCTTTGCTCTGCCAAAGCTGTCCTTCCATGAAGCTGGCAGCCAAGACGCTGGAAGTCGGTACCCGTCTTCTCTATTCATATTGTCGGGTCGCTTGGCTATTTCTATAGCCTCTCTAATCTTCATCCTCAAGCTAAACGGCTGTTTTGCCAGTACGCGGGCCTCTGGAAATTCGATCTTCATCCTGCACTGTTCCTGATGTTCTGCCACCGCTGATTTCTTGTATTGTTTGAGGCAGATATATCTCTCATGTTCAGTTAACCTTGTGCTTTATACTTTCTGCACCTCCGAACAGCTTCGGCTCGACTGGTGCCATCAAAGGACGACACTGTGTTTTTCAGAGAAGGAAGCAGATTCTGTCTGCACACAGGTGACCTTCGTCCGAACGTACGGCCTGGCGAGCGCTGTGTGGAGGAGTGCACTTGTCCCACGAGAGGCTTCGTGATTTGCAATGCAATAAACTACTTCCCGAGGACACTATGCACACACGTTCTACTGGAAGTGTTGACAGCAAGCTATGATTCTAGGAAAACACACTTAATGTTGATTAGATATACGTATATCAGGTTATCTATATCTATGTCTGTTGTTGTTCTTGCTAACTGAACTTTGCCGTAAGACTGGTGAATTATTGGTGTCTGCCCTTGATTCGCAATTAGCAGCCACGCGGGGTAGCCGTGCGGTCTGAGACGTCTTGTCAAGATCCGCGTAGCTCCCCCCGTCAGAGGTTCGAGTTTTCTCTCGGGCATGGTCGAGGATGTAGTCCTTAGTGTAAGTTAGTTTAAGTTAGATTAAGGAGTGCGTAAACTTAGGGACCGATGATCTCAGCAGTTTGGCCCCATAAGACCTTACCACAAATTTCCAGTTTTCGCAATTAGCTCGAATACTTGCTCTCATTTGCTAATTTGCTGCTGCCCTGGCCGTGGCCGGCAAAGGACTCCGTTTCGGCTAGCAAGGGTTTCTGACAGCCAAAGATAACATTTTTAGGAGGCAACAGGAGAATTCTACAGATCAGAAGGCAAGCTAGTTTGTTAAATATTTGAATATGTTGTTCCAATGTGATGTAGCCTGTTACAATATAAAAGCGGTTACTTTACCAAGAAACCAGTAAAACCTGACGTGAAAATGTCTTGCTACAGATCAAGACTAATGAAAAAAGTAGCTGAAACATAAACGAGCTTCTAAATAATTCGTCCAATCCCTGTTTAGAGAGAGAGCGCACCGAGAGCTACGTTAAAATGATCAGTAGCTAAGAGAACTGATATGACTGAAGCCCAGACAGGCAGCACAACCTGCTTGTAGCGAAAGCATCTCTAGCTTCTTTAGTTTTAGAGCGCAAAAACAAGTAGGGTCACATGCGCCCATGAAAGAACCGTAGAACACAAAGACGAAAAGGCAGTTAAAAGCGACTACATGTTATGCCCAATCGGCGGAAGGAAAGACAGCTAATCACAGGGTCTTGGAGAAAGCTCTATAAATAGAACTTAGAGACAATGGAGGTCCTGAAGTAAATATCAACTGTCCTTCGCCATATTGCTAGGACGGATAAAAAATAAAACCCGGTCGACAGCCCGCGCGTTGTTCTCTAAAACGGCCTATAACTCACATAGCAAACATAAATGAGAACATAAGTGGTTAAGAAAAAGGGGAATTCCGTCATGAAATGCCGGAACGTCAAAGGTTGAGGGCAATGAGCACAAAGTGGAGGGGTATCACAACTTACCAAATGGCGATGGCTGAAAAGAGTTCCGCAAATGGGGATGCTAAACGATCCATCACAATGAAATCACAACTGAAAAACTCGCGGCAGTATTACCGATCAAAGCTGTACTAACTAGAGCTGTGACGTCCAAGACTGCTACCACGTGCGGGAAGGTTGTGCACCAGTGCTAAAGCGCGGCGTTTTTTGTAGGGTTGCCTGAGAATTAGGAATTTAGGAACAAAAATCTTAAAACCAAAATTTGTAAAATGGGAACACTGCAAAAGTAACTTAGCTACATATGTCTACTAAGTTTGAAACTACTGCAGAATTTTTTATAAATAAACGCTTAAAAATACTAAACAGCTACACATTTACAAAAATATAGCACATAGTAACACACCGTTACATCTTTTTATAAATCAGTTCTATCTTCCTGTCCTTTTTCTGGGCGTAAACATCGATGACACGTGATATGAACTCCTGCAGTTTGGTTGAAGATTCCACAGTTCACTTCTCTATAGCCAAAATCGTGGCAGACCGTCATTTGTCGTTGTGCTGCAAAGTAACTTCGCACATTCAGAGAACACCTTTTTGTATTCCATTGTTTAAAATGGATTTATAGAGGTCCTGAAGTTTTAGACGGTTATCCTCTCAGTTGAAAATAAACGTTAAATCCTCGTTTAAGTTTTTCGCTTTCAAAAAAAGGGTATATTTTAAGTAGTTTTTTAGCTTCACGTATTGGGAAACTATTTGGCCGACTGTAACCTGAGAACTTTTTCTCATTTACAAGTTCTGTAAAATCTGTTTGCTGAAAGTCCTGGAAACTACTTTACATGTTTACTACTACTGTGTCAATTATTTCGAATGCCTGCCTTCTCAATTTCTGAGTGCTTGCTTCTGTTTCATTAAAATTAATTTCAGATACTCGTGCTTAATTTACAACGTTCTTTGCTTCCACTATGCATTTCGGAGTAATTTCCTCAGGTCTTAGTCTCTCAACAGCCTTAATGCAGTTTTCAATTTCGGGCTTGCATGGTCCTATGTCCACAGTTTTATTTTGCAAGATATCAAACGAGCTACTTGTTTGCTGGAAAATCGAATTGTACAGCTGCAATAGAAAAAGAAAAGTTTGATCATCCAGTATACTACGTAGCCAACTGCTTGATGTGAAGAACTGTCATCTGTGAAGTCCCTTCCCGCCTTCTTCACTCCCCGGGAAGAGACGCCACTCTTTAACGCTGTTCGTCCCCGTCGGTGTGACGTGGAACAGCACCCATAACTCTCGTAAGAACACAACTCGTCGCGTGGTTTAGAAACATTCTGTTATCTGTCCGCAAGCCTTCTCAGTCTGTGCGAACTGGTAAACTGCAATAATTTATTTTTATTTTTATGCCTGGTTAGATCCGTGATGAAATAAAATCTTGAGTCTTGATTTCATCATTACGGTCGTTTTTCACATCATACATAGCAAGGATGAAAATTTGCTGTCTACTATTCCGTTGGCATGCCGTTGCTACGTCCAGTTATTAACAACGGTCCGACGTAACTCCAGAGATAACTTACGTTGTAGTAATTTTTTTTTAATACGCTGTAATACTGGTTTAAACTAATTGCTATTCACTGTCCATTATTCATGTACCCATTTAGTCACTTAAAATGTTTAAAGAGTCAATCAATGTGTATTAATACACATTGTATTGTCCGTTTAATGAGTTAGGCGACACGTAAGATTTATCTTTTGACTCAGATGTTATTGTTCTCTCTGTAATTAATTGTTTGTCCCTACAACACACGCACACCGATATGTCATTCAAGATCTGTTCTGTTCAGTAATCGTGACGCTGACAACTTTTGACTAATTGGCGTACTTGTGTTTCTTCGTGTCTTCGTTTTATTGTGTCCTACTCAAGACTACGAATTGTTTTTCTGTCGTTGATCCATTTCTCTCAAGGTTTGTAACTGTTCATCAGTACGAAGGCTAAGTAAGATAAACCAATATCACTCAACTGAAGTCTAACACTCGTCTTACTACGCCGTCGCGTTGAGAACGGTAAAGATTAACTTTCATCAGTCGAATGACTGAGCAATACTTCAGTCTCTGCCTCACGAATTGTCAAACTTCTAAAACTGAAACAATCTATCACGAATTGTCAAACTTCTAAAACTGAAACAATCTAACGGCGTCTGCGTCCAGACAACTATCGCAAAAGTACTCTAGAGCGACTCAAGAGCAACTAATTAACTGAACATTTCCATATCCGAGTTGCATTGTAGTCGCATTGAATTTCCTTTTCGATGCGGCTACAGCTCTCTTCCATGGTAAATGTTATCTTTGACTGAATTAGTTTCTTGGATTTAACCTTCCTTCATATGATTTTGAATTTATTCTATGGACGTTTGATAAAGAATCTATGATAATCCTTTCCTTCCATCTCCCCTTTTTGTATGCTATTCTCAGTATTTGAATGATATAGGTGTTAATCAAAATATTACCATTGTAGATTTTATAGTCAATAGTTTCCGTCACTGTCAAGATAACTCACTTCCCTACTTTAAGTTACCACAAAGTTTGTTAATTGGGGTTTTCTGTTCTTGGGGCGTTACACATCCCACTCTTAGTTGTTTATCACATCATTAAATCCTGCTTTTAGATCTGTATAGTGAAGAACAATGGTTTGCACAGCGCGCCAGATAAGAGGTTGGTAGTTTAAATCCCCTTTCCCTTACAAGGCGCTAAGAAATTCGTGAAATCCTGATAGATTTGCCGCAAAAATTTTTACCTGCGCAATTTTTTTACAAGCATAGAGGAAAACCAAGTTCAACTGATGTGCGTAGCATTGAATAAAGAGAGCATAAGGATATGCTTCTTTCACAATAGAACGGACACCATAATTTTTCCCTGCCATTGCACTGCGGCAGTCGTATGCTAGCGATACTCATTTGTTTTTGTCAATATTCCAACTGCTTAATATTTGCAACAAAACAGTGGCTATTACATATGCACTACGGTCTTTACGTCATAAAACCGTACTAATCTCTCATATATTTCTCCTGATTCATTATTTCAAAACGAAAAATTACAATCATTTGCTTGCAGTTGAGACATCCGTTGTTTCGTGTGCTTGTACTGATATAAAAGAACTATTTTTAACTTCACTTGAAATCTGTTCTTTAACAAAAGATGTAATACAAGTTAGTAATTGTGTCTGTGTATCAGAGGAAGTGCCTTTAAATACTCCATCGGATGCTAAATGATCTTACATCTGCCGGGTGCTGTGGCCGAGCGGTTCTAGGCACTTCAGCCCGGAACCACGCTCTGCTCCGGTCGCAGGTTCGAATCCTGCCTCGGGCATGGATGTGTGTGATGTCCTTAGGTTAGTGAGGTTTAAGTAGTTCTAAGTCTGGGGAACTGATGACCTCAGATGTTAAGTCCTATAGTGCTTAGAGCCATTTTTGATCTTACATCTACGGCCCTTCTTCTGCCAAGAAATGCGAAAGTTCTAAATAATGTGATTTATTTACTGACACGTCAGATTCATCATGAACTCGAAGAGCTAATATTGCCGTGCTAAAAGGCAGATACTCGAAATAAGGCTCTTCATTATACTTCTGGTTCAGTCAACCTTCTCGTTATGTATCAAAGCTTCCAGGCGTATTGCTTCTGAAAGAGCACGGTCAGTTCTTACTGTTTCTAGCTGATTGTATTTCACAGCTACCGTGATATGTGAAATGGAACATTCATGCTTTTTAGCTTTCGAAAGGAAATTTTGAAGACTCTTTTCGCCTGTTCCCCACTTACGCCATTCAAAACCGTCATTACCCATTCCAAAAATTATACAGTAGAAACTAAAGATATTTGTTCCTTAGAACACTGCCGCTTAACCACCGTTTTGAATTGAACCATTGTGCTTGGGAACATCTTCTTAATTTTCCGTAAGATTTTTTAATAGACAGACTTGGTGTCGGCTTGCGTTCTTTCACCAAGAGTTTATCTTGCAAGGAAAGAGAGAATGCAGCGTTTCCAGTTAAAAAATTCAGTTGATCTTGTCATGAAATATACGCGTGCGTAGCACTTTCAGGTAGTCAGTAATATCATGCTTTATAAGATAACTATTTAAATATTAAACAAATTACAGTTTTCCTTTCGACAACACAATGAGAAACAAATCGACGTCTGTACCCCACACGTGACAGGGAACGCCGAAATATACTTCACTAATCAGTTAATCACTATCACTACTTACTACATTTTAACTACAAAATACTTGTTCCATGTTTTATCACAAGCAAGTCTAGCGCTGTTGATATGAAAACCTACAGACACGCTACGGAACTACCAACGTTTGAAATAAGTCAATCTACTAAATTTTAATCTGAGGAACAATGAAAACACATAGGTTATTTCCAGAATGAAATTTTCAGTCTGCAGCGGAGTGTGCGCTAATGTGGAACTTCCTAGCAGATTAAAATTGTGTGCCGGACCGAGACTCGAACTCGGGACCTTTGCCTTTCACGGGCAAATGCTCTGCCAGCTGAGCTACCCAAGCACGACTCACGACCCGTCCTCACAGCGTCGGTTCCGCCAGTAGCTCGTCTCTTACCTCCCAAACCTGACGGAATCTCTCCTGCGAACCTTGCAGAACTGGCACTCCTGGAAGAAAAAATATTGCGAAGACATGGCTTAGCCACAGCCTGGGGAATGTTTCCAGAATGAAATTTTCACTCCGCATCGGAGTGCGCGCTGATATGAAGCTGTGAGGACAGGACGAAGATCAAACATAAAATACTTGAAAACATTTAGGAGGGTAGGTGATCAGATCGCATTAAATTCGGTTTGGACGAATTATTTTGGAAGTTTTGGTTGGGCTCAGCCTCAGAGCCTTAATAGACATTTTGCACAGATATGAAAATGGCAGAAACACCCGTACTAGTGAGAACAGCGACCTGCTCTAACCAAGAACTGCGACCGACTGAGTTGGCGAACACCTCTCTCGATACAGTATGCGTCCACCAGCAGAAACAACACGCCGTGGCGAACTTGAACAGGGTGGGAGCTACGATTTGTTCCGGCAAGCGAAGCCGCCCTTCATAGCTCACAGTTCTGAGGTACTGAAGTGGTGGCAATTCTGGAAAGGGCAGGGTTGTTTAGTGTTCTCGAGCCTTCGGTATCAAACCAATAGTTCGGCCAGCGTTTGTGGATTTTCACCATCTTGCAAAATATCGGGAATAATTAATCCGGTGTTGGAAAATTACTGCGCCCTGACGAGACGTCAGTACTCTGTCTAGACAAGTCTACGGTGGTATCCAGTAATCAGATCAACCTGTGGCCTATGTCAGCCGATTCATAATTTTAAGAACAACGCGAATCTGTGATCGTAAATGTAAAATATCTTTTATTTAATCCGTCTCTCTTTGTTGTGATGCTTCACAGGCCGCAGTCAATTCTTCTGCAGGCCTTGTGGTGGGTTGGAGAAATACTTCTACCCCAAAAGGTGTATCTCACGGTGTGGGACTAGTAGCATCGAAAATGACCATGATACAATGAAGACAAACTGAAATTGATTTATGCAGTCATACGTAAATTTATTCTTAATCAAAAGCAGACCTTCTTTAACTGCAGCTTTAAAGGTAGCCAAATCTCGGCAAAAACGGAACGAAACCATAATTAAGGAAAGCCATGAATGAGGCTTCAACGAATTCGAAAGTAAGGTTCTATCTACCGATAAGACAGAAAACGCTAACAAATTTTGGTCTTACTTTGTATCCATAAACGGACTACGTAACCATAACACAGTCGAAACGGAGGGTGACAGAGAATGATAGAGAGAAGTTCGAAACACTAAATTTCTTTTTCCCAAATTATTTCGCTTAGGATAATCGTACCTACTCTAAATCGTCACACAAACACCAAAATGTCGGTTGCCAAAGGAAGTGGCCACAGGATACAAGAATGACTGAAATAGCTCAACAGAGCCATTTGATCTAAAGCGACATCTATACGGTTCTACATACAAAATATGAAAGAGGAGTGTACCGCAGATCACTGGAAGCGTTCCCAGTGATTGGAAAAAAGCGCAGTTCATTCCCGATTAAAAGAAGGATCGTCGAACAGACGCATTAGACTATGGGTTGTATCTCTGACGACAGGCTGATGTGTAATTTTAGAACACGTTTTATGTTCAGGGCATTATGACATTTCTGGAGACAACCTCCTCTATAGAGGTGAACATGGCTTCCGCAAATAACTATAATGTGAAAACCAGTTCGCTCTTTTCGACCCTTGGTGGAAGGATCAGCAGTTGGTCCTAATCATAACAAATGTAACGCATTGCGGATAAATAGGCGTGAAAGACGTATTTTTGTATCATTACAGAACCACTCACAGTCCACTAAATATCTGAGAGTATGCGTGAAGAGTGGTTTACAGGGCACATAAAAATAATCGCAGGTTAGGCATATGCAAGACTTAACTTCATTGGAAGAACCCTCAGAAACTGTGGTCCGTCCACGAAGCAGGCAGCTTACAAAACTCCCCTTCAAAAAATACTTGAACACTGCTCGTAACAGATAGGATTGATAGAGCAAATAGAGAAGATCAAAAGACGAGCAATGCCTTTCTTTACAGGTTCATTTAATAAGCGGTGAAGCGTAACGGAGATGTTCATTCAACTCCAATGGCAGACGCTGCAAGAGAGGCTCCGCGGATCACAGATTGGTTCGCTGCTAAAATTCCGACAGCGTACATTCCGAGAAGAGTCATCTGATACATTGCAGCCTCCTTCGTACGTCTCGCACGAAGATAAAAATATGATTCGAGCTCACACGGAGGCTTATCAACAACCGATGTTTCAACGGACCGTTAGTGACGGGATCGGAAAACAGGGGGGAATGACAGTACTACACAAAGTGTCTTTCGGCACATACCTTAAGGCGGATTGCGGAGTGTAGCTGTAGATGCAGTTGTAGAATTGATTTCGGTAGATGTGTTCTCCGCGTAACTACGTTGTAGCAATCTATTCTTTTTAATATCGTTGTTCCAAGGGGCATTGCAACCTCCCGTTGCACAGCCATGTCTGCAGGGTTGCATACACAGCAAACGTAAACAACGTACACTTATGAGCCAGCACACTATGATCACCTACTTAATAGCTTGTTTGTCCGTCTTTGAAACGAAAGACATAACTGATTCTGTGTATCAGGGATCCGACAGTTTTTTGTTAGGTTTGTGAAGGTTTACGGCATTACATGTCTACACACAGGACATGTACGAGCAATTCGCGTAAATAACGGGCCGCCTATTTGCGTACGCGGTGACGGCGCTCGATAGCGAACCATCTGGGTTCCATAGGATTTACATCAGGCGACTTTGGTCGCCTAGACATCAACGTGAGTTCACTGTAACGCTCCTCAAACTATTGTAGCACTGTTCTGGCTCCGAGACACGGACAATTACACTGCTGAAAGAGGATATCGCGGTCGGGAAAGTATGAAACATGAAGGAATGCAAGTGGTTCGCGGCCGTCAGCTTGCCTTAGATTACTACCACAGGTCCCAATAAAGAGCAGCAGAATGTCTCCCATAACATAGTACTGCTCCAACCAGCCTGCGTCCTTGGCGCATTGAACTTTTCGAGCCGCCGTTCACCTCGATGACGGCGTTTCTGGAGACGACTATCGACCGAGTGCAGTGATTCACCCGAAGAGCCCACACGTTTCCATTGATCGACGGTCGAATGACTATGGTCCGGGGCCCACTGCATTCACAACTAATAATGTCGTTGGGTCAACAAATGATTACGTAAGGGCGGTCTGCTGAAGAGCGCCATATTCAACAATGTACGATGAACAGTGCGCTGCAAAACACGTGTGCGTGCACCTGCTCTTTCGGCACAGATGCCACAGATCACCATCTATCCTACTTTACAGAGCAGACAAGCCTCCGAACCCTACGTTTTGTGAAGAGTCATGGACGTCCAATCATTTACCTCATAGTGGTAGTTTCAGTGTTTTACCTCTTTCCGTAGATGATCACGACAGTAGCACGTGAACATTCGACCAGTGTCGCCGTTTTCGAGATACTCGTTCACAGGCTGTGCGTAATAATAATCTGCCCTTTGTCAAAATCGCTTATCTCAATCGATTTCTCCATTTGCAGCCAATATCTTCACTAGGATGATCCCCCGTCGGTGTGTGCTCTGCTTTCATACTTTTTTTTACGGCGCCATCTGGTGGTATCCAACTTCACGGTGGGCAGTGGCCATAATGTTTGGCTTATCGGTGTATATTACTGTAGTTCCGATCAGGTTCGTATGTGGCTCCAATTCTGCTAGAGATCAAATCTCTATTAACCGACAATATTCCCAAATGCTATTCAGCGGAATGTGGAACGTTCAGCCTCTAAATGTGTCACCCTGCACTTCTCTGTGTATGAATACTGGTGTAACTATACACATGGCTGTAATACCAAAATCTGGTTCTTCTAAACTGTTCCCCTGTTCTTTCTAGATGGCATTTGCAAATCTCCAAAAATATTCAATTCCCTATCCACAGCTTTTGAAACAGTTCTTACAGGATATACAAAAGAACGTTTTATTGTTAATTTAGATATATAGTCATGAACAGGTATTGATTTGAAATACCCTAAATGTGCACCAACGTCGAATTATAATTTCATATTGTGTTACCAGTATGATTTTTGTAGCCTACTACTTCCGTGTGTCCTGTGTTACATTTTAGTCTTGTTTACTCACTTCAGTATACTATGATTTTAAATCTTGTGTTGTGTCGAAATCAATTCTTTGCTAAGCTTACGTAACATCGTACCACGGAACGATTACAGCAGTCTATTTTGAATTATCAAATGGAGTTGTAATCTGTAATATAGCGTTTCCACTCTTGAGATGGCTGTAAGGGTACATTCCGAAAGTAAATAAATTTTAAAAAATAAATAAAAATGAAATAAAAACCCTGCAAGAGAGCGCCAACGTGGGAGCGCTACTTTACGAAGCCAATCATGTGCACTGAACTATACGAGCGTTATAATAACCTCCCACTCGTTGAGTATTTTGGATGGGCTTCACGGCCCAAAGACAGCGAGTTGCCTTCAAGTTATAAGTGAGTTGTCTACTAGAATTATACCTCACCGAGAGCTCTACAGTGGTCTAGGAGCATCTACATCTTGGCCTATGCCCTGCAAGCCCCTCGAATGGACACAGAATCTTGGACATGTAAACTTTGTTTAGGTCTTTGTGATCAGGTGGTCACTGAGGGCTTTCGCGTGTTTTATGTCGATACTCTTCTTAAGCCTCAGAAGTGTATTCACTCTACCTGTAATAATTATGATGGTTTTCAGTTCTGTCACTAGGCAGCTGTGTAGACATCTTGACAATCTGAGACAATAACTTTCGTGTGCAATACAGCACACGGTGACGACAACCATATCAAATGAGTCAACAGTTTGTAATCCTCTGGGCCTACTGCATAAGAAATGTCTTTCAAGGACATAATAAATTTTGTACATGTTACGCTGCTATGAGTATTAGTTTTATTTGAATCGAAGGCCTATTTCAGCTATACAGCCATCATCAGGATATGTTTTCGAGTCTTGACATCCATGAAATATCGTTCTTTCTGTCGCTGTCTATTTGTTACTGATTATAATTAATGTTAATGTAGCAATAACAATCAGGTTTTTAGTATGTTCTGACTTTCTTTTACCAGTGCTCAGACATAACTGGCTCTGAGCACTATGGGACTTAACTTCTGAGGTCATCAGTCCCCTAGAACTTAGAACTACTTAAACCTAACTAACCTAAGGACATCACACACATCCATGCCCGAGGCAGGATTCGAACCTGCGACCGTAGCGGTCACGCGGTTCCAAACTGAAGCGCTTAGAACCGCACGGCCACACCGGCCGGCTCAGACATAACTCTTAGTTTGTAGTTGACATTTAGTGACTGCAGTTGTGACAGGTGATAAGCGACTCTGTTATTTCTTTTGTTGTCTATTTGTTTACTGATTATTTTATTTCGTTGTTATTCTAGTAGTAATCAGCTGTGTGCTACAGTATGTTCTGACATGTCATTAATAATAGAAATAAACATAATTTCCAACTGAAATTTCGTGACAGTAATTACGTCAGGCGATCAGCGCGAAATTGTAAGATTAATACTTTCCAGTTGAAATTTCAAGACAGCAGTTATGTCTGATGTTCAGCGCTATTGGATGATTACCATACAATATCGCTGATCATCTAACACAATTGCGGTGATGAAACTGATGAAATGGCTAACATACAATATCGCTGATCATCTGACATAATTACTGTCACAAAATTTCAACTGGAAGTTGTTGTATGGTTACCATATAACGTCGCTGATAATCTGACATAATTGCTGTCACTAAATTTCAGTTATAAATAATTGTATGGTAGCCATACAATATCGTTGGTCATCTGAGATAATTGCTGTCACGAAATTACGACTGGAAATTAGGTTTATTTCTGACCATTATAAATGTCAGAATATACTGTAACACACACATGATTACTACTAGAATAACAACTAAAGAATATAAGCAGTAAATAAACAGACAACAAAAATAACAAAGTTACTTATCTCTCTCTTTTCAAGCATTTATCCCGACTGGTGGGGTCTGCTGTTGTGGTTAACCGGATTTGACGTGTTAATATTAAGGGGTGGTCGGATGACCTTCCTGTTGCCACCCCTTACCATCCTGGGACAGAATGCGGGTACCCCAACTTTCTGCACCTAGGGTAATCCGTGGAATAGTGCGAACGTGTTTCAAATGTCTGCGAGTCGTGTAACTGAGGCGGAAAGTGGGGACCAGCCCACTATTCACCTAGTGGGATGTGTAAAACCGCCTAAAAACCACATTAAGGCTGGCTGGCACACTGCCCTCTTCATTAGTCCGCCAGGGGCATTCGATCCGGGGCCGGCGCGCCTGCCCGAGTCCGGGAAGCAGCGTGTTAGCGCTCTCGGCTACCATGGCGGGTTATCATCTGTCACAACTGCAGTCGCTAAATGTCAACTAGAAATTAAAATTTATTTCTGATCACTACTGAAAGAAAAGTGAGAACATACTTCAAAACTGATTATTATTGCTACATTAACATCAAATATAATTAGTAACAAATAGATAGCAACAGATAAACGACACTGCATGGAAATAAAGACTTGAAAACATAACCTGATGATGGCTGTATAGCTGAAACGGCCTATAGTTCAAATAAAAATAGTTCTTATGGCAACGTAATTGGTTATATAAAATTTACACTGATAGGCCAAAACGTTACGACAACAGCCCACTGCGAGGTAGGATGCTGCCTGGTGGCGTTGTGCGCACGTGACGCGGTAGCAAAAGTGTGTAAACGGAGTACACACCGACGGGGATAACACTGGCGAAGATATGGGTTGCAAATGGTAAAATCCATTGAGGTAAGCTACTGTGACAGGGCAGATTATTATTACGCACAGCCCGTGAACGAGTATCTAGAAAACGGCGATGCTAATCGAACGTTCACGTGCTACTGTCATGATCATCTACGGAAAGAAGTAGAAGAACAGTGAAACTACCAGTAGGAACTAAATGGCTGAACGTGGGTTTCGGAGGCTTGTCTGCACTGTAAAGCAGGATAGATCTGTGGCATCTCCGCCGAAAGAGTACAACGCTGGTGGACGAGCAAGTATTTTGGAGCACACCGTTCATCGTATACTGTTGACCATGGAACATAACAGCAGACCACCCCTACGTTTTCCCATGTTGACACAAAGACATCGAAAGTTACGATTGCAGTGGGCCCGGGACCATAGGGATTCGATCGTCGATCAGTGGAAACTTGACGGCTCTTCGGGTGAATTATATTTTTGCTACACTAGGTCGATAGTCGTATCCAGAAAAGCCGTCATCGAGGTGAACGGCGGCTCGACGCTGGCTGGTGGGAGTAGTATTAGAGTACGGATGACATTCTCCCGAGCTTACATGGGACCGCATCGCTTCATGCATGATATCTTCCCCGACGGCGATGTCAACTTTCAGCAGTATCTGTGTCTCGGAGCTAGAAGCGTGCTACAATGGTTCGAAGAGCAGTATAGTAAACTCATGTTGACGCCTCGGCGTCCAAATTCGCCTGGTGTAAATCACATGCAACCCATCTGGGTCCCGTTACTTACGTGATCACATGACCTGTGCGTAGACATCTAATGCCACGCTCCACCAAAAACCTACCAACACAGACAAACAAGGTATTGAGAAGTGGTCATAATGTTTTGTCCCATTAGTGTATTATGTCCTTGAAAGACATATCACATGTCTTGTCTTATATTCTATATTCCAATCTACAGATGTGATGGGTGTCTCCAGAAGATCGACGTGTGATGGGAAACAAGATTATTTTGGTGAGCGCTATAAGCATTCTACCATTTAGACCCAACTAGATACCACTTTGGACGTAGTTCGACTGGTACGGATGTGAACTGTACTGTTATTCAAACCCCGACAGCTGGACCGAACGTCCCGTGTAGGTAGGCGATCCTACTGTGGCGAACGATTCTGGTGACGCAGGCGTCTTCTGTTGCAGACGGAGCCTGCGGGCGTCGCGAGATGTCGACGCTCACCCGACGCTGCCCGCCGACGCCCGACACCGCCGCGCCTCCACTGGTGAGTGGCCAAGCACCGTACAAATGAATAACTACCCTGTCTCAGTCGACTGCTCGTGTCAAGTGTGTCTAGTGTACTGGCATAGCTTGTAATACCAATAGCAGCTGAGTTTCACTTGTCGCTACACTGAAGCGCCAAAGAAACTTACATAGGCATGAGTATTCAAACACAGCGATATATAAACAGGCAGAACACGGCACTGCGGTCGGAAGCTCCTATGTAAGATAATAAGTGCTTGGCGCAGTTGTTAGATGAGTTACTGCTGCTACAATATCAGGTTATCAAGATTTAAGTGAGTTTGAACGTGGTGTTATAGTTGGCGCACGGGTGATTGGACATAGCAACACCGAGGTAGCGATAAAGTGGTGATTTTACCGTACGACCATTTCACGAGTATATCGTGAATATCAGGAATCCGGTAAAACACAAATCTCTGAGCGCTGCGGCCGAAAAAAATCCTGTAAGAAAGGGACCAACGGCGACGGAAGAGAGTCGTTAATCGTGACAGAAATGCAACCCTTCCTCAAATTGCTGCAGGTTTCAATGCTCGGTCATCAACAACTGTCGGTGTGCGAACTATTCAACAAAACATCATCGATATGGGCTTTCGAAGCCGAAGGCCCACTCGTGTACCATTGATGACTGCACGACACAAAGCTTTACGCCTTGCCAGGACCCGTCAACACCGACATTGGACTGTTGATGACTGGAAACATGTTGCATGGTCAGACGAGTCTCGTTTCAAATTGTATCTATAGGATGGACGTGTACGGGTATGGAGACAACCTCATGAATCCATGGACCCTGCATGTCAGTAGGTGACTGTTCAAGCTGGTGGAGGCTCTGTAATAGTGTGAGGCGAGTGCAGTTGGAGTGATATGGGACCTCAAATACGTCTAGAGACGACTCTCACACTTGACACGCACGTAACCATCCTGTCTGATCACCTGCATCTATTCACGTCCATTGTCCACTTCGACGGGCTTAACCAGGACAGTGCGATAGTCCAAATGTCCATAATTGTTTCAGAGTGGCTCCAGGAACGAGCTTAAGCACTTCCGCTGGCCACCAAAATCGTCATACATTATTGAGCATACCTGGGGTGCCTTGCAACGTGCTTTTCAGAAGTGATAAGTGATCTCTCCCCCCCCCCCCCCCCCCCGTTACTCTTACGGATTTATGGACAGGCCTGGAGGATTCATGGTGTCAGTAGCCTCCAAGCCTCCAGCACTACTTCAGACATTAGTCGAGTCCATGCTGCGTCGTGTTGCGGAACTTCTGCGTGCTCGCGGGGGCCATACACGATATTAGGCAGGTGTACCAGTTTCTTTGGCTCTTCAGTGCAATTTTCGTTTGTCTTTACATGTCGGGGTCAAAACTGCCAGTGTTTTGACAGTACTGGACGGTGAAATTGAGATTATGAAGGATCATTCTCTTCAAAAAAAAAAGTGGGAAATAAGAATTATTCCATTCCGTCTTGGCGTGGTGGTAACGACAACCTTCTATTGCTACTATTTAGAAAACAGTCGTAGGTTGCACAAAGTTCTTCGTTAACTCAAGAGCGACGCGTTTAGCCCGGATTGGGCATCATCAGGCTATCTGAAAAATATAAGGGGTCGACGACATTACAATAACTCCGACATCGTCTTATCCTGGACTGCGATAAAAGCGAAATATGCTTCATAATCCGACCGAATAAAATTACATGTAGAAGCATAACGTAACTCAAGTTAAAAAATCGGAAAATTTCTGCCAAAAAGCAGCTGTCAAGAAGGTGTGATACCCAATAAAAGCCGAGCGAGGTGGCGCAGTGGTTAGCACACTGGACTCGCGTTCGGGAAGACGACGGTTTAAATCCACGTCCGGCCATCCTAATTTAGGTTTTCCGTGGTTTCCCTAAATCGCTTCAGGCAAATGCCGGAATGGTTCCTGTGACAGGGCCCGGCCGACTTCCTTCCCCATCCTTTCCTAATCCGATGGGACCGATAAAACGTACTCCTCCCCCACATCAACCAACCAACCAAATAAAACGTATTAAAAGGCAACGTATACAGAAAATAATATTAAAAATTAATGAAATGAAATCAACGGGATCAGGCTTGAGTAAAGAAGAAACCAAAAAATGTTTATTATCTCATAGAGGCGACGACAGGCATAGCAGCGCAGAACAGGACCTCACGCAAACTATAAACACAATCGCACACTGCAACGTCCCCAGAGGTCCGTCCGACTCAGTACTTAGCTTTCGATCTAGCACGTCCTGCATTGTGTAAATTCTACTATGTTTTCATTTATTTCCTAATTTATTCATTACTATTTAAATTTTACGCCCGCTCTTACCACACTGCAAAAAAAAAAAAAAAAAAAAAAAAAAAAAAAAAAAAAAATTGTTCAAATGGCTCTGAGCACTATGCGACTTAACTTCTGAGGTCATCAGTCGCCTAGGACTTAGAACTAATTATACCTAACTAACCTAAGGACATCACACACATCCATGCCCGAGGCAGGATTGGAACCTGCGACCGTAGCGGTCGCTCGGATCCAGACTGTAACGCCTAGAACCGCACGGCCACTCCGGCCGGCTATCACACTGCATACCCGACTGCAGCGCTGTATGGCGACTATCGTTAGTACTAGCCCAGTATTTTCCATGAGCTCCTATCATTCATATGTATTCACTATGTTAATACAGATGGCGTGTCATAAGATCTGTACACGGTATTCTGGTGGGTATATAAAACACACATATTCAAATTCGATGTGTCAAAAGTTCAAAGGAACTTTAAGAAATTAACAATACTGTACAACCGTTCATTTCGGTGTAAATAAATAAAAATGTAGATGTTCGTGAGTGCAAAATCTTAAACTTCCCCAAGTCCTTTATTGACTACTTTGAAATTTTGCCACAACGTTGCATTAGAATACATGCGTATTTTTATAAACCTACTAGATCGCCGCACATAAATATACATGTAACAGTTATAGGGGATATCAATAAAAATCTAGACGTTCATTAAGGTGTTTCAGTACGTATAAAGAAACAAATCCGTAATTGAATGCAATGTTGTGTCAAAATTTCAAAGCAATCGACGAAAACCTTTTGTAGATTTAAGATTTTGAACACACGAACATTTACACTTTTATTTGCATTAGCATTGCCTGTGCTTGAAATTCGACCAACTGAGTCAGATGATCCGATCTGTCATAAGAAACTGTCATCTATCTTAAAGTGATTCACTCCTCACAAAACGGTGTCTGAAATTTCAGATACTGACCCAGCAAATGCTGTGTTGTAGCTACGAGTATTCTTGAAATTATTGTTTGATTTCTCTTTATCGGTTCAGTGATCTGAAGTGAGTCCTTGATACAGTTCGTTGAAACATAAATTTTGTGTAAGCGGCGGCAAATTAACTTTTCTCTTATGTCAACACAATGTGAATGCCGTTGTATCGCGTAAAGTAACCTCAGACGCGAAATGAATTGCGTTACAAAATCTGCACAGTAAATCCACCAAACCGCAATTATAACTCTCAAAATTATTTCGAATTACGTTCAGTGCACATTTAAATATATCTTTCAGAATATCAATAGAATTATCATCATCAACGTCCATATTATTCTTATTACTTAGGCAAAACCTAAAACAAATATAGTTTCCACATAATAAGGGAAATTGTAGCTATTCAAAGTGCAGAAACAGAAAATTAGAACACTTCAAATTTTACGGTGACGTTGGCAAACAAACACAAAGTTAGTTCCGTTTATTCTTAGATGAAACTAAGTGAAAAACGGCGCTAATAAACAACGTTTGTTGCCACCGACAGCTTCATTATTACGTTTCGTTTCCCACTGTTGAAAACATCAACGACGTAGCATTTGTGGTATTGTAGCTGCCCGAGTATGCGTGTGTTATTGCAAGTGAACTATTTGCAACATTTAAACACGAACCTCCCTAGAACACGACTTTACGAAAAGTTATTACTTTCGTATGTCATTTTTACTTGATCTTCCGGCGGAGGTTCGAGTCTTCCCTCGGGCATGGGTGTGTGTGTGTGTTTGTCCTTAGGATAATTTAGATTAAGTAGTGTGTAAGTTTAGGGACTGATGACCTTAGCAGATAAGTCCCATAAGATTTCACACACATTTGAACTTTTTTTTTTTTACTTTATCGGTACATGTGGCAGAAGTTGGTAGCAATATGAAAGACAGAGAAAAATTTTTCTCACGTGTGTATGTCTTCTTCCTTTTACCTGTCTTGATGGCTATGTACACAATGATTTTTTTTGTGCACATCTATGGCACTGTAGCTGCCTGGTATGGATGCGTTACAGCAAATGAACCGAGTAAACGTGAACGTACGTAGAATACGATTTCGCGAAACGCTGTTACTTTCGTGTGTCCTTTCTACCATAGTACCTGATCGGTACGTAGGGTAGAAGTTGGTAGCACTTGAATTTTTGATGTTCACGTACTGGAGATTTTAATGGGTGACAGAGAAGCTATCATCAGAGTTACAAATATGAAAGTATGTACCTCCCTTTACCTCTCTTAACGGCTTTGTACACTCATGATTTTTGTCTTCGTGCACATCTATGCGAAAGTACCTTACGAATTCTATAAATTTAATTGGCCTCCTTGTATAATTAATATGAACAATCAGTACTTCAGTTTTCGTGTTGCGTATTAAAGTTATGATAAATATTTAAATGTTCATTTGTACAAAATCGTAAATCTTCTAAAGTTCTACAGCGATTGCTTTGAAATTTTGATACAATGTGCATTCGAATACCAACGTATTTCATATACCTATTTTTTAAAATATATATAATATATAAATAAATATGTAATATATAAAGGAGAAATGTTATTACCAAAAGTCTCGGAATGTTCCTTATTTGCTTTAAATTTTAACACAATACCCTAAAGGACATTCTGACGAACATAAGCCATAGTTGTTAATACAAATGATGTACAGTTAAGAGGTAACACCCGTTTTATTTCGTGAACAGTTACACAAATCCAAACGCCATTTTCGGCAAAAGTTTGAGCGTTGAGGGGTACTTATTTTTTTGTTTCTAGCGGTGGTATTAACGGAGATGTTGAAGGAAGTACGTTTCTTTAGAATGAAATTGTACACTTTTTATAACTGCATTTGATAGATCTCAAGAGCTATCGAATGCAGTTATAAAAGTAAACGGTTCCATTAAAGAAACATGTTTACTTCAACATCTCGGTTGGTACCAGAGCTAAAAACATAAACAAAAACGTAAGTGCCCGTCGACGCTCTAACAATTACCGCAAGTCGCGCTTCTGTATGTGTAAACGTCCACAAAATAAAAGGAGCGTAACGTCTTATGTGACTCATTCTACACACACGGTGAGTCACTAACTATTGCCACCAACTCCGAAGGTATGATAGGAGCTGCAAATTTGTGAGACAAAAGTTGCATGGGACAACGGGGGCCATAATATCATGTTGGTTTTTTGTTGCTAGGTGGGGACGCATCACAGATATGAAGGTCAACTTTGTATTTTTGGTGGGATGCTGTAGTTTAGTACAACTTTTCTGATAGCGGCTATCGAGACGAATCCAAAGATGTGCAACAGTAAGGTCTTTGAAGGTCAATGAAGGTCACAAAGGTGGCATGAACGTCCATTTACAGAAGGTGTTCGAATTGATGACCATTGATATCAAGGCAGTGCTGTAATCTTCGTATTATGGTTTGAGTGATATTACTTATCACATCGGCACTTATCGAAGCACATGCTCTGACATTTCTCTCTCGCATATCTTCAGGTGTAGTTGAAACGTTTTTATATACGATGTCTTTTACGAATCCCCGAAAGAAAAAAATCCAGAGGCGTCGAGTCTGGTGAACGAGCCGGCCACGACACATCTCCTCCGCCTCCAATCCAACTATTTGGGAATTGTCTCTGCAACTCATTTCTAGCCATCAACGAAAACTGTGCCGGACACCCATCGTGTTCGTACCACATTCTGTTCCTTGTTCCTAAAGATATTTTTTCCAATAACGGAGCTAATGTTTCTTGCAGGAATTTGGTGTACAATTAAGATTTCCTTCAATGAAATACGGGCCTATAATTCTGACCTTCAGAGTCCCACACCACACATTCACGGACCACGGCTCTTGGTCTGCAACTTGCCACAGCCAACATGGATTTTCAGTTGCCCAATAATGCATGCTACGCAAATTAACATTTCCACGATTCGTGAATGTAGCCTCGTCAGTAAATAAAATCAAATTAATAAATGTGTCATCCATCTGAATCTGAAGTTGAGCCCATCGGCAGAATTCAGTGCAACACATACAATCCGTACCAGCTAATTCTTGGTGGAGACTGATATTGTAAGGATGATATTTATGGAGATGCAGGACACGAACAACACTACTCTGTCTCATGTCAGATTCTTTTGCGATTTGACGCTAACTAACACAAGGATCTGGAACCCCAGTGGCGAGAGTATCAATATCCGTTAGTAACTTTCCTTTTCCGGATATGTTTCCGAAGCGTTAAAGATCCAGTTGTTCTCAATTTATCATACACATATTTAAATGTACGAAGTATAGGGTGAGTACGTTGAGGATATGTTTCAGCGTATAAGCCTCTAGCTCTCACTGAGTTTCGTTGGCATTCTCCGTAAATGAGAAGCATATCGACTTGTTCTTGGAAGGAATACATCATTCACATTCGCTTGTTTTGACGATACTAGTCTTACCGTTCCTATTTGTGCTGATTTTGAGAAACCGTCGAATGGTGTTTACATGTCAATGGCACGTTAGATGGATACACCGTATTCTGCGAATATTAACTATTTGCACGATATACGAGAGATAATTGTCAGAGCATGTGCTTCCATAAGTTCCGAAGTGATAAGGAATGCCACTCAATCCTTGATAAGAAGATTGCAGCACTGCATTGATACCAATGGTCATCACTTCGAGCACCTTCTGTAAATGGACGCTCATGCCACCGTTGACCTTCAAAGACCTCACTGTTACACATCATTGGATTCGTGTCGATAGCCGCTATCAGAAAATAAGTACCAAACTACAGCATCCCACTTAAAAAACAAAGTTGACCTTCATATCTCTGACTCGACCCCACCTAGCAACAAAAAACCAACGTTATCTTACGGCCCCTGTTGTCCCATGCAACATTTGTCCCAGAAATTTTTCAGCTAGTATCATACTTTCGGAGTTATTCCAAGTGACAACAGTTGGTGACTCACCTGTATAATAGCGGAACACTGTTAGCAAATAGGAAAATTATATTTATGGCTTATGATAGAATACTTCATTTTGCAGGACAGTAAACCAGACTTTAATAAAGAGAGAGTTTCCATTTAACCAGACAGAGCCACAGCGACATGTGTCCGGCAACAGGTAGTAATAATAAATGATGATTAACTGAAACCCTCAGCTGCCGACAGGTGTTGTTGATATACCTCGATGTGGACAGTTGAAAATGTGTGCCCCGACCGGGACATATATATAGTTAAAGGCTACCCAGCCATTGACCTTGCCCAAACTCTTACGGGAATCGCCAAAGCGTGCGCGAGTAATGAGTGGATGGGCAAATGTCTATAAGGTACATTACATTTGTAGAATTGTGGACAGTTGGGAATGTGAGTCTCACGGGAAGCGTGCAAGGGATAAGTCCCTGCAGTCGCGATATTTATCTGTGTGTCCTCGTTGGCTCAGATGGACAGAGCGTCTGCCATGTAAGCAGGAGATCCCGGGTTCGAGTCCCGGTCGGGGCACACATTTTCAACTGTCCACATCGAGGTATATCAACAACACCTGTCGGCAGCTGAGGGTTTCAGTTAATCATCACTTATTCCAGGAAAAAGCTGCACGGTCATCAACAGTATTCTGTTCTTTCGAGAACAGTTACTGTCTTCATGTATATAGCTAGTAATAATATAAATGTAAAAGCTAAAAAAATAAAATATTGTTCTGTTTTGTTTGCGCATGTATGTCACACACCCCAGCATCAGTACGTTATGGAAGAAAGCCGTCGCCTCGTAACTATATGTTCTACCGTAAGATGATAGCAGACCTTTTCGCAACACGTCATTTATAAATCATACAGCAGCAAAAAAAGTTATTTACGACATTTATTGGTTCTTATTCCTCTAACAGTCCCCACAGTTGTACTTCGCCAGTATTCGACACAGGAATAACGAAGCGCAATGTTTTTGCATAGCCCCAAATTTCTATACCGTTGCAACAATTGTTCTTGGGGGTCTCTAATTGGCTTCTAACATTTTCAAGCCGTTCAGAAGTATTCAGAACAGCGTTGCGTCCAAGAGCTAGCGCCAACACTGTGTCCCTCTCACTACTGGAGTAGAAGGTATTCAGCGAGACGGGGCTGTATATAGCTGCTACATCTGCAGCAACACGGTGTCAGTGGCGGCGGTTGAACATCGGGGGGCGGGGGGCGGAGGCAGCGCGAGCGCAGTTAATTAGGGCGAGGGCGGGGGGCGGCGTGTTGTGTTGGCACAGCTAACGAGCCGCGCCGAGCACACCACGCTCACAGCGGCCTGAAAAATAAGCTCTGTCCCCGCCGGACTCGGGGACACGCTGCCGTTGTACTCAGTGAGCCATCGCATGTCACCAGATGATATGTAATTTGACAAGCGCTGAGTCCAACAATTCACTGAGTCAAAATCTGACGCAGGGTATTCACACTTTACTCTCTCCTCTTTTTGCGGCATCAGTCAAATAATGTTCTCAGTTACACTGGAGGACAAGGTTTTCATTACAAAAAAACTGGTTAGTGATGCTCAATTCAGATGCCTAGTCAGAATTTTTCCATCCGGCACAGTTTTTTGTGACAGCTTATTTTTAAGTATTGATTTTAGTATTCTCTTTGAACTGTCACAGGAATCTATCCGAATACACTGATCAGACAGAACATCATGACCACCTACCTGCCACCTTTGCCACAGATAACAGCGTCGACGCGTCATAGCATGGAAGCAATGAGGTCTTGGTAGGTGGCTGGAGGGAGTTGGATCTGCAGATACAAATCACCTAAAAGATAGTTAATTAAACCCTCAACTGCCGTCAAGTGTTGTTGATATACCTCGATGGGAACAGCCGAAAATGTGTGCCCCAACCGGGACTCGAACCCGGGATCTCCTGCTTACATGGCAGACACTCTATCCATCTGATTCACTGAGTACACAAATGAATAGCGAGACTGCAGGGACTTATCCATTGCACACTTCCCGTGAGACCCACATTCCCAACTGTCCACAATCTACATACGTAATGTACCTAATAGGTATTTGCCGATATTCCCAACTGTCCACAATCTACATACGTAATGTACCTAATAGGTATTTGCCCAAATACCTATGGGCAAATACCTATTAGGTACGTTACGTATGTAGATTGTGGACAGTTGGGAACATGGGCAAACCTACCTCAAACTGAAAATGATTCAGAAGAAAATAGAAATGATCATCCACGTGAACGCAGTAGCTCTTCATCAGAACCATACTTTCCCATTCAACAAGAACTTAATGACCAGATTCGGGAATTTAAAGATGTCAACAGCAAGCTGAAGTTTTAACTTCCAGGTTCAAAGGCAGGTATCTACTCTAAGCAGATATACTAATAGTAGCTATCGCCGCTGTCGCAGTGATTTCGAAGACTGCTTCTCTGAAGAAGATTGCAGTGACATTTGTTCTGCTACGGCAACTTTTGCGCATCGACACCATCAAAATGAGTGAAGATTGATCATAGCCTTCTCTAAAGTTAGTTTGAAGGTTGTGCTGCTACATATTGGCAATGAGCTTCCATCAGTACCTAGAGTGCATGCCGCTGATATGAAAGAGACATTTGACAGAATGAAACTAGTTTTAGAAAAAAATCAAATGTGAAAAGTAGAAATGGAATATCTCTCGTGCCTTAAACACCATTTCTTTATTGCTTGGTCTGCAACTTGTGTTCGCTAAATTTTGCTGTTTTTATGCGAATGGTACAGCAGAGATAGAAAAACTCGCTACGTTAGAACATCATGGACCAAACGTGACCCTCTTTTCCCTGACCAGAAAAATGTGTCACATTTCCCTTTAGTGAATCCTACATTGCGTATGTAGATTGTGTACAGTAGGGAATGTGGGTCTCAGGGGAAGCGTGCAAGGGTAAGTCCCTGCAGTCGCGCTATTCATCTGTGTCCTCAGTGGCTCAGATGGATAGAGCGTCTGCCACGTAAGGAGAAGTTCCCGGGTTCGAGTCGCGGTCGGGGCTCACATTTTCGGCTCTCCCCATCGAGTTATATCAACAACACCTGTCGGCAGCTGAGGTTTTCAATTAATTATCATTCATTCTAGAGAAGCTGCACGGCCATCAATGGTATCTGTTCTTTCGAGAACAGTTACTATCTTCATATGTAATTTCCATAAATTCTGCGGAGGGGCTGTGAGCTTTAACGCCACATTCTATCACAGTCCAAATGTACTCGATCGGGTTCAGATCTGGATGGTTTGGGGGCCATAACATCAACGAGAACTCGCCACTACATTCCTCCAACCATTCCATCACACTCCTGGCCCTTTGACATGGCGCATTATCTTGTTGAAAAACCAGTGTACGATGTTCTTTAGCCGTCGTGGTGCCTTGCACAAGCTCCACTGGACCCACGGATGTCCTTGTGAATATTCCCCAAAGCGTAGTGGGGCTGGTGCCAGCTCGTCTCCGTCCCACACTACAGGTGTCAAGGGGCTGTTCCTCTGGAAGACGACGGATTTGCACCCTCCCATCAGCATGATGAAGAAAGTATCTGTATTCATCAGACCGTGCAACACTCTACCACTGCGCCAACGTCCAGTGACGATGGTCAACTGCCCATTTCAGTTGTAGCTGGCGATTTCGTGGTGTTAAGACTGACACATGCACGGGTCGTCGGCTGCGGAGGTCCATCATTAGGAGTGTTCGGTGGCACTGTGTGTTCAGACACACTTGTACTCTGTCCAGCATTAACATCTGATGCTAAGTCGGCCACAGTTTGCCGCATATCCTGTTTTATCAGTCTGCCCAGCCTGCGACGTCCGACATTCGTAATGTGGTGTGGCTGCCCAACCCCACGGTGTCTGGACGTGGTTCCACCGTGGTTTCGCCAGGTTGAAGGCACTCAACACAGCAAGCCTCGAACACCCTCGAACACCCGTCAAGTCGTGCAGTTTCCGGACCATCACAAACTGTCCTTGGTCAAACTCAGATAGACAGCGAACCTTCCCTATTCTACTCACGGACACCAAGCTGAGTGACACTACACGCATCGTGCATGTGTCTGGCTAGCAGTCATTGCTCGCCAGGTGACATTTCTATCGCCTGCACGCGATAATGTTGATAGTAGGTTGGCGGTCGTAATGTTTGGCTTATCAGGGTATTATTTCCTTACTTTCTGTATACAGTGTATTGTGTATGTTGTGTTTCTGTGTTCTGATGTTTCAATATGACAAGAAAGTGTGTAAATCATGCAGAAATCTTCTGGTATATTTGTGGTGAGCTGACCTTCAAGTCTTACAGGCAATATTTCACGCGACTTGTGACAGACTGCTACGAACTTTGGCTGTCATCTGAATGATCTGGATAAGAGCTGCGCCACAAATATATGCTGTGTTTCATTTATTAAACTGTTGACTGAGTGGAAAATGATACACGTCATAAGCCATTTGCAGTTTCCATGATTTAGAGGCAACCGATGGATCGTCTAAAGCATTGCTGTTTTCGTAAAGCAGATATTAAAGGAATGACATCTACACCAAAACTTTAAGTATCCAAATTTTCCATGTGCATTGAGGCCTGTCTTACACAATGAAAAGTTCCCTGTACCACTATATGCAGATACGACCTTAATCTATAACTCTGATTCTGATCTACTTCACACTGAAAATGATTCAGATGAAAATAGAAATGATCATCCACGTGAATGCAGTATCTCTTCATCAGAACCATACTTTCCCAGTCAACAAGACCTTAATGGCCAGATTCAGGAATTTAAACATGTCTTAACAGCAAGCTGAAGTTTAACTTCCAAGATCAAAGGCCGGTATCTACTCCAACCAGATATACTAATAGTAGCTGTCGCAATGATTTCAAAGACTGCTTCTCTGAAGAATATTGCAGTGAAATTTGTTCTGTTACGGCAACTTTTGCGCATCGACACCGGCAAAATGAGTGGCGATTGTTCATAGCCTCCTCTAAAGTTAGTTTGAAGGTTGTGCTGCTACATATAGGAAATGAGCTTCCATCAGTACCTATAGCGCATGCCGCTGACATGAAAGAGCCATATGACAGAATGAAACTAGTTTTAGAAAAAAATCCAATACGAAAACTAGAAATGGAATATCTGTGGCGGCTTTAAGACCATTGCTTTATTGCTCGGTCTGCAACTTGTGTTCGCTAAATTTTGCTGTTTTATGCGAATGGAACAGCAGACATAGAAAAACTCGCTACGTTAGAACATCATGGTGAAACGTCCCCTTTGAACAATTCTTACATGACTGTGCTTAACCTGACACACAATATTTTGTTAGCGCAACGCAATCTGACTTTCAAAATTCCCTACAAAAGAATGGCCCTGACTAACATTAAACTATACCTTTCACAAATCACTAAATCACTTACCTCACAATAATCTTCGTTTCTCCCACCACTGCAATACAGCAAGCGCCACTACTGCCAGCTAAATAAAAGATTCAAACTACTAAAGGCACTAACTACTGATAGGGATAGTTAGCAAATGAAAGATATTAATAGAGAACAAACAATGTATTTACCTTAATATCATCACAAGTCATAATATATATATCAGTTCATGACAAATTGCAAACCTCCGCCATCTCTCTCCCCACATCCACCACTGCTGGCGGCTCACCTCCAACTGCGCAACGCTACGCGCTGTTCACAGCCAGCTGCCTAACACTACAATGGCGAGTATTACAACAATGCAAAGCAGCCACAGACTGCACACAGCACAGCCAGTGATTGTCATACAGAGGTGGCGTTACCAATAAAAAACCTAAACAGCCTACTTACATGGAGAAAACATAAACAGCCTACTTACATAGAGAAAACATAAACAGCCTACTTACATAGAGAAAACATAAACAGCCTACTTACATAGCCCCCATGCTCCCCACAAAAATTTTTACAAATGGTGTTGGGCACTGGCCAATACAGATTTGACAAAAATTTTTCACAATTACAGTAACAAAGATATAAAATGCACACACTTATTAATATTATGTTGGTCAAAAGATCAAAATTTCTCACAGTCCATAAAGACAGTCCACATTGTTCATCACAGTAAAAATGCAGAGCTTTTCTCAAAGTCCAAGCAGTAAAAGAAAATGCACATAGAAGTAGTGGATTTCCATGCAGTCTTGAAGAAGTAGTGTTGACCTTCCAACGGAAAGACAGTGCTGACTCTCGACATGCAGACAGGTAATGGGCCACAACAGAGCAAACCCACAGCAGAGTCATTCGAAGTTTGGAAGAATATTGGTAGGTAGGTCATCACAGAGCAGACCCACTGGAGTCCTGGTAGAGATTGTGGTATTGGTGGGCCACCAGAGGTGCAGACCCACTGTAGTCCTTGCAGAGATAATGGTATTGGTGGGCCACCAGAGGTGCAGACCCACTGTAGTCCTTGTAGAGGTAATGGTATTGGTGGGCCACCAGAGATGCAGACCCACTGTAGTCCTTGTAGAGATGGCCAGCAGTCATCTGTTGCGATTGTGCAGGTGCACATTCACCATCAAAGAGTCTTGCAGAGAATATAGCAAGTCCATAAACCACCACTTGTGCACTCACAACGTTTTTGGAATTGTCCTTAGAACCAGCAATGCTGTTATCCAGTCCCTTGCAGAATTATTAACACACGTGCAAACACTAACAGTCCCTACTTCTCACATATTGTCCATATACTATGACCAACAGAAACGTGTGCAGTGAAATGTAACTTAATTGGAAGAACTGGTAACAATTACAATTTGATAACATAAAAATACAATAACAAAGGTACAAAATACATCATTAAAAACATAATAATACAGATAACATTTGTAGTACAGGCTTTACAAAAGAATAGAAATAAACATATACATCAGTGTTACAAAAATAGTGACATAAGTACATACATAAAATAATGAGAATAGTTTTCGAAACATTAATTTCACACATGAACATTGAAACAGAACAGAATTGTAAACAACTTTACAAAGAAAATAACATATTATTAATGCAACTTATATTTGAGGATAACAGTATTCCTCCTCATAGTGAATATAGCTTAGTATTAGAAGAGAAAAAAATTCTATGAAACAGTACACAGAGACAGGAAGAAAACAAATACTCAAGGGTACACAAACACATAGTGGGATAACACCAATAGGAAAGGACAGGGTTCGTTTTCAGTGTAACATTTGGTACTGCAGTCCAACCCAAAACTTCATATATCTTTCCTCTTATTTCATCCTTTGTTTCCACCAAAAAAAATTCTATCTAAGCATGCTTTCTGTATTTATATGTTCACACATTTCGTACCTCAACATTTATTTCCAAGAAAATCCTACCTAAACCTGTTTTCTCAATGCATTTGTTCCAATTCATCGCAACTCATTCTCTTAGAGGCTACCCCCTCTTAAGCTAACTTAAATCTACTGAGCTCAGATGCTAAACTAAGGGACGAGGCAATGCAGCAGCACGTAAAACAATTATTATAAACAGCAATGAAAAAAATGGAAAATTGCAAAGCAAGCTACAGTATAAATTAGCAAAAGTCAAATTCAATAACACTATGCCTGGCAAACAGCAGCAACTTATACCTAAACATGACATAGCGCAAGCAGAAAAAATATTACACTAAAATGGCCATGTCTAATACCTATGTCACATCTTAACATTAGAGTGATGCATCACAAAAACTTACGCTAGTAGATAAGTTACCAAATCGTAAAAAAATTATTTATGCAATTCCTGTGAAGGGAAATTTTTTTTTTTTTGTGCTCCCTCATTTGTTTTGGATAGATCATAAAATTATTTACTGGATCTGTAGGCATAAAATATTTATATTAGTACATATATTAAATTTTATTTTAACCAATGCTGCAGTGCAGCTAGAAACTTGATATTAAACAAAATGTGTAAATAAATACATAAAGCAAGCCATATGGCATTTTTCTTAACTAGCAAGGCAATAGCTGTGAAATGTTTCTCATCGTTTCATTAGGCATTTCAGTAAATATCATAAATTACGAGCTCCACAGTATGCTTTCAACAAGGAGATGTCAGTAGCGCGGACAATGGCCTTCCCTTTCTTTTTTTTCCTACCTGTGCCGCTGAAAAGGGCTCGCAATAATGGCTTTTTCTCCAGGCGTCTGACACAGCTGGGTGCCCGCGACGCATTACGTGCAGGTGGTCACTTTGGTTTCCAACATCCTGTTTCACAAGTCAAGAGTCCCTACCCACTATTCATTACTCCTTACCTTATTACACATATACGTATCCATCGACACTCGTCAATATTTCGTCATTATAAATATGAAGCATATTCAAATAACTCGTATAGCCTCAGCCTATTAATCATAAACATACCTCAGCAGCATAATACACATCGTCGTCGTAAAAATAACCTCATAACACCTCAGTCAAATCTCAAAATCGTCGTAGCTTCCTCCAATAATTAAAAAAATTCTCTGCTCATGTCAAAAGTGTCATCTGCCTCAAACGTACTTTAAAAATCATGATCTCATACCAAATACATCATTCAAAGTTCTCATAGTATCACAATGATTCCGAAAAAATATGAACAGTTTACAAAGTACAGACAAAATACAGTTTCATAAGTGTGAAGTTATCCAACTGTGTAATTACTTAAACGTCTGTCACTGATGTAGTAAAAAGAATGTTTGTTTCTCTGTCAAATAATCAGATAGCTGTGTAATTCTGTGTTAGAGAAATATGGTACCGATGTGTAAAGTTGTATAAGCAAATACCATATCAGCTAGGGTTCCTTGTGGTTGCCACACACATGGTACACAAAGTAAGCGTGTACCCCCCTGAGGATTAATGTAATTATACCCTCAGGTGTTACAGATTACAGCAATGGAATGAAATGTATCACGGAAAACTTTCTTTGTAATTCAAAAATCTTTAAAAATAAATGTTTTAAGCACAACATTAATCACTGAAATGCGTGTCCTGTAGCGCTAAATGTGCGTCTTGTTGTAAGATAATCTCTGTGGAAGTGTCGTAGTTATCGTCCTCCGAAAGCTAAGTTCTGCAGAAGACAATGTACTTACCTCATGATAAACGAAAGTGAAATGCTTTGCGTATAGATATCTTAGTTATTACGCTTATTGTTGTGGTGAAGAACGTACTGTGCTGTAACGTATTGTTGTGCTACGGAAAACCCTGTCTCATTGTAGCTATACTACAAAAGTTACTACTAAAACATGTTTTACTTTCCAGAATAAAACAGAAAAACTGTGCAGATATAAAACAGAAACACCGCAAAAGCAACATTGTATATTGTCACTCATTAGTAGCGTCGTGATAAAATCGTGTAGCTGTCACATAAACTAACCACTGTGTCATCTGGTATCTCACAGAAAGTACTTTAAATCCAGAATATATTTTCAAGTAAACCAAAATGTTGCATTAAAATCTCATTAGCAGTACTGGTAAATGTTCTAAGTATGTAAGCCTTATAGTCGTTCCATAATCGTGCAACTAACAAGCAAGAATGTACACACACAATAACACTGTGACGTCTGTTCACTATAGCAATGCATTCGTCATTTCTGTTTAAGTAAGTTCTCTTGGTTCTTGATTGGATATTTAACTTCAAACATTGTTGTATGTTAACAGATTCTAAGTCTGACAATGCATATTAGAAATGTGAAGTGAAAAATTTTATGGCAAAGACAAAGTTAAAAGACAGATTATCTGTCAATAAATGGTTTTACATGAGAAATGTGGTGTAAACCTTTACTCTTCCTAGTACGCAGAGTTTCAACTTCAACGCAATTATCATGTGGTATACGTCGGATTCTGTAAGGTCCATTGTAAACTAGAAAGAATTTGTGACTCAAGTGTTTCTTCTTATGTGACAATGAATGAGCTTTAATGAGAACTTTCTGACCAATATACAATTTCTTTGCATTTGCTTTACCGTGTAGTTTTCTCCTTTTGTCTGCTGCAGATTTTATATTTTTAAGAGCCAAATCAATTATGTCTTTGTGTCGAAGTTTACGTGTATTCGGGAAAGGTACAAGCTCTCTGATTCTGTTCGGTGGTTCTTCATTCTTCAGTACAAGAGTAGGTGGTAAAGCAGTGGAGTCGTGAGGCATTTCATTCAGCACGTTTTGAAATAAGTGTAAATATCTGTCCCAATGCTGATGCTTTCTGTGACAATAAAGTCTGCAAAGCTTATTGATTTCTTTCATAATCCGTTCAGACGGGTTGCAATGTGGTGAGTACAATGAAATAAAAACAGGTTTGATTTTATGGTTGCGAAGCATGCGTGACCAAACAGCAGATCTGAATTGCGGTCCGTTATCTGAAATGACTTTACTAACGTGTCCAACTTCACGTAAGAAATTTTTAACAAAGGCGTTGGATACAGACCGTCCAGTGGCTTTACGTAACGGAGTGAAAGAAACAAATTTTGAAGTAAGTTCAACAGCGACTAGAACGTACGAAAATCCATTGGATGTTCGGACAAGCGGTCCCAAGAGATCAACAGCAGCAAATTCTTTTAATTTAGCAGGAATAATAGGAAACAACGGAGCACTATGTGAGACAGTAGATGGTTTCGCCTTTTGACAAAGTTTACAAATGGACAAGACTCTTCGAATTCGCTTTTCCATATTGTTAAAATAACAAGTCGTTCGAAGAATATGATAACATTTTCGTGGGCCAAAATGTGCGTAGCTGAAATGAATGTACCAAATGAGCTTATTAACAAAATCGTCTGGAATGCAAAGTACCCATAGCTTGTCATCAACAATGCAGCGTTTGAAGAGTATGTTGTTTCTAACCAGGTAATAATGCCGAATCTGTGTGTGTGTCTTTTCATGCCATTTGCTCTTGATGTCTTTCCAAATCGGATCTTTATCTTGTTCATGAGCAATGTCCTTTAAAGATGTGGTGATGAAGTTTTCAAAGGCGACTTTCTGAATGTAAAGAATACTGAAATTTTTCTCGAGGTTGCCTTCTGTGGTACTTTTCTCAAGCCCAGCCGGTGCGCGTGACAGTGCGTCCGCAACAATGTTCTCCTTGCCGGGAATGTAGACTATTGTGAAGCGGAATTCTTGCAGAAACAATGCCCAACGTTTTAACCTGTCATGATTTAATTTTGAAGACATAAGAAATTGTAATGCACGATGATCACTGTATACTTTTACGTGCTTACCAGAAAGAAAGAAACGGAATTTGTTAAATGCCCAAACGATAGCTAAAGCTTCTAATTCAGTAACGGAATAATTTTTTTCAGATTTTGTTAGCACTCGGCTAGCAAAAGCAATGGTTTTCTGAACGGTAGTGTCATTTTCTATGGCTTCTTGAAATAAATGGGCACCAAGACCGACTTTAGAAGAATCCGTACTAAGGCAGAAATCTTGTGACAGATCAGGATGAGCTAGTATTGGCGCGTGAAGTAACGCTTCTTTCAAAGAATTGAATTCCAACTGTGCTTGTTCGTCCCAGTTCCAAATTGTATTTTTTCCAGTGAGAGAACAAAGTTTTGGTGTAACTAGAATTTGCATATTCAGAAAACGACGGTAAAAATTTACGAGACCTAGAAAACTGCGGACTTGTCTTTTTGTGGATGGAACTGGAATGGCTCTGATTGCTTCTAACTTTTCAGGATCCGGCTGAATGCCTTCAGAAGAAATAATATGTCCCAAAAACCTCACCTTTGACCTACCGAATTCAGACTTTTCCAAGTTAACTGTAATTCCAGATTCTGCAAAAATACGTAACAGACTGTTGAGGATGCGATTATGTTGTTCCCATGAAGCTTCCGCTATTAGAATATCGTCCACATATAAGGTGATGTGACGTTTTAAGAACTCAGGTAATATGGAATTTAGCCCGCGAATAAATGCTGCTGAAGAAATGTTCAAACCAAAGGGAAGTTTCCGAAACTGATAACAAACGCCGAAACAAAGGAAAGCTGTGTATTTTCTGCATTCTGGATGAAGTTCGATCTGATAAAAGCTGGATCTGAGATCAATGGAAGACAACACTTTTACACCATTAAAATTTTGAAGAAGTTCTTCCATCGTCTGCGGCCTGTCTGTTTCAGGAATAATGATAGTATTGATTTGTCTCGAATCTAAGACAAGTCTGATCGATCCATTTTTCTTTTCAACAACATGTAATGGATTGTTGTATGAGCTTGCTGCAGGCTCAATAATGCCCTCGTCAAGCATAGATTGTATTTCTGTTCTAACACGGTCCCTATAATGTGCTGGAATTACATATGGTCTAACACAAAATTTAGTATGCTCACAAATTTGAGTTTTTACGTCATTACAGACTTTTTGACATTTCGATTCAATGTTATGTAACTCAGCAGTTAAATCCTCACGTGTTTGTTCGAGAGTTTGTTCCAATGAGTCTAACTTTTTAAGATTTTGTTCCATTGTGTCTAACTTTTGAAGCTTTTGCTGTGTTTGTCTCTGATTTTGTTCCATTGTGTCTAACTTTTGAAGCTTTTGCTGTGTTTGTCTCTGATTTTGTTCCATTTGTTGTATTAATTGTAATAACAATGCATTGGTGTCTGAAACATGTTCCTCAGTGCTTTTCGGCAGTGAATTTACACCGGAAACATTCACATTTTGACAAGCAGAAAATGTGTCTTGACTTATTTGAGAAAACGGTGAGGATCCAAAACCTGAATCTACAGTATTTGCGAGATCGTGTCGTGTCATTTCGGCTTCCTGAGGCGAGCTATTGCCGACCGATCGATCGATAATGCTTCCCTCTTCAGTAATTGTTTCACTGTCCACGCCATTGTTTGCCGCCCGCTCCATTTCCCTATGCACAATTACCAAATTACTACTTTGAACATCAGTTAATTCATTACTCGGTGGCGCTAACACACTGCTTTCATTTTCACTGTCATTTCTCAGTTTACTTTGGAGCCTAGTGTTACGTTTTTCACACGCCATTATTGTCACAATATTTCACGATAACACAAAAAAACACAATTTGAAGATCAAAAATAAGAGAACACATTAAAATAGCACTGAAAATAATATCTAGTTAACTGCAGCTGCTAAATACTTGGTGCAAATCTACATGCATGCCACAACTGTTTTACTGTACAACAATGAAAGACTGCAACTACAAAGGAGATTCTCTCTACAGTTACGTGCTAGCAATAAACAAAATCTACACTAATTACACAAACTACAAGAAAAATCAGAAGATTCCAGTGAGGTATCCTAGGCTAAGGGTCGACATATGAAACGTCCCCTTTGAACAATTCTTACATGACTGTGCTTAACCTGACACACAATATTTTGTTAGCGCAACGCAATCTGACTTTCAAAATTCCCTACAAAAGAATGGCCCTGACTAACATTAAACTATACCTTTCACAAATCACTAAATCACTTACCTCACAATAATCTTCGTTTCTCCCACCACTGCAATACAGCAAGCGCCACTACTGCCAGCTAAATAAAAGATTCAAACTACTAAAGGCACTAACTACTGATAGGGATAGTTAGCAAATGAAAGATATTAATAGAGAACAAACAATGTATTTACCTTAATATCATCACAAGTCATAATATATATATCAGTTCATGACAAATTGCAAACCTCCGCCATCTCTCTCCCCACATCCACCACTGCTGGCGGCTCACCTCCAACTGCGCAACGCTACGCGCTGTTCACAGCCAGCTGCCTAACACTACAATGGCGAGTATTACAACAATGCAAAGCAGCCACAGACTGCACACAGCACAGCCAGTGATTGTCATACAGAGGTGGCGTTACCAATAAAAAACCTAAACAGCCTACTTACATGGAGAAAACATAAACAGCCTACTTACATAGAGAAAACATAAACAGCCTACTTACATAGAGAAAACATAAACAGCCTACTTACAATGGATCAAACGTGACTCTCTTTTTCCTGGCCAGAAAAATGTGCCACATTACCCTTTAGTGAATCCTGAAAAAATATCTTACCTCCATTCCATATTGAATTGTTGTTGTTGTTGTGGTCTTCAGTCCTGAGACTGGTTTGATGCAGCTCTCCATGCTACTCTATCCTGTGCAAGCTTTTTCATCTCCCAGTACCTACTGCAACGTACATCCTTCTGAATCTGCTTAGTGTATTCATCTCTTGGTCTCCCTCTACGATTTTTACCCTCCACGCTGCCCTCCAATACTAAATTGGTGATCCCTTGATGCCTCAGAACATGTCCTACCAACCGATCCCTTCTTCTGGTCAAGTTGTGCCATAAAATTCTCTTCTCCCCAATCCTATTCAATACTTCCTCATTAGTTATGTGATCTACCCACCTAATCTTCAGCAATCTTCTGTAGCACCACATTTCGAAAGCTTCTATTCTCTTCTTGTCCAAACTATTTATCGTCCATGTTTCACTTCCATACATGGCTACACTCCATACGAATACTTTCAGAAATGACTTCCTGACACTTAAATCAATACTGGATGTTAACAAATTTCTCTTCTTCAGAAACGCTTTCCTTGCCATTGCCAGCCTACATTTTATATCCTCTCTACTTCGACCATCATCAGTTATTTTGCTCCCCAAATAGCAAAACTCCTTTACTACTTTAAGTGTCTCATTTCCTAATCTAATTCCCTCAGCATCACCCGACTTAATTAGACTACATTCCATTATCCTTGTTTTGCTTTTGTTGATGTTCATCTTATATCCTCCTTTCAAGACACTGTCCATTCCATTCAACTGCTCTTCCAAGTACTTTGCTGTCTCTGACAGAATTACAATGTCATCGGCGAACCTCAAAGTTTTTATTTCTTCTCCATGAATTTTAATACCTACTCCGAATTTTTCTTTCGTTTCCTTTACTGCTTGCTCAATATACAGATTGAACAACATCGGGGAGAGGCTACAACCCTGTCTTACTCCCTTCCCAACCAGTGCTTCCCTTTCATGTCCCTCGACTCTTATAACTGCCATCTGGTTTCTGTACAAATTGTAAATAGTCTTTCGCTCCCTGTATTTTACCCCTGCCACCTTCAGAATTTGAAAGAGAGTATTCCAGCCAACATTGTCAAAAGCTTTCTCTAAGTCTACAAATGCTAGAAACGTAGGTTTGCCTTTACTTAATCTTTCTTCTAAGATAAGTCGTAGGGTCAGTATTGCCTCACGTGTTCCAGTGTTTCTACGGAATCCAAACTGATCTTCCCCGAGGTTGGCTTCTACTAGTTTTTCCATTCGTCTGTAAAGAATTCGTGTTAGTATTTTGCAGCTGTGACTTATTAAACTGATAGTTCGGTAATATTCACATCTGTCAACACCTGCCTTCCTTGGGATTGGAATTATTATATTCTTCTTGAAGTCTGAGGTTATTTCGCCTGTCTCATACATCTTGCTCACCAGATGGTAGAGTTTTGTCAGGACTGGCTCTCCCACGGCCGTCAGTGGTTCCAATGGAATATTGTCTACTCCGGGGGCCTTGTTTCGACTCAGGTCTTTCAGTGCTCTGTCAAACTCTTCACGCAGTATCATATCTCCCATTTCATCTTCATCTACATCCTCTTCCATTTCCATAATATTGTCCTCAAGTACATCGCCCTTGTATAGACCCTCTATATACTCCTTCCACCTTTCTGCTTTCCCTTCTTTGCTTAGAACTGGGTTTCCATCTGAGCTCTTGATATTCATGCAAGTCGTTCTCTTATCACCAAAGGTCTCTTTAATTTTCCTGTAGGCGGTATCTATCTTACCCCTAGTGAGATAGACCTCTACATCCTTACATTTGTCCTCTAGCCATCCCTGCTTAGCCATTTTGCACTTCCTGTCGATCTCATTTTTGAATTAGGAGTAATGAAAAATTTCGTCAATGCTGTGGATAAACTTCCTGATCGAGTCATTTATTTGAAATCGAAATTACACAAAGCCAGGGAATATTTATAGGACCACAAATACGGTCATTAATGGCTGACGAACATTCTGAAGGACTGTTAAATCCATTGGAAAAGCAGCCTGGCAGTCTTTCAAAAATGTATGTTTCAATTTCCTTGGAAACCACAACGTAGAAAACTACCGTGACATAGTAGGTGAGCTTCTTCATTCATGTAAAGCTATGGGATGCAGCATATCCTTAAAAATTCGGTCCAAGAACAGAGATGTTCCAGTTGCCTGACTTGCCTAGAAATAGGTGGACATAGATTTTCGGGCGAACACCGCTGCCCACCTCTTTCTAGTCAGAATGAGTAGTATATTATTTACAGTTAGACACCTAGTGAGCCGTGCCGGCTTTCGTCCTATCGATTCTCCTCCAGAGATCGTGCCCTTTCGGAGCTCGCGATGCGGTCGCGAGGTGGCGAGCACGAAGGAGGAGCGGCCGAGCGAACGTGCGGAGCGAGAAGCAGTTAGTAACGGTGTGTGGTTGGTAGTGGACACGAGAGGCAACCTTGGCGGTGAATACTGTTGATATGAAAACGTCCATTCGTGTCGGCACCATCTGTTTTGAGGTGGACTCCGTAGCGAAGAAGTTTGGTGCTCCTTAGCCGATTATATGTTGTTGCGGGTCCTGACTGGTGACCTACCTTTTACCTTACATTTACGTCATTCGTCGGAGACACATTTTCTGCCCTCTGTCTTGCAAGTGCGATGAACCTGAGACACATTAGTGGTTGATGCTCAATCACGAAACTCTGTGCACCATTTATCTTGTGGTACGCACCTTCGAAACTTGTTGTGCCATACCAATTGTACTAATTCGTACTGGCATCTGATTGCGTCGATATTCTGGTTGACCATTTTAAACGAGGGTTTTACTGTGTATTATTTCTTAACATTAGTATTTGGCCTGTTTCAGAAAGCACTGTGTATCATTGAACAGGCCGATGCACCAATGTTTGGTCATTGTACCAGATCTTTCTGCGGAGTCTTGAATGTTTGTGTCCATGAAGGACATGTAATTATTGTAAGGCTAATTTATCATTTTATTCCCTTCCTTGAGGTAGTCTTATGTTCGTATGATTTGAATTGCTTGTTTAAAGTACCTGAAGTTTGAGTGTGATTTGGTTACTGCTTTCAGATAGTGACAATTTATTTAACGTGTTTAATACTAATTTGATGTTGTTTGATATATTATTGTTCTAAGTGCACTCACTTGGGTTTATTAGGATTGGATGATTTGATTAAGGAGTTTAAGTTGTAGCGTGTTCGTTATCGCATTGGGACGCAAGATTTATTGGATTATAATTTCTTACGACTTGTTATATCTTTGAACCTGGGTTGTGGGTTTGACCTAGGCCTTCGGCCCATTGTGTGTCGTTCTTATTTAGTAGACTCCAATGTTCCGTTTATGCTCCAGGTACACCCAATAACAGTTGCCTGTTTTGAAGTAAATACTGTCAAAGTCGGTCTGAGGCTTGTTTACCTCGTACTATTGGTCTGTCCGACAATTGGTGGTCGAGCGGGAAAACTGGTCGTAGTTCACGTTGTCTGTTGTGTACGGCGTTCGCGGCTGTACCTGGTTGGCCCCTGGAGCTCAGATATATTTGTAAGATAAGTGTCGTTTACTGGTCCAAGATTCACAAGCTTAAAAGGAATTTCTGTGGATATAATTACTGCCTGTCCTTGCCAGGCGTTGGCCAAGTCGTGTTTCAGATGAAAGACTTGCATGTATAAAGTTGCTTGTTCTATTTTTTCATTTACGAAAGCATTGCCGGCCGCTGTGGCCGAGCAGTTCCAGGTATTTCAGTCCGGAACTGCGCCTCTGCTACGGTCGCAGGTTCGAATCCTGCCTCGGGCTTGGATGTGTGTGATGTTCTTCGGTTAGTTAGGTTTAAGCAGTTCTAAGTTCTAGGGGACTGATGACTTCAGATGTTAAGTCCCATAGTGCTCATATCCATCTGAACTATTTGAACGAAAGCATTTTCTAAACGTGTCATTTACTGTCTCTAAATCAGTTTTGTCACTATTCAGTTTGTGTTCACTTTTGTCCTCTACATACTTAATATGGAAGCATTTTATTGTAACCGCATCACTTTAATCCTATGAAATCTGCATTAACTTAAATTGGCTTCTGATGTTTGATCTGTAACAATTGATCCCTATCATTGTAAACATGGTCATGGTACGAAAGTTCCGTGAAGGTTGCACTATCATAAATCGGCTGCTGTCGTCTGATGCGTAACTAGTAATCACGATAACAAGCTGTTCAGGAAATTGTTATTTAATCCTAGTTTGATGCTTTTACTGATCGGAATTATTGTTTCAAGGGCAAACTTGGGCCTGTTTAGATATCTAGTAACCAATCATTTGAAAAAATTTCATTATAATTCTTATTTCAATTAATTGTTTACATGAATAAAACTTTGCGTACAATAGAAGGTGAATGGATTTCTCACTCCCCCAAGGTTCAGTCCTTCCCCTTAGTTCTTAATGAGCGTTTTATGAGGTGCCGAAGTATCACCTTATCAGCTAGTTACCAGAAATTCAAATGAATGACTCAGAGCTCTTGTTTGATAGGGGAAAAAGAAATATTTGTATTCATCATGGCAAATACTTCTAGAATCTCATATCTTTATTCTTGTGAAAGAAAAAAGTTTCATTATGTCGACCATTGTTATTTATTGGATCTGTTTCAATCTGCCTCCCTCTACAGCGTTAGCCTTCCGTCGTGTTCCTCAGTCCGACGACCGGTTTGATGCAGCACTGGACGCTAGTCCACACTCTACAAGCCTATTCATCCCTGCACAACTACTGTAACCGACATCCATTTGAATCTACTGAATGTAGTCATGCCTTTGTCTCCCATTGCAGTTTCACACCCTATGTACACAAATTTTCCTTCATAATCAAATCGACATCCACCACAGGATGTTGCTATCAAACGATCCCTTCTTTTAGTCAAATTGTGCCATTCCCTTTTCTAAGCAATTCTATTCACACTTCTTTAGTTATTCCAACTACCCTTCTAATCTTCAGCATACTTCTGTAGCACCACATTTCAAATGTTCTGGTCTATTCTTATCTGGACTATTTATCGTCCACTTTTAAATTCCGTATAAGACAACACTCCAGAAAGGCGCCCTCAGGAAATATTGACACACTGAATATAAATGTTAACAAATTTCTCTTTTTATTAACCGTGGGCACAATGTGTAAATTCACACAAAAATACAGAGCTGAGTTACATTACTCTAGTCCTAATGTTATTATTCGCATTGTTTTTCTTCAGTTTTTTGCATTATATATTTCTGTGTTCTTTGCACGGTTCACACAAACGCAGCCTTCATTCGGATGGTGTAATCTCTTGTTTTGGTAGAACTTGTAATGCAATCTGTGTGTTGCGTATCGTGTTACTGCCTGTTTCCACTTTTCTGTCATTACGGCGAAGATTGAGTAAAAGTCGTTCGATATAGTTATGTTTTCTATGAGTATTTGGCGTGTGCTTTCGTAGGCCTTGGTGTTAGGCGGGAGCATCTGCATTCTGATGTCCTCTGTGAAGAAGGTTTCTTTCATTAGGACGTAAGCCAGTCTTGAAGGTGCTGTATTCCCGATGTACAGAATTCGTTACATATAGCGGGATTTCCCATTCTCTAATGTTACGTGGCCAATGACTTTAAGTTTGTCCCAGGTTATGTGGAACCCGTAAGCTGTCATTGGTACTATTTCATTTTAGTGTCGTTGCTGTTTTTATTGAGTGTTTTTAGGCTGTTAGATGTTTTAAATTACTTTTATTGCTGCTCTTTCATTCACGTGGCTGTTCAGTGACGTCAGCGTTTGCAGAGTGATTCCTAGATATTTGCATTTTGTTGCCACTTCTAGTGGTTTGTTTTGAAGGGCCAGCGTGTATTTTGGTGAGAGTTTACCACCTCTTCTGAAAATCATGTGTTTGGTTTTGCTGCGGTTTATTTGCAGGCAATCTCCCACAATCCATGACGTGAGTTCGTTTAGCATTTCTTGTAGTTGTTCTTTGCATTCTGAGCGTATTACCGCGTCATTCGCACTATGTATTGCTGAGCTGTCCATGATGAAGCTTTGTGTTGTTTGCTTTCATGATATTAAACAGTGTCGGATTGATAGGGTCTCCTTGTAGTACTCCGGTTCTTTGTGTTAAATTCTTTGATACGGTGATATCATCAGATATTTGGATTTGGTTGTACCCTTTGATGTCTGAAAGTACTTTCGTTATTTGGTGTGTGTCACCAACTAACTGGCTGAGTTTTCGAATGGGTGATTTTCAGTTGACGGTGTCGAAGGCGTAGCTATAGTTTCAAAAGATTAAAAAATACTTTTTTCCCTGGATGTCTTAATGTGTCTTGAACTTGCCCTGTTAAGCCGTACACGGCATGTAGGATGTTTCTTCCCTTTCTTAGACCAAACTGGTTTTCTGGCATTTGGATATCTTGAAAAGGAGTTTCATCGTTGATGTTCACCGTTCTGGTATTTTTCTTGTCCTGATGCGGTTGTTGAATAGTTCCAACCAGTAGTCTTCCATCATGTGATAGGATTGCTTCGGGTGTTCTATACACATGCCGTCTGTCCCTGAACCCTTTTTGCCTTTTGCCTTTCTTATTGCTTCGCGTCTTTCTTGTTATAGGGGAGTGACTTTCCATTGTTTCAGTTGTACTGTATTCGTAGTCTGTTTCCTTGTGTTGGAAGTTCAGGATGGCTTGCAAATGGTTTTCCCGTGTGTGCATTGCTACTGGTCTTGGTTTTTTGAGCGTTATGAATGCGTCTCTCTGAAAGCGTTCTGTTCGTTATCTAGCCTCTTTATGATCTGCACTCTTGTTCTTTATTAGTGTTTTGTACGACCTTCTCTGCCTGGCATATAGTGGCAGGTCATTGTTGCGCTGTGGTTTTGACTCGGTGTAGTGCTAACATCCTCTGCCGTTCATCATAGCACTCCTTGTCGAACCATTGTTGCGTTTTCCTAATTTTATTCTTGTTTTACAGGATTTCAGAGTCTTTCTTCATAGTTCCTGAGCCGTGCTGCGGCTCCCGTTGGTGCTGTTTGTAGGTTTCCGCCCTCAGTTGGAGGCTAGACGGTATCGCTTAGTTGGCATGGTTGCGGTTGTTTGCCTTCTTCTCGTCTTGACTGGCGCCAATCGGTTTTGCAAGTGCTGCCTGTCCTCTAGTGGCAGCAGCGGCGGTTATCCACATGTAGGAACTGTTGCCCTATTTTCCGGGCGACATCGTTGCTTAGCCGGGTCGTGTGAATGAGCCAGTTCGTTTGGGGACTCAGGAGGAGCCAGGTCCGCACAGCGGAAACACGCTGGGACCGCTGGCCGCACGCATGGGCTGCCGGGTGGGAGAGCTGTGGTCACGAGGGTGCACAAGGGTGCTCGACTTCATCGTAAACCAGATCCAGCAAGCTTTAAGATGAGTGCATTTCAGTTCAAGAAGAGAAACCTCCACCATTGTGATATCTGGCGATTCTCCAGTGACTTGGATTCGTGTTGCTGCTCGTAGTGTCGCGAAGACGAAGAGCAGTGAGTGCAGTGCTTGAGGAAGGCGGATCTGATTATCTTTCCTCGACTTCTTATTACTATTTACTGCGTTCAAATTATTACAATTTGTTAAGATCAACCAGCGGTAATTTTTCTTGCCTGGTGGCCGCTAACGCCCAGGGTTACCTGCCCTAGGGGTTAGTTTATGTAACGGCAGTGTACATTTCCTCGCCTTGCCGCTGCTGTCCGGTAAGGCGTGTAGTTTTGACAGCTTTCTTGATTGTAGGCCGGCTGGTGATTCTTCTCCTCGGGTGGTAATGATTCCTTTCTCGCTCTGGGTGCTCTAAACACAGTATTCTGGACGTAGCGCAGACCGCCGGTTCCGGCTTTGACGTATTGTTCCATCGTTGCATTTGGTTTATCGGACGTCAGGTAGTTTCAGCAAGATTATCATTAGTCTTTCGTTAGACAGCGACTAGTCTGAGTTACCATCGTGTGAAGTGAATGTAACTCTTGGCTGCCTACCTCATCGCTCGCGAAAGTGTTTGTTGCCGGACCTTCTCAGAGGTCGATTCCTGGAACACCGTCTGGACCAGTTGCTTGTTTTTTTAATTAACTTTTGCTATTGTACTTGCTGTTTTACAGCAGGTCTCAAAATTTTTTATATCATTTCCGTTCCTGGCGTTTAAGGCCTTCAGCCGTAACTGTGGTCATTTGCCTTAAAATTTTAATTTGGTATTTGTATTGGAGCAGTAATTTATGTGTCAGACGCTAGGAATGGCAATAAATAAGGTTTTAAACCTTATTTATTGCCATTCCTAGCGTCTGACACCGTCAGCTGTTTTTGTGGCGACTTGCCTTTAATATTTCAATACCAGTAAGTTGCCACGAGTTTTAAACAATTCTTAATTTATTGCCATTCTTGGTGTGTAAGGCCTTCTGGACAGATCACAGTGGCTTGCTTTCAAAACATCTGTTGTCTGTATTTAATGGTGATTTGCTAAATTGTAACTCACTGAAACACTATTATTTACAGAGTTATTTATTCCTTCATTAAAACGTGTGGTATTTTTGATTTATTGTTGAGTCTGGAATTATTGGTTTAAAATAAATTATGTGTAACTGTAAAAGGCAACCAATAGTAACTGATTACGGCCCCGTCCACAATGGTAACCGAATCCTGCCTTCTCTTGACTACCAGGTTTCAGTTCCACTGCTTCCATTGCCTGGTGTAGCTTTACAAGCCTGCTTTTTATGTTTCGCCCAGGCTCTCTTTTACCTTTGTCTGATTTCCCGGATATCCTGTTTCACTTGGGTCTGGTTGTTAGTAATGGCTGATGAAATTCAAAAATTGTTTTGCCTGGTAAATATTTTCTTGTTGGCGCTACCACTGATGTCCAGAGCTCTTACTGGTTAACTGCCTTTATGCCTTCGCCTCTGAATAATACGAGGTTCGCAATCTGAAGTTTTCCCGGCGTATTTCCAATTTGAACAGTTCTCGGGTATCCGACCGGGTACCGTCGTAATTTCTCCACAATATTTCGGCAGACGTACACGCTGCTATCTTCAGGTGGTTCCTGACGAATGCTGTGCTGTTCCTCTCAGCGCCCTATATATTCTAGCCGCTACCCCCTCCACCGTTCCTCTCCTGGTGTCTTCGGTGTGGCCGGCGCGGCGTCTACTGGAGGTGGTGGGGGAAGTGGCGCCTGGGTCTGAACTGGGGTCAGCAGTCTCCCTGCTGCCGCCGTCGGGGGCGGTCCTCGATCTCTGGGACCGCATCTTTCTCTCCAGGCTGAGCGCAGGGTTCCAAGCCTGACTAAGTTGAAGGCCGCTGTCTTTATTAATTAGATCGTCCTGTAGTCGGATTTCGATGGCCTCTTTAGTAACGCAGTCCCAGAAGTAGGAGGATTGACAGAGTATTTTTGTTTTTTCATAGTCCATAGTATGGCCAGTCTTTATACAATGGTCAGCCACGGCTGATTTAGTGGCCTGGCGTAATTCGGTATGGCGCTTGTGTTCGCGGCACCTCTCTCCTACAGTGCGGACTGTCGTCCCAATGTATGATTTTCCGCACTGACATGGAATTTGATAAACGCCTGGTTTTCGAAGGCCTAGGTCATCTTTCACTGAACCCAGTAGAGTGAAGGTTTTTGAGGGGTCGGAATACCCATTTCACGTTGTGTTTCCCCAGGATTCTACCGATTTTTCTTGGTGTTTCCGACAAACGGAATGCACGCCAATGAATTGTGTTCTTCTGTTTCTTCTTCTTGTTCTCTTGGCGCAGTCTGTCTCAGTGCATGTCTTATTTGCTTCTGGTTGTACCCATTTTTCCGAAATGTTGTCTCGAGGTGCTGCAGTTCTGCTGGAAGCAGGCAAATTTTCGCTCCTTGCATTTTACGCCTCTCCAAATAGTGCTTTACAGTCAACATTATCAAAAGCATTCCTAGAAATCTACAAATGCTACACACATACATTTGCCTTTCTTCAACTTATCTTCTAAGATATGCCGTAAGGTCAGTATCACCTAACGTGTTCCTACATTTCTCCGGAAGCCCAACGGAGCTACCACGAAATCGGTTTCTACTATTTTCTTCCATTCTGTAAATAATCCGCGTCGGTACTTTATATTCACAAGTTATGAAACTGATGGTTTGGTAATTTTCACACCTGTCTACACTTGCCTTCTTTGGAAATTGAATTATTATATTCTTCCTGAAATCTGGCGGTACTTCGCCTGTCTCGCGAACCTTTCCTACCAAGTGGAATAATTTTTCATGGTTGGCCCTCCTCAGGAACTCAATAAAATAGAGGGATTGTAGTCCACGCCAGTGACCTCGTTTCGGTATAGGTCTTCCAGTGATGCGTCCACTTCTTTCTGCATTATAATATCTCCCATCACATCTTCACCTGTTCCCTCTTCTGTTTCTTTAATATTGGTGTTCGTTTCGGCTCTACAGGTCTTTGTTGTTACTGTTACTATTATTACTATTATTTCTTTCTTTTCTCAGACGTTATATCTGGTCAAAAATGGAAAGTGACGCGGACCTTGATCAAGCGTGACTTCCTTTTAACTGTACGGTTTACGTTACATTGCATTTAGGAACCTTCGGGTAATTGAACATGTATCAATAATTACGGATTTCTGTAGTTGTATATATAAGTTTGGATGTAACTGTATTGCATTGATGTACGGTGGATATTGTGTGGTATGACTCCTGTAGTTGATAGTATAATTGGCATAATGTCAACTTTATCCTGATGCCACATGTCCTTGACTTCCTCAGCCACTTGGATGTATTTTTCAATTTTTTCTCCTGTTTTCTTTTGTGTATTTGTTGTATTGGGTATGGATATTTCAATTAGTTTTGTTAATTTCTTCTTTTTATTGGTGAGTATGATGTCAGGTTTGTTATGTGGTGTTGTTTTATCTGTTATAATGGTTCTGTTCCAGTATAATTTGTATTCATCCTTCTCCAGTACATTTTGTGGTGCATACTTGTATGTGGGAACGTGTTGTTTTATAAGTTTATGTTGTAAGGCAAGCTGTTGATGTATTATTTTTGCTACATTGTCATGTCTTCTGGGGTATTCTGTATTTGCTAGTATTGTACATCCGCTTGTGATGTGATCTACTGTTTCTATTTGTTATTTGCAAAGTCTGCATTTATCTGTTGTGGTATTGGGATCTTTAATAATATGCTTGCTGTAATATCTGGTGTTTATTGTTTGATCCTGTATTGCAATCATGAATCCTTCCGTCTCACTGTATATATTGTCTTCTCTTAGCCATGTGTTGGATGCGTCTTGATCGATGTGTGGCTGTGTTAGATGATACGGGTGCTTGCCATGTAGTGTTTTCTTTTTCCAATTTAGTTTCTTCGTATCTGTTGATGTTATGTGATTAAAGGGTTGTAGAAGCAGTTACGAAATTGCAGTGGTGTAGCCGATGTATTTATATGAGTGACTGCTTTGTGTATTTTGCTAGTTTATGCTCGTTCTAGAAAGAATTTTCTTAAATTGTCCACCTGTCCATAATGTAGGATTTTTATGTCAATAAATCCCCTTCCTCCTTCCTTTCTGTTTAATGTGAATCTTTCTGTTGCTGAATGTATGTGATGTATTCTATATTTGTGGCATTGTGATCGTGTAAGTGTATTGAGTGCTTCTAGGTCTGTGTTACTCCATTTCACTACTCCAAATGAGTAGGTCAATAATGGTATAGCATAAGTATTTATAGCTTTTGTCTTGTTTCTTGCTGTCAATTCTGTTTTCAGTATTTTTGTTAGTCTTTGTCTATATTTTTCTTTTAGTTCTTCTTTAATATTTGTATTATCTATTCCTATTTTTTGTCTGTATCCTAGATATTTATAGGCATCTGTTTTTTTCCATCGCTTCTATACAGTCGCTGTGGTTATCCAATATGTAATCTTCTTGTTTAGTGTGTTTTACCTTGACTATGCTATTTTTCTTACATTTGTCTGTTCCAAAAGCCATATTTATATCATTGCTGAATACTTCAGTTATCTTTAGTAATTGGTTGAGTTGTTGAGTTGTTGCTGCCAGTAGTTTTAGATCATCCATGTAGAGCAAATGTGTGATTTTGTGTGGGTATTTTCAGTAATATTGTATCCATAATTTGTATTATTTAGCATGTTGGATAGTGGGTTCAGAGCAAGGCAGAACCAGAAGGGACTTAATGAGTCTTCTTGGTATATTCCATGCTTAATCTTTATTGACTGTGATGTGATATTATTTGAATTTGTTTGGATATTAAGTGTGGTTTTCCAATTTTTCATTACTATGTTTATGAACTGTATCAATTTAGGATCCACTTTGTATATTTCCAATATTTGTAGTAACCATGAGTGGGGTACACTATCAAAAGCTTTTTGGTAATCAATGATTGCGTAGTGTAGCGACCTTTGTTTTGTTTTAGCTTGATATGTCACCTCTGCATCTATTATCAGTTGCTCTTTACATCCTCGTGCTCCTTTGCAACAGCCTTTTTGTTCTTCATTTATAATTTTGTTCTGTGTTGTATGTGTCATTAATTTCTGTGTAATTACTGAAGTTATTATTTTGTATATTGTTGGTAGGCATGTTATGGGGTGATATTTAGCTGGGTTTGCTGTGTCTGCTTGATCTTTAGGTTTCAGATAAGTTATTCCATGTGTAAGTGTATCAGGGAATGTGTAGGGGTCTGCAATGTAACTGTTAAATAATTTAGTTAGATGCGAATGTGTTGAGGTGAACTTCTTTAGCCAGAAATTTGCTATTTTATCTTTTCCAGGGGCTTTCCAATTGTGAGTAGAATTAATTGCTTGGGTGACTTCATGTTGCAAAATTATCACTTCAGGCATTTGTGGTATCATCTTGTATGTGTCTGTTTCTACTTGTATCCACCGTGCATGCCTGTTATGTTGTACCAGGTTTGACCATATGTTGCTCCAGAAGTGTTCCATGTCTGTTATGTTTGGTGGATTGTCTATTTTAATGTGTGTGTTATCTATTGTCTGGTAAAATTTCTTTTGGTTTTTGTTGAATGTTTGATTTTGTTTCCTTCTATTTTCACTTTTTTTGTATCTTCTAAGTCGTTTGGCCAATGCTTGTAATTTCTGCTTCTTTTCATCTAATTGCTCTGTCGCTTCTTGTTGTAAGATTTTACCTAACCTTTTTCGTTTTTTTTCCGACATTTCATTTCTTATAAATTGTGTTAGCTGTCCGATGTCTTTTCTCAGTTTTTCTATTCTGATCTATAGCCTGTGTTACCATGCTGGTTTTGTGGGTTTCTTCTGTGTGTTGGTTGGTTCTGATCTCTGCCTAGTGTGTATATTTAGTGTAGTGAGTGCTCCTATATAAACCAGTAGTTGTAACTCTTCCATAGTTGTGTTTTCATTTATTTTGTTGTGTACGATTATGTTGATAGTTTTTATTGTTGTTTCGACTTGTGGGTTATTTGGCGGTCTATGCAAGAATGGTCTAATGTCTGTATTTGTGTCTTTGTATTCTATATACATCAGCTGAAATTCTTCTTCTATATCTAACATGTGTGTCACTTCGTGTTCTATTTGTGCTTGTTCTGGTGGCTGTCTTAAGATTTCGTTTTCCTCTGATTGTTTAATTGATGCGTGTTGTTCTTTGTTTGTTTGCTCTGGGATGTTTGAGTCCATTACTGTATTTTCTTCTTCTTCTGATTGCACATTATTTTGTTCCAGTATTTGTTGTACTTGTTGTTTGATGTTTTCTAATTCTGTCTGGGGTATCCTGTTCTTTATTACTATTATTATTATTATTATGGATTATTTCCCTTTAGGAGAGAGTGTGAACTTGAGCCAGTCACATATTGGCTTACTTTTCGTCTTTTATTTTCTTCCCAAAACCTCTTCATTAATTCACTTCGCATTTTCTTCATTTCGTGAGTCCATTTTTTCCCTGTTTCTTTCGTTGAGACGTGTTCAGTTTTTTTGGTTTTGATTTTACTTCCGAATAGTTTTTTGTCCTCAGTTTCTTCTTCCAAAATTTTCAGTTTCTGAAGATCTTCTCGCATTTCTCTCGTTCAATTGGTCTTTAATTTAGTTGTATTAACGATGTCAAAAATTTTCTTAGTGAGTCAGTTTTCATTCATCCCACACAGGTGTCCGTAAAGCTGTAGGCCGTTTTTTCTAAATTTATCTGTGTTGCTTTCTGTTTGTTCGAAGAGTTCCTTTGTCAGTCAACTGATCAAAGCTCCGTCTTGGAGAAAAGCACTGTTCATTTAAGAATTTTTCACTCTCGCTTCTCCATATGATGAATTTTTGTCATCCCTCTAATAACTATGGTTTGTGGCGCAGACATGGCTTCTGATAAAACAACTGTTTAGTAGTGTTACAGTTTGTTGTTGTGGTTCCATGTCAGTTTGTACACCTGCTGCATTTTGAGTATTACTTCTGTGTCGGCGATTGTGTTCTCTCCAGTGGGTTGGATAGTTTCACCTAAGTTCTTGATGTGAGTGACCTGTGAGAGCCTTCCATACTGTGTTTTCAGTTGGAGTTTTCCTCTTTATTTGGTGTCCATATACTGAGTTTTTTCATAGCATGTTTGGTCTGTTATATGCGTTTATTATATTCTTTTCAGCTTTCCCTTCTTTGCATAGTACGAGCTTACCATTTCAGCTCTTAATATTCATTTCTCTAAAGGATTATTTAATTCTCCCGTAGGTTACATCTATCTTTACTACAGCCATTATATGCGCATACAGCTTTATTTTTTCTCTCCTATCCATTCGTACTTTGCCGTTTTGCTCTTCCTGTCACTCTCATTTTCTAGACGTCTGTATTCCCTTTTGACAGCTTCATTTGGTGCACTTCTAAATTTCCTCCTTTCGTCAGTGAGACTCAATATCCCTTGTGTTATGTACGGATTTCTACTGGGCCTTGTCTTATGACCTATTTGCTTCTCTGCTGGTTTTTTACAACAAATATAAATAATTGGGTTGTAAGTGCAATAAGACACGCGTCATTTATAGCGAGCCTCAGTGGTGCAATGAACCTACACACAGTAACAGTGAAATCAGAAAGGTGCTACAATGCAATGCTGTCTGCAGTAAATGTTTATCGATAAATACCAACTAAATTTAAATACTGTGAATTAAAATTACCGAGACGGTAAATGATTATCTGATGCCTCTACATTAGGTATTTTTTACGAGCGTTTAGATGTAGATTCACTTTACAATGACAGTAGATTAAAAATCGTAACATCCTTTAGGTCTGTGGAGCGTGATCTGATAACGAAACTGATGCGTGACCACCTCTGTTCTGCCTAACGTCTCGCCAAGTCCAATCATCTACCCTACTGTCGCGTGGTACACAGCACAGCCATCCTTCCGCCTTATGCACCTTATGGCTATATTGGTTTCCGACGCATTACAAGCGCTCTGTCGATGTGCATCGCTCACTTTGCCGTGATAACTCTGCGAGAGACGATCTCTCGCTCACACTTTGCGCGTTTCAGAATTATAACTACGAACTGCGAAAAGACGCAACAAATGTGATGGCTGGCTCTTTCGTTTTTGCAGTTTACAGTCTGGTTGAAGGCAGCATAATAACTAATCAGTTTGTAACAATCGTTGAATTTGCGTTATGTCATCACGTTAATTGAGTATGAAATTTAATGTACTTACTTACTTACTTGGACTGGCCACACAAACCGCAGCCGGTCCTTAGCCTCACTCATTCCAGCGTTCCACAGCTCCCTGCCAGCTGCGTCTACATCTCCCAGACCCAGTATCTGCATGTCTTCCATGGTATTGTCCTCTCATCTCGTTCTCTTCTCGGCCGTCCTAGTGGTCCGTTCCTTCGGCTTCTCTATCCCTGTCTTTATTACCGTGTTCTCTCCTTTCCTCCTCAAATGTCTGCACCAACTGAGTCTTTTACCTTTCACTCTCGCTATGATGTCAGTTAGTGTGTATAATTGTCTTAGTCTGATTTCTCTGTTTTTCTTTATTCTCCAGTGATCTCTTTCTTTCACTGAGCCATATATTTTTCTCAGTATTTTAACTTCAAAAGTTATGAATTCTCTCTCTCTCTCTCTCTCTCTCTCTCTCTCTCTCTCTCTCTCTCTCTTTTTTAAAAAAGTTATGTTGGTTGATGTTGACACCGAGGTAATCGAATGTGTCTGTCTTCTGTATTTTTAGGTTCCTGAATGTTAGATGGTTTGGTTCTAACTGAGCTCTTCTTGCTATTCCTATGAACTGTTTTATTTTCATTTATAGTTAGACCTACTTTCTTAGCTTCTTCCATGAGTACAGTTCCCATTTACTCAGGTCTTCCATGCTCTTTCCTATCACCGCAATATCATCCGCGAAAGCGAATACATTCATCTTGTAAGTAGGCTGTTTAGGTTTTTATGTTGGTAACGCCACGTAGCGCTCTGTATGAAAATCACTGACTGTGCTGGGTGCAGTCTGTGGCTGGTTTGCATTGTTGGAATTTTTGCTATTGTAGTGTTGGGCAGTTGGATGTGAACAGTGCGTAACATTGCGCAGTTGGAAGTGAGCCGCCAGCAGTGGTGGATGTGGGGAGAGAGATGGTAGAATTTTGAGAACGGACGATCTGGACATGTGTCCATCAGAAGGAGTAAATTTGTAATATTGGATGTCATGAACTGATATATATGACTTTTGAACATCATTAAGGTAAATACATTGTTTCTTCTCTATCAAAATCTTCCATTTGCTAACTATGCCTATCAGTAGTTAGTGCCTCCAGTAGTTACAATCTTTTATTCAGCTGGCAGTATTGGCGCACGCTGTATTGCAGTGGTTTGAGTAACGAAGATTTTTGTGAGGTTTGTGATTCATGAAAGGTATAGGTTATTGTTAGTCAGGGCCATTCTTTTGTAGGGATTACTGAAAGTCAGATTGCGTTACGCTAAAAAAATTGTGTGTCAGTTTAGTGATGATCAGAATAAGTAAAGAGAGAAATGCCCCAGTACGTTCAGTTTTGCTCAGCTGTTTGAAAATCAAATAACGTACAGGTTTTCCAGCACTGTCATTTATAAAAATTTTCTAAGGGGATGTTTCAATCTTTTTCTGTATGGTGACTCCTGCAGATTCTTGGGTTACTCTCCTCAGGGTGTTGAGTGCCAAATTGAACGGGACTGGTGATATAACATCTCCCTGTCTCACTCCTGTTTTTACCTCAAATGTTTCTCAGAACCCCCCTGTACTTCCACTCTACACTTTGATTCCATCACATACATTTTAGTTAGCTTCATCAGCATACTGGACTCGCATTCCGGAAGACGATGGTTAAATCCAGAGACCTGCCATACTGATTTAGGTTCTGCGTGATTTCCCTAAATCGCTTCAGGCAAACCCCGGATGGATCCTTTGACAGAGCACGGCCGACTTCCTTCCCCATTCTTCCCTAACCCGATGAGACCGATGACCTCGCCGTTTGGTCTCCTCCCATAAATCAACCCAACCCTTTATCAGTTTGTCCGGTATCCCAAACTCTACCAATATCACACACATCTCCTCTGTCTCTCTATGCTGGCATATGCTTTGTTGAAGTCTATAAACGTACAGAAGGTATCCTGATTGAGCTCCCAGTTCATATCTTGCATTTGTCTTAGTGTGAATGTTTGGTCGGTTGAACCCCACTTGTGCTGTGTCTAATATTTCGTCAATGTATGGATTGAGCCTGTTCAGAATAATTCTTGATGTTATTTTATAGCACGTGCATAGCAGAGATATCCCTCTATAGTTCTGTGTCAACATATTGTCTCCTTTCCTGTATATTGGACACACAGCAGCTGTTTCCCATTCCTCTGGCATTACTTCTTTCCTCCACACTTCTTTTGTTAATTCATCTAACCATTCATATACGTTGTCTCCCCCTTCTTTGGCGAGCCCTGCTGATATCATGTCTATGCCTAGGGCCTTCCCATTTGTCTTTTTTTTTTGTCTCCTTCACCTCTCTGAGTTCTTCGACTAGCGGTTGTACGTTCTGGTTGTTTTCGGCCCTGTTTTCGTTGCCGTAGGTGTCTACCGGGTTTTTCGCAGTTCTTTGAAGTATCTCCAACAGTTCTCTAGTTTCCCTTAATTTGTAGTGATCAGTTTTCCATTCTCATCCTTCATTATCAAAGGCTTGGACCTGTACTCTTCTCTATAGCTTCTCATTGTCCTGTCGAGCTCTTTATTACTGTTCTGGCTATAGTCCCACTTTGCCTTCTCTGTTTATTTACGAATCAGCTGTTCTCTCGCCTGATTGGTCACTTCATTTCTCTTGTGGCTGTCCTGTACATCATTTGGTTTTCGTATTTGTTATTAATTTAATATCCATACGTTAATTATGAGAACAAATATGTACTGCATGCTGTCGGTGTCTTGTGAGACACTCATAAAATATTATTACACGACTGGCCATTAAAATTGGTACACCAAGAAGAAATGCAGATGACTGGACACCGCAATTTGGGTGCATAGATCCTGCGAAATCAGTACCCAGAACAAACACCTCTGGCCGTAATAATGGCCTTGATACTCCTGGGTATTGAGTCAAACAGAGCTTGGATGGCGTGTACAGGTACAGTTGCCCATGCAGCTTCAACACGATACCACAGATCATCAAGAGTAGTGACTGGCGTATTGTGACGAGCCAGTTGCTCGGCCACCATTGACCAGACGTTTTCAATTGGTGAGAGATCTGGAGAATGTGCTGGCCAGGACAGCAGTCGAACATTTTCTTTATCCAGAAAGGCCCGTACAGGACCTACAACATGCGGTCGTGCATTATCCTGCAGAAATGTAGGGTTTCGCAGGGATCGAATGAAGGGTAGAGCCACGGGTCGTATCACATCTGAAACATAACGTCCACTGTACAAAGTGCCGTCAGCGCGAACAAGAGGCGACCCGAGACGTGTAACCAATGACACCCCGTACTATCACGCTGGGTGATACGCCAGTATGGCGATGACGAATACACGCTTCTAATGTGCGTTCACCGCGATGTCGCCAAACACAGATACGACCATCATGATGCTGTAAACAGAACCAGCATTCATCCGAAAAAATGACGTTTTGCCATTCGTCGTTGAGTACACCATCTCAGGCGCTCCTGTCTATGATGCAGCGTCAAGGGCAACCGCAGCCATGGTCTCCGAGCTGATAGTCCATGCTGCTGCAAACGTCGTCGAACTGTTCGTGCAGATGGTTGTTGTCTTGCAATAGTCCCCATCTGCTGACTCAGGGATCGAGAAGTGGCTGCACGATCCGTTACAGCCATGCGGATAAGATGCCTGTCATCTCGACTGCTAGTGATACGAGGCTGTTGGGATCCAGCACGGCGTTCCGTATTACCCTCCTGAACCCGCCGATTCCATATTCTGCTAACAGTCATTGGATCTCGACCAACGCGAGCAGCAATGTCACGATACGATAAACCGCAATCGCGATAGGCTACAATCTGACCTTTATCAAATTCCGCACGAGGCATCACAATAACGTTTCACCAGGCAACGCCGATCAACTGCTGTTTGTGTATGAGAAATAAGTTGGAAACTTTCCTCATGTCAGCACGTTGTAGGTGTCTCCACCGGCGCCATCCTTGTGTGAATGCTCTGAAAAGCTAATCATTTGTATATCACAGCATCTTCTTCCTGTCGGTTAAATTTCGCGTCTGTAGCACGTCATCTTCGTGGTGTAGCAATTTTAATGGCCAGTAGTGTACTTCTTCCAGACAAACGGTTAAGAGGCGAGTAAAGGGAGCACAGTATGGCGGAAAAGCTCTAGTACAGAACCCTGAATACATACTATTCCAAATAGACGACACGCATACTTGTAGAAGTCAGTCAGTTGATAGTACACGTCAGTCGCTGACGGGCAGAATAAAACATGCCTTCCATTCTCGTTTTCATGCTTCTATCCTCTTCCTGTAAAGTGGTGACAAGCGAACTTGTGATACTTGCCTTTGTGAGCACCTGCGTGTGATTCGCTTTGTAAAGGAGGAAAAAGGACACTGAAGACACATTCCATACGCTCGCGCCCCCTGAGAGATGCCTCGTCTGTGTGGCTTGCGTAATCGATGCCGACAACGGCTTGTCAGTTGCAATTATAATGCAGTGGCCGGTGTACCAGAGAGAGGTCCTGTCCTGTCCTGTCCCGTGTGATAGGCACTGCATATAAACGTCCACGTGTCTAAAGCACGTATCAGGCACAGAAGGAAGCAACAAGTGTGCGACATTTCGGCGTTTCGAGAAAAAAGCGTCATCATACTGGACGCCTCTTGCCTCTTCAGTTCAACATTGACTTTACACCACGCAGATCATGATACTCTTTTAGAAGAGCTTAAGTTTTATGGAATCGATGTTCTTACAAACAACTGGTTTGAATCGTATTTAATAAAAATGGAAATAGTTCTACTAAATAATTCAAACAACGCTGTGAGGATAAAAGTTTAGTAACGGGAGTAATAACGAAAGAAGTTACGAAAAGTTCCATTTGAGATCCACTTCTTTTCCTGCATATAGGAATGGTCTTTCACTTCATTTACATTTGGCATGGTTAGTACTCTTTGCAAAAGACAATAACTTTATAATTAATCCTGTTGGCAACAGAAGAAATTGTTACAGATGTTTTCGAAATAAATTAAGTGTTAATTGACGGTCCCGTCGTTGCTTTCTAGCACTATTCCGTAGGTATATATAATTACTAGTTTTGCGCCCACTGCTTCGCTCACGTAAACTGTATGGTCTGCACAAATATTTTCCTTGTTTTTCTTTAATCGAATTTTTATCATGTTCACAAGGTCCGTCTTCTTCTAACCGTTTTGCACTAGTTAAGTCCACAGAAGCATGATCTTTTCCGAATGTACTTCTGACCAGAACGCGATAATGGTAGCTGGAGTCGGAGGTCTTTGTTAATCCTGGCTTTTGAGTTCTTGTAGTGATAAGTATTTCCACAGAAACTTTCATGCCTTAGCACGCATTTCTTTAGACGACAAATACTAATTTTCCTAAATTTAGATTTAAAAACCTTTTATTGCAACGAAAATTTTCTTAGTTTTTATCCCCTGTTCCAAACCTTTAGGCGTTGAATTTACAAAAAGCACTTAAACACATATTTTTTAATTTTTATCCGAGAAGCCAAACATAAATTTTCGGAGATAAAGTATGAAAATGCATTCGTAATAAAATATTTCCATAAAAAGTTTTATCTTCTATTTTACCCCCTTAGGGGTTGAATTTTCAAAAACACGAAGATACGTAATTTTTATTTGCAGCAGAGTATCAAAATACAAATTTTCATAGGTTTAGACTAAAAATGCTTTCATAATGAAATGTTTTCATAAAACATAGACGCCGGTCGAAGTGGCCGAGCGGTTCTAGGCGCTACAGTCTGGAACCGCGCGACCGCTACGGTCGCAGGTTCGAATCCTGCCTGGGGCATGGATGTGTGTGATGTCCTTAGGTTAGTTAGGTTTAATTAGTTATAAGTTCTAGGGGACTGATGCACTCAGATGTTAAGTCCCATAGTGCTCAGAGCCATTTGAACCATTCGAACCCTTCTTAAATGAAGCCTAAAGTATAGGATCAACACCCTCACCAGATTTCATATTTCTCTCCTTAGCGGTTTGGCGTGCACAATGATGATTAAGTCAGTCAGAATAATTCCTTTAACACACTGACGGAAAAAAAATCGCATCATGAAAGATGTTAGGCGTGCTTCTAAATCTGAAAGATGATGTCTGTTCAAATTTCGCGCCAGTGGCCCTAAGTGTGGCGCTAGTAGCGCCACAATGAGGATGCAAATGAGGGTTTGCTTTAAATATACGCTGTACGGTAATGAAATGAAATGAGCGTTTGGCGACATTGGCCGGGAGGCCCCTGACGGGGCAGGTCCGGCCGCCTTGGTGCAGGTCTTATTACATTCGACGCTACACTGGGCGACCTGCGCGCCGGATGGTGATGAACTGACGATGAAGACAACACAACACCGAGTCACTGAGCGGAGAAAATCCTCGACCCAACCTGGAATCGAACCCGGGGAGCTTAGGACGGCAGTCCATCATGCTGACCATTCAGCTATCGGGGAGGACTGTACGGTAATGAACGTTAGTTATTTGTACTCTTGAGACTGGACATGGAGACTCGATGTTAGTCCAGAATGCGTTTAAGGCGACAAAGACGCCATTGTCAACAACCCACTGAGTTTGAGCGAGGTTGTGTAACATGACTATGAGAAACTGCAAGTTCCTTCCACGCTATTGCAAAAAGATTTGAAAGGAATTTAGCCACTGTACATGATTACTGGCAGCGGTGGTCACGAGAATGTACGGTCGCAAGGAGACAGCCAAGTGGGGTTATTGGGTTACTGAGAGCAAAGACCATCGTCTTCGGCGTATGGCTCTGGCGCATCAAACTGCACCTGCAGCAGCAATTTGAGCAGCAGTTGGCACCACGGTGACGCAGCGAACTGATACACGTCGATTATTTCAAGGACAGCTGCGAGCCAGACGCCCTGTAGCGTGCATTCGACTGATTCCAAATGACAGTCACTTGGTGTCAAGCGAGGGCTCATTGGAGAGCAGGGTGGAGTCTGTTGTGCTTCCTGGTGAAAGCTGGTTCTGCCTCGGTGCCGGTGATTGCAGTGTGTTGGTTACAAGGAGGCCAGTTGAGGGCCTGCAACCAACCTCCCCGCATGCTAAACAACTGGACCTACATCTGGAGTTATGGTCTGGGGTCACATTTCGTATGACAGCAGGAGTACTCTCGTGGTTATCCAACACACACTGACTGCAAATTTTATACGTCAGTCTGGTGATTCGACCTGTTGTGCTGCCATTCATGAACAGCATTCCAGCGGACAGGATAACGCTCGTCCACTTACTGCTGTTGTAACCGAACGTGCTCTACAGAGTGTCGACTTGTTGCCTTGGCCTGACTCCATTTGTGCACAAAAGGGGCATCACTGGACAACAAGTCCAGCGTCAGCCACAATCAGCATTGGGTGGAGTAGAATTTACCTGATGTACAAAGTTTATAATACAAATGAATGTATATTGAAGATTAAAACGAAATGGAATACTTGCTCTGGATTTGCACATATTGAATCTCGATGAGAAGACTGAAATTAATTTTTATCAGAACACATTACAATTTTTATAAAGCGCTGGAGCCTAGAGGTGCTGTTTGAGTCGTGCGAGAAAACGTTGGTGAATTACTTAGACATTCGAAGACAATATTAAGAGAGGAGAATCCGATTATTATTCTTTAATCGTCTGTAGATGTTTTGTGCCACTTGGTGGCGTTTTAATGAATTGTGCCGATGGCAGAATGATTCGAAATTTATCAAAGTTGTCAAACTTGTTCTTCAGGTCCTGTTATACAATAGTCCAAATAAATGTTGCATATTGCTTTATGACAATACTGGATATCATAGGAAAGAAACTGATTTTTTTCTGTCTGGCATACTCATAATAAAACAAAAATAAGGGAGATACTCACTTCCTCTTGATAACTACAAACAAAAACAAGATCTCACAAAAGATTCTACTGTAAACTCTGGAGTTTCTTTTCATCGCATCTCGCATATCACATGATTTATGAACCAAATGGCCCTTCTCGTAACTGGAGACACTTTTGGATGCAGTTAGGTGTATTTCTTACCAAAATGTCCATACAAGCCTGTGGGAAATTCTCACTCCTTCACAGCGGTCGTTACCATGCCCTGTACGGTCTCTCATGGGACAGGACGATTGCAGACTGCTCCTTTTAGCAAGGTCTATGCATTCTCAATGCAGTTCAGCTCTGCAGAATATGGAGGCTATTCCATCCGACAGATTCTATGCTTCACTAGAAAAGTGCTCACAAAATTGTGACGATGAGGGCGTGCGTTGTCGTCTATAAGCGTAGATCCCGCTTGAATATATTCACCAAGTTGAGCCACAGTGTGTGCAAGGACGTCGTCTCGATAACTCAAACCAGTGATCCTCCCATGTGTTGGCCTGCGGTGTGTCCTGGGGCCACACATGATCCCAATCAAAATCCTGACTGAACCTCCTTGACAGGAATAGCGGTCTACGATAGTTAGGGTGTAAATGTTGTCCTCATTGCCCCCTCCCTCCCCCTCAAGAGTGTCAGTATCTCGTCAGAAAATAACGAACTGCGCTAGTCCACAAAGAGTGGTTCCTTGCCCAATGGACACGAGCCCCTTTCCGAATCCAATTTAGAGGAGGAGCCTTCAGAGGTCTTCTGTCACGTAATCACTGTTCACTGACCTATTTCACATCATTTGTGTTGACACCTTTACTCTTGCAGCTGTTTGGAAATGACGCAATAGACATCTCGCATTGTTTTGAGTGTCTGCTTGCTGCTATACACAGATATCGGTGCAGCACAACTTTTTTTTCTGCGGCCACTACTGCAACGATTCTCAACTGACGCTGTCGCTAGAAACTCGTTGTAGATTCTAGAAACATTAATCCGACTCACTGTGACATTCGCTGCGATGTCCGCTTGCCTCATTCGCTCCCCATTTGTAGTGACTGTACGGAGCCTCTGATTGTACGTTATCGTTATCCGAAGCCTCCTGAAGCAACACAACACAAGCACTATCATGTTTACTGGTGACACGGTTGCCACAGACTGCACAAACTGCCCCCTCACGGCAGAAAGATGGACTGTTCCCGATAGAATTTCATTACAAACATACCAATGTACTGATATCATAACATATTTGTGGATCACACTGTTAAATATTGAAGTTCCGGCAATATGCAACATTCATGTTGGCCACTGCATTTTCCTTCTCACGGTGTAGAAATCCGAATCTTCAAAAGTATGGAAATATTCAGTCAACGAAGCAACACCACATTTCGTAAATAATCATACCATATGTGCTCTTTGAGGCATTCCCGGCGCTGCATCTGCTTTATAGGTTCCCGGGAATTACGCCGGATAATATTGTAGAAACCGCACAATATTTCAGCGAGACAACTGCCCGCCATCTTCAGTTGCTACTGTCGCGTCGCAGAGAAGCTCGCCAATTTATATGCTGGCTTTCTAGAACAGCGCAGGCGCCAGCGAGGCATAACGTCATCGAAGACCAATCGTAGACAACGTCGAATACCAGATCCCTCTGCTGGAGATACGGGTAGCGGTCTGCGGAAGCGCGCCGCGGCGCGGGAAAATGCGGCCGGGAGGGACGGACACCGTTCGCTCGCGCGAGGTGTTGGCGCACGATTTAAGCATCTGCGCTAAGGCTTCCTATCTGCGTTGACTCGGTGCGGTTGCTAATCTGTGGCTGATGATTCCTTAGTGCCGCCAAGGCTGGCTCCCAGGCTTTGCTCAGGTGAAACCCCGTGTCTCTGTTTATTAGGTCACTGCTTTTACGTATTTCGACCGCCTCAGGTCACTGGATCGAATGGGCTGCCGGTACTTTTTTTTCATTCTTACGTAATTCTAACTACAGCTTTAATACGACCATGCAAAGTACCAATATTTAATCATTAATTTATTATTTCCCTAATCTTTAACATGAAAAAGAGAAACAAAGTTTTTTTTTCCTTAAGGACATTGGAAATAAACAAAGGATACACGAGAACTTTCAAACAAATCAACGTAGTCATTTTATTTATAATATTGTATCCACATTTCTGACAAGTATAATGTGTAACCTTTGCAGTACTGTACGCAGTCAGGTTAATACCGATCGCAAAAACATGAAAAACAATAACTATCACGACATACAGCAGATGTAATGATCGCCGAATTTTTCCATGTCCACTTTTTTTTTTTTTTTTGTGTCTGCTGCAAAACAAACTTGGTTCACATTCGTAACGGTTCCCGGTGGTCGTACGGTTTCAAGGCGTGCCACGCATATTGATGAATAGCACCGAATATTCGTGCAAATAACTCACAAAAAAAAAAGCAAAAGGTATAAACAGTGCACGGTCCAAGCACAATAACTGCATCATAGAGCACGCTAGAAAAGCCACAGCCTCGTGGAAAAGTGATCACGGTGTTGGACTACAAAGCGGGAGAGCCCTGTTCAAAGCTTCCTCGTGTCATCTTTTTTTTTCCTGGTATTCGCTGTGTTCAAATTTGTGTCTACGTCGTTGTGTACCGTCCGTTTGCAACAGCAAGGTGGAAGGAAAGGACCTGTAATGGAAAGTTGGCTCAGCACAACTACTTTGTCAGCAGCCGAAAGGAAGCGGATTTCGAATGGGAACCGCAAACCTGTGATGACAAGGCAACAAGTCAACCGAATCCTCCACCGGAAACACGTCTGGTGTCTCATACATGGCATTAGTGATAGTACGTGTGTCATATGATAGGAATGTGTTATCGGCGCACCTAATTAGTACACCTGGTGAGATATGCCTCCTTGCCCGATTTAGGTCTTCGTATGAATGTGAATGTTATCACTCCGAAGAAAATGAAAACATAACAGTTTGTCACGTAAGCTGCAACAAATGAACGCAACAGTTTCCATTCACACAGTTTCCCTGTGCTCTGTCAAATCATATATTTTTTTAACGTTTTTGAAGTTGCTTTCCGTTTCGGAAGCTTTGACACTTTAATTCCTTTGTTGTAACATAGCTCACATCTGTTTATCTTTTTTTCATTTATGTGAGATGTCATGTGGTGTCTTGCCTACTCTCACTATTCATCACATTCACTTGTGACGGCAGTGTATGCTTACCACATGACTCATATTCTGTAGCTAATGTACTGTATGACAACTCCCAAGATTACAGAAAGAGAATAAGCATTTCAATGATCGGACGGACAGTTCATAATTTTGTGAAAAAAAGAATAAAATAAATGGCACGAGGGAGATGTTAAGCTGGCTCGCCCACTTAGCAAGCCAACACCGTTACCACTTAACCACAACGCCGTAGTACTAATTCACTCGCTGTTGCACTTATTAAGCTTGGACCGTCCACTGTTTCTATTTTGCTTTGGTTTTTTTTTCCTCCAGTTCAGTACACCTTCCTGTTTTCATGCTCGATCAGTGTTCAGTTTTTGACGGGTTGTCCACTGGAACATATTACCAATAAATCTAAATGGGGTGCGATAGAGAGGTTCCCTTGTCAGCGCTTACTCGCTCGGCTGGTGACTCTGTGAACATTGGGGGCCCTATAAAGCATGCAGCATAATCACGCCTATGATTTTTCGTACTCGATTTTCTCAAAACCGTTTGAGAGTTGCACCTCCCCACTTATGCAGGGTAGAACAGAGGAAACGCATGTTTTTCACTGTTGAATGAATAATAAAAGCAAGCATTAAGTGATAGATTTTTTAATGCAGTTTTGATATATCCATACTTTAATTAGTTTCGAAAAATAGTGTCTTGGAGATGACGTCCTTCTTGCTGGATACAAATCTGGATCCTCTTCCGAAAGTTACGGATGGCTCTCTCCAACATTTCATTCGGCACGGCTTCAATTTCCTGACGAATGGAATTCTTCATGTCATCGATTGTGCGAGGCTTGTTCATGTAGACGTTTGATTTTAAATATCCCCACAAAAAGAATTCGCATATCGACAAATCGGGGCCAGTAAACATCACCATATCTCGAAACAACATGTCCTGGGAACATTTGTCAAACCACTTCCATGGATGCTCTCGCCGTGTGAGTTGTGGCACCGTCCTGCTGGAACCATATTTCTCCCATGTTCCCTGACGTCTTTCAAGATCTGGACGAAGGAAATTGTTCAACATTTTAACGTAGCGCGCAGATGTCACAGTAACTGCAGTTCCTTCCACTTCAAAACAATCCCCATCTTTAAAATGCAGAACCACACTGTTACTTTTGTACTGTGGAGAGGTCTTTGGTGTAATTCATGTGGGTTCTCCTGTGCCCAATACCGACAATTTTGAACATTGACGTAGCGGTCTACATGAAAATGTGCTTCACCACTCATGAAGACTATAGCATCTGCACCTTCCGTAAAAATTTCGTCCATTACGCTACAAAACTCTCTGCGCTGCACAAAATCCCCTTCATTAAACTCCTGGACGATCATTATCTTGTACGGGTAAAACTTAAGATCGTCATGCAAGATGCGGTGAAGCGAACGGCCTGACATACCCAGCAATACAGCCTGTCGTCTAGCCGATCGTTTCGGACTAGCAAAAATTGTCGTTCTCACTCGGTCTACATTTTCCGGAGTACGAACTGAAAGGGGAGAACAGGTGGTTTCTTTTTCATCACAGATCCAGTACTTCTAAACGCTGCAACCCATCGAAGTACAGTATTTCGATCAGGCACTGCATCTCGACGTCCAACTCTAAACTTTTGACGCAAAAGACGTTGCACTCTGACTACAGAATCATTGTTTCTAAAGTACTGCTCGACAACGAACTCACGATGCCCTACGCTCCAAAGCGACTGAAACTACATTGTATGGGCAGTCTGCGAACATTCATTCAAACTCAATACCCCCCCTCGTCGCCGCGTACTAGCGGTTCAAAAAACATGTGTTTCCTCTGCTCCACCACGTACAAGTTGAAGTCCTAGTTGTACCCCAAACGAATTAGATCCGTGAGGGGAAGATCGCACGGTCCCCTTATTAGTCATTTTCGCATAACGTCGCATCGGTTTTGGAACATCTATATCTCTAACGTCTATCAGTTGTAGAATTTTGGAACACGTATTATGTTCGAGTATAATGACTTTTCTGGAGACTAGAAATCTACTCTGTAGGAATCAGCATGGGTTTCGAAGAAGACGATCGTGTGAAACCCAGCTCGCGATATTCGTGCACGAGACACAGAGGGCCATAGACACGGGTTCCCAGGTAGATGCCGTGTTTCTTGACTTCCGCAAGGCGTTCGATACAGTTCCCCAAAGTCGTCTAATGAACAAAGTAAGAGCATATAGACTATCAAACCAATTGTGTGATTGGATTGAAGAGTTCCTAGATAACAGAACGCAGCATGTCACTCTCAATGGAGAGAAGTCTTCCGAAGTAGGAGTGATTTCAGGCGTGCCGCAGGGGAGTGTCGTAGGACCGTTGCTATTCACAATATACATAAATGACCTTGTGGATGACATCGGAAGTTCACTGTGGCTTTTTGCGGATGATACTGTGGTGTATCGAGAGATTGTAACAATGGAAAATTGTACTGAAATGCAGGAGGATCTGCAGGGAATTGACGCATGGTGCAGGGAATGGCAATTGAATCTCAATGTAGACAAGTGTAATGTGCTGCGAATACATAGACGGAAAGATCCCTTATCATTTAGCTACAATATAGCAGGTCAGCAACTGGAAGCAGTTAATTCCATAAATTATCTGGGAGTACGCGTTAGGAGTGATTTAAAATGGAGTGATCATAAAAAGTTGATCGTCGGTAAAGCATATGCCAGACTGAGATTCATTGGAAGAATCCTAAGGAAGTGCAATCCGAAAACAAAGGAAGTAGGTTACATTACGCTTGTTCGCCCACTGCTTGAATACTGATCAGCAGTGTGGGATCTGTACCAGATAGGGTTGATAGACGAGATAGAGAAGATCCAACGGAGAGCAGCGCACTTCGTTACAGGATCATGTAGTAATCGCGAAAGTGTTACGGAGATGATAGATAAACTCCAGTGGAAGACTGTGCAGGAGAGACGCTCAGTAGCTCGGTACGGGCTTTTGTTGAAGTTTCGAGAAGATACCTTCACCGAGGAGTCAAGCAGTATATTGCTCCCTCCTACGTATATTTCACGAAGAGACCATAAGGATAAAATCAGAGAGATTAGAGCCCACATAGAGGTATACCGACAATCCTTCTTTCCACGAACAATACGAGACTGGAATGGAAGGGAGAACCGATAGAGGTACTCAAGGTACCCTCCGCCACACACTGCCAGGTGGCTTGCGGAGTATGGATGTAGATGTAGATTTTCGTAAAGGTTGCTTTACTTTTTTAAACAGCCTGCAGCGTGGTCTGCCGACAACCAGCGGGAGAGAACCTACGCCGAAGCGGCGCAGTACTCACCGCGCTCTGCCGTTCGACTGGCCGGGCTCGCCCGCCCGCGTCTTTACGGCGGCGGCCGCTCCCGCCGCGCCACAGTTGGCTCCGCTCCGGCCATCGATCCCGCGGCCGGACGCACGCGGCCGGCCCAGCCGACAGCTCTCCTCTGCTCTGCTGAGGCGAGGCCCGTGAGAATGACGGGCCGCGGCGCGCGTGTTGCAGCACGTGACACTGCGGGTCTGACGAGCAGAAGTCTCCGGCGGGGAGCGAGTTACTACACTCAAGCGCGAGAGAAACTGGTGTAGGCATGCGTTTCCAAATACACATGCAAACAGGCAGAATACGGCGCTGCGGTTACCAACGCTTATACACTACTGGCCATTAAAATTGCTACACCAAGAAGAAATCCAGATGATAAACGGGTATTCATTGCACAAATATATTGTACTAGAACTGACGTGTGATTACATTCTCACGAAATTTGGGTGCATAGATCCTGAGAAATCAGTACCCAAAACAAACACCTCTGGCCGTAATAACGGCCTTGATACGACTGCGCATCGAGTCGAACAGCGCTTGGATGGCGTGTGCAGGTACAGCTGCCCATTCAGTTTCAACATGATACCACAGTTCATCATGAGTAGTGACTGGCGTGTTGTGACGGTCTAGTTGCTCGGCCACCATTACCAGACGTTTACAATTGGTGAGAGATCTGGAGAATGTGCTGGCCAGGGCAGCAGTCGAACATTTTCTGTATCCTGAAAGGCCCGTACAGGACCTGCAACATGCGGTCGTACATTATCCTGCTGAAATGTAGGGTTTCGCAGGGATCGAATGAAGGGTAGAGCCACGGGTCGTAACACATCTGAAATGTAACGTCCACTGTACAAAGTGCCGTCAATGCGAACAAGAGGTGACCGAGATGTGTAACCAATGGCACCCCATACCATCACGCCAGGTGATACGCCAGTATGGCGATGGCGAATACACGCTTCCAATTTGCGTTCACCGCGATGTCGCCAAACACGGATGCGACCATCATGATGCTGTAAACAGAACCTGGATTCGTCCGAAAAAATGACGTTTTGCCATTCGTACACCCAGGCTCGTCGTTGAGTACATCATCGCAGGCGCTCCTGTCTGTGATGCAGCGTCAAGGGTAACCGCAGCCATGGGCTCCGAGCTGATAGTCCATGCTGCTGCAAACGTCGTCGAACTGTCCGTGCAGATGGTTGATGTCTTGCAAACGTCCCCATCTGTTGATTCAGGGATCGAGACGTAGCTGCACGATCCGTTACAGCCATGCGGATAAGATGCATGTCATCTCGACTGCTAGTGATACGAGGCCGTTGGGACCCAGCACGGCGTTCCGTATTACCCTCCTGAACCCACCGATTCCATATTCTGCTAACAGTCATTGGATCTCGACCAACGCGAGCACCAATGTCGCGATACCATAAACCGCAATCCGACCTTTGTGTGAATGCTCTGAAAAGCTAATCATTTGCATATCACAGCATCTTCTTCCTGTCGGTTAAATTTCGCGTCTGTAGCACGTCATCTTCGTGGTGTAGCAATTTTTTTGTGGTTCATGGTGTGGGGTGGTTCATGGTGTGGGTTCCTGTTGTCACATCCTAGTTCATGAACCACAGGCAACGTATGAGTGGCCAAGTAAGTCGTCCTGACAGTCAGGATACCAGTTACTTTGGAATAAGGCTGGGCATCTCGGACATATTCTGAGTCGTGGTCACCTTTGTGCTCAGACGGCAAAGACTACCTAATCCACCGGTTAGTCCCTCAACCGTTAGGGGTAAAACCCAATGGGACCCGGGGCAAGTAAGGCTAGCAACCTGCTTCCCTGGTACTTCAAATATGATGCTGGCAACAATCAGAGCAAAATGCCTCGGACCTTTGGAGGTGACGGAGTCCCATCTGTAATAGACAAACCAGGAACTTCTAAGATACGACTCGGCAAACGAATGTTAATGAGATGGGGAGCTATTAATATCAATGGGGGCTACTCTGGGACGAAGGTAGAGTTGGCAGAGGCTGCAAGTAAGATGGGGTTGGACGTTTTAGCTGTTAGTGACATTCGGGTAAGGGGTGAGAAAGAAGAGGAAGTGGGAGAATACAAGGTTTACCTGTCAGGAGTCAAACTAGGAATAGCACAATGGGGTGTAGGGCTTTACATCAGGAAAGAAATGGAACCCAACGTAGTTGCAATAAGATACGTAAACTAACGACTGATGTGGATAGATTTGACAGTGTCTAGCAAGAAAATTAGGATTGTGTCAGTATATTCGCATTGGGAAGGGACAGATCAAGATAAGATGGATAGTTTTTATGACGCACTCAGTGACGTAGTTGTTAGAGTGAAGGAAAAGGACAGTGTTCTGCTCATGGGTGATTTTAATGCCAGGATTGGAAATCGAACAGAAGGGTATGAAAAGCTTATGGGTAAATTTGGAGAGGATATGGAGGCCAACAGGAACGGGAAACAACTCTTGGATTTCTGTGCCAGTATGGGCTTAGTAATCACAAATTCCTTTTTTAAACATAAGAACATTCACCGGTATACTTGGGAAGGCAGGGGAACCAGATCCATCATTGACTATATAATAACAGATCAGGAATTCAGGAAGGCTGTGAGGGACACAAGTGTATTCAGGGAATTCTTTGATGACACTGACCACTATTTAATCTGCAGTGAAATTGGTATTGTGAGGCCGAAAGTGCAGCAGGTCAGGTCCATATGTAGGAGGATAAGAGTGGAGAAACTTCAGGATAAGGAAATCAGGCACAAGTACATAACAGTGATCTCAGAAAGGTACCAGTTAGTTGAATGTAGTCAATTACAGTCATTGGAAAAGGAATGGACAAGGTACAGGGACACAGTACTACAAGTGGCTAAAGAATGTCTTGGAACAGTAGTGTGTAAAGGTAGGATGAAGCAAACAACTTGGTGGAATGACACAGTCAGGGTAACCTGTAAAAGGAAAAAGATGGCGTGTCAAAAATGGCTACATACTAGAACTCAGGTAGACAGAGAAAGTTATGTTGAAGAAAGAAACAAAGCCAAACAGATAACTGCAGCATCCAAGACGAAATCTTGGGAAGACTTTGGAAACAGGTTGAAGACTTTGGGTCAAGCTGCTGGAAAACCATTCTGGAGTGTAATTAGCAGTCTTCGAAAGGGAGGTAAGAAGGAAATGACAAGTATTATGGACAGGTCAGGAACACTGCTGATGAATCCTGTTGATGCGTTGGGCAGATGGAGGGAATATTTTGAAGAACTGCTCAATGTAGTTGAAAATACGATCATTAATGTTTCAGATTTCGATGTACAATGGGATAGGAATGATGATGGAAACAGGATCACATTTGAGGAAGTGGAGAAAATGGTCAATAGATTGCAGTGCAATAAAGCGACTGGAGTGGATGAAATTAAGTCGAAACTCATCAAATACAGTGGAATGTCAGGTCTTAAATGGCTACACAGGATAAGTGAAATGGCGTGGGAGTCGGGACAGGTTCCATCAGACTGGACGAAAGCAGTAATCACACCAATCTTTAAACATGGAAACAGAAAAGATTGTAACAACTACAGAGGTATCTCCTTAATCAGCGTTGTGGTTAAAATCTTCTCAGGTATTGTTGAAAGGAAAGTGCGAGTATTAGTTGAGGACAAATTGGATGAAAATCAGTGTCAGTTTAGGCCTCTTGAGGTTCTCAGGACCAGATCTTTAGCTTACGGCAAATAATGGAGAAGTGTTACGAGTGGAACAGGGAATTGTATCTATGCTTTATAGATCCAGAAAAGGCATATGACCGGGTTCCTAGAAGGAAGTTATTGTCTGTTCTACGAGATTATGGAATAGGAGGCAAACTTTTGCAAGCAATTAAAGGTCTTTACATAGATAGTCAGGCAGCAGTTAGAGTTGACGGTAAATTGAGTTCATGGTTCAGAGTAGTTTCAGGGGTAAGACGAGGCTGCAACCTGTCTCCACTGTTGTTCATATTATTTATGGATCATATGTTGAAAACAATACTGGCTGGGTGAGATTAAGATATGTGAATACAAAATAAGTAGTCTCGCATATGCGGATGATTTAGTTGTGATGGCAGATTCGATTGAAAGTTTGCAAAGTAATATTTCAGAGATAGATCAGAAATGTAAGGACTATGGTATGAAGATTAGCATCTCCAAAACGAAAGTAATGTCAGTGGGAAAGAGATATAAACGGATCGAGTACCAAATAGGAGGAACAAAGTTAGAACAGGTGGACAGTTTCAAGTACTTAGGATGCATATTCTCACAGGATGGCAACAGAACTGGAAGCGAGGTGTAGCAAAGCTAATGCAGTGAGCGCTCAGCTACGATCTACTCTCTTCTGCAAGAAGGAAGTCAGTACCAAGACTAAGTTATCTGTGTACTGTTCAATCTTTCGACCAACTTTGTTGTATGGGAGCGAAAGCTGGGTGGATTCAGGTTACCTTATCAATAAGGTTGAGGTTACGGATATGAAAGTAGCTAGGATGATTGCAGGTACTAGTAGATGGGAACAATGGCAGGAGGGTGTCCACAATGAGGAAATCAAAGAAAAACTTGGAATGAACTCTATAGATGTAGCAGTCAGAGCGAACAGGCTTACATGGTGGGGGCATGTTACACGCATGGGAGAAGCAAGGTTACCCAAGAGACTCATGGGTTCAGCAGTAGAGGGTAGGAGGAGTCGGGGTAGACCAAGGAGAAGGTATCTGGATTCGGTTAAGAATGATTTTGAAGTAATAGGCTTAACATCAGAAGAGGCATCAATGTTAGCACTGAATAGGGGATCATGTAGGAATTTTATAAGGGGGACTATGCTCCAGACTGAACGCTGAAAGGCATAGTCAGTCTTAAATGATGATGGTGATGATGATGATGAGTAGTGTATAAGACAACAAGTGTCTGCCTGAGGTGTTAGATTGGTTACTGCTCCTACAATGGCAGGTTATCAAGATTTAAGTGAGTCCGAACGTGGTGCTATAGTCGGCACATGAGCGATAGAACGTAGCAGCTCCGAGGTAACGATGAAATGGGGACTTTCCCGTGCGACCGTTTTACGAGTGTGCCGTGAATATCAGGAATCCGGTAAAACATCAGATCTCTGACATCACTGCGGCCGGAAATAGGTCCTGCAAGAAAGGGACCAACGACGGCTGAAGAGGATTCGTTCAAAGTCACTGAACTGAAACCTTCCGCAGATTGCTGCAGATTTCAATGCTGGGCTATCTACAAGTGTCAGCTTGCGAACCATTCAATGAAATATAATCGAAATGGGCTTTCAGAGCATAATGCTCACTCGTGTACCTTTTATGATTGCACGACACAAAGCTTTATGCCTCGCCTGGACCCGTCAACACTGACACTGGGCTCTTGATGACTGGAAAGATGTTGCCTTGTCGGACGAGTCTCGTTTCAAATTGTATCGAGCGGATGCATGTGTACGGGTGTGGAGACAACCTCATGAATGCATGGACCCTGCATGTTGGCAGCGGACTGTTCAAATTGATGGAGGCTCTCTAATGGTGTGGAGCCTGTGCAGTTAGAGTGATATGGGGCCCCTGATATGTCTAAATACGACTCTGATAGGAGACATATACGTAAGCCACCCGTCTGATCACCTGCATCCAATGATATTCATTGTGCATTCCGACGGACTTGGCCAATTCGACAAGGACAATGCGACACTACACACGTCCAGAATTGCTATAGAGAGGCTCCAGGAACACTCTTCTGAATATAAACACCTCCGTTGGCCGCCAAAGTCCTCAGACATGAACATTATTGAACACATCCGGGATACCTTGCAACGTGCTGTTCAGAAGACATCTCCACCCCCTTGTACTTTTCCGGATTTATGGACATTCCTGCAGAATTCATGGTGTCATTTCCCTCCAGTACTACTTCAGACATTATTCCAATCAATGCCAAGTCGTGTTGCGGCACTTCTGTGTGCCTGCAAGGGCCCTACACAATATTAGGCAGGTGTACCAGTTTCTTTGGCTCTTCTGTGGATTTCAGTCCAGCTTAATAATTCTTGGCTTCGCGATTAAATGCGTGCAAGCTCTCGATAGCACATGAAAACGTCAGGACCTTTAGTGGGTACCTTTTCAATTACATACTTATTTCCCGTGTGCCCTGCATGGAGCAGAACATTCGCAAAGTATGGCGAACAAGACGACTAGTGTGACGTCACCAGTTCTTTGCGGGGCTTGTATTTGTCATGGCTCCCAGCACAGGGCAGGCCCTACATGAGCCGTCGGATGCGGGCATACCGCTGTGCGGGACTGCGCGAGTGTTCGGCTGATGCGACACGAAGAGCTCACTTGGCCTGTAGGCAGTGTAGACGCACGAACACTCTATCAGCACAGCACATTCGTTATGGACGGACGAAATAGAATGATGGAAAACTTGTATCTTATCATATGCTGAAGAGTCATTGTAAATGACAAAGGAGTGAAACTACTAGTCTTCTGGCTATCTTCTTCTATCCTACTATATCTATAAGTATTATAAATTAAGTCGTACATACCCAGTGACTACAGTTGTGTACATTAATTTTTAGAGTGTATTAGCTGCAACAGAATTATTTTTCCTCAATGGAAACCTCATGTACACATCTGCGAACCTTCAGTCTCTTCATCATGCACAACTGCTCCCACATGGTGGGTATCACTGTAAAAATATCAGTTCGGGTCTGAAAGGGTTAAAGACCCTCGCCGCTGTTACTGTCTGTATTCACAGACTAATCTCAGCAGCTATATGGATTCTGGTATGGTTTTAACTAATACATAGAGTGGCTAATGGCGAAGGTTTTTGTATTAGATTAGATTAGATTAGATTCAGTTTTCGAGCCATAGACCCAAAAATGAGATGATTCTCGTGGATGTGAAATATGTCAGAGTATAACATAAAAAGCATAAAACATTTGGATATAATACTTGCTACACTGATCATTTCTCAAGACATTGTCAATATAGGTGAATACATTACAGTAAACTAGAACAGCCAATATTTACAGAATTAATATACTGTCGGAATGAAATAATGTTAGGCACTTTTAATAAATTTATCATTCACAAAATTGACTGTTGTGGTAAACTGTCATCAAAACTGAAATCTAACAGACCTTCTTACAGTCCCTGTTAAAATATTCAACTACAAAGTAGAAGGAGTTGACTATCAAAAAGTCTTTCAAACTCTGTTTAAACCGAGATTTATCTGAAAACAAGTTTTTAATAGTTGCTGACAATTTACTGGAAATGTGTGTTCCTAAATAATGGACCCCTTTCTGGACCAAGATAAGTGATTTTAGGTCTAATGTACATTATTCTTATTCCTAGTATTGAAACTATGTATTGAGCTACTGGTTGGAAATAGAGATATATTTGTTGCAATAAATTGCATTAATCAATAAATATACTGACAAGCAGGGATTAGAATACAAAGTTCTTTGAACAGCTTTCTACATGATGTTCTTGAATTCACACCACAAATGGTTCTTATTACACTAAAAACTATTGCTTGGTTTGATGAGTTACCCCAGAATATGCTCCTGTATGATATAATAGAATGAAAGTAAGGAAAGTATGTAAGTTTTTTTACATTTATGTCTCCTACATCTGACATCATTCTCACTGCAAATAGAGACATGTTTAGGTGCTTCAGCAATTCTGTGATATACCGTTCCCAAATGAATTTATTATCGAGTTGTGATCCCAGAAATTTAACACTGCCAACTTCTTCGATCTGCGTGTCTTTAGATGTTATACACAGGCTGCAAGGAAATCTCCTACAGATTCTGATTTGTATATAGTTAATCTTTTCAAAGATTAACGACAGTGTATTAGCTTTAAACCATTTATTAATGTCAGTGAAAATATGGTTAGCAGCTATTTCTAAATCTTTGCTTGACTTGCTACTTATTGCAATGTTTGTACCATCTGCAAACAAAACAAATTTAGCATCTGGCAATGTAACAGACGAGAGGCCATTAACGTACTCAAAAAAACAATGGACCCAAAATAGAACCTTGAGGAAAATCACAAGTAATTAATTCCCAAGCACATGAAGACTGATTACTGCACAGATATTTCACAAAAACCCTTTGTTTCCTGTTAGTTGGATAAGACTCAACTGTTCCTAGACAGTAGAAACAGTCTCCTTTTTGTCCCACATGATATCTTTATTCCTTGTGTAATCCTTGCTTTATTTTTTGACTTCAGTTTGATTTGAGTTACCTTTAGGGGAAAAGAGTTTTTAAAACCGAAGTACCTTCATCAATGCATGCTTTGTATTTTCCATTTGAGTCAGAAGTATTGTAAACATCTGTCCAGTCATGTCTTTGAGCAATTTTTTACTGATTTATTACCCTCCTGTACTCATATTTAATAGATTTTTTCATCCTGAAAAGTTTCAGCATGTAACACAAGATGCAGCATGTCATGATCAGATAGCCTACTTACTATTGATTTTGTTATATGACTACTTTTCCTAGATTTGTCTACAAAGATATTATCTATAACAGTGCCAGAGCATATACATATCCTAGTTGCAAAGTTCGCAGCAGGTACTAAATTTAATGACACTGTTACTGATTGCTATAATTGTTCACTGACAGAGCTTTTCAAGAAATCCACATTAAAATCACCAACCAAAATATTTCCTTATTTTTTACTGTGTATAATTTATTATTGTTAAATATGTTGGGAGTACGAGCAGGTCAGGTAGAGAGGAGAAGGTACCTGGCAGATAAACCAGTAAAGTGACAGCTGCCACATATTCATGGAGCAGCGTAGCTTGACCAGGATCTATAAATAATATACATTAAAGACCCCGCCGTATTTCTCTGTCTCTATGCGTAGGCTAACCTCAGGAAGTACTGTACTGATTTGATCGATTTTCACTAACAGACTAATTCACAAGGAAGGTTTGTGTATATATCAGTCAGTATGTGAACGCTTTGTGGCGAATTACTGCACAGATTTGGATACGGTTTTCGCTAGTAGACTAATTCAGGACGAAGATTCGTTTATCACCGCCGGTGCATTAATACACACTGCCTGACAGTAAAAGTGAAGCGCTCAGAAGAAGGGCAGGGTATCTGGCTATTACAAAATCCGCTCAAATTTTCGGTGAACTTAGCAGTATGAGTCCACTTATCAGTAAGGTGTTCACTCCTTCTGGCCTGAATTTATGCACTCATTCGGTTCGTAAGGACGTCGTAAATTCGCCATATCCTCTCCTTAGGCAAGCTGGCCCACAACTGTTGTAATTTGTCCTTAATACCCTGAAAGTATTTGTATGGAGTGTAGCCAGTATAGAAGTGAAATATGGATGATAAATAGTTTAGACAAGAAGTGAATAGAGGCTTTCAAAATGTGGTGCTACAGAAGAATGATGAAGATTAGATTGGTAGATCACATAACTAATGAGAAGGTATTGAATAGAATTGGAGAGAAGAGAAATTTGTGGCACAACTTGACTAGAAGGAGGGATCGGTTGGTAGGGCATATTCTGAGGCATCAAGGGATCACCAATTTAGTATTGGAGGGGAGCGTGGAGGGTAAAAATGGTAGAGGGAGACCAAGAGTTGAATACACTAAGCAGATTTAGAAGGATGTAGGTTGCAGTAGGTACTGGGAGATGAAGAAGCTTGCACAGGATAGAGTAGCATGGAGAGCTGCAACCAACCAGTCTCAGGACTGAAGACCACAACAGCAACTACAACCCTGAAATCTGGCACTGCTACAGACTTGACTTCCGAACTGGCCACACACACTTTCTATCAGGGACAGATATCGGAATCTTGTTCGCCACGGAAGGACCTCGACATCACGCATATAGTTCACAGAGCCCCCGGTACGTCTGAACAAGCATTGTCCTGTTGAACAATGGCACTACCATAATGTTGCACGATAGGTAGCTCATGAAAATACAGAATGACCATGACTTACTGCTGTGGCATCAGAGTTCGCACAGTCACTACCGGTCTGAAGTCATAACCTATAGCTACACATCCCATGTCGCCAGGAGTAACGCCTCTTTATGTCTCCAAAACATTGGAAGGATGGACCTCTCCCCAGGTCGCCGCCATATTCACCGATGATGATCATGTACGGAACAACAATTCATCGCTGAACGCAATTCGATACCATTCATCAACTACCCATGCTTCTAGGTCACAGCATAAATCCAAACACATCCGTTTTTGTTGTGAAAATAATGGTAGCCCACACATAGGGCGGTTTTAGATAGTCTCTGATCAATGACACAGAAGGGAACCCGTTACTTGTTCTCGTATAGCAGGTGTAGATGTGAAGAGGGCTACATTGTGGTTGCTACACAACATGGCGATCCTCCCTTGTGGTGCTCAGACATGGTAGACCGGATATCCTTGACGAAGAGACTGCCTGCTCTCAGGGTCCAACGCAGTCCAACATCGGGCCACTGTCACATCCAAATCGCCCACAAATCTGGATATTGCACGATTCGACCAGCCAGCCAAATGGAGACACGCAATGACGCCATCTCACACAGCAAGCAGCGTCTCCTTGTCCTTTGCAGTGATAGTTCAACACCTGAAGCTGTTCATGTTCCTCATATACCCTAACGGTCCTGGTAACAACACTAAACGTGGACAACAATAATACACTCTGATGGACATTCTACCTCTCACAGAAAATTAAAACTCTGATCATTTACTTATCCACCGATGCTGTGTATTTGTACGAAGTTGCACTGACATTCGGCCGTGTCATCTGGGTGTTTCACTTCTTTGTCAGGCAGTGTCTGTTACGTATATTACGGTAATTAAATAATTTATTAATAATGTTACAGCACAGAATAGTAAGGCGTAGAAATTAGAAAATTTTCATTAAAACTCATTCACATTGTGACAGGAAAAATCAAGTCTTGCCAGCGACATAGGTGGAAGCAGGAAGCGAACCAGTACATCTCAAGTGAGTCAGCTACGTCACATTACATCTACTGAGTGAGGATGCGCATTCAGCAAAAACGAGAATGCAACAGAAATCCAAAGGTATCAAGACAAGAATATTCGTTAGCTCTTAAGACATATTGCAGGAATCTCCATTTCTTTCACAAGAGCACAAAGCAAGGAACCGACATAGCAGTTAACAGCCTGTTAAGTGAGTACAGCAGACTAAGATGGACATATGCGGCCATTGTGGACTACGCCTCGCAACGTAGCATCACACTAGCTCCCTTTAAACTCCCCAGCTCTCATCATGAATTGATCACCGGGAGCCGGCCGAGGTGGCCGAGCGGTTCTAGGCGCTACAGTCTGGAACCGCGCGACCGCTACGGTCGCAGGTTCAAATCCTGCCTCGGACATGGATGTGTGTGATGTCCTTAGGTTAGTTAGGTTTAAGTAGTTCTAAGTTCTAGGGGACTGATGACCTCAGAAGTTAAGTCCCATAGTGCTCAGAGCCTTTTGAACCATTGATCACCGGGATCGACACCATTAAAAATAATAGCACTCAATTTCATGTTTACAATATGAAACGTCCCCTTTGAAAATTATGAATGACTGTGCTGGTAAAACTCTTATGTTATTTGATACAGAAACAGCTGAGTAAAACTCAACGTACTCAGACAGTTCTCTCTTTACTTATTCTGATCATCACTAAACTGACACACAATATTTTTTAGCGCAACGCAATTTGACTTTCAATAATCCCTGCAAAAGAATGGCCCTAACAATAACCAATACCTTTCATGAATCACTTACCTCACAAAAGTCTTCGTTACTCGAACTACTGCAATACAGCGAGCGCCAATACTGCCAGCTAAATAAAAAATTCCAACTACTGAAGGCTCTAATTACTGATAGGCATAGTTAGCAAATGAAAGATTTTGATCGAGAACAAACAATGTATTTAGCTTAATAGTGTTCAAAAGTCATCATATATATGACATCTATCTTTACAAATTTCCTTTTTCTGGCGGACACACGTCGAGCTTGTTCGCTTATAGTAAATTCTCAAAACTCTGGCATCTCTCTCTCCACATCCAATACTGCTGGCGGCTCACCTCGAACTGCCCAACGCTGCGCGCTGTTCGCATCCAACTGCCCAACACTACAATAGCGAATATTCCAACAATGAGTCCAATCAGCCACAGACTGCACACAGCGCAGTCAGCGATTTTCGTACACAGCACTACGTGGCATTACCAACGTAAAACCTAAACAGCAAACTTACAAATACTATAGTGAATCTACGTCCTATGCTCTGGCACAGTCTATGAACTAGCTGAGGATGTACTCGAGATGATGGCCTTCGCCTGATGAACTTCATGCTGCACGCCGCCTACCATCTATTGGTTGAGGAACTGACTGTCTTCTGACATCACTTCGCATTTTACTCCCAGCGCTGAAACTCAGCGTGGAAGCCAGCAACAGCCACGTTCCTGTTTAACACTCAGACACCTCCGGATGCTGAAACCTACCAGGGGTAGGGAGGAGATCAACCGACTACGCTACTATTGACACCAGGTACACCGTGGATGGATCATTGGAGGTCATCGTACAATTCGGAGTGGGACTTAGGACACTCGAGTAGCCAGCCCGACACGACTTCCAGTTGGGCAACGGCCGCGCCTGTTCGCCGGGAACCTACGGTGGCACCATGCGCACTAAACCTCACCTGGTCTCGCAGCCGTGGAACTGACGGGGCAGACGTCAGCCAGAATCCAACACGCAGCTGAATAAGTAACAGCAGAGGCTGGCGCTGAAGAATGACGGCTTGTAAACATTGAGAGTAAATAACTGAACCCTAATAACGTTTTACCCTAGCGTCGTTGACGCTTCGCAGGTTCCCAACGACTATCCTGACTTTATGCACAGGTGTCTACATCGGCTCTCTGAAATAACTTATTATAGTATTTTATACATTTTATTTTTAGTATAATAATAATAATCATACACATCTCTGGAACTTTAAAAGCTGAGGTGGCGTCAAGTTATACAGGGTGTTTATGAATGGATATCGGGGTTTTAATGCTATATAATATTTATTTTATTAAACTTACAGTTATAAATGATATGGCAAATGAAAGAGCAACTCAGACAGTTTTACCAAGAACCTTATAAATGTTCGATCTGAGCACCATTTGTCACACGGCAAACATCAAGTCTATAGCCGAGTTCTTTCCAAACGTTGGTAAGTGTGTCTTCAGTGATTGTAGCAACAGCTGCTTCAATCCCGTTTCTTAATTCAGGGCGGTCTGCCGGTAGCGGAGGCACGTACACGCGATCCTTGATGAAGCCCCACAGGAAAAAATCGCATGGCGTTAGGTCGGGTGAACGTGGAGGCCATGCAAAGCAAGCCTTTGTCTTTGGGCCCCTTGCGGCCTATTCACCGCTTGGGTACAGTGAAGTTCAACCAATCGCATACTTCACTATTATTCAACATTTATAAGATTCTTGGTAAAACTCTTTGAGTTGCACTTTCATTTGTATATCATTTGTAACTTTAAGTTTAATATAATAAATATTATAAAGCATTAAAACCCCGATATTCATTTATAAAGACCGTGTATTTGAGATGGCTGGAAGACAAAGATATTAACGAACTGTTGTCGTCAGTCTCCCCTCCCTCCGATAAAAAACAGAACTCTGAATCCTGACCTGTCACACTGTCGAGCACGTGACAGAGACTACTTTTCATTGCAACCATTACGGGATGAGGCAGCTAAGACACCCGACCTAAAAGTCTCTTCCCGTTTGTTTCCTGAACGGTTCTAGATATCGACGAGAACAGTGCTATACATTCGTTTATGTTGACTTTCATTCTCGCAAAAATATCCGACATATATGTTAAAATTGAAAGGCAAGGCTATCGCATTATAAACACGGAAACACGGTCGCCTGGGGTTATCAAGCCAGACTCTACCACTGTAGTAAGCTAGAAAGCCTTTTTTATTTTATTTTTACTCCTTTCCACAAAAGCTCTTCGATTAGATATGAGCATTAGGAAAGTTATTTTTCAACTTTGGTATTCTGTGCTCCCATTAGTTTCGCTCCACTGCACGCAAAAAAATGAGTTGTGTGGTCTGGGCTCCATAGGAAAATGGAAAGGTGCGCCACTAGGCCATTACATTGGGAAAAAGAGGAAAAAATCACATAAAATCTGATTTTTTATCTTAAAAAGTGCTTTTACAGAACCATATGATTAACTAATAACTTCATTACTTTCAACTTAAACACTCCTATTCATCTATTAGCTTCAATAATACAGTCTCTGAAGCTACTTTACATGATGTTTACGAGGCAAATGTGACGAGGAAATCTTTTTTTCGATTCTTATTCCTTGGTGAAATGTCCTTTTATGACCTGGAAAGTTATGACAGTACACAGACACAATATGAAGCACATCTTGCTTCTGTTGTTTTTTTCTGTAATTTTGTTATTGTAGTCCTGCAGGCCCTTGAAGCTTTTCTCAGCTGGATCATTTACGACTTTTAGTTTAACAACTAGCGTCCATGAAATTTTCACTTTCGTGCCACTGCGAAAGATGCTTCTTAAGGAACAGTTCACTAAAATGAAAGTTATTAAAAAAATACCCTAACTTTGTAACAAACGAACTTTTCAAGCCAATTATTGACAAATTTCGGGACCTGATCGATTGCTGCTTTATAACAATTAAGATTTTTCTCGCGATTCAGTGCATTGCCTATTTACATTTTCCAGAATAGAAGCGACCCCATTATAAAAAAAATTATTTTATGACAAATTATAACAATCTGCCGTAGTGCTGATGCGGAGAAACAGAGAGCATTCTAGATCATTCTTTCACGGTATCTCTGCATGTAAAGTAGAACGTATTGCGCGCGTAGTTCCGCTCCGCGCTCTCTAGAGAACCGACGTTCCAGACCAGCTCTCTTCCAACCCCCGCCCACACCCTCACCAACACACATTCCATTAAAAATGCACTGCGCACGCGGTGCAGGGGCTCTTTAACTTTGTAGGAACATCGTCACAAATTAACACAGCTATTCTGGGCAGGCCGCCGTATCAAGAGTCGTAAAAGCCGCGTATGTGAGAGCTGGGGGCTGGTACATCCCTTAAACAAGAGAAGAGGCTGGCCAAGAGCTGGACGCGTTCATCACTGCAGCAGCCGCAAATGCGGCGCTGTGCCTCCCGGGGTCGGGCAGAGAAGTCTGTAAGTACCGTGTATCCGCACCCGTCATATTTCTCTTTGATGTACAGGTTAGTTATAATTAAACTTTCTCTACTTCAGCTAGTGCAGACAGAAAACTATTCACCGTATACGAGTACTCAGTTGTATAGAAATGATGTTCACACTATCAGATTTATGCAAGTTTAAGGTGGAAGGGGGGGGGGGGAAGGGGGGAGAAAGGAAAGGAAGGGACTACTGATATCAGTTGCAGTAAGAATTTGTGAGGCATCAGCGGCAACGAGTAAAACTGTGTGCCGAATCAGGATTAGAATCCGGGATCTTCTGCCTACTAGGTACACTACTGGCCATTAAAATTGCTACACCAAGAAGAAATGCAGATGATAAACGGGTATTCATTGGACAAATATATTATACTAGGACTGACATGTGATTACATTTTCACGCAATTTGGGTGCATAGATCCTGAGAAATCAGTACCCAGAACAACCACCTCTGGCCGCAATAACGACCTTGATACGCCCGCGCATTGAGTCAAACAGAGCTTGGATGGCGTGTACAGGTACAGCTGCCCATTCAGTTTCAACACGATACCACAGTTCATCAAGAGTAGTGACTGGCGTATTGAGACGAGCCAGTTGCTCGGCCACCATTGACCAGACGTTTTCAATTGGTGAGAGATCTGGAGAATGTGCTGGGCAGTGCAGCAGTCGAACATTTTCTGTACCCAGAAAGGCCCGTACAGGACCTGCAACATGCGGTCGTGCATTATCCTGTTGAAATGTAGGGTTTTGCAGGGATCGAATGAAGGGTACAGCCACGGGTCGTAACACATCTGAAATGTAACGTCCGCTGTTCAAAGTGCCGTCAGTGCGAACAAGAGGTGACCGAGAGGTGTAAACAATGGCACCCCACACCATCACGCCGGGTGATACGCCAGTATGGCGATGACGAATACACGCTTCCAATGTGCGTTCACCGCGATGTCGCCAAACACGGATGCGACCATCATGATGCTGTAAACAGAACCTGGATTCATCTGAAAAAATGACGTTTTGCCATTCGTGCACCCAGGTTCGTAGTTGAATACACCATCGCAGGCGCTCCTGTCTGTGATGCAGCGTCAAGGGTAACCGCAGCCATGGTCTCCGAGCTGATAGTCCATGCTGTTGCAAACGTCGTCCCCATCTGCTGACTCAGGGATCGAGACGTATCTGCACGATCCGTTACAGCCATGCGGATAAGATGCCTGTCATCTCGACTGCTAGTGATACGAGGCCATTGGGAACCAGCACGGCATTCCGTATTACCCTCATGAATCCACCGATTCCATATTCTGGTAACAGTCATTGGATCTCGACCAACGCGAGCAGCAACGTCGCGATACGATAAACCGCAACCGCGATAGGCTACAATCCGATCTTTATCAAAGTCGGAAACGTGATGGTACTCATTTCTCCTCCTTACACGAGGCATCATAACGACGTTTCACCAGCCAACGCCGGGCAACTGCTGTTTGTGTACGAGAAATCGATTGGAAACTTTCCTCATGTCAGCACGTTGTAGGTGTCGCCACCGGCGCCAACCTTGTGTGCATGCTTTGAAAAGCTAATCATTTGCACATCACAGCGTCTTCTTCCCGTCGGTTAAATTTTGCGTCTGTAGCACGTCATCTTCGTGGTGTAGCAATTTTAATGGAGAGTAGTGTAGTTGCGTTAACCACTGCGCCACCACCGGCAACTGTGACCGAGCGGTTCTAGGCGCTTTAGTCCGGAACCCCGCGACTGCTACGGTTGCAGGTTCGAATCCTGGATGTGTGTGTTGTCCTTAGGTTAGTTAGGTTTAAGTAGTTCTAAGTCTAGGGGACTGATGACCTCAGATGTTAAGTCCCATAGTGCTTGGAGCCATTTTTGAACTGCGCCACCCGAACACAGTGTTTATTGCAATTGCGTGGACTGTCTCTGCCGACTCACATTCCCACCTAGCGTCATCTACCCATAGTCCCCGTCAACGTCCTACATGCTCGCTACTTAGATTCCCGGTGGAGATCGGACGCAACAGTGCATCCGCACTGAAGGTGGTGGATTCATTGTCCACCGAGGCGACTCAGTTCTATGAATGTCGTTTGGACCTGCCCGAGATAGTTGCGTATTGAGATAAACACTATTCGAATGGTGCAGTGGTTAACGCAATTGCCTAGTATGCAGTAGATCCCAGGTTAGAATCCAGATTCGTCACGCACTTTCACCCGTCACCACCGTATCACAGCTGCGGATTCCGTGTGGACAGGCCTACGCATTCATATAATTGATTCGCCTCGTTGACAACGAATTACAGACCAATATCATTGAGCTCAATTTGCAGTAGGGTTTTCGAACATATACTGTACTTGAACATTATGAATCACCTTGAAGAAAATGTCTTGTTGATACATAATGTAACACCCCAAGAAATCCGAAAACCCAAATAAGAATGTCATGATAATTTAAAATAGGGAACAGTGTTATCCTGTGATTCTTGAGTTTCTCCCGGCGTATTTGATAATCAAAATATCCTCATAGGTACGACAACTTCGACAATAATATAACACCTTTAAGTTTTGATGAACACCAGTTTCAATAATTACTGGGTATGTCATGATATAAAGCTAGAAAGAAAGAAAGGTTATTTTTAATTAGCTATCAAACATCTTAATAACAACTCCAAATCAGTACGACGAAAGTTAAGTCCAAAGTAATATGTCAGTCAGAGGTAACATTAATCGTGAAAGAGAGTTGTAAACGCAGCGAAAAGGAAATTCAATGCGTCTACAATGCTCGGTCATGGTAAAGTTAGTCGCTTGCTAGCTTGCTTGCTATCAAGTCGAGAGAGAGCACCGTTTGTTATAGTACTACAAATGGAAAGCTACGAGATTATTTCTATTTAAAAAAAAAGTACCATTGTGTGATAGAGATGCGCGGACTTTGTTCTCAGTTATTCTGACTTGTGAACGTGAACTGAAATGATATTCTGATAGTGTACAACGAGTTAATGAACTTTAATTATTGGAGATATTTTTGTTGGATTCAACCTTCATCAAAGTGAACAGTTACAACGAAGAATGGACGTAGTATCGAGGACTGCAATACCTGATTAGCCTGGAGTAGGAAACTTTAATACGACCACACGAAGATAATACAAATACGCCGATAGTAAAAGTTGTCGTAATTGTCACGATCACCGAACTGAAAAGAATCGTAATTGATCTGATCCATCGGTGTGTGTGTGGTGTGGTGATTATAAACTAACTGCTAAGAAGAAACAATAAAATTTTTCGTCAGTAATGGAAATCTCACGTGTTGGCTCCATCATTAATTGAACTGTGTGATAGTTGATGATCAAAATTAATTAACTGTGAACATTTTAATGGAAAGAGTGACTTGATGAACATTGAGCACTGACGCATGAAAGCAAGATAGCATTATAGATTATCCTTGGATTTGCGTCGTACCGTAGTGAATAATTCTGCCTAGCAACGTAACAACAACTACTGATACTGAACCGCAAATGAATGTTTCCTCGCTTCAGTGGTGTGACACGAATGATGAATGATTCACTCAATGATGGTGTGATGAATGATTCACTCAATACTGCAATAACTAACTAACCGGAAATAGCAAATCATCATAACACCATTACAAACAATTAAAATCAGTAGTTCGAATCGCTGAGAAGACTGTGCGGACTCGCAAACGGACTTTCATACTTTACGCGAGGAACAACTTTCTTGAGAGATTTTGAGGTGCTGTTGCACGTTATCCGACGGGGACAGCCATCACTGCGCGTCGCGTCTCCATTCCACCGACCGAGCTGTAGCAGTAGCGGCTCAACATCAACAGCGACAATAAAAAGGGGAGAGGGGATGTCACAATAACCAACACGGATTCAGAACATAGCGTTCTTGTTTAACACAGTTAGCTCTTTATTCCCATTAAGTAACGAGTGCTGTCATCAAGGGATCTCAGATCGATTCCATATACCTAGATTTCCAGAAAGCTTTTTATACCGTTCCTCACAAGCGACTATTAATGAAATTGCGTGCATATGGAGTATCGTCTCAGTTGTGTGACTGGCTTCGTGATTTCTTCTCAGAGAGGCCACAGTTCATAGTGATGGACGGTAAATCATCGAGTAGAACAGAAGTGATATCTGGCGTTCCGCAAGGTAGTGTCATAGGCCCTCTGTTGTTCTTGGTTTACATAAATGATGTAGGTGATAATCTGAGCAGCCCTCTTAGATTATTTACAGATGACGCTGTAATTTACCGTCTAGTAAAATCAGGCGATTAATTCCAATTACAAAATGATTTAGAGAGAATTTCTGTATGGTGCGAAAAGTGGCAATTGGCACTAAACAAAGAAAAGTGCGAGGTCATCCACATGGTTACTAAAAGAAATCCGATAAATTTGGGGTATGCGATAAATCGCACAAATCTAAGGGCTGACAATTCGACTAAATACCTAGGAATTACAATTACGAGCAACTTAAATTGGAAAGACCACATAGATGATATTGTGGGGAAGGCGAAACAAAGACCGCGCATTGTTGGCAGAACGCTTAGAAGATGTGACAATCCCACTAAAAAGACAGCCTACATTACACTTGTCCCTCCTCTGCTGGAATACTGCTGCGCGGTGTGGGATCCTTATCAGATAGGATTGACGGAGGACATTGAAATGGTGCAAAGAAGGGCAGCTAGTTTCGTGTTATCGCGCAATAGAGGTGAGAGTGTCACTGATATGATACGCGAGTTGGGGTGGCAGTCACTGAAACAAAGGCGGTTTCCTTTGCGGCGAGATCTATTTACGAAATTTCAATCACCAACTTTCTCTTCCGAATACGAAAATATTTTGTTGACACCCACCTACGTAGAGAGAAATGACCGTTTTACGAGGGTGAGTCAAATGAAAACCTTAAATTTGTAATAACAAATCGAAATTTTGCGCCGTTATCCTGTAAGTTGGTAAGCGTGCTACAAACAGCGTGCAGAACGTCCTGTAGGTGGCAGCATAGTGCAGATGCACACATACCGTCGCAGTATCAGTATAAAGATGGCCGCCCCACTTGCGACGTGCACCAGGGAAGAACAGCGTTCTGTTGTTCGGTTTTTGCGTAGTGAAGGTGTGAAACCTATTGAAACTCATCGACGAATGAAGGTTCAGTACGGTGATACATGTTTGTCACAGCAGAAGTCTACGAATGGAGTAGCAAGTTCGCAAATGGTTTGACTTCAGTGGAAGATGCTCCTCGCCCAGGTCAGGCACAACGAGTTGTGACTCCACAGAACATTGCAGCAGTTGAAGCCATAATGAATGAAAACCGCCGAGTGACACTGAATGACATTGCAGGGTGATTACAGATTAGTCATGGGTCAGCACACCGCATTGTGCATGATGTGCTCCAGTTTCACAAAGTGTCTGCAAGATGGGTGCCACGGCAGCTCACTCCTGAAATGAGAGAACGACGTGTTGATGCTTGTGAAGAACTTCTTCGGCGCTTTGAGCGAGAAGGTGATGGCTTCCTTGCAAGAATCGTTACTGGGGCCGAAACCTGGGTTCACATCCACCAACCGAAAACGAAGAGAGCAAGTAAGGAATGGCGCCATTCCTCATCACCAAAACCAAAGAAGTTTCGAACAGAACTATCAGCAGGGAAGGTTATGCTGACTCTCTTTTGGGACGAAAAAGGTGTCATTACGTGCCTAGAGTGACCATACACAGATCTCCTAAAAAAAAATCATCTGCGGCCTGCAATCAAATCAAAGCGACGTGGATTGCTGTCGGCAGGTGTCCTTTTGCAACATGACAATGTAAGGCCCCACACTGCCCGTACAACAGTTGCAACAATCACAGACCTGCATTTTGAGTGTGTTCCTCATCCACCATACGCATCAGACCTTACCCCAAGTGATTTCCATATGTTTGGACCACTGAAAGACGCAATGGGAGGAAAGTAGTTCCGTTCTGATGAAGAGGTACGCCACGTGTTGCATGAGTGGTTGCGCGGACTACCAAAAGAACTTTTCTCTAAAGGATTTTATGCACTGTATAAGAGCTGGAGGGCTTGCATTGAGCGTCGGTGAGATTATATTCAAACGTGATACAACTTTGTACCACTTCTGCACAATAAATAATATTTTAAAAAATATTTAAGGTTTTCATTTGACTCACCCTCGTAATAAAATAAGAGAAATCAGAGCTCGAACGGAAAGATTTAGGTGTTGCTTTTTCCCACGTGCAATTCGAGAGTGGAATGGTAGAGAAGCAGTATGAAAATTGTTCGATGAACGCTCTGCCAGGCACTTAAGTGTGAATTGCAGAGTAACCATGTAGATGTAGATGTGGAATCCACCACCTTCAATGAGGATGCCCAATTGTGTCCGACCTTCTGCGGGAATCTCGAAGTGGTGAGCATGGAGGACACGGACCGGGACTACGAATAGGTGGCGCTGTGTGGGAATGTGAGTCGGCAGCGAGGCGTGCCGAGATAGTCTGCACAATTGCAATAAATACTGTAGAAATTCTTCCAATCCATATGTGGCATACAGCATACCAGTGCTTAACAGTATTGGTTTAAAAACAGTCTTGGTTGCAATTTTAATTTGTTTATTTTTCAACTACGCGTTTCGCCTTATTTGGGCATCTTCAGGTTGATCTACATAGAAAATAGAGAACAAATACATCTATTTAAGAATCGCGATCGCGTTGTGCAGACTTGGATAACCTAAAATCTTGCATAAAAAGATCAAATACTGAAACAGCAAATACCTTAATTTGGTATTTCTTAGAACGATCCTTTAGACAGTGTGGCCAAAGGGCATCTTCGAAAACATCAGGCCAACATCGCCTTCGTTAAACTCAGTAAAAAAAGAGAAATATAAAATAGTAAAAACAGATAAGAAAATTCACCAGTGATCGAACACTCAGAAATGTAAGCATATTGCCGAAGCCTTATGATAAGGCCTTACCTTTTCTAGATGGACGCGAGTGACTCCAAGACCTGCATAACACGTTCCCGTTCACAGGAGCGAGTAACAGAATAAGATGGGGCGCAGGTAGTGAGCATAACCCACCAGAGCGTCGTGTGCTAATACTGACGCCTAATACAGAATCACCTCAATAGGTGGCGCTGCCACGCAGCTGCTGGTAAGAATGAGAAATCGTAAACTGGATATACATACCCACTAAAACTTTATAAATGTAATGCACATAAAACATTAATAAGATGGAGTGTTTTATGTACATTACCTAGATTTATGTGCATACATAGGTCGACCCTAATTGAATAAATAGAAAAATATGTATATTCTCCTTACCTCTGTTCTGAAATACAATACTGCCATTGCTTCCTCGCTTTAACACAGCTAAACATAGTCTACTGTTGCTTCCTCACTCCAGCACTGCTTAACATTATCTTGCTTTATTTGAACATAGCTAAACTTTAACTGCTCTACTGCGTTTACAACATCGCTGCTCGCTCACAATTGACTCAGATACCAAAATTGTCCATGACACATGCCAGAGTACATTCCATAAGGTTCGAAGGGTGTGGGAAAGAAGAGAGAGTTTTACCGGCTACCACGTTTGCCGCTTATATAGGCACGATTACAGCCTCTGGCAGCTATCAGAGAGGGCCGAAAGGACGCTTGCGTGGACGGTGAATTCGGCAGCTCGTAGCAGCACCTGCCCGCCGCGGGAACGAGTGGCGTCAGATGGCGCGAAGCGAGGCCTACGACAGAGAGACAGATCGCGGCGCGTACGTCACGAAGACAGTCCTGCGGTGCTCGCTCGCTCAAATCAGCATACAAACTACGTTTCTACACCTGTTACCTCGTAACTAGGCGTGTCCGTGCAAACGCAAGCAATCTTCTACTCGAATCCGCTATTAAGGAATCTTACTGTTATCAGTCTTATAATGATGGGAAGTCCATGGGACTACTTATAACATGTTACGGCTGTACTGGCGTACAATAAAATAAAATCATGCTAAAACGATTATCAGTTGCATAAGGCACCACTTCCAGCATGTAATGAGTACTGTTAAGCAGAAGAGACTAAATGCTACACTCCTGGAAATGAAAAAAAGAACACATTGACACCGGTGAGTCAGACCCACCATACTTGCTCCGGACACTGCGAGAGGGCTGTACAAGCAATGATCACACGCACGGCACAGCGGTTACACCAGGAACCGCGGTGTTGGCCGTCGAATGGCGCTAGCTGCGCAGCATTTGTGCACCGCCGCCGTCAGTGTCAGCCAGTTTGCCGTGGCATACGGAGCTCCATCGCAGTCTTTAACACTGGCAGCATGCCGCGACGGCGTGGACGTGAACCGTATGTGCAGTTGACGGACTATGAGCGAGGGCGTATAGTGGGCATGCGGGAGGCCGGGTGGACGTACCGCCGAATTGCTCAACACGTGGGGCGTGAGGTCTCCACAGTACATCGATGTTGTCGCCAGTGGTCGGCGGAAGGTGCACGTGCCCGTCGACCTGGGACCGGACCGCAGCGACGCACGAATGCACGCCAAGACCGTAGGATCCTACGCAGTGCCGTAGGGGACCGCACCGCCACTTCCCAGCAAATTAGGGACACTGTTGCTCCTGGGGTATCGGCGAGGACCATTCGCAACCGTCTCCATGAAGCTGGGCTACGGTCCCGCACACCGTTAGGCCGTCTTCCGCTCACGCCCCAACATCGTGCAGCCCGCCTCCAGTGGTGTCGCGACAGGCGTGAATGGAGGGACGAATGGAGACGTGTCGTCTTCAGCGATGAGAGTCGCTTCTGCCTTGGTGCCAATGATGGTCGTATGCGTGTTTGGCGCCGTGCAGGTGAGCGCCACAATCAGGACTGCATACGACCGAGGCACACAGGGCCAACACCCGGCATCATGGTGTGGGGAGCGATCTCCTACACTGGCCGTACACCACTGGTGATCGTCGAGGGGACACTGAATAGTGCACGGTACATCCAAACCGTCATCGAACCCATCGTTCTACCGTTCCTAGACCGGCAAGGGAACTTGCTGTTCCAACAGGACAATGCACGTCCGCATGTATCCCGTGCCACCCAACGTGCTCTAGAAGGTGTAAGTCAACTACCCTGGCCAGCAAGATCTCCGGATCTGTCCCCCATTGAGCATGTTTGGGACTGGATGAAGCGTCGTCTCACGCGGTCTGCACGTCCAGCACGAACGCTGGTCCAACTGAGGCGCCAGGTGGAAATGGCATGGCAAGCCGTTCCACAGGACTACATCCAGCATCTCTACGATCGTCTCCATGGGAGAATAGCAGCCTGCATTGCTGCGAAAGAAGGATATGCACTGTACTAGTGCCGACATTGTGCATGCTCTGTTGCCTGTGTCTATGTGCCTGTGGTTCTGTCAGTGTGATCATGTGATGTATCTGACCCCAGGAATGTGTCAATAAAGTTTCCCATTCCTGGGACAATGAATTCACGGTGTTCTTATTTCAATTTCCAGGAGTGTATAAACAAGCCGTTATACCATTTATATCGAGTATTGATCTTAAATTAAATTTTGCTGTAGTACTGTTAAAAGCCCCCCATTCGGATCTCCGGGCGGGGACTACTCAAGAGGACGTCGTTATCAGGAGAAAGAAAACTGGCGTTCTACGGATCGGTGCGTGTGATGTCAGATCCCGTAATCGGGCAGGTAGGTTAGAAAATTTAAAAAGGGAAATGGATAGGTTAAAGTTAGACATAGTGAGAATTGGTGAAGTTCGGTGGCAGGAGGAACAAGACTTTTGGTCAGGTGAATACAATGTTATAAATACAAAATCAAATAGGGGTTATGCAGGAGTAGGTATAATAATGAATTAAAAAAATAGGAGTGCGGGTTAGCTACTACAAACAGCATAGTGAACGCATTATTGTGGCCAAAACAGATACGAAGCCCACGCCTACTACAGTAGTACAAGTTTATATGCCAACTAGCTCTGCAGATGATGAAGAAATTGATGAAATGTATGATGAGATAAAAGAAATTATTCAGGTAGTGAAGGGGGGCGAAAATTTAATAGTCATGGGTGACTGGAATTCGAGAGTTGGAAAAGGGAAAGAACGAAACATAGTAGGAGAATATGGATTGAGGGTAAGAAATAAAAGAGGAAGCCATCTGGTAGAATTTTGCACAGAGCATAACTTCATCATAGCTAACACTTGGTTCAAGAATCATAAAAGAAGGTTGTACACATGGAAGAATCCTGGAGATACTAGAAGGTATCAGATAGATTATATAAGGGTAAGACAGAGATTTAGGAACCAGGTTTTATATTGTAAGACATTTCCAGGGGCAGATGTGGACTCTGACCACAATCTATTGGTTATGAACTGTAGATTAAAACTAAAGAAACTGCAAAAAGGTGGGAATTTAAGGAGATGGGACCTGGATAAACTGAAAGAACCAGAGGTTGTACAGAGTTTCAGGGAGAGCATAAGGGAACAATTGTCACCAACTGGTGGAAAGAAGTACAGTAGAAGAAAAATGGGTAGCTCTGAGGGATGAAGCAGTGAAAGCAGCAGAGGATCAAGTAGGTAAAAAGACGAGGGCTAGTAAAAATCCTTACGTAACAGAAGAAATATTGAATTTAATTGATGAAAGGAGAAAATATCAAAATGCAGTAAATGAAGCAGGCAAAAAGGAATACAAACGTCTCAAAAATGTGATCGACAGGAAGTGCAAAATGGCTAAGCAGGGATGGCTAGAGGACAAATGTAAGGATGTAGAGGCTTATCTCACTACGGTTAAGATAGGTACTGCCTACAGGAAAATTAAAGACACCTTTGGAGAAAAGAGAACCACTTGTATGAATATCAAGAGCTCAGATGGAAACCCAGTCCTAAGCAAAGAAGGGAAAGCAGATAGGTGGAAGGATATATAGAGGGTCTATACAAGGGTGATGTACTTGAGGACAATATTATGGAAATGGAAGAGGATGTAGATGCAGATAAAATGGGAGATATGATACTGCGTGAAGAGTTTGACAGAGCACTGAAAGACCTGAGTCGTAACAACGCCCCGGGAGTGGAGAACATTACATTAGAACTACTGACGGCCTTGGGAGAGCCAGTCCTGACAAAACTCTACCATCTGGTGAGCAAGATGTATGACACAGGCGAAATACCCTCAGACTTCAAGAAGAATATAATAATTCCAATTCCAAAGAGAGCAGGTGTTGACAGATGTGAAAATTACCGAACTATCAGTTTAATAAGTCACAGCTGCAAAATACTAACGCGAATTCTTTACTGACGAATGGAAAAACTGGTAGAAGCCGACCGCGGGGAAGATCATTTTGGATTCCGTAGAAATATCGGAACACGTGAGGCAATACTGACTCTACTACTTATCTTAGAAGAAAGATTAAGGAAAGGCAAACCTACGTTTCTAGCATTTGTAGACTTAGAGAAAGCTTTTGACAATGTTGACTGGAATACTCTCTTTCAAATTCTAAAGGTGGCAGGGGTAAAATACAGGAAACGAAAGGCTATTTACAATTTGTACAGAAACCAGAATGCAGTTATAAGAGTCATGGGGTATGAAAGGGAAACAGTGGTTGGGATGGGAGTGAGACAGGGTTGTAGCCTATCCCCGATGTTATTCAATCTGTATATTGAGCAAGCAGTAAAGGAAACAAAAGAAAAATTCGGAGTAGGTATTAAAATCCATGGAGAAGAAATAAAAACTTTGAAGTTCGCCAATGACATTGTAATTCTGTCAGAGACAGCAAAGGACTTGGAAGAGCAGTTGAACGGAATGGACAGTGTCTTGAAACGAGGATATAAGATGAACATCAACAAAAGAAAAACGAGGATAATGGAATGTAGTCGAATTAAGTCGGGTGACGCTGAGGGAATTAGATTAGGAAATGAGACACTTAAAGTAGGAAAGGAGTTTTGCTATTTGGGGAGCAAAATAACTGATGATTGTCGAAGTAGAGAGGATATAAAATGTAGACTGGCAATCGCAAGGAAAGCGTTTCTGAAGAAGAGAAATTTGTTAACATCGAGTACAGATTTAAGTGTCAGGAAGTCGTTTTTGAAAGTATTTGTATGGAGTGTAGTCATGTATGGAAGTGAAACATGGACGGTAAATAGTTTGGACAAGAAGAGAATAGAAGCTTTCGAAATGTGGTGCTACAGAAGAATGCTGAAGATTAGATGGGTAGATCACATAACTAATGAGGAGGTATTGAATAGAATTGGGGTGAAGAGGAATTTGTGGCACAACTTGACAAGAAGAAGGGACCGGTTGGTAGGACATGTTCTGAGGCATCAAGGGATCACAAATTTAGCATTGGAGAGCAGCGTGGAGGGTAAAAATGTAGAGGGAGACCAAGAGATGATACACTAAGCAGACTCAGAAGGATGTAGGTTGCAGTAAGTACTGGGAGATGAAGAAGCTTGCACAGGATAGAGTAGCATGGAGAGCTGCATCAAACCGGTCTCAGGTCTGAAGATCACAACAACAACAAGTGTTAATCAGTAAGACTTCATAACAGCAGATTTCAGTGGAAGGTGCAATTCTCGTTACACGCCCAGCGGCGAGTTAACAGGTTTAGCAACGCATTTTGTGTGCTGAGCTGAGCGAGCGAGCGAGTTCAGGACTACCTTCGTGACGTACATGCCTCGGCCTCCCTTTCTCGTGGGCCTCAGCGAGAAGGGTCGTCTCCACATTTGAAACTGCCGCTCCCGCCGTCTTTGCTTCCCTTCGATATCCAAAGGCCACCTCCGCACCTTCGTGTGTACAACTGATTGGTCTCTGTTAAAACTGTTGCTGTCTATTCTAACCGCGGTCGCCTCCTTCTTAACGGTACACAGAGCAAAAGTTATTTCTGACGACGACCACCACAGTGTGAATCACAGCACTTGACACACGTGTTCAGAAAGAATGGTTGTAGCAAGAGAGACACTGCAAACGCTTTCAGGCGCCACCGAAGAAGAACGCCTTGTGAACCTGCAGAAGAGCCAAAGCCTGCTGCTTTCCTGACATGCTGTGGGGCAACGAGTAGCAAGTTAGACGTGGAATGAGACCTGTGTCCCGACCCGCCCCGAAGATAAGAGATATTCTGTCCCCTGTTAACGACGACATAGCTCTCCGTGTGCCCAGTGTGTAACATGTCCCTAGGAATGCGACAACGTCTATGTAGGTCAAGTCGGCCATAGGTGAGCATATTGTCTGCAAAACGGACACAAAACACGGTTTTAAAACCATTGTAGCCCCGGCAGTCATAGGTTTTCACTTCTGACGACGAGTGCGAAGACAGCCATCGAAAGCTCTAGACGTTTGTTCTAAACGACGTGGCTTGAAAACCGACAAGATATCATTTATACATTTTTCTTGAATAATTCGAAAACTACGGCTTCTAGTGAAAACGTATCTTAGTACAAAGTTTAACTACATTAAATTTCCTACAAAAACATACTGTTCTTTTTTTCGGTAGGACTAATAGCTGCATAGAGAGAATGTGAAAATATTGGACTCTGTATCCGAAGGCGTTGCAGGTAGTATAAAATCCACTGGTAGGGGCAGCTGAATCATGAACGATCGAAGTTTCTGAGGACTTTGATGAGTATGTTGCGATCTGCCCACTCGTCTCTTATAGGGTGCCTAGGAAACCTGTTTTCTCGGATCGCTAGACAACAATTCAAGCAAATCGTATTAATGTTGTTTATTACGAAAGGAAATGATTACAATACTTAACTTTGTCAAAAATAGACGTGTCGCAAGCAAGGGGTAACAAACAAAAGCAAGCTCTTCTGTGTATACAATTCGTAATACAAGCGAACCAATACAATTTCTATGTTACTGCTGTAGCGTTCGTAGGTCGGCTAGACTTCAACTCGGGGTTGCGTCCAGGAGGAGCGGCTCTTATGTTCCCTTCGCCTACATGCCGCTGCTGTCTCGGTGTCGTCGTAGACGTTACGCCCGAAGAGAGTGTGGGTTGCCTTCTCCCTCAGTCAGCGTCTTCTCTTTTGGTTTTTAAAGACATACGTCAAAGTAAAATGATTGTCAGTTTCTTAATAGTATCGGCAAAAATTTCTACGTTTCATATTTACACGTATCTGTATTAGTTATTGTTAAACTTAAAAGTAATGTGAATTAATTACAAAAAAATTCCTTGTTTACTTATCATTCTATTTGTTAAACATTTTTTGTAGTAAACGTTTGAGGTTTCCATTCTGTAAGTATGTATTTTTGTATTTTATTTATTTTTTTGTACAATTACGTATTCTGTGTAAATCTTTGTTCTCGATGGCTAAATAGAGTACAAACTCAGGAGACCGAGTAAAACAAAACAAAAAAAAAACCTATATAGCCAGTGGTTGTCGGAATGTTTATTAGAGTATCGTGTAATAATTTGAAGTAAATTGGTCAGTAACTTTTCGACACATTTGATAATGTTACACAGGGTGAATCGCCTAAAACTTGCGCCGCAAATATTGCGGTAATGGAAAGTGATATTGATGTGCCCCTCGGGGTGCAACTATCAACTTTGAAGTGTACTGTGATGCCGCCAGGAACTTGGAGAAACAATTTCAGCGTGTTCGTCGTCGAAAAAATGCAAATGACAACGCAAGGCCTCACACAAGTCTGCGCATCTGAGGGGAGCTCACAAAACTTCACTGAACTGTTCTTCCTCATCAACCCTGTAACCTGAATCTCGCACCTTCCTGAAACGCCCGCTAAACCCGCTAGGCAGAACAGGTGATTAGGACTGCGGAAAGGGCCAAATAAGGTGTCGGTCAGGTTCACTCAAAATTGTAATTTAAAAACACTTTTAGACCAAAACGCCACATAGTCGAACCTTTAGAACTACGACTTTCAAACAGGCAATTATTTCACGGCTGAAGGCCTCCAAAACAAGAAATCTTAAAGCAACAAGATAAACCTGAAGTGGTCAAAACATACAGTTAAAATTTCAAATAAAATAATTAACATATATACGTATATACACACACAGCGAGGCTGAGAGCCTCAAGGCAAAGGTGAACAGACAAACATAAACAAGATGGAATACAAACGGCTGAAGGCCCACAATAAAATATGCAAGATTTTAAATCAAATTACCATAACCTTTCAAAGGCAGAAGGCCGTAAGGTTATTTTAAAAAAAAAAAAAAAAACTCTGCCTCGTGATGACTGGGTGTTGTGTGATGACGTTAGGTTAGTTAGGTTTAAGTAGTTCTAAGTTCTAGGAGACTGATGACCATAGATGTTAAGTCCCATAGTGCTCAAAGTCATTTGAACCATTTTTTGAAGAAAAAAAAACTAAGGATTTAAGTGGCTGAAGGCCCATAATTGATTTTCCAAAGTTCAAAAATACATAAAATCCAATAAAAGCAATAATTTTTTAAATCATCGGCTATAATAGATTATAAACAGACATTTAAACACCAGTGAGAAGGACAATAAAGAAAACGGCACTCAAAAGCCTCCAGGGAGATCTGTCTGCCCTGGTTCACTTAAGTGAGACAGGTGGTGAGCCCAACTACTCTTGATCCATCGGAACCCAACCAGGAGACAGCCACGGACCGACCGACAAAACGACTTGCTTGCCACCAATCGATACATGAGAACTCAAGTACAAAAAGTTACGAACGTGATTATCCACAATGAAATATATATTAAGCTGTCAAAACTACCCACAATGTTGGACGGCGACAACAGGTGAGGAAAGAACGCTGCCTGAAATTACGTTAGTGGCCAGGGCAGGTAACCAAAACACTAACGGCCACAAGGCAGATATTCCGCTGGTACACTTGAATTTGAAATACGGTAATATAGTTAACTTCACGCAAAAGAAACACTGCCTGAATTTATGTCAGTGGCCAGGGCAGGGAACCAAAACACTAACGGCCACAAGGCAGAAAATTTCGCTGGTGCAATTGAATTGTAGTCAACCAATATAATTAATTGCACCGCATGGCGGCTAAATTTCAGCAATAGAAACACTCGGTGTTGCTCACAGGAAAACTTCCCCAACAGCGAACCACCTAAACGAATCACACAACATGAATGGACAAAGCTTGGGTAGTTGAAACCACTACTCAACTTTGACGTCCTGGGTCGGCGAACCACGAAGCTCGTAAAGATCGGACAGCTCTATACACGCTCCGACACTGCGCAGGAGCCGCTAGCGGACCAGCCGACTGCACCGCGCGGAGATAACTTCCCTGGTCCGCAGCAACCGACCGACCACCTGCTGACCCGTCCGTGACTGCTGCTCCGTCCCGACTGCACTGCTGGTGCGTCTCCGACTCACTTCCAGACACACGACAGCAGAAATACTGGCTCGGACCCAACCATGCAGAGGAAACACGCACACTGGCTAAACGACATCCCTGCACCAGAAAATGACCGACCCAAGTTCCACAAGATGGTAACTGAAGGGGGGCCAGAAGCGCTCAGAGAACCAGTTACACGTCGCCCGGTGAGAGAGAGCACTGCCCTCAGAATGCCGACAACATCTAAAATAGTCGTCAGTGGAAATAAAGGCATCTACACACACAACCTGACAAACACTTGCACGAAGACCTGAACGATACCCAGCAATCACTAAGCACGCATGAAGAAAAATCGGAAGTCGATGCGCACACACACACACACACACACACACACACACACACACACACACACACAGCTGACTCATGAACGATCGGCGAGCCAAAACGACTATCCACCAAAACCGTGGCCCGGCTAATGTGATGTGTGGTGGCAATGGTCGGGCGAGTCATGTCGACGCAGACCTCACTGCTGCTCCAGCCCGACTGCACTAGAACCGCATTGCAACTCCCCGACTGGCACGTCCAGACTGCGCTCCAGACGCATTCCAATTGACTGGCAGCCCGAACTGGCAACCCGAACTCGCTTACGACAGACAACTACCGAGAAGCAATAGCAATCGATCAAAGATACTACGAGAGGGGATATATCGATACGCGCTGCTAGCGCCGGTCACGGTCAGGCAAAGCAGCAATTCAGTGACAGTAGAAATTTAAATTAACGTAGTGAGGTGGAAGTACGTCAAAAACCGGGTGTAAAATACATGATGGCGGGAACACGCGCCACGCACAACTCACTTCCGACATCTTTCTACTTAGGTCAATGAAAGGTGCGCTCTGCAGGCAGCAGTACGTGGATGATGAGGAGGCTACTGATATAGCAAGTCGTTGACTCCGACGTCAAGCACTGGAGTGGTACCATGAAGGCACACAGGCTCGTCCGGTAGGGTGGCGTAAGGCCGTCGCGCTGAACGGGGATTATGTCGAAAGACAGGCTTTTGTAGCCAAAAGAGTGGTGAGTAATTTGGTGTATTCGAATCCTAAATAAAACCAACCTGCTTTCAGAACAAAAAACAGTGTTGTGCTACTTACTGAACGCCCCTCGTACTTTACTGCAACAGACAGACGACTTCATTTCGTACTTCACACAACACCGTTGGACTGTCCTCACAGGTAATTACTGGAACTCCCACTGTGTAGGAGTCGGATTTGCTTCCGGATGCAGCTAATGTCCATCGCAACAACATATGTAGCGAATTAGCCACCAGACGACAACAAACATCAATTCAGACACACAGCAGTCCGCCTCTACTGCGACGCGACTCGCTGTCCCAGCGTGTCGGCGTTTAGCTCATTAACGTGCTCGACACGGGCGGCTCCTCCGGGATTTTGCTGACCTTTTGTCGTACCTGTAGAATTCCCAGAGCGGTGCTGGCAGTTTCCGCTCTACTGAACACGCAAACAATCACGCTTTCCTAGCAACCGTACGCATACGAGGCAATCTACATCAGGAATGTAATTCGCACTACGGCTACTACCATTAACTCATATACAGTTGGAAAAAAATGCAGCACTCTCAAGGACATTTTACTGAGAATAGAGGTGATAGGTAGTTCGTCATTGTACGAATATATGATAAGAAATTCAGACAAAATGAAACACTCGTCACAGTAAAGGGTGTCCGCCCTATCGCATCAGTGCACCGTGTAGCCTTCTGACGGCAACCCAGCCTTGTATGCTCGCATGCAAACAATCATAAAGCTACCGAATGGCATCTACATCTACATCCATACTCCGCAAGCCACCTGACGGTGTGTGGCGGAAGGTACCTTGAGTACCTCTATCGGTTCCCCCTTCTGTCCCAGTCTCGTATTGCTCATGGAAAGAAACATTGTCGGTATGCCTCTGTGTGGGCTCTAATCTCTCTGATTTTATCCTCATTATCGCGAGATATACGTAGGAGGGAGCAATATACTGCTTGACTCCTCGGTGAAGGTATGTTCTCGAAACTTCAACAAAAGCCCGTACCGAGCTACTGAGCGTCTCTCCTGCAGAGTCTTCCACTGGAGTTTGTCTATCATCTCCGTAACGCTTTCGCGATTACTAAATGATCCTGTAACGAAGCGCGCTTCTCTCCGTTGGATCTTCTCTATCTCTTCTATCAACCCTATCTGGTACGGATCCCACACTGGTGAGCAATATTCAAGCAGTGGGCGAACAAGTGTACTGTAACCTACTTCCTTTGTTTTCGGATTGTATTTCCTTAGGATTCTTCCAATGAATCTCAATCTGGCATATGCTTTACCGACGATTAACGTTATATGATCATTCCATTTTAAATCACTCCTAATGCCTACTCCCAGATAATTTATGGAATTAACTGCTTCCAGTTGCTGACCTGCTATATTGTAGCTAAATGATAAAGGATCTTTCTTTCTATGTATTCGCAGCACATACACTTGTCTACATTCAGATTCAATTGCCACCCCCTGCACCATGCATCAATTCGTTGCAGATCCTCCTGCGTTTCAGTACAATTTTCCATTGTTACAACCTCTCTATATGCTACAGCATCATCCGCAAAAAGCCTGAGAGAACTTCTGATGTTATCCACAAGGTCATTTATGTACATTGTGAATAGCAACGGTCCTACGACACTCCCATGCGGCTCACCTGAAATCACTCTTACTTCGGAAGACTTCTCTCCATTGACAATGACATGCTGCGTTCTGTTATCTAGGAACTCTTCAATCCAATCACACAATTGGTCTGATGCTCTATATCCTCTTACTTTGTTCGTTAAACGACTGTGGGGAGCTGTATCGATGCCTTGCGGAAGTCAAGAAACACGGCATCTACCTGGGAACCCGTGTCTACGGCCCTCTGAGTCTCGTGGGCGAATAGCGCGAGCTGGGTTTCACACGATCGTCTTTTTCGAAACCCATGCTGATTCCTACAGAGTAGATTTCTAGTCTCCAGAAAAGTCATCCTGCGATATACTGGCCCAATCATCTTTGTTGCAGTTCGACAAAGATCCTTGCACGTCCTGGAAAACGAATAAGTTCCCGCTTGATCATGTCCCTTTCGTCATCACTTAACGCTTCCGGGCTGAGATACCGTGGTCCATACATAAAACTCTCCCCTGACATAAAACTCTCTCCTTCATTCTATGTCCCTTATGTGTTCAGTTGACGAGATATCTGGTGTTCTTGCTAGCCAGGACAGTTGTACACCGCGAAAGAGCAAGTTGCGTAAGTCGACGTGCAGTGTCCCGGGAAAAAAAAAAAAAAAAAAAAAAAAAGCAGTATCCTTCGCGTCGAAGAAATGGCAGTAGTACGGGGATAACAGCCTGTGCACTGCAGAAACACCGAATGTGACCGCGACCTGTCACTGATGCTACAAAAATGGTTCAAATGGCTCTAAGCACTATGGGACTTGACATCTGAGGTCATCAGTCCCCTAGACATAAAACTACTTAAACCTAACTAACCTAAGGACACCACACACATCCATGCCTGAGGGAGAACTCGAACCTGCGACCGTAACAGCAGCGCGGTTCCGGACTGAAGCGCCTAGAACCGCTCGGCCACAGTGGCCAGCACTGATGCTCCCCCACACCATGAAGCCTGGGATGCGACCTGTGTGTCTTATCGATTTCACCCTAAGATACGCGGCTGACGAGCGCTACGCCACACACGCCTATACCTCTCTCTCATACAAATAGAACCTATTCTAATCACTGAACATAAGAAAACTACATTTCACTCTCCACTCAACTCTTTTACGACACCAGAGTAGCCCTAATTGGTAGCCTGGCCAGAGGTCCACGTGATCATCAGCTTGCTCCAAGCACACTGTTCTCAATGGTGCGTGATGACACAGCAGGTGAAATGTGTGCCCGTATTTCGCACCAGGACGATGTTTGGTCGGTCACCGCTGCTCGCACAATGCGTCGGTCGTTACATGCACTTGTACTACGTGGACGTCCACAATCTGTTCTGAAGGTGTGGGAATGTTCCACAGACCACTGTTGACAGCAGCGACACATTACCGATACACTGTCTGTAGTATACAGAGAAGTTGCAGCATTAGAAAATTGCAGCGAAATGCAGGAAAACCTGCAGCGGATAGGCACTTGGTGCAGGGAGTGGCAACTGACCATTAACATAGACAAATGTAATGTATTGCGAATACATAGAAAGAAGGATCCTTTATTGTATGATAGCGGAAAAAACACTGGTAGCAGTTACTTCTGTAAAATATCTGGGAGTATGCGTGCCGAGCGATTTGAAGTGGAATGATCATATAAAATTAATTGTTAGTAAGGCGGGTACCAGGTTGAGATTCATTGGGAGAGTCCTTAGAAAATGTAGTCCATCAACAAAGGAGGTGGCTTACAAAACACTCGTTCGACCTATACTTGAGTATTGCTCATCAGTGTGGGATCCGTACCAGGTCGGATTGACAGAGGAGATAGAGACGATCCAAAGAAGAGCGGCGCGTTTCGTCACAGGGTTATTTGGTAAGCGTGATAGCATTACGGAGATGTTTAGCAAATTCAAGTGGCAGACTCTGCAAGAGAGGCGCTCTGCATCGCGGTGTAGCTTGCTGTCCAGGTTTCGAGAGGGTGCGTTCCTGGATGAGGTATCGAATATATTGCTTCCCCCTACTTATACCTCCCGATGAGATCACGAATGTAAAATTAGAGAGATACGAGCGCGCACGGAGGCTTTCCGGCAGTCGTTCTTCCCGCAAACCCTACGCAACTGGAACAGGAAAGGGAGGTAATGACAGTGGCACGTAAAGTGCCCTCCACCACACACCATTGGGTGGCTTGCGGCGTATAAATGTAGATGTAGATGTAGAGCATGTGCAGCAGTCCGTCGATACGTACATCCAGCTTCCCACAAACCCAAAATGCGACCCCCTTCAAATGGCCGAAGCTTTGAGTACATATTCGTCGATGGGGGATGGTTGCACCCTGGTATCAACGTTGCAAACACTGTTCACCTCTAAACTCAGCACAGTTACTGCCTCCAGAGTCAAAACAGAGGATGGGCAGACAGGCCTTCTGAGTACCATCTGATCGACGACGACTGTGACAAAGACATCACTAATACCACAACTCCTCAGTACGCACATATTATACCTGGTATCACTGACACTGTTCTTGAGGATGCTGTAATTTTTTTTCTGGCAGTGTACGTTGTTATGTTCGTGCCATCAGTCCGAAGACTTCTTTGATGCAGTTCTCCACATCAGTCTACTTTGTGCAAGTCTTTGAATATCTGCATAACTACAGTATCCTACGTCCTCTTTAATGTACTCATTTCATTTAAGCTTTGACCTCTTTCTACAATTTTAAACATTTTTGCTCGGAGATTTTTGTTCAGTGGCTGTTAACGTCCGTCAAGTAATTATGAAAAGATGGTTGACCGTCAACTATTTTACTGTAAATCTAAAATATCAACCGATTTCGGTCTTAGACCGTTAGTTGCGGATACCTGTCCAAAGATACAAACATAGATAAAAATGGTTCAAATGGCTCTGAGAACTATGGGACTTAACTTCTGAGGTGATCAGTCCCCTAGAACTTAGAATTACTTAAACCTAACCAACCTAAGGACATCACACACATCCATGCCCGAGGCAGAATTCGAACCTGAGACCGTAAAGCATAGATAAAAACAGTACACTATGATATGTTAAGAAATTACAAAGAGGCACAAAACAGACGTGAATACTTACAAGGTTAAAACAAGTTCAAGTAAATACATCTCCTATGTCATTAATTGACGACGGATACATCTTAGGTGTTACAATATGTAATAAATTCCAGTACAGTAAGTTCTACAAAGGTCATTTGTGGGTGCCTTAAGTACTCACATCAGTTAACAGTAAAGTATACACACTAATGAGAAGGCTAGAGACGTATGTACTGCCACATTACAAATTCTGAAGAGTTGGTCAAAGACCTTCACTAAACTTTTTCAGCCTATGATACTAAGTATATTGATAATGAGTTAACTGCTGACTGTAGGTGACTAGATTATCTTTGGCGAATTTCTTTGGTAGTTTCTCAAGTAAACAGAAAGTGGAAAACGAAGTTGCCCTTAAAAATACAGAAAAACATCTATCGCACTGCAAGAAGGAACAAACCTCTGCAATATCTAAATGTTATACAGTAGCATAATAATTGCACAATAATACATGCGATATCTAAAAACAAACATCAGTCACAACGTAAACATAATATGAATGGTATTCATAACATAAAATAGATTAGAAACGGAAGTGCTAACAAATAGGTACAAGTTGTGAGCTACCGTTCATTTACATCCTAATTACATTAATCGACCATTGCCACTTGGTAGCGACCAAGTTTCAAGGACCACACCATATGTGGTTGTCGTTCCAGATTGTTTATTTTGAACACCAGATCTAGCAGTAATATTATTGTCACGAAAATGTAGCCAGCCGTAGGATAACCAAACGCGTGACCAAGGTAACGTTTTGAATAAATAGCTGATAGTCAAATACGCATTTCATGACTTCTACAATTTTATTTTACCGTCTCCCCGCCCCACTCGCGCCGCCCCCCCCCCCCCCCCATACACACACCCACACAAACACTGCTCTTTATTGTCAAGCCACACGGAGTTGCCATGCGGTTGAAGGCGCCATGTCACGGATTGAGCGGCCCCTCCCGCCGGAGGTTCGAGTCCTCCCTCGGGCACGGGTGTGTACGTTGTTCTAAGCATAAGATAGTTTAAGTAGCGTGTAAGTCTAGGGACCTATGACCTGAACAGTTTGGTCCCCTAGGAATTCACACACATTTGAACTTTTTATTGCCAAATTAATTATTTCCTAACATCTCAGGATATGTCCTGACAACACATCTCTTCGTTTAGCCATTTATAAACCTCTTTTCCCTCAAATTCGATTTAATGTTTATTTCGTTTTGTTGTATCCTATACTGTTACCACAGCCACAATTTAACTTAAGGAAAGACACTATCGGCCTGTGAATCACATAAGCTTTTTTCTAAGTGATATAGTATTTGAACTCATTTGTGTAACTTATTTTATGAGGCGGATATGGGGAAACAGCCAAGTTTTGTCTGAGCTAGCCTGGGAAACCGAGCAGAGTAGATCCAGGCCTATTAAGTAGCTACTGCGGAGCACGTAAAAAATGGTTCAAATGGCTCTGAGCACTATGGGACTTAACAGCTGTGGTCATCAGTCCCCTAGAACTTAGAACTACTTAAACCTAACTAACCTAAGGACATCACACACATCCATGCCCGAGGCAGGATTCGAACCTGCGACCGTAGCAGTCGCACGGTTCCGGACTGCGCGCCTAGAACCGCGAGACCACCGCGGCCGGCGAGCACGTAAAACTGAACAGGTTGACTCACTGTATTTTCATTAGTTACTCGATTTACTCATTTAATATCCAACATTATTCTGTAGTTACTCACCACTCGATATGTAGGGGAACTACAGGTGCAGTAATCTATTTCAACTAACGAAACAGCAATAGCTTCCAGAAATTTATTTATTAATAACTCAATCGCAACTAGTGTCGCGACCATGAAGTCGCATCTTCAGGTGAAAAACATGAAGCGTCGTTCATGCAAAACTCACTTTGTCCTTATCTCACGTGATATCCTGCGAACTATAGACGAAGGCAACAGGTAGGTTCAATATTTCTAGTTTTCCGGAAAGCATTTGACACGGTGTCCCACTGCCGACTGTTAACGAAAGTACAAGCTGAGCTGGGCACGGCTCGCGTTTATCCCATTTATTGTTTGTCATCTTCTATTATCATACTGCTGCCTCGTTTTCTTATTCCATTTACTGGCGTCACTAACTTCCTGCCTTACTTGCCCATGAGCGGTAGCAGCAGCGCGTATCGATAAGTGCACTGTCGTACCGTCTCTGGAGCGACCGATAGTATTTCCGGGTCGTCGTGTGTCTGGCAGTCAGTTCGGGACGGACCAGCAGTGAAATCGGGATGACGGAGCGCCGGTGAGGCGCCGACAACCAGTGCTCGCCGACCGCTGGCGACACACATGAAATGTCTGATGGAGGGAGATTGGAGCGGGACGACCGTTGGTTGGTCATTCGGTTGGTCGTCTCATGGGCCGACGTATACTTGGTCCTTTCACCATTGTCGGGCCTGGGCAGTTGGTCGGTTGGCGTGGAGCAGCGAGGAAATCACCGCTGCACGTAGTTTGGCCGGGCCCGCTGGATGCCTCTGTGTGGTGTCGGAATGAATGGTGCCGTTCCCATTGCTACGAGGTTCGTGGCTCACCGATCCTGGACATGGAAGTTGAGTTTTGACTTAATCTACCAGCAAGTCACGACTGTCCACATTTTGTCGTTTGGAGTTTGTTGTCGGCTGTTGGGATATTCCTGCGAGCAACAACGTGTGTTTTCAAGTTGGAAAATTTTAGTCACCCTCTGGTGGAGTTTAACTGTTCTTGGTTATTTGAATTGAAGTGCACGAGCGGAATCTTCTGCCTTGTGGCCGTTAACGTTCCGGTTACCTGCCCTGGCCGTTGATGTAAATTCAGGCAGTGTATTTTCCTCATCGTGTTGTCGCTGTCCAGCATGGTGTGTAGTCTGACAGCTCAATGTATAATTGGTTATGGGCGCCAATACCTTCTACGTTGTTCCACTGAACTCCCTGTTGTGTGCTGGTCGGGTGAGCGGAGGTTATCTTCTCAGTGGGTCCATTGACTGTCTGTCGGTTGGCCTGTCGTCGGATCGACAATGATTGGGCCAACTGCCTGTCTCACCTAAGCGAGCGTTAGTGTTGGAATTTGAGGCTGACCCTTGGAATTTCTGAGCGCCCTTGGGTGTACTGCCTTTTCTTATTTGTTCTTGTTGTTTGTACTTGTATGGTTCCTAGCCGATTTTTAGATTAAGGTTGTTTTGCTCTTAAGGCGTCAGATGGTTTGGGCCTTCAGTCTAATTTAAGAACTGTTTTACGTAAAGCCTTTGGAATTTTTAAAATTAATGTTATTGAGTCTTAAGTGATGGGCCTTAAGCTGATTTTAAATTTAAGTTGTTTTGCTCTTAAAGCGTCAGATTCTTTGGGCCTTCAGTCGATTTTGAATTAAAGTTGTTCTGCTCTTAAGCTGTCAGATGGTTTGGGCCTTCAGCCTAATTTAAGAACTTGTTTTACGTAAACCCTTTCGCATTTTTAAATTAATGTTATTGAGTCTTAAGTGTTGGGCGTTCAGTAGATTTTGAATTTAAGTTGTTTGCTCTTAAGGTGTCAGATTCTTTGGGCCTTCAGCCTAATTAAGGAACTGTTTTAAGATAAGGCTTTGTCTTTTAAATTTCTGATTTTCGATGATCTTTAAGTTATTGGCTTTCAGCCGTTTTTAAATTAAAGTGGTCTTGCTCTTAAGGCATGAGATTGTATGGCGCATTCAGCTGCTAATTAAGTTCCAAAACTAAAGCTGTGTTTCTTAAAAAAAAAAAAAATTCTTGGCTCTTGTAATGTTTGATCAAGTGAAAGGTTGTATGTTCGAGTGTAACTGACAGCCGCTTATTTTGGCCCCTTTTCACAACTTAAACTTCGCTTCCTGTCCTGCTGGTTTAGTAGGGCGTCTCACAAGCGTACGGAATAGGTTCCCAGATATTTGGGTGCCTTGTGGACTTCATAAGTAATATGAGTCAGTACGTTGTCCTCGACGACGAGTGTTATCAGAGACAAGGGCATCCTCAGGACAGCCCCATGGAAGTGTGATAGGACTGCTGTTACGCTCTATAGGTACACGTAAATGATCTGACGGACAGGGTTACCAGCAATCTGCGGCTTTTTGCTGATGAAGAAGCACTGTGCGGGAATGTGTCGTCGTTGAGTGACTGTAGGAGGATACAAGATGTCTTGGATGGAATTTCTATTTGGTGTAATGAATGGCAGCTTGCTCTGAATACAGAAAAATGTAAGTCAATGCGATGAGCAGGAAAAACACGCCCGTAGTGTTCGAATACAATATTAGTAGTGCGCTACTTGACACCTCCTAGTCGATTAATTATCAAGGAGTTAAGCTGCAAAATGATATGAAATAAAACGAGCATTCAAGGATAATAATGGAGAAGGCGAATGGTCAACTTCGGTTTATTGTCAGACTTTTAGGAAAGTGTCGTTCATTTGTAAAGGAGGCCGTATATAGAAGACTTGTGCGACCCACACTTGAGCACTGGTCGAGGGTTTTGGATGCCCACTAGGTCAGATTAAAGGAAGACGACGAAGCAATTTAGAGGCGGGCTGCTGCATTTGTTACCGGTAGGTTCGATCAACACGCGAGTATTATGGAGATGCCACGGGAACTCAAATGGGAGTCGCTGGAGGAAAGGCGACATCTTTTCGAGGAACGCTATCTAGAAAATTTAGAGAAACAGCATTTGAAGCCGACTGCAGCACTGTCCTACAGCTGACAACGTACATTTACCTCAACTACCATGAACATAAAGGCAAGACAAATTATGGCTCTTATGAACACATATAGCTACTTGTTTTTCCCTCGCTCAATTTTACGATTGTAGCGGGAAGGGAAGTAACTAGTAGCGGGACAGCGTATCCTCCACCATTCGCCTTACGGTGGCTTTCGGCATATTGATGTAGATGTAGATATAGAAGTCGGAAACAGATGAACCTGAAGACTGTACAATAAGAACTATATAATTATAACTAACCTGATTTTAAAGAACATAGTTCTCATACAGCAAAACAGCGATCTTTAATTATTATAAATAAACTGGAAACAGTCTTGTTCGCTTAACTATTTTAACGGAGACCGGTTTCGATCTTTTTATCAGATCATCTTCGGACCTACAATAAACAGGAGCGACCAGGACCCTTTCTCCACAGATAGCCTCTTTGGCCCTAGTAAGAAGATTAGGTAGCCATGGTTACTAGAGTGGCGTCCTTGCATCATCTTTGCGTTGGTCGCAGTAATTACCTTTTTACACTATATTTTATAAGCTATAAGATTTTAACGTGTTTTATAAGTACTGTAGATGGTAATAATGACTTACAGTAACTACCACGCTACTTTCTAAAACGGCAGAAATGTAACTTACGTGATTGGCTATCCATGACGTAATGCCGTAAACAGTGGGCGGGTCTTCATGTATTTAATTAGCGGCTGGTGTTCTTCACGTTGCAGCCACAAACAAGAGGATTGCCATGCGCCACAGCCTCCTGCAAACATTCATGGTATATCAGCGTCATTTAATGCTTTATGAATATATGACTTCGTCCTTTAAATGTTCATATCAATTCCTGTTTATTGTAGGTCCGAAGATGATATAATAAAAAGATCGAAACCGGTCACCATTAAAAAAGTTAAGCTATCAAGACTGTTTCCAGTTTATTTATCACTAACCTCAGCTTGACTGTATCAAAGTAGTACAGGGCTATTACAAATGATTGAAGCTAACCCGCAAACGTAAAATCTCAGAGAAGTGCTGCCATATGTTGCTGGGTACAGAAACTATCAGAATTGGCATTAGTCTCGCCCCTAAATATAACATTAGCGAGTAATACAACGCAGAGAATTTCTTGTGTTTCGCTATATATCATTTTTATAATGTCAAAAACGGGCTAACCTTCCACTATACTCCGGCTTCCCTCCAGCGGAGAGAAGCTGAATAACTGAGCAGTAGGATAGCCAGTACTGTGCCATATGGTAAATAGACAACAGATAATTAATTGTAATTTGAACAGGTTAGGGGATGAGGTGGATTATTTCGAAATTAATAAAAGTGTAAAAGCGAAAAATAGTCCATGTGTAATATGTAATATTAATCACTTTATGAACCTAGTTTATAGTGTTTGAAGTGTTCAGATGACACATTCAGTACACAATACAGACACCGGTAGTGAACATGGCGGATGTAGAAATGGGAAATGTTGACGAAAGTGAGAAATATCAGTGAAAACTATCGAAAGAGGAAGTGTAATCCACAGAGTTGGAGCAAAGGACTTGAGAAGAAGAAGCGAACAGTGGTAATGAGAACAGCAATTATAAGTGTGCAGTGAAAAAGGCAAAATCACAAGGTTCAGATTGAGCCCCTGCGAGAAAATGCTTCGATATTGTACCTGCAGGTACACGGGAGAAGTTGTTTCGTGATTTCCGAAATCAAAGTAACAATGATCTTCAAAATTCTTACATATTTGGGTGTGTGAAAATGAATCCTGTCAAGCACAGGTGTACTGGTCATCCAGAGAGGAGTAGACGGCACACATCCGACATCTATAAGGTTACTGTAGGTGAAGTAGACTTCCAGATTTGTAAGAAAGCTTGTTTAGCAATATTCGGTGTAGGCAAGGGATGCCAGTCCCGTGTGATTCAACAAAAGAAAACATCTGAAACTCCTGAAGTTAGCTTCTGTGCTTCATTAGGCAAGAAAACTCTAGACGTACATTCATATTGATAGATTTGTAACATGACTTTAAAAGCTAAATATTTTATTTAAGGTGGATAAGCGGGGCAGACGTAACAATCGCCCAAATAAATGCAGCGAGGGGGACCAGGATTTTGCATGGACTCATGTACGAGCAGTGGCGACTGCTGTGTGAGAGCACTAGACCACGTGAACACCCTACCTTTCGGCACCTTGCGAATTTATTGGTTAATTTTCTTTGGATACTGTTAAACGTAACATACATGGTGCAATCTGAAAGATACGGCACTTGAATATACCGCGCAACTGCTCCTCTAGACTACGTGAAACTTGGCATCAGGGTCGCGAGCACACCTTCAGTTATGCACGTTTTAAGGAGCTTTTGCGCATGCACAACTCGCGTGACACAATTGCCTTACGGGCCAAATACATATGGATTTGATAAACAACGCGCAGGGTTCGTGATGTGCACAGCTAGCCCCTGCCACTGAACTAGAAGTTTACGTCAGTGCCACCAGATGGTAGTACACTGCGGCAGACTTTTATCCCCGTCCGCTCAGCATAAATCCTACTAGATGATAGCATATACCTCAGATACGCGAATTCACTCACTGTATAGTAAAATTAGATCGGAAGTCAGTATATGTTAAAGTTGTAATGGCACTAAACCTATTTTGTGGGTTTCTCAATGAGTTATAAAATATTAAGTCATGGATTTTATAATGCAGTAGTCCATTTCAGGCGGTGAGCATCTTAAAGGCACAAAGCACATCACCGTCGATTGTTAGATTGTAGCATTTAGTCATGGTTCTGAAATCTGTTGATGTTATGGTGAGTCAGATTTATCTGTGTTGTAAGCCCACATTGTATATAAGACAATTTTGAAAAGCTGTATCATTGGTTTATCTGATATTCACTTAAATGTGGGGCTGATGGCAGTGTCCTTTAGGCCCTTATGGATTTCTGCGCCTCATTTGTATTCTAGTCACGTGACCTTGTTCATAGACGTTACTACTTGAGTTTAATCATTTCCACAAATGGCAGTTTGTGTTTGGAGTTGGTTGTTTACTGTGCTGGAATCAGCTTTCGTGTGCAGTGTAAACACGAACCATGTTGAATCTATTTTAAATGCTAGCAGAAAAGTAAAGCTGTGAGCAGGGTCATGAGTTTTGCTTGGGTAACTCTGTCGTTAGAGCACTTGCCCGCGAAAGGCACTGATCGAGTCTCGATTGGGCTCAGAGCTCCACTCTGTCAGGATGCTTCGTGTCAGCGCACACTCCGCTGCAGAGTGAAAATCTTCTTCTGGGAACATAAAAGTAAATTATCAAGAAAATGTAACGGCAAAGGAACTAGGGCCTCCAAGAACAGATCCTTTAATTGAGGGAGTGAAGAAATAAATTAAGCGACATTACAAGCGAACATTTAACAAAAGAAGTGTACAGTTAGCATAAGTTGCTATGTGGTGATTTTCAGCTCGGAAGTAAATTCGTGAACTAATACATCGGTTAGGGACCTTGTAAATTTCTCCGGAAAAAGTGGGAAAGTAAGAAAACTCCCACTTACACAAAAATGCGAAACGAAGAGTTGCGAAAGCTTACATATTATTTCGTTAATTGCTTAAACTGTACTTACTTAAATACAAAACAACATATCTGTCATCTCGGGCGCTAGTCGCGTGGAGTCATTGACATTCTGCATGGCGTTGTGTATGGGCCTCCTGAAACCACGGTGTCTACGCTGAGAGAGTCAGAGGGGTTCTGAAAGATACCGATAGAAATGTGGGGCCATGCCGTGGTCCGCTGCGCTAGGTTTATCGGTTGAGAATAAGTGGCGCAAACAGCCCGATCGAGGTGGTCCCACAGATTCTAGATTGCGCTTAAATCCAGGGAGTTTTGTGGCTGGGAGACTACGGTAAACTCACACTGATGCTCTTCCAACGACACACGTACAGTGCGAGCTGTGTAACACGTTGCATTGTCCGGCTGGTAGATGCCATCGTGCTGAGAAAAAAACAAACTGCGTGTAACGGTGGACATGCTCCCCAAGGATGCATGCATATTTGTGTTGATCCACTGTGCCTTCAAGGATGACGAGACCACCCAGGGAATGCAACGAAAACATTTTCCATACCATAACGCATGAAGGATGTTTGCTTTCAGACACCTCACGCCGTACGCACTAACGGCCATCTGTCTGATGGAGCATAAAACGTGATTCATCTGAAAAGGCCACCCATCTCCACTCAGTGAAAGTCCAGTTGCAGTAATGGTGTGCAAATTCCATCCCTCGTCGCCAATAAACAGCAGTAAACATGAACCTGGCGCCTGTGCGGAGGCCCATACGCAGCAACATTCGCTGAACGGTCGTTGAGGAGACATTGGTATCTCCTTCGTTTATCTGGATGGTCAGTTGCTCAATAGTTGCACGTATGTTCGCCCGTACACAGCCGTCGTTAACCCTCGTCATACGTGGCCCGTCGTTCACCACAGTTGCCTCGGCGCCGGTTTTAGATAGCACCATTTTGTCATGCACAGTATACTTTATCCAAGGCGTCACGCGAACAGTTTACAGACTTAGCCGTTTCGGAAATGCTTCCATCCTTGGCCCGAAAGCGAATGATTACGCCCTACTGGACGTCAGATAAATCACTCCGTTTCCGCATTACGACAATTGCACTCTGTAATATTATTGGGCTTTCCGTCGTATGAAATATGTGAGTATCCTTGCAAAGGCATTCACCTATCTGTAGATTAAATGATCAACTTATGAGATGAGACCTATTCTTTGAAAGACATTTGTTTTATGTAATTTACGTAACTGTAAAGATGCGTATCTAGCGCGGACGCTAATACACTCCTGGAAATGGAAAAAAAGAACACATTGATACCGGTGTGTCAGACCCACCATACTTGCTCCGGACACTGCGAGAGGGCTGTACAAGCAATGATCACACGCACGGCACAGCGGACACACCAGGAACCGCGGTGTTGGCCGTCGAATGGCGCTAGCTGCGCAGCATTTGTGCACCGCCGCCGTCAGTGTCAGCCAGTTTGCCGTGGCATACGGAGCTCCATCGCAGTCTTTAACACTGGTAGCATGCCGCGACAGCGTGGACGTGAACCGTATGTGCAGTTGACGGACTTTGAGCGAGGGCGTATAGTGGGCATGCGGGAGGCCGGGTGGACGTACCGACGAATTGCTCAACACGTGGGGCGTGAGGTCTCCACAGTACATCGATGTTGTCACCAGTGGTCGGCGGAAGGTGCACGTGCCCGTCGACCTGGGACCGGACCGCAGCGACGCACGGATGCACGCCAAGACCGTAGGATCCTACGCAGTGCTGTAGGGGACCGCACCGCCACTTCCCAGCAAATTAGGGACACTGTTGCTCCTGGGGTATCGGCGAGGTCCATTCGCAACCGTCTCCATGAAGCTGGGCTACGGTCCCGCACACCGTTAGGCCGTCTTCCGCTCACGCCCCAACATCGTGCAGCCCGCCTCCAGTGGTGTCGCGACAGGCGTGAATGGAGGGACGAATGGAGACGTTGTAACCTCCCCCCTCACTTATCGCCCTTAATGACAGTGAAAAATTAAACCGCGTGTACCTAATGGAAATTTGGGAAAAGCAATCGTCACCGAAGTTAATCTATCGGTAAAGAGGGAGGAAAGGGTTACATCTAAATGAAAGGAAAAATGCAAGTGAAACTGGTGGAAAATAATTTTGAAATAGGGATAAAGTTAATAAAGAAAGTAAATGTGCGGCCGTTACGTTAACAATCAACTAGCGGTAATTAGATATTTGAGATTTGGGGGAAATTACGGTCGCCAGTCCTATGGACAATTACTATAATAACTGAAAAAGAAAGGTTATTACACATATAATTAGCACTAGAGGCGTGGCAACTGAAGGTTGACACGTGTAGTGTGAAAACTGAAAGTTTGTCAGAAGTAATAAATTTCGCTACACTTAATTTAGCAAAAGAATTAATGAAACCGGAAAATCGAAAGTAAATTTAGTGACTGAAGTTAATAGTGAGCTTTCTTTCTGAAGCACATCGAAATACAGTTAGTCTTGGACTACCTCAACAATCATTTCTAAAGCTACTTGAATCTACGCAATTTAGAAAGAAGAGATTTAACTTTGAACTTGAATTAAACGATTCTGAACAATTAACAATAGTAAAATTTAGTACGTACCAAGCTGAGCTGCAGTCACAGGTAAGCTAAAATACGGTAACAAAACTCGCACTCTTAATTTGTGCTTGTGTAATCTAACTATTGTAGCCAGCTAATGCTTGAATTGAACTTTGAAATTAAAGCAGTGAAATGGAATTATGCTGGCGTTTGAATTTCAACGACACTCGGGTTCATTTCGGAAAAGGAAGGGACCCTGCTTGGCAATGCAATTGGGACAATGAGCAACAAAGGTTCATGCTAAGTTGCTGTAATTTTGCGAGGCAAATGGAACAATTTGAAAAGCTGAGGTCTGCCATACAGTTCTGAAACTTTACGTGCTTTTAGTCTTCCTTGTTGGTTGATTGAAGGTTTGAAGCCGTCGATCGAGGAGGTGGCGACAGTCACTCATTGTCGGCCGTCGCTGTTGCAGAAGCTGGATGTTGGCGCGCCTTCTTCTCGACACGGTCACCAGGCGAAACGGGCTCTTGATGTGCGCCAGCTAATGCTTCCCGTCCGCGACACCATGTCAGAAACTATCATCGCGAGTCGAGCGCAATTACATGCTGCCAAACCCCGAAAGCGCGGCAACTCGCGGGAGCGTCACACAACACACCTGCTCCACTCGCTACTCCCGCCAGACTCTCCCCGTTCTGCCCGCGCTCCACGCGGCAGAGTTAACACTACCAAAGATCCTACACACTTTGATTCTTCACACGACCTATCGATGTAATCGTTCGATAGCAGTTTTCCCTAGGCAAGACCCAGCGTAAAAATACAAATAATCTTTACGAAACAAACCAATTATACATCGACATAAGTGCATAAATATATATATACAAACAGTAAAACAATTGCAATATATAAAGAGACAGAAATGTCATATCTTGAGGTAACAAAACAAGGAAAAAAAATAATAGTACAATAGATGAAAATAGGAGGATATGCATTTCCGGCGTTACAACGTGTCGTCTTCAGCGATGAGAGTCGCTTCTGCCTTGGTGCCAATGATGGTCGTATGCGTGTTTGGCGCCGTGCAGGTGAGCGCCACAATCAGGACTGCATACGACCGAGGCACACAGGGCCAACACCCGGCATCATGGTGTGGGGAGCGATCTCCTAAACTGGCTGTACACCACTGGTGATCGTCGAGGGGACACTGAATAGTGCACGGTACATCCAAACCGTCATCGAACCCATCGTTCTACCATTCCTAGACCGGCAAGGGAACTTGCTGTTCCAACAGGACAATGCACGTCCGCATGTATCCCGTGCCACCCAACGTGCTCTAGAAGGTGTAAGTCAACTACCCTGGCCAGCAAGATCTCCGGATCTGTCCCCCATTGAGCATGTTTGGGACTGGATGAAGCGTCGTCTCACGCGGTCTGCACGTCCAGCACGAACGCTGGTCCAACTGAGGCGCCAGGTGGAAATGGCATGGCAAGCCGTTCCACAGGACTACATCCAGCATCTCTACGATCGTCTCCATGGGAGAATAGCAGCCTGCATTGCTGCGAAAGGTGGATATACACTGTACTAGTGCCGACATTGTGCATGCTCTGTTGCCTGTGTCTATGTGCCTGTGGTTCTGTCAGTGTGATCATGTGAAGTATCTGACCCCAGGAATGTGTCAATAAAGTTTCCCCTTCCTGGGACAATGAATTCACGGTGTTCTTATTTCAATTTCCAGGAGTGTACATCGATTGCGCAGTCAAAGAAACATTTTAACAGAAGTTGAACTGAACGTTCCGCTTCGATCTAAACAAAAGATGACAGTAAAAAACCATTGTAGATCTTCAGATTTTATAGTACTTCTGCTTGTAATGTGAAAGCGTAAAGAAGGTCACCTTTATGCCATAAAAATGAGCGGTCTTCCCAGCGTGCAGGCAACAGATATTAATTAATAAAATTCAAGTAATTTATGTTCGATGCTGTAAACCGGCAATTTATTGTAATGATGGTGTTGAACGGTGCAAGAATTGTCTCGAAGGAAGGAGAAAAATAATGATTGTAATTTGTGACAAAAACGTGAACCAAGGAGTTAGCACAGAACAGGCTGAAATCTGATCGCACCATACAGTTAGAAAATTACTTATGTAAGTTATACTGTTTATAAATAAGCCCTAATTGCTTGTGAGAATTGTTTGAATATATTTAGTGTTTACCATATTTCATATTCTATTCTTTTCCTTTATTTTTTTTACCTCCATGACATATTATTTTAATAAATGTCAAACAGCCTTTACTACAGCAGAGAATACTGCGGCATCTTGGTCGTAGACAGAAGGCCGCTCCTTGTCTTCTATACAACTCATAGCTGCCCAATTTATTAATGATTTCATTTGCAAATTCAATTTTTTATTCTTCATTGTTAAAGGTCCCTTAGGTAATTATAAAATTCATACTGATTACGTAAAGAAATCCGAGTAGTTCTTTTCCGAATAATAGAAACCTTTGTGTAATCAAAAACTAGCCTCCTTCTGACAACGATCAGGAGCCGACCAGAAGACGGACGTCATCGACCGCTTTCGTGTTTCCTGTGGCAAAGCAATGCCAAACTGGGAACACGACATTCTAGTGTGAAACACAATATGTATTTAATTATCAGATTAAAATTGAAAAAACTGAAATATATTTAACTTACTTGTTTTCTTTTGCCGGCCGGAGTGGCCGAGCGGTTCTAGGCGCTACAGTCGGGAACTGCGCGACTGCTACGGTCGCAGGTTCGAATCCTACCTCGGGCATGGATGTGTGTGATGTCCTTAGGTTAGTTAGGTTTAAGTAGTTCTAAGCTCTAGGGAACTGATGACTTCAGCAGTTAAGTCCCATAGTGCTCAGAGCCATTTGAACCATTTTTTTGTTTTCTTTTATCATACTAGAACTCCTTTTCGCATTCTCCCCGACACGGTTTATACACTCTCCATTGACAGTGCTGTTACCTGCCGTCTGTCAGTGGTTTTTGCACGCTGATGTCGAACAAAGGCCGGCCGCTGTGGCCGAGTGGCTCTAGGCGCTTCAGTCCGGAACCGCGCGACCGCTACGGTCGCAGGTTCGAATCCTGCCTCGGGCATGGATGTGTGTGATGTCCTTAGGTTAGTTAGGTTTAAGTAGTTCTAAGTCTATGGGACTGATGACCTCAGATGTTAAGTACCATAGAGCCAGTTGAACCAGTCTAACATAGGCAGTGGCCACTTCAGTGTGACTAGACTGCGTGTATTTCGTCCAACATGAGCAGCAGTATCGTGGAACCGTAAAGTGCAGTCCCAACATGTCACGATCCTGCTGTTGTCGAATTACTAAATGTACTGGTAGATGTTTTTCCTCTTTACATGAGACATAATACGATCTTCTCACAAACAAACAACATTCATATGAGGTTTCTGGATGAAACATCCGTTTCGTAAATTTTCCTTATGTTCTGAATGTAGATGCCGTTTCTCCCACTTAATTTGGGCAGCTCCACAGAAAAGCTAATAATTTACACATCCAAGAAGAAATCCGATTTCACCTGTCTGACGTTTCTTGTATGCCACCTTCATGGTACTGTAATTTTAAACACGAGCTGTGTGTGCTGTACCTAGAGAAAGAAGTTTTCGAGAGAAAGAGATTAAGAAGAATATCTTTGGCAGGAACGCAGGGTATTAAAAGACGATGAACTGACAGATCTATACTCAGTAGCTGTTGCTGGCCGAAGGTTGAAGAAAATAAGATTGATGCGGGCAGGACACCTAATCAGGGTGAAACAGGAAAGATTACTGCAAGTAGCATGGTTCAAATGGTTCAAATGGCTCTGAGCACTATGGGACTTAACTACTGTGGTCATCAGTCCCCTAGAACTTAGAACTACTTAAACCTAACTAACCTAAGGACGTCACACACATCCATGCCCGAGGCAGGATTCGAACCTGCGACCGTAGCAGTCGCGCGGCTCCGGACTGCGCCCCTAGAACCGCTAGACCACCGCGGCCGGCGCAAGTAGCATGCTCAAGATCTATGGAGAGCAGAAGTGCCGAGAAAAGTGAATCAGTTGTGTGACTGGACGCGCGATTTCCCGTCAGTGAGATCATAGTACGTAGTAATCGACAGAAAATAATCATGGAGGAGGAGAAGATGATTTGTGTTTAACGTCCCGTCCACATCGATGTCATCAGAGACGGTGCACAAGCTCGGCCTAGGGAAGGGTTGAGAATGAAATCGGCCGTATCCTTTCAAAAGAACCATCCCGTCATTTGCCGGAAGCAATTTAGGAAAATCACGGAAAACCGAAATTAGGATGACCGGACACGGGATTCTACATCTACATCCATCTACATCCATCTACATCCATACTCCGCAAGCCACCTGACGGTGTGTGGCGGAGGGTACCTTGAGTACCTCTATCAGTTCTCCCTTCTATTCCAGTCTCGTATTGTTCGTGGAAAGAAGGATTGTCGGTATGCTTCTGTGTGGGCTCTAATCTCTCTGATTTTATCCTCATGGTCTCTTCGTGAGATATACGTAGGAGGGAGCAATATACTGCTTGCCTCCTCGGTGAAGGTATGTTCTCGAAACTTCAACAAAAGCCCGTACCGAGATACTGACCGTCTCTCCTGCAGAGTCTTCCACTGGAGTTTATCATCTCCGTAAAGCTTTCGCGATTACTACATGATCCTGTAACGAAGCGCGCTGCTCTCCGTTGGATCTTCTCTATTCTATCAACCCTATCTGGTACGGATCCCACACTGCTGAGCAGTATTCTTGCAGTGGGCGAACAAGCGTACTGTAACCTACTTCCTTGGTTTTCGGATTGCATTTCCTTAGGATTCTTCCAATGAATCTCAGTCTGGCATCTGCTTTACCGACGATCAACTTTATATGATCATTCCATTTTAAATCACTCCTAATGCCTACTCCCAGATAATTTATGGAATTAACTGCTTCCAGTTGCTGACCTGCTATACTGTAGCTAAATGATAAAGGATCTTTCCTTCTATGTATTCGAAGCATATTACACTTGTCTACATTGAGATTCAATTGCCATTCCCTGCACTATGCGTCAATTCGCTGCAGATCCTCCTGCATTTCAGTACAATTTTCCATTGTTACAACCTCTCGTTACACCACGGCATCATCTGCAAAAAGCCTCAGTGAACTTCCGATGCCATCCACAAGGTCATTTATGTATATTGTGAATAGCAACGGTCCTATGACACTCCCCTGCGGCACACCTGAAATCACTCTTACTTCGGAAGACTTCTCTCCATTGAGAATGACATGCTGCGTTCTCTTCAATCTAATCACACAATTGGTTTGATAGTCCATATGCTCTTACTTTGTTCATTAAACGACTGTGGGGAACTGTATCGAACGCCTTGCGGAAGTCAAGAAACACGGCATCTACCTGTGAACCCGTGTCTAAGGCCCTCTGAGTCTCGTGGACGAATAGCGCGAGCTGAGTTTCACACGACCGTCTTTTTCGAAACCCATGCTGATTCCTACAGAGTAGATTTCTAGTCCCCAGAAAAGTCATTATACTCGAACATAATACGTGTTCCAAAATTCTACGACTGAGAGACGTTAGAGATATAGGTCTATAGTTCTGCACATCTGTTCGACGTCCCTTCTTGAAAACGGGGATGACCTGTGCCCTTTTCCAATCCTTTGGAATGCTACGCTCTTCTAGATACCTACGGTACACCGCTGCAAGAAGGGGGGCAAGTTCCTTCGCGTACTCTGTGTAAAATCGAACTGGTATCCCATCAGGTCCAGCAGCCTTTCCTCTTTTGACTGATTCTAATTGTTTCTCTATCCCTCTATCGTCTATTTCGATATCTACCATTTTGTCATCTGTGCGACAATCTAGAGAAGGAACTACAGTGCAGTCTTCCTCTGTGAAACAGCTTTGGAAAAAGACATTTAGTATTTCGGCCTTTAGTCTGTCATCCTCTGTTTCAGTACCATTTTGGTCACAGAGTGTCTGGACATTTTGTTTTGATCCACCTACCGCTTTGACATAAGACCAAAATTTCTTAGGATTTTCTGCTAAGTCAGTACATAGAACTTTACTTTCTAATTAATTGAACGCCTCTCGCATAGCCCTCCTCACACTACATTTCGCTTCTCATAATTTTTGTTTGTCTGCAAGGCTTTGGCTATGTTTATGTTTGCTATGAAGTTCCCTTTGCTTCCGCAGCAGTTTTCTAACTCGGTTGCTGTACCTCGGTGGCTCTTTTCCATCTCTTACGATCTTGCTTGGCATATACTCATCTAACGCATATTGTACTATGGTTTTGAACTTTGTCCACTGATCCTCAACACTATCTGTACTTGAGACAAAACTTTTGTGTTGAGCCGTCAGGTACTCTAATCTGCTTTTTGTCACTTTTGCTAAACAGAAAAATCTTCCTACCTTTTTTAATATTTCTATTTACGGCTGAAATCATCGATGCAGTAACCGCTTTATGATCGTTGATTCCCTGTTCTGCGTTAACTGTTTCAAATAGTTCGGGTCTGTTTGTCACCAGAAGGTCTAATATGTTATCGCCACGAGTCGGTTCTCTGTTTAACTGCTCAAGGTAGTTTTCAGATAAAGCACTTAAAAAAATTTCACTGGATTCTTTGTCCCTGCCACCCGTTATGAACGTTTGAGTCTCCCAGTCTATATCCGGAAAATTAAAATCTCCACCCAGAACTATAACATGGTGGGGAAATCTACTCGAAATATTTTCCAAATTAGCCTTCAGGTGCTCAGCCACAACAGCTGCTGAGCCAGGGGGCCTATAGAGACATCCATTTACCATGTCTGAGCCTGCTTTAACCGTGACCTTCACCCAAATTATTTCACATTTCGGATCTCAGTCAATTTCCTTCGCTACTATTGCACTTCTTATCGCTATAAACACGCCTCCCCCTTCACTTTCCAGCCTGTCTCTGCGGTATACATTCCAATCTGAGTTTAGGATTTCATTACTGTTTACGTCTAGTTTCAGCCAACTTTCTGTCCCTAGTACTGTATGGGCATTGTGACCGTTTATTAATGAGAACAGTTCTGGTACCTTTCTATAGACACTCCTGCAGTTAACTATTAGCAGATTAATATTGTTATTCCCTGCTTTATTTTGCCTACTCCTACCTTGCCGCGTCTCAGGAGGCGTCTTGTCGGGCCTAGGGAGGGAATTCTCTAACCTAAAAAACCCATATGTGCACTCCACACGTACTGCGCTACCCTTGTAGCCGCTTCCGGCGTGTGGTGCACGCCTGACCTGTTCAGGGGGACCCTACACTTCTCCACCCGATAACGGAGATCGAGAAATTTGCACCCCAGATCTCCGCAGAATCGTCTGAGCCTCTGGTTTAAGCCTTCCACTCGGCTCCAAACCAGAGGACCGCGATCGGTTCTGGGAACGATACTACAAATAGTTAGCTCAGATTCCACCCCGCGAGCGAGACTTTCCGCCTCCACCAATTCCGTCAACCGCCTGTACGAACTGAGGATGACCTCTGAACCCAGACGGCAGGAGTCATTGGTGCCGACATGAGCAACAATTTGCAGTCGGGTGCACCCAGTGCTCTATCGCCGCCGGCAGGGCCTCCTCCACATCTCGGCAAGCAGACAGAGTGAAAACTGGCCTTCTTCCCCGACCTTTCCGCTATCTCCCTAAGGGGCTCCATCACCCGCCTAACGTTGGAGCTCCCAATAACTAATAAACCCCTCCCCCCGTGTGCCTGCTCGGACCTTGCTGAAGGAGCGGTCACATGTCCACTCACAGGCAGAGCGGGCGATGCCACACTGTCAGCCTCCACATTGACCCTACGCCTCGTGCGCCGCGAACGCCGCTGAACCCGCCACTCCCCTTGGAGAGAGGGTGGCCCAACCGCGACCGGTACCCGCGAAGATGTCTCGACAGTAGGGACAGTGGGTGAAGCATGTAACACCTGGGATGTACCATGCGACGCACCAGACTCCCCATTGTCGCTACACTCCGAGGCAGCAGCCTGAAGACGGCTGACCGCGGCCATCAACACGCTCAGCTGTTCGCGAACAGTGGCCAGCTCCTCCTGCGTCCGTACACAGCAGTCACACACCCTATCCATTCTAAGAAATCAATTTACTATAGAGAGTTAATCAACTTTTAACTAGACTGCTAATTCACTAAAGGCGGCTCATTGTTGACTAAACTGTGGTTGCTAGACACTTCTTGTAGAAAACAATGAAAATAGCACTACCTCTCTCTGGACTGTACTGAAAACAAACACTAGCACTACTGGCACTATGGTTGACTAAAGGGACTCTCTGACTGTATTCAAAACACACACGAAATCTATGGAAACTATTACTAGCACTCGACAATTAAAGGTTCCTAAAAGCAAAAACACATGGAAGAAGAAGTGACGAGTAAGAAAAATACAGTTAATACTTAAATTAACGTAGCTCGCTGCACAGCAGACGTGAAGCAGACGGCATTTACGACGACACTGACATGTAGTTTGAGCCGTCGCCCTCCAGAATGTGAACCACTGTGCCACCTCTCTCGGTGGAAATGAGGTCCGGTATACCACAGTGAAGAGTTATAGACTCTCTGTTGTTTATGTTCTATATATCATCGTTTTAGGAAACAATCTGAGCAGTCCTCTTAGATTGTTTGTAGATGATGCTGTCATTTACCATGTGGTAAAGTCAACAGAAGATCAAAAACAATTCCAAAATGACTTAGATACGATGTCCTTATGACGCGAAAAGTAGCAGTTGTCTATGAATAAATAAAAAGGTGATGTCGAAAGGAAAGAAATCCGTTAAATTCCGATTACACGATAAACCACACAAATTCAAAGGCTGTGAATTCACCTACATGCTAAGGGATTGTAATTACGAATGGTTCAAATGGCTCCGAGCACTATGGGACTTAACATCTGAGGTCATCAGTCCCCTCGTCCTTAGAACAACTTAAACCTAACTAACCTAAGGACATCACACATATCCATGCCTGAAGCAGGATTCGAACCTGCGACCGTAGCGGTCGCGCAGTTCCAGACTTAAGCGCGTAGAACCGCTCGGCAACAACGGCCGACTGTAATTAAGAATAACTTAAACTGAAAGGATCACACCGATAATTTTGCGGGGAAGACAAACCAAAGTCTGCGTTTTATAGTCAGAACTGTTAGATGCAGCAGGTCTACTAAAGAGACTGCCTGCACTACGCTTACCGTCCTCTGCAAGAGTATTGCTGTGCAATAGGGGATCCTTACCAGATAGAAATCAAGGAGGACGTCGAAAAAGTCCAAAGAAAGGCAAATCGTTTTGCGTAACCACGAAATAGGGGACAAAATGTCACGGATATAATAAGCGAGTTGGGATGGCAAGCATTAAAACAAAGAAGTTTTGCGTTGTGGCTTCACGAAATTTCAATCACAAACTGTCTCCTCTGAATATGAAAATATCTTTTTCCCCCAACCTACATAGGAAGAACTGATCATCGCCCTGTTAGAGAGTAGAACGGTAGAGAAACAATCTGAAGGTGGTTCGAAGAACCCTCTACCAGGCACATTAGTGTGAATTGCAGAGTGGTAACGTAAATGTAGATGTAGAATGCCACGAACGATGACGTGAACAAGAATACAGAGCTGATGGGCCCGAGAAAAGGAGAATGGATCGCGAAGGCCATGAACAGAAATGATTGGAGGAGGAATGCAGAGAACGCATATGATTCCCAAGGTCAAAGCGACAGTTTAGAAGAAGAATATTTATAAAAATTGATTGCTCATGACTTTCAGTATTTCTCTCCCGCTCAACTTAATGAACATTCAGTTTTTATTATTATTATTATTACAGAGGTGTGGAGCGATACTGTCGCATAACTTGGAGGCCGTTGTCCATGTGCAACAAATCTTTCTGTGTTAGGCGACCGCATAAAGATTTGTACAGGACGAACGTAAATGTTATCGTATGAAACCAAGATACGTTGAAATCTGGTAATTCGAACAATTTGATGTACGTGGTCTCTTCAGGCATAAGTAATTGTTACAATGCATGCAACTAATTTGGGTCAGTGAACTTGCCCCAGTCAAACGGGCAAGAAATCTGGTTAAAACTGACCGTCACTGCTCCTCATTTAATGAACTTGACGTTCAACAAATGAAAAAATAAGTGCAGGTTCGTCAGCTAGGCGCTCTTTAAAATTTATGTATCACCTGTGAGTCTAAAGTAAAACACCATTCACAGCTTTCATCACCACATGTTGACTGCATTTTTTCAGCATATAATTATGCAACTCACTGAAGGAAGTGATTACAATGTATGTGTAATACCAACAATTGACGATGCTGGTCAATTTTTACATTAAACGTGTAGCTTAAATTATTGAGGTACTACTGATCCATGTTTCTGCACCTTTTTGTGATGTTTCTAACAAGTTGCTTAACGCTGCAGAACGTGGATTTAGACGTCGTGCTTCTAACAGTACACAGTTGCCGAGATAGTTTTTCTCGTGGCTGGTGATGCTCACATACGACAGAAACTGGTTACCAAACTAATATGATTCATCTTAGCAGCTGTTAATGGTTCAATATCACTTAAACAATCCCAGAAACCTCAAACTGATAGCTATCTCGAGGAAGAACAACTCTTGTTAAAGTTGGTGCCGCTCACGAGAGTACATCCAACCTCGAGCCGCGACTAATTAGTACAGAACTCTGGTGAGAATATTTGCTTCTCATTAGAGGTGTAAGCAAGAGGGAACCAAGAGAGATGTACTCAAATTAAAAACGGCTTTTGGCTGAGATGCAGTCTTTCTTGTCTTCTGATCAACCTAAATGTTAGAGAAATAATGAAGGAGATAAGAGAAGTGTTCAGAAGTGAGATTAAAATTTAGAGTGAAAGGATATCCATGAGTCGCTGATGACATTGCAGCATTCTGTGACAGTAAGTACGAATTATAGGAGCTGTTGAATGGAATAACATCACATGAAGGCTAATCATCAACTAACCTCTGACTGGTTGGTAAAAGAAACGAATGCTTGTAGCTTCACGGTGCTTTAGGAGTTGTAAAAGGACACTCTGAAGTCACGCTGACTGAGTCAGCTCTTTGCTACATTCGTCAGTGTGTAAGCAGCAGGCCGAAATGCACGGTATTATTGTGCCTCCCGCCAGTTGCGAGGTATGTGCTGTTATTCACTTCCTGCAAGCAGAAGGAGATAAGTAGGTAGACCAGGGTGATGATCGATATTGGAAGCGATATTAACGATTTTTGCAATAAAATAACAACCAAATTACAAAACTGACTTTAGACCTTTGTTGTACACCCTTAAGATCGGATCATGCATTTTAACTAAAAAACTTGCACTCAGATGACATTACAAGACATCGATGAAAGGCATCCGCGGAGTGCAAGGGCTGTTGGTGGGAGATCTGAGCGCCACAGTTTTCAACCTAGAACAAAACTTCAGAAACTGCTTTGAAAGTAATGATGTTATCCAACGTAGTACGTAGGAATATTTAAGAAAAACGTTTTTTAACAAAATGGCGGCACTCTGAAATTAAAGTCAATGTTTTCGACAAAAAAGTCGTTATAAAAACGTGCATTAAAATCGAAATTAAGACATATCGCAAAAGTCCTACGTACTGCAGTAGAAAAAAGGCCGACTCCTAACTTACGAAAATGTATAACGTAATTGCATGTATATTTCATGAGTTGCACACCTCGACAATATGAAAGATGTTGTTTTGGAAAAACAAGCGTGTAAAGTGTCAACTTGAATTTTGTAAAATTGGAATTGAGCAAACTTTTAATCGGCGATGCCAGCACCGTATGCCGATGTCGAAACACCTCATTTTGACGGAATCATATCGATTAACTGGCGTCCACTTTGCAATCGAAGCGGTTTTCGCACGACTGGAACCACTTTTTGAACCTTTTCTATCGGTATAAATATGTTTGTCATTTTCAGGCACTCAAGTTTTGCTTCATATGAAAAACAAGAGAAATGCCAAGTTAAGCAGACGCGAGACAATCACGTGCTTTCAGAATGTTTACCATAACCGAATCATATGACTAAGTGCAATCTTTTTGAGAACAGTATTTTAGTTGATAATACTGCCCACTGCAAGTCTATCCGCAAGTGACATGGTCCCTATTCCGTCGGTCGCTGTTACAGTATTACATCAGACCTCCATGCAGTAAATCTTGGTTTTAACGTATTTTACATTCATGGCACGCTTTATATGAATTAAGATTAAAATCAGACCCCACTAATGGATATTTAAAGCCAATAAAAAGAGGCTAAAACATTTTCTACCCTGGTCTACCCCCTTAATGCAACCGACGTTCATCGTCAGTTGTCTCACGTGTGTAGACATGGGGCTATGAATGATTGAAGCAACTGGTGGCGCAATGCTTTGATAAACGAACAAAGAAGCTGGTGTCATGGTACGACAAATGGCGTTGTGAGAGAGTTACGCAGAAAATTCAAGGCGGTCGTACAGATGTGCGAGACGAAATGGCCAAGGCAGACATTCAGAAGTAACTGATCACATTGTGCATAAGAGACATCGGTTCACAATTTCCGAAATTTCTGAAGATACTTGAACAATAGCGATCGCACTTAATATTTTAACAAAAAAACCGATCGCAATAATTTTTTATTCTTAATTCTGATAACCGCTTTCAGTATATAAGACGACCCTCAGACAAGGGCTCCAGGTGGCTCGGACAGCATATGTCTGGAGCCGCTGTACAGTAGCGACTGGTACCTGTCATGAACTGCTCAGTTCCACACCTTATCTGGAGCCCTGGTCCGACGATGCTCTTATAAACCGAATTCACTACTGTATAGCTACACTATACACAAACCGCTGGAAACAGTATCTGCCGTAAAATTTCTAAGAGTAACTATCCAGAGCGACCTTAAGTGAAATGAGCACATAAAGCAGGTAAGTGGGAAAAGCAGATGCCAGATTCAGATCCACGGGATCGTTTAGTCGGCACGAGAACGTTACGGAGGCGCTCAACAAACTCCATTGCCAGACGTTACAAGAGAGGCGTTCTGCATCACAGAGATTTACTATTGAACTTTCCGGGAAGAGTCGGACAACTTATTACTTCCCTCCACATACGTCTCTCGTAATGTGGAGAAAATCCAAGGAATTAGAGCCAATACACTTACCGACAATCATTCTTCCCACACACTATTCGCGAGAGGGACGGGGTTGGTGGGCTCAGATATTGGTATATAAAGTAACGTCCGTAACGCACTATTAAGTGGCTTGCGGAGTAGATGTTGATGAAGTGATTAACAGAATTAAACATTTAAAAATTTATTTCGATCTGGACTGCTTTTCGCTAAAATAAAAAAATTCGGAACATTTGCCTCAGACTCTAAGGACAATCCTATTTAACATCGTCACAGAGAGGTTAAGTTACTGAAAGTTTTGAGCAACGTTATACCAAAATGTCTTAACGATGTTAACAAAACTGAAAGAATGGACTTCGCCTCGACATTCCTTCAGCGCTACCACGAAGAATGGTAGCAACTGCTTTACGTAATCATGACTGGGTACGAGACATGGGTGCAATACGCGAACTCGGAAACTAAGGAACAGTCGAAACAGTGGATGTACGCTCATTCTCCCTAGAAGCCCAAAAAATTCAATCGGACCATATCAAATCACATAATGAAGGTTACAATTTTTTGGGATTGCAGAAAAGCAAAAGGGTTCAAATGGCTCTGAGCACTATGGGACTTAATGTCTGAGGTCATGAGTCCCCTAGAACTTAGAACTACTTAAACCTAACTAACCTAAGGGCATTACACACATCCATGCCCGAGGCAGGATTCGAACCTGCGACCGTAGCGGTCGCGTGGTTCCAGACTGAAGCGCAGAAAAGCATTTCGACAACATATTTTCCGTAAAGTGTGAGAATACTGTGACATCACAGGTTTGTTGTGAGATCCTTACGAAATTCTGAAGGCCAATTCAAAAGAAACATCGCGGGCTGATTACCGAAGAAACCGTTCTCTCCTATACGTTGAATAAAAACAGTTGCAGCTGTTTTGAATCGTTTATCACAGGCACTGCCGGTATCGTAATTTAAATTAAATCATCAGGGATGGATAACACTCCAGCGAAGTTTCTAAATTCATTGAAGGAAAATGTAGTGGGGAAGGCTAACCAAAGACTGCGTTTTATTGGCAGGGCACTTAGAAAATCTAACAGATTTACTAAGGAGACTGCCTACACTACTCTTGTCCGTCCTCTCTTAGAATACTGCTGCGCGGTGTGGGATCCTTACCAGACAGGACTGACGGAGTACATCGAAAAAGTTCAAACAAAGGCAGCACGTTTTGTATAATAGCAAAATTTGGGACATAGTGTCACTGAAATGATACAGGATTTGGGCTGGACATCATTAAAGAAAGGCGTTTTTCGTTGAGACGAAATCTTCTCACGAAATTCCAATCACCAACTTTCTCCTCCGAATGCAAAAATATTTTGTTGACACTGACATACATAGGGAGAAACGATCACCAAGATAAAATAGGGGAAACCCAGAGCTCGTACGGAAAGATATAGGTGTTCATTCTTTCTGCGCGCTATACGAGATTGGAATAACAGAGAATTGTGTAGGTGGTTCGATGAATCCTCTGCCAGGCACTTAAATGTGATTTGCAGAGTATCTATGTAGATGTAGATGAAGTGGCAACCTAAAGATTATTCAGTAAGACAGGAAATATGCCATCTGACTGTCGGAAGAATACCACTCACAGAATCGCCAAAATACTAAAGCAGATAAATACGAGAACCATCACACAATTATCTTATACCTCATGCGTTCAACTTACTGATCAGAACAGTATACAGAACAACGGAAACTAAAACTGAGTTTCGGTTACATGGTCATCAGTTTGGATTTAGGAAAAGTAAAGGCATCAGAGTGGAGCTCTGACTCAGGAAAAATCAAGAAGCGTTCATAAAACACGTCGACCTAGGAAAGTCGTCCCAAAATGTATAAATGGCAATCAAATGAAAACGAGACACATGGCAAGCAAGTAAGTAAACTGTTGATTATTTCAAAACTAATCGCCATAACTTTTAAACCATTTATCCTGCTGTGAGAGAAGACGGTCAACGCCTTCATGAAAAAATCTTTTCGGTTGCCCACGGAATCATGAGTGAACCCGGCGTGCCCCCCTCCGTCCGAAGCAAATCAGCGGCTACGAATTTCTTTCCTCAGGGCTCCAAAAATACATATATCTCGCGGAGAGAGATCGGGTCTGTATGGAGGATGTGCAAGCCAGCGAAACTTCTGCAGCGTGTATGGGCCAATATAGAGATCGGGTCTGTATGGAGGATGTGTAAGCCAGCGAAATTTCTGCAGCGTGCATGGGCCAACATAGAGATCGGGTCTGTATGGAGGATGTGTAAGCCAGCGAAACTTCTGCAGCGTGCATGGGCCAACATAGAGATCGGGTCTGTATGGAGGATGTGTAAGCCAGCGAAACTTCTGCAGCGTGCATGGGCCAACATACTTACAACGCTGATTCGACAGCGCTGCAGAAATTTCGCTATTTAGTCCGTACAACTCCTCCAGACAGTGGCGATGTCTCCCCATGCGATTTCCTTATATTTGGAGATCTGAAGGAAGACATTGAAGGCTGTCGATTTGCTTCAGATGAAGAGGTGCACGCCTGGGTAGAACTATGGTGCAACTGCAAACATTTTTCCAAAGTACAGGGTGAAAGGGTGTGAGATATAAATTCGCTGACATTGCTGTCCTCCACGAAACTGAGGAAGAGTTACAGGACCTGTTGAAGTACAGGAACGGTTTATTGAATACAGAATATGGACTGAGCGTAAATCAAAGAAAGGTGAATGTGTTAAGGAGCAGCGAAAAAGAAATTAGTTACCAAATTAACAGTAAGGGCAAAGAATGATTTAGTGCGAACAATTCCGAGACAGAATTATTTTCATCAGTTTCAAAACAAAACTAAAGGCAGCAATTATAGTTCAGCTATATTTACGACAACACATGCAGTAGATGACTTGATAGTAGGAATATTTATGCGGAGAGGACGAGAGATACAGTATGAAAATGGTTATGATAACCTGGGAGACTGGGAAAATGTAGTAGACAAAGGAAGAAATGCAGCTACTAGCATCATCATCATCATCATTTAAGACTGATTGTGCCTTTCAGCGTTCAGTCTGGAGCATAGCCCCCCTTATAAAATTCCTCCATGATCCCCTATTCAGTGCTAACATTGGTGCCTCTTCTGATGTTAAACCTATTACTTCGAAATCATTCTTAACCGAGTCCAGGTACCTTCTCCTTGGTCTGCCCCGACTCCTCCTATCCTCTACTGCTGAACCCATGAGTCTCTTGGGTAACCTTGCTTCTCCCATGCGTGTAACATGACCCCACCATCTAAGCCTGTTCGCCCTGACTGCTACATCTACAGAGTTCATTCCGAGTTTTTCTTTGATTTCCTCATTGTGGACACCCTCCTGCCATTGTTCCCATCTACTAGTACCTGCAATCATCCTAGCTACTTTCATATCCGTAACCTCAACCTTGTTGATAAGGTAACCAGAATCCACCCAGCTTTCGCTCCCATACAACAAAGTTGGTCGAAAGATTGAACGGTGCACAGATAACTTAGTCTTGGTACTGACCTCCTTCTTGCAGAAGAGAGTAGATCGTAGCTGAGCGCTCACTGCATTAGCTTTGCTACACCTCGCTTCCAGTTCTTTCACTATGTTGCCATCCTGTGAGAATATGCATCCTAAGTACTTGAAACCGTCCACCTGTTCTAACTTTGTTCCTCCTATTTGGCACTCAATCCGTTTATATTTCTTTCCCACTGACATTACTTTCGTTTTGGAGATGCTAATCTTCATACCATAGTCCTTACATTTCTGATCTAGCTCTGAAATATTACTCTGCAAACTTTCAATCGAATCTGCCATCACAACTAAGTCATCCGCATATGCAAGACTGCTTATTTTGTGTTCACATATCTTAATCTCACCCAGCCAGTATTGTTTTCAACATATGATCCATAAATAATATGAACAACAGTGAAGACAGGTTGCAGCCTCGTCTTACCCCTGAAACTACTCTGAACCATGAACTCAGTTTACCGTCAACTCTAACTGCTGCCTGACTATCCATGTAAAGACCTTTAATTGCTTGCAAAAGTTTGCCTCCTATTCCATAATCTCGTAGAACAGACAATAACTTCCTCCTAGGAACCTGGTCATATGCCTTTTCTAGATCTATAAAGCATAGATACAATTCCCTGTTCCACTCATAACACTTCTCCATTATTTGCCGTAAGCTAAAGATCTGGTCCTGACAACCTCTAAGAGGCCTAAACCCACACTGATTTTCATCCAATTGGTCCTCAACTAATACTCGCACTTTCCTTTCAACAATACCTGAGAAGATTTTACCCACAACGCTGATTAAAGAGATACCTCTGTAGTTGTTACAATCTTTTCTGTTTCCATGTTTAAAGATTGGTGTGATTACTGCTTTTGTCCAGTCTGATGGAACCTGTCCCGACTCCCAGGCCATTTCAATTATCCTGTGTAGCCATTTAAGACCTGACATTCCACTGTATTTGATGAGTTCCGACTTAATTTCATCCAGTGGTTCATGGTGTGGGTTCCTGTAGTCATGTCCTAGTTCATGAACCATGGGCAACGTATGAGTGGCCAAGTAAGTGGTCCCGACAGTCGGGATACCAGTTACTTTGGAATAAGGCTGGGCATCTCGGACATATTCTGAGTCGTGGTCACCTTTGTGCTCATACGGCAAAGACTACCAAATTCACCGGTTAGTCCCTCAGCCGTTAGGGGTAAAACCCAATGGGACTCGGGGCAAGTAAGGCTAGCAACCTGCTTCCCTGGTACTTTAAATATGATGCTGGCAACAATCAGAGCTGCTACTAGCAGGTGCAAAGAAATCGAAGCGATTGAGATACGGTGTTTCAGAAGGATGTTGGAAATTAAACTGACATATATTGAGAAATAAAGTAGATATTTGCAGTATTGACGAGGAAAGAGTAAAACACGACAGAAGGGATAGATTGACAGGACATGTGCTTGGACACCACGTAATAACTGCCATGGTACAAGAGGGAGCCTTAAATATGGCAAAAATTGTAGAATGAAGCAGAGATCTACATCTAAATCTACATCCACACTCCGCAAGGGACCTGACGGTGTGTGGCGGAGGGTACTTTGAGTACCTCTATCGGTTCTCCCTTCTATTCCAGTCTCGTATTGTTCGTGGGAAGAAAGATTGTCGGTATGCCTCTGTGTGGGCTCCAAACTCTCTGATTTATCTTCATGTTCTCTTCGCGAGATATACGTAGGAGGGAGCAATATACTGCTTGGCTCCTCGGTGAAGGCATGTTCTCGAAACTTCAACAAAAGCCCGTACCGAGCTGCTGACCGTCTCTCCTGCACAGTCTTCCACTGTAGTTTATCTGTCATCTCCGTAACGCTTTCTCGATTGCTACATGATCCTGTAACGAAGCGCGCTGCTCTCCGTTGGATCTTCTCTATCTCTCCTATCAACCCTATCTGGTACGGATCCCACACTGGTGAGCAATATTCAAGCAGTGGGCGGACAAGTGTGCTGTAACCTAGTTCCTTTGTTTTCAGATTGCATTTCCTTAGGATTCTTCCAATGAATCTCAGTCTGGCATCTGTTTTACCGACGATCAACTTTTTATGATCATTCCATTTTAAATCACTCCTAATGCCTACTCCCAGATAATTTATGGAATTAACTGCTTCCAGTTGCTGACCTGCTCTATTGTAGCTAAATGATAAAGGATCTTTCTTTCTATGTATTCGCAGCACATTACACTTGTCTACATTGAGATTCAATTGCCATTCCCTGCACCATGCGTCAATTCGTTGCAGATCCTCCTGCATTTCAGTACGATTTTCCATTGTTACAACCTCTCGATATACCACAGCATCATCTGCAAAAAGCCTCAGTGAACTTCCGATGTTATCCATAAGGTCATTTATGTATATTGTGAGTGGCAACGGTCCTACGACACTCCCCTGTGGCACACTTGAAATCACTCTTACTTCGGAAGACTCCTCTCCATTGAGAATGACATGCTGCGTTCTGTTATCTAGGAACCCTTCAATTCAATCACATAATTGGTTTGATAGTCCATATGCTCTTACTTTATTCATTAAACGACTGTGGGGAACTGTATCGAACGCCTTGCGGAAGTCAAGAACCACGGCATCTACCTGGGACCCGTGTTTATGGCCCTCTGAGTGATTGGAATACATACACACAACAAGTAAATAAGGACATAGGGCGAGGAAGAGATTGGCACGGGAGGAAAGTGTGAAGAATTTACACAAGATGGACTACAGTGAAAGCCACATTAAAATTGATTTTGAATCGAAGACTACAACGAAACGGTTTACTTGAATTGCACCCTCCTCAATAATGTTGTGCACCTTGAGGTTGGCTGGTTGATTTGAGGTGAGGGCACCAAATAGCAAGGTCATCGGTCCCACCGGATTAGGGAAGGATGGGAGGGTCTTTCAAAGGAACCATCCCGGCATTTGCCTGAAGCGATTAAGGGAAATCACGGAAAACCTAAGTAAGGATAGTAGGACGCCGGTCTGAACCATTGTCCAGTGTGCTAACAACTGCGCCAAATCGCTCGGTTGTACCTTGAGGGTGAGACCAGTGGAAGAGCCCTACCGATGTGAGACGCATGTCCTCGGCGCAGTTGCTCGTGACGTTTTCAACAGGTTGTCCCCCTGCCCTCAATCCCCTCCCATCACAGACACAGTGCCGTGGCCGTGTTAACGATCGGACGAGAGTCCTCTCGGTGTATCTGGGAACGCGGCGCAGTGTAGGCTGCCCGGCCTAACGACTGTGTGGGAGTGCTGTGGGCTCGTCGCCCGCCGCCTGTCGCCTGGGGTAACAGCAGCTTTCAGCGCCCCATTCTGCCGGCGCAGCCGATATCGATTCTCCGACACGCGCCGCTGGGAACCTCATTCCGCGCGTCCAGAGCTGTTCAGGACTGTTCAGAGCCGTTCCGAGAGCGCTGGAAACGAAGAGGGGAGCCTCGCGACGAAAGGGCTGCACGGCCTATGCGAGAGCTAAAAGAGATTACTCTGAAAGTCGCTCCAGAGAGAGTATTCCAGAGGGACGAGTCAAACTTTGACAGCGAGTATCCGCAGAAGTTTCGTAAGGCTTAAGGTGGCTACTTCATTGCAGACGCGGCTTACCCACACAGCACACGCTCCGAACCTCTTGCTGCCTGGGATCCGGCTCCGCACTGCCTATTTTTCTAGGCAAAATTAACCGTTAAAGTTAAGAATTGAGAATAATAACATTGTTGAGGATTACGTGCGCAAGAATATGCAGTAATTTTGAAGCACTGGAAATGTCATCGAGATGAACGTGTGTATCTTCCAACGAGTGAAGAATACATCTTCTCCATCTCTTCTTCTTTTCTGTCTGCTCTTCCTCAACAAATTGAAGTTGCCTGCTTGTTTCTGTCTGTATATTTGGGCTAATCCCAGCAACTACTGTAGGAATTTTTGTCTTGTTTCGACTACTAAAGGTGTCCAATAAGTTGTTGTTGTTGTGTTCTTCAGTCCAGAGACTGGTTTGATGCAGCTCTCCATGCTACTCTATCCTGTGCAAGCTTCTTCATCTCCCAGTACCTACTGCAACCTACATCCTTCTGAATCTGTTTAGTGTATTCATCTCTTGGTCTCCCTCTACGATTTTTACCCTACGCGCTGCCCTCCAACACTAAATTGGTGATTCCTTGATGCCTCAGAGTATGTCCTACCAACCGATCCCTTCTTCTAGTCAAGTTGTGCCACAAACTCCTCTTCTCCCCAATTCTAGTCAAAACCTCCTCATTAGTTATGTGATCTGCCCATCTAATCTTCAGCATTCTTTTGTAGCACCACATTTCGAAAGCTTCTATTCTCTTTTTGTCTTAACTGTTTATCGTCCACGTTTCACTTCCATATATGGCTACACTCCATACAAATACTATCAGGAACTAGTTCCTGACACTTAAATCTATACTCGATGTTAGCAAATTTCTCTTCTTCAGAAACGCTTTCTTTGCCATTGCCAGTCTACATTTTATATCCTCTCTACTTCGACCATCGTCAGTTATTTTGCTCCCCAAATAGCAAATCTCATTTGTTACTTTAAGCGTCGCATTTCCTAATCTAATTCCCGCAGCATCACCCGATTTAATTCGACCACATTCCATTATCCTCGTTTTGCTTTTGTTGATGTTCGTCTTATATCCTCCTTTCAAGACACTGTCCATTCCGTTCAGCTGCTCTTCCAGGTCCTTTGCTGTCTCTGACACAATTGCAATGTCATCGGCGAACCTCAAAGTTTTTATTTGTTCTCCATGGATTTTAATTCCTACTCCAAATTTTTCTGCTTGCTCAATACACAGATTGAATAACATCGAGGATAGGCTACAACCCTGTCTCACTCCCTTCCCAACCACTGTTTCCCTTTGATGTCCCTCGACTCTTATAACTGCCATCTGGTTTCTGTACAAATTGTAAATAGCCTTTCGCTCCCTGTATTTTACCCCTGCCACCTTCAGAATTTGAAAGAGACTATTCCAGTCAACATTGTCAAAAGATTTCTCTAAGTCTACAAATGCTAGAAACGTAGGTTTGCCTTTTCTAAATCTAGCTTCTAAAATAAGTCGTAGGGTCAGTATTGCCTCACGTGTTCCCATATTTCTACGGAATCCAAACTGATCTTCCCCGAGGTCGGCTTCTGCCAGTTTTTCCATTCGTCTGTAAAGAATTCGTGTTAGTATTTTGCAGTGTGGCTTATTAAACTGATAAATCGGTAATTTTCACATCTGTCAACACCTGCTTTCTTTGGGATTGGAATCATTATATTCTTCTTGAAGTCTGAGGGTATTTCGCCTGTCTCGTACATCTTGCTCACTAGATGGTAGTTTTATCAGGGCTGGCTCTCCCAAGGCTATCAGTAGTTCTAATGGAGTGTTGTTCTAATGGGCCTTGTTTCGACTTAGATCTTTCAGTGCTCTGTCAAACCAATACGTAACCTAACACATATTTTTCTGAAAGCAGTTTGGTTTTATGCAGAATTCCAGTACACCGTATTATTCCCGACTATTTTGATAACAAAACCCTATTTTTCAACATAATCTCGGTTCAATGCGGCAGCTTTATGCTATCTTACTGAGAGGGCCTGCATACCCGCATGATAATGCTGTCCTGGTAGTCGTCGGAGACAACGTCTTGCCTCATCAATTACCTTCCTGTCGTCCACGTACTGTTTCTGCCGAGTGTACCCTTCATTGGCCCAAACATATGTCGGACCATGTGAGATCAAAGCTGTAGAGTGGATCAGCAAGAACAATCCAATGAGGTTTTATGAGATTCTCTCGGGAGCGCAATCTTGTGTGAGGCCTTGCACTATCACGGAGAAGGGGAAGTTCGTTTGCATTTCTATGTCGACGAGCGTGCTGACGTCGTTTCCTCAATTTCTTGAGGGTAGCGCAATACACTTCAGAGCTGACCGCTGCACCATCTCGGAGGACATCAAACAGAATAACCTCTTTGCCGGCTGAGGGTCCAGCTTTGAACTTTTTCTTTCGAGAAGAGGTAGTGTGGGGCCACTCCACGGATTGCTGCTTTGTTTACGGTTCGAAGTGATGAACCCACGTTTCATCGCCTGTGACGATGTTCGCCAAAAATGGCACGATGAACCCCGTTGCAGGGAACTCTGCACAGAATTCTCTTTCTGTTAGGCATTGAGGCACCCAGCAGGCACACACCTTTGAGTATGCTAACTGCTGGACGAGTGTGCCAACACTACCAACAGAGACATCCAATTGAGCAGAGAGGTGTTTGACTGTGATCTGTCGATCACTTCGAATGAAAGCGTCCGCACGTTCCAACATTGTAGGAGTCTCAGTTGTGTGCCGTCGGCCGCCATGCGGGAGAAGGGACAAGTTTGTGCGACCTTGTTGCTATGATGACAGACGCCTCGCTCAACGGCTAACCGTGCTTCTGTTCACTGGCAGGTCTCCGCAGACATTCTGCAAGCGCCTATGACTATCTGCGATGCTCTGGTCCCCCCACCCCCACCCCCAAAAAAAGAAAAAAAAGTCCCTCAATGACAGCTCTCTGCTTGGAACGCACATCCGTTACAGAGGCCATTTTGAAGGCTATGTTCAGCGCCGCTACCGATCCAAACTTCGTGAAACTATAGGCGCTGAAGCAGAAATATTCCACGATTCCCCACAACAAATTTCTCGTTTTTTGAAGCCAAACTGGCCGAGAAAAAAATGTGTTGCATTACTTGTTGAACGCCCGTCACTACAGATACACACGTATACTAGGGAGGTTTGTGTATATAGCTTAAAGTTTTCGTGGAAATTGTCTGAATCACAATGAATTTAAGAAACCCCGCCACTGTTAAAACGATTCCCTTGCAACGTAGCAGTACAGCTGCCACAAAACGAGAGGCCAGCAGCGACTCGAGAGACCAAAGAAGCTTGGCCAAACCTCGTCAGGGCTCCGTTGGTTCAGCCCATACGTGGAGAGTGAAAGGTTGCCGAATCGAAACCTACCCGAATTTTCTTTCTTTTTTTCTTTCACTCTGCCAAAAGACGGTATTCACTTCTCAATGCTGTGCAGATTCACCAGAAACGAAAAGTGGCTCGGATTCCATGTTACACTGTAGGTCTCCCTTTCCTGGTGAAACCTCCCCGTCTCCTCTATATCTCTTTTCTGTTACGTCAACCTTCCCTTCTACAATAACCTACGAAACCTTTCCTTAGAATTTCTATCTCTTGTTTAATAATAACAAATGAAATTTTCCCTTTAAAATTTATTCTCTTTCTCAATCTTCGCATACAAATTTAATTGCTGCGTATTAAAAGTGATTTTCTGATTATTTTGACGAAACATAGAATGTGTCGTCGTCATGGCCCTCAGTCATTATCTGCAATAACCCTAAACTGTTCCTTACCTTTTTTACTGTTACTGGATCGCCATCTGACTGCTACATCGAACTGCGACATGAATATACTTACTCTGGTTTACTATACTCTATTAACTGCTGGTGGGCTGTCATAATAAGTGGTTGTATTTATTACCAAAGCTGACGTTATTCTTTAATAGCAAAGCTGACGTTATTCATTAATTAATTTGACTGAAGTTACGTAATTCATAGTTACACTTTTTCTGGGCAACAATAAAATTTTTGCAAAGTTTTACGTTGATGGTTTTTGGAATGGATTATAATCAGTAATGCAACATTGCTGGCAAAAATTAAATATATTCTGAAAACGCTTCAAATGTTTACTGTTGGTAATGAAATTATTTTACAAACGTTCAAATGGGACTTACTTTTTACAATAATCTTACAACTAGCATTGCGCAAACATACCTTCAGTAGTCTTGAGTTTCGCAAAGAAAATAATTCAATAATATTAGTTCCTCTTATGATAATAGTTAGTTGATGTCTCTGTACATCCGTTTATAATCTCTTGTAAATCATAGCTGGTGGCTGGCGGGCAAACTGCTCCTCTCAATCTCTCGCTTCAGATCTACCGACTCGCTTCACATCTCTCTTACTACTGACTTCCTACGAACGCTAAAGTGCGGTCTCTCCTGCCAACAATGCTTTCTGGTGCAGACAATGCCTGCTACCATTACAAAATGTATCAATGCGCGGTCTTTGCCGCTCTTTTCTTAAAATGTATCCATACGCGGTCTCTCTCGCCCTTTTTAAAATTATATCAATGTGCGGTCTCTCTTCCCAACAATACTTTGGTGCAGACATTCCCTGCTACCACAATTACTTCCAACATGACAAATATTAATTATTTCTACTTAATCCTATTAATAAAATATAAACATCTTTCATAAATTGTGGTTTGACAATAGACAATAGAAATATACACGTCCTATACTGGTCAGACAATTGGTTGCCAAAGTGACGCCCAGTTAATTGCAGTCGTTTCAGAAGAATTGCATAGCGAAAAAAAATGCGAATCCAAAGTGTAGTTTTAACTTTTTTGAGCAAAAAGTAAAATGTTTTTCGAAAAACTACTTCAGCATTGGATGCAGCTTTACTTCGTTTATACAAATAAGTTTTTCAGTAGCGTAGAAGATGACACAACTTTCAGCTTCATGCTGAGGTGACCTAGGTCATGGAAAAGCAATATGCACATATACAGATGGCGATAGTGTCGCGTACACAAGGTATATAAGGGTTGGGCATTGCCAGGGCTGACATTTGTACTCAGGTGATTTACTTGAAAAGGTTTCCGGCGTGATTATGAACGCACAACGGGAATTAACAGACTTTGAACGCGGAATGACAGTTGGGGCTGGACGCATGGGACATTTCATTTCGGAAATAGTTTGGGAATTCACAGTGTCAAGGATGTGCCGACGCATTACCTCTCACCATGGACCGCACACTGGCCGACGGCCTTCACTTAACGACCGACAGCAGCGACGTTTAAATACAGTTGTCAGTGACAACAAACAAGCAACAGTGCGTTAAATAAACGCAGGAATGTAGCCATTAGGACCGAGGGGTGAAATTTGGCGTTGATGGTCTACGGCAGCAGACGACCGACGCGAGTGCCTTTGCTAGCAGCACGACATCGCCTGCAGCGCCTCTCCTGGGCTCGTGACCATATCGATTGGACTCTAGACGACGGTAATACCGTGACATCATCAGATGAGTCCCGATTTCATTTGCCAAGATCTGATGGTAGTGTTCGTGTGTGACCGGTACCACACAGGTCACGGACTCTTGTTATCAACAAAGCGCTGTGCAAGCAAGTGGTGCCTCCATAATGGTATGGGTTTAGCTGAACCGATCATTGATTGGAAATGATTATTTTTCGCTACTTGGAGGCCATTTGCAGCTATTCATAGGCTTCATATTCCCAAACAGCGATGGAATTTTTATGGATGACCATTCATGAACTCACTGGGCCGCAGTTGTTAGCGATTGGTTTGAAGAACGTTCTGGACAATTCGAGCGAATGATTTGGTCACACAGATCGCCAGACGTGACTCCAAGGGATATAACGTGAGGTCAGTTCGTGCACACAAGCCTGCAGCGGCATCACTTTCGCAATTATGGACAGCTGTAGAGGCAACATGGCACAATATTTGTGCAAGATGCGTCCAACTACTTGTCGGGTCCATGCCACGTCAGGTTGCTGCAGTACGCCGGGCAAAAGGAGGTCCGACCCAATACCAGGAGGTGTCCCATGATTTTTGTCTCCTCAGTGTAGATTCGAGCACTATCCTTTGCATGGTACTGCGAAGAAGTCTGCCACAAAGGGCCCTTGGGAAATAAATGCGACAATGAGTCTCAGCTGTGAATCAACGCTTACTAAGCTTTACAACAGTAGTGACGTCACAGGCTATGCATATACATCGAGTGTGTTTTTTTCGTTATTTTATTTTATTTGTGCCTTTTGGGACATAATCCACTCAGCCAGTCTCCGATGCATAATTTGGTTCAAATTAAAATACATAGCCGATCACACAACACATTTACAGTCATGGTTTGCATAGACGCTGAAGCGCAAAAGAAACTGGTATAGGCATGCGTATTCAAATACAGAGAGATACGTAAACAGGCAGAATATGATGCTGCGGTCGGCAACGCCTATATAAGACAACAAGTGTCTGGCGCAGTTGTTAGATCGGTTATTTACTAAGATGGTATCTGTTCTTTCGGACATGTCCGAAGGAACAGATACTATCGGTGACCAAGCAGCTCGTTAGAATGAAATTACAATGAAATGAACACCCTTAGCTGCTTACAGGCGTTGACATACGTCAACGGGGACAGATGAAAATGTGTGCCCCGACCGGGACTCGAACCCGGGATCTACGAATGTAGTGCGGGACAATACGTTGAGAATGTGGGTTTCGCGGGAGGCGTTCCAGAGATAAATCCCTGCAGTCGCGCTATCCTCTGTGTCCTCGGTGGCTCAGATGGATAGAGCGTCTGCCATGTAAGCAGGAGATCCCGGGGTTCGAGTCCCGGTCGGGGCACACACTTTCATCTGTCCCCGTTGACGTATTTCAACGCCTGTAAGAAGCTAAGGGTGTTCATTTCATTGTAATTGCATTCTAACGAGCTGCTTGGTCACCGACATGTCCGAAAGAACAGATACCATCTTAGTAAATATATAGTTAAGGCTCACCGGCCACTTGACCATCTTCTTCTTCTGTGCGAATGCACAAACAGTGCCCGAACGGGAATCGGCAACGCGCCGCGAGTAATGAGTATAATGGGCGGGGGCACTACGAATGTAGTGCGGGACAATACGTTGAGAATGGGGGTTTCGCGAGAGGCGAGCCAGAGATAAATCCCTGCAGTCGCGCTATCCTCTGTGTCCTCGGTGGCTCAGATGGATAGAGCGTCTGTCATGTAAGCAAGAGATCCCCGGGTTCGAGTCCCAGTCGGGGCACATTTTCATCTGTCCCCGTTGACGTATGTCAACGCCTGTAAGCAGCTAAGGGTGTTCATTTCATTGTAAGATCGGTTATTGCTGCTACAATGGCAGGTTATCAAGCTTTAAGTGAATTTGAACGTGGTGTTATAGTCGGCGCAACAGCGATGGGACACAGCATCTCCGAGGCAGGGATAAAGCGAGAATTTCCTGTAGGACCATTTCACGAGTGTATTGTGAATATCAGGAATCCGGTAAAACATCGAATCTCCGACAACGCTGCGGCCGGAAAAAGATCCTGCAAGAACGGGAACAACGATGTTTGAAATGAATCGTTCAACGTGATAGAAGTGAAACCCTTCCGCAAATTGCTGCAGATTTCAATGCTGGGTCATCAACATGTCAGCGAGCGAACCGCTCAACTAAACATCATCGATATGGGCTTTCGGAGCCGAAGGCCCACTCGTATGCCCTTAATGACTGTACGACACAAAGCTTTACGCCTCTCCTGGGCCCGTCAACACCGACATTGCACTCTTGCTGACTGGAAACATATTGTATGGTCGGACGAGTCTCGTTTCAAACTGTATCGAGCGCATGGACGAGTACGGGTGTGGAGAAGGCCTCTTGAATCCATGGACGCTGCATGTCACCAGGGACTGCTCAAGCTGGTGGATGCTCTGTAATGGTGTGGGGCGTGTGCAGTTGGAGTGATATGGACTCCTCATCCGTCTATATACGACTCTGACAGGTGACACGTAAGTAAGCATCCTGTCCGACCACCTGCATCCTTTCTTGCCCATTGTGCATTCCGACGGAATTGGGTGATTCCGCCAGGACATTGCGACGTCCCACATGTCCAGATTTGCTATAGAGTGGCTACAGGAACACTCTTCTGAGTTTAAACACTTCCGCTGGCCATCAAACTCCCCAAAAATGAACATTATTGAGCATATCTGCGAAGCCGTGCAACATGCTGTTTAGAAGAGATCTCCACCCCCTCGTACTCTGACGCGTTTATTGACACCCCTGCAGAATTCATTGTGTCAATTCCCTCCAGCACTACTTCAGAAATTAGTCGAGTCCATGTCACGTCGTGTTGCGGCACTTCTTCGTGCTCTCGGCGGTCCTAAACGATATTAGACAGGTGTACCAGTTTCTTTGGCTTTTCACTGTAATATTTACATTGGTTATAAACTGATTAATTAAGTCATGGTGTGCTTCACCATTTTCACGAAATGTCACTGCAAACGCCAATTACGTATGGAACAGAAGACATTGATGTCTCCTTATAACTTTCCTGACGTGCGCTGTTTAAGTCGAAAGTGATATTATTCACCTACCTAATTTTAAGCTCTGAATTTCGTGCGTAACTCTATTCAGCGGCCAGTAAACAACATTACCGCTACGCAGACAAGTCGTTTAGCCGTAAATACTTTGTGATACCGGTGCGAAGCCGGGGCAAGTCGCTAGTGCGATATAATTCTGTTTTATTAGACCGTGTTTTCTACATTACAAATTGGCACAAGAGTTTTGTTTACACTTCTTTCACTGCGGTCTGCTATTCATTATTACGAAATAGCACCACAATGTTATCGATTAACTGCTTTATGTTAGCGACAAAATATTCCAAGAAATTGTTTGTCGATGTAGCGTCGCGCTAAGTGACCTAGGAAGCATAGCTGAACAGTCGGACAACAGGAATCCTTACAAAGTTTGACAAATTTTTCAAGTGAGTTAACCTTTGTGACAATTCGGCCGCTCAGTGCTGCTTATACGATCATATTTACGTTCCTTTGCTCATTTTGGGATTAGGCTTAATGCGTCATTTCAGTATGTTTGTCTACTGTGTTTCATCGAATTTCTGTAAAGTTTTCAAGCACGCTTTATAGTCTGACCAATCAGATAAGCAGAGCTCTCATTCCCTCCCACTGAATGTTTAAAATTTAAGTTTCCTGCTTCGAATACTAAGCACAACGTAGATTAGACTTCCCCAACCGGTGTATCTCAGCGGTTTACTGATGGTTTACTTTGTGCCACAGACCTGTGAAATGACAATTTTACTTTTTAGAATGAGATGTAATTATTTATAATCAAGTGGCTAACAAACCAACCGTTATCCGCGTAGTCGTTTTGCAAATTTTCTGCTGAAAACAAAAAAATTAAACTGTTTGTAGGGTGATACCGAAAAATTTCATTTCCATTTATTCGTGAAAACACCTTTAAAATTATGAAACATTAGTACAAAAAATACCCAAGAAATACAATGCACTTTTGAAACGTATCTATGGAACGCCTCTTCGTATGCCCTACAGACGGCTGTTGTTTCCACTTACAACCGTTTCCGCTTTGCAGTTAAAACCTATCAAAAGCGCTGCCAGCTGTCAGGTATTTTCGCCGGCCGCTGTGGCCGAGCGGTTCTACGCGCTTCAGTCCAGAACCGCGCTGCTGCACCGGTCGCAGGATCGAATCCTGCCTCGGGCATGGATGTGTGTGATGTCATTAGGGTAGTTAGGTTTAAGTAGTTCTAAGTCTAGGTGACTGATGACCTCAGATATGAAGTCTCATAGTGCTTACAGCCATCTGAACCTTTTTTTTTTTCAGGGATTTCCTCGACTGCAGAAGTGTGCTAGTAAAGAATAAATACACGTATTAAAATGTCATGCATGATCCGGATTTTTTCACGCATCTCAGTGTTTATTACGTCATATCACCTGAACTGTGAGTGGTACCAGGATATTCTTTTGCAGGAGCATTTAGCGGCATGTGTGGGTACTGTCTGCGAAATTTATTACGACTGGAGTTAGTAGCGCAGATGTAACACATTTAAACGTCACACATAATTTTTTTTTTTTTTTTTTTACTTTATTGTTATTTTAAAACCTGTACAACTCAGGTAGGCTGGCAGCGGCACACTACGCCGCTCTTCAGCCATAGCGTTTTACAAGAGGATAAAAAAAGGTGAATGACAATGAACAAAGTGACGGGCAAAAGAGAGAGGACACAGAGACACAAAAAACATGGAGTCGTTCACATGTGACGATAACAACACTGAAAACACGTTGGCACGGCGCACAAAAAACTGATGAGTCCGACGGCACAAGTGAACGTAGGAGTGGGACGGCGGACACCAAAAACACTATACGACGTCACACACACGAGACACAGAAGGCGACGATCTCCGGCGCGCAAATGTTCACTATGCGTGTGCGAGTCCGGGGACCTGCCAAGAGAGGAGGAGGAGGAAGGGGAGTGGGAGAGCGAGAGGGAAGAGCAGAGATGCCACGGGCAGGGGAGATAGGGGGGAGGGATGAAGGGGGAGAGGAAGCCCGGGGGAAGAGGGGGAAGGGAGGGGACGGGGAGATGGAAAAAGAAGGGAAGAGAAGAGAAGGGAGGGAGGGTGCCGAAAGGAAAGGACACGGGAAGTGGGGGGCGGGGCAGGGTCAAAGTTGATAGGAGGGGTAGATGGAGGGGACGAGGACAGCATCAGGGAGAGGGAGCTGGCGGAAGCCACCTTGGGAGAGGGTAAGGAGGGTGGACAGATGGAGACTGGGTGGAACGTGGGAATACAGGCGCGGCAGCGGGCGGGGGTGGGAGAGGATCGGGGAGACGAGCAGGTGAGGAGGATCGAGTTTGCGGGAGGTGTACAGGATCCGTATCCTTTCAAGGAAAAGGAGGAGGTGGGGGAAGGGGATGAGATCGTAGAGGATCCGCGTGGGGGAGGGGAGACGGATGCGATAGGCGAGGCAGAGAGCATGGCGTTCAAGGATTTGGAGGGATTTATAAAAGGTAGGGGGAGCGGAGATCCACACTGGATGGGCATAACAAAGGATAGGGCGGATGAGGGATTTATAGGTGTGGAGGATGGTGGAGGGGTCCAGACCCCACGTACGGCCGGAAAGGAGCTTGAGGAGACGGAGGCGGGAACACGCCTTGGCTTGGATTGTCTGGAGATGGGGAGTCCAGGAGAGGCGACGATCGAGGGTGACGCCAAGGTACTTAAGGGTGGGAGTGAGGGCGATGGGACGGCCATAGACGGTGAGATAGAAATCAAGGAGGCGGAAGGAAGGGGTGGTTTTGCCTACAACGATCGCCTGGGTTTTGGAAGGATTGACCTTGAGCAACCACTGGTTACACCAAGCGGTGAACCGGTCAAGATGGGACTGGAGAAGGCGTTGGGAGCGCTGTAGGGTGGGGGCAAGGGCAAGGAAGGCGGTGTCATCGGCAAACTGGAGAAGGTGGACGGGGGGTGACGGCGGCGGCATGTCCGCCGTGTACAACAGGTACAGAAGGGGGGAGAGGACGGAGCCTTGGGGCACACCGGCGGAGGGGAAAAAGGTGTAGGAATCGGTGTTATGGATGGTGACATAGGAAGGACGACGGGAGAGAAAGGAGCCGATCAGACGGACGTAGTTAATGGGAAGGGCGAAGGTTTGGAGCTTGAAGAGGAGACCGGAATGCCATACGTGGTCATATGCACGTTCGAGGTCCAGGGAGAGGAAGATTGCGGAGCGACGGGAATTAAGCTGTTCGGAAAGGAGATGAGTGAGGTGAAGGAGAAGGTCGTCGGAAGAGAAGGACGGCCGAAAGCCACACTGGGTGACGGGAAGGAGGCGGTGCTGGCGGAGATGCTGGTGGATGCGACGGGTGAGGATAGATTCCAGGACCTTGCTGAAGACCGAGGTAAGGCTGATGGGACGGTAGGAGGAGACGGCGGACGGCGGTTTGCCAGGTTTAAGGAACATGAGGATACGGGAGGTTTTCCACAGGTCGGGGTAGTAACCGGTGGACAGGACTACATTGTAGAGCCTGGCCAGGGTGGAGAGGAAAGAGACAGGAGCTTCACGAAGGTGACGGTAGGTGACACGATCGTGACCAGGAGCGGTGTTGCGTTTGGTGCGGAGTGTAACAATGAGATCCTGTGTAGTGATAGGGGCATTGAGTTCTGTGTGTGTAATGTTGTCCAAGTACTGGAAACCAGGAGCGAGTGGAGGGACAGAGGTGTCAGTTCGATCGCGTATATCCGGGAAGAGGGAGTAATCGAACTGGGGATCGTCGGGGATGGAGAAGACATCGGAGAGGTAGGAGGCAAAGTGATTGGCCTTACTAAGGGTGTCAGGGAAGGGGTGATCATCGTGGAGAAGAGGATAGTAGGGGGACGGTTTAGTTCCGGTAAGGCGACGGAAGGCCGTCCAGAACTTGGACGAGTTGATTGGTAGGGTTGCATTTAAACGGGTGCATGTCTGTCGCCAGTCCCGGCGTTTCTTAGCCGCGAGCAAATTACGAACGTGTCGCTGGAGTTGCCGGTGGCGTCGTAGTGTGTCCGGGTCACGCGTGCGGAGGAAGGCACGGTAGAGACGACGGGATTCACGGAGGAGGAGAACGGCCTGTGGGGGTAAGGTAGGACGGTGGGGGTGGATGGCGACAGTAGGAACGTGGGCCTCCACGGCCTCAGACAAGGTCTGCTGGAGAAAGGAGGCGGCATGGGTGACATCGTCAGGGTGGTGGTAGGTGAGAGGGTGGCTATCGACCTGGGTGGAAAGGGTATCCCGGTAGGCATTCCAGTCGGCTCGGGAATAGTCGTGGACATACTTAGGGGGAGGGTCAGTACGAGGGTCGGGGCGAGGGCGACGACCGTCTGAGACGGTGAGGAGGACAGGGAGATGGTCGCTACCAATAGGCTCCAGCACATCCACCGTTATGCGGCCAAGGAGGTTGGGGGAGGAGAGGATAACATCAGGAGTGGAGTTGGATTCAGGACGGGTATGCCGGGGGATGGGGACGAGGTCACCGTGAAGGGTGGAGAGGAACCGATGCCATCGCCGTAACTGGGCAGCGGAACGACTACGGATGTTGAGGTCGGCGGCGATCACGTAGGAGGAAAAGGTACGATCGACGTGGGAGAGGAAGTCGAAGGGAATAGGAGCGTTGGGGCGGACATAGATGGTGGCGCAGGTAACGGTAAGGCCGGGGAAGAAGAGACTAAGGATCAGGTGTTCGGTGGGGTCGGGAAGGAGAGGTTGGAGCCGAACGGGGATCTGGCGGTGGTGACCAATGGCAACTCCGCCACGCGCAATTGGGAGGGGATTATCGGAGCGGTGGAGGAGGTATGGCGAAGTGTGAATGGTGTGGTGGGGTTGGAGGAAGGTTTCATTAAGGAGGAAGGCATCCACGCGGTGGGTGGCAAGGGTGTGCAGGAAGAGGTTCCGGTTGGCGGGTAGGGAGCAGATGTTGTTGAAAAGGATACGTTGCTGTCGCGCCATGATAGGGATTTAGACGAGGGTGTCAAGGCGGGAGAAGGTGAAATGGACCTGGTTGTTGGAGTAGGTGGCGTACATCTTGAGTTGGAATATGGAACGGGCGGCGAGGGAGATCTGTTGGAGGGTGTGTGGGCGCTGAAAGGGATGAACATTCTGGAGGACGATGGTAAGGTACCTGATGATGTCCTCAGCGGTGGGGGGGGGGGGGCGAAGGGAATTGCCAGGAGGGGTGGGGGCGTCCAGGGGACGGACAGGGACGGTGAGTTCAGGAGTGGTTGGAGGGGGTCGGGCTTTACACTTTTGGGAGTAGGTGGGATGGGGGAGATTGCAGGTATTGCAGGAAGGAGGGGATTGGAGGTTAGGGCACTGCCTGAGGAAGTGCGCTTGCCGACAATGCGGGCAGGTGGGGGCCTCGCGGCACTCAGCTGTGGGGTGCGCGTTATAGCGCAGACACCTCTGGCAGCGCAGGGATTGAGGAGGGGAACGGGAGGGGTCGACCTTGTACCGCTGGTTAAAAAGGAGGGCACCCTCCTTCAGGAGACGGTCAATGGAGGGGGCGTGCTCAGAAAAAACCCGCATAAGGCGGGTGGGGCCGGCAGCGTTATGTATGCGGCGAACCGCACGCACCTCCAAACGGGGATGCGCCTGGAGCTCCGCCAACACCTCCTCCTCCGTGATCACTGGACTAAGCCGAGTGATCACGGTGGTGAGAGTTGGCGGGCGACGCGGAGGTTGGGGTTGGCGGGAGGGAGGTGGTGAAGGAGCTGGGGTGAGAGAGGCATGAGGGCCAAAGCGGGTGACAGGGATGCGGGAAAGGAGGTAGGTGTGGAGGGTTGGGCTGGGGGAGGAGATGAGGACCGAATCTCGGCGAGGAGTGAGGAGGGAGATGGGGGCACCAGGACAATGCTGGCGAAGGAAGAGGGTGAGGTTCCGGGCTTCAAGGAGAGAGGGATCAGGACGGGAGAGGAGGTAGCGGTAGGAGGAAGGGAGAGAGGAGGAGGATGAGGGGACAGGGACAGGCGGGGAGACTTCCATGGCATCATGGGTGGGGGAAGGAGGACGAGGCGCAGCCTTTTTGGAAGCAGAGGAAGCAGGAGTGCCACAGGGGCGCTTGACGGCGGAGGAGGAGGTGTGGGGGACGGGAACAACGGGAATGTGTCGGGGAGGGGCAGGTCCTGGGGCCGGAGTCGGCGCCGGAGATGGTGACGGTGACGGTGAAGGCGAAGCTGACGGCGGCGATGACGATGACGGTGGCAGTGGCGGCGGTGATGGCGAAGGTGACGGGGAGAGCTGGGCGTGGGCAGTGGCCCGACGGGCCACCACCCGAGCCGGAGCTGCAGTGACAGGCTGGGGGAGTGGGGGGAAGGGATCAGAACGAGAGGAGCGGGAGGAAGAAGCGGGAGAGGGGGCGACATAGATAGAGGGTGAAGGGAGAGTGAGGAGAGGCGGAATGGAAGGAGGGGGGTGGGACTGGGCACACCAAGTTATAGTGGTGGAGGCGGCGGAAGGGGAGGTATAGACAATGGCGGTGGTGGTAGTAGTGACAGTGGTGGTGGGGGCGGACATGACGGGAGAGAGAAACAAGAACGAACAGAACGAAGAGGAAAGGACAGAAACTGGGGACAGACAAAGACGAAGACGGATGAAGACGAAGACGGCCGTAGACCAGGGTCAGGACGGCGGCGATGGCGGCGACCAGGCGGCACCGGATGGCGGCGGCGGCGGGCACCGGATGGCGGCGGCGGCGGCGGGCACCGGCGGCGGCGGCGGGCACCGGCGGCGGCGGCGGCGGCGGGCACCGGCGGCGGCGGCGGCGGCGGCGGCGGCGGGCACCGGCGGCGGCGGCGATCAGCAGGCGGCGGCGGCGGCGGCGGCGAGCACCGGCAGGCGGCGACCAGGCGGGGGCGGCGAGCCCCGGCAGGCGGCGAGGACCGGAAGGCGGCGACCAAGCGGCGGCGGCGGCGGCGGCAAGCAGACGACACGGCAGGGATCTTCCACGTCGAAGGCGCACCCTGAGAGTAGCCCAGGCAGTGAAACTCTTCGATGAGGAAGAGAGGGAATCCAACCCTCGAATTGCGCGTCACACATAATGCGTCAGTTTCTCATATATCTGATTGTTTATGCCGTCATTTCTCCTGAACTATGATAGGCAGCTGATTCCTACCCCCACAGCGATTGCTGCTTGGCATTAAGGGATATGTTGCCAGGTCTGGCTGAAATCGGTCCATTTGTTTACGTGCATGTGGGGAACTCAGAAAGACGCAGTATTATTTTGTCCAAACTATCAGTCGCTGCGTGTCGGCTCGGCTAGTGGAGAAACGAATACAAGTCTAGTTTACATCAATAGCCGCTAGATGTCAGTTGTTTTCTGGTCTGCTCGGTAACCGTCATGTGTTTAACACGGCTACTCCGCCGCAGAAATCATTTTGTGTTCTCGAGTTTGCGAAGTGCAATTCCGTGATTACAGTGAAAGACGTTTCAGGTTGAGGTACCAAATTGATCCTCCGAATGGGTGGAAGATTCGCAGATGGCATCGACAGTTAATAGACACAGGATGTGTATGTAAAGGAAAGAGACCTGGCCGCCCTCGTGTTCCTGAAGAAAATGTTGCACGAATACAAACTGCTTTCAAAAGTCCTTCAAAATCATCTCGTCGTGCCAGTCGGGAGTTACCACTGCCTGCAACAACAATTTGGCGTGTTTTGAGACGTCGGTTGGTTATGAAGGCGTACAAGCTACAGCTGTTACAAGTTCTGCGTCCTGATGAGAAACGCATTTTGTAACGATATTCTTGATGCTATTGACAATGATAACACTTTCGCACAACGCGTCGTGTTCAGTGATGGAGCGACTTTCCATGTTAATGGTCAGGTAAACAAACACAATGTTCGAATTTGGGGTTTGCAGAACTCACATGCAGCCTTTGAACATGCACGAGATTCGCCCAAAGTCAATGTGTTTTGTGCGATATCCCGATCATCTGTTAACGGCCATTCTTTTTTAATGGAAACACGGTTAACGGTCAGTAGTATCTCGCTATGTTACAAAACTGGTTGTTTCCGAGGCTGCACGAAGACAGCTTCATTTTTCATCAAAACGGGGCACCCCCTCACTGGAGTCGCCAAGTACGTCAATATCTGAATGAAACTCTACCGTACTTGTAACAACAACAACCTAGACAGGGTCCTTTCCACATGTTGTGCAATCCGAGTGTCCCGAAATGACGATTTAAAGTTTATGTTAATAATACTTACCTGCAGACCTATCTATGTTAGATTGATGTTTAAAGAACTTTGTTGTCAATGAATATATAGGTCTGGCAAAGTTGGAAGATAATGTTGAAATTGGTTTAGTAATGAAGTTTAATTATTTGAGGCAGATAAAATGGTAATTAAATGAGCAGGAAATAAGCTAAAAAGAGTAGTAACTCACCTATTGGAAATCTTGAGTGCTTAATGAATCCTTTAATCAATATTTTCAATACAGTGATCATAAGAGTTTCAGGTCCCCCCCCTCCCCTTTTTCTTTTCTATTCATTTGAATTCTGAAGTGTACTGAACTGATTTTACCAGCAAAGTTAAAGTCAATATAAAACCAAAATTTATTAGTGTTTTACCCTTTTCAAAATTGACATTGTATGTGTGTTTCGAAAGTGCTATTTCTAGGGTAACCTATGCCCAGTTTCAATTAGATCAATAGACAGTACGAAATTTGTAGTAAACATTATAGTGTATTGTTGTGTATTTTTGGCTTGTCCATATTAGTACAGAAAGTGAAATTATTAGTTCAGTAGATTTTCTGGTTCTAAAATTTACCATATTATGCAGTGTTATTACGTGTTGTTTTGCATACACGTACTTCAACTTGTACAGGGAAGAAACTCAATTAATGCCTAATTAGGCTGGCGACCGTTTTATTAACAAATTGGTAGCATCTGCTGTGTTGTTTCTTGTCCGTCCTAACGTGTATTTGCACTTCAGACTTGCTTGACGTATCATTGTTGTTACTGAGTGGGTGAAAGTCTGATTTTGCCTCCATTCAGGTACACGCGGTCAATATCTAACCCAAAATCCTTTCTTATAAGGTGAAGCCCGTCAACTTACCATAGTACAGGCTTTAATAAGTATCGTACGCAGTAGCGTAGTGTTACAAACTGTTGGATAGGTCAAGGAGCTGACGACTTAGCGTGTCTCAGCTGGGCTCCGCGGTCACCGGATTTGACAACTTCTGACTTCTTCCTGTGGGGTTTCATTAAAGACAACGTTTTCCCACAGAACCTGGAAGAGTTGACGAACCGGATCCGTTCTGCCATAACATCAGTGACGAAGGACAAGCCTGCCCGAGTGTGGGAGGAATTTGAGTATCGATGTGATACTGGTCTTGTTACTAATTGAGGACATATTGAACATCTGTAATCTGAACTTGAGAAGTTCCTAAATCTCTGTGTAAAGTTTCATATTAGTGTGTAAAGTTTCATATTCGTGTGTCTTAAAGTTTAATAAATATATGCATTCGAAATACGTATATTCTTCTTTGAAACACCTTGTATATGTACACTTAACAAAACTGTCACGACATATCGACTTCGAGACAGTCTTCTTAATCTACTTCCTACAGTGTGGTCTGTCAGTTTTCGTTGCTTGTCATTCGAGCGATCGTAAAAATCTGCAACAGTACAAAATGTAAATGTCGTATGGCACGCTTGCGCGGCATACCTGACAACAGACCGGTTGTCCGAATGGGTGCACTCGCTCTGGCCCCATTGGCCCCTTTCCTAGCTGATGTGAGATAGTTGTTTCAGATGCATATTTCTGAGTGTAATGGATGCGTGTATAGTGTAGTGTTATGTTTGTGTTGTACGATGTCGACGAGAGAAGGGAGAGGGTGAAACCCGGTACCGGCACAGCCCCCTCTCGAATAGGAGTAATGGGATCGATGAGCTCAATGCCCTCATCCGACGTACAGATCACCAAAACAGTGTCACATGCCCTTACTTCATGAGAGATTTTAGACAGGGTCGGAATTTAATCTAGGACATTGGCGCTAGGACTGGTGGCTGGAAACTTTACGACACCACCTGTTTTCCACTTGCAGTCCAAATACTAGCAGTGAAAATTTCATCCACCACTAGGACCCCAACTGCCTTACCTCCGAGTAGAGTGCCACCGCAGAGGCGTGCGTTAGCGATGTTTTTTTAGTTTTTTATTAGCGTCTTTATTCATTGTTTGATCCATCATTTTATACCTCATATTGTTCATTATTGGTCGTTGCATTTGTTCGGGGCGAGCGACCCATGACACCCGTTCAGAGCCATCGTTCATCCATTCTCTCAGTTTTTTTTCTTTTTTTCTTTTTTACATAGGGCAGCTAACCCTCTGGCCAAACAGCAGAGCTACCGAGCCAGCGAGACCTCGGCTATAGGGGCACGTATATCCGGAACAGTGATTACCTTGTAACGTCGGTGGACTACCTAGTAGTTCCCTGGCGTGGTAAAGCCACATTGTAATCTTGCTGGTGCAAGAGTCCTCTCGTTTATGTGTGTGTGTGTGGGGGGGGGGGGGGGGGGGGGGGGGGGGGGGAGGTGATTCCGCCACCTGCTGACCTGGCCGTAGAGAAACTGCCTCTAATTTCAGTCTTGATCTTAACTGCGAAAAACTATCTAATTCGTCCCGGCCTGACGGGGTTCTAAATTGATTAGTTAAGAGACTGAGTAGGTGCACATAAATCACAACATACAAATACACACATCAAAAAAGTTTTGCATCCCCTCGGTTCCGAGAGTACCGGAACCTGTACTAAAAATTGGGATAGAGATCAACATAAGCAACATTTCCGCCCTTTTATTGCTCATGAAAACAACACATTACATGTTGTACCACCATACAGCGAGACCTTCAGAGGTAGTGATCCAAATTGCTGTACACACTGGTACCTCTAAAATCCAGTAGCACATCTCACCTGTATTCGTCGTGGCATGCTATTCACAAGTTCATCAAGGCACTGTTGGTCCATATTGTCCCATCCCTCAACGGCGATTCGACGTAGATCACTCAGAGTGGTTGTTGGGGCACGTCGTCCATAAACAGCCCTTTTCGATCTATTCCAGGCATGATCGATAGGGTTCATGTCTGGAGAACATGCTGGCCACTCTATTCGAGCGATGTTATCCTGAAGGAAATCATTCATAAGATGTGCACGATGGGGGCGCGAATTGTAGCCCATGAAGACGAATGCCTCGCCAATATGCTGCCGATATGGTCGCGCTATCGGTCGGAGGATGTCATTCACGTATCGTACAGCCGTTACGGCACCTTCCATGACCACCAGTGGCTTAGGTCGGCCCCTCCTAACGCCACCCCAAAACAGCAGGGAACCTCCACCTAGCTGCACTCGCTGGACAGTGTGTCAAAGGCCTTCAGTCTGACCGCGTTGCCTGCAAACACGTCTCATCGGTGAGAACATGATGCCAATTCTAAGCGGTCCATTCGGCATGTTGTTGGGCCAATCTGTACCGAGCTGCATGGTGTCGTGGTTGCAAAGATGGACCTCGCCACGATGTCGGGAGTGAAGTTGCGCATCATGCAGCCCACTGCGCACAGTTTTAGTCGTAACACGACATCCTGTGGCTGCACGAAAGCATTATTCAACATGGTGGCGTTCCTGTCAGCCTTCCTCCGAGCCATAAACTGTAGGAAGCGGTCATGCACTGCAGTAGTAGCCCTTGGGTGACCTGAGCGAGGAATGTCATCAACAGTTCCTGTCTCTCTGTATCGCCTCCATGTCCGAACAGCATCGCTTTTGTTCACTGCGAGAAGCCTGGACACTTCCCTTGTAGACAGCCCTTCCTGGCACAAAGTAACAATGCCGTCTAGGCATTGTTGAACTGCAGGCAACACGAGCCGTGTACCTGCTTCCTGGTGGAATGACTGGAACTGATAGGCTGTCGGACCCCCTCCGTCTAATAGGCGCTGCTAAAGCATGTTTGTTTACGTTTTTGGGCGGTTTTAATGGCATCTCTGAACAGTCAAAGGAACAGTGTCTGTGATAGTCCACAGTCAATGTCTATCTTCCAGGAGTTCTGGGAACCGGGCTGATGCAAAACTTTTTTTGCTGTGTATAAGAGAAATTACCGTCTAAATGATCATATATTGAAAATGACGACCATACGTGACACAGTTGTTCAAAAAGGGTACTAAATTTGTGAGATCAGAAGACTGCCAGCATGCTTTTGGGGAGCTAAAAGAAGCTTTAACATTTGACACGAGAACGTACAGTATGTTAAACATCAGGACAAATACATTCTGCAGAAAAAAAAAATTTCCACAACGGAGAAAGAGATGTCAAGCCGTATTTACGGAATCACGTATTTCAAATGTAATCCGTACAGTAAAAAGTTTGGAGTAACAACACATCATCCGGCATTACAATAGTTGATGCGGTTAAAGTATCCTTCCAGTCGGTTGACACGATGGGCAGTAAGTCTAAGTGATTTTGCTTTCGAAGTTACGCATAAACCTGGTAAGAAGCATGGAAATGCGGACGGCTTAAGTATAAAAGTAGCAGTATTATATATTGGGGGCAATGAGCATAAGAAATGGCAAGCTGTGCACAGAGCGGATGACGAATGTATGCAGTATTTTAAGTTTAGGCCCGAAACTAGAAATGGTACAATAAAGTCATTTCTAAAATTTTGTGACTGGTTCCAGTAATTCCTACTGTATAGCCTCACAGAATCGCTTTGTTGTCCGTCTGTCTGTATATCTGTCCGACTGTTAAGAACAATTTTTCTCGGCATCGAGTAAACGTATAAAGCACAACTTTATAACACATGTTAAGGTCTATGGGCCCTTGGTGGCGTACGACTTTTGAGTTTCTAATTCAATTCAGTCAAAAGATATGGCCATTTATGATAATACAAAACCTATATGGTACTTCCCGTTGACCTAGGTTCATGAAATTTGGTAAAAAGCAAGGTTTCACGGTACAAGTAAAGGTAAAAATCCGAAAATGTTGGTTTGTAATTATATCACATAAGAAAAACATTTCTTTTGTAGTTTGTTATCAGACTTCAAAGCTGAAATTAAAACGTTCTCGGAAGTCTTGGGTTCCCTGGGATCTGTATCTCACCAGCATCAATGACGGTAAAAATAGTCATTCCTGATTCCCGGGATGGATAAACTGCTTTTATACATAATTAAGTTTGTACAGAACTCACAGTACGCGCGTCCTACTCGAACAAGGCCAAGTTTTTATTCTGAACTTAAAAATAGTGTCTTAATAGTTAAATAAAGATTACCATGAGAAACAGTTTGGCTTTCTATTTAATTGAAATGTACCTTCACTAGCGTACAGTATTTTTTATGCGCGTTGGTGCGAGAACGAATAATCGTTTCACGTATGGATTGATCAAGAAAAATTTGTTTAGGTTACATTACATTTTACCAAAGTATTTAAAATAAAGCAGACTGTTACCTTAATTTTTATTTATTGCTTGTTTTCACTTAATGGAAGGAGAGCAGCTGCGGAATGATCTGTTGTAGTGTGTGTAAGTGAAAGTGTGGCGGTACAAGGGTCGTGATGGGAGGGGGATGCGGGACAACTGACTTTGAGAGGTTATGTGTGAGTGGCGCTTCGCTGAGTTGGAATTGGGGTGGGGTGGGCATAGGCATGCGTGTACTCGGTCTGGGGACCCCATGACGACACTGCCGCCCCAGGTTGGGGTACAGTCGGGTATTGGGGTGAAACCGAAAAGCGTCGTACTTCTCTTTACGAGTTGGTAAGATTGGTTTTTGGTCGTTAGACCCTGGAGACAACCAGCAACTTCAGTACCGCCATGAGGCTTGCTAATGTCAGACACGTTGTTGTCGAGAAAAATTATTTGTAAAATTTTTGTGGTTGTATATTTTACTTTTCAATATTTTGTGTTCAGTAAGGAACTTATACCGTCGTATTGCAAGTTGAAACTAGTAATACAACGAATAATACTTTTAACAGGCTTTTTGGACATATGCCATGTTAAACGATTCTTCACCTTCTTCCTTATCCAGAAGGAATTTTACAGATAAGGTACAGTTAGGGTAAAACCGGGTAGAACCAATGGGAAAAACCCACCGTGGTACAACAACAAAGTTAGGAAACTACTGCGAAAGCAAAGAGAGCTCCACTCCAAGTTTAAACGCAGCCAAAACCTCTCAGACAAACAGAAGCTAAACGATGTCAAAGTTAGCGTAAGGAGGGCTATGCGTGAAGCGTTCATTGAATTCGAAAGTAAAATTCTATGTACCGACTTGACAGAAAATCCTAGGAAGTTCTGGTCTTACGTTAAATCAGTAAGTGGCTCGAAACAGCATATCCAGACACTACGGGATGATGATGGCATTGAAACAGAGGATGACACGCGTAAAGCTGAAATACTAAACACCTTTTTCCAAAGCTGTTTCACAGAGGAATACCGCACTGCAGTTCCTTCTCTAAATCCTCGCACAAACGAAAACATGGCTGACATCGAAATAAGTGTCCAAGGAATAGAAAAGCAACTGGAATCACTCAATAGAGGAAAGTCCACTGGACCTGACGGGATACCAATTCGATTCTACACAGAGTACGCGAAAGAACTTGCCCCCCTTCTAACAGCCGTGTACCGCAAGTCTCTAGAGGAACGGAGGGTTCCAAATGATTGGAAAAGAGCACAGATAGTCCCAGTCTTCAAGAAGGGTCGTCGAGCAGATGCGCAAAACTATAGACCTATATCTCTTACGTCGATCTCTTGTAGAATTTTAGAACATGTTTTTTGCTCGCGTATCATGTCATTTCTGGAAACCCAGAATCTACTATGTAGGAATCAACATGGATTCCGGAAACAGCGATCGTGTGAGACCCAACTCGCCTTATTTGTTCATGAGACCCAGAAAATATTAGATACAGGCTCCCAGGTAGATGCTATTTTTCTTGACTTCCGGAAGGCGTTCGATACAGTTCCGCACTGTCGCCTGATAAACAAAGTAAGAGCCTATGGAATATCAGACCAGCTGTGTGGCTGGATTGAAGAGTTTTTAGCAAACAGAACACAGCATGTTGTTATCAACGGAGAGACGTCTACAGACGTTAAAGTAACCTCTGGCGTGCCACAGGGGAGTGTTATGGGACCATTGCTTTTCACAATATATATAAATGACTTAGTAGATAGTGTCGGAAGTTCCATGCGGCTTTTCGCGGATGATGCTGTAGTATACAGAGAAGTTGCAGCATTAGAAAATTGTAGCGAAATGCAGGAAGATCTGCAGCGGATAGGCACTTGGTGCAGGGAGTGGCAACTGACCCTTAACATAGACAAATGTAATGTATTGCGAATACATAGAAAGAAGGATCCTTTATTGTATGATTATATGATAGCGGAACAAACACTGGTAGCAGTTACATCTGTAAAATATCTGGGAGTATGCGTGCGGAACGATTTGAAGTGGAATGATCATATAAAATTAATTGTTGGTAAGGCGGGTACCAGGTTGAGATTCATTGGGAGAGTGCTTAGAAAATGTAGTCCATCAACAAAGGAGGTGGCTTACAAAACACTCGTTCGACCTATACTTGAGTATTGCTCATCAGTGTGGGATCCGTACCAGGTCGGGTTGACGGAGGAGATAGAGAAGATCCAAAGAAGAGCGCCGCGTTTCGTCACCGGGTTATTTGGTAACCGTGATAGCGTTACGGAGATGTTTAATAAACTCAAGTGGCAGACTCTGCAAGAGAGGCGCTCTGCATAGTGGTGTAGCTTGCTCGCCAGGTTTCGAGAGGGTGCGTTTCTGGATGAGGTATCGAATACATTGCTTCCCCCTACTTATACCTCCCGAGGAGATCACGAATGTAAAATTAGAGAGATTAGAGCGCGCACGGAGGCTTTCAGACAGTCGTTCTTCCCGCGAACCATACGCGACTGGAACAGGAAAGGGAGGTAATGACAGTGGCACGTAAAGTGCCCTCCGCCACACACCGTTGGGTGGCTTGCGGAGTATCAATGTAGATGTAGATGTAGATAAAACTGGAAATGCCTGATACACCCCATTAAGTGGTTACATATAAATTATATGCTTTTACCGGAACTCTACTTGTGTGTACACGTATTAATAACTACAATTTAATAATTGGATATAGAATTTACAATTATTTTGCGCCAGTTTAAAGATTATTTTTGTCGGTTATGATTTGATTAATTATCCGTTATTGAAGAGGCGTAATTTTCTTTGAGATGGAATCAATAAGAGCTTTATATGGTTAAGAAATAAGACATGGTTTAATAGCCATCCGTGAAGAGTGAGAAGCCAGTACCAAATAGGTCAGTTGTTCGGAATTGCATATAACTAGAACAGCAACAAATCAAAATGACCTATCTAGTTTAAAGAAGACGGGTATTTTCCCGATTAAATCAAACGCATTGGGAAGAGATGAATTTGCACCATCAGAACAAAATGTTCGAATGTGTGTGAAATCTTATGGGACTTAAGTGCTAAGGTCATCAGTCCCTAAGCTTACACACTACTTAACCTAAATTACCCTAAGGACAAACACACACACCCATGCCCGAAGGAGGACTCGAACCTACGCCGGGACCAGCCGCACAGTCCATGACTGCAGCGCCCCAGACAGCGCGGCACCATCAGAAAAACAGAAAGTATAAATCCATCGGATGGGCAAAAAATCGGTTTGTTGTTGTCGTGAGACCAGAAATCAAGTAAAAAGCAAAATTCCATCGATTCCTAACTGTCGTGAAACTGGCGCAAGATATTTTCAGCGCGCTGTCGTCCGTTTTCTGCCACAAGCTGAAATCGAGAAACAGCATGTTCCGCAACAGATCGGAGTGTCTCGGGGGTCACGTTCATAATGCGTTTGCAAGGCGTGTCTTCATTTCATCTGCGTTTGTAATTTGAGCTGTAAACACAACATCTTTCGGATAAGCGAGCAGCCAGAAGCCACTGATGATATGGAGTGTCCGGCTGTAGTGAAATGACAGCTGACAATTCTAGCATTTCCGAAATACCTCTGCAGCAGCCGCTTCACTGGCTGTGCAATGTGCGGAAGAGCTCCATCCTACATAAAACTGATCCTACCCAAACATCGTCCCTGTCGAAGGCGCGCAAGAGACTGTCATAGTGCTTACCAGTGATGGTTATAGGTAACAGGACCGACACGACTCATATCCTCGAAAAAATACGGCCCAACGACAAATGGCGCCATCGACCCGCACCACGCAGCGCCTTTTAAAGATGTTAACGGCAATAGACTCTTTCAACTTCTGAAAGTAGAAAGATAAAATAAGGTTACAAAAGGTTATCTACAACTTGTACAAAAACTAGACAGCAGTTACTCGACTCGACTCGAAAGGCATGAAAAGGTAGCAGTTGCTGAGAAGGCAGTGCGACAGGGTTGTAGCCTCCCCTCGGTGTTATTCCATCTGGTACATTGAGCAAGCAGTAATGGACACCAACTAGAAATTTGCAAACGCAAGTTGAGGGGGAAGAAGTAGAACACTGGAACATGCCGATGCCACTGTAATTCAGTCAGAGAGAGCAAAGGAACTGGAAGAGCAGTTGAAAGGAATGGCTAGCGTCCTGAAAGGAGGATGTTAGACGAACTTTAACAAGAGTAAAACAAGGGTAATGGGTTGTAGCCGAATTAAATCAGTTGATGCTAGTAGAATCAGATTAGGTAGTGAGTTACTAAGAGTAGTAGATGAATTTTGTTATTTCGGCAACAAAGTAACTGATAATGGCCGAAGTAGGGGAGATATAAAGAGAGGCATAGCAAGAACCGCATTCCCGTCAAACTGGAATCTGTTAACATCTAATATTAATTTAAATTTTTCGAATATTTTCCGAAGGCATTTGTCTGGATCGTAACCTTGCAGAGAAGTGAAATCTGGACGCTTTTGAAATGTGGTGCCATAGAAGAATGTTGAAGATTAGATGGATAGATCGAATAACAAACGAGGATGTACTGAATAGAACTGGGAAAAAAGAAATTTATAGGACAACTTAACTAAAAGAAAGGATCGATTGGTAGTACACATCCCGAGGGATAAAAGAATTGCGGATTTGATAATCCAATAAAGAATGGGAAACGAAGGCTTGAAGACACTAAGACGTGTGAAACTGATGTAATTCTGGTAGTTATGTAGAACTGAAGAGGCTTGCACAGGATGGACTAGCACGGAGAGCTGCATGTAACTAGTCCTCAGACGGTAGACAATAACAACAACAAGAACAAGAAGCGGATGAGTTCATCGAGCGACTGTGGAACATTAGTCTCCGTGCGGCTGAACGTTATTGTGCCGCAATTAGCGCTCTCTTCCTGTGTTCGACTGTTAGAACTGTAATAGGTTTGAGGAATGGCAGTAGGGTCGACGTGACTCCTATGGCGATGGGCTTGCCGGTTCATGTTCTTGAACTGGTAAGGACGATGGCACAATGGATCATCGCAATATGGTGAGATAATACTTGTCAGTTTAAAAATAAAAGCCACCTGCAACGAAACACGGACAACAGGCGGCTGCAATGTACCCTACTGCCGTGATACATTCCCTTAAATTAGCCGTCGTCTTCGGGTACTGCTATCGCACTTAGGAAAATCGAACGTCATTTTCTGAATGCTTCAAAATATGCTGTTTCCAACTGTGATTAGTTTGAAATCAATTACGATAAACAGATTTTCTGAAAACAAATTGACTGTGATCTGTTTTTTGTAATTTTAAAGAAAATCAAGTTTGAACTGATTCTGTAGAAATTTAGAAAGCAGTACGCGAATCATATTTTTATATGGATAACCTTATGTTACTAAGCTGTTGTCTCCAAAAGCTTTTAATCAACGAGATATAAGAAGCCAAAGTTAAAACTTTATTCTCAGCGCGATTTTTCGGCAAGTGTGCCTCAACTCACATAGCATTGTTAGCCAGTGTTGGAAATTAAAGTTACTGTTCTGCGTGGGCTTAAAATACCTTGTTATTGATGAGACTGATTTGAAGCTTTAAGTATTCGTAAAAGAAGTGTCGAATATGCACTATTTTGATTTTTCCACAAATATCGTCATCTTTGCGACGAATTTTCAGACTGCTGGAAAATAGCAAGCAAATTAAATTTTTTATTCCACATGCTCGTGCTACCGAGCTATTGCGTGTTAAGTGTCATGTTCAGCGTGCCTTTACTCTATGAGATATAAGAATTCAAAGTCTATATTTTTCCATGCCGTTATTTTCACTCCAAACTTTGATTCAAATTATCTAGCATTGTTAGTCTTCGTTGGATAATCAGATACACTATTTTAGGCGACTAAGACCATGATTAAACTCAATCACTCGAAAATGGCACAAAACGCCGAAACCTGAGTCGTAATTAAATAAACAACAATACAGTATGCTCATTCAAAAATTATTGTATGGTTTGCTCAGTAACGTCAAAAACTGTTTAAAACCAAATTCTTTCTAATGAGCCTAGTTTGAGAAGTTTAATAGAGCACAGTTGTTTGCAAAATCAGGTCGAAAATATCGCCTTTTTTATCTTTTTACAAAATCTTCAACTTTGCACTTTGCGTTTTTATGTTCTACATGCCAAGTTACACGATTGTCTTACCTTTAGTCCCAGATGTATAAGACGCCTAACTTCGAAATTTTGTCGGGAACTGATTTTTTCGGGCTGCTTTGTCTAACAGTCTCTGGCTGAATCTGGCTCATAAAACTCTTTTTAATATTATTCTTAAGAGATCGTATAGAGATGTACAAGATGGCCAAATTTCGTTCATTTCTACAAAATATATCCCGAGACATAAGAGCTGAAAGTCGCACAAAATTCACGCTCGCTCTGCGCAAGCCGCGCATGGAGTCAAACAAATGGCCAAATCTCGATCACTATTACTTCGACGAACGTTAAACTTTATTAATGTTCATCGGGGACGTTTGGAAATGTTCACATAAAATTTCGTCGACATCCGTAATGGTCAAGTAGGGAAATGTTCCGAAATGGGTGATCTGACATGATATGGTCACTATTTCAAAATCACTACAGTAATTCCTAAGTTTAGCCTTCACATACAGACAGAAAACTTTAATTTAATAATATGTAGCGATGATTATCCCTCATACTGACTGATAGCGATAAAAAAAAGTCCTTTACAGGTAAAACTGAATAAGCGATGAAGGAAAGAACCAGAAAATGTTGCACTGGCCAGCGTTAACAGGCGGCCGCCCAAGCCACAGTATTGCGCTCCGCCTGCAGACAGCTGCTGCCTCAGAAGCTGCTGTCTAGAAGAGCCGAAGTGGTATCTGCAGCCGTGACTGGCGCGCCAGTAATTACCTCATTAGCGGTCTGCGAACTTCTCGCAGAACCTCCCTGCCAGCCTCGCTTAATCTCTGGCGCTCAACTTGGAGGCGCAACTTTGCCGCTGCGACCTGTTACTGGCGGGTCCGCGGTGAGTGAACGGGCTGGCACTGAGTTCGATTCGCCAATCCGTTGTATAAAAGACGGCGCCCGACCGAGGAGGTTTTAGCAGGGCGCGCGCTGCCTTCGGGATCTCAGTTCCAGTCCTCATTCGGCAACGCTTGGAGGATTTGCAGACGCAGGCTGTGTTTCCTTAACGTCAAGGGGCAGTTGACAGGATGTTAGAAAATAAATGGTGGAACTGAACGTCGCTACTAGGAAAAGAGATGTACAGTCTGTGCAAAATAATAATAATAATAATAAATAAAAAATAATAAAAATAAACTTGCCCAGAAAATTATGAAATAATGTTTGCCCTACACAACACAACTTGGCGGAATATACAAAACACACTACCCAGTCGCATTAATGTGACAACATGTCAAAAGCCTGAATAATCACATTTTGCAGCACGGACCGCTGCCAGACATGCAGGAAGAGAGTCAGTATGGTTCTGGAAGGCATCGATAGGGATGTGAGCCCACGCCGACTCGATTTCTCAGTTGAGGATCCATGGAGCGAACAGCCCGATCCAGATGGTCCCACAAATTCTCAATTAGGTGTGTCAAACGATGCATTGTCCTTCTGTTAGAGGCTTTAGTGCCGAGGAAAAACAAACTGTGTGTAGGGGTGGATATGGTCGCAATGGATAGATACGAGGGGCGTTCAATAAGTAACGCAACATATTTCTTATCCACGAATTTAGACTGACAAAATGCGGAATTTGCTGTGGGACACTGTGCAACATCCCCACTGGCTTCATGAATTTACGAAAGGTGGCGACGCCATACATACACTACTGCCCATCAAAACTGCTACACCACGAAGATGACGTGCTACAGACGCGAAATTTAACCGACAGGAAGGAGATGCTGTGATATGAAAATTATTAGCTTTTCAGAGCTTTCGCACAAGGTTGGCGCCGGTGGAGACACCTACAACGTGCTGACATGAGGAAAGTTTCCAACCGATTTCTCATACACAAACGGCAGTTGACAGGCGTTGCCTGGTGAAACGTTGTTGTGATGCCTCGTGTAAGGAGGAGAAATGCGTACCATCACGTTTCAGACTTTGATAAAGGTCGGATTGTAGTGTGATGGGGATGTTTGCAACACAACAACCATCTGCATGCACAGTTTGACGACGTTTGCAGCACCATGGACTATCGGCTCGGAGACCATGGCTGCGGTTATCCTTGACGCTGCATCACAGACAGGAGCGCCAGCGATGGTGTACTCAACGACGAATCTGGGTGCACGAATGGCAAAACGTCATTTTTTCGGATGAATCCAAGTTCTGTTTTCAGCATCATGACGGTCGCATCTGTGTTTGGCGACATCGCGGTGTACGCACATTGGAAGCGTGTATTCGTCAACCGGCGTGATGGTATGGGGTGCCATTGGTTACAAGTCTCGGTCACCTCTTGTTCGCATTTACGGCACTTTGAACAGTGGACGTTACATTTCATACGTTTCAGATGTGTTACGACCCGTGGCTCTACCCTTCATTCGATCCCTGCGAAACCCTACATTTCAGCAGGATAATGCACGACCGCATGTTGCAGGTCCTGTACGGGCCTTTCTGGATACAGAAAATATTCGACTGCGGCCCTGGCCTGCACATTCCCCAGATCTCTCACCAACTGAAAACGTCTGGTCAATGGTGGCCGAGCAACTGGCTCGTCACAATACGCCAGTCACTACTCTTGATGAACTGTGGTATCGTGTTGAAGCTTCATGGGCAGCTGTACCTGTACACGCCGTCCAAGTTCTGTTTGACTCAATGCCCAGGCGTATAAAGACCGTTATTACGGCCAGAGGTGGTTGTTCTGGGTACTGATTTCTCAGGATCTATGCACCCAAATTGCGTGAAAATGTAATCACACATTTGTCCAATGAATACCCGTTTATCATCTGCATTTCTTCTTGGTGTAGCAATTTTAATGGCCAGTAATGTATATCCTCCATTGCTATCGCTGCCACATGCCGACTGAGAGTGGGTATTGCACGCTGATGCCGAACATAGGCGGGTGGTCACATTGATGTGACTGGACCGTGTATGTGTAAAGTACTGTCCTGGCAGGGTACGCAAAATCAGATTCCTGTCTCAGAAGCATTTTAATCGTACCGGAAAGGGGGACGTCAGATGCAAGCATGTCCTATAACCCTGGCGTTCCCACTTTTCTGCAGACATGACGCTCTCTGTTGTTTATATACGTGAAAAACATTTACACAACAGAATCGTTAAAGGGCAAATGGCCCTCGTATACCTGTATAAGTATGGCTAATAGCCATAGTCAGTCACTAATTAAAAGTGACGAATCAGTTCCACCTGACATGGCAGAAATAATAGCGTTACCAAACACCTCAGGAGGGATGCTATTTAGACATGCACAGATATTAAACCGAGTACTCGGAACAGTAATGAGCAAGATGTGGGAATACAAGATTCACTGTAACAAGTATCCACTCGGAAGTCGTGAAGGAAATCATAAATTCGATGCTAAGCGAAATCAAGCGTTATCATAACATTCCTTGAGATCACACAAGACACAACCAGCTACATGTTATCCAGTATCAATCGAGGGGAGGTACACCTGCCACTGTTATCTCAACAGTGCCGTGACGAATGCGCGTTGCACGTGAGAAGAAAATAGAAGCGCATATCGCTACCACCATTTCTCATTTGTCATTTTGTCGTCCAAGTATCCAGCCAGAACGACGAAGTGAGCAGCACATATTGCCCTGGATTGACGTGGCTGTGGCGCATAATATCCACAAATATGTTCATCTTTGCACTGGGCTGTGCTGCCTGGTTCCAATACGTTGCCAGAAACTGGGAGCAGAAATCCTTGCAACTACTGCTCTCGCAAATTATGTCAAACCAGTCATCCTCCTGCTGGTAGAGCGTTTGCCGTGCAACAAGTAAAGCGTTACATTCCGCCACTCGTTTCGCACGCAGATACGCATCTAAATTCTTTAGGTAGGTCTTCGGGCAGATACCCGACGTTCGACCGAACTTAGGCAGTGGTATGTCCATCCCGTGAATCGGAAATGCGGCCTGCAAATTAGTTGGTGTGACCTGCGTTCGAAGAACATTACCTTGTCGTATTGCTGAGGACTGACTGTACAGTTTGTGTCTCCCTGGTCGACTTACTTTTCTCATCTATGCGCGCCGAGATATCAGTCATCTTCGAATTTACCAGCGTTTATAGGATGTTAACCTTCTTTTGATGAGTTTGTTTCACCTCCTCCAGGCTGTTGCTAACCTCCGTCCATACCTTACTGGTTTCGGTCCCCAATTCGAACCTAACATCTTCGATATGCCCACAAATCTTTTGACTGCAAAGTTTTACCTCGGATTCTAGTCTTTCAAATCATGTTTTAGTCTCCTTCCTCACGGCGGTTGACTGAAATGTGTGGTTTTCTAATATCGCGAAAATTCGATCCAGTGGACTCTGACTTTTCGTATCCCACACCGACATGCCTGGCGTTTCCTCAGATTCCCTCAAACTTTCCTCAATTGGCCTGTCACTTTATAAATACACTCTGATTTTGCGTACTCCCCACAGAAATGTCTAGCACATCCGAACTCTCTTCCATTGGCTTGTCGGTTTCCATATTCATCGATCTCCCAGACACCAACTGCGCTGAAACAAGTGCCCACAAAGAAAAGGTACTACATAGACAAATTGATAAATAAAATACGAAGCTGATGGTAACTCTGATAGCGGCAAACACAACAACGAAAACGTGGAACATAATGTTCATAATAACGAACTACACGTTCGAAAACTACGTAACAATGTTGTATCCTGTCTACTCGTCAAATTTGGGGTGCGTAGGAAACCTGCTTTCTCGGGTCGCTAGACAACAATTCAAGGAAGTCATATCAATGAAGTTCATTACAAAAGGAAATAATTACAACACTTAACTTTGTGAAATACAGATGTGTCGCAAGCAAAGAGCGACAGACAAAATAAGAAATCTCTTCAGTATATAAAAGTCCTAATACAAGTAATACAGAGGCTGCTTCTATCCAAGTCGCTGGTCTTGACGCTTCTGTAGAAGTCGCATAAGGCGCTGCAGTCATGGACTGTGCGGCGGGTCCCGGCGGAGGTTCAAGTCCTCTCTCGTGCGTGGGTGTGTGTGTTTGTCCTTAGGATAATTTAGGTTAATATATTAAAAAACTAGAAACCCGCCTCGATTACGAAAAAAAGCACCTAGTGTTAACCTAGGTTTCGGCGTAGACAACTACAGCTTCTTCAGAACAATAAAACCCACAAGTGCCTAAGAAGACCTTTGTTAATAATTAAAAGAACACCATACCTATACATTTATAAACGAAAAAAAGGAAAACACAAACAGTGCATATGTACAAAGTGTAAACCATTACTTAACTTAATGGTGTAACCTCCACCTCACACCGGCCTATGTTCGATGGGCCATGACCCGTCATAACTCTACATAAACTCATGGCCCATCGAACATAGGCCGGTGTGAGGTGGAGGTTACACCATTAAGTTAAGTAACGGTTTAGACTTTGTACATATGCACTGTTTGTGTTTTCCTTTTTTTCGTTTATAAATGTATAGGTATGGTGTTCTTTTAATCATTGACAAAGGTCTTCTCAGGCACTTGTGGGTTTTATTGTTCTGAAGAAGGTGTAGTTGTCTACTCCGAAACCTAGGTTAACACTAGGTGCTTTTTTCGCAATCGAGGCGGGTTTCTAGTTTTTTAATATATTAACCAACGATTGATGACGCGCTGCTATGTTGAAGGTTCTTAATTTAGGTTAAGTAGTGTGTAAGCTTAGGGACTGATGACCTTAGCAGTTAAGTACCATAAGATTTCACACACATTTGAACTTTTGAAGTCGCACAACCGGGCCGCGGCCAGGCGGCGAAGCGCTTATGTCCTCTTAGTGTAGAGGGCGCTGCCGTCGCGTTGTCGTCCTGGAGAGGGTCGGTCAGCGTACTACTGGCTGTCGTCGTCTCACAGCCCTCTCTGCCAAACGTTCCCGCCTGGCGCGCCGGGGCTTGACTTTACGCCGGAACACACAAAATACGCGGGACGCTGTGGGGACCGAAACTAAATGCACTAGCTACCGCTATGTCTACTTCATAGTACTCATTTGCAACACACTCAGCACAGACAAACACACCACCCACGCACCTGACATCACGCACCAAGAGGTCAGCGCATTCTAATAAAGATATGAGATGTTAATTCTTCCTGAGTTGTGTCTGAAAACTTGGAAAGCCCTGACACAAACAAAAACGTGAGCATGAACTCAAATCGAACACCACACTGGACGCCAAAAACATAGTAAATTGAGCATTCTTTGATCTTTTGCAATAACTGACATGCAGATTATGCCGGCTGGTGTGGCCGAGCGGTTCTAGACACTTCATTCTGGAACCGCGCAACCGCTACGGTCGCAGGTTCGAATCCTGCCTCGGGCATGGATGTGTGTGATGTTCTTCGGTTAGTTACGTTTAAGTAGTTCTAAGTTCTAGGGGACTGATGACCTCAGATGTTAAGTCCCATAGTGCTCAGAGCCATTTGGACTGCAGCTTTAATGTTTTGTGTTTTGACACTATTTGACACACAATCTGACTGTCTCATAAGTTTTGTACATTAGCTTATAATTTTCAAAAACTACGTTCTGAAGTAGAAAAAGCACACACCAAAAATGTACAGTAGAAATTTTAATAATATCCTTAAGGTGACTACATCACTGTCAACACGGTCTTCTTTTTTTGTATTAACCAATGCCCATTTTTTTCAAATATAATTTTTAACGTATTACCGAACTTTTTCTTGTGATTCGAATACCTTCTAATTTTGTGGGATTCATACAGCATGTGTACCTTGAAGTCCTTGGTGCTGTCGGATCCTAATTTGTTAAGAACGTAACTAACAAAATTTCCCAGCAACCACACAGCGTTATTTTTTGCTTCTGGGAAATAGCGTGCTTCAGGCCTGTTGTGGCATGCGGTTAGGACTGCGGTATTTTACAAATCGTGGGCAGGACTACAACAAAACCAATTACTTATAATTAGCGTAACATGAGGTTTCATTTAATCGTTGCCTCTTCCGGTTAAAGATAGTTATCCTGCCAAAGAAATCTCCACCTGAGAACGTGTATCAATGTTGTCTTTCAAGCAGTGTAAATGGGACTAAATTTTTTCACAAGAATGATCTCACACAATTTCCAAGGTGGCCACATTTTTCCTTGAACAAAATGAACTATTTTTACACACAGTAACACACGCTCTCAACACTAATGTATTCTTTCCTGTCAAAAAATTATTTCCTGATAGTTCGTACGAAATAATCAGGGTTCACACATTAGCAGAGAACAATTTCAACACGTAAGATACTGTTTGCACTATATTTAAAGATTATTCATAATCTAAGTCGATTTTATGATTTTTGGGTGGGTTCCGGGCCACCAATACACAATTATTATCGTGAAAATTGACCATCAAGGGTCTTGTGTCCTTAGTTGTTTGATTTAAAACTGCCGCTGCAAAATTTCACTAAGATGGCGGCCAATATAAGACAGTCACTTATCAATTCTGGTTCAGGCGTTGTTTCACTCTCAATAAATAATATATATAAAATCTTTTCTGTACCTTAACTGTATGCATTAACATTTAACAGTATTTCTCCATGTTAATCACTCATTATTCAGCACTTTACCAATAATCCGCGCTGTAGATCAATGGGGCTAATGGCTGCTCTCCATTGTATTTGAACAGAAAACAACATTTATATAGGACGAGAATCATATTAAAATAAAAGTTCAGACACACGTATTGATTTCGATGACACAGAAACTCTAGTTTTCACATATTGCTAAGCAACATAACATAGTTTTTTGTCAACCTCAGTGCTACAAGACATCAGTCCCGTTCGATCATTACAACAGTTCGAACAAGAAGAAGAATTATTCTAGAAGAATGATAGATAAGAAAAGATGAAGATTTCCATTATATTTTTCCATGAGTATTGGCTGAGATATAATTTTCACAGAAAATTAAATTATAACACTGACAATAATTAATTATTATTATTTTAGTATCAGTGAAGTCCTTTCTTATTAATATCACGAGAATGTTCGCTCAAATTGCATACACAATGCCGTCGTGAATATTGTTCTGAATAAAATATAGTCGTGGATATTAAACTGTGTATCAATGACAGCGATATACTCTCAGGGGATGTCCTGGTAAAAAGATTTATTTGCTCTCGGACCCACTTCCAGCTATTCATGTGTATCTATGAATTATTATGTCAGTTAGATGGCATTGTTGACATAAATTTGTTTCACAGAGTCCGAATGCGTACAGTCTTTCATTGGTGCTAACTATGTTGTTATCTATCTTGCACCAGGACGTTTTTATATTAGATGTGAGCACATTAGAACTAATGTTTTTCTAAATCTCAGTCCAATCAATGTTTGGAAACTGTCGTTCTATTTTGTTCCTTCCTTCGCTTCTCTTTCGTTCCCATATTATGGCTCTTGATGTTACGTGTCGTGACTGTCTGAATGCGGCACTTACATAACTGAGTCTACATAGAAAACCCTCACATGCTGTAAACGACTGTTGATATTCAGCTCGTCAGTCGGGGGAAGCAGGCTTCGAGGTTTAATGATCTCGAAAAGCTGGCTGATTATGCTTCCTCGCGAGTCTCTTATTAAATTAACTTGCCTAGTGATAAGAAGTGCAGAGGCTTTGTCCGTCATATCAGTTAATCCTAGTCCACCATGTTCAGGATCTAAAGTGGCTTCTTTATCAGGTATTCTGAACACTTCACCTCTCCAAAAAAGTTTGTGATTTTGGACATTATTCTCCTCGCTATCATTCTCGGTATTGGAAACAGCTGGACAGTATAATAAGTTTTAGCAAGGATGCATGAGCTGATATACTTTGTTCTTTGAACCTGGTTCATATATCGAGTTAAATTCTCTATAATGACTCTTTGCACGTTATCTTCTGCAACTTTCCAATTTAAAGCCGTCATTTTCATGGGGCATGTCGTCAGAGAAAATGGTTCAAATGGCTCTGAGCACTATGGGACTTAACATCTAAGGTCATCAGTTCCCTAGAACTTCGAACTACTTAAACCTAACTAACCTAAGGACGTCACACACATCCATGCCCGAGGCAGGATTAGAAGCTGCGACTGTAGCGGTCGCGCAGTTCCAGACAGAAGCGCCTAGAACCGCTCGGCCAAACAACGGCCGGCTACCGTCAGAGAGATCCCAAGTGTCTTATGTTGTGGGACTAATTTTGCCCACTCGTCGTTGATATTATCCAAACCCGCCAGGGTAGCCGAGCGCGCTAACGCGCTGCTTCGTGGACTCGGGTAGGCGGATTACCGACGAGGGCCGGTGTGCCGGCCAGCCTGGATGTCGTTTTTAGGCGGTTTTCCACGTCCCGCTGGGTGAATACTGGGCTGGTCCCCACGTTCCGCCTCAGTTATACGCGTCGCAGACATTTGAAACACTTCCGCACTATTTCACGACTTACACTAGACGCAGGCAGTTGGGGTACACTGATTCCGTCCTGGGTGGGGGGGGGGGGGGGAGGAGGGGTACAGGGTGGCTGCAGGAAGGAAGGGCATCCGGCCATCCCTAACACTAACGTTGCCAAATCCGTTGTAACCACGCCGCACGCCGACCCTGCGATCGCTGCGGGACTATGGCGTAAGCGAAAGAAGACGTTGGTATTGTCAAAACCTCTGAGATTCAACATCTCACTTTTTTTTAAATTTGTATTGGCTCCAGATGCTTTACAGTACGTATCAATCACTGTTGCTAGCGTGGTTACCTCTTCATTGTTCCTTATAATGACCCCTATATGGTCGGCATAGGCTCTTATAACTGTTTTATTTCCTGATTATGTTAAGCCTTTTAATCTAGCATGGACATGTCGGAGGAAAGGTTCCAGTGAATGGCGAAGAGTGACATAGACAGAGGACTTCCTTGAGGAACACCCCGTTTTATTTGTATCGACCTGGATTGTTGACAGTTCACCGCTATTTTTGCATTTATTCCAGTTGCTGTGTTCTATAGTTGAAACCTATTTTCTTCAACGTCTGTAGAAGATATTCATGATTTACTACATCGAAGACTTTATAAAAATCGAAAAAAATAAAGCACACTTTATGTTTGTAACAGAAGTTATTGTAATGATATCCTTGAATTCTGCTAGATTTTTAAAAATGGTTCTGACTTGCTCACAGTACTGATGTTGACTAATAATTTTATCTGTAAGTCATGAAATTCTCTTGTTTATTATTCTAGCTATTAATTTATAATCAGAATTCAGCAGTGAAATTGGACGCAAATTACTTAAATCTTTGCTTCCATTATTTTTTGGCTCAAGAACAATTTTACTCTCCTTAAACTCAGCCCGAATCATTTTACCCGAATAACATCATTTTCAATGTCGGTGATTTTCGCACCCACTATTGGCCAGTAACGGATGTAAAACTCTGCTGGCAGACCATCCGGTCCTGGGGATTTTTTTGGTGATTAAACGCACAGAGTCTCATACACGTCCTCTTCACTGACTACCTTGAGAAAATTTTCGTTATCATATTCTGTCAGCTGTGGGGCTAGGAAGTCAAGGAATTCTTCCAAGGAAGCATCACTGCTTTGATTTACAGAATATAGCTCGCAATAATAGCGATAAATCTCGTCCATGATATCCTGCTGGGTTCTGAAAATCGTACCATTTTTTGTTTTAATTTCATCAATAAAAATCCTTCTTCCGTTTTTCGTATGCTCCACTAAATGATACAGTGAAGTAGTTTCGTCTTCTGACACCGAATTTACCTTCGATTTTATTCACAACCCTTCCATTGATTTCTCTTGATATTAAGTAACTGGGCTTTGACTTTTTTTTTATGTCTGATATCCGAAGTGAGGAACCTGCTGAGACCAGATCATATAGATCTCTCAAAACGGAGTAGTAATATTCTATAGTGCATTTCATTTCTCTTGCGCTCTGGGCACAGTGTTAAATAAAACCTTCCTCAACTTTGGCTTCGCCATTGTAACCCACTAGTCGATAGCAGTGGCATATCTACTACGAGCACGCAGGCATATTGCCCATGCTTCATTAATCAGGTCTTCTAATTCATTATTTACTAACAAGGAAATGTTCAAATACCACTGATTCTTGAATCGGAGAACTGGCTGTCTTGTTAGATTGATGCAAGCTAAGACACTTGAATGGTCTAAAAAGTACGTAAGAATGGTTGTTACTTTTGTCACGGAAATTACAAGATTTTTATAAATATAAAATCTATCAATCCTGATATAAGTGAACTCAACAATGGAGGGGTATTTGATTTCCCATACATCCTTTAATTCTAAACCAGTGACTAGTTGTTTTAGTTTACTTGAGAAATTAAAATTAGGTGACTGATCTTTTCGATTTAAAACACAATTAAAATCACCTCTAAGTAATAACTGTCTTGGATTTTTCCTTTACAAGTATATCAGTTCAGTTTTGAAGAAACGTGCCCTGTCAGCTCGGTGAGAACTTCCTGAAGGGGCATATAAGTTGAAGGTAGTCACATCATAGATATTTGGTCCTATTCCGCTTCCGGATTCCAGCCGTTCCACCTCACTTGCTATAATCCCTCCCCTCACCAAAACAGCTGTTTCAACACTTGTTCTTTGAGACACATTTATTACCTTATATAACCAGGAATTACTAAATCCGATATTACAACTTCTTGTAACAGGGCAATATCAGTCGCGGATTCGTATATAAATTCCTTAAGTGCCGATAATTTTAAAACGGACGTAATTTTATTTATGTTTATAGTGGTGACAGTATAAGATTGCGTCATTGCGCTGTCACAATGTAGGTGTTTTGTGGTTCAGGGTTCAGTTAAACTATTAACACTTTTCTCGGAAGACTGAACATGGAATAACACTTCAATCAGGTTAATAGTTACTGTCCCGTTTTTTTTCTGCGTCTGAGGTTTTCTCTTGTACCGCTAGCAGACTGATTACCTTGTAAACTTTCTGAATGTTCCTCCATTGATTCGTGTAGGACCGTTTCAACATTCTTTGGGCTTAGGTCGCCCTTTCCGGATTTTCCCCTCCCTTGGTTACGTGCTATATTCACATTTGGTTTTACTTCGCGGCTCATGTGGGGCAACAGCAGACGCTTTCGCAATTTCTGTTGCTGGCGTCTGCCCTGTGGTATTGACAGTGATCTCATTTTGGCCACCACTCCCATGTTCATTATTAATATCACTTACTTCCTGATCGAGGGAAACAAATGGAGACGGCAGTTTTGCAACCTCTCCCTGAATTTGTTTACTAACAGATAGCTGCTGATCTTTGCAATCAGCTACTTCACCTGTTGGTTCTTGCAAATTAATAGTGACTACACCTCCTTCATTTTCTCGTACCGTACGTTTATTATCTTTCCGTTCATCAGTTTCCATTCGCGTTTTGCCTTCCGGTTCCTCTGCCTCCTCAACGCACTGTTTTTGCTTGCGAACAGAGGGAGTTGTACAGGATAGCTCGTCCTCTGAACAACTATCAGTTGTCTCCAGAGATCGTTTTTTCTGTTGCATTTCAGTTTAACGAGTAGTGGTAACAGGGTTTCCCTTTGTTGTTAACGGGGGAAATTGACTATTATCTTGAAGGGAGACATTAGCTTGGCCCGCTGTGTTAACATCCTCAACCAGTTGATCCGGGCTATTCTTTGGTAACAGATTACTTAAAGTAAATTTCTGACGCTGTATCAAATAACTTTTATGAACAACAGTTCGCCGCGGACATTCCTGTCTCAAGTGGCCGGTTACGAGCTACACTCACATATAGCTTCCTGACCTGTATCAACAATTGGTGCCTTATACCCACAAACAGTTATGTGAGACGGAATATTTGTCTTAACGTACACCTCCACACAGCGGACCCCGTTGACACATTGCAGTTTAAAGCGAGGCGACCATCTTTCATTTGCAACTGATTTAACGTCCCCGTAGGTTGAAAGAACTTCCTTAATTTTATAATTTTCAATTTGAATGGGAAGATTTACACACGAACGGTTTTGTAATTAATGTCAGCTCTATAGATGAAAACCTTACTTTTATAACAATTTCTATGCACAAAATCTACTTCATAGCCCTACTTTCGTAACACTTTATCAACAGTCGCAGCACTGAATAACTTGACAAAAACACAGTATTTTTCCTGATCCAGTTGTCAGGCATGGACGGCTTCACAATTGAGACCAATTACCTGTGTAATCCAGTCATCTATTTCCAGGGATGTTGGCTAAACAGGATGGGATTCCTTGTCAAAAGGAAATACCAGAGTATTCTTCCTGAGGTTTTGAGCCGTGCGCAGCTCGTGTTGAAACCGTTTAATCCTTGTCATCTTGTCTTTACGGTACTGCCGCCTCATTTCTTATTCGAGGTCCAGACAGCCATGACTCGCCCGACCGTTGCTGACACACATGACTTGAGTGGGGGCGACCTGGGTTGGTCGTTGAGTCGGTCGTCTCATTGGACGACGTGTATTTGGTCGCCGACCGCTTCCGGGTTCTCTGTGTGTGTCGACTTGTGATTCCTCCTAGTTGTTCCACAGTGACTGGTTTTAGTATTGTTCGAGTTGTTTATGGAAGTGTTTTGCGGAACCGTGTGTAGCTTGTGTGGTTTTGACTGAGCAGTTATTTTAATGTTGTCTGCATGCTGGATTGTATCCGTCAGTTGGGGCAGAGCAGCAAGTAAGTCTCCGCGGCGCGATCCCAGGCCGGGACCGCTGGCGGCGTGCACACGGTGTCGGATAGTGAGGCGCTGGCTGCGAGAGCGACAAAGTGCTGTTCGCATTCTCGTCCTCGGCCGATATTTTCCAACGTTGTGCCGTTGGTCGGACGTAAGGGAATTGGTTAAATTGTTGATCGGTCCTTGGGCCATCCCTAGTTTGGGTTGCCATCCGATTATCGAATTTCAACTCTTGGCTGCCTGTCTCACCTCACCTTACGTTTGAGCTACCTTCCCAGGCTGACCCTTCGAACACTTCTGAGCACTACTTGTTCTGTTGGTTTTAAATTGTGATTTTCATTTTAGTTGAAGTATTGCGCGAGGCCTTCTGCCAAGTATTAAGTCAGCTTTTAAATTTTACATTGAGGCCTTCAGCCACGTTAAAATACAATTTTGAGCATTGATTAATAAAAAAAAAATTTCTTAAAAATTGTTCTATCTGAAATTGTTTGTAATCCAGGCCCTAAGCCATTAGTTGTTCCATGTGTTATGTGTGGCCTTCAGCTGAGGATTTCCATGAATCCCTTAATAAGGCCTTCAGCCATGTGTATTCTTTAATGGACAATTTTTTAATAATTCAATATTATTTGGCTCAAATGGCTCTGAGCACTATGGGACTTAACATCTATGGTCATCAGTCCCCTAGAACTTAGAACTACTTAAACCTAACTAACCTAAGGACATCACACAACACCCAGCCATCACGAGGCAGAGAAAATCCCTGACCCCGCCGGGAATCGAACCCGGGAACCCGGGCGTGGGAAGCGAGAACGCTACCGCACGACCACGAGATGCGGGCCAATATTATTTATCTGACTTGTTATCCAGGCCTTGTCCTTCAGTTGTGTAGTGTAGGCCTTCAGCCGCTAATTGTTTTCATTGCATGGTTTTTTTTTTTTAAATTTACCATCTTCCTTTTGCTTTTGATTTCTAAGCCAGGCCTTCAGCCGTTCTTGTGTTTGCTGTGGTTTTGGGACCTTCAGCCTGGAAAGCATCTCAAGTTAACTAGGCCTTCTGCCGTATTGTTTAGGTGTGATCTTTTAAACCAATGTGTAAATAAGTGGTTCTTAGAAAATAATGTTATGTGTTTGATTGTGCAACCCACAGTAACTGTTTACGGCCCCATCCACAAACTTAAAGTTATCCTGTGCTCTCTCTGGTTACCTACCAATCAGGTCTCAGGTTTGTAGCCACGGTTAACCCAGCGACGAAAATTCGGTTAAACAACCGAAATTCCAATTAACAGCAGCAAAACCAGGAGGAGCCATCAGATCACAAGGAATATGAACGAACACGGAGATTAGCGGATGAGCAGCTGTCGGCGAAACCCAAGTACTGCAATGTAAACACGGAAGTGCAGCGCAGCAGTAAACAACGTCCACTCGCGAGGGCGGTTGAAACGGAACTGCTTAATAGGCAGGTGCGTGAACCACTGTGCCATCCAGGACACAGTGCTGTGTTATCGCAACTGCGCGGACTATCTCGGTATGGCTCTCGGCCGACCCACACTCCCACCGAGGGCCACCTAGCAGCAGTCTCTGTCCATTTCCTCGACGCTCGCTGCTCCGAGATTCCCTCATTTGTGCAACCGCACAGAAGAAGGTGGATCCATAGTCCATCTAGGCAAATTAATCATATAAATGCGTGATGACTGTTCTTTTGGACACGTCCGAAAGAATAAATTTACTTATAGTGTATTACAATGGAGTATTCCGAGTGGTATCTGTTCTTTCAAACATGTTCTAAAGAACAGACACCATGCATTCGCACACCAGTGGCCAGACGAAATCAATACCCTCACTGCGCGATGACAACGGTGAAGCCACTTATGACAGTGCCACTAAAGCAGAGTTATTAAGCACGGTTTTCCGAAACTCCTTCACCAAAGAAGACGAATTAAGTATTCATGAATTCCAATCAAGAACAACTACCAAGATGAGAAACATGGAAGTAGATACCCACGGAGTAACGAAGCACTTAATAAATCACTTAATAAACCACTTAATAAACCACTTAATAAAGGCAAGGCCTCCGGTCCAGATATTATACCAGTCAGGTTCCTCTCAGAGTATGCTGATAAAATAGCTCCATATTTAGCAATTATGTACAACCACTCGCTCACAGAAAGATCCGTACCTAAAGACTGTAAAATTGCTCAAGTCACACCAATACCCAAAAAGGGAAGTAGGACTAATCCGCTGAATTACAGTCCTATATAACTAATGTCGATTTGCAGTAGGGTTTTGGAACATATACTGTATTCAAACATTACGAAGTACCTCGAGGAAAACGATTTATTGACACATAGTCAGCACGGTTTCAGAAAATATCATTCTTGTGAAACACAACTAGCTCTTTATACTCATGAAGTAATAAGTCCTATAGACAGGGGATGCAAATTGATTCCATATTTTTAGGTTTACAGAAAGCTTTCGACACCGTTCCTCACAAGCGTCTTCTAACCAACTGCGTGCCTACGGAGTATCGCCTCAGTTGTGCGACTGGATTCGTGATGTCGTGTCGGAAAGGTCACAGTTCGTAGTAATAGACGGAAAGTCATCGAATAAAACAGAAGTTATATCCGGCGTTCCCCAAGGAAGTGTTATAGGCCCTCTATTGTTCCTTATCTATATTAATGACATAGGAGACAATCTGAGTAGCCGTCTTAGATTATTTGCAGATGATGCTGTTATTTACCGTCTTTTAAAGTCATCAGATGATCAAAACGACTTGCAAAATGATTTAGATAAGATATCTGTATGGTGCGAAAAGTGGCAATTGACCCTGAACCAAGAAAAGTGTGAAGTTATTCACATCAGTACTAAAAGAAATCAGCTAAATTTCGATTACGCGATAAATCACACAAATCTGAAGGCTGTAAATTCAACTAAATACTTAGGGATTACAATTACAAATAACCTAAATTGGAACGATCACATAGATAATATTGTGGGCAGAGCAAACCAATGACTGCGATTCATTGGCAGAACGCTCAGAAAATGCAACAGATCTACTAACGAGACTGCTTACACCACGCTTGTCCGCCCTATTCTGGAGTATTGCTGTGCGTGTGGGATGCGCATTAGTTGGGACTGACGGATGACATCGAAAAAGTATAAAGAACGGCAGCTCGTTTTGTATTATCGCGAAATAGGGGAGATAGTGTCATAGAAATGACACGTGAATTGGAGTGGCAGTAATTAAAATAAAGGCGTTTTTCGTTGCGACGGGACCGTCTCAAGAAATTTCGATCACCAGTTTTCTCCTCCGATTGCGAAAACAATCTGTTGGCACCCACCAACATAGGGAGAAATGATCATCACGATAAAATAAGAGAAATCAGGGCTCGCGCAGAAAAATTAAAGTGCTCGTTTTTCCCACGCGACGTTCGATAGTGGAACGGTAGAGAGACAGCTTGAAGGTGGTTCACTGAACCTCTGCCAGGCACTTTATTGTGAATAGCAGAGTAATCACGTAGATGTAGATGTAGATGTAATTCATTTGTATGGATGACAGCGTGCGACCGCATCGAACTGCGCGTGGGAAGGAGCTGTTCAAATGTGTGTGAAATCTTATGTGACTTAACTGCTAAGGTCATCAGTCCCTAAGCTTACACACTACTTAACCTAAATTATCCTAAGGACAAACACACACACCCATGCCCGAGGGAGGACTCGAACCTCCGCCGGGAGCAGCCGCACAGTCCATGACTGCAGCGTCTTAGACCGCTCGGCTAATCCCGCGCGGCGGGAAGGAGCTCTTACTACTTGAGGATGTTCAGCGAATGGTCTAATTTGCCCTTCTTCGAGCACGTGTGGGATGTATTCGGGAAAAGTATTGCAGCACATCCACATGCATCGACGACCATCCATCAGTTTTCTACTGTGCTGGTGAAGGAATGGAACCCCCTACCACAACAGCTCCTTATCAACCCTCTGGTCAGCATGGAAGCACGTTGCAGATCTGTAGCCCTTCGTCATCTCACACTGTATTAAGAAACAACTCTCACCTTTTGTTACGTCCAGGAGACCGTCATAAATCACAGTGCCTTTAGTGTAATTATTGTCCATGAATAAAATTGGCATTTCTGTTCGTCTCATTGCGTACTTCTTTCGAGTACCTACTGTATTATAATGTTGTGGTTCTTTCTGTGTATGGTCCAACGTTCACCGAGCTATGCTACTTGGCAGGACGCATCACATAAAAGTTGATTTCGCCCCAGTGTAAAACTACTCCAGAAAATACTTAACGTACTTAACATAATCAACCCAATTAAAATCATCCACCACAGGTGCAGAAGTGTAAGCTACGTTGCTTGTCTTAATGCGCATGAAATATTTTCTGAGCCAGTTCTTTATTTTGTCCCCCCTACACTTACACATCAGAAGTATGAACTACCAGGTGATCAAAAAGTCAGTATAAATTTGAAAACTGAATAAATCACGGAATAATGTGGACAGAGAAGTACAAATTGACACACATGCTTGGAATGACATGGGGCTTTATTAGAACCAAAAAAAAAATACAAAAGTTCAAAAAATGTCCGACAGATGGCGCTTTATCTCATCAAAATAGCAATAATTAGCATAACAAAGTAAGACAAAGCAAAGATTGCGTTCTCTACAGGAAATGCCCAATATGTCCACCATCACTCCTCAACAATAGCTGTAGTCGAGGAATAATGTTGTGAACAGCACTGTAAAGCATGTCCGGAGCTATGGTGGGGCATTGGCGTCGGATGTTGTCTTTCAGCATCCTTATAGAAGTCGGTCAATCACGGTACACTTGCGACTTCAGGTAACCCCAAAGCCAATAATCGCACGGACTGAGGTCTGGGGACCTGGGAGGCCAAGCAAGACGAAAGTAGTGGCTGAGCACACGGTCATCACCAAAGGACGTGCGCAAGAGATCTTTCACGCGTCTAGCAATATGGGGAGGAGCGCCATCCTCCGTAAACATCGTACGTTCCAGCAGGTGTTTATCAGCCAGGCTGGCGATGATGCGATTCTGTAACATATAGGCGTACCTCTCACCCGTCACGGTAGCAGTCACAAAACCAGAATCACGCATTTCCTCAAAGAAAAAAGGCCCGATAACGGTAGATGTAAATCCAACCCATACCGTGACTTTCTCGTCGTGCAATGGAGTTTCCACGACAGTTCTAGGATTTTCGGTAGCCCAAATTCTGCAGTTGTGGGCGTTGACAGACCCTCGGAGCGTGAAATAAGCTTCGTCGGTCCACAACACGTTACTGAACCAATCGTCATCTTCCGCCAACTTTTGAAACGCCCACGCCGCAAATGCCCTCCGCTTCACTAAATCGCCAGGTAACAGTTCATGACGCCGATGGATTTTGTACGGAGAGCATCGGAGGGTACGCCTCAGTGCCAACCAAACAGTAGTGTATGGAATGCTGGTGCGACGTGCGGCTGCACGAGCGCTGACGTCCCCGTGCATAGACGAACCCGCTACAGTCTCCATTTCTTCCTGAACTGTCTCAGCAGCATTACGTCTTGTGCTCGGTCGGCCACTACGGGGTCTATCGTCTAAACAACCAGTGGCTTCGACCTTCGAAATCATTCTCGCCACAGCTGCATTTGTCAACGGACCTTTACCCGTTCGAATCCCCTTCCTATGGCGGTAGGATCGTAACGCTGAACTAGCACATTCCCCATTCTGATAATACAACTTCAAATAAAACCGGCTTTTCAGGTAACGTCAACATGCTGCGACTGCTGGCGCATCTGATTCTCTCTCTCATTACAGCTCCTTTTATACACGATTGTCACGCGCAGTCACTGACGTTTTGCTGTCCAGCGCCATCTGTCGGACATTTTGTGAACTTTGTCTTTTTCTTTTTTGTTCTAATAAAACCCCATGTCATTCCAAGCATGTGTGTCAATTTTTACCTCCCTATCTACATTATTCCGTGGTTTACTAAGTTTTCAAATTTGTACTCACTTTTTGATCACCCCGTATTTTAAAACTACGCACACAAGACTCCTCGTATTCTGCTTCGGATTCTGGCTTAATATGTTTAAGAATGGTGTCTATCTTCTTCACTGGTTCGACTGTCGCGCTCCGTTGCAGTATACACGTCTAGGCTTGTTGTCACTAGCCTACGATGTTAATGACAAGTAATGGACGCCGGGAGCGAGGTTACCTGCTTCGTGTACCAACACTGCTGCTCGGTCGCTCCCCACAGTGACGGTGGTTGAGTGCTTGTGCGCGCGCGCCACACAGCCACCCCCAACCCCTGGCGTCGCTAAGCGAGTTAGCGCGAGCCGGGTGTGGCCCTGCCGGGGGAAATTGCCTGTTGCGGCTTCCTTCCCGCGGGGGCAGGAGGGTGAGGGGTCGGGTAGAGGAGGGGGGGGGGATGAGAGCAGACAAGTGGCCCTTCATTACAACGCAGGCACTGCTTTCCCTGAACTTGCCCTCTCCCTGCCGCCCATCGCGACCTTCCGTTCTTCCTCTGAACGCCTGTTTCTCTTAGACCAGATCACACTCGGTTCAACCCTTGGTGTTGTCGTACCCACTTGGGTCTAATATATTTCCATCATCTTGAGGTTTCCGAATTATCGCTCCTAAGTAGTTTTCAGAGAAGACACTTAGCAATGTTTCGCAGGATATCCTGTCGCGCTGACCGCTTGCGAAACTGTAATTATCCCAATCGATTCTTGGATGGTTAAAGTATCCTCGAATGATGACAGTAAGATTGGAGAATATTCGTACTTGGAAGCTGAAGTTTTCGCTAACGTTTTCCGTTACACCTGGAAGTGAGTTCTGATGTAGGCTAGATGGAAAATTCCGATTAAATGTTTAAGCATGTCCTTAAAATACTACAAGATCAAACGTTGACTTTAAAAACTTACCATGACACTGTCTCATTATTTTAAAACATAATTTCCTTATACACTGTACGTGTAATTTCCTTGGAGCTATGTTATTCGGGGGAAAATGAGTTTTTTCAATATGTCTCATTGTTCTGAAATATAAAAAAAAAATTCTGAATAAGATACTTTCTTGAAATTGTATACAAGTAAAGTATATAAGTAATAGAACCCAGTACCTTGTCCTCGATGGTGAGTGTTCATCGGAGGTGAGGGTATCATCAGGAGTGCCCCAGGGAAGTGTGGTAGATCCGCTGTTGTTTTCTATCTACATAAATGATCTTTTGGATAGGGTCGAAAGCAATGTGCGGCTGTTTGCTGATGATGCTGTGGTGTACGGGAAGGTGTCGTTGTTGAGTGACTGTAGGAGGATAGAAGATGACTTGGACAGGATTTGTGATTGGTGTAAAGAATGGCAGCTAACTCTAAATATAGATAAATGTAAATTAATGCAGATGAATAGGATAAAGGATCCAGTAACGTTTGAATACTCCATTAGCAGTGTAGCGCTTGACACAGTCACGTCGATTAAATATTTGGGCGTAACATTGCAGAGCGATATGAACTGGGACAAGCATGTAATGGCAGTTGTGGGGAAGGCGGATAGTCGTCTTCGGTTCGTTGGTAGAATTTTGGGAAGATGTGGTTCATCTGTGAAGGAGACCGCTTATAAAACACTAATACGACCTATTCTTGAGTACTGCTCGAGCGTTTGGGGTCCATATCAGGTCGGATTCAGGGACGACATAGAAGCAATTCAGAGGCGGGCTGCTAGATTTGTTACTGGTAGGTTTTATCATCACGCGAGTGTTACGGAAATGCTTCAGGGGCTCGGCTGGGAGTCTCTAGAAGAAAGGAGTCGTTCTTTTCGTGAATCGCTACTGAGGAAATTTAGAGAACCAGCATTTGAGCCTGACTGCAGTACAATTTTACTGCCGCCAACTTATATTTCGCGGAAAGACCGCAAAGATAAGATAAGAGAGATTAGGGTTCGTACAGAGGCATATAGGCAGTCCTTTTTCCCTCGTTCTGTTTGGGAGTGGAACAGGGAGAGAAGATGCTAGTTGTGGTACGAGGTACCCTCCGCCACGCACCGTATGGTGGATTGCAGAGTATGTATGTAAATGTAGATGTAGAACCTAGTTTACACGACGACATGCGGTTGCGCCACTCGTTGCATGGAATGAGTTGCACGCAAATGGTTTCATATTTGACTGTAGACGCGGCGAAGCCAGTATGCACTTCAGTTTCGTCGTTTTGTGGGTTCCTGAGTCGTGTCTGAAATGAAAGTTTTGCAGCTGCACGTCACACGAGTTGTGATGGAGTTAAAGCTTGTTGCATGGAATCGCTGCATAAGAAAAAAAATTAAAGAACATGTTTCGATTCGTGACTGGATGAAGAAAAGACGACAGCTCGGTTACTCAGCATCCTTGCTGAAATAACTTGCAATGGAAGGCCCAAGAAGTTCTTTTAATTATCTTAGAATGTCACCATAACTGTTCACGTTTCTTCTAAATAGAGTTCATTATGCGATAAGGGATAAAGATACTGTAATGCATGAAGCAGTGTCGCCATAACTGAAATTACGTATCATATTGCGTGCCTTATAATCGGGAACTCTCGGCATGCTATATGATGCGGTTTTGGTTGGTGATGACGCTTTTTCACTAACACCAATAATTATTCACATTAACAGTAATAATTATTAGCGTTAACAGCAGTAATTATTCGAAGCAGGCCGCATTAAGAAGAGAATGGTTTGCAAACTACTCTCTTGAAGATAGATCTGTACAGTGGCAATATTTCAAAATTCAGTCATACGTGAATGGGGAGCACTGCTGAGACGTTTTAAATAGATGAATATTGAAAAAAGAATGCAGCTTCTTAATTTATGTAGCCTTCCCTCCTGTCAACAATAAGCCTTAAAAAAAAAAAGTATCGGCCAACTCGAACGATGGGATTTTAGTCTTGTAGACGAGAGTATTTCCACAGCTAGAATTACATTTCCTTGTATTTTTCTTAATTCAGTTGCATTTGTGCTCCTAATTCAATAAAGTTTGCCCTGCAGCTCAGATACTGTCGAATTATCTGCGTTCTGATCGCACATGACGGTCCCAGGAGCAGTAATGTATTGCTTATTTTTCTAATCAGCATCAGTGAAATCCCACAGACACCTATGCAAAACATAGATATACAAAAAGTGAACATTATTCTCCGTTCCTCACTGCATATTTCAGTTTGTCTACTCTCTACGAACACATATAACCTCAAAATTCATGCGGGACTCGACACTTGTTTCTTTCATTTGTCCACTGACCTGAAATCAATGGAGCCATAGTTCAACATTTACATTGTGTATTGGAATAGCGAAAGAGAACGCCACTCTTTACGGTAGCTCTGAATAACAACTATCATGCTTGCCGTCACCAAAATGTCAAATCCAGTTATCGCTTTGAAAAATAATCGCCAAATGTGTGTACCGAACGAGACCCGATTTGACTTAAAACTTGTCAGATTTTATAGTCTCGGTGGTCACTGGCTGTACGTATCAACACATAATAGTTTGCAAAAACCGAATTCATTTCTATAAAGCCAGTAATACTGACAAAAGTAGTAATTAGTATCATAAAATTCTTCAGAATATAGTGCGGATGATTCCAACCAGATAGTGGACCGAAGTTTAAATTGTACAGCATGTTCAGAAATTTCCGGGTGTGTTACACCTATTTACAACCGCCCTTTGCAGTTGTCGTATTCATAAATTAAGCCATTCCTATTTGTCAAGTCGACTGGTATCTCATCAAATCAGACCAACGATTTAGTAAATTCCAGAAGTAAACGATCTGGCAATCACTTTGGATAGATATTAACTTTTTCGCACACACTTGTATACCAGTGCAAAAAAACCACAATCGAAAATTAACCCTTTCAAAAAGCTACTGGCACTCTGTTGGAAAGGAAGATCAGATTTTAGCATCCGTCGATGAGGAGGTCATTAGAGACCGAGCAGAACTTTGATGCAGCAAGTACGCAGAAGGATGTGGGTCATAGGCTTTTCAAATAAATATTCTCGGCATTCCCCTTAATCGATTTAAGGGAGTGATGATAAAAATAGGTCAAGATGGCTACGCTGTTGTTTAAACCCCGCTGCAAGTCCAGTGTGCTAACTACTATGCCAGTTCGCTCAGTGGGATCTGCTGTTTGCTAGCTCCACGCTCCAGCCCTGTTGGACCATTAGGTGAAGGCCGCCGGCTGTGTCACGCCTTACCAGTAGCGTCAAAAGGGTGCGGTATTTAGGGTGTGGGTTTAGCAAACCCCTCTTCTCCCGGCCGTTGTCAGCTTCCCTCACCTTGGAGCCGCCACACCCCATTCAAGAAGCTCCTCATCTGGTACCACTAGATTGAGTGCACCCCTCTCGAAGTCTCCCAATAAGGAAGAGGTCCTGGCACTACCGAGCGCTCTACGTGGCGGCCAGACACACTGACCACTGAGAGGTGAAGGCGGGCGGTAGGAACAGATGATACGTTATGGCAAAAAACTGATTAGTCTGGTATTACTGAGATTAATCTGGCTACACTGCAGACTTCCGCCTCCCCACGCTTCAAGATCAGTCTCTCCTTCTCACAATGGACTAATTTCAATTTCGTCAGTTGACTACTATGCGACCATGTGGAGGAAAATTGAGAAATTTTGGCTTTGTAGTGCATTCCAAAAAAAAAAAAAAAAAAAAAAAAGCAATGCATCTAAGTCTAGCTGAAATAAGCGGTCCGCAGCTCGTGGTCGTGCGGTAGCGTTCTCGCTTCCCACGCCCGGGTTCCCGGTTTCGATTCCCGGCGGGGTCAGGGATTTTCTCTGCCTCTTGATGACTGGGTGTTGTGTCATGTCCTTAGCTTAGTTAGGTTTAAGTAGTTTTAAGTTCTAGGGGACTAATGACCATAGCTGTTAAGTCCCATAGTGCTCAGAGCCATTTGAACCATTTTTTTAAAATAAGCGCCATCAAATTTTCTGTTAAGCTTTTCAGCGAGTTGCACATGTAACAAAACTGCAGTCAGATATGTGAAAGAAATCTAAACCAAAGATCAGGTTTTGGTGGCATAAATCATTTTTGGAGGGCTGGGTAACAATGGAAGGCGATCTGTGCCAGGAAAGACTACAACATGAAAAACTGGTGAAAATGTGGGACGAGTGAGTCCTTTTAGAAGGTGAGACCGTCACCTAACATTAAGTGTAACGAGTACTGAGTTACATTTGAAACTTTTGCCCGATTTTCACTTCAGATTTGGCATGACCAAAGTATCACAAGTTGAAACTTCACAATTGAGCATTTGTTGACAACAAACACTGAGGCGCCGCTAATGTCAATGTAAACTCTCAACCAGATATCAGATACTTGTACAAATTACACGTACCAATAAGCGCAGCTTCTGAAATCACTGTAGTTTCTATTTAGAAACAAAGATTTTTTCACGGACACACAAATACGCAACTGCGAGAGATCTTTGAGCAATACTCTTAGCCTGTAACAGTCCTATTCTGAAGCTCTCCAATGGGTGCACGACAGAGTCCTCCAGACGCCATAGGCACTACTGTGGTGTGGATCCTCTTCGGACAGGTGAGCTGCGGTGATTGGAACGAAAGCGGCGACGGCGATTGGGAACTGGAACCGGCTGTCACTGGAAACCTCGCTGGAACTCTGGAGTCCATTCTAGAAGACATCTGACGATTAAGCCACAGAACACGGTTTATATCCTGGGACTTAGTGATACTAAGCTCTGCATTATTTTTCTCACATGATGCGTGACGTGAAACATAGTTCCGCGCTGCTAGCGAACTCTCCAGCTGGCTGCCAGAATTCGCTGGCGGACTCGCTTCGCCAGGTCTTGCAGGCTGTCCCGTTCACCATCCGTTGCTAGAAGGGAGTTTGTCACGCAGTGTACGACCTGAATCAGAAAAGAACTAAAAATACTCTTAAGCGTTTGTGCGTTTACCTTATCGAAAGAACTGAAAACGACCACATTTCTTCAGGCACGTTATTACTGGAAAATGAGTTTCAATTTTCGAGTATGACAATGAAACAAAATGTCAAATTGAAGAATGCCGCATTTGCTAATCTCCTTGACTGATGAAAGCTTGAAAGAGCAAGTCATATCTTTAGACCACGTTTGTTTCTATACTGACAACTGAGGAGTCTTTCACAGAAGATTTCTGCATCTGGAACGAACTGTCGACCAAGCTTGCCAGGAATAAGTAATTGAAAGCATACGAGAAAGTACGATTCGTGTCAGAAAGGGATTTCTGTGGTCAACCTTCTCCACTTTTCGCCTTATCCCAACCCGTGTAACATTTTTCTTTTTATTCTCCAACATCGAGAACCTCTTGAAAAGCCACGTATCCGAACTTTCATTCATATGTAAAGGAGTGTAACCAGAGATCCAAAGGTGCTTCCAAATGTGGCCTTCGAACAGTGCTACGAAAAAACATAGCCTCAGCCCATTTATATCTGCCAACGGAAGTACTCTGAAAGGGATAACAGCGATATGTGTAAGTAAAATAAAACTGTAGCGTGATATGGGTGTCAGTGCTTTACCGTTGCTCCTCGTGTCTTCGTTCAGCGGAAGTTAGATAGCTGTGAGTCTTTATTCTGCTGCAGATTCCTGATCCAGTTAGTCAGTATGGCTGTAAGCTATTCGTATTGACAAAACTGACCAATAGCTAATATCTAGCCATGAGCAGTATCAGTCGGTCCGTCTCATCAATTCCCGTTTGCTTCTAGTTCTCTCAAATATTTGTCCGGTACACCTACGTAGAAGAATTTCCATCCTGAAAGATTAGGAGAAAGTTATGCAGGAAAAATATATTCTGGGGGGAGCTGTACTACAGAAGTGTTCGACGAATAAAGGAGAGAAGCACATCAGAAAAACAAGCAAATATTATACGTACTTTTTAACAAGAGAAGTTCTGCGGTGGAGAATAGCAAGATACGAAATCATATAACTACCAGCTCGTCTTTAATATTCGAGACTTTCTCCATAAAACTCATGATTTCCAAATTTCTGAGTTTCCAACCAGGTTAAGATTGCCTTTTTCGATTGTTGGAACTCATATGGTGGGTGTTTCCGTAACCATCGGAGCCGAAGAGTTTGGCGCTACAAGAGACGCCGTGTCGAAGGTTTTTTTTTTTTTGCATACAGGGAAAGGGAAAAAATATCATCCCTAAGTCACAACGCCGACTAAAGTGTTTTGCATTTTTTCGGGCGCGCGCCATTACTAACAGATTTCTGTCATCCATGACTCCAGTCGCCGAACGCATCGTGGTATGCCACCCTGACCAGCAGGAGGGTAATATATTCACTGCTACGGCGTAGGGCTCCAATATATGCTTCTCAGCACCCTGTTCTTTGGGACCATATTTTTATTCATGGAATAGTAGAGTATAGATGCTTGATAGTAGCGTAGTTTTTGGTCCATACTACGGATTCACATGTATGAAGTCAGATAAAGTGATTAGTGTTCTGCTTACTGTCGTGTGTCGATCCCCAGCTGATCACTTTGTCCACTATAGACCGCATATTAGTGAAAACGTTTGTCAGATAAAAATGTTTGTGTGATGTTTCTTTAGCCATTTTTTTGTCTTGTGGTGTTAAGAATGAATAAATATATTGATATTTAGATCACTACTCATCCCAGTGTTCTGTTTAACATTATCTTTCCCATTTTTATTGAAGTCTTCATTACAAGTGAAAGTAGGAAGCTCGCATCTCCACACCAGCTGTACAGTGGCAGCTGACTTACAGAAAAGTTATACTAGCAATGAAGACTGTAGGGCACAAAGACTGAAATTAAATTTGTTGTCTGTTAGTTTTTAGTAGCTCGTAAATTGTTTCCCGTTGTTAATTTACCACAATATGTGAATGTGTAACGGTGTTCTTTGAATCACCCCCCCCCCCCCCCCTCAAAAAGTTTGGTTATTTTTCTTGTGAAAGTCTTTTCATATTTGGCTAACTATTACATAGTACATCCATTTGAATCGGATTACTACGTCAAACCTTGATCTCCTTCCACGGTTTATAGCCTCCACACTTCCATCGATTAACAAATTACTTGTAGCCTCAGGACGCATACTGTCAATCCCTCCCTTCTTTCAGTCAACTTCTGGTACACAGCTCTCTTCTCCCCAATTCAACTAACTGCCTCTTCACTAGTTACTCTATCTGTCCATCTAACCTTACCTATTCTTTATAACACCACAATTTGCACTGTTCCGACCCTCTCCTTATGGATAGGGACTTTTATTTCTTGTATAACTGATATTGTGACGATGTGTCGCTAAGCTGCAGGTGCACAGCCGTAGACTGATCAGGTACAAGACGAACCCACACCAATCTTCTCGCAACTAAAGCTCCTTCTGTCAAGTCCAGTTCTTCAATAGCAGACTCCTTTTGCTGAGAAGATGTAGAACTGGAAATATTTACGACTTGTAATGTTGAATTCCGCTCGTGGGTAAAAGGTCTGCAATTTTGTGGAACAAATGAAGTCTGAATAAATCGATGTTCCAACAGTTTGTTAATCTCTGGTTGCAATTTCTTCTTTCATGTACATTTATAACGGTAGTTCATTCCACTAAGGTTATCCAGAGTACAGGAGCGTTTAAATAACTGTCGCCATTTAATATCAACCTTCAAACTTAGTTAATACAGGTGAAATATCGATGCTCAAACCAGATATGAAGCACCGTCGGAGATAAAACGCTCACCCAGAATCCTGATAATGTGTGTTATAACATCGCTCCAGTATTCGTTACAGGTGACTTAAAAGACCGCAGCAGACCTCTAACATTCACAGTTCGATCATATAAGCCCATTACCAAGATACAATTGCTGTTAATAATTCAGTTCAGATGGCTCGGCCTAAATTCATGTGAACCGAATCCATAAATTTTCATAATATTGTTCATTTGTCCACTTTAACTAGCTAATCATTTTTACTGGCGGCTAAACCAGTTTAAACAGTTCGTAAAGCTACATTTAAAGTTCAGTACTTGATTGAACACTGACGTACCTATTAATCATTCAAGTCATTCGACTATTGTCAGATATATTACTATCACTTCCGATCACACATCACGATGCGTTATAGCATTTATCGTCATTAGTCTTCAATTAAAATTTCCATAGAATTCATCTGAGCTCTAAGAAATTTCCTTAAAGTTACTTATCAAATCTTCCATTGAATAGAAGCCCTCAAATTTATATATTTCCTTATCATATATCTCTCTCATCAGAGCTATTTCAGCACTTCTTCAGAAGAATTATTGCTTCTTACGAATCACCATAAACACATATCTGATAGAACACAACTTTTAATGTTCGCAGTTTGACATCAGATGCAACAATGAGAACAAATTAGGCATCTCGTTTTACTAGAAAGACATTTTAATAACAAAAATATGTCTCAACAATGTTTTCCAGATCGGCTGCGCTCTCTGGGTGTCGGTTGGACTCCAATAGCACCCGGTGTACCCGTTGCCGCTTCGTCGGCGGAGCGCTGGAACACCTTGTCTGGACGCGATAGTAGATCATGAAACAAATAAACATATGAGTGACATTTTTGATTCAACAATTCATTTAAAATTTATAATACATGATTATGAAGTATATTTATACCTGACTGGCGTCGGGCAGCAGACCTTGTCAGTGTTTACAACGATCATCGTAAGCACTACAAATTCAAAACCTTCTTTTGTCTTCTTGGTTTTATTGTTTATCATTCACGTTTCACTTCCATGTAAGGCTTCACCCCAGATAAATATTTTCAGAAAACACATTGTAACTCTTAAATTTATAATAGGTGTTACCACATTGTTCATCTTTAGAAAAAAAGTTCGTTGACAGTGTTAGTCTGCATTTTATATCTTGTGGATTTCTGCTTTAATCAGTTATAAGGGGCGATCAAAAAGTCTCCGTTCGAAGACCATACAGTGCACAGTCGGTATGACAATCACGTAAAATAGCCGCGAGTATTAAGGCAACCATTCTAGCGACGCACTGGTTTAAGATACCCGTTTAGTAAAACACTGTGTCCTGGTGCGTGAAGTAGTCCGTAGCTGCATTCTGTATACCCTCGGCCGACAGGAATCGTCGACTCTTCAGGACCGAAGGCGTGTTAATCGCATTGGGAGATATCGGGACTATAGGGCGGGTGCTCACATTAAGAAGTCTTATGTACACACATATCTTCATCTTGTCTTGAAGATAAAGTGCGCAAAACTTTATCAAGATTGAAATAAAACTGTAAATTTCTGTGGATGAGAAACAAACGGACACTCTTCAATTTTGTAAATCTTTGAAATACAATTCCCTTTATTACCAGTTTTCCATTACCCTGACAGAAAGTTTCTGCAGCAGCCATTAATACGTAAATACCATTTCTGTAACTAATTTTCCACCTATCAATAACTTCAGAGAGGCAGGAGGAAAAAAATTTAATCAGTACCTTGACTTACTAGAACTGTTACTGTTGCTACCGTTACCCCTGATTTCTGTTGAATGATAACTATCGTTACTTTCGTCGGCTGACGCTGAATAATCTGTTTTTTACGTACCAAGCTGATGAGTGCCAAAACATTTCTCCATTTATCCTGCCGGTTTCCATTAGAGTGACTTTCACTGATGTTTCTTCCTTCCGTTCTACATTTTTATCTACACCTACCATGGTGGCCAACCATCCATTTTGCATTGAGGCATTAGAAACTTCTTATTGTTTTATATCAATCTGTTCCCAATCAGCTGAATGAGCTATTATTAAGGAATCGTCCATTACTTCCAGGAAAAGTTATATTTTTTCCGTTATGCTTGTCTACATTTGTAATCAAACGTTTCTGTAAATCTTTCCATTCATCATACTTTTCGCATAGCGTACCAATGCCGTGATCAGAACTAAAAAACTTAGCGAGTTACACTAGATTATAAAAGGGGCGAAAGATAAATAGACTGTTCAGAGTTTGTGGATGAGCTAGTTATTTTTTCAAACGCAGTGGAAACAGCTACGAGACAAAAAGTGTGACTCAAAAAAAAAACAAAAAGTAGACTTACAAATACCCTTTGAGAAAACTAAATTTATGGCAGACATTAAGACAGCTTCAAAACATAATGAAAACTAAATATGCGTAAATTGAGACAACTAACAGGTTCAGGTAACTAGGAGAAGTAATTGAACTAGACATTTCGAATAAAGAAGCCGTTAAAGCAAGAGTTAAAAGATGGTAATAAGTCCTCTGTTGTGAGTAATTAAGGTTTCTTGTATTTTAAATGGGTTAAATTTTAAACCTATGTTCTGCGTCCACTCTGATAGAGCAACTAAATCAGCATTTACGTGTGTAGAAATTATTTATTTCACAATTGCTACTTCGACCTTTGGGCCATTTTCAAGTGGTATTGCAAAAGATTTTGCATCAGTACCAGTCAGACTTTAAAATCTCGTGATATGTATACATGTCATCGTCAAAACTAGGCATTTTCACTGTAAAAAAGTTACTGTATTTTTGCAGTGAAGAGGCCTACTTTTGATAATGACATGTATACATGTTGGAGGAGTTTCAATTCTGATATGTGCTGAAGCAAACTCTTTTGCATTACCATTTGAAAATGGCCCAAAGGCAGAAACTACAATCGTGAAATACTCGTAAATAATCTCAACAGTCAATGGTGAATATGCTGAATGTCCCTTAAAAAAATTATACACGACTGTGGACACCGAGCATCAGTAGTTAATCAGTACACAGGTTTATTGGACTTGCACATCGATAGACTTGAAGGTGGTCACCTTATAGATGATACCTGCAATGGGAGAAAATATTCACTAATGATTAACGTTTAGTGAGAAAAGTAATGAGCCCAACACTGACCCTTGTGGGACCTCTGATGGTACATCCCCCCCATTGTGACCTTCTAGTTCCAATTATTACACACTATTGGAGGGATGGAACTTATGATTCGAACCATTATACAGAAGCTGAAGAAATTTTTTGGCATATTAATTTAGTAAGTAGAATACCAAAGTAGACAGTGTATAAAGATCTACTGAAATCCAAAAGTACATAATAGTAACCTGTTGTTTGTCCACAGATCGTCAGACAGTTTTATAACAGCAGTCGTCGTGCTGCGATTTTGCCGGAAACCAGACTGGCGTTCATCTAAAAGATTATTTAATGTTAAATAATTAATAAGAAAATAATAACCAAAAAGATATCCACTGCTTTAATTCGTCTCAGAGTGGCAGCCCAAACTTGGAGCTTTACTAGCATACCAAGAATTCGCACCACTGTTCCTGTGAGATCCACCCCCCGCGACTACACGTTTCAAGTGTAAATGCGCCACTTGCAATATGTCTGCCGCGAACAGGTGGGGGCGGAGGAGGGGGTGGAGGCGGTGCCTTTGAGCGGGGCCAATCGATGGCGCAGCAGAGCCCGGCCGCCGCCGTCAAAGGCGTCACAGGCCTCTCATCTACATCTACGTCCAAGCCTACAGCCACACTTCGCAAACCGCTGTTAAGTGCGTGGCTCAGGGGTACTTCCCACTGCGCAACCCATTACAGTTTCCTCCCGTTCCATTCGAGTACGGAGGGCGGGAAGAATGCCTTTGTGTGCGCTGCAATCAGTCTAGTCGTATCCATTAAATTTCGAGAATATAACTGCATAAATTCATTTCTCCTTCTTCTAATATTCCTATCATCTTTAGACTGAACCGAGGGGCTGGTTCTGTAGTCCGGCGACGAAGGGCATGCTTATTAAATAAAGCCCCGGATTCGTTCAAACCGCTATCTCTGTTATTTACGTTTTCCCCAAACGAATTTCAGCTTATTCTTTCATCATTGAGTCCAAAAATTAGAAGCCAAGCGAGGTGGCGCAGTGTTTAGACACTGGACTCGCATTCGGGAGAACGACGGTTCAATCCAGCGTCCGGCCATCCTGATTTAGGTTTTCCGTGATTTCCCTAAATCGCTCCAGGCAAATGCTGGGATGGTTCGTTTCAAAGGGCACGGCCGACTTCCTTCCCCGTCCTTCCCTAATCCGATGAGACCGATGACCTCGCTGTCTGGTCTCCTTCCCCGAAACAACCAACCAACCCAAAATAAGAAATCGTACTTTGAATTTCGACATTTTCACACCGCATTGACTGTCCGATGTCGATGCAGTGCTCTGCCACAGCCGATTTATTGAGTGTACTTACGATGTACAATACATCGTTCATCGTTAATGAACTGTACGAATCGTCTGCTCGATGTACGAAAGGTCACAGTCGCAGATGATCTTGTAAGCCCCAGCCTTGCAGAGTATCAGATCATCTTTGACGGAAGTCAAAAGTGCTGCTGTCTTCGGTGGAGGGCGAGAAATCACTTCTGCTTCGTTTTTGTGAGGATCCGACCTATTTTTAACCACAGATTTCCCACATATCGAAGTAAAACCATGGAGTTAAATCCGTCTCTGTCTTCTCCTTCATGCCTCATTCCTTCTGTCAACGTCGGTCTTATTCATAATCCCTCATCATCCATATACTTCTTCCTGTGGAGTGCATACTTCACTGGGCCAAACAGATGGACGTCAGAAGTGCGGGATCCAGGCTGTAGGATGTAATCTTCAGTCGGGAACCGCGCTGCTCTTACAGTCGCAGGTTCGAATCCTGTCTCGGACACGGATGTGTGTGATGTCCTTAGATTAGTTAGGTATAAGTAGTTCTAAGTCTAGGGGACTGAGACCTCAGATGTGAAGTTCCATAGCGCTTAGAGCCATTTGGATGTAGATCCAGTGTAGTTTTGTGAGCTCCTCTCGGGTGCGTAGATATGTGTGAGGCTTTGCATTGTTATGGAGAAGGAAGTTTGCATTTCTGTGGCGACGACACGCTAAAGTAGTTTCTTCAGTTTCCTGAGGGTACCACAATAAATTTCAGAATTAACCGTTGCACAATTAGAGAGGGATTCAAAAAGCATAACCCCTTCAGAGTCCCCGAAGACCGTCGCCATGACTATTCCGGCCCAGCGTGCGGCTTTGAACTTGTTCTTCGGAAGGGGGTGGTGTGGCGTCACTCCATGGATTCCACGTTTGTTTCCAGTTCGAAGTGATGAACCCATGTTTTAGCGTCTGCGACGATGTTCGACGAAAAATTGTCGCAATCATCCTCATAACGCGCAAGCAATTTCATACAGCTGCTCATTCGTTGCTCTTCATGGTCTTCTGTTAGGCGACGACGAACCCAGCGGACACACACCTCTGAGTAATCCAACTGGTGGACAAGTGTATCAGCACCACCAACAGAGACGTCAAGTTGTAAAGCGAGGGGGTTTGATTGTGATTCGTCAGTCACAGCGAATGAGAGTGGCCGCACGTTCGTACATTGCGAGAGTCACAGCTGTGCGCGGTCGGCCGGCACGAGCGACATCGTATAGGTTTGCGCTACCTTACTGCGTTGATGACAGACGCCCCGCCCAACGACTCACCGTGCTTTTGTTCACTGTCAAGCCTCCGTAGGCATCCTACAAGTCCCTATGAATACCTGCGCTGCTCTGGATTTCCACCAAAAGAAACTCAAAGACAGCTCTGTGCATGGAGCGCACCTCCGTTACAGACGCCATTTTGAAGGCTACGCATAGTGCCGCCACCTATCGGAACTTCATGAAACAATAGGGACTGAAGAGGAAATATTCCGCAATGTCTCACAACAAATAACACATTTTTACATCCGTAATTGGCCGAGGAAAAAGGTGTCTTGCATTACTTGTTGATCGCCCCTCGTATTATATTCCTAGATTTTGCAGCTAATACCAGATTCTGAAACTTCGTAAGTAGACTTCCGCGGGATTGTTGACGTTTCTCTACAAAGTATACGCCAGCTCATCTTTTTCGGAGTTTTGGTGACAGTCTCTGGTCAATTAGACAAAGATGTGCCCATTCGTGCTGCCCATCTCGGTATACCTTCAATATCGCCTGTTAGTCCTACTTGTTATGACTCCAACACATGAGAGCAATATTCCACAATAGATCGGACGAGTGTATTTCAAGTGATCTCATCTGTACACTGACTCCATTTTCACAGTATCCTACCAATGAGCCGAAGTCTGTCACATGATTTTCCTATCACTGATCATATGTAACTACTCAGTTCCATATCCCCAAACACTGTTACACCCAAGAGGTATTTTTGTGAGTTGGCCGATCCGCTTCAAATGGCTCTGAGCACTATGGGACGTAACATCTGAGGTCATCAGTCCCCTAGACTTAGAACTACTGAAACCTAACTAACCTAAGGACATCACACACATCCATGCCCGAGGCAGGATTCGAATCTGCGACCGTAGCGGTCACGCGGTTCCAGACTGAAGCGCCTAGAACCGCTCGGCCACACCGTCCGGCGCGCGAGTTAATAAATCGCTTTATCTCTAAACGTAATTTTCTTGTGCGAAAATATTTCGCGACTATATTTTGATATTACTTACAGTTAGTTTCTAAATATCCTTTCCGAACTTGTTTGTTGTTAAAATGCACACACATACACCACACTGATTTTGAAGTACTTCACTCTCAAATAACAGTTCGCGCTAACGCTCTGCTTCCTGGGCTCAGGTAGGCGCGCCGGCCCCGGATAGAATCCGCCCGGCGGATTAACGACGAGGACCGGCATGACGGCCAGCCTGGATGTGGTTTTTAGACGGTTATCCACATCCCACCAGGTGAAAACCGGGTTGGTCCCCACGTCCAGCCTCAGTTCCACGACTCAAGGACACTTGAAACACATTCGCACTATTTCACGATTTACACTAGATATAGAGAGCTGGGGTACACTAATTTTGTCCCGTGAAGTATGGGGTGGCGGCAGGAAGGGCATCTGGCCACCCCTTAAAATTAACCATGCCACATCCGTAGCCTGCAACCCTGCGCACTTTGCAGGACAAGGCAATAGCAAAAGAAAGAACTCTCAAATAACAGCTCATCATGTTACGAAAGACATTGTTAATGTTGTTGTTCTGTGTCCAGTCTCTGTTCACATTCACGTATTCTCGTATATAGTTCCTTTGATGTGTTAACGAGTGTGTCATTACGTAATGTAGTTTATAATCCGTTGTCTTTCTGCTGATTCTTTCTGTGTGTGACAGTTTATAGTACAGCTTGTTTTTAAACCAGTTTCTATTTTAGCTGTTGGTTTGGGCTATTAGGTGGACTGCAAATGTGCTGTGGGAGCTATTACCTTTTAGAGCTCTGTAGTATTCTGGATATTTCGTTTTAAAGTTCCTGCATGTTGGCCTATGTATACTCATTGACAAGAGTTGCATGTAAGTTCACATATGCCTCATATGCTGAATTTCTCTAAATATTTCCTGAGTTCCGAGCATTTCTGTATTGTGTTGTCTTTTCTGTGTCATATTTGAAGTCCCTGTTACTTTAAAATGTTGTCTATTCTGTGACCTATTTTATTATTGTAGGTGAATATGCGCCACTTTGTTTTATGAGTGGATTCCTGCTCTGTTGTGTCTTGTATGCGGTCATTATGTGTGTGTTGAGTTCGTGAATTTTTGGGTGAGAACTGTTCATTTCATTGTATAGTATTTAATATGTGCATGTGGTTCTTCAGATATTTTTTATTTCTCGCCAAAGAGTTCTTCATAGTTACCTGATTCTTAGTTTGTTGCTTCGCATCTGAGCTTGAGGTTGGTGAGGTAACACGTCGTCATATTCGAATTTACTGCATTCTTCATATTTAGCAGTATGTAAAGAATTTAAATGTGCTTTTTACCAGATTATGTTGTGTTACTATGCCTTCTAAACTGTGATATCAAGCGCAACAATGATGTAGATCTGGATCTTCACTACTTATTAAGAAATCGTGATCACGAATTAATTATAAAATTAATAATGTCGACAATCTAAGGGATGGAAATAGCTTCTCAGGTTCCTTCAGTTACGTTTTTAAACATATAATACTGGTAACTAATATATTTGACAGGTAAATGTAACAGTTGTTTTTATTTCCTCATGTCTTGCGTAACTGATTGTAATTGGACTTGATGCACTATTTGTCAGTAGTGGGATAATGTTGATTCTGAACCGGGAACTGGCAACGTGCATGTGCACGACAACTAAGGTTCTACCATCTAGCACAAATCCATTGGGCTTCATTTTGCAAACATATCCTATACTAGTAAAATCGGAACTGTGATTCTACTTTTGCTGTTTGGCCCAGAACTGGTGAACAGTAGAGTTTTGGCTCAAAAGGATTAGTTACACTTTATAGTTAGGACATAACTATAGTATCTGATACTATTGTGACACATTTATGTTTGTCATCGTTTTTCTTTCTTTCTTTGACAGGTTTTGCTTTTTCATTATGATTTATATTACTTACAATATATCATGAACCTGAAAAAAAATCACACGCTTGTAAACATACTACTGTACTAATATCATGTTAAGTAAGATGCGTTGACAGAATCAATTTAAAAACTGAAAGCCGCAATTTCTTTTTTAAACTGTATCATTCAGCTGCATCAAGTGAGACCAGCGACACCTACTGGAGCCCAATCCCAATGCCGTGCTATAAACGTCGTCTAGGGCTGGACTGGCGTGGTGACTGAGGTATCAGTAGGCTGGGCCTGAAGGTGTTGGAGTCGCGGCGTGGAGATAAAGGAGCGAGTTCTGGACGGAGCCATGCGCAAGGGCACCAAGAAGCTGGTGTGCTGCGGTACTGTCAGCCGGGGCGTGGCTACTGTGTGCACACAACAGCCTCGTGGAGCCGTTGCTGTCTTTTCTCAGCTGGATAGACTGCGACCACAGTGGAGGCAGAGTGAGAAGCTTCTCCGTGTCAAGAGGAGGACTACCTGAGCGTTGTTGAAGCTGACAGTTGCACGCTGGTGGTTTTAAGATTGATACGTGTACTATGTAGTACACGTTCAGTGCATTTGGTTTGTGTGCTTACCATAAAATCTCTGTATGGAACTCCATGATTGTAGTATGACAGGTTGTGCTTGTTTATTAATGGTCCTCTGGAGTGCAAGTGTGTGGCCTATGGATGAGAGCAGGGCAATTTGTTAACTGCACTCTGTGATCATAACTGTATTAATTGTAAAGCTGTGACGTTTGTTGTTAAGCCTAACTGGAGTTTCATTCAGTAGTTAATACATTTCTGTGGAGAAATAGTGTTGTTACCTGTTCCACATGAATAATCGATAGTTTTCACTATTGTACATGGTCGAGTCACATAAACGTGATCACCGCCTGTGTTTGACGTCAGTGTGCACAGCCGTTAGCTGGCAGCACTTTAGTGGATAATATGTAAAACATGTTAGGAGGGCCTCAGAAAACAGTGCGGTCGTTGTCAAAATGTGGAAATAGAGCAATTTATCTGACGTCCAGAACACATGATGATTGGCTTTCGGGCCAACGGTGGAAGCTTTTCCAAAATGGCGAAGTTTGTAAACCGTTTGCGTGCCACTGGGTTTAAAGTATACTGTGCATGGCCAAATGTCGCTATCCAAAATCGGCGCCGGGCAAGCAGGATGTACCATGGGCCATAGCTGATAGGGGTGAACGATGACTATGGACGTGTGTAAGGGACACTAGACATGCAACTTCTGAGCAACTGACCACTCAGATGAACCAAGAGACTACAAACAGAGTCTCCTCAATGACTCTTCAGCGAACATTGCTGTGTATGAGTCCCCACAGCAGGCACCTCGTTCATGCACCCATTCTGACATCTATTCATAGGATTTTACTGCAACCGTATGTTCAATGAGTGGGGACAGATCAAATTTTCAGATGTATCACTTTTTGTGCTCCATCGGAGAGATCGCCGTTGGCGTGTACGGCTCTGCAAAAATCGCTGGAAAAGATCACGCAGGAAAAGGGAGTGTTATGGTCTGAAGAAAGTTTTCGTGGAATTCCCTTGGTGATCTCGTCATTTTCGAAGTCACAATGCGTCAAGACAAGTATGCTTCTATCCTTGGTGACCATGTCCACAGATACACACAGTTTCTTTTCTCCTCAGTACGATGGCATCTACCAGTGGGACAATGCAACATGTCACGCAGCTCGCAGTGTACATACGTGGTTTGAAAAGCACCAGTACCGTACTATGCTGCCACCTACCATGGATCCTCAAACGATAAACCCAGCACAGGTGACCATGGCACTGGAGTCAGCGTCACATCCCTGTCGCTACCTTCCAGGATCTCACTGACACTCTTCCTGCACTTCGTCCAGGAGGTCCCCGATGCAAATAGTGGTTATGGAAGCTTTTGACAGGTGGCATTAATGTGACTGGACAGTGTATAAAAATTTGTTAAGATATATGCGTAGTTAGTTTGGTAAAGAGTAGCTTGTTGCGGTAGCTAAATGGTGTGGTGGTGGTATTACAGTTGTGTGTTATGATCCGGGTACGACTAAATGTTCTTTCGCCATATGATGTTTTACTGCTGAGTTTGTATCAGATACTAGACGGTTATAATTAAAGTGCAGCTACTCACAGGCATCCAGAGTGAGCTGTAATAATCGTGTCGCAGCAACAGGTAGATACGCTAATGCATTAACACGAAACCAATTTATGCTGGGAAAATTATTTGTTCTATTTGTGGCCACCAGGTGCAAATATGACCCTGTACACTGGTTGTATGGCGGTATGACATCCACACGGTCATTTGAGTGAGTACAGTGGCTACGGAGGAAAGAGAGAGAGAGAGACCGTGCGCTGTTAGTGATCTGAACGGCAACCATTACAGTGCTGCACTGAGAGAGTTTCGCGGACTGAAAGATCTGTGGAGAGGCCTGATGTCATTAAATGATTTAAAGAAAACGATAATGAAATTCTAAAACACGGGTGAGTTTGGTGCAGCACTCGGAAGAGGAAGGCGTCTTATCTTGGTGCAAGTTATAGACGAGGTTGCTGTTGCTGTAACTAACAACGCAGTGTGGGTCCCAGTTAGTACTAGTGCCCATGCAGCGTCACGAGGATTTTCCATCCTATGGTCAACATTATGTAAAATTTTGCGGTCTATTTTGCGCTGGTATAGTAGAAGATTCAGACGCTGCAGCAACTGAAACCTCATGATTTGCACCAACGCTGTGAATTTGCTCTTCGGTTTCTGGTACGGATGGAAGTTGATGACATGTGGCTGGGCAATATTCTGTGGAATGACGAGATACATTTTACCCTACAGGGTGCAGTGATTACACAGAACTGCCAATTTGGGGTACTGTTAAACCGTGTGTTGTGCACGAACTTCGATTGCACTCGCCGTATGTGACTGTGTGGTGTGAATTCGAAAGCACCTTTACTCTCGGTCCGTTCTTCTTTGAAGAGAATACACTCAGAGGACCTGTCGGGTGTACCGTGACATCTGCTCGTTCATGATACCTCCTTGTATAGAATTACTCGAAGTCTGGAAGAGCACAACTGTGGAAACCACCATTTTTATGAAAGATCGGGCAACATCTTATGTCGCTCGCCCAGTGAAAGATCTGCTTAATGCGACCTTCCACGAACGTGTTACCACCAGAGGCTTTCCAGATGCGTGGCCTGCAAGATAACCTGATTTGAATATACGTGACTCTTGTCTCTGGGGATACCCAAAAGAACGCGTTTGCCACAGACACCTTCGATCGGTACCTGATCAGAAGGCCAGTATGCAGGAAATTGTTGCTCAGATTCCATCGGAACTGCTGCGAGCGACTCCGTTTTACGGGTGCAGCATTTCAGGGACTTCTCCGGTGCTCATTTTGCACAAATTGTGTAAGCCGTGGTTAATAATAAAATTAACATTATGCCTTTCTCACTTGTTTCATGTTTTCTGTCCACATCCCGTTCCTAATACATTATATGTGGAAACATTTCCGTACGTTTTTCTTTCACTCACAGTGCCAGATTTGATCCTGGTGGCCAAGATTGGAGCTAATTTTTTTTTCCATGTGTCGCTAGACATATGTGAGTAGCTGCACTTAAAATATAGCCGCTTGATATTATGGCGAGGGCAAGACATTGTAGATTCTTCATCTTGCTGCCCAGCTGTATATAGAAGGGAAAGATTGGATATTAATTTTTTAATTTAATGGAAGACATTTTGTTACAGTGATTGTGTGGCGTCCTGTTTCAGAATCTTTGCAGGCTACAGAAATATTTTGTTCTGCTAAATGTGTATTTCTGTTCAGTTGATTTTAAATAAAGTAAATGTTACATTAAGCCCCACGTCTGCACAACCCCAGGCCAGAAGCCCGCTGTACCTACTTCCCTCGCCAGAAACTAAAGCCCTGTTGTAAAAGAAGTTGTACCTCCTTTTAATGAGTAGCTCATGGTGGGCTGAGTCAGCTCGAAAGGCAGTAGAATCTGTCTAATTTTACACTTTGCAATGTTTGCATCAACGTCACTGAATCAGATCCAGGCTTTACCTTTCAGCCTCACCGTGATTCCTTTGTAGACCCTGTAGCGGCTGATAAATCCAGACTGTCACTGGGAGCAGCCGGATGGCAGGTGAGAGACGGTGCTCAAAGAGCGGCTTTAAAGACAGTTTGGAAGCGTAGGCAACACTTGAAAGCCGTTTGTGGGAGGTTTCAAGTCTCCGCATCCTGGATACTTTTCTCTGTCGGAGAACTACATAGAAAATTCTCCTAATCCTCCGCACAGTGGACGTTCCTGAGGAGATGTGTAAACAGCATTTCTTTGCGGTGGGCTGAGTCAGCTCGAAAGGCAGTAGAATCTGTCTACCGCCTGGAGTTTATGTCTGGCTACATAGTTGCCTCTGTTTGATGTCCTTTTCTATTTTTGAAATAAAACCAACATGTGTCGATACTCCCAAGAAAACTAGATGTAAATCGATACCGCACACCAACAGCCTGTACATCAGGTCCGGCCAAGGCGTACCAAACAGTTCGCGAGGCGGGTGTGCGGCCTGCGTGCGGACCGAGACTCGACCTCTCTCGGATTTCCTCGGTCCTTCTCGGAAGTACTCGATGCAGCCCGATATTTCATTTAGTACTCCGGTGTGGCATTTTTCGATAGGCGCAACGCTCTTCAGTCCGGCAGAATCGTGGTGTCACAGCTATTTACACTTCGCTGTTTGTTCATTGTGTGAAGGACGTTCACAAGTCTAGTGGCTGTTTGCATAAAAAGAGGCAGTCTAGCGATCTATCACTACACGTCTTTAAAAATTATTGGGCATGACAGAAGCGGGGCGAGTCTTTAAAAATAAATGGAAATGACAGAAGGGAGAGAAGAGAATTGTCGATCTCTGTCATACAGGTGATAATCTGAGCAGCCCTTTTGGATTGTTTGCAGACGACGCTGTAATTTACCGTCTAGTAAAATCATCAGACGATCAATTCCAATTACAAAATGATCTAGAGAGAATTTCTGTATGGTGCGAAAGTTGACAATTAGCACTTAACAAAGAAAAGTGCAAGATCATCCACATGGGTACTAAAAGAAATCCAATAAATTTTGGGTATACGATAAATCGCAGAAATCTAAGGGCTGTCAGTTCGACTAAATACCTAGGAATTACAATTACGAGCAACTTAAACTGGAAAGACTACATAGATAATATCGTGAGGAAGGCGAAACAAAGACTGCACTTTGTTGGCAGAACACTTAGAAGATGCGACAAACCCACTAAAGAGACAGCCTACATTACACTTGTCCGTCCTCTGCTGGAATATTGCTATACGGTATGGGATACTTACCAAGTAGGATTGACGGAGGACATCGAAAAAGTGCAAACAAGGGCAGCTCGTTTTGTGTTATCGCTCAGTAGGGGTGAGATTGTCACTAATATGATACAAAAGTTGGGGTGGCAGTCACTGAAACAAAGGCAGTTTTCTTTGCGGCGAGACCTATTTACGAAATTACATTCACCAACTTTCTCCTCCGAATGCGAAAATATTTTGTTGACATCCACCTACGTATGGATAAATGACCATCATAATAAAATAAGAGAAATCGGAGCTCGAACGGGAAGATTTAGATGTCCTTTCTCCCATGCGCCATTCGAGAGTGGAACGGTAGAGAAACAGTATGAAAATGGTTCGATGAACCCTCTGCCAAGCACTTAAGTGTGAATTGCAGAGTAACCATGTAGATGTAGATGTAGACAGTCGCATAATCGACGGGTATTGCATATTTGCCATGAAACGACTTACAATGCCATGCAGAAAGAATTTAAACGTATAGTTGACAATGAGAGAGCAAAACATTACAACTATCGTTAGACCGTATTCATTGTTCTGTACACCAAGAAGTACTTTTTGCAAAATTTTCAGGCATTAAGCACGCGAAGAAACTGTTGATACGAATAGTAAAATTCCCTTACTGGTGATAAAGAAAACGCTAGGTTTGTGGCCTTGAAATAATTACACGGATAGCTTTCTAAACGTTTAGAGGATACTGTCAATCTTACATCTGTTTTCAAGCCGTTTCTGAGGCCGTTTGCCGTTTCAGTATGAAAGGCCCTCTGCACATGTGCAGCTGCAACTGACTGACCTGTCATGTACTTAACATTTTAAAGGCAAATGCTTGTACGTTAAAATTATCCAGAACGTCTGCACTGTTTTCCTTAGGTAGAGTTTCCACATCTCCAAAATGAAGTTACAAAAGTGCTAGGGTATTACGAACAATATATATGTGTGTGAAAGAGCTTTTTTCGATTATGAAACTAAACAAGTCTGGACTACGTGGCAACCAGAGTGCGAAAATTTGTGAAGTTGTCCATGTCTGTCCCTATGCCGGCAGTTTGTACCAAAAAAATGTGTGTGAGTTCTTAAGGGTCCAAACTGCAGAGGTCATCGGTCCCTAGGCTTACACACTACTTAAACTAACCTATGCTAAGAGCAACACACACACCCATGCTCGAGGGAGGACTCGAACCTCCGGAGGGAAGTGCCGCGCAGTCAGTGACATAGCGCCTGTAACCGCGCGGCCACTCGGCGCGGCAGTTTGTACCAGATAAAAATTTTATCTTCAGCATGCTAAAATTTTTTAATTAATTCTGAAAATTTGTTTGTTTGTAAGCTACATTGCCATTTAAATGTGGTGCATTTTCAGCTTCCCCCTCCTCACACTCAGACAGAATTCTGTGGCAGTGGCGGAAGTGTGCAGATAGACTGAGCGCTATGGTACTCATACCAAGACATGGCTCACGAGCAGAATTCTTGTCCTGTCATGATGTACATAGTAACTTCAGACATTATCGCAGAAGAAGGGATAGTATTGGCTGTTATCTGAATGTTTTATCATGCATCCAGAGCAGGGCACATTGACAATTTTTGAAAGGTAAATGAAAGGTTTGATCCTAAACGTAATTATAAAGATTATCCCAATGTTGTAAGCGCCTACATATATCTTTGTAAAATAGGATGTTTCTTTCGAAAATAAAATTTTTTTTGTCCTATATGTTTGTTAAAGTTTACCCTACGTTTATAGCTTCTCAGTGAGTGAGGTGGTTCAAAAAATGGCTCTGAGCACTATGGGACTTAACTTCTGAGGTCATCAGTCCCCTAGAACTTAGAACTACGTAAACCTAACTAACCTAAGGACATCACACACATCCATGCCCGAGGCAGGATTCGAACCTGCGACCGTAGCGGTCGCGCGGTTCCAGACTGTAGCGCCTAGAACCGCTCGGCCACACCGGCCGGCGAGTGAAGTGGCACGGTGGTTTGCACACTGGACTCACAAGAGGGTGGACGACGTTTCAAATCCACATCTGGCCATCCAGATTTAGCTTTCAGTGATTTTCCCAAATCGCTCCAGGAAAATGCCGTGGTGGTTCCTTTGAAAGTGCTGAACCAGTTTCCTTCGTCATCCTTGAAACGTTACAAACCTTCACTCCATCTCTAATGGCCTCAATGTCTTCGGGACGTTAAGCCCTTGTCTTCCTTCCCTTGTCTTCCTTCTAGCTGCTTTTTTGGAGAAGATGTAATCTTGGGAGCTCGAACGAACCTTTTTGAAATACCGTTGTATTGTTGTACTGTGGCTACACTGAGTCACAGCGCCAGAGATTGCGCCAAAGATTATTATTCCGCCGCCTCCACTGGGGCAGTAGTAGTTCAGAGGATGTCGAGAGCAGTCGTTGTTCTGTTGGGTGAGAGAGTAGACGATCTGAGTGTTGAGTGAAATGTTGTACTATTTGGTTGGTGTAATGTATAGATGGAAGAAGATGCAATTGTCAGAATATATTTGAGAAAGGAGATGGACTTTTGATTTATGATGCTGGTGTAATGGAATATTTTCGTCAATATATAATGAGGTAAAAAGGTATTACAGTTTTCTTTAATAACAATCCCTCTTGCTCACAGGTACAGTGTTCATTTATTAGACTTGTAAATCTGGTTTCTATGTGCAATTATAGTATTTCTGGTTTTTCAATTAGTTCATTGTAAATGGTATTTAAAATATTTTGTCGTATTGAGAAAATACCGAGCCAGATACATGTACCTTGAGTCACACTACCACACACAGAACAGTTACACTTGTGCTCTGTTGTTTCGTAGCTTTTATAGTTGCAGTGGACTTAATTAATCAATTGTGTTAATGGAAATTCCTTGTCACTCTTTATTTTTATTTTATGCAGTGAGATTGCGTGCTAATGATAGTCAGGGCCAACCGGTTACGAGACTTAGTAACCGGTCACACAGCTAGTAAAATTATTGCATTTATTCATTAATATTAATTATTTTCTTTTTAATTAAGCCCGCTTGCACCGTGTATTATGCTTTCTCTGAGTAAGTACTTTTATACGAAGATTATTCAAAAAGTAAGGAACGATCGCTCGCCAGATGAAAACCGCAGTGAAAATCAGAATTTGCAACAGTTAGCTACATCTTCCAGCTACTTCTATACATAGTCGCCTCTCCGACTTAGACATCTGCCGTAGCGCTGTACCAACTTTCCAGTGCCCTCGTCGTAGCAAGCAAACGGTCTCAAAAACGGCTTTGAAAACAGATGTAAGATTGACAGTGTCCTCAAAACGTTTAGAAAGCTGTCCTTGTAATTATTTCAAGGCCACAAACCTAGCGTTTTCTTTATCACCAGTAAGGGAAATGGACGTTGTTTTTTGTCAAAGTCTGTCACTTCCACAATGAGATTTTCTTTTTAAATAGCCAGAGGTTATGTGACCAGAGATAAAAATCAGAGGTGAGCGAAGTCTGGGCTAAATAGAGGATAATCAAACATTTTCCATCGAAAAAGCTGCATGAGAGTCTTCATTGCCCATGTAGTATGCTACTAAGAACTGTAAGAAAGAAGAAAATGCATGAATGAATGTTACGTTATGTTGGTTTGCATGAAATCGAGTGAAATCTCTCGGCAGACACCCATATTTGACTGGAGATACTATATTGCAGGAATCTTTACGCGCTCATTGTGCGCTGAGAACTCACAAGAGCAACGTGATGCTATCTACGGGCGCACTAGAAACACCGCCCAACACATCTGTGGAAAGCATTTCCACTGTGGTTTCCATTTCGTTAACGATCGTTCTTACTATCTCCATAGCCCTCGTATTTGTACCTGGCTATTCGCAGGTATGATTTAATAAAGCCACATAAAAAAATCGCTACAAATTGCACTGACCAAATGCCACTGGAGTTCGACATACGATTGAACGTTCGTGGCTGCAGAAAGGAGGCAGTGTAGTGTAATGCATCGACTACAAAAATTCAGATTCTAGTTCAGAGTGTCTTTTAGCAAGCATTAACCCAATACCACAGCGCTATGTATTGGAGGGAAGGCTAGTGCCTGAGCTGCAGAAGCCGCCTTGCCTTGATCGCTAAGCCCGCTCCTTTACTATCGCACCTTAGGCAGCCAACTACACATTTGCGAATAGCGCAGTCCCCGCACCGCGAGAAATCCCAGTGCAATTTGTATGCATCACAGCTGCACACTCAACTGCAAGCATTGGCACACTTACACGCTAAAGCAGGGTAGTCAAACTTTTTTACCTACCACCCACTTTTGTATCTCTGTTATCAGCAAAATTTCCGGCTCACACGTCCCACAGTACTGGCTCTTTATGAAGAAGGGACGAAATTTTTCTTTGTAAAATTTATAGAGCGCAGTTTCAGCAAATTAAAGCATGTAATAATAATAATAATAATAATTACACACTAAACAGTTTGTCAAAATTTTAGAAAATCCAATGAAAATGTTTTTAAAACAGCTACCTCCCAACACGAAAGCTGGGATGCCCGCTAGTGGGCATTAGGAACCTGGTTGGCTATCACTGCTCTAAAGGGACCCCAACGCGCTCAATATTTATCGCGCAGAAGAGAGCACTGCATAATAATATTGACGGTGTGGGGTCGGTATTGATAGCATGCGCAATGTATTGAAGAAGACTACAGAGATTTAATACTGTAGACGCTCACTCAGTATATTAAGCAATATATTGTACCGTGTAATGGTAATATTGCGCTACACGCGCCAGTTCCTGCCGAGACCGAGACAAACTCAAATCTCTCCGAAGAATTTGGGCAAAAAACTGAAGAAAGTAAATGGCAAAAGATCAGGAAGTGGACTGGAAGATGTATCTGAAAGTACCATGCAATACCTCGGCAAATGAAATTTCCGATAGGTCAGGAAGCGCCAGATGCCTCGTTGGCCATAATACCAGAGGAAAGTGGTGTCACGACAGTAACTAAGAATAAAAATTATACTATTAACAGCTCTCAGAACTAACAAATAAGGTCAGGTCAGCTGCCCACTAAGCATTCATGTTTACTTTTCTTGCAACAGTTGTCATAGCACATACATAAAATCATGTAAGCTTCCATTCAGTAACCAGTAAATAATTGTTTTATTTTGTTTGCAATAGCTGTTAGAGTAGAGAAATAAACAGCACACGTACTCAAAAAATTACACCGTTCACTTGTTTAATTTGTAATTAGTTGTTGTTCTGGTTTACCAATCTGTACTGCTGCGAATCAGCCCCTGGTCCATCGAAATGGACACTGGAAGCTTTTCAGGCGTGTATCACCAGTCTGAATAATTTCTGCTAGTGTTCTGCAACTCAGTTGTAAATTTTCTTGATGGTGATGATGACGTTTGGTTTGTCGGGCGCCTAACTGCGCGGTTATCAGCGCCCATACAAAGTCCCAACCTTTGCTCAGTCCAATCTCACCACTTTCATGAATGATGATGAAATGATGAGGACAACACAAACACCCTGTCATCTCGAGGCAGGTGAAAATCCCTGACCCACCGGGAATCGAACCCGGGACCCCATGTTCGGGAAACGAGAACGCGACCGTGAGACTAAACTTTCTTGAGACTGAGAAGCTTATGTCCACAAATCAGCACGGTATTCGAAAGTTTCGCTCGTGCGTAACTCATATTGCCCTTTCTCACATGCCGTACTGACAACTATGGATGAAGGGCAACAGGCAGATTCCATATTTCTAGGTTTGCAGAAAGCACTTGAACGGTGCCCCATTGCAGGCTGTCACCGAAGGTACGAGCATATGGAATAAGTTCACAGCTATGTGAGTGGCTCGAAGACTACTTAAATAATAGTACCTAGTATGTTGTCCTCGACGGCGAGTGGAGTGTTCATCCGAAACAAGGACTGTCACGAGTGCCCCAGGGAAGTGAAAAAAAAATGGCTCTGAGCACTATGGAACTCAACTGCTGAGGTCATTAGTCCCCTAGAACTTAGAACTAGTTAAACCTAACTAACCTAAGGACATCACAAACATCCATGCCCGAGGCAGGATTCGAACCTGCGACCGTAGCGGTCTTGCGGTTCCAGACTGCAGCGCCTTTAACCACACGGCCACTTCGGCCGGCCAAGGGAAGTGAGATAGGACCGCTGTTGTTCTCTATATACATAACTGATTTGGCGGACAAGGTGGGCAGCAATCCGCGGTTGTTTGCTGATGATGCCGTGGTGCACGCTAAGGTGTCGAAGTTGAGTGACTGTAAGAAGATACAAGATACAACTTCCAGTTGGTGAGATGACTGGCAGCTAGCCCTAAATGTGGAAACATGTAAGTTAATGCGGATGAGTAGGAATATCAAACGTGTAATCTTCGGATACAGTATTACTAAAGTTCTGCTTGATACAGTCCAGTTGTTTAAATATCTGGGCGTAACGTTGCAAAGCGATATGAGATGGAACGAGAGTGTGAGGACTGTGGTAGGGAAGGTGAATGATCGACTTCGGTTTATTGGGAGAATATTAGGAAACAGTGGGTCATCTGTAATGGAGACCGCATACACGACGCTGGTGCGACCTATTCTCGAGTACTGATCGACTGCTTGGGATCCGTACCAGCCCCGATTGAAGGAAGACGTCGAAGCAATTCAGAAGCGGGCTGCTAGATTTGTTATGATATGTTCGAACAACACGTAAGTTTTACAGAGATACTTCAGCAACTCAAACGGGAATCCTTGGAGGGAAGGCGACGTTCTTTCGTGAAACACTACTAAGAAAATTTAGACAACCGGAATTCGAAGGTGACTGCTGAACGATTCTACTGCTGCCAACATACATTTCGCGTGAGGTCAACGAAGATGATAGACAGATATTAGGGCTCATACGGAAGCATATAGGCAGTCGTTTCTCCCTCGTTCTATTTGCGAGTGGAACAGGAAATGAAATGAGAAGTAGTAGTACAGGGAACCTTCCGCCACGCGCCGTGCAGTGGCTTGCGGAGCACCTATGTACTCGTAGATGTAGATGTAAATGTAATACATGCGAGTTCAAAGTCCTCTAGGCCGACATGTCCACTATGAAGGCAGAGTACTAATTGATACTTCCACAACAGAAATATTGCGCGAAACAGTTGCGCAGTTCTTGGCCTCGCTTTCCCGCGCATTATTTGACACAGTATTATTGGCGCACTAATACTGAACTTGTGACAACAGTGTAACGATGAGACGGCCAATGTGTGCCGCTGAAATTTGGCTACTCGTGTTGTGCATGCACGCAAACCACCTTCCTCTTAGTGTGCCCCTCACCTCATTTACTACAGACGTCTAGTGGCGAGAAGACAGTACCTACGCGAAAGCTGCAAAAATGAACTGACGCTTACCAGGGTCACCTATTAAATTTCTACAAAGAACTACTAGATGGCTCTCAAGAATCATTAAATTTGAAAAGACGATAATTTTTTACAGTAAAAGTAAAGGGAAAAATTCTAAATTGTTAGTTTGTAATTCTATCACACGAAAAGCTTTTTGTCTTTTGTTATCTGACTGTCTATCCGCTCCTCCGTTTGTTAAGACACATTTCACAAAAACAGGTGGACATATCAATATGAAATTTCCTTCGGTAGTAAGTAAGTTTCATCAAATCGTATCAGTTAGGAAATCTCACCAAACTAAAATCGTAATTGCTGGGGAAGCGAAAATTGAATTATCTCATGCTGTTTTTGTCATACTACAAAATATATTTTTTAATTGAGTTGTTGATTACTGCGTTTGACAGGCTTTTAAGCCAAGGATTACTGCCTTCCGCTCGTCATCGGCTTGCCTACCGCGTGATTTACGAGATAATGCCGCTGCAAATTGAATTTCCAAACCGTACTGCAAAAGGGCAGAGGTGGCGTACTGCTTTAGGAGCTGGCTGAACATTTTGTTGGCACCAGTGTGATTAGAAACGTAGCTCCACAGTTTGTGTGTCCTACTTCTATCGCGGAATAATGCCGAATTCTAAAACAAGGACTAAAGAAAGAGACAGAAACTAAAGACAAAGTCGGATGAACAAATGCGCAGTATTCAGCGCGAATGCACCAGATAAATTAAGGGAAGGATACATGAACACATAAAAGAATGTCATGATAAAATTATGCTTAACAAGGAACTGAAAAACATTCCTATCGCTTCAGTTCATGTATCACAATGTCACAAATTAAGCACTTAGTACAAATATTGATAAGTGAACATTGTAGGGGCGTAGATGAAAAGAGCAATGAATTAACAAAGGAACCTAGGCAAACCATGAAAGATAGTACATATACACTCCTGGAAATGGAAAAAAGAACACATTGACACCGGTGTGTCAGACCCACCATACTTGCTCCGGACACTGCGAGAGGGCTGTACAAGCAATGATCACACGCACGGCACAGCGGACACACCAGGAACCGCGGTGTTGGCCGTCGAATGGCGCTAGCTGCGCAGCATTTGTGCACCGCCGCCGTCAGTGTCAGCCAGTTTGCCGTGGCATACGGAGCTCCATCGCAGTCTTTAACACTGGTAGCATGCCGCGACAGCGTGGACGTGAACCGTATGTGCAGTTGACGGACTTTGAGCGAGGGCGTATAGTGGGCATGCGGGAGATCGGGTGGACGTACCGCCGAATTGCTCAACACGTGGGGCGTGAGGTCTCCACAGTACATAGATGTTGTCGCCAGTGGTCGGCGGAAGGTGCACGTGCCCGTCGACCTGGGACCGGACCGCAGTGACGCACGGATGCACGCCAAGACCGTAGGATCCTACGCAGTGCCGTAGGGGACCGCACCGCCACTTCCCAGCAAATTAGGGACACTGTTGCTCCTGGGGTATCGGCGAGGACCATTCGCAACCGTCTCCATGAAGCTGGGCTACGGTCCCGCACACCGTTAGGCCGTCTTCCGCTCACGCCCCATCATCGTGCAGCCCGCCTCCAGTGGTGTCGCGACAGGCGTGAATGGAGGGACGAATGGAGACGTGTCGTCTTCAGCGATGAGAGTCGCTTCTGCCTTGGTGCCAAGGATGGTCGTATGCGTGTTTGGCGCCGTGCAGGTGAACGCCACAATCAGGACTGCATACGACCGAGGCACACAGGGCCAACACCCGGCATCATGGTGTGGGGAGCGATCTCCTACACTGGCCGTACACCACTGGTGATCGTCGAGGGGACACTGAATAGTGCACGGTACATCCAAACCGTCATCGAACCCATCGTTCTACCATTCCTAGACCGGCAAGGGAACTTGCTGTTCCAACAGGACAATGCACGTCCGCATGTATCCCGTGCCACCCAACGTGCTCTAGAAGGTGTAAGTCAACTACCCTGGCCAGCAAGATCTCCGGATCTGTCCCCCATTGAGCATGTTTGGGACTGGATGAAGCGTCGTCTCACGCGGTCTGCACGTCCAGCACGAACGCTGGTCCAACTGAGGCGCCAGGTGGAAATGGCATGGCAAGCCGTTCCACAGGACTACATCCAGCATCTCTACAATCGTCTCCATGGGAGAATAGCAGACCGCATTGCTGCGAAAGGTGGATATACACTGTACCAGTGCCGACATTGTGCATGCTCTGTTGCCTGTGTCTATGTGCCTGTGGTTCTGTCAGTGTGATCATGTGATGTATGTGACCCCAGGAATGTGTCAATAAAGTCTCCCCTTCCTGGGACAATGAATTCACGGTGTTCTTATTTCAATTTCCAGGAGTGTATGAATTAGACAGATGAAAAGAAAATCTGTAATTGAACTAGACAGTTTATTTAACAACTGAGGGCAAGAGATTCAAGATGACTGTAATATAGACATGATAGGGTATGTCGAGCTGAACAAAACTATGCGAAGATTTCTTGAAAATAACACGAGAACTTTACAAATTTACTAAGAGAAACGTTTGGAAAACAGAAACTCGCTGTCGAAAAATGGTTCAAATGGCTCTAAGCACTAAGGGACTTAACATCTGAGGTCACCAGTCCCCTAGACTTAGAACTACTTAAACCTAACTAACCTAAGGACATCACACACATCCATGCCCGAGGCAGGATTCGAACCTGCGACCTTAGCAGCAGCGCGGTCCGGACTAAAGCGCCTAGAACCGCTCATCCACAGCGGCTGGCAAACCCTTTGTCGAGTAAACGCTATGTTTCATGAGTTAAAGTGACAGACGGAAGAGCGAAACTAACTCGTTAATTACTATTTTATTAAACACTGGCCTACAGGATTTTCCCTGACAAAAACAACTAAAACTTAACCTATTCATTTATTATCCACAATATACAAGCCCAACCCAATCTGACTGCTATACATCGACAACATGACTTCCAATAATTACCACAAAAGAATGACCCTGAACTGCAAGAACTAACGATAACACAAATCCAAAAATATGAAATTGAAGATTTATGAAACTACCTCCAACTCTGTTAATTCCCAAACTCAATTCCATACTGCAATTACAGCAAGTAGCAGCAACAGCCAGCTAAATAAAAGATTTCAACTGCTATAGACTCTAACTACTAGGAGGCAAATGGTTAGCAAAAGAAAGATTTTATTGAAGAGCAAACAATGTATTCAGAAAATTTTACCTTATTCATGTGACATCCAGTTCCAAAAATTATATAGTTGTCAATAATTCCACTGCCCAAACATTGTCAACGACATTCATCATCATACATTTCCTTGCATATTTTCTTATAAGCACATCATTTCATCTCATTTTACATTGCGTGTCCTATCAACACAGAATCTCCACTAATAATAGCATGTCCATACACGCCCCTATCCACTCGCTAACTGCTAGTCCGTCCAACCACAGAATATCTTGTCGAGGGCGCAGAGAGCTGTCAGCGATATTAACACGCTCTATAGCACTGCCAACATGCAAATAGGCTAATTACATCAGTAAGTAATTCCCGAGGGACTGTAGAACACGAATTCAAAGAGTTTTTTAAATGTTTCTATAGTGCGAATCACGAATGAGAAAACACTTTGTGAATAACCGACAATAATTTCATTTCGTAAGTAATGCCAGATGAAATGTATTAAGCTATTTGTTGTATGATGAAAGGGAACACGCCATCGGGTTACAGTGTTTTGCTAAAAATGATTGAAGCTGGAGAAAGAGTGAGACAAACCATCTAGCAGTTTTATAAAGTGATGATGAATTGACAAATTTCCATATCACTGCAAGAATGTTCAACTTCAAAGCAAAGTAAATATGTTCACTAAAATTATCACAAACTGCATAAAAGAAGATTAGGGCTCGATCTGGCGAAAGCGTATGTAGGATTTGGAAGTGAATATAGCACAATGACTATTTGGAAGGTGTGAACGAGACTGTACAGTGACAGTACTGAGAATGAATTTTAGTCTTCGTTACGTGTAGCTTACAAAATTTGGAATATTTTTATCAAAATGATGTGAACGAGTTAGATTTCAGGCCTGTCATATATAATTTGTTTGTGAATATGGCTACATGTTGGCCATTTACAAGTCACTAAATGCCTAAATAGCTCAATTTTTTTTTAAAGAAAGACGAATTAGTATTTACACTACCCGTGTAGCTAAATGTACAATTTTTCGTAGCTTCACTTGGTCGTCAACGTGTTTGTTGACAAGTAACAGCAGGGTACTGCTGACGTCAGTGTACCACTAGCGATCTAGCGTTGCTGTGAAAAGCTCGGTGTCGGAACGGGACGAGAGCACCTCGGCCAGGGTGCAGCCAGAAGTGGACGAACAGGAAAGACAGCGGGCAGTCACGCGACGGCTGGGCGCACAAAGGCCCTTTCTGCGTCGGAACGCCACACCTGGGAGGTCTGGAGATGCACCAGCAGCGGGGCTATTGTAAGCGAGTGGTCGCCGACACCGGAGTTGCCGTTGGCGCCAGCTTTCACGAGGATGCGGCCGGAACGGAATGCGAGGGCAGTCGGAGTACAATGATGGCCGGCAATTATTTTTAGACAACGCAGAAGCCGCCTGGAATGCGTCGAACAGTAGCCCGGTGCACCATCCATTAGCGCTGAGTCATCCACCAGCCTGTTTCCCGCGATTCGTAACGAGTACGTTTCCAATTGGTAGATTCGTATGAAGCGAGAGAAGAGGAAATTTGTTGAGTTATCTGTATGCACTGTAAATGTTCATTGCGCATTTTCAGCGTCTTCGGAAATGCCATTTTCGACTATGTTACGATGATCTGAAAATGGGTTTCGGGCCGAAACTAATCGTCGAATGAATAAAAAGTAAAAATTTGCGTCGTGGACTCGTTTTTCATACTATTGTTCTAGCAGGTTCGACGGAAGAAATCAAACTTGTGGTTGGCTAGAGCTTTTTTAGAGTGAGGAGACTAGGGTGCGAGCAGAGACTATTGAGCCGTGCGTGGCTCGTGTTCGTGCCATATCTCACTTGACATCCTGTTTTTACTGTACTGTCACCTCGTTATGTAATTTCAATTACTGGTGCCACTGAGTTGCCGCCTTGCCTGCCCGTGAGCGGCAGCAGCGGCGCTTATCGATATAAGCCCTGGCGTATTATCCTTGCTGACTGCTATTACTTCCCGATTGTCGTGTGTTCGGAGTTGGGAGGCGCTATCAGTGCAGTTCGGACCTGGCGGTGTTTGATTTAGGACGCGGCAGAAGTTCAGTCAGGGAGCGGCTGCATTGATGTTCGAACAGCCATGACTCGCCCGACGGTTGGCGATACACATCACTTGAGTGCGGACCACCTTAGTTGGTCATCAGTCAGTCGTCTTGTCGGATCGCTTATGGGTTGCCTGCGTGTGCCGACTCGTGATTCGTCCTTGTTTTTGCACAGTCGCTGCCGTTAGTATTGTCTAGTCCTTCGTGCAAGTGTTCGTGAAACTGTGTGTAGCTTGTGATGTCGACTGCTCAGTTATTTTAGTGCTGCCTCCGTGCTGATGTGTGGGAGTCGGACGGTTGGTGTGGATCAGCCAGGAAATCGCACGGCGCAGTGGGCCGGGCCCGCTAGCGGCCTAGACCGCAGTGTCGCAGTGTGTGAGCTGTTCAGATTGCTACGAGGTTCGTGGCTCACCGACCCAGGACATCAAAGTTGAGTGGTGATTTAATTACCGAAGCCAGTCTGTTCACATTGTACCGTTGGTTTTCATGGTTGGCTGTTGGGGGTCTTCCCGTGAGCAACAGCGAGTGTTCGAGTTGGCGGACGTTTTTGCCGGTGGAGTTTAACTATATTTTGGTTGAAACTTCCTGGCAGATCAAAACTGTGTGCCGGACCGAGACTCGAACTCGGTCCGGCACACAGTTTTGATCTGCCAGGAAGTTTCATATCAGCGCACACTCCGCTGCAGAGTGAAAATCTCGTTCTATGTTTTGGTTATTTGAAGTCCAAGTGCACCAGCGGAATTTTCTGCCTTGTTACCGTTAGCGTTCCCGTTACCTGCCCTGGCCGCTGACGTAAAATTCAGGCAGTGTCCTTTCCTAACCGTGTTGTCGCTGTCCAAAACGTATGTGTAGTTTTGACAGGTTATGCATACTTGGTTGCCTCTACACCTTTTACGTTTTGGCATTGGATTTCCTTGTGTATTGGTCGAGTGGAAAGCAAGTTGTCTTGTCGGTGGGTCCGTTGACTGCCTCTTGGTTGGGGTGCCTTCGGATCGGATATAACTGGGCCGACTACCTGTCTCCCCTAAGCGAACGTTAATATTTCAAGTGTAGACCGACCCCCAGAAACTTCTGAGCGCCGCTGGCTGTACTGCCTTTTCTTGTTAGTGTTTGATTGTGTATTTTAATGGCTCGTAGCCGATAGTTTGAATTTGTATGCTTTTACTTGGGTTTTAAATAATGGGCCTTCAGCCGTTTTAAAATTGAAAGTTCCTTACTCGTCAAGTCTTGCATTTTTTTTTTTTTTTTTTTTTTTTTTTTTTTTTTTTATATATAAAGCTTTGGGCCTTCTGCCTTTTGAAAATTCATTGTAGTTGTGTTTTAAATCATGGGCCTTCAGCCGTTTTAAAAATTAAAGAGGTTGTGCTCTTAAGCCATAAGATTCACATATTGAGTCGATAGTTAAGCTTGGAATTTGTGCTGTAATGCTTGGGCAACTAAATAAAGCTATATGTGCAACTTACAGCCGCTCATTTTTGGCCCCTTTCCACAATTTCAAGTACTTGTTCTGTTCTGCGGATTTGACCAGGCGTTTCAAATATGATTATCCCGCTCCTACTTAGGAGAGAGGTAACCAGTGGTGAGTTCGAGAGCCAGCAGTTTTTATATTTCAGAAATCTGCCTGAGCCGCCGAGTCGGGCTGACTTCTATCGGAGCCCTTGCGCTGAATAAAAGTTCTGTTACAGGCTCTGAGCTTCGTATCTCAGGTGCGTCTGGCACGCAGTTTTCTGGGGAGCTCTTTCTCTGTTATACACTTACGATTAAGACGTTTCTGAATTTCGTCTCTTTGCCTAGGAGTTCACGTCTTACGTCGGTTGTTGGCAGTGGAGCTATTTTGACAAAGCCTGCATTTCGCAGTTTCTGGGCAGTGTCTGCTGTCTTAAGATTTAGGTTTTAGCACTGGACATTGTGGGTTCGTGTGTATCATAAGGATTTTACTCCAAATACATTGTTTTGTCAAGACTAGAATCTATCCTTTCAGTGGAAGCGTAGCTCACCCTCCACCATTTAATTTGTCCATATTTTGAGTATGTACTAAATATCAGCAAGAGGAAGTATTTTATCTGTGTCAGCAGGACATGAGACTGAATATTTTACTAATCTCACACTAATTGGAACAATCCACTGGATAAGTTCGTGTTGCAGAGCACTCGTACTGAGCGACAGTTAATGTTTTCTATAATTTGTGCTCTAAACATCTCCTCCAGGGAAGTATTTATGAGTGATAGGGCCACCTATTGAGATAGCTTTTTAAAAATTCCGTTACGTAAAACACACTGATAGACACCCTTAGTTCAAATATCTCAAAACTGCACAGTAGAGGGGTATAAAATCAGTATTCACAGATAACTAAGCAGGCAAACTCAACATAATATTTTGCATTTGGCCGTTATTGCTAACGCGGGGTGACGTTACAGTGAACAAGTAGAGTATTGAATAATAATAACGTATCGCACTGTTAGTGCTTGCAGGCCAGTTGCGCATATTGAAACGTCCCCATGTGAGCCATTCCATTGATCTTGGAAAGCAATCTCCGGTTTTGCTACAGTTCTTAATGACTCAAATGCATGACTATGCATGGAGAGAATGATGGACGAAAGTGCGTGATAATATAGCGGCATTTTAACGCCAGAGGAGAATTTCTTTTTCAGTTTCGAATTCACAACTATGTTCTGTACGTATCTGCGTGATCCATTCTCATGTTTTTGTTATATCTTTCCTGTCCCCATTGTCGTCTACCAATATGAATATGTGGTAGCTAGCACTTCAAGTTTCCTTACTTTCCAGGGGGTTTCCTTGAATGTTAAGAGCAGTTTAGCCAACCTTTGTGCATAGCATTGAATACTGATATGTTGGGTCAGAGAGGCATTACTGGCCACTGGTCAGCATCCATTGTGAGCTTGGTACAGGTAGAAAGCGCTTACGATCTCTGAGCCCTTCCGGGTAGCTGTGTACACCGCGGCAAGTGGGCAGGTTAGTTTTACTCTTCCCTAGGATGCGGCGAGTAAGGATGCCCTGAGTAGTACCTCTAGTTGATAACTTAAAGCGTGTAAGTGTCAGCTTTGTTTGAGTTTCCGGTAGTCACTGTGGCCTGTGGCATTTATAATCACGCCGCACCAATTATTTCAGTCATGGGACGGTATTAATTTCATTAGTATTCAGTTTATACGGTGAGATCTTTCGCGCCACTGCAACTCGGCGTGGACGAGCGGTAACGCCACGTAACTTACAGCTTTTGTTAGTTTTGTGTACTACGTATGAATGTATCGTGTGCTTTGTGCAATGCTTGGGTTAAATTTTATTTAATTTACCGTACAATTTGTGTTTGATTCCCACAGACTTAGTAACCCGTTCTCTGCCGCACCCCGTGCGTTTCTTTGTAAACCATGAGGCTGCAATTCAACGTAAACACCTCTCGTGTTCGAATTGAAGCCTCAGTTTCATCGCAGAGTATGATTTGAACGGAACTTCAGAAGAGGTGTTTTTTTCTGAAATTGATGGTTAAAGCCCGTCGCGTCTGACCCAGTGAGCTTACATGTGAAGTAGGGAAGCTTTCTTCTAAATTCTGTCTTTCGTTGTGTGAGTGATCAGAGCGAATGTGGTGTGTGTGATCTTGATGAATCGTAACTAGTATTTTAGTAGACTTGCCCCTCACGTGCCGGTACAGCTGTTGCGTTGTGCAATGCACCATGTGTCAAAATTCACGTCCAGCATTCCAAGTAACTGTGTTTTACTTTTAAAGAGGAAATAAATGTTAATTATTGGTAAACTCGTTGCTGTTACATCTCACAGCGCCATTCCGATTCCTAGTCAGGTAGTCAGTATCCTTAAAATCACTTAGTTTGCGCATCCCCTTAATAATATTTCAATGAAATTTATCATGATTATTGTACATCCAACATGTGGATTGTCGTTTTATGAAACCATCAAATGATCAGTGAGGTGGCGCATTTTTATCAGTTTAGTTAATTAATATTTAAATAAATTTTACCCACTAATTAGAAACTTTGTCTTTGATTCTTGTTCGGGGCAAACAAACGTAGACTCCACTTGCACAGTCATTCTTGGGATTTAGGAAATCAGAAAAGAGATATTTTGAAGCTGATCCTATTAATACCTTGCACTAGTAAAAGACGACAGCTATTTTTCAATATACTACCAACACCGATTACGCGCTGACTCACAATAAGCCGACCGAAACGCCCTCACTCCCAGCTCCAATAACATTGTAGTCGTAACAGGAGCCCTACTCCCACTCAGAAATTACATTCGTATACCTATAAACATAACTACTGAAATTTCTACAATTCTCCAAAGACGCACATTTATTCAGTGGCACACACTGAACTTCAAGAGATGGTTCTACAGTATTCCTGGCCTGTGACAGCCCTACTCTGGGGCCAAGTCTATTTACTGCACACCACAGTCTTCTATCCGGCGTAGTAACTACCGTGGCGATGTAGTCCGTTGTCAAGGAACATTGGGCCGGTGATCTACGATGAACTTAACGGTAGCAGCGATGGCGACTACAACTGCAATTTCGACAGGCTCGCACTGGAACTCTCGTAGACACGCTCTTGGGCACACAGTGCCGGTTAAGCCCCGGAGCGGAGCTTATATCCTCATGTGGAAGTTCGGCACTAATTGTTACACGTGGTTCGGGAAGTGAAACATAGTTCTGCTCTGCTAGGAAATTCTTCAGTAGATCCCTAGAATTTCCTAGCGAACCCGCTCCCCCTGACGAGTGAGCCGTCCGTGCAACATGCGTTGTTTGAGGGAAGTCTAACATGCAGGAGTTGTGACTCACGTTCACAACATACGGTGTTCATAAAGAACAGTCAAATGCTAAAGAGGCAGATACCAAAACAGTAAGTAAACTTACCAAGAGCAACCATTGCCTACAGGGAAAGCGACTGTTAAAACTAAGTTTTCAAGAACAGCCACAAGTCGCACTTTCTATTTTTTTATTGACCGGTTTCGCTCTTAAAATGAACAAGAGCATCATCAGAACACACTACCTAAAATTGGCTAACATCATTAACGATCGCCTTTAAAATTGGCTGACAGCCCTAAAGATTAATTTGGCTGTACTATAGTATTTAAACTTAAGTTTAAAGTACATTTAATTTATGTTAAAAGTGGTACTTAAACTTACGTTTAAAGTACTTTAAACTTAAGTTTAAGTACTATAGTACAGCTAAATTAACCTTTAGTACTGTCAGCCAACTTTAAACTGTACATTCGGATGATGATGTTTGTTCATCTGAAGAGCGAAACCGGTCAATTGAAATTACAAAGTGCGACTTGTGGCTGTTTTCGAAAACTTAGTTAGCAAACTATTTATTATTCCATAAGTAATCGCCGTAATCGTTAATACATTTATCCCACATGCAACAAGACTGCCAATGCCTTCTTGGGAAAATGTTTGTGTTTGCCAACAGAACAATGATTGTACTCAAGCATGCACCTCTTCGTCCGAAGCGAATTGACGGCCACCAATGTCTTTCCTCGGCTCTCTTGAAATGTAGAAATCACATGGAAAGAGATCGGGACTGTATGGGGCATGTGTAGGAGCTTTCCAGCAAAATTTCTGCAGCGTAGACGAAACAACCTTGGCAACATGTGGGCGAGCATTTTGTTGGTAGCTTGTTGCAACCTCGCTGCAGAAGTTTCGATGAGAAGCACTTACACATCCTTAATACAGTAACAATATCTTCCCATGCGATTTCCATGTTTTTTTGAACACAGAAGAAAGACATTCATGGCGATCGACTTTCTTCGGAGAAGGGGTGCAGGCCTGGGAAGAGTCGTGGTTCCGCTGGAAATCGCAGACATTTTTTCATGAAGGCATTGATAGTCTTGTCGCATAGTGCGATAAATGTAGTAACAATTATGGCGATTACTTATGAAATACTTAACAGTTTATTCAGTTTTTGCCATCTGTCTCATTTGCATTTGACTCTTCCTATAAATTAGTTTTCTTTTTCATTTTTACACGAACAGTTTTTAATTAAAGTTTTGTCTATGAAATACAAAGGGTCGTTCAGAAAATCATTTAAGGCTAAATTTAAAATTTGCTTCGCCTGTATCAAACATTCCTTTTTAGTGAGGAGTAATCTGACATTTTTGTAGGGTGGCCCCATATTGAACGCCTGTCCTAAGCACTGACACCTTCATTAATGAGTAATAATGGTCATTTTGAGGGTTCCGTGGTCCTGTCTGTAAAAACGAAGCTCTTATAGTTTCGCTTTCTTATCCGTTTGTCCGTCTGTCTGTTTGTATGTCCGACTGCTAAGATGCTTTATCTCAGAAACGAGTAGACGTATCAAGTTCAAATTTACACTACTGGCCATTAAAATTGCTACACCACGAAGATGACGTGCTACAGACGCGAAATTTAACCGACAGGAAGAAGATGCTGTGATATGCAAATGATTAGCTTTTCAGAGCATTCACACAACGTTGGCGCCGGTGGCGACACCTACAACGTGCTGACATGACGAAAGTTTCCAACTGATTTCTCATACACACAGTTGACCAGCGTTGCCTGGTGAAACGATGTTGTGATGCCTCATGTAAGGAGGAAAATGCGTACCATCACGTTTCCGACTATGATAAAGGTCGGATTGTAGCCTATCGCGATTGCGGTTTATCGAATCGCTACATTGCTGCTCGCATTGGTCGAGATCCAATGACTGTCAGCAGAATATTGAATCGGTGGGTTCAGGAGGGTAATACGGAACGCCGTGCTAGATCCCAACGGCCTCGAATCACTAGCAGTCAAGATGACAGGCATGTTATCCGCATGGCTGTAACGGATTGTGCAGCCACGTTTCGATCCCTGAGTCAACAGATGGGGATGTATGCAAGACAACAACCATCTGCATGAACAGTTCGACGACGCTCGCAGCAGCATGGACTATCAGCTCTGAGACCGTGGCTGCGGTTACCCTTGACGCTGCATCACAGACAGGAGCGCCTGCGATGGTGTGCTCGACGACGAACCTGGGTGCACGAATAAAGAAACGTCATTTTTTCGGATGAATTCAGGTTCTGTTTACAGCATCATGATGGTCGCATCCGTGTTTGGCGACATCGCGGTGAAGGCAAATTGGCAGCGTGTATTCGTCATCGCCATATTGGCATATCACCCGGCGTGATGGTATGGGGTGCCACTGTTTACACGTCTCGGTCACCTCTTGTTCGCATTGACGGCACTTTGAACGGTGGACGTTACATTTCAGATGTGTTATGATCCGTGGCTTTACCCTTCATTCGATCCGTGCGAAACCCTACATTTCAGCAGGATAATGCACGATCGCATGTTGCAGGTCCTGTACGGACCTTTCTGGATACAGAAAATGTTAGACTGCTGCCCTGGCCAGCACATTCTCCAGATCTCTCACCAATTGAAAACGTCTGGTCAATGGTGGCCAAGCAACTGGCTCGTCACAATACGCCAGTCACTGCTCTTGATGAACCGTGGTATCGTGTCGAAGCTCTGTTTGACTCAATGCCCAGGCGTATCAAGGCCGTTATTATGGCCAGAGGTGATTGTACTGGGTACTGATTTTTCAGGGTCTATGCACCCATATTGCGTGAAAACGTAATCACATGTCAGTTCTAGTATATTTCTCCAATGAACGCCCGTTTATCATGTGCGTTTCTCCTTGGTTTAGCAATTTTAATGGCCAGTAGTGTATGTTATATATTAACGTCTATAGCCCCTTAGCTATAAGAAGAAATGAAAGAGGAAGCCGTCTGGTAGAATTTTGCACAGAGCATTACTTAATCATAGCTAACACTTGGTTCAAGAATCATGAAAGAAGGTTGTATACATGGAAGAAACCTGGGGATACTAAAAGGTATCACACAGATTATATAATGGTCAGACAGAGATTTAGGAATCAAGTTTTAAATTGTAAGATATTTCCAGGGGCAGATATGGACTCTGACAACGATCTATTGGTTATGAACTGTAGATTAAAACTGAAGAAACTGCAAAAAGGTGGCAATTTAAGGAGATGGGACCGGGATAAACTGAAAGAACCAGAGGTTGTACAGAGTTTCAGGGAGAGCATAAGGGAACAATTGACAGGAATGGGGGAAATAAATACAGTAGAAGAAGAATGGGTAGCTTTGAGGGATGAAGTAGTGAAGGCAGCAGACGATCAAGTAGGTAAAAAGACGAGGGCTGGTATGAATCCTTGGGTAACAGAAGAAATATTGAATTTGATTGATTAAAGGAGAAAGTATAAAAATGCAGTAAATGAAGCAGGCAAAACGGAATACAAACGTCTCAAAAATGAGATCGACAGGAAGTGCAAAACTGCTAAGCAGGGATGGCTAGAGGACAAATGTAAGGATGTAGAGGCTTATCTCACTGGGGGTAAGATAGATACTGCCTACATGAAAATTAAAGAGACCTTTGGAGAAAAGAGAACCACTTGTATGAATATCAAGAACTCAGATGGAAACCCAGTTCTAAGCAAAGAAGGGAAAGCAGAAAGCTGGAAGGAGGGTCTATACAAGGGCGATGTAATTGAGGACAATATTATGGAAATGGAAGAGGATGTAGATGAAGATGAAATGGGAGATACGATACTGCCTGAAGAGTTTGACAGTGCACTGAAAGACCTGAGTCGAAAAAGGCCCCGGGAGAAGACAACACTCCATTAGAACTACTGACGGCCTTGGGAGAGCCAGTCATGACAAAACTCTACCATCTGGTGAGCAAGATGTATGAGACAGTCGAAATACCCTCAGACTTCAAGAATAATGTAATAATTCCAATCCCAAAGAAAGCAGGTGTTTACAGATTCAATCTGTATATTGAGCAAGCAGTAAAGGAAACAAAAGAAATATTCGGAGTAGGTATTAAAATCCATGGAGAAGAAACAAAAACTTTGAGGTTCGTGATGACATTGTAATTCTGTCAGAGACAGCAAAGGACTTGGAAGAGCAGTTGAATGGAATGGACAGTGTCTTGAAAGGAGGATATAAGATGAACATCAACAAAAGCAAAACGAGGATCATGGAATGCAGTCGAATTAAGTCGGGTGATGCTGAGGGAATTAGATAAGGAAATGAGACACTTATAGTAGTAAAGGAGTTTGCTATTTGGGGAGCAAAATAACTGATGATGGTCGAAGTAGAGAGGATATAAAATGTAGACTGTCAATGGCAAGGAAAGCGTTTCTGAAGAAGAGAAATTTGTCAACATTGAGGATAGATTTAAGTGTCACGAAGTCGTTTCTGAAAGTATTTGTATGGAGTGTAGCCACGTATGGAAGTGAAACATGGGCCATAAATATTTTGGACAAGAAGAAAATAGAATCTTTCAAAATGTGGTGCTACAGAAGAATGCTGAAGATTAGATGGGTAGATCACATAACTAATGAGGAAGTGTTGAATAGGATTGGGGAGAAGAGAAGTTTGTGGCACAACTTGACTAGAAGAAGGGATCGGTTGGTAGGACATGTTCTGAGGCATCAAGGGATCACAAATTTAGCATTGGAGGGCAGTGTGGAGGGTAAAAATCGTAGAGGGAGACCAAGAGATGAATACACTAAGCAGATTCAGAAGGATGTAGGTTGCAGTAAGTACTGGGAGATGAAGAAGCTTGCGCAGGATAGAGTAGCATGGAGAGCTGCATCAAACCAGTCTCAGGACTGAAGAGCACAACAACAGCCCCTTAGCGGTGTAAATATTTTAAGCTTCTAAGTCAACTGAATCAAAATATACGACCATTTATGTCCCACATTTGGTACTCGAAAACTCACCCATCAAAACCTAAATTGTATTTGTCGTTGACCCAGAATCATGAAATTTGGCGAAAAGTAATCTTTCACAAGTTAATTTGTTATTATGTAACACACAAAATATGTTTGTCGTTTTTTATCGATCTGTCAGTCTGTCTGTCTGTTGAGAGCCCTTTTTCTATTGGCCGATTGATATATCAAGTTCAAATTTATGTGACATGTTAAAGTCAATGGTCCCTTAGCGGTATCGAAAATTTAAGCCTCTAAATCAATACAATCAAGAAATTCAGTCATTTACGTAACACATTTTGATAGTCGCAAACTCACTCATCACTTCTCCTAGAATAATAAAATTCGCCAAGAAGGAAAGTTTCAAAGTAAAGTAAAGCAGAAAATCTGAAACTCGTTGTTTTAATTACAGCACATAAAAATATTTTTTTGCTGTTTGAACATATATTGCATCCATGAAAAGCCTAATCGACGAACATTACTGCATGCAATATTGTAATCATGTTTTAGCAAGTAAATAGAAAATGTTTTGTTAAATTTTCTCTCTCTACACACATAAACTAAAGTCCTCTGCTTGTTTCTTTTCGGGTGTACGGCCTACACTGAGGAAATTCTGTAGAAATTTTGATACACTCTTGGAATTGCCGTGACCAATATCTTGCTACTATCGATATTGATAACAGGTAAAAATCTTTGAGATTCTCGATTCCCAGGATGGACAAACTATATATAGCTAATTAAGCTTGTACAGAAACTTCATTTCACAAGTCCCACACATGCTTTCCCAATTTTTAAGGTTTCGTGCATCAGACTGTAGAAACGGAACCCTTATATGATTGCTTTGTTATCCGTCTGTTCTGTGTCTGCCTGTCTCTCTATCTGTCTCTCTCTATGACTGTCTGTTCTCAGGAACGCAGCAGACGTTTCAAGCTAAAATTTGTGTCACATATTAAGGTCTATGGTCTCCTGGCGGTGCAAAAATTTGAAGCTTTTAAGTCATTTCAGTCAACAGATATGGCCATTTATGTCACATATTCTGATACTCGAAAATTCTCTCATCAAAACCCATTTGGTACATCCGTTCTTATAGGATCTTGAAATCTGGCAAGAAACAAGATTTCACAGTACAAGTAAAGGAAAAAATCTGAAATTAATTTATAATTTTATGCTTTTTTGTTATTTATTATCCAACTTTAAACATGAAATTAAAACATTTTCGAAAGTTTTGGACTCCTTGGGACCAATATATTGACAGTACTATCGTCGATAAGAGGCAAAAAGCGTCCGTATCCTCGCTTCCTGGGATGGATAAATTGTCTGTGCACATAATTACGTTTTTACGTCACCCTTAGTGCATGAGTCCTACTCGCTCAAGGTCAATATTTTTCTTCGAGTATTGCAGCTGTTAACGCCACTATTCTTCTCAAATAGTGGTGGATTAATTGCGAAGAATTAGATTAGCTAATAAACTTACTTTACGGGAACAGCTGAATTGTTAAACTCCTGAAAATGGTGGCTACAAGATGAGTCTGGGTGAACACTACATATTATTCTTATTTTTGCGTAAGCAATACTCCCTTTCAAAGTGACAAATCACCCAAGAAAATTTTAACTTGCAAAGATAATGACTGCTCTTTGTAAAATACACTGAGGTGACAAATGTCATGGGACACCTCCTAATATCGTGTCGGCCCTCCTTTTGCCCGGTGTTGTGCAGCAGCTCGACGTGGCATGGACTCAACAAGTCGTTGAAAGTCCCTGCAGAAATACTGAGCATGCTGCCTCTATAGCGCTCCACACTTGGGAACGTGTTTCCGGTGGAGAGTTTTGTGCACGAACTGACCTCTCGACTGTGTCACATAAATGTTCTATAGGATTCATGTCGGCGATCTGGATGACTAGATCATTCGCTCGAATTGTCCAGAATGTTCTTCAAACCAATTGAGAACAATTGTGGCTCGGTGACACGGCCCATTGTCATCCATAAAAATTCCATCGTTGTTTGGGAACATAAACTCCATGAATGATTGAAAATGACCATTTGCAGCCATTCATGGACTTCATGTTCCCAACTAGCCGAACATAACCATTTGCAATCAATGATCGGTTCAGCTGAACACGAGAACCCAGTCCATTCTGTGTAAATACAACCCACACCATTAAGGAGCCACCACCAGCTTGAAAAATGGTTCAAATGGCTCTGAGCACTATGGGACTTAACATCAGAGGTCATCAGTTCCCTAGACTTAGAACTATTTAAACCTAACTAACCTAAGGACATCACACACATCCATGCCCGAGGCAGGATTCGAACCTGTGACCGTAGCAGCAGCGCAGTTCAGGACTGAAGCGCCCATAACCGCTCGGCCACAGCGGCCGGCACCAGCTTGCACAGTGCCTTGTTGGTAACTTGCATCCATGCCTTCGTGGGGTCTGCGCCACACTCTAACGCAACCATCAGCTCTTACTAACTTAATTCGGGATCTACCTTAACAGGAAACGGTTTTTCAGCAGTCTAGGGCCCCAGGAGAGGCGCTGCAGGCGATGTCTTGCTGTTATCACAGGCATTTGCGTCGGTCGTCTGCTGCCATAATCGTTTAACGTCAGATTTCGTCACACAGTCCTGACGGATACGTTCGTTGTACAACCGACATTGCTTCCTGCAGTTATTTCACGCGCCGGCCGCGGTGGCCGTGCGGTTCTGGCGCTGCAGTCCGGAACCGCGAGGCTGCTACGGTCGCAGGTTCGAATCCTGCCTCGGGCATGGGTGTGTGTGATGTCCTTAGGTTAGTTAGGTTTAAGTAGTTCTAAGTTCTAGGGGACTTATGACCTAAGATGTTGAGTCCCATAGTGCTCAGAGCCATTTGAACCATTTTTTTTTTTTTTTTTTTTTTTATTTCACGCAATATTGCTTGTCTGTTAGCACTGGCAACTCTACGCAAACGCCGCTGCTCTCGGTAGTTAAGTGAAGGCCGTCGGCCTCTGCGTTGTCCGTGGTAAGACATAATGCCTCAAATTTGGTGTTCATGGCACACTCTTAACACTGTGGATATCAGAATACTGAATTCCTTAACGATTTCTGAAATGTCCCCTACGTCTAGCCCCAACAACCATTCCACGTTCAAAGTCTGTTAATTCCTGGCGCGGCCATAAGCACGTCGGAAACCTTTTCACTTGAATCACCTGAGTACAAATGACAGCTCCGTCAACGTACTGCCCTTTTGTACCTCTTGTGTAGGAGAAACTACCCTCATCTGTATATGTGCATATCGTCATCCCATAACTTTTCCCACCCCAGTGTATAGTGAGACGTTGGTTTGTTTGTTTCTAAAGATAACTACCATAAGAAGAGCAATCGAAATGTCTGTGCAGCTACGTAATGCACTGCAGCCAGGGCTCTGTAGCCGCAGCAGTGAAGCAGAACGGCGGTCGGAGTCGCCGCGGCACGCCGTAGTCTAGCCAGCCCAACTGCGCCGCAGTAAACGTCGCGACAGGCTGACGGCCGGGAACGGCTCGTTAAACTGCCGTGCTCCTGAGCGGGGCTGGCCGGCGTAAATATTCTGCGCCTCTGTTTGAATTTTCTATGGCCACCTGAAAAAGCTGAACTGTTCGCTGCTACGGCAATGACTGGCGTCTATGCGTTTCGGAGTCTCTTTCCTTTTTCACTCATTTCGCTATCTCGCACATCTTTACAGTATCCGTATATTGATACTCGATGACTTTCCTCCTCCCTAAGTTCAATTGAAACTACTCTATTCTATGAACCTTCTACCAGGCACTTGAATGTGATTTGCCGAGTATCCATGTAGATGTAAATGTATCTGATCGAAAGTTTCCGGGCAACCCTATACAACGCGGAATTGAGCACTAGGTGTCAGGGGAGGCTGATCCGCCAGTATAAATTAAGGCGAGAGTATGGTGCCGTCATTAGAGAAGCGGTAAGAGCACAATGGGTCAGTCAGTAGCGCTAACTTCGAATGCGGACTACTCACTGGGTGTCACCTGAGTGACAAATCAATCAGGGACATTTCAACATTTCTAAAGCTTCCCAGGCTGGTCCCGGCGGAGGTTCGAGTCCTCCCTCGGGCATGGGTGTGTGTGTTTTGAAGGAACAATGTAGTGTATTTATAACCTATTAATGTGTGTGTTTTATTATTTTATTTAATTTAATCTATATTTTATTTTTATTTTTAATTTGATTTTGGTTCCACCGCAAAGATAGGCAAGGCACGGATCATTCTTAGATTTCACTGACACAAAAATGTAGCGTGGGACCCTGCATAATTATTGAAATTACTTAGACGAATTCATGCTCAAAAACAGTTAACCATTATAGGCTATATACACATACAAAAAAGGTATTTCACCACTTTCAATACGTAAGGACCTATGTGTGATTTAATTACGTCTTAGTGCAGGCCAAATCTGTGTCCTGTTGCACGTAACGTAAATCGTCTGGATAAATAGTTAAGTACTTTGAAAATGTCAGTTTCCTACAGATCATGGATGAAAGAAATAATATCGCCGATCTCCAGCGTCGCCTGTGGAAAGAACGAGATAACAATTACGATAATTTGAAATTGCCGCTTAATGCCGGCCAATTGTCGCCGTCCACCGATGTTCAGCTTGCTGCCGGCGCGGCGTCTGAAATTCTTTTAAAAATGATGGAACAAGCAAACGGGATATGTGGCGCAGGTTACAGCTAAAATTAACAACAGGAATACTTTAGACATATATTAGAACACACTGCTCAAATAATAAAACATGTACACACGTTATTATTTAGATGTTGCCCAATGGCGTCCTATTCGAACAAGAACAAGCAAGAGAGTGTCTCACGCTTTTTGTTTCACGCCGATACCAAAAAGAACAAAGATAGTAATAATACTTATGTTACAGATAATAGAGTTTCTATATAATCGCATTATTCCTTGACTATCAGTAGAGTTTCTTTTACATATGACAAACATAATTGTTTAATATCGTGGAAAAATATTCGATAATTTATACTTAGATTGGAAATTAAATAGTAGCAACAGTGCTGTGGAGATACTACGCAATGGAATCTAGTATTGTCGCTGATAGCACACGTTGTTGACGTCCCTACCTTACCTCCAAGCAAATGGACTCGCCCGTCCCAAGTCACCGGCTGCGCACAATCGGGAGGTCTAACGTAACGGTGTCACTATGTTTTCGAAACCGGAACAACGGAGTTGGATCCAGATTGAATGTGCCAGAGGTCGTACAGTACGACAGTATCATCAAGGTCTTCAAGAGGCGTGCGGAGAATCGGCATTGCCGCACGTTGGGTAAAAGCCTTCAACGAAGGTCGGCAAACTGTGGCAGACATGCATCGGGCAGGTCGTCCCAGTGTCTCTGAAGAAGAAGTGCATGCTGTTGCCGCGTTAGTGGACAGTGATCGACACCATACGATTTGTGAGCTCGCTCACGAAACCGGATTAGCGCATACGACTGTTCTTCGCATCCTGAAGGAGCGCCAGGGCATGCGAAAAATTGCATCACGATGGGTTCCGCATGACTTGACGGAAATGGAGAAATGGATGCGTTATGACGCTGCTCAGACGCACTTGGAGCGCTATGAGCGCGAAGGAGAGACTTTCTTACGCCGTATCGTAACACTGGATGAGACGTGGGCCACATCGTACGAGCCAAAACTGAAACACCAATCCAGGAATGGCGTCATTATGGGTCACCGCAAAAGTCGAAAGTGCGTCAAAGCTCCAGTATGGTGAAAGTTATGGTGATTCTCGTGTACGACTGTGATTGTGTTATCCTAACGCATTACGTTCCTCCATGTCAGACCGTCAATGGTCAGTATCACTGATCGTTTTTGGAGCATCACCTGCGACCAGCTTTGAGAAAGAAGCGGCGACACTTCCTGTGCAACCCACCCAACATTTTGTACGATAATGCGCGGGCGCATACAGTGCAAGCTGTGGCTGCTTTGTTCGGTCGATGGGACTGGGAAGTACTGTACTATCCAGTATACTCCTCGGACTTAAGTTCTTATGACTTTGATTTGATTCCGAAGATGAAGGAACCACTTTGTGGCATTCGTTTCAGAACTGTCCCTGAGATTCGACAGGCAGTAGACCAATCCATTAACACCATCAACAGAACAGGCTCTGCTAACGGTATACTACGCATTCCACATCGCTGGCAACGGGCTCTACACAACGCTGGTGACTACTTAGAAGGACAGTAATAGGTGCAAACATGTAACTCTTTTGTATCGGTTATGAGTAAATAGTTGCCACTATTTGAGTTCTAACCCTCGTAGTTTGAATAATCTGGGCCGTGGGACGTCATAAGGCTCTCTGGAATGCCATTGTCATATGTTCTAATGTCCGGGAATGGCATTCCACATTACGTCACATGAAGCACTTTCACTAAAGTTGTCGTTTAGAGGCAGTTGCTACACTTTGTCAATTACACAATTCATTGCTTACATTCCTGTATCGCATGTCACGTATGTCTGACCAATAGATCATCAGGTCTTGTACTCAGACTATGACCTTACTTTACAATAATAATGGCTTTACCATATTATACTCAACAAATTGCCTATATTTTTATATTTTTTCGAGACTGCCGTGCATGCTTCTGTGTTACACGGTGTCTAATCCGCGTTTCTCAACCCGAAACTGAGTTTAGCCATGAATCCAAAAACTCTAGCAAAATCATGCGGTTAAATTGCATGACATATCACTGCTCGATTGATTCTAAAAGTTTCATCGAAATCTGCTTTGCTGATGACCCATGGTGTTTCCCTTTAACGTGGGTTTTACTCATGGTCATCTTTCTTCTTACTCTAGTAGTTGAAATATTACCAATAAATCTTTCACAAGCTGAACCTTCAAATGAAATAATAGTCCTACCTTTACATTACAGTATTGGCTTAAATCAAATGTTCTCATTAAAAATAGATATCAGTTTATATTCGCTATTCTACCTCAATTTCATTAACCTGCGCTCCTTCGTTACACTGTACAGTAACTAATGTCTTTCCTATGCTTCTTTGAAAAGCAAGTAATATTGTTTTTTTTGTCAAGTTCACTTACATGGATGACACTTTATATGTCCTAAATACAGAAAAATATACCATGGAAAACACTTCTATACTACTACATGCAAGAAAAATACATCGAAAACTGAAAGAAAATCTTATATCTACATTGTCACTATGAATCATTTTATATACGGTTTGGTGTCTTACTACGGATATAGTCCTTTAATCTTGTCTCCGTCTATGTTAAACAAGAGAAAGCTACAATTATGTGGTATGTCAATGATTTTGTATGGCCCAGTGTATAATATCTGCCATTTCTTGTTTGTCCTTTTCGATAGCGATGACTTTGGGTGATTATTTACTAAAATCAAATATCCAATTTAATATTGCACAATCTATTTTATATTTTGGTCATATTTTTTTCTTTCTTCCTTCTGCATATTTCGTAAGATTGTTTGCCACCTCACCAATTATTAACTCTCGAGGCTTAGATGCCCTTGGCAACCTGGATAAAGGATTTATCCATTCTATCTTTTCTATTTTATCAAGCTTATTTCGTTTGGTGTATAACCAGTAGCCTAATGTGGCAGGTTATTATGAATATTTTCAAATAGAGATACCAATTCCACGCACTTGGTATGTCATTTTGATGCATATGTTCTTATAAATCCTCTGAGTTCACGAAAACCCCGTTCCACGGGACTTGCTTCCGGACGTTATACGGCTACCGTAATGTGCTTTATACCATGTTCAGCTAAAAAAAACTTTCCATGTATGCACTGTGAAGTATTTAGCATTATCAGATATAATTGCTTGCGGCTTGCCTGCATTGGGAATGTAATCATTCAAGATTTTCTGGGCCACGGGTTTCGCTGTGGATGTCTTTAATGGATATATTTTCAAATTATTGGAGAACTGCAAATAGATATTTGACCCCACCACTTGCTGTGGGACAGAGTCCTGCTACATCCACAGGTATCAAATGATGTGATCCCATGGATAAAATCGGGTGTAGCATATTTTTAGTGGATCTGTTGACGTATTTTGCCTTTTGACAAATAGTACTAGTTCTTAAGATTTTACTTTATTTTAGTTTAGTTATGTCATGTTCCGTAGATCATTTTCACGATTATTTTATCGATATGATGTGGAACAAGTCAGATTACAAGATATTATACACACATGACAGTGCTAATATTAATATTAATGAAATTTTTAGTTCTACACATGCAACTACATTCAGAGGTATAATTTTTTTACCAGTTTTGAAACAGAAACTCGTCCATGAAATAGAAGGAGCTGTCCAAAAGAAATGATTTTAAGCAAGATCTAAAACTTGATCTGCTACCTGCCGGACACTTTATGTTGTTGGGCAAATGATCAAAGATTTTTGTAGCTGAATAATGTACTCCTTTTTTAGCAACTGACAGCGTCAATAACGGATAGTGAAGGTCATTTCTCCCTCTAGTGTTGTACGTATGAACATCACTGTTCTTCGCGAATTGAGATGGATCATTTATAACGAATTTCATTAGCGAATATATGTACTCTGATGGTGCAGTTGTAATACCTAACTCCTTGAATAGGTGCCTACATGACGTCCTTGGGTGAACACCACTAATTATTCTCACTGCTCTCTTTTGCGCAATCAATACTTTATGTCTAAGTGGTGAGTTACCCCACAAAACTATTCCATAAGACATTATTGAGTGGAAATATGCAATGTACGTTAGGAGGCTGTTCTGTTTATCACCAAGACTAGCGATTATACAAAGAGCGAAAGAAGCTGAACTTAATTGTTTGAGAAGCTCAGTAATATCCTTCAAGTTGTCATCAATGTGAACACCCAAAAATTTGGAGAAATCTACCCTGTTAACTGTGCCCTGTTCATATGCTACATCAGTTATCGGTATGACTCTAGTCGGTGTACAGAACTGGATATAGTGAGTTTTTTTCAAAATTAAGGGAGAATCCATTTTCTGAGAACCACTTAATAATTCTCTGAAAGACATCCTTTACAATATCTCTAGCTGCTTTTTCTGGAATGGAATTTATTGTAACACTCGTGACATCTGCAAAAAGTACTAGTTCTGCTTGCTGAACCTTAAGTGAGAGGTCATTCACATGAATAAGGAACATGTGTGTACTGTACGTTTCATGCCTGGGAAATAACAGTATTTATCAATAATATCCTTACATTTTTCTATGCCTGTGTGTCCCCATAAAAGATGAGTGTGCCACACAAGGCTTTCTACACAATTTTTAGGTATACAAACATACCCTGCTTATGATATAGAATGTCATTTTCTATCTTATATTTTTGAATTAGCTCAGGGTCTGATTTCTGATGCAAGGATTGTTTGATTCTTCCCCACAATAAGTCTGAGCCTTGAATCTGCGCCACACTGTTACACATTCTCAGGAATTGATTTCTATGTACTGTATCTTTGACCAGTAATACTTTAAACTCGGATACTTGCTCTATCGGCTCAGTAACTTCAAACAAATCCTGACGTAGTCTGAATAATGTATATCCCACTACATTGTCCTTTCCATTAATAAACATTTATGAAATGTATATTCTTGTAATAAGAGTGCCTACCTCGCTAATCGGGCATGTAGTAACTTACACATCAACAAGAAGCTTAATGCTTGATGATCACAAAATACCTTCACTTTTTTTCGCGTAAATGTAGTAGTGGAATTTCTGCATAGCCTGTACTACCGCTAATGCTTCCTGTTCCGTGACTGAATAAGCTGGGACCACAATTAACGCTGACAGGTACTGTGAACTCTACAAACACAAACGGGCAATTCAGAACCGGAGAAGAGGAATGTTGAGCGAGGGCGTGCACATTTACCATGACAACGCTCGCCCACACATCGCTCGGCAAACCGTTGCTCTCGTGCAACAGTTTCAGTGGAACATAATCACCCACCCACCCTATAGACCTTACTTGGCGCCCAGGTCCCTAGGTTAAAAGATCATTTGGCCGGAAAACGATTTAGCTCCGACGACAAGGTGAAAGAAGAGGTTCATAACTTTCTGAACAGCATGGCGGCGAGCTGGTACGACAAGGGCATACAAAAACTGCCACAGCGTCTACAAAACTGCATCGATAGAAATGGTGATTATGTCGAAAAAATAGCTAAATGTTCAAGCTGTAAACTGGTGTAAACCACTGTAGAAATAAACAGGTCTATGTACTTATAAAAAAATAGGAGACCTTACTTTTGGGATTAGCCTCGTATATCAGGTCTCGAAGAACGCACCAGACATGGCCAAGTTCTGGTCGAAGTTTGTATAATGTAATGTTTGTTAATTGCGTAAATGTGTCTGTTTCTCACATGAGAATATTACTAAATATTTCAGTGATGTTTCCTGGGCACAAGACCATTATAATTCCGCAAATAATTTTAGCATTTGTACTGGGTAAAACACTTTGTAAGTAGTTGAGACCCACATAAGAACGGCATATCTTCGTTACACCAGTGTCATGCCTATGCCTTCGCCACCATCAGCTGTAAACCAACCTGTTGAATTACCACATAATGAAATGCTAAAAATGGACCAAAACCGAACTAACCAAAAGGCAATGACTACATATTTCGTTTAATCTCACTCCTAGAAAACAATCGACAATCCCATTCCTCCAACAAATTGTACACATCCTCTAAATTCGAGGAGAAAAATCCCATATGTGCTCAGTCCTGGATCGATAACTTGTCCATGTCAATACACATCGCCTTACTCTCTGTACATCTATTCCCTACGCCAATAAAAGTTTACAGAATACTTCTTCTTGACACAGAACTCCGTGCCGACATGCGTCTCCCCCGGCCACCGCCAACCCCCCCCCCCTTTCCCACTCTCTTACGAGATACAGTCTCAGTCTCCCCCATCTCCCCTCCATGGAATAAGACTATTAGCTCATCCTTACCTTCTAATCCCACAACCCAGTCCAGCATTCACTTTCCGATCAGACAATCCATCCTTCGATGTTCTAATCCCTTTCCATAGGATCTCATTTCGTCAAATTTTGCTCCCAGCCTTGCCAGGAGCTGACCATTATCTAAAACTCCAAAATCTACTAACAGCATCATAACCCTTATCGCAATACCACCTACAACATTGTAACTACTATCTCGCACAAAACAAACATGCCAGTTACAATTTTTTGTACACAAAATTTATCTATGAATAGCGTCTGTGTTGTTGATGAAATCTTCTCGGGCTTCCATCAGGGTAGCTGCGTCGAAAATCCGCCACCTTTCGATGAGTGTCATTCTCATAATCTTCTGGCGAAGATGATGAGAATGACACTCATCGAAACGTAGCGGATTTTCGACGCAGCTACCCTGATGGAAGGCCGAGAAGATTTCATCAGCAGTATGCACCGGGAAAGCCTACATTCACATCTGTATTGTGTTTTTACCTCACAATTTTAATCATTGTAAGTGAAACTATTTTATATGTACTGACCATCTGTACGAAAATAAACGCAAAAGTCTTGCAGTTGAGTGGTGTGCAATCATAGTAAACGCCCAGCATCAGTAACGGAAACGAGACGATAAGAAACGCGTTGAGAGAGTTAGGGACGAGAAGTCCATCAAATAATTTCTTCAGCACAACAAATACTCTATACACACGGTCCAGTCACATTAAGGTGACCAACATCTATGTTCGACATCAATGTGTAGTAACCACTCATGGCGCTATCGGAAGCCAGCGCTGAGTTAACTGTGTTGAACCAAGGGCCGCAGATGACAGGAATGAACGACTGCTGCGGATATGTGTACGGGCGAGTAGACGTGCAAGTGCTGGGTAACTGACTGCTCGGATGAACGGAGGGGTTGGCAACAGTGTCTTCTCAACGACTGTTCAGCGAATATACACTCAGTAGCAAAAGTATTCGGACAGCACGTAACGGCGCATAATTTTGCAGTTTGATGCATGAACAAATACAGAAATTGCACTTTGTAATGTATTTGGGACTCTGGGTACGATGTCGCAACGTGAAACACGCGTCAAATACAAAGAATTATTGTTGGACATGTGTCTGTTACGTAATATTTCCTGAAAACGGCATGGGAAGGTGCAACAAAAGTATTCGGACAAAGGCGGACAACGCGAGAGAGTAGTTCACTCCGAGACGCACAGAGGGTGAAGCGACTGCAGTGTGTCTGACATTTCCGCGAGACGATAGCGATGATTAGTAAACACGTATCGCGAGCCTGTGCAGGTCGACGATGGGACGCAGAGGGAAGTGTTCTACATTCGAGCAAAGGCAACTTGCCGTTTATCATCACGCGAAGGGGAAAACCTGCAGGGAAATTGTCGCAGTAGTGAACATGAAGAAAAGTACAGTTCACAACATTAATAAACGGTTCGAGAAAGAAGACCGATTGGAATCCCGTTGCAGTACAGGACGGCCACGGACATTTTCAAAGAGACATGAACGTGTGATTGTGCGAAAGGTATAACAGAATCCGAAAATATCTGCCATACGAATTGCAAGTGAGGTGGAGGGAGACTTTGGTATAAAAGTTCATCCCGAAACCGTGCGGAGAGTACTACGACAATCGCAGTACCATGGTCGAGTGGCACGGCGAAAGCCATTCATAAATCCAGTGAACCAGAAGAAACGTATGCAGTTTGCGAGGGAGTACGCCGAATACCATCAGGCTTGGTGGAATCGGGTGATATTTTGCGAAGAATGTAAATTTACATTATGGCAAAGCGACGGAAAGGCAAACGTATGGCGAAAGACCAATGAAGAGCTGAATCCCAGGAACCTCAAACCAACAGTAAAGTTTGGAGGTGGAAGCAACATTGTGTGGGGATGCATGTCCGGCAATGGTGTGGGTGATTTAGTGTTCATTGATGATACGATGAACAAGGAAGCGTATTTGAATATACTGCAAGGACATTTGAAGCAGAGTGCACGACATCTAGGTATTGCGAACAACTTTCATTTTTATCAGGATAATGGTGCCAAGCATACCGCGCATATTGTACAAATGTGGTTGCTCTTCAATTGTCCGAAAGTATTGCATCCCCCTCCCCCATCACCAGACCTTAAGCCAATCGAACATTTGTGGGATAAATTGAAACGGACCCTCCGCACGGACAACTTCTACAGGGTGTTACAAAAAGGTACGGCCAAACTTTCAGCAAACATTCCTCACACACAAATAAAGAAAAGATGTTATGTGGACATGTGTCCGGAAACGCCTAATTTCCATGTTAGAGCTCATTATAGTTTCGTCAGTATGTACTGTACTTCCTCGATTCACCGCCAGTTGGCCCAATTGAAGGAATGTAATGTTGACTTCCGTGCTTGTGTTGACATGCGACTCATTGCTCTACAGTACTAGCATCAACCACATCAGTACGTAGCATCAACAGGTTAGTGTTCATCACGAACGTGGTTTTGCAGTCAGTGCAATGTTTACAAATGCGAAGTTGGCAAGATGCCCAATTGATGTATGGATTAGAAAGGGGAAATAGCCGTGGCGCGGTACGTTTGTATCGAGACAGATTTCCAGAACGACGGTGTCCAGACAGGAAGACGTACGAAGCAATTGATCGGCGTCTTAGGGAGCACGGAACATTCCAGCCTATGACTCGCGACTGGGGAAGAGCTAGAACGACGAGGACACCTGCAATGGACGAGGCAATTCTTCGTGCAGTTGACGATAACCCTAATGTCAGCGTCAGAGAAGTTGCTGCTGTACAAGGTAACGTTGACCACAGCACTGCATGGAGAGTGCTACGGGAGAACCAGTTGTTTCTGTACCATGTACAGCGTGTGCAGGCACTATCAGCAGCTGATTGGCCTCCACGGGTACACTTCTGTGAATGGTTCATCCAACAATGTGTCAATCCTCATTTCAGTGCAAATGTTCTCTTTACGGATGAGGCTTCATTCCAACGTGATCAAATTGTAAATTTTCACAATCAACATGTGTGGGCTGACGAGAATCCGCACGCAATGTGCAATCACGTCATCAACACAGATTTTCTGTGAACGTTTAGGCAGGCATTGTTGGTGATGTCTTGATTGGGCCCCATGTTCTTCCACCTACGCTCAATGGAGCACGTTATCATGATTTCATACGGGATACTCTACCTGTGTTGCTAGAACATGTGCCTTTACAAGTACGACAAAACATGTGGTTCATGCACAATGGAGCTCCTGCACATTTCGGTCTAAGTGTTCGTACGCTTCTCAACAACAGATTCGGTGACCGATGGATTGGTCAATTCCATGGCCTCCACGCTCTCCTGACCTCAACCCTCTTGACTTTCATTTATGGGGGCATTTGAAAGCTCTTGTCTACGCAACCCCGGTACCAAATGTAGAGACTCTTCGTGGTCGTATTGTGGACGGCTGTGATACAATACGCCATTCTCCAGGGCTGCATCAGCGCATCAGGGATTCCATGCGACGGAGGATTGATGCATGTATCCTCGCTAACGGAGGACATTTTGAACAAGTCACGCTGGTACGTTCTGTTGCTGTGTGTTTCCATTCCATGATTAATGTGATTTGAAGAGAAGTAATAAAATGAGCTCTAACATGGATAGTAAGCGTTTCCGGATACATGCCCATATAACAAATTTTCTTTCTTTGTGTGTGAGGAATGTTTCCTGAAAGTGTGGCCGTACCTTTTTATAACACCCTGTATACGAAGCAGACCTTGAAAGAGAAACTGCTCCAAGAATGGGCAAATATAGGCCCAGATTTCACGAAAAAACTCGTGGAAAGTATGCCTAGTAGATTGGAGGAGGTATTGAAAATGAAAGGTGGACCCACAAGGAATTGACATTTTCGTCGTACAACTTATGAACATTTATTGGACAGTGTCCGAATACTTTTGTAGCAGCAGGGTGTGCAGGATGTTTCATTTTTGTTGTTAATTTTTCTGTTATTTATGTTTTGGAAACGAAATAATACAATAATTCTTTTGTAATTAGTATTGTTACGCATATATATTGCTAATAAATATGTTTGGGTTTCATAGACAGTGTTTCTCGAGTACTCATTGTGAAACTTCCCACTGTCCGAATACTTTTGCGACTGATGAGTGTAGCTCCGTATGGGTCTCCACAACAAGCGCCTGGTTATGCACCCATGCTGACTGCTGTTCATCGGTGACGAAGGCTGGCATTTGTACGCCGTTACCGCAGCTTGACGTCCACTGAACGGCTGCAGGTGGCCTTTCAGATGAATCACCTTTCATGCTACATCGCACAGGTGGCCGTTGGTGTACGGCGCGAAACGTCTAAAAGCAAAAGGTCCAGGACGGAAGAGGGAGAATTATCGTCAGCGGAATGTTCTCGTGTCATCCCCTGGCTGATCTTGTCACTTTAGAAGCCACAATGGATCAATAAAAGTGTGAATGTATCCTTGGGGACTACGTCCACCCCACGTGCAGTTTGTTCTTCAGACGATGGCATCTACCAGCAGGACAATGCAAAGTGTCACACAGCTTGCAGGATACGTGCGTGGTTCGAGGGACACCAGAGTGAGTTTACCACACTCTACTGGCCACCACCCGCCCATGAAGCATGGACTTTGCCGTTGGTGGGGAGGCTTGCGTGCCTCAGCGATACAGATAGCCGTACCGTAGGTGCAACCACAACGGAGGGTTATCTGTTGAGAGACCAGGCAAACGTGTGGTTCCTGAAGAAGGCCAGCAGCCTTTTCAGTAGTTGCAGGGGCAACAGTCTGGATGATTGACTGATCTGGCCTTGTAACACTAACCAAGACGGCCTTGCTGTGCTGGTGCTGCGAACGGCTGAAATCAAGGGGAAACTACAGCCGTAATTTTTCCCGAGGGCATGCAGCTTTACTGTATGATTAAAAGATGATGGCGTCCTCTTGGGTAAAATATTCCGGAGGTAAAATAGTCCCCCATTCTGATCTCCGGGCGGGGACTACTCACGAGGACATCGTTATCAGGAGAAAGAAAACGCATTCTACGGATCGGAGCGTGGAATGTCAGATCCCTTAATCGGGCAGGTAGGTTAGAAAACTGAAAAAGGGAAATGGATAGGTTAAAGTTAGATATAGTGGGAATTAGTGAAGTTCGGTGGCAGGAGGAACAAGACTTTTGGTCAGGTGAATACAGGGTTATAAATACAAAATCAAATAGGGGTAATGCAGGAGTAGGTTTAATACTGAATAGGAAAAAAGGAATGCGGGTAAGCTACTAGAAACAGCCTAGTGAACGCATTATTGTGGCCAAGATAGATACGAAGCCCCCGCCTACCACAGTAGTACAAGTTTATATGCCAACTAGCTCTGCAGATGACGAAGAAATTGAGGAAATGTATGATGAAATAAAAGAAATTATTCAGATAGTGAAGGGAGACGAAAATTTAATAGTCATGGGTGACTGGAATTCGTCAGTAGGAAAGCGAGAGAAGGAAACGTAGTAGGTGCATATGGATTGGGGGTAAGAAACGAAAGAGGAAGCCGCCTGGTAGAATTTTGCGCAGAGCACAACTTAATCACAGCTAACACTTGGTTCAACAATTATAAAAGAATACTGTATACATGGAAGAAGCCTGGAGATACTGACAGATTTCAGATAGATTATATAGTGGTAAAAGAGAGATTTAGGAACCAGGTTTTAAATTGTAAGACATTTCCAGGGACAGATGTGGACTCTGATCACAATCTATTGGTTATGAACTGTAGATTAAAACCGAAGAAACTGCAAAAAGGTGGCAATTTAAGGCGATGGGACCTGGATAAACTGAAAGAACCAGAGGTTGTAGAGAATTTCAGGGCGAGCATAAGGGAACAATTGACAAGAATGGGGGAAAGAAATACAGTAGAAGAAGAATAGGTAGCTTTGAGGGAAGAAGTAGTGATGGCAGCAGACGATCAAGTAGGTAAAAAGACGAGGGATAGTAGAAATCCTTGGGTAACAGAAGAAATATTGAATTTAATTGATTACAGGAGAAAATATAAAAATTCAGTAAATGAAGCAGACAAAACGAAATACATACGTCTCAAAAATGAGATCGACAGGAAGTGCAAAATGGCTAAGCAGGCATCGCTAGAGGACGAATGTAAGAATGTAGAGGCTTATCTCACTAGGGGTCAGATAGATACTGCCTGCAGGAAAATTAAAGAGACCTTTGGAGAAAAGAGAACCACTTGTACGAATATCAAGAGTTCAGGTGGAAACCCGGTTCTAAGCAAAGAAGGGAAAGCAAAAAGGTGGAAGGAGTATATAGAGGGTCTATACAAGGGCGATGTACTTGAGGACAATATTTTGGAAATGTAAGGCGATGTAGATGAAGATGAAATGGGAGATATGATAGCGCGTGAAGAGTCCGTCAGAGCACTGAAAGACCTGAGTCGAAACAAAGCCCCGGGAGTAGATAACATTCCATTAGAACTACTGACAGCCTTGGGAGAGCCAGTCATGACAAAACACTACCATCTGGTGAGCAGGATGTATGAGACAGGCGAAATACCCTCAGACTTCAAGAAGAGTGTAATAATTCCAATCTCAAAGAAAGCAGGTGCCGACAGATGTGAAAATTACCGAACTATCAGTTTAATGAGTCACGGTAGAAGCTGACCTCGGGGAAGATTAGTTAGGATTCCGTAGAAATATCGGAACACGTGAGGCAATACTGACCCTACGACTTATCTTAAAAGCTAGATTAAGGAAAGGCAAACCTACGTTTATAGCATTTGTAGCCTTAGAGGAAGCTTTTGACAATGTTGACTGGAATACTCTCTTTCAAATTCTAAAGGTGGCAGGGGTAAAATACAGGGAGCGAAAAGCTATTTACAATTTGTACAGAAGCCAGATGGCAGTTATAAGAGTCGAGGGACATGAAAGGGAAGCAGTGGTTGGGAAGGGAGTGAGACAGGGTTGTAGCCTCTCCCCGATGTTATTCAATCTGTATATTGAGCAAGCAGTGAAGGAAACAAAAGAAAAATTCGGAGTAGGTATTAAAATCCATGAGGAGAAATAAAAACTTTGAGGTTCGCCGATGACATTGTAATTCTGTCAGAGACAGCAAAGGACTTGGAGGAGCAGTTGAACGGAATGGACAGTGTCTTGAAACGAGGGTATAAGATGAACATCAACAAAAGCAAAACGAGGATCATGGAATGTAGTCGAATTAAGTCGGGTGATGCTGAGGGAATTAGATTAGGAAATGACACACTTAAAGTAGTAAAGGAGTTTTGCTATTTGGGGAGCAAAATAACTGATGATGGTAGAAGTAGAGAGGATATAAAATGTAGACTGGCAATGGCAAGGAAAGAATTTCTGAAGAAGAGAAATTTGTTAACATCGAGTATAGATTTAAGTGTCAGGAAGTCGTTTCTGAAAGTATTTGTATGGAGTGTAGCCATATATGGAAGTGAAACATGGACGATAAATATTTTGGACAAGAAGAAAATAGAATCTTCCGAAATGTGGTGCTACAGAAGAATGCTGAAGATTAGTTGGGTAGATCACATAACTAATGAGGAAGTGTTGAAGAGGATTGGGGAGAAGAGAAGTTTGTGGCACAACTTGACTAGAAGAAGGGATCGGTTGGTAGGACATGTTCTGAGGCAACAAGGGATCACCAGTTTAGTATTGGAGGGCAGTGTGGAGAGTAAAAATCGTAGAGGGAGATCAAGAGACGAATACACTAAGCAGATTCAGAAGAATGTAGGTTGCAGTAGGTACTGGGAGATGAAGAAGCTTGCACATGATAGAGTAGCATGGAGAGCTGCATCAAACCAATCTCAGGACTGAAGATCACAACAACAACAACTGGCCACCAAACTCCCCGGATTTAAACCTAACCGAGAATTTGTAGGACCACATCTCTATCGGGCTCTTCACACCCTGGATCCTCATCCGAGACACCTGGCGCAGCTAACCACCTTCACTAGAATCAGCATGGCTCCACATCCCTATCGCTACCTTCCAGAACCTCACTAACCCTCTTCCTGCACGTCTCGCAGCGGTCCACGCTGCAAAACGTGGTTAATCTAACTTTTGACAGGTAATCACATAAATGTGACTAGACAGTGTAGTTTTCGCGTATCCTGCAAGGCAATGTACCGGGTGATCAAAAAGTCAGTATAAATTTGAAAACTTAATAAACCACGGAATAATGTAGATAGAGAGGTAAAAATTGACACACATGCTTGGAATGACATGGGGTTTTATTAGAACAAAAAAAAACACCCCATATTGCTAGACGCGTGAAAGATCTCTTGCGAGCTTCGTTTGGTGATGATCGTGTGCTCAGCCGCCACTTTCGTCATCCCTGGCCTCCCCGGTCCCCAGATCTCAGTCCGTGCGATTATTGGCTTTGGGGTTACCTGAAGTCGCAAGTTTATCGTGATCGACCGGCATCTCTAGGGATGATAAAAGACAACATCCGACGCCAATGCCTCACCATAACTCCGGACGTGCTTTACAGTGCTGTTTACAACATTATTCCTCGACTACAGCTATTGTTGAGGAATGATGGTGGACATATTGAGCATTTCCTATAAAGAACATCATCTTCGCTTTGTCTTACTTTGTTATGCTAATTATTGCTATTCTGATCAGATGAAGCTCCATCTGTCGGACATGTTTTGAACGTTTGTATTTTTTTTGGTTCTAATAAAACCCCGTGTCATTCCAAGCATGTGTGCCCATTTGTACCTCTCTATCTACATTATTCCGTGATTTATTCAGTTTTGAAATTTATACTGACTTTTTGATCACCAGTTCAGAAGCGACGAACTCTCGGTCCAGAACGACTTAGTTTCTCAGGCAGTCCGAAGGCGCTAGTAGAACTCGCTTTAGTAAACGAGTTTCATGATAAAGATCTTCCTGGGGAACGCTGACCGCTTACGGTGTGGGAGTTGGTTGTATAGTACCAACTCCTAACATGTAATGCAACCTAACGTAAATCTAAATACTGAGTGATTCGACTGCTTCATTACCAGTAATCTGACAACTACATTGAATTGTTATGATGAACACATCGGAAAACTTCTCCGTTATAAAAAACGTAAATTATCGCTTTCGCCTGCGAGAGCGGAGCATTGTAAATAACATCGTTGGATTGTTAGCGTTCCGGGACTTCTAACAAACTTGTGTAGTCTGTGACTTTACTAATGATTTTTTTTTCTGATAGTAGACTTGACTACGGAAGCACGTATTTTCAAAGGAGGTGTACTTCTGTTGTTAAAAAAGGAAACGACAGCCGCCATTGCTGCGAGATATCAGAAAAATGTTAATTTTTGTCCATATACGTTCTTGTGAGAAGCTGAATATATGCTGTAATAGTTGAGCACCGGGAAGAACGTTTTTTATGAAATCATAATTGCTATCTTAAAAGATAACATTTTTCTCATTTCTAAGTGAATATTATGCTTATCTTTCCTCTCCTAGTAATTACGATACAAAGTGCAAGCAAGCAGAAGACAGGATTTTGAATGCGAGGAAGTACTGTCCGATCCCTGTTTAATAACATGGTCTTTTGGAATGAACAGATTCTCTTTTGTGAAAAGCGAAAATTTGTGGGACTTGCCCTACCGTCACAGACTACCATAGTTGTTCAGAATCGTATCCGTCGGACTTGCTCTTCAATAACAGCGCCAATAATTTTTCAGAGTTCCATTACGATGCGGATCTTGAAAAGCTAGCTAGCTGCTAAGAAGAACTTCAACCTTTGGTGTTCAAATGGTTCAAATGGCTCTGAGCACTATGGAACTCAACTTCTGAGGTCATCAGTCCCCTAGAACTTAGAACTACTTAAACCTAACTAACCTAAGGACATCACACGCATCCATGGGCGAGGGAGGATTCGAACCTACGACCGTAGCGATCGCGCGGTTCCAGTCTGTAGCGCCTAGAGCCGCTCGGCCACCTCGGCCGGCTAACCTTGGGTGTGCTCGATTGCACTCCGCAGACGCCACGCATTACTGCAAAATTAATAATTTACTCTTTTTCAGCCAAGAAGACAGCAATTAAGATTCACAGCGCTAAATATTTTATTTTTGATGAAAAAGTCAATTTCCATGTTCAAAAGTAACACCAAAGGACAGATTTATTTAAATAATTTTATACTAGGAAGGAAAGAGAACCTGGTGAGAGTAGGGAACAGTAGTTACAATCAGTTTTGCAGGGGAAAGATTCGAGGCTGCCTGTCTGTTTATTCTTTTTGTTCTTATCCGGAATACTTAATAATTTTTCTAGTGCCAAGGGAGGGTCATTAGAGTTGGTATAAACGAGTTTACCTCATCAGTGCCGTGAGTAGTATAGTGCGAACACAATGTGTCAATAGACTGCGAGCGAAAACAAACGAGAACTCGGATCCCCGAGAGAAGAGCAGAGCGTGGTAACAACCTCGCCTACTTCTCGCATGGCTGGCAGCCTACGTCCGCATTTCTGTGCTCCTGCTATAGCAGAGCCGACACAATGGTCGTAGTGATTTTTTTCAACTTCTTGAGGGTAACAGTCGAACGGAATTAGTTTCTTCATTCGCAAGGAAATAAGAAAAGAAAGAAAAATAGCGAGCAACGCACAAGATGAAGCAAGGCGAGTACAAAATGCATTCGCAAACGGCTACAACGCTATTGTTTTCTGAGGCTGGCAGTCTAGTAAACGTGGTGCTACAGTTCAGGCCCGACCTATACTAGTATCTTGCGCCCTCCTCCTCCTCTAACTGCCACGTTAGAGCGTTTGCGTAATGCCGACCTACGCAGAATTTCTGCTTCAACAATAACAAAGCGCTTCACAGACATTATTAGCGCCATGCTACACCCACGTTAGCCAGGCAGAGCCAGATCGTGCATACGAGAGAGAGCAGCCGCCTTTTGACCTGCCGCGTTCTCTTCAAAGCGACTGCACTGCTAGAGGTTTGTTCAAGAAAGTCTGCCGAAGCCCATACGAATTACAGCACTGATAAGCTTAGTTTCCTCGAACTACAAAATTATTTTCGAACTGAACAGATGAACAGTCCACTGTAGAAAATTATACTGAGAAATTTAACAGAGCATTTGCATCTTACTAGCGGACTTCAAAAAGTAAGTTACTCATTGTTATGGCAGACAATATATTTTTTTCTTGCATGCTCCGCTACACTTCAAAGTGACAGAGATACATGACACTATTTTTACACATAGTCACCAAATCTCTGAAAACAATGATCAGAAAGTTCTATCAATCGTTCAAATATCCTCGACCATAGAATACGCTTCGTGGTCACAGACCTATTCAAAAATCCCGCGAGAACTTCCTCATCGTTGGAAAATCTTCCCCCCCCCCCTCACTCCCCCCCCTCTCCAAATGTTCTTTCAGCTTGCCGAAAATATGGAAACCGCATGGTGCAAAATCTGGACTGTGTGGAGGATGCTTCCAACCCTCTCACAGAAAACGTGGGTGTCATGTAGGGTGTTACGTTGTCGTGCAGGAGAACAATGCCTTGGCGTAATTTTCCACGCCTCTTCTTCTGTACGGCGTTGCCCAGCAATGTCACTGTTGCACAATACGAATCGGCTTTAATGGCTCTGCCCTTTGCCATAAATTCTCTATACACAGCTCCTTCACAGTCGAAGAAAACAGTGGCCATGACCTTCCCTACGGATGGTGCGACTTTTCTTTTATTCCACGGAGGTGACGAGGTGTCCCTCCAGTCCGTAGACCAGTGGTTCCCAACTTGGCGGTTATTACCATCTGAGGGGTAAAATGAAATTTTCTGAGGGATACAAACCAAACCGTTAGATTCTGTTTCAGTCACAAAACTAAATTATTTTCACAACACCATTACTATTATAAGAATTTGGGTGAGACTTTAATATTATTATCGACCATTACTTGTTCTCAATTAGTAGCATTAATGCGATGGAGGTTAGAGATTCCTCACACAATCCACCCACTACACTCATATGTTGTGCTTTGCCCGTACATGGCTGATGATAGAAATGAGACATATACGAAACAAATGCAAAATATCTCAAGAAAGTGTCTTCTCAAGTTGTAGTAGCATCTGCAGTGGTCCAGAAATTGCTTCATTACTCGCTCCGAAACAGACAGCACGACACAGTAGGAATAACGTAAGCACTACTATAGTGTTGTACATAGTTTCATTATTATTATTATTATTATTATTATTATTATAGACACAAAGCATTAACAGCCTGAAGTCGTCCAATTTCTGTCAGTTTAAAAATAAGGAGTGCAGCAATAAAGTGATTTACGAACTGTAAGTGACGCGACGCACGCACACACGCACGCACACGCACGCACGCACGCGACGCGGCCGGGAGCGCACAGGCACGATGCACACGAGGCAGCAGAAGAAGCCGGCGCGCACGCACCTCCACACGCTGACGATCGGACATGGCCGGACGCAGGAAGGGCAGCAAGATTGCGGCCGCGCTGGAACTCCTGGTCGATGCTATCGGCAACGACCGCGGACGCAGACGGCGCCACAAGAGGAAACAGCGCACTGAGCAGCAATGCTTCAAGTGCCAAAGGATGGCACATTAGCGTGTCTGAAGTGTGCTGAGGCACACGACACACGCAACTGCACCAAGCCCCGCGACGCGGCTGCCAAGTGCGTGAATTGCGGCGGTGCCCACGCCGCAAACTCGCGCAGCTGCGCCTACGTGCGGGGCTACAGAAGCAAGATGGCCGCCCCACGCCCTGGAGAGGTACCTGGCGTCGAGACGGACGCCCCACCCCCCCGTTCCCGCGGGGGTGGTGGATCGTGCCGTCGCGAAGCCGCCACGGACGACGCACTGGCCGCCTCCCACACCGCCCTCGCGGCCGAGAGGGCCGCCATGAGGGAGGAACTCGTGGCTGTTCACCGCCAGATGCAACAGCTGCGTGAGGAGCTGCGGGTCCTCAGGAAGACGGCTACCCCCACCGCCAGCTCCACTGCGGGTCGGCCAGCGGGGGTTGACGCCTCCACCCAGACGGAGCCACCAGCGCCGCCAGTCGACGTGACGGGCGGAGCGGAGGCACCCATGGACATTGAAGTGGAGCAGCCTGCTCTCCCTCCCGACGGGGAGGTCGAGCCGCGGGCACACGACGAGGAGACGCACACTGAGACACCTCCACTTGCTGCGGCGGAGACTGAATGCCTGCCGCTCCCTATGGAGTACAGCGTGCAGCCTGTGCTGCTGCAGAAGGTCGCCGCGTCTCTTCGTGACGGGACATACCCGCACCTGGACAACCCCTACCCATTTACTCCACCCGACAGGACGAAACCGGCCCTTCCTCACCAGCTTTACGGACCAGTGAGGAACAACAAGGCTCTTAGAGGACTGGTATCGAGGAAGGACCTGACCATCATCAACCAACACCCTGTCTTCACGCCCACAGACTGGGAACACATCTTTGAGATCTCAGCCCGGGGCGCGGCGGCTGGGGAAGTGCGTCCGGAAATCCGACAGCATCCAGCATACCAGCAATTCCTGGAGCTCGGGAAGAACAACACCGAGGAGGGAATGAACCGATTCATTGAACAAAATCCAGACTTCATACGCAAATTATGCCGTCAAGACAATTCGTAAAATTCCCACGGATACGATGATGCCAGAAGACCTACCAGCAATCGAATACTTCGCCAGTCTAAAACTAGCGAAGTAGCCAGAGGCCACACTGACGACAAAAGAGCTGTCAAAGGAGGAACAGCAGCACCGCTGCTTAGCCTCCACCATCTCCGGACAGAGGAAGTCCGTGATTTAGACGACTGCGACTGCGAACTGTAAGTATGGTGCACACATCTGAGCTTGTTTGATTTTAAATGGGGTTGCAGGGTGCACGTCAAGCAAGTGCAGCAATGGAGAGGAGTAGTGTAGGGGAAGTATGTTTTGCAACAAGCGCTACGCTCACTGCGGATAGTTACCTTTCATTTCTGAGAAGGTGTGGTGGGTAGCACTTGCGATGCCCCGTGAATCCTTCATCATTCATTCTAATACGCACACACGAACACAAACTAAATAAATATCATTCATTTTTCATCATTTTAAAAATAAGTGTTCCAAGAAGAGTCTTTCATTCTACAGTTTAGTTAGGTGCTTAAGTTGGTGATAATGTGGGGGAGGAGGGGGAGCAAATCGGGAGGGGGGGGGGGGATAGCGGGGTTACCAGCTAATGTCTGACTGCACGCTGGAGTAATGGTCTAAGAAAGGTTGGGAACCACTGCCGTAGACGTTATCTTTGTTGAAGGGGCGAAATGATGGGCCCATGCCTCATCGCTCGTAATGATGAAGCTGAAGAAATCATTGCCTTCCACGGAGTAACGCTCAACGATGTCGAGAGACGCCATAAACACAGCGCCTTTGCGTGTAGGTAGCAGTGATTGACGAGACCAGCGGGAGCACAATTTCCGATACTGCAGACGATCTCGGACGATGGAATCAGCACTGCCTATTGATATGGGCACCTGCTGAACATCGTCCACGGTAGTCACGCTGCGATTGCTGGGAACCAGTTTCTCGATTGCCTGGACACTTTCGTCTGTTGCTGATGTCAACGGCCTTCCTTCCCTATCCATATCACCCACGTCTGTTGACTCATTTCACTACTGCTGGACTCGAATTGCATTTGGTCCATATACCTCTAGAATTTCACGGTGAACCTGTGTGCAGTTTGGACGTTTTGCCAACAAGAATCGTACTGTTCGGCCTACTTCAACTTTGGAATACGTTTCCAATTGCTGCACCACTCCACCTGCACACGATGATGCAACTAAGTGCTTCAAACGGGTCAAGTCAAGAAGTTAGAAGCTGCTGCGTTCATCACTTTGCTTTCTATAACAGTATCGTGAACTATCAAAAATAAAATTCGTTGTTGTTGTTGTTGTGGTCTTCAGTCCTGAGACTGGTTTGATGCAGCTCTCCATGCTACTCTATCCTGTGCAAGCTTCTTCATCTCCCAGTACATACTGTAACCTACATCCTTCTGAATCTGTTTAGTGTATTCATCTCTTGGTGTCCCTCTACGATTTTTACCCTTCGCGCTGCCCTCCAATACTCAATTGGTGATCCCTTGATGCCTCAGAATATGCCCTACCAAACGAACCCTTCTTCTAGTCTAGCTGTGCCACAGATTTCTCTTCTCCCCAATTCTAGCCAATACCTCCTCATTAGTTACGTGATCTACCCATCTAATCTTCAGCATTCTTCTGTAACACCACGTTTCGAAAGCTTCTATGCTCTTCTTGTCTAAACTATTTATCGTCCATGTTTCACTTCCATACATGGCTACGCTCAATACAAATACTTTCAGAAACTACTTCCCGACACTTAAATCTGTACTCGATGTTAACAAATTTCTCTTCTTCAGAAACGCTTTCCTTGCCATTGCCAGTCTACATTTTATATCCTCTCTACTTCGACCATCATGAGTTATATTGCACCCCAAATAGCAAAACTCCTTTACTTCTTTAAGTGTCTAATTTCCTAATCTAATTCCCTCAGCATCACCCGATTTAATTCGACTACATTCCATTATCCTGTTTTGCTTTTGTCGATGTTCATCTTATATCAGCCTTTCAAGACACTGTCCATTCCATTCAACTGGTCTTCCAAGTCCTTTGCTGTCTCTGACAGAATTACAATGTCATCGGCGAACCTCAAAGTTTTTAATTGTTCTCCATGGATTTTAATACCTACTCCGAATTTTTGTTTTGTTCTTTTACAGACTGAATAGCATCGGGAAGAGGCTACAACCCTGTCTCACTCCCTTCCCAACCACTGCTTCCCTTTCGTGCCCCTCGACTCTCATAACTGCCATCTGGTTTCTGTACAAATTGTAAATAGCCTTTCGCTCCCTGTATTTTACCCCTGCCACCTTTAGAATTTGAAAGAGAGTATTCCAGTCAACATTGTCAAACGTTTTCTCTAAGTCTACAAATGCTAGAAACGTAGGTTTGCCTTTCCTTAATCTTCCTTCTAAGATAAGTTGTAGGGTCAGTATTGCCTCACGTGATCCAATATTTCTACGGAATCCAAACTGATCTTCCCCGAGGTCGACTTCTACCAGTTTTTCCATTCGTCTGTATAGAATTCGCGTTAGTATTTTGCAGCTGTGATTTATTAAACTGATAGTTCGGTAATTTTCACATCTGTCAATACCTGCTTTCTTTGAGATTGGAATTATTATATTCTTCTTGAAGTCTGAGGGTATTTCGCCTGTCTCATACATCTTGCTCACCAGATGGTAGAGTTTTGTCAGGACTGGCTCTCCCAAGGCCGTCAGTAGTTCTAATGGAATGTTGTCTACTCCCGGGGCCTTGTTTCGACTCAGGTCTTTCAGTGCTCTGTCAAACTCTTCAGGCAGTATCGTATCTCCCATTTCATCTTCATCTACATCATCTTCCAAATACCACGATTTAGCCACTTGCGTTTTTCCTTAACATGAAGGGTGTTCAAAATAAAAGGTTCGAAACAACGCTGTGGATACCACCAGAGGCCAAAGCACAACTATCCCACCGTTTCTGGGGAACCAGTCGTCCACTTTGCCCTTCAGTCTGAGTTGAAGCGCTTCCTTGTGAGATTTTTTTTTTTTTTAGCGGGCATGTCCGAAAGAACACTCACAACACATTCATATAATTGATACATCTAGCTAGGCAAGGGATCCACATTCTTCAGTGCAGATGAACGAATACATCCGACCTCCTGTTGGAATCAGCGGCGAACCGGGATGAAACGGACAGGGGCCGCGGATAGGTGGGCTCGGTGGGAATGTTGATCGGCCGTGAGGCGTACCGAAATAGCCCGCTCAGTTGTGATAACGCTGTGCTCCAGATGGCGCAGCGGTTAACGCACCTGCTTAGTAAACAGGAGATCACGGGCTCGAACCTCGGTCCGGTACACATATTCGCTCGTCGCGGCTGTTCCGTGTAATGTCTAGCTACAGCTGACAGCGGTGGTGCCCTTCAGTTTACACCGAATCGTTCCCTTCGTGTCCCTTCTGGTTCATCGCTAAAAGCGATGAACCAGAATTTTTTTCTGTCTGGAATTTGCTCGTACAGGTCAGCTTTAATCGCAGTGAGCAAAGCGGGCGTGATTAATAGTTCTGGCGCAGGTTACTACTGCCGTTTTCTCGGATAGATTGCACATCAAGAGGTTGTGGTTAGGTTAGGCCGCGACTGTAAATTCAGGGCTGCAAAACGAGATGTCTGCCGCAGTTCAGGCGTAGGTCATTCAGAATCAGCTGTGGGCAGAGCGTCTCGCGTCCCCGCCATACCTGCTGGCCACAGCTTTCAAGATCGCTTACATGCACAGCATTTCAACACTTGTGAAGTGATCCGCCGTGTTTGCATGCCATCTTTAATCGAGCGGTAGCCGATGTGGCAACACTGCTGCGTCAAGTTAGAGACGTCAACTATCAAGTAATTTTAATTGAACTGTAGGCAAGGTATATTGCTACGGTAAAACTATACCCAGTGTGACTCATAAATAAGAAGAAGGTGCTAAATTGTATGGTCTCAACACTGACAAGAAGCGTTTCTTGCATTGATAGTCTGCCTTTAATTGGTCGCTTGCCTCAATATGTTCAGTCGAAATAAACCTTTGGTTCTGGCTGTTGATGTATATCACCATTATTCTGGGACCGCACTTTCACACAAGTATTCGCAAGTTGAAATACAAGCATTGGCTGTCATTTATGGCGTACAAGAAACTTACAGTATTGTTATACAGAAGAGAACTGCATGTTGTAATCTTTGACAAGCTAATAATTACGTTATTTGGTCTTCCTGTGTCGGTCTTCCTGATAAAAGTGCACTGAATTTACAAAAATGGTTGTTCTACTCCTGTAATTTTCAGTAATTTATTCATTACCTCTCTGCGGTGAAGAACTTTATCTCTGTTGCTCCCTCGGTTCTCTGGCGGCCTCCAAGAGAGTTTGATGATCGTCAAGCATTGCAAATTCAGGGAGACTCAAATTTTGCCGTTTAATCTGGAGAGTCATATGAACTATCTGGTATGGGATTGACGTGATGCATTTTTCGCTAATATGTAGGTTGGAACTTAAATAGTGGCAACACTGCTGTGGAGACACTATGCAGTGGAATCTACTGTTGTCGCTGATAGCACACTTTGTTGACATACCTACCTTACCTCCGAGCAAATTGACTCGCCCGTCCCACGTCACCGGCGTGCGCACAATCGAGGGAAACACAGTCACTTGTGAGCGAGCGGTCTAATGTAACGGTGTCACTATGTTTTCGACACAGGAACAACGGAGTTGGATCAAGATTGAATGTGCCAGAGGTAGTACAGCACGACAGTGTCATCAAGGTCTTCAAGAGGCGTGCGGGAAATCGCCATTGCCGTACGGAACAGTGGCAAGCTGGGTAAAAGCCTTCAACGAAGGTCGGAGAACTGTGGCAGACATGCATCGGGCAGGTCGTCCTAGCGTCTCTGAAGAAGAAGTGCATGCTGTTGCCGCGTTAGTGGACAGTGATCGACGCCATACAATGTGTAAGCTCGCCCGCGAAACCGACTGTGTTTCGCATCCTGAAGGAACACCTGGGCATGCGAAAAATTGCATCACGATGGGTTCCGCATGAATTGACGAAAATGCAGAAATGGATGCGTTACGACGATGCTCAGACGCACTTGGAGCGCTATGACCGCGAAGGAGAGGCTTTCTTCCGCCGTCTCGTAGCACTGGATGAGACATGGGCCACATCGTACGAGCCAAAACTGAAACACCAATCCAGCGAATGGCGTCATTGTGGGTCGCCGCGAAAGTCGAAAGTGCGTCAGAGCTCCAGTATGGTGAAAGTTATGGTGAATCTCGTCTACGACTGTGATGGTGTTATACTAACGCATTACGTTCCTCCACAGCAGACCGTGAATGCACAGCATTACTGTTCGTTTTTGGAGCATCACCTGCGATCAGCTTTGCGAAAGAAGAGGCGACACTTTCTGCGCAGCCCACCCATCATTTTGCACGACAATGCGCGGGCGCATACAGCGCAAGCTGTGGCTGCTCTGTTCGGTCGTGGGACTGGAAAGTACTGTACAACCCACCATAATCCCCGAACTTAAGTCCTTGTGACTTTGATTTGATTCCGAAGATGAAGGAACCACTTCGTGGCATTCGCTTCAGAACAGTTGTAGAGATTCGACAGGCAGTAGACCGATCCATTAACACCATCAACAGAATAGGCTCTGCAAACGGTATACTACGACTTCCACGTCGCTGGCAACGGGCTGGGGACTACTCTGAAGGACAGTAACAGGTGCAAACATGTAACTCTTTTGTGTCGGTTGTGAATAAATAGTTGCCACTATTTAAGGTCCAACCCTCGTATAAAATGGCACATTATACTCGAAGGCTAATGTTCAACAGAAATAAAGTAGCACTCCCAGTAATAGGACCGCTAGTGTTTGTAGTACGCGAAAACGAATTATCGGAGAAGGTTAGTAACAAGGCTTGAACAAAATTTCTACTTACTCTAATGAATGGCAGCTCTCTGTGATGGCAGATAAATATAATATCGTCTACACAGTACCAGAGAGAACTTGCTAAGATCAGATTACATTACAACTAATATGTGGTGCACGTCATATGGTTTAGCGTTTACAGGAAGGCGCAAAACAGGTGTTGGAAAGTTTTTGTCTTCTATGACGCAATAAGGGGTGATAATTCTTGTCATATTTGTGCTTTGGTAGACAACTTGGTATTTAATCTATAACGTTTTCAAAGTGGTTTTTTTTCTGCAGCAATGAGTGTGTAGAGCCTTGAGCTAAATTCCGTGATGACTTTCTGAAGAACATCAATTTCAGCTGCACGAATCTCTCTGGAAACTACAGTACGAACAGCCTGGAATATTGCAGGAACACCTTTGAAGACTCTGTCCTTTAAATATCCCGTAAGGAACAATCACACAGTTTGAGATTGTCACTATAAGGCCTCCATCCCACACGATGTCTAATGAACGTTAAGGTGTCGAGGACGGCGATCCTATATCTGAAAGTCGCGTGAGGAAAACTGAAGACGTCTGCAATGTCTGCAGTACGGTGCGGAAGTGCTCCATCCTGCATGAACCAGTAGTTTCAGAGCATTCGGCGTCGTCGTGCAGTCGTACACATTCATGTTGCAAGACTTGTCTGTTTATCTTTTCTGTGACAGGTTGCTCAATAAAAACGAGCCCAATGCGTTGTGCACAGATTGGGCACCAAACAATGCCTTTTTGTGGATGAAATGGAGCAACAGCTTGAACGTGTTGGTTCATAGTACCGTTGTTCCAATGTTACTGCTTCCATTCTGAAGCGTGAATTGAGACATCAGTGAGTGAGCTATAGAGTTTTCATAGTCACAATAGAACAATATCACATGAAGAATCCTTTACGCCATACGATTAAACCACAGTAGACAAACACTTTGTAATGCGTATTTTGCGCCATCCTGTAGGAGTATTATTAAGAAGCGACATGTGTAGGATGAGCACATAAAAGCAATATAAGGGAAGGTGATTGTATGAATAGATTCACCGACCCTAATAGCCACGCGCATCAAGGGGAGCCGGAGGTGGTCAAATCCAAAAAAAGTACTTTTTTTTTCTACCGAAAATTAATTGGAACATTCCTCTTTAATGTTAGCTTTGAATTATTGTTCTACTCGCCCTAGAAGTGGAGTTATTACCATTATCCCCCACGCCTGCAGAGGGAATGGGCGGCCGCTGAATGCATCTAACACCCTCTCGTGACTTCCTGGCGAACTGCTTGGAGTTTTCTCGGCCTGTTACGCATACAGCGCCTTATGTTACGCATACAGCGAGTGTGCAAGGGTTGGATACATTGTTTTCTGTGACAAATATTAACCGTATTTCCTTACAGCTTACTCCTATTTTCCTCAGAATTTCGAACATCTTGCTCCATTTAATATTGTCGTACACTTTTGTTCTGGTTACGATGCCACGTTTTAGTAACCGTGTGTATAAGAAGAGGAATAACGTAGGGAAAAGAAAATTAACACTAATACCAAGTTGCGATACTACAATGAATAAGAGCGCGGAACATCGTCTCTTTGCTTGTTTACCGTTTCGAATTAGTTCAGCGTTGCGCCTGTTGTTGGTAGTATTATACTTCTTGTGTAAAGCGGATAATATGCAGTATGTACAAGAATCAGGAGGGAACAATAAAACCAATTTTTCATGACTTAGGACAGCCAGAATTGTTACACAAATGTCTACACGGAAAGACGCAGAATCCTAATGAGAGCGTAAACAATTTGATTTGGAAAGTGATTCCTAAAAGGGTGTTTGTAAGCATAAAAACACTGCACTTTGGCATTTATGATGCAATAGCAACCTACAACCAAGGGAACAGTGTGAAGTTCTGAAGGCATTAGGATTTACAGCTGGGGTGAACACTGTAGGAGCACTAAGAAATATTGACAGAGAAAGGATAAGAGGAGCAGAAAGAAGAGAAAGGTATATGACGTATGATGGAACAACAGGCCAGAAAAGAAGACAGAAGAGGAAGCTTTTGGAGGATGAAGAACAAGACCCTGATAATCCATCCTATAGTGCAGGAATGTATTAAGAAACTTTGATAGCCATTTCCCGTAAATTAGAATTTTTCGAACATAAGGAACACTATCTCAAAATCCACTCAAGCTAGAGAGATGAAATTTTTATACAGCACTCCTAGTGGTCCAACTTACAGTCTAACACAGCCATTTGGCAATATGTTCAGTAGTTACATTTCAGTTTAATTATAAAGCAATTATTTGTAAAAAAAATTTGGGTCATTAATAAAAAAAATAATTGGAAGGAAACTAGAAAAGATACTCCAAAATCCCTCTGTCATAACTGCAGTACTAAACCATTCTATATGTAAAAAAAATTCAAATTTTTCTATTTGGTATTTTATTCATAAATGTTCCTCAAACTTAATGATTTTAACATGGGGAGCATAGGCACCTCCGGCTTCCCTTAACATGTCACTTCCAAGATTCGTGAGGGGGAGGGGGGGGGAGGGGTACGCCGGCCGTACCGAGCCCACCCTATGGATTAACGATGAGGGTAGATGTGCCAGCAAGCAGGGATGTGGTTTCAAGGTTGGTCTCCCACATTCGAGTAGATGAGTATTGCTGCTAAGCACGTCCGGCCTCAGTTACACGATTCGCAAACGCTTAGAAAACGTTCCAACACTTTCACATGAGATGACACGAGCCGCAGACAGATCAGGGACACAAGTTACGCTCCGTCAGGGGAAGGGGTGGTGACATTAACGGCGTCAGGCCACCCTCTACCACTAACATCGCCAAATCCTATACACAACATGCTGACCCCGTGAAGACGCGGGATAAGGCGAGGGGAAAAGGAGGAGATTTTACAATGTGGGTTTGTTAAATGAGTTCTCGGAAAGTACAATCTACACTCATGTTCAGAAAAAAAACAGAACACCTTGAACGACTAGAGATAGGACGTTCATATTCACAGGACATATACATTAGTATGTCGTACAAAAAAAAATCGCATTTGAACCACGTCGCCTTGCGGGTTCAAGGTCAACATCGATATCGCGGCGCAACACCACCTACCGGTAAGATGTGCCAGCGGCTCTCGTTGTCGCTATAAACGGAAGGTAATGGATGACTGTGACCTGAGCAGACGTGCAAGATGCCTCGCAGACGTTTGTGGGAACCGTACTGTCAAGTAGTGAGTCTGAAAGAGGGCGCATCATTGGCTTGAGCGAACGTGATGCATCCATCCAGGAAATTCTGCTCGTGTAGGACGAAATGTTTCGGCTGTGCAACGCGTGTATGCAGAATGGTCGGAAGGCCGTAGAACACGAATAGATGGGTCAGGGCGCACACCCAGACCACCCACCCCCAAAGAAGATCGACACCTCATCCGGGTGGCATTGCAGGACAGATCTGCGTCCACCTCGGCTCTGGAGCAAGGAACATCGTAACACATCGTACACTATCAGGGGTGACAGTCCATCGCCGTTTATTACGGCATGGATTATGTGCACGTTGTCCACTTCTCCGTCTACCTTGGACGATTGTACAGAAACTTGTCAGATGGCAATGGTGTGTAGAACGACATCAGCAGGGACAGGAATGGCATCATGTAGTGTTTTCGGACGAATCCAGGTTCTATTTGTTTGAATGTGATGGCCGCATTTTGGTTCGCTTCAGACAGAGGGAGCGACATTACAGAGACTGTGTTCACACAAGACACACAGCGCCATCTCAAGACCCTATGGTGTGGGAAGCTACTGGATACAACCACAAATCACAGATGGTGCGTGTACACGGCACTATGACCAATGTGACCTACAGGAGTGACATCCTGCGACCCGTAGCCAAACCCTTTATGCACATAATCCCAGACGCCATTTTTCAGCAGGACAATGCACGGCCACATGTTGCTGCATGAACACGTGCCTTCTTTACGTCACAGGATGTCCAGCCTTTTGCCCTGGTCCACCAGACCATCAGACTTGTTGCCAGTCGAAACTGTGTGGAATATGTTGAAACGACTGGTGCAGCGCTTTGGCTCAATGCCACCTACCACAGATGAACCTTCAAACCAGGTGAATTCAGCATGCATGGATATCCCACAGGTCGCCTTTCGTGACTTATACGCGTCGATTCCATCTCGCATGAAACAAGTTATCAGGGTCCATGGCGGACCCTGGACCTGCTTGGCAACAGGACATATGCTGAACTGAGGTGACTGAAATGCTAATCAGTTTCGCAGAACATACTAATGTACATATCCTCTTAATATGAACGTCCTGTCTCTAGTCGTTCAATGTGTTTTGCTTTTTTCTGAACATGAGTGCACATATAATAGGTAATGTCGTGAGTGACAGACTGACTTATCATCGTCCAGCCCAAACTGCTAAGGATAGAAACTTGAAATTTGTAGAAGGTATGGATCTTATATTGTAGGCGTCGCTTAAGAAGGGATTTTTCAAAATTCCAACCGTAAGAGGATGAAAGATGGGACGAAGGATTTTTTTAAGTCGCTATTGAGGCAATTTTGAAGCTAGACCTACGAAAACTGGTATTTGGTTTCTCGGCCAGAAATAAAGAACTACATGTTTCAGCATTTTGTAAATTGAGCCCTATGGGGTGAAATAGTTGGTGAAAGCTTTTTTAAAAAATATATCACTTTCAAAGAACTACTAAAGAATTTTTAAAGATTCAGCTATGAACATTGGTATTTGACTTCTCGGTTGCAAATAAAAAAACAAGGGAGTGAAACAGGGTCAGACTGATCACTGACTCATCATCACCCAGCCCAAACAGCTAAGGATAGAAACCTGAAGTTGGAGAGGGTGTGGATGTTATACTGCACCCACCGTTTAAGAAAGGATTGTCCGAAATTCCACTCCTAAGGAGGTGAACTAGGAGATGAAAGGCTTTTTGAAAGTATGTCGCTATTAAGAGAATTTTGAAGGTATTTGGTTTCTCAGCCAGAAAATAAGAAACACATGTTTCAGTATTTTTGGAAATTCGATGACTAAGTGGGTAAAACAGTGGGTCAAAGTTTTCTTGAAAATAAATAATTACTGAAGAACTACTAAAGGATTTTAAAGGCTACATAAATGCAGTTGGTATTTGACTTCTCTCTTAGAAATTAAAAAAAAATACATGTTTCAGTGTTATTGGAAATTCAACCTCTAAGGAAATGCATGCGGGGATAAAAATTTTTGAGAAAATATTTCATTACATCAAAAAAAATTTTAAAGTTAAATTTATGAAAATTGGTATTTCAGTTCTCGGTTTGATGTAAAGAAATATTTGTTAGGGGATGAAAGTTGCTGTGGAAATATCGCCACAAGAATGCAAACGGCATGATTAACAAAAACTTTGGACTCCAGCTACCGGAATGAGTTTTTGGTCAGAAGTAAATTCGGAAAAGACCATGATTATACAGCCTTATCTAGCGTGAAGAGCTTAGAAAGTGTTGCAATATGTGATCAACATAAAAAGTCCATTAAATAAAAACAAAAAAAATCTGTGCAGGCCATACAGTCTACGCGAGAGAAGCAGCGGGCGCTAACCTAGTCGATGTGTAGAATGATCCCATAAAGCCACTGCTCTATCCGACTAAGAAGTATTGTTCCAACGATTCGAGTACCTCTCAAGTAGGCGCGACGGGCTGACAGGAAGTAGACTGTGTGACCAAGGACACGATCGTTCCTGCTGCACGTGATCGTCTTACAACCACTGCCATAGTAAAAGCTTCCCTGTACGAGGCATAATATTAGAGTGAGAGTGATACTGTTCTAGGCTATTTATACGACGGCATTTCGGCGAATGATGTCAGCAACGTACGTTGGCATTTGCTTTCATGTTTCCACACCGATAGTTCGCCACTCTCTTACCTTCTGACAGTATTGTTCTTCGGGGTCAGACCGGGGAGTAGGTCTGCATGTAAGGTATGTGTCTAAAATCTTAATAAATTTTTGCTGGTACACTGTCTTACACAGTCGCTCAAAGTTCGGGTTCAATGTACCTTTTCACAAACTTTAGCGTATTTTTAAAAACTCAATTTTTGCTTAAAAACGTTTCGCAAAAACCACTGCATGTGTGTAAGGATATAAGAAGATAAACAGCACTGTTATTGTTACTCTTACTGTGTAGTCTGAGACGAATATAATTAAAACAGAAATACCTAAAGAAGACTTAACTACTAACCCACTGAACACAACAATCACTGTCTCTCATTCATCTTCCCAATCATACCTGATCACAAAGATAATAATAATTAGTTCAAATGAGCTGCTAAAATTATATTTGATGCAAAATCTTAACCCAGGGATGTTTGGCTGGCTGATCACTTACAAGAAACGCACACTGATTACACATTAAAACCTTATCTATACTAATAGTAAAACTATAAAAGTGTCGTGTCTTTCGGTTTGTCTTGTTGAACATGCTAATCTCCAAAACTGCTAGAGGAATTATCATGGGATTTTCACAAGTATCTTGAGCTTAGCCTGAGGCAGCGTCTAGGCTTTATTTCATCTAAATAGGATCACAGAGAAAAGATACCGCAATTTAAAGTTTTATCTAAAATCGTCTGCTCAGCTTGATAGTGTGGATGTTTAATCACACGCATACACCAAACAACCAATAGATGGTCTGTTAGTTTTTTATCTCAGTGATAGATGTATTTTCGGAACTTTGCGTCAGTAACAGAATTAAGCGCCACAATCTTATCTTTGCAAATACAAATTAACATTGAATTTACTTGGCTAGGTGATACGGATTTATTGATCTCACTTTGTATATTAAAAACTTTTGACATTTCTTACCTTCTCTCGGTAGGTTTTATTTATATTATTTGCTAGGAAAAATGTATTTGTTAAATTTTATTGGTGATTTTATTGCCTACTCATTACATTTTGACTTCGTTTCGTTTACGAATAAAAATACCTAGAAAACGGTCGAGTCTTTCTGAGCACATCAGAACGGCTAAAAGACTGAGGACTATACACGGCCTCAAGAATGCTATGGAGATCGTGTGGCGAGTCTTGCTGCAGCTCGAGAACATTAGGCTTTAACTCCCTCTTTGAAAGCTTCTTCCCAAAGAGAGGCGTGACTTAACTCTGATCGAAAGATTCAAGCAATACCTCGCCCTCACAACCTTTCACTCACAGACTTTTCTCCAATGTAAAATCACACAAGCGGAAATTTTTGTCGGTAGTGACACAGGCGAGTGAGTCTTTATACCCCGAATTCCACTTATTCTTAACAATTTACCGTTTCGCTTTAAACGTGTATAATTTTTGCTGAGCTTATGTTACGCCATGACTGGAAACAAAGCACAAGACCAGACGCTGCATATTTCAGGCGTGAACCTTATGAATTACTTTTCGCACGGCCAGCTCTGCGAGGCTCATGCCCGTGTTAGTGAAGCAAACAGCTGTTTCAATCGTTGTATACAAAGAAGCTTTATACGTCAAAAATAAATTGCTCGCGTACGAAGTCTTCGCCACAGCAATAAACAATACCCAGGCATCGCCATGTTTCTCATCTAGTCCCTAATAACTTACGGAGGAAGTCATACATTTCGCAAAATTTTAAAACTCCTAAAAGTCCGTTTCACTGTCTGCTAAAAAAGAAGACTGATCAGCTGGTAAACTAGCATCTCCCCACTTGTCTGAATATAAAATAGATTCGAGTAATGTGGCGTACTGAAATGTGTACACCACAAGCACCAGTCGTTGGAGGGTTCCCTCGCAACATTACAGAGACGTACCTCATTGGGCAGTGCGCTCTCAGTAGTCAGTTGAGAATTTCATCTCACCTCAGTAGCCAGAAATAAGTATGCCACGGCCCATTTATTGATTTTGTCGGCCACATCTTACAGTCCGTCACTTCCATCACCCTTCTTCTAACCGAAATATGAACCTGAACCTCAAGAGTGTGAAAATAACGCTTAGGAGGCGGGCGCTTTGAGCGACTGAATTTTTAATACGTGATGGCTTGGCTGCCACATCTTATAAATCATTTCCCCGAATTTTGTGCTGCACAGTAGAATGACAACACTTTGCTCACCCATTATAGGTGGAGTAGGAAGCTATGGACAATGCCATAATTCTAGAAGTTACCTGCAGGTGGCATTAGATGAACCAAGGAAGGAAAAAAGTGAAATAAAAAAGTGAACCATCTACTCTGGGACAAATTTGAATCTTATTATTAATCACTTTACGAATTAGGCTTTTAGTCTTTCTCCGTCACTACTAATTCCTATTCCGATATTTTTCCTCTCTTGTGGTTTTTCAAACTAAGGCTCAGCTGAGGAAATTTTTACCATCCATCCATTGTATGTGTTGATACCAATTATTTCGTTACTTGTTCGTCTCCTCCCTGGCCTGACTATCCCCCCCCCCTCACTCACCCCTGCCCCCCCCCCTTCAATGTCTCTAGTTCTTGCTGTGTTATTTCGTTTATTATGTGTTTTATTTTAAAGTAGATTTTTGTTTTTCTGAGAAATTTCATTTCGCCACACTCTTTTCAACTTAGTGTAAACCCCAAGCAATGCACTCCTCTCTGAGGGTAGCAAACGGGTAAGGCTGAAACCCCTCACAGAAAAAGATAACAGACAGGATTAAAGGTCTAGAGACGTATCTCTCATCACAGAACTATCCTGCCTGGTGGGAGTTCGATGTCCTCTCCTGGAAGAATGTTAGCCAAGCACTCCAGTTCCTCCCAGAAAAGTCATCTGGACACATCAAAACATTGAGCCTAGTAGCTCCGGTAGAATTCTGCAGAATATACAACATCTTCAAGCCATTACTTAAAACAGAGGGCAGGTCATTATCTAAGCTAATCGCTGCCTTCTTTTAAGAACGGAAGGAGCAATCAGTTAAAATATACGCATCGAAACTGCCATACCACTGGCACCGCTTACTTGTGATTAGGCGTCCCTGTGCCTGTGTGAACGTTCGATGTGGCTAGTTTACCACGTAAGCTGACCCGCAATCAAAAACTCATCAGCAGAATTACTTTCTCAGTTCTTGAGTATCCGTATTATGTTGAACGGGTCCTCCTTCCGATCATAGCAAGAACGTGGCTATGGCAGATATTGAAATAAGCAGTCATTGAACAGAAAAACCAACTAAAATCGCATCGTAGTTGTAGGACAGCCAGATGTGGTACAGATTATGTTCCACACAGATTATGTAAAAGAACCTGTTCTCCTATGTAAAAGAACCTGTTCTCCCTCTAGTACAACGGTTTCTAAACCTTTCCTCTGGCAGAAAACTTTGGGAATACTGGTAATTTGATAGAACACCTTGTTTATTTCCGAAATAAATAAAATTTTTAAAAATTAGAAAAACTTGGTTTATTCAGTGATTACATCAATTTTAAATCGTAAGTAATAATAAAGACATAGTAATAAAATTTTAAAAATAATTAATAGCGTCTAAACGTTGAAAAAATACCATGTTATTAATAGCTTTTCGTAGAGTTCTTATTCATTTCCCGCGGAATGCCAATGTTCCGCGGAACGCAGTTTGGGGGACATCTTGCTGTAGCAGCTCATTATTTTATGTAGTTGGAACAACAGAGGGTACCATGTGAATGGAAGAAAGTTTACGTCATTCCAGTTTTAAACAATGGTTGTTGGACACATTGTTGTAATTTACACCTACCAGAATAACGCTGATGACAGTGAGTTGTAGAATTATGCAGCGCGTTGTTTTCTTACCTTCCGTACCACTCTTCCATAGACATTCAAACACCTCATTGAAAGTGTCTCCAGCAGATGTCAAGCCGTCATAAAGGCAATGGACGAACACACCATATATTAATGTCCACTAATAGATGTCCGAATACATTTAGTCACATAGAGTATTTACCACCAATCCTGGAATCGTATATTATAGCGTTATATCTCTCTGCTATAGGCTTTTTTTCGCTTATCCCATTTAAAGAGAGAGATTATTCATTATATCAAGTGGATATTTTGTCCAAGTCTCTCTACATTTCGTACGATCGTCCAACGAGGACATTTGCTGCGGTCAACAGCATCGTCAGCGAACAATTAGTCATTGTTGCAGACCCGACCAGATAAACAGTTCATTTATATTGAGAACATTTCAAGTGCTATTAAAGTTACTTGGAGTACACCCAGTGTTACATTTGTTCCTGTTGAACGTTTGCCGTCCAGATCGAAGTACGGAGCTAGGTAAATATTCATAAAGCCAGTTGTACCAACTGGTTAATGATTCCCTTGAGAAAATATTTTATTTTGTATAATATATTGCTCTTTTGTAATCTGTGCCTTGGAACAAGAGGATCTTTGCGTACCATACATACACACATAAATACATACATCCAGCGGAAGCTGCCATAGAGTAGTTTCAGAAAGACACATGTGGCTGAATGCACCCAGCACTGATTGTGCGGTTTTTTCAAGCAACGAATCTAGAGGCGTGAGACCCAAGTAATGTACAGTGTTCCACGCCTCCTGTGGCAGCCAGTGGAACGAAAAGCTCTCTCTCAGTCTCGAACATAACAGGCGGTTCCTGAGACCATTTGTTCACCCCCGTTCTATGGTGGTGCACTCTTCTTGCCAAATACCTTCGATTCACCACTAACTTTACTAAACTTCACGTGCCACACTAGAAACCACTCACAGATCTCCAGCCAATTTCTGTCAGCTCTTCTCCTCCCCAGCAGACTGGTTACAGGATTCAGTCCCTTAACTCTGGCTCCAAGGCCCGTACTTGAGGTAACCCCCTCTGTCTCCTTCCGAAACACCTGTTAATCATTTACTCCATCCTTGCCCACTGCCTAGCTGCTCATTCGTCCTATGAACACAATAGTTTATCTGTGAAGGTATTAGGAAGCATTTTATGAATGTATTTGTCTGCAGTTTAACCTTGCACGGAATTCAAATGTGCACAATAAACAGTTCAGGCGAGAAGACAACAGAAGCATTTCAAATGTGGCGTTGCAGAAGAATACTCAAGATTAGACATGCAGATGGAAAAACTAATGAGGAGATACTGAGTATAAATGGGGAAAAAGGAATTTTACGGTACAACTTGAAAAAAGAGTAAGGTCAGATTGGTAAAACATCAAGGAATTGTCAGCGAGGTGAGTGGTGGTGTAAAAGTGGTAGGAGATGACCTTCAAGAAATTAGCAAGCAGTTCGGGAAAGAATTCTGGTGTGCACTCTTAATGTTTTGCCAGGAGGTCTCAACCGAGTGCAACCGGTTGCAAATCGTGGCTGATGTCAGCATCAATGACGCTTGCCACTTGAGTCCTGAGGTCACCCTTGGTTCCTTTCGACAGTCGGCTGATTTGGTGAAGGCAGCTAACACCGCATGTGGGGAACAGGTTAAGTTCATTATTTGTAGCTCTGTACCGACAGTTGTCGCGGTTTTCTGGTCTGAAGCTGAGTGGAAGGTCTAAAGCAAAGGGTCTGACGATTCTGCAATGATATCGGATGCAGATTTCTCGAGCTCCATTGTAGGATGGAGAATTGTAGGGCCCTCCTCCATAGATCAGGCATGCTCCATATGCAGGAAACGGCTACTGGTTTCTTCCACCACCAATGTAGATTTTTTCCAAGTGCGTAAGTTCTTACCAACGGCGGAAACATTCCATTATATTCCACGAGTCCCACGGAGAGGTATTACTGGGACGTAGAAATAAGAGAAAAATGCACATTTTTATCTAGCTAAAACACAATTAAATGACTTAACAATATGAAATACTGCATTCCAGTTCTGTGTTGTAAACTAGAATGAAAGATTAGTTTTAAAGTGGTTTTCAATGGAGTACAAGGAGCTGCTTAATAGAAAGTGTTTTAATTCAATCTTAAGCTCCAACACATTATCCGTCATACATTTAATATGTTTAATATGATGAACATATGTTTACACGTGTATGTCACTTTCTTCGGTACTAATGTAACTAATGGAGTTCTATGACAAGTGCTGAATTGTATGTACTGAGTCTTGACAAAATTTAATGATAATCCATTTGCCTCAATCCACATGTTAATGTTTTCAAGTGATTCGCTAGTTGCCTCATAGGAAGAGAAATAGCACTGCTTTCTGTTCCTAATTAGTATCACCTGCAAAAGGTCAAATGATGCATCTGCTAACAGTGTTTATTAACATTTTCATTAGGATATCATGGTTCACGACATCAAAAAATTAGCTAACTCACAAAATATTGCCAACGGTGACAACTGCTGATTTATTGACTCTAGTATACCCTATCTGTCAAGAAAAAAACCTTTGTAAGCGTGTCTTGCCCTCCAACCGGCTCTAATGATGTTAACCATTACGAATAGTCTTCCTCCAGTCTTTGACAGGAGATGCACATACGTAGCAACGAATTTCGACAAATGCCTCATACGCCACGTTACGTAGCTGCTGTCGTCTCAGCGTGGCGGCTGCTTACCTGCGGCGCTCTGGACTGCGCGCCCGACTAATGTTAAATCGATTCAGATGTTGCCTGTCGTCGTTAACCCCCTTCCCATTTTAATGAGCGACACGGGAATTACTCGAGCGTTATCTCGCGTGACTCCAAGTGGCAATAACGGCAAGAAGGCAATCGAAACTGGGCCTTGAGATGAAGGTTCTGAGACTCCGTCGTCTTTCGCAGAAACACGAAGGAAAACTGGAAGTATCAACGTTCTTTATGTTTCTACTACCACATATACATCTAAGTTCAAACTTCGCCGAAATGCAGGTTCCTATTATTATAAAAAACAGTATTTCTGCTTATTTAAAACTTGACTTTAATACTGATCCTATTTACTGTATCGAATTCAAGGAGAGCATAAATCCTATATGGTAATTAAAAAGTCATTACCACGTAACTTTTTTGTCTTCGCACTGACCAGTTGGCATCACGTAACAACTAAAATTTCTCTGCTTTCCGTGTTGTTTAATCTTTTTTTCTAGTCCTCTTGCTGCTTTTTCTTTCTTCTGTCCGTACAGATCCTGTAGTTTCGTTCCTTTCTCCTGCAGTCGTAGCCTTCTTAATTGATAACCATGTGTATAAAAGATTTTCTATCTGCTGTTTCTAATTCTTTGGTGTTGTTTCTTTCCAGTTCCTCCCTTGTTTCTGTGACCCAGGCTATCATTGACCTCATTTTCTAGAAATAAAAGAATATTTAACCATCCGTTTTACATAATTTCGATTTCTAATCCATTCTGTTGTATGGTTTCTCCAATATATTTTAATTCACTAACGTCTACTGTTTTGCTTGCTTATATTTCTATACATTCTGGTGACTTCTTTGTATTTGTCATAAATTACGCTGTTTCTGCTGAAATTCAGAGACCAGTTTTCTTTCAAGATTTATTTTTCTTTCTTCTGTTAGATTTGCTGGGAGTACTGCGAAGTCATCATTAATTACTAGCTGTTGTTGTTGTTGTTGCTGCTGTGGTCTTCAGTCCTGATACTGGTTTGATGCAGCTCTCCATGCTACCCTATCCTGTGCAAGCTTCTTCATCTCCCAGTACTTACTGCAACCTACATCCTTCTCAATCTGCTTAGTGTATTCATATCTTGGTCTCCCTCTATGATTTTTACCCTCCACACTACCCTCCAATGCTAAATTTGTGATCCCTTTATGCCTCAGAACACGCCCTACCAACCGGTCTCTTCTTCTTGTCAAGTTGTGCCACAAACTCCTCCCCAATTCTATTCAATACTTCATCATTAGTTATGTGATCTACCCATCTAATCTTCAGCATTCTTCTGTAACACCACATTTCGAAAGCTTCTATTCTCTTCTTGTCCAAACTATTTGTCGTCCATGTTTCACTTCCATACATGGCTACACTCCGTACAAATACTTTCAGAAACGACTTCCTGACATTTAAATCTATACTCGATGTTAACAAATTCCTCTTCTTCAGAAACGCTTTCCTTGCCATTGCCAGTCTACATTTTATATCCTCTCCACTTCGACCATCATCAGTTATTTTACTCCACAAATAGCAAAACTCCTTTACTACTTTAAGTGTCTCATTTCCTAATCTAATTCCCTCAGCATCACCCGACTTAATTCGACTACATTCCATTATCCTCGTTTTGCTTTTGTTGATGTTCATCTTATATCCTCCTTTCAAGACACTGTCCATTCCGTTCAACTGCTCTTCCAAGTTCTTTGCTGTCTCTGACAGAATTACAATGTCATCGGCGAACCTCAAAGTTTTTATTTCTTCTCCATGGATTTATATACCTACTCCGAATTTTTCTTTTGTTTCCTTTACTGTTTGCTCAATATACAGATTGAATAACATCGGGGAGAGGCTACAACCCTGTCTCACTCCCTTCCCAATCACTGCTTCCCTTTCATGCCCCTCGACTCTTATAACTGCCATCTGGTTTCTGTACAAATTGTAATAGCCTTTCGCTCCCTGTATTTTACCCCTGCCACCTTTAGACCAGTCAACATTGTTAAAAGCTTTCTCTAATTCTACAAATGCTAGAAACGTAGGTTTGCCTTTCCTTAATCTTCCTTCTAAGATAAGGCGTAAGGTCAGTATTGCCCAACATGTTCCAACATTTCTACGGAATGTTAATACTTTGCAGCTGTGGCTTATTAAACTGATAGTTCGGTAATTTTCACATCTGTCAACACCTGCTTTCTTTGGGATTGGAATTATTATATTCTTCTTGAAGTCTGAGGGTATTTCACCTGTCTCATACATCTTGCTCACCAGATGGTAGAGTTTTGTCATGACTGGCTTTCCCAAAGCCGTCAGTAGTTCTAATGGAATGTTGTCTATTCCCGGAGCCTTGTTTCGACTCAGGTCTTTCAGTGCTCTGTCAAACTCTTCATGCAGTATCGTATCTCCCATTTCATCTTCACCTACATCCTCTTCCATTTCTATAATATTGTCCTCAAGTACATCGCCCTTGTATAGACTCTCTATATACTCCTTCCACCTTTCTGCTTTCCCTTCTTTGCTTAGAACTGGGTTTCCATCTGAGCTCTTAATATTCATATAAGTGGTTCTCTTTTCTCCAAAGGTCTCTTTAATTTTCCTGTAGGCAGTATCTATCTTACCCCTAGTGAGATAAGCCTCTACATCCTTACATTTGTCCTCTAGCCATCCCTGCTTAGCAGTTTTGCACTTCCTGTCAATCTTATTTTTGAGACGTTTGTATTCCTTTTCGCCTGCTTCATTTACTGCGTTTTTATATTTTCTCCTTTCATCAATTAAATTCAATATTTCTTCTGTTACCCAAGGATTTCTACTAGCCCTCGTCTTTTTACCTACTTGATCCTCTGCTGCCTTCACTACTTCATCCCTCAAAGCTACCCATTCTTCTTCTACTGTATTTATTTCCCCCATTCCTGTCAATTGCTCCCTTATGCTCTCCCTGAATCTCTGTACAACCTCTGGTTCTTTTAGTTTATCCAGGTCCCATCTCCTTAAATTCCCACCTTTTTGCAGTTTCTTCAGTTTTAATCTACAGTTCATAACCAATAGATTGTGGTCAGAGTCCACATCTGCCCCTGGAAATGTCTTACAATTTAAAACCTGGTTCCTAAATCTCTGTCTTACCATTATATAATCTATCTAATACCTTTTAGTATCACCAGGGTTCTTCCATGTATACAACCTTCTTTCCTGATTCTTGAACCAAGTGTTAGCTGTGATTAATTTATGCTCTGTGCAAAATTCTAACAGACGGCTTCCTCTTTCATTTCTTACTCCCAATCCGTATTCACCTACTATGTTTCCTTCTTTCCCTTTTCCTACTCTCGAATTCCAGTCACTCATGACTATTAAATTTTCGTCTCCCTTCAATACCTGAATAATTCCTTTTATCTCATCATACATTTCATCAATTTCTTCATCATCTGCAGAGCTAGTTGGCTTATAAGCTTGTACTACTGTAGTAGGCTTGGGCTTCGTGTCTATCTTGGCCACAATAATGCGTTCACTATGCTGTTTGTAGTAGCTTACCCGCACTCCTATTTTTGTATTCATTATTAAACCTACTCCTGCATTACCCCTATTTGATTTTGTATATCTAACTTTAGCCTATTCATTTCCGTTTTTAAATTTTCTAATCTAACTGCCCGATTAAGGGATCTGATATTCCACGCTCCGATCCGTAGAACGCCAGTTCTACTAGCTAGTTGATCTTAATTCCACTCAGCTTCCTCCATGGGGTTATTCTTTAAATGTTGTGAGTTTGGGTCCCATATTTCAGACTCTTACACTCTCCTGTAAACCACAGTTAAACAGCAAAGGTGATAACCCTTCCTCCTGCGTTACACTAATGTTTATGTTAAATGGCTGAGATTGTTTCCTTGAAGAACCCTATTTATTTGTAAGGCTAGATTGGACCATGTGGTTCGTAACCAAGGCGCGCTTTCACAGTATTACGTAATCCTAATGCTATGAATGTATTTTCTGTTTAGCATCCAATTCGCACTTCTCAAGGGCGCAGTTTCAACAGTAAGTGACTAATGTGAGGCGGAAGCTTTGATTAAAGTGCCGTTATTATCTGTAGATTTCTCCAGAATCCATGTCTAAGTGTTCTGTATCTTTCAGAATTAATTTTTTATTTTTCTATGGAGAAAATGCAGAATATTCGTTACGCGAGTCGTAAGGTGTCCATCCTGATTGTGTATTTTCCTATAGCTGTTGTGATGGTACATCTTTGAGTGTGCATTTCTTTGCTATAGATAACAGATCGCAGGTCCGCTTCCTATCTCTTTCAGGCCGTCCGTCTCTGATGTGCTTTTATGCTTCCCGCCTCCACTTCCTCTCCAGTAGCGAACTCTTCATCTCAGAGTAGCAGCTACTGTCGTAAATTACTTATTATAGTAGACCAATCTCTGTCTTCCTATAAAATTTTTGCGCTCTATTGCTTCTTCTAGTACTGTGAATGCTATTCCCTGCTGTCTTAACAGATGTCAGTGTTTTCCACATAATTCTTCCCTCAGTGATTCTGAGGAGAATGAGCTCGTTTTCCTTAACAGAACCTTGGCTTTTGTGAGGGTCTTAGGATCTCTCGGTTTCATTTTCGGAGTCACCTATCGTGAGTCATGTTTAGGCATTCTGAAACTTGCAATGTAGAAGGCACGGTAGTGCGTAAGATTAAGTGACAAGAATTTAGATTTATTTTCACTCTTACAGAGATGATAAGTTTTTTGCAGTCTGGTACAGCAATTTATTGCAAGGTTTACTTTTGTCCTTGAGATGTCCGTCACACAAGGTAACTGAAGAAATTAGCCTCTCATATCACTATGTCGCCAAGTGAGACTGATTCGGACGCCTATCTAATTTTGATGAGGAACCCTGTTTTAGTAACCACATTAGGTACTTTAGCTGCTATGTCATTGAGTGAGTGGAAATGACTTTTGGATTTTTTCACGTATGATCCCAAGAGTGCAACGTTAACGAGAAAGGATCAAAGGGAAATAATAGTACACATCGTGTCGGGCGGTGGCAGAATGCTCAACTGTTCTGTGCATCCACTGCAAATAACCGCCGACAGACAATGAGATTTATTCTTACTCCGGCCTCTGTGACGTGATCACCGACTACACGACAATGGCTACTCTCTTCCAGGATTACAACGTGGCCATACTTAAGCACTAATACAGTTTCATCCCTGTTGCCCACAACAACACTTTGTTTTGCTTGGAAACTTGAAAGGTGTTTGCTCCCCACCGCCATCACCACGTGTAAGCAAACATCATCTCCTTCACGCTTCTCTATCGCTCTCTCGCTCTCTCTCTCTCTCTCTCTCTCTCTCTCTCTCTCTCTGCACAGAGGTGCCTGATGACGTATGCACCCTACAATGGAGGGATAAAAGGCCGACTTATAGTGGGACCAAAGCTTAATTTTTCACATCCTATTACAGCCGTGGATCGCATTTCTGCTGTGTAACTGTGAACTAACTATGGTGTTGTTACTATTTTTCTGCCTCCTGACTCATTCTTTTTCATCCCTCTTGTGCTGTGGTGTATCTTTTATGACACCTGTTTGTTCTTGCGAAAATTATTTGAAGTTTTCCAATATTTTGGCAAGCTCTCTTTGTTCAGCGTTCCATAATCTTGTGATATTAATTATTTTATAACAAAATTCTTCTTTAGACATTTCAGGTGCTTCTTCATCATTCGTCGGAGCTCGAGTGGATCGGTCTTATCTTCATATGCTATTTCTTCCTCACGATTTGCATATTCAACTATTTAGTAGGTACGAGTAAATCTTTGTATGTGGGACAATGATGTCTTCTCGCAAGAAAACTTAATTTTTTTTCTCCTTCTTCTCGGCGTACTCTCACCTCATTTCTTGCGTATTCTGTTTCTTTTTAATTCTTCTTTACACCGTTTCACTTCATTTCTTCCACAGTCCGTTTCTTCTTAATTCTTCTCTATTTCATTTCACGTCTTTTCTTACGTAGTCTGTTTCTTCTTAATTATTCGTTACATCATTTCACGTCATTTCTTCCGTAGTCTGTTTATTTTTTTACTTTTTTACATAATTTCGGATAATTTAGTCCAAAGTCTGTTTCTTCTTTATACACCTTCAACCACTTTGATTCGACAATAACTTCTTCTTACAAATACGGTACGATGGCTGTGTGCGAGCAGTACAATTCATCTTTAATTTCAAATTCTCCAACGGTACTTTTTATTTTCAAAGCCACTAACTGGTAAACTCGCGATATACAGGGCTATTCGAAACGAAGGAACAGATTTCAAACATTTATTGCTTCGAAACAACAAAAGATAGAAACACAGTTATACGTTCCTGGAAAGAGAAAAGTTCAAGTTTTTATGCATTCAGTATGTGCATCAAAGTGTTGGAGAATTTCTCAAAGGACGACCGACGTCATCTGAATGACACCATTTCAGGACGTTGGATTGGAAGAGGAGGAGCAGAAGATGAACTTCATAGCCGGTGGCCTCCCAGGTCTCCAGACCTCACACCTTGTGAGTTTTATCTGTGGGGTTACGTAAAAGACCGCGTTTTTTTTTTATCCCACACTATTCCTGACACTCTTGAAAGTCCGTGACATCGAATTGTTGAAGCTGTGTATTCGATAACGAGAGATCAGCGGCTTCGTGTGTGGCAGGAAATCGGCTACCGTTTTGATATTTGTCGTGTAGCACTTGGTACTCACATTGAATGCACAGAAATTTGAACTTTACTCTTTCCAGGTATGTTGGAATTGTGGTTATATCTTCTGTAGTTTGAAAGCAATAAATGTCTGAAACCTGTTACTCTTTTTTGAATGCCCCTGTACAATCTTGTCTTGAATACTTCATTATGAAAGTTGTTTGCTACTGTACAAAACTGACACTTCAGATTATTTAAATTTTAGTTTTTTGCCACAAAGTTTAACTTTAATAATTTGAGTAACTACCACATTATTCCTTATTATGATCTTCTAGTAAGCTGTACTGTTCGTCATTTAATTTCTCCTTATTTAGTTGTAAACTGATTGCACGCTACTAGCCACACTCTTATGACCCTGCAGATAGATTTCGTTCCAAAAACCAGCGGAAGTTTCTTGTCCCCCATTCTTCATATTCTTCTTCGCTCGCCCGGCATCGTTTTTCCCTCTCTTATGCCTGTCTTCTGCGCTTCACTGTCTCTGAAAGGATATCCTCCGTATTCGCGATTCTTTGCCCACTGTTTATTATCTGTTTCTCTGAGGTAGCGCAGATCGCTGATCTGATTCCTTTCCGCTTTGCGACGGACAGTTTATCGCTGTCCGTCCCCATCGAAGACCTTGTTTTGCGCGTTTGGGTGTCTCTTTATGCATCTTTGTTACGTTTCTATAATTCTTTCTTATTCCATCGGTTCTGCCTCCTTGCCTGTCAGGTAGCTGCGTACTTCGTGTTCGACCTGTGCCCTTATTATAAGTTCTTGTTCCATGCTTTCCATTATCGTGACTGATTGATGGTTGCAAATTTTGCGTGGGAGTACCTTCTCTGTCTAGTGTCATCCTGCACGTCTAGAAACTTATTCTGAATGCAGGCAATTCGCATTTCGCAAGCTTTTCCCACCGTTTCTTTTGGTGTGGAGCATCTACATCTACATACCTTTGCGAGCTAACATCCCAAATATTTTCGGGCTCATATGCGGCTCTTCTTCGTCGAAATGTCTTGGCTCAAACTCTTCTAGGGGTTGAACCGCACGTGTTGCATTACACACACTAAATTAGACACTTGCGACCCTTTGGTTAAATTGTCTGGCTGATGGCAAGTTGGCGAAATACGAAGTAAACATAAAATAGAATAAAAATAATAATAATGTCGGGAAATAAATTAACGACCCAGAAATGACGTAGGCCACGCAGTTGCGATTTGGTTAGAATAATGTTTATTCAGAAAGCAAATTAACCGCGAAAGTGGTCGTATTTAAAGTTCCTGTTAAACTTGAGCGCATATCCATTTGACACAGTTCGATCATTCACAATCTCATCGCAAAATACAAGTTATCTACGCAAAAAGTTGGAGTTCACACCAGGCGCGCGACTGCTCGCCGCTCAGAGACTAAGTCCCGCGATACCACACAACGCAAAATTTCCTAAGTCGTTTCACTTCCTAAAGACCGACCGTCTGTCTTCGTGTCTCAATCCGACCTGTGGCCTTTGGTGTTTCCAACCAAACTGTCCGCTTTCGCGTCTGCACCAGCACTGCCCTCTGCCCGTCCCCGACCGCGTTTTCCCGCGGGCCGAATATCCTCGCTCAACTGACTAGGGCAGTTCCCTTCTTGAAGCCGTCCATGCGATTGGCTACAGCTTACTTTACGTTATTTTACGTTTTAACATAATTAAATAATCAAAACTTGACCACTTTCACGTTGTAAATAACGTAACAATAATATCCATTACATAATAAACGTTAAATTCTTTTACATACCGCCAGACACCACACTTGCTGGGTGGTAGCCTTTAAATCGGCCGCGGTCCGTTAGTATACGTCGGACCCGCGTGTCGCCACTATCAGTGATTGCAGACCGAGCGCTGCCACACGGCAGGTCTAGAGAGACTTCCTAGCACTCGCCCCAGTTGTACAGCCGACTTTGCTAGCGATGGTTCACTGACAAAATACGCTCTCATTTGCCAAGACGATAGTTAGCATAGCCTTCAGCTACCAGTTACTATTGATGCTGTAAAACATGTACCGTCAAGAGCGATGTTCACCAATTATGGATTAAAGTTAAGTATTCCACAGCTACGTCCTTTTTTGTTAGTCTCATTTCCTTGACCTGTTCCAGACCTCACGCCAGCCTGCGTGAGCTAAAACGCGTGCCTTTCGGCTTCCTCTCATAGTGGGTTGGCTGTCTTGCCAATCCACAACACATAAAACCAATACAATTTCCTTCTTAGCTTATGCCGCGGCCAGTAGCCTTGCACCAATGTGCTTACTGGTAAACGAATAAAGAACAAAAGTAACTATTATCACTAAACTATTATACACTAAACAACTATTCTATTACCTAATGGTTCAATAAGGTGTCATGCTGTGATCGTTCAATGTGTTTTGTGCGGAGGAAATAATGATCTGATGCTTAACTGAAAATACGGATATTTTAAGTTTACTGTATCTTTTAAACAAATAAAGTTACAGAGTTGATATTTACAACGTTTGTCATTTTAATGATGCGCTTCTGTATGAAATGTCGATTGTTAAGATCAACCAAAGCGTTCAGATTTTAGCATTCAGGTCTTTGTTACAAAACTTGTTAATTTCACTTTAATAGTAAATCCTAAACTATTATACATATGATCACTATTCAAGTTTTATTAGCATCACTACGAAAATTTATGGAGGATGGCAGATTAAAATTACTGTGGCTTGATTCCCTACATTACTACAGAATTAAATAGTTTTCATAAATGTCTCCCTTTATAGCCGATCTTAGGTCCGCCATATTTAACACTGCTACGTCTCCTCGGCCACAAACGGCTTCTATTGGGTTTCCCTATGACGTAGGTTCTCGCCTGTCTCATTCGCACACTACAGCACTCAGGCCTCAATAGACAATAGACGCCTGTGAGTTTCCCCATCCCGTAGTGAGTCTGCCCCCTTCGTGGCACGCGCTGCTGCACGACACGGTTCGTTTCACAATTCCTGTAGGCTGACTCTTTCGGCCATATATTTAAATGAGACCGCAATGCTCGTTAACTCACACACTGAGGGGACAGAAGTCGTGATATACCTCCTAATGTCGTGTCGGACCACCTTTTGCCCTAAGCAGTCCAGCAGATCGATGTGGCTTGGACTCCACAAGTCATTTGAAGTCCTGTGCAGAAACATTGAGCCATGCTACCTGTACAGCCGTCTTTAATTAAGAAAGTGTTGCCGGTGCAGGATTTTGTGCGCGAATTGACGGCACGGTTACGTCCTATAAATGATCGATGGGATTCATGTCGGGAGCTCGAATCATCCAGAATGTTCTTCAAACCAATAGCGAACAATTGTGGCTGGTAACATGACGCACTATTATCCACAAAAATTTCGTCCTTGTTTTGGGAACGTGAAGTCCATGAATGACTGAAAATAATCTACAGGTAGCCGAACGTAACCATTTCTAGTCAATGATCGATTTAGTTGGATCAGAGGACCCAATCCATTCCGTGTAAACATTGCCCACACCAGTGCCTTATTAACAACCGGAGTCCGTGGCTTCGTGGCGTCTGCGCCACACTCGAACCCTACCATCAGTTCTTACCAACTGAAACCGGAACTCGTGAGACCAGATCACGGTGTTCCAGCCGTCTAGGTTCCATCCGATATGGTCACGAGTCCAGGAGAGGCGCTACAGGCGGTGTCGTGCTGTTAGCAAAGGCACTCGTCTCGGGCGTCAGCTGCCGTAGCCCACCAACGTCAAATTTCGCCACATTTTCTTAACGGATACGTTCGTCGTACGTCTCAGATTGATTTCTGCAGTTATTTCCCGCAGTGTTGCTTGTCTGTTAGCACTGACAATTTTACACAAACTCCGCTGCTCTCGGCTGTTAAGTGAAGAGCTACGGTCACTGTGTTGTCCGTGGCGAGAGGTAATACCAACGTAAAAATTTCCGAAGTGGAATGTAGTATACTTCTAGCGCCAACTACCATCCCGTATTCAAAGTTGGTTAATTTCTGTCGTGCTGCCATAATCACATCGGAAACCTTTTCACATTAACCACCTGAGTATAAGTTACACAAATGCTTTGCCCTTTTATGCCTTGCGTACGCGGTACTACCGCCACCTGGATATGTGCATATGGATATCCCATGATTTTTGTCACCTCAGTGTACATACATAGCAAGCTATACAGTGCATGGCAGAGTGTACCTTGTACTGTTAGTGGCCATTCCCTTCCCCGTTCCATTCGTAAACTGAGCGAGGAGAAAAACGATTGCCTATATGCCTCTGTAAGAGCCCTAATTTCTCATATCTTGTCTCCGCGGTCCTTAGGTGAAATGGTGCCTGTATGATCTCTCTACTGTCTGCCACAAATGCCGGTTTTTTAAATTTGCCCACTGGTGTTTCAAGAACAGAACGCATTCTTCCCTGCGGAGATTCCCTTTTGAGTTCGCGAAGCATCTCCGGGAAACCTGTGCACTGATCGAACCTATCGCAACAAATTTAGCGGCACGCTTCTGAATTACTTCAATGTCTTCCTTTAACCCGCTTCCAAACACTCGAGCAGTATCCAAGAACGGGTCGCACTAATGTCCTATATGTGGTCTCATTTATTAAAAAAAATGGTTCAAATGGCTCTGAGCACTATGGGACTTAACATCTATGGTCATCAGTCCCCTAGAACTTAGAACTACTTAAACCTAACTAACCTAAGGACATCACACAACACCCAGTCATCACGATACAGAGAAAATCCCTGACCCCGCCGGGAATCGAACCCGGGAACCCGGGCGCGAGAAGCGAGAACGCTACCGTCTCATTTATAGATGAGCTACAGTTTCATAGAATTCTCCAAACAAACCAAAGTCGACCATTCACCTTCCCCACTACTGACCTTACATCCTCTTTTCAGTCGTGACCCTATCGCTTTGCATGTTCAGTATGTCGCATATCTCCATTGTTTTCTGGGTGTTGAATGCGTGTAGAAGAGTCCATGAATCCGATTCTATAAGTGGTATAATAAAATGATACTGACAGACTTGGAGAGATTGTACATAGTGTCATGGGAGACAAATTGAAGGTAGGAACTCATTCCAGAATCGTTATCCAGAGATGCTACAGACCGGCACCTGCTGCTAGATCAATCCTTCGGCTTTGAAGTTGAGCTCTATAGCATTGTGCCAGACTTGTACGGGTTCGACGCCCACTAATGAAATGAATGCTGTCGCGACACGCACACAGCGAGAAATTCTGCTTGCGGCACTTAGTCTTCCAACTCACGTTTTCTGTCAAAGGGGTAGCCTACCGGCAGGCGTTGATACCTGCAACTTCGAGGCACTGCAGCGTCATTGCTTAACGTTCCCGCACACGGCTTTCTGTTCTCAATTTGTTTCGCAAGAGTCCCTTTACAACCCCTCGGATTTGGTCAGTATCGTTTTGTTGTACGCAGCAGAGCTCTTAACAACAGGTATGTCCCAATTCTATTCGGATATTTGATGAAAAGTGACTCCTCGGCAGATTCCTCCAGCTATGCAACTGTATTCTAGATACGGTGCACTGGCTGAAGTATATATAAGCCGATCTTAATGTTGGAATGTTTGCCACTACCCTTGACATTGCCGGTATTCCTCTTTTCTTAAAGCGTGGAGTAAAGAAACTCTGTAAGTGCGAAATTGGTCCGAATTGTGAGAAAAGAGATAGGATAAGTTACTAAGGCCCTGGTACGTATTACTTTTGCACCTTGGTCACCATGTTGTCTAAGCATTTGTTTATTCTTTAAACCAACCTGTCGAAACCGGCATAAAAAATTAGGGTCCGGGTCTAGGAATAGGAACCATTTAACAACTGCCTGCCGAACTTTGGAGTCTGTTCTTAAGTGGCGATCGGCCAGGTGCTTCTGTAACGATGTGAAACGAGGAAATTCGTCTGGAATAGGCATCAACATAACATCATTTCCGCCCTTTTTATTGCTCATGAAGACCACACATTGCATGTTGTACCACTATACACCGAGACCTTCAGAGGTGTTGGTTCAGATTGCTGTACACACCGGTACCTCTAACACCCATTAGCACGTTCTCATGCATTGACGCATGTCTGTATTCGTTGTGGCATACTATCCAAAAGTTCATCAAGGCACTGTTGGTCCAGACTGTTCCGCTCCTCAACGGCGATTCGGCGTAGATCCCTCAGAGTGGTTGGTGGATCACGTCATCCATAAACAGCCGTTTTCAATCTATCCAAGGTATGTTCGATAGGGTACATGTCTGGAGAACGTGCTGGCCACTCTAGTCGAGCGATGTCGTTATCCTGAAGGAAGTCATTCACACATGTGCACGATGAGGGCGCGAATTGTCGTCCATGAAGACAAATGCTTCGCCAATATGCTGTCGATATGGTTGCAAAATGGTTCAAATGGCTCTGAGCACTATGGGACTTAACATCTTAGGTCATCAGTCCCCTAGAACTTAGAACTAAATAAACCTAACTAACCTAAGGACATCACACACATCCATGCCCGAGGCAGGATTCGAACCTGCGACCGTAGCAGTCACGCGGTTCCGGACTGCAGCGCCTAGAACGGCACGACCACCGCGGCCGGCTGATATGGTTGCACTATCGGTCGGAGGATGGCATTCTCGTATCGTATAGTTGTTACGGCGCCTTCCATGACCACCAGCGGCGTACATCGGCCCCACATAATGCCTCTCCAAAAGCAGCAGAGAAGCTCCACCTTGCTGCACTCGCTGGACAGTGTGTCTAAGGCGTTCAGCCTGCCGGGTTGCCTCCGAATACGTCTCCGACGATTGTCTGGTCGAAGCCATGTGCGACACTCATCGGTGAAGAGAACGCGATCCCTATCCTGAGCGGTCCATTCGGCATGTTGTTGGGTTCATCTGCACTGCGCTGCATGTTGCCGTGGTAGCAAAGATGGACCTCGCCATGGACGTCTGGAGTAAAGTTGCGCTTCATGCAGGATACTCTGCACAGTTTGAGTCGTAACACGACGTCCTGTGGCTGCACGAAAAGCATTGTTCAAGTTGGTGGCGTTATTGTCAGGGTTTCTCCGAGTCTTATCGGCAGGTAGCGGTCATCCACTGCAGTAGTATCCCTTGGGCGGCCTGAGCGAGGCATGTCATCAGTTCCTGTCTCTCTGTATCTCCTCCACTTCCGCACAACACCGCTTTGGTTCGCTCCTAGACGCCTGGACACTTCCCTTGTTAGCCGGCCGGAGTGGCCGTGCGATTCTAGGCGCTGCAGTCTGGAACCGAGCGACCGCTATGGTCGCAGGTTCGAATCCTGCCTCGGGCATGGATGTGTGTGATGTCTTTAGGTTAGTTAGGTTTAATTAGTTCTAAGTTCTAGGCGACTGATGACCTCAGAAGTTAAGTCGCATAGTGCTCAGAGCCAGAGCCACTTCCCTTGTTGAGAGCCCTTCCTGGCACAAAGTAACAATGCGGACGCGATCGAACTGCGGTATTGACCGTCTAGGCATGGTTGAACTGCAGACAACAGGAGCCGTGTACCTCCTTCCTGGTGGGATGACTGGAACTGATCCGGCTGTCGGACGGCCTCCGTCTAATAGGCGCTGCTCATGCATGGTTGTTTACATCTTTGGGCGGGTTTAGTGATATCACTGAACAGTCAAAGGCACTGTGTCTGTGATACAATATCCACAGTCAACGTCTATCTTCAGGAATTCTGGGAACTGGGGTGATGCAAAACTTGTTTTGATGTGTGTACGTGCCATGCTTGACAGTGTCGAGCTGTGACTGTTGCACCCTTCAACAGCTGCCAGAGGATTTCAACAGTCAGCCGTGCCACACAACACAGCCGGCGCCTCCATCAACCCATGCTCGCCACGAGCGACGACACAGCCGAGCGGTAAAACCCCAGAGTCAGATATCACGTAACATTGCGTAAACCTACCATCACTAGCTGGACTTGAAAGAACCAATCCAGCCCCGGGATCGCCAGTCTTCAGCCTCTTCAAGTAAACGATATAAAACATAAGCTGGCTTTTTCCGTTACGTCCTGTATTAGCAGTTTCCGTGGAGTTAATTGGATTTGATTTTAGCCGGCGGTATTGTGATCACATTAAGACAACCTAGCAGGGACTTCATCTTAATTTGTGTGTGTGTGTGCCTACTTAATTACTAATTTAATGGCATTTGGCTCAAAAGCAGCAACATGTCTGCCACCACCCCGACTCTCCCCCCAACTGAATTCACATAGCGAATCCGAGAGAGCGGCTTACATTCCCCATCAGCCGCTGTTCACTTAAAGTTTGCGACACTGCGCAGGCGTGGCTTTCCGCGTAAGCCTCACTACAGATACCGGTTAGTAGACCCGGCAAAGCCGGCCGTTGTGGCCGAGCGGTTCTAGGCGCTTCGGTCCGGAACCGCGTTGCTGCTACGGTCTGCGAATCCTGCCTCGGGCATGGGTGTGTGTGATGTCCTTAGGTTAGTTGGGTTTAAGTAGTTCTAAGTCTAGGGGACTGATGACCTCAGGTCTTAAGTCCCATAGTGCTTAGAGCCAATTGAACCATCTGAAGGCCCGGCACCAGCAACGCCTCCCCCCCGGGCTGTCTACACTGGAGGTCAAGTCTGACACTATTGACAACTACTTTTCTTTTCATTTTATAAACGCCGAGTTTTGGTTAAATATTTTAATTATTTTTTATTATAAATTATTAATTTTAATAGCTACTACGGTCTTACTTTGACGTTTTTACAGGTTCTTTTTTTAGATTGGGGATGGCCTTAGCCCCGAATACGTTTTATCACAGACGCTCACACCTCCGCGAGTCAGAAGTATCAATGCTGAGAATGGGCTGTACGCTGTTTAAATAGAAGCTTAATCATTTGACTGTAAATAGACAGACATTATCGCTTTTCTTTGTCCATTTCTTGGCATGGCTAAATTTCTGATAAGTTCTTTTATTCCTTTGTATACAGTGAAGTACCTGAAGATGCAAATTTAATTTGCGAAAGTGGTCATGTTCTCCAATAAAGAATTCTAACTATCGCGGCGGCCTTGTTTATTCAAATCGTGGAAATTTTTGCCTGTCGTTGCCTGCATATAAAGCAGTGTGCTATCGACGTGGCATGGCCTAACTTGCTTTCATGCGGGCGAGCAGTCGCCGAATGCGACTCAACAGGCGCGTGGCGCCTGCCACGCAGCTAAGGAAAGCTGGTGATTAGTTACCTCACGTTGCAACGCGAGGCGCACAGAAAGGGCAATGATCGTGCATGCACTGCAACTTTGCGGCCTAAGCGTTCACGCGTAAGGTCTGCGGGCCATGTAAGCCAAGCAGGTGATTGTCTCATTTGGTGGATACTGTGGGTCTTCTTCGGCAACCTTCGCAAAGCTGTGTGAACTCTAGTGCCGCCCTCTCTTTCGAACACTGCAGCCGTGTGTACAGGGGCGGTTCGAAGCGACATATCTTTTGGCGTCCCCCAACGACCATTTCCTCATACTAGTTGCCTTTCTTTGGCTTTTGTTAAGGCTGTTTTAAGATATAGGTTATAATGTTAAACGTACCGGTACAAAATATGTAATAGTGCACGTGTTAATTGATGCAACAATAACCCGCACACAAAACTTCGGAGGACTGAGGCAAACACTCGCTTTCAATGCATTCACAAAGCTACCTTTATGTGAAGCTCTATGAGTCTATGATATGGAGGGATGGATAGTCGCGAGCAAAACAGTCGAGTCTCTGTTGCATTCATCAATTTTTAAAAAGCATTTACTTTAATTTCTTTGATTACAAACCTAAATAGTGATTGCAATCGTACATTGACAGAAAAAAAATCCCAACACCAAGAAGGAATTGAGCGACATACACGAAAGCTGGTAGGCCTTTTTTGTACATCTGAAAGATTATGTCCAATCACATTTCGCGTCAGTCGCGCTAGTAGAGCCACTGTGAGGATGCACATCAGGTTCGTTTTAAGTACACGCTTAAACGGTCTTGAGCGTTAGTTAACTCTTATATTGGTTGCGATTAGTTGATGTTAGTCAAGAATGCCTTTAAGGCGGTGGTCACGAGCACGTACACTCGTATGAGCACCCTGTGATGCCATTCATGAGCACAATTCTGGCGGATGTTTTCCTACAGGATAACGCTCGCCCACATACCGCTGCTGTAACCCAATATGCTCTACAAAGTCTCGACATCTTGCCGTGGCCTGCTCCATCATCAGATCTGTCTCAGATCTGATCAAGGACACGTAGTACATCGTCGGACAACGACAGAATCGTTATCTACAAACAGCATTAACCGTCCCTCTATTGACCGACCAAGTGCCACAGGCACGGAAACCCACCCCACAAACAGACATCCAGCACTTGTACAACACAATGCTTTCAAGTTTGCATGGTTGTTTCAACATTCTGGTTGTTACACTGGTTATTAATGTATCAATATTTCACATTTGCAATGCCTTATCTCGCGGTTACATTAACCTGTGATCAGGCAATGTAAATCACTTAAATATGTTACCTAGACAAATGTATTCCTAAAATTTCGGTACTGTATAGTAATTATTTTTTGGTGTTGAGGTTTTTGCGATCAGTCTTAATAATTACACTAATAAGCATTTATCATATAAGATGAACAATTTTTTAGAAACAACTGACTCAATTTGGCAACAAGTAAATATAATAAGCGCTTACCAGCACTAGTAATGGTTCCACTCTTGAGGAGATAGTTGTAGCTGTAGGGCGGTCATGACCATACCTCACAGTATTTCTATTTGGAAAGCTGGCATCTTTACAATATTTTTCGCTGCTCGCTCTTAGACGGCGATGTAAAAAAAATTTTTTCATAGCATTAGTTTGCTCATTATTTTCCCTCTTTTTTGCTCACTTCTTTTTCGATAATATGCACCAGACCGTTTTTTTTCCGACATATTTTCTTCAGTTGGGTCGTCGTTATGAAGGCAATACATATACGCAGTAACATCACAAAAGTGCTACACATGCAAACACGGAATGTACTACAGTTGGAGTCACGAACGATGGCTTCTTCTGCGCACCTACGACAAGCATTCTCTGACAGCCAATGAGCGTTCAGTAGCGTTCTGAGCGCCCTGCTGTGAACGCCAGTATTAAACGACACAGCAGTGGGTTATTTAGTGAATTTTTATTTCGTTAGTTGCGAGTTGTCATTGCTGATGGTGGTGGTAAACGGTAAATTCTTCAAAAGCAAGCGAGAGACGTAATTTGCAGGATGCACCCATTCTTCAAGCTCAAAGCACGTGTATGCGCGTATCGCAGCTGTCGCCCGGAACGGGCAACAATGCAATCCCCGGAGTTCGTGAGTCTTGCTTGGAGTTCCGGTCGGCGTGTTGTGGAATGCGGAGGTGGCTAAGGGTGAGTATTGTACCAGGTATGTCCGGATAGTAAGTACCGTTTTGAAAAAGAAACTCATAAAAACGTTTTTCTCAAACCGAAATTTGTTTTTACAAGAAAGAGGATTTCTTAAACTCTTTCTCTACACAGTTGCCACATTTGTTCAGACATTTTTCATAGCGGGAAACCAACTTTTCAGCGCCCTCTTCGTAGAAAGATGCCGCCAGTAAAAAAATCACTGCTGAACACCGTTTTTCGTATCGTCATCGCTATCAAAGTGCCTTCTTCCAAAATCAGGCTTGAGGTCCAAGAATCTACATCTACATCTACATCTATACTCCGCGAGCCACCTTACGGTGTGTGGCGGAGGGTACTTATTGTACCACTATCTGATCCCCCCTTCCCTGTTCCATTCACGAATTGTGCGTGGGAAGAACGACTGCTTGTAAGTCTCCGTATTTGCTCTAATTTCTCGGATCTTTTCGTTGTGATCATTACGCGAGATATATGTGGGTGGTAGTAATATGTAGCCCATCTCTTCCCGGAATGTGCTCTCTCGTAATTTCGATAATAAACCTCTCCGTATTGCGTAACGCCTTTCTTGAAGTGTCCGCCACTGGAGCTTGTTCAGCATCTCCGTAACGCTCTCGCGCTGACTAAATGTCCCCATGACGAATCGCGCTGCTTTTCGCTGGATCATGTCTATCTCTTCTATTAATCCAACCTGGTAAGGGTCCCATACTGATGAGCAATACTCAAGAATCGGACGAACAAGCGTTTTGTAAGCTACTTCTTTCGTCGATGAGTCACATTTTCTTAGAATTCTTCCTATGAATCTCAACCTGGCGCCTGCTTTTCCCACTATTTGTTTTATGTGATCATTCCACTAAGTGGTAATCAGGAGGTGCGAAATCGGGGCTACACAACTGGTGATAGAACTGCTCCCAACCGAATTGTTTGAATGGGGTTTTGAGTGACACCAGCAGAATTTGGACGCGCATTGTCCTGAAGCAACACAAGGCCTTCAGCGAGCATTCTACGCCTTTTGAACTGCGCGCTGAAATTTTCTCAAAGTTTCCAGTGTCGTACTGCATTGACGATTCCACCTCTGGGAAGGAACACAACAAGCAGATTACCCTGTTTGTCCCAGAATATAGTGCACATGATTGCTGACAACGTTTTTTTGAATGTCTGTTTTTTGGGGAATCATGAGTGCCTCCAGTCCATCGACTACTATTTTGATTCTGGAGTGACATGACGAACCCAAGTTTCATCATCGGTCACCGTTGTTTTTAAGAATTCATCTCCTTCATCCTTGTATTGGGTAAGAAATTTCAAAGCACTGGCAAGTCGCTTCATTTTTTGGATATCCGTAGACATTTTCGGAACCCAACGGGAACAAAATCTGCGAAAATTTAAGCAATTTCTGATAATCTCATGTAAAACAGTTTTTGAAATTTGAGCACCGTCTGTTTTCACGAATTTTCTCATTTACTTTCTTAACCAAACCATCATTAACGAAAGAAGGGCGCCCACTCCGTGCTTCGTCATAAACACTGGTTCGTCAATCATTGACCTGTCTCTCCTACTTCCTCAACATTTCATCAGTCATGATATTTTTACCATAAATCTCTACAGTTTGATGATAAATTTCAGCTGGCGTAAGATTATTTATTACAGAACGCATTTCACGGACAGCGGACTTGGATATTATCTTAAACATTTTGAACCCTTACTGACGAGTATAAACACGATACAATCCGGCTGTAATGGCTTCTGTGGAAAGACAGTAAACCAAAAAGACGAGTGCGAATGTGTGGATCTGCGACACTAGTGCTTGCGGTGGCTGCAAAACGAAACGGTACTTCCTTTCCGGGCATTCCACGTATTAACTGGAATTGAAGCCATTTTCTGTTGATAATTTTGAGATTTCGTGTTTGCAATGCGCGGCTTGGCGTATTACTACTTCCTGTGTTTCCAGATCTTTAACGTGCATTATTTGTATTGAAACGTAACGTACCTTGTTAAGTGAGATGGTCAGTTTTCGAAACATGGTACAGTAGTCCACCCCAATATTAGGGCCTTGGAATTAATCACAACCTCGTTCTTAAAACTTCGTTTAACTCTTCTACAGAGGGGAGTTTCTTTTGTTTAAAACTTTCTTTTGTGGTGATATCTTGTACCATGCGTTTCATGCACCGACGATTGTGTGTTCCATTGTGGCCGCGATTTGCTTTAGATTAAACTATAGTCTCTTGAATCAAAACGTAAGTGGTTTATTCGTTATCTCATGACACTGTTTAAGGGTTCTAATATTTTTACGATTGAGTATGTACTTTGCAATCTGTATCGAGCTACATTACGTAATGCCATAGATTTTGTGCCTTCAGTAAGATAACAGCCATACTGAGCCACTTTTCCAACCAGTATACACGTTTCTCAAAACTCCTGAAACCAGAACACTTCTTTGCATGCGTTTCAGGCCGGAGTGCAAATCAGCGACAGGAAATGACCAAAGTACAAAGGACAACTAAAACAAGCAGAAAGATGTATATGTTCAGTAAACTAGATAGAAAATCAGTAGCGTCATATCTCAGTGAGGAACTTGAAACTTTCAGCATAGGGCAGGAGCATGTAGATGAACTGTAGCTCAAGGTTAAAAGAATAGTTGACCATGGACTGGATAGACATGTACCCAGTAGTATAGTTCATAATGAGCGGGAACCTCCATGGTATACCGTCACTGTGAACAAACTTCTAAAGAAACAGAGGTTAATACAGAATAGGTGTAAAATAAAGCGTAGGTCTGTGGATAGAGATATGCTGAATGAAACGTATTTGGCTGTCAAGACAGTAATGCGTGATGTCTTTAACGACTACCATAGCAAAATAATGTCAAGTGATCTTTCCCAGAACCGAAAGAAATTCTGGTCATGTGCAAAGGTTGTTAGTGGCACCAAAGTTAATGTCCAGTCCCTAGCGAATGAGACAGGAACTGAAATTGAGGGTAGCAAAGCAAAAGCTGAAATCGCTTTTCAAATGTTCCTTTACAAAGGAAAACGTAGGAGAATTGACCCAATTTAATCCTCGTACCACTGAAAAGATGAATGCAATAAGTATTAGCGTCAGTGGTGTTGAGAAATCATTGAAGTTGAACAAAGCACCAGGCCCCGATGGAATCCCTGTCAGATTCTATACTGAATTTGCGGGTGAGTTAGCCCCTCTTCTGCATATAATGTATAGAAGATCTCTCGGAAAAAAACCGCGCCCATTTCTTGCGAAAAGGCACGGGTCACGCCGATCTGCAAGAAGGGTAGAAGAAGTGATCAACATAACTACCGTCCAACATCCTTGATATCCCCGTTTGTTGTAGAATCTTAGAACATATTCTGAGCGCAAACATAATGAGGTATCTTGAACAGAATAACCTCCTCAATGCCAACCACTACGGATTTCGAAAACATCGATCATGTAAAACCCAACTCGCACTTCTCTCACACGACATAGTAAAAGCTTTGGATCAAGGCTACTACCTAGATGCAGTATCTCTTTTAATCCAGAAAGCATTTGACTCCGTACCGCACCTACGCTTATTTTTAAAAGTACGATCATATGCAGTATCAAGCGAAAATTGTGACTGCTGGTTTGAGGACATTTTGGTAGGAAGGGCACAGTATGTTACCTTGGATGGTGAGTAATCGTCAGATGTAGAAGTAACTTTGGATATGCCTAGGGAAGTGTGTTGGGTCCCTTGCTGTTCATATTGTATATTAATGACCTTGCATGCAGTATTAATAGTAAAATCGGGCTTTTTGCAGATGATGCAGTTATCTATAATGAAGTGCTATCTGAAAGAGGCTGCTTAAATATTCATTCAGATCTTGATAAGATTTCAAGGTGGTCCAGAGACTGGCAAATTGCTCTAAATGATCAGAAATGTTAAATTTTGCACTTCAAAAAACTAAAAAATGTAGTATCCTATGACTATAATATCAATGAGTCACTGTTAGAATCGACCAACATATTCAAATACCTGGGTATAACACTTTCCAGGAATATGAAACAGTATGATCACATAGGTTCAGTCGTGGGTAAAGTAGATGGTAGACTTCGGTTTATTGGTAGAATCCTGGGGAAGTGCAACCAATCTACAAAGAAGATTGCTTACAAATCACTAGTGCGACCGGTTCTAGAATATTGCTCAAGTGTGTGGGACCCATATCAGATAGGACTAACTGGGGATACTGGAAGTATACAGAGAAGGGAAACCCGAATGATCACAGGTTTGTTTAATCCGTGGGAGAGTGTCACAGAGATACTGAAAGAAGTGAACTGGAAGACTCTTCAAGATAGACATAAACTATCCCGAGGAAGTCTATTAACAAAGTTTCAAGAACAAGCTTTAAATGATGGCTCTAGGAATATACTACGACTCCCTTTGTATCGCTCAACTAGGGATCGTGAGGATAAGATCAGAATAATTGCTGCACGCTTAGAAGCATTCAGACAATCGTTCTTCCAGCGCTCCATTCGTGAATGGAACAGGAAGAAACACTAATAACTAGTAGAATGGGACGTACCCTCTGCCATGCACCTCACGGTTGTTTGCAGAATATAGATATAAATGTAGATTTCCTATAATATGTAATGACTGGCGTCACGAGTGAGTTCGAATGAATTGGAAGCCTGTCTGAGGCACGGTTGATGAGTTCACCTCGTCATCTTCTGAAGAACGTTCGTTGATCCGCCGGCGAACGACTGCTGCACATTTTTGCATCTCAGAGTGAGAGGGTGGACGCTCGAAGGGAGAACCAGTGCGATGAAAATTCGTCAGAGAGAAGCTGTAACGAGAAGTTGCAGTCTATTAGTCAAATGCCCTGGCGTTAATATTACACTCTTGGAAATGGAAAAAAGAACACATTGACACCGGTGTGTCAGACCCACCATACTTGCTCCGGACACTGCGAGAGGGCTGTACAAGCAATGATCACACGCACGCCACAGCGGACACACCAGGAACCGCGGTGTTGGCCGTCGAATGGCGCTAGCTGCGCAGCATTTGTGCACCGCCGCCGTCAGTGTCAGCCAGTTTGCCGTGGCATACGGAGCTCCATCGCAGTCTTTAACACTGGTAGCATGCCGCGACAGCGTGGACGTGAACCGTATGTGCAGTTGACGGACTTTGAGCGAGGGCGTATAGTGGGCATGCGGGAGGCCGGGTGGACGTACCGCCGAATTGCTCAACACGTGGGGCGTGAGGTCTCCACAGTACATCGATGTTGCCGCCAGTGGTCGGCGGAAGGTGCACGTGCCCGTCGACCTGGGACCGGACCGCAGCGACTCACGGATGCACGCCAAGACCGTAGGATCCTACGCAGTGCCGTAGGGGACCGCACCGCCACTTCCCAGCAAATTAGGGACACTGTTGCTCCTGGGGTATCGGCGAGGACCATTCGCAACCGTCTCCATGAAGCTGGGCTACGGTCCCGCACACCGTTAGGCCGTCTTCCGCTCACGCCCCAACATCGTGCAGCCCGCCTCCAGTGGTGTCGCGACAGGCGTGAATGGAGGGACGAATGGAGACGTGTCGTCTTCAGCGATGAGAGTCGCTTCTGCCTTGGTGCCAATGATGGTCGTATGCGTGTTTGGCGCCGTGCAGGTGAGCGCCACAATCAGGACTGCATACGACCGAGGCACACAGGGCCAACACCCGGCATCATGGTGTGGGGAGCGATCTCCTACACTGGCCGTACACCACTGGTGATCGTCGAGGGGACACTGAATAGTGCACGGTACATCCAAACCGTCATCGAACCCATCGTTCTACCATTCCTAGACCGGCAAGGGAACTTGCTGTTCGAGCGAGGTGGCGCAGTGGTTAGACACTGGACTCGCATTCGGGAGGACGACGGTTCAATCCCGCGTCCGTCCATCCTGATTTAGGTTTTCCGTGATTTCCCTAAATCACTCCAGGCAAATGCCGGGATGGTTCCTCTGAAAGGGCACGGCCGACTTCCTTCCCCATCCTCCCCTAATCCGATGAGACCGATGACCACGCTGTCTGGTCTCCTTCCCCAAACAACCAACCAACCAACTTGCTGTTCCAACAGGACAATGCACGTCCGCATGTATCCCGTGCCACCCAACGTGCTCTAGAAGGTGTAAGTCAACTACCCTGGCCAGCAAGATCTCCGGATCTGTCCCCCATTGAGCATGTTTGGGACTGGATGAAGCGTCGTCTCACGCGGTCTGCACGTCCAGCACGAACGCTGGTCCAACTGAGGCGCCAGGTGGAAATGGCATGGCAAGCCGTTCCACAGGACTACATCCAGCATCTCTACGATCGTCTCCATGAGAGAATAGCACCCTGCATTGCTGCGAAAGGTGGATATACACTGTACTAGTGCCGACATTGTGCATGCTCTGTTGCCTGTGTCTATGTGCCTGTGGTTCTGTCAGTGTGATCATGTGATGTATCTGACCCCAGGAATGTGTCAATAAAGTTTCCCCTTCCTGGGACAATGAATTCACGGTGTTCTTATTTCAATTTCCAGGAGTGTATTTATACTCATGTTACAAATATTATAATCCCTGTCTGTAGCTGAATGGTAGTATTCATGTGGAGGGTCTGGGTTCGATTACTGGTGATAGTACCAATTTACACTAAGATGGCATCATATAAAAAATGTGTACCAACTATAAGCCACAAGACTTTAATTATTTACACTAAAGCGACAAAGAAAGTTGTATAGATATGCATATTCAAATACAGAGATATATAAACAGGCAGAATACGGCGCTGAGGTCGGCAACGCCTATATAAGACAATTGTCTGACGCAGCTGTTGGTTACTGTTGCTACAATGGCAGCTTATCAAGATTTAAGTGAGTTTGAACGCGTTATTGTAGTCGGCGCACGAGCGATGGGACACAACATCTCCTAGGTAGCGATGAAGTGGAGATTTTCCAGTACGACTATTTCAGGAGTGTACCGTCAATATCAGGAATCCGGTAAAACATCAAATCTCCTACATCGCTGTGGCCGGTAAAAGATACTGCAAGAATAGGACCAACGACGGCAGAAGAGAATCGTTCAACGCGACAGAAGTGCAGCCCTTCCGTAAATTGCTGCAGATTTCAAAACTGGGACATCAACAAGTGTCAGCATGAGAAGCATTCAACGAAACGTCACCGATATGGGCATTCGGAGCCGAACGCCAATCTTGTACCCTTGATGGCTGCATGACACAAAGCTTTACGCCTCGCCTGAGGCCGTCAGCATCGATTGGACTGTAGACGACTGGAAACATGTTACCTGGTGGAACGAGTCTCGTTTCCAAATTGTATCGCGCGGATGGATTTGTACGGGCATGAAGACAACCTCATGATTCCATGGACTCTGCGTGTCGGCAGGGGACTTTTCAAGGTGGTAGAGGCTCTGTAAAGGTGTGGGGCGTGTGCAGTTGGAGTGAAATAGGTTCCCTGATACTTCTAGATACGACTCTGGCAGTGACACGTACTTAATCATCCTGTCTGATCACCTGCATCCTTTCATGTCCATGCCCTACTCGATATTAGATATGTGTACCAGTTTCCTTAGCGCTCTAATGCATTTATCTGTAAGCTTTATAATGAAAATTTTGTTATTATGCAGGGGCTCCAGAAAATATCGAAACACCACGAAAAATGCATTCTCGCAAATAAACGCAGATGCTAGCAAAGTCTGCAGGTTGCGCTGTTGTATCTGACAGCGAGCCGCACCAGTGCAACTTCCTCAATACGTCACAAATGTGTTCTCTCTAGTTTTGAGTGCGTTATGTCGGAGCTCACTGCATTCGAAAGTGGGCAAATTGTTGGTGCTCATTGTGGTGTGTGCTTCCCTGAACAAGGTAGCCGAAGTTTTCGGTGTTTCAACAGGCACGGTATCGATGCTTTATACCGCCTGCACGGAAAGCGGAAAAACATCATCCGCTAAATCGCGACATGGACGGAAATGTTTGGTGAGTGATCGTGACAGTCACTAAAGACGATTACGACGAAAAATAAGAGGACGACAGCTCCAAAAGTCCCAGCAGACCCGAATGTCGCACTCGTGAACTCCGTCAGCACCGAAACAACACGAAGGGAGCTCCATCAGCAGGGAAATGCAAGGCGGGCTGGAATTCAAAACCACTGATCAGCGACGCAACGCCCAAATCAGGAAAACATGGCGCCAGAGCCATAAAAACTGGATTATAGAGCAACAGAAGAACATCGTTTTGCGTCTGACCCAAGCCGTCCCAAGCCTATAATGCAAACAGCTTGCTGCCAAGACTGGAACATGGCGGGGTTCAAATGGCTCTGAGCACTATGGGACTCAACATCTATGGTTCAAATGGTTCAAATGCCTCTGAGCACTATGGGACTTAACATCTATGGTCATCAGTCCCCTAGGACTTAGAACTACTTAAACCTAACTAACCTAAGGACATCACACAACATGGCGGGGATTCGGTGATGATTTAGGCCGTCCTATTATGGCATTCCATAGACTTCATTGTTACTCTGAAAGGTCGCGTTACTTTCAAGGATTAAATGACTACTTTGGCTGTTCAGGTCCATCCCACGGTACAATGTTTGTTCCCCCAATGGTGCTGCTGCATTCCAAGACTACAGGAAACCTGCTCACACTGCTCGCAGCGTCCAGGACTGGTCTTGTGATCATGGCAATGAACTGTCTCATCTCCCGTGGCCACCACAATCAACAGATATCAATATCATTGACTCTTTGTGGTCTACTTTGGAGAGAAGAGTGCGTCATCCTTGTCCACCTGCATCACTGTCACCCGAACTTACCATCGTGTTGCAGGAAGAGTGGTATAAAATACCTTTGATAACTGTACAGCACTTGTATTTACCGATTGCTAGACGATTGAAAGCTGTTTTAACCCGCCAAGGTAGCCGAGAGCGCTAATGCGCTTCTTCCTGGACTCGGGTAGGCGCGCGGGCCCCACATAGAATCCGCCCGGCGGACTAACGACGACGGCCGGTGTGCCGGCCCGCCTGGAAGTGGTTTTTAGGCGGTTTTCCACATCCTCCTAGGTGAATACCGGGCTGGTCCCCACGTCTCAGTTACACGACTTGCAGACATTTGAAAGACATTCACATTCTTTCACGATTTACATTAGAAGCAGACAGCTGGGGTACACTAATTCCGTCCTGGGGAGTATGTGGTGGCAGCAGGAAGGGCATCCGTCCACCGCTAACAGTTAACCATGCCAATTCCGTACTTAACCCTGCCGACCCTGCGCACAATGCGGGATAAAGGCAGTAGCAAAAGAAAGAAAAGAAAGAAAGAAAGACGATTGAAAGCTGTTTTGAATGCCAACAGGTTTACAATGCTGTGTTAGGCACGGTAATGTGTTGTGTTTTTGGTGTTTACATATTTTCAATTTTTACGTTTCTTACACTGGAAACAAACAGAAATAATGCTCAGGTATTGCATTTAGTAATATTTTCATTTAATATGTAAAAAAGAAAGGTGAAACAAAATTTGACACTTTCAAGAAAAGATTGTACTTAACAGCGTCCGCGAGGACTCTGCAAATAACTTTCCAAGAATGGTTTGTCACTGAAGCAACCAGAACTTTCCATTTTCACCTTCGAGCAGAACCTCGGCAGCTGCACACGAACAGTTGGTTCCAGGTGAAAGTAAAGTAGGCCCAACAAGACAGAAAAAGAAATTGTATCCCGAGAAGACCACGTCAAAACGCATTCCATTGCGCAGCACCGCTTACCGTCGCCAGTGTTTGGTGAAATGCTGCGTTAGTCCTGGTTTACTGCCAAAATGCGCAATGAGAGATAATCCTTTATGAATGTAAACAAAGACTGTTTTTCTGTAAAAACTTTAAAAAATGATTTCGTTCCTCATAATCGATGTTTTTGAAAGCCTTGCAACAGTGTCATCATTCATGATTTAAACAATAAAAAACTACGCCAGTTATTTATTTGTTCACGCTTAGAACAACACCTTTCGAGTATTTATTCTCATTTTAAAGTGCATTTGTTACATAAAGATGTTTTGTGGCGTCTGCATGCGTGATTTTCTGCCTCTCTTGTTTTGTAGACAACTAGAATCCAAGGGAGGGGAAAAATCACAGACTCAAACATCACAAAAAATGTTGCAGAGCCATTTTAACTGATTTATTTTTGCGTCTGTCGTATACTTTCACACAAGTCATTTATCGCTATTAATTTTGATCACTTCTGTAAATAAATCTGAGCAGTTGGGCACATCTGGCGCCCCTCTCAGCTTGGCGCGCCAAGACGTCTCTTGTGCCACTTGACCGTTAAGGGGAGTTAGAACGGAATTAATTCCACATTTTCGGATTTTTATCTCATTATAAAATTTGTAATTTTCAGAATAAAGTGTATATACATCACTTACAAACTCACATGCGAAGTATTTTACTTTATTTTTTTTAATATAATCTACACCGGTTGAAAATGTTAAAATTTTTATGAGCGTTACTTCAAGATAGAATAAAATCGGTAATTTTTTATATAGAAGGCTGTGCATTGCTGGAATGTGTGGTCATGTCCAGAAGAGGATGGGCATCAAGTTGAGGAAGTCGAAATAAAGTTTGAGAGAGAAGAAACTTTATGATGGTAAAACCATAAGAGACAGGCTGACAGACAAAATGATTGATGAACTACAGCAGTATTATGGGGTGGCCATTAGAAATAGCACTGAGGATTTGTTGAAAATGAAGCAGGTGGTATAGGCTACCTTCTTTCACAGACTGTCAACTGATGAAAAACCAGTACACCACCTTTGACCTCCTGGACCTGATTCATGGTGCAACTATCACAATGCCCAGTACTCAAACAGTTCATACAGCCATAAACATTCCATCCCAGCTGCAGTCATGGATTTCATAAAACCTATTTACAGGAACCTGGCAAATCCTGAATTACTGAAGAAGTGTCTGCATGGTCAGATTCAAAACCCCAATCTTATATGGACTCGCTTACCAAAAAATGTTCTTGTTGGAATGTTGGAATGAAGACACTAAAGTGGCGGGAGGGGGGGGGGTGTCCGTGATTCTATTATTGCTTTTAATTATGGCAACATTGGGTGAAAGTGCTACAGCATATGGGAATCAATCCTGGAGCAAATTGCATTAGATAACTTGATCGGATGGACAAGGTTCGCAGTTGACCACTAAGGTGCCATAAAGAAGAAAAAACTTGAAAAAAGATCAAGAGGATGATATACAGTATGGTGCATGGCGCTTCTGAGTGACTAAAAACTTTAGAAGCCATTCCTGAAATGTTTCAATTTCTGTTCCATGTTTCCCTGTAAAGTATTCAAATTTTTTGGGAATAATAACATACATATCCCGAGTCTACTGAACTAAAAGGAGAACATAATGTTATGTACAATTAAAATTATTTAGGATGACGTATAAAAAAGCACACAACATTTTAACGTGTACGTAATTAAAAAATTGTATTTCCGAAAGCAGTTGCTGAAATGCAATTATTGTAGTTCAGTAGACTCAAAACATACAGTTTAATGTCCTGTAAAAGTTTCATGTCAGTGGCTACAGTAGTTCCTGAAATACGGGAAAGGCAATTCACTAACTTTAACATTGTCGGGATAGGGCGTTCCAACTCCCCTTAAATCAGCGCTGCGTGTCAACACCATGCGGTTTGGGCACACGCTTGCAGCGCTCAAAACCCATCACCCTACCGTCTGTGGGGAGAACGAAGAGATCAGTAAGGGAAAAAACCTTGTTACGTTTCTTATTGAATAATTTGGCTGCAATGCTTGTTACGCCATATTAAATTGTCCATGTGCACACATCAACAAAAGTTTTCCATATCTCCTTTATTTCCCAATTCATGGCACAGAAAACAGACTTTGGCTCTGAGGCATGCGTATGTTTTCATTTGCAGTGTATCCAGAGCACCAAACCAGAAAACAAACATTTTTGTAACGACTGAGTCGTCTGATATCCTTGGTGTGTTTCTCACAGCAATCCCGAAAAACGTCAGTGCTTGGTGACGTGGTGGACCGTCCACTTGCTCGGAAGAAGGCTTGCATCCGTCGTAGCATACCATAGATGAGGTCATCAAACCAGTTTTGGTCCGAATTGTCCGACCCATCAATGGTAATTGTGCGTAAGCCACATAGAATACGTGGTCACTTGTCGACGTTGAAAAACAGCTCGTTTCAATTGATCCCACACGTGTTCAGTTGGATTCATGTCCAGGGACAGGCAAGCCACTGCCAAAGAGGCAATACGATCCCACTATTGGTTGTGGCCGGTCTGGCAAGAAGTCGCAAAGGTGTTCTACAGGCTGACCGCTACGGTCGCAGGTTCGAATCCTGCCTCGGGTATGGATGTGTGTGATGTCCTTAGGTTAGTTAGGTTTAAGTATGACCTCTTATGTTAAGTCCCATAGTGCTCAGAGCCATTTGAACCCCACCGACCGACATCGCTACCTCTCCTCAATGTAGCACTCCGTGACGAATGGGCTGCCATTGTCCAAGAAACCTTCCAGCACCTGACTTAACGTAAGCCAGCGAGAGTGGAAGGTGTCATCAAGGCTAAGGGTGGGCCAAAACCATGTTGAATTCCGGCATTACCAATGGAGGGCGCCACGAACTTGTAAGTTGTTTTCAGTCAGATGTTCGGATACTTTTGATCACATAGTGTATGTTACCAAACAACATCAGGGGTGACATTCTGATCAGTGAGGGACATTCACAAAAGCATCACGCCAGCACGACGCGTCCAGGATGATGCAAAACTTTTGATGTATGTACTACACTGAAGAGCCAAAGAAACTGGTACACCTGCCCAATATCGTGTAGGGACACCGCCAGCACACTGAAGTGCCGCAACATGACGTGACATGGATTCGAGTAATGTCTGAAATAGTGCTGAAGGTAATCGACATCATGACTCCTATAGAGCTGTCCATAAATCCGTAAGAGTAAGAGCGGGTGGAGATCTCTTCTGAACAGCACGTTGCAATGCATCCCGGATATACTCAGTTACGTTCATCTGGGGTGTTTAGTGCCCAGCGGAAGAGTTTAAACTCAGAAGAATGTTCCGGGAGCCACTCTATAGCAATTGTGGACGCCACACGGGATAGCCGCGTGGTCCAGGGCGCGTTGTCACGGTCCACGCAGCTCCCCCCGTCGGAGGTTCGAGTCCTCCCTCGGGCATGGGTGTGTGTGTTGTCCTTAGCGTAAGTTAAAGTTACATTAAGTAGTACGTAAGCCTAGGGACCGATGAACTCAGCAATTTGGTCCCATATGACATTACCACAAATTTCAAATTTCAATTCTGGACGTGTTGGGTGTCGCATTGTCCTGCTGGATTTGCCAAAGTCCGTCGAAATGCACAATTGACATGAATGGATGCAGGTGATCAGAGAGAATTTTTCCGTAGGTGTCACCTATCAGAGTCGTATCTAGACGTATCAGGGGCCCCACATCATTCCAACTGAACGCTCCCCATATCGTTACAGAGGCTCCACTAGCTCCCCTGCTGACATGTAGGGACCATGGATTCAATACCCTTACAATTCCATCCGCTCGATACTATTTGAAACGAGAGTCGTCCCACCAGGCAACATGTTTGCTGTCATCAACAGTCCAATGTAGGTGTTGACGGGCCAGGCAAGGCGTAAAGCTTTGTGTCGTGCAGTCATCAAGATTACACGAATGGGCCTTCGGCTTCGAAAGCCCATATGGATTATGTCTCGTTGAAAGTTTCGTACACCGTCACATGTTCATGGCCCAGCAGTGAAATCTGCTGCAATCTACAAAGTGCTGTTAAGTTGGCCAGCCGGTGTGACAGAGCGGTTCTAGGCGATACAGTCTGGAACCGCGCGACCGCTACGGTCGCAGGTTCGAATCCTGCCTGGGGCGTGGATGTGTGTCATGTCCTTAGGTTAGTTAGGTTTAAGTAGTACTAAGTTCTAGGGGACTGATGACCTCAGAAGTTAAGTCCCATAGTGGTCAGAGCCATTTTTTTCTGTTAGGTTGAACGATTCACTTCGGTCGTCGTTGGTCCCGTTCTTGTAGTATCTTTCTCCGGCCGAAGTGATGTCAGAGATTTCATGTTTTGCCGGATTCCTGATATTCCCTGTACATTTGCGAAACGGTCGTACGGGAAAATCTCCACTTCATCACTACGTAGGACATGCTGTGTCTTATCGCTCGTGCGCCGACTATAAGAGCACGTTCAAACTCACTTTAACCTTGATAACCCGCCATTGTAGCAACAGTAACCGATCTAACAATGAGGCAGACATTTGTTGTCTTACATAGACGTTGCCGACCGCAGCGTCCCTTTCTGCCTGTTTGCATATCTGTGTATCTGAACATGCATGCCTACAAAAATGGTTCAAATGGCTGTGAGCACTATGGGACATCTGAGGTCATCAGTTCCCTAGAACTTAGAACTATTTAAATCTAATTAACCTAAGGACATCACACACATCCATGCCCGAGGCAGGATTAGACCCTGCGACCGTAGCGGTCGCGCGGTTCCAGACTGTAGGGCCTAGAACCGCTCGTCCACCCCGGCAGGCATGCATGCCTACACTAGTTTCTTTAGAGCTTCAGTGCATTTTCAATTTGTGCGTGGTTTTAAGGGACGGCTCGTGTGTGTGCAGGCGCAGGCCTGACGGAGGCGATGAATGCGACCGGCGTGGGCGCCGCGCCTCCGACCGCCGCCGCCGCCGCCGACACGACAGCCGCCGCCGCCTCCGCCCCCGCCTCCGCCTCCGACGCCGCCGCCGACGGGTCGACGACGATGAGCCCGCGCGAGGTGGCGCGTGCCGAGTTCTACGGCACGTACGACCCGATGACGGGCATCCGCATCGCGGGCACGCTGGGCGGCTTCTTCAGCCTGATGGTGCTGCTGGTGGTGTACAAGAGCCGGTGCAAGGGCGGCAGCTCGCGCTGCAGCCTGGCGGGCGACCCGGCCGTGCAGCGCGCCTGGGCGGAGCGGCTGCAGCGCGAGGCCGACGCCGCCGAGGAGGCGGAGGACCGCAGCCGCCGCGAGCAGCTCGCCAAGCTGTACGCCGCCGCCGCCGCGGAGCGCCTCTCGCACCGCGTAAGCCAGCGCTGCCGCCGACACCCGTTTCTCGTTCCTGTAAATTGAAGGGGAAGGGGCAGGGGAGGAAAGAAAGAGAAGGGATTGCCTTATCATTTTAAATCATTTACTAATCGAGCAGTCGCTCGGCAACAGCTACAGTTAGCAAACAATGTTGCTAGAATGTAAAAGGTGAACGACCTGTGACGTAACTTCTTTATTGTCGAAGCGCTGTCAGAGATGCAGCGAGTTACTGACTCTGAAAACCGCGGCGCGACAAACGGACAGAAGAAGAACACTTTTACACATTCTTTTGATGTACGAGATACGAGGGCTGTCCAGAAAGTAAGTTACGGTTGATCGCGAAATGAAAATCACAGTGAAAATCATAAATGTTTCATTTGTAACAGTTAGCTACACCTTTCAGCTACTTCTCTACGTAGTCGCCGTTCTGACTCAGACATTCGTCGTAGCGTTGTACCAACTTGACAATATCCTCATCATAGAAGGCAGCCGCCAGTGCTTTCCGCCAATTGTCAACGCTGGCCTAAAGATCGTTGTCTGTGCCAAAATGTTGCCTTCATAGCCAGCGGTTCGTTTGAGCAGAGATGCAACTCAGTGCGAGACAATTACGGGCTGTATTGTGGGTAACCAAACATTTCCAATTGAAACGATGCAGGAACATCTTCATTGCCCCTGCAGAATGAGGCTGAGAATTCTTTTGAAGAAGAAACCGCACGACAGTTATGTAATGTTGGTTGCATAGCTTCAGGGGAAAATTCTCACCAGGCCCTCGTACTTGGCGGGAGACACTATTTTCTATAACATCTTTATGCGCTCACTAAGAGCTCAGGAATGAAAAGAGCGACATAATTCTACCTACAGTCATACTAGAGACACTGCCCAACACATCTTGGCAAAGCTTTATCGGATTTTCATACTCGTTTCCATTTCGCGACCGATAGTAACTTACTTTCTGGACAGCCCTCGTATTCTCGATGAACAGTTACTCAGTTACTCATTTTTTTTTTCTCTTGTCTCTTGTAACTCGTGTCGGACGTGCATGTCTAGCCGCCGTATTATTATTGTTAAAAATAATATTATTTTAGTGTAAAGTAAAAGTGCAATACTAAAAGTGCAATACTGCGTAGCAGTAGATTTATTGTGCGACTTGTATACGAAAACGTCAAAGGAATTATTTTCATTACGAGAAATGCCAGTCAAAACGGCATCCACGTTAAATCCTTCACTGCAGTGTAAGTTCATCTATTGATTGCCATAAATTCAGAGTTAAATGGAACTGGTGTATGGACTATTTATTTAGTATAGAATCTATGACTCACTCCTTCATGAAGTTATTTAATTTTCTTTACGTTTATGCCAAATAGAGAGTTCATAGTCACGAATTCTTTCGTCGAAATCGGACGGAAGTTGCATGGGGCGAAATATTTTCTCCGCGCCATATTCTACTGGTAAATACATGATAAACTACGGTCCCTTAGGAAATTCTTGTTGAGCTATCCAAAACTAATTATATTTTGAATAGGCATTTACTCTCCTCTGCAATGCAGCTTCCGACTGATCAGACGATACAACAAGAACCAGCCGCACACGGTCGGCGTTCGCAAATATATTTCCATCGCTGATTAAAGCTAGATGTTACAGCACAAAAGTAAACATATTGTTATAATTAGCGACTACGAACGGGGACATTTATAACTGTATGTTTATATATACACATTACATAAACATATCGTTATAAGCTCCATCGGGACTGTATGCAAAATCGCCGGCCGGAGTGGCCGAGCGGTTAAAGGCGCTACAGTCTGGAACCGCACGACCACTACGGTCGCAGGTTCGAATTCTGCCTCGGGCATGGATGTGTGTGATGTCCTTAGGTTAGTTAGGTTTAAGTAGTTCTAAGTTCTAGGGGACTTATGACCACTGCAGTTGAGTCCCCTAGTGCTCAGAGCCATTTGAACCATTTGTATGCAGAATCAGCGACGACGAGTGAAAATGTGTGTCGGACGGAGATTCGAAACCGGGATCATTTGCTTGCTAGGCAGTTGCGTTAACTCCGAAAGAACAGACACCAGGCATTCATGCACTACTGGCCAATAAAATTGCTACATCAAGAAGAAATGCAGATGATAAACGGGTATTCATTGGACAAATATATTATACTAGACCTGACATGTGATTACATTTTCACGCAATTTGGGTTTATAGATCCTAAGAAACCAGTACCCAGAACAACAACCTCTGGCCGTAATAACGGCCTTGATACGCCTGGGCATTGAGTCAAACAGAGCTTGGATGGCGTGCACAGGTTCAGCTGCCCATGCAGCTTCAACATGATACCACAGTTCATCAAGAGTAATGGCTGACGTATTGTGACGAGCCAGTTGCTCGGCCACTATCGAGCAGACGTTTTCAATTGGTGAGAGATCTGGAGAATGTGCTGGCCAGAGCAGCAGTCGCACATTTTCCGTATCCAGAAAGGCCCGTACAGGACTTGCAACATGCGGTCGTGCATTATCCTGCTGAAATGTAGGGTTTCGCAGGGATCGAATGAAGGGTAGAGCCACGGGTCGTAACACATCTGAAATGTAACGTCCACTGTTCACAGTGCCGTCAATGCGAACAAGAGGTGACCGAGACGTGTAACCAATGGCACCCCATACCATCATGCCAGGTGATACGCCAGTATGCCAATGACGAATACACGCTTCCAATGTACTTTCACCGCGATGTCGCCAAACACAGATGCGATCATCATGATGCTGTAAACAGAACCTGGATTCATGCGAAAAAATGACGTTTTGCCATTCGTACACACAGGTTCGTCGTTGAGTACACCATCGCAGGTGCTCCCGTGTGTGATGCAGCGTCAAGGGTAACAGCAGCCACGGTCTCCGAGCTGATAGTCCATGCTGCTGCAAACGTCGTCGAACTGTTCGTGCAGATGGTTGTTGTCTTGCAAACGTCCCCATCTGTTGACTCAGGGATCGAGACGTGGATGCTCGATCCGTTACAGCCATGCGGATAAGATGCCTGTCATCTCGACTGTTAGTGATACGAGGTCGTTGGGTTCCAGCACGGCGTTCCGTATTACCCTCCTGAACCCACCGATTCCATATTCTGCTAACAGGCATTGGATCTCAACCAGCGAGAGCAGCAATGTCGCGATACGATAAACCGCAATCGCGATAGGCTACAATCCGACCTTTATCAAAGTCGGAAACGTGATGGAACGTATTTCTCCTCCTTACACGAGGCATCACAACAACGTTTCACCTGGCAACGCCGGTCAGCTGCTGTTTGTGTATGAGAAATCGGTTGGAAACTTTCCTCATGTCAGCACGTTGTAGGAGTCGCCACCGGCGCCAACCTTGTGTGAATGCTCTGGAAAGCTAATCATTTGCATATCACAACATCCTCTTCCTGTCTGTTAAATTTCGCGTCTGTAGCACGTTATCTTCGTGGTGTAGCAATTTTAATGGCCAGTAGTGTATAATGGACTCGCCACGATGGGCAATGAATCCACCACCTTCAGTGCGCGTGCACAGTTACGTTTGAACTCCTGCGAAAATCTCAAAGTAGCTGCGTGTAGGACATGGACGAGGACTGTGAATAAGTGGCAGGAAGTCTTGCCTAGATAGTTCGCGCAATTCCAATTCACACTACGTCCGGATGGGGCAGTGGTTAACGCAAGTGCCTTAGTAAGCAGGAGAGCTCGGGTCGAATCCCGAGGTGGCACACATTTTCACTCGTCGCCGCTGATTTCGCAGTCCAGATGCAGCTGACATCTATAGTTCCTTTCATTAGCTTACTCATACTGAGTATGAAGGGGTGATCTGTATTTGCTTACTTAGGAGAAGAAAACTTCTTAGCCAGAATCGCAATAAAACACCGTATTGTGGATAACCGTTTTCGGTAAAACTATGTCGCCATCATCAGATCTTCGTACGGGTTATTATAAACATCTTCTGCTAGATGCTCACAAAATCTTTCCATGAATTCTCCACATGCACAACAAATGACATCAATGATGTGTTGGCACGTCAAAAGTAAAAGTTAAAATTACTATGCTCTCAAATCGGCAGATATTTGACGTGGCAACACGTCATTCGTGTCATACGTCATGCATCTGAAGATTTACTGGAAAGTTTTTGTGCGCATCTGGCACAAGATGTTTATAATAACCTGTACGAAGATCTGATGATGGCAACATAGTTTTACCGAAACCGGGTACCCACAATACAGTGTTTTATTGCCATTTTGGCTAAGAAGATCTTCTTCTCCGAAGATAATTCCTTCCCTGTACTTTCCTTTCTCCGCCATTTCCCTTCAACTTGCGTAATATGTTTCACAGCTGCAATTTCCGCATGGTGTCTGTTCTTTCGCCCGTGTCCGAATGAATAGATACGACACATTCATATAATGTTTTTTTAATCGATATATCTAGGGACGGGTGCCGCTTATAGAGGCTGGCTGCAGCGCAATGCGGACGCAACGCACTGTCGGCTTCAGTTTCCTCCTCCTGGGCGCTGGGCGGGTGGGTGGGATGTGGAAGGGTGGAGTGGAGGCCACACACAGCCTCTGGTCATGACAACTCGAGCTATGTAATCACAACGTTCAGTTGATTTACATGCAGGAACAAGCTGTCTTCGACATTCACTGCAATGTCTGTGCTCCAGTCGACAGCTACAAAACGGCAGCGTGCGCACGGACCGGTCTGGGAGAGACGCTGTCGCTTTTTCTTTTTCAGTTTTAAATAACGAAGTAATGGTAACCCTCTCTCCACGGCCTTCGTGATATCAAGACAAGCACTTTGTACAGTGCGGTGCAGTGCAATAGGAAACTCTGTGCAAAGTACGTAAAGTTATTGTCTTTTAGTACAGTTCATTTCTCTGCTATCCTTAACCTGGCGGTAGCGGTGCAAGTGTGCAGCATGCCAGCGAAGTACACTGAGGTGTCAAAAGTCAGGGGATGCCTCCCAATGTCGTGTCCCACCTCCTTTTGCCCGGCGTAGTGCAGCAATTCGACGTGGCATGAACTCAAAACTGCTGGAACTACACTGCAGAAATATTGAGCCATGCTGCATCTATAGGCGCCCACAATTGCGAAAGTGTCGCCAGTGCAGGAGTTCGTGCATGAACTGACATCTCGGTAATGTCCCACAAATGTTCGATGGCATTCATGTCGGGCGGTCTGGGCAGCCAAATCATTCGATCGAATTGTCCAGGATGTTCTTCAAATCAAACGTATACAGTTGTGGTCCAGTGACATGGCACATCGGTATCTATAAAAATTCCATCGTTGTTGAGGAACATGAAGTTCATGAATGGCTACAAATGGATTCCAGAGAGACCCGTTTGACCAGAGGATCCAGTCCATTCCATGTAAACACAGCCTACACCATTGTGGAACCAACGCCAACTCGCACAGTACCTAGTTGACAACCCTCTTCGTGGGGTCTGCACCACACCGCAACCCTACCATCAGCTCTTATCAACTGAAATCTGGACTCATCTGACCAGACCACCGTTTTCCAGTCGTCTAGGATCCAACCTATATGGTCAGAGCCCAGGAGAGGAGCTGCAGGTGATGTCGTGCCGCCATATCCCATTAACGCCATATTTTGCCGCACTTACCTAACGGATATGGTCGTCGTACGTCCCACATTGTTTTCTGACGTTATTTCACGAAGTATTCCTTGTCCGTTAGCACTCGTAACTATACGCAAACTCCGCTGCTCTCGGTCGTTAAATTTGGAAATTTGTAGTAAGGACTATGAGACCAAACTACTAAGGCTTACGCACTACTTAATCGAACTAAAACTAACTTACGCTAAGGACAACACACTCACCCATGCGTGAGGGAGGACTCGAAACTCCGTCGGAGGAGCCGCGAGAACCGTGACTAGACGCCTCGGACCCAACAGCTACCCCGCGCGGCTCTCGGTCGTTAAGTGAAGGTCGTCGGCCTCTGCGTTGTCCGTGGTGAGAGGCAATGCCTGAAACCTGGTATTCTGGGCACACTCTTGACCCTATGCCTCGTGGAATATTGAACTCCCCATCGATTTCCGAAATTGAATGTTCCGTAGTTCTAGCTCCAACTATCATTCGGGGTTCAAAGTCTCTTAATTCCCGTCGTGCAGCCAGAATCACGTCGCCAACCTACTGACATGAATCAACTGAGCACAAATGACAGCTCTTCCAATGCACTGCCCTTTTCTACTTTGTGTACGCGATACTACCGCCAGCTGTATATAGGCATATCGCTATCCCATGACTGTTGTCACCTCACAGTGTGTACCTTACTGGAGAAGCATTCCAGCTGTTATTTTTTACAAGTCCACTATAATCATATAGTCGATAGTGAAGTCACACACTGAAAGTGCAGCTAGTAAGTTCGTTTTAATTGAAATGTAAGCTTGGTGCATATTTTGTTGTTAAATAAAACTTTAAATTTCGGTATAATTTGTTAGATTACCGCGATGTGGTGATTGTTTGGAAGATATTTTTACGCGTGTATTCTTAAAAAAAAGGAGATATTTGTGGAGAAATAGGTTTTAACGAAATCCCGTGTTTAGGTGCGTCGTCTTAAAAAATCGGTAAAATTATAGGTATTTGCAGAATACTACGGGGAAATCGATAAAATTTGCCTAAAAACCGTAAATAGCGTCATATGTTGCTTGTGTTAGTTATTAAACATTTAAAGGTACGTGTGGCGTCGATAGTTCCGATGCCCCAGCGTAGATGCACGCTCGTAGGTTGGCACTACGAGAGCGGACGAACTACGCCGACCGCAGCGCCCTCTTGCCGACGCTGTGGAGCTCAGCTCGACGAGCGCCGCTCTGCTTTCTGTCCCAGTTGATCAGGAGCAGACGACCAAGCGACTTAGCTTCTACTTCATAGGGGGCTAGCCATTACAGACTTTGCCTTTGTTACTTCAGTGATAGTTTGTCCAACTACTAGTAACTGTTAGCTTTGATATATGAGCAACTCCGCATCTACCGGGTGATCAAAAAGCCAGTATAAATTTGAAAACTGAGTAAATCACTGAATAATGTAGATAGGGAGGTAAAAATTGACACACATGCTTGGAATAACATGGGGTTTCATTAGAACCAAAAAAAAAAAAAAAATACAAACGTTCAAAAAATGTCCGACAGTTGGCGCTTCATCTGATCAGAATAGCAATAATTTAGCATAACAAAGTAAGACAGGGCAAAGATGATGTTCTTTACAGGAAATGCTCAATATGTCCACCATCAGTCCTCAACAATAGTTGCAGTTGAGGAATAATGTTGTGAACAGCACTGTAACGCATGTGCGGAGTTATGGTGAGGCATCGGCGTCGGATGTTGTCTTTCAGCATCCCTAGAGATGTCGGTCGATCACGATACACTTGCGACCTGGGAAGCCAAGCATGACGAAAGTGGCGGCTGAGCACACGATCATCACCAAACGACGCGCGCAAGAGATCTTTTACGCGTCTAGCAATACTTTGCTTTTTTTTTGTTCTAATAAAACCCCATGTCATTCCAAGCATGTGTGTCAATTTTTACCTCTCTATCAACATTATTCCGTTGTTTATTAAGTTTTCAAATTTATACTGACTTTTTGATCACCCGGTACGTGCTCATCAAGCCTAAGTAAAGTAGATGCCATTTACTAATATTCTCCATTAAATGTGCTTTTACTTTACATGCAGTACCGAAGTGCTTTACCTCTCCTGCTCCTACTCGCTTCCTTCATTCGGCCTATTTTGCAAATCACAGAAGCCGACCCACGCGCCGCCTTCCAGGCGGGATTCAAAAGTACGTATTCTGCGTCTGTTTCCTGAAAATCGATAAAGTAGCAGCGAAATCCGTATTTCTGTGTGTTGTCTTAAAAATGGGTAAAATTAGCCACAAAAACCCATATTTTTATCTATCTTCTTAAAATGTGGGGAGGGGGGGGGGGGGGGGGACAGAAGAGAAACTCATATTTGTGTGTATCTTCTTTTAAGGTGAAGGGGAATCAGAAAATAGCAGTGAAATGTGTTTCTTCTTTTTAAAAAAATCGGTATAAATTAGACAAATGGCTCTGAGCACTATGGGACTCAACATCTTAGGTCATAAGTCCCCTAGAACTTAGAACTACTTAAACCTAACTAACCTAAGGACATCACACACACCCATGCCCGAGGCAGGATTCGAACCTGCGACCGTAACAGTCCCGCGGTTCCGGACTGCAGCGCCAGAACCGCTAGACCACCGCGGCCGGCTATAAATTAGACATGAAGCCGTAAATAGCGAAATATGTTCCAGAAAATAGTGTGCGTGTCGAAAATTTGCAAAAACGAGGCCAAAACCGCTGGGTACTACCCTATGCTGAAAATTCGCAACATCACCTGAATTTACTGCTGCTGCTGTGAGATCGATATTAAGAATGACGATTTCAAGGACGCTAAGGAGCAGTGGGGCAGTGGATGTGTTGGGGACTTCATTTTTTTGGGTCATGTATTGCCGTAATTAAAAAAGGCAATTGTCACTTTAAGCTAAAAGTATTGAACACATGGGTAAAAATGTAGCCACTAGGCCGCCATCTTGCCCATAAATTACAGTAATTATAGTTACAGTCAGCACCCTTTAAGTATGTTGCAAATAAACAAAACATGCCTCCAAGTGAACAGTTTGTTTACGTAAGGGTCATCAAATTAGGCTAGCGCAACTGTGCGGTGTGTTTACTTAAGGAGATCATATTACTACCATTATCCGGCATACGTCTGGTCAGCCGACTATTAATAGACTCCACCCCTTCTGCATTTGCCTCTCCTTGACGTAGGACACACCACGTTTACAACAGGTGAAGTGAGTCTCAGTGGAACAGTTTTAGTTTCAGTACAGAACAGTAAACTTGTTGCGTAAGCGGATGGATGTAACAACGTGAGTTCCCCTGGTCCCCGCCTGCCCCGTGCAGGGCGCCTGCTCCTGCTCTGCCACTGACAGAGCAGTGATAGACGAGCAGTGAGAGATCCTGTTCTTCCTGCAGGGGAGATAGGATCTGCAAGAGAGGATAGTATTTGAGGTAACTTAGGTATCTTTGGTACCTGACTTTCGGCTAACCTCCCGACATACCTATTTGCAGCATCTCTCAATCGCTTGACAGTGATCAGAGCAATTTCCGGCTGCTTACGAATGTCAGCTAACTCATCCTGTATTCGCGAACAGCATTCACAGGGGAGCTGCATTCCGACTGGTGCAATTTTTTACACAGCCGTAAACGAATAAGCGTAAGATAAGCATTCTGAATCTTTTTAATTTCTGGATCTGTTAAGTAAATGTATTACGAATTCCCTTTAAGAAATGAAGTAGTTAATGCGTTAAACGAGATTTCTATTAAGGCAACAGAAAAACCTGGGATTAAAGTTTCTGATTTCCTGAAATTTTTTTGGAGGGTGTGGTCGCCATGAAACTCGAAAATAGTGTTAACAGGAGACACAAGCAGAAAATAAGCATTCCTTTTGAAAAGGAAAACAAAACGCGACTTGATATGTCCGCCATAACTGCAGTAACTGGAAGTCAACAACGGCGAATTAGTGCGAAATATGTTATGAACAACACTCTCAAAAATTAATCTTTATTGATGAAGATACACGCCGAAATTTGGGGTCAACATTTTATTTTCAGCGAGGAAACTATTGCTAAAATTCCATAAAGCACGAATGTTGATTACAACTGATGCTACAGCACGAATTATGTTTTCCACGGTGCTCAGCGTACGAATATGTACAATACAGCACGACTCAAAAGCGAGTTTTCATGCAATTAACACGAAAAGCACGTTTAAATTTTCTGTGCACTTTGAACTTAGGTAATGGAACCGAATTCACATGACACAGTAATGTTATTCAGGTACAGGAAATACCGGAAGTAATTAAACGTACGAGATTCTTGCACTTAACTGGTTACGTAATACCTTCTACAGTAGCATGCCAAAGATGAACACTGTAGCGTCAGTATATATCATAAAAACGACATAAAACGTGGAGCACAAGTAAGCATGTCTTCCGTTTGGGGAGGATGGGGGGCGGGGAGATAGCAATGATGGTGTGAGGGGTGCTTTCACGTTTGCATGTTGTGTGGGGCAAAACATTTTCCCCCCGCATGTGAATGTGAATTTTTTAAGTTATTGTTATCTACTCGTCATTCCTCCTATTACTTGTACATTCTCTAGTGCACTTTTAGTATCTGGTCAATGTCATAAACTAGCTAACAAAATAATTATGCAAAACCTATTTTTACATTCCTTGACTTTACTTTTTCCAGTAACTTAATGTTATTTTCTGTTGGTCCCGCCACACGCCCAGTTCTCTCAGTTAACTTTTCCTTGACTTAAAAATTTCGTTTGTATAACATTTCCCATACTTTTGGACCGCTAACACGAATTCAACATCGATTTTCAAACAGAATTATGTGGAAACTACATCGTGTCCCCTCTCACGCTCAAGCACAACCAGTAGGATAATGCATAACAAAACTATACAGTTTGTTTCTGATTAGTTAGTCTCTCCATTAGGACAATTACTGGGATTTTTAATAAAGATGCGTAAGTCCGAATCACCCTTTTCTTGTATTATTTCACTGCAGGAACCAGTGACGCCTCGTGCAGAATTATACCAGTGTGCCATAATGTGGCGACCTATGGCCTTCTGACTTACAAGGGCCGCAATCGTAACTAAACTGAATATATTAATTTTACATAGATACATTGAAATGTTTAAATATATTTAAATTGTATAATTAATCATTCAACATTCTGACTAATAAAATAAAATGAATATATCTAACAGTAGTACCGGGAATCGAACCCGAGCCAATAAATTGCCAGTTGATGCGCTTCACTACTTTTTTTCGGCATTGTTCGTTGCGTTTGGTCTAGGCGGACGTCATAAGACATCCTTTCAAGTTGATCGTTGATTCCTTTACTCAGGTTTTTTTAATAAAGAGCGCGAGCAGCCCTCTGACCGAACACGCTGAGCTACCGAGCCGGCGTCTTTGATCATTGTGTTTGGTCGTTACGGACGTCACCTGACATCCGTTCAAGTTCTTTTGTTGATTCTTCCACCCAGTTCTTTTTTTATTACAGACACCAACCAGCTCTCTTACTGAACACCCTGAGCTACCGTGCCGGCGTCTACTGGGCCACCTTGTCAGTGCGAAAAGTGTTCTTCAGAAATCCCTTGTACTCTATGTGTGAATCTATAGAGATTGTTTTACCCTCTCCTATGGCCCACTCGGGCAAAATATTCTGAGAACTTGAAAAAGACGTGTACCTGCATCTACTCAAATAGTTTAAGCCAAATTGGTGAACCTCGTCCCCTTCCGTTGTTAGATTAACGTTTGGAGTACATCTACCTAACTCTTTAAATTTCTCTTTCTACTCCAAAGATCTACTGGAAAAGGGCCTCTTTAGCGGATCATCTACAGAAAACACTCTCTTACTGAACTGCCTTTTAGACTCACTTTTTTTACCACCATATAGAGCCTCTTTCTTAGAAGGATAGTAATCGTAACTAAACTGAATACATCAATTTTACATACATAAATTGAAATGTTTAAATACATTTTTAGTTACTGGTGTAACATTACGGGTAATAAAATAAAATGAAAAAGTAGGATATTAGGAACGGGAATGGTTCAAATGGCTCTGAGCACTATGCGACTTAGCTTCTGAGGTCATCAGTCGCCTAGAACTTAAAAACTACTTAAACCTAACTAGCCTAAGGACATCACAAACATCCACGCCCGAGGTAGGATTCGAACCTGCGACCGTAGCGGTCGCTCTGCTCCAGACTGTAGCGCCTAGAACCGCACTCACAGTCGCACTATATATTACATGTATTACTGTGTATTACATGTACTGACCTGGTGCTGTGAACAACATAGCACTCATAGATCCAGTAGGGCTGAGGTCACATCGGAGCACGTGCAGTCGAAAACAGACAGCTGCGTCCCTTCTCTGAGCTGAACATAGCACGGTTGACATCATTTCAGAACTCGACTCTGGTTTCTAGCTATCGCAGAAAGAGTGCTACATAACATGTTTTCGTCCATTGTATGTGCATGACAGCATGTAGTTGAAGAGAAATGCTATAATTTTAGTGTGATTTCAGTCTCGATTTGCAGAGAAATTGCATAATTATAGTATCTTGTAGCACATTAACACATGATAACCGGCTGCCGTTGGCAATTATATTTTTCGATTCCTCCACTTCCGTTTTAGGATTTCATTCGTTTGTGAGGTACAAAAAACTTACCAATATCGGTCATTTTTTCACTGTATTCACTATGAATTTACAAAGTGCAATGGTTAAAATTCTACGTAAACCACTTTCATCCATCATTGCTCACTTACATCTCTTTGTTGACGGTGAAAAAACTGAGAGGAAACTTCAATCAGCACCGAGAACACTCTCGCGCCACACCGATAAGCTGGGATTCGTGAAAGTGCACTACAGACATGTTGTAACCTCCCCACCGCAATTTTAGAAGAAATGTAAGACAATACTTAATAGAAATGGGAGCCAAGTGTAATGTCCCCACAATAATTTTTGAAAACGTATGGGCAATATTATTTAGGGATGCTAATGGACATGGCTCTATGCGTAACCTGCCCACAATGAAATGTACTGACAATGGCAACAAAAATGTGAAATTCGCAATCTGACTCAAATATAAATCCTTCAAAAAATTAAAGTCCATTCAGTGACAAGAAAATTCAATAAAACCGAAATATCGGTCTTTGGCCCTGTGTAAAACAATCAGAATTAAAGTCTTACCTCAGAATAAATGGATGTCACATATCTGCTCTTGTTGTTGCGCACCGCTTGGAGGAACTGCATTGCAAATAATAATATTCTCTTTTTTTGTGATTTTAGTGGAATCTTTCTTCAAAAGAAGTAGAATGAAATGGGAAGTGCAACGAAATCTTGAGTTCAATAAAAAATTAAATTTTTGAGAAAATGCTTTTGAAATAAAAAAATTATTATTGGGAGACTTGTTGGAGAATAATTACAATAAATAAAATTTTTCATTATCTAATGATTATATTAATTAACAGTATACCTTATTCCTCATCTTGACCAGTGTTGCCGACCGCCTACATCACACAACCGCACTGGGCTGCTACTACTGACCGACCGCTCTGCATGACGACTACAGACTGAGTACTGCTCTCAACTAGACAGAGCTACAGACTCGCAACGACTGACTGACTGCTACTGACTGAGAACCGCTCGCAACACTCGCGCGGTCAAGCGCATACTCTCTGGTCACAGATGCTACAATGCCTCGCCATCGCTGCTATGTTACATACGTGTTTCATAACCCTCCACTGGGGGGGCAAAAATTTGGCAGCGATGGTGAGTCATTTGGACTTGCCAAGCGCGGCAAAATTTTTCTTTAATTAACAAAATCCTACAACTTACAGAATATTTAAATGTTGTGCACACGCACTAAGTACAAAATATATCAGACAAAGACAAAATGTGAGTACAAAACATAGTAGCAAATCAGAAAAATGTATATACAAATTATTTGACAGATAATAAAGTGCACAGGCACTGAAAAAAAAAATTCTTTAGCATATGCAGAACAAATAAACAGACTGGCAAGAATAATTAGATGTAGTACATAAAGTAAATGTTGTGCACACGCACTAAGTACAAAATATATCAGACAAAGACAAAATGTGAGTACAAAACATAGTAGCAAATCAGAAAAATGTATATACAAATTATTTGACAGATAACAAAGTGCACAGGCACTGAAAATTCTTTAGCATATTCAGAACAAATGAACAGACTGGCAAAAAATATTATGTTGACAAGTGACATAAGTGTACTCGCATTGGAGTTCAGCGAATCGAAAAATGTATAACCTATGAACATAAATGATGTTACCAAAAAATTTTTTCTTTATGTGACAAGAATCAGGATAGGAAAGGGAAGGATTGCATCATGGTTGTAGCACTTTAGATTGCACACAGCTGCTCTGAAAGTCCATATCTTTCCACAGAAGTACAACACCAAGTGACACAACTTGAAGTTCTTTTCCCATCAGAATTTATCAGTGTAGCCAAGACACTGAACTGTCGTAGTAATGTTCCATGTTTTCATTTTGGCAGTACATTAGGTACACCAAACAGTGGGACCATAATAATGTCTTCATCGCTCATGGTGGTGGACAGCATGTCGTGTCAACACCACACTCTTACAAGGCACACCAACGTAGAATTAGTGCAAAACCAAATATAGTGTTCCATGATCACTGGGATAGACAGGACAAATGGACATTGCAATAATTCAGGGTAGTCAGCTTATGAGGTGAAGGACATCAAGTCACATAATATTGACAATTACAGACTTAATTAGTAGTTTGTGGCATTCATAGCCCAGTTATTGAACATTTCTGTACCAAGTATGTAGTATTACAGAAAAATGTTCATTAATTGTTGTACATAGAATCAGTAGCCTTCTTTTCCTGGTTACAAAGCATTATGAAATAATCGCATTCTTTTCAGTTACAGAGTATAATTAAGAATCATTAACCTTCTCCTAATTACAGTTAATTAATCATTTGTCATTCCAATAATCATTAGCCTTTGCCTAATTACAGTTAATTAATCATTTGTCGTTAATTAATCATTTGTCTAATTACAGTTAATTAATCATTTGTCGTTAATTAATCATTTGTCTAATTACAGTTAATTAATCATTTGTCTAATTACAGTTAATTAATCATTTGTCGTTAATTAATCATTTGTCTAATTACAGTTAATTAATTAATCATTTGTCATTTCAATATAGTAAGAATTATTAGCCTTAATTAATTACAAAGCATTATTAAACAGTACCATAGTTAATTAATTATGTGTCATTCCAATCTATTAAGAATCATTAGTCTTTTCCTAATTACAAAGCATTATGAAACAGTCACATTCATTTCCAACAACAAAGTATCAACATTGGAAACAAGAGCTAATCAATGGCATAATTAATAACAATTCGTGGAGTGACATTAATTATTGGCACTCAGTGGCCAGCAAGTATTGAATAAAATCATCATTCAGTATTATTCAGATTATTACGAAGTCATTATTAAAAATCAGTTAATTACAGTCATAGCATTAATAATCATGGGCATTACAAGTACTCATTACAATAAACAGTGTTCCTCATTCAGTAGTATTCAGATCATTACAAAGGCATTATTAAAATCAGTTAATTACAGTCAAATCATTAGTAATCACAGGCATTATACGTAGTATCATTATAATAGACAGTGGCAGTTATTAGCTAGTGACAAAGCATTATTTTGAATATAGTCTCATTAAGAGGTCATTACTCAAGTGACATGCTATTCAGAGTTGATCAGTATTATTCAGAATTTTCTCAAACTGGTATCACTATTTGGGACTGTTAATACATTTTATATTTTTTTTTTTTTTTTGTTAGCAATGCATTGCGTTGGGATCGATAATTAATTGCTGAAACATAACACTATTTGTTTTTGACCTATTGCTGCAAATGAGGATAGGTAACGTCATTCGTCATGAGTCAGCTGTAGCAAGATTATGTAACAAGGCAGTACATGTGATCACATTTAGAAGTGATAAACACAAATGGGTAAAAAATAAAAATGCAAGTACTAGAACAGGTATAATAACTAACAGGTTTAGTAAGTGTCATGAAAAACTTCTCCTGGAAAAAATACAAAAACGGATTATTGACCTGAAAGAAGAAACGCACACTATGCTGAAAAGTAGTGAACTTCGAATTAACAGGCAGTGAAGTGTGTATAAAAATGTGTTCCATAGCTGTCCTTTCCAAAACTTTCAGTCATCCTACTATGCAATGTAACACCTGCTGTCAAAGCAAACTGCAACAAATACTTAAATAACTACGTAGCATAAATACATTACTTCAACATTATCCTCATCTGTAAAGAAAAAAAAAAAAAAACTTCATTATCCATATCATCATAACTTCACCATTATCATCACCTGTAAAGAAAAACTTCATTATTCATAATACCATTTCCTTCATCATTATTCATCAGTATTCACTATCATCTGCAAAAAATCACTTCATTACTCATTACATAACTATTCCTTATCTCTAGCATATTTCATCACTAAAACTAAGATGTGTAGTTCTCTCTGACAGCCTGCATCAATCACCCTGGTATTCTGAAAGAAAAATTAGTTAAGACTGCTATTCTGTGATGAGTATAGTATATTCGTGTTAATGTTTGTTAATCCTGATCCATTTACTCTTCCTCATAAAGTTATCGCATCTCCTTTCGTTTATTCCGTAGGTGAAATTCCCATTCCTGTTGAATTTATTTCTTACATACATCATTTCTTTCTGAAATTGATGAACAGAGATTAATGTCTTGCATTTAAATCATATACCAACTAAATAATGACTGGTTTATGGTGACACAATTAACCATACAGCATAACATGACAGAAAACGTAATATGTTAAAGACGTTGACAGTGTTCAGATGCAAAAATGTACACAGAATAATACAATGCAGTAGCAAAAAAAAAAAATGTTAAACATTCACGATCTTGAGGTGTCATATGGCAACAAAAAATGTCAAAGTCGACTGGTGTGTGTTATATCTTAACTATTTCATAGTGCATACAAACAAAACTGGAATACAATCATACATAAAAAGACAAAATGTGACGTTCGTTGTGTTCAGCTTGTATGTAGTGTAGTTAATCGAGGCGAGAATTAAAGACTTTAATGGAGAGAGAATTTGATAAAATTAATACGTCATTACATAGAATTGCATAATTATTCATAAAATACGTAAGTTCATTTGGAAAAATATGCACGGTCTGATGTGTAACGACAAGAAAAGCGACCTGCTAACCTTACCTTGCCGGGCACTTGCCAAGAAAAAATACGATAATCATCAGTAATTAGTCACGTGAAATAATTGCATTAGTAAATGGCATCATAGTGTGTTGAATCATACAGTGGTTTCACTCAATAAACGGTTTAATGTTTGATATATGGTGATTGCCTTTCGATTTTCTAGTTCTCAAAGTTTCGACATGTACAACATTGGGGTGAGGGATGCTGCGAATCCGATATGGACCTGCGTATAGAAGTTCAAATTTACTGCACTTACCTTTTAATTTGCTGGATAAATAGTGTGTACGTACTAGTATCTTCTGTCCAACGTGAAAGTCGCGGCGTGTACAAACCTGTTTTTGCTGTCTTCTCCGGCGCTCTGCGGCACGTTTGATGTTGTTCAGCGCAATGTCAATTATTTCGTGGTGTCGTAGGCGACGACTTTTGGGAAATTCTATTAATTCTTTAATTTTGTTCGGTGGTTCAACGTTTTTCAGTATAACAGTCGGAGATAGCATAGTGGATTCATTTGGAATGGAATTAATTACATCTTGGAATGAGAGTATGTGTGTATCCCAAACAATATGTCTTTTGTGGCAGTATATTCTACACAGTTTACCAATTTCCTTCATTAATCTTTCACAGGGGTTCGAAGAAGCGTGGTACTTGGATATATAGATCGGAGAAATGTTTCTAGCTCGTAACATGCGTGTCCATACGCTACTACGAAATTGAGATCCATTGTCAGAAATTACTTTCATCACATGCCCTACATGAGATAGAAAATGTTTTACAAATGCACTTGAAACAGTTTTAGCAGTAGCTTTACGTAATGGAGTGAAAGTAACAAATTTTGAAGTGAGCTCAACAGCGACAAAAATGTAGCAAAAACCTCTGTTAGTTCTGGGAATCGGACCAAAAATATCTACAGCGGCCATGTGTCTTAATTTAACAGGTATAATGGGATATAACGGAGGAATATGTGAAGTGGTGTCTGATTTAGCTTTCTGGCAAATTTTACAAGACCCTAAAACTCGTCGTATACGTTTTTCCATGTTAGTAAAATAACAGTTCTGTCTCAGTATAAGAAAACATTTTCGTGCTCCGTAATGTGCGTAACTAAAATGAGTGTACCAAATTAGTTTGTTAACCAGTTCGTCAGGAATGCATAATAACCAATTGTTGCTGTCAGGATGAGAGCGGCGAAACAGAATGTCATTGCGTACAGTGTAGTGGTTTCTAATCGTAACATTATTCTTATCTTGCCAAAGCTGTTTAATTTCTTTCCACACATTGTCTTTATTTTGTTCTTGTGCTATGTCCTGTAATGACGATGAAATAAAGTTTTCAAATGCAACTTGCTGAATGTACATGACACTGAAATTTGTTTTGCAGAAGTTGGTTGCTACGTCTTGCTGATTGTTGCCGAGAGAACGCGATAGTGCGTCTGCTATAACATTTTGCGTACCGGGAATGTGAACAATCGTAAAAATTAAATTCCTGTAAATAAAGTTTCCATCTACTTAATCTATCGTGAGTAAATTTGGCTGAAAGTAAAAATTGTATCGCTCTGTGATCTGTGTAAACTGTGGTATGTCTGCCATAAAGAAAGTGCCTAAATCTCATAAAAGCCCATACAACACATAATGTTTCAAGTTCTGTAACGGAGTAATTTCGTTCAGCAGGTGACAAAATGCGACTTGCAAATGCGATGTTTTTAATTACTGTTGAACCATCTTCTTCTATTTCCTGGAAAATATGTACACCTAAAGCGGTGTTGGAACTGTCGGTGGCAATGGAAAAATTTCTAGTAAGATCTGGGTGCGATAAAAGTGGAGCATTCAACAAAGCATGTTTCAAATAACATTCTCGTGAACAAAATTCTGCGTGTCAAAAGTAATGTTTGCGTTACTGTAATATGCAATCTGTGCTGTATCTGGTTAAAATCTATCGTATGTGTTATTATTTACGGGAGAATGTTGTGGCATATCCACTATATGAACTGCTTTGTTATTTCTTACTGACGTGTTACGCTATGGATGACACCTATTGTCTGTTTCATTCATGATTATTTGTTGTTGCTGATGTTGTTGCTGCTCATAAGATCGACTGTTATTAAATGTACGCTGAAAATTGTGCTCGTTATTTTTACGTCTGTCATGATAGTAATTTCTATACGGCGCATTGCGATGCGAGTTGAAATAGTGTGTTGTCTGTACGTAGTTATTTCTTTGCTGCCATGCGTTACCATTTGTTGGAGCTGGGACTATACGTGCACGCGGCGAAACATTAAAGTTTGGTTGACCTTGTAGACTGCATTGTTGGTCAGGTATGCTAAGCGGTTGACTTTCATGCTATTGTGGTGAAAAACATCTATTGTTACAAAAATGTGGTTCCGATTGCTCAAAATTTTATACATACTGATGATTACGATTTTATCTGTAATTAAAATTACGGCGGTAGTTGTCATCACGGGAGTGCCTACTGAAAATTGTCACATTCGGTAAAACATTTGTCATATCCGGTTTTCATTACATATTCTTAATCCTACGTAGAGCAATAGTTAAAGAGCAGTTTTGATAGATATAAAGGATAGTAGAAGAGAAGGCAGCAGTGCAGAAAACTAAAGATGAAACAGCACTACTACAGCTCGGGGCCCTATGCTCGCTACGGCACATATTCATTAAAGCGTAATGAATCCCCTGAGGTCAATTACGCACTGAGAATAAATTTTAGCTTTTGCGTTGCAAGCAATAGCAGTAAAATTCCAGAAGTAAAACGCTGTATTCTTGCTAATTCCAGTTTCTGCATAATAGGTAATGTTGATGAAAATACAAAAATAAATTGTCGCATCTGGTTCAAAGCTAGTTTCTGCATTACAGATAATGGCGGTGAAAGTACAAAAACAAATTGTCGTATACAGCTCAAAGCGTGTACCTGTGTTCCATCATTATTAAATTCTTTACATTTTCTTGCAAATGCAAATTGCTCGAAATCTACGTTCTCGTCACTCAATTTGATAACATGCTCAGGCTTGTGTGTGAATCCGCTCGTCTGTGTCATTTCGTACTTTAAGTTGTGTAGCTTTTCAGATTTTAATTCGCGTGGCTTTTCGGATTTTAAGTCGCGTAGTTGCTGTAAATTGCTCACATTATACACGCTGCGTGAGTCAGACAAATGCTCGCAACGTGGCGGATTCTGTGACGTATTGGTGACTGAGATAGTTTTTAATTCTGTTACTTGAAAACTTTCGACATTTTGGTTGTTCTGTCGTTCACTTTTATAATTGACTTCCGTATTCGCAGTGTGTGAAACTTCCACTGACTCTAAATTAACTTCGTCGCAAATCTGTACTGCGTTTTTAGGGCATTGTTCAGTGATTGCATTAATTTCGTGTACCTGTGTTTCGTTTGCTGAACAGTGTTCAGTGACTACATTAGTCTTGTCTTTATGTGATTCTGTTGTGTCTACACGTGTGCTACTTAATTCTTGTGCAACAGTGCCAACTTCTTCATTACTGTTATTAGCACAAGTCTTAGTATCCTCACGTAATTGTACTTTATTGTCCCGACATTGAACGGTAACAGCTGTAATCTCTTCCCTAACTTGTCTGCTCCGTTCGTTAAGGTTGTCTTGTTTCTCGTTCGTCAGTTTGAAACTTTCATTAATTGTTTCGCTAAGTTGTTTGTAATGGTTGTCGACACTTTCATTTCGTTGTTTGAACTGTTCAATAAGTTTGTCAAATCTTTCATTAAGCTGTTTGAAATTTTCCCGCAAAAATGCCATATATTGATCCCAATTAACATTACCTACTCCATGATCTGTGCTGTTTGACTGTATACCTGCAATTGTCGCGTTAAATGAATCCGTCGAATTTTCAGTACACTGACCATTTTCATTCGAAAAATTTGTCTGTACGTTATTTGAATTTTCTAAATCGGGTGTGTTAAGCTCGGCAGCGCTCATTGCAATAGAGCGTCCCGCGTCATCAATTGTCGTCAAATTAACAGACGAGGCAATTGGGTTCGTTTGTTCATCATTAAGGTAAAAGTCATCATTAATGGTTGGAATGCATTGATTGTTAGTGAACGCAGGATTGTCATCATCACACTGCGTGTCATAATTACTATCGGTCACGCTGTTTGAGTCGGTAATTTCATTCAAAATACCTCGCGATACACTAGTCACAGTCTTTCGCGGCATTTTTACAATAGTCACAATTTTTCAGAAAAATAAATAAGCACAATGCAAAAGCAACACACAAATACACCAAAGCAACAAATTGCCGTTGACCTGTAGAGAGAAAGTCACAATATTATTAAAAGCGTTGCGCTAAATCCTAATTATATCTAAGCAAACAAGAGCAGATATCTGACTGAATTGTTCAAAAGACTCTCAACGAAATTCGATCCTGGACTGGGTGTCGCCAAGTGTAACCTCCCCACCGCAATTTTAGAAGAAATGTAAGACAATACTTAATAGAAATGGGAGCCAAGTGTAATGTCCCCACAATAATTTTTGAAAACGTATGGGCAATATTATTTAGGGATGCTAATGGACATGGCTCTATGCGTAACCTGCCCACAATGAAATGTACTGACAATGGCAACAAAAATGTGAAATTCGCAATCTGACTCAAATATAAATCCTTCAAAAAATTAAAGTCCATTCAGTGACAAGAAAATTCAATAAAACCGAAATATCGGTCTTTGGCCCTGTGTAAAACAATCAGAATTAAAGTCTTACCTCAGAATAAATGGATGTCACATATCTGCTCTTGTTGTTGCGCACCGCTTGGAGGAACTGCATTGCAAATAATAATATTCTCTTTTTTTGTGATTTTAGTGGAATCTTTCTTCAAAAGAAGTAGAATGAAATGGGAAGTGCAACGAAATCTTGAGTTCAATAAAAAATTAAATTTTTGAGAAAATGCTTTTGAAATAAAAAAATTATTATTGGGAGACTTGTTGGAGAATAATTACAATAAATAAAATTTTTCATTATCTAATGATTATATTAATTAACAGTATACCTTATTCCTCATCTTGACCAGTGTTGCCGACCGCCTACATCACACAACCGCACTGGGCTGCTACTACTGACCGACCGCTCTGCATGACGACTACAGACTGAGTACTGCTCTCAACTAGACAGAGCTACAGACTCGCAACGACTGACTGACTGCTACTGACTGAGAACCGCTCGCAACACTCGCGCGGTCAAGCGCATACTCTCTGGTCACAGATGCTACAATGCCTCGCCATCGCTGCTATGTTACATACGTTCATGCTCAAATTCGGTGCATATTTGTCATAGTGATTATAAAATCAATTAAATGAAAGGCGTTGCACAATAATTACTCACTGAGTCCCACCCCCTCTTAGATCGCATATTTGGCAGTAGTTCCAATGACAATGACTTCCTGCTTCTGCTGGAAAACTCAGGGGAGTGGCCACACATGACAGATTAATAATCCTTCAGTGCATAAAAGAAATGTAACGCAGTATACTGCTTTAAATTAGCACCTCTCAGTTGTTGTTGTTGTTGTTGTTGTTGTGGTCTTCAGTCCAAAGACTGGTTTGATGCAGCTCTCCATGCTACTCTATCCCGTGCAAGCCTCTTCACCTCCGAGTAACTACTGCGACCTACATCCTTCTGAATCTGCTTACTGTATTCATCTCTTGGTCTCCCTGTACGATTTTCACTCCCAAGCTTCCCTCCAGTACTAAACTGGTGATCCTGTGATGCCTCACAACATGTCCTACCAACCGATCCCTTCTTCTAGTCAGGTTGTACCGCAAACTTATCTTCTCGCCCGTTCTATTCAGTTCCTCCTCATTAGTTACATGATCTACCCACCTAATATTCGGCATTCTTCTGTAACACCACATCTCAAAAGCCTTTATTCTCTTCTTGCCTAAACTATTTATCGTCCATGTTTCACTTCCATATGAATACTTTCAGTAAGACTTCCTGACACTTAAATTTACACTCGATGTTAATAAATTTCTCTTCTTCAGAAACGCTTTTCTTGCCATAGCCAGTCTTCATTTTATATCCTCTCTACATCGACCATCATTTACTTTGCTTCCCAAATAGCAAACTCATCCACTACCTTAAGTGTCTCATTTCCTAATCAAATTCCCTCAGTATCACCCGACTTAATTCGACAACATTCCATTATCCTTGTTTTGCTTTTGTTGGTGTTCATCTTTTATTCTCCTTTCAAGAGACTGTCCATTCCATTCAACTGCTCTTCTAAGTCCTTTGCTGTCTCCGACAGAATTACAATGTCTTCGGCGAACCTCAAAGTTTTTATTTATTTTCCCTGGACTTCAATTCCTACTCCAAATTTTTCTTTTGTTTCCTTTACTGATTGCTCAATATACAGATCGAAAAACATCGGGGAGAGGCTACAACCCTGTCTCACTCCCTTCTCAACCACTGCTTCCCTTTCGTGCCCCTCGACTCTTATAACTACCATCTATTTCGGTACAAATTTTAAACAGTCTTTCGCTCCCTGTATTTTACCTCTTTCAGTGCTTTGTCAAATTCTTCACACAGTATCATATCTCCCTCCTCATCTTCATCTACGTCCTCTGCCATCTCCATAAAATGCCCTCAATTAAATCTCCCTTGTATAGATCACCCATACTCCTTCCACATTTCTGCTTCCTCTTCTTTGCTTAGGACTGGTTTTCCATCGGAGCTCTTGATATTCATACAGGTCATTCTGTTTTCTCCAAAGGTCTCTTTAATTTTCCTGCATGCAACATCTATCTTACCACTAGTGAAAAATGTTTCTACATCCTTACATTTGTCCTCCAACCATTCCTGCTTAGCCATTTTGCACTTCCGGTCGATCTCATCTTTTAGACGTTTGTATTCACATTCACCTTACAGTTACTAACCATTATTTAAATTGTGACTGAGCAACTCTTTATCGAGTGTGTTTTGTAACAAAACTATTTTGTCACACCAATAGCCATTTAAGATTTATGACGATCCGTGCACGTAGTGATGTGGGAACTGGGAAGGTGACTTTTTCGTTCCTCATCAAGGAAATATGTCCGAGATAGAACTCTGACCATGGATATCGTTGGTAATGGGACCGCATACACATTTAGTAGTTTCGTCACTCAGTTTATCTGCAGCGTCATTTCATTTATTCGTGGCTTATTTGTATTGCCCGAGGTTGTTGAGATACTGTAAATACTTGGTTGTTGTAAATACTAAAATCCTGAATATTGTGGGTATAGAAATCTAAATTCAGTTTTGCATACTGTGTGCCATTTTCTCAACGATGATGTCATTTTTAAGATTTTACTTCATTTTCTTACATGATTGTGCTTAACTTCCATTTGTAACACAACAGTACATTCTTTTAATGTTGGTAAGGTGCCTCTACAAAGTTGCGCAAGAACACATTCGTAGATGTTGAAAATAAATTGATGGTTCATCTGCTTGTTGGCATTGTCGCAACACTTGATGGTGATAACTTGTACATACTAGGGATGGCCGATTAATTGCGATTAATCGATTAATCGTCACTATTCAAGGAATTGATTATGCATATACTGGCATTTCTTTCACGTCAATTAATTTTACGTAATCTGTTATCCCTAGAACTAACTATTTCGATGTTTTCTTTTTTGTTTCAAAGGCTGTCAAGTGGACGAAAAGAAATCCAACAGTCCGCTAGTACTTGTCGTGCTTCGACGGCGCAGCTCGTAACATTTCGCCTCGACTGTGTTCTGTTTACGACTGCTGCCAACATCAGCTATCTAAAGTAGTAGCTCTTAAGGCCGGTCCACACGCAATCTGTACATTTCCAAGAGCAAACCTTATCTGCACATTTCCAAGCGCAAAGCTAGCAGAACTAAAAATCTGGCTCAAGTCCACAACTACTTTTTTTTAAAAAATTGCAGTTTCCATCTTTATCTTAGGTAATTACTCATGTCTTCTCTATTAACGAATTATAAGCAGCTACCTTCTTATGTCGATTGCTGTAATCATTGGTCGTAGGTTTTCACAAACATATCTAACTCCTATGAATTTCAATAAACCCAGCAGTGAACTCTCTACAGCACTTACGCATATGAATCAGTTTATAATTCACTGCGTATGCAATGACTAGAAGTTGTAGACAGAACAAAGAACTAACTTAAAGACGTTTCGCACAGGAGACCTGAGGCGAGCTCCGGTCCACAAGCTACGATTAGTCTGCACCGATGTCATTTGCACCACCAGACCTGAATAATTTTGCTTCCGACTCTAGCTTTCAGGATAGCACAGTAAGTGCACTTCTCATATCTGCACGATATGATCTGTCTGCTTAGATGTGATGTACACAGACAGATCGTTGTGTGTGGTGGCGGCGAACACACGACCGCAATAATGATAAATACAGGTGAAACCTGAAGTCGAAAATTTACACTGAGAACTGATTTGAAATTAGTTGAATCTACAAGTGTGTTCGTCGAATGCAGTGACACAGTGCAACCGGAATTCAAACAGTTTAGATTTTCCAAGACCTCAATGGGCAGCCAAAACCGTTTTTTTAAATATATGAAATTTAATAGATTTTTCGATTTATTGTGAAAATTACTTTTTTAAATATTGTAGACATTTTCTTTGTTTAATAATTCGTATGGAATCAATTGTGAAAAATGTTCCAAAGGCTTTGAACGTCAGACTAATGTACCAGTGTATACACTGAGGTGACAAAAATCATGAGACAGCGATATGCACATATAAAAGGTATCAGATAGATTATATAATGGTAAGACAGAGATTTAGGAACCAGGTTTTAAATTGTAAGACATTTCCAGGAGCAGATGTGGACTCTGACCACAATCTATTGGTTACGATCTGTAGATTAAAACTGAAGAAACTGCAAAAAGGTGGGAATTTAAGGAGATGGGACCTGGATAAACCGACTAAACAAGAGGTTGTACAGAGTTTCAGGGAGAGCGTAAGGGAACAAATGGCAGGAATGGGGGAAAGAAATACAGTAGAAGAAGAATGGGTAGCTTTGAGGGATGAAGTAGTGAAGGTAGCAGAGGATCAAGTAGGTAAAAAGACGAGGGCTAGTAGAAATCCTTGGGTAACAGAAGAAGTATTGTATTTAATTGACGAGAGGAGAAAATGTAAAAATGCAGTAAATGAAGTAGGCAAAAAGGAATACAAACGTCTCAAAAATGAGACCAACAGGAAGTGCAAAATGGCTAAGCAGGGATGGCTAGAAAAGAGAACCACTTGTATGACTATCAAGAGCTCAGATGGAAACTCAGTTCTAAGCAAAGAAGGGAAAGCAGAAAGGTGGAAGGAGTATATAGAGGGCCTATACAAGGGCGATGTACTTGAGAACAATATTATAGAAATGGAAGCGGATGTAGATGAACATGAAATGGGAGATATGATACTGCGTGAAGAGTTTGACAGAGCACTGAAAGACCTGAGTCGAAACAAGGCCCCGGGAGTAGACAACATTCCATTAGAATTACTGACGGCCTTGGGAGAGCCAGTCCTGACAAAACTCTACCATCTGTTGAGCAAGATGTGTGAGGCAGGCCAAATACCCTCAGACTTCAAGAAGAATATAATAATTCCAATCCCAAAGAAAGCAGGTGCTGACAGATGTGAAAATTACAGAACTATCAGTTTAATAAGTCACGGCTGCAAAATACTAACACGAATTCTTTACAGACGAATGGAAAAACTAGTAGAAGCCGACCTCGGGGAAGATCAGTTTGGATTCCGTAGAAATATTGGAACACGTGAGGCAATACTGATCTCAAGACTTATCTTAGAAGCTGGATTAAGGAAAGGCAAACCTACGTTTCTAGCATTTGTAGACTTAGAGAAAGCTTTTGACAATGTTGACTGGAATACTCACTTTCAAATTCTGAAGGTGGCAGGGGTAAAATATAGGGAGCGAAAGGCTATTTACAATTTGTACAGAAACCAGATGGCAGTTATAAGAGTCGAGGGACATGAAAGGGAAGCAGTGGTTGGGAAGGGAGTGAGACAGGGTTGTAGCCTCTCCCCGATGTAATTTGATCTGTATATTGAGCAATCAGTAAAGGAAACAAAAGAAAAATTTGAAGCAGGAATTGAAGTCCAGTGAAAAGAAATAAAAACTTTGAGGTTCGCCGATGACATTGTAATTCGGTCAGAGACAGCAAAGGACTTGGAAGAGCAGTTGAACCGAATGGATAGTGTAGTGAAAGGAGCATATAAGATGAACATCAACAAAAGCAAAACGAGGATAATGGAATGTAGTCGAATTAAGTCGGGTGATGCTGAGGGTATTAGATTAGGAAATGAGACACTTAAAGTAGTAAAGGAGTTTTGCTATTTGGGGAGTAAAATAACTGATGATGGTCGAAGTAGAGAGGATATAAAATGTAGACTGGCAATGGGAAGGAAAGCGTTTCTGGGGAAGAGAAATTTGTTAACATCGAATATAGATTTAAGTGTCAGGAAGTCGCTTCTGAAAGTATTTGTATGGAGTGTAGCCATGTATGGAAGTGAAATGTGGACGATAAATAGTTTAGACAAGAAGAGAATAGAAGCTTTCGAAATGTGGTGCTACAGAAGAATGGTGAAGATTAAATGGGTAGATCACATAACTAACGAGGAGGTACTGAGTAGAATTGGAGAGAAGAGGAGTTTGTGGGACAACTTGACTAGAAGAAGGGATTGGTTGGTAGGACATGTTCTGAGGCATCAAGGGATCACAAATTTAGTATTGGAGGGCAGTGTGGAGGGTAAAAATCGTAGAGGGAGACCAAGATATGAATACACCAAGCACATTCAGAAGGATGTATGTTGCAGTAGGTACTGGGAGATGAAGAAGCTTGCACAAGATAGAGTAGCATGGAGAGCTGCATCAAACCAGCCTCAGGATTGAAGACCACAACAACAACACTGATGGCGGTAGTATCGCGTACGCAATGTATAAAAGTGTGTGTCAAATTTATTCAGGTGATTCATGTCAAAAAGTATACGACGTGATTATGGCCGCACGGTGAGAATTAACAGACTTTAAACGCGGAATAGTAGTTGGGATAGGAGCATAGGGCATTCCGTTTCGGAAATTCTTAGGGAATTCAATATTCTGAGATCCACAGTGTCAAGAGTGTGCCAAGAATGACAAACTCTCTCGGCGGACAACGCAGTGGCCGACGGCTTTCACTTAACGACCGAGATCAGCGGCGTTTGCATAGCGTTGTCAGTGCTAATAGACACACGACACTGCTTTAAATAACCACAGTCATTAATGTGGGACATACGACGAACATATCCTTTAGGACAGTGCGGCGTAATTTGTCGTTAATGGGCTTTAGCAGCAGATGACCGATGCGAGTGCCTTTGGTAACGGCTGGAAAGTTGTGGCTGATAGAATGAGACCTGCTTTCGGTTGTTAAGAGCAGATGGTAGAGTTCGAGTGTGACGCAGACGACGAAGCCATGGATCCAGATTGTTAACAAGACGCTGTGCAAGCTGGTGGTGGCTCCATAATGGTGTGAGCTGTGTTTACGTGAAATGGATTGGGTCGCTGGTCCAACTGAACTCATCATTGACCACAAACGATTACGTCCAGCTACTTGAAGACTATTTGCTGCTATTCATAGACTTCATGTTCCCAAACAACCACGGAATTGTCAATAGGTTACAACTGTTCGATTGGTTTGAAGAATGTTCTATACCAGTGGTCCACAAAATGAAATTTTCTGAGAGATGAAACCTAAACGATTCGTTTCTGTTTCAGTCACGAAACTAAATTATTTTCCAAAGATCATTGCTATTATCATAACTTTGGAAGACCCTAATACTGATTACATAAGTTATTTAATAATTACTTTTTCTTAATTGGTAACATTAATGCGGTGGAGGTTACAGGTTCCTCACCTAGTCCGCCCACTACACACATACATTGTTCTTTGTCCCGTGCGAGACAAATACGTAACAACTGCTAAATATCTCAAGAAAATGTCTCCTCGAAGTTGTAGACAGTACCTACAGTAGTACGAAAATTGCTTCATTTCTCGCTTCGAATCAGATAAATGAATTAATTGACAGCACGACACAGCAGTAACTACATAAGCGCTACTATAGTGCTGTATACATTATTATTATTACTATTACTGGCTGTGGTTAGACACAAAGCATTAACAACCTGTATTGTTCTAATTTCTGCTGTTCAGTAATAAGGAGTGCAGCAATCAAGTGATTTACGAATAGTAAGTATAGTGCACACATTTAAACTCGGTTGATTTTAAGTGGGGTTGCAGTGTACAGGTCAAGCAAAGATATAACATAGCAGTTACTCGAATAATCAGTTATTATCAAGCGATGATAGATCTCATTAATCGATTCATTAATAAGTGAGAAGGCCTATTAATGGACTCTTACTCATAACCCCTCCATCCCTAGGTATGAGTATTGAAACAAAGATACCGATATTTTGAATCGGATTTGTACTTAAAGTAATGTCCAGTAATATCGATATTCGTGTAGTGATTTTAGAGACTCGGTTTTGACAGTAAAGGGAAATATCAATGTATACGCTCCAGTTGTTCCAGAAAATGTTGCAGAGTTTTTAACTACAATCACATGCTGGCCGACAGCAGACCTTTGCTCATGTTCGAGAACCTCTGCATGTTGACTATCGTCCCCCAACCCCCCCCCCCCCCCCACACACACACCCCTCCCCTCCCCACCACCACCCTCGCCGCCCACCTGGCCGACGAATGATGTTTCTGAACGGCTCCATAACAAACTATGAACATTTAATGACCTAATATTGTATGATCCCTGGGAAGACACGTAAGCTGACCACTACTGTGAATATGTAACATTGTCATTTTCATTGTTTACATATTCTTACATTTTGTTGAGATCTTTTCATGTTACAGTTTTCCATTATATACAGATACCGCAAGTAGAAAATGAAAGTTTGTGAATGAAATAACTTTCCCTGATGTCCTATAATGACGGTTCAAAGTGAATACTGTATGTAGTTATGTTTCACATTAGGCAGTGTGAACAGTTGTCAAAGAAGTACAGTAAATGGTGCAGGGATCTTGACTACTTTTAATCATTTAGTATCTGTTCTTTGAACATATGTTTTACTATTTCTGAAGATACTGAGATCAGATGCATAAAGCTGTAGTTACTGACGATGATGAAACAGTTACAGTACCCGTAAAAAAATTAAATAAGTAATAAACTAAAACCCCAGCTGCAATCTCTGTTTACATTTTGGTGTGTGTCTTACATTGGCTTAATTGATATATTGTCATCGTTGTGCAAGTGGAAGTAAACAACTGGTGATGGAAATTATGTGTCAATGTGAATACATATGTGTTGTGTGAGAAATGATAGTTTTCTTATCCTTAAACAAGGACCAAAATTTTTTCAGCAGGTTACGTATAGACCTAAGAAAAAGCAGCAAGCTGATAATTTGAGTTTCGTATTTTTCATTTTATTATGAAATAATTTCATTGGCAAACTGACAACTTCTAAAACACTTTCGACAGGCTGTCACTTGACATTATGTTTATACAATTTAATAAAATATTTTATGTCTGCCCACAATCTGGTTGTGAAGTGTTTTCACTTTCTTCATTTCGTTGCATACAAATATAATGAGTAAATATTGCCTAATTATTAAGGATCATTTTGTAGCGATATTGGCTATGACTGTGAGTTTAAAACTTATAATCAGATTTGTGAATTATAATATTATTGCTCAAAAGATGAATTAATGTTTTTCAGCCTGGTAATATAAAAGTCGTTGTTACTGAACTAGCGTTTGCAGTGTCTATTTGTACATCTGTGAAGGACAATCGGCGTCAACTACTCCCCCAGCATACGTAATTTCGTACACGTACACAAGTTACTCTCGTGGTGTAGAAGCAGCTGCCGACTCCGACGGTTGCCTGTAAAATTCTTTGAAATGTAAGAGGGTCTTATCGAATTGGAACACTGCCATTCACATTTGGTCATTCGTTGATTGCTTGCGAGTGAAATGAGTTCGTTTTAGCAGAGAAAACATTCTCTATGCTATTGACCGTGTTATTGAAGCAGGTTCTACAGCAAATATCTACGACCAAATGTTCGAAATCCTATACCAGCTTATAGTACATAACAGTTCATCGCAGAATCCTTTGATCAAAATTAAATACCCACAATTACCTTTGAAATGCAACAGACTGTATTATGGCTGTTACTAAACTCAACATTAACATTACATATCGCTTTGAATCTCAAAAAAACACAAATTATACAATCTGGTGGATAACAATGACTGTCTTGTAACAAAGTCCAGTCACATTCGGATTTTCTTACTTTTCTTCGCTCGGCATGGAGCAACGCGAAGTCAGGGAATAAACATTTCGCTTGCGTAGGTGAAACGCACCACCTCGCGACACATATTAACTTTTAACCATTAATAATAAGTAGATCGCTGATCGATTCACGACTTCTACTAGCTAGTACGGACCAAGGGATATTATATGGCCCCCGTGGGAGCGAAACTTTTCGTGAACCCACCGTGCACTAGCTGTATGCAGCCATCCATACCTCAGCCTAGACTACGCTCACCGAACACCGTTGACAATAGGCGACTGGTATGGCCATGCCTTTTCAAATTTCTGACCTCCCCATCTCGGCAATGCCTCCGCGGAAAACCATGGACAACCGGGTATGAGGTCAGTCAACCTGGTTTCCAAATTCCATTTCGCATTTTGGTGCTTTTGACTGAAATTTCTTAATTTAAATTACAATCTTCTTGGTTAGTTTTTTCACAATTAGTTATTGCAGAAAAACTGGATGACGTCGGTTGATCTCGCAGGGAAGCTGGGCACTGCAGGCCGAGCTTGTCTCGAATGATGACTCTCTCCCCCACGACTGCTCCCAGGATGTGCAGTCGATAGTTCGGGATCGGGTTGTCTCTCATGGTGGACCAGGTGGTTACGGGCTCGCATCGGGATCAGGAATGGGATGTCGTGGAATGAAATAGAATTCCAAGTCTGAGCATTCTGACCCCTTACTCTGAATTTCTTCCTGGCTCTGAAATTGTTAGTAGATTGGCTTGCTAACATGTTTCTGCACTGGCATGATAGATTCGGAACAAGTTTTTTTTTTTCTTTGTTCACTTTTCACCATCCTTTCTCATTTGTAACACTTCTGTTAAATGTCACTGTTTTACATCCTATTTTGATCGAATTACACCGTGGATCAGTCTCAACTCGATATGTATTCTCATAATGTTCCTCATTATGGTGCATGGTGCATTAGCTGTACCCTATGAACAGTCAAGGTTGTCCGTGGGCACGCACAATTACACTGCACTTACATTTCGATAACTTCATAGGTAATTTAATCAGTCATATATTCCGTTATTTACAATGCCTTATTATTTTGCTTGCTTCACTGGAAGTCCATTTCGCTCAAGTAATACAAACATAGTAATTTCTCGCTAGCATCCGAATCTAACATAGCTCAGCCACCGTTATTTTACCTTTTACAAGACACTGAAAATTTGGTCATATAGCAAAGCTCCACCTAATTGTAGCAAAGCCAACCGCAAGATGACATGCACACCCCTCCTCTTTGTTGTCTAGTATCCCCAGAAAATTATCATGCATTAGCATACTTCTCAGACAAATGCGTGAAGTTCAATGTCCAGAGCTACTTGGACTTCATTTCTCGTCAAAATATCTGCTTCCCGTAAGTACTGACACTATCACTTACGAACTACGTTATTATATATACTTAATCGAGAACGTGAACACACGATAAATTAAAATTCATTCTGGAAATAAACACAAAAGTTATTCATATAAACATAAAAGTATACAATTAGCATTACACGACGAGGCATGTTGCCGACTGTGCGTCAGCAACCGGAAACACACTATTTATAGACGACACGTCACCCAAGGCCACGGACTTAGAATAATTTCGACTGCGGCGGTGCGCTTATCCCGCCGTCGCGCATAGGAGGTCTAGTATGCGCGACGGCAGCTGGGCAGGCGGCCTAACAACAAGGGGAACGAGCACACACATGATATCAAGATACAGTATTAGAGTGTGGAATGTTTGGGATGGGTCATTCATACTGACCCAACAGGTTTCCTTTTTTCTGTCATGTGGTTTATTAAAACAAAGGGTACAGCTCTATGTCTACAGTTCAGAGGATGTACCACCACTTTATTACATACTATTATATACAGTCATATCGCCAACTATTTTACATTTAATATCAACACCTCTACCACGGACAAAGACACAGATATTATCATCATGAGACAGTTTACAAGACCTACGGGTTCTAACACACAATGGTTTATCAATAAAAAAATTATTCGATGTTTCACCAACACCACGAACTTGAGACATGGTTACCATGAACGTCCGATAACCGAGAACATCACGAGGAGGTATCTGCTCTAATATCTTGATATCATGTGTGTGCTCGTTCCCCTTGTTGTTAGGCCGCCCGCCCAGCTGCCGTCGCGCATACTAGAGCTCCTATGCGCGACGGCGGGATAAGCGCACCGCCGCAGTCGAAATTATAGTAAGTCCGTGGCCTTGGGTGACGTGTCGTCTATAAATAGCGTGTTTCCGGTAGCTGGCGCACAGTCGGCAGCATGCCTCGTCGTAGGATACATCGTGTCTTCCGATGGAAGAATCTATTTGGGATGTGGAGACTGAGCATAACATGAACGTCAGTTCTTCCGTTTTGGTTGATGTGCATCAGCTACCAGAAACACGCTATTTATAGACGACACGTCACCCAAGGTCGTTTTGATTTTACTTTTTCTGTTACTGACAATCCTGTTGGTCAGTGTTGGTTGACTGTTGCGATAATTCGTATTGATACTACTACTAAGTCGACTGCAACGTCTTTGGAGCAGATGCCTCCTCGTATGTTCTCGGTTATCGGACGTTCATGGTAAGCATGTATCAAGTTTGTGGTGTTGGTGAAACATCGACTAATTTTTTTATTGATAAACCTACGACGAGGCCGCCCGCCCAGCTGCCGTCGCGCATACTAGAGCGCCTTTGGTTCTGCTGAAAACAAACATCAATACACTTACGCATACCTACCTACACCTAAAAACTCAATGAAATAAAATCTCCTTAATATATACAATCTTTACTAGAGACTGGACTAATTCTAATTTTCACTTCGTATAGTACTTTTTAATATCATGGTGAGGCTAGAGTCCCTTCATTGTTCCCGTCACTGGGCAGGCCATGCCCCATGATGTGCAGTCCTCATTATTTCAAACGGTCCAACAAATAACAATTGCCATTTATTGTTCCTCTTCTTCAATAAAGATGCTTGTGGATGAGTTCGCGACAACACTCTATCCCCAACAGCAAAAGTTTGTACTTCCTTTAACTTATCGTCATATTTTACCTTTCTCTTTCTGGGCCTTTTGGCCATGTTCACTAAAGCTAGCTTAATCTTTTCTTCCCAAATGGACTTATCATGTGGCATCTTTGGTAAATTGTTCACCCACTCTTTCCTTTCTTCCTTTTGAAACATCAGTTCCTCTGGTTTCGGTACAACTAACAGTGGACTGCAACATGGACTGACCGATGGTTCTGTTTATCATCCTGTTTATTTCTTCACTTACTGATTTCTTCAGTCTCCACGGAATTGGGTATGATTTACTACAGTACGTCTCACGAGGAAACACCTTCAAATGGCACGTAAATCCCTTAATAATTCCTGGTCTTTCTTCAAAAACCTGGATGTATTTCTCCAAAAGATCTACCAACTGATCATTTTGTTCGTTTTCCAATCCATCAGCTTCCTTTGCCTTTTCTTCCACTTGTTCTGCTATTCGAAGTATCTTGGTTTCCTTTACCTCTTCTGTACGTTTAGATCTCCTTTCTTTTCTGATGAGCTTAATACCATGCCCAATGCTCCTTTCTTCCCTGGTCAGATCAACTTGTGTCATTTCCCCCTTATCCCAAGAACTGACTTTCCCGAGGAGAAGTCTATTTTTAAGTCCTTCTCCCTCATAGACTAATCCGATGCTACAATCTTCTATTAATTTTTAAATTACTAGGAACACGCATCTTATCGCTGTATTTCCTATTATTTCATCTAACAAAGTTTGTATCCGGACTGGCTGCAAGCAGGTACCTAAGGTTCCAATGATCCTACAGTTTCGTATCTGCAACGTCGGTATCTCTGTCTTCTGGGATAGCCGTTTAAATAAATTGTTGGAGATGGCATTTATCGAAGCTCCGGTGTCCCAGATTATTCTGATAGGTATGTCCAATATTTCGGCAGGGATCGCTTATTAGAAACTTGTTGCCCAGGATTTGCGTCTTCCGTTAACTCCTCAGTGATCATTCCATCGTTGTATCTAAAACAGTTTACAGGTAATTCCTATCCCATCATTACTCTTTTACCGACCGAATCTCTGGGGCGGAATCCGGTCCGATTCAGTTTAAATTGGTCGGTCTAGCCGGTCCGTTGTTGTCATCGATTGCTATGACCGGTGGTTGTTCTCGCCAGGCTTGATTATTTGTTGGCCTTGGCCTCGCCTCGTATATGGTTTGATTACTTTGTCCTTGATTCCTTCGGTCATTATATACAAGATTGTACCTCCTTTCAAATCGCCTCTATGTGTTTCTGTTCGGCTCATAATTTCTTCCGTTATTCTGCTGTTCCATACAGTTTGCTCCAATGTTGTATCCATTATTCATATCGGTTCATTCTTCCGATATTACTGTTGTAGCCTATCTGCCTGTTTTCCATTTGACAGGTTTTCTCGTAAGTATTTCTTTCTCTTTGCTCCTCCTGTAGCATATCGATTGACTCTCCTGCAGACATGAGTTCTTCCAGATTATCTTCTGAACCATGCAGCAGTTTTTCCCTAATCTCCATCGGAAGATGAGCTTTGATGACCATTATCACACTTTTGCGATCTGTTGGTTGATCCCAATATCTGGCTTTATTCAAATATTTTTCGAAGTATCTCCTTAAGCTCCCGTTTCGGTAAGAGAAGGGTTCCGGGTTATGTACTTCCTTCTTCAATCTCTCCTGAATGCCTCTTGACCAATATCTATTGAGGAATGGCTTCTCAAATTCTCCGTAAGTGTCACACTTGGTTATTACGTCAGTCACCCACAGACTTCCATCACCTTGGATGTATCCTGATACATATTCGATTTTCTGTCGATCAGACCAAGCTCGTGCTAACACTTCTCTGAATCGTCTTATAAATACGACAGGAGTTAATATCTTATTTTCCGGAAAAAATATTTGGAATTGCCTATGCTGTAACATTTTGTCTTCCATGATAAATTGGTATAATCACTCATAGGTGACGTGCTCTGGGTACTGCTCATCACCCCCATAATTATACAGTGTTATTACAAATGACTGAAGCGATTTCACAGCTCTACAATAACTTCATTATTTGAGATATTTTCACAATGCTTTGCACACACATACAAAAACTCAAAAAGTTTTTTTAGGCATTCACAAATGTTCAATATGTGTCCCTTTAGTGATTCGGCAGACATCAAGCCGACAATCAAGTTCCTCCCACACTCGGCGCAGCATGTCCCCATCAATGAGTTCGAAAGCATCGTTGATGCGAGCTCGCAGTTCTGGCACGTTTCTTGGTAGAGGAGGTTTAAACACTGAATCTTTCACATAACCCCACAGAAAGAAATTGCATGGGGTTAAGTCGGGAGAGCGTGGAGGCCATGACATGAATTGCTGATCATGATCTCCACCACGACCGATCCATCGGTTTTCCAATCTCCTGTTTAAGAAATGCCGAACATCATGATGGAAGTGCGGTGGAGCACCATCCTGTTGAAAGATGAAGTCAGCGCTGTCGGTCTCCAGTTGTGGCATGAGCCAATTTTCCAGCATGTCCAGATATACGTGTCCTGTAACGTTTTTTTCGCAGAAGAAAAATGGGCCGTAAACTTTAAACCGTGAGATTGCACAAAACACGTTAACTTTTGGTGAGTTGCGAATTTGCTGCACGAATGCGTGAGGATTCTCTACCGCCCAGATTCGCACATTGTGTCTGTTCACTTCACCATTAAGAAAAAATGTTGCTTCATCACTGAAAACAAGTTTCGCACTGAACGCATCCTCTTCCATGAGCTGTTGCAACCGCGCCGAAAATTCAAAGCGTTTGACTTTGTCATCGGGTGTCAGGGCTTGTAGCAATTGTAAACGGTAAGGCTTCTGCTTTAGCCTTTTCCGTAAGATTTTCCAAACCGTCGGCTGTGGTACGTTTAGCTCCCTGCTTGCTTTATTCGTCGACTTCCGTGGGCTACGCGTGAAACTTGCCCGCACGCGTTCAACCGTTTCTTCGCTCACTGCAGGCCGACCCGTTGATTTCCCCTTACAGAGGCATCCAGAAGCTTTAAACTGCGCATACCATCGCCGAATGGAGGTAGCAGTTGGTGGATCTTTGTTGAACTTCGTCCTGAAGTGTCGTTGCACTGTTATGACTGACTGATGTGAGTGCATTTCAAGCACGACATACGCTTTCTCGGCTCCTGTCGCCATTTTGTCTCACTGCGCTCTCGAACGCTCTGGCAGCAGAAACCTGAAGTGCGGCTTCAGCCGAACAAAACTTTATGAGTTTTTCTACGTATCTGTAGTGTGTCGTGACCATATGTCAATGAATGGAGCTACAGTGAATTTATGAAATCGCTTCAATCATTTGTAATAGCCCTGTACATCGAGCACTGATATCTACCTTTAGCTCTCCACTCTGGGCTGGCTTCCTTTCTTTCTTCCGTAGCCGCTCCCTGCAATTCTGCTATCCTTTGAGTGCACGTTTGCAAATTCTGTGTAACTTCTTCTTTCCATCTTTGGAACTCGGTTCCTATCTGCTCGCGAACTTCCTTCAACTCTTGATCTATTTGGTAAGGTAACGGTAGGCCTTCACTCACTGTACTCTCTACCGCTTCCTCGATACCTTTATTAACAGACAATATCATCTGCTGTTCCTTATCCACTACCCAGTCGTCTAATTGTTGCTTAAACTGCCGGGTCTTTTTCTTGGAACTTTCGTTCCATTCGCTCTTTACATCCAGACACTAATTCCTTTACTGTTGAGGCCAGGTTTTGTACCTCTACTTCTACCGTTTGTTGTCTCCCGCACGGTATCAGTTTCACTGTTTACTCTGTTTACTTCGATCGAAAATTGCTGGTGGGTTTGCTTCATACTGTTTATTTCTTTCCTGATTTCTGTCTGTTCATTTGTCAAAGTACTCACATCAGCTAATACCTTAACAAAACGTCCCTTGTGGCCAGTTCGTTCACTTTATTTGTTATACCCTTTACTTTCTCGGCTAACTCTGCCTGTTCTGTAGCTAAACTGCTCACAGTCGTGGTCAGATTTGTTACTTCAGGCACTAAATTTGCCTGTTCCACACCTATGGTTTCTACATTTGCAGAAATAGCCGCCTGTGCAGCTGACATATTCGCTTGCTCAGCAAGCAGTTTCGTCTGAGTAGCAGACATGTTGGACTTTTCCGAAGCTAAATTCTCAACTGTTGTTGAAATATTCGCTTTGTAGCAGATATGCAAGACTGTTCCGAAGTTAAATTTTCAACTGTTGTTGAAATATTCGCTTGAATAGCAGACATGTGAGACTGTTCTGCAGCAAACCTACCTACGGTATTCATCAAAAGGTTCATTTGATTTAAGAGCTCAGCCATAGGATCTTTGGATTCTCCTTGGCCAGCATCTACCGTTTGCCCTGGGTTTTGTACATCCCCACTGGGCTGCACATTCACTTCCTGTTCCCTCTGCATTTTAAACTGTGATCTGGTTTTAACCACAAGAATACAGTTGCTCACTATTCCTTTAATTACTTTACTCTGGACACAAACCAACTTTATCCCACTAAAATACACAGCAGGTTCTATACCCCAGACTATCTCTCCACAATTGTGAACACATCAACAAAAAAACACGTATCACTCTGCATATACTAAAGCATATAATAACTAAATCTACAAATATTCCTAACCTAGTCGTTGTCTATAAAGACCATATTAATGTTTGCAATGAGTTAGCATGTCATTCTTGTGCATGCCTTTACTGCAGAGTATAACCGCATGAAGTTCATATGTGATGGACCCGCGTTGTCGCGGCTATCCGATGTCGGATGTAGTTCACATAGAATGAATCCATCAGTCGTACAAGAAATTATACAAAACACAACATTATTACATATACATAACATAAAACATGCATTTATCACCGAGCGAGGTGGCGCAGTGGTTAGCACACTGGACTCGCATTCGGGAGGACGACGGTTCAATCCCGTCTCCGGCCATCCTGAATTAGGTTTTCCTTTGAAAGGGCACGGCCGATTTCCTTCCCAATCCTTCCCTAACCCGAGCTTGCGCTCCGTCTCTAATGACCTCGTTGTCGACGGGACGTTAACACTAACCACCACCACCATTTATCACAACAAACCGCAATCCATACAATAAATACAAATAACTGAATGATCGTGCATTAATTTGTTTTTGGTTATGAAATGCTTGACAGTGTATGTTTCACTCCTTGTAGGTCCTGTCACGTTTTAGACATTTTTTTAATATTACTGCTCAAAAGAAGAATTAATGTTTTTCAGCCTGGAAATATTAGACTCGTTGTTATTGAATTAGTCTGTTTAGTGTCTCTGTATGTCTGTGAAGGACAATATCTCGACCGGCGTCAACTAATCCCCCAGCATAAATAATTTCGTACACGTACACGAGTTACTCTCGTGGTGTAGACGCAGCTGCCGACTGTAAAATTCTTTGAAATGTAAGAGAAAGAAAACTTTTAAACCATCTTCTCGAATTGGAACATTGCCATTCGCATTTGGTCATTCGATGATTGTCTGCGAGTGAAATGAGTTCGTGTTAGCAGAGAACTTTCTCTATGCTTTTGACCGTGTTGTTGATGCAGGTTCTACGGCAAACATCGACGACCAAATGTTCGAAGTCCTATACAAGCTTGTAGTATATAACAGTTCAGCACATAATCCTTTGATCAAAATTAAATACGCACAATTACCGTTGAAATGCAACAGACTGTATTACGGCTGTTACTAAACTCAACATTAACGTTACATATCGCTTGTGAATCTCAAAAAACACAAGTTATACAATCTGGTGGCTGACAATGACTGTTTCATTGCACACACTTCATACATGTGAGAACTTCCCGTACATTATTATAATCAGTTTTCATAGAGATCTTACCAGTTACGTATCTTTGTTACCCTTCATAAGTTACTTTTGCCGTATTTTTCAAGGTAAGATCCCGTCATCAAGCAAATATGGTAACACAAGAACATTTAACTTAAGTATACATAGATTTTACTGTAGTATTATTTAGTATCGCTCCATATTATGATCCTCCTGCGGAGAAAGAGAATAAGCTTGTTGATTTGTTGTTAATACAAAAATATAACTAATCATCAAAAATAGCTGTCTTCTTGTGGCGGGTGACCCTCACTGTTGTTCCCTGCATTTTGTTGTCTACTGTTGTCTACTGTCTGTAATCTAGTGAAGTGCTCTAACAACAGATTGTTTATTATCTACAACATCGGAGAGATAATTCTGATGAACAGACTGAGCGTTTATTTACATTTTTTATGTTAACGAAAGACCAACAAATGGTGGTAAACACTGCCTCAGACGTGTTGTACTTCCCTTTCTTCACAGGCAGACGACAGCACTCGCCGAAATTAAAAATATATTACCGTAAACTCTGTATACATGGTCTAACAACAACCAAAAGACATTGACAAAAGTCCGCAGCTCGTGGTCGTGCGGTAGCGTTCTCGCTTCCCACGCCCGGGTTCCCGGGTTCGATTCCCGGCGGGGTCAGGGATTTACTCTGCCTCGTGATGACTGGGTGTTGTGTGCTGTCCTTAGGTTAGTTAGGTTTAAGTAGTTCTAAGTTCTAGGAAACTGATGACCATAGATGTTAAGTCCCATAGTGCTCAGAGCCATTTGAACCATTTTTGAACATTGACAAATTTCGAGTTGTAGACGGTGTCTTGTGGAGCGTCAAATTTATGAGGGAAAAGCCCTCCACCTATTCTCCGTTCCAGCAGTAAACTTGAGTTCACACGTTGACGGACAGCAAGTGGAGCTCCTCGCAATGTGTCTGGCAGCCTTCAGAAGGTTAGATAGCATCGAACGGCCTGTCACAACATTGCGGAGACAGCTAAGCGCAGCGGCAGCAGAAGCGCCGGCGGACAAACTCACCTCACGTTTGCTGTCGAACGGGTGACCCAAAAGCAGGCGTTGGCCTTAATCATTTCGACGCTCCGTAGCGTCGTTGGTGGACATGGGCACCAATCCTTAATCTGTTACTCAAGAAACCCTCCACAGTTTCTCGACGTTTATCGGTATGCTCTATCTCAGTGATTTCCAACATTTCTGAGACAACCACCCCTGGACAAGAGCAGATACCAGTTAATACCCTCAAAAAATTTGAACACCTAATGGAACTATAGATTAAAAAAGTTAACACCGCATTTTTACAGTGACAACTGATAAATAATATAATTATTTATGTCCAAACGAAAGAAATTCACATATTTTTTGCAGTATTTATGAAACCAAAAAATAATGAATCACTGAGACAGTTAGAGCTGTTTATGTGTAACAGTCCTTGTTATTTTGGGCTTGGCGTCGAACAGTGCACCTAGTAGATTATGCTGAAATCAACATTAGCTTTCTCGCTTTTTTCCAATGTTACTACAGCCGATTGTCTATTTTCGCATCTGTAAGAAGTGATAAACTGAATGGTACTCTCGATAGCAGTGGATACTAGTCACCGACCATTCACCAAAAGAATGATAGTTCCGTTTTATCAAAACGTGTTTTACAGTGTTGTCTTCGCGGAGTCCAAGACATAGCACTGTGGTTGGAATTTCACTATTAGAAAATATTCCTGCCTTTATGCAAAATTGTCATAGACCCCAGATATTTACTTGTCGATTTATGAAACTCAGGAAAATAGCAGCTAATATAATTTGTTTCTCATGACAACTGATGAAAACTACGACTGTATTTACAGCAAACGAAATAAAAATAAAGATAAAACTGTCCTGGAATGCTTTTAGTAAAGTAAATTGGTTTACGAAACGGATTTTCCAATGCGTCTGAAACTGGAGTTGTACAGGTCATTTGGGTCGACAGTTTTTACTAACAGCAGTGGTTCAAAAATGGTTGAAATGGCTCTGAGCACTATGGGACTTAACATCTGAGATCATCAGTCCCCTAGAACTTAGAACTACTTAAACCTAACTAACCTAAGGACATCACACACACCCATGCCCGAGGCAGGATTCGAACCTGCGACCGTAGCGGTCGCGCGGTTCCAGACTGAAGCGCCTAGAACCGCTCGGCCACACTGGCTGGCTAACAGCAGTGGTACTTGGACAGCAACGGAGATTCCAGAACGAAATTTTTACCCTGCAGTGTAGTGCACACTGATATGAAACTTCCTGGCAGATTAAACTGTGTAGCGAACCGAGACTCGAACTCGGGACCTTTTCCTTTTGCGAATAATTGCTCTACCAACTCAGTTACTCTTTTTTTCCGTAGTTCGACCAGGAACTTTTTTTAATGTCCAACTGACTCGATAAGGGTACCTAGCAGAAGGAAACAAAGAAGCACTTGTGACCGTACCAAACAAAAATAAACTGATCCCTCTTCAGGCCTTTCCATCCCAACTACACCTAAATTTCTGCCCCCCCAACTAATATAACTGAAAAGGGCAATCGATCGAGTGCCAGTCTTTAAGCGTGATAGGAATGAGGAATAGGAGATCCAATATCCATTTGTTAGCATGTACGTGTCGGTGCACATCACCGTGGAAATTAATCACGGATGCGTCATGAAATGGGGATACGGGGCACGCCCCAACTATGTGGTGAGGGGCAGGGAGGGGGGGGGGGACTCAAGAAACTCGCTATTGAGATATCCCGCGAACGTTCCTCGGTAATGGGGCGACCAGGTGAGCTAACTGTGCGCGATCACAACCCTAGTCCAGAACTCGAGGACTGTATGTGTACCGTTGTGAAAGACGTTCTAAAGCCTTGTGATTAGTGTGTGACGTTTCGAACAAGGGTAGTGCGAAGGCTGGGGCAACAGCAGGAACTCCAGGGTAACAGTCGTTGGCAGAGCACAGAGGTAACAGCCCACAACGCACTGGATAAGGTGCCAAACGTCCCGTTTCAGGGAGCACCTAAGACGATGCTCGTCGGTGTCTATGAGCTGGCAGTCGGAGCAAAGAGGCGATGCAGGCAGCCCTATATGAAGAAGTTGACGATTTGTCAGGAATTTACCGATGTCCACAACATACCAAAGTGCAGACAGGTTCAATGGTAAAATGGGTGCGTGCACGCACCGTCAAACCGTCTGCCAGTTAATTCATGGTGCTGTACTTTCACGGAGTTGCGAGGGGTAGACGATATAAACAAAGGATAGAAGTCCGCACAGGGAGGGCGAGTGACTGAGAGATCATTCCGAACGTAGCTGGGTTCGACGAAATAAGTTACGATATGGTATAATAAAGGGAAGATACGTGCTATGACGATCGGTTGTTGGAGAGAAGCTGGTCGGAGGATATCCGAGAGATATCATACTGAAGACGGGGAGGGCCCCCGCCAGTGCCGCAGCTTAGTATGCAAAAAGGGCGCGACGGATCGTGTTCGCACATTGACGAGTCCGAGGCCGCCTTAAAAGAGAGGGCAGTGCTGGTGTGTTGTAGCGGTCCTTAAAAAAGGGCTCCTGCTACACGAAGTATCTGAAGGCCGACTGAAGTTGGCGACGAAGGAACAACGACATCGGGAAGATCTGGGCAACGTGTACCAGCTTAGGGCCACATAAGTGTTGACATAGGACACGTGTTATAATTTGTTCAAGCTATGGTGGACATGAGTCACTCAAGTACGACTCAAGGCTTTACTCCCGCCAGTACCTCTCCTGCCACCTTCTAAACTTCACAAAAGCTCTCCTGCAAGGAGGACTCTTGTTCGCAGGAGAACTGCGAAGTTTGGAAGGAGGGAGACGAGGTACTGGCGGAAGCAAAACTGTGAGGACGGGTCATGAGTCGTGTTTGAATGGCTCAGTTGGCATAGCACTTGCCCGCTATAGGTAAAGGTTCCGAATTCGAGTCTTGGTCCGACACTCATTATTAATCTGGCATGAAGTTTCGGGAATGGGGTTTATTCGAAATCTGAGAGTTGTCCAGTGATAAATGGGGAAGTATGTGTTGTGATTTATTGCGAGAGACAGGAAACAAGTTGGAGTAGAAGGTGACATTGTGAGAATAACGAAAATGTCATTGAAGTGCGTAGGATATGTAGACAGGTGAATGAATGGGAGATGAACCGAGGGTATTTATTGCTGGATTTCAAAAGATAAGAGACAAACGGAATGTAGACCTACTGGAATACGTGACTGTTAGAACTGAACGACCAGGAAGTGTGGCAATTAACTAAGTGTTAGTTTTTGTGAGTGTACAGCATAATATGAAGAACACTGGGTTAAATACGTAGGTAACTTTGGGTAGGCAGGCTGCAATATTTAGCGCACAGGGCTGCCAACCTCCAAGACCAATAGCAGTTCTAATCCAGCTGGGCGTCGATTTAAACTGAGCTTTGATGTCAGATAAAGGCACGTCATTCCATATACCTTCTGTATTGCGGTAGGCCACGACCCCACTGGCAACATGCAGTCTTGTGTTATTCTGATTAAAGGCAACGTAACGGGTACTTCAAGATTAAGGCATAGCCAGAAAAGTACACTACTGGCCACTATAATTGCTACACCACGAAGATGACGTGCTACAGACGCGAAATTTAACCGACAGGAAGAAGATGCTATGATATGCAAATGATTAGCTTTCTAGAGCGTTCACACAAGGTTGGCTCCGGTGGTGACACCTACAACGTGCTGACATGAGGAAAGTTTCCAACCGATTTCTCATACACAAACAGCAGTTGACCGGCGTTGCCTGGTGAAACGTTGTTGTGATGCCTCGTGTAAGGAGGAGAAATGCGTATCATCACGTTTCCGACTTTGATGAAGGTCGGATTGTAGCCTATCGCGATTGCGGTTTATCGTATCGTGACATTGCTGCTCGCTTTGGTCGAGATCCAATGACTGTTAGCAGAATATGGAATCGGTGGGTTCAGGAGCGTAATACCGAACGCCATGCTGGATCCCAACGGCCTCGTGTCACTAGCAGTCGAGATGACAGGCATCTTATCCGCATGGCTGTAACGGTCGTGCAGCCACGTCTCGATCCCTGAGTCAATAGATGGGGGCGTCTGCAAGACAACAACCATCTGCACGAACAGTTCGACGACGTTTGCAGCAGCATGGACTATCAGCTCGGAGACCATGGCTGCGGTTACCCTCGACGCTGCATCACAGACAGGAGCGCCTGCGATGGTGTACTCAACGACGAACCTGGGTGCACGAATGGCAAAACGTAATTTTTTCGGATGAATCCAGGTTCTGTTTACTGCACCATGATGGTCGCATCCGTGTTTGGCGAGTTCGCGGTGAACGCACGTTGGAAGCGTGTATTCGTCATCGCCATACTGGCGTATCACCAGGCGTGATGGTATGGGGTGCCATTGGTTATACGTCTCTGTCACCTCTTGTTCGCACTGACGGCTCTTTGAATAGTGGACGTTACATTTCAGATGTGTTACGACCCGTGGCTCTACCCTTCATTCGATCCCTGCGAAACCCTACATTTCAGCAGGATAATTCACGACGGCATGTTGCGGGTCCTGTACGGGCCTTTCTGGATACAGAAAATGTTCGACTGCTGCCCTGGCCAGCACATTCTCCAGATTTCTCCCCAATTGAAAACGTCTGGTCAATGGTGGTCGAGCAACTGGCTCACCACAATACGCCAGTCACTACTCTTGATGATCTGTGGTATCGTGTTGAAGCTGCATGGGTAGCTGTACCTGTACACGCCATACAAGCTCTGTTTGACTCAATGTTCAGGCGTGTCAAGGCTGTTATTACGGCCAGAGGTGGTTGTTCTGGGTACTGATTTCTCAGGATCTATGCACCCAAATTGCATGAAAATGTAATTACATGTCAGTTCTAGTATAATATATTTGTCCAATGAATACCCGTTTATCATCTGCATTTCTTCTTGGTGTAGCAATTTTAATGGCCAGTAGTGTAACTGTTGTAACCTCGGTCTTGCAGCTTGTTATCGTCAATTACACTCCGCGATATTTCAGCTGCCAGTCATCTTCAGTTTCCAGTCAACCACTCTCCAGTGGTATCGCTCTTTACACCACGTCAAGAGTCGCTTTGCACTGACTACAAAAATGTGTCGCTTGTGAGGAGCTCCTTGACCACTGCACCCGGCTCTTCCCAACTCTCTACGCACAGCCATCGTGCTACCTGGCCTGATGGTATCAGTTTGGACCTCACGAGTGATTCCTTTCGCCGATTTCGAGCGATTTTTCACAGCCACGCTCCGCAATGCTCGACGTCGGCTGTCGGCCAGTACATCAAGTTTGCCTGGTCTTGGTATAACTGTGGTTGTTCATTAACGTTTCCACATCACAATCACATCACCAACGGTCCACGGGCAGCTTTGGAAGGTTGAAATGTCGCTGATGGATTTGTTATTCAGGTGCCATCCAATGACTAGTCCATGTTCGGTGTCACTGAGCTCTCCTGACCTGCCCATTCTGCTGTTACTGCTTACCTATTGACAAAAAAATACTCTCTACCTCCTTTAATATGTTTGGATCTGCCTCTCGTGGCACCTATCAGTCAATTCCACATCACGTCGTGATGTCTGGATACTTTTGACCAGATTGTGTATTTTTGTGACGCATGGTATATTTATGCAAAATGTTATCGTGTTTCCATATTTGCCTGACGAAGAGGTCATCCCTCAAAAACATGGACCAGGAATAAAATAATTCCAGGACAAAGAATTCTGACTTATAGCAATATCCATCTCGCTCTATTCCTCCATGAGATTCACAGCGCAATGGAAAACGGTTCTCAAGTTGATGCCGTGTTCCCTGATTTCAGTAAGGCATTTGACACCGTCCCGCACTGCCGTTCAATGAAACAAATACTAGCTCACGGAGTATCGGAGCAGACCTGCGATTGGATTCAAGACTTTGTTGCTGATAGAACTCAACACGTTGCTCTTAACGGAACTAATTCGACAGATGTAAAGGTAATATCCGGAGTACCACAGGGAAGTGTGATAGGACCTATGCTGCTTACAATATATATAAATGATCTAGTAGAAAGCGTCGGATGCTCTTTAAGGCTACTAAGTTAGAAGGTATTTTCGGTTGACTCTACTTTACAACGTTAATATAGAGTCATCTACATTTGTTGTAAATAGAACTAGAACTACTTACTGCTTCAGACGTATCAGAAGTAGGCCCATAAGCAAGGTTCAGTTCTGAATGGGTAGTAGGCGGGGGGTGAGGGTGGTAAGGGGGAGAGTTCACATTTTCTCATTGTCTCCTCCCTCTCCCTCTACGAAATACGATTTGTCTCCACATTTAACATTCCACACAAGGCTCTAATATTAATAATAATAACAAGAGAACGTATAGAGTGTTTTAAAACAATGATTATAAATTGTTTACATCAGGGGTAAAATACAGGGAGAGAAAGGCTATTTACAATTTGTACAGAAACGAGATGGCGGTTATAAGAGTCGAGGAGCATGAAAGGGAAGCAGTGGTTGGGAAGGGAGTGAGACAGGGTTGTAGCCTCTCCCCGATGCTATTCAATTTGTATATTGAGCAAGCAGTAAAGGAAACAAAAGAAAAGTTCGAAGTAGGTATTAAAATCCATGGAGAAGAATTAAAATATTTGAGGTTCGCCGATGACATTGTAATTCTGTCAGAGACAGCAAAGGACTTGAAGAGCAGTTGAACGGAATGTACAGTGTCATGAAAGGAGGGTATAAGATGAACATCAACAAAAGCAAAACGAGGATAATGGAATGAAGTCGAATTAAGTCGGGTGATGCTGAGGGAATTAGATTAGGAAATGAGACACTTAAAGTAGTAAAGGAGTTTTGCTATTTGGGGAGCAAAACAACTGATGATGGTCGAAGTAGAGAGGAATAAAAATGTAGATTGGCAATGGCAAGCAAAGCATTTCTGAAGAATAAAAATTTGTTAACATCGAGTATAGATTTAATTGTTAGGAAGCTGTTTCTGAAAGTATTTGTATGGAGTGTAGCCATGTATGGAAGTGAAACATGGACGATAAATAGTTTGGACAAGAAGAGAATAGAAGCTTTCGAAATGTGGTGCTACAGAAGACTGCTGAAGATTAGATGGGTAGATCACATAACTAATGAGGAGGTATTGAATAGAATTGGGGAGGAGTTTGTGACACAGCTTGACCAGAAGTAGGGATCGGTTGGTAGGACATGTTCTGAGGCATCAAGGGATCACCAATTTAGTATTAGAGGGCAGCGTGGAGGGTAAAAATCGTAGAGGGAGACCAAGAGGTGTATACACTAAGCAGATTCAGAAGGATGTAGGCTTGTAGGCTGCAGTAGGTACTGGGAGATGAAGAAGCTTGCACAGTATAGAGTAGCATGGAGAGCTGCATCAAACCAGTCTCAGGACTGAAGACCACAACAACAACAACAACCCACCCCTGTCATAGCTTCTTATCAGATAGCAAGCGATATTTGTACCGAGTTCGTTTGAAATTGATTCAGTAGTACAGAAGGATATAACGGGCGTACATACATATATTCATTCATTTTTATAAGCTACAAGTTGAGCACCCAGTATTGCTTGGTTATGTATTCATTCCAATCATCTATTTGTCCATCTCCTCATTCCCCCACTCTGACCATATTCTCCTCCCTCCTCTCTTCCGTCTTATCCTTCTCTTCTCCCTATTCACCTCCTGCACGTCTCACTCTGTGTCTACCTCCTCCTGCCCCTCTCTCTGCCCATCTTCTCCTCCCCCCTCTTTCTGTCCATCTTCTATCTTCTCCTCCCCCCTCTTTCTGTCCATATCCTCCTCCCACTCTGTCTGTGCATCGCCTCCACCCCCAACCTCTGTCCATCCCTTCCTGCCCCTCTGTAGGTCCATCTTCTCATACCCCTCTCTCTATCCATCTCCTTCTCCCTCGTCTTTTCGTTCATCTGCTCCCCCTCCCCTTTCTCTGTCCTAGTCATCCTCCCTCCCCTTTCCCTTCTCTGTCCATCTCCTTCTTCCCCGCCTCTCTCTCTCAGTCCATCTCCTCCTCTTCTCTCTCTCTGTCCTTTTCCTTCTCCCCCAGTCTCTGTCCTACGCCTCCTCCCCCCCTCTCTGTCCACCTGTTCTTTCCCCTCTGTCTGTCCATTTCCTCCTCTTCCCTTTCCGTACACTTTCTCCTCCATTCTCTCTCTCTGTGTTATCACCCCACCCCAGTAGGACATTGCTGGGCCGTGCCCCACAGAGATTCTTTCCAGACAGTATACTTATACCAAGTTTGATTGAAATCTGTCCAGTGGTTTAATTTTTATGATAAAAATGGACGGAGGAAGAGACGTAGATTTATGTGAAAAGTTTCAACGCCAATATTAGCACGCAATGTATCACACTTATCGTCTTTTCAAGAGCCTCTGAGAACCGGTTTTGAAAAGTAAAGTGTTCGATTAAAGAAAGTACTTCGTCTGTTATCTCGGCTGAAACAAGAGTTAAGAGTATTATCCATACAACAAAAATACTCTGCTGAAAACGTGGTATTGACATCTACAGTCATTCACGATGTAAGGGTGTGCTAGTTTTATGTGATCTCCCTCCTCACTTTGAAATAAAACCTAGTCCGTGTCATACGTTAGCAAATTCATCTCATCGTCTGCTATAGATTATCAAAACCGCACCTCGATATACGCTCTAAATTAAACCAAAAAAAGAGAGACTCACCACGAATGAATTATCCGAAGGGGACGGAAACCGGCAAGTGTGATGTACATGTACAGACAAACAAGTGACTGCAGTTTCAGAAAAAATGTACGATTTAATCAAGAGAAATGGCTTCACAAATTGAGCAAGTCAGTAGCTCGTTGGTCCGTCTCTGGCCCTTATGCAAGTAGTTATTCGGCTTGGCACTAATTGGCGGATGTTTTCCTGAGAGAGATCTTGCCAAATTCTGTCCAATTGGCGCGTTAGAGAGTCAAAATACCGAGATGGTTGGAGGGCCCTGCACATAATGCTCCAAACTTTGTCAATTGGGCAGAGACCCGGCGACCTTGTTGGCCAAGGTAGGGTTTGGCGGCCACGAAGACAAGCAGTAGAAACTCTCATTGTGTGTGGGCGGGCATTATCTTGCTGAAATGTGAGCCCAGGATGGCTTGCCACGAAGGGCAACAAAACGAGGCGTAGTATATCGTCGACGTATCGCCGTGCTGTAACGATGCCACAGATGACAACGAAGGAGTCCTGCACCCCAGACGATCATTCCTGGTTGTCGAGCCATATGGAGGACGGCAGTCGTCCCCCCCCCCCCCCCCCCCTTGTCTGAGGCGTCTCCAGACACGTCATTGCTCGTCATTGGAGATCAGTTCGAAGCGGGGTTCATCACTAAAGACAATTCTACTTCCGCCAGTGAGATTGCAGTCCGAAGAAATGTCTGGAGAAGCCCTGGACAGCGGTGGGGTACAGACCTGATTGTACCCCGCCATACGGCCCGACAACCACGTCTGGTGATCTATGCTGCCGTTTCTTTTCTTTGGTTGTCAACTGCAGCACTGTTACAGCACAGCGGTAAGTCGACGATATTCTACACCTCGTTTTGATGCCCTTCGTGGCAAGCCGTCCTGGCCTTACATTTCAGCAAGATGATGACCACCCACACACACTGCTGCTTGTCTTCGTGCTTACCGAACACTACCTTGGCCAGCAGGGTCACCGGATCTGTCCTCAGTTGAGAACGTTTGGAGCATTACGGACAGGGCCGTTAGATGAGGTCGGGATTTTGACGATCTAAGGCGCCAGTTGGACAGAATTTGGTACTATGTCCCTCAGAAATAATCTACAACTCTGTCAATGAATTTCAAGCCTAATAAGTGCTTGCACAAGACTCAGAGGTGGAACGACGTGTTATTGTCTTGATCAATTTGTGAAACTCTAGCTCTTGAATAAATCATCCAATTTTTTTGGAACTGTAATCATTTGTTTTGACAGTTTACCATCTAACCTCCTTGCCTAGGGACGCCAGATGAAAGTTGATGTCGTCAAGCCCTGAATCAAAATTGCGCAACGGATAACTGGGGAGAGGAGCTTGAGAGCGCTACCTAGAGAGCGTGCCCTTTCTGTATGATACTAGGCAAGGGGCTGGAGGGCTCACACGCTGATGTGTGGGTCCCTGCATTCTATATCTTTTATTTTAAATGAATTCCTTTAACTTGACTTCTTTGTGATTTTTAAGGTATGTTAAAGATTGATGACAGTTGATTACCTATTTATTTTAAACGTTATCACTCGACTTTACAGCGATTGCAGCAATTGTTTCAGTTTACAGATACTACAATTTTACAACTTATAGCTCGGGTATATTATATACTAATCTGCACGCACATTTCTACGGGTAAGACGGAATTGCGTTGGCCAAATGTATACCACCAAAGTCTCCCAATATTTTACATAGGACATTAACTATGTGAGGAGGATAACGGGCAAACTGGGGACCAGATACTTTAACACGGGGGTCAAATTTCCGGAATTAAACGAGCACATTCATTACCTTGCACAATCCGAAGCTGTAAATAAAAGAATTAGTACAAATATTCAAATACCTCTCTTCCATGCGTGAACATTGAGACAGACGCACTGAGGGCACGTCTGCTCACTTACCCGTCTTCTGTAACCACCCCTGAGAATATGGCGGGCACTCGGAGGTCTTCCTGGGCCACGGTGGAGGGGGTGGTCGAACCACTCGGCCGTGACCAACCTCTCCACCCCAAATCTTGTGACACTGGAAAGTCTTTGACTTTTACCTCCCTCTGCTGTCTCTCTGATCCCCTACCCAGGAGTAAGGTTGGCACTACTATACTACAGAACTACTTCCCAACAAAGATTTGGCCACGCTTTACGGAAAGGTGTGAGGAGGATTAGGAAAGTTAATGTGCAGATTCACTTTCACGTACAAGAAATGCATAATACACGACACATATAAATACGTATTATGAAGCCTTGACACATTTCTTTCCGCCCGTCCACATGGGTTCTGTTGCACCCGCGGTCGGCCACGTCGTGTAATAAAATTGGCTGCGGAGCCGCCTCTGTTTCTATTTCCCGGTGCGAGTGAGCAGCGAAACCTGCTGCTTATAGAGCGGAAACTTCTGTACCGTTTCAGTTTGTCCGCACTTGTAGATCACATCCGTAGGTCTCTGTCCAGTTCGGAGAATTCCTTCGAGGTGTGTCTTCTTTTGCTGTATTTACTCGTTCTGGATGTATTCGATGTGGCTTGCCTTCTCTGTCCCACCCTGTACGCGGCACACGCAGCTGACGGAGGGCGTGTTTGTGCGTGTCGCAGTCGTCGGGCAGCACGCGCCGTTCGTCGCGGGGCACGGGGACGCCGCGCCACCTGTCCAGCGCCGCCTCCTCGCGCCTCGGCCTGGGCCTCAACCCCGGGGAGGCGTCCGGCGGCAGCCGGCACTGCGGCCTGCAGATGGCCGCGGCCCCGATGGGGGTGGCGGGGGCGGACGCGGAGGCGGAGGGCGCGCCCGCCGCGGCCGGCCTGCAGCTGCTGTCGGTGCCGGGCTGGTCGCGCCGCCTCAGCTCCGTCACGTGCTCCTCGTCAGACACGTCCTACCTGGAGCGGCGAGGCTCCGCCGTCGAGTGCGGGCTGCCCGCGCCGCCCCCGGGCGCCTTCCGCCGCCTGCGGCCGCCGCTGCTGCCGCGCTGCGAGGACGTGCGCGACTGGGACTTCTACTACCCCATCGACATACAGGTACAGTGCGCGGCCGACGGCGGAGGAACAGCCCGAACTCGCTCCCTCCCACCCAGCGGCTGCCGGCGTTCTGTGTTTTTCGCTGTCCGAAAAATTCCACGGCTCTTTTCTTCAACCTCCGACAGGTCACGAAATGCAAACTACAGTGAATATCAAAACTGTTTTATTTGCAACATTTTACAAGGGGCATTCAAATGAAAATCGGTCACTAGTGTAAAATAACGGTAACGATTTCATTAACTCAAAAATGTAGTTATACACACTACACATACTCAAAAATAGCCGCCAAAACTGTTGGCAGATTTATCCCATTGCGACACTAACTGGTCGATTCCATCCTTGAAGAAGCTAATAGGCTGCTGTCGGATACAGGTCTGGACCCAGTTAGACACTTCTACATCTACATACATACTCTGCAATCCAGCATACGGTGCGTGGCGGAGGGTACCTCGTACCACAACTAGCATCTTCTCTCCCTGTTCCACTCTCAAACAGAACGAGGGAGAAATGACCGCCTATATGCCTCTGTACGAGCCTTAATCTCTCTTTTCTTATCTTTGTGGTCTTTCCGTGAAATATAAGTCGGCGGCAGTAAACTTGTACTGCAGTCAGCCTCAAATGCTGATTCTCTAAATTTCCTCAGCAGCGATTCACGAAAAGAACGCCTCCTTCCCTCCAGAGACTCCCACCCGAGTTCCTGAAGCATTTCCGTAACACTTTCGTGATGATCAAACCTAACAGTAACAAATCTAAGTTGGCGGCAGTAAACTTGTACTGCAGTCAGCCTCAAATGCTGATTCTCTAAATTTCCTCAGCAGCGATTCACGAAAAGAACGCCACCTTTCCTCCAGAGACTCCCATCCCAGTTCCTGAAGCATTTCCGTAACACTTTCGTGATGAGCAAACCTAACAGTAACAAATCTAGCAGCCCGCCTCTGAATTGCTTCTATGACCTCCCTTAATCCGACCTGATAGGGATCCCAAACGCTCGAGCAGTACTCGAGAATAGGTCGCACCAGCGTTCTATAAGCGCTCTCCTTTACAGATGAACCACATCTTCCCAAAATTCTACCAATGAACCGAAGACGACTATCCGCCTTCCCCACAACTGCCATTACATGCTTTTCCCACTTCATATCGCTCTGCAATGTTACGCCCAAATATTTAATCTAAGTGACTGTGTCATGTGCTACATTACTAATGGATTATTCAAACATTACAGGATTCTTTTTCCTATTCATCTGCATCAATTTACATTTATCTGTATTTAGAATTAGCTGCCATTCTTTGCACCAATCACACTTCGTCGGCCGTTGCGAATCGATGTCCGCGAATGGCTTCTTTTAGAGGTCCAAACACATGAAGGTCACACGGTGAAAGGCCGGGACTGTACGGTGGATGTTCCAGCGTTTCCCAACGAAACTGCTGCAATGTCGTCTTCACTGCATTGGCCGTATGTTGGCGGGCATTATCACGCAGGAGGCTAACGCCACTGGCCAACATGACTCGGCGTTTCGACTTCGTGGCTCCTCTAAGGTTATGTAAAGTGGCTTGATAGTGGTCCCCCGTTCCAAGAACTCGACAAGCAGTGGACCCTTGTGGTAAAAAAAGAAGGACACCGTGACCTTATCACAACTGGTGAGCATAGCCTTTGATTTCTTTGGAGGTGGTGAAGTCGCATGTGTCCACTGCTTGGTCCGACGCTTGCTTTCCGGTTCAAAATCGTGACATCATGTTTCGTCCCCTATGACAATACCCGACAGAAATCAGTATTCCTCCTCATGATAACGTTGCAGAGGACTCAAAGACAGCGACATTCGAGTATTGCTCTGTTCGGCGGTCAGTTGGTCGGGAACCCACCGCGCAGAGATTTTTCGAAAGTTCCATTGTTGATGCATTATGGAGTGGGCGGTGTCCACTCTAGCACCCAGTAACCGATGGACCTCGTCCACGGTGATCCTGCGGTTGTCGAAGACTAAAGCATTCACTTCCGCAACCAATTCCTGTGTGATGACACGATGAGCCAGTCTAGGACGAGCATCATCTTCCAGTGACGCGCGCCCCTCAAGGAATCGTTTGCGCCATTCCGCAACACTTGAAAGACTCAGACTGTACTCACCGTACACAACCTTCATCCGTCGATACATTTCACGGCCTCCAACTCCCTCCGCTGCCAAAAATCGAGTCACTCCTCGTTGTTCCTGCTTACTCGCCTTCATGTGCGGTAGTGGAAGATAACTTGTGTGACCACTTTCTCTTCGGCTTGAAACCACACTGGCGCTATTCAACATCAAACGGTGCGCATGCGTCAGTCTCTCTACCAATAGATGGCGCCACCATACCCGCAGTTACGTTGTGCCACCTTACGTGTAAGGCAAAGGACCACGTTTCATTTGAATGTACCTCATACTACACCTTCCAGCTACTTCTATACACTGAGGAGTCAAAAAATTATGACCAAGTACTTAATAGCTTGTATGTCCGTCTTTGGAACGAAATACATCACTGATCCTGCGTATCAGGAATCCGAAAGTTTGTTGGTAGGTTTTTGGAGGTTGTGGCATTAGACGTCTACGCACGGCTGATGTAATTCGCGTAAATAACGGGCCGCTGATCTGCGTACGAGGTGCTGGTTTCCAATATGGTTCCAGATGGGTTCCATAGGATTTAAATCAGGCGAATTTGGTTGCCGAAAAATCAACGTCAGTTCACTATAAGGCTCCTCAAATCAGTATCACGGTTCTGGCTGTAAGACATGGACAGTTATACTGACGAAAGATGACACTGTCGTAAGGGAAGACATCAAGCATGAAGGGATACAGGTGGATCGCTGCCGTCATCGTGTCTTCGGTTACTACTACAGAGAGCCGCCAGTCGCCTCGACGACAGCGAGCTGTTGTAGGAAGAAACGTAATTCACCCGAAAAGCCGACGCGTTTCCAGTGACTCATGGTCGGAGCCCGATGGTCCCGTGACCACTGCAGGCGTAACTGTCGATGTCGTTGTGTCATCACAGGAACACGTAGGGGGCATCATCTGCGGAGTACCATGCTCAACAATGTACAATGTTCTCTGAAACACGTGTGCGTGCACCAGCATTGTGCTCCTTTGACGGAGTCGCCACAGATCAAAATCTGTCCTACTTTACAGAGCAGACGAGCCTGTGAACCCCACGCTTTGTGAAAAGTCGTGGACGTCTAACCACTTAGCGCTTAATGGTAGCTTCACTGACCTTCTACTCCTTTCCGTAGATGTTCTAGACAGGAGTACGTGAACATTCGACCAGCTTCGCCGTTTTCGAGATACTTGTTCATAAGCTCTGCGTAATAATAATCTGCCCTTTATCAAAGTCGCTTATTTCAATGGATATCGTCATTTGTAGCCCGTATCTTCGCTAGTGTGATCCCCATACGTCTCCGCTCCGCTTACATACTTTTGTTACGCGTCACGTGCCCGCAAGGCCACCAGGCCGCATCCAACGTCGTGGTGGGCAGCGGTCATAATGTTTCGGTTGTTCAGTGTGTATAGCCACCACTCCGACTTAAGGTCCGATCACCCATGTCCGGGCTGTGTCAGGACAGAGCACTGGACGAGTGACTGTCGGGATCCAGACCGTTTCTCTGCGAACCACACATAACCGAGTCTCGTTCGCGTTTCCGCTGTTCCTTGTAGTGAATCGGAAGAAGTGGTCTGTGTTTCTGTTTGTGAAAGTTCTAAATATAATAGGGAATTTTCATAATAGTGAATTGCGACTTACAGCTCTTGCTTTAGAGGAAGAACAAAAAGGAGCGAGGCAAAAAAAAAGAAGAGATATGTGGATTCATAGTGCCTGGAAAAAAGACCAGCGCAGAGAGAATTTCAGACATTATGTCCTCATCACATTAATGATGAGTTAAAGTTTTATTTGTGGGGTCCTGCACAGTCGTCGCTTATAGGGTGCCTAAAGGATGCAGCGTTCTCGGATAGCTACACAACAACTCAAGCAAATCACATTAATAGTTTTTATTACAATAATGAAGATTGACAATACTTAACTTTGTATTTACAACAAATGTCGCAAACAATGGGCAATATGCAGACAGTAATGTTCTTCGTTACAGACAATGTCCATACAAGCAGTGGACATGGATCACTAATAGCTGTTCTGCGAGTACCGATCTACAACTGTGCGCCCGAGGCTGGCAGGAGTGGTGCTTATATTCTCTTCTTGTAGAGGCCGCTAATGTCGTGGCGCGGTCCCTGTCAGCGGGCTGTTGGCTGACCTCGTCTCACAGCCTTCTCTGCGGTTACGTTCTGAATCTTCGTGCCGGTGCTTGTGGTTGCGCAGAACATTATTAGCATTGTAAGATAGTACAGTACACATTTTGTCATCTTTTAAACAAACTAGAAACAAAGACAGTGGATCAGAAGGAAACTGCTGAAGGACCCGAAATATCACCAAAGCTTCGAAACCTACCTTGAACTCGTGGGATAGTACTAGATGCTGCATTTACTGTACGAGACTAACTAAAAACTTCCTAAATTCTTCACAGGGGAGTTTGAAATAGCAAGAACGCGTCGCCTTGATATATAATGATGGGCATGAAGCCAAAATTTCAATTTACTTGCAAAACAAAAAGTAAATAAATATCTTTCTGGTGTTAAAATTTGTATAATTTTTACCTTACCTTTGATCTGAAAATCTGTTGCAATTTTTCCAGACTTTGTACTTCGCATTCCAGTATTTTTCATTTGTCTCGTCGTAAAGCACAAGAAACTTACACCATTTTTTTGTATACAAAACAATCTTGCATAGCCCACAAAACGATTCTACCGTCGCGTGGTCCGGCACATGAGAATTTAAACAGAACAAATTCCGCCCGGCACGCTCTCAGCTCACTGACGTTCCTCGAGAACGGCCCGGTCATGTGTGGACCACTACATTTATTCTGATGGTTTATTTCGTCCTCCATCCGCTTCAAAAAATCGACTCTGTTTTTCATCTTAAACCGATGTTTCGAGTTTCTTCATCAAAATAGCACTTAAAACAACTGAATTGGATACAGGGAAGTTGTTTAGAAATCAACTTATAGATCTCTCAGTGAGCCTCCACGCCCAGTTTCCGCTTTTTTTACATGTCAGTGTAAAATTTCGACAAACACATGCTATATAACTGTTTCTCAAGTTGGAAGGTCTGTCAGAAGATACGCTTTATGATGCTCTTATGTTTCCCTTATATGTCTTTTGTTTCTGAGTATTGTTTTCTTTATAAACTTTTCTGACAATATTACGAAAAGAATATATTACTGTTCACTATATAGCGGAGACGCTGAGTCGCAGATAAGTACAACAAAAAGCTGTCAAACAAGGATGCTTTCGGCCAAAAAGGCCTTCATCGAAATTAGACAACATACACGCACACACTCAAGCAAACGCAACTCACACACACATTACCACAGTCTCTGGCTGCCGAGGTAAGTCCGAAGGAAGATACATACTGATCAATTACAATTATTAGATGTAATTATTTCTAGAATAAAAATTTGTGGTTGAAATGACGTAATTGTAGTCTATACAGATCAGCCAGGCCACCGACCTACTGTCGATATAAACTCGTAGAAGGGACAGCAGTGTCACCTACCGAGAAATAACTGCCAATCAGACATGCGCACGGTGCATGTAGTATCAGTGAGCGTGTTGTCCGTGCGTAGAATGGGGAAGGCACCGAGGGCAGATTGTGATAACCCGGAGGTCCGGCAAGAACATTTCCGAAACTGCGCGGCTTGTCGGGCTTTCGAGGAGTACAGTGGTGATCAAATCAAGGTGAAATCACGTTCAGACGTCGTGGAATTGGGCAGCCACCCCTCATTACAGATGTCGGACATCGTACACTGGGCAGACTGGTTAAACAGGACAGGGCAGCGAACTGTGGTGGAACTAACATCAGATTTGTCGCTGTGCAGAATACAAGTGTTTCTGAACACATACGAGGGGCGTTTGAAAAGTCAGTGCAAAGTCCGAGAGATGGCACCACCAGCGCGTATCGAGGTCATGTTTAGTTAATAGCATCTTTGGAAAGAACGCACACCAAGTTTCAGCCATATTGGTCTATTTCGTTGTGTTTGGCATTCGTGTGAATCAAGGAAGTCGAGTGATTATCAAAAAATGGACGAAAAAGAATTTCGTGTGACGGTTAAACATTACTTTATGGAAGGCAAAACGCCTCAGGAGACTAAAGAGAAGCTTGATAAACATTACGGTGGCTCTGCACCTTCGATTAGAACAGTTTATAAGTGGTATCAAAATTTTCGGAGTGACCATAGGGGCACAAGTGATACTGAACGTTTTGGACACCCTGTGGAGATTACAACTCCAGAAATCATTGATAAAATCCATGATATGGTGATGAAATATGGTGATGGATGGCAGAAGAGTTAAGGTGGGTGAGATTGCTAGTGCTGTGGGCATCTCGAATGAACGGGTACATAATATTTTGCATAAACATTTGGACATGGAAAGCTTTCCGCAAGATGGGTTCCGCGACTGTTCACGCTTGACCAAAAACGGAATCGTGTGAAGTGTCGTTTCGTCACTGTGGATGAAACATGGACACATTACTATACTTCTGAGACCAAAGAACAATCTAAACAACGGGTACCGAGGGAGAATCTGCACCAAAAAAGGCGAAGACCATTCCTGCGGCCGGAAAGGTTATGACGACTGTCTTTTGGGATTCGCACGGGATAATCCTCATCGACTATCTGGAAAGGGGTAAAACTATTACAGGTGCATGTTATTCATCGTTATTGGACCGTTTGAATACCGAGCTGCAAGATTGGACCGCAAAAAAGTGCTTTTCCATCACGACAATGCACCAGAACACACCTCAGCAGTTGTGGTCCCAAAATTAATTGCAATAGGATTCCAGCTCGTTTCACATCCCCCCTATTCTCCAGACTTGGCTCACTCGGACTGGTATTTGTTCCCCAATTCGAATGGCTGGCGGGACAAAGATTTTATTCAAACGAGGAGATGATTGCAGCAACTAATAGCTATTTTGCAGACTTGGACAATTCCTATTATTCGAAAGGGATCAACAAATTAGAACAGCGTTGGACGAAATGTATAAGTCTAAAAGGAGACTATGTCGAAAAATAAAGGTTTACCCCAAACACGTAAGTAGTTTTTATTTTTGCACGGACTTTTCAAACGCCCCTCGTAGTCCACTCATCACTCCTAACGATGGGCCTCCACAGCAAATTGGGCACGTGACTATCGGCATTGGACGTTGTCGCAGTAGCAGAGTTTTTCATTATCCGATGAATCCCGATACATTCTTCATCGGCATTGGACGTTGTCGCAGTGGCAGAGTTTTTCATTATCTGATGAATCCCGATACATTCTTCATTATGCCGATGGCAGGGGTCGAATCCGTCGTCTTCCAGGGAAAGAGCTCCTTGACACCTGTACTGCGAACGGAGACAAGCTGGCGGCGGCTCCATTATGCTATGGGGAACATTCACGTGGGCATCCACGGGTCCAGTAAAGCTCGTGCAAGGCACCATGACGTCAAAGGAGTATTGCGCACTGGTTTCAGACCATGTACACTAATTCATGACGATCATGTTTCCTGGCGGCTAAGGCATTTTTCAACAAGACAATGTGTCATGTCACAAGGCCGGGGTGAGATGGAGTGGTTCGAGGAACACAGTGGCGAATTCTAATTGATGTGCTGGCCCCCCAACTTGCTAGATCTGAACCCGATCGAACACATCTATTATTTGATTGAACATGACGTCAGAACTCATCGGCCCCCTCCCCAGAATTTACGGGAATTAAGAGACTCATGTAGACCACATGTAGATGTGGTGCCAGCTCCCTCCAGCGACCTATCAAGGGCTCATTCTTTCCATGCCACGACACGTCGCCGCTGTTATCCGTGCGAAAGGTGGCTATTAGGTATAGGGTCATAAAGTTCTTGCTGAACAGTGTACTTTTTACACTGAAGCGCCAGAGACTGGTACAGGCATGCGTATTCAAATAAGAGATATGTAAACAAGCAGAATACGGCACAGCGGTCGGCAATACTTATATGGGACAACAAGTGTCTGGCGCAGTTGTTAGGTCGGTTACTTATGCTACAATGACAGGTCATCGAGATTTAAATGAGTTTGAACGTGGTGTTACAGTCGGCACACGAGCGATGAGACACAGCATCGCCGCGGTAGCAATGAAGTGGGGATTTTCCCGAACGACCATTTCACGAGTGTACCGTGAATAACAGGAATCCAGTAAAACATCAAATCTCCGTCATCGCTGTGGCCAGAAAAAGATACTGCAAGAACGGGACCGACGACGACTGAAGAGAATCGTTCAACGTGACAGAAGTGCAGCCCTTTCGCAAATTGCTGCAGATTTCAATGCTGGGTCATCAACAACTGTTAGCGTGCGAACTACTCAACGAAACGTCATCGGTATGGGCTTTCGGAGGCAAAGGCCAACTCGTGTATCCTCGAAGAGTGCACGATACAAAGCTTTACGCCTCACCTGGGCCCGTCAACACCGAAATTGGACTGTAGATGACTGGAAACATGTTGCATGGTCGGACGAGTCTCGTTTCAAGTTGTATCGAGCGGATGGACGGGTACGGGTATGGAGACAACCTCACGAATCCGTCGACCCTGTATGTCAGCAGGGGACTGTTCAAGCTGGTAGAGGCTCTGAAATAGTGTGAGGCGTGTGCAGTTGGAGTGATACGGGACCCCTGATACGTCTAGATACGACTCTGAAAGGTGCCACGTACGTAAGCATCCTGTCTGATCACCTGCATCCATTCATGTCCATTGTGCATTCCGACGGACTTGGGCAATTCCAGCAGATCAATGCGATAACCCACACGTCCAGAATTGCTACGGAGTGGCTCCAGGAACACTCTTCTGGGTTTAACCACTTTCGCTGGCCGCCAAACTTCCCAGACATGAACACTATTGAGCATATGTGGGGTGCCTTGCAACGTGCTGTTCAGAAGAGATCTCCATCCCCTCGTACTCTTACGTATTTATGGACAGCCCTGCAGGATTCATGACGTCAGTTCCTACCAGCAATACTTGAGACATTATTCGAGTGCACGCCACGTCGTGTTGCAGCACCAATTTCTTTCGCTCTTCAGTGTATATAATCTTAAAAACATTTCATTGATGTTTTTGTGATCAAAATGAGAAAATTTCTCGTAAATTTACAGAATTGTCAACGAAAAACTTTTTAAATAATTTGTTAAGTTTTCCCTGCAGTTGCATATATTTTCTTTTTATTATTGAGTAGTTTCGAACGCTTGCGTTTATCTACTAACCATTCCCTACGTTAGAATGTATAACATCAATAAAAACATAAAATATCAAATAAATATGTTGATCTGATAAGCCGACCGTTGTGGCCGAGCGGTTCTAGGCGCTTCAGTCTAGAACCGCGCGACGGCTACGGTCGCAGGTTCGAATCCTGCCTCGGGCATGGATGTGTGTGATGTCCTTAGGTTAGTTAGGTTTAAGTAGTTTTAAGTTCTAGGGGACTCATGATCTCAGATGTTAAGTCCCATAGTGCTCAGAGCCATTTGAATCATTTTTTAAAGTAATTGTATGTGTAAAATGGGCACAGCCTGAAAACAAATGAAATAAAACATTACGGTAGAAGTTGCAGTTATAATTGAGGCACTCAGATACGCAAGGCATATAATATCAACGATATTCTGATAATAACAGATTCGCGCAGCGCTGTGAAAAAGTAGAACACAAATCATGGAACATGAAAACGAACTGTAACCTTTTTGAGGTACAAGAACTAATTTATCAGTGTACCCAATAACACAAAAGAGTGCAGCTTCCCTGAGTGAAAGGGCTTTCCAGAATCAGAGACAACGAAATGATCGACCTTTTAGCAAAAGGAATACCTTTCTTAGTACGGCTATGTTAGACAGATTTCGTAACTGCTACAATAAAGAAGCATTTCATTATGTTCCTGGACTGAATTTTAACGACGAGCCCTGTCAGAAGTTCTTTAATCCTTTCAGGACAGGAGGGTACACCAAGAACAAAAAATGCACATGAACTACCTTCCACTCCTCCTGCAGTATGGCACGTACACTAACTATCCGGATTCTGGCTAATGTCCAAGAGTCCGGCAGAAAATAAACAATCTACACAGATAGCACTATAAACGAAGCTTCACTTCGGATCGTCGTTTACTTCGCTGGCACGCCGACGAGAGCTATTGAGGGACTGCAGCCGGCGCATGAGATGGCCAGCTTTCGCCGACGGGATCTGCCCGCTGTGGTCGCTGCGTTTGCTTAAATATCCGTTCTTCCAGAAGAGACGTACTGCCCTCTCCGCACACGTGACCAGCAGGGGCGTGGCTAGGCGGTACTGCAGCAGCCTCTGGCTACGGCTGGTGAGGCTTCTCGCTCCCGGTACGCCTCCTGGTGACTTTCCAGTAACGCGTCCAGCGATGTCGCGACCGCGTGCATGAGCGGCGCTGTTCCTTGCCTGTGCAGTGTATTCGTCTTGTGGGTTGCGGATGGTGTCCCTAAACACAATAGCAATCTCTTCCCCCACCGATGCGTCGAAGCGCCGACGGTGGCTTCAATGAAGTCGGATTCAAACGGTTCAAATGGCTCTAAGCACAATGGGACTTAACATCTGAGGTCATCTGTCTCATAGACTTAGAACTACTTAAACCTAACTAACCTAAGGACATCACACACATCCCTGCCCGAGGCAGGATTCGAAGCTGCGACCGTAACAGCAGCGCGGTTCCAGACTGAAGTCCTCATCCAGTGGCCGCTGCAGATATATTTCCCAAAGGTTGATTTTTGCAAACACCCAGCCACCTATGAGACGGGGAATAATGTACTCCAGTTTGGAAACGGGATATGCAGCGATCATTGACTGGGCATTGACAATGGCCTTTAAATCGCGCAGATACGAAGATCGCCTTTAGGTTTCTCTACTATAATAATGGGGGAGGCCCACTGGCTATATTTGGTTGGGACGATGATACCGTCATCCTGGAGGCATTGTAGTTCAGGTCCAAGCCTGTCCTGGAGGACAATCTCGATGCCTGAAGAATTTTGAAACAGCAGTCAGTGTCAGATGAATATGGGCGTGGAACCCAGAAACACCCTTTGATGACTTCTTGAACACCACCCCGAATTTAGCCAACAGTTCCTCAGTATAGGGGCACCAGCCCATTGCAGGAACAGCTTCAGATGTATTGTGTATTTCGAGACCCAAGGTGTTAAACAAGTCGAGTCCTAATAGACTGGATGCCCCAGGGGCGTTCACCATCAGGATTTGAGCTGGTATCAACATGGCACCATGACGAAATTGGCGTTGGAAGTAATCCTTCACTGGAATGAGATCATTACTGAAGCTGCACAACTTCGTTTCAGAAGGGTGGATTGGGAGAGACCCAACAGCTTTATAAGTGGCCCAATCATTGCCGCTGATCCAGTATCAATCAGTAGGGTGTCAGATTCATGTTCCATCTGTACTTGTATAGACATCAGCTTTGTGAACCGGGGAAGGACAGCCTGCACAAGCGCCACGTCAGGAAAAATGGGTTCAGAGTCCAGTCTAGAGGCATGGAAGTGGGCGAGCAACAAACTTAGGCCGTGCGCTCAGATTTACCATAGGCGGAGTACTTTGTCTTGCAGGACCGACACTGATACTGGAGATGGTGAACAAAACAATGCTTGCACTATGGTAAGGTTTTGACAGAATGGCTCCTAGGAGGATCTTGATTGGCTGTAGCAGCAGCGTGCTGACGTGAGTATCAGAAGAGGGTCAGGCGGGAAAAACCAGAGCCGGATCCTGAATGGAAGCGGCTGCTCGGATAGACTTTTCAAAGGCTCTGATAAAAGGGAGATATATCTCAAGGGAGGAGTGCTTTAATTCCAAGAGATCTTGCTTCAACGGGTGCATGAACTAAAATCATATCCCTAACTAGGGCTGAAGCATAGGAAAGCTTACATTGACCGTTATAGCAGTGAAACCAGCAATGCCGGGAGAGAACCTGGAATAGGGCAATCCATTCCCTGTATAACTCAGAATGTAGTTTTTGACAACTAAAAAACTTGTATCGAGTCACGGAAATGTGCATTTGTGCATCAAAATAGTCAGCTAAACCCTTGTTTAGGAAGACGTATGGTACAGCGTGAGGTTCTGCCTGTGGATACAACGGCTGTAAGAGCTTGTAGATGATGGGACTCGCATTGTCCAAAAGGAAAGCTCATTATTGTTCATCACCACAAACATTGTACACCGCAAAATGCTGTTCTAACTGAGTCATGTAACACGCCCACTGTTCGATATTCCTATCAAGAGGTTGGAACAACGGTAGTGCCGATGTGCCGCGGCGCCCTGGTGCGGTAGATAGGGAACTGAACTCTGCAGAACGGGAGGGGGGACTCATTCAAATCGAGGATTTGCTCGATGAGAGCTTCATTAGTATGCTGCATCCTTTGAAGCAAAAGCAGCACTGGACTCGTAATGTCCATGAGGGGTGGCGCAGATACCGCTTGATCCTGCTCTACCAGGGGCATTGCACACGGAATTAAAGTCCAAAATTGTCCTCACCGCCACTATTGTGTTCTTAGATTGAGTCTTAACGACTAGACGTGGTAAAAGTTCACAGTGGTTCTGTATTCCTTTCAGGAGGGTACACCAAGAACAAAATTTACACAGAAACTACCTTCTGCTCCTCCTGCAGGATGACACACTAACAGTCTGGGTTCGGGTTAGTGCCCATGTGTCGGGCAGAAAATAAACACTCTACACTTTCCACATCTGATGATTGGTACCGATTCAGAGAAACTTCTCGGATGACGAGAGGACGTGTTTCTGCAAATACTTAACCATTCACGGCATTCGGAGTTCAAACTTGCACTACGTCATGCAACATCAATAATAAGAATGCGAAATGATCACGGATACAATCCTGCACATCTCCGCAGAATAAAAGCTTTAAGTACTACTTATTGCAAAAATCGTCACTCAGAACTTGCAGATCTAATGCTGTTTTGGGTTGGGATGTTTTGGGGGGAGGAGATCCAACTGCGGGGCCATCGGTCTCATCGGATTGGAGAAGGATGGGGATGGAAGTCCGCAGTGCCCTTTCAAAGAAACCATCCCGGCATTTGCCTGAAGCGATTTAGGGAAATCACGGAAAACCTAAATCAGGATAATTCTATAAAGCAACTGTCAAGGTAGGAATTCACATGCCCCGAGTGTCCAAGCTTTAACAGACGGTCAAATCTCTAGTGCGCATTGCAAAATATTTTCGCGAAATGGACATTCATCAGCAGAATTCCAGGACGGGAAGACACTGAGCCACAGCAACCACATTATCTAATTGACTCCTGGCCGTGCGGTTAAAGGCGCTGCAGTCTGGAACCGCAAGACCGCTACGGTCGCAGGTTCGAATCCTGCCTCGGGCATGGATGTTTGTGATGTCCTTAGGTTAGTTAGGTTTAACTAGTTCTAAGTTCTAGGGGACTAATGACCTCAGCAGTTGAGTCCCATAGTGCTCAGAGCCATTTGAACCATTTGAGCCATCTAATTGACTCCACAGCTGCACGCTAGCCAAACGATTCCACAATAAGAAACCGTCTGCAGGGATTCTCATAACTGCTTATTTGTTCACAGTTTTAATACGCAGCCCTGCTACGATCGAAATACGATAGTCAGCTATTAACATCCTGAGCACAAGATCGGTGCATCACCTGATAAAGAAAAATATTAATATAAAGCAGATGAAATAAGTTTACACGGCTGTATTATTTGGACTGACATCTACATCGCAATCAAGAAAGAGAAGAAATGCATAGAAATCTCAGCGTAAATATATCAAATGAATATGTATTGCTCAGCAAAGCGAACGAAAGACCTAGTCGTGGTAGAAGTACCATCATGTTTTGCCCTAGAAACAGGAGGAGACATAGCAGCAGCGTACACTCCAGTATAATTACAAGTGGAGTGTGGCAGTACTTTACACGTCAGCACGACAGCGGCCTGCGTAGCACAATTAAATATAGATGACTCTATTTTTGACAATGTTCTTGGCATATTTCGACAGAGTATACTGTGTTTGAAACCATTTTTCGTCAGAATATGCCACCGGCCCCATTTCTCCTGATGCCTAATTTTTACATATGACTTTAATGTTGTATGCCTTCTTTGAAACTAAATAGTCTTTCTCGCACACCACAGCTCCTTTGTTCTGGCAATATATCCCATGGACATGATAATTTTTCGAAGCATTTATTTGCTAGCCTTGAATCTAGTTATGAACATAAAAATACTGAAGTTTCGCAGTGTTGGTATTTCTTTATATTGTTCATAATATCGCAGAAACTGTTGCCTTACAACACATTTATCTATACCGCAATGGGACACTTATTGTGTGCCCTTTGATTCTAGACAGTTGAATCGCCGTTCTCTCAGCATGCTGTCCCTCCTTCCATAATTCACGCACCACAGACGTACTCAAGTTTTACACATTGCTTGTGCATTCTGTCATGCTTCCAGTGCGCCCTCTCGCTCCTACTTCTTCTCATAATTAATAAAGTTGGTGATGTTGGCATGAAGCCGACGTGGCAGCCCAAGAACGCACTTTACCAAATTACTTGCTATATTTGCACTGCGAAACAACAATGCGTTTCATTTTGGACTCGAACAGCGCTGTACATAGTCACTTGAAGAGATTATTCCCTGCTGCGACCAGGTCTTCGCTTTGTCGAGCAATGACTTGTAAACATACTACGAGGGTGCGCTTAAAAGTAATGACTCAGAATTTTTATGCGAAAACTCTTGAAACTTATTGAATAAAACAAGCGTTTGTAACATTCTACATCTTTTATTGTTCATTACTACTTATTGTCCGCCCTCTGCCATTAGAGGGTTCCGAATTGTAGCATATAACGTTGACGATCTGTAATGTAACTATGTCGATGCGTGAAAAATAGAATGCTGTAATCGAACTTCGAATTCGTAGAGTTCGTCCACACATGGAGCACTCTCTCCTTCATAATTACACTGGCAGACCACGCACGCGCGCTGCGACTCCTGCAACAATCTGACGCCTTGGATTCGCTGCCCATACAGTCCCGGTTTGGCCTCACCCGATTTTCATGTTTCCAGAGCTCAAAGAACACGTTCGAGGACTTGTGTTTGAAAGTGATGAAGTATTGAAGGCACAGATGAGGTTGTGGCTCCGTCAACAAAGTCATACATTCTGCAATGACAGTATCAACAAGCTGGTCTCTCGTTGGGACAAATGTGTTCGTCAAAAAGGTGACCATCTTGGGAAATAAATATGAAGACATGGAGAATAAAGATGGAGAATGTTAATACGTTTGTTTTATTTACAAAGCTTTAATAGTTTTCACTTAAAAATTCGGAGGTATTACTTTTCAGCTTGACCCCGTAAATAACAATGTACTTGGCTATATAGCTGGGCACTTAGAGGTCAAATAAATGCAGGACAATTCAAAATGAAAACAGCGATTACGAATGGTTATAACTATTTAATGTGAAAGAAAGTTCAGTATTTTTACGTACTTTATACGTGATCTATGTCTTTCCTCTTGACATAATCCATTTTACGCCATACGTCCTAAAGCACATGTGGAAGCACAGACGCGAGTACATTAGAAATGATGATTTTTCATTCTGGAATTATTTTCGGCAACGGAGGTGCATACAGAAGGTCTTTCACATAACCTCATAAAAAGATCTCATAATCAAATTTTCCTCGAGACATAAAGTCTCATCTTTATCTACGAGAATAATTCAAAAATGGTTCGAATGGCTCTGAGCACTATGGGACTTAACAGCTGAGGTCATCAGTCCCCTAGTACTTAGAACTACTTAAACCTAACTAACCTAAGGACACACACACATCCATGCCCGAGGAAGAATTCGAACCTGTGACTGTAGCGGTCGCGCGGTTCCAGACTGAAGCGCCTAGAACGGCTCGGTCACAGTGGCCGGCTCTATGAGAATGATGGAAGCTGAACGAATGAAATAAAATTCGTAATACGGCCGCTTCTTGAGCCCAGTCTCCGCCCGCATCTCGTGGTCGTGCGGTAGCGTTCTCGCTTCCCACGCCCGGGTTCCCGGGTTCGATTCCCGGCGGGGTCAGGGATTTTCTCTGCCTCGTGATGGCTGGGTGTTGTGTGATGTCCTTAGGTTAGTTAGGTTTAAGTAGTTCTAAGTTCTAGGGCACTGATGACCATAGATGTTAAGTCCCATAGTGCTCAGAGCCATTTTTTTGAGCCCAGTCTCCTTGTGTACGAGGCAGGAATGGTGACCTTTATACCACCGCATCAGATGCAGGAATGTCAGCCGTAGTGCTGTGGTGGTTTAACAATGAAGTAGAACAAGCGGCATGGGACGACCGCCCCGGACGAATAGAACGAAAAAAAAAGTAGCTCAGCGTGTTCAGGCATGGGGCTAGATCCCCTCTGTAATAAGAAAAAACAGAGTGAATGGATCAACGATGAACTTGAACAAGCGTCATTGGACGTCCGCCCAGAACAAGTACAACGACCATTAACGAACAAAATGAGATCAACACCAAAAAAAAATGGTCAACATTCCTGCCTAGTAAGCAAAGAGACCCGGATTCAAGTCCCGGCCGTAGCACAAATTTTATTTCATTTATTCTATTTCCATCATTACCCATAAAAATAAATTTATAAGAATCAGACCCGGAGACGTAATTGGCCAACAGCAGAATTCAGGGTCGTCATGATCAGAATCATCAGTGCAACTGTTTGGGAGATGCTCACTTAGAAACGTGCGAACTCCCGTAACCCAATGTGGTGGCTGTTCCATCTTATTGAAGTTGTAGCACCCGCCATTGCTCAAGCACGTCCAGACAACAGTTTCTTGAAACATTTGATTCAATGAAGAAAACTGGGCCGTACAGTTTTTGTGCTGAGTAACACTGTGCTTGTACAGCAATCGAAATTTTGAACTTTGTTTTGGATTCTCTGTCATTCTTTCGATGTATGAATCAATTACACAGGTGTGCGAAACGTAAGAACGAAAGTAACGTTCACATGACTTGTCACTGCCAAATAACATAGCTCAATGAAACTTGGACCATACACAGAAAGAATTGCTAGGATACATTACAGTACAGTACAGAAAATAACTGAACGAAATACGCAATGAGGCGAACATAAATAACACTTTTATTCGTGATGGTGCCCTGTACATTACAATAGACGAAACATTGTTCTTAATAGGATGTGTGATCACCGCAAACAGCAATGCAAACGCTATGTGCTCTTATGCTGGTCACAAGCAAGGTAAGGGGTTCTTGTGGTAGGGGTTCGGTTGTAGGCGCTTCAGTCCGGAACCACGCGGCTGCTACGTTCGCGGGTTCGAATCCTGCCTCGGGCATGGATGTGTGTGGTGTCCTTAGGTTAGTTAGGTTTAAGTAGTTCTAAGTCTAGGGGACTGATGACCTCAGATGTTAAGTCCCATAGTGTTTAGAGCCATAGGGCTTCCATTCCGCCACCATTGCAGCTGACAGCTGCTGGAGAGTCGTTGGTGCATATGGACATGTTGCAGAACGTCTCCCCAATGCATCGCACAGGTGCTCAATGAGCTTTAAGTCAGGAAACGGAAAGACCACCTATTCGCCGAATACGCCCTCGTTCCAAGAGCACCTCCACCTGCGCTGTCGATGCGATCGCGCATTGCCTTCCTTAAAAATGAAGTTAGGGTCGAATTCGCCCGTGAAAAGACGCACATGAGGAAGAAGGAAAATGACACAATAACTTTGACCAGTCAGTATATGTTGTTCGAAGAGCTGAAGGTCAGTACGCCTATGCAACATTATGCTTCCCCATGCCACATCACCTGGACCACCAAAACGACCATTTTCGAGAATACTGGACATACAATCATATGGAGAGAGGTGGAAATATGTAATTCATCCAGAAACATTGTCGAGCATGATCATTTTGATGTTGTGGTATGGTGAGGCATAATAGTGCATGGGCTTGCTGACTTCCAAATCTAAACGCAGTACACTCATTGGTCAGAGTTATTGCGACACTGTACTCCTTCCCCATCTGCCTCTTTTCAGTGATGCATTCGGCCCAGACTTCACTGTTATGAATCACAATGCGCGTCTGCATCGAACTGTGTATGTAGAGGAGCTCTTGAAACGAGGGGATATTCGGAGAATGGACTGGCCTGCCCGTTCTGCCGACTTAAATCTCATCGAGCACGTGTCGGCTGTGTTGGGGAGACCTGCTGCAGTATGTCCACATGCACCAACGGCGATCCAGCAGTTGTCAACCGCGCTATAGGAAAAACTGAACGCCTTGCAACTACAAGTACTTACCAGCCTTGTACCCAGCACGGGAACACATTGCAGAACGTGAACTGTCGCCTGGGGTGATTACCCAACCTACTAAGAACCATGTCCCGCCTCTCTTAATGGCCAGGGGACCATCAAGAATTGCGATGACTTTATTCTAATTATTGTCTTTAAATAAAATAGGCATTTCTGTTAGTCTTATTGTACATTTATTTCAGTTACCTTACTTTACTTTACTGATTCGTGTCTGGAAATCAATCTCACTACTGGGCCACGTCCAGTGTTCTTTCTTGTCCAGAGGCAACATCTATAGGCACAGTTTGGACAGGCCAGGATGTGCCCCATGTCTTGCAGAGCACCACAATCGCGTCTGCTGTCATCCACCTTACCGTGACCCCACCTGATAACTTTTTTTTTTCACCAGGGGCCACTCCTGTTCTTATACGATTCAGAGTCCTCCATGTTTCCTAGTTTGTTGTGGAGCCACCAGGCACTACCTTTGCTGGTGGATATTCAGGTGGTGGTTCTTCAATGGCCACTTTTAAGAACCTTCTACGGGATCTCAGTCGTCCAGGATGGCATGTGGTGCCAAAAAGAGGATGTATCTCATCAACAGTTTGTCTGAGCCTCTCTGTGAATTCGTGAAGTGTTCTTCAGGGGCTGGGACTCGCAAGACCAGCAGCTCTGTAAATATTTGCTAGGGGTGCGGCTTTCATACACTCCACTGTTACTCAACATGTTTCATTAAGGCTTATGTCGACCTTCTTCGCATATGTCGTTGTGGTCCATACTGGGGCAGGCATATTCAGCTGAAGAGAAGCACAGTATAGTGCTTGGGCGGTGGTTCTCAAGATAGTAATTTGCTGTTTATGAGTATCCGCAAAATATTATTTCTGGGGGCCACATTCCGACTGATCTTTTCATAGTGATATCGTCTATATGTCAAAGATATATTCAACGTTACACCCAAATAGGTTGGTTTATCTGTGTGTTCCAGTGTGGCATTATTCAAGGATGCACTGAGCTTTCCCTTCGCTTGAGATCAAAAGTGGAAAACACTTACTTTAGTCTTCTAATGATATGGTCTGAGAGAGTTATTTTGATGGTACTCTGACAAGACTTTGAGTGTTTTCTCCAGTTTCTGCTCTACCTGGTTGAAAGACCTCCCCTCAGCTGTGATAGCCAAGCCATCTGCATATGGGAAATGCTTAGTACGATTAGATATTGGCTGGTCGTTAGTGTCATCATCATCATTTCCTTAGCCCCTTGTCCCACTTCAATCCGGGGTCAGCCCTGTTACTATGGATTTGGCGATGTCAGTGTAAAAGGGTGGCCAGATACCCTTCCTGTCGGCACCTGTACCACCTGGGGCGGAAGTAGTGTACCTCAGCTGTCTGCATCTAGTATAAACCATGAAATAGTGCGAACGTTTGCAAATGTCTGTGGGTCGTGTAAATGAGGCGGTACATGGGGACCAGCCCAGTATTCACCTAGTGGGATGTGGAAAACCGCCTAAAAACCACATCCAGCCTGGCCGACACACTGTCCCTCCTCGTTAATCCGCCAGACGGATTCGATCCGGGGCCAGCACACCTACCCGAGTCCAGGAAGCAGTGCATTAGTGCTCTCAGCTAACCTGGTGGATTTGACTGGTCGTTAGTGTACATATTAAAAAAAGGAAGGAGGCCAGAACGCATCCCTGGACTAGTCCATTTCTTTGTTTTCTATACTGCTGCAGTTCCTTCTATGTGCAGTTCAAGTTTTGTTGACCTATGTTACTTGGCTGTGACACATTGTGCGAAAGTTTCTTTCATCCTAAAGTTTTTGCACATCAATGTCGTCATAGCTGTTTGTAATCGCTACATTCATTTTTAAGTGTCCTGTACATTAATAATACACTACTGGATATTAAAATTGCTACACCAAGAAGAAATGCAGATGATAAACGCGTATTCATTGGACAAATATATTATACTAGAACTGACAGGTGATTACATTTCCACGCAATGTGGGTGCATAGATCCTGAGAAATCATTACTCAGAACAACCACCTCTGGCCGTAATAACGGCCTTGATACGCCTGGGCATTGAGTCAAACAGAGCTTGTATGGCGTGTACAGGTACAGCTGCCCATGCAGCTTCAGCACGATACCAAGGTTCATCAAGAGTAGTGACTGGCGTATTGAGACGAGCCAGTTGCTCGGCCACCATTGACCAGACGTTTTCAGTTGGTGAGAGATCTGGAGAATGTGCTGGGCAGTGCAGCAGTCGAACATTTTCTGTACCCAGAAAGGCCCATACAGGACCTGCAACATGCGGTCGTGCATTATCCTGCTGAAATGTAGAGTTTCGCAGGGATCGAATGAAGGGTAGAGCCACAGGTCAAAACACATCTGAAATGTAAAGGCCACTGTTCAAAGTGCCGTCAATGAGAACAAGAGGTGACCGAGACGTGTAACCAATGGCACCCCATACCATCACGTGGGGTGATACGCCAGTATGGCAATGACGAATACATGCTTCCAATGTGCGTTCACCACGATGTCGCCAAACACGGATGCGACCATCACGATGCTGTAATTTCATCCGAAAAAATTACGTTTTGCCATTCGTGCACCCAGGTTCGTCATTGAGTACACCATCTCAGGCGCTCCTGTCTGTGATGTAGCGTCAAGGGTAAACGCAGCCACGGTCTCCGAGCTGATAGTCCATGCTGCTGCAAACGTCGTCGAACTGTTCGTGCAGATGGTTGTTGTCTTGCAAACGTCCCCATCTGTTGACTCAGGGATCGAGACGTGGGTGCACCTTCCGTTACTGCCATGCGGATAAGATGACTGTCATCTCGACTGCTAATGATACTAGGCCGTTGGGATCCAGCACGGCGTTCCGTATTACGCTCCTGAACCCACCTATTCCATATTCTGCTAACAGTCATCGGATCTCGACCAACGCGAGTAGCAATGTCGGGATACGACAAACCGATCGCATTTCTCCTCCTTAACGAGGCATCACAACAACGTTTCACCAGGCAACGCCGGTCAACTGCTGTTTGTGTATGAGAAATCGGTTGGGAACTTTCCTCATGTCAGCACGTTGTCTTTTGTGAATGCTCTGAAAAGCTATTCATTTGCATATCACAGCATCTTCTTCCTGTCGGTTAAATTTCGCGTCTGTAGTACGTCATCTTCGTGGTGTAGCAATTTTAATGGCCAGTAGTCCTTCCGCCCCCTGAGCCGGCCCGTGTTGCAGGTGATCCAGCCGACGCCGGACGCGTCGCCGTGCGGCAGCGAGCGCACGCTGTACGCGGCGGTGCTGCCGCAGGCGCAGCTGCTGCCCGGCGCCGCCAGCGCGCGGCCATCGCTGAGCAGACCCGCCTCCCCCGCCGCCTCCGCGTCGCTGTCGCCGCCGGCGCCGCCCCCGAGGCTCGCGCCGCTCGCCTCCATCAGCTCCTGCGCAGCTTCGCTGCGCACCGACGACTGCGCCTCCGTCGGCTCCGACTCTGTCTTCCTCGACGACGATGACGTGCTGGACACCGAGGACGAGGTAAAGAGCCGTGTTCTGTTGCTAGAACCATGAATGCGTTTGACATACGAGGATTGAACGACAATACGAAAACACGAGGTGAAATGCATGCTTCAACATACAAAGTGCGTGAGAAAAGTAATGAGATTGATTTTTTTATCTACCAAAGTTTTTGTTTTTTCCGCTTCAAAGTAGCTACCCCGGCAGCTATACGAGGTCCGTTCAAAAAATTCGTAATTTCGCGCCAATGGTGTGTCGGAGCGAAATGCTGTTGGCATCCCTGCACACGCCTGTGTTCAACCCATTACAATCTGACGGGACTTCAACGTCACACTTTATGAAAATGAGTGTAAAACATTCTTTGTCATTTGAATTGCCCGGAAATGTAGCGCGCCACTTATTCTTGCTATGGTAAATTTTTAATGCATCGCAGTTCTTTCACGGATGTGTTATCTGTGAGGCCAAACCAATTTGAATTTCAGCGCGTGCAGTCCTCGCAGTATTTGGTTGTATACAGTTGCAGGATGATCGTTCAGTTTTTATTCCGTGCATTTCCAGTGACATTCCGACCTCCATATTTCTTTTTCCTATTACCCGGTAAGTCAATTTATGCTAATAATTGGCTAGAAGCGGAATATATTATAAATGCTTAGATTAAATCTGTAAAGACAATTTCGTACTTGTAAGTCTCGTCAGGCCTATAGATATGTGTTCTTGCATGACAGGCTATGGCGAGAAAGTTGTAAGGTGAAGAGATCCTGGAGTTACTCTTGGAGTATTTGTCATCTCACATCGATACACCTGATAAGGAAAGTAGAGATTCTGACACAGAACGAGTTTTAGAAAAATTCAAACTCAACAATGTACAAGTGCAAAGAACAAAAAATTATGCCACACCCTCTACCAGTCAACAAGAGAATATTTCCACTTGTTCTGAAGAAGCTGAAGAAATGCACGCTTCAACACTGGAAGTGTGTGAGAAAAGTAATGAGACTGATTTTTTATCTACAAAAGTTTTTTTTTCCTTCTGAATTTGAAAATGACCTGACAGATGACGAACAAGAAATCAACAATGTACATGCGCACCAAGAGGAACTAACAAAAAACACGCTGCTAGGCGCAAAGACAATACAGACTCTCCCTCAACCGAAAATGAATGAAATGCTGAAATCATGAATGGCAATCTAAAAGTTTCTCGCAAATTTAAGAGACAAAGCTGTCCAACACTTGTGAATTCATACATTAGATATTCATGACAAAAGGTAAAACACTTCTGAAGGAAAGAGGAAGGCCAAAGCAAGAAACGTCTCCAAGTTCTTCGCTGAATAAAAGACGGAAGAAAGGCTTTTCAGCTTCAAATGAAATTCAGACCCAAAGTCTCGAAGCTCATTGGCCAAATTTTGTTGCAAATCGTGGCCGATGTGAAAACTGTGGTATTCATAACATAGAATCAAAGCCTCATTCTAAATGTTCTCATTTAAAGTATTTTTGTGTGTCAATGAAAGAAAAAACTGTCTTTATGAGTACCACTTTTCATGAAGTACTGTCTGTTGCTGTCTGTACCGCTGTGACCTGAAGGGACACTCAAGTCCCTTTTTGATAAAAATTAATAAAATTTGCATAATGTTATTTGACCTGGTTTTTCTTTGTACTAAACCTATTTCCTAACAACTAGAATACCACGGAAAAATTTCGAAACGTCTAAGTCAAAAAATTAAAAAATTCAGACCACAAAGGGTTAATGTGTAACTGCTGGAAGTTTTGTTGTTGTATATGTGTTAGTTATTGTTCAGTGCTATATTGAGTACAACGTTGTGTCACACACCTTGCGAATTTCAAGATGGCAGAGTTAGAGGAACAACGCGTCTGCATTAGATTTTACGTGAAACTCGAGAAAATTTTTACAGGCACACTAAATGCTGCAGAAAGCCTACAGGATGAGTGCTTAAGCGGTACTCAGTGTTACGAATGGTTCACAGGGTTTTAAACTGGCCGGATGGAAGTTAAAGATGAGTCTTCGACGTCTACCGACTACGCTCACGTGAGGAACGTCAACGAAATTGTGTGTGCCAATCGGAGACTATCTGCCCTAGAGATTGCAGAAGAATGTAACATTTCAGTTGAATCATGTCATGAAATCCTGACACAGCATATTGGAATGCATCATGCTGCCTCCAAGTTCGTCCCACGTCTCACGAGTCAAGACCAGAAAGACCACAGCCTCGCATTCTGTGAAGAGCTTTCGGACTGCGCAAATGTGAGGGAGATGTTCCTTAAGAGAATCATAACTGGTGATGGGACATAGGTGTATAGTTATGATATTGAGACCAAAGGTCAGTCTTCACAATAGGTCGATAAAGGTTCTACAAGACCAAAAAAAGCTCGTCAGCTCAGGTCAAATGACAAAGCCATTCTGATAGTTTTATTTGACTTTGAAGGATGAGTTCATCATGAACTCGTGCCACGGGGAAAAACGGTTAATCGATGGTACTACTGGGATGTGTTGCGACGCCTGCGAGAAAATGTGAGAAGGAAATGACCTGAAAAGTGGAAAGACAATTCATGGCTCTTGCATCATGGTAACGCATCCAGACATTGATCCTTGCTGGTGCGTGATTATTGCACAAAAAACGAAATCACTGAGTTGCCTCATCCTCCGTACTCTCCAGATCTGGCCCCTGCAGACTTTTTTTTTTATTTCAAAGTTGAAAACCTCGTTGAAAGGAATAAGATTTGCAACGATAGACGATATAAAAGGTGCTTCACGTGATCCAGCAACAGGTGTACAAAGACTACTTCTGGAAGTGGAAACAGCGTTGGGGGCGATGTTATCAGTTGCGGAAATGCGTCTTACGAAGGAGACCATGCACAATAAGCAAAAGCTAATCGTAGACAAATTTTATGGACAAAGTTCTGGAATTTTTTGAACAGACCTCGTACACCGACGGCGTCGTTGTTCCCTGACTTGGTAGTAGCGCTGAAATACTTCAACTTATAGGGCCTTTACCATGTCGATCACATTCTTTTGAATGTTCTCCAGAGTCCCAAAATGACATCCTTTTAAGACACTTTTCAGTTTTGGGGAAAAGAAAAAAAGTCACGAGGACGCAGATCTGATGAATAGGGGGGCTGTGTAATAACAGGAACTCCTTTCGAGGCCAAAAATTCCGTGATGGAAGTGTTAGAGTGACATGAGGTGTTGTCATACTGTAACATCCACATGTCTGCAATGGGCAAAACTTTGGTCAAAATTTTATGTACAGTGAAAGTGTTTAACAGGTTACCCATCATCCTTATTGTCATACGATTGTCTGATCTCACACCAGCACACACGCATTCGACGTTTTCGTTGGTTTTTGAAGTTGAAGGTCTCCCTGAGCGAGGTTCATCTTCGACATGTTCCCGGCCTTCCAAAAATGATTTGTGGCAGTGAAAAACTTGTGCTCTTAATAAGGAATATTCCCCACGGGCCTGTTTCAACTTTTCAAAGGCCACACTCGAGGATTCTCAAGTTTAATACAAAACTTGATTGCATAACATTGTTCTAAATTCCGCTGTTCCATTTTAACAGCTCACAACAAAGACACTACTTACTTTCTGGCGCTCTCAAAAATCACGTGATAGCTGTACACAGCTGAAACTCTGACAGAGCATGTAGAAGAGACGGACGAATACGCCAGTGTACAGTAGTAGAACAACACAGCGTTGTCATATTGTTTGCAGTGTTGTCAGTCTCATTATTTTTCTCACGCACCTCATAAATGCAGAAGCTAACCAAGCCTGCAGGTTGCGCTGTTGTATTTGACAATAAACGGTATCTGGGTAATGTCCTCAATCCATTGCGATTAACAGCTGCGGTCAGAACAGTGTTCTACACAGTTGTCACTGCACTGTGTTGGAGATTCGTGAATTCTCATGTGGGCAAATTTATGGTGCCCTTATGACGGGTGCTTCCAAAACCAAGGTAGCTGAAGTGTTCATTGGTTCAAGAAGCATTGTATCTAAGATTTATAGCAAATACAGGGAAAGCGGGAAAACATCGTCTGTTTAGTCGCAATGCAGATGAAACTGTGTGTTCAGTGTTCACGACAGAAGCTCATCTAAGAGGATTGTGACGAAAAATAAGAGGACAGCAGCTCCAGATGTCACTGCAGAACTGAATGCCACACCCCTGAACGCTGTCAGCACTAAAATAACATGAACAAAGCACCATAAGCTGCTAATCACAAAATGCTCATCAGTGACACAAATGCCAGTAACAGAAAAAACTTGGTTCTGAAGCCATAAAACCTGGACTATGGAGCAATGGAGGAATGGCATTTGGTCAGATGAGCTTGCACACTGTTGCCAACTTCTGGCTGAGTTTTCGTCCAAAGACTGAAACATGGTGGGGGGTCAGTGACGATTTCAATAGCCATAGTGGTGTATGCTTGGAGTTCAATGACGCTCAACATCAGGGTTATCAGCACCCCAAAGGCAGCTGTAGTGGCATATTCCATGGTTACGCTGCAAAGCAGCATTACTGCCAAGGTTTATGTGACCATTTTGGCTATTAGGTCCATCCCATGGTACAATGTTAGTTCCCCAATGGTGATTCTGGGGTCCAAGACTGCAGGGTCCCTGCACATCGTCCAGCACTGGATTGTTGCTTCCTCCATGTCCGCCACAGTCACTAGGTCTCTACATTATTGAGCCTTTGGAGAGAAGGGCGTATGATCGCTACCTACCTCCATCCCCGCTACCTGAACTTGCCACTCTTTTCAGGAAGAATGGTGCACTCCCTTCTTAGGTTGGTGTACAGATTGCACCTCGCAACTCTCGCGATTTATCTCAGGGACCAGCTAGGCTGTGCACTATTCTTCCTTAGCATCAAACTTCTTTCTTCCATGCAGATTTCTGTAAGTGAAGTGGCTATAAAACAAAACTCAGCTTCTCTACTTAAATAAAGTGTGGATTGGTTCCAATAAACTCTGTATATTGTCACAAACTTTCATAAACAGTTACAGATTGCATGGGAAGTTATTACTCCCAGAACCAACTCATATTGCTGTCTTAAAGCCATCTCATTAACATGTCTGTGAATAGTATAAAACAGCAACTACTTACATACATCATATTCATCTTCTTGGTGCTGGATGTCTTCCATGGTACCATAGCTCCTTCATTCCTCCTTGCTCCATGGAGATTACATATGCTCTCGAGCATGTTAACTCTGCACCTGTTGAGTAATACTTTCCCACAGTATGTGGTCTGCTGTTTACAAACTAATTGCAGTGGCACACGTCTTTACTCTAAGCTCTATATTTTACGATGTGATACATGCCTTTCCATGAATGGCATGTATCACCGCATATCCCTCCACTAAAAGAAAAGACATCATAATCATATATTTAACAATCTATCAATACAAACATACATATCCTCTAATTAGAATGTTTGTTAGCTCTGTTGTTATATATTTAATAGCTCCCCTAACTTTGGCTAGCAAAGTGGCATAGAGTGAACCACAATTACATTGCTTTCTCTCAGAGCGCTTTCATCTCTTTAAACATTAATTCCATTAATCTGTATTCTTGTCTTTGGATGAAGCAATTGTTATACACTATTTTAGGACCAAACTTCAGATTATGCAGAGACTCAAATACTAGTGGTAAACTACAGAGTTAGCTAATATTTACTTTCTCAATTTATTATCCAGTTTAGAGGAGATGTTCCCTTAAGCAGAGTCCTTATTCCTTTTCTTCACAAACATTATTCTTAAGCATTTCTCTCTTCTTTAAGGCTATCTTTCTGGGGATTCAGTACCCTTTTCCTCTTATTTTGTAGGCCCAGTCAGTGTGATGTACCTCTCCTTTCCTCTAAAGAGTTTGGGGTCCTTCCTTCCACAGGTCCACTTGAACCTGGCATAAGATCTCTTGTTTGGGGTTTACTTACCCACAAATTGGTTGGGATCCCCCTTTCCTTGAGTACTTCATTACTTCTTCCCTTCCACTTCACCTCATCTTAAGGCCACACCCTCCATGAAACTCCAGCTATCTCCTGCTTTTCCACTACATGTTCTCCTGTCTATTTTCCTCCCCCCAATACTCCTTTTCCTTCTTAATGTGGGCTTGTTATTTTTATATCAAGCTTATTAGTAAGACACTCTGTCCAACTCCTCCCTCCCCTTGAAACAGCGTCTAGCCTAGCGAAAGAATACCCTTAAATCATTTGTGTTTGTGCATAGTCTGTACGTGTGTATATGGATGTGGGTGGATGTTTGTGTATGTGCGTATGTGCATGTGTGTGTGTGTGTGTGTGTGTGTGTGTGTGTGTGTGTGTGTGAGAGAGAGAGAGAGAGAGAGAGAGAGAGAGAGGAGTAGTATACACAAATCCCATACCTCCCCTGTAAAAGTTAAAAATAAACTCATCCACAAAACATCAAATTACTACAAAAGTTAACAAAGATCGTCACTTACATTCTCGATAATCATGAAATGACACATTTTGTACCATGTTCGTCAAATTCATAGCCAACTGACTATTTTTTCATCACATAGTTCATTGTTTGTACTTCTTTACCATTTCCACATTGTATAACCTATCTCTTTCTCCATTGTTGACTTTATCAAAAATAATGCTTTGAGGTGTGGCACCCTGTCAACTCTGTATGGAGCAACAAACTTAGGAAAAAACGTACTTATCTCTTTCTTGAGGTTTGAACTCGTGTGATGGTCGTTAATTGGTACCAGATCTCCAATATTAAATTCTGGTATTTGTGCCTGTATATTATACCGTTTCACTCATGAATCCTCACTATCTACTATGTTTTTCTGCACTTGTGGATGTACGTCGGCTATCACTCTCATTGCAGCCTGAGGCCAACTAAACAATTTTAATAAAGGTTCTCCCGTAAATGGCTTATCCATTATTTACATAGATGACAATTGTAATCTTACCCCCCCTACACATCACTATTAAAATTCTCTTAGTCTCTTCACTGTTTTCAAAAGCTTTGAGAGGTGTAAGATATACTGAAGGAAAACTTTTTACTTATCTTCATCATCTCATTGTTGTTGGCTCCAAGTCTTTCATCTGGGGTACATTCTTGAGGCTGTAATTTTTATAACATTGTGGGTTCTTGTGGACCTGAGTAACTGATGAAGATTTGCCTATTGCTATGAATATCTTTGTAGTTTATCCCATTCTTCTAAATCTCAATCTACATCTACATCTACATTTATACTCCGCAAGCCACCCAACGGTGCGTGGCGGAGGGCACTTTACGTGCCACTGTCATTACCTCCCTTTCCTGTTCCACTCGCGTATGGTTCACAGGAAGAACGACTGCCGGAAAGCCTCCGTGCACGCTCGAATCTCTCTAATTTTATATTTGTGATCTCCTCGGGAGGTATAAGTAGGGGGAAGCAATATATTCAATACCTCATCCAGAAATGCATCCTCTCGAAACCTGGACAGCAAGCTACACCGCGATGCAGAGCACCTCTCTTGCAGAGTCTGCCACTTGAGCTTGCTAAACAGCTCTGTAACGCTATCATGCTTACCAAATAACCCTGTGACGAAACACACCGCTCTTCTTTGGATCTTCTCTATCTCCTCTGTCAACCTGACCTGGTACGGATCCCACACTGATGAGCAATACTCAAGTATAGGCCAAACGAGTTTTTTGTAGGCCACCTCCTTTGTTGATGGACTACATTTTCTAAGGACTCTCCCAATGAACTTCAATCTGGCACCCGCCTTACCAACAATTAATTTTATATGATCATTCCACTTCAAATCATTCTGTACGCATACTCCCAGATATTTTACAGAAGTAACTGCTACCAGTGTTTGTTCCACTATCATATAATCATACAATAAAGGATCCTTCTTTCTATGTATTCGCAATACATTACATTTGTCTATGTTAAGGGTCAGTTGCCACTCCCTGCACCAAGTGCCTATCTGCTGCAGATCTTCCTGCATTTCGCTGCAATTTTCAAATGCTGCAACTTCTCTGTATCCTACAGCATCATCCACGAAAAGTCGCATGGAACTTCCGACACTATCTACTAGGTCATTTATATATATTGTGAAAAGCAATGGTCCCAAACACTCCCCTGTGGTACGCCAGAGGCTACTTTAACGTCTGTAGACGTCTCTCCATTGAGAACAACATGCTGTGTTCTGTTTGCTAAAAATTCTTCGATCCAGCCACACAGCTGGTCTGATATCCCGTAGGCTCTTACTTTGTTTATCAGACGACAGTGCAGAACTGTTTCAAATGCCTTCCGGAAGTCAAGGAAAATGGCAGCTACCTCGGAGCCTGTATCTAACATTTTCTGGGTCTCATGAACAAATAAAGTGAGTTGGGTCTCACACGATCGCTGTTTCCGGAACCCATGTTGATTCCTACAGAGTAGATTCTGGGTTTCCAGAAATGACATGATACGTGAGCAAAAAAACATGTTCTAAACTTCTACAACAGATTGATGTCAGAGATATTGGCCTATAGTTTTGTGCATCTGCTCGACGACCCTTCTTGAAAACTGGGACTTCCTGTGCTCTTTTCCAATCATTTGGAACCTTCCGTTCCTCTAGAGACTTGCGGTACACACCTGTTAAAAGGGGGGCGAGTTCTTTTGCGTGCTCTGTGTAGAATTGAACTGGTATCCCGTCAGGTCCAGTGGACTTTCCTTTGTTGAGTGATTTCAGTTGCTTTTCTATTCCTTGGACACTTATTTTGATGTCAGCCATTTTTTCATTTGTGCGAGGATTTAGAGAAGGAACTGCAGTGTGGTCTTCCTCTGTGAAACAGCTTTGGAAAAATGACTTCACAATCTCCATTTCAGAACACTAATTCACATTGATGTTGACAAACTTAGAAAAACTACTTCCATCTAAGACATGCCCACTACTCCTTACATTCTGCCATACTAACTATATTCCAAAGAGTTTACAAAACAAAAGAGCTTGCAAACTTTCTTAACAAAAGAAGGATCTTCAAGTTATATCATTATTTTATAAATGTGTCCAGAAATCAATTTAATAATTAACATTAGATGGTGCAATTAATAATATGAATTTTAGATTACCTATAAATTTTGTTACTTCAAATATTTTTAAAAGAAGAGTAATTTTAACCATTATAGTTCAATTCTTTTATCTTGGCGGCTCGTGCATGCCCGCCCAGACGCGGGAGATTGCTGTGTTGCCAGTTGCACACGACGCACGCGCCAATAGAAGCAGCGCCATAGTATAGCATAGTTCGCAAGCTTACGTTTAGGAGGAAGTGCACAGTTCATGAAGTAAAGCCACCACGGCCGCATTAACCCTTTCGCTGCTACAAAGACGTGCTCCCTGCATTCCACGCTGTGCGCGATTTTGTCACTGCACTGCTCGCCTGCACTCTTCAAAATTTCGTGCAATGGTTTACTACATTTAATGCTGCATAATAACTGCGTTGAACATCGAAACAAAATTAAGTCATTTATGGGGGAAGGTATCAGTCAAGAAGACGTGTAAAAATCAAATTTTTGGGCCAAATAGTTTTTGTCCAAGCAGTGGGAACACCATGTGTCTGCACAGGCGAGCAGTGCAGTGATGACAAAATCGCGCACAGCGCGGAATGCGGCGAGCACGTGTCTGCAGCAGCGAAAGGGTTAATGAAGAGACAAAGCACTAGAAATTTCAAAAAATTGTATTCAAACGAATATAATTCGTGTAGTAAGGCACTTCGATATTGCTTTTAAATAATGAAAATATTAAGCACTGCGCAAGGTTTGAGCTCATAACCTTTCGCATGGCAGCCCAACACCTTAACTGTTACGCTAACGCACCTCGCCTGACTATAGAATGCCATGAGGACTATAACACGTGACGCAAAATACTGACAAACACTGTTGGTATGACTATGAATTACTCACGCTTCGTTGAAGTACAATAGGAAATAAACAATTACCGCTGTTCTTTATTGCGAAAAAGCGGTTCGTGAGAGTGATACAAGCACCTTTCCTTGCTATCGCCTGAATTAGGAGTGTTATTGCTTGTTTGGTTTAATTAATTAATAGAATATGAAGCAATTGGTATAAAGAATGCTTTCTCCAAACTTTCTATAAAAGAATGTCTGCTATCAAGACATTGCTTTTGTTCTATTACTTTATTTATGACTGAACGTTTCTAAAACTGAAGACTTTCGTCCATGCTCTACACTGCAGTGGAGATGTGGCAACGTCATTCTCTATTCATTAGCTGACAGTGTTTTGTGATGTCAGATGCGCAGAACGAACCTAAACTCGGCCGCCAACATAAATGACGCGCACTTTAGTACATATCGATTGTAACAAATTAATTTCTTTTTATACATTTTAGCCTGAAACATAACACATCATATACAAAATCATATGAAGTCTATGCAGTTAGACAGCTGATACAATGTTCACCATTACAAGAAATGATAGTGTACATGGTATTAGTTATTTGTATAAAAAAAGGTAATGTTAGAGGAGGGTGACCCATTACACAGTCCTGTTGTTAAATGTGGATATTCATTAATTATCCCTTAGAATTTGGGAATCAATTGCAACCAACCTGAATGCCTCATCAAACAGTAAGTCCTACACAACCTAGCAATTTTTTTCAATGTGCATTCACTATGGTTACTTTGCAGGTGGTATTTCAAAATAGCAACGTGTCTAACATTTTCCCAAGCTTTAAAGTTCTACCCACAAACTATGGGCCATTGTCTGTCAACAATGTACATGGCTGTCCTATATCTGAGAAATATTTTCGTAGACATCTAATTGCTGTCTCTGTGTTGACATGCTTAATAGGATAGAGTTTAACATACTTAGATCAACACTCAACTAGTACAAATATTTAAGTCAACTCCCTCTACTCATTGGTAATTCACACACCCTATTAAGAACAATGTTGTGTCTATTGTAATGTGCAGGGCACCATCACGAATAAAAGTGTCATTTATGTTTGTCTCATTGCGTATTTTGTTCAGTTATTTTCAATTGCTTGCACAACAATCGAAATTTTGAACTTTCTTTTGGATTCTCTGTAATTCTTGTCGATGTATGAATCAAGTACACAGGTGCGCAAAACATAAGAACAAAAGTAACGTTTACATGACATGTCACTGCCAAATAACATAGCTCAATGAAACTTGGACCATATATATATAAAGAATTGCTAGAATATATCACAGTACAGTACAGAAAATAAGAAATCAATTGTCCCTCCTTGGCTTAAGGTTTTCCACTTACCCCAAAAATATGGATCATCAGTTATATCCTTTATTCTTAAGGCTAGGTTTCTTACTTCATTATTAGTATAAGTTATTGATAAATAATGAATGTTGAAGGCAACACCAGGACCTTCCATTCTTACTAAATCATTCATGCTCAATGGTAAGCATGATGATGCATCAGGAACTACATTTTATGAGCCATTTGTATACTTAATGTTAGTTTGATATTCTATCATAATTAGTACCCAACGTATTGACCTCCTATGTAGTAGTCAACTTTCCATAAGGAAAGCTAGTGCTTGATGATCAGTCTACACTATTAATTTAGATTCCCAAATTAGAATTAGAATTTTTTGTACACTCCACACTATAGCAAGTGATTCTTTCTCTGTTGCTGTGTAGTTCAAGTCATGTTTGGTTAGAGCTTGGCTCTCAAAAGCTAGTGTATTATGTTCTCCCATGCTAATATCCCACTCTCCCTGAAACAACTCACATGTTATTCCATAATCTGAGGCTCAGTACTTGAAATAAAAGGTTTGTCCATCTGAGGGTGTTTTAAAATGGGTGCCTCTGCTAGACCTACTTTAATCTCATTAAAGGCCTAACACTCTTCGTTACCCCAAATCCATTTTGTTTTTTTCTCCAGTAAGTTTGATAGGTTTATAGGTTGACATTGAATATATTTGCTATAGAATCCTGCTAACCTCAGAAATGCTTTCAGTTGTTTTGTACTTTTAGGTTCTTGACATTATTTTATGGCTCTTATCTTATGTGGACTTGCTTTTATTCCATTTATGCCTACCAAGTGACCAAGAAACTTAAGTTCTTCTCTTCCAAAATCGACTTTGACAGTCTTATAGTGATTCCTTTAACATGAAACCTTTCTAATGTTTGAACCAGTAAATCACAATGTCCTTCCCATGTCTTGAGTTCTAGGAGTGTGTCATGTAAATGGATTATTGGTTCTTTCAATAAATCCTTTCCCAGCGCATCATCCAAGACTTATTAATACTGACACTGATATATTTAATCCAAAGGGTAACACTCTAACCTGATATGACTTACCCTTATACAAAAAAACAGTAACTTTCTTTGAAGTATCATCAAGTTTGACTTGCCAGTGCCTAATATGAGATCCATTGAGCTAAAATACTTTGCTTGCTCAAACTTCATCAATATTTCATTTATACTGACCAGTTGACCTTTTTCAGTTTCTATAAGGTTATATAGAGCATGGGGGTTCAACACTAGACGTACTGCCGCCATTGCTTTATGCACTACTAATAACAGGTTATTGCACACACTAGAACGCCTTTCTATCATTCCTCCTTCTATCATTTTATTAATCGCCTATTGTATTGATGGTGGTACACTTAATGGTACCGGATAGGGTTTATAGAAAAAAGGCGATTCATCTTTGATCTTAAAACAACATATATAATTACCAAGTATTCGAGGTTTATCTGAGATAACTTCACTACACTTCATCAATATGTGGTATAGATCATTTTTCTATAACTCAGTTAACAGATCAGATTCATAAGCTTTTGTCCTAATTAATTCTTGCGGTATACTTTGCGTATCCAAAGCATTCTCTCAATCTATCGTGGTGCTCGTTGCTACAAGGTAGATGTTACATGCCTTGGTATAACCAATAATCTTGCCACTAAATGGTACTACAAATACTTGGTCTTGCTTTGTATATGTTAATATCTATGCTGAAAAATCCGGTATGACTTTAAATCTTATCAGTCAGTCAATACCTAGTAACAACTGCAAATTTACATTAGACATTACTAAGCATGTCTGCATAAATATAATATTGTTTAATGCCATCAGTAACCGCACTTTATGATTAATTTTCTTGCTTTGCTTCCAGTTAATCCTACAATGTGTACCCCTGTAAGTGGCCATATTGGATACACTCTCTTATATTTTAATGCACCAAACAAAAACTGAGATACAATAGAAATTTCACTCCCTGAATCTATGTGCACACTCACTTCCTGACCGTCAATCATCCCAAAACTATTATTTTAGTAAACTCAATATCTGTTTCTTTGTCTTCTTCAGCAAGTACCAGTTTTGAAGTCATGTTACCTTTTTTTTCATATGGGCCTACACTTAGTTGAAGATGTGCTGAATCATGACCCCTTGACCAGGACAATGATTGTCTACAACTATTGTTGTATGGTATGGTTTGTCAAAAAAGGCTGCACTATCCTAGCACCTTCCTTTAGTCCACTGTTTGTAAATGATTGTGTATCAATGCTTTGTACTTCCAGTCTTTGTTGTTTAGATTTACTGTTCTGACTTTTATTTACCTGAGAATAATTAACCTCCTGTTTTTTCTGGTATTTGGGGTTAAATTTACCTCATTCCTGGCATGTATCCTCATGACTGGGATTAGGTGCTTATTATTCATCCCATCGAGATTTTCAACAAATGACAGCAATTCATTCATAGTAGACCAACTTCTATATAAAATTTCGTTTCTACATGGTACAGTAAATGCCTTACCAGTACCTTTGTTGGATTACCTTAATAGTTAGATCCTGTTAGATATCATTCTATATACTTTTTGAGACTACCCCATGAACTGTTAAAATCTTCTGGGTCTAATAATTCTGGCATCAAATTCTCTCATATTGTTTTAGACAGTTGAATTTCTCCTGAGAATCATCCCACTTAGCAGCATCCCCTAGCAAATAACTCAATGTGAAATCTATCTTTCTGGAGTCTTCCCACTTCTGTGATAATGACCTGCGAATCACTCACAGGAAGTACATTGGACTTACTTCTCCATCTGGTTTAAACTTTGGAAAATGCTTGTAAAAGTTCATTCCACTTCCCAACTGTTATTCCTCTAATAGTGTTAAATCAAAAGATTTACCTTTAAGTTGACTTTCTGTTAATAGCCTTCCACTTTTTGCCAGTTTGTCCCATAGTCCTTTTAGCTCATTGGTGTTGTTAGTGACTTCCTCACAATTTCCTAAAGTTTGTGGAGTCTCCTGACATTTCTGATCTAACAATGCTTGTATTTTTTTCAACAAACCTGAGTGTATCTCATACAAATATACAGAATCTCTGTTGTTGCTTCCCTGTTCTAAAATTTCTATGCACATTTGGGCATCTGACGCCTGATCTTTTACCAGTTTACATTCTGTTTCTGCAAAGTAATGTAAACTATCTACATCCATATGCAAATCTTTAATATTTTCATGTATCTCTTCCCGAAATAAGTCACATTCTTTCAAGACTTTGGTGTGTATTTCTTCTGTTAACACATTGAGTCTTTCATCTAGATTATGTACTAAATGTGCTGTAATGCTTCATGAGTGTCTTTAATCTGGGTTTCTAATTCTTGTCAAAGTCTGTTTTGGTTTTTTGTTACTTGCTGATGAGTGTCTTTAATGTTATTTCCTAAGTATCTTAGAAAATTTTTCATTAGGTCCCTTTATTACTTGTGAAAATTCATCATTTGACTGTCTCTGTATGTCTTCCAGTTTTTGTAATAACAGAGTTTGTAATAACATTTCACATTGACATCTGTTAACATTTTCCTTTTTTGCACTGGCATAAACAGACTCACAAATATTATCAAATCACAGCACTACACCCACAAAACCAATTTTGACGTGAAGTACTGGTGTAGCTCACCGTAATTGTACTGCATGCTGGTGATGGTCTGCTCATTGATGATTGCATTATGATGACACAATGGCTTAGACTGCATGTTGGCATTGCAGTAGTGTAGACTGCTTGCTGGTAGTATGGTGATGCAGACTTCACTCTGACAATGGATCAGTTGTCAACAGCTGTGTGCTGGCCAGATGTCATTCGCTGCATGCTGGCTCTTGGTGAGTCATCTACGGCCACGTGTTTGTCAGTTTAGAAACATGTTCTTCACCCAAACACATTGACTTGTTGTTTATGATACATATTGCCTTGCCAATGTGTCTTCTCCTTGCTGGTTTATTACAGAATTTCTTCCTTTCAATCAATTTTTTATCTGCCACTTTCTACTCATGACCATACTGACACCATGTGGAGTGTTTTTAATGACTGATGACTGCTATATTCAGCATGTGTGGTGATGTTTTGACTGCTTGAGCAACATCTGTTCAAGACCTGTTACTCCATGCAACTACACTTAACATCACTGCCTTAACACTTCCCTATTAGAAAGGTGCACAGATTCAACTTTGCAACTCTTGCTATGGTGTGCCCTACTCTTCCTTATGGAATAAGACTGCTACTCATAAAAGAAATATTAATTTATTAATTAGCTTGCTTGCTCTTTGACTTATTGTCTTTGACACAGATAAGACAGATACTGGATTTAAACTCACTTTTGATTATTTTTCCTAGATGCATACATTCTAATTTTTTTCCCTATCTAAGATTAAAAAATCTGTGAAAAAAAATTGACTATGGATGAATATGTTTTCTTTTTGGCTGCTGTAGGGATAGAATGGGTTAGATACAGGACGAGTTGGCAGTTGGAGGTTTCTGCTTCTCCAGTTCTCAGAGAAAGCCAGGCAAGGTTGGAGAAAACTGCTACAGCTTGTGAGGAAGACTCCATCTCTCTCCTGGCCACAAAAGTACTCACAGTCACCATAACATTTTCTAGAAAACACTTTCAAAATGAGAAAGTTGAACAAACAGTATCAGTATGGTATCTTCTGACTAACAAACTGGTCGCTTAGGGAACGTCTTGAACACACAAGCTGACAGCGAAATATTTCATGTCATTCAGACTGTGATAGTAGCAGATTCACCCAGTATTGTTAATTCACAAAGAAATCACTATGCACTGTATTGCAAAACACACCAACAGTTTTTATGAAGGTCCAGGGATCCAACATCGAATAAAAGTTCATAAATGATATATACCTTTTTCACAAATTAAATTTTTTAATGCTTGATAATTGCTATTACAAGTTGACTTCATATGACTTCTATATAGAAACTTATCTGACCTCAAAAGGCATAATGTCCAATCAGAATTTCTTATCTCCAACAACTAGAAGAAAACATAGATGCTCCTCTTTTTTTCAGCAGAGAGGATCGTCAGAGCAAAGAGCGTTGTCATATCAAATTCTGGTAGCAGAAGCCTGCCAAGCTGATCTGTGGAAAACAAAGTCCCCTATGGACAGCAAAAGAGAAGTTATCATCAGGCTGCCATCTCCAGTACAGGACTTGGCAGGCTCTTAATAAATCGAAAACAGGAGTGACAAGATGCAAAATTTATTTAAAGAAAGAGGGTATCAGAGAGGAAAACTCTGTGAATTTGGGGTAAAGGAGGATTCTAAAAATTTGTTGGTTTGCAGTAATCTGAGCGAACCCTTTGACAAGAAAGGCTCAGCTGCAGCCAATGACCATGCTGTTCTGATGGCTGCACACTGCACTCACAAAGCATGAAATTTGCTTAATAATTAATAGTGGATTCTAGTTAATTTACAAAATATTCTCCTCCATCACTCCAATTCAGAAATGAACATGGGGAAATTGCCCATACTAACACCAAAAACTGTGAAATTCTTGCAAAATACTTTTCTAAATTACTGAATTGTGAAAAGCCTGCAGAAAAATTTGAGTTCCGTCACACACAACAAAACCCAGACTCAAAGCCACCAAGTTTACAGGAGATTAAAGAGATAATTCAGTCACGGAAAAATAACAAACCATCAGGAGAAGACCAAATCATCACAGAATTATGGAGAAATGCAGGAGAAAATCTTATTGCAAAACTCAAAGAAATTATACATGAAATCTGGAAAACTGAAAAAATCCCCACAGATTGGAAGACAGCAATCATACATCCTATGTACAAAAAAGGAAGTAAAATAGACTCCAACAACTATTGTGGAATCTCTTTACTGTCAACAACATACAAAATTCTGTCTAAAGCCCTACTAAGCCCAGCAGAACCTCAGCTGGATTCAAAACTAGGCGAATACCAAGGTGGATTCAGAAAAGGTCGATCATGTGTAGAACAAATCCTTAACTTGAAAAACTCGATGAAATATTTGTATAGTACTTCAAACAAAAGTTATGTCATCACATTTGTTGACTTTAAAGAAGCATATGACAGTATAGACCGAGAATCCCTTTTTGAAGTATCAGCGGAATTTGGACTAGATCAAAAGACAACAAACATCATAAAAGAAACACTCATGGAGACCAAATCCAAAGTAAAATTTATGGGAGAATTGAGCACAGAATTTGAAATAGACACAGGAGTATGACAATGGGATGTACTGTCCCCAGTGCTCTTCAATTGTGCTCTTGAAAAAGTTGTTGAAGAATGGAGAAAAGCAGGTGCACCAGCACAAATACTGGGACCAAATCGTAAGGGCATAGAATTAGACTGTTTAGCATTTGCTGACGACATGGCACTGATCGTACAAGACATTACTAATGCATAGAAACAGCTAGAATTATTACAAGAGCAGGCAGCAAAAATAGGATTACAAATTTCATTTGGAAAAACAAAATTCATGACTGACATCAAAGATGCACCTTCTGATCTCAAAATTGATAATAACTACAGCTCTTGAGTAAAAGAATTTAAATATTTAAGTGAAAGGATTGCAGAAAATTGTAATGAAAAGAAATCTGTCAGATCAAGAGACCAGAAAATCAGAAAATGGAGACGGCGTTTCAGTTAACAAAAAACGTTTACAACAAAAAGAGTCTCTCGTGGAACTGCAAAGTACGACACTACACAACAGTAATTAAACCCGAAGCTCTCTACGCATCTGAGACACTAAACCTTCAACACAGAACACTAAAAGGGGAATCAGAAGTAAAATAATGAGGAAAATCCTAGGTTCAAGAACTAAAGATGGTGTGCATTATCCAAAACCCAATGCAGAAATATATAAAAATATCTCCAAAATAACAGACACAATGCACATGAGAAGAATCCAATTCATGAGGCATTTAGAAAGAATGGACCCAAACAGGTTAACGCACAAAATCCATACATTTTTCAAGAACAAAACTACAAGACCGAACTGGTACAAACAGATGGAAAAAGACCTGAGAGAATTAGGGTCTCCAGATCTACATGACAGAAATGAAATTAGAAAAATCACAAACACACAGCATTTTGAGGAAGAAGAGAGAAAAACTAACTGACATACATGGTCTACGCAATGAAAGCCAGCCCATTTGTTGCTTATGAAGGAATACTGGGAGAAAAGGAAGGCCAACAAATGTTGATTACGCGTGGTCCTAAGTGATCCATCTGTGAAGAAGAAGAAGAATGATTGTAGTTCTAGCATTATATTGTGCTTTAGTGTTTATCTGGACTCAGATAAATAAAAATCTGGAAAAAAGCTTCACTGTGAAATAAAACAAAGTACAAACCAAACTGGACCCATTCTGTTCAAACAAGTGCATCTTCGCCCATCTGTGAAATTAGAATCAACTACTGTGTTTCATCTAATACTATGCTACTTCCTCCCAAGAACTGTAACATGCTTGGGTCCTTGTTGGCATGCCATCCACATTGTGGTTGAAACATTTCTGCTCAAGCTTATCCCACTCTTCAATAGTAGCCCTCCTGCAGTCATCCAGTATGTGACAAGTGTTCCTGCATAGACACATAGATATTAAAGATGCCCAATTTCATTCACAGTATCAACTCACAGTAAGATTGACCCATCTCCCTGCTAAACTCACTGGACTGCCTACTTGATGATATACATTGGTACATGGCAGCCTCCTTTTATTAATGATCATCAGTGTTGGACAAATCTTGTTCTTGTTGGTGAAAAGAACCCAATGTCAATGATTCAGTTCCACTGCAGGTGTTCCTCTGTCCAAGCTATTCATGCATTATGGTGCTGGAGAGTTATACTGTGTTCAAAATGGAAGCATAGATCCTAAATTAGCCCTCAAAGTTGCGTCCAATAAAGCTTTGTTTTCCCTGAGAGTACTCATGAAAGTTAATTTGAAGGCAGTGGCCGGTGGTGCTGACAATGGGAAATCAATATGGGTTTGATCTTTGGTGTTTTGTGTCCAGGTAGTGATTGAATATTCAAAAAACTTTCTTATTGACAATCCTTCTTACCATAATATGATAATGCATGCATGAGATTAACCTGAAATGACAATCCAAGGCACGTTCACAAACTGAACATTGTACACAAGATGCAATGTCTCAATCACAGTTGCAGGTACACCATACTGTACTGAAATATGCTCAGAATGCTGGTTAATGTTTTACCTCCATTACACAGGTGATTTTGTGTAATGAAAATAGTAACAAGGAAATGTTTTCCAATGAAAAAAACACAAGATATGGAAGTCATGAGGATGCCACTGAACTTTTTTTGAGTAGTTTAAGAACCGTTTGTAACATCTACAATTCCAACAAAGTAATAAAAATTACTTTATTATCATATACTAACAACTTTACACCATGTGTTGACACATTGTGTAACTAGATCACATGATGACACACTATGCTTAAAGAATTGCAGACATCAAATTCACTGTTAAAGAGAAAAACTCTGATGTTGAAATTCATCTTGCACTACAGATTGCATACGGAGATGTGTTCACGTGCTCAAACAATGCTAGGAAATGGGTGAAACACTTTGCAGATGGGAACACAACCATCTGAGATGAACCTCAACACAATCACCTTCAAACTGCATACAATTTTATGGAACAAGGAAAGAACTGATGAGTTAATCAGAAAACCTCATATTGCTGTAATTGGAATTGCAACAAAACTTGTGGCAGGACCTAGTGCAGAGCAGGAAATTATACAAACCTTCAGTCATCAAAAAGTTTGTGCCTTTTGGCTACATGATTAATGACTGATATCAATATAATGGAAGGAAACATTCCACGTGGGAAAAATTATATATAAAAACAAAGATGAGGTGACTTACTGAACAAAAGCGCTGGCAGGTCGATAGATACACAAACAAACACAAACATACACACAAAATTCAAGCTTTCGCAACAAACTGTTGCCTCATCAGGAAAGAGGGAAGGAGAGGGGAAGATGAAAGGAAGTGGGTTTTAAGGGAGAGGGTAAGGAGTCATTCCAATCCCGGGAGCGGAAAGACTTACCTTAGGGGGAAAAAAGGACAGGTATACACTAGCACACACGCACATATCCATCCACACATACAGACACAAGCAGACAACTGCGCTTTTGTTCGGTAAGTCACCTCATCTTTGTTTTTATATATGATTAATGACTGAAGACCATTCAGTTCAAGTTTTCAAATGAAGGGTGTAATCTTACCCTCCAACACATCACCATCAAAGTTCACATTCTTTGCACAAATTTTGAAAACTTCGAGAGGAGTAAGATTACAAAAGAAGAACTTTTTACTTATCTTGATTATCTAGTTGTTGTTATTGTTGCTGATTCAAAATCTAATTGTGTCTAGGAGTGCATTCTTGCTGCTGAAAATTTTGATTTAATGTTGTGAATTCTTAAAGACGAAATAACTGATGAAGAGTTGCCTGTTGCTATGAATAGCTATTTATTTTATTCCATTCTTCTAAATCACGCCGACTTTATAATTTCCACATTCAAAAAACTAATAATTACATTGTTGGTGACAAACTTATAAAACCGTCTACTTCCGTCTGAGGCATGCCCGCTGCTACTTACATTCTGCGGTACTCACAGTTTGCAAGGAGTTTACAAAGCAAGAGAAATTACAAACTTTCTTGACAGGAGAAGAATTTTTACCAAATTATATCATTTTTCATAATTAAATCCAGAAACAAATTTAATAATTTGTGTTTGGTTGTGCAATTAATAATATGAATTTTAAGTATGCCAGATATTTTGAATTTTCAATTATTCTTAAAAGAAGAGTAATTTTAACTGTTAGTACATATTTATTGTAACACTTTAACTTCTTTTTTATACATTTTAGCCTGAAATATAATACATCGTACACAAAGTCATATGAATACTTTTAGTGAAACAGCTGAGGTAATTTTAACCTATGCAAGAATCAATAGTACATATGGTATCAATTATCTCTATATAAAAAAAAGGTAATGTTGCAGGAGGATGATTCATTACAAGGGGAGAATTTATTAGTGAATATTATGACAGGTGATGAAGGATAGTTCCGTTGAAATGAACCTGGAACAAAATACCAGGGGATAACTTGGTACCATTTTGGTTCACCATCAAAAAAGAAAGCAAGGATGGTGTAATCTGCTGGGAAAGTCATGGGCAGTGTCTTTTGGAATGCATGGGTTTGTATTCTTGTTGTTCTTCTTGAGTACAGTTGGATCTTAAATGCTGTCTACAACATCTGCTTTAGAAGTTCCATGATAAATTGTACAATAGATGCCCTGGAGAGATGATCATCCGGTAATGCTGCATCACACTGTTTGTGCGACCAAGGAGAAAGTTAGGACATTTGGTGAGAAAACCTTCTGCACCCACCCAACTGTCCTGTCTCGCCACCTTCCAAATGACATCTTTTTGGTTGACTGAAAGAATAGCTGTGAGGAAGAGGTTACAACACACTGGAGGCTCTTGTAAAAGAATCTGCTATGCTGGTTCACGCATATAGCTCACCTTGAGCTGCACCCAAATCACAGCAGCATCAGTCTGTGAAATTTGAAATGTATTTTATTCATCTCATAATGTACAGAATTTCAGAACATATCTCTGATGTGCAGGAGACATGTTGAGGTTACAATTTGCTTATTTGAAATTTTGTCACATTTACAATAGTACTTGTGAAGAATTTACTTATTTAAAATTTGTCAAACTTACAATATGTACATCCGCTATAACTATTGTAAATTTTTATTCCATTTTAGGGATCCAGCTCAAAGTATCACTTGATCCTTCGTGAAATCTTCCAAAGAGTAGTAGCATCCTTCATTTAGAAAATCATGTAGCTTGCTTTTTAAAATATTTATTTTCGTATTCGTAATGTTGCACCATTTTATTGTGTTGTGAATTTTCATAGCTATATACTGAGGAGTCTGAGCACACTATTTTAAGTGATGTGGGTTGAGCATGAAGTTTTCTTTATTTATTGTGTTGTATGCATGATCAATTTTTTTTTTTTTTTTTTTATGTTTTGGATCAGCTCTGATGCGTAGGAAAAGAATCACCTCAAAGACATATAAAGAGGGGACTGCTAATATTTTTAGGTCTTTAAATAATGATTAACATGACGCCCTCTGCTGTGCAGTGCACATGTTACAAATGATTCTTTTTTGCAACTTTAAAAGTCGTGTAATGTTTCCCAAGTTTCCCCAAAAAATTATGCCATATCTAATAACAGATTAGAGTAGCTATAGTATGCTATATTTTCCTATTGTCCAAATGAGTGGCACTGGTTAAAATTTGCAATGCAAATGCAATGCTGTTTAATTTATTTGCTAGGTATTTTGTATGTGAATTCCAACTAAAATTTCTTTCTAAATTTATTCTTAGGAATCTGACTGAGTCAAGTTCAGTTTCTTGATTATTGTGAGTAATACAGATTTCTTCAGTTTTTGACTGTTTGGTTTTAAAACTCATCACGTGGGTTTTTGAAATGTTTAGCCTTAAGCCATTTAGAGTAAACCATGTTTCCAAGCTACTTAACATATTTGTGCCAATGCAAAGATATAATTAGGTGGAAGGTAAGTGCAACACAATTTAATGGGACAGGTACACAAACGCCTAGAGGAAATACTGTTCATGCAAAGAAAAAGAGAGGGGCAGTCAGTAGTCAAGAATCTGACAAATTTCAGAGAAATCATTAAATCTGGTGCTATGTGCCTGCCTCCAGACATCTGAGGTTTGATTGCAAATGTGAACACACTTTCATGGCAGTATCGAATTCTTTTTCTGGTGTCTCTAGGACCGTACAGACTGTAAGAGTGCAGAGTCCTCAACTGGAGTGAGAGATTTCAAACTGTTGGTGAGAACATTAACATCTTGTGGAAAATCACAGACACCTAATAGCCTACTATGTGCAGATAAATAATCCATTCTTGGTTGTAACTAGGTTGTTGTACTGTAAACAAGAAGTGTAAGTGCTGGCCTGTTCTTTCAGTCACAATTCAACCTTACGGCATAGAAGATAAGAATAGAGAAAAACAGTTACTGAATGAGCAGCTTGACTGAACTAGGTCAAGCCTGATTAATTCTTCCCGTTTGTGAGTGCTCAGTATACACTTACATCCAGATGACAAGAAACAAAAAAATTCTCACAGACTGATAAGATCTGTGATCCACACTCGATATTCCCATCCCTTCTGTGATCATTTGCCTCGTCACATTCCATAATTGGTGCATGTTCTTAATATGTTTCCCAATAGCTTGAAAATCACCATCATCAAACCCTAGTATAACCAACCACATACGTTAAAGCAATGAGCAGGCATCAGAGTATTGGAACAATTCATCTTGTCATTGAAGAAGCTTCTGATAATAATCTGGAATGATATTTTTTAGAGCCAGTATCTCCAAAAACTTATGAAAATTAAAGCCCGTTTTGTGTGTCTGTTCCCCTGCTACTGCTTGGTGAGTAGATTTTTTCCTATCTGCCCATTTACATTATATTATCAATAATTTATTATTTTTGTTGGAACAATATTCTGATACACCAACTACCTCAAATAGATTTTTCTTACACTCAAACACAGCTCTTTATTTTGCTGCTTGTAGTCAATTATCAGTGGATAGTCACACTTTCTGAAAGTGTGGATAAGCAAACAATATAACATAAACAAGAATGATTCCAGTCTAACAACTCATCTAATGCCACACACTACAAAAAATTACAATGGCAAGAAAATATTAAAGTCCAGGTTGATAAGTCAGTTTCAGTGTCATTCACTATAAGTTTGAGCGCTGAGCTGCACAGAACACTGAACTGGACGTGGCTACTCTGGAATGACTTTTTGTCAACATAAATTAGCTACAGAAATACTCATAAAAATTTGGTCACAATTGCTAGCATCATGGGCACGATTGCTGTGACCTCCTGAAGAAGAAAATCTTTTTGCCTTGTTGATATGCTATCCAATTCAAGCCTTTTTCTTCTTCATAGCATCTACAAGTTTACACTGCACATAAGAAGCTGCCACTTGGGTAGCAACTGTGTGTGGAGAGCACTCGAGGATTTTTTAGGTTTATTGACTCTCCATTCAGTCCTTATAATGATAACAGTAGAAGATGTGGAAGTATCAATGTAAGATCCAACAAGATGCCCCCACAAAAGTGAGAGTATCAAAAACCTAGTGGTTCACTGCTGAAGCACTTGTAGGAAAGGGTCAAAGTTTGAAGCTTTTCCTAAAAAGCAATGGAGCTCACATAACACTAGATACTACAGAAAACTCTTTAAAACACAAAATTGAAAAAAAGCAGGATTTTTGTGGAAAACTGAAACAGACATTGAAATGATAGGCTTAAGGGAAACGGTCAAGAAACTCTAATCAACTGAGATAGAAATTGAAGATGCATGTGACGTTTTTTAGGGATTGTATCAAAGGTGGCATAAGCTTATAAATGGCTCCTTCTGCTGATGATTGGATTCATCCCCAGATGTAACTGAAAACTTCAAAGAAAATCTTTATTTGCCACTATGTAAGTTTCCCAATCATACTGTACTCATTGGAGGAGATTTCCATTATCTATCAATTGATAGAGATAATTACAGTTTTGCTAGTGACACTAAAGTTAGTACCCAGGCACTCACAGATGAGATGGGCACTGAAATTGAGGATAGCAGTGCTCCTTTACAAATGCAATTCCAGGAGTATTGCCCCAATTTAACTATTGTAACATTGCCAAAATGACTGAAATAGAGACTAGTGTCAGTGACACTAGAATACAGCTAAAAACATTAAAATTGAACAAAGATCCAGAATCTCTATGAAATTCTCTACTGAATTTGCAGCTGTGTTAGTCCCTCTTTTTACCATACTATATCATGCATATTCTGATATCAAATGTAATGACGGGCCTTGAACAGAATGACTAGCATGGATTTCGAAAATATCAGTCATGTGAAACCCTACTCATTCTTTTTTCACATGATATCCTAAAAGCCAAGAATCAAGGCAGCCAGGCAAATGCAGTATTTCTTGTCTTCCACAAAGCATGTGACTCCATATGTACATATACTTATTATCAAAAGTATGATTGTATGAGATATCAAGTGAAGTTTGTGACTGGACTAAGGACTTTTTAGTAGGGAGGACAAAGCATGTTATCTTGTTTGCAGCATCATCAACAGGTGTAGAAATTGATATATGTAACCCACGAACCTGTCTTTCACTGCAGATGCACACCATGCCTGACCTCTTAAGGGAATCAGGAACTGTGAATAAGGAGTCCATGGGTAGGTGATGCAATGTCAGTACTGTGTGGCAGGCTGGGAATTTTGGGTCAGATGGTTAGCATGATCAGATGGTCCAGGCAGCTATGTCAACTGCTCACATTGAGCAGAAGGTCCAGGTTTGAGTTGTGGTCCAGCACAAATTTTCACTTGTTACCATTGATTCATTTCAATATTCAATGCAGCTACCATCATTGATACCTCTGAACAAAGATGTAGAAGTAACTTCAAATCTGCCCCAGGGACATGAGTTGGAATCCTTGGTTGGTTGGTCAGTTAGTTAGTTGATTGGATGGTTGGTTGATTTGGGGGAGAGGACCATACAGCAAGATCACTGGTCACATCAGATTAGGGAAGGGTGGGGAAGGAAGTCAGCCATGCCCTTTCAAAGGTACCATCCCAGCATTTGCCTGAAGCAATTTATGGAACTCATGGAAAACCTAAATCAAGATCACTGCACACAGGTTTGAACTGTCATCTTCCCGAATGTGAGTCCAGTGTGCTACCCACTGTGCTGCCTCACTCAGTGTTGTTGGAATTCTTGCTGTTCTTGTTGTATATTACTGACCTTGCAGACAATATTAATAGTAATCTCAGACTTTTTGCAGATGATACAATTATCTATAATGAAATACTGTCCAGAAAAGATGTACAAACATTCAATCAGATATTTATAAGATTTAAAAGTGGTGCAAAGACTGGCAGCTTGTTTTAAATGTCCAGAAAAGTTAAATTTTGCACTTCACAAAACAAACAATGAAGCATTATATGAGCACAATATCAATGAGTCACAATTGGAATCATTTAACTCGTACAAACATCCGAGTGTAATAATTTATAGGGATATGAAATGAAATGATCACACAGGCACACTCACAGGCAAAGCAGGTGGCAAACTTTGGTTCATTGGTAGAATATTAGGGACTGCAATCAGTCTATGAAGGGGACAACTTACATAACATCTGTGTGACCCATCATAGAATATTATTCATGTGTGTGGGACCCATACTAAATAGGGCCAACAGAAGAGATTGAATGTATACAAAAAATGGCAGCAAAGATTTATTTAATCAATGGGAAAGTGTCATGAAGACACTGAAGGAACTGAAACGCAAAATGCCTGAATACAGATCCCAACTAGCTCGTGAAAGTGTAATATGTTTTAAGAAACATTTTTCAGTGATGCCTAGGAATGTACTAGAACCCCTTACATATCACTCCCATTGGTATCATAAGAATAAGATTAGACTAACTCCTGAGAGTCATGTACCTGTGATACCACTATCAGAGGTACCTCAAGTACTATTATGTCCTGTGAATCCTGTCTCCTCTGCAGAAGTACAGGGTCTGTCATTACTCATCCACTTGATAGTGAGTGGCAGATCTAGGAGACCTGTAAAGGATGTATGGTACCAGGGAGGCCTCTGTGTGTTGTACCGATCCCCCTAACCAACAAGTTTGAGGTGCTGTCTTTCACTTAAATTGAGCCTGTGGGACTCACATCACCTGTTTTGGGGAACCTTGTTCTATCTGATATCAAGAGGAGGCAAACACAAAGCGGTAGGTTTTATCAGCAGGTTATCATCAGCAGCTCAAATGTACAGCAAATGATGGTATGCCATAGGGAAATGGCAGGAAGGGGCATGAAAGGACACCAGGTGCACGCAATGTATATTCTTGGGGGCCTCATTCAACATGTTGAAGAGGCTATTCCAGCAGCCAATGACAGAACAGGGTGCAACCAACTGCAGATTGTGGCACACATTGGAACAAATGATGCCTGTTGTCTGCGTTTGAAGGTCATACTTGGGTCATTCCAGCAACTGGCAGAGGAGGCTGAGAAGTCCAGTCTTGTGCATGGAGTTTTAACGAAGCTCACAATTTGAAGCATTGTCTTCAGAACTGATCTTGGCCCTTTAGTTCTGAGTCAAGAGGAAGGACAGAACCAGAGACTTCAAAGGTTCTGTGACAAGCTAGGCTGTGACTTCCTGGACTTTCACCATAGGGCTGAGAACTGTAGGGTCCCCCTGAATAGGTCAGGAGTGCACTACACATTAGGCCACTTCTCAGGTAGCTGACTGTGTGTGGGGTGCACACAAGGGATTTTTAAATTAGGCAGCTCCCCAGCCAACCCAGATAACTATAGCCATAAGAAAACCAGAAGCATCAGTGTAAGACTGAAAGAAATGCTTCCCACAGGTGAGAGTATTAAACATTCACAACCAAGTGCCAGAGTTTGAAACACTCATGAAAAGCAGTGCAGGTCAGATAATACTAGGTACAGAAAGCTGGTTGAAACCTGAAATTGATTGCAGTGAGATTTTTGTCAGAAATTTGAGCATGTATCAAAAGGAAAGGCAAATGGGAAATGGAGATGGTGTTTATGTTCCAGCAGACAAAAACCTCAAATCCACAGGGACAGAGACTGAAGCTGCACATGACATTGTTTGGGCAAGACTCAGTATCAGAGGTGAGCATAAAATGGTAACTGCACCCTTCCATCACCCACCACACCCATCTCCTGATGCAACAAAAAACTTAAGAGAATATCTCAGTTCCTTTGTACTCATTTCCCAAATCATACTGGAATAGCTGGCAGAGACTTTAGTCATCCAACAATTAATTGAGAAAATTGCAATTTTGTTAGTCATGCACATGATAAAGATGTCCTGTGAAACATTACTAAATGACTTCTCTGTAAACTATCTAGAACATATAGTTTGGAACCCCACTCATGATAAAAATATATTGGATCATATTGCAACAAACAGACCTGACTTCTTTAAGGATGTCCATGTCTGAACTGGAATCAGTGACCATGGCATGGTTGTGGCAACGATCATTACCAGAGTACAAAGGACAACTAAAACAAGTAGAAAGATACTTATGTTCAATAAACTAGTTAAAAAATCAATAGTGTCATTCCTCAATGAGCAACGTTAAATTTTCAGCATAGGGTAGGAGCACTTAGAGGAACTATGCTCAAGTTTAAAAGAAAAGTTGACCATGCACTGGATAGATATGTATCCAGTAGAACAGTTCATAAAGGGAGGAAACCTCCCTTGTATAGAATCATTGTGAAGGAAACAGATTAACGCATAATAGGTGTAAAACAAAGCGTAGAGTTGTAGACCAAGAGCTGCTGAATGAAATGCATTTGGCAAGAAACCAAACTACCATAACAGAATATTATCAAATGATATTTTACAAAATCCAGAGAGATTCTGGTCATATGTAAAGGCATATGTGACAACAAAATTATTTTCCTGCTGCTAGTGAAAGAGACAGGAACTGAAATCGAGTGTGGCAGAGCAAAAGCTGAAATGCTTAATTCTGTTCTGAAATGTTTCTTCACAAAAGAAAGCCCGGATAATTGCACCATTTTAATCCTTGTACCACTGAAAAGATGAATGACATAAATGCACTACTGGTCATTAAAATTGCTACACCAAGAAGAAATGCAGATGATAAACCGGTATTCTTTGAACAAATATATTATACTAGAACTGACATGTGATTACATTTTCACGCAATTTGGGTGCATAGATATTGAGAAATTGGTACCTAGAACAACCACCTCTGGCCGTAATAACGGCCTTGATACGCCTGGGCATTGAGTCAAACAGAGCTTGAATGGTGTGTACAGGTACAGCTGCCCATGCAGCTTCAACACGATACCACAGTTCATCAAGAGTAGTGACTGACGAATTGTGATGAGCCAGTTGCTTGGCCATCATTGACCAGACGTTTTCAATTGGTGAGAGATCTGGAGAATGTGCTGGCCAGGGCAACAGTTGAACATTTTGTGTAGCCAGAAAGGCCCGTACAGGACCTGCAACATATGGTCATGCATTATCCTGCTGAAATGTAGGGTTTTGCAGGGATCGAATGAAGGGTAGAGCCACGGGTCGTAACACATCTGAAATGTAACGTCCACTGTTCAAAGTGCCGTCAATGCGAACAAGAGATGACCGAGACGTGTAACCAGTGGCACCCCATACCATCACGCCGGGTGATACGCCAGTGTGGCGATGATGAGTGCATGCTTCCAATGTGTGTTCACTGCGATGTCGCCAAACATGGATGCGACCATCATGATGCTGTAAACAGAACCTGGATTCATCCGAAAAAATGACGTTTTGCCATTCATGCACCCAGGTTCATTGTTGAGTACACCATTGCAGGCGCTCCTGTCTGTGATGCAGCATCAAGGGTAACCACAGCTGATAGTCCATGCTGCTGCAAACGTCATCAAACGGTTCGTGCACATGGTGGTTGTCTTGCAAATGTCCCCATCTGTTGACTCAGGGATCGAGAGGTGGCTGCACGATCTGTTACAGTGATGTGGATAAGATGCCTGTTATTTCGACTGCTAGTGATATGAGGCCATTGGGATCCAGCATGGTGTTCTGTATTATCCTCCTGAACCCACCAATTCCATATTCTGCTAACAGTTATTGGATCTTGTCAAACGCAAGCAGCAGTGTCGTGATATGATAAACCGCAATCATGATAGGCCACAATCTGACCTTTATCAAAGTCGAAAACGTGATGGTATACATTTCTCCTCATTACACAAGGCATCACAACAACGTTTCACTAGGAAACGCTGGTCAACTGCTGTTTCTGTATGAGAAATCGGTTGGAAACTTTCCTCATGTCAGCACATTGTGGGTGTCGCCACCGGCGCCAACCTTGTGTGAATGCTCTGAAAACCTAATCAATTGTATGTCACAGCATCTTCTTCCTGTCGGTTAAATTTCGCATCTGTAGCACGTCATCTTCGTGGTGTAGCAATTTTAATGGTCAGTAGTGTATTAGAGTCAGTGGTGTTCTGAAACAGCTGAAATCCTGAAAGCTGAACAAAGCTCCAGGGCCCAATGGAATCCCTATCAGATTCATACTGAATTTGTGGTTGAGTGAGCCCCTCTTCTAATTATAATCTATCACGGATACCTCAGACAAAAAACAGTGCCCAGTTCTTGCAAAAAAGCACAGGTCACACTCATCTACAAGAAGGGTAGTAGAAGTGATCCACAAAACTACCATCCTATATCCTTCATATCAATTTGTTTTAGAATCTTATAATATCCTGAGCTCAAACATAATGAGGTATCTTGAACAGAATAGCCCCCTCAATGCCATTCCGCACGAAATCTGAAAACATCAGTCATGTTTTTCTACACGACATAATGAAAGCTTTGGATCAAGGCAATCAGGTAGATGCAGTATTGCTTGATTTCTGAAAACCATTTGACTCAGTAGTAAACCTATGCATAATGCCAAAAGTATGATCATATGGGGCATCAAGTGAAATTTATGACTGGACTGAGGATTTTTTGGTAGGAAGGATGCAACATGTTATCTTGGATGGAGAGTCATCATCAAATGTAGAAGTAACTTCAGATGTGTCCCAGGGAAGTGTGTTAGGGCTCTTGCTGTTCATTTATATATTAATGACCTTGCAGACACTATTAATAGTAACCTCAAACTTTTTGCAGATTATGCAGTTATTTATAATGAAGTACTATCTGAAAGAAGTTGCATAAATATTCACTCACATCTTGATATAATTTCAAAGTGGTGCAGAGATTGGCAATTTGCTTTAAATATTCAGAAATATAAAATTGTGCACTTCACAAAATGAAAAAATGTAATATCCTGTGTGTTGCAATTGGCCAGTTCATAAATATCTGGGTGTAACACTTTGTAGGGATATGAAATGGATGATCACATAGGTTTACTTGTGAGTAAAGCAGGTGGCAGACTTGGATTTTTTGGTAGACCACAAGGGAAGTGCAATCAGTCTACAAAGGAGACTGCTTACAAATCACTTGTGAACTGGTTTTAGAATAATAGTCAAGTGTGTGGGACCCATAAAAATAAGACTAATAGGGGATATTGATGTATACAAAGAAGGGCAGCATGAATGGTCACAGGTTTGTTTGATTCATGGGAGAGTGTCAGAGGAACTGAACTGGAACTCTCTTGAAGATAGAAATAAACTATCATGTGAAAGTCTATTAACAAAGCTTTAAATGAAGACTCTAGGAATATACTAAAACCCTCTAATATCACTCACATAGGGTTCATGAGGATAACATTATAATAATTACTGCATGAACAGAGGCATTTAAACAATCAATCTTCCTGTGCTCTATACATGAATGGTACAAGAAGAAACCATAATAACTGGTACAGTGGGACATACCCTCTGTCATGCATCTCACAGTGGTCTGCAGAGTATAGATGTAGATGTAGATGTGCATAGAAGTGTTTAAGCACTCATTCCTCCCATACTACATACACAAATAGAGTGTGAATAAGCCCTAATAAGTGGTACAGTGGGAACTACCATCTGTCATGCACTTCACATCGATATGAAGAGTGTAGATTAACTGTAGATGTAGACATAGAACTAGCCTAAAACTATATACCAGCTTAAAGCAACACATTGCCTCTTACCACTACTAAATGAAGTAACAAATTATGGCTACAATGTTGATGCATGAAGAAATCAGAATCAGAATTCATGTGTGGTGGACCACGTTTCATTCTACAGAAATGATATATAAACACAAGCAGTCAAAGCTTCTGTTATAATGCTGAAATTTCTTTTTCTGTCATTTCAGTTGTTTTTAAGAAGACTTGAACGATGGAAGACATAAGATGCATATTTGTGTATATGTGTAATCAGTTTATTAACATTCAAAATGATGAGACTAATTAATGATTCCTCAAAAATAATGAATACCATGAACCAGCAAAAATGACATATGGCATTTTACTAAATACAACCAAAATTGATGCAAAGAGTTAAATAAAACTTGAATGGCATTTCTACTTATACTTTAATTTCAAAGTAAGTTCCCAACATGATTTAATGAAACTGTGCTTCATCCTGCGATTCACTATTAAAGATGAATGAACATAAATTGCTCCAGACAGCACCACAAGATCAACCAATAGGTGCTTATGAACATGAGCAATAATACTAAAAAGTGATACAATTTTTAAAAATTCTGTAAAATCCAAATTGAAATAAAAACAGCAGATCCAGTCACAAACATAGACCCTTCAGGTAGCCGCAACAAACAGCCACAACATGTTTTACTTAGTGATTCCCCCTTCCCCTTTCTTCCCCTCCCCCCCTTTCCAATTGCTTATAGCTCTGCGCAAACAGAAAGGTAAAGAAGTCATTGCACAACAGAATTTTACAAATTTGCTGTATTTTAACATACTAAATAAAATGAAAAAAAACAAAAAATTACAAAGATGATTTTGAAACAGGATTAACTTATCCTACAGAATTCATGAATGGATGAGAATCTGTCCTCTGTCTAAGTGCGGTTTGTCATTTTATCCCCATACAAGCTCAATATAAAGCATTTGCTGCTTAAAATAACTGATGAGAGGTATTAATTGATTATTTTTATGTTACGTATTGCTGTATTAAGCTTTAATGTATCCACTGCCATAAATAAAATATATCAAGCAGATTTTGAAAACCAAAATAGTATGTCCACGAGGATAGCTTCAACTATTTTAATGGAATAGGAAACTGAAACTGGCCATTTCCCAATAAAAGTAAAATGATTGCTTACCTGATTTCAGTCAAAGACTCTTGGATCAGTAATAGTTAATGTTTTTCAAAATTTTATGGTTATGTAACATTTTCCTGCAAGTGTTATGGAATTCTTAGTTGTGTGATTCATGCATCTCTCCACTGTTCTTAAAAGCCAAAACCCATATTTAGTGAACAGGACTAACTTATCTAAAACTATTTTGAGAGCCTTAGTGACGTGGTATCTGCAAGAAACTATCAAAAACAGATGTTAATTTTTAATGAATCCTATGCCTCTTATCTTCTCATGCATAATAAGTCTCATTATTTTTCATGCAAAATCTCTGATAATTGTTCACTTCTGCTCTCAGGTGGAAGGGTTCTCGACAGACAGCGATGAAGGTGATGGTAGCAACCGTGTACGTCACTTCCTGCAAGTGCCACCTACTGTGCGGACGTTCACCCCTACGAAACGCTGGAGTGACGGAGCTGCTTCTTACTACCGGCCACGGAGGTTGCTGCCACGCCAGGCAGCTATAACCTCACAGCTGTCAGTATCGACGGAAGACACAGCAGCAGCTGCAGAAGTGGAGCGAGTTGCTCGGCGACCGCCCTGTCCATTGCCACCGGATGCCCGTCATTCCTCAAGCAGCTCTAGTGGGAGCCCCACACTCAAAGAGACACGCTTCTAAACATCCACTGCAAACTTTGTGGTTAACAAATGCCCATGATAGCGGTGAAGACAGCAACATGTTCCTCACTGAGTAAAATTACAGAGCCACTATGCAGGACCTGTCAGATTTTTGAAAACATTCAGCTGCAACAGGCTAAAGTGTGTGCTTCAAAAGGACTAAGACTGGTAATGAATGTAAATGAAGGGAGCCCAAGTGGAACAAATTTAAACTCTGCCGTATCTCAGGAGCCCACATACAACAAGAATGGACAGACAGACATAGATGTATTAATATTAGCTGGGTAAAACCAATCAGTTAATTCTGTACTGGCAACAGCACATTACAAATAAAACTGTTGAGCATGGTACTCAGCAGTTTCTCCAAACATATGAGTTTTTTTCTCATCAATAGTATGGAATTCAATAAAGTTATGGAGCTACTACAAGGTGTCCACAAATCAGAGTAGTAAAACAATATTGCTGTCCAATTTCTGTACGTGACTGATGTAGTGAACATATGTTAGGCGTTTCAGTCTTTGTTTAGTGCCCTAGGAGTTAAATAAATATTGAAAACTGTTAGAACGACCGGTGTAACATACCAAATTAGCATGGTACAATCTCATTGGTGACTTATGTCAAATTGGCGTGGAAATGGAAGATGTGCAATGATTTCTAAAGAACTAAATAACTGCAGTGAGATAGCAATTGTTAATGTCCAAAAGACCCTAATACTCGGGTGAGACCAGTACGAGTTTTGTGTATTACAGCCAGTTGATAGGTTGTTGACCCACTCTTAGTATTGTCGGATGCCTAATGGTAATCATGTATGGAAACCAGAAAATGTTGGTATACCTCCTTTAAAACATCAGGACTTCAGGACTCCTGCATGTGGCAACTCTGTACGGGGGCTGAATGCTGTATTGTGTCTGATTATCCACATCAGTGCATATATGCTATGATGATTGTCAGACACTGTTTTCTAACATTATGAATTTCTCTGGGCAATTGTAGTTCCATACATCTCCCATTTCTTAACTTTTCAAATACGCGACATAGATAGACCTAAGAAAAATTGCAGTCTGTGTATAGAGTGTATGCACATTTTTCTATGCTTTTATGTGTAAGTTAGTGTGTGAGTGCCACAGGTATCCTATACAATGCTTAACCATTACAGTGTATATGGATATTCACACTGTGCCTTGTCTTGTATGTGCTTTTCAGAATCAACAAGCTCATGGGAGAACAGTGCAGCTAACGAAAACAGTCACTTTATGTGAAAGTACGCTATTACCATTACTGTCTCAAAGTTTCCCTATCATGAAGCTGTATTCATTTTTCATTTTGCCAATGCTGGTTGCTGGTAAATGTGTACATGTACTACAAACTTTCATATGTTTGAGGAAATCCTAGGTTACACAAAGTCATAAATTTCAGTTCATGGTGATGAAATCTTGATGAATATTATTTAAAGAAAGAATCAAGCTACACACACAGATACATGTCTTATGCAACTTACTCTTCTTCAGATCATATAGTAATCTTGTACATTACATTACTGATAAAAAGTGACAAGCGGCCTCACAAACTACATATTCACTCTAAGCATCCTTCATTAAGGAGACATCATAATTTCTATCAGTAGTTACAACAGTCAGAATACTGTTTGCAACTGTTATGTCAGATGTAATTCTAGATGGTTCTTCAGCCTCTGACATATTGTGACTCAGAATCAATGGCAGGGGAGAATATTTTCACAATTGTAGACAAGTTCTTCTGCAGAATTTCTGTAAATTTATTTTTACATTACAAAGGTAACAAATGAAATATTTGTTGGAAATTACAGGAGATGCTATGAGGTGATAATTGAATTAATCACTACATATGTGGTTCTTAGTATGAGTAGCTGAAGTTCACTAGGATCCAGTACTACCAAATATAAATCTCATTTATACAAGAGTTGTTTGCACATTCAGTGCTATTTCTGTATGACCCAGACAAACCGAATTATATGAGCTTCAGTTGTAGTGGCCTTCCAGATAATTACCATAAAAGATATGGTGCTCCTGATAATTCAAGTATAACAAATGTATGTGGTGGCAATGTGCCAGATAAATATTTCTGTGCTGATGTCATACAGGACAAGTACATGGAACAAATTATTTTTCCTGTGTGTGTGTGTGTGTGTGTGTGTGTGTGTGTGTGTGTGTGTGTGTGTGCGCGCGCGCGCGAGTAGCACAATTATAAGTGCTGTTTCTCTCTATATTATAATTTTTGTTTTCTCACCAATGTACAATCAGATAAATATGGACCCTGCGGAAAACCGGACCAGCAATTAAAATCTTCCAACAGTAGTGAAAAATGGCGATGAAAGAGAAAGATAAAGGTTAAATAACAATGCAAAATGTAGCAATCAGAATATTTTTCTGGCATATTTTTTTTCCTTGTTACTATGTTGCATGTGTCACAAGTTACATGAATGTCTGAGAAAGTAATTCCAGTTCACGTCATTAATCTGACTTGATAAAACATGTTGCAGGTAATGAGTAATAACAAAAAAAAGAGACCAAAAGTATTTTAAGACAGAATAAAAGGTAGCAGAGCCTCTATCCCAGTTACTGCAGTGTCTGGTGCTCACCATAACGTCATTTGTATACCAAACAGTATTTTAGAACTACATAATATTTGTCATAGTATACAGTCTGTTTGCATTTAACATGTGGATGCTGAATTTGAGGATGAGAGATCAATATATATGGTGGTCTAGAACAACATACACAATCTCATGATACCAGCTGATGAGCAACCTGTGTAAATAAACAGCATGCCGAACATGTAGCAAACTGTCTTTGAATTAAAAGACTTGCATCAAGTCTTACATGTTCCCTTTACATTGAAATTGTCCATCAACCACAAGTATACATTCTTCCTACCCAAACATCAGTATGCCACATGAAAATAAAGTAATTCGCTTAGGTGATTCGTGTATTATGTGTGACATGTATAGCAATGCAGTAACAGATATATTAAGTCATGAAAGCTACTGACCACACAAATGTGATCAACTTCATGGTGCTGTTGTTTCTCTCAACCCAATGGAAGACTTTTTGCCATGAGTTTATTTCAGCAACAGTGGAACAGACCAACAGAGAATTCAAATTTCACAGTCTGCAGCATTTCTTGAATCTCTTCCACACCTACACAAAATGGTAAAGAAGTACATGCACTGTACAGATGTTGTATTTATTGTTGCAGACAAAGTTGCCAGTATGTTGAAATTTCGAATGAACAGACATAGAACACATTTTGTTTCTGGTACACAACATATTAATAACGTGACATTTCAACACATTCCTGAACTAACACATAGTTCCCATTCACTTGCTGATGAAATCTGTGTTCCTAGCACAAAGTTATATTTTGAAAACCTGAACATCTTTTCATAGGTAATTTGCATGAATTTTTTAATGTTACTATATCTATTAACAATCCTTCAATACAATATTCCTGATTCTCAAAAACAGGATTTCCTTTCTGAGAAGATCTAATGCTTGAGCCAAGACGTTCTCTCTGTTCATCTGTTAAATGATGTAAAGTCAGGTAATGGAGAACTCATCCAGAGAAAAGAAAATTATCCTCAAGCACAGGTTGATTCAATTTAAGTCAATGTCTGAGGAGTCTTATCTGGGTGGTAGAGAGCATGGGGTATCACATACTCAACTCTATCTTCACAGTTACGTGGTTATAGCATTTCTGATGGGAGAGAAAATTTTTATTTTCATATGGAAGATGAGTCTCTGGACTGTGCTATTAATTCCAGCTCAGTTTCTAATTCACTTTTCACCAGTAATGAAAATCTGATTTAAGATTTCTTTATCTTTAATATAAGATCTTTGTTTAAATAAAGCCATTTTGGATGCCTGTTTCACAGTCTGTCCACTCAGTACAGGACATGTTGTGCAAAAACTTTTTGCTTGTTTAAATTACTAGTCATAATTCAAAATACTGACGTTGGTGGGATCATTGTGGTCTCCGAAAGTGACTCACATATTGCATGACATTTTCCTTCATGAGCAACAGTCACAAATTTCATTCATCTACAGATGTTTTTTGCCTCTTCATTCTTGGTTTCGAGTTTATGTTTCCACAGTCACCAAGGAAACAATTATGCCAAAGTAAACCGTAGTAAATTCACCACACAGATTACTGCACGAAATATGTATTTCTGAAACTCCCTGCCAGGAAGTTTCATATCAGAAAATTCATTCTGGAATATGTATTTCTGTCCTTATATGACCAAGTAAAATTATGATTTCACTGTATGATCTTTGATCTAATAATTCCAATGGAAAAGATTTGTGCAAACTCCTTCAAGTTACCTAGTCACAGTAAAACAAAATAACTGCTTCCTTATCATAATTTCAACAGTAAATTACATAATGTCCAGAGTTGTTTTGCCATGTAACCGTTATTGCCAACCATCTTATTACTTATTAATAAGTCTTCACAAACATTCGCAACATTAGACTTTTAAAAGAGTAAAAAGCATCAATGTATTCAAAGTGAACATTGCAGCAGTTTGTGGAAAGTTAAGTTTTTGAAAATAGTTGCATGAAGATGACAGACTACTTGATTGCTGCAAATCAACATTCATGTATGGATGATTAAGCTGAAACATACAAACATAATTGATTACATTGCTATAGAATGACAGCAAACACCATTTGCACAAAATATAATTCAGTTAAAAATATGCTGACTGTAACAACACAATGGTCCTTCAGTTTTCTAGCAGTGAAAATTCCTTCCAGTTCCCTGATCAGTACTGACTGAAAAACACAATAAACTGAGTCCACAAATAATTTATTATTTGACTGTATTCTATAATGTGCCATTAGTAGCTACAGATGCATTGCTAAATAGGTACAGCTGCAAACTATACACAAATACTGAAACTTTTTGAGAAGTAAAGCACTACCTCACATACTTAATGTTGGCCATTTAACATTCAGAAAAGGTAATGGCACAGGTAGAATTAAAGTTGAATAATGAGTTCCTTTGTGTATGGGTGATATAACTTTTGTGGATTCAACAACATGCTTAAGATCTAATTGTGATATGATCAAGTCTGATCCACAACAGGGCACAGGCTTCTAAAGACTGTTAACAAATGTGTTAAAAAATTTTGGCCCAAATTTAGTGCAAAAACATTTATTTAAAATATTTTTATTACAAAACTAATAAACTATTTCAATATAGAAGTACTGTAACTTATGATTTTTTTTAAAAAATATACAAGTATAGACATCAATCTAACACCTCTAGAAACAATATATTCTTCAGCCAGTTTACTGAAACAGCTTTGTAACACTGACAGTAAAACCATGGGGTATCTATCAGTTCATATCTAGAAGTAATCAAGAATAATTATTGTTACATATAAACATTACTGCAATACAACAACATATGCTTTTCTCCGCAAAATGTTTAAAATACTTTACTAAGTGGCACAGAACAAACATGATATAAGAAATAAGTCAACAGTCTTGTGCAAGCTGGTATGAACAGTCACACTTCTTTATACAGTCCAACACTTACAATGGCAACAACAAAAATGGGCTACAAAAATACCATAACACATAATCTAAATATGAACTACATCACATGTCACTGAAATTAGTATTAATTACCAAAATGTCAAATACAGAAACATTTGAAACCTTAGATACCTGGTTGTGCATGCTATGTGTTAACAAAATACAAGGCTTGCACCAACATTTATTGCACTAAGCATTTACACACATTTACTGGTACCTAAAAAATGGCAGAGCTGTCATCATCAAAAATGAAAGCAAATCTTTTACTTAACATATTTTTCTTCATAACATGTATTTCATTCTTTGAATTTTTTTAAATCAAAACAATGTATGTGCAGTCAGAATTTCTGGCAGTTTTATGATAGTTTTTAATAAAACTGAAATGAACTGTCAAAATTGTGTCAAAAGACACTCATCACATAGTACAGGACAAGCAGGAGCAAAAGAACTCAGCTTAAAAAGAGATATACAAAAACTTCTAAAAACTGATTTGATTTCTGTCCATATACTAGGCAGTTGCAACACACAGGCAAGAAAATGGGACATCAACATAAAAGAAGAAATCTAAGAATGTCAAATAATCTCATGCATATAGACTACTGTAGTAAATGATAACTCAGTTTCTCTTTTTAGAGGGGGCAATGTGCACATCTCTTTTCACATACAGAAATCGTATACAAAAATGAAATAATCATATTTTACACTTACATTCATACTCTGTAAACCACTGTGAAATGGATGACTCAACGTACTTTCCACTGTACCATGTATTACAGCTTCTTCCTATTCTATTAGCATATGGAGTACTGGAAGAATTGATATGAAGCAGAGTATGAAACATTTCTATATTAAAAAAATTATTAAAAATAATGATATTAATAATATATATTCATATTTTGATCATTTTGTACAATGGGATGGACAAATCACTTGGACAGAAGTATGTATGGGGCAATCAAATGAAAGCAAGACAGATGGCAAAAAAGTACGTAAACTGTTTATTACTTCAAACGTAATCCTCAGAAGTGTTAACACATTCATCCCATTGTGGGACAAGGCAGTTAATGCCTTCATCAAAAAATGTTTGCAGCTGCATGTAGAACTGTGACTGTACCCAAGGCTGTACCTCTTCATCTGAAGCAAATCAACAGCCATGAACATCTTTCTTCACAGCTGCAGGGCCAATGCACATGTTGCCGTGGTTGTTTCAAGTATGCTGCAGCAGTTTTGCTGCGAAGCCCTTACACATCTTCCCCACTGTCTCAACGCCTCCCCATGTGATTTCCATATTTCTGAAGCCCTAAAGAAAGACATTTGTTGCTGTCGATTTGCTTTGGATGGAGATGTGCACACCTGGGTACAATTATGATTCTGTGAGCAACTGCAAACCTTTTTCCACAAAAGCAGTAACCATCTTGTCTCACAGTGGGACAAATGTATTAACAGTTAGGACATTTACTTTTGAAATAATAAACAGTTTACTTACTTTTTTCCATCTGCCTTGGTTTCATTTGGCTGTCCCTTATACAACGTACCAAATGTAGATAATATTACACACAAACAATTTTGGCTTTAATTACACATAAAACCAAAGAAAATCTTACGTCACAGGTCCTGCCAGGTTACGGGAGGAAACAAGGCAAAGACTGAGAAAAAAGCAATAAGGTTGTGCAATCTTCAGTTCAGAGATGGTAGAAGGTAATGATAAAGAGAGAAGTAAAAATATATCTGTAAGAAGCAGATAAATGGAAAACAGTGAGAGTGATCAAAATTTCATACAACAAGTAGAAGAAAGAAAAATGAAATGCTATCTGTGAGGGAGAAAGAATAAAAAAATAAACAAAAGTAAAGCAAAAAACTTCAATAGAAGAAGAAAGCAGATGGACAGCTAATGCAGTTTGATTCCATGAATGTGACATGATGAGAGTAAATTTTGGAGAGACAGGTTTCGTCTTCCAGAGTTCAAAGAAGCAGCTGCATGGTGGGAGCGTTTAAATAGCCCTTGTGCTATAGCATGCACTCAGGGCTCTTTTTGTGGAGCAACTGGGTTCTGGCCACCTCAAAGACATCCATACCCATTCATCCATTCTGCTAATTTGATAGTTATTGCTATGGATAAAGCAGTACAGTCCACTTGTAAGATGGTAAATTAATGAGTAGTTCAGGATACGGCCTTTCCTTTAATGCTATACATTTTACCAGCAGTAGGCTTAGATTAGGTGGCAGTAGGTGAGGATACAGTTAACATTTCATAGTGGACAAGCAACTTAGGGATGGGATGCTGGTCTTGAATGTCAGAATCTCAGAAGGGTGTTTAAGAGGTAGCAGCATACAGGATTAAGTTGATAACACAATGAGAAAATATTTCAGGACTCAACCTGGGAAAATCATAGTCCTGATGGAGTAATTCAGTAAGGCATAAAAGTGTGGGTACTACTGCATTATGAGCATAATGTTTCTTAGCTGTTTGGATGCAGGAACTTCACTGATGGTATGAAGTGACAGGAGGAAATCGCACAGGAGATATGTTTGTGGATGTCAGTGGGGTAGTTGCAAGAGAGAAATGCTTGAGAGAGCATATTGGTATAGGTGTTACGGGATTTCGGTTTCAATCAGATTCATTTACCACAATCACCTACACTGTACGAAAGGGAATATTTGACTTGAAAAGGATTAGAGCTGTGAGAGTGGAGATATTGCTGTTGGTTGATGTGAAGGGGGCTGAAGTTTGGATGTATGACTCACAGAGTTGCAAGTAAACACTCAGCAAGATGGCTTGACTTATGGACAAGAATGAGGTGAATTTCATCTGGGAAAATAAGTTGAAGGAAGTTCAGCAGATCTTCTTTACAATGAGTTTATACTGCAAAGATATTTATGACTATATAGGAAGTCAAGGGGCACAGCTTCTAGGGAGCTGATGTATGCCTCTTCCACGCACCAGACAGCGCATTCTGTTTCCCATTGCCACCTATTCCCTAACAACTAATAAACACTCTTTTTGTTACACGTTATCAGCACTGTCTTGATGGCCTAAGAGATTATTGGCAGAGCTGGGGCTTTCTCGTGCTGCACCCTGGAATGACATCATCCCTCCCTGGTCTCCTAACAACATGCACTTTCACTTCCAATTATTCTCTTAAACTTTTCAGCATCCTTGTAACGCCCTACACCATTCCCAGACCAAAATTTTAACCTGTAAAACATTTTCCATGCACTACCACCTTCTTTACCCACATCATTACCAAAATGTAAAACTTAAAAAGACTTAGCCACAAGCAAAATTAATTGTGTGGGTTACCAGCTGATACCTGTCTACAATGTGCATTTCTACACAGGGATGAACTACAATCTGGCAGAAAGCATGAAAGGACACAAATACACTGCTTCAGTTGCAGAGTGTGCTCTATAGCATAATTCAAGAGACCACAGTGGTTACTATACCACATGGTCCCACTCAGAAGCTGTTTCCCTAAACTGTGGAAACAGGAACTTCAAAATATACTTTAATATACCTAAACTCAAATCATTTACCTTCACCCTTTTTCCTTCCACAATCAAATTTCTTTTTATTTTACTTCTATGTTTATATTTCCCCTCTATAATTGCCCCTTTGTTTATCCTCCATTTATTATATTTTATTTGTGTCATTCTCTCAGTTTTGTTATTTTATCTTATTATTAAAAACCTGCTTTTCTTCTTACTATATCCCTCACTTCCACAAACTCTAAGCTGAAGAGGGACTAGTGTTTTTTAACATAATACTTTATATCTCCTACTTTATCTGATATTATTCTCTTCATATTTGTCTCCTTCTTCACTCATACATGGTAGGACATTGTAGCCTGATTTCCAATTGATCTGTCCATCCCACTTAGCCAAAGCTCTTTTAAACATCAGGTATAGTCATGAATGCTAGTACTACTGTAATTTATTTTTTGAAATTGGTATTATATATCAATAATGTTGTATGTGTCGATTATACCAATGTGAAAGGAAATTCAACCACATCCACAGCAGTCTCGATAGTGTTCAGAGATGGTGGGCGTGTGTCTGTGAGGTGTCTGTGCTTGTGTGAATGTGTGTGTGTTTTCCTTTCTTTTCTGAAGAATGCATTGGCCAAATGATTAGTGTGTAATAATCTTTTCATTGTGCCTGTTTGCAAATCAGGGTGACACTATATGGTGAATAATAATCTCTCCTTTTCATAATTGTTGATACTTCAATCTGGACTTTCTATTGTTTCATTTCCACAGTTATCTATTTCCTTCTTCACACATTTTCTAGTAACATTATAAGTCTGCAACAAATGGGTTTCTGTCTTTAGTTAGAGACTTTCTTGGGAAGTTTTAAGGTCTTCAGATTTTTATGGAAATTCTCATTCTGCAGAAATCACAATGGCAAATGATTAACAACTTGCACGCATCTTTCATTCGAAGTAACAATAATTTTATCAGTGATAACTATAACCAAACTGTTTTAGTCACCAGTTACAGCAACTGTCATCAACTCCTCCTTGAGAATATGCTGTAGTTTCATGTCCACATCACTGTCTTCAAGTGGCCTGGCATACCCCTCAGTCTCAAGAAAACAAAATACTGTCCAGCATTCTTATAGACAGTGGGGGGCATTACATATACAATCTTTTCTTTCTTATTGTGGCCCTCTCTTGAGCAATTTATCTTCACATGATCGTGAGGGCAAATGAACTAACTGTTGTCAACCTCCACAACCTGATTCACTTTATGTTCCAGACTCCAACAAAGCTTAAGTAATTTCAGCAATCCCGTCTAATAGTTTCTTTTCAGCTAATCTATTGAGTTCAGTTCAGTATCCAACTACTTACAGCTCACCACAAGTGTACATTAGCCATAACACAACCTGGCTGTTAACTGCTGTAATAATATGCTTACCAGTTGGGTACCTATGTCACTCCGATCCTGTATTAATATGTAGACGTTTTCTTTTGCCTTTTGTGATCAGTTCTTATATTTTGTTGCATTCCTAAATACTTTTACTATGATCTGCAGAAAAAAAATCAACTAAATTTTATTTGGTAATGTCACTAAAAAACTTGTCAGAGACCAAGTAATTAAATTTCTGCAGAGATGAAATACGTGAACTGATTTTGTTTAAGCAATATGGTTATTGCATCTTCAAAGTCTATTCATATTTTGGAGAAAATACTGTAACATCATTGTTTATCTTTGTATGGAAAATCTGCATTGAAGAAAGGCTTCACGTATGCATTTGACTATCCACATTATCTGTTAGGAGGCATTGACATAAGTAGAGCAAAGAGAATTTGGCAGTTTTAAAACACTACAAATGTGATAGTGTGAATGAAAAACTAAATTATTATCTATTTTTATCAATAAATGGTTTAGAAGGGAGTTTTTAGTGATTGGTAGTGACCAAATGTAAATATGTGAGACGTTAACTTTTCCTGGCGAATTGAATGTTCAAATAATTTATGAGTTTGCTGCCGGGTGACGTCGTCATCCACTGCCACCATGGTGGTCGACGACGTCACCCGGCAGCAACCTGTAAATTACATGAAATGTAATTTTTTTTGAAAACCTCACATCCCTCTGGTGTAATGGAAAAACAATAGATGCACTGAAGATCTAAGACTTACAGCCCACTACAGATTTAATAAGTAATGGTGTCAGAGACTTTTATGTTGACTTTTTGGGGGATAACATTAGGGTGGATGTTGTTGAACATTTTTTGGGCATATGAAACCTTGAAAATGTGTTAATTACATGTAATAACTTTGTAGAGAAATAACATGTTATATGAATGTATAATATAACTGGCTTAAAAGTAGTTTTCAGTTCTTCAGTCCACAGATTTCAATAGTACATTTCAGTCATTCACTCAAATAAAACAAACCACAAAAATCTGCAATATATTAAAATATAACAAAGTCAAAAATTTCATATTGTCTCCTGAGGCATTGCTAATAATATCACTTTTGTTTACTTCACAAAATTCAGTTGAGAGCTGTTAATTTTCTTCTAACTTTAAAAATACTTTCCATGGTTTCAGCATCTTGTGTATTGGTTCCTTTCTATATAATGGGATCCATTTAAAAATGGGTAATCCCATTTTGGTTTCTAGTTTGCCTTCTTTCAATAGGATAGCCAAGCAGATCTGCTATGGCAATAAAAGTCTCCCTGAAATATTCCCCTTTGGCTGGGAATTATTGTGATGATCTCATTTTTGAACTAGACATTTGCCGTGATGTCTATAGTTCAAGGTGTAGTGCTTAGCATTGCTGCCTTTAAATTGTCGGGTCTTGGGTTCACTTCTGGGCCTGGTTGGAGATGCTCTTCACTTGGAGACTGGGTGTTATCCTAATCATTTCATCTCATTTTACTCACAAAGATGTGCAAGTTGTTGAATATGTATCAAATAAAAAGATTTGCAGCTAGTTGCCAAGCAACTACAGACAAGGTTTCAATTCTGTCACTGATCATTTCATTTTTCCATATGTCCATCATTGTTTCCTCACAACTAAAGATGTGTAGGCTCATACTGTTAATTTAGAATATCTCAAGGAGAAAATTATTAGACATTAAATCAGTAGTCTTGGCGTCATCAGTGTAAGAAATAAGCAAATTGCATTTCTTAATCTGCATCTGTTTCACTGTGGTAGGATCAATGAAGAGCACACAATCAGCAAGTTATTTCATTAATATCCATGGAAGATAACACACTAAAGGACCAATTACAGAGTCAGAATGAAATGTGATTGTGGCTTCTTGTATAGTAACAATACATAAAAATAATTATAACGCATGCACACAATAAAATTACAACAACAACAATAGAATAATACCTATTTATTATCATGTGTAGTCTCTTTTAATGAGTATCACATTTCAAACAAAAGTGTTCAAATAAAAGAAATTTCTTTTTGATGTTTAAAATACTATAGAAGTTGTACACATGGAAAGTTTTTTTCTTAACCAGATCCAAAGAAATGAAGAACATATTTCCCATCCTTTTTTTGGATACGGACTTTCCACTGGTACTGCCTATGTTATAAGTACATACTTCTGTTGAGTGTTACAGTACATTTAAACTTATAAATTATTGCATATTTTTACTTTTCACCCAAAATATGTAATTAATTTTATGTTACAAAGGTGTGTATATGTTACTGCACTTTATCCTCATTCTGGCAGGTAAAATTCAGGTATGTGCAACAATAAAAAACAATTCCATATTATGTGGTGGGTGGTTGAGCTACTATTTTTTCTACATTATTATTAGTAGTTTCCCTTCATATATGTACTACATTATTGTATAATCTATGACAACTACGATTTTGTTAATTCATTTCACTATCAAATGACAGTCTAGAAATAGACGAAAAATTACCAGAAGTATGACAAAAAATTTTCAACTAGATGTGTTTATATTTTACTTCACTCGAACTGCATCATAATAAAATGAAAAGATAAAAAAGAAAGGAAGGAAATAAAACTATGAGTGACTGTGTTGCACTTTATAACTCTATACTGTTAATACTGAATATCTTAAACCAGTTATTATTTATGTTTCTGTAGACAGTTCTCAATCTATAAATTTGATTGAATTTGTTCACTTTCATTTTTTCTTATAATTTCTACAGTGTTTAGCTCTCATCTTTCATCTATCAAATGCATCCAGCTCATTCCTAAATCTATTAAAAAGTTGTTAATTCAAAGATGATCACAGGTTTTAGGAGTAACTTTCTTTTTCCTTGTACTCTGTGCATTTCTTCCTATTTCCTCTTTTCACCTTTTGAAATATCTTATATGTGTGAAGCTGCACCATGGTTTTGTTTGTGTTAAACTGTAGATACCCAAGAAGTAGCTAAAATCAATTACAGATTAAAGGAAAGCAAGGGAACACTATCTCAAATGAAACTGCAGCCTCTCTGACAGTATTTATGAAGTAAATTTGCAACAATCTCTCTCAAATACAAAAATTATGAATATTGACACACCAGTAATGTCTCACATTTCATTTGTTCCAGAAATGCTCTGTGCACTCCATTTCCGTCACCTCATGGCAAACTTTTTCTCTCATTGAAGACTAGGTAAATTCTTTGTTCATAGATTTCAAATATTGGTCGATAAAACCACTAAGTCACATACATATGGCAAGAGGTAGCCACTTACTCTTCCTCGAATTAGTAGAGTTCAAGTGGTATTTAAGTACATACACCCTTCCACTCTTTTGTTCCTCAGTTTCCATCCAGACTACAGTTGTGCTCTGTGAGAATTTGGGAAGAACATTTAACAAGTAAGGATGCGTGCCAATTAACCTGTGTGTTTTGTACCAACAGACAGTACAGGCCTGGTTTTGAAATAGAACTTCTAATGTAATATATACATGTGATTCCTTCATTTGTGTGAAATTAACGGAAAATGTCACAACAATGTAGCCATAAACTGGATGATAGAAAAAGCATTCCAAGTCAACGCAGCTGATACATGAAAACCAGTTAGGTTTCCCACCAGGATGTAACAAACTGAACAGGCTATTGCCAAACAGGTGATCATGCTAGGATCTTCTGATTATACAGTGAACTCATGTAGTTTTCTCTTTGCTTGCTTAAATTTCTCAAAAAATAGAGAGAACTTCAGAACTATTAGCTGTGTGTTGCGGTATTATCCTGACTATTTTCCACAACTTTTTGAACAGGGTCTAACGTTTGAAGGTACAGTAAGTAAGCTGATAAGCAGAATGCACACAAATGTAGGAATTAAATGAATTTCCTTCCAGTATAAATAAAGAAAAGAATTCGCAAATTCCCAGATGTTAAACATATACATAAATATTCTCATTAGCTATATGAACTAAAGTACAGTAAGCAAAGAGCTACATTTATCAACTTGAAAAATCCAGAATGGAATGTAATAATATTAGAGAAGGAAAGTTGCTACTCACCATATAGCGGAGATTCTGAGTCGCAGATAGGCACAACAAAAAGATTCTCACAATTACAGCTTTCACCCACTAAGGCCTTTGTCAACAGCACACACACACAAACACACAGACACACACATATACACACACGCACACACAAATGCAACTCGCACACACGACTGCAGTCTCAGGCAACTGAAACCGGTTTCAGTTGATTGCACTCTCAGGCAACTGAAACTGGTTTCAGTTCCCTGAGATTGCAGTTATATATATGATGATATGGTTATAATAAAGGGAAACATTCCACGTAGGAAAAATATATCTAAAAACAAAGATGATGTGACTTACCAAATGAAAGTGCTGGCAGGTCGACAGACACACAAACAAACACAAACATACACACAAAATTCAAGCTTTCGCAACAAACTGTTGCCTCATCAGGAAAGAGGGAAGGAGAGGGAAAGACAAAAGGATGTGGGTCTTTAAATACGTCTGCTTGTGTCTGTATATGTGTGGATGGATATGTGTGTGTGTGCGAGTGTATACCCGTCCTTTTTTCCTTTTTTCCCCCCTAAGGTAAGTCTTTCCGCTCCTGGGATTGGAATGACTCCTTACCCTCTCCCTTAAAACCCACATCCTTTTGTCTTTCCCTCTCCTTCCCTCTTTCCTGATGAGGCAACAGTTTGTTGCGAAAGCTTGAGTTTTGTGTGTATGTTTGTGTTTGTTTGTGTGTCTTTCGACCTGCCAGCGCTTTCGTTCGGTAAGTCACCTCATCTTTGTTTTTATATATAATTTTTCCCACGTGAAATGTTTCCCTCTATTATATATATATATATATATATATATATATATATATATATATATATATATATATATATATATATATATATGTGTGTGTGTGTGTGCGTGTGTGTGTGTGTGTGTGTGTATTGTCGACAAAGGCCTTAATGGCCGAAAGCTATAATTGTAGAATCTTTTTGTTATGCCTATGTGCGACTCAGCAACTCCATTATATGGTGAGTAGCAACTTTCCTTCTCTAATATTGTTATATTTATCAACTTGAGTCTACACAGACAACAATTAAAAGAAACTGTTGAAATTACTTAAATGGTACAGTATAGGTTTCTTGTGAAGTAGTTTCAAATCCTCTACATCTCCTAATTTATTGGCTTCTGATACTCTACTGATTGGATATCATACACAAAACCAATTTTATAAGTGGTTCCCTATGGTGTAACATATAGGCAGCACTTATTACTTCTTGTAACACACTGCAAAAAAGTAATGAGTAAGGAAATTACTTTTTCATGTGTCCAGTCTTAAGGCTTGGTAAGTTCTGCTCTTAACAGAAATGTCACATCAAATAAGTGGATGTTAGAAAATTTAATTAACAAACTGCCTGGAAGGCCAATCAGGAAAAAAGCAGCAATTATAAAATTATCTTATCTTCTCATAACAACCCATACTTTTACTTCCTTCACAAAGCAAAGGAACTTTAACAAAAAATAAACAAAAATGAGGACAGGTAAACACTCATCTATAACTGATTGTGTTATGTTTGGTGCATAAACAGATAATAAGCAAAGGCACTTCAGTTCTGAGAACTAAATCACACACACACACACACACACACACACACACACACACAGTGATGCTAACTGTTTATAGCTGGTTGCTCAAGCTGAGAGAATCAGCTGATGGGTGGAAGGATGCCTGTGACAACAGGGAGGGGTTAGACGTAGTGAATGACGCAGAAGTGGGCCTTGCAGGAAATGAACCCGAAAATTCAATTTATTTGTATCATGAATGTAATCTTTGTCAACATACTTTGTGATAGAAAAGCAAAAATTATTAATCAGACAATGAAACAACTTATTTGTGACATCTGCAAACCAAGTAATGTGAATTCCAAAGTTAAGAAAATATATATATAGAAATGGTTGGAAGAGTGGAAAGTGTATATGTATAATCCACAAAATGTTTATTTTCCTATGATGAATGGTTGGTCTAGAAGTGTGCCTCTAGAAATCAAATGAACTTTAACATTCAAAATGCTCTGAAAAAAAGAATCTTACAAAGTTGTTTTGTTTGTAGTATTTGTATGTGTTCCAAATTTTAAAAATATAAACAAAAATAATTGTTACATACTGTGCAATATGGCCTTTGATTGTTTTGTAGCTAATAAATTATATTGTACAGTCATTGTATTAATAAATTAATGTCAATGTTAACTTGTTTTTAAGTGTTATTGTAAATGAAGGATAATACACTCCCTATTTGCTCACCTGCAAGGAAGAATGTTCCAGACCTTTTGAAGATCATATAATTAGATTACAATAATGTACTTGTATGACAACATCAAGTTAATAATCCTGATAGGAGTGAAACATGGAAGGACATCATCTTGCCACCATTGATGAGACAGATATAGAATTACTGAAGGAGCTGGACACCATAATGAACAGTGGGTTCCAGAAGTGATTCCAAGATTGGAAAAAGTGCTGGCAGGTTTTCTACTGCATCTCACAAGAGCTCAACAGGACCAAAGTATGGTGGCTTGAGGGCCATACTAGCACCTCCGTATGAGCGGAGTGTTTCTAAAACCAATACGGGCACAGCTTAGGAAGGTGGGAGGCTGAACCGTTCTGCTGATATTTCAGGTAGCCTGCAGGGAGCTACAGACAAGCAAATGATGGCAAGTGATCAGACAAAATGTTACTGTACAGCTTAACAAAGAGACATGATAGCAAATACACTGAGATGCCGAAAGTCATAGGATACCTCCTAATATCATGCATACCTCCTTTTCCCTGGCATAATGAACCAACTTGATGTGGCATGAACTGAACAAATCATCAGAAGACCCCTGCAGAAATACTGAGACACGATCCCTCTACAGCCATCCACAATTGCGAAAGTTTTGTCAGTGCAGGACTACGTGCACAAACTAACCTCTCGATTATGTTGGGGTTGTTTTGGGGAAGGAGACCAGACAGCAAGGTCATCGGTCTTATCGCATTAAGGAAGGATAGGGAAGGAAGTCGGCCGTGCCCTTTCAGAGGAACCATCCCGGCATTTGCCTGGAGTGATTTAGGGAAATCACGGAAAACCTAAATCAGGATGACCGGACACGGGATTGAACCATCGTCCTCTCGATTATGTCCCATAAATGTTCGATGGGATTCACTTCAGACAATCTGGATAGCCAAAATGTTTGCTCGAACTGTCTGGAATGCACTTCAAACCAGTCTCAAACAACTGTGGCCCAATGACAAGGCATATTGTCATCCATTAAAATTTCATCATTGTTTGGGGACATGAAGTCCATGAATGGCTGCAAATCATCTGCAAGTACCAGAACATTACCATTTCCAGTCAATGATTTGTTCAGTTGGACCAAAGGATCCAGTCCATTCCATGTAAACACAGCCCACACCATTATGGAGCCACTACCAAATTACACAGTGCCTTGTTGACAACTTGTGTCCACGGCTTCATGGGGTTTGCATCACACTCGAACTCTAACATCAGCTCTTTCCAACTGAAACTGTAACTCATCTGACCAGATCATGGTTTCCCAGTTGGCTAGGGTCCAACTTATATCATCACGAGCCCAGGAGAGGCACTGTAGGCAATGTCATGCTGTTAGCAAAAGTACTCGCATCAGTTGTCTTCCGCCATAGGCCACTAATGCCAAATTTTGCCACTGTCATAACGGATATGTCAGTCAAATGTTTCACCTTGATTCCTGTGTTTATTTCATGAATTGTTGCAACTCTATGCAAACGTCACTGCTCTCAGTCATTGAGTGAAGACTGTTGGCCACTGTATTGTCCTTGATGAGAGGCAATGCCTGAAATTTGATATTCTCGGCACACTCTTTAACAGTGTGGATCTACAAATATTGAATTCCCTAGCAATTCCTGAAATGGAATGTCCCATGTGTCTAGCTCCAACTACCATTCCCTGTTCAAAGTCCGTTAATTCCCATCATGCAATCATACGCACATCAGAAACCTTTTCACATGGAGCACCCGAGTACAAATGACAGCTCCACCAATGCACTGTCCTTTTATACCTTGTGTATGCAATACTACTGCCATCTTTATATGTGAATATCATTGTCCCATGACTTTTGTCACCTCAGTGTATATCTCAGACCCCATTTCAATCACTGTAAACTTCCCCAAACAAGAATACCTTCAACATCTGAACAAAGTCCACCTCGATAGCTGAGTGGTCAGCGCAGCAGGATGCCAACCAAAGGGTCTGGATTCGATTCCCAGCTGGGTTGGAGATTTTCTCCGCTCAGGGACTGGGTGTTGTGTTATCTTCACCATCATATCATCCCCATTGACACACAAGTCACCGAAGTGGCATCACCTAAAAAGACTTGCACCAGGTGACACGTCTACCCAACAGGAGGCCCTCGCCACACAACATTTCATTTCATCTCAACAAAGCGTGTCCTGCTGGCTAGTGGGATGCATACGCTCATGTGATATTTGATGCACTCATACCATGGCCCCTGTTATTTGAGTGTAACAAGCTCATGAGAACTGGCTTCCATCACGAGGTTAAAGCAGAGTAGGACAAACGGAATGAAAACATTGTCTTATTCAGCAATGGACTGAGCATCCAGCCAGCAACCATCAGCAGCCAAGTTACTGCATGACAATGACCAAGGAGTACTTGGATGATAGCTTTTGGATGTACAGGGTAACCCAAAAGTCTGTTAACATTTAAAAATTCAATACTTCAGGGGATAATGTAGGTAGAGAGCTACAGATTGAGACATACTCGAAATTACTTTTTTTGAACCAAAAAAGTGAACAAAAGACCAACAGATAGCACTTCATATGATACAAAAGTAATCATTAGCATAACAATCGATTTTTAGTAAAGACAATTGTCTTTACAGCAATGCTCAACATGTCAATCACCATTCATCAAAAATACCAGAAGTTGCACTGTACAGCATATCAGAAGGTATGATGAGAAATTCCCATTGGAGGTTGCCTTTTACCATCCATAATGATGTTGGATGACCACAGTTGATGTGCGACTTCAGGTAACCCCACAACCACTAATCACATGGACTGAGGTCTGTGGACCAGAGAGGCCAAGCATGACGGAAGTGGTGGCTCAGCACATGATCCTCGCCGGATGATATGCGCAAGATATCTTTCACACTTGTAGCAATATGAGATGGAGCATCATCCTACATAAGATCCTACCTTCTAGTACATGTTTATCAACCAGGCTAGGGATGACGCAATTCTGTAACACAGCAGCATACCTCGTACTCATCATGCTGATAGTTTGAAAAGCAGCACATCACTGTCCAGCACCATCCGTTGGCCGCTTTTTGCACTCATGCCATTTCAGGATGTGTGTGACAAGTTTTACCTCTCTACCAACATTATTCTATGAATTAGTGCTTTCTCAAATATTAATGGATTTTCTGGTCACCCTTTATAGTCCCCTCATGCAGCTGGAAGCCAAAAAAATGTTTTGTTCAATGGCAGTTACAATTTGTAGCTGCTACAAGAGCAATATTATGAGTGATCTTTTGCTGTGTCATCAGTCATAATATCTGAAAATATCAGCCACAACAAAGGGAAAGTGATTTCTTGCCACAGACTAAAGAAAAGAAATGAGAGGAATGTATTCCAATAGGTATGTTGTGGCACAGGCCGTGAAGAGAAGTGATGATGAAAATTGATCGGCAAATTGTGAATGGCTCAAGCAATATATGAGTTCTGTTAGAAAAGTAGACAACATTTGGCAGAGAAGGGCTTACCTGCAGTGTTGGACATGTAATCACCCTCAGAATAGTTCCCTTGAGACTCCACACACTTCTCCCAGTGGTGCTGCCATTGTTGGAACCAAGCCAAAAAAACCTCTTTCGGGATGGAGTTTAGCTCAGCTGTCATAATGTCCTCTCTTGTCTCAAATTTCATTTCTTTTAAAAGCCTTTTGAGTTTGAGGAACAGCCAGAAGTCACAGGGGGCCATATCAGGAGAATAAGGAGCCTATTAAAGTACAGGAAACTGGTTTCACATCAAAAATGTCTGAATCAAGTGTGGGGAACGTGCTGGAGCGCAGTTGTGATGGAGGCGCAAATTTCTGGTTGACCAAAAGTCTGGTCTCTTGCCCCCACACACAATTACATAAGTGACAGAAGATGCCCCTGCAGTATTCTTTGGTGATTTGAGCTGGTGGAGTGTACTTGTGGTGTACCACACTGCGGGAGTCAAAGAAATCAGTCAGCATCACTTTGACTTTGCTGTGCACTTGTCGGGCCTTCTTTGGTCTTTGTGATGAGAAATGCTTCCACTGTGACAACTGGGATTTGATTTCTTGGTTGTACCCGTATACCCTACACCCAGGACTTGTCGCCCGCGATTATGATGTTCAAAAAGTCGGGCTCACTGTTTGTGGAATCCAATATGTCATTTGAAACTTCAACCACAAGTTGCTTTTGTTTTGTCATCAGCAGCTTCGACACAAATTTCCCTGACACTCTCTTCTTGGCCAAATCTTCGGTCACAGTGGAATGTGCCAAAAAAGTGCTGACGCCCTCCCCTTCCACAATTTCTACAATAGTCATACAACGGTCTCACATCACCACAGGATTCAGTTTGGCCATGACCTGGTCAATTCAGCATGTTGGAGACCAACCGGAGCATGGCTTTCTCTCCACCAATCTGCAGCCATCTTTGAACTTGTTGTACCACTCCTTAATCTGTGTGATACCCATATCATCGTCACCAAAAGCTGTCTGAATCTTCTGAATGGTTTCCACCTGGCTGCCGCCCAGTTTCTGGCAAAATTTGATGCAGTAGCGCTGCTCCAGTCATCACGTCATTTGCCTTGCCATAAAAAACTAATGCAAGCACTCCACAATACTTCACTCAACAGCTGCTTGCCAGCAACTAATGCTATCGACAGCCGTGAAAAAAATTCACACATGTGTATGAAGGTTAAAAAAAAAATATGAAGAAGAAGAAGAGAGGGAGAGGGAGAAGAAGAAGGAGAGAGAAAGAAAGTTAGTTTTATACATTTCTAGCAGACCTCATATTACCTGGATTTCTGGACAAGGTATGATTCACAGATGAGGAATATTTAAATTAAATGGCTAAGCTAGTTCATAAATACACATACAATTTAGCAAAACCAGTTGAACATGCACAATCATATTGTTGTACTCAAATACCACCACCACCACATTTTCTGTTATGTTAGCAGTCCCTTTGCAACTCCGTTTCCTGTAATCCACTGCATCCTTCTTAGTATTGCTGTATATGATGTCGATGAGCACATCATTTAGGATCTGAAATCTCTTCCTCTCTCACCTCATCTAACCTTCCAAATACCCCTCTAACAAGAAGACCTCACGGAAATCTGATTTTTGTAATTTTTTATATTTACAGTAAAGTACATGGAGTTCAGAAAGCAAATATCAGTCACATGAAACAGTCAGGTTTCTTGATGACATCTTTATAATCTGGACCCAAGGCCAGGACACCTTATCCTCATTCCTCTACTATCTCAACACCACCTCTTCCACCCACTTCACCTAGTCCTCCTCCACCCATCGCACCACCTTCTTAGGTGACTATTTCTTCCTCTCAGATGGTTCCATCCACACCCCAGTCCACATAAAACCTACCAATAAACAACAGTACCTGTGCTTTGATTTCTGCCACCACTTCCACACCAAAACATTCCTCCCATACAGCCTGGGCAACTGTCGCTGAATCCTCCCAGACATAATATACAAACAGATCTCCCATGCCATATCACCACACACACCAGAGCCTCACAGCCATCCCAACCACAAAGAAGTGCTGCCCTTGTCACCCAGTACCACCCAGGACTGGAATGACTGAACCACATCCTTCGTCAGGGCTTTGGTTACCTATCATCATGCCCTGAAATGAGAGTCATCCCACCCAAGATACTTCCAAGCCCACCCAAAGTGGTGGTCCACCATTCACCCAACCTCACAATATCCTAGTACATTCCTATGCCACTCCCACCCCCCTTCCCCCTGCCACTGGGATCATACCCTAGTGGAAGACACAGATGCAACACCTGCCCTATCCACCCACCCACCACCTCCCACTCCATTCCTGTTACAGGCTTATCCTGTCCCATCAGAGGCTGAGCCACCTGTGAAAGAAGCCATGTTATATCAGTTCTGCTGCAACCACTGCACAGCATTTTACATTGGAGTGACAACCAACCAGCTGTCATTCAGAATGAATGGCCACTGCCAAATTGATGGCAAAAACAAGTTGGACCAGCCCGGGGCACAACATGCAGCACAGCTCAACATGCGAGATTTCAATGTCTGCTTCACAACTCATGCCATCTGGATCCTTCCCACCACCACCAGCTTTTCTGAGCTGCTTAGATGGGAGCTATCCTTAAAGCACATCCTTCACTCCTGCAACCTCGCTGGCCTAAACCTAACATAACTCTCTGTCCCCCCAAGCAAAGCTCTGTACCTCTTGTTTATGTATCTATCATCGACAGAGTGCTTCTGCCTTTCGGTAAGTCAACTCCTTTATTTCTAAATAATTTGTTTTTATCTTATAATACACAGGAATTTTGAGATGTGGATTTCTAGCTCAGTTTTGAGAATCACATGGTGATTTGAGTGGAGTTATTTCCAAAATCATGTGAGAGAAATACAGCAATTCAAAACCACGTCAGCTGTGTCATCAAGGCTATGATGTAACGTTCTAGTGTGTCAGTAGGTTTTTATTCTTTCCGTACTGCCTCTACATGAAATAAAAGAGAACCAATGCACAACAATGTCATTATTTGAATAGGATGGAAATCTGTAGTTGTGATGTACATGTCAAGACAAGGATATGATTACAGTTTCACAAAAATAGGGAGATTTATTCAAGAGAAAGAGGTTCACAAATTGAGCAACTCAAATCACACGTTTCTCCACTTCTGGTTCTTATGCAAGCAGTTGTTTAGCTTGGCATTAATTAAGAGAATTGTTGGATGCTCTTCTGAGGGATATCATGCCCAGTTCTATCTAAATGCCATGTTACTTTATCAGAATCTCTTGATGGTTGGATAGCCCTGCTCTTAGTGCTCCAAATGTTCTCAAGTGGGGGGATTTTTGACGACCTTCCTGCCCAAGGTAGGGTTTGCCAAGTATGAAGACAAGCAGTAGAAACTCTCAACATGTGTGGGCAGGCATTATCTTGCTGCAATGTAAGCCTACCAGGACTCCTCATGAAGGTCAACAAAAACGGGGCATATAATATCATCAAGGTACCACTGTGCTGTAAGGATGCCTCAGATGACAACCAAAGGGGTCCTGCTATGAAAAGAAAAGGCATCCAAGACAATCACTCCTGGATGCCAGGCCATATGATGGGCAACAGTCAGGTTGGTAACCTGCTGCTTTCTCGGGTGTATCCAGACACATCTTCGATGGTCTTTGGAATTCAGTTCGAGATGGGACTCACTACTAAAGACAATTCAACTCCAGTCGAAGAGAGTAGTCTGAAGATCTGTTTGGAAAAGCCCGGACAGTGGTGGCATACCAATTTGACTGTCAAGCACAATACTGCTCGACAGCTAGTAGTGATGGTCTGGGCATCCATTTTTTCTGAAATTGTATCATTTTTTTGTCTGTACATGTACCTCACATCTACTGCTTTCTGTCCCATTTGGATAATTCCTCTGAGGTGTATCTTTTTTTATGTCTGAGGTGTGAGTTTTTTATGTCTTAAGAGTGTATCATTGGCAGCTGTGCTCTACCCTTTTGTTCACTTAGCACTTATTATTTACCCTAATATGAAAAAAACTCTACCATCCGAAACAAAAAACTTACATGAGAAGAATCAAAGTTTTTGGCAAGACTGAATACTGTGCCACAATGTCCCAACTAGATATGTGATCACCATAGTATCATGCTGCAGATTACATTATCAACAATTGTATTTCAACAATATTGTGTCAAAATTTGAATTATTTGAAAAAAATACATGAACAACATTTTGGACAGAAAAATTGCATCCTTACCAGCTTGGGGGAATAACCCACTGAACACAAATGGCAGAGGAGGAGAGAGTAGGTTGGGGAGACAAGGGGGAAAGGGGGGAGGGAACAGAGGCAATTACAAAGAAACCTATACCTTCTATATCTTTCAACTATTTTAAAAAATTTCTTCACTGAGAGAAAGGGAAATATAAGAAGTTAATGTAAGGAAGAGAAAAAAATCTTTCCAAATGGTGGGTCTGTTGTGGTGTAACATTTCCTTCCATGTTCCTCTCCTGTCCCTTTATTACATATCTCCACTTCCTACTTCATGCAGCCCATAAGCACATAAATTGACAGGAGGGCAAGACCTACAAGTTTCAAAAGTGCTACCTGACAGTCCCAACCACACTTTGTTGACAAATCACTTTTACTGTAGATATGCAACCAGATAACAGAGTGGAGGATAGAAAACGGTGAAAAGGAGTGTGACAGAAAGGGGACGATGACAATGACAGTTAGAACATGGAAAAAAGTAGGCAGTCCTAGATAACTTTGGGATGGTGGAAGGGGGGGAGCGGTAATACATGGCTCTAAGAGCATAGCAGCAAATTTTGACTTAATAGGAGAAAGAATCACAAAACTAATGCACAGTATGAGGAAACTAAAAAAACATACCATAACAGGTGGGATAGGAAAAGCCAAGAGAAGAAATAGAGTGACAGGGAAGGGAGTGGCTAAGAATGGGAACAAACTGAGTTTTGTGCCAGAGGGATTTTTGAGGATTGAGGATTTGCTGGAATGAGAAAAGCTGACTACACAGCTCAGAGAAACTGGTGCTATATGAAGGTCTGGGGATTAGGGGGGGGGGGGGGGGGGGGGGAGTGTCTAAAACGATATAGCAAATCTAATGATGCAGCTGTTTAGGTGAAGAGGGTTGACATGAAAACAATATCAGTTGTCAAAATGGATATATTAATGGCAGCTACACTGACAGGCAGAAGCTTTATAAACGTTGGGACTGTAGAAGTTGACAGTCATCGGATTATACATCACGGCTGTAGAGGTTGACAGTCATCAGATTTGCTTCTCTACCGAGGACAGGATAATGAGACAATGCAGCAACAGGACACAATTTTTGTAGTAAACTTATTTTTCATATTGTATAAAATATCATTTATTAATAAACCAAATTAATTTTTCAAAAAGTGTTACAATTACATTATTTTTTCAAGAGACTTAAGTCACTGCCTTTCCTACGATCTTCTAGATGGGCCTGTAAAACAAAATAAAATTCAGTTAAATATATATTTATAAACACACTAACGCTGATAAATGCCACTGAGAGTAAAATGTCTGTAGTAGACAAATCTACATGGTAAGTCAGAAAGGACTTAATAACTTAGGGACAATATAAAAATTTAATGAGATAACTAACAGAATTGGCAGATGTGTAATTTTGTAGCAAAAAATCTGAAGTTTGATTTACATAGTGCATCAGTACTCCATTCTGCCACCAGGAGCACCAGTGTAGTTCACAGTTAAAATGGCTACTTTCACTGGTACGGAGCATGCTCACTGTGTGTTTTGGTTTCATGCAATGAACTCTGCAACAACTGTTCAGCATACATTTTGCACCAAATACACTAATGTACCTCCAAGCAGGCCTACAATTTGCTCTTAGCACAAGAACTTTGTTGAAACGGGTTGTACACTGCGACATCATAAATTGCCAGGTAGCCTGCTTCTTTTTGATTATGTCAAACACGTTTGATAAAGATGAATGAGATGGGATGGTTTACTACCAGTGAGATGGTGAAGCACCTCACTTCCTCACAGGAGCACAAGGTTTTTTCCATAATAGCTTCCCAGTCAATGGATTGGCCATGAAGGCCAATTGCATGGCCACCTTGCTCCACACACTTGACACCACTGGATTTCTTTCTCTGGGGTTTCAGTAAAGATGGTGTGTATGTTCCCACCCTACCAAACAATTTAGCCGAGCTGAAAAATTGAATCTACAGTGCTGTTGCACAAGTTACGTCTTGTTTGCTGCAACAATTGTGGGAACAAACTGATTACCAGTGGGATGTTTGCCGCATCACAAATGGTAGTCACATCAGGCCAAAAGGACACTTGACACTAAGTCATTTGAAACATGAAATTGTATGCTACAAAATGACACATCTACCGATTCTGTACCACATCTCAATAAATTCCGAAGTTGGAATGTGCTTCTTGACTCATCTGTATCATCTAACTCTACTATTAAAAAATCCCCAATTACACATAAATTTCACATTCATACTATAGTTTTTGCTTAAGTAATACTCATAATTGTGATATAATTCTGCCACCAAGCATGACTTTTTACGGAATATTATAAACAAATGCACATGTGAATGCAGTACACTTGAAGATTTAATTATTAATTCCATTGCAGTGGATATGATCTATTGTATGTACAAAATAATTTCCTTGCTGTAAGGAAGGTAATCTATTACATGTTATACTTATACAGACCTCAGTTGCATACACATGTAAGGTTACGTATACAAGGTTACTTGCTTTGGACTCACTTTACTAGATGTGATGTGCTAAAATTCAAAGAACTTTTAGCATTTTTATATTTAAATTGAAGGTGGAAGGGGGAGAATGGGAAAAAAAGGGAAGGAAGCGGGTTATTGATGTCAGTCAGCTGCATCGGGACTTCATGTGGAACCAGCAGCGACGAGTGAAAATGTGTGCTGGCCTGGGATTCAAATCGAGGATCTCCTACTTTGTATTTGATAATGGTGTAAAAGCTAAATCTATATTGCACAGGAGAAAAATGCAGTAATATACAGTCAAATAGCAATGGATTATTTCAAAAAATATGTAAGGTTGTCTGTTTCTTAAACATACTTCATGAGGTCACACCACAAGAAGTAAGTGATGGTAAATCAATAAATGAAACAAAAAATTTAAACTATACAGTTTTTGTTCATTGGAGATAATATAAGATTTTGAAGGTGGGACGTCAAAAAGTTGACTTTTTCTCTCTCTCTCTCAATTCACTTATGTCTTGTGGCATCATATTCTGGCACAATTCGTTGCCAAAAACAAAAGTATTTGTTGCACAGAAGCATGTGATAAAGATAATATGTTGCATCCACTCTAGAATTTCTTGCTGACAGTTTAAAAGTTTGGCATACTGAGAACAAGCTCACTGGACACTTACTTCCTAATAGTCACAGTTTGAAAACTGCAGTGACATTCACAAATACAGTACTGGAAGGAGAAATGATTTACACTATCTGTCACTCAATCTTACTGCAACACAGAAACAAGTGAAGCATTCAGACATAAAAATAACTGACCATCTATCCTGTGATGCAAATAAGTTAATGGCTAATAAAATTAACTTCAAATAAAATCAGAAATCATATCTGCTCAACAACTCCCTCTACGCCCGGTACCCACAGCTTTACTTCTGCCAGTACCTCGTCTCCTACCTTCCAAACTTAACAGAAGCTCTCCTCCGAACCATGCAGAACTAGCACTCCTGAAAGAAAGGATATTGCGGAGACATGGCTTAGCCACAGCCTGGGGGATGTTTCCAGAATGAGATTTTCACTCTGCAGCGGAGTGTGCGCTGATATGAAACTTCCTGGCAGATTAAAACTGTGTGCCCGACCGAGACTCGAACTCGGGACCTTTGCCTTTCGCGGGCAAGTGCTCTACCAGTCTCGGTCGGGCACACAGTTTTAATCTGCCAGGAAGTTTCATATCAGCGCACACTCCGCTGCAGAGTGAAAATCTCATTCTGGAAACATCCCCCAGGCTGTGGCTAAGCCTTGTCTCCGCAATATCCTTTCTTTCAGGAGTGCTAGTTCTGCATGGTTCGCAGGAGAGCTTCTGTTAAGTTTGGAAGGTAGGAGACGAGGTACTGGCAGAAGTAAAGCTGTGGGTACCGGGCGTGAGTCGTGCTTCGGTAGCTCAGTTGGTAGAGCACTTGCCCGCGAAAGGCAAAGGTCCCGAGTTCGAGTCTCGGTCGGGCACACAGTTTTAATCTGCCAGGAAGTTTCATATCAGCGCACACTCCGCTGCAGAGTGAAAATCTCATTCTGGAAACTCCCTCTACTTCAAACAGGACCATGTGGAACAATCTTGCATGTTCTTGTACCACTCCTGACATTAATTTGTTTCCTTTATTGAACCACACTTTGTAGAAAACACTCACATACTTATCTGACTGCTCACTTCAAGCAGGCACTTTACCTGATGTATTGAAAAGATCTACAATTACTCCAGTATATATATTTAAAAAAATGAGAGAGTGTATGTAAGTAACTACAGACCCAACACAATTTCCTCTCGCATTTCAAAAATACTAGAAAAATTTACATATGACAAACTTATGGAATTCTAAATAAAAACAATGTCCTATGTAATGAACAACACATATTCTGAAATAAGAGGTCAACAACAACTGCATTTATGAGTGCATCAATTGCAGACTAAGCCTTATGGACAAGAAACAGGCATCGACACAAGTATTTATTGACCCATTTAAAGCTTTTGGCATGGTGGATTGTCAGATTCTACTGTCAAAGCTTGAAAAATATGGTACTTGAGGTCTGTTCCACAACTGCATTATTTCTTTCCTCAACAATCTGAAGCAAGCAGTATGCATCAGGCACACAAATGACAACCTTAAAACTACTTCTGAACACTTGATGGATTATAAACTAATTAAATATGGTGTACTCCAAGGGTCAATAATGGGGACCTTCTGTTCCTTCTGTACATAATTAACCTAACTAAAATGGGGATAATCATCATTAACCAATCATATTTACAGATGACACCATAATTCTATTAAGAAGACAAGTAAGGAAGAATTACAATAACCTACATCTACATTTACACAGAAACTACACAAGCCACCACACCGTGCATGGCGGAGGGTATACTGTACCACTGCTTGTCATTTTCTTTCCTGTTCCACTCTCAAATAAAGCAAGGGAAAAATGACTGTCTGTACACCTCTGTATGAGCCATAATTTCTCATATCTTATCTTTGTGGTCCTTACACACAATGTATGTAGGTGGCAGTAGAATCACTCGGCAGTCAGCTTCAAATGCCAGTTCTCTAAATTTTCTCTGTAGTGTTTCTCAAAGAGAATGTTGCCTTCCCTCCAGGGATTCCCATTTGAGCTCCTCAATCAGGGGGGGGGGGGCGGGGGGGGGGGGGGGGGGAACTAAAATTTCACACCACTTCACAAAGAAAATGTACAGCCCATCTTTCTCCATCAACGATGAACCAGTTGGTATCAGTACAGAAACTAGGTTCTTGGGACTAAGTAATGTGAAACTGAAGAAATCTATTGAATGCCTTAATGCAAAACAGAGCAAGGCATGCTACCTTTTTTGCACACTAGAAACCTGCTATAGTGCTAAATCAGTAAAAAATGCATACCATACTTACTCTCATTCTTGCCTTAAATGTGGAGTCACTTTCTGTGGAAGCTCTAAAGCAGTTACAAGCACTTTTAAACAGCAAAAAATGGTCATTAGAAACATGTCTGGGTGCCTACATACTCATGTAAACTTCTATTTAAGATCTCTGGATTCATCCTTTACCATGTATCTACATCGTGGAAGCCCTTATATTCTTTAAAATAAATGTAATGGGTAAGGACTGCGGATTACAGAAAATGAACTGCAATACACACGATCACTTTATTGAGGAGAAAAAACTATATGACCCAAATCAACACATTCCTGTGTCAAAACTGTTCTTTCTACATGAGAGTTAAACTTTACAACAAAATTCCTGACAAAATTTAAAAGCAATTATTGAAGTCAAAACATTTGGAAAATATTTAAAGTCATATTTACAACATCACTGCCCTTATTCCACTGAAGAATATTAACATTTATGAAGTGTAATGTATAAATACATAATGTATGTAGTGTATTACTGACATCTTAAATAAGTATTTGTAGAAATCACTTCCACTTGTATACTTATAAATCCTTTTGTCCAACGTCTTATGCATAAGCTGCTTTGTAGACAAGAGAACCGATAAAATACAATCTACAAACACACATAAGACAATTAAACAAAATATTATTCTTATTTCATCTGATGTGATGTTTCACAATATAGTTTCGCAATCACTGGCAATAATGCTATAGTTAATTTATCTGGAAATAAGTTTCATAATAAAATATTCATTATTTAAGTCATCAAGAACACACAGAGATAAAATCTCCTGGGAGCTAGCTAACAGTTGCTCTTTGCTTAATTGTTACAACTCATAAAGGAGTCTCCATTTTCCTCTTTTTAACAAATGTCTTTCTTTTTTCTAAACCTTAATATTTAAAAGCATCAACAAAAGTAATCAATTTTTGAAAATATAATATAATTGGAAAGATTAAAAAAACAAAACAAAAAACCTTTTCGCTAAGCAGCCGAAGGAGAAAACACACATAAATGTTAACAAAATGTGCAAGCTTTCAGAACCAGTGACTCCTTCTGGCAGAAGAGTTGAAGTGGAAGAATGAGGAGTGACAGAAAAGGACTGGGGAGATTGGCATATGGGGAGACTTACAAAACAGCCATTTGTAACCCTGGTTCAGAGGTGATTAACGAGAAGGGATAAAGAAGGAAAGACGGATTATTGGGGACAGCACCAGACATGATTTGAAAACGTGAGAGCTTAAAAGGTGGAAGGTAGGGTACTAAGCAAGACAGGGATTACTGATAAACAACGTGCATGAGTTAATAAGAGCAGAAAGCTAGGTGCGCTCTACACCATGTCAGTCGTGACTCCGGTGCCTGTTTCACTACACGTGCCACCTGGTTTCTGCACCTTGACACCAGTATTTCAGAACTAAGCAGGTTTTGGGACTGGTGTTGCAACATGTCCTTGGTTGTCCCTTTCCAATCGGTATTTGGTCTCACATACTTCACTCCCTCTCAGTTTTATACAACTTTTATTTCCTGACCTGTGTAAACCAATGCCCGCCCACCCCCCCCCCCCCTCCCCTCCCCCCACACACACACACGTCTACCCCATATAATGCACTTAGTTTTCTGTTCTTATTAACTCTTGCATGATGAGTGGTCAGTAATCTCTATCTTACTCAGTACCCTACCTTCCACCCTTAAGCTCTCAGGCTATCCGGCAGAGCACTCAGGGATTAGACTGCCAACAGGTGTAACATTGGGAGGCTGTGAGGAGGGGAGAGGGAAACAGGTGCAATAAAGGAGAGGGGAAAGGGAAAGATGGGTGGATACTGAAATACAACTGTATCTCATTGCTACCTATCAGAACCCCTCGGAGAGCATTAAAGATAAACACCAGTCCTAATTGTTCAACTGTAAAGTGACCTGTTTCCAAATTAAATAAATAAAAAGAAAACACACACACCACTATTTCAGTATACATATAATTCATAAACGATGCTTTGCTGATTAACGTTGTTCTTATGTGAGAAACATAATATAAATGTGAGATTAATACTGTAACTAATCGAAAGAAATGTAGCACATGGTCAGGATGTACCAGTAAACTTATCATTATAAAATTACCACAGCAAATTAAATAGAACATATAAATAAAGCACATTAATTGAATCTCCAATATATGTTAGCACTAAAATTCAGGCACAAGTTGATTTGTTATAAACAAATTTAGAAATGTAATTGTTACCTGGAACATAATTAGTCAGAAAATGTTATATTAACTTGTAACTAAGCTGAAAATAGGTTCACCATGTTCAGCACTGAGATTGTAAATTTTTAGCAATGTGCATCTCATATTCAGCTTAACTTTTAATTGTGATTTTATATAAAATTGTAATTTTCATTGTAGGTAATTGTTAACAAAAGTATAAATAGAGGTCATGCAGGCACCTTGGGGCACTCGTTTTTTGGCTAGGGTTGCGAGCAAATGTATTGTGGGCTCACTCGTTTGTTGATTGTTGTGAACTCTGTGTCGTTTGATGTCAACTTTGGGTACAGGTGATGTAACTGGTACAGTTCACCAGGCTCGGACACCAGAGTCCTGTAAATGTATTGGTATTAAAACTGCACTGTACTTTGGAATTTATTTGGGAGTCTTCCGCAATCCTTTACATGGGCTGCACAGCGACGAGACATGAATCCAGGAATTTTACGAAACCCAGAGAACTAAACAACTCTCAATGTTGGTAGAATTGACGTGAAAACAACAGCGCATCGACTGGGCATTTCAATCAAAACATTTGCAATGCGGAGGTGTGAAAATATAAACATCTCAACGTGGTGGAGGAGCTGGGATCAAGTGGAAGACTGTGCAGAGGACGACAACTCGCAAGAATTCCATGTACAAGAGGCAGGAACCATAACCTTATGAATCAGATAAGTACCCCTTTTAATTGTTTTTATTTCAGTCGCAGACAGTGTCCTACAATTTTCTGTTTTTGTTTCATTGCGTGCGTGTGACAATTTCACTTGTTAGGCAGGAAAGTGTTTTGTCTAGTGTTTAGCCACTTTGATCAAAATGAGCGAAACTCAGTTAAATCGAATAGGCATAACCACACATTCAGGCCGTCAATTTCATGCTTCAACTTCAAATGTACACTTAAACAGTGAAGCAAATTCTGCGAGCAGTAGTTGTTCGCCTTTTCATGGTTTTTCGGGAGCAAATCAGCAACCTAATTTAATTGATCAGATATCTCAATTGTTCAATAATAAACTAGAACAACTGATAACTCAAAATAACCAATTAGGTAGCAACATTAAAGAGGTCACAGAAAGGCTGGACCAAAATTTGAAATCATTGAGAGAAGAAATCAATGCAACAAGTAACAAAGTACAAATTGTTGCATGTAACATAGAAAGGATAGAAACCAAAGTTGACTGTTTGGAGGCTTTCACAATCTCCGAATTTAAAGAAACAAACAAAGGCATTGAATTAGTTAACGAACGTGTCAAAACCATGGAAGTACTCATTTTAAATGAATCAGTGAACCGAAAAGATGAGTTAAAAATGTTGCAGGAACTCTTTGTTTCAGAAAAACAATTCGTAGGGGAAAGATTGAAATAAAATTCTGAAGTTGTTTCTGATAAGATATCTCGTATTGACGAGAAAGTAGAAAGTGTAACAACAGAACTGCAAACAGTCAGCTCTGAAGTTTCAAAATCGCAAAATAATAGAATGTCCAATTTTGATTCAAACCAGATGTTTGTGCATGGTTGCAACAATGTTAGTTTAAAATGTTACCCAGGTGATGTGAAACTGCATCCGGTTGACTTTGTGCATCAGTGCAAAGACAGTTTCCAACCAAACATACCAGAGTCTGCTAAAGTTAAATTTGCGAAACGTTTTTTCGATGGTGACGCCCTTACATGGGCGAACCAAAACATTGATACAAATACTACGTCTTTTGCCGATTTTGAACGCCAATTCTTGGCAAAGTTTTGGTCGGAAAACAAACAGGCAAGAATAAAATCTGAATTTCTTAACGGTAGCAAATATCACACAGGTCTTGCAATTAGCATGCCAGAATTTTGTGAAAAACAGTTAGGGACATTGTCGCATTTGAGCAAACCTTTGGACGAACTGATACAGATTGACGCACTGAAATGGCGCCTACCACACCGTTTTAAGTGGGGACTTGTATATGGACCAGATGACAGTGTTGACGAATTTTTACGTTATGTAGACAAAATTGACCGTGCATGGCAGAATGATGACAGACAGTACAATCAAAACCTCAGAAACATTCACAATAGGAATGGGGGGGTCACAACAATATAATGGACACAGAAATAATAACTGACGTGGTAACCAAAACAGTAGTTACAACAGACACGAAAACCATCAAGAACAGAGAAACAGTAACCAGTTTCACAATAGCAATTCCAACCAGGGAAACAGGTAACCACCTCGTTGGGAGCCTGTCAATTCGAGGTGAATAATTATGGCACAAACCAGGCAAATAGGAGGTTAAAGAGACGGAAACATAAAAGCAATCATTGTTGTTGTTGTTGTTGTTGTTGTGGTCTTCAGTGCTGAGACTGGTTTGATGCAGCTCTCCATGCTACCCTATCCTGTGCAAGCTTCTTCATCTCCCAGTACTTACTGCAACCCACATCCTTCTGAATCAGCTTAGTGTAGTCATCTCTTGGTCTCCCTCTACAATTTTTACCCTCCACGCTGCCCTCCAATGCTAAATTTGTGATCCCTTGATGCCTCAGAACATGTCCTACTAACCGGTCCCTTCTTTTTGTCAAGCTGTGCCACATACTCCTCTTCTCCCCAATTCTATTCAATACTTCATCATTAGTTATGTGATCTACCCATCTAATCTTCAGCATTCTTCTGTAGCACCACATTTCGAAAGCTTCTCATATTTAAATATGTCTGCTTGTGTCTGTATATGTGTGGATGGATGTGTGTGTGTGTGTGTGTGCGCGCGAGTGTATACCCGTCCTTTTTTCCCCCTAAGGTAAGTCTTTCCGCTCCCGGGATTGGAATGACTCCTTACCCTCTCCCTTAAAACCCACATCCTTTTGTCTTTCCCTCTCCTTCCCTCTTTCCTGATGAGGCAACAGTTTGTTGCGAAAGCTTGAATTTTGTGTGTATGTTTGTGTTTGTTTGTGTGTCTGTCGACCTGCCAGCACTTTCATTTGGTAAGTCACATCATCTTTGTTTTTTTATATATATATATATATATATATATATATACTTACTTATCGCGAATGGACCCAGAAGGATCACGCAAAGCTTTCTGACGTCGTTTCTTCCATACTTCTTTCATTCGTTCTCCATGTTTTCTTTTTCTTTCTTCTGTCCATTTTGTTCCTGCTCTCTTTAGTGCTTCCTTCTCCGACAATACAATCCACTTTTCCACCTTATTTCTAAAAGTTTTCTATCTTTGACATCTTTAAGTTCAATATTTGCTTTTTGTAAATCTAATTTTACTTGGATAATCCATGGTGTTGTTGATTTGACTTTTTCTATGTAAGTGAGAATTCTGTTGGTGAGTCGTGTGGGGGGAAGTCTAGTGACATGTCCATAAAATTTTAATCTTCGCCTTCTTATGTCTGCTGCCAGGTTTGATATAGTTTCTGTGGTTCTTCTTGATTGTATCCGGTATCCTTCTTCTGTTAGTTTTGGACCTAAAATCTTTCTCATAATTTTGCGTTCTTCTTTTAGTATTTTTTCTAAATCACATTTTGTGTGGAGTGTGAGCGTTTCACTAGCATATAGTGCTGCTGGCTTAATTACTGCGCAGTAGTGTCTGATTTTTGTGTTCGAGGAGATGCATTTTTTATTGTATATTTCATGTGTCATACCATATGCTCTCTTCATTTTCTGTTGTCTGATCTTCTGTGCAACTTTCTCTCCTCCGGTTGGCTCCAAAATTTCACCTAGGTATTTAAAATGTTTTACTCTATTTATTTTTCCATATTTTGTGTTCAAACTGTGTATATGGAATTTCGTACAGAAAAATTCTGTCTTTTGAAACGAAATTTGTAAACCTACTTTATCCGCGCATTCCTTAAGGATCTCTATTTGTTTGGTGGCGATTTCTTCATCATCTGCAAGTATGGCCAAGTCTTCCGCGAATGCTAAACAAGATATCTCCACGTTGTCTTTGGTTCTACCAAGATGGATTGGTTTCCAGTAGGATTGATTTTTTAATTCTTTTTCCCACTCCTTAATGACTTTATCCAGGACTATATTAAACAGAAGTGGAGATAGCCCGTCACCTTGACGTACTCCAGTTTTTATGAGAAAAGGTTCAGAGATTTCTCCCCTGAATTTAACTTTAGATACAGTGTCTGTCAGTGATTCTTTGATAAGCCTTAGTGTTTTGGAGTCAAGTCCAAGTTCCTCTAAAATGTTAAACAAAGATTGCCGGTCAATTGAGTCATAGGCTTTCTTAAAATCTACATATGTACAAATTGTGGGGGCATTTCTAATTGCTTTGTGTTTTAATATTGTCTTTAAATTAAATATTTGTTCTATGCATGAGCGACCGGGGCGGAAGCCTGCTTGATAATCACCAATTTGGCGTTCCAGCTGCTCTTGTGTTCTTTTCAGCAGGCATGTTGAGAGAATTTTGTAGGTGACTTGTAAAAGTGAGATTCCCCTGTAGTTATTGACATTTGTTCTGTCTCCTTTTTTATGTAACGGGTGAATAAGGGCACATTTCCAATCCTCTGGTAATTTTTCTGCTTCCCATATTTTTGTTATTATTTTTGTGAGCTCTTGCAACGTCTTTGGTCATTGGTTTTTTAATAGCTCTGCAACAATGCCATCTTCGCCAGATGTTCTATTATTTTTTAAGTTTTTAATGTGACATTTGATTTCTTCCTGTGTTGGTGGTAATGAATCCGGTTGGGTGTTGGCACTGATTTCTTTGGGAAACCTTAAACTAGGTTCTGGGCAATTTAGTAGGTTAGAAAAATATTGAGCCAATACTTGACAGTTTTCCTGGTTTGTTAGGGCTAATTTACCATCCGGTTTTCTGAAACATAGATTTTGAGGCATATATCCTCGTATTTTATCTGCGAAAGTTCTGTAGAAGTCTCTTGTATTATAGTTTTGGAAATTTTCTTCTATGGCATCCAGTTGTGCCTTTGTGTACTTCCTTTTTGCTTGCCTAATAGATTTTGAAACCTGTTTTCTAACCTCGTTAAATAAATGTAGACTTTCTTGTGATTTTTTACTGTTATATTCTTGAAATGCCTTTTTTCTCCTTTCCAGTGCATTTTCACAGTCTGAATCCCACCAAGGGTGTTTGAATATCTTTTTCAAGGGAATAGTTTCCTTAGCTATTCACGTGATTTTAGAATGAAATTCTTCCCATGTGTTTGCCTTTTCCTTCTCCCATTCTTCTTTTACTTTAGATTCTTTAATCTTCTTGGTGTCATATTTCTGTATTCCTGTTTTCTTCTGATGACTTCTTCGTGCTGTAAACTTGATTTTAATTCTAGTTAGGTAATGGTCTGAATCAATGTTTGCTCCTCTGCGTACTTGGACGTCGTAAATTTCTTTTTGTACTGGGTATGAAATCGCCACATGATCTATTTGAAACTCGCCAATTTGTTGTATAGGAGATCTCCATGTCTTTTGTTTTCTTGGACATTTTCTTAGAGATGTTGATATATATATATATATATATATATATATATATATATATATATATATATAAAAAAAAACAAAGATGAGGTGACTTACCGAACGAAAGCGCTGGCAGGTCGATAGACACACAAACAAACACAAACATACACACAAAATTCAAGCTTTCGCAACAAACTGTTGCCTCATCAGGAAAGAGGGAAGGAGAGGGAAAGACGAAAGGAAGTGGGTTTTAAGGGAGAGGGTAAGGAGTCATTCCAATCCCGGGAGCGGAAAGACTTACCTTAGGGGGAAAAAAGGACAGGTATACACTCGCACACACGCACATATCCATCCACACACACATATATATATATATATATATATATATATATATATATATATATATATATAAAACCCCTGCCACCTTTAGAATTTGAAAGAGAGTATTCCAGTCAACATTGTCAAAAGCTTCATCTTCATCTACATCCTCTTCCACTTCCATAATATTGTCCTCAAGTACATCGCCCTTGTATAGACCCTCTATATACTCCTTCCACCTTTCTGCTTTCCCTTCTTTGCTTAGAACTGGGTTTTCATCTGAGCTCTTGATATTCATACAAGTGGCTCTCTTTTCTCCAAAGGTCTCTTTAATTTTTCTGTAGGCAGTATCTATCTTACCTCTAGTGAGATAAGCCTCTACATCCTTACATTTGTCCTCTAGCCATCCCTGCTTAGCCATTTTGCACTTCCTGTCTATCTCATTTTTGAGACATCTGTATTCCTTTTTGCCTGCTTCATTTACTGCATTTTTATATTTTCTCCTTTCATCAATTAAATTCAATATTTCTTCTGTTACCCAAGGATTTCTACTAGGCCTCGACTTTTTACCTACTTGATCCTCTGCTACCTTCACTACTTGATCCCTCAGAGCTACCCATTCGTCTTCTACTGTACTTCTTTCCCCCATTCCTGTCAATTGCTCCCTTATGCTCTCCCTGAAACTCTGTACAACCTCTGGTTCTTTCAGTTTATCCAGGTCCCATCTCCTTAAATTCCCACCTTTTTGCAGTTTCATCAGTTTTAATCTACAGTTCGTAACCAATAGATTGTGGTGAGAGTCCACATCTGCCCCTGGAAATGTCTTACAATTTAAAACCCGGTTCCTAAATCTCTGTCTTACCATTATATAATCTATCTGATACCTTCCAGTATCTCCAGGATTCTTCCATGTATACAACCTTCTTTCATGATTCTTGAACCAAGTGTTAGCTATGATTAAGTTATGCTCTGTGCAAAACTCTACCAGGCGACTTTCTCTTTCATTTCTTAGCCCCAATCCATATTCACCTACTATGTTTCCTTCTCTCCCTTTTCCTACTCTTGAATTCCAGTCACCCATGACTATTAAATTTTCGTCTCCCTTCACTACCTGAATAATTTCTTTTATTTCATCATACATTTCTTCAATTTCTTCATCATCTGCAGAGCTAGTTGGCATATAAACTTCTACTACTGTAGTAGGCGTGGGCTTTGTGTCTATCTTGGCCACAATAATGCGTTCACTATGCTGTTTGTAGTAGCTTACCCGCAAACCTATTTTTTAATTCATTATTAATCCTACTCCATGTAAATGTAATGTAAATAGGGACTACTACTTAGATGATACTAGTTATAAGCAAAACTTTTGGGATCACATGTTGAGTGAATTGAATAATGCACATACTCAGGCAGGACCACAGTTTGAACTTAATGAACATGACTCAGCATTAATTGATGACACATTAACACCTGATGTAGACAGAACTTATGATATGTATGGTATCACTAGCTTGTTTTCTGATGAAGGTAAGGATAATGAGGTATCTATATTAGTAGAAATTGGTAGCCAAAATGAGGAAATAACACCTGACTCTGATAATGAAACAGGTAGCGATTTCAGTAGTGTAACTTCAGATGTTGAACACTTAGTAGTTAAGGCAGATGTTCATGCAGAGGCATCACCCACATATTATTTTGATGATGATTTTGGTAAAGATAGTGTTGTGAAGGATGATGTATTTGATGATATATGCACACAAGAGGAATTAGATAGCATTATTTATGTTGAAGTTATTGATAATGGTGTTGCAGTTGAAAGTAACTCTGAATGCTAAATTGGTTCGTGTGAAGATATTAAGGGTGCAAACAAGGTATTGGTAACGATTTTTATAAAAGAAATCTTAAGTAAATCTACTAATAAGAAGGAACAAGCTAAGTTGATAGGTGAGAAGATTTTGGAATCAATTGTCGGTGAAAATGAAGTTTGTTTAAAAAATAATAAGGAAAGTGAAGTCATCAAATCAGATCCATCCATGAAAGATAATTTTAAGTCTAGTGAAAGTAAGGTATCTGTCTCTGTTGTGACTCGCCGATCATTTAAAGTGCAATTACGCGCATCCTCTACGTGCGGCACTGTCTGCCAGCCATGCAGCAGCTGCACCACCTAAGCAGCCAGCTCAGCAGCGGCCGCTAGACTGGGACTCACTGCTCATTCGAATGTTAACGCGTGCACGTCTTGCTTGTCAACTTACTCTGCGATTTATATGTGTTGTGTCGTTCTGAAATGTGTGTGTTCAACTTGACGTTATAACAATTGGCGACGAGGTAGTGGATTTTTCCTTTTCACTGTTGACCCACAGGTTTCCATGGCTACTGTCGAGCAACTATTACAAAGTCTCCTTGAACAGCAAACGCTTCTAACAGCGGCGATTCGCGATTTTGTCGCGGCGTCAAATGCGGCGCGTTTCTCGTCATTGGCTATACCTCCTTACGACGAGACGGCGGAAGACTGGTCTGACTATGAAAAACGTCTTCGACAGCACTTCTTAGCATTTCATGCCACGGACGAACAACCGTGTAAGTCACTGTTCCTTTCCTGGATTTCACCTCAAATGTATCGGTTGTTGTCACAATTGGCTCCTTTGAAGGATCCCGCGTCTTTGTCCTTTGCTGAAATGTGTTCACTTCTGTCTGTCTATTTTCAAAAGCAAACGCATGTGGTAGCCTCTCGTGTTGCCTTCTATCATTGTCAAAAACAGCCGCATCAATCCTATCGCGCTTGGGCTGCTGAACTTCACGGCCTCAGTCGAAAGTGTCAATTTGTTACTGACCTTCACAAAGAATCCTATGCCGATTCCATGGTACGGGATGCTATTATCCGGTCGGCACCCGACAAAGAAGTTCGGCAACGTGCCCTTCAGTTGGCAAATCCGACTCTCGATGAAGTTCTCTCCATTGCGAAGTCTTTTGAAATTTCTCGTGCCGCTGGGGCACAAATCGAGGCGTGGGGTGATGATGGAGAAATACAACCTCTGTGCGCTGTTGACGATGCGTGCGGTGCGTCCCCGCCGGCCGACGTGGCCGCGGTGCGCTCCCACGCGCAGCCTCGGCCTAACTGTAAACAACCCGCTAATAAACTGCACCAAACCCCCGCAACTTCCTTCATGTCCGCAGTGTTTTACGAAACATTCACGCGAGGATTGTCCCCAACGTTGGGCTGTGTGTCACAATTGCAAAAAGAAAGGTCATGTGTCTTCTGTTTGCAAATCCGACCGCATACATTATGTTCATGAACGTGCCACTGATTCTGATTCTGTGTTGTCTGTCAATTGCACTTCTTCCCTTTCAGGGAAGTTATTCCTAACTGTCCAAATCCTTGGTCGAGATGTTCGCATGCAGGTGGATACCGGTTCTGCTGCCATTATAATTAATTCTCAGACGTATCTTCGGTTGGGTTCTCCACTCCTGTCATCTGTCACTCGGCAATTACAGACGTATAATAAACAGAAGAATTCTCTCTTGGGACAATTTAATGCTGAGGTATCTTACAAATCCGTCATTCGCACTGTTCCCATATTTGTGGTCGACCAGAGTAACGCAGAGAATCTTTTTGGTTTCGATGCCTTTCGTGTTTTTGGGTTCTCCATAGATGACTGTCAATATCGTCTCTGATGCTATTCCTTATGCTCAATTGGATTCCTTGTTGACGACATTTTCATCCCTTTTTTCTCCTGGGTTAGGCCGTGCAAACAACTTTGAAGCTCATATCACACTCAAACCCACTGCTCGGCCTAAGTTTTTTCGGGCTCGGCCCATTCCTGTCGCCCTTCGTGATCAGGTAAAATAGGAGCTGGATCGTCTCACTACTTCAGGGGTCTTGCTTCCTGTCACTTCCAGTGAGTGGTCCTCTCCTGTCGTCGTCGCTGCTAAGCCAAATGGTGATATTTGTCTCTGTGGCGATTTCAAAGCCTCTGTAAATGCTCAATGTCTCATCGACACTTACCCTATGCCACAACCTGAAGAACTGTTCACTAAACTTGTTGGAGGCCAGTATTTTTCTAAAATTGACCTGTCGGAAGCTTATCATCAACTTCCTCTCGACGCTGCTTCCCGGCAGTTTCTGGTCCTTAACACGCCTTTCGGCCTCTATCAATACCAACGCATGCCTTTCGGGGTTGCTAGCGGCCCTGCTCTCTTTCAGCAATTCTTGGAACAATTATTGCTCCCTGTCCCTGGGTGTATCAATTACATGGACGACACTGTTGTCACTGGCTCCACCACTGAAGAACATCTTCAAAATCTCCGCACACTTTTTCATGTCTTACAGACTGCCGGTCTTAAGTGTAAACTTCAGAAATCACAATTTTTTCAGGCATCTATCACGTACTTGGGGGTTTCAACTCTCTCGGGAGGGTATTCGTCTGCTTCAGCAAACTGTCACTGCAATCGATGCCCTTCCTCGCCCTACATCTGTTAAGGAACTGCAGGCCTTCTTGGGGAAAATAGCATACTATCACAAGTTTTTACCGTCTGCGGCTTCGGTGGCTCAGTCGTTGCATCGCCTGTTGCATAAAAACGTGCCTTTTCACTGGTCTGCGTCATGTGATGCGGCTTTCCAGAAATTAAAGACTATGCTGAAACAGGCCCCGTGCCTGGCTACTTATCGACCTGGCCAACATCTTGTTCTTGCCACAGACGCCTCTCAATACGGGGTTGGTGCAGTCCTTGTGCACTGTTTTTCTGACGGTTTGGAACAACCCATTGCTTATGCCTCCAAAACGCTCACGGATGCCCAACAAAAGTATTCTCAAATTGAAAAACAAGCTTTGGCCATTATTTATGCTCTTCATAAGTTTGGTGTTTTTCTCTATGGCTCAAAATTTCATCTTGTTATGGATCACAAACCACTTGTTTCCTTGTTTCATCCATCAACGTCACTTCCCGACAAGGCTGCACACCACCTCCAGCGTTGGGCTCTTTACTTGTCTTGTTTCAATTATGAGATTCATTTCCGGCCAACGGCTCAACATGCGAATGCTGATGCTCTGTCTCGCCTTCCCATGGGTCCTGATCTGGCATTCGATAGGGGTGAACTTTTGTGTTTCCACCTGGATGTTGCCAAACAGCAGGTTGTGGACGGGTTCCCCATCACTGGGGACAGGCTGGCGGCTGCTACGGGTTCTGACCTTACCCTCTCCCGGGTTTTACGCTGTATTCAGAAGGGTTGGCCAGATTGCCCGCTCGCTAAGACTTCTGATCCGTTGCGGAATTACTACGCTTTGCGCTACCGCCTCATGGTTAGGTCGGTGTTATCCTCCTTTCCACTGACAATGCTTCGCCGCGTGTTGTGGTACCTGCGTCTTTGCGTGCTTCGATCTTGCGCCTCCTTCACCAAGGGCACTGGGGTGTGTCTTGCACAAAATCTCTGGCGTGCCGTCATGTGTACTGGCCTGGCATCGACTCTGAAATAGCACATATGGTCGCTGCCTGCGGCCCTTGTGTGTCACAGGCCACTGCCCCGAAGTCATCTTTGTCACCGTGGCCTTCGCCTGAGAAGCCCTGGGAACGCATTCATGCTGACTTTGCGGGACCCTTTTTGGGTAATTATTGGCTCCTTGTAATTGACGTCTACTCTAACTTTCCTTTCATTGTCCGTTGCACGTCGCCTACCACCGCGGCAACCACCACTGCTCCCGCCCGCATTTTTTCTTTGGAAGGCCTCCCCTCTACTCTTGTTACTGATAATGGTCCGCAATTTGCCTCTTCCGAATTTGCGGATTTTTGTGCTCGTCAAGGCGTTATGCATGTCACGGCTCCGCCGTTGCATCCACAGTCAAATGGTGAGGCTGAACGACTGGTCCGCGCATTTAAGGCTCAGATGCGGAAACTTCTGACTTCTTCTGCTGCTGATGATGCGCTTCTCCAGTTTCTGGCGTCTTACCGTTTCACCCCCATGGGCAACCACAGCCCGGCTGAGCTCTTACATGGCCGACAGCCCCGCATGCTACTTCATCTTCTGCGGCCTTCCACCTCACGGCCGCGGGTGCCTTCACTTGGCCGGTTCACCGCTGACGACCTCGTCTGGGTACGGCGATATGGCAGGCAGCCAAAATGGAGCCCGGACCGCATCTTACAACACCGTGGCCGACGCCTGTATGAAATCCAGATGGACACGGGTGTTGCAGTGCGTCATTCGGACCAGCTTCGGCCTCGTGTGCCGGCAACGCCTGTTCCGAATGCCGCTACACCACCTTCGGCTCTACCTGACGCTCGGGATCTTGGTATCTCTCAATACTCATAATGCAGCCCTCTCACCGTCATCGCGATGCCAGCACAAGAACGGACGCCACCACGAGATGCACCCATGCAGGAACCGGATGACCATCCTCTGTCAGAGCCAATCTACTTGCCTCCTCCTCCAACGGACGCCGACACATCGCCCATGTCTCCTGTTATATCAACTGGACTTGCCGCAATGGGCAGATTGGTGCATGGGGCCCCAGCAGAGTCAACCCCTACGTCTCCTGTCATCTCGACCCGTTATCATTGGGGACACTTCCGTCCGTACGGGAAGCCTCCTCCTCGAGACTTTACGGCGAGTCAAACAACGCCTATGGATGTTAGCCGTATCCAGGACGCCTCCATCAGGACCAGTGCAACAATTTCAAAGGGGGGAAAAGTGTTGTGAGTCGCCGATCATTCATTCAAAGCGCCGCCGCGCAATTACGCGCGTCCTCTACGTGTGGCACCATCTGCCAGCCATGCAGCAGCTGCGCCACGTATGCGGGCAGCTGAGCAGCGGCCGCTAGACTGGGACTCAGTGCTCATTCGAATGTTAACGCGTGCACATGTCTTGCTTGTCAACTTACTCTGTGATTTATATGTGTTGTGTCGTTCTGAAATATATGTGTTCAACTTGACGTTTTAACAGTCTCATGTGTATTTAATTCCAGTCATAATGATACTCAATCATGTGTTGATTCTGACATTGAAACCTGTAGTGAAGAAGTAGGTAATAACATTGATACAACTGAATTAGAAAGTGACTTGTTGGCAGAGAATGTGAATAGTGACCCAAATATTACCTTAGGTAGCCCTTACGTAGAAATAAGCATTAACAATTGGTCAGGACTTTGATTGATTGACACTGGCAGTCCCAATAGTAGTATCTCAGCCAAGTTGAGGAACAGGATAAAAGACACTGAAAGTTACATCGAATTTCCCATCACAGGTGTACGGATTAAAGGTGCCACCGGCAAGTTTAGTAAGTTAATAAATAAACAAACTTTAATTACATTTTCTGTTGGCAACATTAATTTTGAACATGGTTGTTTAGTTATTCCAGATCTCAATGAGCAAATGATTTTAGGGATGGACTGGATAGTTAAAGCAAAGGTGAGTTTTGATTGGCAAAATTCAGAATTACTGTACACTGAAGCAAAGGCTAGTATTCAAGGAAAAGTAGTGATCCAGTTAAATTCAAGTACAAAAAAGCAGGAATTGGAAAATTTTCTCTGGGAAAACTGTAACATTTTTAGTGATCAACGTGGTAGGATCAAAGATTATGAATGTCATTTGAAGTTAAAGCCACACGAATCCTTTTTCATTAAGCCTTATGGGGTACCCATCTGTAAAAGGACAGAAGTGGAGAGGGAACTCCAGAAAATGCAAAAATGGAGAATAGTAGAGAGAAGTCAGAGTCCATAAACAGCCTGATGGTCTGTATTTCAACAAAGGATGGTGGTGTTAGGCTGGTACTGGATTCACGTCACCTGATTAAGTTTATAGAAAGACAAACAGATCATCCTGAATCCATGGAGGAACTCCTGTACAACTTCAATGATACAAAATATTTTTCTAGCCTGGATTTGACCTCAGGTTTTCATCAAATCACATTAGCACAGGATTCAAGGCAGTACATAGCCTTTTTATATAATGGTAAATGTTTTCATTATTGTGCTGTTCCGTTTGGGCTGAATGTGTCTGTAGCCGAGTTTATTCGAGCTTTGGATCATGTGATTGGAAGTGAACTACTATCTAGACTAATTATTTACGTGGATGATGTATTAATAACCAGCAAAACTTGGGAGGAACACCTTGATACTTTGTACAAATTAGCCAATAAGTTCAGGCAAGGCGGTATGACCCTTACATTAAGTAAATGCAAATTTGGAGTATCAGACTTGAAGTTTTTAGGCCATATAATTAACAGAGAAGGCGTTCTGCCTGACAGTGATAAAATTTCTGCAATTGTCCAGTTTCCATGTCCAAAGAACAAAAAAACAGCTGAGGTCATTTTATGGTTTATGTAATTTTTATCGTAAGTATGTCAGCACCCAAGCTTTAAATGCACCGTGTTTGAGAGAGCTATTAAAAAAGAACACCATATGGGAATGGACAGATCAGTGTCAAGCAGCATTCGATGAGATCAAACAACAACTAAATAACAGTCAATTACTCCACAGACCTGACCTTTCACTACAATTTTGCCTAATGACAGATAGTTCAGATTACGGATTTGGTGTACATTTTTTTTCAACAGAAGGAAATTAATGGAAAAATACACTCCTGGAAATGGAAAAAAGAACACATTGACACCGGTGTGTCAGACCCACCATACTTGCTCCGGACACTGCGAGAGGGCTGTACAAGCAATGATCACACGCACGGCACAGCGGACACACCAGGAACCGCGGTGTTGGCCGTCGAATGGCGCTAGCTGCGCAGCATTTGTGCACCGCCGCCGTCAGTGTCAGCCAGTTTGCCGTGGCATACGGAGCTCCATCACAGTCTTAAACACTGGTAGCATGCCGCGACAGCGTGGACGTGAACCGTATGTGCAGTTGACGGACTTTGAGCGAGGGCGTATAGTGGGCATGCGGAAGGCCGGGTGGACGTACCGCCGAATTGCTCAACACGTGGGGCGTGAGGTCTCCACAGTACATCGATGTTGTCGCCAGTGGTCGGCGGAAGGTGCACGTGCCCGTCGACCTGGGACCGGACCGCAGCGACGCACAGATGCACGCCAAGACCGTAGGATCCTACGCAGTGCCGTAGGGGACCGCACCGCCACTTCCCAGCAAATTAGGGACACTGTTGCTCCTGGGGTATCGGCGAGGACCATTCGCAACCGTCTCCATGAAGCTGGGCTACGGTCCCGCACACCGTTAGGCCGTCTTCCGCTCACGCCCCAACATCGTGCAGCCTGCCTCCAGTGGTGTCGCGACAGGCGTGAATGGAGGGACGAATGGAGACGTGTCGTCTTCAGCGATGAGAGTCGCTTCTGCCTTGGTGCCAATGATGGTCGCACGCGTGTTTGGCGCCGTGCAGGTGAGCGCCACAATCAGGACTGAATACGACCGAGGCACACAGGGCCAACACCCGGCATCATGGTGTGGGGAGCGATCTCCTACACTGGCCGTACACCACTGGTGATCGTCGAGGGGACACTGAATAGTGCACGGTACATCCAAGCCGTCATCGAACCCATCGTTCTACCATTCCTAGACCGGCAAGGGAACTTGCTGTTCCAACAGGACAATGCACGTCCGCATGTATCCCGTGCCAACCAACGTGCTCTAGAAGGTGTAAGTCAACTACCCTGGCCAGCAAGATCTCCGGATCTGTCCCCCATTGAGCATGTTTGGGACTGGATGAAGCGTCGTCTCACGCGGTCTGCACGTCCAGCACGAACGCTGGTCCAACTGAGGCGCCAGGTGGAAATGGCATGGCAGGCCGTTCCACAGGACTACATCCAGCATCTCTACGATCGTCTCCATGGGAGAATAGCAGCCTGCATTGCTGCGAAATGTGGATACACACTGTACTAGTGCCGACATTGTGCATGCTCTGTTGCCTGTGTCTATGTGCCTGTGGTTCTGTCAGTGTGATCATGTGATGTATCTGACCCCAGGAATGTGTCAATAAAGTTTCCCCTTCCTGGGACAATGAATTCACGGTGTTCTTATTTCAATCTCCAGGAGTGTAGAACATCTTTCAATCAGTTTTGGCAGCCGAGATCTGCAGAAACATGAACGTAATCACACGGTGACTGAGAAGGAACTACTTGCCATTGTATGGGGTTTCACTAAATACAGGAACTATCTAGCAGGCCATAAAGTCATAGTTTTCACGGATCACAAAGCTCTATGTTATATTCAAGACTGCAAACTTTTCAATAATAGATTAACCAGGTGGGCCATATTTTTGCAACAATTTGATTATAGCATTCAGTATATAAAAGGGGATCAGAATCTAATTGCTGATGCGTTGTCTAGATTACCTGTGGGGGGTGGTCAGGAAGAAGAATTATTGGATAACAAAGTGTTTAAAATAATGGACATGAGAGGGATTACGGGTGAAAAGGAAATTACTAACATTTGCAGTCAGCTTAAGAGATACCAGAACCAGGATGATGATTTGAAACTTGTGAAAAGCCTTATTGGTAAAAAGGGTTATGAAAAGGTTGGCATGTATTATCAAAACTTTAAAGGTATTTTATTCAGGAGACATAACACTGACTCTGACATCTGAAAGGTTTGTTGGCCTATACAATGTGTTGAGGTTTTAATTAAGTACACACATGAGAGCTATGGACACTGTGGAATCATGTAATGCACTGACAAACTTAAAGAAAATGTCTATTTTAATAATATGTTTAGAAGAGTAAGAAAGGTTATACAAAAATGTGATCGGTGCCAAAGAGTAAAAGTCACAAATCAGAAATACCAAGGTTATTTACAAAGTATTGTGCCAAAAGGCAAATTGGAACTGATAGGAATTGATTTGTTTGGCCAATTGCCGAGAACTAAAGAGGGTTATACATATTTGTTTGTAGTTGTTGACTTATTCACTAAACTAGTAAAATTGTATCCACTAAAGAAGGCAACAAGCAGGAAAATTTTAAACTGTTTCTGTAATGATTACTTCACACAGATTGGAAAACCAAAAGCCATACTTTCAGACAATGGGAGCCAATTTACATCTACCGTTTGGAAAGATTTCATGAAAGATGAAGCCATTAAGTACATTCTTATTTCCATATATTCTCCGTCTTGTAACCCAACTGAGCACTATATGCGTGAAATAGGCAGGCTTTGTAGAACTTACTGCTATAAAGATCATAAAATTGGTCAAGTTACATATGTGATTTTGAAGATGTTTTGAACGCCTTACAACATACAACAACTGGCTTTACGCCTTATGAAGTCCATTTTAACAAACACCCACCAAACATCTTGTATGAATTGATCAATTTCGCTGTCTGTAATGAGTTAACACCGGACGAGAGAACGGAAATAGTAAAGAAAAACATTGAAACACACTGTGCCAAGAGAAAGCTTAAGGGAGGCTGTGGGGAGGGGAGAGGGAAACAGGTGCAATAAAGGAGAGGAGAGGGGAAAGGGAAAGATGGGTGGATACAATGGCACAAGATGGCACACAAAGAGGGTGGGAGATGAGAATAGGGAGGTGATAGGACAGAGGGGGTGGAAGCTGTTGGGTAGAGGGTGTGGGGTCAGCAGGTTACCAGCCGGGATAATTTCGGGATTGGAGAATGCATTGTAAGGATAACTCCCATCTGTGCATTTCGGGAAAGCTACTGGTGGAGGGGAGGATCCAGATGGCCTGGGTTGAGAAGCAGCCATTGAAATTAAGCATGTCGTGTTTAGCTGCATATCATATCACAGGATAGTTTCTTTGCTCCTGTGCACAGTTTGGCAGTGTCTGTTCATCCCAGTGGACAGCTGGTTGCTCGTCATACTAATATAAAAATCTGTGCAATGATTACAGCAAAGCTAACATAAGACATTGCTGCTTTCAGGAGATGGCCTGGACTGGACTATCAATACTGGAATAGGAAGTGCTGGGTGGGTAGATTGGACAGGTCTTGCACCTTGATCTTTCACAGGGATCATATCCCACATGCAAGACCTACCCAATCAACTCACCCAGCACTCCTATTTCAATCCTGTCACAGGCTTATCCTTCACATCAGAGACCAGGCCACTTGTGAAATCAACAACATCATATACTAGCTATCCTGAATCACTGCACAGCTTTTTATATTGGTACAATTACAAACCAGCTGTCCACCAAGATTAACAGCCACCGCCAAACTGTGGCCACAAGTGAAGTAGACTACCATGTGGCATAACATGCAACTAAACATGACATGACATGCTTTATTTCAATAGCTGCTTCCCAAACCAGGCCATGTGGACCCTCTCCTCCACCAATAGCTTTTCTGAACTGCATAGATGTGAGTTACCCTTACAACACATTCTCTACTCCCAAAATCATTCCGGCCTCATCCTACAGTATCCTACTTCACCCAACAGTTTCCATCCCCTCTGTCCTGTAACCTCCTCCCTATTCTCATCTCCCACCATCTTCATGTGCTGCCCTCTGCCAACGTACCCACCTATCTTTGTCCTTCCCCGACCCTCCCCTTTTTCGCTCCCTGTTTCCTCCTCCCCACCTGACTGCCCCACAGCCTCCCGAAGCTGTGTCTGTTGAAACTCTAGTACCTGCACACTCCACCAAACATGCTCTTCTCTCCAGCCACCCATACCCTGCTACCCCTTCCCCTTCCCTGCCCCCTCCAGATTGCTGCTTCCATTCTATGTGGCATGTGCATTCTGGTTCGAGCTGCCGGAGATGGCGGTCACGTGCGTATATATATATATATATATATATATATATATATATATATATATATATATATATATATATATATATATATATATATATATATGTGTGTGTGTGTGTGTGTGTGTGTGTGTGCGCTTGACTGAAAGCTAATGTGCAAGTGTCTTTTCACTGTGCCTGTCTGCAACTCAGCACGTCATTTTTATGGTGAACTGCAATCTATCTCTGCCTTATACTGCTGATATTCCGACTAGGAATTTCCCTTGTCTGATTAGTTTGTTTACTTAAAGGAAACAAATATTTCCAAGTGCTTAAATTATTTAACAACCCAATATAAGCACCCTTCTTACACTTGTGTAGAAGGAATGTCATTCTGAAATCAAAAAATTAACCATTATTCACTTGTTATTTTTGTCTTTCATAAGGCAAACAATACTTCATTCAGCTGTAGCTTGAATAAGCCTGTGCCTTCATGAAACTTGGTGATATATTATATCTGATCCATCTCTTTTATTCGTACAGAGTGGTAACTACAGTCATTGTTTAATGTTAGGTCACAATGCCTCTTAGCAACAGCACTGGTACTCCCAAATGATTTAAATTTTTATGCATTTGACTGCTGTTAGTTTTGTCTTACAAGCAGTCACAGGTTTCGTCTGTATCCAAAATGAATAGCTGATTTTCAATCATGATGTTATACAGCTGACTTAGATTGCTAAAAAGCTATTACAAATCTTCACATGAGGAAAAATTGCTCAGAGCTCCAGAATGTATATGAATATGTAAAGGTACCTGTTCATTTACATACAAAAATATACATACACAATGTAATGGAATATGACCAGTTGCTGAGAGAGAACATAAAATACACAACTCTTTCTTTCTAGTAGGTTTTGACCAACATGAAACAAAAATAATGCAACACTATGAAAACCTCTTATTGTGACATGAGAGACTTGAAGCTATATTGCTTTACCACACCTCTTGCATGTGCTAAGTGCTGAATACTTCTGACATGCTTAACATTTCCAAGACGACTCTTTTTTTTTTTTTTGTTCCCGCCCCCCCCATCCCCCACCCCCCCTGGGTGTTGGATGGGCACTAGGAGCATTACAAGTATTGTGTCCTATTGAGCCTTCAAGACGGCATGGCTGAATAAAATAATCTCTGATTTCAAGCCGCGTCAGTTCAAATAAAATTCTTGAGCTTTCAATGGCTAGCTTGCCATCATGGTAAGGAGTAAAACTACTGGCAGCCATAACTATGATTACGGCCACTGGTACCAATCAGAGGGGGCTGAAACGATGCACGCACAGAAGGTAAGTTGGATAGCTCACAGTAGCTCTGGCCCACTGTGAGACCGAGTGACATCAAGTGGCGTGAGGGGCCAGCGCCACATTTGAAACTGCCACTTCCGCCTCCCTAAAAGTGTCTGTCATTGATTCTTTTTGACATCCACAGCCCACCCTTATGCCCTACTCAGTGTGTACCCCGGTCTCTGTTGAAATTGTTGATGTTCATTCTAATCTCAGCCGCCTCTTTTATAACGGAGTCCCAGTATGTTGACGGGCCGGAACATTTGTCTCAATCCATGTCTCTGTAGTACACATCCTAACTTGCTGCTTGTTGCCCCACAGTATGTCAGGAAAGCCACTGGCTTCGCTTCTTCTGCTGATTCACAAGGCGTCCTTCTTTGGTGACACATGAAAGCATTTGCAATGTCTCTTTTGCTGTAGCCATTCACCCTCAACAAGTGCCTCAAGTGCTGCAATTCAGACTGTAGGTGGTTATTGTCAGAAATAACTTTGGCTCTGTATATTGAGATGTTCAGGACCATTTTCTCGTGTACAGGGTGATGGAAACTACCGACGTTCAAATATTGAACAGTGAGCGTTGGTTTCCTGTACACTGAATGACCAAGCTGGCCTCCTGCCTTCCGTTCAACTAAAATATCTAAGAACAATAGCTTGCCATCCTCCTCCATCTCCATGGTGAGCTTAGTGTTGGGATGGACACCATTCATGTGCTCCACAAACTGCTGCAGTGTATTTTCACAGTGAGGCCATATCAGGAATGTGTCATCGGCGTACCTAAGGAAGCACACGAGTGCAGGGGACTGTGGCGAGCCCATTGCTGTGCCATCCATCATTTCATAATATTTGTTGTGGTACAAGAAGTACGTTGGTGCTGGACCAACAGCTTTCACTTGGAATTGCCAAGTTGTCCTGTCATATTCTAATGACAATGCACTTCTTGCACCATGACGAATATTATGAAATGACAGATTGCCATCAATAGTTTTACTCCTGACACAATGGTGGAGCTAGCAATTGAAAGCTCAAGAATTTTATTCAAATTGTCGCGGCTTGAAAACTGAGAAGATTTTATTGATTACGTACTGTATTTATTTACAATATTTACACTATTTATTGCAGTTTTTCAAACTGACAACTCCACAGCAAAGCAAAAAACCTCAGTCAACATAAATCCCAGGATGTACATTGAAATGTAATTTGTTGGTTTCACCAATAGCACTGCAATTAAACTGACCTCATATTGCATTTACCCAAGTATAAGTTGACCCTGATTATAAGACAACCCCTTTATTTTCAAGAGGTTTCTTGAGAAAAATTTACTTTTTATGTTCTGTAACAAATCAAAATTACAAACTGTTTTACTGGTAAAGTATCTGCCTAAAGAGTTAACATTATACCTATTCTAAATTTATTTAATTTATTGACTGTCTACATTTTAATGATGCAAGGAGAAGTACAGCAAATGAAAAGAAATGGTTTACACTGATTTGTGGATCATTTTCTTTTCTACATTTTTTGCTTACTAGCCCTGTCTTTTGTGGTTTTGCTATTTTTAATAATCAACATCCTAATAGCACAAATGTTACATTTCTATCTTTGTTGTCAGAAATATTTGGCCGAGTCTTCTGAATATGTTGTAATTTCTAGGACTTTTGTCACCATGGGACCTGAGAACATGACTCTTTCCATCCAAATGGACACAGACTTTGCTTCTATACTGACATGAGAATGTTACAATATCTCGTTTCCAAATATATTGTCTGTCTGCCACTCCCTCATTGGCTGTTTAGAACCAGCAGCTGGCACACCCCCTTTCATTCATCATACATCACGGCATCAATCGATAACATTGCAGAAAAAAAAAAACTCCACTGGCCTTTAGCGTCTCTTGCACAAATGAATGCAATTTTGATTATTTGTGCAGTTTTAAAGTCAATTCAATTCATGCCTTGGCTGTGGTGGTGTTGTGGTATCTTTGTATCCTCTGATTGACTGGTATCCCAGTAGGAGGCACGAGTGCCGAACTGATTCGCTTGGTTTATTGCTGTTTGCGATTGAGGAAACAGGTGACCAGTGCCACGGTAGAGAGTTGGTGTTCTAATAAGGCAGCAGCAGGTATGCACTGAGGGGCCAGTCTGTTGACAAGGTGGTCGTTGGGGCCTCCTGGTGTATTTGGAGCCATATGCACAATAGCATCCATTGTTGCTCTCTTCTGGGTTTTGGAGAGAGTGTACCAGCAATCTGCCTTCTGGAATGTCATCACAATGCACTTTGAATAATCGCATATGGTGTATTAAAGAAGCTATGGTGTGTGTTGTGTTTTTCCTCTCAGTGAAACTCGCCTGTAGAGTTTGAAAGATGAGGGTTTCTTGCAATTGCTGTAACCTATTTGAAGCTGCAAATGTAACTTGGCAGAACTGCTTAGTGATTTCTATTTCTGTGTGTATGAGAAGTGTTGTACAGGCAGCTGGTCTGTTAGACTCTCCAAGTTAGCCTTGGGTTACATGAATGTTTACTTAAGTGGGCCACTGATTGAAGTGGTAAATTGGTATTTTGAACTCTTCAACTACAGTTCTCCTGGTGGTACTTAATGTGCACGTGTGTTTCCATTTGTTGTTCCTTAGCTTTAAGTCATTCCTTATCTGTCATAAGTTTTGATCAATGTTGACTAAGCTTTTGATGTTTTAATTTAAATGTTCTTTTAAAACTTGTTTTAGATGGGTTTAAATCTTGAGGGTCTGCAACCTCAGTCTTATCTGTAAATGTTAAGCCTAAAGTTTGTGCCATGGGGGTAAGATTGTATCTATTTTTCTGCAGTTTCGAAGGAGCTTTCGATGTCTATTGGTAAATCTGCTATTGGTTATTGCAAATGTCTTATCATTTTATAGTAGCAGTTTTAGTACAGTAATTGAAATTTTTGAGGATAATTAAAAGGTTTAAGCCTTATTCACTTAACTTAGAGTTAAGTAATTGCTTAGCGAAGGTTATGTTACCTTAAGGGCTTTATTAACTCTTGAAAGACCTGAAGACATTATTGTCGGAGCTCTTGACTTCAGTGTCATAATGTGTATGCTATTTATTGACAGCCCCGACTTCTGAGCCGTGACATTGTAATTGACGTGGCACTGGCTCACATGTATGTACTTCCGTATTTCGACCTGTGTGCGTACTCTGGCAGTGTCTCTCATGGCCATTAGCTCTCGCAGGGGTTTTGATTCTGGCTCCAGCTGCTAAACAAGTTTAGTTTTCTGGATATTCTATTTGATGGGTGGTTTTAAGTAACTGCCTTTTTGAGCTTGCCCTGTCTTGTGATCTCACATAATGAACCAAGGAATCTATTTTCTGCATTGAGTTTATGAACACTTATGTATGTAAATTTTTGAATGTTTAAATTCCATCTGCAATTCACTGCTCTTGATGGTCAGCTTGGAATGACTTGCTTGCACACTTCTCATAACTTGTTGATAGATTACCAGACACAAAGTTGTAAATTTGCCCTCTTTCTTGTTCTTGGTTGTCATGTAATTTAATTAGGAAAATGGAAATGGAAATGAAGTCCCATGCTTCTTTACAGAGCGTAGGGGAACGATGCGGAAGACCCGCACCGCTTTACTAGGCAAGGTCCTAGTTGAGGTGGTTTGCCATTGCCTTCCTCCGACCGTAATGGGAATGAATGATGATGATGATGTAGACGACACAACAACACCCAGTCATCTCGAGGCAGGAAAAATTCCTAACCCCGTCGGGAATCAAACCCGGGACCCCGTGCTCGGGAAGCGAGAACGCTACCGCGAGACCACGAGCAGTGGACAACCTTTACTTAATTCCACTGTTATACTTGTGTGCATTTTATTTAAGGGCCTTACAGCCATTTAAAATTTTGGATTACTTTAATGTGTTGTTTACTGAGTTTTAAGAGTGGTTTGGAGTTGTTTGGGTGAAGAGACCAAACTGTGAGGTCATTGGTCTCATCGGATTAGGGAAGCATGGGGAAGGAAGTCAGCCATGCCCTTTCAAAGGAACCATCCCGGCATTTGCCTGGAGCGATTTAGGGAAATCATGGAAAACCTAGATGAGGATGGCTGGACGTGGGGTTGAACCGTCATCCTCCCAAATGTGAGTCCAGTGTGCTAACCACTGCGCCACCTCACTTGGTTTTTAAGAGTGGTCCCTGCAGGATTGTCATAAACAGTATTTATTTCAAGTATTGTTTCTCCATTTTAAATTTGCTTGTGTATGTGATGCTTGTAGTTTAAATTGATATTTCTCTTGTCTTAAAGTCTGCTTATGTAAGAGAAACTTGAAGTTCATTATTGTACAACAGGTGCAAGAGAAGATTGTGGTTTTAATTATCATTCTGATTATTGACATATTTTGAAATAAATTTGTAATTTCTTAAGGAAAAATGATGTGCTCATCCTGGGTTCACATTTCCACCTCTACTATCATTTGTCCATTTGTCCACTACAGACCGATTCATGGAAATTGCAGCTTAAATGTGGTACACGTACCTAGAAAGCCAAAGTATCTGGTGCACATACCCATGGTTTTCAACATGATGTAGTTTTGCTGCCTGCTCACTACTCCCATCCCTGTACTCATCCTGCTTCTCAGCCAAGCTGGTATCACTGTTCCCCATGAAACCTTTAGATAGGGTTGTGCTTGACCAAATGTGTATCACAGACAGAAACAACTTCCAGCATGCAAATCATATGTAACAACTGCAACAATACATAAATGAAAGATCGTAATCACGATTCAGTCCAGTTCTCAATCTTTTGTTTGTTCTGCAATCAAATAGTGAGGTATGTTCGTACTATCTTCACAACGAGTCTTGCTGCTGTAATTTATTCTCGCAACAACAATTAGTCGGTTTATTTTGTTTCTTAGACATTTCATTCTGAATTAAATTTCCTTCTTGTTTCATCTCAAAGTTACCATCTTCTAAAGTTTATTAAATGCTGGTAACATTTTTACCTAGTATTCTAATATGTGAACAGCGAGAAAATTTCTCACTTCCAAATCATTTAACATATCTGTACAATGTCTCATAATCTGGGTTTAAAATCAAGCAATGGGTTTTGAAAGACAACATTTGTGGTTCTTTGTGTTATCTTTACTTAATAAGCAGTATTAATGTTGATTAATGTTGGTATACAGTATCCATACACATATGAGAACTTTTATTGTAAACCTGTTCAAATATACAAGAGTCTGTAAGTTGATATAATTTAGCACTACTTCCTCCTGTGTTTCACAAAATTGTCAAATTTCAGGCAGAGCAATAGATCGTTGGATGGGCTAGTTCGTAGTTTCTTATGTATCCTTTGTACTAGCACCATACGAGTCGAAAGTCATGATTGCTCAAGCAACATCAATACTGTAACGAGTGCTTCAGCGTATCAGGAAATCCTAAGCCTGTTTGAAAGTCTAAATCATCTACCCAGCCCTGCTATCACAAATTCTTCAAAATAAATCTGCATGTGACCTCATAGCCAAAGCTTCACCTGTAAATGTAAGATGATCCCTAAACGCTATATTAAATAACGAAAAATCTCAACCCTGCAGCTATTGTTTAATCTGTGAATATAAGACAGCTCTTTATTTTTAGAATGACTAATTTGGGGAAAAACCTCGTCTTATAATCAGGTTAATACTGTTTTCCATTACTGCTAAAGAAAAAATAAGCCAAGTCTGAAAACCTCCTTAGCACTTCATCACACAATTGGCACTTTAATGGTCAACTGCCTTAATAGTCAATCACACTCACGGTACAACCTGCTTTGACTGCTTTAGCAGTACACACAGTCAAAGTGATAATAGTGTTGGCCTAAGGAACTTGCTGAGTTTGTTCACGGAGAAATCTTTCCTATATCAATTGCTTATAGTCATCTAATGAGTCATAACCTCACATTTAAAGAAGAACAAGTGATCTGTTAGAAGAAAATAATGTTTACTAACATAAGAACAAAACTCAAGTTACCTCAAGAATAGTAGCAAAGTCTTCTCGACCCAGTAGCCCATATGCTGTTCCTGCTAACTGCCTGATGGTATTGTGGAAGACATCACCACCAAAACAAAACAGTGCTAATGCTAATTCCAGTCCCGTACCAAAATCACATTCATCAGTGGCGATATTGGCTGCTGTAATAATTTCTTGTAATTTTCCAAGGTGTGCATCACGTTCCTCATCTGTTGTTGCTGTTACAACCTTTTCCAACAGCTTCTTCAAGGTTCCTTTTCAGAATTGAAAGATAAAAGTAAGACTTACTAGTAAATAAAAATTATGAAACTGAATTACTGGCCAGTAATGGAAGTAACTATTGTACTGTGCAGAGAAAGAAAGGGCACACATTGAATGTTCTTTACTGTCTATATTAAACTGTTTTTAATAAAACTTCAAAAATTTGTAGAAAGAAACAACCTTCAAAATCGAAAATCCTGTCCTTTCCTGCCTCACTCCCCCCTCCCTACACACACACACACACACACACACACACACACACACACACACACACACACAAGATTTTAGAAAATTTTACATTTGTTGTCATAGTTAAAATTCAGCACAGATCTACTCTTAACGTTGCAAGTAACCTCTTGTTAAAAAATGGCATTCAATGTTACATTTACCGGATAAACTCCACAAACTGGGATCTTACCCTAGTGAAGTGTAAAGCTGTAAATAAAAGAATAATGACCAATTCAAAGGTGGATCACGGCAATTTCATCCCTCCTTAGTGACTGGTATGAGGTACAATGAGCTTTTGGCTGAAGCCTTCTTCAGAAATGAACACACACACATTAACACAAGCAAGCACACCTCATGCACACATTACTGCTCTGTACATTGAAATGTAATCTGGTCATTCTTTCACAGGGATCAGTTCTCAGTTCACTTTTCTTTAGCTTGCACATTGCAGACATGCCAAAAACAAAATTATGAAAGTTTGGTGACACTCGTGACTGCATACTTGCAAAAAGGTGTACCTAAATTGAACAGTCAGAAAAGATCCAAATGGAGGAACTGGAGGAAGTGGGAATTACAAATGGAGACTCCAACCAAATGTCACCAAAGTGAAGGCTTTCTGCTTCCCCCTAAATAGTAAAAGTGAAGAAAAAAATCTCAACAGACAGTTTGAAAACACTACAATTACTCACAATAAAACATATAAGTACTTGAGGGGAATCCTTGATAGAACGCTGTCTTTCAGAAGGCATCTAACAAAAAGGGCAAAAAAATTGAAAATCAGACTCATCATCATTCAAAAGTTATGTGGTACAACGTGTGGAGCATCGGTATCCACCCTATATTCTTCTGCTTGGGTCTTGCCTTCTTGTCTATTGAACATTACGCCTCAGTTTGGCTAAGCTGCCAAAATGCACAAAAGATAGATTTCCAACTAAATAACACCATGAGAATGATTGCTGACATCACTAAATCAATGTCTATGGGATAGCAGCCAGTACTAAGCTACCTTTCACACCCCCAACTACGACAAATAAGTGCTCTCATGAAAGAGTAAAAAAAGATAATGGATAGTAAAAATCTACCGATTCGTCAAGATGTGAATGATGCAGACTGTAACTGATTCTGCTCTAGATGACCACCAATAATAATAGCAAGGGTCGCTGTGGAAGATAAGTTCAACATAACTAATCCATCAACTCAAGAATGGACTGGACAATAAAATAATACAATGCCATGTATCACCCAAAAACCACTGGGATTTGACTTGCCATGCAAAACATGGCCAGTGCTAAACAGAATTAGAACCCAACATGGCAAATACACATACCTTTTACACAAATGGGATAAAGAACCATACTCACTTTGTTTTTGTGAAGAACCATGAATTGTCAGACATATCATCAAATAATGCCCCACAAGATCATACCATGGCAGACCAGAAGACTTGCTGCTGGTGATTCCAAAATCAATAGATTACATAAATGCTGCAGATGTTTGTGTATAAGATTTTATATTGTAAATGTTATGTTCTAAACTCTATGTATTTTTCTCTCAACGTGTCAAAAATCCAAATGATAGAAAAACACAGGCAAAACATACAACATTAAAGAAGAACACATGACACTATCCAGGCCATTTACCAACATGCATGTCCACTTTATAGCTTTCTATAAAAAGATGAATACTACCAAACTGGCTCACAGCATCCATGAAGAACTGTCACGTTAAGGAGTTGCGAGACGAATTTGCTGAGCGTGCTCCACAATGTTATTCAATAGACCTACGCGTTTGTTGTATTACACAGGACATCTGGATTTTCTCATCAAGAACCAGTTTCCTCGAACTCCAGAGGTACGAAATTGTCCTTCAAGATATCTGCTCACCATTTAATCAACAGTACTAGTACTTATGATCAACTAGTATACCATCTACCTCACTTCTCCTGGATGCTGGATTTGTACTTTCTCCCCCCCCCCCCCCCCTCCTCCCCGTCTCCTTGTGGGTACTGGAGCTGGGATTTCTGCAAATGTATGAGTGGAAATCATAACTGCCTTGAAAGCTGAGTATTTAAATATATTTGCCAATGAGGAGCGTGGCTGCCCATGCTCATTCACAATCAATACCTTGAAAATGAGAGCCAGGCTCACTCAGAACATCTTGGTGTTCACAATCAGACAAATAAATAATAAAGGATGAAAAACACGAGTACAAGACTGAAACCATATATTGCATGTGTGATATAATTCTGAAGAGATGGTCAATACAAACTTTAACAAATAAACAATAAAAAACTATTAACACCAATAAAATGTTGGGCCACCAAAATGATATACAGTGGTCTAACAGCTCTAAATATCATCTTTTAGTAAACAGTTTGAGGCACATGAAAGCCTGAAAAATGTAATCACTTAAAAAATGTTTAATAGATGCAGTTCCAACAATTATGACACAAAAGATGAAATTAATTTATTCTGCTTTCAATAATGTACTGGTCTACAACTGGATTTTATTTATTTCAAGATACTCAAGATTTGATCAAGGAGTCATTGCTCGGTATCTTTAGGAAGCATGATTACTGCCACTACTTTTACTTCCTCACAAAAGCTGTGAAACCAAACTGTGATAGAAAGAAACATTATAGGTTTTGGGCAAACCAACGATTTCTAGGCACCTAACACTTTTGAGCTTCTGTAATCTGATCTTACAATCCTCAAATGACCTTAACCTCTTTAAACACTTGCAAAGCATATTAACAGAGAAATATGATTGCCTTCTTTTTCGTCAGAAATTTCAACACCTTAAGATGTTGTCATTTAGTTGCACTTACTTTCAGACTCTATGAGGCTTCTGTAACCAAGTTCAGTCTTCTTGTCATAAGGAACAACCATTCCTGCCTGATGAAATGTCTTACAGACAGTTTTCCTAGATCGAGCTTTCATTTGTGGTGTGTTGAGATCCAGAGTGATCTTGTGGTTTGTGGCCCATTCTTGCAGACTACTCTGTATTCGAGAAACTTTCATTTTTTGGAATGGATCTGCTTTAGAACGGTATTCCTCAAGATATGAGCTGTGAACAGAATGAATGAAGCATGCAGAAATAGGTTACAAAGTAAAATAATATTAAAAAACGAAATTTCTCAAACTATTGTTTTAATAATAATAATAACAGTGGTAATAATTAATGTGCTGTATATGCTATCTTGCAGTACATCATCGAGGATCTGATTCTCTTCCTCCCTTGCCTCCTCGTCGCTTCAACATACGCTTCTAAGATTGTTTTTATAACTCCCTTACTCCTCCTTTCTTAATATATGCTCTTCCTTTCTTAATATATGCTCTATCCAGTTACTTTTCCTTCTTTTTATTACACTCGTGAATTGTCTCTACTCTCCCACTCTTCTCAGGACCTTCTCATGTTTCACACTATTCACCCAACTTATTCCTTGCATCCTCCACCAAGTCCACATATCAAAAGTCTCCACCTATTACGAACTTAGTTTCTCATTACCCACATTTCAGCATCATACAGGACGGCACCTCCCACGAACTGTGGATCTTGCCAAGTCGGAGACTCGTGTACCTCAACAACACAGAAAGTCATACTGTACATGCAGCCAAAATGGAGGGGTAGCAGTGCAGAGACCAGAGGGGCAATTTTCTTTTCAATAGTGGGGAATACTCAGGAGAATGTCATAATCAGGAAAAATAAGATTGGTATTCTGCAGTCAGAGAGTGGATTGTTACATTACTTACTCAGGTAGGTAGGTTAGAAAATGAAGAAAGGGAAATGGACTGGTCGAAGTTATATATAGTGGGAATCAGTGAACTGTGGTGGCAGGAATAACAAGACTTCTGGGTAGGTGATTACAGGGCTATAAGTACAAAATCAAATAAGGGTAGGCTTAAAAATGAATAAGAGAACACAAATGCGACAGCTATGAATAGCATACTGAATGCATTATTGTAGCCTAGGTAGATACCAAGCCAACACCAACCACAACAGTAGAAGTTTATATGCCATCTAGCTTTGCAGATGATGAAGGGACAGAAAGAGTGTATCGTGATATGAAGGAAATCATCCAGATAGTAAAGGGAGATGAAAATTCAGTTGTGTCAGGTGTCTGGAATTTGGTAGCAGGAAAAGCTAGAAAAGGACCAGCAGTAGGAGTACATGAGCCGGGGGAAAAGAATGAAAGAGGAAGCTGCCAACAAGAATTTTGTATGGAGCATAATTTAATCATTGCTAACACTTGATTTAAGAATTATGAACAAAGGCTGTATACTTGGGGAAGAGCCAAAAACAGTGAAACATTTCAGATTGATTACATAATGGTAAGGCAGAGCTTTCGGAACAAGGTTTTAAACTTTAAGACATTTCCAGGGGCAGACCATAAAATATGAAAACTGGATAAATTTAACAAACCACAGGTTGTTGAGAGTTTCAGAGAGCATTAGGCATTGTTGGATTGCAACAGGAGAAAGGAATACAACAAAAAATGAATGGGTAGCTTTCAGAGACGAAACAGAGAAGGCATCAGAAGATCACACAGGTAAAACAACAAGGCCTAGTGGAAATTCTTGGATACATTAAATTTAATCAACCAACACAGAAAATACAAAAATCCAGTAAATTAAGTAGGTGAAAGAGAATAAAAATATCTAAAAAATTAGACAGACAAAAAGTGCAAAATGGCTAAGCAGGAGTCACTAGAGGACAAATGCAAGGCTGTAGAAGTAAGCATAACTAGCAGAGAGATAGATGCTGCCTACAGGAAAATTGAAGAGCTCTTTGGAGAAAAGTGAAGCAACTGTAAAAATATCAAGAGTTCAGATGGCAAATCAGTACTTAGCAAAGATGGGAAAGCTGCAGGTTGTAATGAATATATAGAGGGTCTATATAAAGGAACAAACCTGAGCACAATATTACAGAAAGAGGAGGAGGAGGAGGAGGAGGAGAAGAAGAAGAAGAAGAAGAGGAGGGAGGTAAGATACTGCAAGAATAATTTGAGAAAATGCTGATGCTGATATAATGCACCTGGATTCATTACCTCAGAATTATTGAGATCCTTGGGTGAGTCAGCCATGACAAAATCATTCAGCCTGATGTGCAAGAGCAAGATATATGAGGCAGGCAAAATACTTTCAGACTTTAAGAAGAACATAATAATTCAAATTCCAAGGAACGCAGGTGCTGACAGGTGTAAATATTACTGAACCATCAGATTAATAAGACACGGTTTGCAAAATATTTACACAAATTATTTGCAGAAGAATGGAAAAAAGCAGTAGAGGCTGACCTTAGGAAAAATCAGATAAGAAATGTAGGAACACGTGAGGCAACACTGATCCTACAACTTAGAAGACAGATGGAAGAAAAGCAAGCCTATGTTTACAGCGTTTGTAAATTTAGAGATAGGTTTTGGCAATGTGGAATAGACTACAAAATAGGTAGCAAGGATAAAATACAGTGACCATAAAGTTATTTAAAACCTGAACAGAAACCAGACTGCAGTTACGAGAGTCAAAGAACATGCAAGGGAAGCCATAGTTGGAATGAGATTGAGACAGGGTTGTAACTTATCCCTCGTGTTTATAGCTGTGAAGGAAATCATGGAGAAATTTGCAACGGGAATTAAAGTTCATGGAGAAGAAACAAAAACTTTGAGAATTGCCAATGACAATGTAATTTTATCAGAGACAGCTTATGACTTGGAAGAGCAATTAAATGAAATGGGTAGTGTCTTGAAAGGTATTATACGATGACCATCAATAAAAGCAAAACAAGGGAAATACAATGTACAGAAGTTGAAATAAATCAGCCAACACTGAGGTAATTAGGATAGGAACTGAGACACAAAGTAGTGTATGAGTTTTATTATTTGGCCAGTAAAATAGCTGCTGATCACTGAAATAGGGAAGATACAAAATGCACACCGGCAATAACACAATAATATCTGAAAAAAAAAAGGAATTTGTTAAATCTAGTATAAATATAAGTGTTAGGAAGTCTTTTCCGGAGATATTTGTTTGAATTTTAGCTTTCTATAGAGTGAAACATAGACAATACACGATGCAGAGAAGAAGAAAATAAAAGTTTTTGCAATAGGGTAGTATAGAAGAATGTTGAAGATTACATGGGAAGGTTAATAACAAATGCAGAGATTATGAATCAAACTAGGAGAAAGAGAAATGTGTGGCACAACTTGACTAAAAGAAGGGACTGGCTGAATGGACACATTCTGGGGCATCAAGGAATTGTCAAAGTGATAACAGGAAAAGATGGATTGTAAAAGGAGATCAAAGATAGAATATAGCAAGCAGGTCCAAATGGACACAGATTGTTATATTTATGCAGAGAGGATGAAGCTTCTTTCACAAGACAGACTAGATGGAGGGCTGCATCAAAACAGTCTTCATACTGACTTGTCTGGCATAGCAGTAATAGGTTATAAACACAAATATTCCTCATGAAACAGTCATCTATTAGTGAAAACTGTATTAAATTCCCTAAAGTAGTCCCAGAGATAAGCCTTCACATACAAATGGAAAAACGTGGCTGGGGACTTTAATTTATAATATTAATGATTTGCAAACAATTAACTGGGTAAAAATTAAGAAACATGCCATGGCTAATGCAACGGGCTGCATTAGCAGATCTCACCACAGCTGACCGAATGTTATTGCAATGGGGACTGCTGTTGGTACAAGGACTGCACTGCAATGCCAGGCAGTTACTATGTCGCTTGGTGCAGCCGGTTTGGAAATATCAATGACACAGCAGGAAGGCAGAGACATTGCAGCACTGGCAGCCCAATTACTTCACACATGAGCCACAGGTTTATTGTGGCTTACATGATAAAATATCAACGACGCAGCAGGAAGGCAGAGACATTGCAGCACTAGCAGCCTGATTACTTCACTTACGAGCCACGGGCTTCTTGTGGCTTAAGTGATAAAAAACAATGCTGTAACAAAACATGCCAAGTCCAAAGTTCTGGAATTAGTGCTCTCTACCTACCCTTTGGGTCACTTGAGGGTCTGCTTCAGATGTTGCTGGCCCTCAACCCTGGAGGTCTCTGGCTATCATACAGGGCCATGCAACTGCTCGTAGGCAAATTTTTGCTTGCTTGCCTCTGTTCTGGAAAGATATTGCTGTGGTGAGCAGTTCCTACTATCTTATGTCTACACTGTGATCTCACGCACCACATCTGGGGCTACCTGGTCACCTTTAGGAATCACAGCTGTTGCAGTGGGACACTGACTACCTTGCCTCTGGCATTATTGCTCCCCCACCTGCGCAAAACCACTGAGCTGTGTGCTGACCATAGTGCCTTCTCTGTCAGCGCATACGGTTTTTATGTCCTGTGGCATTGGCCTCTATGGGCATCAGCATGACCATTGCAATACAAAGTGATAAATATGTGGTTTATCAATGCTGTATCACTGATGACATGTTGGATTCTATCAGGCATCTACTCACCACCTTGCTGCTACCCTGCCTGGATGCTGGGCCACAAGCACCCAGATTTCCAAGAACCTCACGCATAACCCACCATAGGGCCAACCATCACAGTCACTATAATATGTACAGAAGATACAAATAGATTCTGGTGATAATAATTTCATGTGGCTTAATGGCCTTGTGAAAGTCTTTCAATTGGACACCACTTCCGTGACTTAACTGTCCCCAATGGGACTTAAAGTTTAATGTGGAACCTGAACTGTGTGTCATTTCTAGTGAATCTCCACTTCACTGAGATATGAATGTTAGATTAAAAGGCAGACAGAAAAATCCGTAGCCCGAACTGGATTGATTCCATGACCTTCCAGTTTCCAGGCCCAAGCATTACTGCTAGATCACCAAGCCTGACATAGATTCAAGTCAATCTTTGCTGCTCCCTGTTGTTGTGGCAAATGTTTACTTTACTGCTTTTTTTCTGCCAGATACTGCCTTCTATGTAGCTGACTAGCTTATTTCCATGAGATGTCAATTAAATTCAGAAAAGATAACAATACAAATATTACTGGTCCACAATTACTTATCAGTAGCAAATTACACACAAACCTTCCTTGTGAATCAGTCTACCAATTAGTGAGAACAGCATTGAAATCACTACAGAAGTTCCCAAGATTAGTCTGAATTTGCGCACAGTAACTGAGGCAAGGGATGTTAATTTATAATAAGTATTTACTGATTATCTACTCAACCTATTAATGTTTTATCTTTATTTATAGAGCTGATGATGATCATTAATTGTTCATGCCAATTAATAATTTGTGACAATCTGCAACCCCAACTATTAAAATAAATATTTCCAGTTCTCTACTCGCTATTATCAACACATCTTTCGTGGCATGTGTAATGAGCCTAATTATCATATACTGTAAAATCTTTTAATTAGTAACAGTTTTCACTTACACTTAGAAAGATCTCCATGCAGCTGCTTTGTATCATTTGGCAACCTATTAAGGATACAGGGTACTTATAAATGGTGGAAAATTTTTTTATGACTTTATTAAATTCTATACTCTTTCCTGATTATATTGATATATACATTACAGGGTTTCAAATGAAAAATAACCGATATATACCAAATTTTAAAGTTACAGTCATGTATACCGCCACGGCTCCTCTATTTCTGTTACAGAAACCAGTATTATTTCGAAAAGAACTGTGAACTTTCTGTATCCAGCGATTATACATATGACACATTGTATATGTTGCTAAAAGTGCAGGTTTCTAGTGTCTGTAAATGATTATCTTTACTTTTGTCTCGTTGAAGCAGTTTTTTTTTTTTTTTTTTTGTGGTTTTAGGGCGCACAACTTCAATGGTCATTAGCGCCCTGACTACTCTAAGAATGCACCGCGAGGCACAAGTTGACCACAACAACTAAAAGGGAAAACACGATAAAAGACAGACTGACAGGCATATGATTAAAAAACAGCATCATCAAATGTCCTTAGCGAGGTGTGTCAAATTGATAAAACAAAGAACACGAGCAGCTGCTCGTGGGTCATCCGCTAAAATGGCATCGAAAGTATTTGGCAGGTTAAGATCGAGGCGCAGTGTGTTAAGATCTGGACAGGACATTAAAATGTGTCTAACCGTCAGCAAGTGCCCACATGGGCAGAACGGCGCCGGCGCAGCCGTCAGCAGATGGTGATGGCTGAAACGGCAGTGTCCAATTCTTAACCGGGCTAAAACGACCTCCTCCCGCCGAGAAGGGCGTGAGGAGGACGTCCAAGCCACGGGAAGAGGTTTTAAGGCCCGAAGCTTGTTGTCGGTAAGTGCAGCCCAATCGGCATGCCACAGAGATAAGATGCGCCGACAAATCACCCTGCTAAAATCGGACGAAGGGACGCAACAAGAAGCTGTTCGAGGCTGGAGGACCGCAGCCTTGGCCGCGGCATCTGCAGCTTCGTTCCCAGGGATACCGACATGGCCCGGAACCCACATAAAGCTAACTGGAGAACCGACGTCCACCAGCTGCTGAAGAGAGCGTTGGATCCGGTGTACGAAAGGGTGAACCGGGTACGGATCACTGAGGCTCTGGATGGCGCTCAGGGAATCTGAGCAGATGACATAAGCAGAATGTCGGTGGCGGCAGATGTAAAGAACAGCCTGGTAGAGGGCAAAGAGCTCAGCTGTGAAGACCGAACAATGGCCATGGAGCCGGTATTTGAAACTTTGTGCCTCGACAATAAAGGAACACCCGACCCCGTCATTGGTCTTAGAGCCATCTGTATAAATGAAAGTCATGTCGATGAACTTCGAACGAAGTTCCAAAAAACGGGAGTGGTAGACCGAACCGGGGGTGACCTCTTTTGGGAGCGAGCTGAGGTCAAGGTGAACGCGGACCTGAGCCTGGAGCCAAGGTGGCGTGCGGCTCTCGCCCACTCGAAAGGTTGCAGGGAGGGAAAAAGTAAGGTGTTGAAGGAGGCGACGAAAGCGAACGCCAGGGGGTAGCAGGGCAGAGACATACAACCCGTATTGACGGTCAAGAGAGTCGTCAAAAAAGGAACGATAAGACGGATGGTCGGGCATTGACAGTAGCCGACAGGCATACCGACAAAGCAGTATATCGCGCCGGTAGGTGAGTGGCAATTCGCCAGCGTCAGCATGAAGACTCTCTACGGGACTGGTATAAAATGCTCCGATCGCAAGTCGTAAACCCCGATGTTGTATGGAGTTGAGGCGGCGTAAGATGGATGGCCGTGCAGAGGAGTATACGAAGCTCCCATAATCCAGCTTGGAGCGGACGATCGACCGATATAGACGAAGTAGGACGGTTCGATCCGCTCCCCACGACAGACCACTGAGAACACGGAGGACATTTAAAGAACGGGTACAACGGGCGGCCAAATATGACACATGTGGAGACCAGCTAAGTTTCCTGTCAAATGTAAGGCCTAAAAATTTGGTTGTCTCCACGATTGGGAGAGCAACGGGACCGAGTCTTAAGGACGGTGGGAGAAACTCTTTGTATCGCCAGAAGTTAATACAGACCGTCTTCTCGGCAGAAAAACGGAAGCCATTGGCGACACTCCAGGAGTAAAGACGGTCAAGAGAACGCTGAAGACAGCGCTCCAGGACACGTGTACACTGCGCGCTGCAATAGATGGTAAAATCGTCCACGAAAAGGGAGCCTGATACATCAGCTGGGAGGCAATCCATTATTGGATTGATCGCGATGGCGAAGAGAGCGACGCTCAAAACTGAGCCCTGTGGCACCCCATTCTCCTGGCGAAAGGTGTCGGACAGGACAGAACCCACACGTACCCTGAACTGTCGATCCATTAAAAAGGAACGAATAAAAAGAGGGAGGCAACCGCGAAGGCCCCATGTATGCATGGTGCGGAGGATGCCCGCCTTCCAACAGGTGTCGTAAGCCTTCTCCAAATCAAAGAACACAGCCGCGGTCGGGCGCTTCCGCAAGAAGTTATTCATAATGAAGGTCGACAAGGTAACCAGATGGTCAACAGCAGAGCGGCGCCTACGAAATCCACATTGTACATTGGTAAGTAGGCGTCGAGACTCGAGCAGCCAAACCAATCGAGAGTTAACCATTCGCTCCATCACTTTACAGACACAGCTGGTAAGCGAGATAGGTCGATAACTGGAAGGCAAGTGCTTGTCCTTCCCCGGCTTAGGAATCGGGACAACAATAGACTCGCGCCAGCATGCGGGAACATGTCCCTCAATCCAGATGCGATTGTATGTACGAAGAAGAAAACCTTTACCCGCAGGAGAAAGGTTCTTCAGCATCTGAATATGAATAGAATCTGGCCCTGGAGCAGAGGACCGTGATCGGCCAAGTGCGTTTTCGAGTTCCCGCATGGTGAATGGGGCATTATAACTTTCACAATTCGAGGAGCGGAAGTTAGGTGGCCTAGCCTCCTCTGCCTGTTTGCGGGGGAGGAAGGCAGGGTGGTAATGAGCGGAGCTCGAAACCTCTGCGAAAAAGCGGCCGAAGGCATTGGAGACAGCCTCAGGGGCCACAAGGGCGTCATTCGCGACCTTCAAGCCAGAAACTGGTGAGTGGACCTTAGTGCCAGATAGCCGGCGCAGGCTACCCCAGACAACAGAAGAAGGAGTAAAACTGTTGAAGGTGCTTGTGAAAGCAGCCCAGCTGGCTTTCTTGCTTTCTTTGATAATACGACGACACTGAGCACGTAATCGTTTATAATTGATACAATTCGCCACTGTAGGGTGGCGTTTAAAAGTGCGTAAAGCACGTCGACGAGCACGTAAAGCGTCTCTACATGCTGCGGTCCACCAGGGGACCGGTACACGACGTGGAGAAGAAGGAGGGTGAGGGATGGAATATTCAGCAGCAGCGAGAATGACTTCCGTGAGGTGTGCGACCTGACGATCGCAGCTTGTAAAGGTTTGATCCTGAAAGGTCGCCCTGGAAGAGAAGAGCCCCCAGTCTGCCTTGGAGATGGTCCAATTAGAGAAGCACGGAGAGGGGGTATGCTGCAGGAGATGGATAACACACGGGAAGTGGTCGCTCGAATATGTATCAGAAAGTGCATACCACTCAAACCGGCGTGCAAGTTGGGGAGTACATATAGAGAGGTCTAAATGGGAATAGGTGTGAGATGTGTCCGAAAGAAAAGTAGGGGCGCCAGTATTGAGGCAGACAAGATCGAGCTGGTTGAAAAGGTCTGCTAACAAGGAGCCCCTCGGGCAGGATGCTGGAGAGCCCCAAAGGGGATGGTGGGCATTGAAGTCTCCAGTTAACAAAAATGGTGCAGGTAGCTGAGCAATAAGTTGCATCACGTCTGCCCTGGCAACGGCAGATGACGATGGAGTGTAAACGGTACAAAAGGAAAATGTAAAAGTGGGGAGAGTAATGCGGATGGCAACTGCCTGCAGGCCGGTGTGCAACGTGATGGGATCGTAGTAAATATCATCCCGGACCAGCAACATAACCCCTCCATGAGCTGGGATACCTACCACAGGGGGTAGGTCAAAACGCACAGAGGTGTAGTGTGCCAAGGCAATTTGATCGCATGGGCGTAGCTTCGTTTCCTGGAGGGCTACGACAAGCGGACGGTGCAAGCGGAGCAGCAACTTCAAGTCCTCTCGGTTGGAGCGAATGCTGCGAATATTCCAGTGAATAAGTGCCATCGTAAGAAAAGAAAGATGAGAGAAGTGGTCACCTCGAAGGCCGCTTAGGGCCTGGCTTCGAGCAAGCACTGCCGCCGCTATCAGTAGGCGGACAGTCATCGTCCATTGGGTCTATAGGGTCATCGGCCATCTCGGGAGGATGGCCGGGAGGGGGAGCTTCCTCCGCCAGTGAACGGCCAGATGTACGGCAACCAGCGGTGCGGCCAGGCGAAACGGATGACGGCCTGGGGCGGCAGCCGCTGGGTGGCGCAAGAGAAGAAATGCGCCGTGGCGGGGAAGGAGAACTGTGCTTCCTATGCGCCTTTTTGGAAGGACGTGTAGTGGAAGTATCGGTCGAAGGCTGGGAGGTCGAGGTACGGAGGAAGTCTGCACGGGATGGTTCCTTCTTGAAGGCCCGTGCATCTGACTACGGTGTCTTCGTCTTAGCAGAAGCTGAGGAAGTTGCTCGTGTCTGTGGGGTGATGGGAGGAAGAGGAGACGTCGACCGCGCGATCTTAGCACTGGCCGAACGGACGACCGTGGTGCTGAAGGTCAGATCGCATGTCTGGGTTGCTACCTCCCGGGTAGTCCGAGGAGAGGCGAGGACAGTACTGTATTTCCCCGCTGGGAGCAGCGTGGGCTTCCTACTAGCCAATAGCTTGCGAGCAGCCGAGGTGGACACTTTCTCTTTGACCCGAATTTCCTGGATACAGCGTTCTTCCTTATAGACAGGACAGTCGCGGGAGGATGCGGCATGGTCACCCTGACAGTTCACACAACGAGGAGACGGAGGTGGACAGTCACCCTCATGGGCATCCCTGCCACAGGTGACACATTTAGCCGCATTGGAACAAGACTGTCGAGTGTGATTGAAACGCTGACACTGGTAGCAGCGCGTAGGTGTCGGGATATAGGGGCGAACAGAAATAACCTCGTAGCCCGCCTTGATGCGCGATGGCAGCTTAACACTATCGAAGGTCAAGAAAATTGTCCGGGTCGGTACAAGGTCATTGTTGACCTTTTTCATGACCCTATGGACAGCCGTCACGCCCTGCTCAGCGAGGAATGATTGAAGCTCCTCGTCAGTCAATCCGTCGAGGGAGCCAGTATAGACCACACCACGAGACGAATTCAAAGTTCGGTGGGCCTCCACCCAGACAGGGAACGTGTACAGGAGGGTGGCCCGAAGCAGTTTTTGTGCCTGAAAGGCATTCTCAGTTTCTAGTAATAAGGTGCCGTTACGCAACCTGGTACAGGATTTGACAGATCCGGCTATGGCATCTACGCCCTTCTGAATAACGAAAGGGTTGACAGAGGAAAAATCCTTTCCGTCCTCAGTTCGAGAAACTACGAGGAACTGTGGGGCAGGCGGTAGTACTTTTGTCACTGTTGGCTGGTCACGTTTCCGTTTTTGGGTCGAAGTCGAAAGAGATGGAGTAGAATCCATTGCGGAGGAATCCCCCATGATTGCCAGCGTCTCCGATGGCGCACTCCTTCCTTGTGGGGACCCTCTCAGAGGGCACTCCCGCCTTAGGTGAATGTTTACACCTCAGGTCACACCTCCCGAGAAACAGACGGAGGGACCAATCGGCATGGTCAGAAGGTATCAGCTCAGGCAATCACCCCTCCCCGGGCCTGGCCTTTACCAGGGGGTACGCACGTGCCTTACATGTCTACCCAGGGCGGGGACTTACGCGTTACCCCGTCACCGGCTACGCGTGCGAACGCGTGGGTCGGCCTTCAGGCACGCACAGGGAGGAAGGAAGAAGAGGAAAAAGAAGAGAGAGAGGGAGAAAGAGGACAGACTGTCTCAAACGCCGAGGCGGAGACCAGAGAAGGCAAGGAGAAGAAGGCAATGAGAAAGCAAGGGGAAGAAGGCAATGAGAAGGCAAGGAGAAAAAGGCAATGAGAAGGCAAGGAGAAAAAGGCAATGAGAAGGCAAGGAGAAAAAGGCAATGAGAAGGCAAGGAGAAAAAGGCAATGAGAAGGCAAGGAGAAAAAGGCAATGAGAAGGCAAGGAGAAGGCAAGGGAAAGAGTAAGGAAGACAGTGAGGTGGAGAAGAGCAAAGAAAGGAACCAACAAAAGGAAGGAAGAAACGAGAAGTGAAAAAACCAAAAGGATCACGATGATAGGTCGTGGAACCGTCCGTCTCCGGACGCAGGCGCGAACTACCCCCGTGAGGGGGATGGACTCCTTTTAGTCGCCTCTTACGACAGGCAGGAATACCGCGGGCCTATTCTAATCCCCGGACCCGCAGGGGGGTGAAGCAGTTTGTTCACATGTTACTGAGTGCTTGTTGCCCAAGTGCTACATATATTTGTGGAAGTACATATCCTTCAGTGTGCAATAAATATGAACTATGCCATGCGTCGAGAAATTCAATAAAAGGAAATTCCTTGGTAACCAGTTCACAAACAAAGCAAGCCACATTTTTGAAAGTAACCTATGTATCAGTTCTTCAGCGAAGATACTCCCACATGGCACGTCTCCTGGTGATTCAAATTTTTGTGTTAACAATGACACTGTTTGTAGTGGATTTGTTGTTGATGATGTGGACATCTTATCTTCTTTGATAATGGAAGAGGCAAAGTATAAACAATGTGACTGTGTAGACTGTCTGGAAATAACTGAACAACAAAATAGCAGGAAGGGTTTAGCGTCAAAATTGGTTGTTCTGTGTAGATCCTGCAATAAATTTACTTCGAAAATGACTTCAAACGTTGTGCATAATTCATATGATGTGAATTTGAAGTTAGTGTATCCAATGCATGCAGCAGGAAAAGGAAAAAAGGCTGCTCAAACAATTTGTGGTTTGATGGCCTGTCCTCCTCCTCCTCCTCCTCCTCCTCCTCCTCCGCCTCCTCCTCCCAGTAGGTTCAGCAAGCACATAAAAATACTTTTAGGTGCCTTGACGGTTGTGTCTAAAGCATCTATGAAACTTGCAGTAGAAGAAACTATATATTAGTGGAACCAGGGGCGTTGCTGTTGCACTTGATGGGACATGGCAACATCGAGGACATCGTTCCTTGAATGGTGTTTTAAGTGCTACTTCTCTGGAGAATGGAAAAGTTGTTGATTTTGAGTGCTTATCTAAGTACTGCCGCACCCACCATGGTAACACTGACAGACATATTGAACATCAGTGTTCTAAGAATTATGAGTGTTACAGTGGAGGTATGAAGTGTGATGGAGCTCTAAAAATATTTCAGAGGTCAGTGCACATTTATAACGTTAGATATACGAAGTACCTAGGCGATGGGGACTCTAAAGCTTTCAATAAAATTAATGAGTTCATTGTTTATGGTGATACCTCGGTAACAAAACTGGAGTGTTGTGGACATGTGCAAAAGAGGATGGGTGCTAGATTGAGGAAGGTACAAAGAGAAATGAAAGGAAAGTTGCTATCAGTTGGAAAACCTCTGTCTGGCTGAGGCAGATTGACAGAAACTGAAACAGACCTCCTTCAGAGTTATTATGGACTGTCCATTAGATGAACTGCACCTCTGAATGACGTTACAGCAATGAGAAAAGCTGTATGGGCCACCTACTTTCCTAAGTTGTCCACAGATGACCACCCTGTTCACAGATTTTGCCCTAATGGAGAAGATTCTTGGTGTGGTTACCAAAAAGCAAAAGAAAATGGTCAAATATACCAGTATAAGCATTCTCTTCCTGAGCTTGTTATAAATGTAATAAAACCAATTTTTAGAGACATGAGTGACCCTGTTCGGCCTAGTAAATGTCTTCATGGGGGCATTCAGTAGACAAGTGAAAGTTTCAACCATTCCATATGGGAAAGATTACCGAAGAATGTTTTTGTAGGACTAAATACATTAAAAGTTGGTGTCCTAGATGCAGTGATATGTTTCAATTATGGAATGATAGGAAGGTTGGAAGCCTTGAGAAATTTAGGCACAAAATGTGGCTCTAATATGGAAGATCTATTGCTTGCATGTGACAGACAACAGGTGCATGAAGCTGAAAGCTTCACTCTTCAAGTTACCAAAGAAGCAAGAAGTGCTAAAAGGAATGCCAAGAGGAAGCTTGAAGATGAAGAAATGCTGCAGGATGAAGACTATGCTTCAGGAATGTTCTGAGGCACAGTTTAACATATCTTCATTCACAATTTCCCACAAGAAGTATTTTTCAGAATTCAGGTACAAATATTTCCTAAAGTTTATAAAGCATTGCTCTAATTTTTTCTGTAACTCGCAAATAGTCCATACTTATGTAGTAGACCTACGCTTTATTGCAGAATCAACTACATTACAGAAAAAATAACATTTTTAGGAAAAAAAGTATAAAAATTAAAATGTAAGATGTGATTTTTTTTATCCTTGCAATATACATAATAGGTTGAATTAAATATGTCTAGTCCCTCAGCCATCATGTCATGTGTATCTGGTAAAAATTTGGTCTCCTTCAAATGTATAACATTGGATTAAATGGTACCTCAATTTGAGGGAACATTTTGGAAAAAAAATTGCATCAATGTCTTTGTAATTTTTTTTAATAGTCCTAAACAGGTTCAAAAATATTCAAAATACTGCTAATTTGTTTAGAAAGTGTGCTGCATTACCTGATATCAACAAAAAAAATCTGTAAAACACATACATTATAAACAGTGTCTGAAAGAAATAGGTGTTGACTTTACATAATATTGAGCTGGAAAAGTGCCCTGTATCCTTAAAGAAAAGACTTACAACAAGTGGGCTCTGATCCAAGAGCTCTTTTATTGCTCAATACTAAGATAATCATCTCTGATTGCAATATTGTAATGATAAATGTATTTAATCATTGTGTTACTTGCTAGGTTCTTTTCTATGGATGTAATTGTCTTTAGAATAGACACAGAAAACACAGTTAGCAAATTATACTTACTGAACCATTCCCTGATAGATTTACATTTATTTGAATTACCCAGTATTCTAACTGCTAGCTTCTATAGACTGTTGTGACTTAAGGATTGACTGCTACCATGGAAATACTAGGGGGTGGAGGCCCATATGGGAGGCAAGGACTGCATTCTGCCAATCCCACAAGACCTGCCTAGCTGCAGCAACCACTTGAAGTTGCCAAACCTTGATCCCACCACCACAAAACTTATTGCTTGCACTATGCTACAGTTTCAGTCTGCTCACTGTCCTGTGTGACCACTGTACTCTGTGACTTTGTTCATTTTCGTTTTTGTAACTGTAGGATTTTATTTGTTTTTACCATTATTTGTTGTATGGTTCTGTACAATGTCAGTAGGAAGTCTGTCAAAAATTTAGAGTAGATAAGATCTCTTGGCCAGGGGATTGCCACATCAGGGCAGTCAAGGGTTTGCATGTTACATGAAAAACTTAATTGTGACCCGCTGCTCACCGTTAACAATGTAATCGATAGAACTGCTACAGTTTTGATACATAAACAAAAACACTGTTGTGAACGCTGACAAAGAAAACGTTTGAGAATGAAAAGTGTATTACCAACACATGAGGGGCAGTCAAATGAAAATCGAACACCTGCCACAACAGGACCATGGAATCATTGCATTGAAAACTAATCATCATATGAGTTAAGATATTTATCCCACTGAGGAATGAAATGATCAATTCCTGTCTCATAGAACGAGTCCGGCTGCTGACAGATGCACATTCGCTCTCATTCTTACACTTCCTTGTCCAACTGAAACCAACATCAAAACTTTTTTCTCAGGTTGTCAAATATGTGAAAATAACACTGTGAAAGACCTGGTCTGTACAGAGGATGCTGTAGTGTTTCTGAACCAAATTGCTGAAGCATAGTCTTTGCCCAATTGGCAGCACAGGTGCGGGTGTTATTGTGCAACAGGATGATTCTGTCTGACAGCATGCCAACAGCCCAAGGGTAAATGGCAAAGCCAACAGTGGATAAATCCCACACCTCCCTTGCCAAGGAAATCAAAAGCTGAAACTTCCTGGCAGATTAAAACTGTGTGCCAGACCAAACTCGAACCCGGGACCTTTGCCTTTAGCGGGCAAGTGCTCTACCAACCGAGCTATCCAAGCACTACTCACGCCCCATCCTCACAGCTTTACTTCCGCCAGTACCTTGTCTCCTACCTTCCAAACTTTACAGAAGCTCTCCTGCAAACCGTGCAGGACTAGCACTCCTGAAAGAAAGGATATTGCGCAGACATGGCTTAGCCACAGCCTAGGGGATGTTTATAGAATGAGATTGTCACTCTGCAGCGGAGTGTGCGCTGATATGAAACTTCCTGGCAGATTAAAACTGTGCGCCGGATTGAGACTCGAACCCAGGACCTTTGCCTTTCACAGGCAAGTGCTCTACCACTTGCCTGTATGTTATTTATTGACATCTAGGGCTACCAATTTTTTCTGTGTACAAAGTCTTCTAATATAATATTTTGTACTGTCGGGTGTACCACTGGAAAGTGAATTGGAAAAACACACACACACACACACACACACACACACACACACACACACACAGAGAGAGAGAGAGAGAGAGAGAGAGAGAGAGAGAGAGAGAGAGAGAGAGAGAGATCCCTATGTGGCAAATGTAAAAAAGTAATCTTGTAGCAATATATCATCAGTGTGCAGAACTCATGATTATAGGAAAACACAATTTTACATTCTTGTTGTATTCTTATCCCAAAATGAATCCAATTACAAATAAAAAATACAGCTACAAATGAAAATAATGTTCAATGTCACATGTCAATTTGACCACTGTCACTGTTTTACGTTTATAAAAAAATTCCCTCTGTTCTAATGTTAACGTGCTAGCTGTTCCACATTTTACTGTATTTGCAGGTGTAAAACTGTTGAAATACCTAACTAGTGGCAAGCAGTGATATACATTGGTCAGTAAAATTTACCCTTCTTCCACCACATCTTGAGAACAATCTGAAATTGTCTGTTAAGCTAGCGCTCTCTCTCTCTCTCTCTCTCTCTCTCTCTCTCTCTCTCTCTCTGTGTGTGTGTGTGTGTGTGTGTGTGTGTGTGTGTGTGTGTGTGTGTGTGTGTGTGTGGTGTTTTTTTTTTTCCAATTCACTTTCCAGTGGTACACCCAACAGTACAAAATATTATATCAGAAGACTTTGTACACAGAAAAAATTGGTAGCCCTATATGTCAATAAATAACATACAGCCACATATGTCCTAACGTTATCCCTAGGAGTTTACAAGTAACTTTAATGTTTTGGCTTGGGGATAGCTGCAAGTATGTACACACCTTTTAGTAAAAATAATGATAATACAAACAACGTATGGTGTTCTCAGATTTACTGACAAACAATTGCTTTTGAATGGCAAGTGGCAACAGATGTGCCAGCATTGAGAGTAAAATGCAAGGATGTGAGAAATGAGAAGAAACAATACTTGTGAGACTTTGTGACATGTAAATGCACAATCAGAAACATGGAAAGGAAACACACTAGCTAGGCTTGACATTCTTTGATTTGAATTCAGTACTTGCCAGTATACACACATTGTTATTCCCAACATATATTAGGGCTCCAATATGAAGGCAGTAGTAATTATCAAATTTTTATTTAACTACTTTCATTCTAAGTGGTAAGTATTGTGAAGCTGCAAATCTTCTTACTGTAATAACTCACAATTAAGCTTTTGGGTTATGATAACTTTTTCTGTTATTAAATGCATGTTATCCTTACTTGACGGCACCAAAGAGATTTTCAGCCATGGGTTTTATCAAGCAATCCACAGCAGCACAATTACTTGCGACGAAGCAAGGTGCTTCTTTGGGATCATCACGAAAATATCCAATATGGAACAGTTTCTTTTCATCTCCTTTAATTACTGTCTGTAATTAAATAAAAGCAAGTTTAATGGGTGGCAAAAATATAATCAACTGGAATAATTAGTTACTTTTAAATTATTACTGAATAGTTACCACCACCATTACTGGATTCTCCATTCTGTCAATAAAGAATGCAAAACTCATGTACTATGCTTAAAAAATAAAACACTTCAAGAATAAGGCAAAAATTATTTGGAACATCAAAAACAAACCAAACTTATTCAAATGAAACTGAGTATCTGGAAAACAGCTCAGGCAGAAATGGTGACACTTTCAAATCATTTGCTACCAGTTCCATTTTTACTTCCTTACAATGCCTACAAGCACTGCACCCAATAATGAACAACCAAATACATATGCACTAAATCTCTTGTGCAGACACTGCCTGTATCACCAATGGACAGTAGTTTTAAAAATACAATTCCTAAGGAAACTACAGAATTCAGTAGCCAGTGCCACTGGCTGTGATGGTGTTTCTAGCAGAAAATTAAAACCTTGTTCTGACTTGACAGGATTACCCTTAAGTTATCTTTGCAAATCAGGCAGTGACTTGGGGTATTTCCTGAAAGACCTAAATAGATTCTACTAACACCCACTGACGAAACTGGAGAACTGAACTACCTGTAATTACAAACCTATATCACTCCCAGCCCCGCATGAACCATGGACCTTGCCGTTGGTGGGGAGGCTTGCGTGCCTCAGCGATACAGATGGCCGTACCGTAGGTGCAACCACAACGGAGGGGTATCTGTTGAGAGGCCAGACAAACATGTGGTTCCTGAAGAGGGGCAGCAGCCTTTTCAGTAGTTGCAGGGGCAACAGTCTGGATGATTGACTGATCTGGCTTTGTAACATTAACCAAAACGGCCTTGCTGTGCTGGTACTGCGAACGGCTGAAAGCAAGGGGAAACTACAGCCGTAATTTCTCCCGAGGACATGCAGCTTTACTGTATGATTAAATGGCAGATTCAGAAGGATGTAGGTTGCAGTAGGTACTGGGAGATGAAGAAGCTTGCACAGGATAGAGTAGCATGGAGAGCTGCATCAAACCAGTCTCAGGACTGAAGACTACACAACAACAATCACTCCCAGCCTTGTCAGAAGTGTTGGAGGAGGTACCTTACAACTGAGCAGACTTGTTAACTGCCTCTCACTTTGGTCTCTGTAAAGGATCCTCCACGCAGAAAGCAATACAAGATCTTATGAATGGAGTATCAGCACAGCTAAACAAGAAAAATTATCCGGTTGATATATTCTGTGGACCACAAAATTCTACTTAGCACACTTAGACCTCCTTCCCACTACCTTAAATGCTTTTTGTAGCAGATAATAAAAACCTGTTTCAACTAAACTGTGATACGCACATTTGCAGTACAATATAAAAAAAAATAATATTCATGTAGACTGCCTTCTTGTTGATGGTTCAGTATGGAACTATAAACTATGCTGGTAAGACATTCAATAACTTACCCTCTAACATAGAGCAAGAATTTGGGAACCACCACCAGTTCAAAAGAAAATTAAAAACACACCTCATTACAGACTCTTTCTACTAATGATCTGAATACCTAGTTGTAAGGAAAGCTCTGTTAACTTTATGAGAAGTAGTAGTGTCTATTATAAAGCTGCACGACAAGTAATAATGTAATAGAAGTAGGACTCAGTACTTTTAGACATAAAAAACTATATTATGTGAAAAACATCATTGTAATCAAGCAAATATTAAGCTACTAACAGGAGTTAAACAGCACCTACATAGTGAAACTGAGGAGGTAGCAGCTTTTTTTTGAAGAAGCAGTCTCTTTACAGTGTATGTAATATTAAGTAGGACACTGATAATTATTGTTAATGCAGTACATAGATTTAAGTCTTTATAATGTGTCTGTCTCATGCCAGCTCATTCTACAGCCTTTGGTGTGATTGGTTGGTTTGTGGGATTGAAGGGACCAGACTGCTACAGTCATCAGTCCCTTTTTCCAAAACTTCAAACACCCACACAGAATAAAAACGAACAATGGAGGTGACAACAGACAACACAGGACAAGAAAGACTTAGACGGAGACCAGACAAAAGGAATTAAAATCACACAGAGTGTGACGTGGTTGGCCGACCATAGAGACAAAAAAGGAAAAGCCAACCACCTAGAAACACACTAAAAAAAAGTACCCAGTCTAAAATCGTAGGCCAAAGGCCAGACTCAAAACAAAAAAATGACAAACACTCAGATTAAGTGATAAAATCCCCCTGCCCAAATAAAATGCAGAACTAAGCCTGCCATGGCAGCGTCATCTGTTAAAAGGGCAGGCAGTGTATCAGGCAGCACAAACGTCTGCCTGATCACAGCTAAAAGGGGACAGGCCAACAAAATGTGGACCACTGTCAAAGCGGATACGCAGCGACATAGAGGTGGGTCCTCACAGCACAATAAGTGGCTGTGCGTCATCTGCGTGTGCCCCATGTGCAGCCGGCAGAGGACAACAGACTCCTTGCAAGAGACCCACAAGGAGGAGCGCCATGCACCGGTAGCCTCCTTGATGGCCCGAAGTTTGTTTGGTGAAGGCAGGATGCGCCATTCTTCACCCCAGGTGCGAAGGACAGTCTGCCGCAAAACTGCCCTGAGGTCACTCTCCGAAGGCCCAATCGATAAGGCTGGTGCACCGAAAGCCTGTTTGACCAGCATGTCAACACGTTCATTGCCCGGGATGCCGACATGACCAGGAGTCCACACAAAGACCACAGAGCGGCCGCAATGGGCAAGAGTTTGGAGGGACTCCCGGATAGCCATCACCAGACAAGAGTGAGGGAAACACTGGTCGAAGCTCGTAAACCGCTCAGGGAGTCGTTACAGATAACGAAGGACTCACCTGAGCAGGAGCGGACATACTCTAGGGCACGAGAGATGGTGACCAACTCATCAGTGAAAACGCTGCAGCCAGCCGGCAATGAGTGTTGTTCGTAATGGTCCCCTAGTGTGAGAGCATAATCGATACGACCAGCAGCCATCAAACCGTCAGTGTAGACAACGTCAGAGCCCTGATACGTGGCAAGGACGAAAAGAAAGCGGCGGCGGAAGGCCTCAGTAGGGACCGAGTCCTTTGGGCCCTGTGCCAATTCGAACCGAAGGCATGGGCAGAGCACACACCACAGGGGTGTATGCAGAGAGGCCCGGAAAAGAGGTGGAAGAGGGAAAACCTCTAGCCCAGAGAGAAGCTCTCTGATGCGAACCGCGATCATACAACCCAACCGGGGCCGACGTTCTGGGAGATGGACAACAGACTGAGGGAACAGGAGATGGTAGTTGGGATGCCCAGGCAATCTACAAACATGTGTAGCATAAGTGGCCAGTAGACGTTCGTGCCGTAACCGCAGTGGAGGGACACCTGCCTCCACAAGTATGCTGTTCACAGGGCTGGTCCGGAAAGCTCCAGTGGCAAGTCGGATCCCACCGTAGAGGATAGGGTCCAGCACCTGCAACGCGGAAGGGGATGCTGAACCATAAGCCAGGCTACCATAATCCAGACAGGACTGAATTAACACCTGATAGAGCCATAAGAGGGTAGACCGGTCGGCACCCCAGCTGGTGTGGCTCAAGCAACACACAGCATTAGGATGCCGCCAACACATCTGTTTAAGCTGCCGAATAAGAGGGAGCCAAGTCAACCGGAAATCAAAAACCACATCCAAAAACCGACGTGTCTCCACCACAGCAAGAGGTTCACCGTCAAGATAAAGCCATGGCTCAGGGTGAACAGTGTGTCGCCGGCATAAATGCATAATGCAGGTCTTGGCACCCGAAAACTGGAAGCCATGCGGGAGGGCCCAAGACTGCGCCTTGCGGATAGCACCCTGCAGCTGACGTTCAGCAACTGCAATGCCAATGGAGCTATAGTAGAGGCAGAAGTCGTCAGCATACAAGGAAGCTGAGACAGACGTTCCCACCGCCGCAGCAAACCCATTAATTGCAATTAAAAACAGGCAGACACTGAACACAGATCCCTGCGGTACCTGTTCTACTGAACTCGGGGGGAACTATGGGAGGCCGTAACTTGCACGCGGAAGGTACGATGCGACAGAAAATTTTCATATGAAAATCAGCAGCAGACCCCGAAGACCCCAACCGTGAAGGATAGAGAGGATGTGATGTCGCCAGTCATATTGTATGCCTTCCGCATGTCAAAAAAGACAGCGACGAGGTGCTGACGGCAGGCAAAGGCTGTACGGATGGCAGACTCCAGACTCACCAGATTATCGGCGGCAGAGCTGCCTTTACGGAACCCACCCTGAGACGGAGCCAGAAGGCCCCGAGACTCAAGTACCCAACTCAACTGCCGGCTCACCATGCGTTCGAACAACTTGCAAAGAATATTGGTGAGGCTAATGGGACGGTAGCTGTCCACCTCCAGTGGGTTCTTGGCAGGTTTCAAAATGGGGATTACGATGCTTTCCCGCCATTGTGACAGGAAGTCACCCTCGACCCAGATACGGTTGTAAAGGTCAAGGAGGCGTCGCTGGCAGTCCGCCGAGAGGTGTTTGAGCATCTGACAGTGGATGCGATCTGGCCCGGGAGCCGTATCAGGGCAAGTGGCTGGGGCACTTTGGGATTCCCACTCACTGAACGGAACATTGCAGGATTCAGGGTGGCGCAAGTGAAATGAAAGCCTCTGACGTTCCAACCACTCTTTCAGGGAGCAGAAGGCCAGTGGGTAATTTGCAGAAGTGGAACTCAGAGCAAAATGCTCTGCTAATGGTTTGTAATTATGCCAGAGTCAGTACCAACTGCCCCCTTCAGTGAGAGCGCAGGGACGCTGGCAGGGGTCCGATAGCCATAGAGGTGCCTAATCTTGGCCCAAACCCGCGACAGAGAGATATGGAGGCCAATGCTGGAGACATACCTTTCCCAGCACTACTGCTTGTGTTGGCGAATGACGCGGCGGGCCTGCGCACGGAGCACTTTAAAGGCGATGAGGTGTTCTAATGAGGGATGTCGCTTGTGACGCTGGAGTGCCTGCCGGCGATCTTTAATCACCTCAGCGATCTCAGGCGACCACCAAGGTACAGTCCTCCGCCGAGGGGACCCAGAAGAACAGGGAATGGCAGATTCTGCAGCAGTAACGATGACAGTGGTGACCGAGTGAACCACTGCATCAAGGGAGTCATTGGAAAGAGGCTCAATAGTGGCAATGGAGGAGAAAAAGTCCCAGTCAGCCCTATCCATAGCCCACCTGCAAGGGCGCCCAGAAGAGTGATGCTGTAGCAGTGACAGACAGATCGGAAAGTGGTCACTACCACACAAGTCGTCATGCGCACTCCATTGGACAGTGGACAGACGGTAAGAGGCTAGGGCTGCAGACCGAAAGGTCGATGGCTGAGTACGTGCCATGCGCAACACTGAAATGTGTGCAGGCACCATCATTTAAAAGGGAAAGGTCGAGCTGTGCCAATAGTTGCTCAATGGTACTGCCTCAGCCTGTTGCCACTGCTCCACCCCACAGAGGGTTATGGGCGTGTAAGTTGCCCAGTAACAAAAAAGGTGGCGGCAATTGGGCTATCAGCGCAGCCAGGACATGCTGCAGGACATCACCATCCAGTGGAAGATACAGACTGCAGACAGTAACAGCCTGTGGCGTCCACACCCGAACAGCGACAGCCTCTAAAGGTGTTTGTAGAGGGACAGACTCGCTGTGAAGGGAGTGAAGGACATGGATGCAGACGCCACCAGAGACCCTTTCGTAAGCTGCCCGGTTCCTATAACAACCCCGATAGCCACGGAGGGCAGCGGTGTGCATTGCTGGAAACCAAGATTCTTTAAGAGCAATGCAGGGGAAAGGGTGAAGGCTGAGAAGTTGTCGGAGCTCAGCAAGATGGTGGAAGAAACCGCTGCAGTTCCACTGGAGGATGACATTATCCATGGCCGAGAAAGGCGTGAAGGGACTTGGGAGGCAGATTATGCCTCCTAGTCACCTGCTGCCACCGATTGAGTACCTGTGCAACTGCAATCCATTGCGTCTGAGGGACCAGCGAGATCCAGGCCCTCAGCAGATGCCAGAATCTCCACCTCATCCTCAGATGCAGAGCTCGAAGGTTGCGGTGGGGTGGGTGCCACCGTGAGTTCCTTGGGCTTACATGTCTTCTTCTTGGATTTCTCACGCTGCTCCTTGGGTTTCACTGGCTGGGAGGGCTTCACCGACTCAGTCTCTGGGACGGAGGAGGATTGCAAAGCCCTACGACCAGCTGCTTGTGGGCACTAATGCCACTGTCAGGCGTCATCCTTCCCGCTTGTGGAAACCTGGGAAGGGGACCCAAGGGACCCCTTGCGAGTGAGAGTAGCCGAAGAAGTTGGACGCTTCTCCGGCTTGGAAGTGGGAACGGATGTCGCCGATGGGTGGGGGGTGTTGCTCCCAAGGTAGGCGGCACAGGAGCAACAGGGTGGGTAGTGCCCCCCATGGGCAAGGGGGCACGTGGAGTTGTACGGCTCGGCGACCTGGCTGGAATTCGCTGAAATGATGTGGCTAGCATGGTTGTTGTAGCAGCGGCGTATGAAGATGTCATTCGCACGGGATGTAGTCAGTCATATTTCCTCTTAGCCTCCGTATAGGTCAGTTGGTCCAGGGTCTTATATTCCATGATTTTTCGCTCTTTTTGTAAGATCCTGCAGTCTGGCGAGCAAGGTGAACGATGCTCTCCACAGTTGACACAGATGGGAAGTGGGGCACATGGAGTATTGGGATGTGAAGGATGTCCGCAATCTCGACATGTGAGGCTGGAAGTACAGCAGAAAGATGTATGGCCGAACTTCCAGCACTTAAAGCACCGCATCGGAGGAGGGATATAGGGCTTGACATCACATCGGTAGACCGTCACCTTGTCCTTCTCCGGTAATGTATCACCCTCGAAGGCCAAGGTGAAGGCACCGGTAGCAATCTGATTATCCTTCGGACCCCGATGAACTCGCCGGACGAAATGAACACCTCGACGCTCTAAATTGGCGCGCAGCCCATCATCAGACTGCAAAAGAAGGTCCCTATGGAAAATAATACCCTGGACCATATTTAGACTCTTATGGGGTGTGATGGTAACAGAAACATACCCCAACTTGTCACAAGCATGTAACCTTTGTGACTGGGCAGAGGACGCCGTTTTCATCAATACTGATCCAGAGCACATTTTGTCCTCTAAATGCTCTACGAAGAATTGAGGCTTTGTGGAGATGAAAGACTCCCCATTAGCTCTCGTACAAACTACGAACCAGGGCAAATAACTGTCACTGCCATCCTGAGACTTACGCTCCTCCCACAGTGTGGCCAGGGAGGGGAACGATGCCCCAAGGAGATAGGCATCTACTCCTTGGCATACGTGGGGAGTTAACGGTGCAGGCATCAGCAGAGCGATCCCTGTGTTGTCAGGGGGCTACAACCAACAGGGTACATGGTGGCCCCACCACAACGGACTGGCTACCGTGCTGGATATTAGGTGCAAAGATGTCCATGGTCGTCATCGGCACAAAAAGCAACACTGCGCAGTGCATAGTGGTAATCGCACCCAGGAACGTATCCTCGTCCAAGAGATGGAAAACGAGCGGGACAGCATTGCGACGACAAGAAAGCCGGCTAAAGTTCTCAATGCACGAAGGATACGATGCACCATGTAAGGGGCCCTTCGCCAATTGGCTCGCTCTTCGGAAGAATTTGGAAAGATGAAGGTCAAACCCGAAAGGGGACCATCACATAAGGCCGAAACTTTTGAGACTCCTTTTAGTCGCCTCTTACGACAGGCAGGACTACCGCAGGCCTATTCTTACCCCCGAACCCACAGGGGGACCCTTGGTGTGGTCTGCAGAACAAAATTAATTACATATGGGTCTCCGCATGCTCTATGGCCCTGGTAGGGTAGTGTCCCAAGGATAGAGTTGATGAAGGTCTTACTGTCACATGAGAGTACTGAGTATAACAATATCCTATTGTTGATTATAGAATATATGAATTTGAGCAAATGGCTTTAGACCATGGGGAACACCCAATTATTCCTACACTCACACACACTGCTATACAAAATTTGGCAACACAAACATTAGAGGTAACAACATAACGGTACTTTAGAATCTGAGAAGTAGTAAGTGGTACTGGAAGAATACTTAATTTTTTTTAATGAAAAATGATTCTTTTTATAGTTTGATAGTTTTATGGGAAAAAATACAACATAAGAATTATAACAACTGTTATTGAAGTACATCTGCAGCTGTCATTTACAGTCAGTATTACCATAAATGTACCAAAAAAGGAGAAGTTAATCAGTATTGTCATTTATAAATAGAATTTGACCCATTTTAGCCAACCTGAGTCTGTATATCTGTGCTGCTTTTGAACATAGTCGCTCACAGGCCCTGAAGTTGTGCTACACAATACTTTTAGAACCAATTGATACAGCATTTGCCACAGCAATTTTCTGGTTTCCCACCAGTTTAAGAGATAGGTGTTCCTCGTCAAATATCCCTTCACTAAACATTTTCCAATTCGACAACTGCCACACTTTCTGGGTCGCGACTCGCCTCGACAAACACTTTCATCGAACACCCCCGCCCCCGATTGAAGAAGTCGCATGCATTATGGAGGTAACTGGTTGAGAAATGAGCTGTGTTTTTTCTCCTTGAACAACATCTGCTTTCATTTCTGCAATAGCTGTCACACAGAAGTTCTGAAATTTTTTGTCATCTGGAAATCCCTTACTTTGAATTGGGGGTCCACTAAAATTGTCTGACTAATCAATTTGTTGCTCGAGATAACCCCAAACCACTCTGATAACTCTTTAAGCAAATTATAAACCAATGACTATTTCTGGAGGATATACTTTATTTTTATCTTTAAAAGATTTTAGTTGCAGTTCCATTTATCTAGGCAAGATTTTCATTTCTGAAAGTGAGACTGCTTTCTCTCAGTACATCTTTTTGGTTACCTCATCGAAAACTTTCAACACCTGTAAAACCTGTGGCATTATCTCCCAGTCTGTACATTTTACGTTTAAGATTATCAATTGTCCACCTAAAATAGCGAGGCAAGAAGTTACTGGCTCTTCATTTAAAGTAAATCTTTGTAACATTTCATGAGTAGAGTTCATCTGGTTGGGACATCTTGTTCAGTTTCAGTCAGTCTTTTTTTTTTAAATTTTCTCGCATTTCAGCAAGTTTGCTTAAAGCAAAGTGTTTCTCCTTAAAAAGGTAATAACTCTTAAATTTGTCAATGGTTTCTGTACGGACTTCTGAACTTTGTATTGCATAGTGAGGTTTAAAGAAGGTGTAATGCCTGGGATATGTGGAAGTTTCAGAAGCATGGCAGTTAATTTCATATTTGGCGCATTGTCTGTCGTTATGGAAGTGATTTTAAAATTGTATTTTATTTAGAACAACACACTATACCCAGTTTTAGATGTTTTCTGCAATGTGTTGGTTTTTTGAACTGTGAGCACTCTAAAAGCACTTACGTTTCATGCTTCTCATGTATGAAACATGCAGTGAGTGCATAGAAACTAATGTTTTTTACATTCGTCCACACTTCAGATGTAAGGCAGACTGCCTTTGCAGCGGCCAAATCATATTTAATTTTACCAAATAACTCATGATGCAAAGTGGGCATTAGAGAATTTGACAACTTTTTCGAAACGTAAATTACAATTTTCTCTGCAAATCACTTTTAAAAGCTGTACATCTAATGCCATACTTGTATTTAATGTGAGCGGCGATATAATATCAAAAAATTTGCTTATTGGTTGTTGTAAATGAAAAGCAGTTGTGGGTGAGGGCATAGTCAAGGGAAATAAAACCTGAAGACACTGATGGGCTGAATACATCTTGATACTGAATTTGCCTTCTGAGAGGATACCTTCTCCCAGTTGGAAACAAACATCAGTGAGGATGGTTCAAAAGAAACGATTTCTCGAATTTCTGCATCTATTGATGACTATCTTGATAGGCTTCCTCATCCACATCATTTGGGAGGTACTGTAGGATGCTACGATTTTAAATGTCTTCTCAGGTTTGACGATGAGCCAGAAGCCATGGAAATAATCTGCTGACAGTACTGGATTTTCCTTTTCATTCGTAATTCTTCAATCTGAAGGCAATGTATATGACATATTGTTGTGCAGCACTGGTAAAATTAAAATATTTACTATTGACATAGACATTTTAAATTGTAAAAGCTTAAAGTGAGAACAAATATACCTGCAGCACATTCTATAATCATAAGTTATAGAATAGGATGTAGAAAGTTGTGATCTGCATAACCTAGACCCACAATCATGAAGTTTGTATCATATACGGAAAGGTCTTCAACAGTCATAGTGGTTAAGCATGTAACAAAGACCAGTCTGACAATAAGCGAAGATTTCACTGCTGAAAAATAAAAATTTTTAGTAATATGACATCCAAATCGGGCTACATAGCACGTGAACAAGAGACGGAAGGATAATGGTGCAGATAAAGGCTGGCAAAAAGCAGTGCAAATGAAGGCTAAGGCCAGTGCTTTAGGAGTTATGAACTTGTCAACTCATGGAGCCACTAGTTCTACCAGTGTATTTGTATTGTTACTGTAGAACAAAGTTGGCCATCACTTTCAACTCATTTCGACGAACTGCACCATATATTTCAGAATATCTACATCCATATCTTCCTTCTAATGAACATGGACACCTGGCTCAAGCCAGGCAGGCTCTCCATTGTCCTAAGACACCACAGAAGTGGCAGATGAGGTGGTGGAATAGTGGCATGCAAACACTTTGATGTATTACTGAACATGCTACTCACATTGAAGAGTAATGAAGACAAACTAGTCAAATATATGCTCATAAATATCAAATTGCTTAACAAAATTTGCCTAATCTACATCCCTTAAAGACCTTCAAAAGTAGGCAGGACAGCTTGTTTCAAAATAGACCTCTCAAAATTCGATTCAGCTTAGGAGCATGCGAATAATGCTAGTAACACTAACATCAATATTATACACCTTCACTGTGAAATTCAAGTGTATTGTTTCTTCTTCTGATATAACAGTATTTCAGTTTGCACCTACCCATAATGCAGCTACAGCCACACCCCCACACATATATTTACCATTAAATCCACCAGAAAAGAAGTTATTACCTGGAATATCAGGTCACATCACCATATTCATGACTTACTCTCTAAAACATCCAAAGAATAAACTATAATTGACAGCATACAAAGACTTGAAGTGTATCAATGTATCTGAACTTGCACCGGAGGCACGAGAGAATTTTTTGGGATGCAACTTCCACTCCATTCCTGGAGTTGCTCTATGGAGAAGCTCATGTGATCTAGGGAAGAGTAGGCAAAGTAGAAGCTGCAATTGAACCAATTGTCCCAACCAAGGAACTCCATGGATTTATTACCAAAATAAATATGCTCCCCAAAAAGATCAGAAACCTGAAACAAAAACCTGCACCTTGGCTAATGGAAGAGCTAACACCGTTCACTAATCTGAAACATTGCACATTGGACTTACAAACAACCTCCTACTCTTCAAAATAAAACTGATTACAAGCAGAAAGCAAACAGTCAATAAATCTGAGAGAAATAATAACTAAGGGATGCTAGTACATTAATCTAAAACAAAGACCAGATGCTCTATGGAGAAGCTCATGTGATCTAGGGAAGAGTAGGCAAAGTAGAAGCTGCAATTGATCCCCTTGTCCCAACAAAGGAACTAAACCAGTACTTAACTTTAGTGATAACCTTCATTGAATCATAAACAAAACATGGACTTAATAATTATTTCGTGGTGATAAATGACGGTAGTCACGAAAAATTCTTTCTTGAGCTGACAACACTGTCAAAAAGTCGTTCAGATCAGCATTTCCTGTACAGGACAGTTTTGCAATCCAAATGATGAAGCTTATTGTTGACCCACTACTGCTCCCTAGACCTCGAAGCTCTTGCCTGGACAACACAACAGTTATTTGTTCATTTGATTTACCCTCACAGTATTTCTAAAGGAGCAGACTTGCCTCAGGCAGTACACAATTGCATGTATTGAGTTTTATCGAAGTTCTGTTAGATTACACTAGCAGGGACACAGTTATTAATTTTCAGTTTGATTTTTATTTTATTTGTTAGAAATGTTTTGTGAAAGACTGTGAATGTTAAAACAGTGGGTTTGTTTACAAAATAAGTTTTCTGCTACTAGTCATGTTCTTCTTTATATATCTCTTTTTCGTTTTTTGGGAAATGATTTTTCAGGTGTTCTGCCAAAATTTTGACATGAAACACAAAAAACATACTTGAAAATAGGAATCATTTTCTGAAATGCGCTGTGCACAAGATAAATGGAAACAAAGTTGTGACTGATAGAAAAAAAAGTTATTTTACAAACTAGCCCATTAATAATTTTCAATAAAATTTTACGGACATTAGAAAGTGTTGAGTGATTCTCCATTAGGCTCGATTAAAATACTTGTGGTGTCAAAAAGGGTTATTTCTGTTTCTTGTTTAAATGAAACCAGATCATTTAAACTTAGGTAGTAAAAGACATGGGTCAGTGATATTCTCATATATTGATGGTGCTAGTATTGTGTACACAAGGTATAAAAGGGCAATACGTTAGCAGAGCTGTTATTCGTACTCAGGTGATTCATTTGAAAAGGTGTCTGACATGATTATGACTTCATGATGGGAATTAACAGACTCTGAATGTTGAATGATAGTTGGAGCTAGACACATGGAACATTCTATTTTGTAAATCATTAGGGAATTCAATATTCTAATATCCATAGTGTCTAGAGTCCGCCAAGAATACTAAATTTTAGGCATTACCTCTCATCACAGACAATGCTGTGGCCGATGGCTTTCACTTTACGACAGCGAGCAGCGGCATTTGTGTAAAGTTGTCAGTGGATCCTCTGGTGCAATGGAACTAGTCATAGGCTGGAAATTGTTATTTCAGCTAATTGGAGACCATTTGCAGCAATAAGGTTTTTTTTCCATTACAGGCGATTCTCAGCAGTGGATACATGTTTCAAAAAACTCATGACTTGGATCACATCCTTCATGATGGCTATAGTACATGAGCATGTACCTGATATGAAAAGATATATCCTCCATTGCCAGACTGGATTTTATTAGTACTAACGGTTTCGTCCATAAGCCAAAATCTGGTACCTAACACCACAGCATTCTAATTTGTAGAAAAACATTACGACAACACAAATTGGAGCCTAGAAATTACATAATAATATACTTACGAAAATCACTTGAAACATTTCACTTGTCATGAATATTGAAACAAAAAGCAATGAATGTATAACTTGCTGATGATGTGGATGACATATACAAGATTCATTATTCTGTAAACGTACAGTACAAGTACAAAGAGTGATGAAGTAGGGTACTGAAATTGCTGACCTTGTGGTAATTAGATCAACAAACCATAGTTATCTCCCAAGTATTGCTAAAATACAATTGGTTTTCAGTTATCTGACACTGCTCATAATTTTGATGTCTTACAATGTAAAAAAATAAAAGCTGAAGAGGGGAAACGAAATTCGTGTACAGTTTGAATCGCGCTGCATTAGAGCTTGGTTATTTTCCAGTGTGTGATAACATAGAAACAAACATGATGTGATGTAGAATGCCACAAAAATATCAATCGAATAGTGCTCGTGTGCAGCAAGAATGAAGAAAATGCCAAACATGTTTACCACCCAAGTAAAGATGTGTAAGAAGTACTGGTGTCGAGGCAAGTCTTCAGTGATGAAGAAATTAAACAATGTGAGTGCAACAGTGTGTCCACTAAGCATAGTCTCCACATGTCCTAACACCTCGGATGGACATCCCAGCACCACGCCAAATGAAGTTTGCCTTCTGCACCTTTGTCCACCTGGTCTTGGCACCTGGTCTTTCTGGATGGCTACAGTCCAAGTGGGTTCCAGGAATGGACAGCAATGTGATCAGCATTGTAAAATGCTGAAGAAGGAACACTGTGCCAGATAGAGGAAAGAAGCGATGCAAGCAATATGAATCTGTGTTTATGCATTGCCAGCACCTTGAGCCATATAAACAGCAAAAGTGTCCCAATCCATTCACACATTCTGAAAGCTCATGAGACGCATGGAACATTGTTGAAGACAATGTCTGGCAGTGGAGGATGTTTCTTCATATTAGGTACATGCCCATGTACTATAACCATCATGAAGGATGTGATCCAAGTCACAACAAACAAGTATCCTATGCTTATGAAGGCTTACAGATAAGACTGGTATAAAAATGCAGCACAATATTGATAAAGAATCTGTATATGACCAATCTGGAGTACACAAGATTAACTGTGAGCAATGTGACACATTTTATATTGGTCAGATGGGGAGAAAACTTAAAATCAGGTTTACAGAACATTCTTACCCAAGTAACACTTCAGTTCTAGAAGCGTATTTAAAAACACACAAACGTGTATTACGTAATATAAATGATCAGATGATTTTGTTACATAAGGCCAATAACAGCATTGGAATGAATTTGTTGTATGAGACAATTTTCGTCCCCCCCCCCCCCCTCCCCAATGCGATAACAAACCCAGAAAAAAATACTCAACGAGTAAATTGATTTGAAGAAGAAGAGTTTCTTTGATGTCATTTTCCTTCTGATAAGACCCTTACAGACAATAATTACGTAATGGGCGGGTATGGTTCTGGATTTTGTGATAAGGTTTTTCCACTTTCAATTCTGTTGGATTCTCTCCCACCTTAGCTATGTCCAATGCATCACAGTGCATGTGTAGTAATAAAAAATATAAAGGAATGCTGCTAGCTTACTGAGTTTTATTCTTTTTATCATTTGGAGATTTTTGTAAGTATAGTGATGCTCATGGAGGCTGAGGTTCTTAAACTACTGTACCAATTGCCAGATATGTTAACCTGGCAGCTCTACTGTTATAGAGCATCAAGTATTCTACTCTCACTTATGTCCAGAGCATGAACACAAATGTTTAGGTATCTATTAAGAAGGTGTTTTTACATGAATGTTCTAGTTATTAGCTAATGTAACAAGAAAAGTATTTTCCCCCATAATTTCTCTGTCTGAAATAGGATACAAGACATACAACTCAATGAGGGGATTTATATTTTCACTGACACATAGGACCAGTGAATACACTGGAATGAATTTCCTGTAAGGGACAAGACAATATTCTCAGTACGACAACAAATGGTGAACAACTGTGAGGTCAATTTCCCTCTAGGATGACCCTTATAGTCATTAATAAATTGATAGCTGTGTGAAACTTGAATTTGTGGCAACATTTTTGCACTTTCAATTCTGTAGGATTTCCTCCCACCTTGTCTTTATCTAATGTTATGATATTACATGTATATTAAGATTTTTTTACTGCATCCTACTTTAATACTATATTACTGGTGAGATAATCCACCTGACAGATTTTTATTCTTACAGTGAGTTGAAATAGTCCACTGGTACTACCATCCAGAGTATGCATAAAACTGGACTGACACAAGTAAAGTTTTAATATAGGTAGAGTTTTATTCTTGAAGTTTCTGTATCTGTGTGCAGACTGTTCAATACAGAACTTATCGACCTGACTCAAATGGTTAGTCACCAAGATAGATTTTTACTGTTCCAACATACCTGGGAGATAAGCATGGTTTGTTGATATAATTACCATGGGTTCAGCAATTCTAGTACCCCACTTCTTCACTCTTTGTACTTTTACTGTGTGTTAACAGAATAATGAATCTTGTAAATGTCACCTAGAACATCAGCAAGCTATATAGAGCTGGAAAGGCTTAGAGACAGGCTATGTAGTAACTTGGATGAGCCACACAATTGTAAGATCTCACCTTATCCTGTCACTAACTTTAAAAACATGATTGTTAATGGTATTATGAGAAGGAAAGTTGCCACTCACCCTATAGCGGAGATGTTGAGTTGCTGATAGGCACAACAAAAAGATTTTCATACTTAAAGCTTTTGGCCAATGGCCTTTGTCAACAATACACTCACATATGCGCACACGCAAACGCAACTCACACACATGACTGTAGTCTAAGGCAACTGGTTTCTGTTGCTGGGACTGCAGTCGCATGTGTGTGTGTGTGTGTGTGTGTGTGTGTGTGTGTGTGTGTGTGTGTGTGTGTGCACTTATGGGTGTCTGTGTGCACACTTATGTGTGCCTATTGTTGACAAAGGCCTTTGGCTGAAAGCTTTAAGTGTGAAAATCTTTTTGTTGTGCCTATCTGCGACTCAACATCTCCGCTATATAGTGAGTGGCAACTTTCCTTCTCATAATATTGTCACACTCCCTTCGGGATTTTCCATTGTTTGATTGTTAATGGATCATTTTTATGTTAGGTCTCACTTTTGTTTCAGTCTGTGCTATAATTTGCACAATATTGTGGTACTGTAATTTATACAATGTTACATTCTCAGTCTTTAGATGGTGATTAGGTCAATTGAGACCTTGATGTATGCTTTTCATTCTGTCTTTTTCTGTGTGTTAGGATGGCATGATGGTAGTAAAAAAAAACTACTATGCTACATGACAATAGTGATGATCAGATTTAGCTTTCTTTACGTTATTTGTCACATTTTGTAATTGAATAACGTACATGTCAATATTTCTTCATAGGTATATCTTCAGCATAAGGAGATCATTGGACTGTGATGCTAAGTCACTTTGTATTTGTTGATGTCATCATCTCATATGATTAGGATGATTGGTACACTTGTAAATGCTACGGTGAGGATTTTTATTGTGTGTGCCATGTGGATTAAAATATTCATTGCTTTGCGTTTCAATATTCATGACAAATGAAATGAGTTAAGTGATTTTCGTAAGTACATTATTATGTGATTGCTAGGCACCAATTTGTGTTGCCTTAATGCAGTTCTACAAATTGGCATGTTGTGTTGTTAGGTACTAGATGATGACTTGTGGCCGAAACTGGTAGTACTAATAAAATCCAGTTAATGCAGTTCAGTGCCATGAGCTTTTTGAAACATTTGCAGCCCTTTATGGACTGCATGTTCCCAAACAACAATGGAATTTTTATGGATAACATGTGCCACATCACCAGGCCATAATTGCTCGCTTTTGGTTTGAAGAACAATTTGGAGAACTCTAGCGAAAGATTTGGCCACCCAGATGGCTCGATATGAATCCCAGCGAACACTTATGGGACATAATCAAGAGATCAGTTTGTGCACAAAACCCTGCACCGACAACACTTTGTAATTATGGATGGCTACAGAGGTAGCGTAGCTCAATATTACTACAGAACTTCAAACAACTTGTTTTGAATCATTGCCACATCAATAAAATATTAGGAGGTATCCCATGACTTTTGTCACCTCAATGTATATATTACAAGAATAAGAACAGACCCAATATCGTGTCCTGTGGTACACATGTGAAAATTATTCCCTGTTCTGAAGATGACATTTCATTGTGTACGCTACCTGGATTTCTTAATGTGACACTCCGCAGCTTTTTCTTTTTCTTTTTTTAATATATATAAACAAGAAACTAGTTACCAGCAAGATCTACACCATAATATTTTACGTAAGCGAAGGCTTGCAACAGTAGCGAAAATGTCGGGCACTTTTATATACTGACAATGCGGTCAGTAGCCAAGAAGAATTTTATTGACAGCCATAATATTTGAGTTTCTCTAGAAGAATACTGTGAACTGCTCCATCAAATGCTTTTGACCGGTCACAGAAAATCACAACTGCATTGTAAGATGCCCCATGTGGAAGACATGCTCTTGTTTGTTTGTGCTCCAAAATTTTTGCTACTGCGTGTGATAAACTGAACTTTAATGCTCATCTTTAGCACACTAGTGTACAAAAGTCATAAATTCAATTAAGTTAAAAAATCAGTGTAATCCACATGTTTGTTTACATATTTAAGACCACTTTCAGGTTTCTCTTAATGAGAGAGTGCATGTACATTATAACTCCAATTCAAAATTCTAGATACGTTACTGTTCATGTCTTTTTCCATAAACTTTTATGGGCTGCGTCACACCTTAAGGGTATAATTTGTGAGGTGTTCAGGTGCCACCCAGCTACCGCAACACCCACCTGACTTTCGTTCGTTGCTGAGTCTCATGGCCCCTACAGGGTAGTTATCCAGTCTTTGTGTTATACGGGATGTAACAGCTCATGCATCATCTGGATGAGCTCTGTGTCATCAACGGACTATAGCCAAGACGGCACATGATAACTCTACCATGTCGAATTGGCTACCTCGTTGACCTTTTTTAAAAATTTATGTAAAAACTCCTTTCCCCACATTTTCCCATTCATGTTTAAGATATGTATTGCTAAATTTACAAAGAACCATTGGACGAGCTTTTTTATTTAGAGAATTTGAAGGTGAAAACTGAATGGAGATCAAAAGAAATAAAGAGAAGAGCAACACAGCATTTTCTTTGGACCATTCCAATTTTGTTTCAGATAAACTAGTACAAACTCCAAAGTGACTGACAGCAGTAACTTATCTGTTGTAGGGTTTGTCTGGAGCACAGAAAATTTTTGTTTACATCACTTGATAGAGGGTTTGTAATTTTATTCCCCCCCCCCCCCCCCCCCTCCCTTTTTTTTTTTTTTTTTTTTTACACAACAAAGCATAAACAGAAACTACTTCAGTGTGAGTAAAATTACTACATGTAAAATTTTATAAGAAGTGTTATATAGACTTAATTGATTCATTGTTAAATAGCATATGTATGTGTCTTTGTGTATTGTAACACGCTGATTCATTGAATGGGTGTACGTAGATGTTATAAGTGATAGCAGGGTACAACTTTACCAATATGAGAGGATAGTTTTAGCAAACTGAGGTACAGGTTGTTCTGCTTACACAGGGTATATACACAGACAACAACAAAAAATCAAAGATTTTTTTCCAGATTTCCCAGTAAAAAACACACTTTTTCCTGGGTGAAATTACACTATAAACGGGGTAAAATAAATATTTTTCCATGTTAAGTGGCAGTATACTTTCCCTTGGAGCTGCAAAACCTATCAGTCCTTTGACAGGTAAAGGTCCTATACTGGCATAGGACTTCCCAGCACTTTAGGAAACGAAATCCAGCAATAAACAACGTGTTTTGGAAAGATCTTTGAAATGCAACAGTATGTCCACTGCTTATTTTCATACTGAAAAAGTACATATACAAATGCCACCAATTACAGCACAGTAGCTTCTGGAGCTCTGACATAGAAATTGCATTGCGTGATGCACTTTTGTCAGCCAGTCATAGCTAACATCAAGAGATATCGTCAGCCAATGACAGCAGATATCCAGAGCATTAAACAAGTTACATAGTCAGCCAATAGCAAAATCACTGTTACGTAGGGCGACCACACGAAGAGGAAAATTTAATGGTTTAAATTAATATAAATACAGTATTGCTACTTGAAAAGCTGAACTTTCACATATAATATTGGACATCAACAATTTTTTGCTGTTTTTCTCTGAAGGTATGGTTAGGCAGGAACCTACGAGTGCTTTGGAAACCAAACTTCAGTATCTGGTGTAATTCGTATTTCTACTTTTGTATTACACAAACAAGCAGTCCAAATAGTTCCAGAATGAGATTTTCACTCTGCAGTAGAGTGTGCGCTGATATGAAACTTCCTGGCAGATTAAAACTGTGCGCCGGACCGAGACTCGAACTCGGGACCTTTGCCTTTCGTGGGCAAGAGCACTTGCCCGCGAAAGGCAAAGGTCCCGAGTTCGAGTCTCGGTCCGGCACACAGTTTTAATCTGCCAGAAAGTTTCAGTCCAAATAGTGATGCGCATCAAAGATCTTTCCAAAACACATTGTTTTTGCTGGATTTCATTTTCTTAAGTGCCTGTAAGTATAAAACCTGTAACCTTTCAATAATCTGTTTTTCAATAACTCAATTTATTTAATATTTATTTTGTGACCATGGTTGCAGTAATTTAGGAGAAACTTTATGAAGTAAAGTTTATACTTAACTGTAGTTGGTGTCATATTTTCTTGAAGAGTGATGCAACAACTTTTACATTGTTTTTACACAAAATTCCAGCTATAATGTACAATACTTGAACAACCACTAACATAAGACTGTGAGCAATCACTGCAAGGTCTGGGGATCTTTGCGAGCATTCAGCATTCTGAGTGACAGACTGAAGTGGCAATGAAGGATGGGACTGAATAAGAGCAGTCACCACAGCATCAGCTGCTCACAGCAACACGATCCAGTGACTGGATGAAGGGGGAAGAGAGACCACTGTGAGCTGAGGAGATGAGGTGAGGTGAGGCGAGGCAAGTGAGCCAGCAATCGGTCACATGAAGGAAGAGCCATCACTTTCACCAACTAACATCATTATATGCCTGCTCAGAATCATACAGCTGCTGTTAGTATGATTTAAATACAAATAAAACAATAACCACTTATACACCCAATACAAATAAATATAACTTGATATATTTAAAGTTAGCAAAAAGCGTTGCGGCAGTATACGTGATTTTCGGACATGTAGTATGTTCTTGAGATGATCTTTGGCTACCGTGTATATAGCACATTTCGGTTTGTTTTTGTATCCTATCTTTGCAACAAATATTCCCAGATACGGAAGCAGTTACTAGAGAGCACTCCGCAACACCTAAAGTCTCCAGCCATCGGATCAAGGGCAGCCGTTCTGATTTCATGGTCCAAATACACAGAGCCATTCTGGCACGGAAATCCTTAAATAGGTTTTACAAGGCACGTAAAATTTGAAATATTATCCACAGTGTTTCCTTTACTGTGGACTTGATTAGGTAGAAAAATATGGAGAGGGGGACATCAAAGAACAGCTAGCAAACATAATGTGAACACAATGACACCTGAAGAGCATTTATTATATTTTTAGGTGTGAATAGATACTTAAAAAGTGACATGATCAACATAAGGATGAAGTAACACCTTATTTTAAACTTAAGCAGGTAAATCATTCCTCTACAAATAAATCAACATGTACGCTGGTATAGAATCTAGGCTTTAAATTAAAATTGGTATATGTACAACAAAAAGTCTAACAAGTCCTAAAGCAAGTTGGAAATTTTACATACAGTACACAGTATAGCACCTATGTTGTAAAATAATTGGGAAGTAAATTTGTTCGTAACCGCAGACTTCATAACTTAGAAACCATGGCTGGGAGGGTAGAGCCGAGAGATACAGAGAGGGGAGGGGGAAGGGGCAACGGAGGGGGGAGGAGGGGTAAAAGTGAACAGGAGTGAGAACAAAAATGAGGAGAATCTTGGAGAGAAGAAGGGAGGAGTGTGTGAAGAGCAGCAACCAAGATTTTGAGCTAGAGCGAAATGAAAGCAAAGGGATATGCCAACCTGCATTCAGAACTTTGGTCAGAGAGCGCAGCGGCCGTAGCATCTTTCATCTTTACAACTGATGCACCCTACTGTACACACAAAATTAGCTAAAAACACACAACAGATTACTGGAGTGAGACTGGTTGATATTCTTGTCACTGATAGTTTCTTAAAAGGTCAAAGAAAGCTATTAGTAATTTCGTAACTTATGATGAATGTTGCTTGGCAGAGACGGGGTTGTCAAACCTGTCTTGCTTGCTTTTCAAATCACCCAATTCGTCAGTAGTCAATCAGTGTGCTTGGCTCACCTGATGAGTTCAGTTCTGCTCATATGTGGAGCAAAGTTTTATTAACTGACAATGTGGGTACCACTCATTTGTGTCATATTTTGTCATGCGTAACAACAAGGCTCAACCTTATTTACATCTATCGGCCCTCTCTCTCCAATAAAGGTTGCCCACCAACAATCACTGAGACAGCGCCCTGTCAAATTGTTTTCAAGGCAGTTGGCTTTCAGATCCAGCATTCAAGGACTGGTCGATGAAAGTACCCATGCACCTTTATAGTGCTAAATGTGAATATGTCCAGGGACCCCTATAACATCAGTACTACAGGAAGATCGGCTCTTACAGGTCACATGACAAAATCCAAGAAGCACATTGCAAAAGCAGCTGCCATCAGAAGCACAGCAAGTTTGTATGTCAACACACGACTGGCAGTGAAGACTTCAACCCAGCAGGCAGGTTCTACTTCCACTACCACATCTACAGATTCAGCTGGACCAACAACAGTGACGCTGACTGCTCGAATTGTTTGCCTCTGCAGAAGAACCTCACTGCAACATCAAAACCCAGGGATAAACTGAGAGGATTTGATCAGATGACAATAAAGGATGAAGTGACAAAGGCAGAAATATTGTGGTATTTGTAGTGCATCGTTTCACACAAGTCACCGCCTAGTTCAGCAAGCGAAATATTACTTTTCCCCATTATGTTCCCCAATAGTGAAGTGGCCAAGAGCATGTGTTTACAAAAGGACAAAATTGGTTATACCATGCAATACGGACTAGCTCCCTTTTTTGAGTCAAGTTAAAGCTGACCTCATAAATGTATCATGGGTTGTTTCTTTTGATGAATACTTCAACAGGGTGTGCAAAAGAATACAGATGAACATTTTAGTGCAGTAAAAAAAAAATCTAGTATGCACTCTTTACTACGCATTGGCTTTTCCCAGCAGTTCGACAGCACCTAAACGACTCGAGTCCGTCAAGAAAAAAATACCCAGTGAAGCAATGAAAAAAACTTTTTTACAAGTATTGATGGGCAGCCCTAGCTTCAAACGTTCTTAAGGGAACTTAAAATTTTTTGAAAGAAAACGAAGGGACAGACAGTTTTATTGAAAACTGGGACTTGTGGGCTTCATGTTGTTCATGCACCTTCAAGTCTGCAATACAGGAGAGACAATGGATGATAATTCACATTTTACATGCCTTTTACAACCTTTTTAAGGATGTCCCTGCCAGAAGAGCTCTGTATATTTCTACAACAGAATCGGATCTGTTTCCCTTAAAGTTATGCGCAATTCAATTTCTGGAGAATATGGAAGTTGCTGAGCAAGCTCTAGTAATGCTTCCATTTCTTCAAATATTTGTTCCGAAACTGGAAGACAAAAACAAACCAAAATGTGCTAGCTACAAGGTAATGAAAGATCACTTCAAGGACAAGCTACTCAGTCCAAAAACTGCCTTTTCCAAGACTCTTGCTGGAGACTTGACACCTTTTCTACAGGATTTCCAACTGATTGACCACTAGCATCATTCTTCCATTCTTATTTGACAGAGATAATGGAGACAATGATGACATGAATTGTCCAGCCGACGAAGATCTAGCCGTCAGTTAATTTGGACAAAGAACCCAATCTTTTGGGTGTGAACCACTTTAAGACTGGGTTCACTGTACAAATGAGTTTAGGAAGTACAAGTCCCTCACAGCCCTTAAAATCACTACATTCTGGAACAAATGCAGAAGAGGAATTATCTAACTCTTGTCAAAGTTTATGGACAAATCACTCCTATGTTTAGGTTGACAAAATTCACCATTTAACTGAAAATACAATGATAAAAGCACAAAATTCACCATTAAACTGAAAATAAGATGATAAAAGCACATGTTCATCTTATTTTCAGTTCAATGGTGAATTTTATGAGCAGATTGATGGTGTTGCCATGGGAAGCCCTCTCTCCCCTCTGGTAGCTAATTTATGCATGGAAGACTTCGAGGACAAGGCACTGGACTCAACAAGTTTTAAACCAACAGTCTTCTGGAGGTACATGGACGACACATTTGTGGTATGGCTGCATGGAATGGATGAGTTACACCGATTTCTTGAGCATCTGAATTCCATCTACGCTAGCATCAAATTTACTATGGAAATAGAGAAAGACGGCTGCCTCCTCCTTTTGGATGTTGTTGTTCACCGTGAAGTTGATGGCACTTCAGAACATGCCTTATATCAGAAACCAACACACACAAATCTATATCTTCATGCCAGTAGCTGCCATCACCCTTCACAGACCATAGGTGTCAAGACCTTAGTGCATAGAGCGCACTGCATGTACGATAAATTTGCAAGAAGAGTTCACATACCCAAGAGCATTTTTTAATCGAATGGATTTTCTCCACAGCAAATTCGTAGAGCATTCAATACAAATCTAGAATGCAAATATGTGATGGGGAAGAAGACAGTAATTCCTTCAGATCTAGTGCATTTTTGCCCTATGTAGGTGCTCTTTCCTCAAAGATAGGCTGTATTCTACAGAAACACTGTGTTAAGTGATCCTCCGGCTCCCCACGAAGATTGCAGCTTTGCCCGGCTCTGTAAAGGATGATTTACAGCTTCATGAAGCGGGTGTGTATCAGATTCCTTGCGGAAATTGTGAGAAGTCATACGTAGGTCAAACAACACACACCGTTCATGAGAGATGTGTGATGCATCGAAGATACACATGCTTATTACAGCCAGACAAGTCAGCTGTGGCCGAACATTGTATTGGTACAGGGCAGGCCATGAATTACAGTGATATGAAGATTTTAACACCCACTTCTTCCTTTTGGGAATCTGTCTTCAAAGAAGCTATAGAGATTAGATTAGCTAATAATTTAATAAATAGAGATAGTGGTTTTAATTCGGACGAAGCATGGAATCCAGCTCTTGGGATAATTAAACTGTGGAGAAGTCGTCATGGTGTCACTGCCGCCTATCATACATTGATAAGCGAATCTAATGTCTGTAAGCCTTCGCCACAGGCGGTGCATGTGTAAGCGTTTTTCTCTGCCGCCAACCAGCATCTGCGACTCGCATGCACAGTACTGCTGCAGTGGAGCATATAAGGCCACACTTGGCATCTTGTCGTCAGTCTTGTGACTCACTCTGAGGATGGCCGGGCGATATGCGGCCGAAATATCAGTGGAGGAAATTTTATTTACGCGGCTGCAAGCCCAAAATTTAATGGACCATACTTGTCCTAATTGAAAGCAAATTTCAGAGTGGTGAATAGAGTTGTTGCACTTGACACTTGTTTTCACTTTATGTGAACCACCTATCGCTCTAAAACTGGACAAATTTCGTATGAGAGCAAGGTACGAATGTGCTGCTACCTGTCACTTGACTGGTGCTGGCTTCTGTTGTCTATTTATAGAATTACTTAGAAAGAAGCAGTAGCAAACATTAGGAGAAGACGAGACAATTCATTGGCAAAACAAGGAGAAAAGAAGCAAACCGGTATTGCTCTTATTGCAACACATTTCTCTGCACACCAGAACACTTCGCTTTTTTTGTAAAGATAATTACACTTTTTTCCATCACCATTATATTATTTTTAATCTATGAAAGAACAAAAACAAATATAAAAACTAACCTTGAAGTTTGGTCTTTTTTAGTGAGTATTACCATTTATGACACATCAAACACAAATGTGTCAGTAAAATTTTAAACAATGGCGTAAGTGGCTAGTCTTCTGGGCCCGAAAATTTTTATATAGCTGATCCTTCAATGAGAGTCAAATGCTCCACGATTTAAGAAATTCATTGCACATTCTCAAATATACTGTAATTCATCTTGCATGGAATTTTACTTTGAAATGAACACTTCTCAGGCCACCATTTGCAATATTTTCCCATGATCTGTTAGAAATGTAAACAACTGTGATGTAATGCTCATCAAATGTACATTTGTTGTTACGAAATACTGCATAGTCTTTGTCATAAAGCCTTTGCCTCATTTTCATCTCAAGAGACTTGTGTGTGCACTGTGTTTTGTTGTTGTAAATGGCCCACTTTCCTTGCAACTGAAGTTTTATTTTGGTGTTACTCTCTCATTTACATTTCATTACTGCATTATTATCCAGCAGTAGTGGGCTAAGGTAAAATTCTTTGTTAGGGTATCAGTTCTTAAAAGTCAAACTTACACAAATTTAACTGAAAACTAATACAATGAGAAATTCACGGAATTCTAAAAATTCCCAAGTTTTCCCAGATGAAAAACTCCCGAGTTTTTCCCATATCTCCCAGTTGTCCCAGGAGAGATACTCCATTATATCGTAAAAAGAGCGTCTTTCAGAAATTATGGAAATTCTTTACAGTTGATTTTGTTAGGTCTATCTCACATTGAAAAAAATTTTATGACTGTTCGACAAGCTGGACGAAAGCATTCCCTTGTGAGATACAGGGGTGGCATAAATATGAACACTTTCACAGAATACTTACAAAAAAGGGCTGTGGATGTTTCATGTCAAAATTTATTAACAAATTACTTAAAAATAATAGAAACTTGATAAACATTCATTACATGTTGGAGCATGTGTGATTTGTGTTCCTCACTATGATTATGAACACTTACTGTTCCCGACAGTTATTTACCTGGAATTCTGGTGGGTCATAGTAATATCTCCAATGGCGAAGATATTCTGATTTCTTGTACTTGCTTCCTGGACCCAAATTGCCACACAAAACATCAAATGGTCCTACCAAAGTCAGTCCAACTGGACATAATGCCTCTGTTGGAAAAAAAAAAAGGTATATGAGAGACATGCAAATGGGAGCTGGTGATTTTGAGTCGTAAAGCAGCTCTTTACTTTATTAAGCTTTTTAACCTCTACACAGAATGAAGCAATACCAAGTTAAGACATCTAGAATCATGCTAACGCTGTCTAATTATTTTGTATAGCCAATCTCTTCTTGTACAATTTGAAACCTGCATTACAGGAATCAACAAAACTGCTACTGCTAACATTTTTATGCAAAATGCATCCTGCAATATCATCCTATAAATCCTTCAGCCAGTGTTGGTCGACCACTGAATATATTATCGCAGTAGTAACATTATTATTATTATTATTATTATTATTATTATTATCATTATTAGTTTATATTATCATTATTAAGCAATGGAAAATCCGGGGTGGAATGACGACAACATTACGAAAAGATTGGGTTGCTACTCACCTTACAGAGGAGATGATGAGTTTCAGGCAGGCACAGCAAAAGTATCAACAATGCAAGAAAAGACAGATTACTACTCAACACAAGGATGACACACTGAGTTGCAGACAGACATAATGAAAATACACTTTCACATTAACTTTTGACCAAAGCCATCTTCGTAAAAGGAAACATAAACATATTCATTCATGAGGCGTGCTTGCTTGTGTGAACGAATGTGTGTATATTTTCTTTTGAGAAGAAGGCTTCAGGCAAAACATAATGCATAAGCATCTTTACATTGTGCCTGTCTGCACCTCAATGTGTCATCTTTACTGTGAGTAGAAATTTATCTTTTCCTTGTATTGTTGATATTCCAACCTGAAGTTTCCATTGTTTGATCAGTTTCTTTACTTAGAGAAAACTTAGAGGACTGGTTTAGGCCCCTCCCCCAAAAAGAAGAGAAACAGAAGATGGGAATAAGAGTAATGGGTGTGTTAGTGGGATAGAAGGTTGTGTAGTCCTGGAGTGGGAGCAGGGAAGCAGATAGGTGGGTGAAGGACATGGACTAGCGAAGGGTGAGGTCAGAGGGGTTATGGAAACATAGGATATATTTCAGGGAGAGTTCTCACCTGTACAATTCAGGAAAGGTGGTTTTGATGAGAAGAATCCAGATGGTGCAGGCTGTGAAGCATATTGTGTTGGGCAGCATGTTCAGCAACTGGGTGGTTCAGCTCTCTCTTTGCCATAACTCGTCGGTGGCCCCTCATAGGGACAGAGAGCTTGGTGATTGTCATGCCAACATACCAACAAGCACAGTAGTTGCAGCTTAGTTCGTAGATCACGTGACTGCTTTCACAGTAGTGCTGCCATTGATAGGGTAGGTAAGGTTCATTCAGAGAGAAAGCTTGTTATTTGTCATGCCAACTTGGGTAAGAAGTACAGTAGTTGCAGCTTACCTCATAGGTCACATGACTGCTTTCACAACAATAGCCCTGCCATTGATGGGGTAGGTGCTGCCTGTGATCAGACAACCACCACCACCACCACCACCACCACCACCACCACCACCTACTCTAGCCTGGGGTTGGATCCAGTGATGTCATCAGTAAACAGTGGTCAGAACAAAAATGCACTGCTATTTCGCTCCACTAAACAAGTGGAATGTGTATCTGTACCTGCCAAGAGGGCCACAGGTGGTGATTTAGGGTGGGGAAAGCTGCTTGATTGGCTGCAATCCCACACAGACAAAGTCGTGGGTATAAGCTAGTTATTTCACACACACACAAGCAAACACTGCACGTGACTGCCGTGCTTTCAAGAAATGTGAAATATTCCCAGTACTTAAATGATGATGTCTTTGTTTTAAAAAATAGGGAAACTTACTTTCTGAATGTGCCTTGTAACTGATGAAACAAAAACCTAATCTCACACAAATTACTGGGATTCTACCATCAATGAAGTTGTAGAGGTCAGCATTTGCTGCAAAATGTTTCACTGAGATAGCACCTCTAATCTTAGTTATGGTCTTGACATTGATTGAGAAGAGAGAAATGCAGAGTGATCACAAGCAATGATACAAACTCTGGCAGCAGGACAACATCAAGATGTTCCTGATGAAGACGACGAGGTTTTTTTGCGCAAACCAGTGACAGGAGGGTAATATTGTGGCGTGTGTAACGAGGTGTGGTTCTGACCAAAGTGTGGAAGTTCACAGCCCGTCACTAGAGGCCACATGTGCACGTCACGTGACTATACAGAGCTAGCAGAAGCATGCACCGATTGTCCAACACTGCCAGTCACATTGCAAACAGTGACATGGAGGCGTCAACAGAAGAGCAAGGAGGTGTTGTTTGTTTTCTGACAGTGGAAGGAGTAGGAGAAAAGGCACATCATCAACGAATGTCACAAGTGTACGGCAAACACTGCATGTCCCTTGCAAGGTTCAAGGCGTGGCACAAGCACTTCAGGTAAGGGCGGGTGTCGTTAGCCGATGATTCATGGTCTGGAGCACCACACTGCATTACTGATGACATTGTCCAGCTGGTGGATGTACTTATTACCCAGGACCACCAAGTTACAGTGAACGCCACAGCCGACATGATTGGATTGAGCATTGGAAGTGTTCACACCATCATGAAGAAATGAATGCACATGTGCAAAGTGTGTGCCCAATGGGTGCCCCCACAGTCTTCGACCACACCAGGAAGCACGTCGAATGGTCCACTGTCTTGCTCATCTGCAGCACTCTGCTTGGGAAGGGAATGCGTTCCTTGTATAAGTGGTGCCTGGAGGTGAGTCATGGTGTCATCACTTTGAACCAGAATCAAAACGACAAGTCTCCAGTGGAAGCATCCAGGGTCACCATCACCAAAAGAAGCCAAGGGCATCCACATGAGGGCAGGAAAGGTTATACTGACGTTCTTCTTTGACCAAGCTGGCCCATTCTGACTCACTTTCTGCAGCACGGGACAACAGTGAATGCCCAGCATTACTCGCAAACCTTGACCACCCTACGCCATGCGATCAAATCAAAACGACCAGGCAATCTAACCCATGGGTCATTCTGTTCCACAACAATATAAAGCTTCATACCACCAACACAGTCAAGGCACTCCTGCAGAAATTCAAATGGGAGGTTCTCAGCCACACTCCATACAGTCCGGACCTCTTCCCTGTGATTAAGCCCCTTTTGGTCCCCTTAAAAAGGCTCTGAGGGGCAAACGATTCACCTCGGACGACGATGTCCAGCTGTATGTGTGAAACTGGTTAACATCGCAGTCCCAGAAATTTTATGAGACAGCCATTCACCACTTGTATTGCAGTGGGACAAATGTCTCAACAGCCAGGGTCAATACTTCCAACATACAGGTACTGGTTTCTATAATTATGCCTCTGGCTTGTTTCTTTTTGGGTGCCCTTACACATACGACCAGCTGCGGACACCAGAGGGGGTGGGGGCCTGCAGAGCAGCCTGTTGCTGTGATTGCAGGTTTGAAGTACAGGACCTATGGCGATGGTTGATGCTATTGTGGCACTAATGATGGGAAGACCATCAACTGCATACATACATACATACATACATACATGCACACATACATACCCACATACATGAAAAACACTATGCTCAGAAAAATGCATCGTACAGAAAAAAAGCACTGGCATCGAAAAAGCACTGGTACGGTACTGTGGGAAGGGGTGGGGGTGTACATATCTCACAAGGCACAGGCATTACGAGTCATGAAAAACACCAATGACAATGCCAATGCCCATTTCATTGCCAGACAATGACTGCCGCTATAGCATGTGGTGGGCAGGACCAGTCAGCAGGGGCAGAAGTGATGAGAGGCGGGTTGGTGCAGCATACCCCTCTCATGAGAGGCTGTAGAACAGGACAGGGGACAGCGTCTCCATAGCGACGTCCTCACTGAGTTCAACAACGGCGCTGGAGAAGTCAACAGGGGCATCTGAGATGACAACAACACAGGACCCAGCAATGTAGCTGGTGGCGGCAGCGGCAGCAGCAGCAGCAGCAGCAGCAGCAGCAGCAGTGGGGACTGCATTAGTGATGGTAGTTGACGATTGGGGACAGAGATAGGAACCCCAGACAGCTATCTGTCAGGCAGCGATTCCCTCTGCAGCACGAACCAGATCATCTGTGACATACAAAAAGGCGTCGGAGGAGGTGGAGGCGTGGGAGGCGATGGGCTCTCCAGGACAGGCCCCACCACACGCAGCCAAAGCTGGTCGAAGTGACAGGACATCTGCCCGTTAGAAGTTTGGATGATGCACGGGCACCGGCCTCTGTGATGCTCTATGATGGCAGAAACCCAGTTCGTCCGATAGCTGAAACCATGAGCCCAAACAGGCGCACCCAACCAAGACCGTCACATAGCTGATAACGTCGGATGCAGCAGCTGGAGGGCAGTCCGAGGTTGGTGTCCATGTAGCACCTCCACCGGGCTCTTATAACCCACCGGAGTGAAACAGTAATAATTCAAAATACGGTCTAAAGCAGCTTCGCGGGACCTGCCAGATACATAGTTCCGCATCTGAGCTTTAAACGTCCGAACCATGCATTCGGCCTCACCATTAGATTGAGGATGAACCAGGGGAGCTGCGAGATGGCGACACCACTAGCCTGACAAAAAGATACATACCCTCGAAAAACAAACGAGGGGGGGGGGGGGGGGGGAGGCACTGTTATCGGTACCCATGGTACATGGAGGATCCTCAATTGCAAAAATATTAGACAAGGCTGCAATAGTGGCCGTCATGGACGTGGGCGGACAATGCATCATATAGGGAAACTTGGAGTAGGCGTCCACTGCAGTGGGTCAATACTGATTTAGGAAGGGCCCAGCAAAATCAACATGTAGACATTCCTGTGGGTGCTGTGGCATCTGCCGGGAAGCGGGGCGGGGGGGGGCGGGGGGGGGGGGGGGGGGGGGGCGGCATCTGTAGCCAATACGAGATCATGACCCGGCTGAAAAGTGGCCAGTCTCGAGACAGACTGAACCTTAGATTTAAGGATAGCAAATGCTATGGAGCAGAAAAAGGCACATTTTGATGCAAAAGCGTGTGCAGTGGTTGAGCAACAGTGGATGCGTCCAGTAAAACTTATGACAGTAAGCAACTTTACCTAGAAACACCTGCAGTTCTGTAATGTAGGTTGTCCAAGGCAAAGCCACAACTGTATCAACATGGTGAGGCAACAGCCTGACCCCTGTGCAAGAAATCTCAAATCTAGGAACTCAATTGATGGCTGAAAAAAGGGAGGTTTGGCAAGATTGCACTTGAGACCATAGACTGCAAAACGGAAAACAATGATTGGAGATTGCTAAGGTGATCTTCAGTGGAAGAACATGAAAAAATGATATCATCGAGCTAACTGAAGCAGTCGTGTACAGAGGCTGTCAACTGTTCTAAATAAAACATTGAAAAATTGCTGGTGCACTAGCGATGCCAAAGGCAAGTGTTGATATATGTATACACCGAAAGGTGTACTGACAATGAGAAGGTGCACAGTGGCTTCATCCAAGGGGAGCTGGAGGTACGCTTCCAACAAATCAGTCTTGGAAAAGTAGAGGCCACCTGACAATTTTGCGAGCAACTCACCAGGGCAGGGCAAAGGGTATGTATCTATCATTAACTATGCAGTAATCACGACACTGAGGTCGCCACAGAGACGACGTTTACCCATCAGCTTCTTAACGACAACCAGTAGTGTGGCCCACTCGCTGGAAGAAATAGGCCAAATGACATCGAGAGACATCAAACTGTTTAATTTGGCCTTGACAGAGTTGCACAATGTGACAGACACCTGTTGCACCTGAAAAAAATGAGGGCGGGCAGACTCTTTTATGGTAATGTGGGCCTGAAAACTTATCACAACCAGCCCAGGGGAAAACCGAGATGAAAACTTAGAGCACAGGGACTCCAACTGCTGAGTCAGAACTTGATCTAACCCAACATGTCTGCAGAATGGGAATGATCCACAACAAGGAATGTGAGAGGACAAACAACAGATTTGTAAGATACAGGAGCAGAGAACTCACATAGAATTGGAATCTGCTGTTTACTGTAGCTAATCAACTTCCGTGAAACCTTTGTGAGGGGAAGGGAGCCCAAGTCCATGCATGTTTGTTCGTTTAGTAAAGTCACTGCAGCTCCTGTGACCACTTGCATTTTTAGCAGCTTATTAAATACACGCAAGACAATAAACAATTTGCTCAGGAAAACAATCATTGTAGAGATACAGTTTATGTCCATTGGTACTACTGTATTCACCACACTGGAAGAGAAGTTACACAATGGCGCTATGTGGCCTTCCTTTCAACATTTGTTGCAAACCATCCAATTTTTAGGGCTTGCAGCACACTCATGTTGAGCAAAGCAGTACAAGAAGGACGGAAGGGGGGTATGCAGCTGCTGCTGTCACGTGGCCTGTTGCTACTGTGACCATAACAGACACTGCTCCATGTGACACTCAGTTGGAGCTTGTACTGCTGCAACGGCTTCCCCTTCATCTTTCTGTGGACTTCCCTGTCCAGGGCCAGACGAACAACAACATCACGCACCATGTGATCAGCGTAGGATTTGTGTTTGGCACTAGTGACAAATTTAGACGACTTTTCAACCCGTGTAATTCTGCAGCCCACGTTTTGGCCATTTCTGACAATGGTAATATTCTACATGCATTGTAACGACATGTGTTCTGTCAGAGCAATACGTGGAGAGAAACTTCTACATTTCATGAAATGACACTCTGGGAGGTTCTTGCAAAGGCAGAAGTTGGCACAGCAACTGAAACATGTGCGGGGAAAGCCATGAAAGAAAGAAAGCCCCACACAGGTATGAATTGCCCATGCAAAATATCTGGAAATGTTGGCATAACCGTGTCTCACACGAGTCTCAGTCTTCAGCCAATTCATCATATGCAGGAAAGGGCAATGGTTACACTGATCAGAGAGTAGTGTGACGTGAATACGCAGATGCCTCTTGACTGAGAGCCGTGGTGAGAACCTGCTGTTGCTCTGCGAAAGCTTGCTGCTGGGCACTGAGATGTTGGAGTATTTCTTTCATCAAGATGTTTGTCAGGTGACGAAGCACTGACACCAACGCGTGGGGAAAACGTAACCCTCACTTGTCATCAAGTTTGCTATAGCAAGAACAAACATGATTTATGGAACATAGTACTTTATAGAGCAACACGCAAGATACAGGTTGTGCATAGCACTGAACACGTTGACTGGGCAACAGTAACACAGTGTAAAGTATAGGCTGAACACTCATTTGTGATTGTTTAAATAATGCTGTTTCTTTGACGACTCATCACAGCACTATATGGAAGTGCGCTCTCTGAAATCACGAGTACTATGAGTGAAGATACATCAATTAGAAATAAATCAGGTGTTCCCGAGTAAGAAGACATTAATTTGTTGTTTTCCCCTCTCAGTCAACTGTTTAATGTATGGTATTACAGCTAAAATTATCATGATGAAAAGTTATGCAGCATTTTTGGTTGTTTTCTTATTTCATCAATTGCTTGTGGCAAAAAAATAGATACATAACATTCTGCGTTAACTGTTATTCGACTCTCTAAAACAGTGGCCACGACATGTTCACTGTAATCTCGTACACAAGCGATCAATTTCTTGGAAGTGTTCCACATAACAATTGCGTTTGTTGATTTTGGTTAACCTCAGAACAAACAGATGGTTATGCTTTATTTCAAGCTGTACAAGTATGTCTCCTGTTATGATGATGTAAATGGATTTTGTGTTCACCCAGTTGAATTTCATGAACATTTCTTCACACTGACAGACACATAACTGTTTCTGAGCTTTGGTCAAATTGAGGTATATCCATTGGGATAAGATGTTTTTCACATCTGAATATTAATGCAAATTTCATGTACTGCAGTCTTTCTCTATTACACTGATAGTCACATGCTGATCCTCTTAAAATTATGTTGTACACAACATTGATGGTTTTGTTTTGATCAACAGCATATAGTCTGCTCCTATCCTGCACACGAATATTTGAATATTTAGTGGCACTTTATGCTTTGTTTTATTAATAAAAACATGCTAAGATGCTTACATTTCTTTAGATATAATGTGAAACAGTTGACAACAAAACAAATCGCCATGTATTGGAACTTACGTAAGTGAATACAACTATTCCACACCACATATAAAAAAAATGTAAGCACTTTAACACGTTTTTATTAATGAAACAACTTATAAAGTGGCACTACACATTCAAATATCCTTGTGCAGTGTAGGAGCAGACAACATGCTGCTAATTAAAACATCTCTGTAAGATGGGCTTGGTAGCCCGAAACTAGTTATGGCACTAAAATAAAACATTTTACAAAGTAAATATGGCTGGTTGCGTCATCACCAACTATTGGTGACCGATGCAGAGTTCACAAGAAGCAACTTGGTTACAACGATAACAATTTTGATCAGCCTTTCGAAATTTATCTTCAACAGACGTAAAACCATGTTGTAATCCTGGAAACCAATTGTAAACAGGCTTTCCTGAACAGGCTTAAAGCTTTTCTTATTCATCTATGCCTCTACAAAAGATAATATAAAATCATCCAACAAAACAAAAAAAACCTTCATGAGATTTTTTTTCACAATGCTGTTCCTTTAAATACTAAATGTAGACAAAAGTAAACCAACTACTTGCCAATTTCAGAGTTCCACAGTAACAGCACATCTCAAGAGAGCCATCTAGTGTTCATTTTTAAACACTTAAAACTCTGTCCTCATTTCTATTATTGGAACATAGCGGCACCATCTACAATTTACTTATGGCATTGAATTAAATGCCTATAGTGCAGACAAACCGCAGCAATAATTCAGTTAACTCAATGACGCAAGTTTGAAAGTAGGCTTACCATACTGACGATTCCTTTTTGCCTTAGGATGTGTCCTATCAACAAATGCCATCTTTTAGCCAGATTTTGTAACAAATTTCTTGTCTCTACTATTTGTTTCAGTACATCGTCAACAATTACTTCATCTAATCATCTAATCTTCTGCATTCTTCTGTAGCAACAGATTTCAGAAGCTTTTATTCTCTTTTTGTCTGAATTGTTTAATGTCCACATTTCATTTCCATGCCAGGCTACACGCTAGATAAATATCTATCCATTCTGAAACTTCCTGGCAGATCAAAACTGTGTGCCGGATCGAGACTCGAACTCGAGTTCCAGTCTCGGTCCGGCACACAGTTTTAATCTCCCAAGAACTTTCATATCAATGCACACTCCGCTGCAGAGTGGAAATCTCATTCATCTATCCATTCTATTCTAATGCTCTTCCAAGTCCTCTGACATCTCAAAGAGGATTATTGTAAGAACAAAATCTTATATTATCAAACTAATGAAAAACAGACTTTTGTATCTGCTTGGCTCAGCACAACAGCGCCATTAAACTGTCCTGTTGGCACAAATGTCCTGTTGGCACAAATGTTGTCTCCACTATGAAAACAAGGGAACTGGACTCCTGAGGAGGAAAACAAACTCAATGTGCAATTTAGTCTAAGGGGGAGCAGAGTGTCCAAACACAAGATAGAGATGGGCACAGTGAAAAGCACAAAATGTGACCAGCACAAATGACTACACAACTAGCAAAAGCACCAAGAGAATAGCACAATACGAAGGTCAGGTCCGATCTGAACAAAGTCAACATAAGAACTGATGGGTCCAGCCTACTGCTGCCGACAAGTGGACGCATGGGTCAGTGATTCTGCACCATACAACACACTGTATGCACCATCTGTGACTGCTTGCACGCCACCTGCGACAGCCTGCCGCAAGACCCATACCAGCTCATCTATGTCCATATTAATGTCCGCCAGAGAGCGTACCCAACAAACAGCGCAAATTAGGTATTAAGTCATAGTTGATAAGTTTATGTATGCTAATGACGTTGAACACAACAGTTGGATGCACACCAAATTAAGAGGAAAGAATGAGTAAAATGGCCTGGAATGCTTTCAGTAAACTTGACTAGATTTTAAAAATAAAGCTGCTAGTGCAAACAAACAGAAAAGCTTACAATCTGTTGTACATGTGGCTTAAGTGATACAGAACAATACTATGAGAGGATGCCACAAAGGCACAACCACTTGCCTGATGCCTCTCAGTTCTGAGCAGCAGCCTCCAGGTGGCACTCACTATTTGGGAGCACTTACTGCTTCTGCCGCCATGTTCATCAGCAAGTCGTATTCGTCCATCAATAGTGTTTCCAGCCTCCAAAGAGAACGCTGTCAACCAGGGACAACACTGTTCCTACCTAATACTGGCAGAGGTGGAAATCCTTCGACCGACAGGCAGAAAAACAATGTGCCGCAGACATTCTGTCAGTTCCAATCCTGCAGTCAGACAGTACTGTTATGTGTCTACAGCCTTCTCATTACTCCTACTTCAATTATGCTACAGAGCACAGTTCCACAAGTTCTGTTCTGAAGACTACATTCCAACTTAGCAGTCACTATTTACATGGTAAACAGATACAAATGAGTATCTGTCTAATTATTTTCATTCATCATGACTATATTATAGACTGTCAAGTTATTTAAATTTCATTGTCTTGGGTATAGGACATCAAGGGTCATGCATCAAACTGCTACAAAAGATAAGTTTTGTAACATACTCTTAATAAATGTCATTAGTTATTTTTCATTGTGTTCGTACATTTCTGTTCTAGTGCCACCCGTAAAGCAAGTGTATAATTTTATAGTAACTAGAGTGCAGTCTGCCACTCATATTAATGAACTATAGCAGTAAACAAGATTTTTGCTACTGTGGATGTTAGGGCTGAATAATAGTAACACTCGGTCACAACATCCCAACATTTGTTGACAAGGAAAAGATTAATGATTATCTGTAATTTTTCATCAGCTGTCAAAATTCGGTGATGAGGTAAAAGTTTACAAGCTTTTAACAAAAATTTTGGCATTTCCCAACAATGGTGACAAGAAAAACTGGAAATTGATCACAAATTTCAACCAGTTTCCAACACTGACAACACGACAGTGCAGACCCACAGTATTACTGTCAACAAAGGTGATCAGCAAATGGAAACAACACTGGAGAAAAAATTCATTCGGGAACTAAGAAGAAATTTTATTATCCAAAATTTTTCTTTGAAAGCATAATTCATTACTTTGAGTTTTTTTACCAACATTCGATGGCTTATTAGCCTGTGCATATTAGATCCTAGAACTGCTAATTCATTTCCTTTCCGAGAAGACTTTTGTGAATTTTCTAAAATGTTCCGAGCATACTTTTTGGACTTGGCCTAACCAGAACTTGCTATTCTATGGCCCATGCTACATTTACTACAACTTCAGCAGCTCAGAGGTGCTTGGCCAGACTTTTAGAAGGCAGGGACAGAGATGAAAAACAACCACTGCAATTCAAGATGATCCTGTCACCACCTTTCCAGCATTCAACTGGAAGGCCTGGAACAACTACATACAACATCTGGGGCAGCACTACATAATGCATCAGGTATCAAAGAATAGGTCCTTCTTATTGGCTTATGCAGGCACCACAGTTTTCCACATTATATCTAATGCATCAGGTATCAAATTTCAGGCACCACAGTTTTCCAGATACTTCAGATATTGCCACCTACTCATGAAACTGGTTCTCTCCTGTATGAGACTAAAGAAACACTCAAGAAATATTTTCACTCTCAAATCCCTGTTACTGCTGCCAGACATAGATTTTTTTCAATGTTTCAAGAAGTCAAATCAAAGCTATAAAGAGAGGATTACTCAATTACATGGCCTGACAAGGGACTGTACATTTCTTTGTCAAAATGATCAATGTAAGACAGCTTGAGCATATTAACTAATTCACAATGTGCTATCATGCACTCCCTTGACAATACACTAAGCAAGGACCTACTTGTTCAAACAAACCCATTTTTACAAGACTGCCTGCCATTGATTTGGGGATATGATCAAACACGTGTATTTGCTATAGCAACACAGTGCAACGATGCAGATGTATTCAGTATATTTCAGCAGCTGACGCAACCAAGCAACGGGCACAGGGAAAACACAGGATGCACTGATTACTCAATTGAAACAGTCAATAAGTTTTAAAGTACTAAGTAACAATCTTGTTCAGCCTGCAGTGTAAGCCACAAAAGAAGTAACTGTTTCTGTCTGAACATGTACTGTAATAATTGTGAAAGGACCAGACATAGGGCTGAGGTGTGCAAAACAAAGCAAAGCACAAAAAAAAAAAAAAAAAAAGTAATGTTCATAATAAACAGGTGCGAATTCAAAACCTTTCACAGACAAATTGTCAAGTGGATGCCATCTTGTCTGTTGATACCAAGTTATTGTCTTCATATTAACAAAGTGCCGATCAATATTGACATGGGGTTGTGAATTTCAATAGTTAATCTACATGCAGTCAAGTAAAAGAAAAATTTTCAACAGATGTGTATAAGTGGTTTATGAAACAAGCTACATTTGTAGAGGTAAATTCAAATAATGCAAAGAATTTACTGGGGCTAGATCTCTTCAATGCTTTGGGCTTCACCATTCACAAAGGAATACATCAAATTCAACCTGAGATACTGAATAGAATATGATGATTTTTTTTCTGAAGCAACAGACAATATTAAAGCTCAGCAGGCAAACATTACGCTGAAGCCAAATGTGGTACAAAAATTTTTTAAATCATATAACATTCCATTTGTGTTAAAAGAAAGAAAAACAAGAACTCAACTGTCTTGAACAGAATGAGATTACAAAAGCCTCAACCAGTAGCCAATGGGCAACGACAGTTGTACAGACTCAGAATGGCTCACTAAGCATTTGCAGATATTTCAAAGAGACAGTTAATGTTCATTTTATTATTGACTCGTATACTGTTCCCAAGCTCGTGGAACTAATGTCAAAAGTAGCCTGTGATGTGTGATTTTCCAAACTAGATCTTAAAGAAGTATATTTCAAAATTCCTTTGGTAGAAGGCACACAGAGAAGTATATTGACAAATATTCCATTTCATATCTACCGTTACACAAGATTACTTTTTGGAGTAGCCAGTACACGAATTTTGTTTCAGAGGTATTTAGAACAATTAATTTGGTAACTTCCAAACACTGTTAATTACTTGGATGACAGATTTGTCCAAAGCATCACTTTACATAATTAGGAGTCTGTTTTCCAAATTCTACAAGTGACAAATCTGAAATGCAACAAAGAAAAGCGCATCTTCTTTCCATGTGAATTACAATACTTAGGGACACATTGTCTGCACACGGTATCAAGCAGACGCTGCAACATATTGATGCCATTACGGACCTTCCAGATCCCAAGGGCTTCCTGCAATTACATTCCACATTAGGACAAAGAAACTACTGCAGCTTCCAGCAGTGAAGCAGTGCACCAACTCCTGTAGCATTACTTTTCATTACAGTAGTTGTCGATACCAATGGTATTTTTTGAATTTTGGACAGGTCAATATTATCTCAGTTGCTTTTCTGAAAACTTTCATGTAATTTTATGTACAGTATGTTATATTTCAAGCTAAAATTTATGAAAAGGAATTACTTTATAAAATATTTTGGTTTCAATGTTATAATCGATAAGTACTAGTTCTGAATGTACAGTTAAAATTATTTTTTTTAGAAAATTTGAAATTATGAAATATTTGCACACTTAAAAATTTCTATTATTAATTACACAATCCTGTACTATTTACTACGTTTATTTCTGGATTCATTTATGAAATAATAATTTAAATTAACAATGTAACGAAACATAGTAGGATTCATTTGTTAAGAAAAATTGTAAACCATTTGGAGTATTTTTTTCCACATAGTTGGGGAGTTGTAATCTTGCCTCTGATGTGCTCGGACATAATTTTGTAGAATAGGTGCAAACAATGTGATTTCAGCTTTGTTAATGTGAAGAGTCAAAAGAATGTATGATATACTCAAATGCGAGAAAATATATTTATGTAAAAAAAAAAAAATAAATAAATAAAAAACATTATGCAGCAACAATCTTCCAATTCATTTAGTCCACACCAATCATGAGGACCTGATGTGAGATTTTCAGCTTCAAGAATCAGACCCCTAGACAAGAAGAACTGGAGCCATGTTAACACAACAAGCTAAGTAAACTTGAAAGTTTATTGTAATCTTCACTCCTCTCAAAATCTCGATAAATATTTTGCTTATTAATTACTTGGACTGGGCATTGTTTGGTGTGGACAATAGATGGAAGAAAGAAGGAGAGGGGAGATTACAAACTGGAGCAGTGAATGCCACTGCACTTTTAACAAATTAAAACAGTGTTTGTTTTATGCTAATTGTCTTACTACATACAATCTGAGAAAAATCTCCAATCACTGCAGATGTTGGAGACTACGGCATAAGCGCTGTCCTGCTGCATCAACATGTGCTTTTGAACAACCTATTGCATTTGCTTTAAAAGACTCTGACAGTGGTACAAAGAAATTATAGTCACATCGAGGAGGTGGATCTTGTAATTATATCTGCAGCCAAGAAATTTCATGATTACATTTACAGACATAAATTTATCCTCCTCATAGACCATAAACCTTTAGTAACTATCTTTGGAATGAACAACACTGTTCCCAAGCAGACAGCTTAATGTTAGCAGCAATGGGAGCTATTTCTGTCAAGTTATGGCTCTGGAATTATATTTGGGTCCACCGCACATCACACAAACACAGATTTGTTTTCATGTCTGACAACAGTGCAATACAAAAAGTTTGATTCACTAGTGGAGTCTGTTTTCATATAGATATCAGTAGTCAAGACTGTGTGGAAAATCTCTCAGTCAGTTCTAATTTAACTGCTAAACTTGTGCATGCATACCCTGTTTTGACTTAAATTAAACAGTGTATTCAAATGGAATGGCCTCAGGATAAGAAGTTACTTAATCAAACAGTGATTAAATCCTACTGGAATATGAGGCATCCACTTGTAGTGTACAAAGGTGTCATTCTGGTAAATTCAGAATAGGGCAACTTGCCATAAAAATCAAATCGGATGCACTAAGTTCACCTGCATTTAGGCAGAACTCCTAGGCTATTTTCTTTCACATAATCAGAAGACCTGTAAGCCTGAAGGACCAGCCGGTACAGCTGGCAGATGTTACCTCCAACAGTGGAGCCCAGCTGCACCAGCCAGCAATGAACAGTGGACATTGTGCCTCCCACCTCAGACCAGCCTACGGGCAGTGAAATGGCAAACCTCTCACTGTGGTTTTGAATGACTTTCCCATTGTGCCATGGGTGAATGCCAGGGGGCAGCAATATATGCCCACCCATAACAATGCACACTGGAAAGCAAAGAAGTAGAATGATAATGAAGCCAACTGGCTTTGTCAGCTCCCCCCCCCCCCCCCCCCGCCCCTCCCCCGCTCATCCCATGCCAGGGGTGGGATGCTGTGTACATGGCTGAAAGGTACACAGTAATACTGTAAGATGTTGCCACCACAGAGGCACCATCACTCACCTGGCACTTCTCAGTTCCAAGCAGCAGCTGCCAGAAGGCACTCACTTTTAGGGACCACTTTCTGCTTCTGCCATCACATCCATCAACATTTCGTATGCCTCTGCAAGTAGTGTTTCCAGCCTCCAAACTGAGTCCTGTCAACTGGGGACAACACTGCTTCCACCTAGTACTGGTAGAGATGGAAATTCTCCCACCAACAAGCAGACAAAACAAGACCCCACAGGGATCTTGACAATTCTGATGCTGCAGTCAGACAGTACAGTTCAGTACAATTCCTGCAAATGTGCTATGGAGCACAGTTCCACAAGTTATGTTCTGAGGACTTCACAATTTACATAACAATCAATGTCTGCCTAATTACTTTCACTGATAGTGGCAATACTATAGACTGCAAAGACAAATCCTAAGTACACTGTATCAGGTATACGACATAAAGTGCCACACACCAAACTGTTACGAAAGTTAAGTAAGGTTTTGTGACATACTCTTAATAAATGTTACTAGTTATTTCTTATTCTGTTGATACATTACTATTACAGTGCCACCCTACAAGTAAATGGGTAATTTGATGGTACTAAAGTGCAATTTGCCACCCATATCAATGAACCTTAACAGCAAACACTTTCTTTGCTACCATGTATATTGGGGCTGAATTATTAGTAATATTCAATTACAACATCCCAACATGAGCAATGTTTATTACCAACCTATTATCCTGTCCCTCACCCCATCCTCCTACCATGAACCATGGACCTTGCCATTGGTAGGGTGTCTCATGCGCTTCAGCAAAACAGATAGCCATACAATAGGTGCAACCACAACACAGGGGTTTCTGTTGAGAGACCAGACAAATGTGTGGTTCCTGAAGAGGGATAGCAGTCTTTTCAGTACCTGCAGGAGCAACAGTCTGGATGATTGAGAGATCTGGCCTTGCAACATCACCAAAACAGCCTTGCTGTGCTGGTATTGCGAGTGGCTGAAAGTGAGGGGAAACTAAAGCCTTAATTTTTCCGATGGCCAGAAGCTCTATTATATGGTTAAATGATCATGGCACCCTCTTGGATAAAATATACCAGAGGTAAAATAGTTCCCCCTTCAGATATCCAAGCGGGACTTAATGCAGGAGGACATCGTCAACAAGAGACATAAAACTAGCCTTCTATGGACTGGAGCATGGAATGTTATCTCACTTAATCAGTCCGGTAGTTAAAAAATTTTAAAAGGGAAATGGATAGGTTGAAGTTAGATACAGTGTGAATTAGTGAAGTTCAGTGGCAGGAAAACATGGCTCCTGGTCAGGTGAATCGATTATTATAAATAAAAAATCAAATAGGGATAATGCAGGAGTAGATTAGTAATGAAAAAGAAAACAGGAATGCAGGTAAGCTAGTATTAACAGCACAGTGAACAATTATTGTAGCCAAGATAGACACAAAGCCCACATCCTCCACAGTAGTACACGTTTATATGTCATGTAGCTCTGCAGATGAAGAGATTGAAAGGATATATGCCAAGATATAGGGAATTATTCAGGTAGTAAAGGGATACGAAAATTTAATTGTGATATGAGAATGGAATTCAGTAGCAGGAAAAAGAGATAAGGAACAGTAGTAGGAGAATAAGGGATAAGGGGAAAGGAATGAAAGAGGAAGCCACCCAGTAAAATTTTGCATGGAGCATAATTTAATCATTGCTACCACTTGATTTAAGAATTATGAAAGAAGGCTGTAAATATGTGAGAGACCTACAAACACTAGAAGGTTTCAGACTGGTTTCTATAATGGTAAGACAGAATTTTAGGAACCATAGTTTTAAATTGTAAGGCATTTCCAGGGGCAGATGTGGACTCTGGCCACAATTTATTTGTTACAAACTGTAGATTAAAACTGAAGAAATTGAAAAAAGGTAGGAAATTCCGGAGATGAGACCTGGGTAACTTGAAAGAACCACAGGTTGTTGAGAGTTTCAGAGGGAGCATTAGGCAACAGTTTACTAGAAGGGGGGCAAGGAATACAGTAGAAGACAAATGGGTAGCTTTGAGAGATGAAATAACATCGGTGGCAGAAGATCAACTAGGTATAAAGACAAGGATTAGTAGAAATCCTTGGATAACAGAAGATATTTAATTTAACTGATGAAAGAGGAAAATATAAAAATGAATCAAACGAAGCAGGCAAAAGGGAATAAGAACACTTTAAAAAGGAGATTGACAGGAAGTGCAAAATGGCTAAGAAGGAATGGCTAGAGGACAAATATGATGATTTAAAAAGCATATATCACTTGGGGAAAGATACATATCACCTACAGGAAAGTTAAAGAGGCCTTTGGAGAAAAGAGAAGTAACTGTGTGAATATCAAGAGCTCAGATGGAAAATCATTCTTAAGCAAAGAAGGGGAAGCTGAAAGGTGGAAGAAGTGTACAGATGGGCTACACAGGGGAGATGAACTTCAAGACAATATTATAGAACTGGAAGAGAACATGGATGAATATGTGATGGGAGATATGATACTGCAAAAATAATTTGGTACAGCAACGAAAGACCTCAGTCGAGATCGGGCCCCAGTAGTAGATGACATTCCTTCAGGACTACTGATAAGCCTTGCGACAGACAGCCATTAAAAAACTCTTCCATTTGGCATGCAAGATTTATGAGACAGGCAAAATATCCTCAGACTTCACAAGAAGAATATAATTCAAATTACAAAGGAAGTAGGTACTGACAGCTGTGAAAATTGCCGAACTATCAGTTTAATAGGTCATGGTTGCAAAATAAAAAAAACCTTCAGCTGAAAAGCCCATGAAGGCCAACAGTACCAACCGGCCATTGTGTCATCCTCAGCTCACAGGCATCACTGGATGCAGGTATGGAGGGCCACTGCTCTCCCGGCCATGGCAGTTTTCATGACCGGAGCCGCTACTTCCCCATCAACTAGCTCCTTAATTGGCCTCACAAGGGCTGAGTGCACCCCGCTTGCCAACAGCACTTGGCAGACCGGACAGTCACCCATCCAAGTACTAGCCAAGCCTGAAAGTACTTAAATCTGGTGCTCTTACAGGAACTGGTGTTACCGTTGTGGCAAGGCCATTGGAACGTATGGGGCAATACTGGGCCTACAACTTATCTTAGAAGATACGTTGAGGAAAGGCAAAATTACGTAGGTAGCAGGTGCAAAATATAAGAAGCAAAAGGCTATTTACAAGTTGTATGGAGACCTGACGTCATTTATATAGTCGAGGGACATGAAAGTGAAGCAGTCATTGAGAAAGGAGTAAGACAGGGTTGTAGGCTATCCCCAGTCTTATTCAGTCTGTACAATTGCATTAGATTAGATTGGACTGGGTTAGTGTCAGTTTTTGATCCACAGACCCAAAAATGAGATGATTCTCATGGGTGTGGAACAAGTCAGAAAATACAACACAAAAAGCATAAAACATTTGAATATAATACTCACTACCCCAATAATTTGTCAGGAGGTTGTCAAAATGTGTGAATACATTACAGTAAACTGGAACTGCTAATATTTCCAGAATGAATACATTGTCAGAATGAAACATAGTTATGCACTTTTAATAAATTTATCAAACACAAAATATCTATTTTTTACTGTATTGACCAAATGCTGTCAAAACTGAAAGCTAACAAACATTGTTACTTAAGCTGGTCTAACAATCTCTGTTAAGATATTCTTCTATGGTGTAGAAGGAGCTGTCTTTTAAACTCTGTTTAAACTGTGCTTTATCTGAAACTAGTTTTTAATGGTTGCTGGCAATTTATTGAAAATTGTGTTTACCTGAATATTGGACCCCTGTTTGGACCAAAGTAAGTGATTTTAGGTCTTTAGGTAGATTTTTCTTAATCCTAGGACTGATACTATGTATTACGCTATTGGAAATAGAGCCATATTGCTTGGAACAACTGTCATATACTGACAAGCAGCAGTTAGGATACCAAGTTCCTTGAACACGTTTCTACTTGATTTTCTTAAATTTACACCACAAATGAGTCTTATTACATATTTTTGCATGCTAAAAACTTTCATTCAGTTTGATGAGTTACCCCAGAATATGATCCCATTCCACGTAATGAAAGTAACCAAAGTACACAAGTTTTTTTATATATCTCCTGCAGCTGGCATCATTCTCCCTGCAAGTGCAGACTTGTTTAGGCACTTCAGTAATTCAGAGCAAACAATAATAGAAACCAAAGAAAAATTCGGGGAGAAGAAATAAAAACTTTTGAGGTTTGCTGCTGACATTGTAATTGTGTCAGCATCAGCAAAGGACATGGGAGAGCAGCTGAACAGAATGGACAGGGTCTTGGAAGGAAGATATAAGATTAACATTAAGAAAAGCAAAATTAGGGTAATGGAATGTAGTCGAATTAAATCAAGTGATGCTGAGAGTCATAGAGTAGGAAACAAGACACTTAAAGTATTAGAAGAGTTCTGTTATTTGATCATCAAAATAACTGATGATGGCTGAAGTAGAGAGTATATAAAATTTAGACTGGTAATGGCCAGAAAAGCGTTTATGAAGGGAGATTGGTTAACATCAAATACAGACTTAAGTGTTAGGAAGTTATTTCTGAAAATTATTTTATGGAGTGTAGTCACGTATCGAAGTGAAACATGGACAACAAACAGTTAGGACAAGAAGAGAATAGAAGCTTTTGAAATGTGGTGTTACAGAAGAAAACTGAAGATTTGATGGATAGATAACTAATGAAGAGGTACTGTGTAGAATTGAGGAGAAAATTAATTTGTGGCACAACCTGACTAGAAGAAGAGATCGGTTAGTAGGACACATTCTAAGACATCAAAGGATAACCAATTTAGTACTGGAAGGAAGACGGGTGGGGGGTAAAAATCATAAAGGAAAAATAAAAGATGAATACAGTAAGCAGTTGCAGAAGGATGTAGGCTGCAGTAGTTATTCAGAGACGATGAGGCTTGCATACGAAAAAGTAGCATGGAGAGCTGCATCAAACTAGTCTTCGGACTGAAGTCCACAACAACAACAACAACAACAACAACAACTACTACTACTACTACTACTACTACTACATTGTTGCAGTAGCGTGACAGGACTCTGAATGTGAAAACCATTCAAAATAAATTTAGAAAAAATAAAGAAGAATGAAAGGAGGAAATATGTCATTAGATTGATATAAAATTGAAACAGGGTAAACATAATTGCTGTACACGAACTAATAAACAGTCACTTTAGGGAACACAGAATAACAAGTACAATGATTTAAGATGAACAAGATGGCTGGATAATGGAACCAGAAAAGGAGGTGATAAGATGGAAACAACAACTGCAGAAACTTTAAAGGGGCCCAGATGAAATTAGGCTAATTGAATATGAGGACATGGTACTATAATAAGTATTAAAATAATTTTAAAAATTCATTATACTGGAAGCCTCTGTACCAGAACACACATTGTAATTAAGTTTTCCTTCAACATTTATTATTATTATTATTATTATTATTATTATACAGGTACTGTCAATTTGGCCCAGTTGTGTAAACAGTAAATATGAGCTAAATGGATTCCCTGCTGGCAATGTTTTCCAAATAACCAAGCCTAAAAATAATCAAGTTCGTAAGATTACAAACATTGTCACATAAAGACTACAGCACAAAACATGGACATTACCAAACAGTCAAAGCTTACAAGTTCTGTGTCTCACCTTGAGGCTTGTTGTTAGACAAATGTTCACAAAATAACCAAAACTCATAAAAATCTTCAGGCATTTCAACCAAGAACTTCTGCTTGATGAATTCTTTTACATCACAAGGGGAGGAACTTCCTTTGTCATCCATTTCACTGGAGTCATCTTCGCGAATAATACGCGCTTGAGGAGTATGTGCAGTTTCAACTTCAACACTGCTCGTGGATTGTTGCTCTTTTTTTTCATTTTCACCACCACTAGGCTGAAAAATCACATTAATTTACTATGTGGAGTCAAGCACATGAATGACTAACAAACTGAAAGCACACAGAATAAGAACATAACTTTCCAACAATATTCAAAGCCACCATCAATACACGGTACATGCAAATACTTAATATTTTTTAAAAGAGTGTAAATTTAAAACTGTTCATATTTTACTGATAATGAACACGCAAAACGTTGACATCATTGAACTGGCTTTGTTTCATATCCAAAATCGATGTAAGGAGTAAAGGAGACCACTACCCAAAAAGCAGAAGCGTTGAGTTGTCAACACACACATGAAAAAGAATTAAAACTTTGCTAGCTTCCACACAAAATCTTTTCATGACCTAGTGCACACGTGCGCACACACAAATATATACACACGTGCACCCACAAACATATGGACGCGTAAGCACGCACGTCCACACACGCACTTGAGAGCCTAATTGTGTGCGTTGTGTGTCCCACTACATAATGTAGACGTCTGCTTTTTTTTTTATTTTATTTTTTATTTTTTTTTTTAATTTTTTTTTTTTTTTTTTTTGTTTTAGGGCGCAAAACTGCTATGGTCATTAGCGCCCGGTCCGTTACTTAGGAAACAGTAAAAAACGAAGATGGAAACCAGCAGCAATGGGAACGAAATTCAAAAAATCGGAGAAACTAAAAGCAGAAGGAAAGCTTAAAATTCCACTACAGAAAGGGGTTGGTTGTCCCCCCCCCCCCCCCCCCCAAAAAAAAAAAAAAAAGCTTCAAATGACTGACGTCATTTCACTGGCACTAATAAACTCGAGAACGCGATCGGCCGAGCGTGTGTCATCTGCTAAAATTGACGATATATCAGGCGACAGCTGTAGACGGGGGCGTAACGGAGTAAAATAGGGGCACTCAATTAAAAGGTGTCTTACAGTCCACATCTGAGAGCAGTGGGGACAGAGTGGGGGAGGATCGCCGCTTAAAAGATGTCGATGGCTAAAAAGACAGTGCCCTATCCGGAGTCGAGTTAAAATTACCTCCTCCCGATGACGCGTTCGGGAGGAAGAGGTCCAAGCACAAGGAAGAGCTTTCACGTCCCGCAATTTATTATGGGGAAGTGTCGACCAATGTGCGTGCCATAAAAGAACAACACAACGACATAAAACGCTCCGTAGATCGGCAAAGGGAATCGATTGAATAGCTGGCCGAAGAAGAGAGACTGCAACCTTGGCCACTATATCGGCCGCCTCATTTCCACAGATACCTACGTGTCCCGGGAGCCAGAGGAACGCCACCGAGACGCCCCCCAGGTGGAGCAAGCGCAGACAGTCCTGAATCCGGTGGACCAGAGGGTGGACAGGGTAAAGAGCTTGGAGACTGAGGGGAGAGCTGAGAGAATCTGAGCAGATAACGTACTGTATCCGCTGATGGCGGCGGATGTAGTGGACAGCCTGGAGAACAGCGTAAAGCTCCGCAGTATAAACCGAACACTGGTCGGGAAGCCGAAATTGATTTGGGGTGTCGCCAACAATATAGGCACTCCCTACACCAAACGATGTTTTTGAGCCATCAGTGTAAATAAATGTGGCTTCCGTCATTTGTGCACATAGAGCAGAAAATGCCCGACGATAAGCAAGTGAAGGGGTACCATCCTTGGGAAACTGACAAAGGTCACGGAGCAGGCAGATCCGGGGACGGAACCAAGGCGGTGCTGTACCCCAAGTTGTCAAGAAGGTTTTAGGAAAGCGGAAGGAAAGAGAATGGAGCAGTTGACGGAAGCGGACTCCCGGTGGTAGTAGGGAGGAGGGGCGGCCTGCATACCCTACATCAAAGGAGGTGTCGAAAAAAATGTCTTGGGCTGGATTAGCAGGCATGGAAGACAGATGGCTAGCATAACGACTCAGAAGGACTGCTCGCTGATTGGACAGCAGAGGTTCAGCAGTCGCAGCATAAAGGCTTTCCACAGGGCTGGTGTAAAAAGCTCCAGACACTAAACGTAATCCACGGTGGTGGATAGAGTCGAGATGCCGAAGAATAGACGGCCGAGCAGAGGAGTAAACTATGCTTCCATAGTCCAATTTCAAGCGCACTAAGGCGCGATAGAGGCGGAGAAGGACCACTCGGTCCGCTCCCCAGGAGGTACCATTCAGGACATGGAGGGTGTTGAGGGATCGCAGACAGCGAGCCGAAAGATAGGAAACATGGGAGGACCAGCATAGTTTTCTGTCAAACATAAGACCCAAGAATTTAGCGACGTCTGAAAACGAAAGGTTGACAGGACCTAGATGTAAGGAGGGCAGAAGAAATGCCTTACGTCGCCAAAAATTAACACAAACGGTCTTACTGGGAGAAAAACGGAAGCCGGTTTCGATGCTCCAAGAGTGGAGGCGATCGAGACATCCTTGAAGACGTCGTTCAAGAAGGCTGGTCCGTTGAGAGCTGTAGTAGATCGCAAAATCGTCCACAAAGAGGGAGCCCGTGACATCAGGAAGGAGACAATCCATAATTGGATTTATGGCAATGGCAAACAGTACAACACTCAGCACGGAGCCCTGGGGTACCCCGTTTTCTTGGGAGAAAGTACGGGAGAGAGTAGTGTTCACCCGCACTCTAAATGTGCGCTCTACCATAAATTCGCGAAGAAAAAGGGGCAGCCGACCTCGAAAGCCCCAAGAGAACAGTGTGCGGAGGATGCCTGTCCTCCAACAGGTATCGTATGCTCTCTCCAGATCAAAAAATATAGCTACTGTTTGGCGTTTCTGGAGAAAATTGTTCATGATATAAGTGGAGAGAGCAACAAGATGGTCAACTGCAGAATGATGCTTTCGGAATCCGCATTGGGCAGGTGTTAAAAGACTTCGGGACTCCAGCCACCAAGCTAAACGGCAATTCACCATACGCTCCAAAACCTTACATACACTACTCATGAGAGAAATGGGGCGATAGCTAGAGGGGAGATGTTTGTCCTTTCCAGGTTTCGGAACAGGAACAACGATAGCTTCCCGCCATCATCTGGGAAAAGTACTGTCAGTCCAAATTCGATTATGAAGGCGAAGAGGGTACCGCAGACTATGGGTTGGTAAATGCAGCAACATTTGGACATGGATACCATCTGGTCCTGGGGCGGAGGAGCGAGAAGAAGAGAGTGCATGTTGGAGTTCCCACATGGAGAAAACAGTATCGTAGCTTTCGCGATTTTGAGAGGAGAAAGCAAGAGGTCGCACTTCCGTTGCACGTTTCTTCGGGAGAAACGCTGGTGGGTAATTTGAAGAGCTCGAAAACTCAGCAAAGTGCTGACCCAATGAGTTAGAAATTGCGACGGGGTCCACTAATGTATCATGCACGACAGTGAGCCCAGAGACCAGGGAGAAACTAGGCGCGCCTGATAACCGTTGAAGCCGACTCCAAACTTCCGAGGAGGGAGTGAAGGTGTTAAATGAGCTAATAAAGAATTTCCAGCTTCCCTTCTTGCTATCGCGGATGACGCGACGGCATCGCACACGGAACTGCTTATAGCGGATACAGTTGGCCAAAGTAGGATGGTGGCGGAAAACGTGAAGAGCACGTCGCCGCTCACGTATTGCGTGATGGCACGCCTCGTTCCACCAAGGAGGCCGGGGCAATTCGGAGGTGCGTGGTATTGAACGTTCCGCAGCTGTAAGAATAACGTCGATAATATGTGTGACCTCATCGTCGACACTGGGAAAGTGACGGTCATTGAATGTCGCTAGAGACGAAAAAAGTGTCCAATCGGCTTGGGCAAACTTCCAGCGTCGCGGGCGCATATATGGCAGTTGAGGCTGCAGTCTAAGGAGACATGGAAAGTGGTCACTCAAGTGTGTATCATCAAGGGCGAACCATTCAAAGTGCCGAGCTAGCGGAACAGTACCGACCGAAAGGTCCAAGTGAGAGAAATTTGTCGTGGAGGCAGACAAAAATGTAGGGACCCCAGTGTTGAGGCAAACTAGATCCGCTTGGTGGAAGACGTCTACCAATAGTGAGCCACGTGGACAAGGATGTGGAGATCCCCAAAGCGGGTGGTGGGCATTGAAGTCCCCAACCAGCAAATAGGGGGGTGGAAGCTGACCAAGAAGATGAAGGAGATCAGCTCGTGCCATTGGTGTGGACGATGGAATGTATACAGTACAAAGAGAAAAGTTATATCCAGAAAGGGAAAGACGGACAGCATCAGCTTGGAAGGAAGTGTTTAAGTGGATTGGGTGATAATGGAGAGTATCATGGAGAAGAATCACGAGTCCTCCATGGGCTGGAGTGCCTTCAACAGGAGGGAGATCAAATCGAACGGACTGAAAATGGGGGAGAACAAAGCGGTCATGGGGACGCAACTTGGTTTCCTGAAGACAGAAGATGACCAGCGAGTAGGATCGTAAGAGGATCGCCAATTCATCCCAATTGGCTCGAATGCCGCGGGTATTCCAGTGGATAATGGACATAGGGTGAACAGAAAATGGAGGAATGTGACCAAGGTTGCTGTCAACTCATCGACTGCTCAGAGCTTGCGACTGACAGCGTGGAATGGCATTCAGCCGAAGGCAGAAGATCCCGATCCATAGGTTGTTCTGGAGCAGCTCCTGCCACCAGCGATTGGCCGGTTGATCGGCCGCCAGCAGTGCACCTCGGCGACACAGAAGACGGCCGAGGGCGATTTCCGCCAGGTGGTGCTGTAGATGGGACACGCCTTGGCGGAGAAGGAGATGAACTGGTTTTCTTAGTAGCCTTCTTGGAAATGTGATGTTTAGATGGAGGAGGAACCGATGGTTGTGAAGTTGGGGTGCGTAAAAAATCTTCACGAGTATGCTCTTTTTTCGAAATCTTGGTGTCTGACTTTTGGGCTCGAGATTTAGCAGAACCCGATGAAGGGTGAGCCATAGAGTGGGCAGGCGAAAGTGGTGAGGTTGAACGGGCGATCTTTGCGCTGGCCGATCTGACGAGCGTGGCACTAAAGGTGAGGTCGCAAGTCTGCGTGGCCACCTCCTTTGTTGGCCGAGGAGAAGCAAGGACAGTGCTGTATTTTCCTGTCTGAGGCACGGTGGGCTGTCGACTGGCGAATAATTTTTGAGCAGCAAAGGTCCACACCTTTTCCTTGACTCTGATTTCCTGGATGAGCTTTTCGTCTTTAAAAACGGGGCAATCTCGAGAGGAAGCAGCGTGGTCACCCATACAGTTGATGCAGCGAGGGGATGGAGGTGGACAAGCACCCTCATGGGCATCCTTGCCACATGTAACACATTTGGCCGGATTGGAACAGGACTGGCTGGTGTGATTGAACCGCTGACACCGATAGCAACGCGTAGGGTTTGGGACGTAAGGGCGAACGGAAATTATCTCATAGCCTGCTTTGATTTTCGATGGGAGTTGAACTTTGTCAAATGTCAGTAAGACAGTGCGGGTTGGAATGATGTTCGTGTCAACCCTTTTCATAACTCTATGAACAGCCGTTACGCCCTGGTCAGACAGGTAGTGCTGAATTTCTTCGTCAGACAATCCATCGAGGGAGCGCGTATAAACGACTCCACGCGAGGAATTTAAAGTGCGGTGCGCTTCAACCCGGACAGGGAAGGTGTGGAGCAGTGAAGTACGCCACAATTTTTGTGCCTGGAGGGCACTGACTGTTTCTAACAACAAGGTGCCATTCCGTGATCTGGAACAAGACTTTACAGGACCTGCAATTGCGTCGACACCTTTCTGAATAATGAAAGGGTTGACCGTGGAGAAGTTGTGACCTTCGTCAGACCGAGAAACAACAAGGAACTGTGGCAACGATGGAAGAACTGTCTGTGGCTGAGACTCAGTGAACTTACGCTTGTGAGCAGACATAGTGGAAGGTGAGGAAACCATTGCGGAAGAATCCCCCATGATTACTGGCGTCTCTGATGGCACGCTCCTCCCTTGTGGGGGCCCTCTCTGAGGGCACTCCCGCCTTAGGTGATTGTTCACACCTCAGGTCACACCTCCCGACAAATGGACGGAGGGACCAATCGGCACTTTCGGAAGGTATCAGCTCGGGTAATCACCCCTCACTGGGCCTGGCCGTTACCAGGGGGTACGTACGTGTCCTACCTGTCTACCCGGGTAGAGAATTCCGCGTTACCCCGTCACCGGCTACGCACAAAAATGCGTGGGTCAGCCTTCAGACACGCACAAGGAGAAAGAAAGAGAAAGGGAAAAACAAAGAAAGGGAAAGGAAAGAAGAGAGGTCTCAAACGCCACAGCGGAGAAAAGGATAAAGAGAAGAGGTAAGGAAAAGAGAAGGACAAAGGATGGATAAAGACATACAAGCAGAGAAGGCGAAGAATGCGTTACATTTACGAGCGTCCGTCTCCGGACGTAGGCACAAACCATACTCCCAGAGGGGGAGAAAGGGAAGGAAAGAGCCAGAGGTGAGGGGAGGGGGGGCGAAGATGGGGGATACGGAAGGATGAGGAAAAGTACGGTATGCAGCCCGGAAAGGAAGGAGGGCCACATTAGCTCGGGGTCCCTTGCTCGCTACGCACGTATCCACAAAAGAGTTGTGGACCCCCTGGGGGGACGTGTGTGTGTGTGTGTGTGTGTGTGTGTGTGTGTGTCGGGGGGCTATGTATCCATGCATGCATTTGTGTTCTAGCTCATGGAAGGATTTCCTCCAAAAGCTAATGAAGTTCTCATTCTTTCTTGTGTGCCTTCACTCCTGAAGTATTTACATTCTGACAGAACTTTGTTTACTATACAAAATAAATTTAATTCACTTCTCAATTCCCCCCCCCCTCCCCCCCCCCCTCCCCCCCCCCTCCCCCCACCCGACACCAACACTTTATTTTCAGACACAGATAATTTTACATTTGCAGCCTGCACCCCAAACTAATGAAAACTAAGCTGCTTATAATTTTGTTCTGAACATACCTGGTCGCTGGAAGAATGGGCCGCCACTTCATCTTGACTCTGCTTTACAATGTTGTGCTTATCTGCTTTATGTCTCTTGTTTTGTTGCAAACCATGATGATCCTGAAATAAATTCAGTACTACTGCAAGCAGATCACTTATTATAACATAACTGCACTGATAAATGCAAAATAAAGGATCAAAGACATTTTACTTAGATGGTTGGGGTGAGGCTGTTTAACAAACTGGTTCACACTGCTTACATTGACTTAGGCTATTAATTTTTTTAATACTGCTACAGCTTCTGTCAGCCACGAGATTCCCTCTTCACATACTGCCAGAAGACGATTCCATGAGAATGCAGGTTTTCAATTAAATTTCACTGAATCACTCCTCGGGTTATTAGCCAAGTGGTACTATTGCCTTGGAGCAATGTTTCAACAAATTTCCTACTCACTATCTTCATATAAAGATGATGAGGAAGAAACTTGTGGAACTGTTACTTTCATAAGATGCTGCCAATCTCAGTAGATTTTATCAGAAATTACTTTTCCTCTCCACCAAACTATTCCATCTATACCAAACAAAGTGCAACAACTAGAAGAGGGATCAACTACAGATAGCTCACTAGTTTGCATTACAAGACATTGGTGTTGATGAACTGAAATAATGTGTATAGCTTTAAACTTGTGCAATCTATCATGCCATTATACTAGAAACTCCGTAGAAGTAGTGGGTCAGAAATGTCTGTCAAGAAATGAATTGTGTATAAAGTTAGAAGTAACAATTTCACTAACGAAGAGAAACACTTAATTATCTGCTACATCCGTAAGTGTCAGATTTGTACCAAGACACTAAGCCAGTTATTTACCGTTCTCCCAGTGGTGACATGCATGCTCTCAACGATAAATTAATCAAGGTTCAGGTAGAAAAACCTCATTTGCACAGACCTGAATATGAACACAGTGAATCCAGATGGGTTTTTGTGGGACATTATTTTCTCAACAACATACACAGTTTCAGAATTTCACCAATGACACACACTGCCACAAGGATAACAAAAGATACAGCACCAGTCATTAATCATATACTAAATGACATAATAAAGGAAGTTGTGCTACTGCTGCAAACAACCTTACTCTTTCGGGCTACTACTGCCAAAACTTGTAACAAAACACAATCCTAAAAAAAAAGTCTTTGTCAATGCAAAAGGTTTGAAATTACTAAATAGTTAAACATTGAATCAGTGTGAATTAGAAGTTTTCATGATTGTTGTATATATCGAAATTTAGATTTCTAGAAATATTCAAGAAAGTATCAAATTCCATAGAATCACAAGAGACAAATAGTTAGGTACTCAAAAGTGATAAGCAAATCCTCTGCGACATAAACACAACTTTTACTACACATACAAACTAAATCTACACCTATAAATCGCAAGCCACCTTATAGCATGTGGCAGAGGGTATTTCTGGCATCACCATCAAAAAACTCTTCCCCATTCCATTTGCGAATTGTGCGTGGGGAGAATGACTGTCGACACACTTCCATATGAGCAGTAATTTCCCTGATTTTCTTGTCACAGTTATTTCACGATATCTGTGATGTTACATAATATGATGGCTGGCTCCTTTGAATGTAAGCTCTCAGAATTTCAGTAGTAACCCTCCCTGTGATATGCAATGCCTCTCTTGTAGCATCTGCCACTGGAGACTGTTTAACATCTATGTAACGCTCTCATGCTTATGGAACATACCACACTTTGTTGGCTCTTCTCTATCTCTTCTATTAACCTGACCTGCAAGGATCCCAGATTGATGAGAACAATACTCAAGAATTGGTCTAACAAGTGTTTTGATAGCCACTTCATCAAAGGATGAAGTGGCCGATATTGGCTTTTTCTACAGTTAAGTTTTGTAAGATCACTCCACTTTAAGTGGTTCCTGAATCACAGACCCTCATCAAACTAACATCAATTTGCAATGTGATTTTGGAACCTATTGTGTCTGAACATTACAAATTACCTTTAAGAAAATTATCTATTGACAAATAGCACAGATTCAGAAAATATTGTTCTTGTGAAACACAACCAGCTCTTCTATCACATGAAGTCATCACTGCTATCTACAGGAGACCTCAAACTGATTCAACATTTTTAGATTTCCAGATGGATTTTGACACTATTTCTTACAAGTAGCTTCTAATCAAACTGCATGCCTAAAGAGTATCATCCCAGTTGTGTGATTGCAATTATGTTTTTCCCATATGAAAGATCACAATTCATTGTAACTGATGGAAAATTGTCGAGTGAAACAGAAATGGTATCTGGCATTCCCTAATGAAGCAGTATAGGCACTCTGCTTTTCTTAATCCGTATAAACTATCCTGGAGACAATCTGAGCAGCCCTATTTACTGTTCTGCATGCATGCTCTCAATGATAAATTAACCAAGGTTCAGGATGCAGTTTCTATTCCCAGGTAGAAAAACCTCATTTGCACAGACCTGAAAATGAACACAATGAATCCAGATGAGTTTTGTGGGACACTGTTTGCAAATGATGCTGTCACTGACCATCTAGTGAAGACATCAAAAAATCAAACCAATTACAAAATGATATATATAAAAACAAAGATGATGTGACTTACCAAACGAAAGCGCTGGCAGGTTGATAGACACACAAACAAACACAAACATACACACAAAATTCAAGCTTTCGCAACAAACGGTTGCTTCATCAGGAAAGAGGGAAGGAGAGGGAAAGACGAAAGGATGTGGGTTTTAAGGGAGAGGGTAAGGAGTCATTCCAATCCCGGGAGCGGAAAGACTTACCTTAGGGGGAAAAACGGATAGGTATACACTCCCGCGCACACACACACACACATATCCATCTGCACATACACAGACACAAGCAGACATTTGTAAAGGCAAAGAGTTTCGGCAGAGATGTTAGTTGAGGCAGAAGTACAGAGGCAAAGATGTTGTTGAAAGACAGGTGAGGTATGAGCGGCGGCAAATTGAAGTTAGCGGAGATTGAGGCCTGGCGGATAACGAGAAGAGAGGATATACTGAAGGGCAAGTTCCATCTCCGGAGTTCTGACAGGTTGGTGTTAGTGGGAAGTATCCAGATAACCCGGACGGTGTAACACTGTGCCAAGACGTGCTGGCCGTGCACCAAGGCATGTTTAGCCACAGGGTGATCCTCATTACCAACAAACACTGTCTGCCTGTGTCCATTCATGCGAATGGACAGTTTGTTGCTGGTCATTCCCACATAGAAAGCTTCACAGTGTAGGCAGGTCAGTTGGTAAATCACGTGGGTGCTTTCACACGTGGCTCTGCCTTTGATCGTGTACACCTTCTGGGTTACAGGACTGGAGTAGGTGGTGGTGGGAGGGTGCATGGGACAGGTTTTACACCGGGGGCGGTTACAAGGGTAGTAGCCAGAGGGTAGGGAAGGTGGTTTGGGGATTTCATAGGGATGAATTAAGAGGTTACGAAGGTTAGGTGGACGGCGGAGAGACACTCTTGGTGGAGTGGGGAGGATTCCCGCATCCTTTCGTCTTTCCCTCTCCTTCCCTCTTTCCTGATGAAGCAACCGTTTGTTGCAAAAGCTTGAATTTTGTGTGTATGTTTGCGTTTGTTTGTGTGTCTATCAACCTGCCAGCACTTTCGTTTGGTAAGTCACACCAGCTTTGTTTTTAGATACATTTTTCCCACGTGGAATGTTTCCCTCTATTATATTCAATTACAAAATGATTTAGATAAGATACCTGTGTGGTACAAAAAGTGGCAATTGCTTCTAAATAATGAAAAGTGTGACATCATCCCCAAGAGTACTAAAAGGAAACCATTACATTTTCGTTACATAATAAATCACACATATCTAAAGGCTGTTAATTCGACTAAATACCTAGGGATAACAATTATGAACAACTTAAATTGAAACAACCACATAGAAAATGTGTAGGGAAGGCAAATCAAAGACTGTGTTTTATAACAGTATTTTCACAGTTGTTGAAAATAGGCCAGGGATGCCAAGCCTGGTGCAGAGCGGAACCAAAACACTGCTGCATGAGATGCAGCAATATCACCAGCTGGTTTCCACACTGCCATCGGAGGCCCATGGCTTGCAGTGCCGCCGCCACAGCAGAAAGGCTGTACGACCGCAGCAACAATGGGCTACTTGCCACACCCAACTGGCTGCTGCCTTGTTTCAGTGTATGTGTTTACAAGCAGTACATCAGCACGATACTTATGCACATAACCAGTACAAATACCTGCCATTTCTAGCCAAAGTATTAGCAGTTTGGCAGTGCCTACAATGACAGGAGGTTCATGCCAGGTGACAGGGCAACACTGTCCTGTAAGACTCGATGACCAATGAGCCACCTACTGGTTATTTGGTACCTTCCAGCTGATTTGCTACCTCAGGCTCGCATCAGCTGTAGCTGGTCTCCTGCCTTGGAACGCAGAAGTTTATGTCCAACATGGTGCAGCCACCCACCACCTGTACTTGTGCAGCCAAACTATTGCTGCATAACACTGCTTGCAGGAGCGGGCTCCACTGCCAGAGAACCACAAGAAACACAGCACGCTGCAGAATTCTGTGTCTGCAGCAATGCCCTGTACTGAATCCCAGAGCCATGCCAAGGTGGCACATGCGTCAGCAGTCCTGCTCTGCACTTATCATAAGGCAACCAATGTTTGGAAAACGCCTCAGTGACTACTGACCTTGGTGCCATCAACACAAGCCTCGTCATAACTGCTATGGGTCAATGTTACAAGTGTTGCAACTTGAAACTGAATGAAATTTTTGACTAGTGATGCCATTCACATATGCTCTGACGGCCATCCTGACAACAACCTACTACCATGTCCCAAACCTGCTAGTGTAGTGACCAACCACACCGGCGCACTGCAGTTGGTGTCAGAAGTTTTGACTACCACCACTAACAGCAATGTTTGTAGTAACACATAGCATCAAGTCACAGCCAATGTTTACAGTGGAGTACTATTCTCAATCAGTAAGGTGTTCACAGAGCAACTTACTAGGGCACTGCATGCCATGCACTAAGTCATTACCGGTGGGGTGTTCTACACACCACAGCTATGGCCATACTGCTAGGCAGTGTACTGAAACAAAATGGTTAATGATTAGGCATAGGGCATGGGTCAGTATGCTATGGTTATGAGTGTGTAAACTATTGTTTTGTATTACTGATTTTTATATCTGGTTGTGTATTATGGTTAAAGGTTCCACAATGGCAAGGTCCAGGACACGAGGTATTTTTGGGCACGAAGCAATTCAGTTGTTAATAAATCAGTTACTTCAATTGCGAGTAGATAATATGGAGTTGCATAGGCAACTGGCAGCTAAGAAGGAAAATGAGATATTGCCAAAGCCAGCTAGCCCCTAATACATGAAGCAACCACTATTACTCCCTTTTCTTGCAAATCAACTGAGGATGTTGTGTCTTTCTTGGATGACTCAGAGGCAGCAGCAAATATTGTAGGTTGGGTGGATAGTCAGCTATTGCAAATGACATACCTGAGACTGATAGAAGAGAGAAAATATTTTGTGAGATGTACAGATGCTATAAAAAATGGACACAAGTTTGAGGATTTAAAACAAGGTCTCCAGTAATGTTACAAAAAATGGAATAGCACAAGGTTTATCTGTGACCAGTTAAGTAGAATAGCGAAAAACACAATGAGATGGTTGAAAGTTTTTCTCATAGAATATGGAAAGTTAATGCACAGACTTATGAGCTGGGGGACAGTGATGAAGTAAATAGGATTAAACTGCCAGAAGCCAAGCACAGGGAATTAGACATCTTTCTGAGGGGGCTGCCACCAGACATATCTACAGGGGTTTGGTTGGTTGGTTTAAGAGGGGGGAAGGGACCAAACTACGAGGTCATCAGCCCCTTGTTCCAAAGGAAACAATGCCACAAGGGTGAAAATACGACAATGAGAATTACAGCACAAAACGGAATGAAAGGAAAAACCACAACAACAACTGAAGGGCAACAAACACTTAAATGGACAAAAGGGGTCAAGAAAACCACAAAGACGCAAGAAACAGGTAGGAGGAGTTAAAACGAGAAAGCATGTTTTACCATGGCTGGCTAACCATGAGGATGAAAAGGAAAAGCCAGTCACACTGCTACACATTAAAACCTCCACCCTGAAAGCACTAGGGTGGAGGACACACAGGGACAGAGGACATGTGTTAAAACTTAGAGCAAATGATAAAACTCACCCTCACGAATAAAATGTAAAACTAAAGCTGCTGTTGAGGCATTGTCGTCCAACACTGAAGGTCGGGTGCTGGGAAAGTTAAAAGTCCGCCAAAGATCGGCTAAAAGTAGGCAGTCCAGCAAGAGATGGACGACCATCATTCATGAGCCACAGCAACACCGAGGTGGGTCCTCGTGACTGAGGAGGTAACCACGTGTCGGCCGTGCACGGCCAATGTGGAGCCGACAGAGAACCACAGAGTCCTGGCGAGAGGCACACGCAGGGGTCTTCCACACATTCACATTCATAGTATCCTTAATGGCATGCAGCTTGTTGCGCGTACCGAGGTTATGCCATTCCGTCTCCCAAAGCCGCAAGACCTTGTGGCTTAATACTGAATGCAGGTCAGTTTCAGAGAAGCCAATCTCCATAAGCGGTATCCGCGTAGCCTGTTTGGCCAGCCTGTCGGCAAGTTCGTTGCCTGGGATTCAGACGTGACCTGGGGTCCAGACAAACACCACTGAACAACTGGATCATTCCAGGGCATAGATAGACTCCTGGACACTTGCTACCAAAGGATGACGAGGTTAGCACTGGTTGATAGCTTGTAGGCTGCTCAAGGAGTCAGTTCACAGGAGAAATGACTCACCTGGGCATGAGCAGATGTGCTCAAGAGCATGAGATATGGCAGGCAGCTCTGCAGTGAAAACACTGCACCCATCTGGTGAGGAGTGCTGTTATATATGTCCTCCATGAACACAGACAAAGCCAACGGGACTATCAGCCATCGAGCCATCGGTGTAAACCACTTCATGGCCCTGGTACATGTAGAGAATTGAGACGAAGTGACAGCAGAGAGTTGCAGGGTTAAATGAGTCCTTAGGGGCACATGAAAGGTCCAGGCAAAGCCGCGGCCTAGGTGTACACCATGGAGGTGTTCGTGAACAAACCTCAAGTATAGGTGGTAAAGGCAAGGACACCAGTTCGGAGAGAAAGGATCACACACGAACTGCAATTAAAAGCCCTGACCTGGGCTGCCGATGAGGGAAATGAACCGCCGTGGGCGGGAAAAGGAGACGGTAATTTGGATGCGCAGAACTACAAACGTGTGCAACATAACAGGAGAGCAATTGTGCATGCCTAACCTGCAATGGCAGGACTCCAGCCTCCACCAGGACGCTGGCCACTGGACTCGTCCTAAAAACTCCTGTCGCTAGGCAAACATCACAGCGGTGCATTGAGTCGAGTAAACGCAACACTGAGGGTGCTGCCAAACCATAAACCAGACTCCCACAGTCAAGGCAGGATTGAACAAGGGCTCTGTAGAGCTGCAGCATAGAACGATCTGCACCCTAGTTGGTGTTGCTCAGGCAGTAAAAGGCATTGAGGTGCTGCCAGCTCGTCCACTTAAGCTGATGGAGGTGAGGAAGCCAAGTCAGTTGGGCTTCGAAAACCAGTCCTAAGAATTGATACGTCTCCACTACAGTGAGTAGATCATCATTAAGGTAAAGTTCTGGTTCCGGATGAACAATACAATGCCGCCAGAAGTGCACAACACATGACTTTGCGGCCGAAAACTGGAAACCGTGGGCTACAGCCCATGACTGCGCCTTATGGATGGCTCCCTGTAGGTGCCGCTCAGCAACACCAGTACTGGTGGAGAAGTATGAAATGCAGAAGTCGTTTGCATACAGAGAAGGTGAGACAGATGACCCTACAGCTGCTGCTAAACCATTAATGGCCACTAAAAATAGAGATACACTGAAACGGAGCCCTGCGGCACCCCATTCTCTTGGATATGGGGCGAACTATGGGAGGCACCAACTTGGACACGGAAAGTACAACGCGACAGGAAATTGTGGATAAAAATTGGGAGCAGGCCTCGGAGACCCCACTCGTATAATGTGGCAAGGATATGATGTTGCCAGGTCATGTCTTATGCTTTTCGTAAATCAAAAAGACGGCAATCAGGTGTTGGGATCTGGAAAGGCTGTTTGGATGGCAGACTTGATGAACACAAGATTATCAGTGACAGAACGCCTCTGGCAGAAGCCACCCTGACATGGAGCCAGTAGGCCATGTGACTCCAGGACCCAACCCAACTGCTGACACACCATACGTTCCAGCAGCTTACAAAGAACGTTGGTGAGGCTGATGGGCTGACAGCTCTACACATGAAGCGGGTTTTTACCGGATTTGAGAACTGGAATGATGTTGCTCTCCCGCCATTGCGATGGAAAGATGCCATCACACCAGATCCGGTTGAAGACGACGAGGCGATGTCGCTTTTAGTCAGATGACAGTTGTTTAATCATCTGACTGTGGATCCGATCTGGCCCAGGATCTGTGTCTAGGCAATGTGTAAGGGCACTGAGGAGCTCCAACTCTGTAAATGGGGCATTATAGGGTTCACTGTGGCTTGTAGCAGATGAGAGGACTTTCCTTTCCATCCCCTGTTTGAGGGTGCAAAAGCCTGGGGGATAGTTCTCCGGCACAGATGCTTGGCATAGTGTTCAACAAAGTGCTCAGCAATAGCGTTTGCATCAGTAGATAACACACCATTGATGTTAATGCCAGGGACACCTGCTGGGGTCTGGTAACCAAAAAGACGTCTGATCATCCAGACTTGGAAAGGTGATGTATGGCACACAGTGGTAGAGACATACCCCTCCCAACACTCCTGTTTCTGTTTTTTGATAAACAGGCAAATGCAGGCATGGAGCCGCTTACAGGCTATGAGGTGCTCCAGGGAAGGGTGCCACTTATGGTGCTGTACATCTCGCCAATGCTTCTCAATTGCCTCAGCGACTTCTGGTGACCACCAAGGGATCACCTTTCTCCGGGGGCACACTAAAGGGTGAAGGATCGCATTTTCTGCCGCTTTAATGATTACTGTAGTCATCTGCTCAACCATCACATCGATGTTACCATGTGGAGGACTGTCAACAGTGACCGCAGAGGGGAAAGTTTCCCAGTCTGCCTTGTTTGAAGCCCACTTGGGCAGGCATCCACGGGCCTGACGCCAGGGCAGTGATAGGAAGATGGGGAAGTGGTGACTACCGCACAGGTTGTCATGTGCTCTCCAGTGGATACATGGGAGAAGTCCTGGGCTGAAAATGGATAAATCGATGGGCAAGTAACTACCAGGAGCCACACTGAAATATCTGGCGGCCCCAGTATTTAAGAGGCAGAGGTCGAATTGAGACAGTAAAGTTTCGACGTCTCTGCCTCAGCCAGTAAGCATAGTACCACCCCACAAGGGGTTATGGGTGTTGAAATCTCCAAAAAGTAGGAAAGGTTTAGGGAGTTGATCAATCAGTGCAGCTTATACATTCAGGGGTGCTGCACCATCTGGAGGAAGTTATACGTTGCAGACAGTTATTTCCTGTGTCGTCCTTATTCTGACAGCCACAGCTTCAAGAGGAGTTTGAAGGGACACAGTTTCACTACAGACTGAGTTTAGGACATACACGCAAACACCACCTGATACTCGATTATAGTCACTATTGTTCCTGTAATATCCCTTATAGCCTTGGAGGGCAGGGGTTCCCACTGCTGGGAACCAGGTTTTCTGGAGGGCAACACAGAAAGTAGGTGTAAAGCTTAACAGTTGCCATAGCTCAGCCAGGTGGTGGGAAAAACGGAAGCAATTCCACTGGAGGATGTCGTCGTCATGATATTCGGAAGGCATGGAAGATTCAATGAGGCAGTTTACACCCCAGGGTCACCTGAAACCACCGACTTATTGTCTGAACAGTCTACGTCCATTGCGTCTGAGTGTCTGGCAAGATCTAGGTCCTCAGCGGACGCCAGAATCTCCACCTTATCCGCAGACGCAGAGCTTGTAGGTAGTGGTGGTGTGGGTACCACCACGTTTTCCTTGGTCTTAGGGTTCTCCTTCTTGGACTTTTGTCACTGCTCCTTGGGTTTCTCTGGCTGGGAGGGCTTCACTGACTCAGTCCCCGGGACTGAGAATTATCGTGAAGCCCTACAACCAGCTGCTTTTGGGCATTTCAGCCACTGACAGGCATCATCTTTCCCATTAGCAGAAGCCTGAGAAGGGAGTGACCCAAGGGACCATTTTGTGGTGAGAAGAGCCAAAGAAGACTTACTCTTCTCCAGCTGAGAAGTGGGGACTGGTGTCCCCGACGGCAGTGGGAAAAAGGGGGTGGGGGGGCAGTACTCCCGAGGTAGGTGGTGCGGGAGCAACGGAGGGGGGGGGGGGGGGGAGAGTTCCTCCCCCCCCCCCCAACATCAAGGGGCAGGTGTAGCCTTCTGGCTCTGAAAGCCGACTGGAATTCATGGCACTGATGGGGGCTACAACTGTTCTCTTAGCAGCAGCAGCATATGAGGCGGTCATAACCAGAGGATGTAGGTGCTCATATTTTCTCTTAGCCTCAGTGTACTTTCTTTCAGGAGTGCTAGTTCTGCAAGGTTCGCAGGAGAGCTTCTGTTAAGTTTGGAAGGTAGGAGACGAGGTACTGGCAGAAGTAAAGCTGTGAGGACGAGGCGTGAGTCGTGCTTGGGTAGCTCAGTCGGTAGAGCACTTGCCCGCGAAAGGCAAAGGTCCCGAGTTCAAGTCTCGGTCCGGCACACAGTTTTAATCTGCCAGGAAGTTTCATTCCCCAACTTGTTACAAGCAAGCAGAGTGCATGACTGGGCAGAGGATGCTGTTTTGATCAAGACTGATCCAGATTGAATTTTGGACAAGCCTTCCACCTCCCCAAACCTGTCCTCTAAATGCTCTACAAAAAAAAGAACTGTGGCTTCATCAAAACAAAGGAGTCCCCATCAGTTCTCGTACATATGAGATATCGGGCTGAATAAGGTTCGGTGCCATCCTCAGCCTGGCGTTCCTCCCATGGTGTGGCTAGAGAGGGAAATGATTTAGGGTCATATTTTATTGCATTGTACTGAGACTTTGAACGCTTAGAGACTGCTGGCGTTTATCACCCGCAAGTGATGACGTGGTACGCTTCACTGAGTGTCATCCACCCTGATGCCACCCACTCCAACCACGAGTGCTCCTCACAGACGCCACCCAGCCGCAGCAAAGGCCACCTGGCAGGATGGCCATTGCTGGGAGTCCCGATGCCCCAGGATGACAGGCATCTACTCCTTGGCATTTGTGGGGAGTTAACGGCGCGACATCAGCAGAGCGATGCCTTTGTTGTCAGGGGACTACAACCAACAGGGTACACGGCAGGTCCCACCACAACGGACTGGCTACCGTGCTGTATATGAGGTGCAATGAAGTCCACGGTCATCATCGGCACAAAATTCGACACTGCATAGTGCATGGTGGAAAAAGCATCCAGGAAGGCATCCACACCCAAGAGCTGGACTGCAGTGCGATGATGAGAAAGTGGGCTAAAGATCTCAAGGCACGATGGATACAATGCACCCTGTAAGACACCCTTCCCCAACTGGCTCGGTCTTCAGGAAAATTTTGGAAAATGGAGCTTAAACCCTACAGGGGACCATCACATTAAGGCCGAAACATGAGACTCCTTTTAGTCGCCTCTTATGACAGGCAGGAATACCTTGGACAGGGGGCTACAGGGGTTTGGATATATATCTCCTGTATGCCGCTGTTAGGTTGACTACAGAGTTAGAGGAGAACGATGTACCAACAGGGGTCTGTTTTCTGCTGATATAAAGTGTTACTGGTATGGATAATCAGAGCACGTCCAGAGGTGATGTCGTCAGCCAAAGATGAAAAGTGTTGTGCGACTGGACACTGACAACAAGACTGTAGGGGCAACAGACAATGTAGGAACAGGGGAAATAAGCAAATGTTAAATATAAATGGGAAACCCAAATCTACTTATGCAGAGACAGAGTGTGGTGGTGTAGTAGGAATAGTGAGAGGCAAGAAATATACATTTATGTTGGACACAAGGGTACATATGTCAATGGCAAGTTTGGACCTCATAGGGAGGAGGCAATTAAACCCACCAGGCTATAGTTTGCATGGTGTGGGGGACAGTGAAGTGGAATCATTAAGTTCAGCAATTTTGAGGTTTCATTTTAGGGCACAGCAATTTCAGCAATATGTAGAAGTAGTGCCTCATGTACGCAAAGGTTACACCACAATTTTGGGGAACTTCCTGTTCAAACATCATGCCAAAATTGACCTTTGGCAATGCATGGTGCAACTTAGAGGAACAATGTCAGCTGACAAATATCCTAAGGGTTAATTCGCAAGATTTAAAGCCAGAAGGCACTGGGAAGTTATCTTGGGTGAGTGCAGAACTGGAGTTTACTGTAGATGTGGGTATTGAACACTTACTGGAGAGAGATGACAGGAGAGCAATACCTGTCAGTTTGGATAATTTTGGCACCAATGAGGTAAAGGTGACCAAGAGGCTGATGGTAGAGAATTCGGACAGTCTAGATGACAATGATTGGGACATGTCAAGAGAGTCATCGTCATACACAAACTGCCATTAGGACTGATACTTATGAATGTGGTGCATCTAAAATAAGGAATGAGGTTGGAAATGGAAAAGCTGTTACTGGAATTCAAGAACCTATTTAATCCTCAGGCCCCACTGCCTGCGACAGATATAATGCAACACAGAACGCCAATTGGGCATGAAGCAGCGGAACATCGTAAACCATACAGAACACCTTGGCATTTACAGCCAGTTATTGAGGACTTCATTAAACAGTAGCTAGCCAATGGAATAATAGAAGAAAACACTAGTCCTTGGGGCACAGCTGTCTTGGTTATGCCCAATAGATCAGCTAACAGTTCAAAAGTTCCATTGTGACTATCAACATCTAAATCGTAAGGTGGTAACAGATGTGTAACTGATACTCAATATCATGGAGACCATCTACAACTTGGGGCAGCACCAGCACTTTGCTACAAGAGATTTAAGGAGTGCATATTGTCAGTTGAATGTGGTTCCAGAGGACTGGCCAATGATGGCATTCTCAGTTTCCTGGTGTCATTACCAAGGGTCGAACGAAGCATCCGATCCCACCCGTCGGCTTTGACCTGTGACGTAAGTCTGTTGTGGTGTGCGACGTCACGCCGGCGCGGAATTTAGTTTGTGAGTGGTGTGTTTGTAGGTGTCGTTTTGATGTGATCAGTGGTGCTCTTTGGTGGTGAGTTAGGCGATGCTTCTGGTTTAGTTTGCATGTGTGGCATGTTTATAAGTGGCGTATTGTTGCGATCGGTGGTTATGGGGTTCATTTGCATGATAGCATTGTGCGTATGTGGTATCGGGACTGTGCTTTCAGCTGAATATTTTTCAGTGAGTTAACGATTTTAGTTTTGTTATTTCGACATTATTGTAGATTTTTTCTGTTCGTCGTGTGTGAATTTTGGTAAATTGCTTTTTTTATGCCTTTGTTAGGTATGGGTATGACTGACAAGGTCAACAGTTTTCGGCTGTCGGCGATGATGGGGGACAGTGCTTTGTCTCTAATAAAATTTCTTCAACTATTCGGATTTTTGGATGAAGTCGTGAAGTGTTCAGTATGTCGTGAAGAAATGAGGCTTACTTGTTGTGTTTTTTGAGGTAGTGATGATTGTCTACGTGGTTGTAGTTTTGGGTTTTATGATTTGGTACCAGTAGTTTCTGATGACCTATATAGGTCAAGGGAAGTGTTCGATTCCAATCTGTGGGATCGGGAGCTGATGTTGAGCTATATAGGTCAAGGGATGTGTTCAATTCCAATTTGTGGGTTTGGGAGCTGCTGTTGAGCTATATAGGTCAAGCAAAGTGTCCGATTCCAGAGGATATCGTGTTTAGTGGAATTTGGGCAGTTTTGTGTTGACAGTTTTTTTTCGTCATTTTGTGTGGTTTGGTATGGTGGGGTGTGTCTAAATTTGTTTATATTTACTTTGTCCCCCACCCAAAAACCCTCAATTTCCCATGTTTGTCCCATTAGTTTCATTAGTTTTTTTGTGGAACATTTGTGTGGTGGTTTTTCAATGTATTTTCGTGTTTGTGGTCATGTTTACGTAATGACGTCATAGGCGCCATATTGGAGTCGTAGTGTATGGTCGTTTCTGCCATATTTGTGACGCCATGGGTCAAAGCAGACGGGTGGAATCGGATGCTTCTGTATTTCCTACCAATACCAAAAGATTCAATTTGGATTAAAAAATTTGCTAGGAACATTTCAGCAGTTGTTGGATGGGTTTGAAACCTTGGCAACATATGATGTACCTCAACAATATAATTGTTCTCAAGGGATATGAAGGAGCATGTGCAATGATTGAAGGAAATTTTTAGAAGGTTAAGCACTTCACGTCTACTGTTAAGCACTGAGAAGTGACATTTTGCTCTGAAGGAAGTTAGTGATTTGGGGCATATAATTACTCAAGACGGGGGGAAGATATACTCGAGGCTAACACAAGTAGTACAGGATTTCCAGACTCCTAAGACAAGCAAGAAGTTAAATCACTTTTGGGGTTGACCAATCAATAAAGAAAATTCATGAAAGGGTTCACAAATGTTGCATGGCCACTTAAACAACTGCTACAAAAAGAAAGAAATGAAACTAGAATTAACGCAAAGCTATACTTGAGGGGTTGAAAAGCTTTAATAAGTCCAGTGTTGGTTTTTCCAGAATATGAGAAAGAGCTTTTTACTATCATGTGAAGCTTTCAACCACACATTGAGGTGTCTTTTGAATCAAGTAATAGATAGTGTGGAGCAACCTGTGTCTTACACTTCTCGGCAGCTGAATAATGCAGAAAGGAATTGCTCCACAATGAAGGAGATACTAAGTGTAATATACAATTTATATGGTAAGAAGTTCAGGGTGGTAACCAACCAAGCCACATTGAAATGGTTGTTGAGGTTGAAAGACCCTTCAAGCAGACTCACTAGGTAGGCATTGAGACAGGGAGAGTTTGACCATGAGGCCATTTGTAAGTTGGGCAAGAAAGACAGGAATGTGGACAGTCAAAGCAGGAAGGGTACAGTAGTGCAACCACTGACTTACAGTGTTGCAGAGTGGCAGACACCACAAACTGCTGATGCCAAATACAAGCTGTACATAACACAGGCACACTTCATTGCGCACATCTTCCTGTTATGTAGGTCAACTAAGTTGGGTCAATGCATGGTATCTGCTAAGCTGAGAAGAGAGGTGTTGAAGGAAGAGTACGATCATATGCTATCTGGGCACAGGGGTCGAAGGGCAATGAATCAAAGGATTTTGAAGTAATACTGATGGAAAACGAGGAAAGAAAATGTATACCAGTATGAAAAAAAATTCTGTACCATGTGCAAAATGAGCAGATACAAACCATCAGCAAGTACCATTACAAACATTACCAGAGGCAGCTAAACCTTCTCAGACAACCTGTATAATGTGTTTGCATCACTGCTTGATCTCTTTCCATCCTCTAAATTTTTCTTTCCCTTTGGTGGTGGTGGTGGTGGTGGTGGTGGTGGTGGTGGTGGTGGTGGGTAGTGTTTAACGTCTCGTCGACAATGAGGTCATTAGAGACGGAGCGCAAGCTCGGGTTAGGGAAGGATTGGGAAGGAAATCGGCCGTGCCCTTTCAAAGGAACCATCCCGGCATTTGCCTGAAACGATTTAGGGAAATCACGGAAAACCTAAATCAGGATGGCCGGAGACGGGATTTCCCTTTGGTATTGTACAAATGACAATCTTTTTCTCTATGCTGTTGCAAGTGGCATTCAAAACTAAGTCAATTCTCTGGAGTCTGTTCTATCACTTTTTGTTAGTTTTAAAGTTCCATATGCACTCCTCTGACTCATTTAACATTGTCAGTTCCACAATTTGCTGCCTTATCTAGATCATTATCACATTGTTCACTAGACACTCACAATATCTTAGATAAAATCTGAACTCTAAACATAAACATTAGCTATTGCCATGCTGTGGCTACATGCCATGGCTATGCAGAAAAATTGTTTCCTTTCATCTGTCAGCATCGCCATAGTTAGCTGCATCTGTGTTTTGAAACAATCCTGCCACCCATTAGTATCTACCAATATTATTGGTTTTTGACTTGGTTATTACCCGAAGGCTTATTAAAGAAAGTAACAACACATGGAGTATCAAATGAAATCTGCGGCTGGACCGAGGATTTGTTGGAAATGAGGGGACACAGTATTATCTCATATGGAGAGTCAATGGGAGATGACTGCCTTCACACAGGGAAGTGAGCTGGGACCTTTGTATTCCAGTTCTATATTAATAACCTGGCATATAATATTAATAATCACTTCAGACTTTATGCATATGCAGTTACTTAAAATAATGCATTGTTGTGAGCTACAGTTGGAAGACTGGTATGATAAGATCTCCACACTAAGTCCATCCTCTGCAAGGTCCTTCATCTCTGCATACTTATTGCAATTTACAGCCATTTGAACCTGCTTACAGTAGTCATGCTTTGGTCTCCCCTGTAATTTTTAGCCCTGCTCAGCTTCCTCTGTTACTAAAGCTACAATATCTTGTCCCCAGTTGAGTCCTATCAATCACTCGCACTTTTGAATGAATTTATGACCTACATTTCTCCCCCCCCCCCCTTCAAAGTCCATTTAGTACCTCACAAAAGTTGTCAGAGCTACCCTTCTAATATCCGGCATTCTTCTGTCAGTACCACATTTCAAAAGCTTCTATTCTCTTCTAATCTGTAACTTCATCATCCATGATTCACTTCCATACAAAGCTACACTCCAAATGCCTTCAGAAAAGATTTCTTGGGGCTTAAAATCAAAAATCATATTCATTATTAAGAAATTTCTCGTTTTGAGAAATGCTTCTCTTGCTATTGTCATTCTGCATTTTATACCCTCACCACCAGTTATTTTTCTGCACAAATAACAAAACTCATCTGCTTCTTTTAGCATCATTTCCTAATCTAATTATCTCAGTATAACCTGATTTAATTACACCACATTCCATGCCTTCATTTCACTTTTGCTGATATTCACCTTTCAATTTCCTTTTAAAAAATTATCCAATCTGCTTAACTGTTCTTCTAATTCCTTTGTTGTCTGTGACAGAATTAAGTCATCAGCAAACCTCAAAGTTTCAGTATCTTCTTAGTGAATTTTAATTCCCCTTACAAATAGCTCCTTGTTTTTCTTCACATCTTGCTCAGTGTATAGATTGAGAAGCATCAGGGATATGCTACAACACTGTTTCATTCTCTTTTCAACCACAGGTTCCTTACAGCTATTGTTATAATAGCAGTGTGGTTTCTCTGGTATTGGACCCCATGAAAGCTTAGTTGTGGCAATAGAGAGTTCGAGGTCTGGATTGGATGGTGACAATTTGCTTATGAGTTGGAAAAGGCTCTGAGCACTATGGGACTTAACATCCACGGTCATCAGTCCCCTAGAACTTAGAACTAATTAAACCTAACTAACCTAAGGACAGCACACAATACCCAGTCATCACGAGGCAGAGAAAATCCCTGACCCCGCCGGGAATCGAACCCGGGAACCCGGGCGCGGGAAGCAAGAACGCAACCCCACGACCACGAGCTGTGGACTAGTTGGAAAAGGCAACAAATGTGAAAACAAAAAATCTGGTTGTGGTAACAAACTAACTGATAGCGAAGCCTAATCATTAAGTCTGCGCCAAACTGAAAATGCAAGGGGGCTGGAGGTATCTTTTACCAAGAAATCAATCGAGTGATTACATACGCTTATTCATTGATAAAATAGATGTCAGAGTTCACTTCATTGATCATATAATGAAAAAATGCTATCACTCTAAAAATAAAACTTGAGACTGAAGTTTCTCACAAGCACGTCCTTGTATCAAACATTCTCCTGGTGATCAGTTGCTCCTGACGAAAATAATAGGTGATTGTTGAAAACTGTAATTTTAGTCAGGCTTGACACACAAAGAAGACTGAGAATGTTTTACACAAAGGAGACTGACTACGAAAAACTCATTCTACAATACTGCACAAGTGTGTGGGGCTCACTCCAAACAGGGCTAATAGGGGATATCAAATGTATAGAAAGGAGGTCAGCAAGGATGATCACTATTTGACTGATGGAGGGGCATCACTGAAATGCTGAAAAACCTAAACTGGCAGATGCCTAAGAGACACACCAACTGTACCATGAAAGTCAACTTACAATGTTTCAAAAACCAATAATACATGAGGAAGCTAGGAATGTACTATAACCTCTACACATCACTCCAGCAAGGACCACAAAGACACAATCAGACTAATTAAAGTGCATCTAAATGCATTTACGCAATCCTCCTCCTTATCCTCCATATCAAAATAAAATCGGAAGAAACCCTAATACACGGTACAAACAGCGGTACCCTCTGCCATTCACTCAACAATTGTTCACAGAATATGGCTATAGCTACTATTTGTTCTCAATGATATGAACAAGAGCTCCCAAGTTCTGGATTGGCTAAAGTCGGCAGAAGCTGGTCAACTTCTAGCAACGGGTGTTTTCAGAATGAATTTTCACTCTGGAACAGTGTACACTTATGCAATACTTCCTGTTAGATTAGAACTGTATACCAGACTTGGACTCAAATCTGGGAGCCCTGTCTTTCGCATGCAAGTGTTCTGCTTATGAAAGCTAAAGTTCTAGTTCCAGTCTGGCACACAGTTTTAATATGTCATGAACTTTCAACAAGTGTTCTGTGTCCAGCTGCCACCATTAGCGGTATAAAAATACATTACCTGTGCCTACAACTGTGTTTTGTCGAACTAGTAAGCACATGAGAAGTTGCCAACAGTGTGTGAGGAACTCAGAATCCCTCTCTCCCCAGGGTTGCCTGAGTGTTGGGCTCCAGCAGGCACAGTGTGCTTTCTACACTCCCTAACAACTCCCCCAGAAAACTATCTGGATGCAGGAGGCCATGAATGGAAGTGTCTAATAGTCACCAGTGTAATGGAATAAAATCTTACAACAAATTTCACAGCAAATCAAAGACAAAAAAATGGATTCCATACCTGCGGAATAGGCTTAAAATATGATTCTTAAATTAAAGTTGCTAAACAGTTGAAGATTACTCCACATGGCACGTAAATTCTTTACTCAAACAGTTATCTTCAGTACTAAATTTTTGTGATATATAGCCACTGCACAATGTAGTAATAATATAAACATATAACAAAACAAGATAATATTTTGTGTGTGAGCGGGAGGGAGGAGGGGGTTATGTATAAAAGTTACTACACTTCTGACAATATCCATGCAATTAAAATTATCCGCGGACGGCGAATAAACAAACACTGTATTTAGTACTTATTAATACCTGACATCTCGTAGAATGTATCTACTGATGAAATGTACCACAAAAACAACAGTCACTGCACTAAAGTGTGGTCCTATTCTGTGTGTACATTCAAGATACAAGTTTAACAACAAAATTTTCGATTGGAGTTATTTGGTGGAACATTTACGTAACAGACGCCGTATCACTTACATCCGGACGTCGTTTTGGAGGATGCTTATACTTCTTGTGATGAGTGGGATTTTTCTGGAAGCATTTAACGCCATATTTACAAGGTATTCTAGTATCTTGCTTATATGACTCGAATCCGTCATTCACATCTTCGCAATTACCCGCCATTTTCAACTTTCAATATGTAAACATACGCCTACGCCAATGCAGTTCAGTGTCACAACACGACTACCGTTCAATGCTGATAGAGCAGAAGGATCCGCGAAGTCAACTGATAAAAATATGTGAATTATCGTCACAACTAGCGAATACATGTCTCTTGTGCCACTTCCCACTCCTTTAGTCTCCAGATGATTCAATTTATCTTTTGGAAATATGTTAAGATTGCTTTCGACGCACCATGTCTTTGCTTTAAAAATAAATAAAATAAAATAAAATAAAATCTCTAATTACTAGTTAAGTTATTTTCAAATTTATCCCGCCATTTGGCTGAGAAATTATTTTATATGGTTTTGCGACAGATTTTAAACAGCGATAGAAGTTCATCTTGGAACTGTCTGGAAGAGGTAGCTCTTTTACTCCTTGGCTGGAAAAGTGCATTGCGTCGGCTGTCAATAATGGTCGAATGTCAAAAGCTGAGCCAGTAGTGTCAGACTTCTGTTAATATAAGAAAAAATACCGTCTTAAAAAAATGGAGGATGATCTTCCGACAGAGTATGATGTCATTGTGGTTGGAACAGGCAAGTGTTGATTTTTATCTAACAAACAAATAATTTTGTCGAGGGGCATGCTCTAATGATGGTAGAATGGGGGTGAAGTAGTGCGCGATGTGGCACAGCTGCTATGGAAAGGGCGATTGCATGGGAACACTATCTTATTATTATTTGTCATTTTTTTATTTTCCCATGGTTTTATAAATAAGTTTCTCGCCCCAAAAATATTTCCCATTAAAATGTTCTTTTTAAACAATAAAATTCGCCATATTCAGTGTTCCATAAAAAAAAGGCTAGTGCCACTAGCTTTTTGTGTGTCTGTCACTTGACACGTTTTAGGTGCTGTGAGGTGCCTCTCAAATAAAAATTTGCAACGTCGTACCTGATCCTATTGCACTGGATGTATCATTAACATTATTAACCTGAATTCCTCGTTATGAAATGTCAATCTTCAGCCTAATTAGGTTTAATTTGCAAGAATCTGGCGTTACCCTGGCTGCGAGTTAGAGCAAATTTTTATTGTTAAATGGAATAGTCCACAAATTAAAACTTTAACAAACAGAAAACTAACTATGAGCAATCTATTATCTGACCTACATGTAAAATTGAAATGTGCTAACTGGAAGTAACAGTTTAACGTGAATGTAGTCCGTCAGGAAAAAAGTTGGTTACAATAAAGATGTTGTAATTGGATAATGTTCATCTCACCAATCATAATGATATATGACTATGAATAAGAATTGTCAAGATTTCTGTGTTATTTCATTTTCATAGTAATTAATAGACCAGTTATTTTCAATCATTTTTACAGTGCTACATTCCAGCCATTTATTCCATGAGAGAGAATCCTGAACTGCCAGTCTCTCGTGGAGCAATTGTATATTTAAAAATGCTGTAGCAACATCTTTAACTTTTATAGTCCTGTCTTCCTCAGTTGCGTGTAATATTACGGTATATTAATAATTTTTACTTATGGACTGTCTGACAGCAGTTGCTGTCAGACAGTCCATAAGTAAAAATTATTAATATACCGTAAGAATGCTGTAGCACTTTTTATCTTTTCTTTTAATTTACTGTACTTAACAGTTCATGAGTAATGTTGTATTCATGAATAAGATACTCATTGCACTCTAGCAGAAAAAAACTAAGAGCTGCTTCTGTTTGAGTGGGTGTACTTTTAGTGTCGTGAGCCTCTGTTTTCCAACCATTTTATTTTCAAATATTTGGAATGTGTCTTGAAATGTAAATGGCCTGAATAAATTAATTTTCTGGTTGACATGTTGCAGAGGCAACTGGGTGAGGAGGGTGTGGGGAGGGAGGGGGGGGAGAGGGGAGGGGAGGGGGCAATGGGAGTAGTGTTGCCAATATCCTCAAAGTCAAGCTTGAGAAAGCTCCACATGTACCTGCAAAAGAGGCAACACAGCAAGCACATGGCTGTCAAGAAGTAACTGCAATTGGCTGGCATTCCTTCTATGAATAATCTGAGTATTTAGATTCAAGGTTTAAAAATTCCTGTTCATCTACAAGGCAGGTGGCAGTGTTCATTATAAAGCTGCAGTACTAGTATTACTATATCGTAAACAGGCCCCTGTTATTACAAATGTGGGTAACTATTTTCTCTGACAAATACAGTGTGATGGAATAAATATTAAGGGTCCATTCTCGTCAGTCAGCCCATAAAATAAGCATTTTTTTCCCAAATGAAGCAATAAATGTAAAAGTTTTTGCAAATTATTTATTGATTCTTGGATATCATGTTCAGATTTCTTTAAAGAAATTGTCATCAGTAAGCCCCTTCCCTAGTCAAGGAGTTTAAGTTGCTCTTTGCAAAAGATGGGGCTTTGACAGAAGTCCTGCACTCTGAAAATAATGTCAAAAAAATAACAATTTTATTAAGCTGTAAGATAATTGTGCTGGAGTAAGAGCAAAGTATTTTGAAATTTGAAAAAATAATAAAATGGTGGACGTTTGAAGCAAAGATTTAGTTTGAACAACAAATGCTGTAGTTTTGTTGATCACATTTTTTGCAATAACTAATGAATATATTAAAATAGAAGAATTAACATATTACTCCATGTGGACATGCCCAAGGAATAATTCAGCCAAATTTCAAAAAGATATCTTTATTAGAGTGCCGGCAATCCATTCTGTCAGTTTGGGAAACTGTGTTTCAAGCTGATCAAATGGATTGCGGGCATACTAATAAAAATATCTGCCAGACTGTAGAGTTTCTGATATGCACACATCTCATTTGGGACAGCAACTTTAATTCTTGGATGGGTCATAAGGTGACATAATTTCTTTTAAAAAGGACAGAAAATGTCCAAGAATCAATTAATGTGCAAAAAGATTTACATGGATTGCTTCATTAGTTTTTTCCAAAAAATATCGTAAAAATAGCTTATTTTGTAGGTTGGTTAAGGAGAATGGACCCTTAAGCTATCAACAGAGAATGTACAAAGGCTGTTTAATGCAACAGAGGAAGTTTCTGTGATCTGATTGTCTTTTGTTAATGTATTCTGAGACTTATTCCACATATCTGAAGGTTCTCTTTCTTGATGGGATCTACTTCAATGCTTCTGTTTATTATCTTCCCATTTTAAAAGATGATGGTCACTTTGTTTGTGCCAAACACTAGTGTGTGTTGATCACTTAATAACTTGAAGGTTAGTTACTTGAAGTCTGGGGCAGCTAAGTAGGCTTCCCAGTTTTATTGCTGTAATCATTCTCCATTTCTTCCATTAGTCTAATAATTAGAGACTGTACTTCATGGAATGGAAAATGCCTGGCTTAGGGCCTTAATTTTATATTCTCAGGGCCAGCTACAGCTGAAGGCACAAATGGGATTGTAGCAGACTTGTTTAATGATCAGCCTAATGTGAGACACATTGATGAAGCTTAAGTATAGTTCTTCAGAAAACAGCAAAATCTCGTGTCAGTCTGTTCCAGTTTATGCTGTTGGGAGGTCAGAATACATCACATGTGACGTCACATGGTTATGGATAAGTTAGTGAAGATCCTAGTGGAAAGAGAAGAAACCCCTGTTTTTTATTTGATCAAGCAGGCAATAGGCCTATTTAGTATAAATTGTCTCCTATTATTAAAGCAGAAAGAACAGAGTGAAAAATAAAATTATATATGTCACCAGAGAATAAGCAAATGTGAAGCAGGAGATTTTGTATATTGTCACACATTGAAAAAATTAGTAAACTGAGTTTAAGCAAAACTCTCAGTAACCCAAAGGTTGTTTGAGCACCACAGAGCTTCATTAAGCACGGTCCTATTGGAGGTGGTATTCAGTTGCCTTCCTGTGACCTTTGAACTGACTTAACAGTCAGTTATAAGAGGATCTACAGTTCAACATGGGCTCTAAACCATGGTGCAACTTGACATTTTTCACATTAACATACATCGCTACAGGTGAAAGGTGGGGTAAGCGACAGATAAAAATCTTGGGACTGAGTTAGGAAATAGTTACTGTAGCAGTTTTAATGAGCAAAATCACACTGAGATAGTAGGACTCTTTGATGAAAGAAATTGACTATGTATTGTGCTTTCCAGCAATAATTGCTGGAATGGATTGTGCTAATTTAATGACAACATTGTAAACAAAAAAATTTAGGATTGAAAGATAGTCTGAAGAAAGGCAAACCCATGTTTACTGCATTTTTAGATTTAGAGTGAGTTTTAGCCACCATTGATTGCTCTACACTCTTTGAAATTCTAAAGGTAGTAGGAATAAGATACAGAAAGGAAAATGTTGTTTACAACTTCTACAGAAACTGGGCTATTGTCATAAGTATCAAAAGACGTGCAAGTGGAAACAGTTGTTGAAAATGCACTGAGACTGGGTTGTAGCGTATCCCCAATGCTACTCAGTCTGTAAAATCAGCAAGCGTTAAAGGAAACAAAGAGAAATTTGGAAAGGGAATTAAAGTTGAGAGAGGAGTACTTTGATATTTTATGATGGGATTGTAATTCTTTCAGAGATGGCAAATGACTTTGGAAGGTAGCTGAATGGAATTGATAGCATCTTGAAAAGAAGTTGTAAGATGAATGTCAAGAAAAAGTGAAACAAGGATAATGAAATATAGTCTAATCAGACAATGCTGAGGGGATTAGATTATGAAATAAAATACTTAGTGGTAGAAAATGGGTTTTGTTAATTGGGCAGCAAAATAACTGATGATGGCTGAAGTAAGGAGGACATAGGACACAGGTCAGCAATAACAAGAAAAAAAGTTTGCGGAAAAATGAAATTTCTTAACATCATCTAATGCATTTCTCCGTAATTTTACATACATAAATGGAAGTAGCGTGTCCCAGTTTTGTGGGTATGTTCGGACTAATATTGGGAACTACTCTATGAACTTTGATACAGTTTTAACTAATTGTGGAATGATTTACATGGAAGGTTTGTGTACATAATTTATAAATATTTTGTACAAATTGGCTGAACTGTGATTAATTCGTCTTCTGCCACTGTGAAAAGATGTCATTGCCATCTAGCAATGAATGGCAGAATTCTGGGAAGCACAGCTGTGCACTGTGTGGTGCAGTTACACCCAAACTGTGTCTGTGTACAAACACTCCACTTTGTTTGATGTACCAACAACAGACAGAACATGTTCAATACAGTCAGTGTGGACACGCCTTGACACATTCAGATAAGATTTGTTTGGACTTGTAAATTGAGGATTGAACAGGATTAAAGAATCCCTTGTTGATAAGTATAAAAGATTTTGGAAAAAAGAGGACAATTACAGTCGCCGGTTTCTTTTCTCCTCAGATTTGCACAGTTCGCACTCATAAATTCACTCCACATTATTCAAACAATGGGCAGTGAGTTAACTTCAAAGAATCATAAACAATCATTTGAGAACAATTGCATAGGGAAAATACCATGAATACAAAATGTGGTTTTTAATTTTTTATGCTAGAAATAAACATTTTACAAAATATTACTTCAGCAGGGGATGCAGCCTTGATTCGTTTTTCAAGTCTCTTCAGCAGCACAGCAGATGACTGAACTTTCAGTTTTCCGTTTTCCTTGATCAAACCTGGATGTGCACGTGATTAATTGCAGCTATGAATCTGATCAGTGAATCGGTGCTTACTGGGATTTACAAGAGGTGGGGTGTCACAGGCTACATATCTAGCTCAGGTGTGGATTTTCTGTTTCTTTTCTTTTTATTTGTGGCCTTTGGACATGATCCACTCAGCCAGCCTCCCATACACGATATGCTATGAATTAAGTCATATCCAATCTCATACTCGTAATCACTCTACTCTTTACATTGGTTGTCACTCCAAACTCCAATTAAATGTAGAACAGATAACATTCATGTCTCCTGAGAAGTTTCCTGGCATCCACTGCTTAAATCATTGAAGTTATATGAAAGTGATGATATTCGGTTATCTAACATTGTTCTCCGATTTTTTATGTATAACTCTATGCAGTGGCCCATAAACAAATTTATTGCTACATCAGACAAGTCGTGTAGCCTTAGGTACTGGTTGTGCTCCCCTTGTGAAGCTGTGGCAGGTTGCTAGTTGGTTATAAATTGAATTGCTAGGAAGTCATATCTCAACAACAGTTGGAGACAAGAAGAGAGTATAAGCTTTTGAAATATGGTGCTCCAGAAGAATGGTGTAGATCAGATGGGAAGACTGATAGCTATTGAAGAGATACTGAGTCTAATTGGAGTGTGTTGCGGCACAACTTGACTAAAAGAAGTGATTATCGAGAGATGTAGACACTGGCACATTGTAGGTGAGCATGGAGAAATACATCAAACCAATCTTAGGAATGAGGTCAACAACAACAGTGTAAACTTTCAAAGTAGTAGACCAGATGTTACGTAAATAGACGTGGTAATTCAAATAAATTGAACTTTCTATTAACATAACGATCAACTACATACATTTCTTAATCTGTAGAGGCATTGTTTAAAATGTTGACACCGCAGGTCCTTCTGGTGCATCAGTGTTGCTTTAATTGTTATGGTGCGCCCTTCAAGTTGTCCACAAATGATAATCACAACTGGATGAATTGAGACCATGGATGCAATAGGTGATTTCAGACTCTTAGGTCAGATTTTTAAGTGCAGCATTGTTCATCTGTCTTTAATTTTTGTGTGAAGAGGTCTCAGATATCAGCAAGCTAATGCACTGAGTTCATATTGTATATGAAGAAAAGCATTCCAGTGATTTTATTGTGGTTGACAATAACCACCATACTCTAGTCTCTGCATCTTGCAGTGGTAGCTTGCAAATTGACATGGCTACTAACATGAAATCATGCCTCATCTGTCATAAATTGTAGACTTTGATAAAAAAAAAACCAATTTACCTTTCCTGCAGTAGCCATGTGCAGAACCGTATACATTTAACATCCTCTTCTATAGTTATTAACTGGACAATATTTGTTGAGGGTAGTATGTAGACTATGTATTTACTTGTCAGCAACCATCTCTTTAAGCACTGATATATAACGTAAGCAGCCTGTTCTATCTTTTTAAAGTTTCCAGTCACAGTTACACTACAGTTGAGTGAAATGAGAGAAGTGAAAGAAAAACTGCAGGAATGCAAAAAGTGTAAAAGATTATGTAATATTGGACTGCATAACTATTTGAAGTATAAGTTCAGATAGATAGATGGGTCTAATAATACTTAACTCTTCTATAGTTGTCTTTCTTCCTAACTGTGTCAAATGTGTTTTATGAACTCTGGAACGTAGTTAACACAGCGTCTGTTAAATGTTTTTTGACCTACTCTCTTTGTTGCCTTTTCTTTTATATCTTTGTGTTCCTTCATCCTCATATAAGCTTGGGTTTCTTTAAGCCTGTGTGCGGAATGACCTGCACCCCATGTCCAACATCCTCCAAATCCTCCAAAAACCATTCCTCCATGCTTGCTCAAGAAAGACCATGTGGTTCCAAAATCTAAGAGTGATGTTATTGATTTTTGTATGTTTCTATAGGTTGTGCAAAATCTGCATATTATTTCTCTCCTTGGTTCCAACCAAAAAAAAAAATTCCGTGGATTTGGCTCCAACTAACTCCCTGAAGCTGGAACTTGTACACCAGTGGCAAGACGCAGTCAATACCTTCACTGCACGATAACAACTTGTGGAACACGACTAGCTCTTTATACTCGTGAAGTAATGAGTGCTATTGACAGGGGATGTCAAATTGACTCCATATTTTTAGATTTTCCCAAGGCTTTCAATACCGTTCCTCACAAGCGTCTTCTAACCCAACTGTGTGTCTATGGAATATCGTCTCAGTTGTGCGACTGGATTCATGATTTCCTGTCAGAAAGGTCATAGTTCGTAGTAATAGATGGAAAGTCATCAAGTAAAACAGAAGTAATATCCGGCATTCCCCAAGGAAGTGTTACTGGCCCTCTATTGCTTCTGATCTATATTAATGACAATGGAGACAATCTGAGAAGCCCTCTTAGATTATTTGCGGATGATGCTGTCATTTACCATCTTGTAAAGTCATCAGATGACCAAAACAAATTGCAAAATGATTTAGATAAGATACCTGTGTGGTGCGAAAAGTGGCAGTTGACCGTGGATAAAGAAAAGTATAAAGTTATTCACATGAGTACTTAAAGAAGTCCGCTAAATTTTGTGTAGCAGTAAAGTTACACAAATCTGAAAACTAAATACTTAGGGATTACAATTACAAATAATGTAAATTGGAATGCTCGCATAGGTAATGTTGGGGGTAGAGCAAACCAAACGCTGTGATTCATTGACAGAACAATTAGAAGGTGCAATAGATCTACTAAAGAGACTGCTTACACTACACTTGTCCGCCCTATTCTGGAGTATTGCTGTGCGGTGTGATATCCGTATCGGGTGGAACTGACAGATGATATTGAAAAAGTTCAAAGGAGGGCAGCTCGTTTTCTATTATCGGAAAATAGGGGAGGTAGTACCACAGACATGATATGTGAATTGGAGTGGCAATCATTAAAAACAAAGGTTGTGGGTTTTTTTTTTTTTTTTTTTTTTTTTTTCCAACGGGATCTTATCATGAAATTTCAATCACCAGTTTTCTCCTCTGATTGCGAAAACATTCTGTTGGCACCCACCTGCGTAGGAAGAAATCATCCTCACAATAAAATAAGAGAAATCAGGGCTCGCACAGAAAAATTTAAGTGCCTGTTTTTCCTGCGTGCCGTTAGAGAGTAGAACGGTTGAGAGACAACATGATGATGGTTCATTGAACCCTCTGCCAGTCGCTTAATTGTGAATAGCAGAGTAATCACGTAGATGTAGAAACACTCAAATGACCATCACTCAAAGAGACTTTGTTTCATGACAGAAGCCTGCTCCTCAGTGTTACAAAGTCTTCACTGATGGCACATTGACGAGAACTTAATTGAGATACTGGAAGCAGTTGATGCCAGAATCCGCCAGCTCTCGTCAACAAGTACTGTCGCAGAGGTTCCTGGGTGTCCCTAAATAGAAATTCTTCAGGAAGAGATGTGCTGTGCCCTAGTAAATCATGACCAGGTATAGGCGTGGTCTTGTGATGGGGCCAGCAACCTCGTGCTGTTGCATAATGAGGTACCTGGCAGTCTGGGGTATTCTTGAAAATCCCGCATGGCTGCAATGGACTACATGAGCTTTGCTTTCCATGACTTGCATATTATAACCATCATGCGTATTGTGATTGGTGCCCCTCAGCACCAAAGCAGGTTGCATTGGAAGTTACGTCTCCTGAAAGTAAGTACTGACCAGCCTGGCTGTCTGCCTTTGACAGTTTTCTGAATGGAACTTTTCATTTTACTCGATTAAGTGAATGTAAGAAATCTAAATGCAGTTAAAATTAAATTGTCCCTTACTTTCTTCATCTTGTACTGCTGCTGTTCATTCCATGCCTTGGATGACTTTGGTAATTCCTAATAATTTACAAAAATTGACACATCTGACCAAGTACCTCATATGGTTGAATTGAATCTCCTCCTTTACTAAAGATTTTTACTGTAATTCAGTAATAGAGCCTGTTGCCAAAATAATTTAACAAGTTGGGCCTACCATTTCTGAATAACATGAATATTCTGAATATTGATGGCTTTGTGACAACAGATGTAACTTTAAATAATATAACTGGCTAAGTAGGGCTAAGTAGTTTTCTTTTAATCTTGTATTTGTAATATTGAACCATTTTTTTGGATGAAACAGAACATTGTCCAAAGTCTCGGAAAACTGGTTGCGAAAAAGTATTACTGTGTGACTGAAAATAATTTACAGAATGGTGTCTAATTTGGAGGTGACATCATTTTAGAAGTACAGTGTGTGAAATATTAGGATCCAGAAAGATAGATAATTGGGGCTGGAAGAGGAAATGCACAACATCAATTTATCAGAAGTGCAGCAAAAGAGTGAAGTATGAGGAGGAGGAGGAGGAGGAGGAAGAGGAAGAGAAGAGAAGAGAAGAGAAGAATTAGTTGAGTAATACATCTGTAAAATTTGCAAATAACAACAATATATTTGTCCTTATCATATTCCTTCAGAACATATCAAATAGAAACTGGACTTAGCAGTGCCTGTATGGAACTAAAAATGTCATCAAATACTAAAGCAGTGTAACACAGTTTGATAATAGTAAATCACTTTTGAATTGAATGTGATTATTGATTCAGAAGTTTGTGAGTAAAAAGTAGTTACATAGCTGAAAACATACAGATTTATCAGAAAGGGAGTCAAATAGAAACCATGAAAAATTTGAGAGTAGGAAGACAGACCAAATGAAATTTAACCAGGACAGCATCTAAGTAAACAGTTACGCAGAGCTACACCTTATGCATGCAGCAAAATATATTGCTGGTGTAAAGAAAGAAAAAGAAAAAAAAATTCCAAATAGAAAAAAGTATTAAAGAGGAGGTGAAAATTTCAAGAAAATTATGATAAGAACATAATATAATATGTTGAATCGACAAAAAATGGAAATGTCCTTGAGAAGATTTGAGAAGTGGCAATAGTAATTTGCTAAGTGAAATAATTGAAAACAATAAAACATGAAAGGAAAAAAAAAACTTATGTAGGGCGTCCATTATAAGTAATCATCTAAGGAGGCACGGTAACTAAAAGCTAAATTGTCATGAAATAGGGGGGAGAGTGCCCTGGATACGATAAGCAAATGGGAGTGGCTATCATTAAAACAAAGGTGTTCATTGCGGCAGGATCTTCTCACAAAATTTCAGTCACCAACATTCTCCTCAGTGTGTGAAAATATTTTGTTGGTGTCCACCTACATAGGGAGAAACGGTCATTATAATAAAATAAGAGAAATTGGAGTTTGCATGGGAAGATTGAAGTGTTCATTTTTCCCCACACACTGTTTGAGAGTGAGAGTGAAAGTGGAATTGTAGAGAAGTAGCTTGAAGGTGGTTCGATAAACCCCCTTCCAGACACTGAATTGTGAATTGCAGAGTAATCATGTAACAACAAAAATAATCAATTTTTGAAAATGTAATGTTATTGTATGGATAAAAAATCTACTCACCAAGCAGCGGCAGGAAAACACACATGTAAAAAGTATTGTTTACACAAGCTTTCAGAGCCAGTGGCTCCTTCTTCTTGGAGAGGGGTTAAAGGGGAAGGAAGAGGGATGAAGGAAAATGATTGGTGAGGTTTAGGAAAAGGGGAAGAGTTCAGAAAAGTCTCCCAGCACCCCAGGTTGGGGAAGACTTACCAGAAGAGATGAGAAGGAAGGGCCTACAATATATTCACTAAAGTTGTCACAAGCAACATTGAAGAAATATTAGATTTTAATCAAAGGAGAAAAACAAACTGGCTCTAGAAGTGGATATAGCACAGGAGACCATCTGTGCTGCAGCTCCATTAGACTTAACCAGGATAGTGAACAATTTGGAGGAGAAAGGGCAAGTTGAACAAGGTGGTTCTAGATTACAAAAACTAATTTTGAAAGTCCTTGAAACAGTTTCCAGATTCTTAAATGGGGAAAACAGAGGAATATATTTCAGTTGATCAAATGTTAATAGCCTCTATTTTGCAGATGATTTTTTTACTTCCTGCCTCTAGAGCAGATAAACAACAAATGGAAGAACTTTTTAGACCAACTCTGAAAATAAATGTGAAAATAAATTACAATAAGAAAAACAATTTATAACTAACAGGTCAAAAAGAAAATAGTACAAATTAACAAAGATGTCATAGAAACAGTTTGTTTTGTAGTTAGGACTGTTTATGACAACGGTTGGATGGACTGGAAAAGAAATTAACAGATTAGCCAAAATTACCTGGAGAGATTTCTTAAATTAACTTCAGATATGTTTTTAAAGAAAAGTTTACCTTAATTTGAATTACCAATTTTGAATTAATGGTATCGAGACATGGACTTTAATGAAGAAAGGTAGCTCAGCAAGCAGATGAGTAAAAGATTGATTATGACTGTAATTAAAATTAAATGGTGATGGGCAGAAGATACATCTAGGTGCATGGATGATCAGTGAACCATGGAAGTACTTTGCTTGATGCGGATACATAAAAAAACTGAGAAGGCATCCTGATTAAAGGAGGGTAGATAGCTCTAGAAAATTTGCAGAATCCACTTGGGTACATGTGCCCTAAGGCTATCAAATATGGACAGCTCTTGGAGGAGGTCTTTATTCAGCAGTGGATGAAATGGCTGATTGTGTTACGCAGTAATGCAAAAAAATCATTTTGCTGTAATAATAGTCTACTCAGTATATTTTATTGGTTATAAGTAATTTTTTTTAACTATTCAGTTAACAAAGTATTAATTTAAATTTCTGTTTACAGGAATGACAGAATCAATTGTTGCTGCAGCAGCCAGCAGAGTTGGTAAGAAAGTTCTTCATCTAGACAGGTAAGGGAAGAATTAATTCTGTTTTGATAGCTACAGAAAAATAATCTGTGTAATATCAGTATAAAGATAATAAAATTAAGTGTATTATATTAAAGGGTTTACTGTTTGCAGTCAATCTTACAGTTTATACATATTTATTTAATTTTTTGTTCAAGTTAGGTAATATATTACCAGCAGAAAAATTCTACTTTGGGATCACAAAAGCTGAATATGTTGTTCTTTAAAAAAACTGACAGAAAAGTGGGGAACCAGCTGTCTCAAACCTCAAAAAAAATTTTGGCATGTGAACATGTTAACACTCTTTTTAACAGACATTGTAAATCCGTTTACCCAGTTTGTCTTTATAGTTCAGTCTTCATACTCAGCATCTCCTTGTCACTGCCACTGTCCATATATATCACTCTCCCACTGCCTCCTTTTTCTCTGTTGATTTAAAATATATCCCACAGCCACCGACTCCATTCTCATTTACAGGGTTTCATTGTGTGTTTCTTTCCCACTGCCACTGCCTCCATCATACTTGTTGTTGTTGTTGTGGTCTTCAGTCCTGAGACTGGTTTGATGCAGCTCTCCATGCTACTCTATCCTGTGCAAGCTTTTTCATCTCCCAGTACCTACTGCAACCTACATCCTTCTGAATCTGCTTAGTGTATTCATCTCTTGGTCTCCCTCTACGATTTTTACCCTCCACGCTGCCCTCCAATACTAAATTGGTGATCCCTTGATGCCTCAGAACATGTCCTACCAACCGATCCCTTCTTCTGGTCAAGTTGTGCCACAAACTTCTCTTCTCCCCAATCCTATTCAATACTTCCCCATTAGTTATGTGATCTACCCATCTAATCTTCAGCATTCTTCTGTAGCACCACATTTCGAAAGCTTCTATTCTCTTCTTGTCCAAACTATTTATCGTCCATGTTTCACTTCCATACATGGCTACACTCCATACGAATACTTTCAGAAATGACTTCCTGACACTTAAATCTATACTGGATGTTAACAAATTTCTCTTCTTCAGAAACGCTTTCCTTGCCATTGCCAGCCTACATTTTATATCCTCTCTACTTCTACCATCATCAGTTATTTTGCTCCCCAAATAGCAAAACTCCTTTACTACTTTAAGTGTCTCTTTTCCTAATCTAATACCCTCAACATCACCCGACTTAATTCGACTACATTCCATTATCTTCGTTTTGCTTTTGTTGATGTTCATCTTATATCCTCCCTTCAAGACACCATCCATTCCGTTCAACTGCTCTTCCAAGTCCTTTGCTGTCTCTGACAGAATTACAATGTCATCGGCGAACCTCAAAGTTTTAATTTCTTCTCCATGGACTTTAATACCTACTCCGAATTTTTCTTTTGTTTCCTTTACTGCTTGCTCAATATACAGATTGAACAACATCGGGGAGAGGCTACAACCCTGTCTTACTCCCTTCCCAACCACTGCTTCCCTTTCATGTCCCTCGACTCTTATAACTGCCATCTGGTTTCTGTACAAATTGTAAATAGTCTTTCGCTCCCTGTGTTTTACCCCTGCCACCTTTAGAATTTGAAAGAGAGTATTCCAGTCAACATTGTCAAAAGCTTTCTCTAAGTCTACAAATGCTAGAAACGTAGGTTTGCCTTTCCTTAATCTTTCTTCTAAGATAAGTCGTAAGGTCAGTATTGCCTCACGTGTTCCAGTGTTTCTACGGAATCCAAACTGATCTTCCCCGAGGTTGGCTTCTACTAGTTTTTCCATTCGTCTGTAAAGAATTCGTGTTAGTATTTTGCAGCTGTGACTTATTAAGCTGATAGTTCGGTAATTTTCACATCTGTCAACACCTGCTTTCTTTGGGATTGGAATTATTATATTCTTCTTGAAGTCTGAGGGTATTTCGCCTGTTTCATACATCTTGCTCACCAGATGGTAGAGTATTGTCAGGACTGGCTCTCCCACGGCCGTCAGTAGTTCCAATGGAATATTGTCTACTCCGGGGGCCTTGTTTCGACTCAGGTCTTTCAGTGCTCTGTCAAACTCTTCACGCAGTATCATATCTCCCATTTCATCTTCATCTACATCCTCTTCCATTTCCATAATATTGTCCTCAAGTACATCGCCCTTGTATAGACCCTCTATATACTCCTTCCACCTTTCTGCTTTCCCTTCTTTGCTTAGAACTGGGTTTCCATCTGAGCTCTTGATATTCATACAAGTCGTTCTCTTATCTCCAAAGGACTCTTTAATTTTCCTGTAGGCGGTATCTATCTTACCCCTAGTGAGACAGGCCTCTACATCCTTACATTTGTCCTCTAGCCATCCCTGCTTAGCCATTTTGCACTTCCTGTCGATCTCATTTTTGAGACGTTTGTATTCCTTTTTGCCTGTTTCACTTACTGCATTTTTATATTTTCTCCTTTCATCAATTAAATTCAATATTTCTTCTGTTACCCAAGGATTTCTACTAGCCCTCGTCTTTTTACCTACTTGATCCTCTGCTGCCTTCACTACTTCGTCCCTCAAAGCTACCCATTCTTCTTCTACTGTATTTATTTCCCCCATTCCTGTCAATTGCTCCCTTATGCTCTCCCTGAATCTCTGTACAACCTCTGGTTCTTTTAGTTTATCCAGGTCCCATCTCCTTAAATTCCCACCTTTTTGCAGTTTCTTCAGTTTTAATCTACAGGTCATAACCAATAGATTGTGGTCAGAGTCCACATCTGCCCCTGGAAATGTCTTACAATTTAAAACCTGGTTCCTAAATCTCTGTCTTACCATTATATAATCTATCTGATACCTTTTAGTATCTCCAGGGTTCTTCCATGTATACAACCTTCTTTCATGATTCTTAAACCAAGTGTTAGTTATGATTATGTTGTGCTCTGTGCAAAATTCGACCAGGCGGCTTCCTCTTTCATTTCTGTCCCCCAGTCCATATTCACCTACTATGTTTCCTTCTCTCCCTTTTCCTACACTCGAATTCCAGTCACCCATGACTATTAAATTTTCGTCTCCCTTCACAATCTGAATAATTTCTTTTATTTCATCATACATTTCTTCAATTTCTTCGTCATCTGCAGAGCTAGTTGGCATATAAACTTGTACTACTGTAGTAGGCGTGGGCTTCGTATCTATCTTGGCCACAATAATGCGTTCACTATGCTGTTTGTAGTAGCTTACCCGCATTCCTATTTTCCTATTCATTATTAAACCTACTCCTGCATTACCCCTATTTGATTTTGTGTTTATAACCCTGTAGTCACCTGACCAGAAGTCTTGTTCCTCCCGCCACCGAACTTCACTAATTCCCACTATATCTAACTTCAACCTATCCATTTCCCTTTTTAAATTTTCTAACCTACCTGCCCGATTAAGGGATCTGACATTCCACGCTCCGATCCGTAGAACGCCAGTTTTCTTTCTCCTGATAACGACATCCTCTTGAGTAGTCCCCGCCCGGAGATCCGAATGGGGGACTATTTTACCTCCGGAATATTTTACCCAAGAGGACGCCATCATCATGTAATCATACAGTAAAGCTAGTCTGCTCAAAAATTGTGAGTGATCTTAACTTATTTTGTCCTCTTTACTCACATGTTTAAAATTTCAGTCAAAAATGTGCTCTCCCCTATACCTGTATGTTAAAGCTCATCATTCTAGGAGAGTCCAGATCTCCCAAGTGTATTCATGGTCTCCAAACATTTGTATTTTCATTTCCACTGTCTCCTTTTTATTTGCTTCCACTTCCTCTATCTCCACCCGTCTCTTTTTCTATTTTATTGCTGCTACCTCACAATGACCATCAGTATCTCCTCTCTTTTCCGCTATCACTGTCTCTTTACTACTCTCTCAGCAAAAAAAGTGTGAATGTTTGTGTGCCAAAATTTTTGGTGAGGAAGGTGGAATGAGAATGGAGGCAGCTGGTTCCCCACTTTTCTTGCAGACTTTTAAAGGGGAATATATTTGCTTTTTTTGTGCTCTGACAGGAATATATTTCTGCTGGTTCCCTTCTTTTCCCTGCCACAACTCATATAAAAAAAGTGCTATACAATTCTTGAAATTTTCCTGCCATAGAAGGTATTCCAAGAATTTTTGGAATTGCAGCAGGATAACGTAGGCTTTTTGCCACAATATTTTGGCTGACAGCCATTCAGCCATCTTCAGGTGAGTGTTTCGCACTACATGTATACTAAAAATTGGCGAGGACATGCGCAATGGCAGCTGCTTTATGAGCGACCGCTCTACTGTTATGCGCCCTCTTTGAATATTGCTCCATCTATGGCACGCAGGCACGTGCATAATGTGATACTTGTGTGCACTCTGTCAGAATGCACACTCGTGGACTTACAATTCAGATGTGGAAATTAATAAAATATAAACACATTCCACAGATTCCTAATAATTGAATCCCAGAAGGATCTCGTCGAGGCCAAGATTTCCATGGAATGTCCTGCAGAGATACAATTCCTGGCTATAATAGACTTACTGAGCTGTGAAAGGCAAGCGAGGCAGTCATGTTCAATGGATCTTTGTCGCACTGTGCACATTGTCTGACCAATGTAGGTTTTGCCACACTGACAATGTATTCTGCAGATTCCAACCTTCCACAATCCCAGATGGTTCTTTGACGAACGAAGAAGAGTACAAGTCTTTGTAGGTGGGCATAAGATTATTTCAACGTGCTGTTTCTTACGATTCTCCTAAATCAATGAAATACTGCTGATGTACAGCAGGAACGTCCTGGATTTGAACTGATCCTTCTCCTTGTGATCTTGTCTGTGGTCACATTTCTTCTTCCTTAAAGCTGTGTTGATCTGAAGTGGGGAATAGCCATCATCTATGAACAGTAATTGCAGGTGCACCAGCTCCTTTACAAGGCTGTCTCCCTCGGACACGACATGCGCCTGGTGCACCAACATTCGAAGGATGTCCATAGCTTGTGATGGGTGCTGGTAACTAGATTCCTGAAAATACAGAACTGTATGTGTGGTTTATTGTAAACAGAATTCCCCAATGATCTGTCCACTTTCCATGTGGCCAAGATGTTTAGAAAAGGCAGACAGCCGCCCTTCCCCACTTTCATCGTAAATTTGATATTCTCAGATAGAATTCAGATGCTGCAAAAAGCATGACAGTTCTTATTCACCATGGAGCCACACTACAGAAGTATCATCTGCATTTTGCCAGAAGACATTTGGTTTAAGTGCTGTTACAGAAAATGCCCTTGCCTCAAATTATTCCATAAAAAAGTTTACTACTAGAGGGGAGAGAGAGCCACCTATGGCAACACCATCAATTTGCTCAAAATATTCACAGTTGAATAAAAAGTAGCTTGAAGAAAGGGGATGATGAAATAGTGGTGTTGTTTCGGCTTTGAACTTACTGCTGCTGAGTGACAATGAATCCATGAGAGGAACCCGTAGTGAAGACTGAGATAACATTGAAGATTACTAAAAAGTCACTTTGACTCGATGAGTTGAATTTAAGTCTGCTAGTAAAGTCACTGGAGTTGTGAATATCATGTGAACACTTCCCTACAAAAGATCTCAGTAAAGAATCAAGATGCTAGGTAAGTCATGGAGTGCCAATATTGCTCACAATAGGACATAATGGAAGACCTTCTTTGTGTATTTTTGGAAGACTGTATAACCATGGTGGAACAGAGCTGTGATATTAATATTTTTGCAACTTCTTGTGGAAGGGAAGAGGAATTTGGCAACACTGCCATTTTTCTATTCTCTCTGTGGGGTCTCTATCAATCTTCTGATACATTGGTTCACTCACCAAGCCATTTTGTACTAGCACAGTGGTGTTTTCCTTGTCCACTGGAAGGATCACCTTGTGAGGATCTTCTCGCAGCTTTCCTAATGCGACCCTTTCAATCGAGGAAATGTTGTGCTTCAGAGGCGCAGCTCACTAGGGTCCCCCTTGTGGATTCATCGTCACTCATCAGCAGTAAGTCCAAACTTTATATAGCAGTGCTGTTTTACCATGCCCTTTCCTCAAACTATTTTCTGTTCAACAGTGAATATTTTGAGCAAATTGAAGGTGTTGCCAAGGGTAGCCCTCTCTCCACTCTGGTAGTGAAATTTTTTATTGAAGACTTTGAGGAGATGGCTCTTGATTCGGCAGAACTTAAACCAAAAGTCTTCTGGCAATGTGTGGATGGTACTTTTGTTGTGTTGCCCGAAGAAGAACTGTCACACTTTTTGCAGCATCTAAACTCTCTCCACAATAATATCAACTTCATGATGATGGAAACGGGGGAGGGCGGCTGTCTGCCTTTCCTGGTCGTCTTAGTCAGACAGAAAGTGGATGGATCATTGGGACATTCCATTTACCGCAAGTCCACAGATACAGATGTGTATTTGCATACATCTGGTTGCCACTATCCATCACAAACTATGGGCATCCTTCGAACACTGTTACTCCTTGCGAAGGATCTACACCTACAATCAGTGTTTAAAGATAATGGATATTCCCTGCATCAGTTCAGCACAGCTTTAAGGGAGAAGAAGAGTGGCCATCCGCAGGATCAAGAGAAAGAGCGGTTGAAGTCCAGTGTGCTCCTCCTGTAGGTCAGCAATATTTCTTCGAAATAAGAGAGAATCTTAAGAAAACATCATGTCAAAGTAATCTTCAACCCACCTTCAAAGACTTGGCCTCTTCTCGGTATGGAAAGTATAATCTGGGATTGCGGAAGGCTGGAATCTACAGAATACCTTGCCAGTGTGTCAAAGCCTACATAGGACGGACGATGTTTACAGTGTGTGAAAGATGCATTGAGCTTGGCCTTGACAAGATCTTATGGGATTTAGTTATTAGGAATAGGTGGAAATACTTTTAGTATAAGCTCTTATTAATCCCGGTGGCAGCATTCAACTGGATAAGGTGTGGGACCCAGTGATTTCATTCATTTCTTCAGAGAGAAAATGTTTATATGACCAATGACCTGTTCAGCGATATTTAATTTTACTAATTTTGGCATCTGAATTTTAATGCCACAAGTGTGCATCCTAACAGGGAGAGGACATATATTACCGCATTACGCATGAGCCTGCACACCATAGATGGAGCAGCGGGGCGCATAACTCAACTGATATCACACATATAGTGGCTGTCTTTATGCATGTGACTGAGCACCAGTTTTTGGTATAAAGGTGGCAATATGAACTAACAGACTCAAGTGTGAAACACTCACGTGAAGGTACTGTAACTTTTAACCTCCCCCCCTCCCCCCCGCGCGCCGCCAAGAAACAATTACAGGGTGTGTAATAAATCAGACAATGGAAACTTCGGGTGGGAATATCAACAATGTAGGAAAATACGTGGTGCTACTTTGCATAAAGAAGGCACGTCAACACACACACACACACACACACACACACACACACACACACACACACACACACACACACACACCAACCCCAGAATCTTCGGCCGAAATGCAACCATTGATAGTGGAGAAAATTAGAATGACATTGTTGATGACATAGTGCCAGCATGTTACACTTGCAGTGGGGTCTTCAGTGTGGTAGACAGTTGACAGCACCACCTCTTAAGTTTTCTTTTCATAAGATCTCTCTTAACAACTGCAAATAAAAACTTGCTCAATAAACTGAAAATAATTCCACTGTATAAGCACTATCTCAGTGAAGTTATTTGGTATCTTCACATAAGAGAACTGGGCTGGGAATGCTAGAGGGATATAGTCTGTTAAACTGAAAAGCAGGCAGTGCTGGTGGTGAAGAAAGTTGCCTGCCCCAGCAGATTGCACTTCTTGTAATGTAGTGAGGTAAGGAGAGTGGGGACTTACTGCTCGCTCTTCAGCTTGAAGACCTATGAACGAATGAACTGCATCATCACAATCTGCCAACATACCTTCCCTCATGCAATTAACATCCACCACCACCTCCTTCCATGTTACACCACCAGAACACATTTAATCCCTTAATACAGCTGTAATGCACATAGATGTGGTACAGTCATTTATTATTTGTTTTTGACTCACTTCGGTTAACAGTAAACATTTATTTCATACTATTAACACTGTTTTTAATAATTTGTGATTTTTTTTTTTCCATTCCCTGATATGTCGAAGCTATGAAATTAAGAAGACCGTTATTCATAGAAAGTTTAATGTAGTTTGATTTTATACTGGGAAACATTTTATCTAGAAGCCATTTTCAAATTATTCAAGGAAAAATATTAAAAAGTGACCATTTAAATGCATCGCTGCCCGCCAGGCTGTAGAGAATGAAGGTGCAGAATGGAGGAAAAATATGAATTATCACTTTGCCTAAGACTCATAGATTTTGGGGAACCTTCCGACTCAATTTCAATGAAAGTATGTACTAACAGCTCTTGAAAAACAAGTCATTGATTTCAGCATATGTTAATATAGAAAAGAGTACATCTCTTAGTACTGCAGCTTCCATTAGATTTCACCAGGACAGTTGAACATTCAGAACTCATAGAGAAGTAGGACAGGGCGATCAAGCTTTGAAATGCTTCAGAAATTGTACAACCAATAAACATGTGACTAATGAGGGTATTATTGTCATTAATTAACATATCTTCAAATAAAGTCTACCTTCAGAAAAATAGGCAATAGGATTATAAACAAAAATTGTTCTCTGTTTTTGCCATTGTAATTATAAATGTGATAGAATTTTTCATATATTAGCAGTAAAAACTACTAACTCAACCTCCTGTTTTTAATAAAATGAGGTCAGTTGTGTATTGAAGTTAAGTATCAAGGGGACAACTCGTCAAATTTGCAGAGTCATTGAGAGTCACACACAAGAGAGAAAGAAAACTTGCTAGCTTTCAGAAAAAATCCTTTGCAGAGCTAGCGCACGCGCCCACACACACACACACACACACACACACACACACACACACACACACAAGACGTGAGCAATCGACCCAACCAGCACTTCCTACACCTGCCCTGCCACAGGCCTATCGAACACATCAGAGTGTTTCACCCGTTAAAGCAACCACCTCATCCCAACTGTGCTGCAATCGCTGCTCAGTTTTTTATGTTGATATAACAACCCAACCAACTGTCCTCCAGAATGAATGCCCACCACCAAACTGTGGACAAGAACAGAATTGACCACCCAGTGGCACAACACGCAGCCAAGCACAACATGCTTGATTTCAATAGCTGTTTCACAACCTAGGCCATCTGCATCCTTTCCTCCATCCCCACCTTTTCTGAACTACACAGGTGAGCTTATCCTTGCAACACATCCTTCACTTCCATAAATATCCTGTCCTCTGTCTCTGTTAAACCACTGTACCCACATCCTCCACCCAACAATTTCCCCTTCCTCAGCCCTGTCACTGCATCCCCATCCACACCACCTCCATTGTGCACTGAACTCCACTGGCTCCATTACCCGTGCAACATATGCCTAGCTTGTGCACCTCCCACCCTTCCTCCCTGCTGCATTCTCAACCAGCAAACCTGCTACCTTCCTCTGAGCTGCTACCCACCGCAACCCCTATTCCTACCTACCACCTCTCTTTCCCTTCGCCCACCCCACCTGACATCAAACCCCATCCCACCACATTCTACCTGCAAAAATGTGATCCTGGCATTGACTGCCCAGCCAGCACAATGTAGGGGTGCGTGCGTGCGCATGCACAAATGTGTGTGTGTGTCTATACTCATGCTCAACAAGGGATTTATTCTGAAAGCTAGCCAGCAAGTTTTCCCTCTCTTTTGTGTGTGCCTGTCAATGGCTAAACAAAGCTGCAATTTGCTGAGTGGTCTTCTTTACACCCAAATTATTTGCATTCTACCAGAACTTTCCTACCACTTCAGTTGTATGTACGTAGAGTGGGTTGAAAATCTTTGCCCAGAACTTAAAAAGAAAATACTTTCAAACTTTTCTCTGCATAAATTGAAAGCCCTTCTGAATTGACTAACTTTGGTGAGTACATTTGGCATTAATTTTGGAGACTGCTCTTGAAATAATAAATGGAAAACTTTTTCCTTTTCATATCCCATATTTTAAAAATCCCTAACTGTGATTTGATTGCCATATAATTGTAACTTAATGTCTTTCTGTTCTATTCATTTTGTAGCAATGAATATTATGGAGGATTATGGGCATCATTCAACTTTGAAGGCTTCCAGAAGTGGATGGAAGAATGTAGACAACCAGCTAAGGCTACTGATGATGTTGAATTACCAGATGGAATACTGAGGAATGGCGAGGCTGCTGTAAAGGCTGGAAATCAATTCTCAGTAATAACCAATATTGAGGAGAAATGGTGTGTCATAGAGTAAGTACTGCATGATATTTCCTTCCAGTTATGCTTCTTCTGGATTCTGATGTTGGAATTGCGATAATAGTTGATGACTTGATTAATGTTACGAAACATTTGCGCATACTGTAACTGTATTCTGTGAAGTGGATTGTCTCTGTAATTGTTTTTATGCATAAATATTGAAGAGATTGAAGCTTTATTAAAGTGGTAATTGCCATCAGAACTGATACACTACATCTACTGTGCATTTATGCTTCACTTGCTATTTTATGTAATTCATTGACTATTGCTTTACAGTCTGAGTTTTGATGCCGTTAAAAAAAAATAGGAAGGTTAGGAGAATATGAGAGGAACTGCAAGAGAAGTGGGAGAGGGGAAAAATGAAAATTAAAGAAGTAATTAATAAATAATGAAACTGTACCATTGGGGGGGGGGGGGGGGAGGGGGGGATCATTAAGGCAGGTCTAAGTCAAAGACGGTGATAAAAAATATGTTGAAGGACAAGTTTCCATACTGAAACCTTGAGAGGAAACTAGTCTTGGGTGAAGGGCAAGTTTCCATATTGAAACCTTGAGGGGAAACTAGTCTTGGGTGTGAGAAATCTGATGACCCATGGGGTACAGCAGGCACTCGGTATGGTGAGCCACACTGTGTAGCACATTTGGCTTTGAATATTTCCAAGGCAAATGGTTCTTCTGTATCCATTCATCCAGTTTAGTGCTCGTAATTCCTTTAGATTCATTAACTAATTTTTCTTTCCACTTTTTGACAATAGGAAACACCACAGATCTAACTCAGTGTTGATCGATTGTGGATGCAGGACAGCAGCTGGTCAAATATACCCCAAGTAAAGTTGCCAAACAGCCATATGTCTTGAAGTTTTTATTTTATTTTGTCAACAAGTTTTGGCATTTCGGTATGCCATCTTCACACCCCATGTGACTGCAAGGTGGCACAGTGTGTAGCACGCTGGACTTGCATTTTGCAAGATGATGATTTCAAACCCATGTCCGGCCATCCTGATTTAGGTTTTCTGTGATTTCTCTAAATCACTTAAGGCAAATGCTGGGATGATTGCTCTGAAAGGGCATGGCTGACCTCTTTCCCCATCTTTCCATACTACGATGGAGCTGAAAACCTCGCTGTTTGCTCCCTCTGCCAAACCACCCAACCAACAACCCAACCACCCCATTTGCAGTTTGTGTATAGTCATTCAGATGTATCAGTATTGGCATACTGGAGCCATCAGTATCCGGCTACCATGAATTCATTAGTCGAGTGGTTCCTTCGAAGACTTAACAAGTCTTTGTAGGAAGCACTTGAATAACTAAGTCATGGTATCCAGATACTGATAGCTCCAGTATGCCAATACTGATACATCTGAATGACTATACATGAAGTGGATATGGGGCTTGAAGATAGCGTATTGAAATGCCAAAACTGGTTGTCAAAATAAAATAAAATAACTTCTCAAAAAATACAGCTGTTTGCCAGTTTTCCTTGGATCTAACCTGTTGCATAGTTGCAGAATATGATGCTCCTCAGAACATCTGAAGCAGTAAATTCTGTGCTTGCTACATCCTGTCTCTGGTTATTGATTAAATGACTGATTCTAGTCACAAACTAAAAATTGCACACGCGGTGTGTGTTTAGTTTTTACTGTGATATGGGTTTGATGATATGAACCAGATGCCCAAGTATCACTGATCTAGTTTATTGGATAAAATCTGTCCACTTATCCAACTTCAGCAGACTGTGTGTCTTAATGAATTAGTAGATAATAATAAACTACAAATGCAAAGTTTTTCCTTTCAAATCCCAGTCATAAGACTCTACTTTTTAATGTAGAATATTTTTACTGAAACTTAAGATAATGTCTACCTGTGGGAAAGCTTCTTATGTACATGTGAGCAGTTTAATCAGACACTTGACTGCTTACCCAGCAGCATTTGGCAACTCCTTAAGCTCTGATACCTATAGATACTCATTGTGTTGACAACTCCATTAGACACAAAAAGTATTGGAGAACCATCCTGATATAACTACTTGGCTACCAGCTAGAACATAAGGAGATTGTGTCCATGCCATGCTAATTGTGCTCAGTGATAGCCCAGATTGGCTCAACAGGATTGAGGTCAGGTGAAATGGGGAAACCATGTAAGCATCTTCAGGTATGTGGAGTATTCATCCACTTCATTATTGTCAGAATTTAGGAGGATAGTATGATGCATTGTTATGATAAAGATACAGGTGGCCTACTGTGTGCTATGTTAACAAAGGGATGCATTTATCCTCCATAATAGTAGTTATTTATTGTATGTTGCTAGGAAATGTGAATTGCCATAAAATCCAAGGGCATTTGTGCATTTTGTGGGAATGTATCACATCACTTTACTCTTTTCCTTCCCCTTCTTTTTATAATGATTTCATTGTAGCTTATTCACATGTCTACATCATCTAAATACTACTTACTAAGTTGTGTGTATCTCCCAGGTGTTCCTATTCTAATTCATTCTCTCTCATATGCTTCAAATTGATCTTCAGTTTGTCTGCTTCTAAGTAGTACCAAAATTTCATTACCCAATTTTGTGCATTTTTAATGAATGAGACTTGGTTAAGCTTGTAGCTCAATAGATATCATTTCGTGTTTACAGGGAAGCTGCAGATTCTGTGGAAGGACAGTCATCCTCACAGCATACTCAAACTGATGGAACTGATGATGCAAAGGGTGATGCTGATGAAAAAGAATCTGAACAAGGTGACTCAAAAAAGAATGAAGAGAAGCAAATACCACCACCTTCAAAGCAGTGGAGCCAGAACAGAGTTCGTAAGGAGTACCGCAAATTCAATCTGGATCTAGCTCCTAAGGTAAGATGTTGCAAGAGAGTAGCTGAATCAGCTGTTCTGTACAAATACTGCATTAAAGGCTTCATGTACAACATAGTTGAACCATTAAAAAATGTGCAATTGCAAGTAGTTTCTAGAGTTGATGATAACCTAAATGAGAGGCTGGGATAGATAATATATGGAGTGAAATTTTAGTTCAGTAGTTTTCTGTATCCCAAAATATCTGAAGATCAGCAAGATTTTCTGTTTAACTGTGTAGAGATAACTGAAACTGGATCTTGCATAAATTTGACCAAAACTGATTATGTGCAGTTGCTTTGAGTTTCTGGGGAAAATATGTTAGAAAGTATTGTTGTTATATTTGACTTTTTAATACAGTTGTCCATTAATTGTTATGAATGTCTAATATTAGTTGCTGTACTAGTTTTCGTCACTAAGTGAACATAAGTGAGTCCCATTCAGGTATGTTTCTTTGACAGCCTTGCAAAAATCTCTGAAATAAAGTTGTTAGTTGAATTTTGTTATCCGTAACTTCCTAACTAAGGGATGATTTTCAGCAAAAAATAGGGGCTAACAATGAAACTGACACTCATATTATATCCCTTCAGTTCAGTAATAATACTAAATTCCACATTCAAGGCTTTCAACTTTTTTGGTGTGAAGTGTACACCCTGATTTGGTTATGACTGGCTTACAGAGAAATTTGGCATTGTGATATCACTATATCTCCCTCCTCCCCTCCCCCCCCCCCCCCCCCCCCAAAAAAAAAAACTTCTTTTTTAGATCTTCCCAATGGCCACTATTATGGATCTCAAAAATAGTTTACAGTTTGACAATAATAAAATTCTATTAAGTATCCAATTTTTGTGAAGTGAACGCACTAAATATTTAGTTTCAGGCATATTAGATCATTACTCAGCAAATTTGTGTGTGGAAAATCAAACAGTGGAAAATCCAGGGTGGTATAATGACATTATTATGAAAACGATACATTGCTGCTCACCATTTAGAGGAGTTGAGACACAGACAGGCACAACAAAAATGCAGCTTAACATCTTATATTTTGGCCAAAAGGCCTCCCCCTCTCACACACAAGCCACTGAGGCTGGATTGCAAGTAACTGTATGTGATGGAAGAAGCTATGTGGGTGGTGGAGGTAAGGAGGAGGTTGAGGTGGAGAAGGGGGGGCGATAGCAGGGTGGGGATAGGGTATGGCAAATTGCTGCTTGCTTGTGAGATCATACAGGGACACAGTGAGGACAGGGGGTAGGTCAGTTAGGTAAAATGAGACTGGGGAGAGGGGGGAGTATGCTTGCAAAGGTGAAGCAATTTTGGGTGAGGATATAGTTGGTCATGGTGACCAGGAAGGAGATTGTAGGTTGGGAATCAGTAGGGCATTGGGAATGGTGGTGTTCAATAGTGGAAAGGCCATAGGCATTAGGGATTTTAGTGTGATCGGGGGTGGCATCAATAGTGACGAGCAGGGTGCCATTTGGTAAAAGAACAGGAACAGTGGAGAATTGATGGAGGGGATGGATTGTGTCTTTTCAATAGGAGGGTAGATTATGGGTAATAAACTGAAGGTGGTGGTCTACAATAGCAGATATTCTCTCTGTAGGGGCCCAGTAACTGTTCACAATGGGGCATCCTGGCCGAATGGGTTTATAGACATTAGGAAGAGAGAGAGAGAGAGAGAGAGAGAGAGAGAGAGAGAGAGAGAGAGAGATGAATGAGTGATGTTCTGAGCTGGGCCTAAGTATTTGAAAAGAGACTGAAATTGGGTCACTGTGGCAGAGTTTGTAAGTGGACAAATCTGACAGCTGACAGTCCTGCCACCTGGTAATCCCTGTGGTTCAAAACCACACAGTGGTGCAGCCTTTGTCGGCAGGTAGGATTGTAAGATCGGGATCAGTTTTAGGTGGTGGATTGAAGTTCTTTTTGCAGGTATAAGATTAGCTTCGATGTTGAGGGATTTGGGGAATGATTGTGAGGTAATGTTTGGGATTAAGAAATTCTGGAATGTTAACGGGATGGTTTGGGGGCAGTGGGGGTGGATGACAGTTGGCTGTAGGAGTCAACTCGTCATGCAGGGTTCAACATAGGTTTTGGGTTGACTCTGATTGGTAGAGTTGATAGTGGAAAAGTGTTTCCACTGCAGGGACCATGAGAAGAAGGGAAGACTTTTTAACAAGTCCAGGATAAATGGATTTGGGAGAGTGTAACAAAAGGTAAGCCTTTGTAAATGACTGTCTAATCTCCCAACTGAACTTAGCTGCCCTAACTTGTCCCCATCACATCTCTGCATGCTCCCACAAGCAGCAGTACTCGAGCCCTACCCTGCTGTCTTTCCACTCCATACCCCCACCCCCCACCCAGATAGCTTCTTCCATCTTGCACAGTTAAGGCCTTTTGGCCAGAAACTTGCATGTTTAGCAGTCTTTTTGTTGTGCATGTCTGCAACTCAGCATCTCTATACGGTGAGTAGAAATGTATCCTTTCCATAGTATTGTCAGATTCATGTTACAATATGATTATTAGTACTTCATATTCTAATCATCCTGTTGCTGATTACTTGTCGATTTTATACTGATAGCTTCAGGTGTCTAAAGATGGAGACCTGTAGCTTTGAAATCAATTACAATTAAATAGGAAAGCAATAAAATCAGGTGTTCAGATATAAAAGTAAAAGGCAAATTAATTTATTTGGGGTATGCTCTAAAACAACAACAAAAATCAAACTGAAACCACAGAAAATTGAGAACTGTTCATAGAGATGTTTTCAGGAAAAATGTAAGTATTCAGAAGAGCAATAAACAGAAAAATAGTTTGGAGGTATTGGTCTCAACTTACACGAGATGAGGGGTGACATGGATGTAGCTCACTAGAGGAATCTGGTAGTGTTATAGGACGTCAATGCAGAAGAGCTGAGGTTTTGATTATAGTTCATACCAGTTTGGAAGCCAAAAGAAAGAATATGATCTTAAAATAGACTGGTAAATCCAGGATGGAATAACAATGAAATGGAAAGGATGGACTGATACTCGCCAAGTAGAGGTGGTGTTGTCACAGACAGGCACAACAAAAAGACTGCTTAACTTTCAAACAAAAAGTTGGCCTACCAAAATAGATCTCTCTCTCTCTCTCGCTCTCTCGCTCTCTCTCTCTCGCTCTCTCGCTCTCTCGCTCTCGCTCTCGCTCTCTCGCTCTCGCTCTCTCGCTCTCTCGCTCTCGCTCTCTCTCTCTCGCTCTCTCTCTCGCTCTCGCTCTCTCTCTCTCTCTCTCTCTCTCTCTCTCTCTCTCTCTCTCTCTCTCTCTCTCTCTCACACACACACACACACACACACTCGCACCAGTACAACTCAGTCATAAATGCCTACTGGGCACAAAGCAGGGTGGGTAGCAAGGTAGGGACGGGGGAAGATGTGCCACTTGTGTGTGTGTGTGTGTGTGTGTGTGTGTGTGTGTGTAGAGATGTGGTTGGGGTAAGATAGAGCTGCTAGGTGCAGAGTGGGAGACTGTAAGGAGGAGGAGGGAGAAAGGGAGAGGGGAGTTGTAGAGAAAGGGGGAAACTCTAGGAGGTGCATTGGTGGAACAGAAAATGTATGTAGTGCTGGAGTGGGAGCAGGTAAGAGGTTAGATAGGGGGAGGATAGAGACTAGAGAAAGTTGAGATGGGGAGGGGGGGGGGGGTTACAGGATTGAAAGATGTGTTACAGGAAGAGCTCCCACCTGCACAGTTCAGAAAAATTGGTGTTGGCAGAAAGAATTTAGATGGCAGAGGCTGTGAAGCTGTCATTAAAGTGAAGCATATTGTGTTTGGGGGGTGGGGGGTCATGTTAATCTGCTCTCTCTTGGTCACAGTTTGATGGTGGCCACTCATACAGCCAGATAACTTGTTAGTCCTCACGCCACATGGAAAGGAGCACAGTGGGTACAGCTTTGTTTGTAGATCACATAGCTATCCTGGACTTTGCATTGTCTAACAATATGGGGAGGATAGATTTCTACTCACCGCATAGAAGAGGTGCTGAGTTGCTGATAGGCAAAATAAAAACAATGCTGGAAATATCCAGCTTCCCAATTTCAGTGCTTGAGCAGATGTAGGAAACTCTGACACATTCAGAGAAGCATAGCACATGCACAAATTGCCACTGTCATCTCCAGACACTAAGCTCCAGCTTACAAGGAGAACACGGAGAGTGCTATAACCCAATTTCCCAGAAATTTAGCTTGGTGGAAGAGGGGTCAAAATAAGTGAAAACTTAGATTCTTGACCTTTTCTGAGAAAATGACAGTGAAAGTTTTTGATGCAATTTAGATGCCATTCATTGTATGGTAAGTTCAACTGAAGTGTTTGCACAGTTTATAGTGTTGCAGCTTCCCAGTTTTGCACCCCATGTTCGAAATCCAATTCTTGATTTATTTTCTATCTTTCTTTTTGATTGATCTAGCCATGTCCCTACTACACAAATGCTTCTTATGAAGTAAATGGATATGAGGGCGTTATATTAATTATAAAACTTCAACTGGGTTTCACAAAGTGTGTCATACGTTTATTACATAATATAAATGTGTGTGTGTGTGTGTGTGTGTGTGTGTGTGTGTGTGTGTGTGTGTGTGTGTGTGTGTTGGGAGGGGGTCCATTGCTATTTGTTCACTTTGAGAACTAATTTGGGAGTGATGAGTTTCCTGTACTGATTTTGTCAAGAGTACAAAACCAGCTGGGCAGGTCAGAATCAGTTGAAAAGAAGCCTCTCATTGCAGGCTGCACTAGTAAATGCGTATACTTCCTGGATGACCGCAACCCACTCCTCTGAAACAAGTACGCAACACCACCAATAAATATTATGGACAAGACACACAATAGGAATTTCGCTAAAAACAGTTTCAATTTTTCCTCATTCAGTTATTGTTTTACACATTTGTGTATTAATCTTCTACAGGCATGGGTAGATAAATCAAACAAAAAAGGCAAATAAAAACTGTTACAGTTTCGAACACGAGGTGTGAAAGTGTGAAGTCAGGGCTCTAGCAACTTTGCCACCACTGCATCTAAATGACTTGCGTGCTAAAATGCGCATAAAGTACCTTGAAAACTTTGACTGTTGTTTTCTCGGAAATGTGTCAATACCTACAGATAACCCGAGACACGTGTTCGCTTATTTTGATCCCTCTTCCACTGAGCAAAGTTTCTGGGAAATTTGTTTACTGTACTTGCCATATTCTCCAGGTCAGACTGTGTATGAGGTGAACAGCAGTGTACCTGGAATTGGTAGTGGAAGTACAGAAAAGGTGTGGGACTGGGTAGGGAGAGAGAACTGGTTAGTGGTAGGGAAGATGCCAATGCTGCATGTGGGAGCATGCAGGGATGTGGTGGGGACAGGATAGGTCTGTTAGGTGCAACATTGTGAGGCTTTTCTGGGATTTTAGGGGAAAGGGATATGCGAGAAGTAGAGATTTAACATTAATTCTGAACAACAGTGCAACTAGACATCTCTCACTTCAACAAACATTGCCAGAGGGGAAAGAATTGATTAGTATCAGATAAAATTCTACTTGGACTGACCTGAAATAAAATTCTAGCCCTTTAGATCCCCAATCTGACATTTTACCATTGTGCCACCATCTGACTCAACCGAGGTAATATGCTGGAAGCTGTCGTCCATCAAAATTTGTTATGGATGAAGTAAATGACAGTGTGTCAATGGGACAAACAATTAAAAGGAAAAATGTATCTGTTCTTAAATGAAGGGAAAAAAGAGAAGCCAAATCAATGAAAAGTAAATAAAACATATAATCTACAATTGTTTAGTTTTATTTCAGACAACCAGGTGTTATTTTAGTGTATTTGGTTGGCTGTTTTGAATGTAGCTACTCAACACAGTCACACTAATGCACATTTGTAACCCCATGTTGAAGCCATTCTATCAGCAGATTAGAGAAATGTAGTTATGAAATAAAGATAGGTGCAAGAATTTTCTTAAAGAAGTTATTTTCATTGTAATGTCAAGATACAGTATATTCCGAAAGTTGAATATTACACATGCTGTCAGCCCTCTTCGAAACCTTAATTTTGTTGTTCCCTGTACTTAATATCATTATTAATTTTGCTGCAGCTGCTCTTTGCTCGTGGCTCATTGGTGGAACTGCTTATCTCGTCAAACATAGCCCGTTATGCAGAATTCCGCAGTGTTACAAGAGTTCTCACATGGTTGGATGGTCGTTTGGAGCCAGTTCCATGTTCACGAGCTGATGTGTTTTCCACAAAGAATGTATCAGTTGTGGAAAAGCGTTTGCTTATGAAGTTGCTCACAGCTTGTGTTGAGCAAGAAGATGCAAGTAAAGAATTTGAAGGTACACGTTTATAATTATTTATCAGCATATATTGTTGCTTAACCTACTTCCATCAAAGTTCTTACAATTTCAGCATTCTAATAAATGTCACCTACCTGTAACTTCTATATTTAGACTATTTACTGTGGCGTCTTGTAACAGCTGCTTTCACTTCATGACAGTCTATCTGCCAGATGACTTCATATTGTATTGAGTACCTATAGAGAAATAGTGATTATGTAAAAAATATATAATGAGACATTAATTCAGGGAATATACTTCTTTGGAATACTAATACCTATATATCTGCCACATTGTATAATAATTCAAAATAAGTTCTTTACATCAGTATTATCAGTTTACAATTGGACTTGGAGGACTTGAATCAGACTGATTTTTAGTATGCTTTAACTATTAAGAAACAAGAGATCAGCCCTTGCAGTGCTGGTATACCCAAATATGCCTGTAATCTTTACAGCGACAAAATGTTGTTGTTGTTGTGTTTCTGCTGCTGCTTGAACGTACTGTTGGAACATCATCATTTGTGACAAGCTTCAAATGTTGTGTAGAAATATTCTAGTTTTATGCAACTTGAGCCAATGTAGGGTCTGTTTGACTGTTTTTAATAGTTCTTATAACTTTTGAAGTATTGTATACTATACAGCAGAGTGTAAGCTGTGCCATAAACAAAAGTTGGTAGGCATGTTTCTACAGGTGTAAGATGACATACATTCAAATTTCACACCAGTCGCAAAGTTTGGCATTAGTAGCGCCACTATGAGAATGGGAATCAGGTTTGTCCTTAATACACGCTGTAATGGTCATGAGCGTTAGTTACCTTTGAGATTGATGTAGCAAGTTGATGTTAGTAAAGAATGCCTTTAATGTAATAAAGACACCATTATCAACCCCTCACTGAGTTTCAAAGAATGCTTTTAATGCAATAAAGACGCCATTATTAATCCCTCACTGAGTTTCAACAAGATTGTGTAATAGAGCTATGAGAAACTGGATGTTCCTTCTGTGTGATTGCAGGAATACTTGGCAGGAATGTACCCATTGTACATGATTGCTGGCAGCAGTGATCACAATAATGTGCGACTGCAAAAAGACCAGGCTCCAGACAGCCACATGGCACCAAAGAGAGGACTGTCATGTTCAGTTTGTGGCTCTGGCACATTGTACTGCATCTGCAGCTGCAATTTGAGCAACAGTTGGCACCACAGTAAGACAATAAACTGTTACAAATCGGTTACTTGAAGCACAGCACCGAGCCAGGCACCCTGTAGTATGCATAGGGTGGAGATCTGTTGTGTTTTCTGATGAAAGATAGATCTGCCCCAGTGTCAGTGATAGCCATGTGCTGGCTGGGAGGAGGCCAGTTGAGTGCCTCAATCAACCTGTCTGCAAGCTAGACACACTGGACCAATACCTGGAGTTACAATCTTGGGTACTATTTTGTGTGACAGCAGGAGCACTGTCGTGGTTATATCATGCACTGTGACTGCAAATTTATGTGTCAGTATGGTTATTCCATCTGTTGTGCCACCATTTGTGAACAGCATTCCAGGTTCCTTTTTTTTTTTTTTTTTTTTCCAACAGGATAACAGTCATCCACATACTGCTGTTGTAACTCAGCATGGTCTACAGTGTGTTGACATGTTGCCTTGGCCTGCTTGATCACATCTGTCTCCAGATGACAACTCCAGAATCATCCACAACCAGCATTAACGGTCCCTATATTGACCAACCAAGTGCAACAGGCATGGAAATCCATCCCACAAACTGACATCTGGCACCTATACAACACAATGCATGTACCAGCATTTCACATTTGCAATGGCTTATCTTGTGCTTACATTAACCTATGGTCTTGCAATGTGAATCATTTAAATAGGTTACCTAGACAAATGTATTCCTGAAATTTCATTACCCAGAATTAATTATTTTTTGATATTGCAATTTTTTTCTGCTAGTGTACATATAAAAGTTAGTAAAAATAATTAAATGTGTGCAGTCTCTCACAACAGATTGTTCAGGGTTATTTAATGCACCGTAATGCCTTAGTGTTAATCAGCATGGTGTTTTGAATCTGGAAGTATGTATCAACTTTCATGGGCTTAAATCCTTGGGCCCACAGGACAGACATTTGAGTCACTTTTCACCTATTATATTGTCGTTGTTTATTTATCAGGATTATGTAGTAAATAAATATATGTGTGAGTTTAGGTTTTCCTGGTGTATGAAAATTTTGAACATTTCTCATGTATTCAGCTGGGTGGTGCCGTCCAAAAAGGACGGTATTTTGGTAAGCTGACTTATTGCCATCTTCAGGTGTTCCAGAGATGCCTGAGGATAGTAAAAAGTAAGCTTGCTGAAATGCTGTGCCACGTGGATGACGCCACCTGGCTGAACACTCAACAAATATTTATGGTATATAAATGTTGTATCAAAAGTTAAAGTGCAAAATCTTTTAAAATTGCACTGAGAGGATGACTGACATAAACTTTACTTCAGGAGGCAAAAATCCTTCTATTGTTTATAGAAGCATGTAGAAAAAAAGTGCTAGCTTTTGAAAGTAATTGTTACTTCCTCCAAAATGGAAGGGATCGGTTGGTGGGGGGGGGGGGGGGGGGGGGGGATGTTGAACACTGAAACCCAGCATCAATCTCTCACTTGTGATGATGAGAGAGGAGATGGGTTAAAAAAAAAAAAAGTACATTGGTAAACACTGTGACCGTTTCAATTTGTTGTGAGAAATAAGTATAACTTATAAAAAAAAAAAAGAGAAAGAAATGGAAGTGTAAAGTAAGCACAGTAGACAAAAAATTAGTCACCCCCAGGAGCTATTGTTACTACGTACACCACCTTTAGTGTTGATAATGACCTCAATTCAGCAAGAAAGTCTAAAAGTTTCTTCATATATGCCATACCAAGCTGAAGCCACATATTGCACATATTGTTGCAGGTGTTACTGCACAGGTCATTTCAGTTATCCTCCCCATACTACGTCTGTTCAAAGAATTCCGGAACTGTCATAATTTCACGCCAATGTTGTGTTGGAGCGAAATGCAGTTCGCATCCCTGAACTTGTCTGTGTTTAATTAGTAACTGCCAGAAATTTCATTGTTGAGTTCTGTTACTTATTGTTCAGTGTTGTATTGAGTAAAATGTTGTCACACAGTTTGCAAATTTCGAGATGGCAGAGTTAGAGGAGCAACACACCTACATTAAATTCTGCTTGAAACTCGAGAAAACTTTACACACGCACACCAGACAATGTAGGAAGCCTACGGTGATGAGTGCTTAAGCCATACTCTGAGTACGAATAGTTCATATGGTTTAAAAAATGGCCAGAGGTTCAATCTTGGCGATGGGTCAGGAAAGGTTCTCAAAGACCAAAAAAAGCTCATCAGATCAGGTCAAATGTCAAAGCTATGTTCTTTGACTTTGATGGATGAGTTCATCATGAATTAGTGCCACAGGTATAAATTGTTTATCAGTGGTATTATCAGGATTTGTTGTGATGCCTGTGAGAAAAAGTGAGAAGGAAATGGCCTGAAATGTGGTGAGTCAATTCATAGCTCTTGCATCACAATAACGCTCCCACACATTCACTCTTGTTGATACGTGACTACTGCACAAAAAATGAAGTTGCTGTGCTGTCTCATCCTCTGTACTCTCCAAACTTGGCCCCTGCAGACTTTGTTATTTCTAAAGTTGAAGACCCTGTTGAAGGCACAAAGATTTGCAATGATAGATGAGAGAAAAGAAAATTTGGAAGTGGGGCTTCATGCTAGCCAGCAAGAGGTCTACCAAGTCTGCTTCTGGAAGTGGAAATGTCGTTGGGATTAGTGTATCAATTGTGGAAGAGAGTATTTTGAAGGAGACCATGCACAATAAGTTAAAGGTAACTGTAGAAAAAAATTGTGGAATTTTTTGTACAGGCATCATATTCCTGAACTCTCCAACGTATTCTCTAACTCTGTCATCCTCTGGGAGTTAAACTCCACTAAAAGCCCAACCCCCTTTTCCCATCTTGTAGAATCATCATCATCATCTTGGACAGTTTCCAGCCACTGGCTGGGTCTGTCGGGAACACAAGCCTCTCCATCGTGTTCTGTCTTTCCACCATTCCCCCTCTTCCACCTTCGTCCAGTTCTCTCCTCTTCTCGTCACACATTCCTTCACTCCCTTCACCCATCTATCTCTTGGTCTTCCTCTGGGCCTCTTCCCCTCCAGTTGCAGATCAAACATCCTCTTTGGAATTCTTCCCTCATCCATTCTCTTCATGTGTCCATACCACTGCAGTCTTGATTTTTCTATCCTGTCCTGTACTGGTTCCTCACATACACATTTCGCAATCTGTCTCATCTTGTTACACTCAACCTGCTCCTCTGGAACTTCATTTCACTAGCCTGCACTCTACTTTTGTTGCTTTTGTGCATTACCCATGTCTCACTTCCGTATGCCAATATGGGGACAAAGTAGGTTCGGTATATAATTCCCTTTGATTTCTGTGGCACCTCCTTGCTCCAAATAAGCCCCCTAATGCATTTGTAGAACTGCCCTGCTTTTCTGCACCTTTCATTAATTTCCATTGCGTTTCCCCCCTTACTTTCAATCATGCTTCCCAGGTACTTGAAGTTCTCTACCACTTGTAGTTTTTCCCCTCCACAAGTTATATCCACATTTGGCCTATTCTTCTTCCTTGTTGTGACAATTATTTCACTTTTCTTTGCAGAGAAATGCATTCCATATTGTGCTGCCGTTGCCTCCCATACATCAAACTGCTCTTGCACCTCCTTCTCGCAATTTCCCCATAACATCAGGTCATCGGCAAAAAGCACTGCTTTCATTTTATGATCTCCAATTGCATCTGATACTTGCTGTAGGATTTCATCCATAACAATAATAAACAATAAAGGCGAAAGTGCACTCCCCTGTCGCAGCCCGTTTTCCAGCTTGAACCATGCAGTACGTTCCCTCCCCACTTTCACACAACTCTCACTTCCCTCATACATTTTTCTGACTTTTTGTGTTATCTCTTCATCTATCCCTTTTGCGTTCAGCACATCCCAGAGCTTGTCCCTACAGATATTGTCATACACCTTCTCAATATCTAAAAAGGCCATGATTAAGTCCTTCCCGTACTCATAGTGCCTTTCCTGCAGTTGCCTTACCGCAAATATGAGGTCCGTTGTTGATCTTCCCGGTCTGAAACCATACTGCTCCTCTTGCAGTCCACTTTCAATACTGCTTCTTATTCTCTTCTCCAGGATCTTTTCATAGATTTTTCCACAGTGGCATAGCAGGGTGATTCCTCTGTAGTTCTCACATCTCCTTTTATCCCCTTTCTTGAAGATCGGGACTATAATTCCTTTCTTCCAATCCTCAGGAATTCTGTTCTCCTTCCACACCACCCTCAGCACTCTGTATAGCCACTGGGTTCCTACTTCTCCTGCTGCTCGTATCATATCCACTGTTATATCATCTTGTAGAATGTAATTACTAATTTTTGTTTATTCTCAATTTTAAAATCTCTCTTCCTCACTAGGTCTCAAGTGCAGTATTCCTTCCTCCTCCCATTTGTCTTCCTTGTTTGATGCATCTTTCTTCTCTCTCTCATGCCCCTTTATCATCTATCACAGTGTTTACCAATACACTATATTCCATATATATATATATATAAAACACACACACACACACACACACACACACACACACACACACACACACACACAAAACCTCTTCCTTCAGCTTTGTGTCCTCTCCTCATGACAGGGGGAGGGAGAGCACACACTCTCTCTCTCTCTCTCTCTCTCTCTCTCTCTCTCTCTGACTGACTGATGAACCTGCTCTCCTTTTCCAATTTTCCTCAATCCCTTTTTCCTCTATGATGGCAGAACATGGGCTTCAGATAGGTAAGATTACTGTTCTTGTGTGTCATTTGTGAACTCTTCTTGATACCCATGCAAAAGGGACCGATGACCATAGCAGTCTGGTCCCTTTACTCCCCCCCAAACCAACCAACCAACCCATGCAAAACTACAAGCATCTGCTGCCAAGCACTGCATTTATCACATTTGTAATTTTCAAATATTGAGATTACCTTTAATAATTCATACACTGTATATAGTCTTCATACTGTGTCATAAATAGTGTCCAGTCATTAGATACAACAGATGGCCTCTAATACCAGTTTCTACAAAAGTAGTTAATGTTGTGACCTAATCAGTGCAGCTGCAATTAAATTGGAATCTACTAGCTCAATGGATATAGTGATTCTTTTTGTACAGTTATCTTCCATAGAGCTTGTGTACCCATACCACATGCAGTAAAGTGATATGCCAGTAACTGTGATTTTAGCAAGGTTCATTTCAGCTGGTATTTTGCCAGATTGGACAGTAATGTTTGTTGCAGTCAAATACTCTCACAGAATATTTCAGTGGGTGAACCAGTTTGGAGTTTTCATTTTCCCCTGTCCATAGAGTCTTCAGGAAGACACCATCAACATAATTTGACATAGCCTTGGGCCAATAATAATTCCTCAACAATTGAAAATTACTGGCAAGTCGAAACTGGTTTAGGCATTGAAATATTTTATGTGAGTATTTTGACTGCAACAAGAAAGATATATCAGCTGTTGCTCTTCACCAACAATATGCAAATACAAAAAGATTGGAGAATGCAAATACAGATTGTTGCTAGGTATTTTGTCACATGTGTAAAAAGAACTCTTGAGTGTAAGCTGTCAAAACCTGATGCTTTCCCAGCTTTCATTCCTTTTAGAGCTGTTGCCATTTCATTATTGGATGGTCTTGAATAGTTTATCTTGGATTTACAATTTAATTTAAGGACTGCTAATTCCTTCTTGACTTTAATAACTTGGAGTACTCTAGAGGCAAGGCTGTGACCAACTTGGGCTTAACAGATTTACTTACATAACTGGGAGGTTTGCCAGCTCCATGTCTCCTTAACACCACAAAGCTTTCCAATTTGCTGTGACCAACTTGGGCTTAACAGATTTACATACATAACTGGGAGGTTTGCCAGCTCCATGTCTCCTTAACACCACAAAGCTTTCCAATTTGTAACATTGAAAGATTAATGTTTTGATTGTATCAGTCCACTTTTTGTGTCTCACTGCATTGATGCTATGCAGAAGCCCATCAGCTATCTCATATTCATCACTGTTACAAAATATCTTATATAGGCTCTCACTGTGTTCATGTCAGCAAGGTACGTATATTTGTGGGCCTTACTTTCCTTGCTGTGGATATTGTAGGTCCAGCAAACTGCTTGTAGCTTGTGCTTACAGTTGTGCTCATTCCACGCATCTGTTAAACAATAATTGTTTCCACACAAAGGATGCTTAGTATCTTTCAAACACTTTGTAATTTCCACATAAGTATGTTTGGCGGAGCAAGTCCTTTTGCCAGACACTTTTTCGTATGGTGTGGCTTAAGATAGCCAGAGAAAATTGTGTAAGTATTGTTAAATGCAGTGTCAGCATTCGTCGCGTGGTCTGAGCATGCTAATGTGGAATGTACAGTTTTAGCTGCAGAGTAGCACAGTGCAAGAGCTGAAGTCTGCTTGACAATGAAGCTTCCTCCACGTGAAGAACTGATAAGTTTACAAACTAAGTTGTTTCTCATCTGGGCCTTCTGCTTCAATTACTCACAATTATTCTTAAAGATGATGGATCCATCAACAGTGACATGTAGATAGGTTGGTGAGTCAGTGTTTGTTCACTAAAGACAATGCTAAATTTCCTTTCAGCTGTTTTATTTCATGGGCGGAATGCTGTCAATCTTTGTGTGTGTGTGTGTGTGTGTGTGTGTGTGTGTGTGGGTGTGGTGGGGGTATCCCCATCTGCTGTGTTTACTGTATTGTGAATGTCAATGTATAGCTTCCTATTGCACAATAAGACTGATATTTTGGTAAAGAAAACATCCTGTATTATTTTGAAACATTTACCAACTGGATTTCAAGTTGTACTGTGTTGTATGTGACTGTTAGCTCAACTATCACACCCTCTGTTACTTTCTTCTGGTAATACTCATCCTCTATGTCTTAGGTATCGTTAACTACTTGTCAGGTACAAGTTTCACCCCTCCTGAAACTGTCTGGTTCAGATATAACTTCCAATTCAACCAGTGGTTTGACATAAGCCAGGATTGTGTGTTCAGAGATTTTGTGAAGATAACATAAAAGTGAAATTTGATACTCAGGGTCTTTTTCTGGTTTTAATAGTGTGCTTGCTTCTTAGGCAGTTGATTTAGCCTGATGCAGTTGGTAACTAAAGTAGTCTTAAATTTGAAACATTTTACCTGATTGTTCAAAATGTCATCTCTTTTAGCAACGTTATCATACTTAAACTTGCTCCCTACTTTCTCTGGTTCATTTATTGTTACTTTTGTGTGATAAGTGGTTTTCCCTGCCTTAAATAACCATCTTTATTTTTGCTGGTCTTTTCTTTTTCACTTTTTCTGCTCAGTAGTTATTGAGCTGTTCTGTCTGTGATAATATCTATAATGTTCTTACATTTTGCTGATACTTGAATGGCCTCAAAGCTTTCTGTCTATTTTTTTAAGGGAATTAATACTGTCAACTTTTACTTTTTACACTTTTTAGCAAAAGGATTATCACAATAATTTCTTTGCAGTAGTTTGCTGGTAGTGTTGGTTGAACAGCCTTTCATAAAATTCTCATAGGTGTGGAAATGATTTGCTGTTTGTTATACTTGGATCAAGCTCTTCCGAAAACTGAACCCAGTTTGCTTTGAAATTGTAATGTATTTTGCATGTGACCATTGATGGTCCTATTGAGGCACAACTTGAGAGATAATTGACCTATGTTGTGTTTTGGGAATGGGATCACACCTATTTTTTGACATTTTGTTGGCTTGTGTTAGAGAGATGAAACTTGAGTCTGAATTATAGTCGCATTTTTCATCTTGCATCAGTAAAAGGATGAAGAAGTTCAGCATCATAATCAATGTGTAATTACTTTATGTTGTCCAGTTTTCATTGGTTTCACCATTCTGATCAGTTTTCAGCATACCCTCATTTTTCATTGTGGCTGTTACAGCCACCTATCCATCAATAATTAGTGAGGATCAGTTAGGTTTACAATGTTTGGGACTAGTAAACGGGAATGGGGTGCTGAGTGGTTTATATGAAGAACAAGTGACTCTGTAAATTTTTTGTCATGAGCTCAGTGTTATTTACATTGGTATTGCCAGTTTTTATAGTAAAAGTTTAATACCTGGTCTGGTAAAGATGGCAGTTCCATAGTACTCGTACGGTTTCTCAGAGTCTTGTGCACATGAAATGTTGCATCTTTCATTAGTGCACATGTACTTAATACCAGGAGTGGACTGTGAAGGTTGTAAGAGAAATCCTGTAAGCGCTTTCTAGATACTGGGTGAGGTCAGCCAATTTTGTCAGTTGAGGTAAAATATGAGTCAAGAGTTGTGATCAGTCTTCTAGGCATTTGATAGGAATGTGCTTCAGCTTTGTGTATCAAATGCGAGGTGGGGCTTGCGATCTTCAGACCACCTGATCATAGCACTTTAACTTTCATGATTGTGTGTGTATTTTCATAGCATGTGACGGCTGTTGAGGTTTTCTAGATGTGTTTAGAATGTGTGTAGATATCAAACACTCATTTTGGCCCTCTTACTCAAAGGTTTTTAAACATTTATGGCTCTAGTTCCATCAGCTAGATAAAGTCACTATATTACATTGTTGTTAATTTTGCCTTTTGTATTTTAATTCGTACTAATTGCAGTAGATAGAAACTGAATGAACCTATTATTCATTGCCTGCCCAAAGCATAATTTCTAAAAGATGAAAATAATATTTCAATGAAGTCTTATTTAATCAGTTGGTAGACAGCGTTCATGAAGGTATACCGAATCTTACCATGAGCCATTGGTTGGAGAACCATACTTATTAGAAAATTCAGAAAACATAAGGAAATTCAAGCAAGTCTACTCAAAGTGAAATCATAGAAATACGAGGGCGGTTCAGAAAGTAACCTCCGATTGGTCACAGTGCGGGTTGTGGGGGGAGTAGCGACGCCATCTGTGCGTTCACGCATTCAACAGGTCAGTCGGCATCAAGCCGTGGTCGAGTGAATGTCGTACCTGCGCTAGTTTAGTTTTTGTGGCAGTTTGAAATGTGTGCTGCAATAGAAAACCCCGCCAAATGTGAAGTGCGTGCTGTCATAAGGTTTTTTACAGCCAAAGGATATTCTGCAGCAGCTATTCATCGTGAGCTTTGTGCCGTGTACGGACCAAGAGTTATGAGTGAAGGAGTTGTCCGTGAATGGGTACGTTTATTTAAAAGTGGACGAGAAAACGTTCATGATGAAGAGAGGAGTGGTAGACCATCATTGGTGACTGACGAACTCGTTCAGACAGTTGATGCAAAAGTTCGTGAAAATCGACGTTTCTCAATGTCGGAGTTGTCTACTGGTTTTCCACAGATTTCTAAGACTCTCTTGTACGAGATAGTGACAGCAAGATTGGGTTACCGTAAGTTCTGTGCACGATGGGTGCCCAAAATTCTTACCGACCACCACAAAACTCAAAGAATGGCCTCTGCATTAGACTTTCTGTCACGTTATGAGGACGAAGGAGAACCATTGTTAAACAGAATCGTGACCGGTGACGAAACCTGGATTAAGTACGTGAACCCTGAGACAAAAGAACAATCAAAGATGTGGGCACATTCAAATTCGCCTACCAAACCAAGAAAAGCCTCGCAAGATTTTTCTGCCAGAAAACTGATGGCAACGGTGTTTTGGGATGCCAAAGGGGTGTTGTTGGTTGAATTCATGGAACGTGGTACAACCATTAATCAAGACGTGTACTGTGAAACAATAAAAAAGTTACGACGGGCTATACAGAACAAACGCCGTGGTATGCTGACTTCGGGTATCGTTTTTTTGCACGATAATGTCCGTCCTCACTCTGCTCGCAGAACAACGGCCCTTCTTGAGTCCTTCAAGTGGGACGTTATCAACCATCCGCCTTACAGCCCAGACCTGGCGCCAAGTGATTATCACCTCTTCATGCATTTGAAGAAATGGCTCGGGTCACAGCGGTTTGATGACGACGAAGAGCTCAAAGATGCGGTCACAGGCTGGCTCCAGGCACAAGCGGGTGATTTTTATGCAGAAGGAATTTCAAAGCTTGTGAAGAGATATGATAAGTGCCTCAATCGCTATGGAGACTATGTAGAAAAATAGTGCAAAGATGTAGTTGTAAGATGTATATATTAAAATATTTTTATTTAACTTGGTGTATTATTTTAAATCAATCGGAGGTTACTTTCTGAACGGCCCTCGTAGATACATGAAAGCTTCCTTTAATAAACAGCCTTCACAATATTATCAGTACCATGTGGAAAGAAGAGCAGGTTCCACATGGTGGGAAAGAATTGTTTTTTGCCCTGTATGCAAAAGGAAGGGCCTGGCAGATTGTTGAAACTTAAGATGAATCACATTACTGAATGCAGCTTATAAAATGTTGTCAAATATACTGTTAACAAAATTAAATCCATGTATTAAACATTCATTAGATGATGTCCACTGTGGTTCTAGATAAAACTAATCCACCATTCACATTTGATACATGCAAATCATTTTGGATAAAAGAAATTGGTATTGCAAGCAAGTGGATAAATTTAATAAATTCTGCACTTTAATTTGCAAAATATAGAAGTCGCAAGCGAAGAAAACTGAAGGGGGAAGGGGGCGGAGGCGAATAGGACAAATTAATGGAATTTTCACACAAAATCTAAAGAAAAACACTATTGCCCATAAGAGAGAAAGTAAAACAGATTGGGACATGTTACGTAACAAAGAACTATATATCATATATAGAGAACCAGATATAGTAGCCAAAATTAATGGCAAATGATGACAGTAGATTGAGCATATACATCACAGCACTATCAATGTGATCAAATTCCACTGGACAGTGATATTTTGAATGGCCTCATGTGAGATACCTCTAGCAGCCTAGATAGTAATCAAGTATTTGTGCAAGCCAAGTGAAGAAAAAAATTCAGTGCTTTGTTGCAAGGTTATTGTTGGAACAATAAAGTCACATGTTATAATCAAATTACAAAAATTAACCAACCACAAGATTAGTTATGTCCCAGAATGTTAGCAACAAAGGAGAGTATGCCCATCAGTTGTTGCTTAAAGGTATTGCGTATCCCAGTTTTCAAACAGTTTTCGATATGATACTTATTGGCAGAGCATATTGTTTTGACATTTCTCACCTTGCTAGTAGATGGATGCTTTCAAAATAATGTTTTAGATCTTTCATTTGCTACCCTCAGTTTTTCCTTCTGTAGTACCTTTACAAAGCAGTAACTTAAAAAAAAAAAAATGCACTTTTGTGACACAGCATTATTAACACTTTGCTCAAGCTTTCAGGATCAGGCGTTCTTTTCAGGAAAAATTAAGGACCTATGATGGAACAAACAGAAAATGTTAGGTAAATGTAAAATTTTCATTTCATGTTTGACATAAAGTATAGAAGAGACAAATTATTGTGTTAAATTATGTTAGTCCATTTTATTTTTTTCTCCAAAAGTTTTGAATTTAGCGTTTTATTCACTTTTGTTGCAGGATTTGAAGATAAGCCATTTGTTGACTACCTGAACTCAAAGAAGCTGACTCCAAACCTCATGCATTATGTAATACATGCTATTGCTATGTGCACGGAAGACACTTCCTGTGACGAAGGCGTGGCACGCACACAGCGTTTCCTCAGCAGCCTTGGAAGATATGGAAATACACCTTTCCTTTGGCCCATGTATGGCAGTGGAGAGCTACCCCAGTGTTTCTGTCGACTTTGTGCAGTGTTCGGTGGATTGTACCACCTGAAGAGAGCTGTACAACACTTGCTAATTGAAGATGGAAAATGCAAGGGCGTGGCTTCTGGGGGTCGCCGCCTTGATGCGGTTAATCTTGTGATGGGTGTTGGTCACGCACCTGCGGAGTACTTGGCAGCAGCCAAGCCTGGAGGATTGTCACGTGGGATCTTTATAACTGACAGGTGGGAGCTTGTTACCATTCTTTTCTGTGCAGCTCATAATAGTTATCACAAATTCAGCTTCTTGAAAGTATGTGCAAATTCTTATAACATTGTAGAGCTGAAAACTTGCAGGGTTCATTTGTTGTTTTGTGAGTGTGTGTGGCATAATTTTTTTAGTGAAATTAGCAACCTGTCGTAAAAAGTTTATACTTTTCATGTAGCAGAGATGCTGAATCGCAGATAGGCACAACAAAAAGACTTGTCACAAATAAAGCTTTCGGCCATTAAGGCCTTTATCAAAGCGTTTTCCATTGTCTGATGCAATTCATCTTTTCATACTTTTTCCCTCCATGCAGTGACTGCATCATGTAAATAAATAAGTAGTTCTCCTAAATTAGAGAATAAAACTGTAGCAACTCGCACATATTGTGGAAACTTGATAGTAGTAATATACGTCTGCTCAGATAACCCCCCCCCCCCCCCTTGGGAAATATTAATGCAGTATCTACATGGAAAGTTGGTAATATAGCACAGATTTAAATTTTTTGAACAGGTCCATTCTGCCAGCTGATAAAGAAGCACTTACGCTGCTAAGATTTCCACCAGTTGAAGGTTCTAAAGAACCAGTGACTGTTATTGAAGTTGGTCCAGCTACAAACGCTTGCCCACAAGGATTGTGTAAGTATATGACTTTTAAAGTGAGAATAACAATTTGTTGCCATAAGTTGAGACAGTGAAGAAATGTCGTTTAACAGGTGTAAGTGCATACAAGAGTCAATTTGTAATGCAGATCAGTTGATACTTCCATAAGTATCTACACATTCTGAAACACTTGGTGGAATTCCTACTATATTAGGAATTTGTAATTCTCTCAGATGAGGGGAAATATTGAATCTCAAGCTTTTTAAACTATTGTGAAACTGCAAGCTTCAAAAGTATGATTGATAAGTAAAAATTGGGAGCTTTCCTTTAATTTGATACAACTTTTTATTCTTTGCTGGAGATCTTAGTGATGTAGCATTGGTAATAGCACTGAAACTACGGCATATACTTTGGCTAGATTCTGTAACCTCAGATAAAAAACCATTAGTTAGTGCTTTTTGGGAATTTAAACCAGTTTGTGAGAAATTGTTTTCCAACACAAATAAAAAAGCTAAACCATATTCTGAACAAGAAACATTATGGTGGTCAAATTTACCCTTTTTTGTATGTGAACTGAATTACTTAGGCAGTATGGCATTTCTCCTGTCTAGTCTCAAAGCATTGGAAGTATTTTTATTTAGTTCATGAGAGCATGTTTCACAAGTGAGCATACGCTGATGTAGGTCTTCACATTGTCAAAACAGTTTGAAATATCTTGAAGTACATCCTAGAATACTGAGTTTCAGCTTAATAAGATAATTTTGAGTTTGTCATGAAACTTCATACAGTAGACATATCTTTGAATGAATGGTTGAGGTGCCAGTCCAGACTGCTTTATATTTGTAGAGGTGCAACAATAGGTGTTAGTTTTGAAGGCCACAGAAATGACAAAGTTTTGGTTTCCTACCAGACGAGATGCTGTCATTTCATGCTATGGTAAAGTTAATTTATTAATTAGGTGTGCAAGTCAATTTTGCTAGCTTTTTGTGGTAAATTAATACATGTTCTAGTTAACTTAATAACAATTTCATTGTTTCCATTATATTACTAGAAAGAAAGGAAAAATAACACTGTTACCAGGTTAGTTGACAATGAATGGAGGAAAATGTCTGCTTAGTCTTACAAATAAAATGTAAATGTAAGTCTCTTAATATTGAACATTTTATTACAGGAAACTGGGAAGGTTTGGTTTCAGTAAGGTTGCATAAAAGTCTCCAGTGTTAAAGCTGTATCTGCAAGAATAAACATGCATCAGATTGAGTTAGCTGCTTTAATTGTAATCTGATTTAATTGGTTTTCAATTAATCATAAATGATAAGGAATATATTACTGATTTTGTCACTATGATAGTACTGAAAGTTAAATTTATTTGTATTTGTTCAGTAGGTCTTACTGTGGAAGTTGGGAGGGGGAGACTGATGCAACTAACGAACATGTAGATTTAAAATATCTGTTGTTATTTGTAGCAGTATCACCATAGGGGACAAATGTGTCTCCTGTTGCAGGCTGTTGTTCATGGAGGAGAGGAGGAGTGCAATGCTTGTATCTGCAGTATTTTTGTTAAAACCGTAAAATTACAAGGAGACAATGTCTGCCCAGTACTCATCTTCAGGGGACAAAACTGAAAATCTTGTCAATAGCAATACTAAAAAAAAAAAAAATACTGTTACCCAGCTTTCAGAGCAATTAGTCCCATCGTCAAGGAGGATAACTTTAGGAAGGTTTGAAAGGAGAGCAGGTCACTCAGAAGTTCATTGAGACGGACCTAACAGTAGTCAGAACAAGGAGAGAAAGATCTTTCCCTCATCCTTCCTTGAGGATGGAACTAATGGTTCTGAAAGCTAGGTTCTGTTGTCTTATAATTCATTTTGATAAAGCACCCTTGCCTCTCAGGATTCTCTAATTGGTAAGTGCCTCGGCCAGTAGTTGCTAAGTACAGGTTTGGCTGTTCCTGAACTTTCTCACGTAATTTGATATACTTTGTGTTCCTAAGATACTAAAACCTCATTTTTGAAGGATTCTATAGTTTATAATCGATAACAAAAATTTAAAATAGTCGTATAATGTGACAAGGTGTTCAGGTAGCATTCAAAATTTTATCTATCCTTGGCCAGGATATGTGACGTTTTCTTCTGTTGCATATGTGTGTCATACAGTGGGCTCTATTCTGAAAGCAGTTCAGACCAAATAATGCTGATAATTTAATATGTAACTCTAAGAGCTCATTCGTGGAGTGCATTAGTGAAAAACTATTACAGTTTTTCCTTATTGATTACATTTATTTATTTATTTAAATACAAATGCTTTATTTTAGCCCATATTAATAAAACCAATTTCTGCTAGTGAAAAGTATACTCCACTTAAATTTCTTCACTCCTAGATGTTGTGCACATGACATGCCGACAACAGAAGACTGCTCGAGAAGATATGCAAGAAGTTGTGAAGAGTTTACTGCATACTGAATTTGATGATGGGACAGTTAGCCGTATTGATACAGATACACAGTCTACACAAACTTCACATCCGGTATAGTACTGTGTTCTTTAATATCATACAATTCACAGTACATTAACATAAAGTAAGGCTGAAGCACTTACGGGCTTATCAAGTGACCTTTGGGTAAAGTATCGTACAGTCCTCTAACAATTATTCTAATAATAATAAAATGTTGCCAGTTTGTAATAAAGATAAATTGTCACTAATGAATCAAAAATACAATCTAAAAAATCAAACTTCACTCACATTATTTTCTACTGAGAACCATTATTTTTATGTGTGTAAAACTAATATTTGGTTGTATTGCTGCTATATTCCATTTTGTAATTGAAGATTCCCAGCAGCTGTTTATTGAAATGTGTGTGGACTCAAAAATGGAACTGTTTCACAAGTCATCACACAGCCTTCTTTGTAATGTTTGTGATCAGAATACATATTAGCAGCAAAACCATATAGGGATTTTTGTCAGTTTCAGTGCTTGTGTTCTTGTACCCAAAGAAACTGGCTGTGGATTAATTGTAATCAGTGAAAGTGACAGAAAATAATAGTCCATTTATTGAGAACAGTAGTGAATTACATATTTATAAGCTGTGTTGGAACAATATTTTAAGAGTGCTAATACCAGAAATGTTTAAATTTCTAAGGGTGGTGAAGGAGACGGGGAAACAAATGAGGAGAGTGCTACCCGCCCAACGGCATTGAAGCCTCAGGTTTTGTGGTCTCTGTACTTCAATTGTCCAGAGACTTCCAGCTGTGATCTAACAACAGGAGTGCCATCAAATGTTTTTCTCTGCTCTGGGCCTGACCTGGACCTTGATTTTGAACATGCAGTTGCAGAGGTAAGTTAACGAAATGAAGTTACTATCTCATGTGCCTTGGTTTAAATGATTCATATTTGTATCTTGTCCACTTGATGCATTGGAAAGCTAGGGGAAGCTCACAAGTGTGTGTGTGTGTGTGTGTGTGTGTGTGTGTGTGTGTGTGTGTGTGTGACATAGAATTTATGGAAGGGTAGTATTTAAATATTTAAAAGGTATGACATCTTTCATTAATGTGATAACAAATTGAAAGTTGTGAAAATGAAAGCAGCCAAAAAAAAGTCATTTAAAAGGTGGTGGGTGTAGTATTGAACTGGTCCATTGTAAAATATTTCGTAAGATCAGATAAATTCTCATTTCTCTTGCATGCGAGTTCCATCTCACTCTTGGCCTTCCCCACCCCACCCCCCTCTTGAAAAGAGGGTACACTAGTTTCAAGAAGTCCTGATTGTATTTTATTTTAATTCACATTGAAATATTATTTTCATAGGTACACCTATGTGGTATTCCTCACTAATTAAACAAAACCTGCTGCTATGAGAGTAAGTCAGTTATTATCTGCAAAGTAGTTATAAAATTTTATTGTAATAAAATAGGAAACTTACAAGAATATCATGTTAGACATAGTCTCCTTGCGTTTCAACGCACTTGGTCCCTAGTTGTACAAGCTTCCTGATGCCCTCATAAAAGAAGGTTCTCGGTTGAGCTGCGAGCCAGGAATGCACCGCTTCTTTCACTGCTTCGTCCGAGGCAAATCGATGACCCCTTATTGCCTGTTTGAGAGGACCAAACAGGTGATAGTCAGGAGGGGCCAGATCGGGACTATATGGAGGATGATTCAGTACTTCAAATTTGAGTTTCTGGAGCATTTCAGCAGCTTGGGCAGCAGTATGCGGACGGGCATTGTCGTGCAACAACACAACACTTTTTGACAGCAATCCTTGGCTTTTGCTTCAAATTGCAGGCTTTAGCCTGGCAGTAAGCATTTCACTGTAATGTACGCTGTTTATTGTTATGCCCCTTGCCCCATAATGTTCCAGTACTGGACCTTGTGCGTCCCATAAAACCATAAGCATCAGTTTTCCTGCGGATGGTTGGGTCTCGAAATTTTTCCTGCACGGCGAATTCGGATGTTTCTATTCTATACACAGCCATTTACTACCTGGCATCGTAATGATGGATCCATGTTTCGTCGCCAGTAATGATCCTGTCTAAGAAGTTGGACCCCTTCATTACCATAGTGATCCAAATGTTTTTTGCAGATGTCCAAGCGGGTTTGTTTATGCAACTATGTGAGTTGTTTTAGGACTCATCTTGCACAAACTTTATATAGCCCAAGTCTGTTGCAGATGATTTTGTAGGCAGAACTGTGACTAATTTGCAGACGATGTGCCACTTCATCAATAGTTAATCGTCTGTCTAAGAGAATCATTTCACGTGAACGCTCAATGGTTCCTTCATTTGTGGCGGTAAACAGTCGTCCGGCTCCTTCACCATTCATAACACTTGTGCGACCATTTCGGAATTTTTCAATTTATTCGTAGACACCCTGTTGTGGCAAAACACTGTTCCTGTACCGTACCGAACGTCTTTGATGAATTTCGGCCCCTGATTAGCCTTCCGACCACAAAAAGCGAATCATCAAACATTGCTGTTCTTTGGTGCAAATAGACAGCAGAGCAGCCATGATTAACTTCATGGCAGCAATAATGAAACTAACCTATCAACTTGAAAATTGCAAAGATGTAACAACAAATAAACAAAGCATGCATCATCAACGTAAAATGACAGTACTGCCAAAATAAACAAAAATATGACTAAATTTTGGATAATAATTGACTTACCCTTGTATAAAACCCAATAAAAGACTACACTGTAATTTTGTTGCTATTTCTTTATTTTCATAATATAAAGTTACATACAACCAGCTTTTAAAAATGTTTCACAGACTCTGTGTTACTCTTACTCAGTCTTCAATTTTTTCCTGCAGGAATTGTTCCTACTGAGCAAGCATACTTTACTCATATTCAGGAGGATGACTGTTCAAATCCGCATCCGGCCATCTGAATTTAGGTTTTCTGCGATTTCCCTAAATTGCTTCAGGCAAATGCCAGGGTGGTTCTTTTGGAAAGGGCACAACCTTTCCTAATAAGAGTTTGTGCTCTGTCTTTAATGACCTTGCTGTCAATGGGACGTTAAACACTAATCCTCCTCCCATTTGTTCTTTGTTTGATTATATTAAGAGTTATTAAGAAAAAGTTTGGCTATCTATCAGTAAAACTTGCAGCAGCATGTTTTAATCTTTGCGCCTTGCGCTTAGTTCAGTTTTTGTGTGTTTCCATCATGCAATGTGAAGTCTGCCTGTTGTATGAGACTTGGGTTCTTTTGTAGGTTTGATTGTACCATCCATTGTAAATATGAGTTTTCTTTCATTAATATTGTCCATAGCACTTGCGTACTAATCTCAGTTTCATCCCCTTCTTAGACTAATAAACGATATTGGATCTGTGCAGCTTCATAATTATGTGGCATACTGACTGACCAGTCACAGAACCTCAGTTTCTTGATATGATATTTTGGCTGTATACTATTCAGCCATCTTTAGTGTGAACTGACAAAGTGAAGATAAGAGCACCCCTACATTTTATATTAAAACAATGACGTGGAACTGTGCAGAAGGCTTTCTGGTTGTCAAGAAACACATCAAAAATTGGAGTTACGCTACTTACTACCTTCTGAATCTCTTGGAATGAACAGAACAGTCAGGGTTTTACACAGTCAATGTATGCAGACACCATGTTATGTCTCACATAGCATTTGTTAAGTCTCTTGAAAACTCATCATATGCAAGTTCAATAATTGTTTTATAATACCACAAGAATATTCTTTAACTGAAGCCCATAAAAGTTTAATTTGTTTCAGTCTATTTGATAAGAACATGATTGAAGAACTGACTGTCCTTATCTGGCAATGATGGTATCTGTTTCGAATGTTGCTTATTGAAAGTGAAATCAGGCAGTAAGCTTTTTGTTGTCACTCAAACCACAACACACAGTATGTAGTGAATGCATGGAAGTTTCAAAACGTATAACAGATTTCCAACTGTCGTGTAATTCTGAATCTGTCTTCAGTATTACAAGTGATTTTTGAGAATGTTTTATTTTTAAAAATAATTTTTATGTATTTACTATTTTTTTCTTTACATCCGAACATTTGGGACTCACATGATGCTTACTTCCAGTTTTAAGAAAATATTTATAATGTTTTCATTGTTGTGCATTTGCTCTTCATTTTAAGTAAACTGGATTATCCATTAAATGGCACAATTATCACAACTCTCAGTTTACATTTTCAGATTACTTCTGGAAATGTTTCTTTTCTGATGTAGTGAATGATCCAGCTTCTACACCACCACATAGCACTTATTAATGATGTTTTGGAAGCTGTTCACAGACATCCTTGTTGTGAGAAATATCTGCTTAAATACTTTTCAAATTAATTGGCTGGATTTGATTACCTTCATTCATTACAAACTTCATAGGTGGTACACACACTCGTATCTGTTTCTGCACAGTTCACTTGATTACTTCCTCCCCACGCAAACAATGCGTAGATTCTGTTAATTTAATTGATGCAGTCCTGTTTAGAAAAATTGATGCTTGGTATTTGGCATTTTTCACTTAACATGAAGTAATGTTAGAGATCAGGCATATTAACTGTCAAGTTAAATCATAGAACTACTTAGAGATTGAAGTTGCATGTGACTCAATGGAGATTTGATCTTATTGTACACCACAGCATCCATACCTGTTAATCACTGACCTCATAACATACTGAGCTATGAAATACAAAGGTAGCATGTGAGATGTGTCATATCTGTTAAAAGGTCACAGTCAAAATAAGACACTTGCAAAACTACTTTATAAAAAGTATTCATTAATGCAGAATAAATCGTTCTTGTTTCCTTTATTTTATGAGGTGTAACATGTATACATTGTGTTGCAGGCAAAGTCCATCTTCATGAAGATGTACCCAGATTGCGAATTTCTGCCACGTGCTCCTGATCCAGAGGAAATCGTTCTGGAAGGTGATGATGCACCTGGACCTGCATTTGAAAGTGGTGATGCTGTTGATGGTGAAGCTGAAGGAGAAGTGGGGGGTGATGCTGCTCCTCCAGCTGTTGAGGGTTCTTAAGAAGCTACACCTTCAGTCAATATCTGTATAATACTCCCACTGTGACTGATCTTTAGGGAGCAAATGGCATTGGCACACAGTTATTCCCTTAGCTTGATACTGCTTCCAGAATATTAAAGCTTTGGGTGTTTCCTTGGAGTATCAGTTAAGTTGCTAGTCACACTATTATATTATTTCAGTGTCACCTTCAATGAAATTATTGTAATTTCTAAACGTGACACTTTTTCTTCAAAGTGAATGATGATAATTCGTTAGACATCAATTTTGAAAGCAAAGAATGAACTGTAGTACATAATCCAAAGAGCTGCAATGAATGCTAAATCATTCCCTTGTACTTATCAATTATGATGTTGCACTACTTTTCTTCTATTCTCATTGGGAAAGTGAGGCTTGGAAAAGCAGTAATTATGGTGTGATGGTACTTATGTATGACAGTGAAAGTTGCCTAGTATGAGAATTGTAAAATCTTTCTTCATATTTTTAAGGATCTCACTATTTTGTATGCAGGAAATTAAATAAATGTCCTGAAGGCATTGCCTGTGGCTTATCTGAATTATGTCTTTTCCTTCTTCACCACTCCCTTTCTACTAAAGAATAAAGCACCATACTCAATGTTGGAAATGATTTTTAATTTTTTGACAGTGTACTTAACTAATAATTTCACTGCTGTTAAATGTGTTGACTAATTTAGAGCAGTCATTTTCCATCATTCTGACAGCACTACAGCACAATAATTCAGACTTGGCTTTTTTCCCGCAGGAGCTTGTAATTTGCAGCGGCAATGTTAGGGTCAGCTGAGAAGGCTGGGGCTACAATCGGATCCATCAAAACAATGAAATGATATGTCAACAATGAATGTATTTATTCAGTCTCCAAAACTATTGAAGGTTTCTAAATCTGTGGCTGTAACACAACCCAATGAATTCAGAAGCTGACAGTACATCATATGAGGTACAAGGAAAGGCTGCAAATGAAAGCGTTAAAAATGCTAGTAAAGGCCTTAATTTGCGGGAGGGGGCTACCAGAAATGGTGCAGAACCAGTAATTTTAAGCCAAGTATTCGGTTCAGTGACCCAACTGGTGAGTTGGGCTGTTTGCATACAAAACTCAGTAAAGATGTGATATTATTCTAATTATGTGTGCAAGCAACAATTTGGACCATAATCTCCGTCATTCATCAGAAGATCACTTCAGGCATTTCACTGGGAGTACCCCTGGCACGAATGTGAAGCTAGTGTGGTTTGAACTTAGTGTTCTGTGGAACTTTCTAGTCCACAACTTGCAGAATCACTCAGGAGAAGTGGGTGTTCGCAGGTGTTACTGCGGAGATGCCTCATTATTTAGTTGGTTGCATTGTATGTGGCACATTCTTCACCTGAATGCTTCTGGAAAGAGGCTGGTCACCAGGAGGATCCATTCTGACCAAATCATGTTATTAATAAAAGTGTATTAAGACTCAAAGGCAAAAACATTTCACAAGTTGGCACTTATATTACAGTTTGTTGTTTTCAGTGTATCGTATAATTCTGATGTAAGAAGTATGGTTATCTTTAAGACTTGTGATGTCATGCCTTATGAGAAAAGAATATAAATTCTTGAGCTTTCAGGGTATGTTCTCATTTCTTATCCCTAAATTAAAGTGTCTCATGCCAGGGAGAGATAACTCTCCCAAATTCAGAGGACATGTTGTTATAAACAGTCATGGAGTCTCCATTACCATCTGTACTGTAAAATATTCCTGTCATTCACTGAAATGTTAAAAATACGAAACATGTTGCGTTTGAAGAGTGAAATGAAAATAATGGTGTTCCCAAATAATTATTGTGGTAGGGATGGTGACATACGAAATCACTTGCCTCAGAGTTTATTATTTACAAGATACCAAGCTGTCACAGGTAAATTAGGTTTACTCCAGCGGACACTGCTTATACTATTGACTTGCCTACTACAATGTCCCCCATTTTTTTCTTTAGCCAAGGTAACTGGTGCAAATATATGGGATCACCCCCTCTGTCTTCTAAATTCGTCTGCAGATGTACTTGAAAGTACATGAACTCAGCACACTGCCCTTAAGACTGTATGCCTAGTCCTGTGTAAGTTTGTCACTAACCGGGTGTGGGACACTGCACACAAATTTTCAAAAATGTTTCCTTATGGACACATCTCAGCAAGTTACCCCACCTCTACCTCTCCTGATAGTTAGGGACATTAAGTTGACTCATCTTTTTATCTTTTCTCCACAGTTTTGTTTAAGTGATAAAGCTAATTTAGTAATACGGTCAATTGTTAAATGTGTCCATTGTTGACCTTCTTTTAACCTATCTCATATTGCTTATGACAACTGCATTCGTCAAGTGTCATTAAACATAATACATGTAGCTTTCCTTATAAGCTATTGCAATAATTAATTCCAGTCTCTTATTATTTACATGCAGCTTACAACCAGTATTGGCCATAAACTCCTTTTCATACTGTTCCACAAGTCTGACACCTCTTAATCCAGCTTGCTCCATTGTACTCACTACAACCATATGCATCCTTTATTATCTCAAGAGTGTGGCAATTTAGCCTGAAACAAGTTTAAAAATGTAACTAAGGACCTTAAACAATGAAAACTAATTCACGCTTTGTGTGTTCCAATTTCCAGGTGGATTTCGTCCCATCAGTCCTCCCCTAAACAGCTACCATTATTCTTGAGCTGTGCCCTTTTGTCCAGGTTGTCGTTCAGTCGTTTAATGCCCCATAGTAGACTTCCATTTCCTCTTTTACTTCACTGCATGAAATTGCCTGCAAATAAACACATACGTATAGTACTTACATTAGCAACTTACGCCTAAGAAAAAAAAGGATGCACAATGAAGAAATTATCCAAATGGGACAGAAATCAGTAGATGTGATGTACATATACAGACAAACAAATGATTATAATGTAGAAAAACTGGAAGATCTGTCCAAGAGAAAGAGCTTGATTGAAATACTTGGTGGATCTCCCCCTGAGAGATATCATACCAAATTCTGCCCAAATGACACATTAGATCATCAGAATCCTGAGCTGGTTGGAGAGCCCTGTCCATAAAGCTGAGAACGTTCTCAATTGGGGAAAGATCTGGTGACCTTCCTGGCAAAGCTAGGATTTGGCAAGTATGAAGACAAGCAGTAGAAACTCTTGTTCTGTGCAGACAGGCATTATCTTACTGAAATGCAAGCCCTTGAAGAGCAACAAAATGGGCCATAGAATTTAATCGCCATACCACTGTGCCGTAAAAGTACTGCAGATGACGATCAAAGGGGTCCTACTATGAAATAAAATGGCACCCAGACCATCACTCCTGGTTCTTAGGCCATATGTCAGGTGACAAGACAGGTTGGTACCCTGGCACAGTCCAGGGCGCCTACCTCCAGACATGTCTTTGCTGGTCATCAGGGCTCAGTTCATCCACAGCTTGTGGTCTAGTGGCTAGTGTTCTGCCGCTGGATCACAGAGTCCCAGGTTCGATTCCCGGCCATGTTGGGGATTTTCTCTGCATGGGGACTGAGTGTTTGTGTTGTCCTCATCATTTATCATCATCATCATCATCATCATTCATGACCTTGGCTAGATTGGACTGTGTAAAAATTGGGCTATGCACTGTGCACTTAGCAACACCTGGAAGAGTGCACTGGATAAAGAAAAATTGCAGAGGAAAACTTCCCACACTTTACCACCTGATTCAAGGGATGGCGCTGCAAGCAACTTGGGATAGAAACTACATCTATGGAAGTAGAGGGCACCACTTTACTACGCGCCATATCGCTGTTGCTATGACGTATTCCAGGCAATCAGAAGTTGTCCTTTGCATACAAAAGTGGAAGCCTCGCTAGTTTACGACAGTCAGTTTTAGCCCGGACGACGACCATGGAGGTAGTGGTCGAAAGCTTGGAGTTTTATCCTGAACTGACGCGGCATGTACACCGAGAAATTTTTATTCAAGAAAACCGAAAGACTTCGTAGCCATATTTTCCATCAAAACATCACTGACTGTGTGTGTGTGTGTGTGTGTGTGTGTGTGTGTGTGTGTGTGTGTGTGTGAGAGAGAGAGAGAGAGAGAGAGAGTGAGTTAGTGTAGTTCTCACATTACCACAGGAAATTGAAAACTCTAAAGGTATTTCTGGACTTGCTGTGCTTGAAATTATTCTGAAGTTATAGAAATTGAACAGATTCACCTAGATGGACCTAAGAAAGTATCACTTTGCTTTATGCATAATCTGAGGTACAAGGTTGTGGTTATATTCTGAGTATGTGAATTTTAGTATCAGATGACAGACCTCAATACTGATTTCAATTTGGATAGTTCTGATCAAGGACACTTAACAGTTACTGATGTCCAGCTTTGGTTTGTTACTCACAGTAACATTTCCAACAAGAATAGGATGTAGTGCAACTGCACTTGATAATTTTCTTTTGAATCCAACATGAAATATTATGAGCCCCACAACAAGGGTTTTTCTGACGTCGATGGCCAAATGGCTGTAAAAAAAGCATCCTCATCAGTCAGGATTTACTGACAAGGGAAGCAAAATTTCACACAATTGTAAATGTTGACTTACTTTTAATATTTGACAAGACATTTACCAACTACACACAGTAGAAGAGAACTTTAATTCTTTGCTAAAAATATTATTACAGCACTATAAATCCAGTTTTCGCATAGAATAGGCCAGGGACAACTACAGTGGAAGTGAAGAGAAAGAATGGCTGTAATTTAGAAGTAAAGTAATTTGTGCTGTTATTTACTGTAGAGGACTACTTATTGGTCATCAAAAAAGCAAGATGCACAAAAAAATTCAACATTCTAAGAACAAGGTAATGAAAATTTGGGGCACTACTAGGCACAAAAAATAAATTTGATAAGGTAAATGATTGGTGTGGTACCACCCAAAGATTGCAGTGCCATAACAAAGTCTGCACCTCTCATCGATACCACAAAACACAGCAATGTCTCGCTGCATACCACAGTGATGAATGGGAGGCATTGGCAGAGTCTTACCCTCTCTCCGAGCTTGCAGAGTTACTGCACATAGGCTGACATAAAGATGAACATAGAATCATTCAGCCAATAGTTCATGACCTCTGATCAAGTAGTCAACATTTTCTAGTTAGTACATATGATAGAACTGTCAGTTTGAACTTTGTACTTCAAGAGAAGAGTTTAGTACATGTGTGCATCAAATGATGCTTTATTATTCAAAGAACTGTTATAAATATTTGGCTCATTCCTGTGGCAATGGATTGTATAAAGACAAGTAAATATTGTTATGATTCTTGTAATAAGGTGAACTAATATTTCATGTGTTGTAGTTCCACTTCACCTTCTAACAGAACAATCAAGAGCTTATGGTTGTACTGGACGATTGTAGTTTCATCAGGTCATAATAATATGTAACTTCCAGATGACAATAGCAGTGAGACAGATAATATTGACATCAAATCATTGCCAACTAAATTCAACGAGTTCTTCTTAACAGTAGCTGAAAATGCCAGGACGTAAAATGGTCCATCAAAGGCAGATGCAAAAGAGTTACTGAGAAAGGCAATAATGCTGAAGGAATGATTTAAAGGTTCCCTTCTATGCTCTGAAGGGAATACATATTTATCAAGACACGCTAATTAATAAAGACAACAATAAATAACGAGGTGTGCTGAAAGAGGTATGTGAGCTCATTTGGACATATTATTCCTATGAGATAACGGCTACAATAAAATTTAATAAGTTATTACCTTTTAAATCAAGGGGAGTCCTTGTTCATGACGGAGTCCTTGAACAGGGTGGACTATGAGTAGTTTACAGTACTTTATTTGGCATTGTCTGGTTGCTTGAGGAGACAAGTGCTGAGAAGGGGGACATCGTCACACGATTTTGCTGGAATGGCGCCTGTATGCAGGTCTCACGAAGCCACGGGAAAAGAAGGGAGGAAGTTTGGGAATGAGAAGGACTTTCCTAGCGATCAAGGGAGCCAGTACGGTCAGAGAAAAAATTTGGCGGTAAATGGGCACCAAAATGGCCAGGGATGAAACGGCAATAAAGCTGCCTGGTACTCTTGGTGCACAAGCACACCACCACAATAAGTACACCACACTATTCCAGCATTGCAGTCTAAGCTCTGCCTCTGGGAGAAGTGAGCATCAAGGGCGCTGAGGAGATGCAGTGGTACTTTGGCCACCACGTGGTTCGCTGATCACTGGTTTTCGGTCAGCGCAGATCGTTGTCTGCTGCTACAAGTGGAGGCGAATGGAAGAAGTCACCACAACACGCTGGAGATAAGTTAAAAGTAGATAGATTGATACAAAACACTGAACCTCTTTAACAGCAGCTTAGTTTGTTTTCCGTAAAAGCTTTTCTAATGAGAAAGTAGTACAATGATATAAAGACAGTTGTCATAAAAATAAATAAGAAAAATTACTCGGTTGACATTTGCTGTGATCTCGCCAAGATCTTTCATTGTGTGTATCATAAAAGTTTACTAAGAAAACTAAATTGATTTGGCATTAAAGGCATAGACACAGCCTTATCTTAATAATAGGCAACAGATGGTCACACTAACAGATGATACAACAGAAATAAGACAACATTCAGAGTGAAGAAACGTTAAATATGGTTTCCTGTAAGGTTTCATGCTTGGCCCTCTCCTGTTCTTTGTCTTCATAAATGATTTACATGGGACACTGGGGGATTCTTCAAAAAGTATAATCTCTGCTGGTGACAAGTATAATGATAAAGGGCCCAAACACATCTATAGCAGACACTGCTGGGGGATTGTGGTAAAGCTAACAACTGGTTCCTAGATAACAGCTTAACCCTTGATCTTAAAAACATGTATTATGCAGTTCTAAACTCATAATAATCAATTACTAGTACCAAAAGTAGGGATTAATTGAGAAATTCAGGATGAGGGATCGTGGGTGATGTTCCTAGGCATCCATATTGATGACAAACACATGGCAGGTGGCACTAGCACATGGATAAGTTAACCAACATTTTCCATTCTGCTCATTTTGCACTTAGAAATCTCATTGTGTTGACCTGTGTACAGAGCTGCTAACACTAATTCTATGGTGTAATCTTCTGGGCACTGCAGGCAACTTCAAAAACGTACTTGCAGAAACATGCAGTATGAATATTTAGTCAAGTTGATAGAAAAATGTCTAGCAAGAGCCCCTTCAGGAACCTAAGGATTCTTACACTTTCATGCAAATACAGAGATTTCCTAATGGTATTTGAGGTCAATAGTAAAGGTGAATTTTGGCGTAACCACACAATTCACAACCAGAATACTAACAGTAAAAATAATTTCCATGTAGATTATGCACCTCTATGTAGGATTCAAAACAGTTTTATACTCTGCTGCATAAGCCTACAACAGAATGCCGGTGGACATCAGGCAGGAAATTGAAAAATTCTTAGGTATTAAAAAATGAAGCAAAAGAATATCTCATTAACCACTCATACAATTTATAAAGAACATTTGGACTCAAGGGTGTAAATTTCAATTACCTTTAACATTTGTATTATACAAATTATTGACTTTGCCAGTATACTGATAGCCGCTAGTAAGTACATTCAGTGTGAAATAAGTGCTTTGCTTGAGGTATTAGTAAAATACGGCAACTGAGTAGTGTGACAGAACAGAGCAGTACCTTTTTATTTTATATTTTTTTCTTTCCTCTCTCTCCAAAGTAGCCCTCTTTCTCCAAATACTTACATATAAAGTAATTTAGAAGGAATTCCCATAATTGTCAGTGTAAGTATATTAGCAATAATTGTAATTCCATATCTATATCAATACTCTTCAAACCACCATGAAGCTCATGGCAAAGGATACGTCCCATTGTCCCAGTTATTAAGATTTCTTCCCATTCCATTCACATATGGAGCATGGGAAGAATGTTTGAATGCCCCTGTGCATGCAGTAATTATTTTAATCTTATCCTGAAGATCCACATGTTAGCAATACGTAGGGGGTTGTAGCGTTGCTATAGCAAGAACAAACACAATTCATGAACATAGTACTTTATAGAGCAGCATGTAAGACACAGCTTGTGTGTAGCACTGAACATATTGAGAGGACAACAGTAATACAGGATACAGAATAGGCCCAGCCCTCATCTGCAGTTGCTTAAATAATAACGTTTCTTTGGCGGCTCACCAGAGCGGGGGTGTCAACCTCTATAAGTGCGCCTGTGAACTGTATCTCTGAACTCGCGCACGTCATGAGTGAAGGTAGATCACTCCTCCCTTCTACAGAGTGGGAAAACCACATAAATACATACACAAAAAACACTAGGCACAGAGAAAAAATCACTGGTATCGAAAAAGCACTGGTACCATGAAACAAATTCATCTCACAAGGCACTGAGATTACGAGTTACGGAAAACACCAATGACAGCAATGACGTCTATTTCATTGCCCAATGATGGCAGCTGCTGCAGCAGGTGGCAGGCAGGCACCAGTGAGTGGGGGCGGAAGTGTTGGGACGGGTGGGTGCACCATCACCCACACTCATGAGAGGCAGTAGGGCAAGATCGAGGATGGAGTCTCCATAGCAATGTCCTCGCCAAGGTCAGCAGTCAGTGCTGGAGGCATCAGCAGGGGCGTCGGAGACAACATCCACACAGGACCCAGCAATGAAGGCTGCGACATCAGGTATTGTGGGAGCTGCACTGGCGATGGCAGTTGAGGAGTGGGGGCGGAGGCAGGAAACCCAGAAAGAGATCTGCTAGACAGCGACCCCCACTGCAGTGCGAACCAGACTGTCTGTAACACAGTTAAGGGCATTGGTGGGGGCAGGGGAGGCGGTGGGCCTTGTGGAACAGGCCCCACCATGTGCAGCCTCAGCTGGTCAAAGTGACGGGATGTCCGCCTGTCAGGAATGTGGACGACACATGCTTGTTGACCACAGGAACCCAGTTCAACCGGCAGCCAAAACCACAGGCCAAGACAGGTGGACCTGGCCGTAACTGTCATGAAGCTGGCAGATGTGGTGTTGGATGCAGCAGGTGAAGGAGGATCCATGGTTGGTGTCTACACACCAGCTCCACTGGGCTCTTGTCGCCCAACAGAGTGAAATGGTATGAATTCAAAAATCATCTAAAGCAGCTTCATGAGACCTACCAGATACATACTTCCTCACCATTAGATTGAGGGTGAAACAGGGGAGCTGTGAGATGGCCAACACCACTGCCTCACAGAGAGATGCAAATTCTTGAGAAACAAACTGGGGGCCTTTATCAATAACCATGGTATACAGAAGTCCCTCAGTTGCAAAAATCTTACACAGGGCCAAAATAGAGGCCGCTGCGGACATGGACAGACAATGCACCACGTGTGGAAACTTGGAATAGGCATCCACTACAGTGAGCTGATACTGGTTTAGGAAGAAGGGCCCAGTAAAATCAACACATAGATACTCCCACGGGTGATTTGGTGTCAGCACAGGGGATTAAGGTACCACAGGGCTGAACATAGTGAGTGCAAGCTGTGTAATGTCCCCATTTATGCCCAGCCAATACACATGCCAGCAGGCCAAAGCTTTGGTGCGAGATGACCCCCAATGATCGACAAACAGAAGCCGCAGTACATTATGGTATAAGGAAGTGGGAATCACAACCTGGGGAGCAGCACCCTCTGTAGCTAACAAAAGAACCCAATCAAACAAAGAAAGGTGATGCTGGAGGACAAAGTAATCATGCAAGAAATATGAGGTATGGCCTGGGGATTTATCCAGCTAGTTGTGCTGCACAAAAGAGAGGATGCAACTAAGTACAGGATCCGCAGCAACGTCAGATGCTATTGTGGCCCTGGTCATTGAAAAATCATCGACTATGTTCTGATTCTCAATACCTAAATAAAAACAAAGCAACGCATCCTGACTTAACGCTGGGTCTGGCCCATTCAGAAGGTGAGGTAAGGCATCGGCGTGTTGTGCTGTCAGCCAGTAATGGGTCTGAATATGATAATGGGGAGCAGAAGAGAGCCCACCGCTGCAAACAATGTGCTGCCTTCTCTGGTACAGGAGCTTAAGGGTTGAAAAGAGCAACCAATGGCTTGTGAACCATGATTAAATGGAACTTAGATTCTTACATGCAGATGTGAAATTTCATGAGTGTGAACACAATTACTAAAGCCGCCTCTTCAATCTAAGAATACGGCTGCTGAGTGGAGAAAGTCCTAGAAGTGTAAGCAATGGATCATTCAAACCCGTCTGTATATTTTTTTGCCAATACCATGCCAAGATCATGCTGAGAGGCAACTTTAGCCAACACAACATGCTGACCCGGATGAAAAGCAGCCAGACACAGGGAAAATTGAAGCTTAGATTTAAGCAAAGCAAAAGCTCAGTCACAAGCTGGGGGACCAGAAAAAAAGACACACTTTTACACAAAAGTGCCTGCAGGGGCTGGGCAATAGTCAATGTGTTCAGTAAAAACTTGTGTTAGTACGCAACTTTACCCAGAAAGTCTTGCAGTTTCTTAATGGAGGTCAGCCATGGCAAAGCTGCAATTGGGTCAACATGCTGGCACAACAGTTTGACCCCTGTGTGAGTAAGCTCAAAATCTAGGTACTAAAATGATGGCTGAAAAAATTGAGATCTGGCAAGATTGCACTTAAGACCCACAGACTGCAAAACAGAAAACAACGATCAGAGATTTTTAAGATGGTCTTTGCTGGAGCAGCCCAAAACAATGATTTCATAAGGTATTTGACGCAACTGGGCACAGAGGCTGTCAGCTGGTCTAAAACACACTGAAAAATTGGCTGAAAGGCAAGCATTGATATTGGTATAGGCCATAAGGTGCATTGACAATGACAGGACCCTAGTGGCCTCATCTGAGAGGAGCTGGAGGTACGCTTCTGACAAATCAATTCTTCGAAAAGTTGTGGCTGCCTGATAATTTTGGGAGCAAATCATTAGGGTGGGGCAAAGGATATGTATCTATCACAGGCTGTTCATTAATCGTAGCACGTAACCCATCAGAGAGGTGAAGCTTACCTGTAGGCTTCTTAACGATGACCGGTGGTGCAGCCCATTCACTGAAAGAAATAGGCCAGATAACATCAAGTGATGACAAACAGTCTACTTCGACCTTGACAGAGTCGCACAATATGACAGGCACCTGCCGTGCTGATAAAAAATGAGGGCAGGCAGACTCTTTCATGGTAATGTGGGCCTGAAAACTGGTAGCACAACTGAGTCATGGGGAAAACAGAGATGAAAACTCAGCAGAGGGATCCCAGTTGCTGATAACGGAACTTGATCTGACACTAAATTTACATCACTGACAATGGAAAAATCAAAATTTTTAAAACACATCTAACCCGACAGGTCTGTGGAATGGGAATGATCCACATCAAGTAAGATGAGAGGACGAACAACAGATTTGTAAGAGACAGGAACAGAGACCTGACCTAGCATTGGAATTTGTTATTTACTGTAGCTAACCAATTTCTGTGAAATCTGTTTGAGGGGAGGGGAGCACAAGTCCACGTATGTTTATGTGTTCACTAAAGTCCCTGTAGCTCTTTGGTACACTTGCATTTTTAGCAGTTTATTGAACACACACAAGTCAATAAATAATTTGTTCCTGGAGACAGTCATTGTAGAGATAAAGTTTTTGTCCATCTGTACTGCTGAGTTCGCCATGTTTAAAGAGGAATTACACACAGATGCAAAGCGGCCTTTCTTTTGACACTTGTTGCAAACAGCCCAAAGCTTAGGGCACGCAGCACTCTCATGTTCAACGAAGCAGTACAGGCGAGATGGAAGGGAGGCGTGCTGCCACTGTTGTGACATGGCTGCAACAGCTTCATCATCACCCTGAACACTTTCAGAGTGCATAAGAGGGGTTGACTGAACAATTTCGGATACCTACTCCCATGCAGAAATCTGACCACCTGTAGCCCATAACACTTCAAAGGATTATGCTACATTGAGCACATCCATAAGTGCTGGATTCTCACATTGAAGCATTTTTTCACAAACTTCCCTATCCGGGGTAAGGCAAATAATAGCATATGCATCATGTGATCAGCGTAGGATTCATGATAGGTATTAGTGACAAATTTAAAACAACATGTTGACCCATGTAATTCTGCAGCCCATGCTTTGTAAGACTGGTTTGGGCATTTCTGCCAATGGTAAAATTCTACAAGTCACAATGACATGCAATATGTCTCAGTAATAGGGTGAGAGAAGCTTGCGCATTTCATCAAATGATAAGCTGGCTGGTTCTTGTAAAGGCACTAGTTGGCACAACAACTGATAAATGCACAGCAGAAGCCAGGAAAGAAAGAAAGCCCTACACAAGTTTGCATCATCCACACGAAAAACCCGGAAATTATGGCATAACCCTATCTCCTGGGAGTCCCAATCCTCAGCTGATCATATGCTGGAAAGGATGATGGCTGCATTGAAGGAAGAGTAACCTGCTGTGAACATGCAGATGCCACTTGATTGAGAGCGGTGGCAAGAGGCTGCTGTTGTTCCGCAAAAGCTTGCTGCAGAGTAGTGAGGTGTTGCAGTATTTCTTCCATCAAAATGTTTGTCAGGTGACTTAGCACTGACACTAACATGCGGAGAAAACATGAACCTCACTTGTCATTTTTACTATAGCACAGTTTACAGAACGAAGTACTTTATATAGCAACATGTAAGATACAGATCACGTGTAGCACTGGACATGTTGACTGGACAACAGTATTACAGGATAGGCCAAGCACTCATCTGTGATTGCTTAAATAATATTGTTTCTTTGATGGCTCACCAGAGTGTGGCAGGGGTCAACCTAGGTGACCTCTATAAGTGCGCCCATGAGCTGTATGGATGCACGATCTCTGAAATCATGTGCATCATGAGTGACGGTACATCAAACATATTCCTAGGGTCATCATTTAAAGTGGTTCTTCAACCAGCAGTATTCTAGAACTGGCAGCACAAGTGATTTGTAAGCAATCTCCTTTGTAGACTGATTGCTGTTCCTCAGTGTTCTACCAATAAACTGAAGTCTGCCACCTTCTTCATTTACAACTGAGCCTGTGTGATCAATCACTTTCATATTCCTACAAAGTGTTATATCCAGGTATTTGTATAAGTCGGCCAATTCCAATTGTGACTTATTGACATAGGATACTAAGTTTCTTTGTTTTGTGAAGTGCACAGTTTTACATTTCTGAACATTTAAAGCATGTTGCCAATCTTCACACCACTTTGAAATGTTCTCAAGGTCTGACTAAATATTTATGCAGCTTCTTTCATGCAGTATTTCATTACAGGTAACTGCATCATCTGAGATTACTATTAATTATGTCGGCAAGGTCATTAAAATACAACATGAGCAGCAAAGGTCTCAACACACTTGCCTGGGGCACACCTGAAGTTACTTCTACATCTAACGACGACTCTCCATCCAAGATGACATGCTGTGTCCCCCCCACAAAAAGTTCTCACTCCATTCACAAACTGCACTTGACAACTCATATGATCGTACTTTTGACAACAATCTTAGATGTGGTAGTGAGTCAAACTATTTTCGGAAATCAAGAAATACTGCATATACCTGACTGCCTTGATTCAAAGCTTTCAGTATGTCATGTGAGAAAAGTGCGAGTTGGGTATCACATGATTGACATTTTCAGGATATGTGCTGGTTGGCATTGAGGATGTCTCATTATATTTGAGCTCAGAATATGTTCTAAGATTATACAGCAAATGAATGTCAATGATATTGGATGGTAGTTTTGTGAATCACTTCTACTTCCCTTCTTGTAGACAGGTCTGGCCTATGCTTTTTTCAAAGAACTGGCCAGGTTTTTTTTTTTTTTTTTTTTTTTTTCAAGGAATCTACAATACATCATAGTGAGAAGATGGGCTAAGTCAGCAGCAAATTCAATATCGAATCTGACAAAAATGCCATCAGGCCCTGGAGCTTTCTTCAGTTTTAACAATTTCAGCTGCTTGTGTACACCACTGACACCGATATTTATTTCCCCCATTATTTCAGTGGGGCGAGGGTTAAATTGGGACAGTTCTCTTGTATCTTCCATTGTAAAGGAACATTTGAAAATGCTTTTGCCTCGCTACCTTCACTTTCAGTTCTGTCTCATTCACTAGGGCAGTTCACTAACTTGGTGCCACTAAAAGCCTCTACATATGACCAGAATTTCTTTGGGTTTTGTAAAAGATCATTTGACAATGACAATATTCACAGAAAGCAACATGCATTGCTCTCTTATCAGCCAGACACATTTCATGTAGCCTCTCTCTATCTGTAGTACTATTCTTTGTTTTACACCTGCTATGCAGTAGTCTCTGTTTCTTTAGAAGTTTCTTCAAGTAGCTGTATTCATGGAGTGTCCTCCCAGTATGAACTGTTCTACTTGGTGCATATCTATCCTGTGCACAGTCAACTATTGTTTTAAACTTGAGCCATAGTTCATGTACACGCCCTTGCCCAGTGCTAAAAGTTTCAGATTCCTCTTTGAGACTTGACACTGACTTTTTTTATCTAGTTTACTGAACATATATATCTTTCTGCTTGTTTTAGTTGTCCTTTGTAATCATTGTTGTCACAACTGCATCATGGTCACTGATACTAGTTTCGATGAGGGCATCCTCAAAGAGGTCAGGTCTGTTTCTTGCCATTAGAGCCAATGTATTTCCATCATGAGTGGTGTTCCTGACTGTCTGTTCTAGATAGTTTTCATAAGGCATTTAGTAATGTTTCACAGGATGTCTTCTCATGCCGACCACTAACAAAACTGTAATTTTCCCACTTAATTGTTGGATGACTGAAGTATCCACTGAGAACTTACAAACAAGTGAACAGAGGTTTCCCCTAAAGTTTTTGGTTACATCAGGAAATGAGTCTGGTGGGCATGCCCACACCTGATATTGAGTCTTGCCCAAACAATCACAAACGCGGCTTCCATTTCTACCCTGGTGGATCTGAGTTTCTTGTCTACTAACACAAATGCACCACCTCCACTTCCCATCTACCTATCCTTTCAATATACACTTCAAATTTCCCCAAAAATCTAACTGCTATCAATTTTAGGTTTCAACCAGGTTTCTGTAGCTTTTCAGGAGTGCTTCAAACTCTGGTACATTGTTGCAAACACTTCAGCAGTTAACCATTAGTATTTTAATACCCTCACCTGTGAGAAGCATTTCATTCAGTCTTACACTGATACTTCTGAGTTTCCTACAGCTATCGTTATCTGGATCGGATGGAGAGTCGCCTAATCTAAAAAACCTTTGTGTGCGCTCACAAGAGTCAGCTACATGAGTAGCAGCCTCTAATGCATAGAGCACACCTGACCCATTTAGGGGGACCCTACAGTTGTCTACCCTATGGCACAAGTCCATGGAGTTGTAGCCTAGCTTGTCACAGAACTTTCAAACTCTCTGGTTCATCCTTCCGCTCGGCTCAGAACCAAAGGATAATGCTGCAAATTTTTAGCTTCATTGAAATTCCGTGTGCAAGGCTAGTCTTCTCAGCCTTCTCTGTCAGTTGCTGGAATGACCCAAGTATGACCTCAGAGCCCAGACAACAGGCATCATTTCTTCCAGTGTGTGCCACAATCTGCAGTTGCTTGTACCCTGTTCCCTCAATGGCTACATGAATAGCTTCTTCAACATGTTGAATGAGGCTTCCAGGCATACACATTGAGTCCTTTCTTGTCCCTTGCTGCCATTTTCCTAAGGGTCACCATCATTTGCCACATGTCTAAACTGCCGGCGATCAGTAGGCCACTACCCTTTCGCATTTTCCTCCTCTTGGCACTGGAAAAACAGGCTTCCCCATAACAGGTGAAGCGGTACCACTGGTTCAGTTTCAGTGAAAGACAGCACCTCAAACTCGTTGGTTATGGAGATCGGTACAACATCCGAGTCCTCCCTGGTCCCCATCTAACCCGTACAGGAAACCTAGATCTACCATTGACGCATCACTTGCAGTCATATGGACTAGTAATGACAAATCTTGTACTTTCTGCAGAAAAGACATGATCTAAAGTGAGGACTTCTGATATCGTTATTACATGTACACAACTCTTGGGAGCTCTACCAGCACACCAATTTGCAGCAATTGCCAATCATTTGACAGTAATCAGGGCGATTTCCAGCTCCTTATGAACATCAACCAACTCATCCCATGTTCAAGAACAGCATTCACAGTGGCGATTCGTTGTCAGTACACTTTGCAGTAATAGTCTGCAGTGGGTGTTTTTGCCGCTGTACTCACAATATGACTCGTTCCACATCCCTAATGAGACTCCATGGCATGATTTACAGAGTACAGTGTGTGAATGAATAAATGGAAAAGGCAAAATCTGTTTCAAGACCAGCTTCAGTTATCTCATGAGGAGAAGAAAATATATTTGTCTCGCTCAAACATACATATGGTCCTGACACAAGGTGCAATTACTGCATCTTGTTATGGTTTCCTGTTAATTTGTCAGTGGATAAATTATTAGAATATTAATCTGCACATAGTAAGGCTGCTGGGGATAATAATTTCCTTGCATACCTGGCACTTAGTCCCTGATACTGCAAATATCCTTATTTGATGACAGTGATCCATTATTGATTATGGTACATTTTAGAATGCAGGCTTTCATGGTTGTTATTTGCGTTAGTGGTGGTAATTGTTTTTATGTGCATTATACTGTGTTCATGGCATAATTATTTGCCCAGTGTTTCATCTTCCAGTGTTGGAGATATGGGTCTTTAATGACTCAGAAAGCACTTAGTCTTGAATCAGCTCAGCAAGCCAATCACTTCATGACATCAGACAACCACCTAAGATTGCAGAGTTGTGCTGAAGTATGTTATGGGCCTTTTGGTGGGAAAGAGTTGGCACTGTTTGTTTTATTCATCACTAAGGCCCGCAACTGGCAGAGTAGCCATATTTCTTCAGAAGGCAGTTCTTAAACAATAGAGCTCATCCTCCTGCACTATGGCCTTTTAGCCCAGACCAGCAATGATTTTATAACTTCTCTTTTGTTGAGGTGGTGATAGGATGGTATGTGAAGGCACCTATCTGAGCATGTGGGCTTTTTGACAATTTTACACCCTAAAAATCCGTCAAGTTTTCTACATGCCTGTATATGTAAAAAGGAAACGTGACCTTTCTCTTTTTCTACAATGAATTTTATACTATAATTTATATTATTCAGAAAATTAAGAATTCTGAGAGTTCTTTTTCTCCATGTCACCTTGGAGAGAGACCTCGACAACACTGAATGTTCTGAGGGTGAAGAAAAATGTCATTCGGCAGCTGCAGATCAGAAGTATGATCGCACAGAACCAGCACTGCTCTGAGAGCACATCCCTCACATACAATGCGATCTGCCCACTGTGAAGTTAATAGAGCTACAAAATTTCCTCAAAAATAAGTTGCGTTGTGATATTTAGGGCAATAGACAGATGGAGAAATTCAACAGATTACAAAACAAGAAAGTAACTTTCCTACATTCAGATAAGAGTCATATTGTTAATGACAAATCTGGCAGGGTTTTGTCTAAGACTTAAACAGATGTTCCTGCCAAAGGAGGAAACCATGCAGGTGCACCTGCTAGAATACCAACAGGAGACACTGTTGTTACTATCAAACTTGGAATCAGTTTTTACCACAACCAGCTGCAGATGAAATATACATACAATCAGCCAGGCTATAGCTTAGGACTGAACCACCTAGCAGCAACTTAATGAAAGCTGAGATGAAAGCATTCCCAAGATTTACATTCAGATAAAGACATAATAATCCTTTCAACAGATAAAGGCACTGCTACAGTGGTAATGAAATAAGACTTCTGCAGTAAAATTCAGTGCTTATTAGAACCAGGAAGATAAAGAGAACTTGTGGGAGATCCCACAACTTCCATTCCCAGGATAATAAATAAGCTGATGAAGACCTTTCTAATTTCTCTGATTGAAAAGAAGGGTCTCACCAGTCAGAAGCATTGCCACCAAGTTTGTATGACTTACCACAAATTCACAAAAATGGCATTCCTTTATGATCAATTGTTAGTGCCACAGATTGCCTGACCTATGGGATTGCCAATACTTAGCCACTCTCCTACAGCCATTTACAGGAGTAGCAATTCCTCCTGATCACCTTGAAGCTGAAAGTTCACGCAAGTATGGAATGGTGGCGTTCAAAAATGTGCACAGTACCAACAGTTTAATTAACATTAACACATTTTATTCCATGCAAAGCAAATTTTTAATTGTGGTGGCCAGTCTTCACACTGAAACCAACCTTTAGCACAAATTTACAGGTCTGTACGAGCAATGACAGTGGTGAAGTTTTCAATTGGGGCACACATTACAATTCACATTTATGCAAAACCAACACAGATCACATTTAGCACAATCCTTTCATAATTTGTTAAAGATAACTATGCTTCGGTGGTTTATTTAAGTGAGTCTATCACAGAAATTACTGAATTCAACTACAGTCCAATCCAGTGACAACAACAGTTCACACACTTGATGATTAGAACACAGTTCAGTTCAAACACTTATTAATTTTAGACATTAAGATAACTTGTAGAAAATTAAACATCAAAGTGATTGAGTTTCATGTTGAAGAGAATGTGTATTCTCACTTACTTAATATATACTGTTTTGATTTGAGTCAAACAACGAGAGTGCTTCTGACGTAGATGTTAACTGTTCAATTTCAAACCACAGACTGACCTTACATGGCTTCCACCATGCTTCTTTTATGTATTTAAAACAATTAAATTTTATTTATACATTGTTGTTTGTTAGCTTTTCGCATATTTTGATTAAAGTTTTACCTTTCTGAGCAGCTGAGTAGTGGACGGACTTTCATTCAAACATGAAATTTCAAGTACAGTAATAACTTCTACAGTTTACACTTGTCAGTTAGTGCAAACGTGATCCTACTTCAGTAAACAACATACAGATGTTAATTACTTCAAAATTAAATGAGTGCAGGTACTGCTTACAAGGCTATTATAAATGATTGAGGCAACTTGATAAATTCACTGTCATTACATTAATTGATGCATTATCACAAAACTCAAAAGTCATATATAAAAATTCAAAAAGTTTTTTATGTTGCAGCCAAACTCCAGACTTCTCCCATGTGAGTGCAGCAGAGAGCAATTGAGCAAGATGGTGACAGGCGCCAAGAAAGCGCATGTTGTGCTTGAAATGCATTCACACCAGAAGCAAGAACAATGTGACACACTTCAGAACAAAGTTCAACAAAGGTCTGCCAACTCCATTCAGAGATAGTATGTGCAGTTTAAAGCTTCCAGTTGTCTCTGCAAGGGGATATCAACGGGTCGGCCTGCAGTGAGCGAAGAAATGGCAGACTACAACCAGATGAGTTTTGCACATAGCCTACAGAAGTCAACGAACAGAGCAAGCAGTGAGCTGAATATACCACAACCAACCGTTTGGAAAATCTTAAGGAAATTACTGATGCTGAAGCCTTACAATTTGCAAATTGCTACTAGCCCTGACTCCTGATGACAAAATCAGATGCTCTGAATATTTGGCATAGTTGTAACAGCTTATGGAAGAGGGTGGATTTTTTGATAAACTCATATTCAGTGATGGAAAACATTTTTTTTAAATGGCACAATGAACAAATCTGGGGGACACAGAATCCCCTTGCTATCATGCAGCACATTCGTGATTCACCAAAAGTTAATATGTTGTGTACACTCTCACAGTTTAAAGTCCCCTTTTCTACTGCGAGAAGACCATTATGGGACACCTATATCTGCGTATGGTGGAAAACTGGCTCATGCCACAACTGGAGATTGACAGTGTGGACTTCATCTACCAACATGATGTTCATTAATTATTACAGTGGGAGTTGAGAAACAGATGGATCAGCCATGATGGGGTTTATCAGCAATTCATGTCATAGTCTCTCCAGACCTAACCCCATGTTTTAAGTGAAAGATTCAGTGTTTAAGCCTCCTCTACAAACCAACCTCGCAGAATTGTGATCTTGTATCAACAATGCTTCTGAACAGACTGACAGCAACACAATGTGCTGAACATGGGATGAACTCGATTATCGACATGCATTTGGAGCACTTGTATTACGTAAAAACTTTTTGAGTTTTTCTATGTGTGAGGCAAAGCCCTGTGTCGATATGTCAAATAACACAGCTACTGCAAATCTGTGAAATCACTTCAACCGTTTATAATAACTCTAATTTTCACTGCTGGTTGCATGAATACTTTGTTTCTACAGCTTTCCCATCTGCTTTATCAGGAAGCCAGAGAACTTGTGTAGGTTTATATATGAACAATGATAATGAAATTAAACTACTGATATTTTGTAATTAACAGAGTTTCCAGGCAGACTAACAAGCTCATTATACTCGTAGTAACCAAAAGAAAACAATACATGATTAACACTGGGTCAATATTTGAGATTTTTATGTACTGGGCTCATGTTGTATAAATGGCAGCATTCAAGATATCACAAAATCCATGTGCTTTGTGATAAGCTGATTCTGCATTAAAGACTCTGGCTATTATATCGAAAAATTAAAATCCATCAGGTTGAGTGAAAGTTAGTTTGTTTTCAAGTTCTATCACTATTTGTTATGGTCCCTCTTAATGAAGTAATGTCACGGTTGTAAACTATTTTCTCAGAGGATGTTGTAGATCTCTTTAAACATTGTCTTACATCAACTTACTTTCAGTTGTACGACAAATTCTACGGGCAAACTGATGGTGTAGCTATGGGGAACTCATTCAGTGTAGCTACAGAAAATTTTTATGTGGAAAAATTTGAAGCAGCAGCCCCTCAGACAATGAAGAACAAATCCTCATGCTGGTTTCGTTATGTGGATGGTACTTTCCTTATATGGCCTCATGGAGAAAAAGAATGCTCAGCATTCTTAATTTTCCAAATAATATGAAGTCTAATATACAATTCATTGTGGAAAAATAAAGGTCAAATTTTATTTTTGGATGTACAGGTACACAGAAAGATTGACAAATTTTTAGAGCACAAAATCTTCAGAAAGCTCATACTCACAGATAGATGTCTTCACAGAAATCCCAAGCAAAAACAGAAGTTATAAAATCATTGGTGGTCTGGGCTAAAAGACTTTGTGAACCACAGTACAGGAGGATGAGCTCTATCATTTAAGAACTGGCTTCTGAAGAAACGACTTCTCTGACAAAGAGAGAAATCGGTCACTACACCCTAAAATGTCTAGAGCTTGTAATGACAAAGAACCTTTGGCTTTTGGGAAAGTTTTCTTTCCACTTGTAAAAGCTGTCACAGATCGCACCAACAGAGTACTCAGAACACATAATGTTGATACAGTTGTTAAACCATCAAGAAAGGTGCACAAATATTCCAACACAGTACCTAAAATCACATGCACTTGTGGCCAAGTGCACATAGGTACTACAAAAAGAAGCATTAACATCTGCCTTAAGGTACACAAGATCAATTATCATATGGGCATGACGAATGAATAACGAGTAGCAAATCAAGCACTGGGATCAGGAAACCACCAAATTTGTTTCTCTGACACTGCAGTTTTTGCAAGATCTAATGATAACTATGCTAGGATGTGTAGAGGGGAAGTAGAAATTCAGAACCACAAAATGGAGTTTACAGAACATGAGGAAGATTGAAATTAGATAAATTGTGGGCCTTAGTGCCAAATAAAACAAACAGTACCAACTCTTTCCCAGTGAAAGATCCATAACACATCTGCATGATTCCATGATCTTCGGCAGCTGTCTTCTGACTTCAAGAACTGACCATTGCATAGATAAATATATACAATGTGGCTTGTTGGGTTGCTTGAGACTGCAACTGCTTTCCAACTCATTAAAGCCCGTGGTGATATCTCCAGTATTGGAAATGAAACGTTAAGGCACAGAATTACGCCTTGGGCCGAGGCCTAATGCCAAGCAATAAGGCAAATTTTTCACACATTATGCCACAGGCATGAACCATGGACCTTGCCGTTGGTGGGGAGGCTTGCGTGCCTCAGCGATACAGATGGCCGTACCGTAGGTGCAACCACAATGGAGGGGTATCTGTTGAGAGGCCAGACAAACATGTGGTTCCTGAAGAGGGGCAGCAGCCTTTTCAGTAGTTGCAGGGGCAACAGTCTGGATGATTGACTGATCTGGCCTTGTAACATTAACCAAAACGGCCTTGCTGTGCTAGTACTGCGAACGGCTGAAAGCAAGGGGAAACTACAGCCATAATTTTTCCCGAGGAAATTCAGCTTTACTGTATGATTAAATGATAATGGCGTCCTCTTGGGTAAAATATTCCGGAGGTAAAATAGTCCCCCATTCGGATCTCCGGGCGGAGACTACTCAAGAGGACGTCGTTATCAGGAGAAAGAAAACTGGTGTTCTACGGATCGGAGCGTGGAATGTCAAATCCCTTAATCGGGCAGGTAGGTTAGAAAATTTAAAAAGGGAACTAGATAGGTTAAAGTTAGATATAGTGGGAATTAGTGAAGTTCGGTGGCAGGAGGAACAAGACTTTTGGTCAGGTGATTACAGGGTTATAAATACAAAATCAAATAGGGGTAATGCAGGAGTAGGTTTAATAATGAATAAGAAAATAGGAGTGCGCGTTAGCTACTACAAACAGTATAGTGAATGCATAATTGTGGCCAAGATAGACACAAAGCCCATGCCTACTACAGTAGTACAAGTTTATATGCCAACTAGCTCTGCAGATGATGAAGAAATAGATGAAATGTATGACGAGATAAAAGAAATTATTCAGGTAGTGAAGGGAGACGAAAATTTAATAGTCATGGGTGACTGGAATTCGTCAGTAGGAAAAGGGAGAGAAGGAAACATAGTAGGTGAATATGGATTGGGGGGAAGAAATGAAAGAGGAAGCCGCCTTGTAGAATTTTGCACAGAGCATGACTTAATCATAGCTAACACTTGGTTCAAGAATCATAAAAGAAGGTTGTATACCTGGAAGAATCCTGGAGATACTAAGAGGTATCAGATAGATTATATAATGGTAAGACAGAGATTTAGGAACCAGGTTTTAAATTGTAAGACATTTCCAGGGGCAGATGTGGATTCTGACCACAATCTATTGGTTATGAACTGCAGATTGAAACTGAAGAAACTGCAAAAAGGTGGGATTTTAAGGAGATGGGACCTGGATAAACTGAAAGAACCAGAGGTTGTAGAGAGTTTCAGGGAGAGCATAAGGGAACAATTGACAGGAATGGGCGAAAGAATTACAGTAGAAGAAGAATGGGTAGCTCTGAGGGATGAAGTAATGAAGGCAGCAGACGATCAAGTAGGTAAAAAGACGAGGGCTAATAGAAATCCTTGGGTAACAGAAGAAATATTGAATTTAATTGATGAAAGGAGAAAATATAAAAATGCAGTAAATGAAGCAGGCAAAAAGGAATACAAACGTCTCAAAAATGAGATCGACAGGAAGTGCAAAATGGCTAAGCAGGGGTGGCTAGAGGACAAGTGTAAGGATGTAGAGGCTTGTCTCACTAGGGGTAAGATAGATACTGCCTACACGAAAATTAAAGAGACCTTTGGAGAGAAGAGAACCACTTGTATGAATATCAAGAACTCAGATGGCAACCCAGTTCTAAGCAAAGAAGGGAAGGCAGAAAGGTGGAAGGAGTATATAGAGGGTTTATACAAGGGCGATGTGCTTGAGGACAATATTATGGAAATGGAACAGGATGTAGATGAAGATGAAATGGGAGATAAGATACTGCGTGAAGAGTTTGACAGAGCACTGAAAGACCTGAGTCGAAACAAGGCCCCGGGAGTAGACAACATTCCATTAGAACTACTGATGGCCTTGGGAGAGCCAGTCATGACAAAACTCTACCATCTGGTGAGCAAGATGTATGAGACAGGCGAAATACCCTCAGACTTCAAGAAGAATATAATAATTCCAATCCCAAAGAAAGCAGGTGTTGACAGATGTGAAAATTACCGAACTATCAGTTTAATAAGTCACAGCTGTAAAATACTAACGTGAATTCTTTACAGACGAATGGAAAAACTGATAGAAGCGGACCTCGGGGAAGATCAGTTTGGATTCCGTAGAAAGGTTGGAAAATGTGAGGCAATACTAACCTTACGACTTATCTTAGAAGAAAGATTAAGAAAAGGCAAACCTACGTTTCTAGCATTTGTAGACTTAGAGAAAGCTTTTGACAATGTTAACTGGAATACTCTCTTTCAAATTCTGAAGGTGGCAGGGGTAAAATACAGGGAGCGAAAGGCTATTTACAATTTGTACAGAAACCAGATGGAAGTTATAAGAGTCGAGGGGCATGAAAGGGAATCAGTGGTTGGGAAAGGAGTAAGACAGGGTTGTACCCTCTCCCCGATGTTATTCAATCTGCTATTGAGCAAGCAGTAAAGGAAACAAAAGAAAAATTCGGAGTAGGTATTAAAATTCATGGAGAAGAAGTAAAAACTTTGAGGTTCGCCGATGACAATGTAATTTTGTCAGAGACAGCAAAGGACATGGAAGAGCAGTTGAACGGAATGGACAGTGTCTTGAAAGGAGGATATAAGATGAACATCAACAAAAGCAAAACGAGGATAATGGAATGTAGACAAATTAAATCGGATGATGCTGAGGGAATTAGATTAGGAAATGAGACACTTAAAGTAGTAAAGGAGTTTTGCTATTTGGGGAGCAAAATAACTGATGATGGTCGAAGTAGAGAGGATATAAAATGTAGACTGGCAATGGCAAGGAAATCGGTTCTGAAAGTATTTGTATGGAGTGTAGCCATGTATGGAAGTGAAACATGGACGATAACTAGTTTGGACAAGAAGAGAATAGAAGCTTTCAAAATGTTGGTGCTACAGAAGAATGCTGAAGATAAGGTGGGTAGATCACGTAACTAATGAGGAGGTATTGAATAGGATTGGGGAGAAGAGAAGTTTGTGGCACAACTTGACTAGAAGAAGGGATCGGTTGGTAGGACATGTTTTGAGGCATCAAGGGATCACAAATTTAGCATTGGAGGGCAGCATGGAGGGTAAAAATCGTAGAGGGAGACCAAGAGATGAATACACTAAGCAGATTCAGAAGGATGTAGGTTGCAGTAGGTACTGGGAGATGAAGAAGCTTGCACAGGATACAGTAGCATGGAGAGCTGCATCAAACCAGTCTCAGGACTGAAGACCACAACAACAACAACAATGCCACAGGCAGACAAAGGTTAACAACAATATCAACTGAAGGGGTAAATTGTGCATAAAAGCAATTTCCTTCCTTAAGAAACAAAGTTCAAGTCTTCACTATTCCTGTAACAAAAACATACTTCAGGAGATTTTCTATCAGCACAGACTTTCCCAACAGAGATACTTCAATATAGCAGGTTGATGCTAGTTATAAAAGTACAATTGAAAAAGCGCATAACACAGTTGTTCTGAATGACCTTGCAGGAAAAGGTATAAAACTCTTTGTGGATGACTTTGCACTCAAAACGACATTTTCATAAAAAGTAAAACTGAGAGACAATTTGTTCTGTGGATTGCTGTTGCTGGAGAGCATAAAATAATACCAAACTGATGCCAAATTCCCTCTTAAGAAAACATGTGTTTACTCACATTTTGATCCAATGAAACTTGAAAAATAAAATTGAGTCCATTATTAACAAAAAAAATTTCTGAAATTTTTCAATATTTTTCTGGAGAATTTTGGTCACAATTTTTCTGAAACGAGTGACCTGGGTCTTAGAATACAACATAAATTGGTGGAAATGGGGCGAGTATACTATTAATGAACAGAATTAACTGATGCATGTATTATGTCCCAACTTCAAGGGGCATGGGCGTCACCTGTCAGTTGCCTGAGCATGTCTTGCAGACGTTTTCCTTCATTCAAACAGGTCTGGGGAACACACATGGGAATAAGCTGTGTCCTTCCCAACAGAACCACTACAGCATTCACATGAAGCTACGGGAAACATATTCAAGATTGCTTAGCAGGGATCTGAACCCCAGTTCTCCCCAATGTGAGTATAGTGTCTTGTCACTCAACCACCATACTCAATAAAATTTAAAGCCCCCCCCACCCCCCCAACACACACACACGGCGAACTCTTTGTTCCTGAATAAGAATATTGTCACAACACACTGATGTTCTGTACTAGCAAGTTCAAGTCATTGTTTTAATATACAGTCAATCATTGACCCTACAATAGCAAACAATAAGGATATTGTGCAGAAATAGGTAACACATCCAACAAAGCTTCTTGACACAATTACCTGTACATTTACTGTCATGTGGTATTTTTAGCTCGTGATAAAAATAAATTTTTATACACAACAAAACTATGAGACACACAGAAGTCTAAGTGTTAGACAGGCATGCAAATCTAAATATACAACCTGATCTGCATAAACCCGGATGACATCATTGCCCCACATTCTGGTCTGTAAACACAGCTCCTAAACACCTTTCAAAGCTCCCTATTTGCTCTCTAGCCACAATAATTGATTTCATACCATTAAGATTCTATTGCTACAGTGCAATTTTTTCTAGATAATTATGTTCATTGTAAAATGGATACCATTTTACTACAGATACCAAACCACAACTTTTACAGATACCAACATCATTGGATAAATATCAGCCAAGCATAAACAGTAGAAACCCCTCTGCCAAATATGCAATATGTCCATCCTTTTCAGAGATGATTGGATAATATTCAACTGTTAATATAGTCTTCTGAGGTTAAAGGCTCTTCTTGCCTCATTCCGAAACAGTGAGACCACCTGTTACGAATGTCTACCGAAATTCAGCGTCTTATTTAGTGACTCCAGTAACTTAATTGACTGCATCAGGGATCAACGTGGGTGTCAGCAACATTTAATTTTCATTAACAACACAGATCCATACTTATTAGCAAGTACATACCATTTATATTACGACAACTGCTTGTACACACAAAAAACACAAGCCAATCATAAGCATACAACCCTCACCAAGATTAGAATAAATAATGAATTACTTTCCCAAGAATAAACTTTTCTCATACTTTCATTATGTTTGTGTGTTACATTAACCACGCCAGTTTCAATCGTACAGCTGCTAGTTGGCATGTTCTTCATGATAGATAAACACCTGCATTTGAAGCTGTATTTTGAGCATGTTTGTATGAGCCCACAAGACTTAGTCTTGCACTGAATATGATCACTCCACAATTGAAATTAACATGCAATATTAATAAGAAAAACAGTTTCAAATTTATGCGACCATACTGGATTTTTCCGTGTTTGCATTAACTCAAATTGTTCTGAGCACTATGGGACTTAACTTCTGAGGTCATCAGTCCCCTAGAACTACTTAAACCTAACTAACCTAAGGACATCACGCACATCCATGCCTGACGCAGGATTTGAACCTGCGACCGTAGCGGTCACACCGTTCCAGACTGTAGCGCCTAGAACCGCTCGGCCACCCCGGCCAGCTTTGCATTAACTATGGAACAAATTAATGATAGTTAAATTAAATAATCCACATATAGTCGGAACCAGTACTTTGCTATTTTATACATGTATTTGTTCCACACACATCAAAGTTCTCTTTCATGACAAAATCTACAACACAAAGTATGTATGAATGAATGAAGGTATATTTCACTCACCACCTTCATATAAACTATAATCAGCACCAACAAAGAAAATTCCAGTCCAATGCAAAGAAGTAATAAATACATTACATAATAAAGAAACAAATACATCAATACTCTTCTATATAATTACCTCCATGGTGGAGACACCTGTCATACAATGAAAACTTTACTGACAACACCCAATCATTCCTCACTTAATGACTGACTAGTGGCAGTAGCTTTCATCTTGTCACCTTTGTGTAAGAGCGAGTCTTCTAATTTCCAAACCTTTCTCCCTTGCAATTTCTGCGTGATGCTGTTCCATTACTTTCTATCATTTCAGGTGGCCACACCACTCTCTCTTCTAATCATTCACTCACGCACACCACTCTCTCTTCTATTCATTGACTCTCCCATCCCACCCAAAACCTTGTAGATTTTATAGCATTTGCTGCTTGAATGCTGGTGCATTCAAATAATCATACACCTAACCTCACATTCAGTGGATATCAATGATCAGAATGGGGAGGGAAGCTATGTAACAATGTTTCTCTATACACAGTTTGTAGATATTAACTACAGAGTCAAGATTAAACTGTCATCACACCAACATCAAAATGTACTACTTACTGGAGTGCAGAGTTTGCTACTGTTACGTAATTAACTCCGTTTCATAGCATGTAATGAACAAGTGGCAAGTGGAACCATACAGTTTCCAGTACAACATTACAATGACAAACAACTATAGAATATTTTTGTTATCTTTTTATACTCTCTGTAGCATTAATAGTTGTAATTTACTCAGCTTAAAACTGCAAGTATTTGACTTTATTTGGACTGCATGGAGACAGCACAATTATTTCCTCTAACATGTTGTTGTTGTTGTTGTGGTCCTCAGTCCCGAGACTGGTTTGATGCAGCTCTCCATGCTACTCTATCCTGTGCAAGCTTTTTCATCTCCCAGTACCTACTGCAACCTACATCCTTCTGAATCTGCTTAGTGTATTCATCTCGTGGTCTCCCTCTACGATTTTTACCCTCCACGCTGCCCTCCAATACTAAATTGGTGATCCCTTGATGCCTCAGAACATGCCCTACCAACCGATCCCTTCTTCTGGTCAAGTTGTGCCACAAACTTCTCTTCTCCCCAATCCTATTCAATACTTCCTCATTAGTTACATGATCTACCCATCTAATCTTCAGCATTCTTCTGTAGCACCACATTTCGAAAGCTTCTATTCTCTTCTTGTCTAAACTATTTATCGTCCATGTTTCACTTCCATACATAGAAGTTGAAAATCAACCAGTGACAAAGAATGTTTAAGTACAGTGCTGACCATGTCGTCATTTTACCCATCAAGATGACCACAATAAATCTCTAGTCTTAAGAAACAAATGCTTCAATAAGGATAAAACTGGTCTGCTCACTGCACCAGTTTTGCAACAATTCGACATGTCACAAGCTTTCTCAAATTCAGCACAAAATTTAGGTCCAATAGTTTCACATGTTAAAAAATTATACAATACAGTATTTCATAATTAGCTCTTAATTTCTAATACACTCATCAGGGATCAACAATCAATATTTTCAAACAAGGAAATATTTCCCACAAAGTGAGTAATTATATTTACTTTTTTATTAATGAACATATACACATCTTTTAGATTTTAATTTCCAACTTCATTGTGCTAAAATACCACAAGTTTTGCATAAAAACATTTTGAGTTGGTACCATATAAGGCGAATGGAATCACCACAACACTTTCAAAGTTCTCCTAGAAGTTATGTGACATATTCTACAAAATAGTCAGAAACACTATTAAATAATAACAGTGGTCTTCCAAATATGGTGGTTTTGTTTTACATCAATATGGCCACAACCGAGAAAATAGCGTATAATGATGCATGGTTAAGAGTAAAAGAAATTTAAAATCTGTTCATTCCAAAGAACACTGCGGAATCTCCACTGTATCACACACTTCACAAATACTTCACTTTCTGGACTGTGGAGTTCCTCTGCCTTTTACTTTGTCACCGGCTGCATCCGATCCTGAAACAAATGTCCTTTGCAGTCTGGACTTCTGCTTTTCTCTAAAACTGTCCGCAATACCTTCCGATAATTCAGAAACCAATTCCATCGTCTCCTTCGGATACCGGCAACCAAGTAGTTCAACATTTGTGAAGACCTGAGCAAGGCAAACTACTCTTTGTTCGGGGTATTTTGTTTTATGGGCTTCTATAAATGATTTCCGTAGTTGCCAGTGTTCCTCGGATTCATGCTCCACTTTGTACTTTTCGACATCCCAAGACATATCAAAACTCATTTCTCACAATATATAACCATCAAACAAATACACACCACACACAACGACACACTTCAGCGTCCTCCAAAGCCAACGATTGAACGTCGAACGATAACATCTCCAAAGATTATCAACTTGCCACTTTGAAGCGATGAGTCGATTCAGAGCGCAGTGTAAGCAGCCAACGAGTTAAAACTTTAATTTGATTGGCACGGTGCATTCTAGTTGGCGGCATTCTTACACTTTACAGTGATCGCCATGTATTGTTGCTGTGCTATAACGTAATCTACACAAAATCTACTCATCAAGCGGTCGCAGGAGAAAACATATTTAAAAGGTTTGGAAATACGCAAGCTTTCGGAGCTAGTGTCTTCTTCTTCTGAAAGGAAGACTGAAGCGAAAAGAAGTTAGATGAAGGCAAACGACTTGCGTAACGCTCTCCATTTCCTAAACATCGCCAGTCCTTTTCCTTCTGTAGCGACGCTGCCGCGCGCTAATTCAAGCTCGCCGATGTATGTGTGATGTGTACGCGTGTGTCAGTGCAGTGCTGTGCAGTCGTAATTACAGTACACGACGTCTGTGTAGTTCCGCGCCCAACCTCTAGAGGCGCTGTGTTTTCTAGCTTTTATATACGTTCTGTTTACTATTATTATTCCTTGTTTTTTGAGTTGTGTGGACGAATACTGTTTTCTCTCCAATAACTACGGAAGTTTTCCCAGGATTAAGGATCCTTCTGTAGAGGCCGGAAGCAAATTTTGTAACTCCGATCAGTCCATGCATGCCGGGCGTCGTCAGATACGCGCTCGTAATAAAGTTACTGTTGCTGAACTGAAGGTCTTTATTCTTCTGAATCACGTTAAGCAAAGGTCGGATAGCCACCAATTAGCTGAACCCGACACTTCATTCTTCTTCCTTTCCCTTCAATGCTTCTGCCAGAAGAAGGAGGCACTGGTTCCGATAGCATGCGTATTTCCAAATCCTTTATAAGTGTTTTTTCCTGCCGCTGCTTGGTGAGCAGACTTTTTTTATACATACAATTATATTATATTGTCAAATACTGATTATTTTAGTTGATTTAGAGCTGGAGTTAGATCGACTGCTCCTCTCATTTACTGGGTCGAACGTTAGTTTCCTTTTTTATTGGTGTTATTGGCTGGTAACAAGGCCTCCTTATATATGACAATTTACCTTTTAAACTTTGTCAAGAACATCTGTTACGAAGTTTGCTGTGTACATGATAAACTTGTGGGAACGTTAGTATCGCTGGCCGAGAAAAGGACTCGCAGTCTTATCTCTGACGGTTGAGGAAACAGTTTAGTACACTTTGTAACTCTAATGTGTTATGTCGTGTATTATTGTGCGTATCGAGTTTCTATAAAACGAAGTGTGTTGTGTACTCCATACCACTTTGACGACTGTTATTCGTTATCACTACATACCGGAGCTCCACATTAGTGACCCCGAACTTCGAGTGAACGCTAAAATAGTGCAAATTCGCGTCGCGACAATGTGACCATCACACCCGCGTTGCGTTACGCTGACCACGAATTTCATCAACCTCTTGTGCAGCCCACTATACATGAACAGTGCTCCATATGTCACCCAACTGATTGACAGTGATGCATCTCACACTGCAGCCTCGTCGCAATTCGCAGGGGCACAACAGTGCAGTGCAATTGACAATCCTCTTTTTGACTTTCCTACAGACTCTACCACTGTAAAGTCAACCCCAGCATTTCGTCAACATTTTCACGACCTGGACTACCGATCTGTGTCAACCGCATTGCAGCTGTTATCATATGCACCAGAGAAGTGTCCACGTGATATGAATGCCATCTCATCTGTGCGTCATGATCCGTGCCTCTGGTCCATGCAACAGCCTACATTACCAGCCATAATCCACCCGCAGTTCTCCCTGTGCTCTGCAGCCGTATTCCAACCAAATTACCGAACCGAACAGTCGACTGATTCACTGGTCACACTGCTGCCATTCTGTATGGACAACCCACACTTGTGATTCGCGTTCGTCTAAAGCACGTTCGCATTCAACGCCATCGTCAAAGATGACACAAATTATGCCACCCTAGTCAGCCACCTTGGCACCCACGATTACGCTATCTACGACGTCATCCTGGCACTTCCGTCTATGGACAAGTACAGAACTGCCAAAACATCGCTCTTATGATGCTTCTCCTGGACTTCCGATCAAGAGCTGCACCAGGTACTTTACAACGAACATTTACTGGTTGGGGCCCCCACCAAATTGTGACGGCATCTTCACAGCATCATGCCCTGTGACGCAATGTGGACAATCTGGATCGTCAAGCTCCCATCTCTGGTGCAGATGACGTTACTTGCCAAAAGTAACCAGTCTCTTGAGGTCCATCTGTCCCTATTTGACGGTATTTTCGCCGTTTCTCGACATAGGCACAGCATAAACAAAGCTCCCAACAATGCTATGGATATGCTTTCTGCTCTGCCACGCACACGACCTCCGGCAGCCACCAACAGCCGCTGAGCGCTCCCAGCCCTACCTGACGGTGACGTCATAGGAGCCACTGCCCCCTGTGTTCACAAAATAAACTCGGTTCCAGCTGTCACTCCCAGCACAGCAGCCACTGTGCCTGCAGAGTGTCGCCTTTGTTGGTACCATGTCTGCTTTGGTGACACCACATGCCTCTGTCATCAACCTTGTTACTACCCCAATTCCCCACATGGCTTGGTGCACCTCTTGCAGGCTATGAGAGGTGTAAGCTGCCTCAACACACACCAAGTCACTGCCTGCCCTCCAGCTACCGATGTCGCCCTGAACAACTGACTGTATGTCCTCAATCACATCAGCAGACTACGTTTCCTGGCCGACACCAGATTGCACATCAGCACAGCTTCTTAGACGCCTGCCTTGCCTACATTTCAAGGCTTGTGCCTTCACTTGACATGGACTTTAGACCTCAGCTTCACTAGACATTTCATGTAGTCGTTCATTATCGCTGATATTATGGAGCCAGTACTGTGTGCTGATTTCCTATGGGCCTTTCAACTTCTATTGTTACTGCATGCAAATGAACTCATGTACCCACATCCTGTGCACAATGCTGACAGAACATGCACCCCAACTGCCTCACTGCCCCAATGTTACGATGCTGATGCTCCTTCATCCTCAGCCTTGGCCATGCCATTCTCAAGAGCCTCCATTCCTCAACTATCATCTATGCGTATGGATCTGCACCTGTCAACTGACACTTCAAGTCCCCTAACGCAGCTGCCCCTGCCTCAGTACATCGCCTACTGCTTATTATGTGCCCACTCCTGTGTTACCTGATGTCATCTGTGCTGCACTTGTGTTACCACTTTTCACCTCTCCCAATCTCGCATCTGTACCAGATGATGCCTGCTGCGCCACATCCACACCTGTGCTGTATGCTACGTCCCGCTCTGCACCCATGCATGCTCAGAATGGCCTCGCCTGCACCACATCCACACCTGTACAGTACACTACTGCCTGTGTCAAGACAGTGCCTGTACCTGGTGCTGCCTGCTGCTCCACACCATGACCATACCTCCACAGTTAATCGATTGCACCATGCTTGCACACTGGCCTTTCCCAGAAGCCCAGCTCCAGTCTGCAGCTGCCTTCCAACACTGGCATCTTTCGGGCCAAGCCAGAGCCTGCCTGCAGCACTGTCTGCCATGCCACATTCGAACTTTTACCTACTCATTGACTGCACTGCACAAGCACATGCATAGTGCTTTGCTCGTGCAACCTAATCCTGCCTACAGCTCACATTCAGTGTCATTTCTCCTGCCTGGGAGACTGACCTCCACGTGGCCCTGCTGACAAACTCTCAAATAGTGACTCCAACTTGCATGATCTATTTATCTTGTGAGCTATCAATATGCACCACATTAACACTTCACCCAGCCTGCCAGTTAATCACTACCCCAGATGTCTACCCCCTGACCACCTCCACACAGTGAAGTCAAAGGTGCACAAGTTGTTACAAGTTGGCATAGTTCACCCATCAGATAACAGCCAGGCCACATCCATCCGCTTTGTCCCTAAGGACGGTTCCGTCAGACTTTGTGGGGGTACTATTGTGCCTTGAATGCCCACACAATCATGGACAATTACCCACTTCCTAATATCTGAGAATTCACATACTAAGTTGCTAGCACTAAACAGTTCGGTGTAATTGATTGTAAGAAGGCATTTCAGCAGATACATTATGGACTAAAAAAAGCTTCTCAAACCTGGCAATGCATTATAGGTAGCTTGTTTTTTATGTATCCTTTTTGTAACATGTATCTGAACAATATCCTCATTTTTTCCCCAGACATGGACTCACACTCTGCCCACCTCAAACAAGTTTTTGGCTCTTTCAAAGCCAATGGTGCAGAGGACAACATTGACAAATGTCAACTCTGTCAGGGGCAAGTCACCTTCTTGGGTCAATAATTGATACTTCTGGCATCTGCCCAACTCCAGAGCACACAGAGCTGATTTGTATCCTACCGCCACCATCCAACTAACACAACTCTTCCTGAGGATGATAAATTTCTTTCGCCACCACTTGCCCCAAACACAGTCTCTCAAAGGCAAAAATTCAACAATTCACAGGAAGCTCCCATGGACCACAGACATGCAGCATGCTTTCGAAGAGATCAAGGACGACCTGGTTCAGGCAGCCACCTTAGCTCACCCAATTCTAGAAGCTCTCCTGCCCATCACTGCTGACACTAGCGATTTAGCAGCAGGAGCTGTCCCTCAGCAAGAGGTCGATGACTCCATCAGCCCTTGCACTTCTTCTCCCATAAGCTGACCGATGCTTAAGACTGGGAACTACTGGCTGTTTACAAGGCCATGTGGTATTTCAGAGAAGATATTGAAGGATGCCTCCTTGCCATTTACATGGATCACTGGCCCTTAGCCAACGCCATCTGTAGCCTGTCCTAGATAGAGTGCCTCTGTCATTACCATCACCTCAGAAACATCACACAGTTCGCTACAGACATCCGTCATGTTAAACACACAGACAGCATAGTCACTGACTGCTTGTCATACATAGGCGTCTTTTCGGCCACGAACGACTTTGACAAACTTGTGCAGGTTCAACGGGATGATCCTTAGCTATAGAAACTCTTAAAAGATATCTCCTCCACCCTCAGCACTGATCCAAAGTTTATCCATGGTTCAGCTCGCCCTATTCTCTATGACACATTCCACAGATGCACATGCCCTCTCATCACACAACAATTCCACAGAATTATTTTCGATCTGTTTCACAATTTCTCCCACCCTGGTGTCAACTTGATACTCGCCTTATAATTGAGGGACAAGTTTGGCCCCATGTTAAACAAGACTGCAAGTTGTGGAAGACGGCCTGTCTACCATGTGAAACCAGTCAGCACACACAGCTCTAGCTGGGCCCATTCCAGATACTGAAGGGACACTTACAACACATTTATGTGAACCTGGTCGGTCCCCTCCCCCATCTGGCAACTACAGCTGCCTTCTCTCCATTATTGATTGGGTAACACGCTAGGTAGAGGTTACCCACATCCAAGATATTACAGCTGAAACTGTTCCCAGAGCTCTCGTGCATTTTGGCCGTCCTGCCTCCAAAGTAGGCAATTCAAGGTAGGCAAGGTAGGTAATTCAAGTACTTGCGGTTTGCTCAACTCTGTAAGCTATGTGGCATTATCCATTACAGAACCACCACCTACCACCTTCAAGTTAATGGGCTTCTCGATAGGTGGCATTGCACCCTAAGGGCCACTCTTATGTGCCATGAGGGTGACTGTTTTGATGCACTCCTATAGGTGCTGTTGGGTGTCTGCACAGTGCATAAACAAGATCTCAATACCTCACTATCCTAAATTTGATATGGCAAGATTCTATGCCTCCCCAGTGATTTCATCTCTTCCGACTGTCCCCCCTCCCCCCCGCCCATGTTAACCTCACTTCCTGCCTTGGTTGACAGTGTCTGGTGTCACATTGCTAACCTTAATGGTCCTCCCCCTTTCCCCCATACCCCTCCTCAAATTTTCCTTTCCAAAGACCAGCCATGTGCGAAATTGTCATGCTGCATGATGATACTGTCCATGCTGCCCTCCAACTATCATTTTCTGGCCCATATGGGATTATCCAATGTGGCCCAAACACCTATGATATTCTGCTTAAAAGCAAGCCAGTCACAGTCTTCATCAATGACAGAAACCTGCCTGGTATTTTATCAACAAGATCCCTGATGCAGCCTCTCCCATCACAGGGATCTTTCTCCCCCCCCCCCCCCCTCCCACCTCTTAACCCACCTCACTGTGACTGTGTCCTCTTGTTTCGAGATGCTACTCGATGTCTGCTGCTTCACCCAAAGAATCTTAGCCTTACAGTTACATATAGGGAACTGGCTGTCACATGGGCTCATGATGACTGCATGGTCTTGCCTGAGTCCTCAGTACACCATTTCCAGGAAGTTCTCACCTTACATGATAACGTCAGTCCCACAACTCTGCAAACAAATTTCATCAATGACAGTCTCCTGGCCATCTCCACTACTCTCCTGACCCCTCCAGATGGCGAGCTCCTCACACACTCGTCCACTGCATACATACTGTGGAATACATCTTTTCCACCTCCCCCTCCTATGCTCACCCATGGAGGCCACGCCATCCACGCACCCAGACATTTCTGTCACTACGTCTCTACACCCAGCACCTACTGGGGGGATAGGGGAGGTAGTGGGTCTCTGTGGGAAAGTTAGCATCATTGGCCAGAGACAACTTGAAGTCTTATTTCTGGCAGTTGACGGAGTCACTCTATGACTTGAGTGTGGTATGTTGTGTTTTCTTCTGTGTATCAGATTTCTACAAAATGAAGTGTGTTGTGTACTCTGTACCAATGTGTAGTCTATCATTCGCTCACTTTTTGCAGGAGTTCCACTCACTTTATCACTGATGGCATATTAGTACTGTATTGCTAGACTATATTCCGACTTTTTGTGTTACAGATGGTATTCTTTAAGCTCACTTACCATTTATTAAATGTACAGTCTGAATGGATCTTTAAAAGAAGAAAAAATAACTGAAAATTTTTATTGTGAAACTTGTGAAGCTGAGAGTCGATTCACACTTGACAGAAAGGAACATTAAAACATTCCACAACGCATCTCATGTGATGGCATTTTCATGTGGAAGTCACGTACGATGTGGGTATGATATAAATGAGTTATGACATGGTGTGGTAGACTTATATTTTATTAGATGAATATTTACACAGATAGAGACACACAACTGTTCAGCATGGACGCTAAGAACGACCTGATGTCTTTAGTGAAGCCACAGAAATTGCATTCACAGCACCTCAACGATTTATATTGCAGTGGATGTCCCCACAGAGGTCCCCCTCCCTTGCCCCCCATAGTGCGGAGTACTGAAGGAAAAATGAGAGTGCGGTTGGTGACTGCAGAAGTGATAGATACAGATGTAGATGACTTTTGGCACTGTGACTGACTCTTTTGTGATACCTGACCAGCCTGTTTCCGAAAGAGATCATGCATAGAAACATGTGACCAGTCATGCCATGGTTGCGACTTACATGAGACATGACTGGACTGTTTCTGAAAGTTGTGGTGAGAATAGTATGAGTGCTGAATAAGTGGTATGCCTGAAGCTGATGTAAGAAGTTTCCAACGTGTCCATACAGGATGTTGGTAGTATAACTGAAGAGGCATGGGGTGGTGGTGGTGCAGATTTCAGCATGTGGGGGCCATACATGCTAGATGGACTTTGATCCAATTAAAGAAGCATCTTATGTTGAGGAGGAAGTGCAGTCGACTTGAACTGTTAATTTATTTGCTGGAGTGAACTTCGAAGATAATGGTCTATGCAGAGGCCATCAGTGGTAGAATGGGGCCATGGGGTGACAGGAATACATGGTACCAATGTGTTCTGGATTGTGGTCAACATAGACAGAGATGCAATTTCAGAGTTGGCAAATTGCATTTGGAAATGGTGAAAAAGTTCTCATGTTGCATTCGGTTTCTCCAATGTGCTCGGGGAGTGGTGATATAGAGCATTGTCAACCTGTCGTAGGTGTGTGGTAGTTGAATGTAGAACCAGGTGAATGTATCTGGTATGTTCAGAGTTGTCATGTGAAAAATGGCATTAAGTGGAAGCTGGGCTGTGTGCTGGTGAAATCATGTGGAAGAGATGTGGTGACAGCAAACTGTAGAGGCAGAAGGTGTGCTTGATGATGCCAGCAGTGGATTAGCTGAGTGGCAATATGGCGTATGGTGTACTAACAAATGTGCTTTGCAGTATATCCAGGGTCAACGACAATGTGGGTTCCAGGTATAATGGGGAGTGGGTGTGGTCAGACGTCTTGTGGGCACGAGCACTCTCACACTTGTTGTCATGACAGTTGTGTACTGAGACAGTGAGCTGTGCAAATGTCATGGCGACGGCAGTAGATATGTCATTATTACATTGTTGGAGCAAAGTGTTCATTGTATGGAGTGCATCCATTGACACAAAGCAGTCAGTGTAGCATTGATGAATCACCAAGACCTGGTCGGCTGAGGAGGCACGCTGCTTGAGTGCTTTGATGGATATACACACATCAAAAAATGTTTGGCTCACCCTGGTTCCCAGAACTCCTGAAGATAGACATAGACTGTGGATATTGTATCACAGACACAGTCCCTTTCACTGTTCAGCGATGTCACTAAACTCGCCCAAAGATGTAAACAACCATGCATGAGCAGTGCCTATTAGACGGAGGGGGTCCGGCAACTGATCAGTTCCAGTCATTCCAGCTGGAAGGAGGTACACGGCTAGTGTTGTCTGTAGTTCAACCATGCCTAGATGGTCAATACCGTGGTTCGATCGCGTCCACATCGTTACTTTGTGCCAGGAAGGGCTCTCAACAAGGGAAGTGTCCAGGTATCTCGGTTTAAACCAAAACGATGTTTTTCGGGCATGAAGGTTATACGGAGAGACAGGAACTGATGACATGCCTCGCTCAGGCCGCCCAAGGGCTACTACTGCAGGGAATGACTGCTACCTATGGATTATGGCTCAGAGGAAACCTGACAGCAATGCCACCATGTTGAGTAATGCTTTTCGTGCAGGCACAGGACATCGTGTTATGGCTCAAGCTGTGCAGACTAGGCTGCATGGTGTGCAGCTTCACTCCCGACGTCCATGAAAAGGTCCATCTTTGCAACCACAACACCATGCAGCGCAGTACAGATGGGCCCCACAACATGCCCAATGGACTGATCAGGATTGGCATTACATTCTCTTCACCGCTGAGAATCGCGTATGCCTTCAACCAGACAATCGTTGGAGACATGTTTGGAGGTAACCCAGTCCTGAAGACCTTAGACCCACTGCCCAGCAAGTGCAGCAACTTGGAGGTTCCCTGCTGCTATGGGGTGGCATTGTGTAGGGCCAACATACGCCTCTGGTGGTCACTGAAGGCGCCATAGCGGTTTTACGATACTTGAATGCCATCCTCTGACCAATAGTGCAACCATATCGGAAGCATATTGGCAAGGCATTTGTCTTCATGGATGACAATTCGCGCTCCCGTCGTGCACATCTTGTGAATGACTTCCTTCAGGATAACGACATCACTCGACAAGAGTGGCCAGCATGTTCTCCAGACATGAACGCTATCGAACATACCTGGGATACACTGAAACGGGTTATTTATGGACAACGTGACCCACCAACCACTCTGAGGGATCTTCAGTGAATCGCCGTTGAGGAGTGGGACAATCTATACCAACAGTGCCTTGGTGAACTTGTGGATAGTATGCCATGATGAATACAGGCATGCATCAATGCAAGAGGACGTGCTACTGAGGTTTAGAGGTACCAGTGTGTACAGCAATCTGGACCACCACCTCTGAAGGTCTCGCTGTATGGTGGTACAACATGCAATGTGTGGTTTTCATGAGCAAAAAAAGGGCAGAAATGATGTTTACGTTGAACTCTATTCCAATTTTCTGTACAGGTTCCGGAACCCTCGGAACCTAGGTGATGTAAAACTTTTTATGTGTGTACTATTGTCTTCTTGTTGTTTGTCTTGAATGGTCGATGTATCAGGTGGGAGTGGAAGTATCAGGCTAAAGGCTATGGGATGTAGCAGCCTGTGGCCCGAGTGCAGGAGTGAAGTGTGTTGGGCGACCAAGCAGAGGTGAAAGTCCATCCCTAGGTCTGATTTTATAGTGTCTTTAACAGAGGACATCCATGTGAGGTGAAAAGACAGTGACATTTTCAGAATGTTGGTCATGGATCCATGCACTGCAAATGGTGAGCTGGTAGCCTCATGTGGTCACAGTGCCCTTAGTTAGACCTTTGTTGGTGAGCCATCAGGAGGTAGCAGGTGGATGTCTGCTGAAAGGTGACTCACCTGAGGTGATGAGGCAGGTTTCACAGTTGAAAATATGGTTCTTGGAAGTGGGAACAGAGGAAGTGGAAGCCCTGTGAAACTTTCATCAAAGTCCAAGTTGAAGAGAAGATTCCATTCTTGTATACAATCGGAGATGTGAAGTCCAGTAGCAGTCATTGTCGTTGGAGTGAGAGAAGATTCGCTGTTCTGTGGGGCGAGGGGCGACTAGCATAGTCTTCTCAAATAGATGAACTTGTTGCTGGCACTACTGAGTAACCACAAGACAGGTGACAGTAGCGGGCAGTGTCTGCAACGGCTTCCACTGGAATGTTGCTCCATGTGGGACGTGGTTGCACGGCATGCAGTCGTTTGTTTTGGTCAGGTAAAGGTCATTGCACCAAGCGGCAGTGGTGAAATATGTTGCAGATGCCGATAGAAGCAGTTCTGCCCAGGTGTAGCGGAGTCAGCCGCATGTTGCAGCTGCAAGGGGCGCAACATGGATGGCGGTGTACTCCGCAAGGATGTGCATAGTGTGTTTGACGGCATTCTTTGCAGGCCCAGGCGTGATACAGATGGCAATGAACTGCAGTTTTGTGCTGTTGTGCCAAAGTTGTCGCTCTAGCTGGGTGCAGTGACATCAGCGTCAGCGTCAGAAGCCTTAAGGCTCGGCCGTTGCTGGGAAGGATGCAAGACAAAACTGACTCTGTAACACATGGTGGCCAGCGACGATAACAGTGTCAACGATATCAGTGCACTGTCGGTCGTCGACGGAATGTTCATGACGTATTATTCACTTGTGAAGGCAATCGTTATAAAAGAGTTATCGAAAATCTCGGACCAGGCATGAGGTTGGTTCGAGTATGTTTCAGATCCATCTGTGAAATGAAGCAAATGTTCGAAATGCGGCAGGCGGCATCATCAAAGTAGGTTCGAACTAATTTGTGTGTGCTGTGAAAAATACTGTGTCTGTGGCGAATAAAAATGAATCCGAGCTGCTGAAATGTTACAGCTGAACAGCTGAGTAGTGTATCTGCAAAGTGCGAATGGCGATGCGCTTCCATATTAAATCGTTTGTTCCTTTCAATTGTTTGGCACTCACGATATAAATCGAAGCACAGTGTTGAAGCACATCACTTGCAGGATTGATCACTGTAAGAGATCAAGGAGTCTATTCAAAAACGCTGCGCTGTCCAGTACAGAAAACGTCGGCGTCGTTTGCAAATTCCGGCATATGATGGTTACACGCAGATCGAGTTGTTTGTTGTAGTAACCGTACCAGTGCGAAAATAACCTCTTGCACAGTTGTCGCAAATTGTTGGGATCATCACTGTCATGTTATAATGGTGGATTTTGTAGTTTGTTTCAGATCACCACTCTCATGTTATAGTGGTCTTTATTTTATTGTTTACTTTGTTTTCCTGATCTTTGCAAAGATTCAGTGAACACTTGTATATTTTTCCTATATCTGTAACCGAAAAGAAAAAGATTTAGGTTTTACAATACTGGGATAAAGAGAAGGTCTACACTGTGTCTAATCAAGAACAGAAATTTATGAAACGATTTTCATTAGACAAACTTTTTTAAAATGGAAAGTCAGCGCTATTGCAGGAGAAAAGGAAAAGTAAAATAAGCCAACTAAGCGATATTAAGGGAATTGAATAAGGAAAACAGAGACTAAAAGTAGTTTATGGGTTTTGCTATTTGGGCAGAAAAATTAAAGATTATTTTTCGAAGTAAAAACAAGGCTATGAAATGTGGACTGGTAACAGCAAGAAATGTGTTCCTAAGGATGAGAAATCTGCTAACTTCAAATCTAAATTTAAGAGTTAAGAAATCTTCTGAGAAGGTATTTTATATGGAAATGAAATATGGATGATCAATAGACAAGAAGAGCATAGGAACTTTTAAAGAATGATGTTACATAAGAGTGCTGAAGATTAGATGGTTAGATAAGATATATAATGAAGAGTTAAGCCATCAGCACATGTACTGCGCATTCAAACGTCAACGTTGAGAGATGTAAGATAAAAATTATTTCATCATTCTCACTTTTTAGTAAAGCACTAACGTCGTTCTAATTTGATTGCTGTTTCTATTCGGTAGCAGAAGCTTTAGAACATTTGAAATATAAGACTAAACAAGAAAGTGCAAAATGTGTTACTGCAAATAGTGCAAGCTCTCTTTGTACCAGGTGGTCGTCATTAAACAGACGTTGTTCTGAGAGCTGTAGTGCAGGCTGTATACAGCAGCATGCTGAAACATCTCAGGTATCTTCTATAATATAATAAAAAAATATAATAAAAAATATGTTTAGATAGAAGGAATCATGAGACTAAATTTTCAGCACTTAGACAAGTACTATAAGCTGGGCTATGCCTGTAAATGGGTTCATATTAGTTCTGCACAGGCGTAATAGTCTTTGTCTTGTTGTAGATTTAATCTTACCAATTAATAATACTACCTCCGATCGCCATATCCAAACACAAAATCTTGACTGTATCCACGATATGGTAATCGGATCTTTGTGATAAAGTACACAGGTGGGCTTCAATCCTTCTTATTAAAGTACTACTTGGAATAATAACTCAATTTTTCACTGACGAAATAAGAATGTATTATTTCTTTTACACACATAAAAAATACAGACTTTTCACTTATTCTCATAACCAAAATGGCTACCTACCATTACGCTCTCCCGCCCGCAGTGGCCGAGCGGTTCTAGGCGCTTCAGACTGGAACCGCGCGACTGATACGGCCACAGGTTCGAATCCTGCCTCAGGCATGGATGTGTGTGATGTCCTTAGGTTTGTTAGGTTTAAGTAGTTCTAAGTTCTAGGGGACTGATGACCTCAGATGTTAAGTCCCATAGTGCTCAGAGCCGTTTTTTGATTACGCTCTAAAATAACGTATGTCTACACTCGTTCATTAGCAGAGAGAGACTCCTTCCTCTTACCAAGGAAAAGGAAAAACATTTTATGTTTTTTAACATCAGGAAATCAAAAATTCATGACGATAGGCGCAGACTCAACGCTGGGCTACTGCTTCACTTTTCCGCTTTGTCTTTAAAGAAAACGAAAACATAAAAGCAAGAAATGCAAAAGGCACATCACATATGCCCCCCTACTGTATACTGTCGGAAATAAGTCTCTTTATTTAGGGATACAGTATCCAGTAACCTTTTTTTTACATTGGGGCTTATAATTTGGTCACTTAGTGCACATCAATGGAGTTATAATACCTTTATACTACGTCAAGTATATCTACAAAGCTTCATTTCTTTGTCCATTGCAAACTCATACACATAAATACATTCATATACCATATATACATTATATCACATAATTGCACGTCCGTGTTGTGCTGACATCTTAGTCTGTTATATCCTAACATTTGTTAAATATGTTTTGTGTGAACAGGGGAAAAATTTTAATTTCCTAAATTGTACTTCCATCCTGTTTAAAAAAATTTTTTTCGCTTGCTTTCGGTTCATTGGCAATTCTGAGAAGGTGTCCTTCTGGCATACGCTATCTCATTGTTCGCTGTACTTACGGCCTGCAGCATCTCATTTTTAACGCGCCCGTCGCAGTAACCCAAGCGCCATGTGAGCACCAGCACTGCCCACACATCCATTGTAATGTCGCTCCAGGCTTATGAAGTCGGTGTTGAGTATGCCCTCCAGTCTGGAAACTGGATACGACGGATTCAGCTCCAACGCTGAACCCAAAGAACACCAATACCTCATCTCACACCTGGACGAAGTTTTCAGCCAGTGAAATTGAAGATAAGTGCCGCACTGCAGGACCTCGCATTATCTTCCATTGTGATTATAGTTCGGCGGTCCTCACACATCAGTTAATGGTTATACGGATTTCCTCTTATTTCTCCGTTGCACAAGCATCACACTCACTATATTCACTTCGCTAGACTGTAGCGTTTACTCTTATCATGGCTCAGCCATTAATTTCGCTATTATCAGGCCTTACCATTTTTGTAACACTTCACACATTTGAGTATTTTACTTGTCCATCGTGTTACACTTCACTTACATACATAAATGGTTCTCCTTTAAGAATAAAATTTCACATAAAATTCACAATAGTACATACATTTTACATAGACATTGACAATAATAAAGTTGACAAATAAATGTACAATTCACATTCCCATTTCATATATGGACTCCATGACATGCACCATCTTATACACTAATATATAAATCAGTAGGAATCTTGTATTTATTCTGAATATTTGCATTTACTTTACTTGTCTTGCAGGACCGGCCTTCACAACTACACATAGAAAATACGTTCCAGCAATACTCACTACATGGAAAAAAGAGGATTTGCTAGGGTCTGCTTCAGAGATCAAGCTACTTCTAGGATTGCTACTTCTAGGATTGCTACTTGTAGTGTGTCGTTAGTGTACTTGTTCTATCCTTAGCATTTGATAAATGTTCATACTATGTACAATATTTACAAGTGCTCGTTTGTGAGCGAACATGGGGAATGTTTTATCCCTTGACAATCCTGTCTTCATCACTGCTTGTTGATCGTTGTACTATTTCACATTGGTATACACATATTTCAAGCCATATATTGCCTTACTGATGTGGCGCCATACACATGTTTGCCCTCATAACATGTGACCAGTAATTTTACTGTATTTTTGTCATATGTAATTCCACTCATAATTCATTCCCACTAAAGAAGAAGGTGCTTATGCTAGATGTACTTCTTTCGTTTGTGCATGTGTCAAGAACTCAGTGTAGAAAATATTGTTTTACTCCATTTTGTGTTCATCCCCTGTACGAATTGTATATCATATTTTCATTTATATTCACCTTATAGTAGGTCAAGCTGTAACAGTTAGTCTCTAAGGAAATATTTTTCATACTAAGTTGTTTACATTCTGATGTACGTGTAGCAAATTACTGTGCCGTGGTGTACATTAAATGTACTGTGTACCTTTGTTACTATTGACTTCACTGTGTCTTCTTTACTCTTCACTGCTTCTTTGAGATGTTCGTTTTCACAATTACTTACCATACATGTTTCATCATACTTCACTTTCCACACTCATACAATCATTCATTCTGAGACTTAAACCTATATAATCTATTCTTTCTTACATCACCTTCATGGCCCTTTCCTACATAGCCCTGTAATATTCATTTTCATATTCATTGCCATATACCCATTAAAAACCTTCCACATAAATCTCCATTTATACCCATGTATTATCTGTGGGGTTCTCACACTAGAGCCGGCCGGAGTGGCCGTGCGGCTCTAGGCGCTACAGTCTGGAACCGAGTGATCGCTACGGTCGCAGGTTCGAATCCTGCCTCGGGCATGGATGTGTGTGATGTCCTTAGGCTAGTTAGGTTTAATTAATTCTAAGTTCTAGGCGACTGATGACCTCAGAAGTTAAGTCGCATAGTGCTCAGAGCCATTTGAACCATTTTCTCACACTAGCACCACCGCCCTATTTATTTCTTCCCACAAATATAAATAAACTCGTATGTCTCAAATACACTTTCATGCTCTACCTAGTTTCACTCCATGTATGATATTTCACAAAAAATGTATATTAACTAATTAATACCCCAGTTGAATCTAAAATCTTTCACACTCTCTCTGTTTCCTAGTATTAGCCCACAGTGAAATTCATTTATTTCTCCATATTGCTTTTTTAACATACAGTACTTACCTCAGTTATTTTGTTTAAGTTCATGTAATTACATTGTGTGCATATTGGTTTGTTTTCGCAATTACTTAGCTTATCACCCTCATGTGGTACGATTGGTGTTCACAGTGTTATTTTGCTGCTTATGTTTTTTCTATAAGGTATCATGTAATTAATAGCAACTAATGTAAGTAACTTTTTTGCAGTGAACACAGGGTGTGTCGAGGGGCGATCTCACTGTTTTTAAAATAAATGAAAAGTCACGATCGCTTCAAAGTCATTGAAGCGATCGTGGCTTTTCAATTATTTTAATGTAAGTGATTTCTGTAATAGAAAATTTGTGGGTATGTATTCTCCCTGTCCATTAAGCTCACTACTTCTAATGTTGTCTGCAAAGAAGTGTAGTTCTATAAGTGCACAACTGCTCTTCTCGCTAAATCTTGTACAATATGTTATTTTATAGTTTACTTCTCAGTCACACACATTTTTCTATGTGTATATTTCATTCTATCTTTCCCATCGTCGCTTACTTGCGTACTGTATGTAAGTCGCTTAGTTCTTAAGTTCTGTGCTAATTGCATTAAGTGTACATGTTATTACTTCTCTTTTAAACTTAACTTAATCCTGTCGTATGTAGTCAGGTGTATATTTTCTTGTACTTTGAATCTTTATATTTGTTTCTAACTATGTACATTCAATAGCTTACATTAAGTACACAAATTTAATGTATTCTACACCCTCTATAGTGTACTTGCGCCGATGTGTTCCTTTTCTTAAAGCTACGTATGCTTAACCTAATGACATGCTCTCAAAATTAGTACTCTTTACAGTATAGTCTCCGACTTGGAAATTAATGCCTCTAATCGTTTTCTTTGTGTAACTGATTTACGCTACAGTAATCTGCTGACGGTATTCCATTTCGTATCGCTTCTGTTTTGTCCAGTCGGCTCCGCGCCGTGGATGCCGATTCGCTTAAATTCTAAAATGGTTTCCGTCGCGGTGCGCAGTGTTTCCTTGCGCATCTTAAAGGGGACACTGAACTCAACTTTGCATTTTGGATACTCAGCCCCTACGATCAGCTATTAGCCACCTCGCATATAGTTGTTAATGTATGCTCCGCTTCAAGCGCGGCTGCGCCGTCTCAGTACATTTTGCCGCTTATGACCCTCGCTTAAATCTGTCGTGCTTTGAATTACTTTCTTTTCCATCACTCTTATTGAAGTTTATGCCTGATGTACTATAACTACGCCATCTAATGGTTTTCACTCGTTCGGTATTGTGCACAGTTGTTTAGTTCTTGTTATATATTTCGTGTTTCCTAATAGAATATCAGAAGGTTTCCTTTGCTTCTATAGATATCTAAGTCTTAAGAAAGTACAATATCAAAATACAAGAAAATTTCTATTCACTAGGTTGTATCTCATTCTTTGCGTGTTAGATAATGTACACCTATGTTTCCCACCTTTACCTTTATTGTTGCTTGAATAATTTCACTTACCTTGCGTGTTGTTTCTTTCTCTTCAGTGAACAAATCTTCTTTCATTTCTGCTTCCTTATCATACCTTAAAAATAGATTACGGATATGCTGTGTGTGATTGTTTCAGTGTCTGCTTCCTCTTTTCTATTTTTTTTTTCGTGTTAGTGTTTATGTCACTAATATTATTACTGTGACACACTGACAGTTCATTCCCTCCTTCCTCTAGTCATGTTCGATTACTGTTATTTCCTGGGGGCGGTAAACGTATTGTTTCATTTTCTGCCATCACTTCTATGTTCACCGTATGTTCGCGTGCCCGCCAGTTCGTGTCCCGGTTGTTTCGGTTTAACTGTACTGGCTGCCGGTTCTCTCTCGGATCCATGTGTTCCATATTCCGATCCTAGTAATTCGAATTTCCTTGTCGTCTAGTATCAAAGCTTTCTCTCTAATTTCTCCTATCTCGGCTATTGCCTTACTGATGTGGCTGACACTTATTTTCGTACCTTCGGTCACCCTTTGGCTGACAGGTAAACCGATTGTACTGATTTCAGTTGGGATGCGGCGGTGCATAAGGATGCCATTCATTCACATGCACACGACCATTATAGTTTCTAAAGCCATTGCCGTTGCCGTAGTTGTTCCTCCCATTTGGGTTGTGTTACCGTTACGATAACTAGGTGTGGCTTGCCCGTCCTCATGAATTAGATCTATTGGGTCGAGCACTGAGAGAAAATGCTCGAGATCATATTCGGGAATGGTTACTGATTTTTCCCTGACATTTGCAGGCAACTTGTTCTTTAAGATATTCAATACATCGACATGAGATATCGGATTATTCCAGTAGCGGGTCTTGTTTAGATATGTTTCAAAGTAGTTTCTTATCCCCCAGAATTTTGGATGATATGATACTGGGTTAAATATCTCTCATCTTAATCTCTCCTGGATAGCTGTTGACAAGTATTTATCTAAAAACGCATCCTCAAATTGATCATACGTCTCGCAGAGTTCCGACATCTCTGCAGCCCACAAAAGGGCGTCGCCTTCTGTGTGTCCTACTACATATTTGATCTTTTGATCTTCTGTCCAAATCCTAGGCAGTACATTCCTAAAGGATCGGACAAACACTACCGGGTCCGTTCGCTTTGTTTCGTTTGAAAATACATGAAACTGTCGATGTTTTATTAAACGCTGTCCAGCAGGACGGAACAGCATTTACATGCGGTGATGGCATATCTGTCTCATAAAAGTTCTCCGCGCCGCACGTCGGCATGCGGTCGCGCAGCGTGGATTGGGCATTGTTGTCAGCGTCACTGGCGGATGACAACTACGTTTACCGCTCCCGGCGATGATATTACCATAGTTTGTTAACTATTTCGTCCATTAATCTTTGTCTACCTGTTTGATATCATGTTCTGCGCGTTTTAAAATTTCTTCTTCCTTGTCCGCTATTACTTCCTTTACCGCTTCCACATAAGTACGCTGTTCGCGTACGCATTTTTCCGCGAACATTGTGTTTTTCATCTTTTGTATTACCCTTTACTGTTTCGTAAAGATGCTCAATGTCTGAGTTGATTCTTTTATGTTCTAACTTAAGTAATCCTATCACCACTGTGATTTTCTCTAGATTTTCTGTTAAGCTCTCACAGAAAGAATGCAGCTTCGCTACTTCTGATTGTATATTACCTATGTTAATCTGCGTATTCTTTTGCATTACCTGTAAATTATTCTGAGTTTCTCTGATTGCGGATGACTTCTGTCCATACGTGCATTGTAGTGTTTCAAATTTTTCTTCCACTGTGCCTTTTAATTTCTTACTCATATCGTGGATTGAAGTTTGTACTTGTTCGTTGATTTTCCTATCCACTTCCGTGGAGATTTGCGAAATCTGCTGTGTGAACTTCGTATCCAGATTATTGAGTTCTGTACGCAAATTTTTACCTCGCCTGAAATGTGTGTCATGTTTGCATTTACCTTTCCGATCTCGGACTTTACTGTGATCATATCTGCTTTCATATTATTCATCTCTCTTTGTATTGTGTCTAAACTCGCCATCTTTGAATCGATTGTGTTCATGTCTGCTTGTATTGTTTCTAAACTCGACAAATTTTCATTTACTGTCTTCATGTCTGTTTTTATTGCGTTCATGTCCGTTTGTATTCCTGTTAAGGCTCCAAATAAGGCTTGCATATCTTCCCTAGTCACTTCCGGCCTATGCCTGTCAGCATCTGTGTCTGTACTACGCGTACTACTTTCATTTAAAATATTCCTTTCACTTGAGGTGTCATTAATTTCGTCTACTGTAATCAACGTATTGATTATAATGAAATGTTCCGTATTCATGGGCGTCGAATGCAACAATGGCATGTCGCGCCCAGCATCCAAATAATCGCCGCTTGATGGTTCCAACCCACTAATTGTTACGTTTTGCAAATGCAAGTCTACTACATTGGCATTTTGATTTTGAAATGACATTTCCTTATTGTTTTAGCCATCCATTATAGAAATCTTTACGCCTCTGCAGTTACCAAAATTAATATTTTCTCTTCTTGAATTTTACTTTTGCGCTATTTCTCGTGCGACAGAATGCATATACAGCTATATGTAATTGTAATCTCAGTTGTTGTTCACTCAATATACTTTTCGTACTGATAAATAAATGCCACTCTCTACTTGATTGCAATTGCGTTAACCTCCGAAGCTTTAGGTTCTGGATTTTAGGAAATAGGTGCTTGGATTTTCTAATAGGTCTACTAGGAACGCATTTTCTACATGCATTGCGCGGTCCTACCTTATCGTTGTCTTGTAACTGGTACTTCCTTCTATTTTAGTTTTAGTTGTTCACTCTTGGTATTGCTGTCTTCTTCCTTCTAATTTCTACATTATTTCCTCTTCACTCAGTTAGTATTTTTCCAGTGTTACAAAATCGTCTCTGTCATGTCATCAACGTACATGGAACATAAAGAAATTATCAACATATATGTATATTCATTGTCTTAACAATACTAGTACTCACAGTTTTGCCCACTACGTATCGTTCCTGTCACTTGTCACCACTTTATAATATAATAAAAATATATATAATAAAAAATATGTTTGGATGTATGGAATCAATTTTTCAGCACTCGGACAAACACAATAAGCTGGGCTATGCCTGTAAATGGGTTCATATTACTTCTGCACGGGCGAAATAGTCTTTCTCTTGTTGTAGATTTATGCTTACCAATTGATAATACGACGTCCGATCGCCATATTTACCTACAAAATCTTGACCGTGTCCATGATATGGTAATCGGATCTTCATGGTAACTCTGAATTACGCAAGTGGGCTTCAATTCTTCTTGTACTATTTGGAACAATAACTCAATTTTTCACTAACGAACTATGAATGTATTATTTCTTTTTCACACATCAAAAATACAGATTTTTCACATATTCTCATAACCAAAATGGCTACATCCGATTACACTCTAAAAAACCTTTTAGAGAGAAGGTGAAGCGGTTGCCCAGCGTAGAGCCTTCACCTACCGTTATGTATTTTTTGATTTCCAAATTTTAGAAAACATAAGATGTTTCTCCTGTTCCTCAGTAAGAGGAAGGACTCTCTCTCTGCTAACGAACGTGGGTAGATGCACGTTATTTTAGAGTGTAATTGGAGGTAGCCATTTAAGGAAAACGAAAACTTAATCAAGAAATGCAAAAGGTACATCATAGTTCATTAATGTGTGTGCTCATGGAGTATGCTAAAAAATAATAGTTCCACTTCCTGCCACCAGGTAAAAGCTGTAAGCAGTCATAACATGGTGTGAGTGCAGGAAAATGGGATAGGAATGAACAAACACATCATCATACATCTGGTGTAATTAGAGGGATATGTTGTTATTGCTATCCTGCTGATGAGGTACATTCTGGGTACACACCTTATAGACACAACCTTTCAAATATCCCCACAACCAGAAGTCTCATGGACTTAGGTCAGGAGATCTGAAAGGCCACACATATTGAAATTTCCTAGAGATGATGCAGTCGTTACCGAAGGCAAGCAATGCGTGGTGTCTCCTCATCTTGCATGAAAATAGTGGAGTGGACACAGTTGTTTTCTTGCAAAGCTGGAATCGCATGTTGCACAAGGAGATCTACTTAACATGCAGATGTCATTGTACACCTAACAGGCCCATGTGATGTCATCTCCTTGAAGATAAATGGGACAAGAATGATGGAACTTGTGAAACCACAACACAGTCACATAAACTGAGTACAGTGGATGTTCCTGCACAACATGTGGCAGAGTAGAACCCCACACATGACACTCCTGTGCATTCACGACACTTTTACAGAGTAAAACATGCTTTGTCCATCCAAAGAATATTCCCCGGTCGCATGTTATCCATTTCCATAAGTAACCAAAAAGAGAAGAGCGAAGTCATAGCGCCGCAACCTACCTTGGGGCTTCATTTGGTGAACATTCTAAATCTTGTAGGCATACCAGTGGAAAATGTGCCACAAAATACTTTGAACTGTTGAACAGGGGACAGAGAATTGACACAGCATGAGCATTGGCTGCAGAACTTGCGGCGTATGCTGCATGGTCAGTTATAGCTACAGTAACTTCATCAACAATTGCTATGGGAATGAGCCACTTCCCTCACCCTGCTACACCACGTAATTCACCTGTTTCTTCAAATGCCTCGATCATATTCTTTAGCCATTTTATTACTTGGGGATTCTTCAGAGCTGCTTCTGTCGGCAGTGTTCCCACAATGCAACGCTATTTCTGCCATTCTGATAAATCAACTTTGCATTCTGTACGGAAAACTTCAACCTTCTTAACCCTTTACAACAAACAGTCAAGTCACAAAAGAAATCAACAGATGGCGCCAAGTGATAAACAGCATACTGATGTCAAGATAGGAACCTATACACATTCTGACTGCTTACAGTGTCATATTTTCACCTGGAGGCAGAAAGTGGAATTATTATATTTTGTCAGCATACTCCGCAATTGCTCTGATTTAGGAACATATGTAGGATGTTGGAGTGTCCTGTGTTTACAGCCTGCATTGTGGCACTTGGAACTTTGTCAGTTTAATTATAACCAACCGGTAGATAAAGTCTATTGAACACACTCTCTCCAGAGAAAGTTTACATATATTTACGTACCATCGAATATTATGGGATATATTTGTATTAAATTAATGCAAAAGACTCATAACCTAGTAGAAAGTGCGATGGTGAGTAAAAAAAAATGGATGAATTGCATGGCCTGCAACATATCACACATCACATTCTGATGCTGCATCTATATTCATTATGCTACACTGAACATTCACAACATGTGACCTTTTCTAGTGTGTTCCTATCTGAAGGCTTTAATCACAGATATGTTATTAATCGATTTTTAATTATAACAATTAATATCAAGAAAATACGTTTTTGACAGCTCTTCGATTTTCCCTTGCCTTAAAGTGGCATGCTTTCAAAACACTAAAGTTACAATTCGAAAATTATTTAAACCAATAGGACAATTCTCATCGTTTTATCACAAAAAATCGTATGAATAGATTGTATATTTTCGATAGGTAAATTTTATGGTACTTTAAAATGATATATATTCACAAGACTTAAATTCTAAGCCCTGTCAAATATGGGCCTTAACTGAAAGCCAACAAGGTATCTTCAGACTCTGCACTGAACAAGATGGTGTGCATGTATGTTCCTCCACCTCACTGGTTTATGTTCATACGTTCTACACATTCAGAAAGACTCCCCAGCGTGTTTCTACCACGCTATGTGGTAAGAAACTTGACAAGTTCAACATTGACATTAAAATGCACAGCCCATGTGCCGATGGCTTTAGTGAATCAAATTAACTAGAAAAAATAATTATAACACAACATTGCATGGGGGCTTAATTAAAAATAATGAATGCAAATACTTTTTAAATTTTTAGTAGCTGACTGTCCGGTTACGCAGTCTCGTAACCGGTATGGCCCTGACTAGTATTAGTACGCAATCTGACTGCATAGAATAACAACAAAGAATGAAAGAAAATTTCCGTTAACACAATTAATTAATTAAGTCCCCAGCAACTATTAAACCTACGAAACAACAAAACACAAGTGTAGCTATTCTGTGTGTGGAAGTGTGATTCAACGTACACATCTGGCACGGTTCTTCCTCAATAAGACCAGATATTTTAAACACCATTTATACTGAAGTAATTAAAAGAACAGAAATACTATAATTGCACATAGAAACCAAAAATACAGTCTAATAAAAGAACACGAGCTAGATGCTTTGTTGACTGAACCTGTGACCAAGAGGCATTATTGTTTAAGACATTGAAATAAATAATAAAAAAAGGAATTTTTTTACCTTCATATATATTGACGAAAAGCACATTACAGCATCCCTAATCCAACAACATCTGGTGTCTAGCCCATCGAAACAATACTACAAGTTCTGAACAAGCACTCTCCATGGGAACTTCTCAACGACGACTCACCACTGCTACATCTCAACAAGCACTCTCTACTACGACTTCTCGATAAGAACTGCCAGTGGAGGCGGCTGAATAATACTCTTCAGCGCAATCTCTGGCGCTGTGGCTCAGTGTAGCCACCTTTCATATGCCCCTCCTCCACGGGCCAGAATTTGATGGTATTTTTGCCAGCATTGGTGGTGAAAATACCACCAAATTCGTCCAAAAAAAAACACAAACAAAAATAAAAGGTAATATTAATAATTAAATATCATATAACTAAATAAATATTGGCTTTGCACTGACCCTTCAATAACCTAATATATAAAATACAGTAAGGAATACAAATGCTTTCATACATGTGATTTTACATAATAGTTTACACAAGTACCATTCAATCAATGGCACCAGCAATGTCAAATAGGTGTAGGTAAGAGTCTCATAACATTTCACAAACAGTAAATACACAAAAAATGAGTTTATACAAATATTCACATAAAATGCTTTCCATAGTTCAATAAACAAGTAGTTGACAGTTCCAGCAGTAGCACCCAGCAATGGTCAACAGGTGCAGACACCAACGAGTGACATTATTTCAGTAGAAACAGTTCCATCAGTGGCACCCAGCAATGTTAAACAGGTGCAGACAGCAAGAAGTAACATAATTTCAGTAGAAACAGTTCTAACAGTGGCACCCAGTAAATGTTGAACAGGTGCAAACACCAACAAGTGACATTACGTCAGTAGAAACAGTTCCATCAGTGGCACCCAGTAATGTTGAACAGGTGCAGACACCAACAAGTGACATCATTTCAGTAGAAGCAGTCCATCAGTGGCACACAGTAATGTTGAACAGGTGCAGACAGCAACAAGTGACATCATTTCAGTAGAAGCAGTCCATCAGTGGCACCCAGTAATGTTGAGCAGGTGCAGACAGCAACGTGTGACCTCATCAGTAGTAGCAGTTCCAACAGTGGCACCCAGCAATGTTGAGCAGGTGCAGACACCAACAAGTGACATCATTTCAGTAGAAGCAGTTCCATCAGTGGCACCCAGCAATGTTGAACAGGTGCAGACAGCAACAAGTGACATCATTTCAGTAGAAGCAGTCCATCAGTGGCACCCAGCAATGTTGAACAGGTGCAGACAGCAACAAGTGACATCATTTCAGTAGAAGCAGTCCATCAGTGGCACCCAGTAATGTTGAGCAGGTGCAGACAGCAACGTGTGACCTCATCAGTAGTAGCAGTTCCAACAGTGGCACCCAGCAATGTTGAGCAGGTGCAGACACCAACAAGTGACATCATTTCAGTAGAAGCAGTTCCATCAGTGGCACCCAGCAATGTTGAACAGGTGCAGACAGCAACAAGTGACATCATTTCAGTAGAAGCAGTTCCATCAGTGACACCCAGTAATGTTGAGCAGGTGCAGGTAACAATCCATAATATTCACTATCACTAATTAGACAGTTCATCAGAGTTCATTAGCACAAATTAAACATTTCCAAGTGGCACCCATCATGTCGAACAAGTGCACGTAACAGTCCATAATATTCCCTATCACTAATTAGACAGTTCATCAGAGTTCATCAGCAGAAATTAAACATTTCCAAGTGGCACCCATCATGTTGAACAAGTGCACGTAACAGTCCATAATATTCACTATTACTAATTAGACAGTTCATCAGAGTTCATTAGCACAAATTTAACATCTCCTAGTGGCACCCAGCAATGTTGAATAATTGCAGGTAACAGTCCATAATATTCACTATCACTAATCAGACAGTTCATCAGAGTTCATTAGCAGAAAACAAACATTTCCCAGTGGCACCCATCATGTTGAACAAGTGCAGGTAACAGTCCATAATATTCACTATCACTAATTAGACAGTTCATCAGAGCTCATTAGCACAAATTAAACATTTGTATGTGGCACCCAGCAATGTTGAATAGGTGCAAGCACGAACAACAGTTTGAATGCACACACACTTGCTTTTACAAAATTATTATCAATGCTCTTACACTGAACATACAAATTATAATAAACACACGAATGATATCAGATAATTGTCATATTAAATATTACAAACACACAAATATCAGTAAACCTATAATATTTATGGGTGTCAGTGAAAGCTACAACAAACAAGTAAAATAATATTTAGGAAATAGGTCGGTACCAATTATTTGGGATTAAGAAAGGAAAACACACAAAACACACTCACTCACCTTTCATCCACTTTAAGTACTACTGTGTAATTGAATAGTGTTAACTGTGTAAATGCAATTCTGTCAAAGATTTGATGTTCAACATGTGTATCAAGTAGGAGTGGCAGCAACGTATAACAGTCAATAATAGTTAGTCAACATCGTAGTCATCATGTCAAGACCCATGTTTGCCAAGCCATATCAAAATGTACGGTTTCTGAACAACTGTCAGTGTGCCAAGATATACAAATACTTCCTCTCTCCAAAAAAAAAAAGTATATACTGCTTAGTGATTTAACAAAGTGTGTGTGTAGACAATCTTCCTTCTACTTGAGTGCTCTAGTCTGCCATCTTCATCCTCCTTGTTCGATATAAACCAACAAAAAAAAATATGCTCCTCACTTACTTTACCTCTTATCCATCAAACTCCAATAATCATCAGCATCACATAATCTTAATACTTCAATAATACCTCTTACGTCGATACATATAAACCTTATCATCAATGTCATTTACCGTACCTCTTGTCCACCAAAACTCCAATAATCATCAACTTCACACAATCTCAATACCTCAATAATACCTCTTCAATACGTCGATACATATAAACCTTATTACCAATATCATTTCACTTCCTCTAGTCAGTCTCCTCGAACAAGTACAGATAAAATCCTAGTGAAAACTTCAATTCATCATCCCATACAATCCGAAGACACAATGTCCACACACAAACTCTGTGTAGTCCACCTGAGCCAAATCTTCTACTCATTATGAATTATAAAATACATTTTGGTTACCTTGTCCCTCATAAAATAAAAGAAATGCATACATGACCTCTAACAGCCTTCAGTTTGAATAACTTTCAGTAAGTAGGTGCGAGTACGTAGTATGAAAGATCACGTAAGACTTTGAATGAATAAATCGTAATATTTCACAGTGTGTACACCACTTCAAGAATCATGGCAAAACAGAAGCAAACATGTGGAGTATTTCTTGTGTCAAGTGTCACTTGCTATTTCAATTGCTCACGAAGAATGCAGTGTAATAACTGTCGAAGGTCTAAACCTAGTGTTGGTATGTCATGTCTTTAGCTTCCTTCCTATTAGCATAAATTTATACAGCTTCCATAAAACCTCTAGCTCATGTGACTTCTATGAAGTTTCTTGTACTAATGTCGTTCGTCGAATTATAACAGTTCATTTTTTTATCTTAAAATATAAGGCACTGAGCGTAAGCAAAACATGCAATAGCGAGTAAATATACCAGTGGAGAACAGAATGTCAACAAGTGGATGCAGCACAATTCCTACAACGAGGCTCTGCCAAGCGAACAATCTATAATTAATACCATAGTGTGACCTAAACTCCATGTTCGTACACCGTATATCAGCATTTCTATATACCATATTAAAGAGTAGTTATGACAACAAACAGAAATGTGTAAATATGCAATCCATACGCAACGCAGCAAATATGTATCTTACATAATAAACAGGTCATTAGCATCATATCAGCATAAGCAAATAAATGTTCATATGTAATCTTAATAAGTAAACATGAAGGCGCAAGCAGATACATTACAAAGTATAACTTACATACATAACCATATCAGCACAATTAATCAGGTGACAATTATAATTTAAATAAATAAGCACAGCAGGCACATAATTAAAAAAATATGACATCAGTGATAAATCATAGCAGCCAAGCGATGCATAATATACATAAGTAACAATCCTGTTCATTAATCAATTATTGTCAAAATCAGTTAATGTACGCAAGCACGTCGCTTCACAAGTAAATTCATAGAACATGAAATTTAGCACTAAGTATGAATCACGTAATCTCGAGCAGCAAATTACGTCTACAGTACGTACCTAAGTGGAAATATGTTACCTGAAAAATAAACTCAATTAATAGTTACCTTTTTAGTTTATTACTTTCTTCTTCGAAATGACATTCTTCCTGAAATTTTCTCGATGGCAAGTCCTCTTAACGTCGGACGCACACAGAATTTACCTGAAGTTCTTAAATATTTTATACAACCGTATCCTGAAAAATACTGAACGTTAATAACATAATTTATCAAGTCACTATAGCTTTATACCGAATTTAATCAGAGAAATTACACTGTGTATTTGTTTACGGCTGTCAGTGCGCTCGATCAGCTGTAGGTACGCGTGACGTAGGAAGTAATTGTTTGCGGTCAACGACTGCCTTGTGCGGCGCGCAGACTTGACTGTTGCTTTGAGTGTGTGCCGCCGCCGGAACACGGCGCGGTATCCTTGTATTCTCTGCGTGTTTACATGTAACTGTTAGTCTCTCAAAAGTGTCATTCCACAAAAATTTTAACGTTCGATATATGATGTACTCCCTTAGAGCGCCGAGATTTAAGAGTTTCTGCTTCGACAGTGTTATCATGAATAATTTTGCGAACTCTATATGGACCGTTATAAAGCAGAAAAAATTTGCGACCCAAGCCTTTTCCTTTGTGAGACAAACGATGAGACTTAATTAACACCTTTTCACCAACTGACAAGGTCTTTCAACGACCAGGACGTTTAGTTGATTTCTCTCTTCTAGCAGCCGCAGATGCAATATTATGTAGAGCCAGGTTGACAACTTCAGAATGCCGCAGTTTCCGTGAAGGTGGAAAAGGAACGATTTCAGAAATGCGATTTGTCGGTGCTTTGTTTTTTAATATCAATATAGGCGGTAAAGTTGAATCATTAGGGAGTTCATTCAGAAAGTTTTGAAAAATATGAAGATACTGATCCCACGTTCTGTGATTCTGATGACAATAAAGTCGACACAATTTATTGATTTCCTTCATCCATTTCTCTGAAGCGTTAGATTGAGGGTGAAAAAGTGAAATGAAAATTCGTTTAATCTTACGACGCCGTAGAGTACGAAGCCAAACTTTAGAACGAAACTGTGATCCATTATCTGATATAACCTTATCAACATGACCCACTTCTTTAAGAAAATGTTTGATGAAAGCATTAGACACTGAACGAGCTGTTGCTTTACGTAAAGGTGTAAAACACACACATTTTGATGTCAATTCCACTGCTACCAAAATGTACGCAAAACCATTAGTAGAACGAACCACTGGACCGAACAAATCGACTGCAGCCATCTCCTTTAATTTCGCTGGAATGATAGGAAACAACGCTGCTCTGTGAGAAATAGTTGGCGGCTTAGCCTTTTGACATAATTTGCATTTGGCAAGAACAGATCGAATACGTTTTTCCATATTACTGAAGTAGCAATTTTCTCGTAATTTATGAAAGCATTTTCTGGGACCAAAGTGTGTATCACTGAAATGTGTATACCAAAGCAATTTATTAACCCACTCATCAGGAATACAAACTAACCAAACAGAGTTGTCGACCGATTTTCGTTTAAAAAGAATATCATTGCGAACTAAATAATACTGTCTAATTGCTACGCTTTCCTTTCTCCTCCACTTCTCCTTAATGTCCTTCCAGATTGGATCCTTGTTTTGCTCCTTAGCGATGTCCTGGAGCGAAGACGAAATAAAATTCTCAAACGCAACACCTTGAATATACATCAAACAATAATTGTTTGCTTTGCAGTCCTCTTCAGCACTTTGTTTCAAACCCATAGGTGCACGTGATAAAGCATCAGCAACAATATTTGAAGAACCCTGTATGTAAACAATACTAAAGTCAAATTCCTGTAGATACAACACCCATCGTGACAATCCTCCATGTGTTAATTTTGTTGACATAAGAAATTCCAGAGCTCGATGATTGGTGTAAACCTTAGTATGTCTTCCATACAAAAATGTCCGAAATTTTGTTAAAGCCCATACAACAGCCAAGGCTTCAAGTTCCGTAATCGAATAATTCTTTTGTGATTTAGAGAGAACACGACTTCCAAATGCAATAGTTTTCTGTATTACAACGCCGTTTTCTTCTATCTCTTGAAATAAATGTGCACCTAGGCCTTTGTTGATGAGTCTGTCGTGAAACAAAAATCTTTAGATAAATCCGGATGTGAAAGAAGTGGAGCAGCAACTAAAGCATCACGAAGTTGTTCAAATTCTGATTGAGCTTCCTCATCCCAACACCAACCAGAATTCTTTCCAGATAGTTCACATAAACGAGGTGTGGCCAAATCGTCCAATTTAACAAAGCGTCTAAGAAAATTACAGACACCAAGGAAACTTCGAACATCACGTTTTGTGGTAGGAACAGCATAATTACGAATAGCGTCTAGTTTTTCTGGATCAGGAAGAATACCTTCTGTAGAAATAATATGACCAAGAAATTTCACCTGAGAACGACCAAATTCCAAGTTCACTGTAATGCCAACTCTTGCAAAAATACTTAATAATGAATCCAAAATTTTGTTATGCTCACTCCAAGAACGTTTAGCAATAAGAATATCATCAACATATGAAGTAATATTGTCACGAAGATAAAGAGGTAAAATTTCGTTTAAACTACGAATGAATGCTGCTGAAGATACAGTAAGTCCAAACGGTAATTTCCGAAATCACTTTTGGGTAAAATAGTCATATCCGGTTATTCTTTACGACTCTCTAGATAGATTGATAGTTGAAGAGTTATTCTGATAGATACAAAGAATAGTAGAAGAGTAGGCAGCGGTGCAGAAAACTAAAAGGGAAATAGCACCACTACAGCTCGGGGCCCTGTGCACGCTACGGCACATATTCACTTAGTGTAGTGAATCCCCTGAGGACTTTTACATCTTCCGGCTAAAGCAATTTGTCTTATGGATTGTGGCAGCTTAATTAAACAAATGCGAATTAATCCAGTCAGGCTATAAGGGTTGGACAGGAATTGATTCTTTCGAATCATGTCTTCAAAGTATTCTGCTGGCGTGCGGAACTCAGACTGTTTAAAATTACGCTGCATAATAAGACTATGTTTGACTCTGTCTTGCGTGTTTTCGGACCAATATGCCGATAGAAATGCATGATAAAAATCATTTGGATTATTACAATCTCTAATAACTGCGCGCATTCGCGTCGCCGGTTCGTTTTCTAAATACCCACACATAAATTCCAGTTTGTGACTTAGTGGCCAATTTGGTGGAAGTGCGTACATAAATTGATCTAACCATGAACATGGATGTACGTCGTTCTTAGAATTGTGAAAGATCTTAAATTTCCGAACAGTTAAGAAGTGTTTATAGTCAAAGTTTTCTCCTCGTGGCGACAAAGACCTACCGCGTCTGTTCCAGTCCGAATGTCGATTATTGTCAAGTTCGCGCGCCTGGCGCTCTCTTGTTGCTTCTCGTAAATGAAATAAATTACTTTCTTCAAACCCCTCTGCTATCTGTGATTCTAAATTTCTTCTGCTGTCTTTTCCTACGATTTCGCCTTCAATTTGTTTGACTTGCTTCCGTAACGCCTCAAATTCCCTTTTAACGCGTTCATTAAATTTTCCCTGATTTTCAACATGTTTATTAATGCTCTGGTACTCTTCGGTTTCTGCAAATGTCAATGGAGATGTATCATCTGAATCTCTGTCCCCATTTCAACTAAGACTTGTCAGTTTATCTACAATCTCCTCAACTCTTTCCGATAAGCCACCTATTTGATCTTTCTGTTTATTTACGTCTTCCGTAAGTGTCGCGACTCGGGTTTCAGTACTGACACATTTAGTAGTTAACTGTTCATATTGTTGTGTTAGGTTATTTATTCTGTCATTTGGTACGGATTCCTCGATTCTCTCAAATATTTCTTCCTTATCGTGTGCACATTGTAAATTTAACTCTGAAAATTTTTGTACTATCATGCGATCTCTATCTTCCTGTTCTCTATCCTGTTCCTTTTGTCTAATCTCTACTGCAAATAATCTATTATTGTGAGAATTCAAAATCCTCTTTACTTCTTCTCTAATTTCTTTCTTTAATTCATCTTTCATGTTTTTGAAACATGTCCCTATTCGTGAGTCTAACCGTGTTTCCATTGTTCCCATCTCAGTTCTAACTGTTCCTATCTCTGTTTTAATTGTTCCTATTTGTGATCCCAGTGAGTCTAACCGTGATCCCAATGTTCCCATATGTGATCCCAAATTTAGTATAGCACCCATCAACTGCTCCATGTTAATTGGTTCGAAATTCTTTTCACCCCTAACATTTCCCGCAAAACCAACTTCTTTCGTCATAGCTGTAAAGCTATCTGTGTTCGATACTATTTCAGAATCTTCTATCGTTAATCTCGTTTTCTGTGAATTTTCTGGACTATTTTCCCGACTTATTAAATTGTTTTCCACTTCATTATTCATAATACTGTTCTCCTGTGTCGGCGAGTTCGCCATGTTAACAACTTCGTCATTCTCACTATTCATCATTTTTGCCTTTTTCATCGATCGCGTAATCATTTACAAAACATACAAAACTCGTCACTATACGAAAATTACACACAATGACACGTTATCACCAACAATACTATTCACACGAAATGCTTCCCTCAAACATGATTAACAAACAATTGAAATTTTCTTAACTGCACAAAATTGTCAAACCCGTATACAAGACAACAAAAATTAAATTCTGCAAAAAAAAAAAAAATACCATTAGAAGAATGACAATTACCAAATCTACACATGTAATATAGACTACAATTACTAAACTACAAAATACTACAACAATACTACTGTCTGCTATTTTTACAATCGGAAGAATTCCAAGGGACAATCCTGGCAGGGTCGCCACGTGCATGGGGGCTTAATTAAAAATAATGAATGCAAATACTTTTTAAATTTTTAGTAGTGACTGTCCGGTTACGCAGTCTCGTAACCGGTATGGCCCTGACTAGTATTAGTACGCAATCTGACTGCATAGAAGAACAACAAAGAATGAAAGAAAATTTCCGTTAACACAATTAATTAATTAAGTCTCCAGCAACTATAAAACCTACAAAACAACAAAACACAAGTGTAGCTGTTCTGTGTGTGGAAGTGTGATTCAACATACACCTCTGGCACGGTTCTTCCTCAATAAGACCAGATATTTTAAACACCATTTATACTGAAGTAATTAAAAAAAACAGAAATACTATAATTGCACATAGAAACCAGAAATACAGTCTAATACAAGAACACGAGCCAGATGCTTTGTTGACTGAACCTGTGACCAAGAGGCATTATTGTTTAAGACATTGAAATAAATAATAAAAAAAGGAATTTTTTTACCTTCATATATATTGACGAAAAGCACATTACAGCATCCATAATCCAACAACATCTGGTGTCTAGCCCATCAAAACAATACTACAAGTTCTGAACAAGCACTCTCCATGGGAACTTCTCAACAACGACTCACCACTGCTACATCTCAACAAGCACTCTCCACCACGACTTCTCGATAAGAACTGCCAGTGGAGGCGGCTGAATAATACTCTTTGCCGCAAACTCTGGCGCTGTGGCTCAGTGTAGCCACCTTTCAACATGACCAAAAGATTGGCTTAGATATAGTAAACATCCTTAGACTGTGGTCACATGGGATGAGGCAGCTAATGTTGATGTTGATGCGAAATATAGCGACACAAGACATGATGTCATTAGCACATGGGACGAGGCACTCTCCAGTGGTAGTTGTTGGCTTTATTTGGCTCTCAAACCTCACTGATTGTTTACAAAAATGGATGTGCATACAATTCCTTTGCTAACTTTATTAAAATGCACATTTCCGCCATTTTCCATATGCTAGTCATATTCTGTGTGTCTACTATACTTCAATAAAAACTTCAGTACCCCTGAACGTGTATAAGACTGTAGACACTCGGTATTGTGGTGAGGTAAAAACACATATATATTCAGTAACACATATGATGTATTCTAACATTTGATAAACACATCTATACACATCGAGGTCAGAGTCCAGACTAACTAATCAGTGATGCTGTTACACTATCCTTCATTCCCAGGGGGTTAATGTTGCTATAGGGCAGAGTACTTACAGAGATGCCTCATCGGAAGTGCAGAGCACTTGGAGTGCTGAGCAAAGGGTGTGGTAAATGTACTGCAGTGGCATGTAAACTGAAGTCCTATTTAAATTTAAGAAGTTACAACAGAATTAGCCACACAAGGCCTCACACTGTGTTTAACTAGCTTCTTGTTGCATCACTACTCTGGTACACCGTCTGCCCAGCACAGCATAAATACGTACAGTGATTATAAGAGAAGATATTGTTAATTGTTATGCCTGACTTTTCATGTTAGATTTCAGGATTGTTAAGAGCTCCAACAGTTTCTGAGTAAAAGTTTTTAAGTAAGTAAAACTGTACTACACAATGCTTTTCTCGTTTAATGAACACATATATATTTTTGCTTGAAAGGAAGGGAAACTTCAGTTTAAGAAAATCATATAAACATATTGTATTTCACAGTGCCCAATGCAGGGTTAAATGACTTATGTTGACAACTCATTACCACAGGTCCTGCTCATGACTAATGAACAATTAACCCATTGGCTCAGCTCAGACCAATATTAAGAGGTAACACTTTTATAGGTGAACATCTAATTATTGGCAAGAACTTTGAAAAAACTCTTCCTACCGAAATATGTTAAAATTGCTGTCTTTTGTTTACAGTGATAAATTCAGTTGCATCAAATAAATTATATCTCCTAGTATTTAGTCTGAGATAATCTTCAACTGCTACAGAGTACAGGCGATTTAATTTGATGTGGACTGTTTTCCTCTTAATGCTGGTATGATAAAAACTGGTGTCCAGATGTGCTGGCTGATGTTGCATACTAGTGTACTAGTGTAGGTAGGTCTGTAGCTGAGACAGTTGGTGTAGCCCCAAAACATTTAGCTGGCAAGTGGAAGAGTTCACTGTAGGTGAGCAGGGCTAAAGATGTATTTAAATCCTTCTTGAATGTTGTGTGGATGTCTAGCAAAACCGACAGGAGAGTGTCACTGCATTCTCTGGCATAGCACATGCATGCGGCTTTCAGTGTGTGACGCCAGTATTCCACTAAACCATTATTTTGTGAGTGGAAGCTTCTGGTGTGGAAAAGCTCGACACCACATATGCAGTATACTCAGTGAATAAACCCACTTTGAACAGCCACTCTTGGTCAGTGGTGACAACAGCAGGACAGTTGAAGCCGGCCAGCCGAGTATCTATGAACGCTTTGGCTGTAATTTCCACTATAATGTCACTAATAGGCATTGCCCCCATCTATTTGTAACCTGGTCAGTGATGGACGATATATAGTGGGACCTACGAGATTCAGGTAGTGTTCCTACCAAGTCCACATGCATGTGTAAAAAGTTTCCTTTCAGAATATCGAACTTGCCTTGGGGGGGGGGGGGGACAAGGGTGGGGGGGGGGGAGGGTTATGTGGCTTCGAATCTTGGGTTGTTGGCATGAGACACACACCTTGGCTCATAGCTTAGAGTTCCATTTGATCCTGGGCGAGAGGAAGCATTCAGTGAGAAGTTGCAGACATTGCTGATGAACTGAGAAATAAAGTCTAAATGTCTTAATATCCATGGTAAACAATTGGAAGGCAGACTGGCAATCGACTCTGCCAGTGTGTGATGATCAGAGAATAAAGTTAGTTGTCGTCCTTCTATGCTTTCCTGGAAAAACTAGGAGTTCCCAGTTGTACACCTACCACTTCATCTGAGAATCCAAAAGTGTTTTTGAGAAAAATAGTAGCAGAGGTCTCCATGAACTTTTTGCTGGAGAATGGCTCTGATGGCAATGTCGCTCACATCGGATGTAATAATAAGGTGGAGCAAAGGGTCTGGTAGTGTAAGAGTGACAGCTTGTTGAAAGTACTGTTCTCAGTCACCGAAAGTTTGCAGAATCTGAAGTGTCCATGGGAATCGTCTTTTTCCATGATTTCCCATTGCTGGTGAGTGCCTGAGTCGGTGGAAGCTGAATGTTTGCAGCTTGTGAGAAGTGTCTGCAATAGAAATTTACTATCCACAAGAACCTATGGAGTTCTCAGTACATTTGAGGACAGTGTCTGTGAACCTAGTTCTTTGTAACAGATGACCTTTGTCAGCTGCTGTTCCAGTGAAAGAGATAGGCGAACTTCACTGTTGCTTACTGGTCACAAATTGGAGGGTGGAGAATGACATAGATGATTAATTCAGCATTGCCACTTACATATGCAGTCAGTATCATGAAATTTGCCTGATCATCAAGAACAGCATTATGCCGCAATATCTACTCCATTGTGGTGAACCATGATTCAATGTCAAACTCTGGTAGCTTGATTATGTGAAGATGAGTAAGTTTATCATAGGATCCTTGTTGTGAATTTGTGGCACATGATATAAAAGTCTGGTAGTCCAAGCCTGTACTGGAGTGTCATCCCTCTAGAGGCATAGAAATAGCTTCAGAGAGGCAAATCATGATGAGGTGTACTTCATTGGAAGGCATATCCTACCGGGTTGTACATGTGCCTTGTGAAATGGCATGTTGTATACAGTGTTGACAGCTGTGGAGGGTCATATCAGTCATGGGTCCTGTTTGAAAGAACAGCGTGTAGCATACAGCGACTGGCGTAGGAGTGGCCAGCCCCATGATTGGTGACACTCGTATAGGATCGGTGGTTGTCGGACCAAACTGTGCTCGCTCTGGGAAGCAATATGGTGGCATTGCATTCCAGGTGGAGCAAACGGATCCTGACATAGCGTGGGAGACACAGATGTTCTGAGATTCGCAATGTGAGACAGTCATCACAAAACGGATTTGACAGGGGCAAACTTGCCAAAGAAGTTGTGTTCCAAAGTCGGTGCATTCAATGTGAACTCAATCTTAGCACAGTCTGACAATGGGGGATGATTTGGGTATTGTTAAGATGTACACTGCACAATGTCTGTCGCGAGAGACATTTGTGAGTGACTTAAGTTAATACACTCATGAAAGAAGAAATTGTCCTGGGCGCTTGCAATATTTTGCGAGTAGTTCCTGCCTCCATGCTACTGTCGAACAACAACCAGTTGCAATGAGTCAGCATTGACAGGCACTATCAGAAGCACAGAAAATTCACAGCAACTGCGCGATCGCGAAAACTCTTTGGAGACGTAAACTCGGGATCTCCAATGTGGACACTGGGCATCGGAGCTGAGGAAATATTATAAACTCTGTAATACATGTGATTTACTGCACCACTTGATACGCCTATCTATAACTATTCAGCGATACTGCTACACTATCCTTCACTCCAGAGGGGTTAGTGTTGCCATACGGCAAATCCCTACAAGACAAAAAAAGGGACGATACATGTCCAGCCAGTAAGAAGATCAAAAGTTCACAAAATTGAACAAACTCCTGACAGAGAGTGTGCTAATATTTACATAATATAAAATATTTTATAATTTGTTTCTTGTAATTTGATTTGAAAGTTTCACAAACTTTTTTGAAAACACGAAACTGGAAAATAATATTTTGAATGCAGAAGGACTCAAACCCGCTATCCACTGTTTCGGAATACGCTACACCGACGTTCTGCAACTAGCCATCTTGTATATTATCTACCAATGTTGGGAAGACTTTAATCTCAAATGCGTTATTAACTGACATATAATTACAACAAATCCTACCAAAAAATACACGTTTTGGATGAGTCTTGAATGTGCCATTGCTATAAAATGGTATACTTATATAACCCGAGGGCTACAACACGAAAATAATTAAACACGAAAATTCTTTAATCACTCCCTCATTTTATTACAACAAATGGTACCAACAACGACGCGTTCTTGAGGGATTCAATGTGTTGGTGCTTAGAAACAGCATATATTCATGTGGTATAAGTTATGATATAAAACCCAATAAGTATGGACTGAAACTGAACACAAAAAATGCAGTGTGGCGTCTCGCGAATTCTACTTGTGACTGAAAGAGTATTCTTGCTTCTCATTGGTTCTACTTTATATAACATGTTGTCAAAATATCGCAGAACTTATTTTGTGTTTAAAGTGATGAAATGGCTCTTCAGTGTGGAATAGTAGTAATTGATTTCACAAAACTCGTAGAGCACTACGCCACCGTTAGGCTACTCATCCCATATGACGACAGCTTTAATGACATTACGAAACTTGTAGTTGTGGCATGTCACCTCTAGCTAACTCATCCCATCTGATGACAGCTTTAGGCATCATGGACTGTCAATTTGGTAATGGAGGGAAGTGTGTGTAATTGGGGGGGGGGGGGAGGAGGGGAGGGGGTAGAAATTGTTGTGGGACACCAAGGTTTGACCACGGTAAGCATGTTGAAATGGGTGAAGAGGATGCACATGATATACTGATGTATAGTGCTATATCAAATTAGTCTCTGCATTGGAAGGCCGCCATAGCAGCACCAACAAGAAAAGTAAAAAATGAGACACGAAAACCGAATCAGGAAAACTAATAAATTTCTTTAAAGGTAGATAATGATTTGATTAAATATAGACACATAATGAACAGCTTTTTATGTCAGTAGCAGAAAATGTTGGTTTGAACACTTCCTTGATAGGCAGTCTACAGTTTTAAGAAAAGCATTGCAAAGCAAGTTCGATTAAATTCACCCTAAACTTCATTCTAAATCTTCAAAAGAAGTTTTCATTTTTATAAGTTCTCTTAAAAGTAAAATTAAAGTAATTGTGATGAAATCAGTAGTAAAATAATCAAAACTTGTTCAGTTACATGCTGTAATATATTGACTTACTACAGACTTCAACACCCTGTTACCAACCCTCTTCAGAAAATAAAGACAAAAAATTACCAATCAGTCTCAATAGTTCATGAATTTTCTGAAATGTCTGAGATGATCATGTCCAATAGGTTTTATAACAGTTAGCACACAGGAAGCAGAGAAAACATAACAGGTTTTGAACAGTCTGGATTTCATAATGCACTGTCAACCAAGCAGGCTTATTTACTGTGACATGTGATACATTAAAATTAATAAATCAGAAATTACTACAGTTGGGAATGTTTTATGATTTGGCTAAGGCTTTTAATTGTGTGAACCATGATATCTTCATGAGATACGGAATATTATAGAATAATAGACATAGCAAGTTCATTACTCGAATGACAGAAAACAGGGTGTATCTGTTCCTTGTGAGATTACCTACAAATGGGTACACAGAATGTGAAGCAAGCAACATAGTGTGCTGTAAGATTGTATTTTGGGCATTATTTGGTATAACTATAAATTACCTTACATTTGCAATTTCAGAAGAGGTATATTTTGTTCTTTCTGCATGTGCTACAAATATAGAAATAAAAAGTAGTACAAGTCAGCTTGCTAAAATGGAAAATATTTGTAACTCTCAACAGATGGTGTAAGGTGAGCTGATTACACTGGGCAACAATGAAAATGTTTTGGGCTTAAAAATAGTAAATTTACATGTATTTCCACATGCTGAATTCAAAAATCAACATAAAAATGACAGAATAGCTCTTGTTTTGAAGATAATGTGACATTTCATTTTTAGAGTGAAGATTTTAAATTTGGGGGAATTTTTTTTTGGGAATTGGCACACCTGTCAAATAACAAAACACAAATGCTCTTCAGCTGTTTGTAGGTCATAAACAAAGATACTGATGCTGTGACTGTGAATTACATGTAGTTTCTACTCAAATTAATGCTAAATTTCTGGTTCGCGAGTGCTTTTTTAGTGTAAAATTTGTAAAAATGACACAAAAATGTGTAAATATGGTGAATACCTTTCGTTATATTTGTGGTGAAATAACATTTTCCTCACAGAAACGCAATCTGACGCCTCTTGTAAAGACTGCCTATCAGTATTATTTCGGTATGAAAGTAGTGGACCAGGATAAATCTTGGGCTCCACATATATGTTGCAACGCATGTTCAGTCATACTGCGAGAATGGCTGAAAAAGAAGAAATGATCTATGGCCTTCGCTGTGCCTATGACTTGGCAGGAGCCTACAAACCATACAGATGACTGCTATTTCTGCCTGACTCCACCTATAAAGGCAGGATTGTCTATGAAGAAAAGAAGAACAGTTCAGTACCCGAATCTTCCATCTGCTAATCAACCCATTCCACCTTCGGGTAGTTTACCAGTTCCTACTCCGCCCGAAAATTGTGTGTTTGAAGTAGAAAATGAAGACAGTGTGGAACAAGAAGAACCAAACAAGACTTCCACATCCCATGACCCTGATTTTGAGGGAAAAGCTGATAAACTGCACAGACTGAGTCAAGCGGAATTGAGTGATCTCATCAGAGGCGTTGGCCTGTCAAAGGAGAATGCAGAAATTCTTGGGTCTCGACTACAGCAATGGAATCTTCTCCAAAGTGATGTGAGAATCTCACAGTACAGAAAACGTCACATGGAACTGCTTCCCTCTTTTGAGAAGAAAAATAATCTTGTTGTTTGCTGTGACATTAATGGCTTGATGACATCTTGGAATCTGAACCATGATCCAACCGAATGGAGGCTATTCATAGACTCCTCCAAGCTTAGTTTGAAAGCTGTGTTACTTCACAATGAGAACCTTCTCTCATCTATTCCCGTTCGTCATGCTGTTCACATGAAGGAGACATATGCAGATATGACAGCTCTCTTGGACTCAGTTAAATATCATGAACACAAATGAAAAACCTGTGGTGATATAAAAGTCATTGCCATACTCTTAGGAATGCCACTGGGTTACACAAAGCATTGCTGCTTCTTATGTACGTGGGACAGTAGAGATAGGAAATTCCATTACATTAAAGAAGAGTGGCCTGCAAGAAATATTCACCCTAGCGAGAAAAGTGTTGTTGCCAAGCCTCTTGTGGACCCAAAAAACGTTCTTCTTCCGCACCTGCATATCAAGCTGGATTTGATGAAAAACTTTGTCAAAGCTATGAGCCGAGAAGGATGGGCCTTTAAGTACATAAGAGAGAAATTTTCCAAATTAAGTAATGCAAAAGTTAAGGAAGGCATTTTTGTCAGACCACAAATAAGAGAACTTGTAAAGGATCTTGCATTTGACCAAGTTTTCGAGGGGAAAGAAAAGGAAACTTGGGAAGCCTTCAAGGGTGTTGTTCATGGATTTTTAGGCAACAAAAGAGATGATAACTACAAGCATTTAGTGACAGTGCTCCTGCAAAAATACCATAACCTTGGATGCAACATGTCCCTTAAGATCCGTTTTCCCCACTCCCACCTAGACTTTTTCCCTCCTAGTTGTGGTGCTGTTAGTGATGAACATGGTGAGAGATTCCATCAGGACATTTCTGTTATGGAACAAAGATATCAGGGCCGTTGGAATGAGGTAATGCTTGCGGATTACTGTTGTTCTTTCTGCGGAACTCCATTACAAGAGGCAAGCTAAAAGACAACGAAGTCAATAGGCCACCACATGATTCTCTGCAGACACAATCATCTGCGAAGTATTTCTCCAGCAATTTAGAACCCTGAGCATGTAATTACCAGTTAAAAATATCAAATGCACTTTGATTATTGTTAGCATGTACATAATTGAAATGTATCATTTTCTCTCAATCTGTTAATATGTAATACATCCACCTTGTGTATATCATAGAAACTAGAGCTAATAAAAATTTTTCATTGTCATATTTGTTTTTCTCAACCCAGAATTAGTAGGAATTGCCTCATGAAACATTCAAAAATTATTTTTTTGTTGCCCAGTGTTATCAGTGAATTCTGACAAGACTCAGCACATACAAACAATACTTCTCATAGAATTCCAAAGTCTATAAAAGTAGTCTTCCAAAACAATGAAATGTAAGTAGTAATAAGTGTCAAGTTTTTGAGACTTCAGACAGATAGCAACCCTAACTGGAAAATTAACCACCTAGAATTAATGACGTGCCTCCTGCAAGCTACATATACAGTACCCATGATTACTGCTGGAGGTGAATTTAAAATGAAGTAACAGTTTATTCTGCATACTTATAAACATGAATGTGCTCTGGAATCATTTTTTTGGAGAAACGCAACTTATAGGTATAGTATTTTCAGAATACAGAAATGTGTCATAAAAATTACTTCTGGTGCCAATTCTAGAACATCCTTGAGAGACATCAGTAAGAAATTTGTATTTATATATCTTTCCATATTTCACTATTCCGAAAACTTAGCAAAAAGCATGAATATGCTTGATACACGAGGTATGTCCACAAAGTGAGTTCCGTTTTGTTATATAAAACAAACGTGTACAGATACAGAAAAAATATTTACTGTACAAAAATCTACAACTGTTAAACTACTTTTCTACATAGCTTCCGAAATTTTGTAGGCACTTGTCATAGCGTGGCACAAGTTTTTGTATGCCTTCTTCATAGAAGGTTCCCTCCTGTGTATTCAACCATGTGGTAACACGTTCTTTCCGCTGGTCACTATCGTTGAAGTGTTGACCACCAAGGACAGATTTTAGGTGTAAGAAGAGATGAAAGTCGCTAGGAGCGAGGTCCGAGCTGTACGGAGGATGATCAAATGCGTCCCAGTTCATCAGTAACCACAGACAGGTGTCCACTTCGTTCTTCATCGTGCACTTGATCACATCCTTCATTGAACGGTCTTACCCATCTTCTAACCATTGAAACACTCATAGCATTTTGTCCGTAAACCTGGCAGATATGCCAATGAAATGGAAATGAACGTTTGGCGTCATTGGCTGGGAGGCCCATAACGGAGCAGGTCCGGCCGCCTTGGTGCAGGTCTTATTACATTCGACGCCACATTGGAGATTTGCCGATGAAATTCCTTTGGTTTAACATTCTTTGCATTTAGAAAACGAATTACAGATATGATTTCACACTCGGTGGCATTTTCAATTACGGCTGACGTTGTAAAGAAGCACTACAAAGCACACGTCGGCAGCAGCGATCTGAAAATGGCGTACATGTCTTCTCCTTGAGTCAGAGTAACTGCCGCGCATGCTCGGAACTGCTCTCGTACCGCTGCCGGGGATAGAAACGGAACTTACTTTATAGACGACCCTCGTATATTCTACAACCAGTCATGTGGGTAATGTGGCCCAGTTTAAGACTGAACAAGAAAACACTTACTTCCGAAATACAGAATTTTCTTTTGGCCAGGTCCTCCTACTCTGCTGGAGCATATCTTCACAGAAACTCTTAAAATTAATGTTAGGGTGTTTTATAATTAAAATTATCACAGTAATACAGAAAGATATAGCTACAGGGGGTGCAGATGCGGACTGATAAAAGTTACTGTGTTCTGTGGGACGAGTTTTAAAAAATCAGTTTTTTTTGTCCATTCATTTCTGACAATCATGGAAGCAGGCAGACATTAGAGAGGTTATGGGCTAGACCTGACTCGTTTGCATATAGACATGCATTTTACCACTGAAGAAGTGTGTAAATAAAAATTACTCTCACACAGTATTTCAGAATGTGATGTCAGTGATATTAGTTTGTATTTTTTTTTTAATACTGAGGTATTGTTAATAAAGCTTGTGTAGTCACTAAACAGTTTTTACTTTTTCGTTCATCTGCATGTATATACATGCTGTGAAAGCCAACATATGGTATAGTGAAGAGGGTACCTCTTAGCACTACCAGTCACTTCCTTCCCTGTTTCACTTGCAAACAGAGCGAGGGTAAAACAACTATATATATGTCTCTATATGATTCCTTAAGTTTCTTATCGTTTCTTGGTGGTCCTTGCACAAGATGTACATTGGTGGTCCTTGTACAAGATGTATGTTGGCAGTAGTAGGATTGCTATCATTCAAGCTTCAAATTCATTTAATTATTTATTTATTTAACATGATCTGATTATGTCCATCAGGCCCTCTCTTACAGTGAAGCAGGTTTTCACCCATACTGTTTTAATCTGACAAATAGTATTAAAATGATGTGAGTGTCTATAGTGCAATATGAGTAAACAATACTGACTGTGAACTAAAAAAATAGTGCTGGCAGTACCTCTACTATTGCTATTGCTGCCACTAATAGTGATAATAATAGTGGTAATAATAATGACAATAATAACAATAATGTTAATAGCAGATGTAAAAGAAATTTATAGGTGTACAAATAGATTTTTCCTGATGTAGCGAATTCTGGGAAAATGAAATTCAAGGAGACTGAACTGGTTAATAATACTGGGAAATGAGGAAGGCCTTGTTGAAAAGAAGGCTGTAGTTGGGTAATGAGTGCATTCAGGGACAATGGTTATCATTATTGTTGCTATGGTAGATTTGTCGTTAACTCTCTTCTGAAGCTTGAGATTTATTCAGTTCTCTAATATAATGTGGGAGGTTAATATAAATTGAGGTTCCTGCTATTGATGTGGGAAGAACTTTGAGAAAGTGGCTGAACTATAGAATGGCACAGAAAGTATTTAGCTCTGATTCCGTCATGTTATTCAGACAACAATGTTAAGCTTGAGGAGGGATATGAAGAACAGTACAAATTGATAAGACAATAGAGGAGAGAGAGGGTATGGAAAGCTCTGTGGTTGTCTGTATACTGACAGGATAGCTGGTATGGTGATATATGTTCAAAAAGTCGAACAACACAGATATAGCCAACACACATTCATAACCATTTCCAGGCGCCGTGAGCTTTCCTGAGGAGGACTTTGCTGAATAACATTAATTGGAAGTATAAGTAGTTGTACAAGGCTCTTTTTTATGTCAAGAGGGAAGATCTTATATTTTTGTAGAGCTTGGAGAGATGCAGAAGCCTTCTTGCATATTGCAGTTATGTGCTCAGTCCAATTTAGATATTCATCTAATATTACTCCTAAACTCTTTGCTGAGGAAGAGAAGTTGATATTTGTCCCATTTAGGGTTAAAGGTGGTAGGCATAACGATATTTCGGGCTAATGAGTCTAGAATTATCAGTCAGTACTGCTGGGGTTTTGGATGGGTTGAGCTTTAACCCTTATATCTTGCGCCCATTTTGATAGTGCACGCAGGTTGGCACTGAGATTCTCGATAACTATTTTTAGGTTTATTTGTTTTGCACTTAAATACACCTGGAGATTATTAGTGTACATGTGGTATTTGCAGTAGGACAAAGCTGATGAAACGTCATTCACATGTAATGAAAATGATATAGGACCTAATACCGAGGCCTGGGGGTCGCCTGATACTAACCGCCTCCATTGTGACTGGGCTGACACATTGCTGGCGAGAAGTCATGGTATGAGCGAAACCATTGCAGTGCGCTTTGTGAGAAATTTTAGTAGCTAAGTTTGGTAGGTAAGATGTCGAAGCTGATAGTGTCATAGCTTTCCTGCAGTCTGAGAAGCACATGGTAGTCACCTCTTGTTCATTCGTGGCAGGCTTCAGGTCATCTGTTACCTTTATTCAAATGGTTGAAACGGCCCTGAGCACTATGGGACTTAACGTCTGTGGTCATCAGTCCCCTAGAACTTAGAACTACTTAAACCTAACTAACCTAAGGACATCACACACATCCATGCCCGAGGCAGGATTCGAACCTGCGACCGTAGCTATCACGCGGTTCCAGACTGAAGCGCCTAGAACTGCACGGCCACACCGACCCGCTGTTACCTTTATTAAGGCAGATGTTCTGATGTGATGTTTATGGAAACCTGATTGGTATTCATCTGGTAGTTTGTTTGTAGTTGAGTAGTTTGTTAGCTGGTCATAGACTACATATTCTAAGGTCTTGGACAGTGCAAGAAGAATGCAAATAAGTAGGTAATCAAATGGTGATGTGGCAACGTCCTTTTTAGGTAGTGGCTTAACTAGTCCTTGTTTCCAGGCGTCAGGGAAAAAACTTGCGATTAAGGAGAGGTTGCAAATATCTTTCACAGTGGGCAAAAGTGCGTCAGTAACGACCTTCATAATTTTCCGTGATGCCATCGTGTCCAGTACATGCTGATCTGTCATTCACGGTGACTTCTTCCTTGACAGTTTTGCAACGTGCTTTAGATAGAGTAGATATAGTAGCAACAGCAGTTGAGAGATTCATACCTCATAAATTGGTAAGAGATGGAACTGATCCCCCATGATACACAAAACAGGTCCGAACGCTGTTGCAGAGGCAACGGAAAAAGCATGCGAAGTTCAGAAGAACACGAAATCCCGAAGATTGGCTAAAATTTACAGACGCGCGAAATTTGACACGGACTTTAATGCGAGATGCCTTTAATAGGTTCCACAACGAAACATTGTCTCGAAATTTGGTAGAAAATCCGAAGAAATTCTGGTCGTATGTAAAGTACACAAGCGACAAGACCCAGTAAATACCTTCGCTGCGCAGTGCCGATGGTACTGTTACCGACGACTGTGCCGCTAAAGCGGAGTTATTGAACGCAGTTTTCCGAAATTCCTTCACCAGGGAAGACGAATGGAATATTCCAGATTTTGAAATACGAACAGCTGCTAGCATGAGTTTCTTAGAAGTAGATACCTTAGGGGTTGCGAAGCAACTCAAATCGCTTGATACAGGCAATTCTACAGGTCCAGATTATATACCGTTTAGGTTCCTTTCAGTTTACGCTGATACAATAGCTCCCTACTTAGCAATAATATACAACCGCTCGCTCACCGATAGATCTGTACCTACAGATTGGAAAATTGCGCAGGTCGCACCAGTGTTTAAGAAGGGCAGTAGGAGTAATCCATCGAACTACAGACCTATATCATTGACGTCGGTTTGCAGTAGGGTTTTGGAGCATATGCTGTATTCAAATATTATGAATCACCTCGAAGAGAACGATCTATTGATACGTAATCAGCATGGTTTCAGAAAACATCGTTCTTGTGCAACGCAGCTAGCTCTTTATTCGCATGAAGTAGTGGCCGCTATCGACAGGGGATCTCAAGTTGATTCCGTATTTCTAGATTTCCGGAAAGCTTTTGACACCGTTCCTCACAAGCGACTTCTAATCAAGCTGCGAGCCTATCGTCTCAGTTGTGCGACTGGATTCGTCATTTCCTGTCAGGAACGTCACAGTTCGTAGTAATAGACGGCAAATCATCGAGTAAAACTGAAGTGATATCAGGTGTTCCCCAGGGAAGCGTCCTGGGACCTCTGCTGTTCCTGATCTGTATAAATGACCTGGGTGACAATCTGAGCAGTTCTCTTAGGTTGTTCGCAGATGATGTTGTAATTTACCGTCTAGTAAGGTGTCCCGAAGAACAGTATCAGTTGCAAAGCGATTTAGAAAAGATTGCTGTATGGTGTGGCAGTTGGCAGTTGACGCTAAATAACGAAAAGTGTGAGGTGATCCACATGAGTTCCGAAAGAAATCCGTTGGAATTCGATTACTCGATAAATAGTGCAATTCTCAAGGCTGTCAATTCAACTAAGTACCTGCGTGATAAAAGTACGAACAACTTCAGTTGGAAAGACCACATACATAATATTGTGGGGAAGGCTAGCCAAAGGTTGCGTTTCATTGGCAGGACACTTAGAAGATGCAACAAGTCCACTAAAGAGATAGCTTACACTACACTCGTTCGTCCTCTGTTAGAATATTGCTGCGCGGTGTGGGATCCTTACCAGGTGTGATTGACGGAGGACATCGAAAGGGTGCAAAAAAGAGCAGCTCGCTTTGTATTATCACGTAATAGGGGAGAGAGTGTGGCAGATATGATACGCGAGTTGGGATGGAAGTCATTAAAGCAAAGACGTTTTTTGTCGCGGCGAGATCTATTTACGAAATTTCAGTCAACAACTTTCTCTTCCGAATGCGAAAATATTTTGTTGAGCCCAACCTACGTAGGTAGGAATGATCATCAAAATAAAATAAGAGAAATCAGAGCTCGAACAGGAAGGTTCCACCCCCGCGCGATGTTCGGGGGTGGAACGATAGAGAGATAGTATGATTGTGGTTCGATGAACCCTCTGCCAAGCACTTAAATGTGAATTGCAGAGTAATCATGTAGATGTAGATGTAGATAGAATTTTTCGTGGCTACATATGTTAACCCCCATGAAGTAATTGGTGAGTTCTGTTTCATCTACATCTATTCCATCTACATGGATTCCCCACGAATCACACTTAAGTGCTTGGCAGAGGGTTCATGGAACTACCTTCGCCGCGCGAAGTGGCCGCGCGATTTGAGGCGACATGTCACGGATTGCGCTGCCCCTCTCGCTGGAGGTTCGATTCCTCCCTCGGGCATGGGTGTGTGTGTTTTTCTTAGCATAAGTTAGTTTAAGTAGTGCGTAAATCAAGGGACCGATGACCTCAGCAGTTTGGTCCCTTAGGAATTCACACACATTTGAACATTTTGAACCACCTTCACAATAACTCTTTATTATTCCAATCTCGAACAGCGCGCGGAAAAAACGAGAACCTATATCTTTCCGCGCGTGCTCTGATTTCCCTTATTTTATGATGATGGTCGTTTCTCCCTATGTAGAACGGCGTCAGCAAAATGTTTTCGCATTCGGAGGAGAAAGTCGGTTATTGAAATTTCGCGACAAGATTTCGCTGCAACGAGAAACGCCTTAGTTTTAATGATGACTACCCCAAATTCTGTATCATGTCAGTGACATTCTCCCCCCTATTTTGCGACAGTACAAAACGTGCTGCTCTCCTTTGAACTTTCTAGATGTACTCCGTTAATCCTATATGGCGAGCACCCCAGACCTTGCAGCAGTACTCCAAAGAGGACGGACAAGCGTAGTGTAGGTAGTCTCTTTAGTAAATCTGTTACATTTTCTAAATGTTCTGCCAATAAAACGCAGTCTTTGGTTTGCTTCCCCACAACATTTTCTATGTGTTCTTTCGAATTTAAGTTGATCGTCACTGTAATAGTTATAAAATATAGTCATATTATTATTAGTATTATAGTTATATATAATTGTTATTTAGAACTCCGCCAAAGCTTGTCCCAAGCCCAGTTGAAAAAGGAGGAGAGGGAGGAGTAACACCCCATTAAAAAACCTTGGTTCACCTGGACCAGTTGATTGTACCTCGTGACGGTCCCTTGCCAGGGAAACGGTGAAGACCTCAACGGCAGTGAAGGCGGCGATGAAGATCATCAGAACGGCGGAACTGGTGGAAAAGGCAGGCTTTTGTATAAAAGCACCAGACTGTGGCGTCTGTTCCCACAGTGGGCTGCTACAAAACGCGTTTGTCCCACATGTTAGTGGCGGCCTCACTTATAATTCTAAGCTAAATTCTTGAATTTTTACCATCGAAAGGTTCAACTACCTTTCCCCAAACCAAACTTTGACCTAAGACATGATGGTAAATTTCAAAAGGAAAACTACTCCAGGAAGTAACCAATCTTCCATCGCTATTCATGGCGGTGCAACTAGGCCTTTGGATTCTGGAGAGCCTAGGACATCATGTAAGGAAGAATAGGAGCTTCCTAGTACTTCTTCAAAGATAAGACCCAAGAAAAAACATCTACTGGGGACTCTGAACATCAACACACTTGTGAAAGTTGGAAAACTAAAACACTTAACAGACACTCTCAATCAACGCAACATACTTATATTAGCACTTCAAAAAACAAGGTATCTGGATGAAAATGCATTTGAGTCAGATGGATACAGGATCTACAAAGGAAAACCAGCCATTAAAAATTCCAATAATACGACCGCATTTATGGTCAAACAGCAACTTACGGAATCGATAGCTAATTTTAGCTCTCCATCAGAACGAATTTCATTTCTGACGTTCAAGTCTGGCAATAAACGTTACACTATTATAAATGCGCATGCACCTATCAAATTTTCAAAAGTGTGTGAAAATCTTATGGGACTTAACTGCTACGGTCATCAGTCCCTAAGCTTACTCACTACTTAACCTAAATTATCCTAAGGACAAACACACACACTCATGCCCGAGGGAGGACTCGAACCTCCGCCGGGACCAGCCGCACACTCCATGACTGCAGCCCCCCAGACCGCTCAGCTAATCCCGTGCGGCGCACGTATCGCCCAACATAACAGAACAAATGTTGACAAAGTGGAATATTTTTGGGAAATGCTAGAACACGAAACATCCGTATTACCAAAAGAACATATAAAAATTTTAATGGGTGACTTTAATGCACAAGTTGGCAAAGAAATAAAATTTAAATCAGTAGTTGGAGATTATCGAGCACATGCAAGAACCAACAGAAATGGGGAAAGACTCATAGATTTTTGTAAACAATTTAATCTAAAACTAATGGAGACATGTTTCAGTAAACTTGCAAGAAACAAAAAAACTTGGGTAACACCTAATCTGAATCAAGGTGAATATCAGTTGGACTATGAGGCAATAACGACTCGCAACTACAAGGAAATTTTGGATGTCAGAGTGAGGAAGGGCCTAAACATAGACTCAGACCATTATCTGACTGGAATAAAGACCATGTTCCAACCGAACAAACCTAAACCAAAACCAAGAAGATTTCCAAGAGTAAACACTAAATGTCTCATGCAAAATGAGGACAAATTCTGTGATATACTAAACACAAGAAAAATGGATGATTGGGAAGAAATTAAAGAAACAATGCTAGAGTCAGTTAAAGAAATGGGACAACCACGAAGAATACCAAGGCACAGATGATGGAACGATCTGTGTGATGAAGCAATTGACAATCGACTAAACGCATGGAAAAAATGGAACAGTAATAAGAAACATGAATACTGGGAAGGGTTTAAAGAAGAAAGGAAAAAGACAGCAAAAATCATCAGATCAGTGAAAAGGAAATATGATAAAGACAGATTAGAAGAAATGGATTCAGAGTTTAAAAGGAACAATACTAGAGACTTCTATAAGACTATCAGAGAAGTTTTAACAGGATTCCAGTCACCGAGTTTACATTTTAAAGATAAAAATGGAAAAATGGTTTTAAACAATAAAGAGAAGTTCCAGATTTAGCTGAATACTTTGAAAATTTATTAAATTGTGAAGAGCCTAATGACAGATTACAATTCCAAAAACCATAACATGAAAATCCACCATTGGTACCACCTACAGTAGAAGAAATAGAAAAGATTATCAAAGCATTGAAGAATAACAAAGCACCAGAAGAGGAAGGGATAGTAGCAGAAATGTGGAAACTAGGGGGCTTATCTGCATGGCAGAAAATTCACCAAGTAATTAAAGACATTTGGACAAAAGGAATCATACCCAGTGACTGGAAACAAGCATTGATCCATCCTCTCCATAAAAAAGAAGATAAAACAGACACCAACAACTACAGGGGCATATTCTTGTTATCAGTGACATACAAAATACTTTCTAAAGCACTTTTAAATAGAATACAGGAACAAGGAGGACCTAATATAGGAGACTATCTAGCAGGAGTTAGAAAAGGTAGATCCTGTGCACAACAGATTCTTAATTGAAAAACAATTTTGAAAGTGAGAGCTATACAAAATAAAAATACTATACTTACTTTCGTAGACTTCAAGAAGGCCTACGACTCAGTTGACAGACAAACACTATTACAGATACTTTATGAATCAGGGATAGATGAAAACACCAGAAGACATGTTGAACAAACGCTCACAGATACAACATCAAGAACCAAGTTTCAAGGCGAAATTTCTGAACCATTCAAAATCAAAACAGGAGTTAGACGAGGAGATGGACTGTTCCCAAGTCTCTTGGTTTTAGATAGATCAAATTAGATAAGATTAGATTAATACTTGTTCCATAGATCATGAATATGACACTATGTAATGATGTGGAACGTGTCAGGTTAATAAAAGATGTCTGTACAAGATATTACATTACACAAAATATTGCATGACACTAATGTTCAAGTTTTTTTCCCTTAATTTATATCTAAAAATTCAGCCAATGAGTAGGAGGAGGTGTCATCTAGAAATTCTTTTAATTTATTTTTAAATGTTAGTTGGCTATCCGTCAGGCTTTTGATGCTGTTTGGTAGGTGACCAAAGACTTTTGTGGCAGCATAATTTACCCCTTTCTGTGCCAAAGTCAGATTTAACCCTGCATAGTGAAGATCATCCTTTCTTCTGGTGTTATAGCTATGCACACTGCTATTACTTTTGAACTGGGCTGGATTATTAACAACAAATTTCATAAGTGAATATATGTACTGTGAGGTTACTGTGAGGATCCCTAGATCCTTAAATAGATGTCTGCAGGAAGACCGTGGGTGGGCTCCAGCAATGATTCTGATTACACGTTTTTGAGCAATGAATACTTTTCTACTCAACGATGAATTACCCCAGAATATGATGCCATACGAAAGCAGTGAATGAAAGTAGGCATAGAAAGCTAATTTACTGAGATTCTTATCACCAAAATTTGCAATAACCCTAATAGCATACGTAGCTGAACTCAGACGTTTCAGCAGACCATCAATGTGTTGCTTCCAGTTTAACCTCTCATCAATGGACACACCTAAAAATTTTGAAAATTCTACCTTAGCTACAGATTTCTGTTCAAAGCCTGTATTTATTACTGGAGTTGTGCCATTTACTGTACAGAACTGTATATACTGTGTTTTATCAAAATTTAAAGAGAATCCGTTTGCTGAGAACCACTTAATAATTTTGTGGAAAACATCATTAACCATTACATCACTTAGTTCTTGGTTTTTGGATGTTATTACTATACTTGTATCATCAGCAAAAAGGACTAACTCTGCATCTTCATCAATGTGGAATGGTAAGTCATTAATGTATATCAAGAACAGCAAAAGGACCTGAGACCGAACCCTGTGGGACCCCGTACTTGATAGCCCCCCCCCCAATTTGAGTAATCAGCTGTTGTTCTAACATTACATGAACCACTTATTTCAACTTTCTGCATTCTTCCAGTTAAGTAAGAATTAAACCATATGTGCACTGCCCCACTCAAACCATAATGATTTAGCTTATCTAAAAGAATTCCATGATTTACACAATCAAAGGCCTTTGAGAGATCACAAAAAATACCAATGGGTGATGTCCAGTTATTGAGAGCATTTAATATTTGATCAGTGAAAGCATATATAGCATTTACTGTTGAAAAGCCTTTCTGAAAAACAAACTGACATTTTGTTAGTACTTTATTTTTACAAATATGGGAGGCTACTCTTGAGTACATTACTTTCTCAAAAAATTTTGATAGAGCTGTCAGAAGAGAGATTGGGTGGTAGTTGTGGACATCCGACGTATCCCCCTTTTTATGCAATGGTTTTACAATGGCAAATTTCAGTCTATCAGGGAAAACACCCTGCTCCAAAGAGCCATTACATACGTGGCTGAGAATCCTACTTATCTGTGGGGAGCAAGTAATAAAATAGTAAAATCATGGGAAAGCACATTAAAAAACAGAGGCACAAAGGGTATAAGCATGGGCCAAGGAAAGAACAAATTTGAAGTGAAATGTTTAGTCTTTGTGGATGATATGGCATTGATAACTGAAAACCGAACAGACGCAACAGTTACGCTTGATCTGTTACACAAGATTGCTGAAAGACTGGGCTAAAAATATCCTATGAAAAAACCGAGTATATAGAACACAAACTTAATACAGAAAAGTTTATGAAAACAAAGTATGGAAAAATTAAAAGAGTTGATAGATTCAAATACCTGGGGGAGTAGATCCAAGCCAATGGACTGGATAACACAACAAATAAAGAAAGAATAAAAAAGTTAGAATTTGCATATAAATTAACACAAAACTACAACAATAAGAAATCAATATCCATACAAGCAAAGATTAGACATTATAATTCAGTTATTAGGACACAAGCAACATATGGATCAGAGTGCCTAACATTGAATAGGAAAGGCGAAATAAGAGAACTAGAAAAAAGAGAGAGAAAAAAACTAAGAAAAATTCTAGCTCTTGAGAAAAACAAGGAAAATAGGTGGATTAAAAGGAGAAATGAAGACTTATACAAAAATACAGAAAAGATCACAGATACAATGAGGAAGATACGGCTAAAATTTTATGGACATTTAAAAAGAATGGAAGAAACATGGATTACAAAGAAAAATTTTAATTACTTTAGTAAGCTGAAAAAACTGAAGGATGGATAGAAGCAGTAAAGAAAGACGCCAACAAAATAGGTGTTACAGAAGAAATAATACGTGACAGGAATCACTTCAGGCTACTGATAGAAAACGCAAACTATGAAGAAGATGAGCCAAAGCCTCGACCCAAGAGAATGTGGACAGATGTGCAGAGGCGAGCAGTTCGCGAGAAAATGAAGAAGTACTGGGAAGAATGGAAGAAAAAGAAACACCATAAGTCTTAAGATGTATGCGCTCCATAGCTGGCCAAATTCATAAATAAAAAAAATATTTATTTAGTTGAAATTACGGCGATTTGACTGATTTTCGTGTAACCGAAGTTTAACAGATTCCTTTTGCACCTATGTGGATGACCTCACACTTTTTCATTATTTAGGATCAACTACCAAATTTCGCACCATACAGATATCTTTCCTAAATCGTTCTGCAATTTGTATTCATCTTCTGATTATTTTACTAGACGACAAACGATAGTATCATCTGCAAACAGCCTAACATGGTTGCTCAAATTGTCTCCCAAATCGTTTATGTAGAAAAGGAACAGCAGAAGGCCTGCAACTCTACCTTGGAGAACGCCAGAAATCACTTCTGTTTTACTCGATGACTTTCTGGTAATTACTACTAATTATGACCTCCATGACAGGGAATCACGAATCTAGTCACATAACAGACGATATTCCATAAGCACGCAATTTCACTACAACGCGCTTATGAGATACAGTGCCAAAAGCCTTCTCGAAATCTAGAAATACCAAACCAATTTGAAATCCCTTGCCAATAATACTTAACACCTCGCATGCGTAAAGAGCTAGTTGTCTTTCACGAGAACGATGTTTTCTAAATTCGTGTCAATAGATCGTTCGTTTAGAGATAATTCATAATGTTAGAACAAATATATGCTCCAAAATCCTGCTGCATGTCGGCGTTAGTGATACGGGCCTGTAATTGAGTGGATTACTCCTACTACCTTTCCTAAATATTGATATGACTTGGCAAATTTTCCAGTCTTTGGGTACGGATCTCTCATCGAGCGAGCGGTTTTATATGATTGTCAAGCATGGAGCTTTTGCATCAGCATGCCCTGAAAGGAACCTAATTGATGTTCCGTCTGGAACGGAAGACTTGCTTTTATGAAGTGGATTATGGTGCTTCACGGCTCCGAGGATATCTACTTCTAAATTACCCATGTTCCACTTGCGGTTCGATTGTGATCGTTGGTAATTTGAAGTCTGGTTCACTTCTTCGTCTGGGGCAATGGGGTCAGCAGCGTCTTTTACTTTCCCTACACGAAGACCACATAGGTTTTTCCATAGGACAGCTAGTTTGTTTCTGTTGCCCGTTGAAGTATTGGCATGCCTAATTTGGCGTTTCTCACAGCTTGACTGACTCTGTTCCGCTCCTCCTTGTAAGCAATATTTATGCACAGTTTGTACGCATGGTGTGCAGCGTCTCTGAGATTCATGAGCTGTCAATTTTCTAAAATTTCTCAATAGTGATTCGCGAAAACAACACTGTGATCGCTCCAGGGATTTCCATTTCAATTAATGACGCACTTCTGTAGTACTTATGTGTTGATGAACCTAACAATAGCAAATCTAGCATCACGCCTTTGAATTGCTTTGATGTCTGCCCTCACACCAGCCTGGTGGGGATTCCAGACAATCAAGCAGTACTCAAGAATGGGTTGCACTAGCGTTCTTCTTAAGATGAGCAACAGTTTCCTAAAATTCTCTCAATAAACTGAAGTCGATAGTTCACCTTCCCTACTGTAATCTTTATATGCTTGTTCAATTTCATATCACTTTGTAACGTCACGTCCAGATATTTAGCTGATATGACTATGTCAGGCAGCAACTAATAATGATGTACTCGAACATTACGGGATTGTTTCTCCGACTCATCTGCATTACCTTACATTTTTTTACATTTAGAACAGGCTGCCATTCATCACACCAACTAGAAATTTTGTGTAATTTGTCTTGTATCCTTCTACGAGCACAGTCAGTCAACGTCGACACCTTGCTATGCACCACAGCGTCATTAGGAAACAACCACAGATTGCTGTTCACCCTGTCTGTGAAGTCTTTTATGTATATAAGAAATAAGAGCAGTTCTAACATACTCCCCTGTGCACTTCTGATGATCCTCTTGTCTTCAATGAACTCTCGCCGTCGAGGACGATATACTGGATTCTATTACTTAAGAAGTCTTCGAGCCACTGATATATCAGGGAACCTAATTCGTATGCTGGGATTTTTGTTCAGTATGTGCAGTGGGTCATGCCATCAAATGCCTTTCAGAAATCTATGAAAGTGAAATCTGCTCGCTGCCCTTCATCCATTGTTCGCAGGATATCGAGTGAGAGAATGGCAAGCTGACTTTCACAGAAGCAGTGGTTTCTAAATCGGTGCTGATTTGCGGACAGAAGCTCTTTCATCGCAAAGAAATGTATCATATTCGAACTCAGAATATGTTCAAGAATTCTACAGCAAACCGATGTTAAGATTATTGGCCCATAATTTTGCAGGTTTGTTCTTTTATCCTTCTTAAATACAGTAGACACATACGATTTTTCCAGTCGCTTGGAACTTGGCGCTGGGCGAGAGATTCGCGATAAATGTAGACTAATTAAGAGGCCAAAGCCGTAGAGCACTCTCTGTAAAACCGAACTGGGATTCCATCCGGATCTGGCGAATTATTTGTTTTCAGCTCTTTCAGTTGCTTCTGTATGCCAGGAATGGTTGGTTGACTGGTTTAAACGGGGGGAAAGGGACCAAACTGCGAGGTCATCGGTCCCCGCCAGGAATGTCTATCGCTATGTCCTCCATAAGCAAATCACATGACAGTCAGTGACTTTATGTTCATACAATACTCACTCACGAAATTTAGGAATAAAGCTTCAGCTGGTTTGCGCTGTGCAGATTTTGGTGTTGTTATTATTTTGTGGGACCAAAAGAAGAGATCAGAAACGGTAAAATAAAGAAAACCGATTCTTTAACAGCATCAGCCTCCTCTTACTCATATAGTAAGTCGCTCTCAATATTCTACATCTACATCTACATTGATACTCCGCAAGCCACCCAACGGTGTGTGGCGGAGGGCACTTTACGTGCCACTGTCATTACCTCCCTTTCCTGTTCCAGTCGCGTATGGTTCGCGGGAAGAACGACTGTCTGAAAGCCTCCGTGCGCGCTCTAATCTCTCTAATTTTACATTCGTGATCTCCTCGGGAAGTATAAGTAGGGGGAAGCAATATATTCGATACCTCATCCAGAAACGCACCCTCTCGAAACCTGGCGAGCAAGCTACACCGCGATGCAGAGCGCCTCTCTTGCAGAGTCTGCCACTTGAGTTTATTAAACATCTCCGTAACGCTATCACGGTTACCAAATAACCCAGTGACGAAACGCGCCGCTCTTCTTTGGATCTTCTCTATCTCCTCCGTCAACCCGACCTGGTACGGATCCCACACTGATGAGCAATACTCAAGTATAGGTCGAACGAGTGTTTTGTAAGCCACCTCCTTTGTTGATGGACTACATTTTCTAAGCACTCTCCCAATGAATCTCAACCTGGTACCCGCCTTACCAACAATTAGTTTTATATGATCATTCCACTTCAAATCGTTCCGTACGCATACTCCCAGATATTTTACAGAAGTAACTGCTACCAGTGTTTGTTCCGCTATCATATAATCATACAATAAAGGATCCTTCTTTCTATGTATTCGCAATACATTACATTTGTCTATGTTAAGGGTCAGTTGCCACTCCCTGCACCAAGTGCCTATCCGCTGCAGATCTTCCTGTATTTCGCTACAATTTTCTAATGCAGCAACTTCTCTGTATACTACAGCATCATCCGCGAAAAGCCGCATGGAACTTCCGACACTATCTACTAAGTCATTTATATATATTGTGAAAAGCAATGGTCCCATAACACTCCCCTGTGGCACGCCAGAGGTTACTTTAACGTCTGTAGACGTCTCTCCATTGATAACAACATGCTGTGTTCTGTTTGCTAAAAACTCTTCAATCCAGCCACACAGCTGGTCTGATATTCCGTAGGCTCTTACTTTGTTTATCAGGCGACAGTGCGGAACTGTATCGAACGCCTTCCGGAAGTCAAGAAAAATAGCATCTACCTGGGAGCCTGTATCTAATATTTTCTGGGTCTCATGAACAAATAAGGCGAGTTGGGTCTCACACGATCGCTGTTTCCGGAATCCATGTTGATTCCTACATAGTAGATTCTGGGTTTCCAGAAATGACATGACACGCGAGCAAAAAACATGTTCTAAAATTCTACAAGAGATCGACGTAAGAGATATAGGTCTATAGTTCTGCGCATCTGCTCGACGACCCTTCTTGAAGACTGGGACTATCTGTGCTCTTTTCCAATCATTTGGAACCCTCCGTTCCTCTAGAGACTTGCGGTACACGGCTGTTAGAAGGGGGGCAAGTTCTTTCGCGTACTCTGTGTAGAATCGAATTGGTATCCCGTCAGGTCCAGTGGACTTTCCTCTATTGAGTGATTCCAGTTGCTTTTCTATTCCTTGGACACTTATTTCGATGTCAGCCATTTTTTCGTTTGTGCGAGGATTTAGAGAAGGAACTGCAGTGCGGTCTTCCTCTGTGAAACAGCTTTGGAAAAAGGTGTTTAGTATTTCAGCTTTACGCGTGTCATCCTCTGTTTCAATGCCATCATCATCCCGTAGTGTCTGGATATGCTGTTTCGAGCCACTTACTGATTTAACGTACGACCAGAACTTCCTAGGATTTTCTGTCAAGTCGGTACATAGAATTTTACTTTCGAATTCAATGAACGCTTCACGCATAGCCCTCCTTACGCTAACTTTGACATCGTTTAGCTTCTGTTTGTCTGAGAGGTTTTGGCTGCGTTTAAACTTGGAGTGGAGCTCTCTTTGCTTTCGCAGTAGTTTCCTAACATTGTTGTTGTACCACGGTGGGTTTTTCCCGTCCCTCACAGTTTTACTCGGCACGTACCTGTCTAAAACGCATTTTACGATTGCCTTGAACTTTTTCCATAAACACTCAACATTGTCAGTGTCGGAACAGAAATTTTCGTTTTGATCTGTTAGGTAGTCTGAAATCTGCCTTCTATTACTCTTGCTAAACAGATAAACCTTCCTCCCTTTTTTTATATTCCTATTAACTTCCATATTCAGGGATGCTGCAACGGCCTTATGATCACTGATTCCCTGTTCTGTACATACAGATTCGAAAAGTTCGGGTCTGTTTGTTATCAGTAGGTCCAATATGTTATCTCCACGAGTCGGTTCTCTGTTTAATTGCTCGAGGTAATTTTCGGATAGTGCACTCAGTATAATGTCACTCGATGCTCTGTCCCTACCACCCGTCCTAAACATCTGAGTGTCCCAGTCTATATCTGGTAAATTGAAATCTCCACCTAAGACTATAACATGCTGAGAAAATTTATGTGAAATGTATTCCAAATTTTCTCTCAGTTGTTCTGCCACTAATGCTGCTGAGTCGGGAGGTCAGTAAAAGGAGCCAATTATTAACCTAGTTCGGTTGTTTAGTGTAACCTCCACCCATAATAATTCACAGGAACTATCCACTTCTACTTCACTACAGGATAAACTACTACTAACAGCGATGAACACTCCACCACCGGTTGCATGCAATCTATCCTTTCTAAACACCGTCTGTACCTTTGTAAAAATTTCGGGAGAATTTATCTCTGGCTTAAGCCAGCTTTCTGTACCTATAACGATTTCAGCTTCGGTGCTTTCTACCAGCGCTTGAAGTTCCGGTACTTTACCAACGCAGCTTCGACAGTTTACAATTACAATACCGATTGCTGCTTGGTCCCCGCATGTCCTGACTTTGCCCCGCACCCATTGAGGCTGTTGCCCTTTCTGTACTTGTTCCCAATCTCAACGACTTAACTTCGGATTTACTCTTCTCCTAACTCTTTTCGAATTGCACATAAACTTCTTTCCTCCTCCTTACAAGTTGCCATTCCCTTATCTATACCAATGATTAAAACATTAACCTCCTCCTCCACACCTGCATCTACATCATTGTTTATATTGTAGAAGTCTCCCCTTCAACCATTTCAGAAATCAGCCCTTTCCCTTCCTTATTATTTTTCTGCAAGCTACCATGTAACAAAAATGCACCACTTCGCTTCCTTTGTTCTTCTTCTTCTTCTCCTTCTTCTTCTTCTTCTTCTTCTTCTTCTTCTTCTTCTTCGTTATAATACTTTTAGGACTATCTCCTTCCTCACTACCAACACTTTCAATTTGTATCACTTTATCTTCCTCTCTATCACCTCCCCACTCTTCTTCATACTCTTTAACTTCATCACACATTTGGGAAAACGTTTCCATACATGAACCCATTGACTATATTAATTCTACAATTAACTTCAGGCTCTATCTCTTCAATCACCAAATTGTGACTAACACATCTCCTACAGCCACGACTAGTATTACATATATATGTACTACTAAACTTCTTGTTTCACCATGCCAGCTTTTAGCATTGGTAGTCCCAAACATTTACCCTGTCTCGCACAGGCCCTTATTTTCATCTTCTACCATGATCCCTACAGTCACCCCTGGAACTCATTCAATCTCTTCCTCTCACATTTACTTGTTTCACACTGTTAATCTGCTCTTGGTTCTCCTGGTACCAATCAAGAGTATCTGTTTTCACGAAACAAACAACTTGTTTGCCATCTATCTACATCTCTCACTCTATTCAAAAAGTCTTTAATATTATTATTTTGCCCTATCAATTCAAATATTTTGTCAGGAGATACTATCCCTATCACTCTAAATGCTATCCAAATGTTTCATTTTATAGATCCACTTCTCACAATATTCTTGCATACTCTCCCAATTTCTCCTATCATACCATGGAGCTTTCTTAGAAGCTTCTATAACATCACTTTGTTTCTCTTTGGATCACTAATCTCCCAGAAAAGCTGGCACATATTCCTTAAAAGTTTCATATTTATCATGTGAATCCACTCTCCAATCTAAATTTTCTCATTTGAACAAGCACTGCCTCTTTTAACTTACCTTTCTCTACCCACTCCACAGTAAACTGACTTCTGAAACTATAAATAAAAGTCACAGGATGTACATTCCCTTTAGAGCCAAACACAATATTGTTAAAACTACTACCATCTCTCATATGTACTACCTCAACTGAAAATGAACACCCTCTATCTCACACAGTTCTCACTAAACTCTGAACAATGTCTCAATCACTGAAGTGGTTCTCTTAACTTTTTCCAGTTACACCTTAGTCTCTTGGATATGTCCTTGAAAAACTCGATCACAATATTCTTCCACTTATATTTTTATTTGTTCACACTTTTTGGTTTGGACTTCGACATTTTTATCCAAGCATTTTACCTTCTCCTTTATAAAGCTCTCAAATTCCCTTTATTTTTCATTTAATTCAAATTTTGTTTCCTTAAATGTCTCTTTAGCTCATCTTTGAGTTTATCAGAATCTTTATTTACCTCCAACTTGAACTGAGACATCCTCTTTTCTAACCCATCTTCTAGCTCCTGTTTAAAGTCCTTCAAGCTCTGTTCGAATTTTTGATCTAGCACCTTTTTTGACTCAGCTACCTTTTTTGCTAACAGTTTCTATTTGCCCACTCAGTTCTTTCCTCAGTTTTCTAGCCTTCTTCCATTTTCTCCTGTGCTCTTATCCACCCATTCAGTTCTTTCTGCCCTTCTTCCATTTTCTCCTGCCCTTCAATTTTCCCATAACAGGTCCTGTATCTTTATCTACTTCTTGTTCACTTTCCTATGTTTTGAAATTAACTACCCTTTCATCCTCTTTAATCATCACTTTGCACACTCAGTGAAACAAACACGACACAAAACAAGTCACCTCCTACCAAATTCCAAACTTGTGTCCTAAGATTCGTCAAGAGAGTATTAAAATAACACTGTCCTGTTACTGCATGGCCCACATAACTACATCATCCGAAACAACACCTCGAATCTTGACTGGGCTAGAACCAACTGACCATGCTCAATTACTTGGACTGACAATATTCTGATCCTAAATTTACCGCACCCGGAAATTTAAATTACTCGGAATCAGGAATACTCTACTTCTCTACAGAACGTTACACTGACATGTGCAAGTATTCACAATTACCCAAAAACTATAACTTTAATAGACCATGAAATTCTCCTTAGAAAGTTATGGTGTAAGAGGCCTGCCACACGAGTGCCTGAAATCCTACCTAGAAAATCGCTCTCAGATGACAGAGGTAAAACACATGGGAAGAAACGAATTCTAAGCTTATCAATCGAAACCTTCCACATTAACCTACAGTGTACCAAAAGACTCAATTTTAGGTCCCTTTCTCTTCTTAATTTTCATAAACGACTTCCCCCTACACGTTCAACACTCCGAGCCAGTGCTATTTGCAGATGACAGGAGCATATTAATTGAAGGCGAAAACGAAATGGCTCTAAGTTTAAATGCTAAAGTCACAAATGAAAATGTCACAGAGTGGTTTATGAGGAATAATTACTGATAAACAGTCGTCCTACACTTCCATACACAACAAAATAAAAACCCATTAAAACCAAACATGTCCATGGAAAACCAAAGAATTAAAAGTGTCACTGAAACAAAATTTCTTGGCATCTACTTACAATACAATCTTAAATGGAATTCCCACATCACATCATTAAATTCTAAACTATCGAAAATGACTTATGCGATGAGGATTATATGGAACAACACAAGTCCTGATACAGTTAGAGTGGTGTATTACGCTTGCATACACTCCCTATTGAGATATAGCTTCATATTCTTGGGAAATTCTCCTCATAGCATAACGACATTCCGGATATGCAAAAAGATTGTGAGGATAATGAAAAATGCTAACAGCCGAAAATCATGCAAACCATTCTTTAAAGAACTGGGGATTCTACCCCTACCATGTATCTATATACTACAAGTTGTCATGTACCTAAAAGAAACACGCTAAAAATGGAAATGTATTTATTCAAAATAAATCTGTAATGAACACCATACAAGTGCAAATAGTGACATACACAGACATCATTGTCATACCACACTGTGCAAGAAAGGTGATATCACTGAGGTTCACATTTGTTTAATAAGCTGCCATTTACCTTAAAGGCAATAAACAATATCCATAGCTTTAAAAATCTGTAACTTCATATCTCTTGGAAAACTGTTTTTACTCAGCAACACAGTATCTGGAAAAATAAGTTAACTTCTGTTCTCCAACATCTAGAGTATAGTATATGTATCTCAAAGATTCAGGACGTAAATAAATTGTTATGATTTGCACAGATCACCACCCACTATCCCAAATCAAACAAATTACCGCTGATAAAATATTTTCTAAGCAAACTGAACCACTCGTGTTGGTTTTCTACCTACTAATGCAATGGTGGTTAATGAATAGCGCGCGGAACTCATCCGCAGAGCACGATAATTCCTTCAAGGTAAAATGCAGGACAACAAAACATGCAAATCTAGGTACCCTCTTATATTCTGCGTAAATAAGGAAACAGTGGCAATTAAAAGAAAATGGAAAGAAATCAAAACTGTTTAACACTTATCTCATAAGTATTAGTAACCTCTGACTGGAAAAATGACTGTGGTAACAGAACAGTCTTCTATAATGTTAAGTCATTTCGTTTTATTATACTTAAGTTAGCGGAATCGTATATTTTTGTGTTATTTCCACATCCCATACACCATTCCCCACCGAAATCATGGAGTGAAACTGATGTCATGTAGCGTTCTGCTATCATCAGAAGTCAACGTTTTTTAACTAGGTTCAGTCATGCTATATTCCTAGAATTTATATTGCAACAGTTTCTTAATCCTCATGTGGTTGTTTGTTTTTTGTGATGTATAGTGAATGTAGTATGGCAACTTTAAATTTTTCCTTAGTGTGTTCCTCGAAAAGAGGTCGATATTTGAAAGCGAAGAATTATGTAGGTTTAACAATAACTGGATGCAGGAAATGACTACACTTTTCATAAATAGATAAAGAAGTTTTTAATGAAAATTGCTTCAACAGTGGAACAATCAGGTCCATTGTCAGAACAATCAATACCTAGCATTTGGCTCAAAGGTCATATTTGAATCGTTTCAGCAACTAGCAGAGAAAGTTGGGAAGACCAGCCTTGCTCACAGAATTTCACCAGAGCTCCATATCTGCAGCACTGTCTATATAATTGATTGTGGCCTACTGGTATTGGAAAAATCGAGCTGGATATTTTGAAGACTAAATGGCAATCTCAAGTGTGGCTTCCTAGCCTTGCATCATGCGGCTGGAAAATGTGCAATCTCACAAGCTACTTCTCGGGCAGTTTCCATGTGTAGAGTGCACACAAGGTTATTTTCTTTAGATTATACAACTACTACTCTCAATCCAGTCCAGGTAAATATAACTGTAGAAGAGTCCCAGCTAGTAGTGTGAGATCCAAAGAAACCCTCCCCCCCCCCTAAACATTCACACACACACACACACACACACACACACACACACACACACACACACACACACACACACAGACACACACTGATGAAACTGTTGAAACCTGGTGATCAACTGCCAAATCATTTGTATCAAAGCTCTAACTTTGAAGCAGTTCTAAAAGCAGTGAATTTCCATAGTTACTAGGTACAGAAATCTCTGTAAATCATAAAATATGCATCAGTGTGATTTTTGGGGTAAATCTAAGTGCGCCTGGAAAGGACGATCTAATGGGATCTGTAGGTGGTGTACCTGTTGCAGTAGAAAATAAACTCAAATCCACTGGAATAGACACTGAACACGACTGTAAAACTATTCAGGCAATATCAGTGTAGAAGAGATGCCTACATTTATATCTGGATCCTTCTATGGACCATCTGATTAACCACCAGATATAACCAAAAATGTTGAAAAAAATCTTAGCTCACTAGCACATAAAATCCCCAAAACACTGTCATCACAGTTTTCCAAGTGTGGATGTGACAAAACTCTGTATGAAATAATGCGAAATACTTTTCTGAAGACCACACTGATCAGATACTTTGGAAACCCACCTATAGTAGTGTGCAAATTAATTGGGACAAACTCGTATTTTACAAGAAATTGAAGTTTGTTACCAATAAACAATTTTATCTTCCCAGTTTTTGGACTCTTGGCGGGCTATTGTTGCATTGATTATAAACAGCAATAGCAGGTCCCCTCCAGTTCAGTTGTGTGCTTGTATGTGTAGCAACAACATGTTTTATTTCTGTGTTCCCGACAGAAAAACTTTGTGCCTGTGTTAAAATCTTCTGTTGTTGTGGGAAAATCTAATGTTTCAAAGTTATTGGGACATGTAGTGATATTGCCTCACTGCCTCCAAAGAGAAAAGGCAGATATGGATGAAGGCGCAATAGTTCTCTTACAACTGACAAACCTCTAGTTAGAAACAGTAGAATTCATCCTCAAAAGGCAAGTAAGGACCTTGAGAGAGACTTAATAGCAACTGTGGTTGAAACTAACTCTTAAATGATACGGTGTAGTCTTTTTGATCATGGGCAGAAGGCACGAAAGCCAATAAAGAAGAAGTTGTTAAGGTCTGCTGTAGCATTCAAGGGGTACCAAATTTGTCATAGAAGTCCATAAGTTACTCAACTGATAGTATTTTTCAGTACAGGTATTTCGTTCATTCCAAGCAAGTATCAATTCGTGACGTCATCGTCCAGACACGAGTTGACAGTTAACTGAATCCGTTTTAGCAGACTAATAGTTTCTTTCACAGGATAAAATTTTATTGATTTTGAAGTACAAGTTTTTGAAGTTTATTTAGAATGGGAAATGTTTAATTAGTAATTGCATGCCATAATTTATCTGTTTAATGTAAAGGTTTTTTGATTTCTGTATACATGTAGAAAGAGTGAATTTACGCGCAGCTTTCACTCTTAGACGAGTTACCACTTAGTGCTAAAAGTGTGAGTGTACAGTTCGCTGACCCGTGCGGTGAATTTCATTTTGACTTTACGTGAGATAGACACATTGCATTGTTACGGAAAGTCGTTTAGCCAATCAGGGAAAACTGAAATCTGCGCGCTCAACTTGAATCACGTTACAAGCTAGCGCGTGATTGCGCTTCCCATTAAATCGCGTATAATAATTGCAAACGTGCTTGGATTTAATGCACGAAGTTTGAAATTACTTTTCGAGACAAATACTGATTTTTGATAAAAAAACTAACCGAAAATTTATTCTAAATATCGAGGTTCTGTTTTAATTACGACTCATATCACCCTGATGATCACGTTGCTTAGCAACACTGTAATGCAAATCAATTCATTCATTAGAACGATTTGCGACGTAGTAAGTCCCAATACACATGCAAACTGTTACACGGAATTTGCTGATCGAATGAGAGTATAGGAGCGTTCTTTTCCAGAAATGCCAATAAACCAGCGGTTTCAAAAGTTAAATTACCAACTGTTGTGTAATTTCATTGACATTGCATTTCACTGACGAACACTATTCTTATTGATAAATGAACTTTAATTCCAAGTAGATTTTGAATACTCACCAACACTGCCAAGCAGCAGTTCACATCACAACCAGTAATAAATGTCAATATAACTGAATGGTTCAAAAATGTTCAAATGTATGTGAAATCTTATGGGACTTAACTCCTAAGGTCATCAGTCCCTAAGCTTACACACTACTTAACGCAAATTATCGTATGGACAAACGCTCACACACCCACGTCCGAGGGAGGAATCGGACCTCCGCCCGGACCAGCCACACAGTCCATGACTGCAGCACCCTAGACCGCTCGGCTAATCCCGCGCGGCTATGTGAACGGTCATTACTTCATTAAAACAGAGCAATCAGCTTCCAATTCTAGGATAAATTGTACCAGGTGGAATTATTAAAATCTTGTGGAAGCGTAATAAGGTTTATTTTAACACTTCTATCATAAATCATTATTTCACATTAACTGGACTGATTATTAGTCGGAAACGAATTCACACACGACAGATTGTGCCACGCCACTACGTAACTTTTATCATGACTCTTCACGAGAGGTCTCAAGAAGCGGGGATCAAGAAACAAGAAAAGAAGAGACATCGGTTTACTGCCATGCAGAAAAAACGGTTGAAATGGACCAAAATATATAAATCTTCTACCTCGAGTGATTGGAAACGTATAATTTTCAGTGATGAGTCACATTCTGTTGTCCAAAGATACAGAGCTAGGGTTGTCAGGTGAAGCACCTATGAGGCAGTGGGAGCTGAGCATCTCGAACGGAATGTAAGATAGCCTCCCGAAAAATGTTTTGGGGTTTCTTCACTGCAAGTGTCCCCAAGCCACTAATTTCAGCTGATGACATGACGAATCCGCCCAAATACATGGAAAATTCTTAGGCACAGGATCGTGCCTTTCCTACAGACCTCTCAAGATGGTGGAGGAATATTTCAACATGATCTGGCCTCTTTTTATACCTCTAAAGCAGTCAAAACGTTCGTGGAAGAAAATAACATTTTTGTGGTTTAGTAGCATGGTAATTCACCAGACTTAAATCCCATCAGGATTCGTTGAGCGCTGCGAAAGGAGTCTTGGTAAAATGACTGTTAACAAAAAAATGCATGTTAGTACATGTGAGAAAAGTTTGCTTTCATGACGACGAGCTACTAAACATTTGCTCTAGCTTGGTGGAATCTATGACACATTAGTATTTAATATTCAGTGAGCTAACAGTTGTATTACACATATAGTAATAAATGTGCACAGTCGAAGTTTCATCGTCTTGTCACAATTAATTTGCACATTAACATATGTTGGACATATGGTAATTTTAGGACAAGCAGACCTGAGCTGTTTGAGGATGTACACATTGACACAAGTATCAGTGAACATGAGGCATCTGTAGCGACAAATATTACACCAAAGGCAGTCAAAGCAAATAGAAAGGTATGAAAGTCTAGTGACTAGACAGCTATAGTGTCGAATCTGAAAGAGAGACTCGAAACGCTTAGCTCTGAGTAGGAGCAAAAAGAGAAACTGAGGCTCAGATTTAAACGCATAGTTGAGCAACCGTTGGATAGGCAAGCTCACTGGACAAACTGTTCGTCATGAACTTAAAAGAGGACACTGAACGAGTTGCAGCGTTGTAAGTGGCGTAGAACTGCTACTAGGTGATCCTGTGACCCTCCACTGCAGACGAAATTCGTAGCAGTGGAACTGCGTGCATGTGCCAGTTGGCTGTTTGGAAATGCCCATAGCCACACCATGAACGAAGCTACCTGATTGTTAGTTTATCAATAGGCACTGTCCAACGTGTCTACAAGGAATGGCATGCCATTCGCAGCCATGTAGTGAGGCAAGCTGTGAAAAGATCCTAACCAACAGCAACTGGAGGCGAGTATCACGCCTCGTCAATGACAGTTGGTTTCAAACCCGAAATGTATTTCTACTGTTGATGATGAAGGTCCATCTCAACCACTTTCCGAGCGAACATTGTGGAGAGACCAGCATGCAGCGAACATTTGTAGCCAGAAAGAAGGCAATATGAGTAAATTATAGGCCCATAATCATTAAAGTCAACATGCAGCAGGATTTTGGAACATATATTGTGCTCAAAAATTATGGATTACCTCGACGAGGCCGTTCTATTGACACATAGTCAACACGGATCTAGAAAACATTGTTCTAGTGAAAGACAACTAGCTCTTTACACACACGAAGCGTTGAGTATTATTGGCAAGCGATTTCAAATTGTTCGGTATTTCTAGGTTTTCAGAAGGCTTTTGACACTGTACCACACAAGAGAGTTGTAGTGAAATTGCGTGCTTATGGAATATCGTGACGGTTATGTGACTAGATTCGTGACTCCCTATCACAGAGGTCACAGTTAGTAATAACTGCTGAAAAGTCATCCAGTAAAACAGAAGTGATTTCTGGTCTCCTCAAAGGTAGTTCCGTATTTACATAAATAGTTCCTTATTTATATAAATGATTTAGGAGACAAACTAGCAGCCATATTAGGTTGTTTGCAGATGACACTGTCGTTTATCGTCTAGTAAAACCATCGGAAGACCAAAACAAATTGCTAAATGATTTAGAAAAGATATCTGTGTTTTGCGAAAATTGGAAATCGATCGTAAATAATCAAAAGTGCAAGGTGATCCACATAAGTGATACACAATAAATCAATAAAAACTAAAGGCTTTAAATTCAATAAAATACATAGGAATTATAGTTACGAACAACTTAAATTAGAAAGAACACAGAAAATGTTGCGGGAAAGCTATATTGCGTTTTCGTGGCAGAACGCTTACTAAAGATACTGCCTACACTACGCCTGTCCGTCCTCTTTTCGAGTACTGCTGCGCATTGTGGGGTCCTTACCAGATAGGATTGACGGAGTACATCGAGACAATTCAAAGAAGGGCAGCACGTTTTGTATTATGGAGAAATAGGGGAGAGAGAGTCACGGACATGATACAGGATTTGGTGTTTAAATCAATAAAACAAAGGCGTTTTTCGTTGTGGCGAGATCTTCTCACGAAATTTCAATCACCAACTTTCTCCTCCGAATGCGAAAATATTTTGTTGATGCCGACCTACATAGGGAGAAACGATCGTCGTAGTAAAGTAAGGGAAACCAGAGCTCGCACGGAAAGATATATTGTTCCTTTTTTCCGCGCGCTGATCGATAGTGGAATAATAGAGAACTGGTGTGAAGGTGGTTCGGTGAACCCTGCGTCGAGCACTTACGTGCGGTTTGCGGAATAGCCACGTAGATGTAGATGTAGATATTTCCAGAAAATAAATTACCTGCAGTAGGACAAAGAGCTGCAAAGTACCACTGGGCCAAACAACGCAGAAACTGAACTCCAGCTGAATGGAGGCGTGTGGTGTGGTACGAGTAGTTGTGGTTTTGCTTCTGTTCAAATTATCCAAGGCGTCGAGTCTGCTAGTTGGCCGTTAGAGGCACAGTATCGCCACAGCGGCGCTGCACTCGCATAGCAAGCGTGCCATCCGTTCGCAACGTGAATATGCTGGCCAATAGCGTTTCTCGCGGCAGGTAAAAAATACGGCTGCCCAGCGAACGGTCAGTCAGTTCTGTACTCACGTATACTATTGTAGGCTACTATCGTCGCTGTACTGTTCGATAACGATCTCGCTTGGCGCTTGGTCTTTCTCTCTGGTCGCGATTTGGATTATCTCTCTTGGCCTGTTGACATCGCTGTGGCGAACGTCTCCGACTTTTCACTTCGTTGTTACATAGAGTGTGACGGGTCAAAGGGTGAAACTTTAATTTTGTTGTCGTCACAGTAGCCTTTTCGCCTTAACCTATTGGCGTGGTAGCGGAAATTTATGATGATAGGGTTTAAATATTAATCGTTACTTATTGTAATGTTACTTATAAGAGTCTGTGTACAATATGTTGTCGAACACCGATAGAGAGGTAAAAATCTGTATTCAAGTTCCGAGCAGCAAAGAATGTGATTACGTCGGTGGCACACGGCAATAGTAGTTCGAACGGCAAAGAAGCTACGACAGTCGCAGCCGGCCACAAGAAGAAGAGTCTATGGCCATCGGAAATAATGACTTCATTGTTAAAAGTAATGGTATTGTTTTACGTTTGTTTGTGCAGATTGTTCCAAAATGGTTTAACGTGGAACGGTCAGTTTCATGGATGGAGTTCTCGTGGAGAAGTCGTGTTGAACAGTCAAGTTCACACTGGGACATTCACGGTGTAGGTGACGTTCTGGCAGTTACAATAAGCTGTAGTACGGATAGCCACAGCAGAGTAGTAGAACTCGTAGTAATGGCAGGGTTTGATTACTTACAGGTCAGAACAATTACTGGCTCGAGGTAGTTGTTTTGTTTAGCCGTGCGAGTTCCGTCAGTGAAACACTATTCAATGATCCCGAAACGTGTGTTTCTCTTTGACTGAGATATTTGAAGAAAAGTTTCTCAATAAGCAACATTACAAAATATTGCGAAGAATGTTTAACTTCGCGTAATTCAATGATCGCGACGAGAATGCGCGTCCCCAAGACAACGGCGTAAATTTAACTTTTTAATGGCTCCCGTAAATCCAAACCAGCTGAACAGTTTGAAGTTTAGATAATTAGTAACCTTTGATCGTCCATCTTCAGTACAACTTAAAGTGGGCTGTATCAAGCCAGTGAATGTATTGGCTGACATCATTGTTCGATGATGCGTAACCGATCAATCGGAAACAATTCTTATGCAGGGAATTGCGCGAGGTAATGGAAATGGTCAGGAAACTAATCTTGCGGACGTTCTCTCTGTGTTTAACGAAGAGTTAATGACAGAGCATGCGAAGTGTTCGGTCGTTTCATCATCGACCAACTCCTCGCATTTGATCTCTGAAAATTATTAGCAAACAACAGAAATTACTTTCATGATAAGGCATGTGATCTCTCTTTTAAAAAATTAACGCTACAACGTACAATGAATGAAGTGGCCCTTTGACAGTAGACTGAGAGGACAAAACTTACGTGCGATCTGTGAATGGTCACACAGGCGAAAGGCACATATGTATTACATGATGACTGAAGATCAGTTTTTTTATTTGTTACCAACGATATAAAATAGCCATTTAACAGAATTCCATAAGCATCGTCCACTATGTTTACATGGGGCTCCCAAAATCAGATTTCTAAAACCGATTTCACAGTACGGTTTCTGGTTGGTCAGGTAAACACTCCAAATTAAATTCTGGAAACCTATTTCTAGCTGCCGGTTTTCCACACAGTTTGGCTGTGACCACCACTTCTACAATCGCTCCCATGTAAACGTACAACCGCTTTTGAAACGTGCTTTGGTAGCCAGGTTATGTCTTGTTTTCAAAATATTCGTCGACATGGACGGGGGTGACTTATTGTACAGTGAACGAGAAGCAGAAATATTAGACTGAGCATGAAACTGTCTGCCTTTAATATTTATGTGAAGAGGAACAGCGATTGTGCTGATAAATCAGAAACTGGAATGGCTGGTTTCCAGAGTTCATATTTAACTGACCTATCAAATCCGCTTTAGAGCTTAACATGTAGACAGGACAGCGAAAAACGGTTTCCGAAAATCAGTTTTCGTCTTTCGGAAGATGTGTCCCTTGTAAACGTAGCATTCGTGAGCGAAACGCTTTCTGTGATTACAAGAAAAATGTTTTCTGACTGATGCCATGTGGATGTTTAAATTTTGCTTGCTGTGACTTACAGTATCGTCGTCCAGTAAGTTGATTTTTGAATGCATGCATAGTGTATGTGATGTCTCTGCTAGGGGAATCCCCGTCGCATCTAGAAATAAAGGACTTTCCCACAGACAAAACTGGATGGGGTATACGAGCTCAGCTGAATACACCTGAATTGGTGAGTGCCAATTCCTGTTCGTTTATTATGTGGTTGATGCGATGTACGAATGATAAGCATTGTTATAATTATTAGCGAAATCCACAGATTCAGAATACCAGAGTAGAAATAAAAGACAAACAGGAATAACAGATAAGAGAGATTACATATTACGAGTATGTTCTCAGTGTATCCAAGAAAATGAAACTTCGACAGAAAATTTTTGCCAGATCTCTACACAACTAAGGGCCAGTTGTACAGTCCCCAGTTACATCTACATCTACATTTATACTCCGCAAGCCACCCAACGGTGTGTGGCTGAGGGCACTTTACGTGCCACTGTCATTACCTCCCTTTCCTGTTCCACTCGCGTATGGTTCGCGGGAAGAACGACTGCCGGAAAGCCTCCGTGCGCGCTCGAATCTATCTAATTTTACATTCGTGATCTCCTCGGGAGGTATAAGTAGGGGGAAGCAATATATTCGATACCTCATCCAGAAACGCACCCTCTCGAAACCTGGACAGCAAGCTACACCGCGATGCAGAGCGCCTCTCTTGCAAAGTCTGCCACCTGAGTTTGCTAAACATCTCCGTAACGCTATCACGCTTACCAAATAACCCTGTGACGAAACGCGCCGCTCTTCTTTGGATCTTCTCTATCTCCTCTGTCAACCCGACCTGGTACGGATCCCACACAGATGAGCAATACTCAAGTATAGGTCGAACGAGTGTTTTGTAAGCCACCTCCTTTGTTGATGGACTACATTTTCTAAGGACTCTCCCAATAATCTCAACCTGGCACCCGCCTCACTAACAATTAAATTTACATGTTCATTCCACTTCAAATCGTTCCACACGCATACTCCCAGATATTTTACAGAAGTAACTGCTACCAGTGTTTGTCCCGTTATCATATAATCATACAATAAAGGATCCTTCTTTCTATGTATTCGCAATACATTGCATTTGTCTATGTTAAGGGTCAGTTGCCACTCCCTGCACGAAGTGCCTATCTGCTGCAGATTTTCCTGCATTTCGCTGCAATTTTCTAATGCTGCAGCTTCTCTGTATACTACAGCATCATCCGCGAGAAGCCGCATGGAACTTCCGACACTATCTACGAGGTCATTTATATATATTGTGAATAGCAATGGTCCCATAACACTCCCCTGTGGCACGCCAGAGGTTACTTCAACGTCTGTAGACGTCTCTCCATTGAGAACAACATGCTGTGTTCTGTTTGCCAAAAACTCTTCAATCCAGCCACACAGCTGATCTGATATTCCGTAGGCTCTTCCTTTGTTTATCAGGCGACAGTGCGGAACTGTATCGAACGCCATCCGGAAGTCAAGGAAAATGGCATATAGCTAGCCGCCGCTTACGTTCTATTCTGGGAATATCGCGGAAAACGCGTTTTACGAACACGCAACAATGTCTAACCGGAGAATAGACGCGGGATAACTAAACGGATGATTCTGGCAGGGTTAGTGAAGTTAAGTGGAGAATAAGTTTTGACAATGGCGGGAATAGTTACGGGATTAGTGAGGACAAGATTGTTAGAACGAGTAAGGAGAAGAAACAGGGACATCACACAAATTATATGGGAGAATATGACGAATCCAAATTTGTATAAAAATTTCATATTTCTATGACTTTTCGATCTCATGCTTGGGAAATTGGAGCATATGAATGACATGTGAAACTATTTCCCAACAAAAAACTTTTTGCTTGTTGTAGGCCTAATAGGCACGTGATATTAGCACTTCATGAATTATATGTTGTCGTGTTATTTATGTAAATGAGGTAGATAAATATGACCATTTGTACCAAAACATTCTCGTTTATCTGGCGTCTATTACAGCTTCTGCAATTTTAGGAAGGCCTATTTCGTTTTATCTAGCAGACAGTCCCAAAATAGACGTAATCTGATCGAGAACCCACACGAGTCTTGGGTACTATTCGTTATTCGTATTAACGGCTTTTTCGGCATTATAAAACGACATTTCGATTTTACGTGTATCGAAACGTTTGACGAAGTTTGATGAGGTAATAGATTCTTTCGCAAAAACGAAAGCACACCTTGCAGAGCTATAGCAAGATTAGAGAGAAAAAAATGCTGGGACCTTCGGATTGAACAAATGGGTACTGTCTCGCTTGTCTCTTGTCTTTACTGATTTTGTTTCCGATTTTTAATATTATGCCACACAAAACGGAAAGTTATTACCTTATAGGCAATAAAGAGTACAAATTTTCTGAAGAGTTCTTATTTTCTCGGTCACAAATAATCCCACCAAGTTTTAAATATGAGTTTTCTTCTAAGGGGGTAGAATGTCAAACCGGCTGACTGGGAGCAGGAGAGACAATTTAATATCCACTGTCCTGAATATAGGTTGAATGGCTTCCATTACAAAATATACACATTTGAGTTCCACAGAGCGAAATACAGTGACGTGCGATAGAAGAATGGATCGTCTGCACTTTGGCACATTTAAGACCAAATAATTTGTCTTACATTTCCTCGAACATATATGTTTTCTACACCAAATTTTTCAGAAATATGTGCGCTACAAAATGAACACATTTTTGAAAACTCGATTTTTTTAAAACTTTTGACACCCTATCTCAAACACTCTAGGGGAAGGCCTCTATCAAGTTTTTGCCGAGTTCGGAAATATCGTATATCTTGTCCAGAGTATAGCCTATTCAACTGAAGAAATGGTGTATGTATCGGCGAGAGAAAGTATTGAAATTTTTAAAGAGCAGATATATTCGGTGCTTTGACAATTCTGAAAAATGTAGCATATTCAATTCTGTCTCCTTTTGGTCAGTGGCCACGGTAGAAAGCTTTTGCCTGCAATTGGAGTGCGTGTTATTCACTTCGATGTATCGATTACAGCCTAAGTACTTAACTTGTTGTGCCTCTGTCATGCGTTATTCGCTTGTAATTCTCGGTATAATATGTGACGCACTCCCATAGGAGTACACGCCCGCCATTACATGAACGTGGGGATCGCTTCTATTTGTAAGGTGACAGGTCTACATTAACTCGGAATTCATTACTGAAGAGCATTTTTCAGGAGCGTATTACGAAATAAGTGCCGTCTTGCAGGTCGATGCCTTACCAAACCAGTCGTTTGTCTGCTGTCGCGTTTCATTGCAGTATGAAGACGGCCGCGTATTCACTGCCATCTGGCGCCCCTGTCCGTAAATTTGCGTGGAGTGCAAGGAAAACTAGCAGGCCACTAAAGTGGCATCATCCTCGGCAGTTGCTGCTGTGGAGATTATTCGGTCTTCTGCCTTTCAGCTGGAATATCCGCCGCCACGAGTATACCAAGCGTATTATACCTTTCATTTGGATAGTGATATTCTTATGCCTAGAACCTTTCGTAATGTTTTCACCATTCGTTTGTTACTCGACAGCCTCTCCTCTTAACGAAATTGTCACCTACTTGTACGTGTACTCCGTCCGTTTGACTTCAGTGACACAGCTCTCTAAGATCTTCTGGTCAGGATATAAAACGCTGGTCGAAACTTGCTGTATATTAGTGTCTGTTGAAACCCCAAAGAGCAGCTCTCGTATTTTTTGCGCGAAACACAGCTTCATGTGTCTGGTGCTGGTAATTTTGTTAATGATTGCGTTGTCTATAAACCTGCATGTCGCATGGGGCAGCCAACACTTTGCTTGTGTGGCAATAATCAATTCTTTGGATGCGTTTTTCACAATAACCACAGTAATCTGGTTAGATCAGTTTGTGTCCTTGTTGAGTGATACTGAGTACAGTTTTAGAAAACTGAGGCAACGCCTTCCGACGGGACTGCATTTGGAGCCTTTAACCACCGCACTGACCTTTCAACAAGGTGGGTACGAACAACAGAAGCATGTATAATACATGTAGCAGTTCACGCCATTCTCCAACATGCTTATGTGCAGCGATGAGAAACTTTGTTTCATTTTATAAGTGTACATTCTACATATGAAACCAATAATCAGCTTAATCTCTTACATTTTTCAGGACAAGTATGACTTGCGAATTTTAGATGTTGACAGAAAATCTCATACTGATTCTGTGTAATGATGCAGAATATCAGTTTTCACACATTTTTTTACTGGTCATAATATAGGAGAGAGTGTTGTAAATATAGGAGAGAGTGTTGTACCTAGAAACACATGATGTTTTCTGGTTGGTTTTTTGGTCTAGTAAACAATTGTAGAATCACGTGAAGGAACATGCACTAGTCATTCCAATAAGCAAGTCCTGCATCCCTTATTGCTTTTGTTGTTATGAAAAGTGAGGTTGTGTGTTGTGTATCGTTTGTGAATACTACGAGTTATACATATTTAAATGGTGCATGAAATTTTAAAGCTATTTTGAGGACACTGTTAAATCTTCAGTTACAGAGTTTTATTGTGAGTAAAATTCTGTATATTGTAAAACTAGAAACGTAATGTGTGGAGAGTTAAATAAAACTCTGTCAGTCATGCTCCATCTTGTATCTTGAACCAGAAGGTCTTTTCACTGTGGATCATGTGATACCTGCAAGTCAACTGCGTTTCTTTAATGTCATAATAATTTTCCCTGTCTCTAAACTGAAAATTTTTGTTAGTTGCCAGTATATTCAATTTCAAAATGCTTTTAACTTGAAACTGGTTTTTGATATTACTTTTCCTTAATTTGATTCCAGTTACTGATTATTGGCATGTGACTGAGTAACACTGTAATACATATGCTATTAAACAGAATATTTGCAAGATTTTCTCGAGTGTAACATTTTCAAATTTTAATAAAATATTTGATCCTAGATACATAACCAAGTTGTACTGTAGAGCAGTTTTTCAGCTTTGGAAAAACCTTACATTCAGAGAGTAATTTTTGTAATTTCAGAAAAAGACAGGCATAAAGTAAATCATATCGTTTCAAAATGGAATAAGAAAATGTATTTAACTGCTATTACAGGCCTGGATAAAGGCCAAACTCTGAAAAATGTTCCAAGGTACAACACTGTCCTCTATGTTATTTAGAAACCGTAGTAAAATACATATGGTTGAAAAACTAGACTGAAGATATTATTATTCTAATTAACTAATATGAAAATGAGCATCTATTCATGTCAAATAGTCTTATAATCAGGGAATCATTTTAAGAAGTAATTATTACATAATATTTACTCCTTCTCATACTAATTAACATTAGCTATTATCACTCAGCATTCGAAGTGTTGTGTTCTATCTTGATTTTTACCATGTTCACCTGCTATCATTTGAACAAATGTTAAACTATAGTAGCAGCATTTTCTCATTAGCTGCCATAATCATTATATATACATTCTGCAAGTACGTCCAAAGGAATTTTGTTCTGTGATGCAACAACAATCAAGAGCTAGAGTTGATATGACAGTGTTTTATATATGAGCAATTTTATCTCGAAATAAATCTCAATAAATGACTTCTACGTGAAATTAAAGGTCACCAAGCGAAAATTTCATTTGACCTGATGTTGAATACCTGATATAACAGAATAATTACAGAGAAACTTGGTATAATTCTTGTCCTTGAAGAGCTTGCTTTTGTTCTGGGGACTCTGATTGCTTTCTAAGTCAGTTTAGAGTAACAATGAGTAAAAACGTAAGTCAAGAATTTTTGTATGCACCAAGAATAAGAGTTTATATTTTGCCCCCGTCTTAGTGAGTTAACTGTAATTATGTTCACACACACACACACACACACACACACACACACACACACACACACACAAAATTGTTCATTAAATAGTTAGTAATTCGTTGTTAATATTTCCTTTCTTATTGTTCTGAACACTTACGTCACCAGGGAAGCAGTCAAACTTCTTTCTTAGCTATGCAATTTTATTCTTTCTCTGATTGTCAAGTAAACTGACGAATAACGATGGATATTTTCGTTCCCCTACTGTATTTACAAACACTAATGGCTTCATGTTGTGTCCTGCTGTTAGCAACAAATTTAATGAGGCATTAATTATTTTAACGTCTGCTCAGTTGTTGATTGGGCTTGACGACAAATGTGGTTGAACATTGCACACTTAATCCGAAATTACTTTTGTTACTAACCACCAATACCATTAGGAAGTATTTTTATTTATACGTAAGTGTTGGAATTTCTAGGCCAAAGAAGAGGCTTCTGTAAGGTATCTGATTGCAACTTTACCCACTACTATTACTGCAATCTTCTGTAGAAAGAATACATTTTTTGTGTCATCATTGACACTGTAAAGTCTTGTACTAGGGGAAGCCAGGGAAAGGAAAATGTTTGGTGGTCAGTATCCCCTTTCTACAACAAAACTGCACATATATATTAACTGGGTTCTTTATTCATAAGAACAAGGACCTACTTACCTTAAAGCAAGTTGTTGTGGTACAAGCTCTTCTGTAATAGTCCATGTTGGCCTCACTGCTGGTGAAATCCGTCTTTGTATTCTGCTCTGGTCGCTAGGTACTGATTGGGCTGACTGTCTGCGACTGACTGGGCCTCCAGTCCGTGGCGGCGATCTAAATACTGGCAGTTGAGAGGGTGTTGGCGGCGCATTACTAGCGAGTCTCTCTTTGGCGTCTCTCCTGATAGGTGACTTTGCTTTAGCACCTACTATCGATCTTCTCCCAACCTCTTTGCCGACCGGTGTGATGCTGACAGCTTATGCCAGCACATTTTTGATTTTAGTTTCAGTGTGCCAGAAGATTATGCCATAAGATAGTACTGTGAGAAAGTATGTGAGGTATGCTAGTAGTCCTGTACTCAAGTCAATGCAGTGAGAAATACTTCTAAGCACAAAGCAGACAGAACTCAGTTTATTATCCGTATTGACAGAACCTCACGCAGTACACAACCACTGATTTTCCTTCTGGTACCTGTGAGACACTTATATTTGCTTGGAATTGCATAATATAAGACTTTGTAAGAGGTGAACTATTGGAAGGAAGCCGTTTATGAAGGGAAGAGACACAGGGTCGCTTGGGATACACCTCCTCTATGATTGAACTGAATGCTGCATGCAACCCTACTTGGCAGAAAGATACAGAGAGCCTATATACATAGACTGTCCAGAAAGCTGTAAGTAACGAGTTTATAATCAGGTCCAGGTGACTCGTTTTGTCAGTCACCAGTTCTGAGCCGGCCATGGTGGCCAAGCGGTTAAAGGCGCTACAGTCTAGTACCGCGCGACCGCTACGGTCGCAGGTTCGAATCCTGCCTCGGGCATGGATGTGTGTGATGTCCTCAGGTTAGTTAGGTTTAAGTAGTTCTAAGTTCTAGGGGACTGATGACCTCAGAAGTTAAGTCCCGTAGTGCTCAGAGCCATTTGAACCATTTGAACCAGTTCTGAGTGATAAAATGTGGTTTTACGATGTCGAGTGAATAAGCTTTCAATACTAACTTCTTTTCATACCATTCCAAATACACGATAAAAAATTTTTCTTGCTCTGGCAAATCTCTGGTTAATGAAACATATCACATTAGGCAGATAGTTTTCCCAATAGTTTGAGTATGTAGCTACAAAATATTAAGGGAAAGTTTATCACATTAGGCAGATAGTTTTTCCAGTAGTTTGAGTACGTAGCTACAAAATATTAAGTGAAAGGAGCATCATCCTTGTGGTGCATGGGATGGAGTATTAATGCCTGCATGCATTGTTCAATGTTTGACAAAGTGCGAAGTATTCCTACATCACTGCTCCTTCTGGCAGAAGCATTCTCAGTCATAGTAAAAACTGTTCAGCATTTCAACATTTCATTAACGTAATACAGTGGTATGATTTGTAACAGAAGCGCGTTGAACCTCTGTTCACTCCGTCAATGCACAGGTACACTTTGGAAGATTCCATAACTTCCCGCAATGTTCGGCAATCTTTATCCAGCTCTCTTCTTTTGGCACATTTGTATTCCTTGAATGCATCGCAAAATACGCTCAAAGACAAAAAAAAAAAAAAAATACGACGTACCACGAAGGAATTATCCGAATGGATCGTAAATTAGTGGATGAGATGTACACCTACAGACGAACAAATACTTACAGTTTCACCGAGCGAGGTGCCGCAGTGGTTAGCACACTGGACTCGCATTCAGGAGGACGGTGGTTCAATCCCACGTCCGGCCATCCTGATTTAGGTTTTCCGTGATTTCCCTAAGTCGCTCCGGGCAAATGCCGGGATGGTTCCTTTGAAAGGGCACGGCCGACTTCCTTCCCCATCCTTCCCTAATCCGATGAGACCGATGACCTAGTTGTTTGGTCTCTTCCTCCAAACACCCCAACCAACTTACAGTTTCAGAAAAATTGGACGATTCATTCAGGGGAAAGAGCTTCTCAAATTGAGGCGCCCAATAACGCATTGATGCACATCTGTCCCTTATGCAAGCAGTTACTTCGCTTGGCGTTCATTAACAGAATTGTTAAATGTCCTCTGGATGAATATCGTACCAAATTCTGTCCAATTGGCACTCTAGATCGTCAATATCCCTATCTAGTTCGGGGACCCTACCTATAATGCTCCAAACGCTCTCGGATGGGTAGAGGAGCGCCTGGTGACCTTTCTGACGAAGGTAGGGTTTGGCAAGGGCGAAGACAAGCAGTAGAAACTCTCTCTGTGTGTGGGTGAGCATTATGTTGCTGAGATGTAAGACTAGAATGGCTTGCTACGAAGGGCAGCAAAACGGAATGTAGAGTATCGTCGACGTACTGCTGTACTGTAAGGCTGCTGTGGATGACAACCAAAGAAGTCCTGCTATAAAATGAAATGGCAGATTGACTATCAGCCCTGGTTGTCGGGCTGTATGCCGTGCAACAGTTAGGTTGGTATCCCACATCTCCAGGCACGTCTTCGGCTTGGAATCTCATTGACTGGAGCAGAACTGTCTTCAGTGATGAGTCCCACTTCGAATTGAGCCCCAATGGCCAGCGAAGACATATCTGGAGACGACACAGACAGCAATGGGATACCAACCTGATTTTTGCCCGACATGCAGCCTGACAACCAGGAGTAATGGTCTTGGGTGCCACTTCACTTCCTAGCAGCACCCCTTTGGTTGTCATCCGCGGCACCATTGCAACACAATGGTACGTCAACAATGTTGTATACCCCGTTTTGTTGCAAGCCATGCTGGGCTTACGTTCCAGCAAGATAATGCCCACCCACGCACAGCAAGAGTTTCTACTTCTCGTCTTCGTACTAGCCAAACCGTACCTTAGCCAGCAAGGTCGCTGGACCTCTCGCCCATTGAGAATGTTTGGAGCGTTTTGGTCAGAGTCTTCCAACCATTTCGGGATTCTGACGATCTGACACGTTAACTGGACAGAATGTGGGATGATAATACTTAGGAGGAATATCCAACAGCTCTGTCAATCCATACCAAGCGGAACAACTGCTTGCATAAGGGCCAGAGGTGGACTAATGCATTATTGGCTTGCCCAATTTATGAAGCCTTTTCTCTTGAATTAATCATCAATTTTTTTAAATTGTTATCATCTGTTTGTCTGTACATGTACAGCGCAACTATCGAATTCCGTTCCATTTGGATAATTGCTTCGTGGTGCGTCGTATTTTTGTGCTAGAGTGCATTTTTGTGGTCTCCGCTACTCTGCATCTTCATGTGAGGAAAGTGAAATAAATGTGCTCTCAATAAAATTAATGAGTTCAATATTTATGTTGATACCTTGGTAACCAAACTGAAGAGTTGTGGACATGTGCAAAAGAGGATGGGTGCTAGACTGAGGAAGCTATGAAAAGAAGTGAAAGGAAAGTTGCTATCTAATGGAAAATCTCTGTCTGGCCGAGGTAGATTGACAGAAACTGAAATAGACCGTCTTCCGAGTTATTATGGACTGGCCATTAGACGAATTGCACCTCTGAATGATGTTACAGCAATGAGAATAGCTGTATGGGCCACCTACTTACATAAATTGTCCACAGATGACCACCCTGTTCACGGACTCTGCCCTAAAGGATCAGATTCTTGGTGTGGTTACCAAAAAGCAAAAGAAAGTGGTCAGATATACCATCATAAACGTTCTCTTCCTGGGCCTGTTATGAATTAAATAAAACCAATTTTTAGAGACATGAGTGACCCTGTTTTGCTTAGTAATTGTCTTCATGGGGGCATTCAGAACACAAATGAAATTTTCAACCATTGCTTATGGGAAAGATTACCCAATAATGTTTTTGTAGGACTAAATACATTAAAAGTTGGTGTATTAGATGCAGTGATATGTTTCAATGATGGATTGACAGGAAGATTGGACATCCTGAGAAATTTAGGCATAAAATGTGGCTCTAATATGGAAGATCAATTGCTTGCGTGTGGCAGACAATGGGTTACCAAAGAAGCAAGAAGTGCTGAGAGGAATGCCGAGAGGGAGCTTGAAGATGAAGAAATGCTTCAGGATGAAGACCATGCTTCAGAAATGTTCTGAGGCTCGGTTTAATTGGACTCATATCTTCATTTGCGATGTCCCACAAGTTGCATTTTTCGGAATTCAAGTAGAAATATTTCCTAAAATTTATAAAGTATTACCGTAATTTTTTTCTGTAACTTGCAATAGTCCATACATTCGTAATGGACCTACGCTTTATTGCAGAATCAACTAAATTATAGAAAAAATAACATTATATTAGGAAAAAAATTATAAAAATTGAAATGTAAGATGTGATATTATTTATCCTTTTAATATACTGAATAGGTAGAATAAATGGGTTTAGTACTTCAGCCATCATGTCATGCATATCTGGTAAAAATTTGGTCTCCTTCAAATGTATAACATTAGATTAAATGGTACCTCAAGTTGAGGAAGCATTTTGGAAAAAAAATTGCATCAATTTCTTTGTGATTTTTTTAATAACCCTAAGCAGTATCAAAAATATTTAAAATACTTCTAATTTGTTTAGAAAGTATGCTGCATTACCTCATATCAAAAAAAATTGTAAGACATTTACATTATAAACAGTGCCTGAAAGAAAAAACCTTGATAACCTGCCCTCGTAGCAGCAGTAACCGATCTAACAACTGCGTGAGACACTTGTTGTCTTATATAGGCGTTTCCGACCGCAGCGCCGTATTGTGAATGTTTACATATCTCTGTATTCGAATACGCATTACTTTTCCAGTTTCTTTGGCGCTGCTGTGTATGTCAGATGGTTGCTCAGCTTCTAATTCACTGGAGAGCACAAATACACTGTGCAACAAAATTAAAGAATTGCGTCTTTGAAACCCCTAATTGTCTCCTATTCCGACGCATGAGTTTGAAATTTGTCTCAAAGATGCCTACAACTTTCCTCTGTAGTGGTGCAAAAGCGTGGCGCACTGCGACGTCGTCGTCGGCCTCAGTGACATTTCAAACAGCTAGGTTCCATAAATGCGAAAAAAAGCCCACAGCTCGGAAGTTCATGTGAGGTTGAAAGCATGTTAATGACGTCACATTGGCAGCAAATTTCGCCACAACTCTGCCCAGTGCCACTGTTGACGTGTCACATGGTGGGTAGCTCGCAACACGCCAACTTATACCTAGATTTCACCCCGTATTTTGCCGCCTCTTCGATGGATGTCAGATCCGCGACACCCAGCGTTGATACATCGTGGGTTTCTGACGGGTGGCCGCCGAGAGAAACATTTCAGACACACAGTCGCTCAAATTCGACACGAAAATGCTTTAGGGGGTGACGTAAAAGGCATCAGTGAAACCACCCCTTCCCTTGGGGCGTTGATTCCCACTCGCTTCTCCGTCAACAATAACTGTTTGCAGTGCGATGAACAACAGGATTACATTCGTGACGATGCTCGACACTACTACTACCATCACATGGGCGCTTCAACCCCAGTCTAAGGATACCGTGAGGCTACAGCCCCATACAGCGTGATCCGATCCCTTTGGAGTGCAGTGCGACCGCAAATTTTTCTTTGGTATACAGGGTGGAACAACTTGGGACCGTTCAAACCATTCGACGAAATTTGAACGAGATCCGAAACAATAAATGCGTTTTATGCATTTTCAGCGCTTCTGTCTCTCGTCCTTCTTTGGCGTAATTACTCTGAGGTGTGTGGGGAGGGGCTGGGGGGTAGGGGGGGGGGGGGTAGGGTAGGTTGTTACATTGTCAACGTCAAAGGATCCCTCTAAGACCCTACAGATTGGGGCAACAACCTCAGTGACACACATGCACCTTTGTTGAGCACTTTAGAAATGTTCCTGTCTTCTTCTACATCTACATGGATACTCTGGGAATCACATTTAAGTGCCTGGCAGAGAGTTCATCGAACCACCTTCACAATTCTCTATTATTCCAATCTCGTATAGCGTGCGGAAAAAACGAACACCTACGTCTTCCCGTGCCACCTTTGATTTCCCTTAATTTATTATGGTGATCGTTTCTCCCTATTGTAGGTCGGCAGCACCAAAATATTTTCGCATTCGGAGGAGAAATTTAGTGATTGAAATTTCGTGAGAAGATTGCGCCACAACGACAAACGCCTTTGTTTTAATTATGTCCACCACAAATCCTGCCTCATTTGAGTGACACTCTCTCCCGTATTTCGCAAAAATACAAAACGTTCTGCGCTTCTTTGAACTTTTTCGATGTACTCCGTCAATCCTGTCTGGTATGGGTTCTACACCGCGCAGCAGTATTCTAAAAGAGGACGTACAAGCGTAGTGTAGGCAGTCTCTTTCGTGCATCTGTTGCATTTTCTAAGTGTCCTGCAAATAAAACGCAGTCTTTGGTTAGGCTTCCCCACAACATTTTCTATGTATTCCTTCCAATTTAAGTTGTTCGTAATTGTAATTCCTAGGTATTTAGTTGAATTTACTGCCTTTAGAATTGGGTGATTTATCGTGTAACCGAAGTTTAACGCATTCCTTTTAGCACTCATGTAGATGACCTCACACTTTTCGTTATTTAGGATAAATTTCCAATTTTTGCACCATACATAAGCTTCGACGCCAATTTAGTCTCGCGGCTGATGTAACGCTTGACGGTTAGGCAACCCCTTCGACACCCCTCAGTTGCAGTTTGTCTACTTTCAGGCGCTAGAGCAGCCGCGAGACTAAATTGGTGTCGAAATTTCCTGCAGGTAAATTTTTAAAGTGCTCAGCAACGATGTGTGTGTGCCACGGAGGGTGCTGCCGAACTGGGAGAGGGCAGATCTTAGAGGTCTTAGAGGGGCCCATTGCCGTGTTATTCAAACAAATGATAATGTAGCCCCCCTGATTACGCAACAGGCAGGCGCGAAACAGAAGCGCTGAGAGTGCATAAAATCCCATTGTTGCTTCGGATGACGTTGAAATTTCGTCGAAAGCTTTTAAACGGTTCCTAGTTGTTGCACCCTGTATACCAGAGTGAAACATGCGATCGCCCTACGCTCCAAAGGGGTCAGATCACATTCAGTGTGTATGCAACCCCACGTTGTACTTAGCGTAGGGTTGAAAAGACCAGGGGTATCCGCAGTGTCGAATGTTGTCAAGAACGTCATACTGCTGCTCATCGTGCTGCAAACTGTCGTTTTCGACGGAGAAGTGTGTGGGAGTCAACGCCCCAAGGGAAGGCGTGGTTTCATTGACGAACTTTATGGCACCGCCTGAGGCCTCCCCAGCATGCGACACGGGCACGGTGCCATTGCGCAGAATTTTGCCAAAGTCACATCATTAACCGACTCGCATAAACTCCTGAGTTGTGGCCTCTTTTTCGCATTTATCGACACCTTGCTGTCTGAAACGTCGCCGAGCAGGGCGCCATGCTTTTTCATCATAAAGGTGTGTTTACACCTGTGCGACCTTCCGGGCGCACTGGGCGCATGCAGCCGTTACACGAAGAGGCAACAAGGCGCATGCACCGGTGCAATGTCACACGGGGTCACAGGGGCCTCCCCATAACCGATGGGGAGGCAGGTGCCCCTACTTGCGTGTGGGACAAGCTACTGCCGCATAACGAGCAGCTGCAAGGCGCACGGGTGTAAACGCATCTTTACATAGGAAGGCTGCAGGCACCTTTCAACCACATTACAGTCTTATGCGTCGGAATTTGCGCCGGAAACGGTAAAAGCGGTGGCTCGTTTTATTTTACAGGTTACTATCCCTCTGTGTAGGGGCTGTAATTTTTGATATTCTTTTTTTAAACCAGCAAGGTAAAACAGAGGCCACTACTTCCACCACATCAAGTGGATTTAGTGCTCCCGTACTCACACTGAACCGTGAACACTTCCCAGTTTATCAATGGGGGATAATTGAAAATCATATTACTATTATCGGTGCCATGCGTGCAATGGTCGTGCCAGGCGCGCGATATTGAATCTTGATCCTATCATTAATGGCGCGAGACCTGCACGACCTTGTAGCCACCGTTATAGTTCTTCATTATGCTACTGTGACACTAGGGATGGTTTCACGCAATGAAAGGGAGAATGTACAGATTAGAGGACTCATTTATTTAACAGTTGAATACTGAACAATTATACATTCAAATGGGGGTGGGGGAAGAAAGAATTGAGTTCAGCAGCTTACCCCAACGCTCGTTCATAATAAGCCACGATAGCAGGAGACAAGGAATTTTAGGGACGATCGCCGTATTATCAAATGGGGTCCAATCTACTAAAGGAAGGGGCTGCAGGCATGCAACGACCACCACCATGAATCAGCCAAAGACTAAGAAAGTTGCTGCTGTGGGTGAATCGCTAGGTAGCCTCCTGTGCTAAAGGAATACAACCAGCAAGACGCGAAACTATTCATATAACTTTGGGTCGCGGTCCGACTACATTAACGAAACATGAAGGGGCGCCAGACACTCACCACGTGGCGTAGGACAAAGGGCACAAGTTTTCAAGCTAGGAAGACATAAATTCTGAGTCGAATTTCACACACTGTCGGACGAAGTGGAAAAGTGAGCATGAATGTGTACACTTTAGTGCCGTACTGCAAGCTTCTGTGACTAACCAACACGTCTCGCATATTTTGCCCGACTGTATAAGGAAAACCCTACAGTCTTATAACACGGAAAACATTGCATAAACCGTAATTCAAGGAGCGCACATCAGTACAATGACCTATAAGGTTCCCTCTGGGCCGCAGGGCGCGAATCTACAGCGCACGTCGGCGCTCGTGCTTACCGAACTTCATCTCCTGGAAGCAGCACCTCCCGCCTCAGGCACGGTCACACTAGAATTAACTACTGCCCCTTTGTCCACTATCCATCCGCGGAGGGTGGTTGGCGCCCGCCCGCGAAAAACGGGCGCGCACCTGAACTGGCCAACCATAGGGCCGGAATTTCATAGGGAGGCGACCTCGCGACGTTAAAGTTGAGAAGAAATATCAGTTACAAGGTTGGTAAGGCAGGTTGGGGAACTGAGAGCAGGAGAAACTTTGGCCACTACTGAACTTTCAAACGCCACCACGTGGTGCCCTGGCGATCGGAAAAAGGATAGGAAACGGGGAGCCATTATGGCTGCTAGGAAGACTGCTGCCCTCGCCCATGAATAAAGAAAATTCCTGGCGCCAAGCTCCTCTCACAGATCAGTGTGAGACAAGCTGTAAAAATCGTCAAATAAATCAGGCAACCCATAGAAATTATTAATATTACTCGAATTATTAGTTTACCGAATACCAGAATGCGTGGATTAGAAACATGAAAAGCGAGCACTGAATGGTGAATGAAGTGCACGTCTTTCAACGGGTTTTCGAAAAAGTGATCCTTTAACTTTGTTGACAGTATAGATTATTCACTAATTTACTATTATTTTTATATGATATAACAAAAGTATCATTATACTATGTTTTCAACTGAATGTATCTTTTCTTAATATAAATCACAAGGATTAATGTGTTTCCAAAGCTATTACACTGTTATGTAAAATACCAGTATTTTAATATAAATTTTGCAACAGGAAATTAACCTAATTTAAGTCATACTCACCTATTTGCGTCTAGTAAGCATAACTGATAAAATGTATTTAATGTATTCGTCGATTTACTTCGTTAATACTATCTAGTAAGAATGCCACACCGTGCAGCAGTTCAAAAGAAGACAGACAAGCGTAGAGTGGGCTGTCTCTTTAGTAGATCTCTTGCATCTTCTAAGTGGTCTGTCAATAAAACGCAGTCTTTGGTTCGCCATCCCCATAATATTTTCTATGTGTTCATTTCAATTTAAGTTGTCTATAATTGTAATTCCTACGCATTTAGTTGAATTTACGACCTTTAGATTTGTCAGATTTCTCGTGTAACGGAAGTGTAAAGGATTCCTTTTAGCGCTCATGTAAATGAACTCACTCTTTTCATTATTTAGCGTCAATTGCCAATTTTTGTACCATACAGATATCTTCTCTGAATCGTTTTGCAATTTGTTTTGATCTTCTGATGAGTTTGCTAGACGATAAACGTCGGCATCAACTGCAAATAATCTAAGACGGCTGCTCATATTATCTGCCAGGAAGTTTCATATCAGCGCACACTCCGCTGCAGAGTCAAAATCTCATTCTGGAAGCATCCCCCAGGTTGTGGCTAAGCCATGTCTCCGCAGTATCCTTTCTTTCAGGAGTGCTAGTTCTGCAGGGTTCGCAGGAGAGCTTCTGTAAAGTTTGGAAGGTAGGAGACGAGATTCTGGCAGAAGTAAAGCTGTGAGGACGGGGCCTGAGTCGTGCTTGGGTAGCTCAGTTGGTAGAGCACTTGCCCGCGAAAGGCAAAGGTCCCGAGTTCGAGTCTCGGTCCGGCACACAGTTTTAATCTACCAGGAAGTTTCATATCAGCGCACACTCCGCTGCAGAGTGAAAATCCCATTCTGCTCATATTGTATCCTAAATTGTTTACATAGATAAGGAACAACAGAGCGCCTGTAACACTACCTTGGGGAACGCCAGAAATCACTTCCGTTTTACTCGATGACTTTCCATCAGTTACTACGAACTGTGACTTCTCTGACAGGAAATCCAGTCACGTAGCTGAGACGATATTCCATAAGCACGCAATTTCATTACAAGCCGCTTGTGAGGTACGGTGTCGAAATTCTTCTGGAAATCTAGAAATTCAGTATCAATTTGAAATCCCTTGTCAAGAGCACTCAACACGTTGTGTGAGTAGAAAGCTAGTTGTGTTTCATAAGTATGATGTTTGTGCCAGTAGACTGTTCTCTTCGAGGCAGTTCATAATGTTCGAACACAACACATACACATAAAAAAAAAAGGTTTGCATCACCTCGGTTCTATGAGTTCCGGAGCCTGTAGAGAAAACTGGAATAGCGATCAACATAAACATCATTTCCACCTTTTTATTACTTATGAAAACCACACATTGCATGTTATACCGCCATACAGCATGACCTTCAGAGATGGTGGTCCAGATTGCTGTACACACCGATACCTCGAATACCCAGTAGCACGTCCTCTTTCACCGATGCATGCCTCGTATTCATCGTGACATACTATCCACAAGTTCCTAAAGGCACTGTTGGTCCAAATTGTCACACTCCTCAACGGCGATTCGGCGTACATCCCTCAGGGTGGTTGGTGGGTCACGTCGTCCATAAACATCCCTTTTCAATCTGTCCCAAGCATGTTCGATAGGGTTCATATCTGGAGAACTTGCTGGCCACTCTTGTCGACCGATGTCATTATTCTGAAGGAAGTCGTTGCACGATGGGGGCGGTAATTGTCGTCCATGAAGACGAATGCCTTGCCCATATGCTTCCGATATGGTTGCACTATCGGTCGGAGAATGGCATTAATGTATCGTACAGCCGTTACGGCGCCTTCCATGACCACTAGCGGCATACATCGGCCCCACATAGTGCCACCTCAAAACAGCAGGGAACCTCCACCTTGCTTCACTCGCTGAACAGTGTATCTAAGGTGTTCAGCCTGAATGGATTTCCTCCAAACACGAGTCCGACGACTGTCTGATTGAAGGCATATGCGACAGTCGTCGGTGAAGAGAACGTGATGCCATTCCTGAGCGGTCCATTCGGCATGTTGTTGGGTCCATCTGTACCGCGCTGCATGGTGTCTTCGTTGCAAATATGGGCCTCGCCATGGATGTCGGGAATGAAGTTCCGCATCATGTTGCCTATTGTGCACAGTTTGAGTCGTAACACGACGCCCTGTAGCTGCATGAAAAGCGTTATTCAACATGGTGGCGTTGCTGTCAGGGTTCCCCCGAGCCATAATCCATAGGTAGTGGTCAATCACTGCAGTAGTAGCCCTTGGGCAGCCTGAGCGAGGTATGTCATCGACAGTGCTTGCCTCTCTGTATCTCCTCCGTGTCCGAACAACATCGCTTTGGTCCACTCCGAGACGCCTGGACACTTCTCTTGTTGAGAGCCCTTCCTGGTACAAAGTAATAATGCGGACGCGTTCGAACCGCGGTGTTGACCGCCTAGGCATGGTTGAACTACAGACAACACAAGCCGTGTACCTCCTTCCTGGAGGAATGACTGGAACTGATGTCGGACCCCCTCCGTCTAACAGGCGCTGCTCATGCATGGTTGCTTACATCTTTGGGCGGGTTTAGTGACATCCCTGAACAGTCAATGGGACTGTGTCTGTGATACAATATCCACAGTCAACGCCTGTCTTCAGGAGCTCTGGGAACTGGGATGATACAAAACTTTTTTTGATGTGTGTATGTTCCAAAAGTCCTGCTGCTTATCGACATTAATGATATGGGCCTGTAAAGTAGTGGCTTACTCCTACTACTTTTCTTGAATATTGGTGTGATTTGTGAAACTTTCCAGTACTGTATTCGTACATTTATGACAAATTTGGTTGTGTCTGAATTAAAAATTGCGTAATTGTGCAGCCTTCATGATGTACTTTAAAATTATTTGAGCGAACTTAAAAGGTACTAACTTACATTCCCTTATTACAATGTATTGATCTTACCTGTTTTACTACCAAGATCGTGGTGCAGTAGTTTGCTCTTACAACAGATTAGTTTTCTGCATACTCCGTCTGTGACACACATATAAAACAATCCAGTTTTAACTATCTTAAGATTAGCCTACTTTCCATTTTAAGTAGATACTCAGAACAGTTTTCTTTACTTGACTAGAAATGGTTTACACAGTCAGCAGCAAAAATGGAATCGAAATAATGAACATTTCTTGCCTATTTAACATATCTGATGATTTACTGATTTGCATTACAACATTTTGCAAAAAAAATTCTTTGTGTTACGCCATGAAGCTTGGCACTGTGTTTGATAAGATACATAAATATTTACTTTTTACCTTTGAAGCTTCATGTGACTGCTAGTTAAACTAGTTAAACATGTCTTCATTAACCCAAGAGAAATTACCTATACTTTTTCAGATTTTGCTGTCATATCCAAGTCCAGAGTGCAAATGGTAGACGTACAGAAGGCACGCTCTCAATACATGGAAATTATGCAAGCCGCACAACTACTGCAGAAGAACTTTGGACTCACCATTGCCTTCGATGTGGGTGCTGACATCTTAATCTTGCTGCACGGTATGGATGTCGTTCTCTATGTTGCTTCAGGGAAGTTCGTTATGTCAGAAGTGGGCTTGTGGGGTCCTGTATTGGCAGTCTGCGCCATCCTTCTGGCATACTCACTTCTGCGGCTTGCACTCCTAGTGGAGTCCTGCACAGCCGTGGCGAGCAGCGCCGAGGAGATTCGCTGGCGGCTGGTCGAGTGGTCACAGGAGGTACCGCCCCTCCACTTCACTGCCGCCGGACTATTCTCGATCAACAGGTCGCTGCTAGTCTCGATCATTAGCATCACCACCACGTACACTATATTACTTTACCAGTTTCGCTCAATGTAGTAGTCTCCAAAAGAAAATAATGTATGTGCAGTTGTATGTTACTAAGCCTTTCATGGTTACAATTTTGCATGTATCTGAAAAATTAAAGGTCAAAAACTGTCTTCCTTTGTGATGAATAATACACTTTCACTACCAAAACATTTTAGGCTGACCGATTTTGAAAATCGGTGAAAAGGGGCACATGTGTCCCATGAACCTAACTGTACCCAAGTTTTCCTGCGGACGTTGCATTTACAGAGTTAAATGTTCAATTTCAGAATGACTTTACCAGGATGGGAATTACGGAAAAAGTATAAAAAATCACTGAAAGAACATGTTTATTCTTCTGACAATGTAAAACATAAATTATCGCACAGATGTTTACAACACAACATTTGAAGGTGGTTTTGATATACCATACGCTAGTGTTTTCAACATTCTACAAAGTTTTCTTGGGCCAGTACGTCACACTACATACAAAATACGAACAAACCAACAGAATTACTGAAGTGTGTAATAAAGATTCAAAACAATGTCTGTGACGAATAAGAAAATACAGTTAGTTACTTCAGACACTATTGGAATGGATAAGATCGTGGTTTGATCTGATTTTCGCGAAACCTACCCGCTGCGCTGTCTACAAACACATTCCACTCCAGCGGACCGCCTACACCCTTCTATATATCCACCCTGAGGACTGTGGTATTTTTCTGCAAGTTCTGAAAGCATCTCACTACATGCAAGTGTTAGACTGATATCAGATACGGATGTCCCAATGCTCAAACCTAAGTATTACTTTGGAGGGACATATGTATCCCATCAACCACAGAAGGGTTAATTAACCAACATTAGTTGTAGCAGCAAATATTTTTAGGTACGTCCATAATTCTTTTACTTAACGAATTGCATTACACATTTCATATTAAGACTCATTCAATTTTGTATTTAATACCAATTGACTGTGGTGGAGGCTTGCCAAGAACTGAGTGAGAATATACCCCATTTCGCCCCCCCCCCCCCACTTTTTGCTGGAGCCTAGATAGTGTGCAACTGGAAAGGCTTTCCAAAACGCTCTTACCTTAGTGTGGAATAAAGTCCCGCTGACGAGGTGGCAGGGGCTCTGCAAGACCTACTGTGAGACTACAGTTAGGTGCTCGTCACATCCCAATGATGCTAGTAAGTCCTGTAACTAGTGACCTAATCCTAATCAGCAAACAAACTGCTCCAACCCAGGAAATCATGTGAAGTTAATTAATGAAGAATCCGCACAATGAGACTACTGCAGTCTGGAGCTATAATAGTGGTGGCCCTAACAAACATGACAACGTGAGTCTGTAGTTCATACAGGTATATTAAACAAGGCCCATAGATTCGTATCTGTCTAAAAAGCATTCCTAATACTACAGGTGGCCCTGACGTTTTACAGTCTCTTAGTTTCTCCAGGATGCCGCCTGTTGTTCAGGCTTCTGGACAGTTTCAGCATCTGTCAGACCCCAGCCATGGCAGCCACCTCTTCGCTCAGGGCTTTCCAGTACATAGGGCTGTATCTGCCTAAAAAGCATTCGTAACATTCCAGTTAGCCCTGAGGTTGTACAATCTCCTGGTTTCGCCAGGATACCTCCTGTTGTTAAGGGCTCTCAATGCTTACAGCGTCTTTCAGCCTCCAACCACAGTGACCATTTCATCTCTCAGAGCTTTCCTGCATGTAGGCCCGTTTCTGTCTAAAATTCATTCCCAATATTGGGTGGCCCTGAATTTTACAGTCTCCTGGTTTCGTCAGGATGTCCCCTGTTGTTAAGGCTTCTGGACTGTTCCAGCGTCTTTCAACCACCAGCCACGACGACCACCTCATCTCTCAGGGATTACCTGCCCATGGATCTTGTAACGTTCTTTAATAATAATGAATTTGTGTTTGTTAATAAACATACAATGCTTAATGTTTGTCTTACGGAAATTATCTGTGTAATGTGTTGTTGAGCAATTGGCGTAGTTAAACGTTTTTACTGCAATCCAAAGAAAAATTAAACAATTTAATCTGGAAAACCAATATGTAATGCCTATAATTAAATCAACCCCTTGAAATCTACTCAGTCTCGTGAGCACCGAGTTCTGTGGCCCTGTGCAATAAACTGATAAAATTCCCCATGCAAATAAACAATGAAATACATTTTCCGTAGCTCTTGAGTTGCAAAGGATGTAATCTTGGTATTGTTTTCTCTCCACAGTAGGCATACAAAATATTCAATCTTGGCTCAGCGAACTGAAATGCCGCCTGTAAAATAGCTTCATACAAATAATGTCAGTAGATTAGTTGATAAATGAATAATCTTGCAAATGTTCAGTGATAATTCTGGATATTGGCTGAGCGCTGTGCAATACTGCTCGCACTGAAACTGTTACAAACATTAATACTTTTCTGATTCTGCCACATTAAATTTTTTCTGTCTCTGATTGAAAAATCATTTCTTTTTAAAATAGTCATTGAATATAAACAAACACTATATGGAAGAGGATGAGGTACTGATAATGGGATATGCTAAGACTGAAAGTTTCAGTTCGCAAATTGTATTCAAAATAAAGTTTCTCCTTCACAAAATATGATATGAAACATTTTATGTTAACTTCAAATTCAGTGAACTTCTCAATTGTTCTACGACTCTCACTTACTGACGTAGTTAACAATACTTGGTTTATTACATGACAAAAGGTCTGACATCGTTTGACAAAATATATTCCAAAATTTAACTTCTGTATATCAGGATTACAAAATACACAAAATATCACAAATCGCGCATACCAAATCAACCTATACATTAAAGCTGATGGAAGATACTTGGTTCCTACATTCAAGAGACGGTACTGTTGGAATTAGCAAAATCCATATTGCGTTGCTGCATACTTAAAACTAAGTATACAAAATTTCATTACCTTACAAAACCGTATTATGCTGCGTCCATAGGACAACAGCTAAATTCTCACAGCTAGCCACTAGCACCTTTAATAGAGTGCAACGGCAACTGCTACTGCGCTCCTTGCGCCCCTACTTACAATCGATTCTGCCACTCAGGCAACATCTTTGGTTCAGTGGTGTCAAAGATACAACCTCTTCTACATGTGGTAACCATTTCATGTCATTTTTCATGAAGTATATTACAAAATCGGGCTCCGTGTACAAGTGGACCACTCACATTCTGTATCTGTCTAAAAATCATTCCCAAGACTCTGGGTTGACCTGAATCTTAGTGTCTCCTAGTTTCAGCAGATTATCGCCTGTTGTTAAGGCCTCCGGACATTTGCAGCGTCCTTCAGCCACCAGCCACAGCGACCGACTCATCTCTCAGGGCTTTCTCGCTCATAGATCTGTTTCTGTCCAAAAAGTATTCCTAACACTCCAGGTGGCTCTGAAGTTTTACAGTCTCCTGGTTTCCCCAGAATTCCCCCTGTTTTTAAGGCCTCTGGGCGGTTCCTGAGGCCTTCAGTCCCCAGCCACGGCAACTGTCTCTTGGTTCAGGTGTTCCAGAACGAAAGCCCCTGCGCGGAAATGGCCCACAGCAACTTGCGTAACTTTTGGTCCGAAGAAAGACACCAGGCTGTAAAAAGACCGAACAGACACTAATGGGATTCACGATCATTGTAATAGCTCGTATTTGTTCGCATATTCAAGTGCACTGCTCCTATTACGACTTTATGGGGTCTCCTACTTTAAATAAATGAATAATAATTAGGTTGCACGTCAGTTTGGCAAAAACTGCCACGTATCACTATCCGCTTGTTGATCACTGCAAAATGCGCGCACAACGCGCTCTCTCCTCTACATAGATGATAAGACGATATTGAGTGGTTCAATTAGGAAAGATTTATTTCTGTAGGCCAATTACAACAGAACTGCCATTTAGAAGGACATTTAATTTAACTGGAAGCACAATGCTTTCAGAAATCCACGCACAACAGAAAAACACTTCCCGAACACCCTTGTGCCTGGCAACTGAGCTTAGAGAGCCAAACTGACCTGCGTAATGCCGGGCGTGTATCTTCTCAGACAACTTTCTATTAGTATATTGAGTCGGTGTAAGATTTTGTACCTGTCGCTAACATAATAATTCAAAGTCACTACTCACGTTAACCTGTATTCTGACACTTGGGTCTTACACAGTAATATTGTGGCGGTACGCCACATAACGTGACAAAAATGATATTGAATAACTTCGCAAATATACCAAAATTGTCATTGGAACGAAATAAATATCATCGCAGAGAAATAACGAAGACTCTATAATCAATTAATATGATCTGCGAATGTAATTGTAATCTCTGTTCTTTTGCAAAAAGATCGCTCGCTCTTCCCTTTTGTTTCTGCGTAGTGTAAGAAGCCAATTCGTGACGAGGCACGAAAATGTGTAAGTTTCATGAAACATTTAGTCCAAATATAATCAAATATTGCTTAAAAATGTGGTAAAATTTTATCTGTTACAGATCCGACATTCATGTAGCTGCGAAATTAATGTATTTATGCAAATTTTATAGGGGAACATTGGTGCAGAGGTCAGCGCCATTGTTCTAGATGATAACGGCCCAGAGTCGTATTAAATATCTTAATATTTGCTAAATATGACAAACAAAAATAAATGTAAATGTGGGAGATTTCTCTTGATGAGCGGTTCTTCTTTTGAAACAGTAAAAATAATCAATATTTCCAATATTGAATCATATTTGAGTAAACTAAGTTCAGTAATTTTATTTATCCCCGTCTAACGAAATTGCGAGAATCTCCTTAGGCTTGCATTTTCGTAAAAGTAAAAAATAATTAACAAAAGTAAATTTCAGCAACAAAATTACAGTTATATAACCGAAATTTTGTGTGCTGGTGGTGTGTTTTAATATAAAAACATCGTGTCGTGCAAACTGCGAGCAGTACCACAACTGAGTCACTGAGGTAAATAATTTTCCATTTGTGAAGCAGGCAGAATAACACTAACTCCAACTTTTCATAACATATAAATATCAATACATACAAGAACCACCACAATGCACACAAAGAATAATATTTTATTTTCTTTAAACTATTGTAATTCACGAGTCTCAAGATTTCACTAATAATCATAGGGAAACTATTCGCTAAAGTGCGGCTATCAGCGAATTGTAAACTGTCGTCTTGACAACGCAAACACGAAGCGCTAGCGTAATGGGTAATTACGTGAGACAATAACGGATGGCGTTACATCAAGTAATGGATTTTCTCGATTAATCTGGAGCTACCATCGGCGTAATACACAATGACAAAAGAACACAACAGCAGTGCAGCCTCTATGGAGCTGTTGCTAGCATAAACACCAGAGTACGAGTTCTCGTATGCTTGATAACACATGTCTTTTTTCTGTCGAACATTCCGACACACAGATTTCTGCCGAGCGTTCCACCACAATGCCTTTTTCTCGAGAAAACAAGTTTCGAGTGTCCATTAACCACGATTGTGAATAAATATTTCTCGACAAAACACCTCTTAATAAAGTTTGTTCAGGCGTATTACCTTTCCTCCCGTTCGCAGACTCTAAGCGCTTAACAACTATAAAAATGTTGCGCACTATTACGTGTCTTTTCCCTGTTCAAGTAAATGGACGATAGCCTTGTTGTAGTAAAGGAGTCTCCTCCCGGAGAGGAATTATGGCGTAACAAAGAATTCAGTGCAAGTATCAATGTACCGATTTTGGTCAACATCTACCTAGAGTAATACTCCGCAAGGTACGTGGCAGGGTGTGGCGAAGGTACTTCTTGTACGACTAACTGATCCTACCTTCCCTGTTCCACTGGCGAATGACGCGTGGGAAGAAAGACGCCTCTTTTGTAGCGTCTGCCACTAGAGTTTGTTGAGCATCTGTGTAACACTCTCGCGCCGATCCCGTGACAGAACTTGTCACTCATCGTTGGTTCTTCCCTATCTCTTCGAGCAGTCCTACCTGGTAAGGGTCCTATATTTATGAACAATACTCAAGACTCGGTCGAACAGGCATCTGGTATGCCACTTCTTTCATGCATAAGTTACATTTGATTAAGATACTTCCTATGATTCTCAGTCTGGCATCTGCTTTTCCTACTGTTTGTTGTATGTGGTCATTCCAGATAGTGTTTCCAGCAATTTTTCATCAATGGTATAGTTGTACAACATGGCTTAAGAATTCACTACCATTCCTGTCTGATGTGGATTTACTATCCTAACATTTTGAACAGAAATGTGTGTACCCTGATTTCATAATATGTGCAGTGGTTATAACGTTTTTATTTTGTAACATGGATGAATCAAATCCACTGTCACTTTTTATTTTCATCTTTCCTTTATTTATATTTAGAACCTCCCATTGTAAGAGATATATTTTACCAGCTCTTCATAAACGCTATGTAATAAGCTTAATTAGTGCTCCTGAGGTTTTCTATAGTATTGCAAGTTTTATACATAATAACAAGGGAGAATGAAGTGCACTCCCATATATATTTTACTTTGTAAATTAATGTTATCCCCATCATTTCATTTTGTCGATGGACTGTGTCTTGTTATATCTAATCTATTTTAGTAGTGCATCATATTATTGCATAATTACTTTTTACAATTTTATCGAAAAAATTTTAAGTGCTTCAGAATTTGTTGTTACGTGAGCATTTGGTTTTCCACAGCTACATTCCCCATATTAGGGCTTGGTAAGAACACACAACCTATATTTCTGAGGTTTCAATTTGTGATATATTGTCCAAATTTATTGTGGTGCACTGTTGGCTGTATGATTGCCACGCATTTTAGGCCTTCTATGTTTTTTCATCATTTGCAATGTATAATCAAACAAAATAATGTATAAGATTACTGATGCCATGTTTTGTATGAGAATCCAAGCCAACGTGATATCTTTAGAACAGATAACATAGTCATATGTATTTTTACACTACTCTGTTATAAATAAATTTCCCTCTCCTGTCCCCTTGCGCCTTGTGACTACATCATCACCTAGAAAGCTGTATGTTGACATTAGATGTGAAAAAGATGCTACGTTATGAAGCTTACAACTGTTATCACTGGAATGTACTATCTCTGATCAGTCTGCAAATAGTCTGACTGGTGAATGTAGCTGCACATGGTAGCCACATGGTTTAGGGCACTTTGTCATTGTCCACACGGCTCACCCCATTGGAGGTTCGAGTCCTCCTTCAGGCATGGCTGTATGTATTGTCCTTAGCATAAGTTAGTTTAAATTAGATTAAGTAGTGTGTAAGCTTAGGGAGCGATGACCTTAGTAGTTTGCTCCCATAAGCACTTACCAAAAATTTCCAATTTTTTTGTGAATGTATTTTCGTGCCACCATTGATTTGTAGCGATTTATGTGAAGAATTTTACATGTCATGTGATTTAGATCACTTCATGATGTACAGAGCTTCGCACTCATATGATTTTACTGTATGTTTGGAGGGAAAAGGCTTATTTTTGACACTGGCATGTATACATCTCAGAGGATTAAAGTCTGATATACGCAGAGGAAAAATGTAAGTGATGTTTTATTTTCACCATTTTTTGTAATATATTACTGTCTACTTGACATGTTTGTGCAGTTCAATACATACGCCCTGTGCTTCACTTTTCTATTCTTTTAGCTTTTGCAATACTACTTGAAAGTGGCCCAAAGGCCAAAACTGCAGTTGTGAAATTAATAACTTCTACTGGCAATGGCGAACATATCTGTATCTTAGACTAAATGTAATAGTGAAATTTTTAATGAGATAGTGACAGGCATAAGGCAACAAAATAGAAATCTACATAAGCAAGCATTTCATTCTTTGTCTCAAGTCTAGAACTAATGATGTAATACATAATTCACAATTTTATATAATATTGTCGGAGAACAGCGATCTTATTGTCACAAAATTATTTAGAAGCAGTCTTCATTGCAGTCATTGTTAACTTCTGACCAGTTTCAGCTATTTAATTACGGGTGATCATCAGAGTTTGTACCATCTGGATGCCAGCAGTGGCGCCTGACTTGCCGTGCACGTTTCAGCCGCTGTAACTGATCATGTTACAGCGACTGAGGCATCCACAATGGGTTAGGCGCCATTGCAGGCATCTGGATGGTGCAAACTCTGATGATCACCCTAATTAAAAGGCCAAAACCGATCAGAAGTTAACATTGGCTGCGATCAAGACCACTATTAAATCATTTTACGATACACACTGCTTGAAATATATATACGTAAATGTTATTTGCGTTTTTAATCTAAATTTAACACAACATAATATTTCACAGTGTATGTTGGGAACTGATTTACAGGTGTGGGTGAAAGAACTCAATATATGTTTACCCTAGCATATAGTGCATGTGAAGGCTTCACTACTGTTGATGCACATACCCTTAATCTCATACTATCATTTTATCTGAAGTAGCAAAAATGCAATGCTTTATACTGAACACATTTTATAATTGTGTTTATCAAGAGAAAATTGTTGAAGGTAATATTAGCATTTTGTAACAGAACAATTAAAATAGCAGAGAGTATTCTCATCATAAGCAAGGAAAGGGAGAATGTAAATTGTGTTAAGCAGAGTTGATGTTAATTGCCGGCTTCGCATGAGACTGGGCATGGCATTAGATTACTTAGTTATAAACAACAGTCTGGCTTTCAAAGTACACTGTTGTATCGAGTAATAGATATTTTACACGTGATTGAAATGATTTCAAATGATCTATGTGCTAAGACAATGTGAACTGGAGAAGTAATAGTTTCAGTTTTCATTAAAATGGCGTTTAGATTAAAAAGTTATTATTGTATGTGGCAATGGACGTACATGAACTGCAGATGCTTCTTAGGGTTATAAAAGTAACTCTCTTAACTTAGGAAAACTGTATGGTAACACTGATGTGTGATATTTCAGACTGTTTATTCAGCAAATATGTGCAGTATTTTTTATCCTGAAGTATCACAAAGATGTCCATCAGCAACTGTCCCAGTTCTTACCAGTCGCTTCTATCCACAGGAAAAAAATCTAGGTTGCATAGTAATTATAACCTATGCGCTGGTGACCTACTTAATTCTCAATGACTATTTATTACCGAGATAATGCCAACTGGACATCATAATAGTATTAAACAATTTACACTTAAATGGCTTTGAAAACTGTTCCAAATATCTTAATAAAAGTCTTTTCTTAGTCTAAGTCGATTATGTGAAACACAAGTCAAAGTAATGTAACTTTAAGTTTTGTGTTGCAAAGTTCAAATTGAACTGAACGTTTCCAGATGGTTACGGCTTCATACAAAGATTCCTTCGAGTTTGTTTATTGACAACTTCAAGCAGTATTAACTACTTTCAAAATGATAACATCTCACTGCCAGAACACTGTTAATTAATGAATGTTACAAAACCACAAATGTAACTTTAATATTCTTTTGCGTTTCCTGTATTATTTGATATCTTTGTATCTATCTGTGAGTGGTGTACTAGAATATTATTGGTAGCGATCTAGGCATCGTATACATTGTCAGAATGTATTTCAGTCAGTTTCTCTTCACATATTGAGTGGATGTGTTCCATTTAATTAGACAGGATTCCTGCAAGTCTGCTTCTATAGTTATCAGTATTTCACCAGACTGTTGTCTTACACACTGTGTTACTACTATTTACTGTAGTGACACAATTTGTAAGACCATGATGCTGCCGAAAATTACACGTAATTTGTTTGCAATTAGCGCAAACACCACACAGATAGGTCATTACAAACATTATAAATGATTTGCAAATTGATTCCACAATAATTGTCGGCAGTATGAAAAAATATGCGCATTAAAACTTCAAAGCAATAAATAACGGATTGTTGTTTATAAATTTCAGTAAAATACCTAATGGTGTTCTTAATGCTGGCAATAGTTCACTGGATTATTTTGACAGTGGGAGATATTCTCCTAGTTATGGTATTTAATTTAAAGTGTTCAAATATAGAGCAGCTATAGTTCTTACCATTGTGACTACCATAGGCTGGTCACCAAGTGAAGATGTTGTTTGTTATAGTAGCATACAGTTACAGTTTAGTGTCCTTTAAGGATTTTGAGCCTTAGACAGCCTTAAAGTTAATACAGTTCTCTCTATAAAGTGTGAACTACTGTTATGCTGATAGTACTGGTAATATGACGATTAGTTGGATGGAACACCATGAAACTGAAATTTTGTAAAACAAACAGCTGTAGTACAAAGGAAATGAACAAACCTATGTATGTGTTGAGAGAGATTTTCAATGGTTATTACGTTTCTGGATGTCAGAAACCTAAGTTTGAACCCTACTCTGGCACACTAGTCTCAATTTGCAACTCGTAATCAATAAAGCTTGTAACTAGCTGAGAGAAAAGTACTTTTTCTCAACTATCTCATTTGTTTGCAAAAACAACAGTACATTTTGAGATTAGATTTTAATTTTGAAGGAGTGGCCAGGTTAGTTAAGAGGGCCATTGGTAAGTGCACGCTAAAACTACCTTACTGTGTTTTACCTGTCCTCTTTTAGACAGACGCCCTTTCTATGGTTCCCTGACATCCTCTAACTTAAAAAACCACCCAGTCCCTTCCACACAGCCCCCACGTGTAGCCGCTTCCTGTGTGTAGTGGACTCCTGACCTATTAAGCGGAACCCAGAAACCAACCACACGATGGTGCAAGTAAAGGAATCTGCAGCCTACACGGTCACAGTACTGCCTGAGCCTCTGATTCAGATCCTCCACTCGGCTATGCACTGAAGGATGACAATCGGTTCTATCGATGATGCTGCAGATGGAGAGCTCCGCCTTCATCTCGCAAGCAAGACTGGCAGTCTTTACCATTTCTGCTAACCGCCTGAAGACAGAGAGAATCTCCTCCAATCGAAAGCGACACACATTGTTGGTACCAACATGAGCCACCACCTGCAGTTGGCTGCAGCCTGTACTCTTCATGGCATCCGGAAGCAGTCTTTAGTCTTTCCTCATCCAGGTTGACACCCCCCCCCCCCTGGTATGCACACGTGGAGTGCACACTGGCTTCCTTCCCCTCCTTTTCAGCCATGTTCCTAAGGGGCCCATTATGCGCCTAACGTTGGAGCTCCCAACTATCAGCAAACCCACCCTCTGTGAATGCCCAGAACTTGTCGGCGAGAAGCTTTCTCTGGAACAGGGTGGGCGACTGCATCCGGCTCAGAGACATCTTCAGCCACAGATAACGCCTGAAACCTGTTCATCAAACGAACCAGGGAGGCTCTATGATCGGCCACTGAGAAAGTTTTTTGCTGCCTGCTAGACTTTGGAATGATCTCCCACTCAACCACAGGTGAGGCGTCAACCTCAGTGCAGGCAGTACACGGGGCAGCCACAGCAGTGGATCAAATGGGGGACATGTGGGATGTGCTCAACATCCCTCACATCCGACCCCCACAGTGATGCCCCTTGGAAGAAGCCAATACAGCCTGGAGCTGTGAGCGAAGGGTCACCAACTCAGCTCACATCCGTACACAGCAATTGCAGTTCATATCCATTACTGCAGTCACTCCTGTTTGGAGCTCATAAAAATATGTAACAAACAAACGGTGTACTTGCCCTATTAGCAGCAGGAATTCAAAGTGCTCTCTCACTAATGGTCTAAACGACACTAAGCTACACTAACCAAAACAAACAAAAGCCTATATGGTATGAGGGTCGATAACAACAGTGGTGCTGTAAGCTACGCTGTTATTAAAATAAAAACTTGTGCCTAGTAAGCACTCGAACACGCAAGAAATTGTAAAAAAATCTAGTAACTACACAGGTATCTGTAAATAAGTCGCTGCTGTTGGAAGTTCGTAAAAATGTGTAACAAACGAACGATGTACTCGCCTTATTAGCAGCAGGAACAAGAGGCACTCTGTCTCTGGCGGTCTATGATCCAATGGGTCAGAAATGGTTGCTCATCACCACAACTCATCTATAGCCATCTATTCTGAAGTATCTCTACGATGCTTCACCTTCTGTTCACTTCAAGTTTGTGAAGACTGTAGACAGAATCAGATGCAAGTACAACTGGTCATATCTCTACTGCGCCATTAGACACAATGCAAGCCATTGTAAAGAATGCCAGCGGCAGAAGCACATTCTGTTATTATCTCTGTGGCATCTGGAACCAGTTCTGCCTGCAGCAGCTCCATTCCATGAATGGAAATAGTCCTCTTTCGGAAGTTCCCAAAGTCGACAAACGGGAATCGATGGGTAATAGTCTGCACTGATAACCTCACCTCCTCCATTGTCACCAAAGCTGTGCCGACTCCCAAAGCTCTGAAAATTGCGACGTTCCTTGTAGAAGACATCATTCTAAATCACAGAGCTCCTTGATCATGGCAAAGTTTTCCAGTGATGCTCATATCAGAGGTAATTTCACATTATGCCATCATCCACAGGCTGACAACTTAATATATCACTCACAGACAAATAACCTCACAGAGTGCTTTAACAAGGCATTGGCAGTTGTTGAACAGTGAAATTGGGGTACAATCACATTCATGTACAACGCAGAAAGCAAGACACTACAAGTGTCTCATCATTCTTCCTGTGCCGCTGTGATGAGACAGAAATGAAAATGGATACACCGTTTCCATTTCAGTCAGAAGATACTCAGGGAGACTGCATGAATTACCTCATCACCAGGACCTAAGGAACAAGACATGTGATTCACGTATGGACCCTGGACGCCCGAAATAAGACTTCTAAAGTGCCAAGTACCAGCCAGTGAGATACAGCCTGGGAGACTTGATATGGACTTTCATGCTTGTGCAGAAAGTGGACATATCGGAAAGGTTACTAAAGCGCTACTTTTGGCTGTATCATATCCTTCGTCACTCGTAGGGCGTCACATACCAAGTCAAGGATTATCTCCTGTCATAAAAAAGGCAAAAGAGCCGAGACATGGCCCGTTTCCACCGCACGAAGCCTTGCTACAGTCCTGAAACGTAGATCGACGATGGGCTGGTGAAGGAAACTGAAGACTCATTCGATGATCACGAAACTTCGTTGGGAGAGGCTACATTCGATGCCCATCATAGTCACAATACAACAAGGAAGTGAAGATCCGCCAGCGCTGGCATTCAGAGTACCGTTGACAAGGTCTAGATCCAGTGTACTGAAGTCAGCTCGAGTGAGAACATATGAAAAAGCCGTCGCTATTTCTCCAATGCCGGAGTTGCAGAGCATACAGTGTGCTGTAGTGGTTAGCGTCGCTGGTTGACGTGCTGTGGGATCACAGGCAATTATTTTTTAATTGGTACTTACCATGTTTGTAGTTTCTCGAAATATCTTAACTTTGTATTGCTTGTATATTCTAGAATAATCGATTTTGTATAAATAACAGCACTCTCCACTGTTCTCACTGTCCGTTGGTGTTCGTAATAAATTTGTTTCCAGCGTTAAGTTTTGTATTTCACTGTCGTGTTTGGACTTGAATGCGGTTACAGCGTGACAGTATTATCATATGATATTCAACTGGTATGCTAATAACACAGCCGATTGAAAACGAACGAAAGAAATAATCTTTCATTTAAAATAGTTAATTTTGTCTTGAAAATTCCAATAAGTTTGTCACTTAAAAACAGTCATTTGCGATCACCAGATATTCTCATCGCTGTCTGCCCACCTCATGTCAGCTGAATAATGTTCTGGGAACATAGCATTTCCTTTGGTGTGAATCACGCTTAAATCTTCGTATATTCTAACAGGAAGCATGAAAAAGGATATAAAATGAAAACCACTGAAGATGCCTTGCAGAAACAGGCAAAACATGTGTGGCACACAAGTAAAACATTCAGTTCCAAAAGACACAATTTTCCTTACATATATATGATAAATTACAATTCATGGAATATGAAAAACCCCATTGTCATACCCTTCAGTAGTTCTTCAGTAGTTAGTTGAGCTACCTACCACATCCTCAGCATTCTTCTGTAATACAATGTTTTGAAAGCTTTTATTCTCTTTTTGTTTCTCTTCCTTTCTAATTTCCATACAAGTCTGCACTGGAAACAAATACTTTGAGAAAGAACTTTCTAAAATCTCAATGTATATTCGATGTTAACACATACCTCTTTTCCAGGAAAGCTTTATTATATTATCGTCAGACTATATTTATATCCTCCATACACATACTGTCATCGGTTACTCTGCAGCACAAAGAGCAAAACTTGTCTGTTACTTTCAGCATCTCATTTCCTAAGGTAATTCCTTCCACATCACCCGACTGAATTCGAGTACACTCCAATAAACTTGAAATTTTTCATTTGTGTTCATCTTATAACGCTCGTTATAAGAGCAGACTCCGAAATTATGTATAACTTCAACAATTTATCTTTTGCAAATAATGCTACAGCTGTGTAAAAAGAATTAGAGAAATTGATCTTTGAATTCGTCAGCACGAAATACTGCAATACATATGTTAATCAGATTTATGTCATACACGTGAAATTATGTATTTCTTTTATGGGGGGAGGGGGAGGATGAGTGCTAGTATATAACTTGAGATGTGTAGCGTATTAACTTATTTTGATATCATAGATAAAAGCTGGGGAAAAATTAAGGAATGCTCTTGTGTGAATGCAAATCACCCTTTATGGCAATTAGTCAGCATGTCATAGTGTTAATTACTAGAATTTGTACAGACTGATGCTTCACTTATATTATGCTGGCGAATGCAGCTTATGATAATAATGTGAGGCATGCACATATTTGATCTGAAAACTGCAAAGCTTTCGCTACTGTATGCAAACCGTACTTTCTATTTTTAAAATAATGAAATATACCTATGGGAGTGTCTCTAAAATACATGACTGGTCCAAAAGATTTTTCTTTTAGTCAGTTGCATATATAAGAATAGTCAACTTCTTTGTCTATTTACTCTGCTTTAAAATATAGAAAACTAATCATGGAGATAATGCATACATAATTCTATAATCTACCACAGATGTTCAGATCAATGTAAATTATATCTTTGTCACTAAAATAAACAAAATACAATTCATCTTCCTTTTTTTAACACCACCTCTGTGTCTTAAAGTTTCTATAAAGATGTCTCCTGTTTGCATTAATTTTCACATCCACTTTGTTGTTTGAGTGCAGATTTTAAATACTCCTTCCTTTGTCAATCTCAACATAGTCTTAGATGAGCACTGTTGGCTCTTAATAGTGCCTTGCAGTTAGGTATCTTGTCTTGTATAAAGCAGATTAACTGGTATTTGTTTCCACTTGAATATGTTACAGTGTAAAGCATTGATCTTACTATGAAGATTTCTATTCTTGTCTATGGCCTAATTTTAATGATACTGCACTTATTCTTTAGTATGAGTAAACATCTCTTGTTCAAAGGTTTTACAAAAATTAATATTTTTCTTATGAAAGTTTCCAAGTGAGAAATCTAAAAAATAAGTTCACTGAAACAATGATTTTTCTGTTCTTTCAAAGGAACAACAGCAATATTTATTGATACTTTTTATACACTTACCATACTGGAGTTCAACTCTGTTTTCCCCAACTAATCTATATACTTTGCCTTTCCTTTCCAAAGCAAAAAATTCTAACATATGAATACTAAATAACCGCCACCAATTTTCATCTAAGCAAAAATAAAACATCTTAACTCAGCCTCCTAGAATAGCTTGGTACATTCAACAGGTAGCTTTAAGTGAAGAATGATGCTTTTAATTGCTATCCTGCATTAGGGAATAACTTCAGTCAGAAAATTCTCTACCTATCTGAACACCAGTACAGTACTATCCAGTCACCAATCATAAGCTATGAGTCTCTTCACTATCAGATTTGTTCCCCCCCTAGCAAAATTCAATATAAGACATTACACAGATTTGACAGCTCACATTATTATTAACTACACAGCAATATGCTTAAAAGTAATTTGATCTTAGTTATTTTTCTAGCGAAATCTACTGAAATCATATTGAGTTAGACCACGTTACTGTCTTGACCTAACTTGAACTATACGTGTATTTTCTTAACACATCCACTGTAGACAACTTTTGCTGAACAAAAACTGAACAACTCACAGCACGCCATCAGAATAGCACAGTAGATGAGGAAATGGACAGCGTTATTTCTCCCTTTTTAACAATAAGTCATTGTTACAGTTAGTTTCGACAGTATCTTCTATAATCAGCCAGATTTCTGAATCAGTTTTCTTTTTCTCTGATCTGCACATGTGTGGCAAAATTTGTGTATGGATTGCTGTGGCACTCCATCTCATCAAACTTTTGCAATAAAATAACACATTCACATAGTAATACCATAATACATATGGATAATTACATTTTATCGATTAAAAATCAGATACTATGCCTCCACAAAAGATTGTATGTAAGGTAGAGTGACTCTTTTTCTATGTGATGCTTCTGTATTCCTTGTCGAGCATCACACATTGAACTAAGGTTAATTAAAGTCTGTAAGTGACAATGGGTGAGCTGTTTAATGTTGACATGCTCTAGCACTCTTTAGAAATATAAATAAAAAAAACTTGCTGAGCTCTAACACAGCTTTCCAGAAACAGTGACACTAGCTTTTCAGGAATTGAAAAATGAAAGATTATGATTTAACATTCAGTCAATGAAGAGGTTATTAGAGAAGACACAAAAGCTAGGCTGACCAGACTTCAAAGGGGAAAACTAACTTCATTATTACAATTACACTCATCCATCATATAAGTTATCGTGATAATTTGAAATCGATAATAGGTCTATGACAACACAGCAGCTGAAAAACCCATAGCAAGAATTTTGTGAATTGGGATGGAAAATGAAGTTACATTACAAATAAATAAAACTCTTTTCTTCAGAAATAAAAATGACTGATACATACTTTTTTATTCTAATAGCTTGGATATATTTTCTGCAGTTTTTAATGACTTTCTGGGTACCTAGATACAATTTGTTAATCCTAAAAACTATTTTATATGACTAATCAGTAATCAGATGCAAATTATACATTAAGTAATAAAATATTAAATTTCGTTTGATTGCAGACTGCTAGGGCACGCATGCATACATGCCAAACAATATTCAATAAGCATTGCTAATACATGCCACAACGCCCGCATTCTTCACAAAATTAATTTTCATACCGTTGTAGTCCCCATAGGAGAAATGGTTTAAGTGATGCTCCTTTATATATCCTTTGGTTTTAGTTTACTTGTCTCGAGTGCCATAAACAGAAAGGTCAGCAAGTTAGAGGTGGGGGTAGGTAACACCTGCTTTTCTTTTCAACATATTGCTTTCTTTTTCTTTAGGCATAAGACCAGTTAAACCAAATGCTGTAGATCTATATATTGTAAGAATATATATTTCTATAACATCCTACTTCCAGGAACTTGTTTTTCACAAATTCTTAGTTAAATGAGAAATATTGTTGCACACATTTCGTTACTCGGTTACAACTGGGACAATTATACGTCCAAAATGATGTTCTTGGGACACCAGGACATTTATGTGAAAACCAGAACCACCCAGGCAAAAACTTAGGCGTGTTATCAGCCAAATACAAGCTCATAATGAGAAGGCAATAGACACGTCCTTCTCAAAATAACCCATTTAAGTTGTTGTTGTAGTCCTCAGTTCTAAGATTCATTTGTTGCAACTCTCCACGCTACTCTATCCTATGAAAGCCTCCTCATCTCCGAATAAATACTGCAACCTACATCCATGTGATCATGCATACTGGGATTCATTTGTTGCAAGTCTCCACGCTACTCTATCCTATGAAAGCCTCCTCATCTCTGAATAAATACTGCAACCTACATCCATGTGATCATGCATACTGTATTCATCTCTTTGTCTATCTCTACAATTCTTGCCCCCACACTTCTGTCCAATATAAAATTGATAATTTCTTGATGTCTCAGATGTGCCCTATGAATCGACTCCTTCATTTAGCCAGCTTGTGCCATAAATTGCTTTATTCCCCAGTTATATTCATCACCTTATTGTTAGTTATGTGATCTACCTCCCTAACCTCCAGCTTTCTTCTGTAACACCTTATTTCAAAAGCTTCTATTTTTTCTTGTCTGAACTGCTTCTCATCCACGTTTAACTTCCATATATGGGTACACTCCAACCGAATACCTTCAGAAAAGACTTCCCAGCTCTTCAATTTATATTCGATGTTAATGAATTCCTCTTTTTCAGAACTGCTTTCCTTGCTATAGCCAGAATGCATTTATCCTCCCTACTTCGGCCATCAACAGCTATTTTGCTGCAAAAATTGGAAAACTCGACTACTATTTTTAGTGACTCATTTCCTAATCCAATTCCCTCAGCACCGCCTTATTTAATTCGACTACATTGCATTACTCTCATTTTGCTTTTGTTGATGATTGTCTTATAATCTCTTTTCAAGACACTGTCCATTCCATTGAACAGTTCTTCAATGGCGTTTGCTGATTCTGATAGAATTACAAAGTCATCGGCGGTTCTCACTTTCTTTTATACTTATTCTTCCTGAACTTTAGTTCCTTCTTCCAATTTTTCTATGTTTTTCTTTACTGCTTGGTCAAAGTGAGGATTGAATAACATCGGAAGTAGGCTACAACCCTGTCTTATTCCCTTCTCAACTACTGCTTCCCTTTCATGTCTTTTGGCTCATCTAACCACAGTCTGGTTGTGTACAAGCTGTAAAAAAGCAAGAAAAAATGTTGTTTTGTAAACAACTCACCTTATGTCTCCACGTAGTCTCCTTTGAGGGATAGACACTTGATCCAGAGGTCCTCCAGATTTTCGATCCCATCAGAAAAATATGTTCTGTTGAACTCTGCAAAATACTCAAAGACTACAACTATCAGTTCCTTATCTGATCAAAATTACTTACCAGCATGCCAAAGTTTCAAGTTAGGGAAAAGTAAAAAGTCGCTTGAGGCTAATTCTGTTCAAGAGAGTGGATGAGGAACCAATTCAAAGTCCAGTTCGTGGACTTTCACTATTGTTGTCGCTGATTTGTAGGATGATAAATTTTCCTGGCCAAAGAGTAATTTAATGCATGCCACCCTTGGGCTTTTTACCACCAACGCAAGTTTCAATTGATCCAACAGTGAGGCGCAATAGGGTTCATTCATTTTTTTGTAATGCACTTTGACCAGTCTTTGTCCATTGTTTTGATTGCCGTTTTGACCCTGGTGTGTAATTATGGATCCGGGTTTCATCAACAGTCACAAACTGACGGAGAAAGTGTTATGGACTGCGATAAACGTAGCCAGACATTGTGCTGAAATGTGGCGCCGGATACATCTTTGATCGACTGCGAGCAATTGCGGCACCCACCTCGCACACAGCTTCTTCACAGCCAATTCCCCGTGCAGGATATTGTTATGCACTCGCTCGTTTGTGACACCAAGAGTTTCAACAATCTCGGCTGTCTTGGTTTACCATATCATGGATTTTGTCAATGGTTTCCTTACAAGGAAACCTCCCCATCGCACCCCCCTCAGATTCAGTTATAAATTGACACAGTGGATAGGCCTTGAAAAACTAAACACAGATCAATCGAGAAAACCGGAAGAAGTTGTGTGGAACTATGAAAAAATAAGCAAAATATACAAACTGAGTAGTACATGTGCAAGATAGGCAACATCAAGGACAAGATAAGCTGAGGAGCGCCGTGGTCCCGTGGTTAGAGCGAGCAACTGCGGAACGAGAGGTCCCTGGTTCGAGTCCTCCCTCGATTGAAAATTTTACTTTCTTTATTTTCGCAAAGTTACGATCTGTCCGTTCATTCATTGACGAGCAACTGCGGAACGAGAGGTCCTTGGTTCGAGTCCTCCCTCGAGTGAAAATTTTACTTTCTTTATTTTCGCAAAGTTACGATCTGTCCGTTCATTCATTGACGTCTCTGTTCACTGTAATAGGTTTAGTGCCAGTGTTTTGCGACCGCACCGCAAAACCGTGCGATTAGTAGACGAAAGGACGTGCCTCTCCAATAGGAACCGAAAACATTTGATCGCAAGGTCATAGGTCAACCGATTCCTCCACAGGAAAACACGTCTGATATATTCTTTACGACACTGGTGACGGCATGTGCGTCACATGACAGGAACATATTGTCGACCCACCTAACTTGCACACTTGGCGAATGGGTAAAAAGATTCTTCTACCTTGCCCGATTTAGGTTTTCTTGTGGATGTGATAATCACTCCAAAAATAGTGATGAAAACATAAGAGTTTGTCACATAAACTACAACAAATGAATGCAACAGTTTCACAGTCGCACAGTTTTCCCTGTGGTCTGTCAAAACATATGATTTTTACGTTTTCAAATGTTTCCGTGCGTAGACCGTCAAATCCTGCATATGTCCAAGCAAATCTGAACATGTCCTGGAATTTTGGAGAGCGAAGTTGATTATGTGTGAGTGCCTGAACTTTGATAATTATCTGAAAATAAAAAATTAAACTTTTCACCTGAGGGAAGATTTGAACCAAGAACCTCTCGTTCCGCAGCTGCTCACGCTAACCACGGGACCATGGCGCTCGTTAGCTGACGCTCTCCTTGATGTTGCCTAGCTTGCACATGGACTACTCAGTTTGTATATTTTGCTTATTTTTTTCATAGTTCCACACAACTTCTTCCTGTTTTCTCGATTGATCTGTGTTCAGTTTTTCAAGGCCTATCCCTGTGCCAACTTATAACTAAATCTGAGAGGGGTACGATGGGGAGGTTCCCTTGTTTGTGGTAACCTCAATTGGACGACCAGAGTGTGCTTCGTTTTTGTTGCTTGTCCTTTCGGTCCTTGTGTTTTATCTCAGCCGCCTTCAGAACTTCAAACATATATTCCAGTCAACACCGTGAACACATCGATTTGACGCCACTTCGGCGACTTGCGCGTCGATAGGGATGAAATTATGATAATTACAACACAACAACCAGTCCCTGAGCGGAGAAAAATTTCCGACCCAGCCGGGAATCGAACCCGGGGCCTTAGGAATAACATTCTGTCGCGCTGACCACTCAGCTCTCAGCTACTGGGGGCAGCCGCGGTGGAGGATACATCCTGTGAAACGACTGTACGAACATCTTCCTCATGTAGTTCGCCCACTACATACCTACTTTGTACTTGGTTCCACGCATCTGTGACAGTAAAATTAAGACACATGCATCATCTGGTTGTTGTTGTTGTGGTCTTCAGTCGTGAGACTGGTTTGGTGCAGCTCTCCATGCTACTCTATCCTGTGCAAGCTTCTTCATCTCCAAGGACCTACTGCAACCTACATCCTTCTAAATCTGCTTAGTGTATTCATCTCTTGGTCTCCCTATACGATTTTTACCCTCCACGCTGCCCTCCAATGCTAAATTGGTGATCCCTTGATGCCTCAGAACATGTCCTACCAACCGATCCCTTCTTTTAGTCAAGTTGTGCCACAAACTTCTCTTCTCCTCAATCCTATTCAGTGCCTCCTCATTAATTATATGATCTACCCATCTAATCTTCAGCATTATTCTGTAGCACCACATTCCGAACATGCCACAGAACGTGCCTCAGAACATGTCCTGCCAACCGATCAAGTTGTGCCACAATCTCCTCTTCTCCCCAAATCTATTCAATACTTCCTCATTAGTTATGTGATCTACCTATCTAATCTTTAGCATTCTTCTGTAGCACCACATTTCCAAAGCTTCTATTCTCTTCTTGTCCAAACTATTTATCGTCCATGTTTCACGTCCATACATGGCTAAACTCCATACAAATACTTTCAGAAACGACTTCCTGACACTTAAATCTATACTCGTTGTTAACAAATTTCTCTTCTTCAGGAACGCTTTCCTTGCCGTTGCCAGTCTACGTTTTATATCATCTCTACTTCGACCAACATCAGTTTTTTAGCTCCCCAAATAACAAAACTCTTTTAGAGCTTTAAGCGTCTCATTCCCTAATCTAATTCCCGCGGAATCACCCGATTTTATTCGACTACATTCAATTATCCTCGTTTTGCTTTTGTTGATATTCATCTTATATCCTCCGTTCAAGACACTGTCCATTCCGTTCAGCTGCTCTTCCAGGTCCTTTGCTGTCTCTGACAGAATTACAATGTCATCGGCAAACCTCGAATTCTTTATTTCTTCTCCATGGATTTTAATTCCTACTCCGAATTTTTCTTTTGTTTCCTTTACTGCTTGTTCAATATACAGATTGAATAACATCGGGGAGAGGCTACAACCCTGTCTCACTCCCTTCCCAACCACTGCTTCCCTTTCATGCCCCTCGACTCTTATAACTGCCAGCTGGTTTCTGTACAAATTGTAAATAGCCTTTCGCTCCCTGTATTTTATCCCTGCCACCTTCAGAATTTGAAATAGAGTATTCCAGTCAACATTGTCAAAAGCTTTCTCTAAGTCTACAAATGCTAGAAACGTAGGTTTGCCTTTCCTTAATCTATTTTCTAAGCTAAGTCGTAGGGTCAGTATTGCCTACGTGTTCCAACATTTCTACGGAATCCAAAATGATCGCCCCCAAGGTCGGCTTCTACCAGTTTTTCCATTCGTCTGTAAAGAATTCGCGTTAGTATTTTGCAGCCGTAACTTATTAAACTGATAGTTCGTTAATTTTCACATCTGTCCACACCTCCTTTCTTTGGGATTCGTATTATTATATTTTTCTTGAAGTCTGAGGGTATTTCGCCTGTCTCATACATCTTGCATGGTAGAGTTTTGTCAGGACTGGCTCCCCCAAGGCTGTCAGTAGTTCTAATGGAATGTTGGCTACTTCCGGGACCTTGTTTCGACTTAGGTCTTTCAGTGCTCTGTCAGACTCTTCACGCATTGTAATATCTCCCATTTCATCATCATCTACATTCTCTTATATTTCCATAATATTGTCCTCAAGTACATCGCTCTTGTATAGACCCTCTATGTAGTCCTCCCACCTTTCTGCTTCCCCTTCTTTGCTTAGAACTGGATTTACATCTGAGATCTTGATATTCATACAAGTGTTTGTCTTTTCTCCAAAGGTCTCTTCAACTTTTCCTTTAGGCAGTATCTATCTTACCCTTAATGAAATATGCCTCTACATCCTTACATTTGTACTCAAGCCATCCCTGCTTAGCCATTTTGCACTTCCTGTCGATCTCATTTTTGAGACGTTTGTATTCCTTTTTGCCTGCTTCACTTAATGCAGTTTTATATTTTCTCCTTTCATCAATTAAGTTCAATATTTCTCCTGTTACCCAAAGATTTCTACAAGCCCTCGTCTTTTTACCTACTTGATCCTCTGCTGCCTTCCCTACTTCATCCCTCAAAGCTACACATCCTTCTTCTACTGTATTTGTTTCCCCCATTCCTATCAATTGTTCCCTTATGCTCTCCCTGAAACTCTGTACAACCTCTGCTTCTGTCAGTTTATCCAGGTCCCATCTCCTTAAATTCCCACCTTTTTGCAGTTTCTTCAGTTTTAATCTACAGTTCATAACCAATAGATTGTGATCAGAGTCCACATCTGCCGCTGGAAATGTCTATAATTTAAAACCTGGTTCCTAAATCTCTGTCTTACCATTATATAATCTATCTGATTCCTTTTAGTATCTCCAGGGTTCTTCCATGTATACAACCTTCTATCATGATTCTTGAACCAAGTGTTAACTATGATTAAGTTGTGCTCTGTGCAAAATTCTACCAGGCGGCTTTCTCTTTCGTTTCTTAGCCCCAATCCATATTCACCTACTATGTTTCCTTCTCTCCCTTTTCCTACTCTCGAATTCCAGTCACCCATGACTATTAAATTTTCGTCTCCCTTCACTTTCTGAATAATTTCTTTTATCTCATCATACATTTCATCAATTTCTTCGTCATCTGCACAACTAGTTGGCATATAAACTTGTAATACTGTAGTAGGCGTGGGCTTCATGTCTATCTTGGCCACAATAATGCGTTCACTATGCTGTTTGTAGTAGCTTACCCGTACTCCTATTTTTTATTCATTATTAAACCTACTCCTGCATTACCCCTATTTGATTTTGTATTTATAACCCTGTATTCGCCTGACCAAGTCTTTTTCCTCCTGCCACCGAATTTCACTAATTCCCACTATATCTAACTTTAACCTATCCATTTCCCTTTTTAAATTTTCCTAACCTACCTGCCCGATTAAGTGATCTGACATTTCACGCTCCGATCCGTAGGATGCCAGTTTTCTTTCTCCTGATAACGACGTCCTCTTGAGTAGTCCCCGCCTGGAGATCCGAATGGGGGACTATTTTACCTCCAGAATATTTTACCCAAGAGGACGCCATCATCATTTAACCATACAGTAAAGCTACATGCATCATATATGGTTAAATATATCATGAAAATGCCTTCCCGAGTAGTACATAGTTCCTGCAAGAGATAATAAATTGGTTCATTATTCACTTTGTAACAGTAATTACGTAACGGCTGCTACGCTGCTGCACGCCATACACTGTAATATTATTATTGTTATCATTAATAGTAATAATAGTAGGAGTAGTGGTGGTAGTAGTAGTAGTAGCAGTAGTAGCAGCAGCAGCAGCAGCAGTGGTCAGACAAACCATTGGCAGCTTGAAGTCTTCCGGTTTCTGCCAGTTCAGAAGTAAGGAGTCGTTTACGAACAGAGGGCCTAAATATATTTCACACACTTTAATTCGGTTGATTTTGTATGGCGGGCAGGATGTGGGTAAAGCAGATGTCGCTAGCGAGAAGAGTGATTGAGAGAAAGAGTGTTTTGTAACACCTGTCTACCCTAAATGTGGATAGTTAGCTTTTTTTTCGGAGATGGTGGTTAGGTAACAGTCGCAATGCATTGAGATTGTTTCATCATTCCACACTAAAGTTGGCTCAAATAAGCCATAGCAATCGCCTCATGGTTTAATAAAACATCTACAAAAGCTTAACGTCATTTATCTTTCATCACTTTAAAAATGGATGTTTTTCAAGAAAATTCTTTTTCATTGTTAAGTTTAGTTGGGAACTGATGTTAAACGTTGGGGAGGAGAGGGGTGAGAGGGAGGCAGGGTATTAACTAACATCTGATTGTGGTCAGGGGTAATGATCTCAGAAATACTGGTAACCACTGATCTACATCCTACTCAGCAAGCCACCTAATGGTATGTGGCGGAGGGTACTTCTGCTGCAAATAACTGGTGCCCCCTTCCCTGTTCCACTACTGTGGGAAGAGTGATTGTCGGTAATATCTGTATTAGCTCAAATTTCTCGAATCTTCTCTTCATCATCATTTAGCGAGATGTATGTAGGAGGAAGTAATATAATGTCCGACTCTTCCTGGAGAGATCTTTTTCGAAATTTCTTTAGTAAACCTCTCTGTGATGCTCTTTTAACGTTTACCATTGAAGTTCATTGAGCGTATCTGTAACGCTCTTGCTTCGACTAAACGATCCGGTGACGTAACGCGTCGCTCTTCGTTGGATCTTCTCTATCTCTTCTATCAGTACTAGTTGCTAAGGATCTCAGATAAAAGAACCAGTACTGAAGAATTGGCCGAACAAGCGCCTTGTCTGACGCTTCCTTCGTGGATGAGCTACATTTCATTAAGATTTTTCCTATGAATCTCAGTCTGACGTCTTCTTTTCCTACTATTTGCTTGATATGGTCATTCCACTTAGGGTCGCTCTGAGTAGTCACTCCTGGATATTTTGCGGCAGATACTGTTTCCGGAAAAAGTCATCAATAGTGCAATGGTGCAGGAGGGCATTCTTTTCCAATGTATGCTCTATATGTTACATTCATATACGTTCAGGGTCAACTGCCAGAACCTGTAGCATTCATCAGTCGTCTGCAAGTCATTCTACAAATCGATACTGTCTTCTAGCATTGCTACTTTCTTACAAACAACCGCATCTTCTGCTGACAGTCTTAAAGAGCTTCTGACGCTTTTGGTTGGATTATTTATATTCGTTGTATACAGTAACGGTCCTATCACACTTCCCTCCTTGCGGTACTCCGGAAACTGCGTTTACATCTGTCGATTTTGTCCCGCTAGAAACGGCGTGTTGAGTTTATCTGCAAAGAAGTCTTGAATCCAGTCGCAAATACAGGCCGACACACGGTAAGCTGTCAGTTTTTTCACTAAACGGCAGTGCGGGAAGAGCTACCAAATGCCTTCCTGAAGACAAGGAACACGGCAAATATCTGAGAGCCGTTGTGTACAGCGCTATGGATCTCTTGGAGGAACAGAGCGAGCTGAATTTCGCAGGATCTCTGACTGAGGAATCCATGCAAATTTTTGTAGAATAGATTTTCGCTTTCCAAAAATGTCGTAATTGTTGAGCATAAAACATGTTCCATAATTCTACAACGTTGTAGATCTATAATTATGTGCCTCTGTCTTACTACTCTTTTTTGACAACGGGAACGACCTGGGCTTTCGATGGTATGGCGATCTACGATAAATTGCTGCTGGAAAAGGAGCAAGTTCTTTCGCATAATCTTTGTAGAATCTTATAGGTATTGTAGTTGCTTTTCTTTTCCGCAATCGGTTGTTTTAATGGCTCTGAACACTATGAGACTTAAATTCTAAGGTCATCAGTCGGTTGGTTTGATCTCTGCCTTTTCGTCGTTCGTACGATGGTTGAAAAGAAGGACCGCGTTACGATCTATCGCGGTGAAACAATTTCGGAAGACCGAATTTAGTATTTAGGCCCTTCTCTCTGCTATTTTCAGTTTCGGTGCCAGTATGGTCACTGAGTGAATGATTAGAGGATTTCTAACAGCGTTTTGATTTTATGTGAGACTATCGGCATGATGATCAATGGCGGCCTGTGAGTATAGATTCTGGGTGTTTAGATTCACCTAAATTTGAGAGTATGAAATTAAATAGCATCTGCTTTATAACAGTCATGCTTATCAACTAGTTTAGACAACTACAGCTATTGCCAATAGTAGTAACAACAGTAATAATAATAATAATAATAATAATAATAATATGCATAACATATCTCACAAAAGAAAGAATTGTTTTGTGGAATTTTGTTGTTTTGTACACAATTAAATACAGTTTAGGGCAATAACGAAAAAAATGTGCAAGCTTTTGCAATTCTCCATTTCGCATTTTTGTGGAAGTGGGAGTTTTCATGTTTTCCATTTTTTCAGACATATGTACAACATTCCTAAAAAATGTATAAGTTCACGAATTTACTTCTGGTTTGACAATCAGATATTCTTACGCTGCACTAACGCAACAACTTGTGCTAACTGTACACTTACTTGTTAAATGTTCGCTTGTAGTCACGCTTATTTGATTTCGTCACTCTCTCAATCAAAGGATCTCGTCTCGGAGGCCCTAGGTCTTTCGAGGCTAACTTTTCTTGGTAATTTACTTTTATGTTTCCAGAATGCAATTTTCATTCTGCAGCGGAGTGTGCGCTTATATGAAACTTCATGGCAGATTAAAGCTGTGTGCCAGACCGAGGTTCGAATTCGGGACCTTTGCCATTGGCGAGCAAGTGCTCTACCGATTGAGCTACCCAAGCACAGCTCACGACCCATCCTTACAGCTTCACCTTTCTGTTAGTATTTAAAACAGATTCAACATAGTTCACAGTTTACACTGCACACGAAAGCCGATTCCTGCACAGTACACAACCAACTCCAAACACAATGTGCCGTTTGTGAGAATGAGTAAACTCAAGTTGTAATGTCTACCAACCATGCACTTGACTAAAATGCAAATGAGGCTCTGAGGTCAATAAGAGCCTAAAGCACACTGCTGTCAGTCCCACATTTAAGGAAATATCATACAAACCAGCGATACAAATTTTTGTTAATTTTCATATATACAGGCTGTCATTAACTATTGCCACCAAGAACAACTCCGAAAGTATGATAGCAGCTGAAATGTTTGTGGGACAAACGTTGCTTGGGACAGTGGTTGCCATAATATGAGGTTGGTATTTTGTTGCTAGGTGGGGTCACCTCAGAGATATGAAGGTCAACTTTGTTTTTATAAATGGGATGCTATAGTTTGGTATTTATTTTCTGATAGCGGTTATTGAGACGAATCTAATGATGTGTAACAGTAAGGTCTTTGAAGGTCAACGAAGGTAAAAACGGTGGCATGAACGTCCATTTACAGAAGGTGTTCGAAGTGATAACCATTGGTATCAATGCAGTGCTGCAATCTTCTTATCATGGATTGAGTGGTATTCCTTATCACATTGGCACTTATAGAAGCACATGCTCTGACAATTCTATCTTGCATATCTTCAGGTGTAGTCGGAACGTCTTTATAAACAATGTCTTTTTACGAATCCTCACAAGAAAATATCCAGAGGCGTCAGATCTGGCGAACGAGCCGGCCATGACACATCTCCACCGCATCCAGTCCAACTATTTGGGAATTGTTTCTGTGATTCATTTCTAGCTATCAGCGAAAACTGTGCCAGCCACCCATCGTGTTGATACCACATTCTGTTTCTTCCAATAACAGACCTAATGTTTCTTGCAGGAATGTAGTGTACTTCCTACCATTAAGATTTCCTTCGATGAAATAGGGGCCAATAATTCTGTCCTTCAGAATCTCACACCATACATTCACCAACCACAGTTTTTGGTGTTCAACTTGCCGCAGTCAACATGGATTTTCATTTACCCAATAATGCATGTTATGGAAATTAACATTTCCATGGTTCATGAATGTAGCTTCGTCAGTAAATAAAATCAAATTAATAAATGTTTCATCCCTCTGAATCTGAAGTTGAGCCCATCGGCAGAATTCAATGCAATGCATACAATCCATGCCATTTAATTATTGGCATAGACTTATATGGCAAGGATGATATTTACGGTGATGCAGAACACAAACAACACTACACTTGCTCATGCCAGATTCCCTTGTGATTCGATGAGAACTAAAACAAGGATCTTGAACCACAGTGGTAAGAGTGCCAATTTCTGTTTACTCGTTAGTAACTATCCTTTGCCAGATACGTTTCTGATGCATTAAAGATCAAGTTGTTCTCAGTTTATTATACACATATTTAAATGTATGATGTGTAGGATGAATACGTTGAGGATATCTTTCACCATACAAGCCTCTAGCTCTTACTGAATTTCGTTGGAATTCTCTGTAAATGAGAAGCATAACGACTTCTTCGAAGGAATACATGATTAACATTTGCTTGACTCGACAATACTAGTCTTACCGTTTCTATTAGTGTTATATTGCGAAACCGTCGATCGGTGTTTACATGTCAATGTCACATTAGATTGATATGCTGTATTTGACGAATATTTACTATTTGCACGATATATGAGAGAGAATTCACAGAGTATGTGCTTCGATAAGAGCCGATGTGATAAGAAATATCACTCAGTCCATGTTAAGAAGATTGCAGCACTGCACTGATACCAATGGTCAGCTCTTTGAACAACTTCTGTAAATGGACGTTCATGCCACTGTTTTGACCTTCGTTGACCTTCAAAGACCTTACTGTTACACATCATTAGATTCATATTGATTAGATTAGATTTACTTACATTCCAATTGATCCGTAGTGAGGAGGTCCTCCAGGATGTGCAACATACCAGAAAAACAATAATACATGACAAATATTTACAACTGAAACAAATAAGCTAATGTACCTTCTACAGGTAATAAGTGGAATGATCGTCATTTTTTTAATGAACACTATATCAAAGAATCATTTTACAAACACTCGGTTACTAAGATTGCATTAATGCACTGTATTTAAAATTTAAAAAAGCGTTTTTTATTGATAAGGAAATAAACATATAATAGAACTACTACAATACTTATTTGCAATGAACACATTACTGCACTGAAATGGTGCACACACACACACACACACACACACACACACACACACACACACACACACACACACGCACACACACACACACACACACACACACACACACACACACACACACACAAACACTTGTTACAATGAACACATTACTGTACTGAAATGGTGCAGAAATTAGACTGATACACAAATCAGTTGGTTCTACTGAGAAATTCATCAATGGAGTAGAAGGAGTTGGCCACCAATAAATCCTTTAGGCTTCTCTTAAACTGAATTTCATTGGTTGTTAAGCTTTTCATGGCTGCTGGAAGTTATTGAAAATGTGTGTTCCTGAATATTAGACACATTTTTGTACGAGAGTACAGGGTTATTACAAATGATTGAAGCGGTTTCACAGCTCTACAATAACTTTATTATTTGAGATATTTTCACAATGCTTTGCACACACATACAAAAACTCAAAAAGTTTTTTTAGGCATTCACAAATGTTCGATATGTGCCCCTTTAGTGATTCGGCAGACATCAAGCCGATAATCAAGTTCGTCCCACACTTGGCGCAGCATGTCCCCATCAATGAGTTCGAAAGCATTGTTGATGCGAGCTCGCAGTTCTGGCACGTTTCTTGGTAGAGGAGGTTTAAACACTGGATCTTTCACATAACCCCACAGAAAGAAATCGGGTGGGGTTAAGTCGGGAGAGCGTGGAGGCCACGACATGAATTGCTGATCATGATCTCCACCACGACCAATCCATCGGTTTTCCAATCTCCTGTTTAAGAAATGCCAAACATCATGATGGAAGTGCGGTGGAGCACCATCCTGTTGAAAGATGAAGTCAGCGCTGTCGGTCCCCAGTTGTGGCATGAGCCAATTTTCCAGCATGTCCAGATACACGTATCCTGTAACGTTTTTTTCGCAGAAGAAAAAGGGGCCGTAAACTTTAAACCGTGAGATTGCACAAAACACGTTAACTTTTGGTGAATTGCGAATTTGCTCCACGAATGCGTGAGGATTCTCTACCGCCCAGATTCGCACATTGTGTCTGTTCACTTCACCATTAAGAAAAAATGTTGCTTCAACACTGAAAACAAGTTTCGCACTGAATGCATCCTCTTCCATGAGCTGTTGCAACCGCGCCGAAAATTCAAAGCGTTTGACTTTGTCATCAGGTGTCAGGGCTTGTAGCAATTGTAAACGGTAAAGCTTCTGCTTTAGCCTTTCCCGTAAGATTTTCCAAACCGTCGGCTGTGGTACGTTTAGCTCCCTGCTTGCTTTATTCGTCGACTTCCGCGGGCTACGCGTGAAACTTGCCCGGACGCGTTCAACCGTTTCTTCGCTCACTGCAGGCCGACCCGTTGGTTTCCCCTTACAGAGGCATTCAGAAGCTTTAAACTGCGCATACCATTGCCGAATGGAGTTAGCAGTTGGTGGATCTGTGTTGAACTTCGTCCTGAAGTGTCGTTGCACTGTTATGACTAACTGATGTGAGTGCATTTCAAGCACGACATACGCTTTCTCGACTCCTGTCGCCATTTTGTCTCACTGTGCTCTCAAGCGCTCTGGCGGCAGAAACCTGAAGTGCGGCTTCAGCCGAACAAAACTTTATGAGTTTTTCTACGTATCTGTAGTGTGTCGTGACCATATGTCAATGAATGGAGCTACAGTGAATTTATGAAATCGCTTCAATCATTTGTAATAGCCGTGTAAGTGACTTTAAATCCTTCTGAAGAGTATTCTTATTTCTAGTATTGATTCCATAAATTGACCTGTTGGTTTGAAAAAGTGATATATTTTTAATGACAAATTTCATTAAGGAATAAATATATTGGGAAGCAGTACTCAGTATTCCTAGTTCCCTAAACAGGCTTCTGCAGGATATTCGTGAGTTCACACCACATATAACTCTTATGTACGTTTTCGTGCCTGGAAAACTTTAGCTTGGCTTCAAGAATTACCCCAAAAAATAATCCCATATGACATTATGGAATGAAAGTAAGCATAGCATGCCAGCTTTTTCCTTTTTATATCCCCTATGTCTGACACAATTCGCATTTAAAATAGAGATTTGTTAAGATACTTCAGCAGTTCTGTGGTGTGCTCCTCCCAATTGAATTTATTATCAAGCTGTAATCCCAAGAATTTAACATTGTCAACTTCTTCTATCTGCTTGTCATCGTGTTAGGCATATACTCATGGGACACCCCTTACAAGTTCTGAACTGCATGTAGTATGTTTTTTCAAAGTTTAGTGACAAAGAATTGGCTAGGAGCTAGTGATTAATGTTCACAAATACCTTAACAGTCGATCTTTCTAAGACTACACTTGATTTGCTATTTATTACAATGTTTGTGTCACTGGCAAACAAAACGAACTTGGCACCTGATAATGTTACTGATGAGAGGTCATTGATATACACAAGAAAAAGTAAGGGCCCTAAGATGGAACCTTGTGGGACCCCACATGTAATTAGTTCCCAGTTGGATGATACCTGATAGCTTAATACATGTCTCTTTCCTAATAACACCCTTTGTTTCCTGCCAGAGATACACGATTTGAACCATTTTGCAGCATTTCCTGTTACATCATAATATTCTAATTTACTTAAAAGGATATTGTGATTTACACAGACAGATGTCTTTGACAGATCGCAAAATATACCAGTTCCCTGCAATTTTTAGGCTAATGAATTAAGTACATTTTCACTATAAGTGTAGATAGACTTCTCAATATCACAACCCTTTAGAAATCCGAAAGCGACTTTGACAGTATTTTATTTGTGATAAGATGGCTACAAAGACGATTGTACATTACCTTTTCTAAAATTCTTGAGAATGCTGGCAAAAGTGAAATTGGATGGACATTTGATGCTATTTCTTTATCTCCTTCTTAAACAGTGGCTTAACTTCAGCATATTTCAACCATACAAAAAATATTCCACTGATAAACGACTGGTTATACAGATAGCTTAATATGTTACTTAACTCAGAATCACATTCTTTAATTAACTTTGTTGATACCCACTAGATGTTTTTGATTTTAAAGATTTTATGCTGGACATTAGTTCTGCTGGGGTAGTGAGGGTCAAATTCATATTATGGAAGTTACTTGAAATGTCTGGTCTGAGGTATTCCACAGCAACATCTACAGAACCTGACAACTCGATCTTTTCAGTAACAGTTAAAAACGTTTGTTAAAAAGTTCTGCAACACTATACTCATCTGTCACCAATGTAACATTTACTCTTAATGCTATTTGTCCCTCTTTCTGTGTGGTTCTACTGGTCTCCTCCTTCACTATATCCCATATTGTGTCTATTTTGTTATGTGATATGACTATCTTTTCCTTGTAATATATTTGCTTTGATGTCCATATTATAGTCTTTAATATTTTGCAGTATTTCTTGTAATGTGCTATAGCATCAACATCAGAACTGCTTCACAATGACAGATAGCCGCTATCAGAAAATAAGTACCTAACTGTAGCATCCTATATAAAAAACAAAGTTGACCTTCATATCTCTGAAGCGACCACACCTAGCAACAAAAAACCAACATAATGTTATGGCCCCCATTGTCCTGTGCGACATTTCTCACACAAACTGTCATACTTTTGGAGTTATTCTAGGTGGCAATAGTTAGTGAATGAACCTGTATAATGTGGGCCTACAGCACAGATAAACCTCACTCACTGTAAGATCAACAGATTTCAGAAGCATGAATAAACGCTACAATCTCACAATCGATGGTGATGTGCTTTAGACCATTATGATTCTCAATGCCTCAAATGGATTAGTGCATAATGTCACGCACTATAACTTATTCAGAAACCCACATAATAGATTTACTGCCAGTTCAGCTTTAACATATACTGATGTCTGGTCTAATTTTTCAACAGTATATAGTGAGCGAATTAGCATATCTAACATGTGTGCTATCATCTAGCACAAATTATGCTGAGCAAATGGGGATAAAAGTCTGCTGCAGTGTGCTACCATATGGTGGCACTGGCATAAACTTCTAGTTGAGTGGCAAGGGCTTGCTGTGCAGGTTGTGAACCATCCACATTGCTTATCAAATCCATATGTGTTTGAACTGTAAGGCAATCACGTCACGCGAGTTGTGCATGCACTGAAGCTCCTTAAAACGTGCACAACTGAAGGTGGGCTGACAACCCTGTTGCCAAGTTTCACAGAGCTAGAGGACTATTAGCACAGTAGATTCAAGTGCCATATCATTCAGATTGCAGTATCTATGTTACGTTTAACAACATTCAAAGAAAAATTACGTATAAATCCGCAAGGTGTCGAAAGGTAGGGTGTTCACATGCACTTGCGCTCTTACACATCAGCCGTCACTGTTGATGATGCAGTTCTCGTTGCAGCAGTGTCAGGCCATGTCCTATCCATTCCTGTCTTATGCCCCAAGCAAGGTTCCACAAGAAAGTTTTCAAGTTCACTGTCTAGAATGTTTAACTCAACTGTGAAATAAAAGTCGTTGGTTCAAGAAAACAATTTTCAATATAATATTCCCCAATAACTGACAAAACATTTCTGAACCAAGGTGCTACAATGCTAATGGCTGCTATTACACGATGTTCCTGAGCGTTTCTCTGAAAGTACTGTGCTTTTCGCAGTGACAGGAAGTTTTGTTCCAATAAATTGCTGACAGCTTTATGGGTTGTAGCTGATGACGGCATGGGTGGGCCGCACTGCTGGAGTTTCAATGGTGGCAACCCTGTGAAGCCTCTGCTGCTGTCCCAGTCACTCGTCTCGCAACCACTGTCAACTGTCCACCTGAGTCTCCCCAGTGATTGTGTCATCAGCGATGACTTTTTTTTTGCGCCCTGTTTCTTTAATACATTTAACCTCTGCATGGTTCAGTAAATAATTTACATTTTGTATTTACAAGATTAGTCTCTACCCTTCCGCTATATGACAGTATTAAATTTAAGGCCATAAAAACTCTTGAGTTACTTTAAAAACTTGCTATCGTATTTGAAATTCCCTCACTGTCTTTGAGAGGCTTCATGCTTTTTCTGGAACTGCTCGCCATTCCCTGTCTCCTTGGTTCACAATTCTATGGAAGCTAAGGCGTCCATTTTTGGCCCCTTGACGACTTATTTCAAAACACAGCAAAATTTAAAAAAAATTCTTTGGTCACGAAATGTAACTGTTACCATCAGTCTCGTCTTTTAGTTATTCTTCAGGAAGTGAAAGATCATCTGCACTAAACTGATTCTTGACTGACACTGATTCGACCAATTTTAATGAAAATATTCAGAATGTAAATGTACATTTGGATCTCGAAAAATGTTCATGCATTAATATGCCACAGTAATCAGTTTTTCGTAATGGGGCAGCCGATTTTCTTGGTGTGGAGGCTGTGAACTTACACGAAAATGTCGAATATTAACAGCTGTTATTGAGACAAAATACTAGAGTGACAAGACAATAGCTTTTACTTTGTTAATCATCTTATTAATCATTTTTACAAAATAATTTTACAGCTCATTTCTTGAGTAACATAAAACATGAGACATCAGAGAATTGTCTGTGAAACTGCTTACAATTAACATTTTACCATAAATATCTATTTTGTACAAATGTATCAGTGTGGCTAATAAAGACACCATTAATATCTGTAACTTCGAAAATGTAATGTAATTCTACGCTACACCATGCAAAACATCTACTAGTACATTATAAGTGAGTACATTAACAAAACCATTGGTAATTATAATGCTAACAGCTCTATTCGAGATATGTAACAATTGCCACAGTTAACTTACACATCCTCAGAAGAAATAATCTCAAAACCAGTTTTTCCTAAAATAGATCTAGCTGTACACATAATTGTGTAAAAATTAAAGTGATAACCAAACTCAAAATACTAATGAAAGGCAGTTAAAGCATACCTCTTAAATAATATACACTTATTCTGCAGAGGGTTACTTAAATAGGATAGCAGTTGTTGCTATGGAACATTGAAGTCGGTAAAAAACAAAAAAAAAGAGAAACATGCTTTCAGAGTATAAGACATGTTACTGGACAGTTATTGAATGATCAAACCTCTGACAAAAAATGCTAACCTAGTCTTTTGCTTGAGCTCGACATCTGTTTCATTATGAAGGGATGCTTTCTCAGTTTGCCATTTAGACAAATAGGAGTGAATAAAGGACGTAATAGAGAGGCAGGGGTATCACAATGGACCTGATGTCAGCTGACAAAACTCCTATGAGCAGTATGTACAGTGGCTCGTGACAACATACAATGATAGTGTAACATTAGCTTTAAAATGAACTAAAGCTGTAAATAATTGATCAGCTGCACAATTGTTAATTTTACATTATGTATTATTGTTTATTAATGTGACATGTGTAATATCATTGTAAAACGAGCTATGGATGAATAAACAACTAAATAAAGTGACAATTAGTTTTGCAGATTCTCCAAAGTTACCATGGAATACAGCAATATGTCGAGCAAATTGACAGTCAGTCATCATATTGGGCTAAAGTCAATATGATGGAACTGTGCAGATCACAGATTTACATAAAAAAAACCTCCTCTATATATACACTACTTCGAATCGAACTGGTATAGCAGTATACTGTATGTGAGGAGGATGCTAATGACTGAGACAAACAGTGACCTGTCGATGGAAAAGAAGCCGGCGGCTGAGAAGTGTAGAGGCGGAACTTCCTCTGACCACTCAGTCAGCTGCCAGTGGACTTCCTCAGCACAGGCAGCTGCTGCTGCACATGACTCCACAATCAGTGCGAGACCTACCAGCGAGAAGGCCATTGAAGTTATGCCCATTGATAATTTGGGATCTTCGAAAAATACTGTGGAGGTATTTGGCTTCTTTGTAGCAATAACAAGAAAGACGTCAACACTGGACAACATGATGAAGACTTCAGCGACGAAGTGGCACGCAATGGTCACTCCGAAATGGGCCTGAAGCCGCTGTGCACCGAGGAACAATGTCATATATGTAGAATTCACTTTCTGTGCATCCACCATAGTTTGGATGCGAACTTTGGCAGCAGAGGTGACACTGATATCTGTAAAGAGCATAATGTTATATATATAAAAGTTACACACTGCTCACAGCCTAAATTATCGGCTTACTGTGCTTCAAGTTGAGATATCTTTGATACTATAATTTACCCAGAGTAGGTCATTCTACAATTCCATAAGATTTCATCTTCTACTCGATTTATATAATAATTCTCTGCTGTAAAGGATTAAAGAGCCATAGGAGGTAGGGCCACATGGTTTAATTCATACATATACATTCTAAAACTACAAATTTCTTCATTGTCACAAAGTTTGTAAATGCAAAAGCTAATTTTTGTTCATACCAAGTGCAACGTTTACTATTCATACAATTATATATCAAATAAATTAATTTAATTCTTTTTTTCAATTACCATATTCGTAAAAGTTCCTTATGGAATGTAGTTTATTAATAAATGGCAAAGATAATAAAATAGATAAATTTTTTCATAATTTTATGGAAAAACGGTATTTTTTCTTTGAAGAACAGTGAGTGACAGTCACAGACTCATTCATAATTTTATGGAACTGCACTTCTGTGCTTAAAACTATGTATATATGAATGTAATCTTGGGCTTAACATTTCAGAAAAGCTATTATCAACAATAAACAAAATATTAATTCTAAAAAATTCTTCTGTAGAATAATAAGAATTAACAAATGCATATCACAGTTTTTGTTAATTTTTCTCTATGTGTTCCACACTTTATGTCTTTGGTAACGATTAAAGATTTTTATAACTATATACTTTTCTCAGCCTGGTGAAATATTATAGATGAGTAACGTAATGTAAGTATATTATTTCTTTTACATTACATTTTTCACATTTATTGAGATTTTAAGTTTTGACAGATAGATAACAGCGCACCTCTTAAAGCAATAAGTATAGCTTGAATGTTTTTTTAAGTATTTGTAACTGTTTAACATCCTCTCTAAAATAATTCTGACATCATATTATATACTTACTTGAAGTTTATAAGTACTGATTTATAATTAATAGACAGCTCATTTGGAATTAATGATGTTTCTTCAGTCTTCAGTCAAGTGTCGTATTTTGGAAGATATATATTACTTCCATGAGAGACCCCATTATTTGGACTGGGGGGAGGGGGTTCAAGATAACCTTTATATTTTCGTAAGATGACATACTGTATCCTTTTGACTGGGATTTATTTTGCGCAAGACAACTTTAAGTGCAATTCGTTTGCACCTTTGTCTGTTCCACTATAATTTCAAATGGTTTTTAACCATATAGAATCTTCAGTAGCTACATGAATGAGTTTATAAACCACAATGTTATATTTATGTTTCATTTAGTCATATCTGGTGTTAGCTCTGTATATGTCTTACTTGTGTCTGTTTGTGTATATAATAATATTACAGTGCATCTAATACAGTGGATGATTTGGAGTTACTGTCTTATAAGTAAATGATCTGCATTTTAAGGTTGTTGTTGCAGATGTTATTCAACTCCGACTCTCATTCTTAGTACTGAATCTTCAGTAATTTCATAAGACAACTTCACATGCCACAGTGAGAATTTTTTTGTTTCAATTACTCATATTTAGACTCGGCTCTACATACATCACACTTATATGTGCATTGCCTATATAACGAAACTAGACTGCACCTATCACTGTGGGCATTCTTATATTACTTGAACTTAATGTTTTGTAACTAACTGATTTACATGCTAATTTTAAAATTTATTTCTTCAAAAAAATGTTTTTCTTTACAGAATGCTTCTTCTATTAATTGATTTCAACATCAACAGTAAGGCTTTTGATGAACAAGTACAGGAATTTATGTGCTCTCACTGTAGATTAGATGGCTACCAGAGATGATATTACAACAGTTTGATATAAAGATCAATAATTTTCGTATAATACAAAATTAGAATCACCACTTGTTGTTGTATGAAACAACACAAATAATATGCATGTAAGCACAAACAGATCTTCAGTTTGATTACTGTAGTTGCCTTTCAGATAAGATCAAATACTAAATATTAATGCTTGTCTTGTTTTCTGCTGCAGCTGATATACAATAATACCTAAAAAGACAGGCTGTAGTGTTTAAAGAGGCTTGGACCACAGTTAAAACTTATCTCAATTGACATAGAGTCTCATACCATGTTGAACAGTTATCAATAACATATAACACTGCATTAGATAAAATGTGAAAGAATTATATTTTATGTGAGAAACATGATCTCCTAACTCAAACAGTTTGTCGCTACATAACTCAAAGACACATAAAAAAATAATAATCTCAAATGAAAATAATAACATGGTTCAAATGGCTTTGAGCACTATGGGACTTAACATCTGAGGTCATCAGTCCCCTAGAACTTAGAACCACTTAAACCTAACTAACCTACGGACATCACAAACTTCCATGCCTGAGGCAGGATTCGAACCTGCGACCGCAGCGGTCGCGGGGTTCCAGACTGAAGCGCCTAGAACCACTTGGCCACTGTTGTAGAAAGGTGTTAACTGGCAAGTATAATAACATGCACAAAGGTTATAACCTTTAAAGGGTAAAATAAAGCTAATTTTTCTGGTGTAATCTCTACACTTAATCAAGGATATGGCGTGTCATTTTCATAACCAATGGAGATATGGCTAAGTATGGACTTCATATACAGTTAAAATCTTTCTATTGAGTATCAACAAAAATAAGAATTGCAGATTAGCTGTAGATGAGATTCCCAAAGGCCTTTAGTTTAACATGTTAGCTGGCAGCTCTCTAACCACATAGTAAAGTATTTAAATAGCTAAACATAAAATAAGTTTTCAGTGATTAGTGTAAAGAAATTTCTTGGGGAAAACAAAAATTCACCAAGAAAGACAAATTTTGTTGAACTGAGTATAACATATGGAACTGATTTACTTAAAATAAAATAATAGCATCACGTACAAATCCTGTACAGTAATAACATGCCAATTAAATGTACAAAAGTATGTACAGTTTATAACTATGGCTACCCAAGAATGACAAGGAAAAATTTATGATTCAGACATTTCAAGGGACCAGTTTTGAAAGTCGGGGCTTAGAACTGCAGAGTATGATTGCGTCTACAATCCCACTCACACATCAAGAAAAATATACCAATTATTTAATCATTAGCTCTATGAATAACAACAGTACATGATGAATACCTACTTTACAAACATCAGTGTAAGGTAAACAAAGGACTCAAATTTCATAAGAGAATAAGTATGTACAATAAGTAGCCATGTTTTTAAAACAGGATTAGTTGAATACTGCAGGTTACAGTTTAGTGAAAATGTGACAGAAATTAGCTATAAATCATACGTTCCAGATCGCAATGTACTCTCACAGTGTGGTGCTAATGTGACAGCAGCAATATAATTTTGATCCCAATAATGACCAAAGCATGTGTGTGTGTGTGTGTGTGCGTGTGTGTGTGTGTGTGATGAATGAAGGAAAAGATGAGAAACTAGTGAAACTATATCTGCAACTTATGTGCTACATTCCCAATGAAGACAATTGTGGTGATGAATGAAGGAAAAGATGAGAAACTAGTGAAACTATATCTGCAACTTATGTGCTACATTCCCAATGAAGACAATTGTTTGCTCTTGATCAGCATGATTGTTCAAAGTTATTTTTAAACAATTTGTGGAGCAGTTAATTTACACTAGATCTCTTTATACATATATATTATTTGGGTAATATATGTTTAACATTATACTGAGATGGTATCTGACTTGTTGGACTTCATTGTAAGAATGACTTGCATGTTACTATCATTGTTACTGTCACTTTGAAGCAGAGTCGTTGTTGAAAAGCTCTCATCTGTTTGTTAAGAGGGTTACTATTGCTGTTTGATATTTTTCAATGTTGCAATCAGTACTCTGAATAGGCAGTAAGATCAGGGTTTAAACTTGGTGATGAGATCATTAGACACAAAAAATAGCTTCTCTAGATGTTGAATGTGAACAATGCCAGAAATACTATTTATGAAGTAAAAATTATGATCATTTCAGCAATGTAACTATCATAATCAATTGCAGGTTAGTTGTACAGAGAAAAGAATTAAGAAAGTAAGTGTTATGTGAAATTATTCATTGGTTTTGTTGTCAATAGACTATTAAATAATTTCATAAATAAAGACTGCATGACTAAAACAACTATAGATATGACATGATGTAATATCACCAACACTAGCTGAATATGGAGGTTATACAAATGGAACAAGTTCTGGTTGTGGTTATTGGCCATACATCCAAATTAATGTAACATATTATACATATCATTAAACATTTGAAGGAATTTTGATTACACTGAGCAAGGTAAAACCTTGGCCATACATCCAAATTAATGTAACATATTATACATATCATTAAACATTTGAAGGAATTTTGATTACAATGAACAAGGTAAAACCTTGGCCATACATCCAGAGTAATGTAACATATTATACATATGATTAAACATTTGAAGGAATTTTGATTACACTGAGCAAGGTAAAACCTTCCAGCTAAGTGTTTGCACTATCGTGTGTGCGTTTTTTGCTTCTGAGTAATTACAGTACAAATTACACTACTAACCTTTTTCAATATTCAATAGGAACTGTACTTCATTAGATCAAAGTATTTGCTTTGGGCAAGGAAATTTTTGCCTTGTACACATGATTCATTTACATACATGTAAGCAAATGTGTAGTGCTAAATTTTGTGAGCAACTGTAAGAATAACTAATTAAATATGGAATGGAATTGTGTGTGGTGGACTGGAGAGTGTATAGTTCTGTAATCACTATTTTTGATATTTTTATTTCAAAAAATTGTGAGAACTATTTCTGTTTGAGCATAAGAGTGATTACCACTACAGTTTATCAAAATTATCAGGTATATGCTAAATGAAGTTGAGTATGAAGAGGGACTCTGATTTTCGACGTAGATGTTCATTTCGTCATCTCATTTCAGTTGTAATTTCGAGCCATTTGGCTTATTTTCGAGTTGTTAAGTTAATGATTACACCGTTTCATTTTTTATGTTTTATTTACATTTCTTTTTTGTGTATTCATCGAATAGTGACATTTGCAAACATCATATTATGTATCAATGCACGGTCTCAAGGTGATATAAATTAATTGATTCTTATCGAACTTCCAGCCGCATCAGGTGGTTAAAATCCCAAGAGCTATCGACCAAGCTCTCCACAGCCATTGTCAAGTGGTAAATAACTGCAATGTCTCCATTGTCTCGCTGCTACATAGCTGCGCTGCTGGCACCTCAGCCACAGTGTCTACAGGAAACCTAAACACACAGATCGTTATCTGCACACTCTTAGCCACCACCATTTGGCACAATAACGTGGCATTCTGATCATCTTCGTGCTTCGCTCTAAAGTCGTCTAAGTTTGAATATCTGCCACTGGAACTAAGTCACCTGCGAAGAGTCTTCAGGAAAATGGCTAAACTCACTGCCAGGTATCAAAGGCTATTTCTGGTGAGCCACGCAGGAGAAACACCACCAAAGAAGAGACAAGAAATTTGCATTTTGCCGTTTTGTGGCACAGTGTCGTGAAAGATTAGCTAGCTCCTGAAGAGGCACAACATTTCATCTGCGTTCAGGCCCCAGAAAAATGCGACATCTCATGAGGCCTGTGAAGGACGATCTAGGACTTAGAACGTCTGGAATGTACAAGATACTGTCTCATTGTGGTTGCTACTATTTCGGGCAAGCAGTATGCACTGTGGAGTAATATCATTAAACACTTGAAGGGATTTTGATTAGGGTGAGTTTATGCCTACACTGTCCTAAAAATCAGCCTACCTGGAATACAACTTTAGGAAATCGACACCAGTTTCTATTCGATGAAAGTTCTATCATTACAAGGACGAAGGGGTTTTACGGTAGCGTTCTAAAAGAAGGTACAGAAATAAAAATATGTGAAAACACCGTCAATAATGCCGGCAATTTGCAGCTCAGCACAGCCTAGCACCGGCCATCGCGAGGTTGAAGTGGGCGCAACGGATGCGGGACGAAAACATTACCATATTTGGCGATGGAGAGAGCACCAGTAATGCTACAGCAACACAGCAGTCATTTATCACATGACAATGGCCGAGCAGAGCTCAGTCGAAAGCTCACAGGATTTTTTATCAACTGATGTGTCTGGAAGCCTGAGAAGATTTTATTAATCATATTAAATGCAAGGTAAAAGCACACCATATTTTTTGTAAAGAGGCTTATACATATCACATTTATCTACAAAGGTCAATCCATAATGTAATTTAAATATTTTTAAGTGTTTCAACAAGGTACAGATGGAACAGTAAGGTGAAAGTTTCTTTAGTTATGTGCAGATGGTTTACTCTGCTTCTAATTTATAATTTTTGTTCTCCAATGCAGGTTATCTTATGTAGTTTCAACATTTTGTTGGGGAAGGAACAGCATCTTACATCTGATAGTTCTTTATTTAAGATTTGATAAGCACTTCTAGTGCAGATCTGGTTTGAAAATACATGATTATATTCGAAATCAGTCATCAGTATGAATTACACGTAACTGTGACACAGATTTGAATATAGAATTTCAGATCATTTTATCCTGTGCAGCTAATTGTATTGTTTCTTTTGCTGCTCACAAAAAATTTAGCTCCTGTAATAGCTTTGAGATTGTCTTGTCAAGTATCATTTGCTTTCACAGTCTAGAGTAAGGAATGTTAGGGGCTTATAATTCCTTCAGTGAATACAGACATTTATTTATAAAGAAAGCTTTTAATTTTGTTTTAAATGCATGCCCGGTATGATATGAAACTTCCTGGCGGATTAAAACTGCCAGGCAGTTTTAAATCAGCGCACATTCCGCTGCAGAGTGAAAAGTTCATTCTGGAAACATCCCCCAGGCTATGGCAATGCCATGTCTCCACAGTATTCTTTCTTCCAGGAGTGCTAGTTCTGCAAGTTTTAGAGGAGAGCTTCTGTGAAGTTAAGGTAGGAGACAAGGTACTGCCAGAAGTAAAGCTGTGAGGACGGGGCGTGAATTGTGCTTGGGTAGCTCAGCTGGTAGAGCACTTGCTCTCGAAATGCGAAGGTCTCGAGTTCGAGTCTCGGTCCAGCACACAGTTTTAATTTGCCAGGAAGTTTCAAATCAGCACACACTCCGCTGCAGAGTGAAAATTTCATTCTGATAATATTTCTGTGGCAGAACAGTGTTAATTCTCACACTAACAACGCAACTGTTATTGGACCTAGACTTTTGAATACAAAATAGTGCTAAAAATGTGTGCCAAGAACAGACTTGATATTGATATTACAAGGAAAGATACTTCAACATACTTTCAGAGCTGTTGATCACATCAAAGCAGAATGAAAAAATATAAAATCCATCATCATCATTGTCATCATCATCAATCACAATTGGTTATTTGCCATACACTGTTGAATAAAGGTTTTCTATGAACTATTCATACTTATATCTTTATACATCCACATCCAAGTGGGACTAAAATGGATACACATAGCTGAAGACAATCATGCATGGAAATATCTGAAATAGATCACTACCATGCAGGGAATGTTAAATGGGTAATTATGATGATTATGATGGTGGTGATGGTTCTCTTGAAAACATGTCCTAATAATTCGACATAAATCAGAATATTTCCTTGGTGTATCAGTTTACTGGAACTCTTAAAAGGGGATGTTTGTATTTTTTTAATCTTGTCAAGTGTCAACTAGATTCGTTTCACTCTCTTTATTTACAAATAAATTGTTATGGTCGTCTATGTCTCCAAAATAGGCCAACTAAATTCGTTTGGCTTTGAATATTTTGAAATAAATCCTTGTACTGTATATTTCAGACTTTCTGCATGGTGAATTTTTTTCTAGCTATGTATCTGTTTTTGGTCTGCATCTTACAATTCGAAAGTGTTTAAAGTACAACACTTCATACACAGTTCATCTTTATTGATTGATAAAATATTGATACTTTCATTTTTATTTATATTTAGTCCTTGTGAATTTCATTATCTATTTGGGTTCTTACTGAAAGATGTGTGATGGATAATCATACTGTTCCTTTTGATTTATTCTATTAACAGAAGTGCTCAATTTCCCTACATGTCTTGCCCATTCTAAGCTTTTATTCCATTTCTGATAATCTCATCATTGACAGGACTTTAAAAAATAAAATTCCGTCTTCATTTCTGCACAATGGGCTCTGATCTGATTCCTCAATCATCAATATCAACACAAGTTCTCTAGCTTAGGTGGCTAAAACCGAATAAAAATTGTATAGATTGAAAAGACCGCTTCAAATGGTTCAAATGGCTCTGAGCACTATGGGACTTAACTTCTGTGGCCATCAGTCCACTAGAACTTAGAACTACTTAAACCTAACCAACCTAAGGACATCACACACATCCATGCCCGAGGCAGGATTCGAACCTGCGACCGTAGCGGTCGCGCGGTTCCAAACTGTAGCGCCTAGAACCGCTCGCCCACGCCGGCCGGCGTTCGGTCCTCTCTCCAGCACTTTTCAATTTATACATTCATGGTCTGCCTCTCTCCCACAAATTCATATATGCGGATGATATCAACCTCACTGTTCAACGCACTAATTTTGCAGAAGCAGAGAATGTCCTCAATAAGACCTTGTGTTCCTGGATGAATACTTTAAGAAATTACGTTTGAAACCGAACCCTCACAACAGTGCTTTTCGCCTGGACAATAGGCTCTCAAATTACCAACATAGAGTCAATTTTAGAGGGGAAGCATTACGGTTCAATGGCACCCCTACATATCTGGGTATGACTTTGGAAAGGATCCTAACATATAAAGCCCAATTACGTAAGTCTGCTGCAAAACTGAAGAGCAGTAATAAACTTCATCAGTGTTTCGTTGGCACATCATGGGAAGCCGACGCCAACACATTGAGAACATCTGCTCTAGCACTCGTCTATTCCTCAGCAGAGTACTGCTCTGCAGTATGGTTTAATAGCTGCCATACTCACCATGTGAACATTCAACTTCGTCACACTACGTGTATAGTATCTGGAACATTACTTGCTACTCCAGTCCAATGGCTGCCAGTGTTGTGTAACACACCACCTCCTCACATCAGAAGACAAAAACATCTGGGTCATCTGTGGTGAAGAATACTGAATAACTCGTCACTCCCAATTCACGAAGATGTGAGACAGCTAGAATCATCCAGGTTGAAGTCCCATAAACAGGCATGTAAAACGGCCATGGAATTGTTAAGCAACCATTCCGATCCCAAAGACAGCTGACGGAATGAATGGACATCTTCTACTCCACAGGGCATCTTGAAAGTTGAAGATCCAACAGTAAGGCTTAATGGTTTCAGCGTGCCAAGATACACTTGTAGCAGGCTTAACCGTTTCAGATGTGGTATGAGAAGGAGTGCTTTGAATCTTCATAAGTGGGGTTGGGTGGACACCCCATACTGTGACTGTGCTTACGTTCCACAAACAATGAAGCATCTAGCAGTGGACTGCCCCCTCCGTGCCTTCCCTGGAAATCTAGTGTATCGAACCTGGCTACTTCCGAAGTAGTGGATTGGATCAATGTCAAAGATATAAAGATCTAAACTGTATTTTAATGTGTCTGTGGTACTGTATTTTATGTGTTATTGTGACTGTTATCTGTCAACGCTAAATAATAACAATAATGTGTGGGTCACAATATTGCTTTGCTTGGCTATCGGAAGATCTGTGCTCGATGGGTACCCCGGATACTGACTCCTGAAATGAAAGTGCACAGACGTGAAATTTGTCAGCAGGCCGCGGTGGCCGTGCGGTTCTAGGCGCTCCAGTCCGGAGCCGCGCTGCTCCTACGGTCGCAGGTTCGAATCCTGCCTCGGGCATGGGTGTGTGTGATGTCCTTAGGTTAGTTAGGTTTAAGTAGTTCTAAGTTCTAGGGGACTGATGACCACAGCAGTTGAGTCCCATAGTGCTCAGAGCCATTTGACATTTGTCAGGAACTCCTCTTGTGGTACGAGAATGAAAGTGATGACTTTCTCCAGTCAGTTGTGACAGGAAGAAAAGTGGGCACACCATTAAAACCCCGAAAATGAAACGTCAGTCTATGGAATATCGACGCAAAGACTCGCCCATGAAAAAGAAATTCAAGACACAGCGCTCAGCTGGAAAAATCATGGCCACAGTGTTCTGCAACGCAGATGGTGTTATCCATGTTGATTTCCTTGGCCATGCAATAACAATAAATTCAGAGCGTTACATCACAACGCTGCGAACTCTGAAGCGACGGCTAACAGGGGTCCGAAACGATTTCCTGCAGCATGACAATGCCAAACCACACACTTCACTTGCCACCACAGCAGAACTTCAGAGATTCAATCGGACCACCATACGACATCCTCCATATAGTCCAGATTTAGCACCGTCTGACTTCCATCTGTTCCCAGTAATGAAAGACGATCTGCGGGGACATCATTATGCTACTGATGAAGACGTTGAGAGAACTGTGAGACTGTGATTGCGGAAACAGAGTGTAGACTTCTTCTATGATGGCTTCAGAAAACTTGTTAATCGTTGGCAGAAATGTAACCAACTGGCTGGTGATTATGTGGAAAAGTGAATATTGGTAATTAAAGATCACATTCTATGGATTATTTCTGCGTTTAATTTATTAAAATATTCCCATCAAACCCAATTAATGAAGGTGGAGGCATTACTTTTCATTCAACCCTCGTTTATTAACTCAAGCCATGCTTACAGCGCCATATTTCCTAAAACAGAAGTTGCTATGTACATTGTTCCCTTATTTGCAGTCAAAAATCAAGTTCTACTACTACAGAGAGGACAGCTATTTCTCGCTGCTGCGGCTACTTACTTTCGCGTGATTGGAGTGAGACAGAAATCGAATCCTCATTCAGTCGATGCAGCAAGTACTGCTTTAAGATGCCAAATCTCTGCTCGATTTCACTCAACAGAAATATGAACTGGTCCAGCCAGGCCACTGTAGAGAACGAGAAAATCATTTCCACTGTTTTCAGTACTACCGTACATTTGAACTCTTCATGGCTCCACCCGCTTTGGACGCTCGAGAACCACCTGGCCACTGGTAGAACAGCCAGCAACAGCCTCGCGAGGTTGTGCTTCGTGCAGAAAATTCGAGAAGTATCTTTGGACTTCTCAACAGATCTAATAACGGAGAAAAGGCTTTCCACCGTTTTATGTCTCGAGCAAAGTATCTTACCAATTAGAGTTAAGGATGTAATGTTCGACGAGTACACATGCAAATAGAAAATAATGACAGGAAGATAAGAATCCACTGGGAGACAAGCCGATGCTATAAGCATCGCAAAAGGCCCCCCTCCGATGAAGGCTGTCATCCAAATGATTGAAACAAGATACGTGATTATCCTATGGCGTTGGCGGTTGCAGTGCAAAGGCAGTAGTCCGAATATTTTCCACAACAGCGCCCTTCGCGGATGATGCCATTCCAGAAGAGTCCCTGCTTTTCTCGTGCTCGAAGCACATCTACGCACTGGGTCGCCAGCCGGCAATCGAAGCGTGGTCATTTGCGTGTCCGAGAAGCAGAAATGCAGACAGGTGGTAAGAGAGCTGTGGCACAGTTCAGTTCTTCCAAGTAAACGAAACTCCAAGTCAATTTATACCACTCACGCCGCCTCCTCTTTCGAAGGATAATGCGCACCCCTTTTTTGGATTGAAGAAATTATTTATGATCGTGTAGAAACCGCACGAACAAAATACTCCGTCTTGTATATTATTCTGTCAGTTGCAGGTCAACGGCATTTTACTGTGGCTGCAATTAACGGTGGTCAACGTCGTTCGGTCGATATTATGACAATGAACAAGACGTTTGTCGAGTGGAAGTAGGCCTTTGCTTTGTCACTGAAGTGGTGAAAGGCAACCTACACATAGGACAGCTGGTACAATAGCGCCTGAAAAAAAAAAAAAAAAAAAAACCACACACAAACACACACACACACACACACACACACACACACACACATGCTGATGTGCTGGCGAGGTTCGCTCCTTAACTGTCTTGTCACAGACAGCAATCTGGTGCCCCCTGTGAATTTCCATCATCACTACTTGAGTCCCTGTATCTGTAGGCGGAGTTCAACGTTACTGAGATTTTGCTGGCTACCATAATAGGCAATCAAATGAAAACCGAAGCCGGCCGGAGTGGCCGTGCGATTCTAGGCGCTGCAGTATGGAGCCGAGCGACCGTTACGGTCGCAGGTTCGAATCCTGCCTCGGGCATGGATGTGTGTGATGTCCTTAGGTTAGTTAGGTTTAATTAGTTCTAAGTTCTAGCCGACTGCTGCCCGCAGAAGTTAAGTCGCATAGTGCTCAGAGCCATTTGAACCATTTTTTTTGAAAACCGAACATCTGTCACAAGGGACCATGGAATGGTTCCATTCAAAGGTAATCATCACACCCGTTAAGACATTTATCCCACTGGAAGACGAGACGATAACTTCTTGTATCATAGCACGCGGTCGGCCGCTGACGGATCCACAACCACACCCGCTCTTGCACTTCCTCGCCCGACTGAAAGCGACGTCCACGTATTTCTTTCTTCAGGTCGCCAAAGATGCGAAAATCACATGTGAAAGATCCGGGCTGTACAGAGGTTCTTGCAGTGTTTCCCAACCAAATCACTGAAGCGTCTGCTTCGACCAACTGACAGCGTGGGGGCGGTCGAAATGATGCAACAGTATGATTCCATCCGACAGCATTCCTGGGCGTTTCGACTTTACGGCACCTCGCAGTTTCTGCAAAGTGTCTTCACAGTGTTGCGCATAGATTGTGGTTCCACGCTCTAGAAACTCGATGAGCCGAGGGCCTCTGCAGTCAAAGAAGAAGGTCTCATGACTTTACTGCAACTTGTGTGAACAACTTTGGATAACTGTGGCAAGGGAGAAGTGGAATGTTACCACTGTTAGCTTTGCCGTTTGTCCTCAAGCTGTCGGAATGCTGTTGGATGGAATCACTTTGGATCACGATAATGTCCGCCCACATACTCCCATTCGGACGAAGACTACACTTCAGCGATATTGTTGGAGACACTGCAACATCATCTGTACAGCCTGGATCTTTTACATGTGATGTTCACATGCCACATGAAGAAAGAGATGTGTGGCGCCGGTTTCAGTCATTTGAGGAAGTGCAAGAGCGGTTATTGTTGTGGATCCATCAGTGGCCGATCGCGTTCCACGAAGAAGGAATTGATCTCGTCTCACAGTGGGATAAATGTCGTAATGTTTAAATACATTAGGAATTCCTGAAACGATGTAGCTTGTAGGCTGTTCGCGTGCTACTGTTCTGAGCACCTATGAGAAGTAGCTGTATAATCCATTCCGCATAAGAATAAACCTGATGTAAACAAACACAAACGCATTGATTGGTCAGAAGCCGTAGCACACGCATACTGGTGTTGTTACGCTCTTGGAAGTAGGTCCTACTTATTTTTTAGATACCTTATTACTAAGTTACGTTAAATAAAACTTTAAGTATTTTAAATGTATTAACAGCCATCAACGTTTTTCTTCATCACGCTTTAGATACGTAGTTTTTATTTCAAAAATCGAGTACAGTCACAGCCTCTGCAGCGTTGCGCTCTGATTGTCGCGCTGATAATGCGCAGTAGGAAAATGGCTGAGGCTGTGGAACACGGTTGCAAAGTGCCGATAAATAGGCTGTTCTTTATGTTTTTCATCAATTTACGAAGATAATCGGCTTTGAAGTATTCTCAGTGTTGTATGTTGCAGTTCACAAATTTGCGTTGGAAGTGTAGCACGGCCGGTAGCATGATGGATTGTGAAACAATGGCGGTGGTTCGTGCTGTGGTTCAAAACAATCATTTTCTTTTTCTCGTTCAATTTGATATACCTACATCTCGTAATTATAAAACTCATCACCATTTTTTATGAACAATGCATAACTTCTTGTTTCTAATTACATATTGGACGTGAAATTCCTGTTTCCATTTCCATTACAAATTCTTAATTATCGATGTTTTAAGAAAGACTGTTCATAAAAGTTGTTGAAATCAAGAAAACGTAAAAATTTAATTTTTTAAAGCAAAAATGAAAAACCAAATACTCTTTATCTGGACTATGTCCTTCGTTTTATACCACAGAGGTAGATACGTATCGTAGAAACATGAGAAACAATCATCTTCACAGCATCGAACACATCGTAGAAACGCTACATTTTTACATCTGCTACTGTACCAATACAATATGAACCCAACAGAACTGATCTGGAGCCAAGCTGCGAGATTGGGTCCGAGAAGTAACAAGACTGTTAACCTGCCAGACGTACTGGAATTGCTTTTTCACACGTCACTTCCGAACGCTGGCGGGATATAGAACGGTCGTCATAAAACAAGAAGAGAAACTGCTGTGTCTGGTTGGCTTTGTGGATTTTGTTGTTGATAGGTTCGTTATCAACGTAGCAGGTGACACTTCCAGAACTGAAATGTGTTTCTCTGTTTCGGAGAAGGAAGGAGCTAAAAGATTACCAGACGACTGACTGAAACTAATACCTCCAGTGGCTTCAATATTTAATTATGCGGTGAAATCTTTCAATACTCTCTTACTTTACATACAGCTTATGCTGAAAAATTACCCTTTGGTTAAGTCAGGAATTCTCATCATTATTGTTTTTTAATTACAATAGTACGTTAGCTAAAAACGATAACGTGTTGCCGTTTTCGTCTAGTCGTCTAAGGAGCGTATTGTGGGAGATTTGCAGTGTATTATTTCATTCTGCTTAAAAATTAAATGACATTCGAAGCTGTATTGCTCCTCTGCTCGTCTCCTTTTACACTCCTGGAAATTGAAATAAGAACACCGTGAATTCATTGTCCCAGGAAGGGCAAACTTTATTGACACATTCCTGGGGTCAGATACATCACATGATCACACTGACAGACCCACAGGCACATAGACACAGGCAACAGAGCATGCACAATGTCGGCACTAGTACAGTGTATATCCACCTTTCGCAGCAATGCAGGCTGCTATTCTCCCATGGAGACGATCGTAGAGATGCTGGATGTAGTCCTGTGGAACGGCTTGCCATGCCATTTCCACCTGGCGCCTCAGTTGGACCAGCGTTCGTGCTGGACGTGCAGACCGCGTGAGACGACGCTTCATCCAGTCCCAAACATGCTCAATGGGGGACAGATCCGGAGATCTTGCTGGCCAGGGTAGTTGACTTACACCTTCTAGAGCACGTTGGGTGGCACGGGATACATGCGGACGTGCATTGTCCTGTTGGAACAGCAAGTTCCCTTGCCGGTCTAGGAATGGTAGAACGATGGGTTCGATGACGGTTTGGATGTACCGTGCACTATTCAGTGTCCCCTCGACGATCACCAGTGGTGTACGGCCAGTGTAGGACATCGCTCCCCACACCATGATGCCGGGTGTTGGCCCTGTGTGCCTCGGTCGTATGCAGTCCTGATTGTGGCGCTCACCTGCACGGCGCCAAACACGCATACGACCATCATTGGCACCAAGGCAGAAGCGACTCTCATCGCTGAAGACGACACGTCTCCATTCGTCTCTCCATTCACGCCTGTCGCGACACCACTGGAGGCGGGCTGCACGATGTTGGGGCGTGAGCGGAAGACGGCCTAACGGTGTGCGGGACCGTAGCCCAGCTTCATGGAGACGGTTGCGAATGGTCCTCGCCGATACCCCAGGAGCAACAGTGTCCCTAATTTGCTGGGAAGTGGCGGTGCGGTCCCCTACGGCACTGCGTAGGATCCTACGGTCTTGGCGTGCATCCGTGCGTCGCTGCGGTCCGGTCCCAGGTCGACGGGCACGTGCACCTTCCGCCGACCACTGGCGACAACATCGATGTACTGTGGAGACCTCACGCCCCACGTGTTGAGCAATTCGGCGGTACGTCCACCCGGCCTCCCGCATGCCCACTATACGCCCTCGCTCAAAGTCCGTCAACTGCATATACGGTTCACGTCCACGCTGTCGCGACATGCTACCAGTGTTAAAGACTGCGATGGAGCTCCGTATGCCACGGCAAACTGGCTGACACTGATGGCGGCGGTGCACAAATGCTGCGCAGCTAGCGCCATTCGACGGCCAACACCGCGGTTCCTGGTGTGTCCGCTGTGCCGTGCGTGTGATCATTGTTTGTACAGCCCTCTCGCAGTGTCCGGAGCAAGTATGGTGGGTCTGACACACCGGTGTCAATGTGTTCTTTTTTCCATTTCCAGGAGTGTACATGTGAATTGCAGCTGGCCACGCCACTGCAGGCTAGGTGTATCCAGCTGAACGGCCAGCGGTGTCCAAGTTAAATGCGCCGGTAAAGCTGTTGTCCCGTATTATCGCTAAGTCGATGTGCAAGTAAAGCAGAGCACAAAACGTACGCTTATTATCGTACGTGACAGTACTCGAGACGGCTTGGCTGGAGTCCCACGTGAAACGGAAATCCAATGAGGTTCCAGCAAACGCGCAAGAATACATAATGCAATGTTTACATCAGGTTTATTCTTATGGTGAACGGTTTATAGGACGGTGAAACACGAGCAGGCGACAAGGTTTTGGACGTCCATGCCTCATGGCAGAACGTGGAGGTGGACGCTTGCCCGCTCGGTAAAGCAGGATGGCAGACAACAGAATACAATGCTGGTGCAGACACGAGTGTTTTGGGACATATTGTTGACCATGGAGATCCATAATTGTTCCCATTTTGACCAGTGAACATCGTCAGCTGCAACTGCATTGGGCATGGGATAATCGAGATTGGGCCGTGAATCAAAAGTGTCACTTTTTTGGATGAACGAGGTTTCTAGTTACACCATATCGATCGTTGTGTCTGCATACATCATCATCCAGGCGAATGGTACCTCGAAATATGCGCCCTGACACCGATAAGTGTCTGTAGGGGCGGTGTTACGCTATGGAGTGCGTTCACCTATGCTTCGATGGGACCTGTGGTAGTAAACAAACCATCACGACAGTCGTAGGGTATGTGAATATTATTAGGGACCACCTGCATCCCACCAAGCTTGGTGTCTTCCCCAAAGCCGATAACATCTTCCACCAGCATAATTGTCAGTGTTACGAGGTCATATTCGTGTTACAGTGGTTTGAGGAACATGACAGTGAACTCACGTTGACGTCTTGGCCACCAAATTCGGCTAATCGGAACCCGATCCATGGAACTCTTTCGGGGGCCAATTCCTCATGCAAAAAACTCCTGTCCCTAAGTTAAGGGAGTTGCATGACCTGTGTGTGACATCTGATGTCACTCATCTTTGGGAGACCGCCATGCTCTTGTCGGATGTATTACGTGCAGAATCGACGCTATGTTGCATTCCAATAGTGGACCACCATGCCACTAATCAGGTGGTCATAATGTTTTGGATCATTCCGTACATCGCGAACACTGCAAGATAAATCGTGTGTATCACTGTGAAGCCAGGCACTGGGCAAACCACTAGGGCCTAGTATTGCCTGCAAAGCCACGGTGTAACCTGGGATACTACAGTTAATGGGGATAGCTTTGTACCACTTTTTACTATTTTTTGAAAATACTGGACACAAAATAAATTGCACATCGCTACAGACATTGTAACATTTGACGTCTGGAGTTACTGAGTGGCTAAAAAAGTAAAAATGTGTACCAATTATGCCCTATTATAGTAAAATTTCAATTTTAATGCTGGTACGAAGTTACACTGTCATTCGGGATAAATCTATACCGTTCGTCAAAAACAAAAATTTTTCCATATCTAATGCTCTGGGCAAATTAGGTTGCGCCAGAAGGAAAATAGGAGTTAATAAGAAGTAAAAACAAACAGTGTAAATTCAGTACAGCAGGTTTACTTTGAAATACCAAAATATTTCTACTGATCTGCCATTATTCAACGTAAATCACTCTCACCAGAAGCTCTACATCTACATCTACATACATACTCCGCAATCCACCATACGGTGCGTGGCGGAGGGTACCTTGTACCACAACTATCATCTTCTCTCCCTGTTCCACTCTCAAACAGAACGAGGGAAAAATGACTGCCTATATGCCTCTGTACGAGCCCTAATCTCTCTTATCTTCGTGGCCTTTCCGCGAAATGTAAGTTGGCGGCAGTAAAATTGTACTGCAGTCAGCCTCAAATGCTGGTTCTCTAAATTTCCCCAATAGCGATTCACGAAAAGAACGCCTCCTTTCCTCTAGAGACTCCCACCCGAGTTCCTGAAGCATTTCTGTAACACTCGCGTGATGATCAAACCTACCAGTAACAAATCTAGCAGCCCGCCTCTGAATTGCTTTTATGTCCTCCCCCAATCCGACCTGATAGGGATCCCAAACGCTCGAGCTGTACTCAAGAATACGTCGTATTAGTGTTTTATAAGCGGTCACCTTTACAGATGAACCACATCTTCCCAAAATCCTACCAATGAACCGAAGACGACTATCCGCCTTCCCCACAACTGCCATTACATGCTTGTCTCACTTAATATCGCTCTGCAATGTTACGCCCAAATATTTAATCGACTTGACTGTGTCAGGCGCTACACTACTAATGGAGTATTCAAACATTACGGGATTCTTTTTCCTATTCATCTGCATTAATTAACATTTATCTATATTTAGAGTTAGCTGCCATTCTTTACACCAATCACAAATCCTGTCCAAGTCATCTTGTATCCTCCTACAGTCACTCAACGACGACACCTTCCCGTACACCACAGCATCATCAGCAAACAGCCGCACATTGCTATCCACCCTATCCAAAAGATCATTTATGTAGACAGAAAACGACAGCGGACCTACCACACTTCCCTGGGGCACTCCAGATGATACCCTCACCTCCGATGAACACTCACCATCGAGGACAACGTACTGGGTTCTATTACTTAGGAAGTCTTCGAGCCACTCACATATTTGGGAACCAATCCCATATGCTCGTACCTTAGTTAGTAGTCTTCATAGCCAGCGCCGTTAAACGATAATCGCAAGCCTAAGATCTTGAAGGAAGTTGGAAAGGCAACTAAGATACTGACTAGGTATCGTAGAGGTGATAAAACTATTACTTTTTGTATAAAATAATGCAAGTAGATGGTACAGCAACCATTTGAAACAAAGGTAGTAGGTGGTACAAAGACTGGTAAAAAGTTACCGTTATTGACTGTACTCGACATCATCCATGTAAACAACGGGAGCGATGGATGCTGGACACTTTAAGTTTTACCTAATGGTACTACCAACCCATTGTCTATGCATCGTACTGAAGGCCTTCTTTTCCACTGCTGTTGGCCTTGAGATCTTCTCCAGTAAACCTGAGCGTGAGTTCTTGTTACACTCACTTTTTTCCATAGTGGCCAGCTAGGATCAGGTAACAACTTCAAATCTTCGTCTTCATTTGTTGTTTCCTGTGTTTTCAATGCTCCCTCATCTTCTCCCCATGTTGTCCTTTACATTTTTCTGTCCATGTTGTTCCCAATTTGTTGCTTCCTTTACGCTGAAAGCCTTCTAAATTTAGTATTTTGTTCTTAAAAATGTTTCTGTTAGTTCGTATTCTTAGATGTTGTTTCCTCCTAGGTCTTTTTCTGCTTCTGTAATCCATGTTATTGTTCATTTCTTTTTCCAGAAATATAAGGAAGTTTGTGTCGTTAGCCTCTCCTCACACATTTTGTTAATATGTCAAAGAAAGATTAACTTTGGCTTCGCCATTACTTTGCTGATACCTGTATATTTTCGTATATGTCCTCATTATTCCTCGTTTTCCAACCATCTGTAGTTTGTCTTGCACCCATTACTTTTCTAATATAATAATTTACAAGTTATCTCTATCCCGACCAGCTTAAACTTCACTGTTAAGCATTTACATGCTTATGATAATTCTGTGATTTACCATTATGGCATTGTGTTTGAGTTCTGTAATTCTAGATATACATTTCTTGTTGTAGATATTTTTTGTCAAACGCTATGGTCTTTCCAATTTATGAACTCTTACAGCTATTGTCAATATTTCTAGTGCATTTTTCTGCATAATTTCTCCAAGATTTTTATATTTACCGACTAGCTGTATCTTACAAATTTGTGTCTCTATGTATTTAGATTTCCTGAATAACTGCAAAATAGTCTGCAAAAGCCAGGCAATTTACGGTAATCCATGTCTTTTCCATCGCAAAATTATTGGTTCAGTTTTGTGATTTTTAGCTCAAAATTTATTTATTTATTTATTTGTTTTTATTTATTTTTCTACTGCTGGTACATTTATAGATGTGTTAACTAGTCTACAGCAGACTGTAACTTTCCGTTGTTTGTTACATTACTCTCTAATTTTATTTAGTAACGACTTTCAGAGAAACAATGTTTCCCAGCTAACTTCTTAGTTAGCGCTATTAACAGGATGAATAAAAATGACACTACATCCTAACAAAATTTACTACTTATTACGTGAACTACAAATTAACTAAGATCTCGGTTCTTCCCTTCCATTTTGATTGCTTCCTTCGTTACACACAATTACATGTCTTAAGTATAATAATTATTATTGCCTCCTGCATAAGTAGTTTAAAATTTATAAAGGGACAGTACTTCAAAACAGATGCCACTAGGTTTATACCTCCAGGACTGGAACAGCATTTCTGGAATTGGGAAGGTCTTGACATAGCTAAAGATTTCAGAACTCGTGATTTCAACATTTCCTCAAAAATTTCCGTTGACTTGTAATAGTTTTGCTCTCTATTACTACCATTTCGTGTCGCCATCAGCCCCGTACTACATAACTCCAGGAAGGACACACTGCACTGCGAAAAGCATCCCGTATTCTTATGTCTTTGGTCTCTCTACCGCAAAATGTCGCGAGGGATAGCCCCAGTGTCCACAGACGTTATAGCTCCTCGCACTCCCCAATGCTCAATACCATACCACATGCCGGTAAATAAGTGTCTCCACCTCCATTTTCTCTTACAATTATCGGTATAATTAAAGGTTTATGAGGTCTCAGACGTCCTCTTTTTTTCTTGAAGGCAAATCTGCAGCTCTCTCCTGGATCCTTTCTCGGCTATTTTGTTTAACTTATGCCACAACGATTCGTACTGTACGTAATAAACTTTTCCATTTTCTACTTAAGCTCTTTCGTACTGGCAATATCTCCGAAGTGAGTGCAGTCCCGTGCAGTGTGATCCGGCACTTCAGTTTCTCTACAGCCACAGCTCCTGTTAAGTTGTCGTATTTTGTTCACATACATAGGGTAAGGCGCATGTCCTGCACCTCGTTGGTAGAATGTACTTCATTCGTTTTTTTCTTTTTCGCACTTGCAAAGAAGCCATAGACACTCTGACATTATGCAAGAAGTGATTTGTCACACAGATTTTTCTCTATGCTATAATATCCGATTCGTTTTTTTTTGCGTCACCTCTTCGTTTCCAGTATTACTCTCCGTCCATTCTACACTACTGGCCATTAAAATTGCTACACCAAGAAGAAATGCAGATGATAAACGGGTATTCATTGGACAAATATGTTATATTAGAACTGACATGTGATATCATTTTCACGCAATTTGGGTGCATAGATCCTGAGAAATCAGTACCCAGAACAACCACCTCTGGCCGTAATAACGGCCTTGATACGCCTGGGCATCGAGTCAAACAGAGCTTGGATGGCGTGTACAGGTACAGCTACCCATGCAACTTCAACACGATACCACAGTTCATCAAGAGTAGTGACTGGCGTATTGTGACGAGCCAGTTGCTCAGCCACCATTGACCAGACGTTTTCAATTGGTGAGAGATCTGGAGAATGTGCTCGCCAGGGCAGCAGTCGAACATTTTCTGTATCCAGAAAGGCCCGTACAGGACCTGCAACATGCGGTCGTGCATTATCCTGCTGAATTGTAGGGTTTCGCAGGAATCGAATGAAGGGTACCACCACGCCGGGTTGGCTCGAGTGGCTCTGAGCACTATGCGACTTAACTGCTGAGGTCATCAGTCGCCTAGAACTTAGAACTAATTAAACCTAACTAACCTAAGGACATCACACACATCCATGCTCGAGGCAGGATTCGAACCTGCGGCCGTAGCGGTCGCTCGGTTCCAGACTGTAGCGCCTAGAACCGCACGGCCACTCCAGCCAGCATCACTCCAGGTGATAACGCTAGTATGGCGATGACGAATACACGCTTCCATGTACGTCCATTGCAATGTCGCCAAACACGGATGCGACCATCATGATGCTGTAAACAGAACCTGGATTCATCCGAAAAAATTGACGTTTTGCCACTCGTGCACCCAGGTTCGTCGTTGAGTACACCATCGCAGGTTCTCCTGTCTGTGATGCAGCGTCAAGGGTAACCGCAGCCATGGTCTCCGAGCTGATAGTCCATGCTGCTGCAAATGTCGTCGAACTGTTCGTGCAGATGGTTGTTGTCTTGCAAACGTCCCCATCTGTTGACTCAGGGATCGAGACGTGGCTGCACGATTCGTTACAGCCATGCGGATATGATGCCTGTCATCTCGACTGCTAATAATACGAGACCGATGGGATCCAGCACATCGTTCCGTATTACCCTCCTAAACCCACCGATTCCATACTCTGCTAACAGTCATTGGATCTCAATCAACGCGAGCAGCAATGTCGCGATGCGATAAACCGCAATCGCGATAGGCTACAATCCGACCTTTATCAAAGTCGGAAACGTGATGGTACGCATTTCTCCTCCTTACATGATGCATCACAACAACGATTCACCAGGTAACGCCGGTCTACTGTCGTTTGTGTATGAGAAATCGGTTGGAAACTTTCCTCATGTCAGCACGTTGTAGGTGTCGCCACCGGCGCCAACCTTGTGTGTATGCTCTGAAAAGCTAATCATTTGCATATCACAGCATCTTCTTCCTGTCGGTTAAATTTCACGTCTGTAGTACGTCATTTTCGTGGTGTAGCAATTTTAATGGCCAGTAGTGTAATTACCAGATCTAATGGCCATATTCCTTTTATTATGGAAAGAACTACTGTGGAAATGGTCGTGTAAGCTCTTTCAAATGTTAGTAACATGCTCCTCTGAACTCTGTGAGGGGTTTGCACAGATATAATTTGTCGCTTCACACGCCCACTCATTTGCAGCATAGTGTAGGTTCGTGAACCAATCTGACGGTTGCTAGAGATAGACTGGACTTATTTTGGCCAATTGTTACAACTGTGTTCAGGAGAAGTTAGAGAAGCTGATTCGAAGAAGACTGTGCGACCATCATGCAGCCACCAATGTGTATGTTTATCTCGCTTAGGGACCATAAGAATAAGACAACGGAGATTAGAATGCTTGCAGAGGTTTATAGACAATTTTTCTCTCGCTCGATTCGCATGTGGATCATTTAACTCTGCTAGAGAGTTAAATTGACGATGAATTGAAAAATCTTCAATTTTTACGAAAAATTATATTTCGGGAATAACTAGCTTGATTTCTTGTTTTCGCGACCGTCTCAACTTAGAATATCTTAAGTGTGCCAGCACTAGCAAACTTCACTTCATAAGTTACATATCAAGCCTGTCCTGAATAATTACTGTAATTCATAGCGACCTCAGTGACATAGCCGCGATGGCGGGTGAGCAAACTTACTCGAAGCCGGTTATTACGGTTCATGCAGTAAGACTCACCTGCATTTCGTTGCAAAACCTGTTAATAACATGAAGAGGATGCCATTAGCATGAAATAACAAATCAGTTTAGTGGTTATTATTGTTCAAACGCGCTTAGATTAACTATACCTCTAACCGTACAAGGCCAGAAGAAGGAAAGGCGAAAAGACGTAACATTAGCGACAGCCCCGGACAGTGCACAAGTCCCGCCCAATGCATATCCTAAGCTCCGCCCATGGTCTGCCGCACGTTCCAACATCAAAGTTGTTCGTATCACAGATATGCCAGTCATAACAAGGGAGAAAATCAATAGTTAGTACGAAATACAGTTTTTCCGGTACCATTGTGAAAAGAATTAGAAATATGTTCATTGAATATGCGAGTTGAAAAAGCATCAGTAAGAATGAAAAATAAAAATGGTATCCTCAGTCTTTTTTATTTCATGAGCTTTCGTCTGCACTATATAAAAAAATCTGATATTTGTTAACTGCAGTGTGCGCAAATTTCCGTCACCTCGCGTAGTGTAAGAAATTCTGTTGGGAAATAGTAATTGGTAGTATCGCCAAGGATGCTGTCCATTATCTCGATTGTCTGAAGTCAATGTTGTGCATAAACAAGGCAAAGTCGATGTCTTGGTTTGTTTCTGATTACCTCATTAAGACTAAAGAATATAAGAGTGGGATAATGTAGAAATGCGTAATGCAAGCAGTCAGATATTTATACAGTGACATTCTTCATTAATATTTGCCTGTGTAATGGGTGAATTTTTACTTGTGAACTCTTATGACTGCTTGCTTATAGCAGACACGAGATTACTTTGAGTTCTTCAGTGTTTGAGAGTTTTAGAGCTGCCTATTGTTAAACATATGTACATAATTTCGTCAGTGTCATTGCAACACATCTTAGCGTACTTTAATGTCTGTTAGATATCAGTTTTGACAGCAGTTGGCCACAACAGTCAAGATTAGGTACCTTGTGTATGATAACTTTATTGAGAGTGCACATCTATGTTTCATTTTGACAGTATTACACAAACTGCTAAGAAGTACTAACAGCACAACATTGCTAGTATGAACAACAGCGGTAAAACAAAATACGACGAACAAAAACACGACAGCGAGGAGGACTACCAAAGATCATATCGATGCGCTCTTGGTTGGTGTGGCGGGGGGTAGGTGTTATAAAGGCACATTTGCATGCCGTGCGATTTACGAAAAAGCCATTGTCAAGCGTCTGATACCGAATAATTAAACATCCACGTTCCAGATAAGCAAATATTAGTTACACCCAATCACTATCATTCATAATTAATAAATAATATTTTATTTTATTTTATTTATGTTATATTGGCGACCGTGACAGGACGTTGTTCAGTTTTGTCATTTGTTACACTGTTCTCTTTGTTTCATGTGAAAAATCAACTTTCTGGACCTGGACTTGAATATATGAGAAATAACAAAAATCTGAAGATATTTTCCAATTCTAAAATTTTGCGGGAAGGCGCAATGAAGCTTCCAGCAAAATAAGGTAAGACGCAACATCTTTGCATTGGCAGGCTTGACCAGATGCATAATTCAGTGTATTAGTAGATTCTGTAGTATTTCTTTCGTGTGTAGCAGTTTTCAGTGATAAATTTCATTCTCAGTACTTTTCCTTAAACAATAACTTCTGCAACAATACCAATACACGAGTGTACAATATGGCCGACTTCTGTACGATACGTTGTAACATGGACAGCAGCCATTAACAATAATCCCATATTCAGTTTACATTTTTAAATTAACAAACAGCCATTGTTGCTACGAGCGATTCATGCTCAACTGCATTTTATTTTAAAACCAGTGTCAAACTTTATTTTCTTGAAGCATACCATACCTGTGGCATGGTCATAACTAGAAATCAATACGCAAAGATGGAACAGCAAAGACATACTATTCAGACGCAATCCGATTCGGACGAGAGACAAATGTTAGAAAATGACTTTACGACAGCAACCGGTAGTGATGATTCATCAAATATTGACGCAAGTGTTAACGGAAATTTTGACAATAGGCCGCCCACCACAAAAATTTCAAAGTCTTAGTCAGAGCCCATGTTAATACATGACGTCACGTCTAATGACGCGGCTGGGGCAGAGACCTTGCAAACAGTAAACATTGCCAACATGTTACAAATGCTAATGAAACAAAACGCAGAAAATATGGCAACCTTAAGGATGCAGAACGCGGAAAACATGGCAACCTTAAGGATGCAGAACGCCGAAAACATGGCAACCTTAAAGACACAAAATGAACAGTTAAAGACACAAAATGACGAAATTAAATCTGATCTCATAGCAATCAAGACAGGTAGTGACACTTTGTGTAAACGTGTGGAACTTATAGACGCCACACTGACCGAACAGATGACTGAACTCAGTACGAAATTTTCCAAGCTTAATACGATACAATAAAAGACTACAAATGACGTAGCACTTTTACAGACACAATTAAAAAATCTTAATGTCACGTGTGAAGCTCTTACTGAACAAATTAAAACATATCCTTCAGTACACGACAACCTTGAAAAACGAATTACAGACGTGCAGAATAAATTTGACGATGTTGAACAACACCTGACTGACATCTTACAATCTGATGCCACAGCTCATTTTCAAAATATTAATAAAGAATTTCATGATTGGGTAGAGAACAAAGACAAACATTTTGATAGATGCATACGTGAAAATTTACCAACAATTGTGCACGACTCCGTAGTGGAATACATCACTAATAACAAACAGCTGATTAGTGACGCAGTACAATCCGTCACTGCACCCATGAGACAATTCACCGACCAACCACAGTCTGAATGTAACGAAAATATCAGTCAAAATGTACAGTTCAGAAACCAATATACATTCGAGTATGACGCACACATACCGCACACGACAAACACACAAGAACAAAACACACCACGACTACAACACATACCACGACGTGCAACCACAAACACAAGCTATTATCATGGTAAACCACAGCAACATTATCGTAATTGCTCGCCATCTGAACATTGCAGTAATTACAGTGGAACAAATCCATATCATAATGCAAAGGAAGAAGAAAGCTTAATAAAACACAGGCAATTTCAGACTTTTATCCCAGGAAAACGAACCATTCATCCGGTGATTTTTCTTAAATCTTTTAGTAACGCATTTCCACGCACTTGGAGTGACCGGAAAAAGATTTCATATATTGTCGGTTGCATCCAAGGCGATGCAGCTGTCTGGGCATACAGTCAAGCTGACGTATGTACCACGTACAGTGAGTTTAGCGTGCCTTTCTGAACAAATTCTGGTCGCAATCCGTCCAGGAGCGACTCAGAAGACAAATTTTAGAACCTGAAACTTTTAACAGTAAAAATGGTAACTTACGCAGATATTTTGAAAAATACTTGAACATGGGACATTTTTTGGACGAACCAGTCGCAACACGTGATATACTCCGTGCGTTGAAGGCCAAATTGCCTTTCAACAATAAAGAAAAACTCTTACATATTCCGGATGACGATCCAGATTATTTTTTATCAGCTTTAGATTCGGTTGACATGTTACTAGAAGATCAGCGCTTCGCGCGGCAAAACAGCAGCCACAATGTTTATACTAGTGCTATGCAAAACATGCAGGCTTGCCAACTCAATTCTGGCGCGCCCACAGTTGGATACGCGGTACAGCAAAAACAGCAAACTCATATGCCGTCTCAATACGGAAATCAAAATCAACACGCGTATTCCAATACAAACAACAGTTACAACAGTAATAACACTCCATGCGGCAGTCCATACAAAAGGCACCGCGGTAATAACAACAACGGTAACAACGGATACAAATGTAACAACAAAAACACAAACAGAAATAGAAATAATAATAACTACGAGCCAAGACAGCATCAAGACTGGACTCGTAGCGATCAATACTTTCATTCAAACACTGCTTTACCACAGGAGCCACCAGGACAAAATTGGAGCATACCTTACGACCGACAGGTAAGTTATAATGCGCAACAGCAACAACAACCGCAAAAGTTTGGAGATCACAACAGGCAATATCCGAATGTGAATATAATAGAAATGACACCTGATACACAACCTCAATCTGTGTCAGTACCTAATACAAATGCTAATCCAACGAACTAGAAACAGTCACTTCTATGCCCCGGGTCGTGGCTGAAGAATTCTTGGGTGGCGACTTCAATGTTAATCAGTTATTTGACACCACAATTGAACAACAAAATATTGATATGCCTAATAATTCTAAACAAAAACTACCTGTTTTATTTATAAGATACAACCAACAGTGACTTAGAAAATATAAATGACTACAGGATTCTCTTAATGCAAGACAAGCAGTATCACCAACATTATATTGATATGTGCAGAAACATGGCTAAATTACAAAAATCTGATCCTCACTGGTATAAGATAATAACATTACTGGTAGAAAAACACAATCATCCTTTGACTAGGTATTACAAGTTACACAATGATGTGTTATTTTATCGCCGACATCCAAATGCTACTAACTGGTGTGTATGCATTCCCAAAGAGTCTGAACGTAATTTGATTTGGCACACACACTTAGTTTGGGGTCATTATGGGACGAAAAAGTGTTTGGCAAAGCTCAGCACATACTGTTATTTTAGCAATATGAGAAGAAAAATTTACAGGGAACTGAAAACATGTGTCATATGTCAAAAATCAAAACCTCAGAATTTATCCACAAAAACAGATTTACATTCTATTTTACCGAGTAAACCTCTGGAAATTCTGTGTACTGACATCAGTGGACCGCATCCAGCAAGCTCTGGAGGCGTCAAATATATCTTAGCTTTTTACGATATATTTTCTAAACATGTAAAACTTTATGCTTTAAAATCCGCCACTGAAATGCTATAATACGAAGATTCTCAAGTGGTTACCTGACGCACGTGGGAAAACCTAAAGCAATTCTGTCAGATAATGCAGCATACTACTCTGGGTACAAATGGAGAAATTTCTTGAAGGGCAATAACATTAAAAGTATATTTATTTCAAGGTTTAGTCCACAATATAACGCGACTGAGAGACTTTTCCGAGAACTAAACCGATTCATGAGGACAAGGAAATCACACCTGAACAGAAAATAAAAGAAGTATTGACTACACTGACACATCACGCACAGATACGAAACAAACATCACATAAACATAATAAAAAGAAAACAAAAATTCAAGGTAGGAATGCTTGTACTACTTCGTACTCATCATAAATCTGTAGCACTCAAACGACGCAATGCTAAGTGGCGTCTGCTATATGAAGGACCTTACATAATTGTTAACATACCGCATCCTGGTGCGTATCTGTTACAACATCCTAGAACTAACAAAATTATTGGGCTATACGCACACCGAGATCTTAGAGCATTTCATGCTAAATAATGTCAAAGTCATACCCATGAAAACATTGCTAAGCAACTCGCAAAACTCTGTTTGCTACAACACAGATAATAAGTAGTATAGAAATTTTCATTTCAGCGGTTCCAGTGACGCAGTTGAAGACAGAAGAACTTTTCTTTCAACGCCGCGGCACCACCGAGAAGACTGAATATTAAAGTAAAATTTATGATTATGTAGCAGTGAATGATATATTAATTTTTCACGGAACATTTGTGACTGTAGGTACCACTGACTTGGTATGACACCTGACGAACCGACAGACGTCATCTGTGAAGCGATCTTTTACTTCGAGAAATAGATTAGACGCACATCTCTCAGCAAGAAAAGCATCTACCAGTAGCCAAGACCACACAGACACTATACACACACGCACAAAACGCGAGGAATCGAACAGTTTTCCGTCTCTTATTATTTTGAATATTTATTGAGTAGTGAAAACGCCTGGTCTTGCCTACTGATGTAATGAATGTTGTGTCTAACCTATCTTAATTTCAGATGACATCACAAAAAACATCGATAAAATCCCAGCAAAACCGTTAAAGAGAACGTAAATATCTGCAATTCATGTAATCAAATGTGACATAATGTAATAATTTATAGCTATGTAATGATGATGTAAATATGTTTATGTGTAACTGTATTATGTTTATGCTAAGAAAATATGTGACGTGTATATGTATGATTACTTATGTTTTTTTTTTAAAAAATGATGTATAATGTAACTGTTACTATGTGAAAATTTGAACCATAACGAGTGCCAAAACGTGAAAAACTTTTAAAAAAAAAATTGCATAGTGAACGACTGTTCACGGACATTAACGTACATTACTAAGTCTGCAACTACGCAGAAACCTATGTGAAAGAAACTGTTAATGACATTCATCATGCATCGTACCTTTGTAAACGCGATGAACGACTTCTTTGATAAGTAACTACGAACATTTAGGTGAGCTATATTTAGCAAAAAACTGAAAATGTGAAGTGCGTAATTTGTGCATCGTCTAGTGACATTACTACAGTATCTAACTTCAAGATGTTAACTGGATTAAATGGTCACAACGTGCCTGTCCAGAAAACAACACGAAGAGTGGAAGAATTTTGGTTGGAACTTCAAGGAATGGAATGTTCTCGAAATGTGACGGACACACTTACCTGGACTGTCCAAGGTTCTGCAACCAAGCTTCTACGGAATATCGAAAACGAACTGCATATGGACCAATTACTCGACGGGTCACGTCTGATCTGTAATAAACAATGCTTTTTGTCACAACGAACTGCATCACAACGACTATAATGGAAATAGGAAATGGACATGCTTATGTATCAATCACGTTGTTATACAGCGATGTTACTGTGATCAAAAAAACATTACCACGACGACACTAACCTGTGAAAAATTATTGTGCAGCAGATGAATATAATCTGTAATAACGACACGATGTGTATAGGTCAACGCACCTGAAACAAAAAGACATGTTTCTTTGAAGCATTTCATTGCAATACTATGTAACTAAGAACATTCAACAATCTAAAGTTGTATTGCATTATAACAAATATTGTAATTTTAAAACTAAGTTACCTGTCATAGAATGTAGTCTTCATATGTAATCTTGGTGGAATATTTTCTTTGTGCAACGACTAAGAAATGCGCGCGCTCACGAACAATGTGAACTGCAATACTGTGCCGCGTGATCTAAATTTACGATATAACGGCAGTGACGGAGTCACACAGACGCTTCTGCGCATGCGCGCACTCTATTTTGCCAACATAAGAACTTTTACGGCGCACGCGCGTCATTCAAATTTTGTATATAATATACAGTATAATGTAAGTCATGTAAATAGTTGTAGATAACTTAGATTTTCTTGTGCCTTTAGGTGAATTGCTCGCCTGCAGGTGTGTCCTTTCGCCTCGCAATTCAGGGGGCAATATAAAGGCACATTTGCATGCCGTGCGTGAGTTTCCTCGGAAACGCGAAATCTTAATTAAATAATTAATCTGTGACCAATAAATAAAGCCTATGGCACAGAACTGCAGCGCAGTGTCGCTGATAAAACAAAAACACAATTACGATACTCTTATGTTTCTTTAAGAAGGAGAGGTCTTGGACAAGTGGTGCGGGAAGCACGTATATTTTATTAACTGGCACACCGCCGTATTTGATGTTATATAAGAACACTGCGAGTTGCAATCTTACTAGGCACTCGATTCTGTAAAGAATTTATATTTATGAAAGTAAGTAGAATTATTTAACTGTAGGCTTATTCGTTGAATATATCTGATTTAACTAACTGTTTAAACTTTCTATGTTTAGTAGACAGTCACCTCTGTACGACGTATTGACATGGCTGGCAAATTATTCTAATATTGAGATTTAGATTTGAGTCCGCACCTACCGCAGCAGTCTTTGGAAACGATTTAAATACGAAGTCCGATTATTTGAGTCTTATTTCACGGTCAACTACGAATAACATTACATTTACGAAAAAGCCATTGTCAAGCGTCTGATACCGAATAATTAAACATCCACGTTCCAGATAAGCAAATATTAGTTACACCCAATCACTATCATTCATAATTAATAAATAATATTTTATTTTATAGTGTGGAGGGGGGTAAATGGGCGGGGCTTGTGCAAGTGTCTGGGGCTGTCGCTAACGTTTCCTTTGAAAAGGGAAATAATAGATGAATAATGTCAGACAAAAGACGGATACTAATTTTGCAAAGATGGTCTTGTTATTCACTCCATTCCTCAGAAATTTTACTGATACCACTTTATGATTTTATGTTTTAAACCCATAATTTCCTTTTTTGTTACAGATAACCTACTACACTGTCATTCTACTATATCTGCTCTAAAAATAAAAATCAGTTTCACTTAAACAAGAAAGTAAAGAAAAAAGACTGCTGTATCTCTATAAACAGTAAAGAAAATAAATACTATTCACAGCATGTACCCTCCGCCAGTCACGGTACAGATGTAGTAGGCCTGGTTTTCAAATTACGTTCCACAAGTTCAGAAATGCACTCCATTAGATATTGATAATGCATCACTGAAACCAAACAACCTTATTATATATTGATAATGATTCATTGAAACCGAACAACCGCCCACTGCACATTTAAATCTGATTGTGGACCCATTAGACACAGTGACCTGGGCGAATTATCAGTGACTAATTACTGAACACAAAAGCGCGATATGTTTGGGATATAGCGCCGAAATACAGTATAATAATACGGATTTCGTGCTGTCAATTAATACCTTTCTACGTCAGAGGCCCTTTTTCGTTTGTTAATGCTACTGAATGTCGTCAATATTAAAGTTACACATCTTTTCGATAGTGATTAATGTCTCAAGTACATTATCATTCCAGGCGATTGCACTTTTCGGTTATTACTGGACTATACTTTTCTATAAAAATACTTTCACACGATTCTTCACCGTTATTCATTCACACGGTGGACAAAACTTAAACATTATAAAAGCTGGTACCAGAGAAAGGAATTCATGTGGTGACATTATTCTGATTGTCTTTTCCGAGAGTTACTTCGAAAAGATAAGAGACCACATCGTCAAGCAACAAGCAGATCCTAACTTGTCGTATGGGTTAATGGTAGGGGAGGGCATCAGTGACCACAAGCCAATGAAAGGATCAGTTAACGAATGTTACTGGGAACAATAAAAAATGAGAGAAAATTTTTGCTTTAGCTGAGTTATCAACATCAAATATTCAGCGCTGAGGACGAAGACGTAGGACGCAAACGGAGGTTCAAAATGGCTCTGATCACTATGGGACTTAACTTCTGAGGTCATCAGTCCCCTAGAACGTAGAGCTACTTAAACCTAACTAACCTAAGGACATCACACACATCCATGCCCAAAGCAGGATTCGAACCTGCGACCGTAGCGGTCGCGCGGTTCCGGACTGTAGCGCCTAGAACTGCTCGGCCACCCTGGCCGGCAAACGGAGGAAATCCAAAGTTATTGTTTGATAGGCGTGAGACAAGTATGCGCCAAACAGTATTGTAAGGGGTGGAAAAGGCCCATTTTGGTTGCATAGCCGCCCTAGAAAGTTGCTACTAAAGGAAAGAGACGTTCAACACAGATTTAAGAGTAGTCAAAGCCTAGCAGACAAGCAAGGATGAAGGAAACAAATGTGAGTGTAAGTGGAGCAATGAGAGAAGTGTTCAATGAGTTTTTTTAAAAAAAATTTGCCAATCGACCTGATTAAAAACCGTACGAAGTTTAGGACTTTTGTTAAGTCACTAAGCATACCGAAATAATCTATTCAGTCGCTCAGTGAGCACACGACACAGAAATGGAAAATGGCGGAAACAACGCCGAAATTGTTTCATCACGGGAGATTGTAGTACGGTTCTCCCTTTCAATAATTGCTCGAATGTGGAAATATCACTTACTTAGTGATCGCGTAATAGGATTGTAACTATAATCGCTTGATAGTAGAAAAGCAAGTGGATCGTATGAGGTAAAAATGGGATTCTTCACAGATTATGCGAAACAACTAGCTTCCCTTGTAGCAGTAGGGTATCGCAGGTCGCTGGAGCAATGAAGGATACCTAGCAGCTGGAAAAAAGATATTCGGAGGATTGATAAATGGTGCAGAGACTGGCAGTTGACTCTGAACATAAATAAACCTAACATATTGCACACACATAAGAAAAGAAGTCCATTATTGTACGATTAAAATATTGGCGACAAATCACTACCGGAAAGCACTTAAGGGTAACCATCTGGAGCGACCTTGTACTAAAGTTAGTACAATGGACACACAAAACTGTAGGAAAAATAGATGCCAAGCTAAGATTCATCGAAAGCTCTTAAGGAAGTGTAAGTCGTCCACGAAAAAAAAATGGCTTATAAAACACTTATTCGATCGATTATTGAGACTTAATCAGTCTGAGGCCCTTAGGGGAAAGTCGGGAAAGAGTAGATACTTGGTATTTAACCTCTCATACATAGCAGATGAGAAGGTTAAACAAATTTTTCTTATAAAAAGTTTTTGCTGGTTTTTTACGAACAACATATATCCGTTACAGCTGCCTAACTTTTAAAGCAAAATGTACAAGTCATTACATGTAAGACACTGCTCATTCATATTCTTAGCCGCGTCGCTTGGTGAGAGTACGTCATGTAGTGAAGTCACCATGTCTTTTGTAAACTTTGGCATTCTTCATGCCACCATTGAGAGCAATTATCACACAATCCCGTCTTCCGTGATAGGCGCTTTGTAGACTTCAACACAAGCTGGGCAATTCAGATCTTCAGATCCCTCCTTGAATTTGGACCTGGTTGTTCCTGAAGCTAATGGCGGGGATAAGTTCAACATTAGCACTAGAGATACTGCGTTGTTCGGTACTGGTACTTTGTTTCTTCTTGGTTTTGTCTGCTTTAGCTTTTTTTCTAACAATGCACTTTTGCACCTCGTAGGATTTCTCATCTATTTGGATTGCGGCTACTCTAGAATACGCAGCTCGAAACAACATACCCACATCTGTTTGCGTAATGGGTCTTCCTGGATTAGTAACCGTTAGAAACAAAGAGGAAAAGGAGAGAAGGGTGTTGCGGGGGTGTCGATGGTCGAACCCAGGACTCCAGATGGCCGAGCTGAAGCCGGGGTACACCGTACTCTCGGATTTTTTTGTCATTTTATTCTTTGTTGTGAGTCATTATACTTTGGCAATGCATACATGCTAGACAGGGCCTGTTCGTAGTTTGGCACTCCGAACTTCATTTGTGTCATGTACTTGGGTTTCTCCTGTCGACTGCACAGACAAATCAAATGTCACTAAGGAGCAGAATTTGTCTGCAGGCACCTGTTGAACTCCTTGACCTTATTCAGTTGTTGGAAATTCGACTCTCTCAGTGATTTCTGATGGAGCAAAGGCTTCTGCTGTGAAGACACCCAGATTGAGAGGGAATATTCCCATTGCCTCGTAGGATTTCTCATCTATTTGGATTGCGGCTACTCTAGAATACGCAGCTCGAAACAACATACCCACATCTGTTTGCGTAATGGGTCTTCCTGGATTAGTAACCGTTAGAAACAAAGAGGAAAAGGAGAGAAGGGTGTTGCGGGGGTGTCGATGGTCGAACCCAGGACTCCAGATGGCCGAGCTGAAGCCGGGGTACACCGTACCGCTTCTCGTCAGTAGGGTGAGCAAGTTCAAAAGCGTCAGGGGCAGTGCAGAGTGATATAGCGGTATCCGGAAGTATTCCTTTATTCACACAATTTACAGTACTACGATGGGTGCAGCGTAGTGTCGGCGTGCCGTCCGCAGCGTTGTCCCACGAGTCCAGCCGGCTCAGCAACCCCTGGTATGCTGACACCGCTGCTCCTCATCAAGGCCACTCAGCTGGAAGTCGGCCGCGCTCTACCTGGTTGCTGCTCGCCGAGGCGTCGGGTCTTGCATCGCTTAGCTGCCCTCGATTCCGGAGACTGTCACAGCCCCTGGTCCCCGCCGCCCTCCGTCCCGTTTGGCCTGCTCTGTCCGACCATGGGACGAAGGTGGTTGTACTGGTCACCAGTGGCCCTCAGCCACTGCTGCTCCCAGGACAGGGCCAGACTCAAACCTACGTCCTCCTGGATGCTGCGCCGCAACTTACCACTAGTGGTGCTTGCCAGATGGCAACACCCGCCGCCGACTCTGGTGCTGCCACGCCTCCTGCAGCGCACACCTCGCCCGGACCCCGGTACGCCAGGTGGGGAGCAAACATGGCTGGTCCTGGACCTGCTGCAGACCATTGTCACTGTCCTCCTTCAGTGCCCATTGTTGCATCTCTGGAGGCGGAATACAGCCCGAACAAGTACATAGAAACAAAGTACAGGTTTACATAGAATATTTACAACATCGCTGCCAGACTGTCCCCTATAAGCGTAGACCAGCACAGGTCCGACCCGACTCTCGACTGAGCTGGCACACCCCCTCAAGCTAAAAAATGGTTCAAATGGCTCTGAGCACTATGGGACTTAACTGCTGAGGTCATCAGTCCCGTAGAACTTAGAACTACTTAAACCTAACTAACCTAAGGACATCACACAGATCCATGCCCGAGGCAGGATTCGAACCTGCGACCGTAGCGGTCGCGCAGTTCCAGACTGTAGCGCCTAGAACCGCTCGGCCACTCCGGCCGGCCCTCAAGCTAAAAGTTCCTGACTATTTATACTGCTTTTCTCCTCGCTTCTGACATAGTGTCAGAGAGAGACAGAAACTATGGCAGGGGTAAATTCCAATACGTCAGCCACTTTCACATCGCCACTCCCGGCTCTGGCCTACTGCTTCACCTCATACACCGCAATAACTTAAAGCAACGCTGCAGTTCTCTGCCTCGCTGTTGCTTTATTCCAAACAAATCGTACGTGCAATACGCCGCTACAGCTCGGCGCCATGTTTATCTTGTCTAGCCTACTGGCTGCCGATTATTACCACACACTGCAAGCGGCCCCAGACTTCATCGCCCAACCGCGCCTTTACTGAATTTTAACAAAATTCCCCTTTTCTACGACTAAGACTAATACTAGCGCAGCAGGGGGGGGGGGGGGGGGTAGGGCGGGCGCACACGTGAGATGTAGTTGCCGTCTCTATTGTCTGCAGTTGACAAGTTTGAAGTTCGTAAAATGCCTGTTGTGAGGGATGAAGACATCGATGGTGAATTGCTCATAAATGAAATAGAAAAGAGGCCTGAATTGTTCAACAATTTTTTAAAAGATTATTCTGACGCTAATTTGAAAAGCAAACTATGGGAAGAAGTGTGTGTAAACGTGTGGAGTACGATCTGCGGACAACTCTCTACAGAACAAAGAAAAACAAGCAGGTAAGTTTTTATTTTACAAAGTTGCTTTTATTGACATATTTTTAACATTGTTATTATATTACACTCCTTAATAAAGTTTTGTGGATAGAACAAGTAAGTTTTTCAATGTTGTTGAGTCGTAGTGAAATCAGAGTCTATCGTACTGCCACGGAACAGTAGGTTGCAAAATAGTTGCGCATTTTGACAGCAGATATAGTTCTAGCCTGGTGTTCAATGTCTATACTTTGCAGTGGACATTCGTAAGTCATATCTGTAAAGTTGATTCCATCTCTTCTGCGCACACAACATCGTGTGATTATTGTATCGCAGAAATCGATGGTAACATCAAGAGGCCTATTGAAAATACGCCATTTGTTCGCCAGTATGCCAAATGTGCGTTCAACCATACGACGAGTAGTTGTATGCCTACGGTCGAAAACTTTCTTTAATTAGGGATAGCGTTTTTTTTTTTTTTTTTTTTTTTTTTTTTTTTTTTTTTTTTTTTTTTTTTTTTTTTTTTTTTTTTTTAGCAAATGGGCGCAAAATGTGCCTTGATAAACCAAAAGCTTCATCAGCGACCAAACAAAAAGGCACTGGTTTGCCTTCTGGATCGTTAGGCAATGTTCGGTCATTCGGTATGTTTTGACGGTTACATTGCAGCTTTTTGCCCATATTCGAATTATTAAAAGCTAAGCACTCGCACCAACATCTATGAAGACAAATTGACATTCAGCATCGACCCATGCCATCAACACCACAGAAAAGAATTTTTTGTAATTAAAAAGTTCTGAGCCAGAACTTTGAGGTTGTATTATTCGAATATGTTTTCCGTCTATAGCATCTATGATGTTGGGGAAATGGGTATTTTTATAGAACTGATCAGCAATGTGCAACCACTTTTCTTCACATGTCTCTGGCATAACCATAGGGTGCAAAACATCCCATATTTCAGTGCATGTTGCTTTCAGTATTTTGCGGATTGTGCTAGCACATGTCTCTGGCATAACCATAGGGTGCAAAACATCCCATATTTCAGTGCATGTTGCTTTCAGTATTTTGCGGATTGTGCTAGCACCAATCAAGTAGTTGTATGAAAAAAGTTATAATAATTTATGAAGTTTCGTAAATGATTTAAAGTAATTGAATTACAATAGTTTTCATTTTTATTTCATGAAAATAAATTAAAATCTACAACAATGTCAAGCGTTTCAATTTACTGTCTTTGTTTCCTAGGAACGCTGGTACAACGAAGACGGAAAAGTCTAAGGACATGATTTGCAAGAGAACTGCGTGAGCAAAATTCGGCCAAGTCAGGACAACCAGCCGGAAAGCGCCGAAAGTACAAATTTTATGATCGACTTTTATTTCCTCTACCAACCGTAGAAGTACGTGAAACAAGTGGAAATGCTGAACCAGCAGTAAGGGATGAGGAACCAGAGGAAACAAAGAACGTTCGAAGGCCACCCATTGTTCGTTCTCTATATACCTCTTACGATCCAAATAAGAAGAAGAAGAGCTACGAAGAAACTTTACTCGATATACTTCGAGAGAAGACAGCTACTGCTTAATTAATGGATGACCCTACAACACATTTTGCATTGTCTCTTGTACCTATATTGAGATGCTTCAGGTAATAAGACGTTTCCAGAACACGCGTCTACTAAATGACACTTGTGATAGTTTCAGTAGTGACGTTCGGTATAACAGCTTCTCCTCCCCTTTGCGAATGTTTACTGGAACATCTACATATGTCTGATAATCAACCTACCGATGGAATCAGCTCGTACACCGTCCTAACTTCTCCTCATGATTGCGGCAGTGTAAACCCATACCCGACTAATTTTTCTGTGCCTTCAGATGAATCAGAAACTATGTACGATGTCACTACACGGGACAGTGTTTAAACTCCATAGCTGCACTCATTTTCTGCCGTTTCAGTCAGTTGCTTTGAACATATTTTATAGAAAATGTAACGATTACTGACATTAACTGGTGTTCTCGAATAATAAATAATTTCAAACTAAATAAAAAATGTGTAATTTCACTCAACCTACCCTAACATAACACTGAGCCTCTCTTCTGCTGGAATCGCCAGTCGCATATTTTTATTTTGTTAGGTGATGGCAGGTCCCAGAATTGTGACTAGCTCCTCAATTGACGTTACACTTGTGTGGAAATAACTGAAGAATTTCTCTGGCTAATATCTTAGCTCTTGATTTTTTATTATTATTATTATCGAGTTGAGCCTCTATGGACTGCGTGGTAACAACCAATTTCATTTTAGTGTCTAGGTCTTGTTCTTGTTCCAGCTTTGACTTCCTGCCAGTATCTGCTGAGCCCACCATGCTCTTTGGATAATTGTCCTCTCCGTCTCTTGGTCGTTGATGCCATTTTAAAACCTTGGTAGTTGTTCACCAATCTTTTAAATTTATTCCTGTCAGGAATTTCTCTCTCTGAGATAGCAGTCTGCTCTTGAAATACACTACTGGCCATTAAAATTGCTACACCAAGAAGAAATGCAGATGATAAACGGGTATTCATTGGACAAATACACTCCTGGAAATGGAAAAAAGAACAAATTGACACCAGTGTGTCAGACCCACCATACTTGCTCCGGACACTGCGAGAGGGCTGTACAAGCAATGATCACACGCACGGCACAGCGGACACAACAGGAACCGCGGTGTTGGCCGTCGAATGGCGCTAGCTGCGCATCATTTGTGCACCGCCGCCGTCAGTGTCAGCCAGTTTGCCGTGGCATACGGAGCTCCATCGCAGTCTTTAACACTGGTAGCATGCCGCGACAGCGTGGACGTGAACCGTATGTGCAGTTGACGGACTTTGAGCGAGGGCGTATAGTGGGCATGCGGGAGGCCGGGTGGACGTACATCCGAATTGCTCAACACGTGGAGCGTGAGGTCTCCACAGTACATCGATGTTGTCGCCAGTGGTCGGCGGAAGGTGCACGTGCCCGTCGACCTGGGACCAGACCGCAGCGACGCACGGATGCACGCCAAGACCGTAGGATCCTACGCAGTGCCGTAGGGTACCGCACCGCCACTTCCCAGCAAATTAGGAACACTGTTGCTCCTGGGGTATTGGCGAGGACCATTCGCAACCGTCTCCATGAAGCTGGGCTACGGTCCCGCACACCGTTAGGCCGCCTTCCGCTCACGCCCCAACATCGTGCAGCCCGCCTCCAGTGGTGTCGCGACAGGCGTGAATGGAGGGACGAATGGAGACGTGTCGTCTTCAGCGATGAGAGTCGCTTCTGCCTTGGTGCCAATGACGGTCGTATGCGTGTTTGGCGCCGTGCAGGTGAGCGCCACAATCAGGACTGCATACGACCGAGGCACACAGGGCCAACACCCGGCATCATGGTGTGGGGAGCGATCTCCTACACTGGCCGTACACCACTGGTGATCGTCGAGGGGACACTGAATAGTGCACGGTACATCCAAACCGTCATCGAACCCATCGTTCTACCATTCCTAGACCGGCAAGGGAACTTGCTGTTCCAACAGGACAATGCACGTCCGCATGTATCCCGTGCCACCCAACGTGCTCTAGAAGGTGTAAGTCAACTACCCTGGCCAGCAAGATCTCCGGATCTGTCCCCCATTGAGCATGTTTGGGACTGGATGAAGCGTCGTCTCACGCGGTCTGCACGTCAAGCACGAACGCTGGTCAACTGAGGCGCCAGGTGGAAATGGCATGGCCAGCCGTTCGACAGGACTACATCCAGCATCTCTACGATCGTCTCCATGGGAGAATAGCAGCCTGCATTGCTGCGAAAGGTGGATATACACTGTACTAGTGCCGACATTGTGCATGCTCTGTTGCCTGTGTCTATGTGCCTGTGGTTCTGTCAGTGTGATCATGTGATGTATCTGACCCCAGGAATGTGTCAATAAAGTTTCCCCTTCCTGGGACAATGAATTCACGGTGTTCTTATTTCAATTTCCAGGAGTGTATATTATACTAGAACTGAATTGTGATTACATTTTCACGCAATTTGGGTGTATAGGTCCCGAGAAATCAGTACCCAGAACAACCACTTCTGGCCGTAATAACGGCCTTGACACGCCTGGGTATTGAGTCAAACCGAGCTTGGATGGCGTGTACAGGTACAGCTGCTCATGCAGTTTCAACACGATACCACAGTTCATCAAGAGTAGTGACTGGCGTATTGTGACGAGCCAGTTGCTCGGCCACCATTGACCAGACGTTTTAAATTGGCGAGAGATCTGGAGAATGTGCTGGCCAGGGCAGCAGTCGAACATTTTCCGTACATGACCTGCAACATGCGGTCGTGCATTATCCTGCTGAAATGTAGGGTTTCGCAGGGATCGAATGAAGGGTAGAGCCACGGGTCATAACACATCAGGAATGTAACGTCCACTGTTCAGAGTGCCGTCAATGCGAACAAGAGGTGACCGAGACGTGTAATCGATGATACCCCATACCATCACGCCGGGTGATACGCCAGTATGGCGATGACGAATACACGCTTCCAATGTGCGTTCACCGCGATGTCGCCAAACGCGGGTGCGACCATAATGATGATGTAAACAGAATCTGCATTCATCCGAAAAAATGACGTTTAGCCATTCGTGCACCCAGGTTCGTCGTTGAGTACACCATCGCAGGTTCTCCTGTCTGTGATGCAGCGTCAAGGGCAACCGCAGCCATGGTCTCCGAGCTGATAGTCCATGCTTCTGCAAACGTCGAACTGTTCGTGCAGATGGTTGTTGTCTTGCAAACGTCTCCATCTGTTGACTCAGGGATCGAGACGAGGCTGCACGATCCGTTACAGCCATGCGAATAAGATGCCTGTCATCTCGACTGCTAGTGATACGAGGCCGTTGGTATCCAGCACGGTGTTCCGTATTACCCTCCTGAACCCAACGATTCCATATTCTGCTAACAGTCATTCGATCTCGACCAACGCGAGCAGCAATGTCGTGATACTATAAACCGCAATCGCGATAGGCTACAGTCCGACACGAGGCATCACAACAACGTTTCACCAGGCAACGCCGGTCAACTGCTGTTTGTGTATGAGCAATCAGCTGGAAACTTTCCTCATGTCAGCACGTTTTAGGTGTCGCCACCGGCGCCAACCTTGTGTGTATGCTCTGAAAAGCTAATCATTTGCATATCACAGCATCTTCTTCCTGTCGGTTAAATTTCGCGTCTGTAGCACGTCATCTTCGTGGTATAGCAATTTTAATGGCCAGTAGTGTATTAAAGTGAATTTCCCTTTATTTAGTCTTTCAGACGTAAGCGGGTAAATCCAATACTTCCTTTTCCGTTGCTTTGTCCTTTGTCGAATGATTAGAGCACAAAACAATGCAGTCTCAAAGCAATAAATCTCTGTGCACTGGTCGACTGCACTGCAACAACTCTTGAAAATGGGTCCGCTGTCAGGAAACATTTGCTCATCGTGTGCGAGCTCTCAAAAACCGAAGCAACATGAAAGCAACAAAGACGAAATGATTGCGCGACTGTTAAGTCTCTCGTGTGCGCCCACCCTTAAGCGTACGCGCATTGTCTTTCCCGCTATTTTAGAGCGTACTCCCAGCCTATGCGCCACACAGTTCAATCAAAAAAATATCGCCAATGGTAGTCACTGATTGGATCCACTGCTTGTCGTGCCATGATTAGTTCCTCACAGAACGGTGATCCTTCTTGCAAATAATTTTATTTTGTAGTGCTTACCTAGATAGTGCTTATTGCTTACGACATACAATATGAAGGTCACATAATTTGAAGGTAGAACTTATATTTACTTGCTATAACGAATAAATCTGGCAGAGCTCTTCAAGATTACAAACAATGGTGTGGCAATAGAAGCAACAGCTGCATGCAGTTTTTCGTAGTCGGTCAGTGTTGCAAAAGTACAAAACATGCCATTTGCGTACTCTTACCAGACGCGTGCTCTTCTCCGACCTTACCCTACCACGCTGGATTAATAGGATAGATGAAGATCCAGTGAAGAGCGGCACGTTTCGTCATGGGATCGTTCAGTTTGTGCGAGAGCTTAACGTAGAGGATCAACAAATTATGTTGACTGACGCTAGAAGGGAGGTGTTGTGTATCATGGAGAGGTTTACTATTGAAATTCCAAAACAGTACTTCCAGGGAGGAGTCAGGCAACATATAACTTACTCCATGCACGTTTCGCGAAATGATCACAACGGAAACATCCAAGATGTTAATACAGAGGCTTACCGATAACAGTTCGTCCCATGAGCCATTCGTGTATGTAACAGGGAAGGAGGTTTCGATAGTGGTGAAGTACCCTCCGTCACACAACGTAAGGTGGCTTGCACAGTATAGATGCAGATGTGGCGAGGGCGCTAGGTTAACATATTCTTTGACTTGTTCTCACAGACAGGCAGTTGCTGAGCGCAGTATTCAAAACTGACAGCTGATGCATATATATTTTGCTGTATTGCTTACATTTTTGAGTGACTTTCGTAGTTTTATATAGTCGGTGTTTCTCTCGTGATCTAATGCTCTTGTAGGTACATGAATTCGCGTTATCGATCAGTAATTGTGTCATATGTGATGGGTAACTAAATTTAATGCAACAAAAAATAATTTTTGAATTTTTTCTTCTCTTTTTCACTAACATATTCAAACAGCAACAACTCAAACAACAATAAATCAAGTTCACAACATTCAAACGCGATAAATTCTACTATCAATCTTAGGTCTGCCATCATCGTTTCGTTACAGTATGGCTGAGAAGAAGAACCTCCTTAGCATACGCTATAAATCGATATTGTTGGTGAAACGAATGGAAAGTCGTCAGTCTGGTAATCTTCAATAATGAACTACGGAGACTCCTGAATTAGTAAAAGCTAAAGCACGTGGCAATTTTCTAGAACTGAGGATCGAAAGTCGCATAATCTGTAAAAACTTCAGCAAGAGTACAGACAGCACACCTATAGAGGGGCGACTTCTTCATTAGTGTCTCACCAGACCACTCATAAAAATCGACATTCTGTATAAAACACACAGCACTGCAACAATCGTTAGAGTAAACATGTTAGTTGGTTCAAATGGCTCGGAGCACTATGCGACTTAACTTCTGAGGTCATCAGTCGCCTAGAACTTAGAACTAATTAAACCTAACTAACCTAAGAACATCACACACATCCACGCCTGAGGCAGGATTCGAACCTGCGACCGTAGCGGTCGCTCGGCTCCAGACTGTAGCGCCTAGAACCGCACGGCCACTCTGGCCTGCAAACATGTTAGTACAAAGTATGTGTGGCACCACTCGCCGTTGCCAAATTTATTCAAGATGGCGGCAATAGATTATGACAATGTCACAATGACATCATGGTGGGAAATTCAAATTTTGGCGGGAAAATAGGTCAATTGAGCTACCTCCAATAGCCTAACCCCTTCCCCTCCCCCTTCCCCTACTTTCCCCTAGGAAAAGGTCGGAAATCCAAATTCCACCAGGACAATGCAACACACCATGTCTGCCTACACTAACCTAAGAAAATGGCGGAAAAAAAGGGCACTTGGGCTACCTCTACTAATCTGTCATCCGATCGTTCCTCTTCCTAGAGATTGGCAGGGAAAGGACTTAGCCTGTGCTGAGCTGCTGGATAGGATGGACGTAAGTCTGTTTTGCATTCAGTGTTTATTTAAACAATTTTAGGCAGTAGCTCCATCCATTTAAACAATTTGAGGCAGTAGCTCCATCTAGCGTGTTCACCACAAGGTCCAGAGTCCAACTGACCTAGTACACAGTACCGCCACCTGATAGCACTGTCTTCCTCTTCCGTGATGTAATCCAAGATGGCGGGCTGGGGGAAAATGGCGGGAAAAAGGTTCAGCATGTGCTGGGCTGCTGGAGTTAAAAATCGTCATGTTACACTTGAGTGAGATGAACTTGTCATTGCAATGTTCCGGAAACAGACATTAATAGGCTTTTAGTATATATTTATCTTCGAAAATAAACTTCTAGCCCTTATTTACAAACTTCAGTTATGGATAGATAAAACTGACGAAAACAATTATTTTGCGTTCGTGACGTCAAAAGCAATCGTTGGTGATAAAAAAGTAATTATGACGTGTTTAGGGCACACTTATAAGAAAACATCAAGAGTCATCTGCAAACGCTGGGTGATGAATCTATCATTACTTCCGATAAACTGATTCGCAACAGGTTAAGCATTAGTGCTAGAGAAGCTGTAGAAAAAATTCAGGAACAGTTCATTGAATTCCAGAACAGCTCAGAATAACACCGAATGCATTCTTCCTGATGGTCCTCACGTGGCACGCTATTCAGCGAGCATTCGTTGACACAGCCGTGAGCCATCCCCAGACAGACGAACACATGGGGCGAGAGCCATGGCTCTCACACTGATGCCACCTACAGCAACCATATGAAAATCGCGTCTATTTTCGGGTATACAATTAGAATTCTTCGATTGTTATACTGATGTCACATGTCAAAGTCTCTGGAATCGCGCGTGTTTACTGTTGCTGGTGTGATGCCTCTCTACCTGCAGTCCAGTCAAGACCTTATTGCCGAATGACTCACCCTCGCGGACGCATCTAAAAGGTTCTCAATGTTATACTGACGTCACAGGTCGCGCTATAGAAATCTGTTGCAATGCTTCCCAGAATAACACAGGGTGTATTGTTTCTAGTGATCCTAAAGGGACATGCGCGACGCATCTAGCCGCACACCTGAGTACTGTGGCTGATGCATGGTTTCAAGTCCAGTGTCAAGTGAGAGATGTCTGACTAGATACTCATCTTCGCAGGCACAGCTAAAAGGATCACAATGTGATACTGGCGTCACATGGCTATGTAAATAAGAGCCAAGTCTGCCTCTTGGAAATAGTAAAGTCCCACAAAAATAGTTAACGGTTGCTTTTGTAGGAGCTTTCGTGATGTCTCAGCTTATCTGCATCGTATTGTTTCTATTATATCATTGCCCTAACAGGAGCTGTTTACGAAAATAGCTCAGAATAACACCAAATGCATTCTTCCTGATGGTCCTCATATCGCACCCCATCCATCACGTGGTACCCTTCCTGGAAATCATAATGTCGTGCTTTCGACATACGTCTCAGATACGATAAACGTTCTCACTGCTATGTAGAGGCTCCTACGTTCCAGCACAAAGGATGTCTTGTGAATGAATTGGGCATTCTGATTGGCTGTTACTGAATTTACCCGCCAAACTGCCGATGCTGCCGGTGTGGAAGCACTGTCTTCCTTTTTCCTTCTGCAGACGAGACTTTCAGTGAAAACTATTTGTACAGATCGCCATGTTGCACTGACAGTTAAACCCTGCAAAGTGGCCTACAGCTCGTCCAATACGGTAAGATTCTTACTCAATTACACTGCTCCGCCCCTGAGGACGGAAGCTTGAATATTTCAGTGTGAAACTGATCTCCAGTCCGGCAATATGTCACCACATACTGTGTCGATGTAATAAACATACAATCCGTATCCTGTACCACACAGAATCGCCCCTTTTGCATCATCGATATGGCTATCAACCGCCAGACACTCATACATATGCCACGAAGACAGTCAGCACCGTATAGACGCCTCGCAGCACTAAATATTTTCTTGCAGCCGACGGTCACAGGTCATCAGGTTCCAATGCGTGACCAGAGCGCCCTCAGTGGACCGAAGTCACTCTCCAAATGTTGTACAAAGATGGGCTCGTTTCCTCCCAGCACACAGGCGTCACTATTTCTGGTCCTGATCTGCTTGCTTGCTTGTTTTCTACACCAGTCTCCAGACTCTGGGATTATAATAACACACGTGGTGTGCTAGAATATCATGCCATTTTCGCGAGACACGCGTACATGTACAGCGAACACTGTTGTACAAAGGCTGGGTTGGTTCCCCTCAGCAGAAAGGTATCACCATTTCTAGTCCCGACCTGCTTGCTTGCTTATTTTCTACACCAGTCTCCAGACTCTGGGTTCACAAGAGCACATGTATTTTCATATGGTTTGCCAGAATATCGTACCATTTTCGAGATACTTCTCGATATCAAGCATATAGCAATATCACTAGCTTAGCAGTATCGCCTGTGCAATGTAATTTCGAAGGTAAAGACTGGGAATTATTTCTCTAGAAAGCTGAAACTTTTGCTAGGTACAGAGTGCTGCAAACTACTTAGTAACTACAAACTGATCTCGTCTGGGAAGCCTTTATGTGAAACCTTGAAAAAAAAATGAGGAAACTGATATTTCGACTTGCGAATACCGATGTCGCTGATATAACAGATTAAAATCATCTTTATAATTTACAAAGTCCGCTAAGGTGTTTCTGCGTCTAGAGAACCAGCAAACATGTCCTCCACATGTCTTTCACCTGCTAGATGCACTCAACACACACCACTATCGATGTTCTCTCAACCAAATAAAGATAGGAAATATGAAGAATCAGTCAATTGGACAATCTACATGGGAGGAAATAACGGGCCAGCACAAAGACATGTCCACATTGCATCTTCTCAAATTTCCACGCGATCACGAAAGTTGTCCAACACATACTAAGTATTAGTTCGCTATTCGGCCGTCTAGAGGACAACACAAGTCAGCTACATTCCTGCATCCCAACAGGCCTTTCCATTCGGACGGCTCTTGCTGTTAACGGGAAACGTTGAGAGTTGGCAATATTCTCTTAGGATGTAGAGGTTGGCTACAGCGCGCATACACAAGCTCTGGAATCTAAGATATTGTTGTCACACCTCGCAGCACGCGGATTAACTAGTGGCAGTTTTGAAGCCAGTGTAGGAGCCCGCCTGCTGTGCTGCACAAGTGTGTTGGGCGAGGGGTCGTCGCCGAGCTTCCGTACTGCCATGTCTGCCAGCAGTAACACAGGATTTGGTATTTAGTTGATATTTTTTATAGTTTGCAGCGCGCTTATTAATTTAAAGAAAAGGGTTTGTGTATGTGCGTAGCAGCAGACGGTTATTTTGATAATGATAGGAGTTGAATTCTTAAGGGGAAACCATTGTAAGATTAAGTATTGATTTTGTCATTGATTTCTTTTGTAATTGTCAGGGAATTGTTTCACTATGTATTCAATTGAGAAGTATTTCAGTCTGTCTCAAGAGTTTGATTAATTTGTAATATTGCTTTAATGTCACTGGAGGCAGATTTACAAACGATGCGATTGTTCAAATAGCTTCTAGCGTTTTGTTAATCGAATGAGAAAGAATCGCTTTCAGAATATAGTTTTTTGTTTGGGTTATCATTTATCGAGTTTAGATTTGACCAAACCCTTTCTCTTGAATTATATGTAGTTGTAGTAAGCAGCAGCAGCCGTAGCAACAGCAGGAGCCGCCATACAGAACATGCATTGCACTCAGCATGAATAATAGGTTTTTTTAATGTTTTGTTAAACAATGGAATGCAGCAGATCAAGCAGTGGCAGCAGAAAGACCAAGTAAGTTATTTGTTGCACACAGGACCAATAAAAAAAAGGGAATAAAGTTTTGGCGATCTCTGTAATAGTAAACAAGAGTACAAGCACGAGATTTTCAGTAGAAAACACGAGATAAGAAGATAGAGCTTGCAACTTTCAACGTGAATAGTTCCCGCCACAGGCCACCGCCAGCGCGTCACGCACCCCTAGACAGTATCGTCCTAGAAAATCGGGCACATATATGTATCTGATCGCTATACTTGCAGTTAAATGTTACGATTGCGGCCTCAGTTGAACAACATTCGACAAAGACCGAAGTATCGGAAATACACCCTGCTGATGGCTGTGGCTCTGGAAATAGAAATATCTGTACCATTCTTATGACATGACATACTGTTCCCTTTGCTATCACAGTATTGCACGTCAAATCCATACCTTCCTTACGACTGGACATAGCAATTTCCTTTGCACATGTTGAAACACAAACACATACTTTATAAGCCTGGTGCTTAAGGCGAACCTGTCACACATCCCCTACCACTAAATATAATACTTGTCCAATAACTGATTGCTGGCGATAGGAAGTAATACCTACCGAAAATCAACGATGGGTGCACATGTCTCAAAAGTCTTTCTTGCAAATGGTACCACTGTGTCTTAGAAAGAGAGGCATAATCGTCTTACAAACCGCCAGATGTTAAAACACACGATCGCAACAATTACTGTGTTACACAATATGGGTATAAAATCGAGACTTCAGTTTCATAAATGGTTCAAATGGTTCTGAGCACTATGGGACTCAACTGCTGAGGTCATTAGTCCCCTAGGACTTAGAACTAGTTAAACCTAACTAACCTAAGGACATCACAAACATCCATGCCCGAGGCAGGATTCGAACCTGCGACCGTAGCGGTCTTGCGGTTCCAGACTGCAGCGCCTTTAACCGCACGGCCACTTCGGCCGGCTCAGTTTCATAACTAAGATGGTTCTAAGTTAGCAATATGTGTTTGTGAGACACTGTAATCCACGTGTATACATCTGCTTGACAGATGTGCTGTGTGCAGAGTTAGTGGTGGCATGACGTGTAATTTCACGTGTCGGACACCGCTGCTATGCGTTTATGTTTCCTTGTAAGAGGTATTCTCCGTTACTAACGGTCGTTTTATGTAGGACTGATGCAGGCGTAGTATAATTTCTGAACTATGGTCGGGTATGAACAGTGGATGCTATACATCTGTGGAAAGTTATATTGTGCATGTATCACACAGAGCCTATATTTAAGGAAATGGTTTTTTTCATTTTACAGTTTGTTACTATAGTTTATCATAGAGAAACCTGCAAGAAGAACGTATGTCATGCCCTGGAAATTTATTTCTTACAGTGGGATATTAACTGCGCTGCATTCCACACCACTGATAGGTCAGAAACTGAAGTGATCTAACACTATAACCTGTTTTAAGTGCAGAACCGTGTAGCCTTACGAGTGCATGTGTTTATGTTTTCTCTTACCAATACCCTCCTGGTACTGATCCCAGGCACTAGAACAATACTTTAAAATTGATAGCGTAGTTGATTTACGTAAAATGCTTCGAACTCCATTCGTCTGGAGCTCCATCATGCATAAAAACCACCCGTTTCTTGTTCTTCTTAATCGTCTGTTATTACAACACTTTCAAATCTATTACTATACATCAATAAGGGGTGTTAACCTCCTCGAGATGGGCGCATCTGGAGAAATCTTGTGCTCTTGAATGGGCGAGGACTCGGCAAGGTCCATTCATTCACGAGACATGGAATGTAGCGGTGTACTTCTGGCCAGCTGCAGATTAAATCGGTAACGGCGCTGCAGGGCGGGTTGGTGAAAGACAGTGCGGGGGTCTTTCGGTCTCTAATTTTATCCTAAGATTACGAGAATGCTCTGTGACTCCCATTCGCATAGAGATAGATCGTAAATTATGCACTATTCTCGAGGTGCTATAAATATGTAAAGCACTGTCTAGTATACTTTGATGACGTATATGTTCGATAGTTAACAATGAATGGCCACACTGCGCAGTCATCTGTCTACATTCGCAATGATACTCGCAAAGTAGAGAATGGGCGGTTTAGTGATGATACTGAAGTTGGGAAACATGCTGTTGTATCATTGGTCGGTGTTGAAATTATTGTGAAATCGCTAAAATTGTTCGCACTATCAACTGTGATGTACTGCAGTACATCAACAGTGTCTTTTCCATGCCATCCGTCCACTGGTATACTGTTGGTTACCACATAATGAGTGACTGAGATCATTTGTTTGAGAGGGAGAAAGAGTTTTGGTGGAGGGGCAACACATTCTGGGGATGGCTAGCACCAAAACAATGATCACAAGCATGACTACAATATGAGGAATCTGTCAAAATGGATTGCAGAGTAGTCAGCTATTCCTACACTGTGACAGATGAGTTTAAATGTAGAGATCGTCAACCCCTTTGGGACTGCAGTTTGGAAACGCTCCACAACGCCGCCAAACTCACCCAGTTTCCTTATGTTGTAACTGTCTTTTATTTAAAATCATCCAGTGTGTGTGGTGTGTTATGGTACCAGTAGTAACAACATGATTTACACCGTGCAACGTCTAGTTGTCAGCGAGAGGCAATGGATCGGAACATGTTAATGTCAGTTTAGAACCTAACACGGACCTTGAGGTCGTGACGGAGAAACAAATTGTACGGCAGAGTACAAAGCGTGTTACGTTAGAAAAAAAAAGCAATGTTTCAAACGACACAGGGTCACAGGGAGAGTCTCTTGCAACTTATACTATATTCTGTGGGATGCAGTCATCCTCCTGCAGTACAGGTAATGAAACTTTAAACTGGTCTGTGAAATGGGTCAAAACCTGTATATTTAATAGGATTGCCACACTTGCTCGATGGCGGCATGCAGACGATATTTGTTTTCGATATATGAGAGGAGAGAGATGCAGCAAAAATCTTACAGAGTTGTCTATTGGGTGAAGTTAGTGGAGCTTTTATAGTTCGTAGTTTTTCTCTTTTAGGAGGTACAGAATAACAACGATAGCATGTTGGGGTGATAAACATGAGTGGGCCCTTAGGGACGCGGATCTGCTTCAGACAGCAGTACCTGTACATAGTTTGGGGACGCTCCACAATGCAGTAGCAAAATCCTCATCCTTCTCCCAGTTCCCGTTTTACCTTTTATACTACCTCATGTTGCAGGAGCAGGCTTCGTTTGGAGGTGACCTTACACATTGTACACTGTTGGCAGAGCTACGACAACATGTTCCCCTTTCCACCGAATGGTCACTCTGTTTCTACACGGGTTGCAGAAGGTGGTAGATACAGTTCTCTCCGACTTTAGCTCAGTTCTAACTTAAATTGTGACAATCACATACACAAAGTTGCAGAAATGGCAGCAGTTGCAAGAGGCATAGGGACTATCTAAAAGTTTACTATAGCAGACATGTTTGAAAAAGGTGACTTGTTTTGAGATACGAGAGTGCCAGAAATATGATTGACTAGTGGCTGTAGTCATTAAAGCACTTCTCCATCGGATACAACACTGGTATGTGGGTGAATGGAAAGACAGGATTCGAAATTATAGACATCATTTCAACCGGAAAGCGTAACACTAGACATCCGAAAAGCTAGTGTACATTTCTTATGGTTCAAATGGCTCTGAGCACTATAGGACTTAACATCTGAGGTCATCAGTCCCCTAGAACTTAGAACTACTTAAACCTAACTAACCTAAGGACATCACACACATCCATGCCCGAGGCAGGATTCGAACCTGCGACCGTAGCGGTCGCGCGATTCCAAACTGAAGCGCCTAGAGCCGCTCGGCCACACCGGCCAGCTACACTTCTTATGACCTCAATCAGCAGACCATCTACTGTTTGTGATCCTTCTCGATCAACCATCGCCTATAACTCAGTGGATATATCACCGAACCTCTGACGTGGCATCGAGACAGAATGCGTTACAAATACTGGAGAAATATCTAGTGGCAGCATGAGGGAACTGCAGATGCCTTTTTCATACCACGTTCCTTAACAGAATCACTTTCTAAATTCGGTAGTTTTATTCTGAGGTTGCACTATTGGCGACGTGTAACCGCACTTTTAGTCTGATAATATACACTCCAGCAATCACCATTTATATTCAGTGTGGTGGAATTTGTCTGGATAAACCACTCCACTCAGAGGTAATGCCATACATCGGTTTATAAAGCCAGTACACCTTTTAACATGGATACTTGTATGCATCTGTAGAACCAAGACCGCTTGTGATAGTAACATACAGTAACTGCTGCGATCATGTTTTTTAACATCTGGCACTTTGTAAGACGATTACGCCTCTCTTTCTAAGGCACATTGGTACCATTTGCAAGAAAGACTTATGAGACAAGTGCACCCATCGTTGATTTTCCGTCACTATTATTTCCTATAGCCAGCAATCAGTTATTGGACAAGTATTATACTTATTAGTAGGGGATGTGTGATAGGTTCGCCTTAAGCATCAGGCCTATAAAGTATGTGTTTGTGTTCCAACATGTGCAAAGGAAATGACTATGTCCAGTCGTAAGGAAGGTATGGATTTGACGTGCAATACTGTGATAGCAAAGGGAAGAGTATGTCAAGTCATAAAAATGGTACAGATATTTCTATTTCCAGAGCCACAGCCGTCAGCACGGTGTATTTCCGATACTTCGCTCATTGTCGAATGTCGTTCAGCTGAGACCGAAATCGTAACATTTCATTGTAAGTATAGCGATCAAATATAAATGTGACCGATTTCTTAGGATGATTCTGTCTGGGGGTGCGTGGCGCACCAGCGGCGGTCTGTGGCGGGGACTATTCACGTTTCCCGTCAATGGCAGGAGCCGTCCAAATGGACAGGCGTGTTGGGATGCAGGAATTAGCTGAATTACTGAGTCGTCCTCCAGATGGCCGAATAGCGAACTAATACTTACAAGGGGAGGCCGCCAATTGTGAAATTCAGATTCGATTCATATTGCGCATAATAAAAGCTCATGGCCAGAGGTGTAATGTGGCAAAGCACCAAGATGCACTTCTCAGCCGTTGTCGAGAAAATCGACAGTTAAAAGAAACCGTTGCGGTGAAATATCCTCTACGATTAATAATTTTCTACAGCGTCGTGGTGCAGCGGTAAGCGCTCGGGTTCGTAATCCGAAGGTCGCCGGATCGAATCTCGCGCCATGCAACGTTTTTTTTTTAGTATTTGTTTTTTGTAATTCAAATATATATATATATATATATATATATATATATATATATATATATATATATATAGTTCCCGGCAATCAGTTGCAACAATTATGCACATAATAAGTTGTTGAAAGTCGTTTGTCGTGGAAAAACTGGCGACTTCGAACATAATTATGTTTTCCGCAAACAAAGTTGTATTTCACAAATGTTATTCATTGTCTTCATAATGTTAACCACGTATAGTTAACGGAAGACGTAGAAACGATATTCCGAAACGAATACGTATAGCGTAAGTCAAACGTTCGAATTAGAATAGAGACCCCACGAACACAAATTTGCTGTGGCAGGTATGAAATATAAACTACGTTACTCGCTCGTTACACTTGAAGGACAGATGTTGAATGGGCCGAAACGAGCCGCCGCATAACATCGTAGTTGCCTGCTAACTTAGAAAGAAGGTAGATGCGGTCCCTAGCGCAACTTACAACATCGTCGAAAATCAGTGCGGACGGGAGAGCTTTGGTGCACTCTGTTAGACAAACGGAAAAATGGAGGCGGTACAATTGGAGAGCGATCCGCCTTCACCAACATGCATAAGCAATTCATTAATAGTATATATATATATATATATATATATATATATATATATATATATATATATATATATATATATGAATTACAAAAAACTAATAATAAAAAAAAAATTGCATGGCGCGAGTTTCGATCCGGCGACCTTCGGGTTATTAACCCGAGATCTTACCGCTGCCCCACGACGCTGTAAATCGTAGAGTATTTCACCGCAACGGTTTCTTTTAACTTTCGATTTTCTCGACAACGGCTGAGAAGTGCATCTTGGTGCTTTGTCACATTACACCTCTGGCCATGAGCTTTTATTATGCGCAGTATGAATCGAATCTGAATTTCACAATTGGCGGCCTCCCCTTGTTAGTATGTGTTGGACAGCTTTCGTGATCGTTTGGAAATTTGAGAAGATGCAATATGGACATATGTTTGCACTGGACCATTATTCCCTCCGATGTAATTGTCCGACTGACTGCTTCTTCACATTTCCCATCTTTATTTGGTTGAGAAAATATTGATAGTGGTGTGTGTTGAGTGCATCTTGCAGGTGAAAGACATGTGGAGGACATGTTTGCTGGTTCTCTATACGTCAGAAACACCTTAGTTGACGTTGTAAATTATAAGGATGATTTGGAGTCTGTTATGTCACCAACATCAGTACCTGTAAGAGGAAATATCTGTTTTCTCTATTTTTTTCGAGCTTTTACGTAAAGGTTTTCACAGACGAGATCACTTTGTAGTTACCCAGTGATTTACAGCACTCTCCGCCTAGCTAAAGATAAATAATTTAAGGTCTATATCTTCGAAATTATACTGCACAAGCGATACTGCTAAGCAAGTGATATTGCTATATGCTTGATATCGAGAAGCATCGCGAAAATGGCATGATATTCTGGCAAACCATGTGAAAATACACATGTTCTTGTAATCCCAGAGTCAACGAGCCCGCCTTTGTACAACAGTTTTGGAGACTGACTTCGGTCCGCCGAGGGCACTCTGGTCACATGTTGGAAGCTGACGACTTGTGCCTGTTGGCTGCAGGAAAATATCTAGCTGCAAGTATAAACGGTGATATCTGTCTTCGCAATATATGTACGAGCATCTGGTAGTCGATAGCTATACGAATGATGCAAAAGGGGTGACTCTGTATGGCGCAGAATGTGGATTGTATGTTTACTACATCGACACGGTACGCAGTGATATATTGCCAGGCTGGACATCGGTTTTACACTGAAATATTTCAAGCTTCTGTCCTCAGAGGCAGAGCAGTGTAATTGAGTAAGAGTCTTTCCGTATTTGACGATATGTAGGCCACTTTGCAGGGTTTAACTGTCAGTGCAACATGGCGATCTGTACAAATAGTTTTCACTGAAAGTCTCGTCTGCAGAAGGAGAAAGGAAGACAGTGCTTCCACACCGGCAGCATCGGCAGTTTGGCGGGTAAATTCAGTAACAGCCAATCAGAATGCCCAATTCATTCACAAGACATCCTTTGTGCTGGGACGTAGGAGCCTCTACATAGCAGTGAGAACGTTTATCGTATCTGAGACGTATGTCGAAAGCATGACATTATGATTTCCAGAAAGGCGACCACATGATGGATAGTGTGCCACGTGAGGACCACCAGGAAGAATGCATTCGGTGTTATTCTGAGCTGTTCTGGAATTCAATGAACTGTTCCTGAATTTTTTCTACAGCTTCTCTAGCACTAATGCTAAACCTGTTGCGAATCAGTTTATCGGAAGTAATGATTGAATTCTTCACTCAGCGTTTGCAGATGACTCTTGATGTTTTCTTATAAGTGTGCCCTAAACACGTCATAATTGCTTTTTTATCACCAACGATTGCTTTTGACGTCACGAACGCAAAATAATTGTTTTCGTCAGTTTTATCTATCCATAACTGAAGTTTGTAAATAAGGGCTAGAAATTTATTTTCGAAGATAAATATATACTAAAAGCCTGTTAATGTCTGTTTCCGGAACATTGCAATGACAAGTTCATCTCACTCAAGTGTAACATGACGATTTTTAACTCTTGAAACAAGTTACTCCTCGGTATTATTTGAGTTTAGTTCAATTCATGCTTTTACCTTGTTGATCGATTGAAGTCTTTTTTGTTAGCTTTTAAGTCTAAAAGTTCTTCGACAGCTTTGATCATGCAAGGTTTCAACAGTGTTTCTCCTATTGCAAGAGACTTTTTTCATTGCACTACCAATTTCGATACCTCGATCATTGCTACTAATGTTTTCTCCGAAGATTCAAATCTTGTACGACTGAGCGCGAGTTTCATTAGGAAGAAATCTGGTGGTCGGACAGAGAAATTAGGATGGGCCGATTTTAACTGGCTTCAAGGAATCGTTCGCGAGAGCGATTGCGCATATTACTTTCTATCGAAGTAAATTCCGTAAGTATTATCGTATTTTCTCTTAGGCGCCATTTTCTGAAAATAAAACAGAAATGCAATCGAGTACAAGCATAACAAACAAAAGCATAAAATAGTGTATTTTTCATATTAAAATAAATAAACAGGTTTTTACTATTTTTATTTTTAATTATACATAACTATGTAATGTGGTTTTTTAACTAGGTAGTCTACGAAATGTTTCTAACTTTTGCGAACTTTTTCTGATACACGCGTACATAGGTATTCGCTTGTTTTGCTCAGTTTCGATTAAGAGAATTTAACATAGAAAAAGTGTACTTACCTCTAACGGTAAGTGTACTTACCTCTAACAGTCAGTTAAGCTATTCATGCCGTCGAACCACTAAACAGCCAAACTGACACCGCCGAGAAAGACAAAAGAAAGCTTACACTACGACTGACTGACGTCGAATGTTTTGCCCACTCAAAGACACTAACTGGGACTAACTGGGCGTGCGGTGCTGTACGGTTGATTTTGTTGATTTTGTGGTCTTCAGTCCTGAGACTGGTTTGATGCAGCTCTCCATGCTACTCTATCCTGTGCAAGCTTCTTCATCTCCCGGTAACTACAACCAACATCCTTCTGAATCTGCTTAGTGTATTCATCTCTTGGTCTCCCTCTACGATTTTTATCCTCCATGCTGCCCTCCAATACTAAATTGGTGATCCCTTGATGCCTCAGAACATGTCCTACCAACCGATCCCTTCTTCTAGTCAAGTTGTGCCACAAATTTCTCTTCTCCTCAATCCTATTCAATACCTCCTCATTAGTTATGTGATCTACCCATCGAATCTTAAGCATTCCTCTGTAGCACCAGATTTCAAAAGCTTCTATTCTCTTCTTGTCGAAACTATTTATCGTCCATGTTTCACTTCCTTACATGGTTCACTCCATACAAATACTTTCAGAAACGACTTCCTGACACTTAAACCTATACTCGATGTTAACAAATTTCTCTTCTTCAGAAACGCTTTCCTTGCCATTGCCAGTCTACATTTTATATCCTCTCTACTTCGACCATCATCAGTTATTTTACTCCCTAAATAGCAAAACTCCTTTACTACTTTAAGTGTCTCATTTCCTAATCTAATTCCCTCAGCATCACCCGACTTAATTCGCCTACATTCCATTATCTCTGTTTTGCTTTTGTTGATGTTCATCTTATATCCTCCTTTCAAGACACTATCCATTCCGTTCAACTGCTCTTCGAAGTCCTTTGCTGTCTCTGACAGAATTACAATGTCACCGGCAAACCTCAATGTTTTTATTTCTTCTCCATGGATTTTAATACCTACTCCGAATTTTTCTTTTGTTTCCTTCACTACTTGCTCAATATACAGATTGAATAACATCGGGGAGAGGCTACACCCTTGACTCAAACCCTTCCCAACCACTGCTTCCCTTCCATGCCCCTCGACTCATAACTGCCATCTGGTTTCTGTACAAATTGTAAATAGCCTTTCGCTCCCTGTATTTTACCCCTTCCACCTTCATAATTTCAAAGAGAATATTCCAGTCAACATTGTCAAAAGCTTTCTCTAAGTGTACAAATGCTAGAAACGTAGGTTTGCCTTTCCTTAAAACATTTTCTAAGATAAGTCGTAGGGTCAGTATTGCCTCACGTGTTCCAATATTTCTACGGAATCCAAACTGATCTTCCCCGAGGTCGGCTTCTACTAGTTTTCCCATTCGTCAGTAAAGAATTCGTGTCAATATTTTGCAGCCGTGACTTATTAAACTGGTAGTTCGGTAATTTTCACACCTGTCAACACCAGCTTTCTTTGGGATTGGAATTATTATATTCTTCTTAAAGTCTGAGGGTATTTCGCCTGTCTCATACATCTTGCTCACCAGATGGTAGAGTTTTGTCAGGACTGGCTCTCCCAAGGCTGTCAGTAGTTCTAATGGAATGTTGTCTACTCCCGGGGCCTTGTTTCGACTCAGGTCATTCAGTGCTCTGTGAAACTCTTCACGCAGTATCATATCTCCCATTTCATCTTCATGTACATCCTCTTCCATTTCCATAATATTGTCCTCAAGTACATCGCCCTTGTATAGACCCTCTATATACTCCTTCCACCTTTCTGCTTTCCCTTCTTTGCTTAGAACTAGGTTTCCATCTGAGCTCTTGATATTCATACAAGTGGTTCTCTATTCTCCAAAGGTCTCTTTAATTTTCCTTTAGGCAGTATCTATCTTACCCCTGGTGAGACAAGCCTCTACATCCTTACATTTGCCCTCTAGTCATTCCTGCTTAGCCATTTTGCACTTCCTGTCGATCTCATTTTTGAGACGTTTGTATTCCTTTTTGCCTGCTTCATTTACTGCATTTTTACATTTCCTTCTTTCATATATTAAGTTCAATATTTCTGCTGTTATCCAAGGATTTCTAGCAGCCCTCGTCTTTTTACCTACTTTATCCTCTGCTGCCTTCACTACTTCATCCCTCAAAACTACCCATTCATCGTCTTCTATATTTCTTTCCCCCATTCCTGTCAATTGTTCCCTTATGCTCTCCTTGAAACTCTGTACAACCTCTGGTTCTTTCAGTTTATCCAGGTCCCATCTCCTTAAATTCCCACCTTTCTGCAGTTTCTTCAGTTTTAATCTACAGTTCATAACCAATAGATTGTGGTCAGAGTCCACATCTGGCCCTGGAAATGTCTTACAATTTAAAACCTGGTTCCTAAATCTCTGTCTTACCATTATATAATCTATCTGAAACCTTCTAGTATCTCCAGGGTTCTTCCATGTATACAACCTTCTTTTATGATTCTTGAACCAAGTGTTAGCTATGATTAAGTTGTGCTCCGTGCAAAATTCTAACAGGCGGCTTCCTCTTTCATTTCTTCCCCTCAATCCATATTCACCTACTGCGTTTCCTTCTCTCTCTTTTCCTACTACTGAATTCCAGTCACCCATGACTATTAAATTTTCGTCTCCCTTCACTATCTGAATAATTTCTTTTATTTCATCATACATTTCTTCAATTTCTTCGTTATCTGCAGAGCTAGTTGGCATATAAACTTGTACTACTGTGGTAGGCGTGGGCTTCGTGTTTATCTTGGCCACAATAATGCGTTCACTATGCTGTTTGTAGTAGCTTACCCGCACTCCTATTTTTTTTATTCATTATTAAACCTACTCCTGCATTACCCCTATTTGATTTTGTATTTATAACCCTGTATTCGCCTGACCAAGTCTTTTTCCTCCTGCCACCGAACTTCACTAATTCCCACTATATCTAACTTTAATCTATCCATTTCCCTTTTTAAATTTTCTAACCTACCTTCCCGATTAAGGGCTCTGACATTCCACGCTCCGATCCGTAAAATGCCAGTTTTCTTTCTCCTGATAACGACGTCCTCCTGAGTAGTCCCCGCCCGGAGATCCGAATGGGGGACTATTTTACCTCCGGAATATTTTACCCAAGAGGACGCCATCATCATTTAACCATACAGTAAAGCTGCATGCCCTCGGGAAAAATTACGGCCGTAGTTTCCCCTTGCTTTCAGTCGTTCGCAGTACCAGCACAGCATGGCCGTTTTAGTTATTGTTACAAGGCCAGATCAGTCAATCATCCAGACTGTTGCCCCTGCAACTACTGAAAAGGCTGCTGCCCCTCTTCAGGAACCACACGTTTGTCTGGCCTCGCAACAGATACCCCTCCGTGATGACTGGGTGTTGTGTGATGTCCTTAGGTTAGTTAGGTTTAAGTAGTTCTAAGTTCTAGGGGACTGATGTTAAGTCCCATAGTGCTCAGAGCCATTTGAACCAGATACCCCTCCGTTGTGGTTGCACCTACGGTACGGCTATCTGTATCGCTGAGGCACGCAAGCCTCCCCACCAACGGCAAGGTCCATGGTTCATTGGGGGGGGGGGGGGGGGGGGGGGGGGCTGTACGGTTAGGGATGGGAAAAACACGCCAGTTAAAACCGATATCGAATTTTAGTTCCGAGTAACGGATATTTTTCGTAATTTGTTTAGTCTCGGTTGCAACAGGTTTTAGTTCCGAATAACCGGTAATTTTCGGTATTTGCTTGGTCTTGGTTACACCAGTTTTTTTCATTTTTTGCAACATATTAATTTGCCACAGTCGTAGTACTAAAATTTTTGGATTTTAAATATAAGTTTTTTTAAAAAAAACTAGTAATGTTTAGTCGTAAAATTTCCACTGCTTTGAAATATTGCGTAACTGTAGAAAACAGGAGAAGCGATCAGCGCCTTTTTAATAACAAAGCCGACAGTTAGACGGAAGAATCGGTACAGCACTGCTGAGACTATAATGTACGTCTTACCGTGCTGAGTGGTCCATTAAACGGCGTGCAAGACTTGGCCACATTTGGTCTTCCTCTCAGTTGCCCTGAGGCGTCGGTTGTATTGCAGAATGGCATCATCCAATGTTTGGAAGAATTTTACGAAGTGTGATAGCAACGTAGCATAATGCTCCGTTTGCTTTTGAAGATTAAAAATGATAGGAGGTGCAACAAACTTGCAGCATCATATAAAAAGAAAACATCCACAGTGTTCCATATCCGAGAAAGTAAATTTTATTGATGTACCTATGATTTTATTGATGTGCTATAGGCTATGGATAATAACCGAAACCTTAATTTTGTGTTTGCTTTAGGGGAAAAAAATTGATACCATCCCAAAGTAGTCAAGCAGGAAAGTCATCAACTAGTAACATTTCGCTGTCGCCTTTGCCGTGCCCATCTCCTTTACCTTTGCCATCTTTGCTAGAGACAAAGCGATTGTTTCTGTCACAAACTCACTCATCGATCGGCATCTCCTACTCCTTCACTTTCATTAAATTTTCCAGTCCTTGACTGAAGTATAAGTTCATTACTGAAAATAAGAGAAAAAAAAACCAGGTACAACCGGAAACCGATGGTCCACACACACGAGAATCATCTCATTTTTGGGTCTATGGAACGAAAACTGAATCTAATATAATCTAATCTAACAACTGCCTTCTCTATGCATGACCCGTGTAACAAGGGATTAATAATTTAAAACGCATAGAAGTTAGAAATTATAAATATTTTGCGGGCCATATCTTGGCTCTAGTGGACCACTGGTGGTCCATGGACCTCTGGTTGGGAAGCAGTGACCCACAGGAAGGAAGATTTAATTCAACATACACTATCTGATCAAAAGCACTCAAACACCTATTAATGGACAATAATGTGGGGTTGGACCACCATTCGCTTCTGTGATGGCATTGTCGGGGACAGTTTCAGTGATCCGTCTGAGTGTCTGTGGAGGAATGGCAGCCCATCCTTCCTGAAGAGCTGAAACCAGAGAAGGTAGTGATGCTTAATGCTGGGGCCTGGAGCAAAGATGTTCCATTGGTTTCAGGTCGTGACTCTGACAGAGCAGTCCATTTCAGAAATGCTGCTGTCCAGAAACCATTTCCTCACAGATGCTTTAGGACAAGGTACATTGTCACACTGATACAAACGAACATCATCTCCAAACTATTCTTCCACTCTAGTAAGTACAAAATGTTGTAATATGTTTTCATTTCCTTCCACATTTAGCGTTTTCCTAAGCGCCATAATGCGCTCACACCCTAGCCACGAAAAACACATCCATACCGTAACACCACCACTTCGGCACTTAACTGTTGTTTGACATACAATGACCGGTAATACTCTCCAGGCATTCGCCAAGCCCAAACCCTTCCATAAGACTGCACAGGGTATTGCATGATTCATCAGTCCAAATCACTCATTTCGAGCCATGCGCTGCACAATGGCATCGCTCTTTACACCATCTCAAGCATCGCTTAACAGTATCTACAGGTATGAATGACATATAAGGGAGCTGCTCAACCATAGTGCTCCATTCTTTTTAACTACCTACACAGTCACTATCTAGCTGGACTGTTAGTTGAACACTGGAACTCACGAATGACCCCTTCTGCTGATTTTATGTGATTTTTTTACAGCCATCTTCCGCAATGTTCGAGGTACCATGTCCATCGGTACCTGAGGTCTGCAAAATCTTAATTTATACTCCATACGGCGAGAGAAGAGTTCTGACAGTTGATGCGGCCTTGGCACACGTGCTTCGCACATCCTCGGCGGCCAGTCAGATCGCGAGATTTTGTTTACGTTACCGTGGCAACGCTTCAGTGTTGCCGTAGTGCTGGGCAACTGCTAGTTCAAATGGCTCTGGGCACTATGGGACTTAACATCTGAGGTTATCAGTCCCCTAGACTTAGAACTACTTAAAACTAACTAACCTAAGGACATCACACACATCCATGCCCGAGGCAAGATTCGAACCTGCGACCGTAGCGGTCGTTCGGTTCCAGACTGAAGCGCATAGAACCGCACGGCCACACCGGTTGGCGGGGGCCACTGCTGCTTTCAGTCAATTGCGCCACGTGCTACATTCGGGTTTGTGTGTACACATGTGCAGTCCGCTACTTCTGTGAGTTTCTTGCCGTGTGTATAATTGGAAAAGTGTGTATAAGTGGAAAGTGGCTGCCTGTAGGGCAGAGAAGATGATCTTTGGAAAAGGAGCCACGCTGAAATCCCAAGCACGCGAATTTATAGACAGATTGCGTGTTGACTTTGAAAGGGAAATGGACAATGGTGGCTCTTTGATATCAGTGAGTAAAGTGGTTGACACATTTGGCAGAAGCATTGAACATCTTTACAGCGACAGTGAAGAGAGTCACAAATAATAAAGAGGCCGCCAATTCAGCTGAGAGCCCCGTTATGCTGAGACCTGGAGAGTCAAGATAGAAATCGTGTCGTGTGACTGAAACATACAACTTTGACGAAAGTACTATCAGGCAACACATATACGCGTACTGCAGCAGGAAGGTGTATCTGACGCTTAAAAAAGTTGATGGCATCACTGTTGGACAGTGGTTTGTTCACAGGCAGAGTGACGAGTCTCTCCACTGTTTTGAAAAAAATTGGCTTCCGTTCGAAAACGTTCTCAGGACTAAAGGTATTAATGGAACGCGGAGACATTGTAGCATGGAAATGTCGTTTCCTGCGCGAGTTGCTAGCAGTGAATCCGGAAAACGTAATATGAATTGACGAAACATGGGTCAATGTGCGTCACGCACGTTCCGTCGCATTGACAGACGACACTCGCCACGGAACTATGAGTGCGCCAACTGGTAAGGGATGGCGTCTAATTATAGTTCGTGCTGGCTATATGAACGGTTTTATGCCTGGTACTATGATGATGTTCCAATCAAAAAAATATTGTCGGCTACCACGAGGAGATGAATGCAGATACATTCAAAGACTGGTTCGTTACTCGTTTGCTACCAAACGTCAGTTCTGGTACTGTTTTTGTAATGGACAATGCGCCATACCATTCTGTACAATTAAATAAGGCACCAACGGCTGCTGCAACTAGAGACGTAATAGTCAGCTGGTTGAAAGATAATAAATTATGCTTTAAACAGAATGTGGGGAAAATGGAACTTCTGGAATTAGTGAAACGATACGCGCCACAGAAGACGCATTATGTAATTGACACATTAGCAGAGAACTGTGGCCACAAAGTTGTACATCTTCCACTGTACCACTGTCATTACAGCGCAAATGAACTTATCTGGGCTCAAACAAAGGCAGATGTTGCGGAGCGAAACAAAACCTTTACGTTGCGAGACAGAGAGGCTGGTGAACGAGACTGTCACACGAATAACGCCAGAAAATTGGAAGGACGTCGAGAACAACGTGTAGAAAGAGATTACAAGGTCAAACATAGAAGAAGGTGTAAGACAAGAATCCGTTCTTAATGCTGTAATTTCTTTATCAGACGATGAGGACAGCAGCAGCCAAGATACCGAAGACTATGTAGTCGTGACGGGAGGTGACCAATCAGATCACAATGATCTTGGGGTTTCCGTCCTTCCGCACGAAAGATAGAGGCACGTCCTTATTCGATATTTTACACGTAACGTTTGTCCAGTTTCCAGTACCTCGTTACTGTTGAAAATATGATTGTGTGTAATTTTTATTTTGGCTGGAACAAAGTTGCTGTTGTTGTTGCGGGCTTCAGTCCTAGCCGGCCGGAGTGGCCGAGCGGTTCTAGGCGCCTCAGTCTGGAACCGCGCGACCGCTACGGTCGCAGGTTCGAATCGTGCCTCGGGCATGGATGTGTGTGATGTCCTTCGGTTAGTTAGGTTTAAGTAGTTCTAAATTCTAGGGGACTGATGACCTGAGATGTTAAGTCCCATAGTGCTCAGAGCCATTTGAACCATTTGAGCTTCAGTCCTGAGACTGGTTTGATGCAGCTCTCCATGCTACTCTATCCTGTGCAAGCTGCTTCATCTCCCAGTACGTACTGCAGCCTACATCCTTCTGAATCTGCTTAGTGTATTCATCTCTTGGTCTCCCTCTACGATTTTTACCCTCCACGCTGCCCTCCAGTACTAAATTGGTGATCCCTCGAGGCCTCAGAACATGTCCTACCAACCGATCCTCTCTTCTAGTCAAGTTGTGCCACAAACTCCTCTTCTCCCCAATTCTATTCAATACCTCCTTATTTGTTATGTGATCTACCCATCTAATCTTCAGCATTCTTCTGTAGCACCACATTTCGAAAGCTTCTATTCTCTTCTTGTCGAAACTATTTATCGTCCATATTTCACTTCCATACATGGCTACACTCCATACAAATACTTTCAGAAACGACTTCCTGACACTTAAATCTATACTCGATGTTAACAAATTTCTCTTCTTCAGAAACACTTTCCTTACCATTGCCAGTCTACATTTTATATCCTCTCTACTTCGACCATCATCAGTTATTTTGCTCCCCAAATAGCAAAACTCCTTTACTACTTTAAGTGTCTTATTTCCTAATGTAATTCCCTCAGCATCACCCAAGTTAACTCGACTACATTCCATTATCCTCGTTTTGCGTTTGTTAATGTTCATCTTATATCCTCCTTTCAAGACGCTGTCCATTCCGTTCAACTGCTCTTCCAAGTCCTTTGCTGTCTCTGACAGAATTACAATGTCATCGGCGAACCTTAAAGTTTTAATTTCTTCTCCATGGATTTTAATACCTACTCCGAATTTTTCTTTTGTTTCCTTTACTGCTTGCTCAATGTCACGGTAATTTTTTAAAATGAAGTTTCTGCCGTTTGACGATAATAATTTTTATTTTATTGTTCTCCAGAGTTCGGCCATAGGCCATTTTCAAGTACAGTCAGTTATTTATATTTCAAAAGATATCAGACTGGTATGAAATACAGCGAAATCTAAGCTGTATAACAATAAAATAAAAGTTGTTGCAGTCAAATGGCTGCAAAATCATTAAAGAAAATATTTATGTGTGTGTTTGTGTAAGGTGACAAACAGTGGTAGCGGATGTGAAAAAATATTCCAAGGAACACATCGGTCAGCAGGATGCTGCCCCTACAGGAATGCTGTATTGAATGACGTGACATTAATGCCGCGGGCCGAAGTGATGCCGGCACGGTAGCTCAGCGTGTTCGGTCAGAGGGTTAGCTGCCCTCTGTAATAAAAAAAAAAAAAAAACTGAGTTAATCGATGTACAACGAACTTAAACGGATGCTTCACGACGTCCGCCCCGAGCAGATGGAACGAGCTAAAGCGAACAAAATGAGATTAAAAAAAAAGGGTGGGACGGGAAAGTCTGTCACCCCGCTCCCCCAACCACTGGCTCGCTGCCCGGCCGTTTCGAATACTGGCAACTGCTCTGCCAGCTGTTTAAGAGCTGTTCCCTGGACATACAGGACAGTTGTGGTTGTTCCTACTCGTTTTCACTTCACTATGACATCACCAACTACTGTGGCACTTTTAGAGGCGTTGAACCGCCCCTGACCGATTTGTTACTCCGATAATATCCAATGACTAGTCCACATTCGAAGTAAATAAGTTCTGCCGACCGACCTATTGCGCTGTTATGCCTTCTTTACAGACATTCTTTACAGACCAATGGAAAAACTGGTAGTAGCCGACCTCGGGGAAGATCGGTTTGGTTTCCGTAGAAATATTGGAACACGAGAGGCTATACTGACCCTACGACTTATCTTAGAAAATAGATTAAGGAAAGACAAAACTACACTACTGGCCATTAAAATTGCTACACCAAGAAGAAATGCAGATGATAAACAGGTATTCATTGGATAAATATATTATACTAGAACTGACATGTGATTACATTTTCACGCAATTTGGGTGCATAGATCCTGAGAAATCAGTACCCAGAACAACTACCTCTGGCCCTAATAACGGCCTTGATACGCCTGGGCATTGAGTCAAAGAGAGCTTGCATGGCGTGTACAGGTACATCTACCCTTGCAGCTTCAGCACGATTCCACAGTTCATCAAGAGTAGTGACTGGCATATTGTGACGAGCCACGCGCTCGGCCACCATAGACCAGACGTTTTCAGTTGGTGAGAGATCTGGAGAATGTGCTGGCCAGGGCAGCAGTCGAACATTTGCTGTATCCAGAAAGGCCCGTACAGGACCTGCAACATGCGGTCGTGCATTATCCTGCTGAAATGTAGTGTTTCAGGGATCGAATGAAGGGTAGAGCCACAGGTCGTAATACATCTGAGATGTAACTTCTAGTGTTCAAAGTGCCGTCAATGCGAACAAGAGGTGACCGAGACGTGTAACCAATGGTGACTCCACACCATCACGCCGGGTGATACGCCAGTATGGCGACGACGAATACACGCTTCCATGTGCGTTCACCGCGATGTAGCCAAACACGGATGCGACCATCATGATGCTGTAAACACAACCTGGATTCATCCGAAAAAATGACGTTTTGCCACTCGTGCACCCAGGTTCGTCGTTGAGTACACCATCGCAGGTGCTCCTGTCTGTGATGCAGCGTCAAGGGTAACCGCAGCCATGGTCTCCGAGCTGATAGTCCATGCTGCTGCAAATGTCGTCGAACTGTTTGTGCAGATGGTTGTTGTCTTGCAAACGTCCCCATCGGTTGACTCAGGGATCGAGACGTGGCTGCACGATCCGTTACAGCCATGCGGATAAGATGCCTGTCATCTCGACTGAGTAATACGAGGCCGTTGGTATCCAGCACGGTGTTCCGTATTACCCTCCTGAACCCAACGATTCCATATTCTGCTAATAGTCATTGGATCACGACCAACGCGAGCAGCAATGTCGCGATACGATAAACCGCAGTCGCGATGGGCTACAATCCGACCTTTATCAAAGTCGAAAACGTGATGGTACGCATTTCTCCTCCTTACACGAGGCATCAAAACAACGTTTCACCAGGCAACGCCGGCCAACTGCTGTTTGTGTATGAGAAATCGGTTGGAAACTTTCCTCTTGTCAGCACATTGTAGGTGTCGCCACTGTCGCCAACCTTGTGTGAATGCTCTGAAAAGCTAATAACTTGCATATCACAGCATCTGCTTCCTGTCGGTTAAATTTCGCGTCTGTAGCACGTCATCTTCGTGGTGTGGCAATTTTAATGGCCAGTAGTGTACGTTTCTAGCATTTGGAGACTTAGAGAAAGCTTTTCCCATTCTCTTTCAAATTCTGAAGGTGGCAGGGGTAATATACAGGGAGCGAAAGGTTATTGACAATTTGTACAGAAAACAGATGGCAGTTATAAGAGTCGAGGGACATGAAAGGGAAGCAGTGGCTGGGAAAGGAGTGAGACAGGGTTGTACCCTCTCCCCGATGTTATTCAATCTGTATACTGAGCAAGCAGTAAAGGAAACAAAAGAAAAATTCGGAGTAGGTATTAAAATCCATGGAGAAGAAATAAAAATTTTAAGGTTCGCCGATGACTTTGCAATTCTGTCAGAGACAGCAAAGGACTTCGAAGAGCAGTTGAACGGAATGGACAGTGCCTTGAAAGGAGGATATATGACGAACATCAACAAAAGCAAAACGAGGATAATGGAATGTAGTCTAATTAAGTCGGGTGATGCTGAGGGAATTACATTGGGAAATAAGACACTTAAAGTAGTAAAGGAGTTTTGCTATTTGGGGAGCAAAATAACTGATGATGGTCGAAGTAGAGAGGATATAAAATGTAGACTGGCAATGGTAAGGAATGCGTTTCTGAAGGAGAGAAATTTGTTAACATCGAGTATAGATGTGTCAGGAAGTCGTTTCTGAAAGTATTTGTATGGAGTGTAGCCATGTATCGAAGTGAAACATGGACGATAAACAGTTTCGACAAGAAGAGAATAGAAGCTTTCGAAATGCGGTGCTACAGAAGAATGCTGAAGATTATTTGGGTAGATCACATAACAAATAAGGAGGTATTGAATAGAATTGGGGAGAAGAGGAGTTTGTGGCACAACTTGACTAGAAGAGGGGATCGGTTGGTAGGACATGTTCTGAGGCCTCGAGGGATCACCAATTTAGTATTGGAGGGCAGCGTGGAAGGTAAAAATCGTAGAGGGAGACCAAGAGATGAATATACGAAGCAGATTCAGAAGGATGTAGGCTGCAGTATGTACTGGGAGATGAAACAGCTTGCACAGGATAGAGTAGCATGGAGAGCTGCATCAAACTAGTCTCAGGTCTGAAGACCGCAACAACAACAACACAGACATACGTAATAACCCCGCTGCTCGGGGTAGCCGAGTGGTGTCGGGCGCCTTGTCACGGTTCGCGCGGCTCTGCCCGTCGGAGGTTGGAGTCCTCCCTCGTTGCATGGGTGTGTCTGTTGTCCTAAGCGCAAGTTAGTTTAAGTTAGATTAAGTAGTATGTAAGCTTAGGAACCGATTACCTCGGCAGTTTGGTCGCATAAGACCTTACCAATAATAATCCCCTCTTCCTTTTATACTTGTGGATCCGCTTCTAATGACATCTAGCGAACAATTCTGCATTACTCATGAATGATGGGATATCTTTGATCAGATAGTGTACTATGGCGCCATGGAGCACGATCTAGGATTCGGCGAAGAAGGCGGAAGAAATCGGTTGCATCCTTTTGTAAGGAACCACATGGACATCTGCCTTAAGCAATTTAGGGAATTCTTGCAAAATCTAAATTTGCATTGTCGGACTGTTTTACGCCACGCTTCTCAGGAAGGAGAGTACAGTGCTCTCCATTGCTACACTTCCTTCCATAAATGTCGCTGAACCTTTCTCTTCTTTGACCATTAGAATCATCTGATAGAAAACTGTAAATAGCTACTGCAATGCGGTATATTGGATGGCGACAATGGGTGTATTCTTTAAGGTTTTCAAAACTAACGTGTTCGCCACTTTGAGCCTTTGGAAAATTCACAGTCCGCATGTTTCACTCTCACGTCAGACATTGGCCAGGCAACAAGGAACATGTCACCTCGTAATTTTCCATGTATCGATTGCGGGTTCTCTGATATGAAGTGCTGTGTGACTGACATGTTTTTGTCGACATGATTTATGAAAGACTATCATTTAATTATGAAGTCCTTACTTTGTCGTAAGGACACTCATTAATCCGCCTATCTATCTATCACGTGACAGCATTAAAGCTTGGTTTTTTTCCCCTTTAGAGCGCGACAGTTACTATGAACGGGCAAATGAATAATAACAGCACCGCGGCGTCCGTTTAGGGATCGATAGCATAGTCCTCATTACCACAGTTTTCTGACAATATGATGGCCGCATTTCGAATAATGGTTTGCAGTACAGTTCACTGAAGTGTGCGTGCAGAGCAAGTGAAAAGTAATGCTTAGGTCTGATAGCTGATGTTAGCTTAACTTTGGAACATGCAAGAGAAATTTTTTGAATCGATCTGATCTTGTCATAAGAAGGCAAGCTGTAACAATAGACAGTATATGTCAAAACTTGATCTTCCGTCAGATAATTCAGTAAACATTATGAAATCTTGCTGATTTATTTATTGATATTAACCTCCTAAAATTCAAATGATTCAAATGGCTCTGAGTACTATGGGACTTAACATCTGAGGTAATCAGTCCCTTACAACTTAGAACTACGTGAACGTAACTAACCTAAGGACATCACACACATCCATTCCCGAGGAACCTGCGACCGTAGCGGTCGCGTAGTTCCGGACTGAAGCACCTAGAACCGCTCGGCCACAGCGGCCGGCCTATTAATCTCCTAGGTGATAGGACTGTTCACATAGAAAATTTGTGTGGAATCAAATCTGCCGAAAGGAAAAAGAAAGAAAATAAACAGAAATAGTTAGGGATGAGGAGAGCATGGATAGTGTTTATAATGTGCAGAAATACTGCTTCGGTATTGGACACAAGGAAGATAGATAGGATATGCGGAGAGGGAAACTGTACTGATAATAACAGTTAAAGCTTTAATCTCCTCTGGAATTCATAGTGGTTTTGGATTAGACTCAAGTAACTAAGCAGTTTGTTACTAAGAAACATGGCTGAAATGAAGAAGGAGACAGAGAAAAATTCAGCGTTGTACAACTAAGATGCTGGACGGATAAGATCTTCTACTCAAGTTATGTAATGATACTAGATATTTGGTGTGTGAGGGGAGGAATCACCGGTGTCAGTGACTAAGAAACCGGTGAAGAAAACAGTGTGTGGTAACTTTGCAGGCAATAGTCCCATTCACGTGGTTAGTGGAACAGTACTTGACTCACAGACTTTAAATTTATGCAGTGAAAGTAATACAGCTAAGATGATTCTGTGCCACTGGCGTGTCCTAACACAAGATAGAGGGCGGAAAGGGGGCTTACAGGTCAGACTACAATTCCTGAGCGGTTAAGAGCAATTGCAGAAAGACAAACATCCAGCGATGATAGGTTGACTGTTCTGATCAGCTCAAAACATTGTCGCTGGGCACCTATGATAGTTGCGGATTTTGGGATTCGACAGGATACTCAAAGCAGGAAACTCAAGAGTCTTAGGGACCTGAATACCACATTTATTTGCATTCGGACTAAGCATGACACTGAAGGCTAATTCTAAACATTAGAACAAGCATAGGGTGTAACTGGTTGCACGTAAAGTACAAACTTTGAGAAAAACAGAGTTGTCGGAGCTTACAAGAGGGTGACGACTAGTGACACGGAGTTGGCATCCCAATGGTCTGACTGAGAACTCTGTCTGAATACAAAAAAATGGCCATAAGGAGTAGAACTCACGCTCTGAGGGTTTCGTACAAATTTAATTACGTAAAAGGTGTACAACTTTGCTTCCGCCTTTATTTCCCCAACATTTGAGGCTTTAATGAAACAAATTGGTTACACGCGTATCATTCAAAGTATTTTCCATCGCTGGCCAGTGCTTTCTCTCATCTTTCGGGCAGTGTACGAATCCCGCGTCGAAAAAATTATCCATCTTTTGAAGCGATCCACGAATCGATCCAATTTGTGACTTCTTCATGAGATCGGAAGTTTTGGTCAGCCAGGCCATGCGCCATTGATCTAAACAGGTGATAGTCAGAGGGAGCAATGTCTGGAGAATACGGCGGGTGGGGTAGGACTTCCCATTTTAACGTTTCCAAGTACGTTTTGACCTCTTTTGCAACGTGGGGTCGAGCGTTGTCGTGATGCAAAATCACTTTATCGTGCCTTTCGCTGTATTGCGGCCGTTTGTCTTTTAATGCTCTGCTCAAACGCATTAACTGCGTTCGATAACGAGCACCTGTGATTGTTCCACTTGGTTTTAACACCTCATAGTACACGACGTCGAGCTGGTCCCACCAAATGCAGAGCATGATCTTGGAGCCGTGAATATTCGGTTTGGCCTTCGACGTCAAAGCATGGCCGGGATATCCCCATGATTTTTTTGCATTTAGGGTTATCGTAATGAATCCATTTTTCGTCCCCGGTCACAATGCGATGCAAAAATCCCTTCCGTTTTTGCCTCTGAAGCAACTGTTCACTAACACACAAACGCCGTTCAACGTCTCTTGGTTTCAGCTCACACGAGACCCAAGTTCCATCTTTCTGAATCATGCCCATAGCTTTGGGATGTTTTGAAATGGCTTGCTGTGTCACTCCCACTAATCGTGGCAATTCTTCTTGAGTTTGACGCGAGTCTGCACTCAGCAATGTCTCCATTTCTACATCTTCGAAACATTCTCTCTCTCACCACTATGCCGGTCTACGACGTTAAAAATCACCGTTCTTGAATTGTTGAAACCACTCACGACACGTTCTTTCACTAATAGCGTCGTTACCATACGTACTTGAGCGCATTCGATGAGACTCAGCCGCCTTTATCTTCATGTTGTTGTTGCTGTGGTCTTCAGTCTTGAGACTAGTTTGATGCAGCTCTCCATGCTACTCTATCCTGTATTAGCTTCTTCATCTCCCAGTACCTATTGCAACCTACATCCTTCTGAATCTGCTTAGTGTATTCATCTCTTGGTCTTCCTCTACGATTTTTACCCTCCACACTTCCCTCCAATACTAAACTGATGATCCCTTGATGCCTCAGAACATGTCCTACCAACCGATCCCTTCTTCTAGTCAAGTTGTGCCACAAACTCCTCTTCTCCCCAGTTCTATTCAATATCTCCTCATTAGTTATGTGATCTACCTATCTGATCTTCATCATTCTTCTGTAGTACCACATTTCGAAGGCTTCTATCCTCTTCTTGTCCAAACTATTTATCGTCCATGTTTCACTTCCATACATGGTTACACTCCATACAAATACTTTCAGAAACGACTTCCTGACACTTAAATCTAAACTCGATGTTAACAAATTTCTCTTCCTCAGAAACGCTTTCCTTGCCATTGCCAGTCTACATTTTATATCCTCTCTACTTCGACCATCATCAGTTATTTTGCTCCCCAAATAGCAAAACCCCCTTACTACTTTAAGTGTCTCATTTCCTAATCTAATTCCCTCATCATCACCCGACATTCCATTATCCTCGTATTGCTTTTGTTGATGTTCATCTTATATCCTCCTTTCAAGACACTGTCCATTCCATTCAACTGCTCTTCCAAGTCCTTTGCTGTCTCTGACAGAATTACAATGTCATCGGCGAACTTCAAAGTTTTTATTTCTTCTGCATGGATTTTGATATCTACTCCGAATTTTTCTTTTGTTTCCTTTACTGCTTGGTTCAATACACAGATTGAATAACATCGTGGAGAGGCTACAACCCTGTCTCTATTGAATAACATCGTGGAGAGGCTACAACCCTGTCTCATTCCCTTCCCAACCAGTGCTTCCCTTTCATGTCCCTCGACTCTTATAACTGCCATCTGGTTTCTGTACAAATTGTAAATAGCCTTTCGCTTCCTGTATTTTACCCCTGCCACCTTCAGATTTAGAAAGAGAATTCCAGTCAACATTGTCAAAAGCTTTCTCTAAGTCTACAAATGCTAGAAACGTAGGTTTGCCTTTCCTTAAAATATTTTCTACGATAAGTCTTAGGGTCAGTATTGCCTCACGTGTTCCAGCATTTCTACGGAATCCAAATTGATCTTCCCCGAGGTCGGCTTCTATCAGTTTTTCCATTCGTCTGTAAAGAATTCGCTTTAGTATTTTGCAGCTGTGGCTTATTAAACTGATAGTTCGGTAATTTTCACATCTTTGAACACCTGCTTTCTTAGGGATTGGAATTATTATGTTCTTCTTGAAATCTGAGGGTATTTCGCCTGTCTCATACATCTTGCTCACCGGATGGTAGAGTTTTGTCAGGACTGGCTCTCCCAAGGCTGTCAGTAGTTCTAATGGAATGTTGTCTACTCCGGGGGCCTTGTTTCGACTCAGGTCTTTCAGTGCTCTGTCAAACTCTTCACGCAGTATCATATCTCCCATTTCATCTTCATCTACATCCTCTTTCATTTCCATAATATTGTCCTCAAGTACATCGCCCTTGTATAGACCCTCTATATACTCCTTCCACCTTTCTGCTTTCCCTTCTTTGCTTAGAACTGGGATTCCAGCTGAGCTCTTGATGTTCATACAAGTGGTTCTTTTTTCTCCAAATGCCTCTTTAATTTTCCTGTAGGCAGTATGTATCTTACTCCTAGTGAGATAAGCCTCTACATCCTTACATTTGTCCTCTAGCCATCCCTGCTTAGCCATTCTTCATATTGAGACAAAACAGTAACACCTTCCGCAAATGACGAGAATTAGGCTCGTAAACTGAGATTTTCAATCAAGCACAACTTTATGATGCAGACACAAATCGACTAATGTTTGAATGAGGTTATGTTGGTCGAGGTCCAAGCTAACTGCCTGACGCCTGTGATCTGTTCCTTTCGACCGCTACTTACCGTTGTCACCTATCGGCAAACAGCGGAAGCAAAGTTGTGTACCTTGTATATAAACCGTTCATCCATACGGGAATCGAAAACATCGAAGCATTTTGCCTATTATCAACGATGAAACTGGCAAGATATTAGCCCCAGGGTTTCCAAAACTTTTGAGAATGTTTTAGTTTCAAATTTGAAGTCAAATAACAAACGGCAAAAGAAAATTTTTTCTTGTGACATAGTTACAAGTTAACAATCCTCTGATTTTTTTCCTTTACTTTTACTGTGAAGCCTTGCTTCCTGGCAAATTTCATGAATATGAAATATCTGAATTGGTTCCTCATCCACCCTATTCACCAGACTTAGTCTCAAGTGACTTCTTCGTGTTCTCTAACTTGAAACTTTCTCTTGCTGGGAAGAAATTTTCATCAAATGGGTATTTTGCAGAGTTGGACAGAATCTATTTTTCCAATGAGATGAAAAAACTGGAGGATTGCTGGACCAAGTGCACATCCTTCAAAGGAGACTATGTCGAGAAGTAAGCTGAGTTATTAACGAACAAACATTTTCTCTTGCTTGTTTTACAAGACTTATTAAAGCATCCTCATACATCTTCAGCCCATGGCATTGTCGAGACACGTATTTACTGCCCGATCAGGAGACATGTGGCAACATGCACGCCAGAGTATTGGAACGTACGACTCTGTACAATTGTCCTTCTATTGGAAGATGATATGAGCTTTTGGTTTCTCCTCATGCTCCTAACTAATAATCGTGTATTTACATGATTGTTTTCAAGGAGCTCTTATTTCTTTTTTACACGTGGCACGTGCGCCCTTACGAGGTTTTGTATTTGGGTTGTTGTTCGCGGTTCCAGGTGCTCCACCTCACGTAATTCTTCGTGGAATTATCGCTTTATTTTGGCCTCTGTAATACAACGGACTGAGCAAGAAGCACTAACAGATCGCTACCAGGCTTTTGACATAACATGAACTGATATCAAACAAGAGCTGGGACTTATGAAAGAAGCAAGACGATTACTATAGCTGTGAGTCTATTCCCCCAGCCTAATGGGTCCATTTTCATCACTCAAGCTTACCACATGACTATAAATGAGACCTAAATAGACTAAATGTACTATGAATTAATACAACGATTATTGACTGGCATGAATCTAGAAACCAGTTATGTTGTGCAACGATTCTTACCCACAATTTACCAAGCTCACATTGAAAACCGTCTCTAAATAACCTTCATGTTATTTACCAACATCCACGTTTCGAATCATTCATATGACTCAAAGACTCTCTAGTCGATGTTTTCGTCTGCCTGTGTAACATATAGCTTTGGGTGAGTTGTGTAAGGCATGCCTTTAGTTAGCATTTTGAGCGTGGAATCTAGCTGATCAATCATACTGCTTGACGTTGCTTCGAGTTCCGTTGGGCAGCGTGGTCTGCCGGACACTCAGTGTCATTTTATTCTCGACTCTTTAATTTCCACCTTTCGCTGTGAACATCGTTCTGCCTGCCGCTGACCTTTAAAATGCACACATTTCTCTTGTGACACTAAAATGGTCATTTTGAAGTTACGCACTCCAGGATTGGACTGTTACCTGCTCATGCCGCGCTGTCGTAATTCTACACTACACGATTCTTTTAGGTTCAGTTACGGGACGTACTTTGCAATTGTGCATTCGCGTGAGCAATGATAGCTCTTTGTTCGATTTGCATCTTCATATAATATGTGAGTATCAATATCTAATCCTCAATGAGTTATTCGAGCATATCGGTTGTTTTGCATATTGCGTTCCCCTTCATTAAGGAACACTACAGTGATTATCATTAGTATGGTGTTACTTTTCTGTCTTTTGTAAAAGAGTGGTACCCTACAGAAGACATTTTTATGCTTTTCATCTTTTGTGTCTACTTCCCGAATAATAACTGAGTTTGAATACAAGCCTCTCTTGAATTCTTTTCTTCACAAAATGATTTCTCACTCAAGGTTCCCAGATTTTTTGAGGAAAAAAACCTGCAGCATTTTCGAAGCTTCTCCGTTTTTGGAGGGAAAAAATCGGAGTATTTTCGAATCTTCTATTTTTTAAGGGACATAAAAATGAGTATGTACCAGACGTTTCCATATATTATAATAATGAGATTTATTTACAAACACGAAAAGCATTTATTCATATTCATTTAACTTTTACTATTATTTTGTTGATGTTTTTGCATCTCTCAATCATGTTTTACATATTCAAACAATTCTTTATATGACTTATTAAAATCCACCACAATTGAGGGCTCTACCTCGATCAGTTCTGTATTACATCTATTTTTTGTCTTACTCCATTAATTATTCATTAATGAGAACACTTTCTCCATAAAAGCATCAGATCCTGGTACACTAAACAAGAATCTTTCTATCTTATAAATATTGGCACTTAACGTTCTGGTACAGCTGAAAGGAAATTTAGGCAACTCGACACATCACTACCGTCCTTGTTCACACTTTGAAGTAAGTTAATCCTGAATTCAGAGAATTCTTCATACAAGCATATCTTTTTTCCAGATATTGAAGTGAAATACAGCAAAAGCCATTGTAATTTGCTGACACTTTTTTGTAAGTAAGGAGATAATTCAATAGTTTCTTTGCCTTACAGCCATAAAAACCATCCTTCTGCCTCTGTTTAAGCTTATCAGTTAAAAGACGCTCAAATAACAGCCTTGTAATGTTCTGTTAACTATATCCAACAGATTTCCAACATTGCTCACAAAATGGAGATATATTTCTGGCATGAGGTCTTGTTCAAAGTGTTCATTCAGAAAAACTGATCTCAAAAATTTTGGACGCTCATCAGTACTTTGGAAATATCTCTTGATGGACGGCATCCCAGTTCAGAAGAAACCTGTTTACAGCTGTAGTAAAAGAAAACCATATTGTGGGGACATATATCAGTATCTGTCCATTCCAGTTCCATGAACTGGAAAAAGGTTTTAGTTCCTCTGTCCTTTGTGCAGAAACCGTGAAATTTTTATAAATTTTTAGACCTATATTTTCAACATCGATATCGAATTTATCCCTAGCATTCCTAATTGCATTGTGGAGTAAATGATTAGTGGTGCATTTGCCTTTACAATTTTTTTATTCTTATTGAGAAGCGACGGAAAACTGATTTATTCGTGCTGAAATTGACGCTTGCATTATCAGCACTGTATGAATAAATCTTATTTACACTCAGCTTGTGCGTATCTAAACTTCGTAATAGCAAATCAGTCACACCAGAAGAGGTTTCATCTGCATTTTCAATGAAACTAAAAAGTTTGTTTTGTACTCCTTTCAGTGGGTCGAAATAGTGAATGCAAATAGGAAACATGTTTCTGTCGCCCGTATTTGATGGGGCCGTTCCCAAAGAAAAAAAAAAAAAAAAAAAACAGGTTTTTTTTAAGACTCTTGAAATGTCTAAAATGCCATTCACACTTTTCACCATTTCCGCTTTTGCAAGTGCACAAGAAATCTTTGAAGCAATTGCAGAATCTTTGAAAATGTGTAAAACGAGCTTATTTCCGCACTCCGAACTGGAATAACTGTGGCAGTATTTCACTGCATGATACACCAACGGCAATTCACTTGCAGCGACATTATGACGTTCCATTGTATTCCTTTTACTTACGAAATAATTCTGCAGTTTCTTTGCTTCAACACCAAATTCTTTTTCAATGCGTGCCCCTTACATTCTGCGTGTTGGTGGAAGTCGTTTTGTCCGGCATGAGAAATGCTAAAATCCTTTCTGCGTAGAACACAAAATGTCCGATATTCGTTCGGTCCCGGTTTAACCGAAGAAAACGTATTGTCCCAAATCTTCAGATACACTTGAGTGTATTTAGATTTCAGTTTTTTCTTTGGTGGAGCCTTATGCGAATCCTCAATTCCATGTTCACTCACACTAAAACTTATTAAAACAGCCATTTTACTACACAGGTAGGTAAACTGCCTTGGTGAAAATACGAGAATGTATACTTGCCAGTTGGTATCGAAATAAAATCGGTGAATCGGGAATGTGCCTCGCTCTGTCTACAGGTGAACAGAAAGTGGTAACATTGACAATAACGCTTAATAATCGTAACATGCTACGCAACGATGGTTTGTGACTTCTGCAGTCTGTTCGAGTTACACCGCCCATGACGTGCGAAAGGAAGGGATAGTGATTGTTACTGCGAAGCAACAAGAATAAGTGGGGAAGTATCTTTCTTTCTTGTACACTGCTCCCAACGCCTCCTCAAAATAATCTACGGTAGAAATGACACACGAACGTAACAATGTTTTCCGAAAGTGCATTATAGGGACTTTAACGTTCATATGTGATACTCCAGTGTTGTTCCGGGACATTTTCTCGTGTTGCGAGAATGTGGCTATACAAAAGTCTCGAGTTTCAGGTTCCCCGTCAAAACGGGGAACATGATGTAATCAGAGCGACATTTTGCAGTCTGTACGTGTACTTTGACGTGTGTGCGTCATTTTGCACCTGGCCACAATGGAGACAACAATGAAAATAATAGAAGATTTACAAGCTTGCCCTTGTCTTTGGGATGTGACATGTGGGGAATATAAAAACAGAAATATGAGGAGGGATGCTATGGAATCTCTAGCTAAAAAATACCAGATGTCACACCATGAATTGGAGAAGAAAATCCACAATTTAAAATAACACTTTAGGCGCGAACATAAAAAGTTATCCGAGCCGAAAAAAAGTGGTTCGTCCCCCAAAAAGTGCAACTGGTTTGGATACAAACCATTACTGTCTTTGTTACAAGGAACGGAATCCAGAGGAAGCCGGGGCACTGATTGTGATGAAGCGGAAGAAGAAACATATACCGCAGTAAGTGAACTTTATTTAACAATTTACACAGTCATTTTTTATTCTTACCTCAAGTATTTTGTATATTTGTATCTTTTATAGTATTTTAAAAGTAATTTACCAAAGTTTTTAAATTTATTTTTAACTTTATTGACATCAGATAATTATTTTCACTGGCAATGAAGGAAAAATAGTTAAAAAATTAATTACCCAGCAAATATGTGCCATTGCCCCTATTGTTTATTGTTTTGCCAAGAAACCGCTCCTGCTGGAGATATAAAATAATCTCTGAATTGCCGGTCGGTGTGGCCGTGCGGTTCTAGGCGCTTCAGTCTGGAACCGCGTGACCGCTACGGTCGCAGGTTCGAATCCTGCCTCGGGCATGGATGTGTGTGATGTCCTTAGGTTAGTTAGGTTTAAGTAGTACTAAGTTCTAGGGGACTGATGACCACAGATGATAAGTCCCATAGTGCTCAGAGCCATTTGAACCAATCTGTGAATTCATGTCGAATTTTGTGCACATCGGTAGGTGCTCTTACAGGAATACTCTGCAATTTTATTAGTCTATTTGGTGATTCAGATCTCCGCTGTCCTTCTATCAAACTTCCGTCAATGTCTTCTAAAGCAAACGATCCTGGAGGAGTATAAAACTTCCTTGATTCACAATTTCGTCTTAGGAAGTTGTGCAGATAAATACATGTCATAACCACAGATTCTACTTTACCAGGATCCAGTGCAATAGGTTTTAAGAGCACTCTGAATTTGGAACTTAAAATGCCAAATAAGTTTTCAATAATGCGTCGAGCTCTACAAAGCCTGTAATTGAAAATCCTTTCTGCCGATGTTGAACACAATCGTCGGCCTGGATAAGGTTTCATCATATGGGTGGATAATGCAAACGCATCATCTGCTACAAATACATAAGGAACAGGGGTAGATCTGCCTGGCAATGCTTTATCTGGGAGGATATTTAGTTTCTTTTGCACCATTTTCTTGTACAAAGATGTACATTTTAAGACACCATCATTCGATATTCGGCCCTGACATCCCACATCAGCATATATAAAGTTATAATCGGCATCACCTACTCCAAGAATCACAATGCTGAAGTTTCCTTTATAATTGAAATACATGCTGCCACTGTTTTCTGGGGCCACTATCTGTATGTGTTTGCCGTCTATACTACCTAAACACTGAGGAAAGTTCCATCTCGTTGCGAATTGTTCTGCTATTGCTGTCCATTCGGAGTTAGATTTTGGCATCTGAAATATTAAACAAAATACAATAACATTAACAATAAATACAAGTAACAGCTGTTAAACAAAAAAAGTTCAATGAAATTGTTGGTTTTTCCCTAGGAGGATAACGACAACGGAACAGAAGAAGAGAGATATGAAGAACGACAGTCCACTCTACCAAAAGAAGAATTCAGAAGGCCAAAAGGAGGAAGAATGCAGATCACGATGTTGATATTGCAAGGGATACCGTAAGCTGCATGAAATTTTTAACAGAGGCCGTTAGGAGCCGAGATGAATTTGCTGTTTACGGAGAGCATGTTGCTAATAAATTAAGAAACTGCGGTAGAAGTCGAATCGAAATTTCCTTAGCTCAGCGTGAAATTGATGACATATTCTTAAAATTGGAAATGGGAATGTACAGTACGATAGGATATTCACCCCACGTCAGGTCAAACCAGTTAAGCCCACTTCAAATAATTCCACCTCCATTTCATTCTTCACCATCAACATCTCATAGTACAGACTGTTCCTTTACACCCTCAACATCTTCGCAAGATCTGGAACCTCCTTCTCAAAATGAAGGGACCAGAGAAGACCAAACCATAGAGGTTTTTTTTTTTGAAAATTTCAAATCACTGTAATTTTAAAAAATGTCAAAATTGTATACCTGTAATTAATTCATTCTTAAAATAAAAAATGTAATAAATAAAAATTGAGTTACTTCTTACCTTTACAAACCCTTTCAGTGAAGTAATTATGGCTTCACAGACTTCTTGAATTATACTTGACATTGATTGTTTTCACACTCGAAAGGTGTACATCAAGCTGGAAAATGATTCGCCGCTAGCAAGGAACCGGAGGGTGATAGCTAGCCTGACTGAGGCTGGAATGGTTTCCCTAAATATAGTGTTTTCTTTCGAAATCTTTTCTCCAACCAATTGCAGAAGGGTTTCGAAATCGGTAGGGCTCATTCTGACAAAATTTCTGAAACCAATGCCATCTTCTAGCTTCAGTTTTTCAAGAAGATTCAAAGCTGTAGTAACTCCACCAGAAAATAAATTCCTCGTCCAGTACCGTTTAGGTTTACGCTTTTTGCTTCTTAACAACATTAAATTATTTAAACAGAGATGAACAGCACAAACAGCTATTTCTTGTGACATCGCGTTCTGTTCTGATTTCTGTATCGCAACTGGCTTCGTACATGTGGACGCGAGACATTGTTTAGCGACACTCTCGAGACATTCTATCACGACTGTCCCCATACAAAGTCCCGCGACCTTGTTGCTAGGTGGGTACGCGTCTTAATGTAAATGATTGGTCAGAAGCCGTAGCACGTACACTGGTGTTGTTGCGCCTTGGAAATAGGTCCTATTTATGTATTGGATATATTATTACTAAGTTGCGTTAAATGAAACTTTTAGGTATTCAAATTATTAGCAGCCATCAACGTTTTTGTTAATCACGTTTATTTACGTAGTTTTTATTACAAAAATCATGTACAGTCACAGCCTCTGCTCTGTTGTGCTCTGATTGTCGCGCTGTTAATGCGGAGTATGAAAACGACTTACGCTGTTTCCTATTCCGTAGTGAAACACACGTGTGGAACACGTTTAAAAAGTGCCGAGAAATATGTTGTTCTTAATGTTTGTCATAAATTTACAGAGATAATCGGCATTGAAGTTGTCCAAGGTATTGTACTAACTTATTGCAGTAAATGGTTCGCTGGTTCAAGTCTCGCCCCAGTCAGTTTTCTTTTTCTCGTTCAATTTGAAATACCTACATCTCGTAATTGTAAAATTCATCATCATTTTTATGAATAATGCACGTCTTCTTGTTTTGAATTACATATTGCACGCGAATTTCCTGTTTTCATTTCAAATATAAATTCTAAATTATCGATATTTTATGACAGACTGTTAATAAAGATTTCTTAAATTAAGAAAACACTAAAATTTAATTTTTTAAGGCAAAAATGAGAAAAACTAAATACTCTTTATTTGGACTATGTTCATTGTTTTATACCACAGAAACAGGAAAAACAATCAGTTTCACAGTATGGAAAACACCATACAAATGCTGCATTTTTACATTTGCCACTATACAATGCGAACCCAACAGAACTGATCTGGGGTCAAGTTAAGGGATTTGACCCGAGAAATAAAAAGACTGTTAAGCTGTCAGACGTACTGGAACTAACGCACGCAGCTTTTTCACATGTCACTGCCGAACGCTGGTGGGATATAGAACAGCACGTCGTAAAAGAAGAGGAGAAAATGCAGCGTCTGGATGGCTTCGTGGATTCTGTTGTTGATCGACTCGTTACCAACGTAGCAGATGCCAGTTCCAGCACTGAAATGTATTTCTCGGATTCGAATACGGAAGGAGCTAAGAGATTCCAGATGACTGACTGTAATTAATACCTTCACTGGCTTAGAATTCAACAGTACAGTGAAATACCTGCAGTATGCTTTTGCGTCACACGTAGCTTGCTCAGAAAAATTACCCTGTGTTTGAGTTAGGAATTTTCATCACTCTTGTTTGTAATTGGAATACTATGTCAGGTGATAAAGAGTGCATTTTATGCTTTCCGTCTGGTCATCTAAGAAGCGCGCGGTAGTGCTGGAGTTTGCGGAATGTATTTCGTTATCTTTAAAAATTAAATGACATTCAAAGCTATATTGTTACTACTTTTACGTCTGAACTGCAACTGCTCACATCATTGCAGGCTAGTTGGACCGCTGGTTGACTTAAAGTGCGCGTCATTTATGTTGGCGGCCGAGTTTAGGTTCGTTCTGCGCATCTGACGTCACAAAACACATTCAGCCAATGAACAGAGATCGACGTTGCCACATCTTGACTGCAGTGCAGAGCATGGACGAGTGTCTTCAGTTTTAGAAACGTTCAGTCATAAATAAAGTAATAGAACAAAAGCAATGTCTTGATAGCAGACATTATTTTATAGAAAGTTTGGAAAAAGCATTCTTTATACCAATTGCTTCATATTCTATTAATTAATTAAACCAAACAAGCAATATAAGACTCCTAATTCAGGCGATAGCAAGGAAAGGTGTTTGTATCACTCTCACGAACCACTTTTTCGCAATAAAGAACAGCGGTAATTGTTTATTTCCTATTGTACTTCGACGAAGTGTGAGTAATTCATAGTCATACCAACAGTGTTTGTCAGTATTTTGCGTGACGTGTTATAGTCCTCATGGCGCTATGTAGTCAGACGAGGTGCGTTAGTGTAACGGTTAATGTGCTGGGCTGCTACGCGAAGGGTTATGAGTTCAAACCTATTTCATTATTTAAAAACAATATCGAAGTGCCTTACTTCACGAATTATATTTGTTTGAATGCAATTTTTTGAAATTTCTAGTGCTTTGTCTCTTCATTAACCCTTTCGCTGCTGCAGACACATGCTCCCCGCATTCCGCGCTGTGCGCGATTTTGTCATCACTGCACTGCTCGCCTGTGCAGACACATGGTGTTCCCACTGCTTTGACACACTTATCATTCGATTTCACAAAAACTATTTGGCCCAAAAATTTGATTTTTACACGTCTTCTTGACTGATACCTTCCCCCCCATAAATGACTTAATTTTGTTTCGATGTTCACCGCAGTTATTATGCAGCATTAAATGTAGTAAACCATTGCACGAAATTTTGAAGAGTTTGCAGAGGTAGAAGTCCATAGTGTATACTTTCCGTATGGTCGATTTTAGTTGCCACAGTGTTGAGAATGAAATGTGGACAGGATACCTAAATTTCATATAAAATTTACTGTATAACAATATCTCATTTAATTTAAGTACGACATAGGTGTCGTATGTAATATTGAGAAATATTCCGTCTTTCGCGACTGTAATAAAAGTATTATTTACACCGGACGCGTTTGGCTTTATTTTAAAGCACTTCAATCAAGGAAAGGTATGGCACATACACAATGGTACTCTTTGTAGCAGCGAAAGGCTTAATGCGGCCGTGGTGGCTTTACTTCATAAACTGCGCGCTCCCCCCTACACGTAAGCTTGCGAACTATGCTATGCTATGGCGCTGCTTCTATTGGCGCGTGCGTCGTGTGCAACTGGCAACGCAGCAATCTCCCGCGTCTGGTTGGCCATGCGCGAGCCGCCAAGATAAAAGAATTGAACTATTGTGCTGTCCAAGTTTAATGCGCCGCTAAAGCTGTTGTGCCTCACATTATCGATCAGTCAATGTGCTTCATTGACGTATTGACATCATAAAACGTATCCTCATGATCGTTCTTAACTGTACTCGTCACAACTTGGCTTCCACTCCACGTGAAACTAAATCCAATGAGATTCAAACGAACGCGGAAGAATACATGGCTTAATGTTTACATCAGCTTTATTCTTATGATGAACAGGGTATAGTAAGGAATATGATCGCGCAGATCCGGGAGTAATTTTTTCGTCTTCGGCATGTTACTGTCGGCAGGGAAGTTTACAGAAATAATAAATTTAGCGATAAGCAATCCGCTCTGCTATTCGCAGGCATGTTACGTCGCCAAGGAACAGCGTATTCACTTGTAGGCAGTTGGGGGTCATGACTATGTGAAGTTTCTAACGAACAACATCGTTTCTCCTACCACATTTAAATGTAAAATGCTTTTCTGCTCCTAGACTATTAATTTTTTAGTTACAGCCGACGCTAACTGTAGATTAATAGCAGTTGACGTGGAGGTTATGACAAGCAGTAGATGGCGAGAAATTTAGTGCAAGTGATTTATAAAATAATTTTTATAAACAACACGGGTTGTTGACGTACATATGGGACTTTCGATGTCCATCGCAAGAAATCGCATCCAACGATCGTACGAAACAAGACTCGGAGCTACCGTGCAGCACTGTTCTGCATCGCTCTGCTCAGCCCGCAGTCTAAACGTGCACCTCGCTATGTAACTGTTGAAACCAAGCTCCCCCCCCCCCCCCCTTTCTCGCTCATTACACGATATCAGCTTCCATTCCACTGTCATCGCTCGGTTCGGCTCGACATCGCATTGTATTTCATGGGGGGAGCAGTGAAAATTTAAACGAAGCTTCCAGTTTTTTTAATTGTTCAGTGGAGTTACTATAACCATCAAATGGACATCAGGAAAATTTTTAATAAAGGTGAGTTTAGTTACATTACCTACTTCTTTGCTCGCGTTTTTTAAGAGGCAGGATGCTTGACTAAATTTTATTTTTTGTGTGGATATTATTTTATTATACTATAATCTCTGAAGCAATAATAATGATTATTAGTATTCGATGTTCTCTATACAAACTGCGATATGGTGCATAAACAAATGCATGCTATTTATGCTGGAACAGCTCTACTGACATGTTCAACGAATAATGTATAATGAAATGTGACTCGAAATATCTTGAGAGTGTTACAACAGCAAATTACTTTCGTTCCAGACATAAATTGATTGTTACTTGAATTACAAGTCTGTCTGCTTCGTGTTGCATTTACTAAACATCATAGGAGTGTAAATGATGTAAATATATTAACAAGTTCACAAATAACAATAGTATCTGATGGCTCACGGCCAGATGGAAGTAATAACTTGGCGATTGAAACTTATTATAGGGGAGAGTTGCCTTAGTTGGACCACATTCGTATTTCGCTATGTGTCGATAACTTAAAACCTTCAAGTTGGTTATACTGGTGAGAAATGCTGTCAAAGTCGTGTGGCCCAAAGGTCAATTGACCCTACCCAGTGAAGCAAGAATATCTGCCATTGTTATATTTTCTTCATCTTTGTTATAAGTACTGTGTTACAAATCAAACTTCTGTATAGGCAGTATAGTTCGTAAGTGCCTTTCATTAGTCAATAACTAGACATCGCAAATTAGAATTTAATTTTGTATGTTCCCGTAGCATTATCATGTTCGTTCAAGCGGCTGCCAAAGAGCTACTTTCGAGCGCTAGAAAACTCGTTTCTGCTAATGCGCAGCTACGATGACGTAAAAACCCGTGCTTGGGGTTTGCTCTGCTCATACGCTTCTTATCCCAATTCTGTTTGGAATTTCGTTCCTTGGTCACTTGTAGTGCTAGTTGTCAACCCACAATTTTTTTCTACGGCCTGCTGCATTCCATTGTTCCAAAACTAATATGCCGTGCTTGGCAGTTCTATAATATTGCCGTACTAAGAAAATGCCACGCTTAAAACACTGATGCTTCAAAGATCTGTCAAAAGGATGTAATTATTGGTGTAACTTGCAGTTACAATTGGGAAAGGAGACGGAGATGTATAACTATGTTACTTTCAATATATTTCTGTTAACAGTTCTGAACAAAGCTACCTTTTAAACTTGTACATCATGAATCCTACGATTACATTTATATATTAGTCATAAAATACCTCCAGAAAGCACTTTAAAGTATACTGTTCTAGCCGAACGGAAAATTGTTGTCTTACTTGTGTTGTATATTTGAATTCCTTGAGGAAGAAGACTATTTTTTTTAGAGGCAAAGGTCCCAATTTCGAGTCTCGGTCCGCCACACAGTTTTAATCTGCCAGGAAGTTTCATATCAGCGCACACTACGCTGCGGAGTGAAAATTTCATTCTGGACTACGATAGTAGTGAAGGATGAAAGTTGAAAATTTGCGTCTATGTGGGAGCGTGCTAGGGTAGCTCCTGCAGCTGCGCTATCCACCGTGTCCACATGGCTTGGTGCTAGTGATTAGAGTTATGGCGATTTGTGAACGAATCGTTCATTTGAATGAATATAAATAAAGAATCGTAAGAATCGAATCGTGGTAGGGACGAATCGTCGTTCAAAAGAATCGTAAGACCGATTGCGTTATTTCTGTCTCGTGACGATTCCAAGTTTCAACGATTCATTAGAACGCTATGCATCGATGGCAACTGCCAAATAATGCCGAATGATTACGAACAACAGAGAGCAGTCAAGAGGGGGACTCGTGTGAACAAACGAAGCACGGAACGAATATCGTGGGCCGTTGACTAAATACACGAGGCAGAAAACAAAACAGTCTTGTTTTGTTTTCTGTCAATTCACCACTGGTTCCTGTACCAAAATCCACCATGAACTGGAAAAAGTTTTTTTAAATACACGAGATACTGATAACAGAAACGAAATACAGCGAATATACTGCTGCCAATACACACGATTGATATCAAGAAATCAAAGTATGATGAATAAATATGTACATCTAATTTGTTCCAGATGCAATGCAGCACAAACGCACGTCCTTTACACAGTTTACATTTATTTAAACGAGCAATTCTTGTACATACCGTATAATATTTCGCATATCTCGGAAACAGCTCTAACGATTTGGATGAAATTTTGTATTTAGACAGGTTTTTGCTTTTGAGTTCACTTAATTAGCTGTATGTTTCGTAAAAACGCAATTTAACAACAACAAAAAATTATATAAAAACGCGATTTTACATGTTTTTACAACGCCATCTCGTAAATCTGTGTTATGTAGCTAAGATTTTGGTTTTATGTTTATCTGTATATATGTGCCCTTCCTAAAAGAACGCGAATTAACACAAAAAACATTTTTACATAAAAACGCGAATTTCATGCATCTGGGAAACGGCTTTAACGATGTGGATAAAATTTTATATTTACACACGGATTGTGATTTTTAAGTTTATCTATATAGACGTGTTTCTAACCTCCTTGACTTTTCAGACATGTTCTGCCATTTATGAGTAAGATGTAGAACGTTTTGGCATTCTGTAAGAATCGTGCCACCGCAGACTAGAAACAATCGTGAACGAATCGTAGGAATCGATACGCATTGTGAGACTGAATAGCAGGAATCGTTTGCTGAAAGAGAGTCGTGTTGGTCAACTCTAATGTAAGGAAGGCACTTCGACATTGGTGCCAGAGACAGCACGGTGGCACGGTTGAAAATGAACTGGTGCCGGTGACACTGCTATAAAAATAAATCTGTGAAACGTTTGCAAGAATAAAAAGGTCTGTGACGTGAACATTGATCTTAAAGGGCAACTCCTTATTTGGTAAGGACAAGAATCAATCAAGCCTGCTTTTCGATGAGTATCATTTGATGGAAGTGTATAGCTTGTATCTTATTGTATATTGAAGACTTGGGGTGACAAAATCTAAAGGTGGTCCAAAGTAAGCAACCCTCCTCCATTACCTATAGGTCTTCCCTTTATTTCTCTTAACCCTGTTTTCTTTCTATGGCTAAGTAGTAGGAAAATAAACTACATGTATTTATTTTGTAGGGGCTACCACTCACGAAAGGAAAACGAGTCGGAATAGTAGCAGTGGAAGCGATGACGATCATAAGAAAAATGAAGTGTCACAATCATCACCTAAAGGTGAGACTGCACAACAATCAAATTCATCAGCAGCACCTGTAACTATAGCAGCCCCTGTTCACTATTCTCACTCAACAGCCCAACGAGCTTGTGCGTCCAAAGACGATTCGCGATTCGGAAATTGTAATTAATAGTTATTGCAATGAAAATGCTCTGGGTCGGTTTATTGGGCTAACTATCCAGCTACCAGTGGACAAGAAGAAAGATCTCTTACTAAATCCTTGGATCCCTTCAAATAATTTATGATTTTGAAAGTGATGCAAGCCATTTGCAAAGAAAATTTAATCATGCATGGTTAGATCAATATGCACCATGGCTAGTATACTCCAAGTTTGTGAAAGGCGCCCTATGCAAGCACTGTGTTTTGTTCCCTCCTGTCACTGGCACTGTTAGAGGCGTTTTGGGATCATTTATCATTAGACCATTCACAAAATTCAAGAATATGCATGAAGACTCTCGGAAACATGTTAAAACCCATATTCACTTAACAGCGTCAGCTGCAGCAAAATCTCTTCTTGAAAATATACCTGTGGACGTCCAATTGCAGAATGTGCACCCAAGAGTGATCGATGAAAACAGGCAAATACTGTCATCCATTCTTTCTTGTATAGTGTTTTGTGGCACACATGATATGCCTCCTGGAGGAAAACAGACAGATGAAGCTGTTTTATTAGATTTACTGAACTTACTGAACGACAAGTTAAGGAGTCATCTGGAAAAATGTCGCCGCAATGCTGTTTACACATCGCCAAAAATACAAAATGAATTCATAAATTTGTTTGGCGATGTTATTAAGGAGAATATAATCACTGACATTAAAAAAGCGACGGTTTTATGCAGTCTTGGCTGATGAAGCAGCTGACATAGCTGGGAAGGAACAGCTGTCAATAGGCGTGCGGTTCTACGACGAAAGAAAAGTGAAAATCCGCGAAGAATTTGTAGGTTTTATAGAACTGAAGTCACAAAATGCCACTTCAATCGCCGAAGCAATTGACAGTTTCTTGATCAGTAATAATCTTCCAGCAAAGGACTGTGTAGGATTTGGCTTCGATGGCTGATCTACAATGGCAGGAAGAGCGAATGGTGTACAAGCCGTTTTAATAAAGAAATATTATCGAGCATCATACGTTCATTGATCAAACCACAAACTCAACCTTGTGAACGATGCAAACGCAGTGTCGGAAATTAAGAATACTGTTGCCACTGTGAAAGACACTATAAACTTCTTTAGAGAATCGAGTACACGTCGGAAATACACTCCCAATTTAACAAGAATGTGTGAGACGAAATGGTCTGAAAAATATAAATCCATCAGACTATTTTCTCAAAATTTCCCAGAGGTTGTGAGAGCTCTAGAAAAATTGTCTACTGAGGGAAATTATGCAACGAGGAAATCTGCGTATCAGTTGCATTGAGCCATTACCAAACCAGTGTTCATCTTATCTTTACAAACAATAGCCAAATACTTGGCAGTTTTGGAACCAGTAGCTAATGTCCTGCAGTCTAAGTCTGTAGATATGATCGCGGTGAGGGAACATATCAGAGGAATCCTTGACGTGTTCAGTAATGATCGAAAGGAAGCAGACAGAGTAACTTGCGAATTACTTGCAAAAGCACAAGTTATAGCAGAGGAACTGGAAATAGAAATTACTGTTCCACGTTTTGCTTGCAAGCAAAAATTCAGAAACAATCCACTATCCCCAAATGACAACGAATACTGGCGACGTTCGCTGGTAATACTATACATCGAATCATTCATGTCATCATTAAATATACGATTTTCACCAGAAAATACAACAGCTTTTGCTCTAAATAAGCTACATCCCTTGAATATGAGCAATTCTAGTGTAACAGACTTCCTTAAAAGTACAGAATTGTTTAAAACATTTTATGGATTGGATGATATTGCCGGAGAACTGGAACTATGGTACAATTTGTGGAGGAAAAAGAATATAACAGAAGCTAAATTAAAGGATATGGAAGTCGTTGACCTATTTAACGAGACCAATATTTTTTTCCCTAGCATGAAAAAAGCACTAAACATTTTGAGCACTATTTCATGCACAACAGCGACTGTGGAACGATCCTTCAACACACTTCGAAGAGTGAAGACGTGGCTCAGAAGCACTATGGGAGAAGAAAGGCTCACAGGATTGTGCCTGATGAACGTACACCGCAATTACGTAAAATAAAACTGCGAGATGTTAGAGAAGAAGGTAATTGAGAAATTTGCGGCAAATCCTAGAAGATTATTACTGAATTAAAAAGTTGTATTTTTAAACAAGTGCATTCTTATATTTAAAATGTTTATTGAAAGCAGTTTTTCACTAGTTTACTGTTTTATTTAATAAGAAATGCTGCATGTTTTCTCGGATTGTAAAAGTGCATTCTTGTATTTAAAATGTTTATTAAAAGCAGTTTTTCACTGGTTTACTGTTTTATTTAATAAGAAGTGCTGTATGTTGTCTCGAGTCCTTGTTTCCTTAGTATGACCTGCCCCCCCCCCCCCCCACCCGTAGTTCAGATTATGGGTACGCCCTTGAATACGATTATATGAGTAAATTAAAACCTTATGTAATACAATATCTGTTAGATACCTACGGATGTCAGCAGCTGAAAACCATACGTTGAAGTCACGATGCCTACCAAACTGTACCGGGAAGTCTGCAAGCAGAATAAGGAAAAACGACTGTAGTCTGACGCTAGCTGCTAAACATTTATTCTCAGGAAGTGACCGGTTATAAGTATCACCAACTCATATCTGTAACTATCACGAACATTTATTATACACATATCCAAGAAAACAACCACGTTGTTATTCCCTAGTGTTTGAAGTTCTTCTGAAATTCAGGAAAGTATTTGCATGATTATGAACTTTTTTTGGATACAACCAGAAAAAAGTAGTATCTGGCAAACCTAATCCCAGTCCTTCGTTCTTAAATACTCGTTTACAACTGCTCTCATTTCAGGTTTGTTCACGAATGCACAACAGTCACTCACATTCTGTTTCAACTATATTTGAACTTAGCTGCCTTCAGCAGACAAAACTTTTCTGAAAACTGCTATTAACAGCCACATTATTTTTCAGTTTATATGCAACTTTCAGCTATGTAAGAGCGTGTAGCAGTGATCTCCAAGAGACATTGTGCAACGGAGAATGCTTCGAGACTTTGCTTTCAAATGATTCATTTTCCAATATTAGAACAAATGATGTGCAGTTACATCTTGATTGCACATTTCTTTTCTATATGAGAGCATATGCTTACACTGATGCACTGCTTTAGCACAGTTAAGGAATCTTGGTTGCAATTTATCTTGATTTAGTTTGTGTTAAAGGTCCCTTTATTGTTTCACAAGCTATGAAAGTTGGTCTTCTGCCTCATATTTCACTAAAAGTATTCAGACAATCTTGTTGTTCATTCAAGGGTCAAATTTCATACAGAGGGTTACATTTTCAGGACGTTAGAACAAGCAAGCAAAGCAAAGCTCTGCGTTCTGGGCCTGGTGGTCCAACCGTAACCGACAGACCACCATGTCATCCTATGCCAATGGCGTCACTGAATGCAGTATGGGGGGATGTGCCATCAGCACACCACTCTCCCGGCCGCTGTTTTTAGTTTGACCTGGTGCCGCTACTGCTCACTCAAGTGGCTCCTTAGTGCATCCAACTTCGGTCCACCCGCCAAGGAAAAATTCATGGCAGTACCGGGAATCAAATCCAGATGTACTACATAGCTGAATGACGAGGAGAACACACAAGTGCCACAAACCGATTTCCCAGAAACTTCGCTCAGTGGAAGAGGGTTCAAAACAAGCGAACGCGTGTCTCGGATTATCTGTAGATTTCTGAAAAAACGACGGTCAAAGTGTTCGAGGTACTTTGCAAGTACTTTATGTGCCTTTTACTTCACGATATTCTCAGACGGCTCCTTCATTTTGTGACCTGTGTTCGAAACCCGATTTTAAATTTTATTATTCATTTACGTATCTATGTCCGTATAAGATTACAGCAAGATTTTTTTCGTATTGAGTTGTGACAATTCGTCTAGTGATTGTATATCAGTTGAATGTATTAAAAATAAGAAAATTATTCGATACTGTTTACGGTGAAATTCCTGTAGTGTATCTTGATTCATAATCAATTGCACGCGGCATTTTTCGGAAAAGTGATCGGTTGTGTTTGGTTTGCCACGAAATTATTGCCAATCCACGAAATCTTCACCACTGTTAATGACGTTCCTTTTCCGAGTGATATTATGACGTATAAATGTCATTGTGTGAAAACTGTCTTTGCGTGATGCTCGTGATTTTTCTGCGATCGGTATCAGCCAAGGGAACGCACAAAATCTCAGCCCCGGATCTATTACATTTCGATAGACCGACTTGCGCTGGATGCTAGGCGCTTTTTTTTTCTTCAAGAATATGAACTTGTGAAATTGCCACCCGGGCAGATACCCCGGTTTGCGCATCCCCCCCCCCCCCCTCCCTGATCCCGGCCTGCCAAATTTTCATAAAGAATAAACATATGAATAAAATATAAGAATTTATACGAGAATGAAATATCAGAATGTGAGAATTTAGAAAGACTGTAAACCCTCTACATACCACACACACATATACAGGGCGTCCACAATGAGGCTCCAACATGTTAATATCCTATATCTTTCTCATTTCAGATGGTGGACCTGTGAATCCTGAAGGGGCAGACAGAGCAACTCAACAAGTTTGTGGTGTGCAAATTTGATACGCCAAGTGGCTGTAGTGGAGGTGCAATCAATTGTTTTAGCAAAATGGAGGATATGAAGGAGCATCCACAAATGGTCTGGTGGTATGCAGACACAAAACCCAAGTGCAAAGAAACTTTCGTCGAGTTTACAACAAAGCGCCCCCGTCGTTCAAGACTATAAAGAAGTGGTGTGATCAGTTTTTGGCTACTGGGAGTGTTGCGAAAGGGCATGGTGGTGGTAAGCCTGGGATCAGCGAACATCATGTGGAACAAGTGCGGCGGTCATTCGAACAAAGTCCACATAAGTCAGTGCGACAAGCAGCACGAGAACTTCTTATGAAACGTTCAAGAGTGCACAAAGTGCTTCATCAGCGATTACGTTTGTACGCATATAACGTGCAGGTTGTGCAAGAAATCAAGCCTGATGATCGACCAAAGCGAGAAGAATTTGCATGTGTCATGTAAGAACGCATTGCCACGGACGAGACATTTTTATCACGCGTGATGTTTAATGACGAGGCACCCTTTCACATGTCAGGGGCTGTCAATCGTCACAATCTGCGCATCTGGGGGTCCAAAAATCCACATGCACCTAGGGAACACATGCGCGACAGTCCGAAAGTTAATGTGTGGTGTGGTTTGATGATAAATCGCATTGTTGGGCCGTTTTTCTTTCAGGAGCCGACTGTGGATGGAGCCATCTACCTGGACATGTTGGAACAATTTGTCGTGCCACAGATAACAGACCTGCAGCCAAATGTGATGTTTCAACAGGACAGTGCACCACCTCATTGGAGCCCTGATGTCCGAAAATTTTTAAATGACACATTCCCGCAACGATGGATTGGACGTGGAGGTCCAATTCCTTGGACGCCACGTTCGTCCGACGTAACCCCCCTCGATTTTTTCTTGTGGGGTTATGTGAAAGACCAGGTACGCTACACCAGTAAAGGACCTGCAAGACTTGAAACAGCGCATAAGAATTGTCATTAACTCTGTTACAGAACAGATGCTCCGCAACATATGGCACGAAATCGATTATAGACTTGACATTCTTCGCGCTACCCGTGGCGCCCATGTTTAAGTGTACTGAACCGTCCACCTGTGGATGAAAACTTGATGAGCTGCTGTATGATTCCCTGTATTTGTTCGTCAATAAATTGTGTTTCCTCTCAGATTTTATGAGTTCAAATGTTGGAGTCTCATTGTGGACACCCTGTATAATATTATCTGACACTTATTGCGAAATCCAGTTATAATTTTACGATTAATATAATGCCCTTGTATCTCCTAATCCGATAAGAAACATTTCTGTAGTAACCTTTTTTTGGACATGGGTAGATAAATGAAAACAATAAAAATAACCAGATTTCAAATATGGGGCACAGAATTAATTAGCTAATCACTGTGCCACCATTTCCTCCGAGAATATCGTGCAGCAGAAGGCACATAAATTACCTTGAAAACTTTGAACAACGTTTTTTCAGAGACGGTCGATTGTCAATGGATAAGCCGAGACACACGTTCACTTATTTTGACTGGTGCACTTGAGATGTTCTCCTTTTGACCTAAGGAGGTCAGAGAGTTGTTAGAAACAGGGATATAATTGACATAATATCCTGTATACCGGTACTCAAAGGCTACAGTTTAAAGCCAGTGGCAGCTTTCTATGCTACGGGGGGAGTTCAGTAAAAAAAATGCACACTTTTCTTTCTCGGTCAATTTTGGCTGGAAAAAATGCGGAATTTGCTGTGGGACGTCGTATCTTCCTGCTTCAGCCTCTACAGTTTCATGAAGCTCCAATATTGGTGACACTGTATGTAGCCTCCAAAATGGCGTTTGTTAACGAAGGTGTGTTCCAAGCAGAGCTGCATTCAGTTCGTTTTGGCAGTAAACCAGAGCATCACATATATTTATAAACGCTTCCAGAATGTCTATGGAGACCTCGTAGTGAACAAAAGCATGGTGAGTCATTGGCCAAGACATCTGTTATCACCACAACAAGGGCCGGCGGAAGTGGCCATGCGGTTCTAGGCGCTGCAGTCTGGACCCGCGAGACCGCAGGTTCGAATCCTGCCTCGGGCGTGGATGTGTGTGTTGTCCTTAGGTTAGTTGGGTTTAACTAGTTCTAAGTTCTAGGGGAGTAATGACCTCAGAAGTTGAGTCCCATAGTGCTCAGACCCATTTTTGAACCACAACAAGGTTGCGCAAACCTGTTCAATCTCCCGCGTGACGGCCAGCCACTCACAGTTATGACTCCTGCAATATTGAAAATGTGGACACTTTCGTTCGAGCTGATTGATGGATTATTATCAAACACCTCTCTGCTCAACTGCAGATCTCTGTTTGTGCTGCTGACACACTCGTTCACCAGTTGGGGTACTCAAAAGTGTGGGCCAACTGGGCTTCTCGCCACCTAACAGAAAACTACAAGCAGCAATGAAGAGCTATTACAAGGGTGATTATGACCATTTTGTGTTAAATATTGCCACAGGTGATGAAACATGGGCTTATCACTCCAAACCGGAAACAAAACAAGAATCCGTAGTGTGGTATCACACCCTCTCACCTCTGAAGAAAAAGTTCAAAACCACATCCTCAGCTTGTGAAGTCACGACGTTGGTCTTCTGAGGGGATTATTCTGTTCCATGTCCTCTCTCATGGTAGAACAACCAACTCTGAAGTGTACTGTGCTACCTTCAGGAAACTGAAGAAATGACTCCAGTGTGTTCATTGCTACAAAAAATGTAAACAAACTTCTCCTTTTATAGTTGCGTAGGTTTCCGCGCCCAGAGTCAGTCGACATAAAAGTTTTCTGGGTTTGGTACCGCGTCATAATGTAAAAACTACTGCTGCTATAGAAAAACCAACGTTTCGGCCACGATTGCAGCGGCCTTCTTCACATAAGAGTCAGTCATGCCAACTAGACGTCTTAGTTTGCATGCTAGGTACTTTGCCAAATTGTAAGTTGGCGAATTGATCCCATTCACTATTGGCCTCAAAGGACAACTTTCCTTACGTATCTTTGGAACACCGTAAATTCTAGGAGAGACTGGTACTCTGGGAATAAGACCCTTGGTTGTGTCAGCGTCAATTCTCGAGCCCTTAATCGCGGCCTGCGTCCTTCGAATTATCTTTGCCATAGGGTCCGCCCTTAGTTCTTTGTAGATGGGATCATTTAATAATTCCTTCATCTTGTCTTCATACTGAAAGGTGTCTAAGATGACAGTAGCATTGCCTTTGTCTGCTGTTAATATCACAATTTCGTCGTTGTTCTTCAGTTCCCTGATAGCTGCTCTTTCCTCTCTGTTAAGGTTGTGTTTCTGTGGCTTGGCACGTAGTAGAACTCGAACAGTTTCCTGTCTAATTTTCTCAGCTTCTATCGCAGATGTGTGCAGGGTGCTTGTTTACACGGATTCGATAATTTCTTCCGTGGGAATCCGCCCAGGTGTGACGGCAAAGTTTAGTCCTTTAGCTAGTGCTTCTGTAGCTGCGTTGCTGATGGGATGAGAAGATAGGTTCGCCACTGTTCAAGATGTATCCAGTCGAGGCGTAGTGTTCCGTGTCGTCTTTGCTAGCTGCTCAAATTTCTTCTTCTGGCGAATGGCGGCGGTTTCTCTAGCTGCATACGCTTGCAGGTGAGTGATTCTGTCGACGTTATTCCGGTCGGTAGCCGATAACGTAGATGATAGCAGAAGATGTATTTGCAGCAACTGTTTTGTTGTTGAAGTCAAGTTCTCTCCGCACCTGCTGAATTCGCACCTTCAGAAGAGATTTACTGGGAAGTCAAGTTCTCTCCGCACCTGCTGAATTCGCACCTTCAGAAGAGATTTACTGGCTCGCCTGTAGATGCTTCTTGCTTTGTGAGTGTCGATGTTAAATCTGAACTGAAGAAATTTCTACATCTACATCTACAAGATTACTCTGCAATTCACATTTAAGTGCTTGGCAGAGTGTTCATCGAACCACAATCATACTATCTCTCTACCATTCCACTCCTGAACAGCGCGCGGGAAAAAAGAACACCTAAACCTTTCTGTTCGAGCTCTGATTTAGGTACAATATCCTGATCGACTCGAGAATTGATGCTGACACAACCAAGGGTCTTATTCCCAGAGTACCAGTCACTCCTAGAATTTACTGTGTTCCAAAGATAGATAAGGAAAGTTGTCCTTTGAGGCCAATAGTGAATGAGATCAATTCGCCTACTTACAATTTGGCAAAGTACCTAACCTGCAAACTAAGACGTCTAGTTGGCAAGACGGACTCTTATGTGAAGAAGGCCGCTGCAATCGTGGCCGAAACGTTGGTTTTTCTATAGCAGCAGTAGTTTTTGCATTATGACGCGGTACCAAACCCAGAAAACTTTTATGGCGACAAACTTCTCCTTCTCCATGACAACACGAGACCTCACAACAAGTCTGCGCACCCAAGGAGAGCTCAAAAACCTTCAGTGGGTTGTTATTCCTCATCCACCGTACAGCCCAGATCTCTCACCTTCTGACTTCCATCCTTTTGGCCCAATGAAAGATGCGCTCTGCGGCAAGCAGTACATGGATGATGGGAAGGTTATTGATGCAGCAAGAAGTTGGCTCTGACGTCGACCAGTACAGGGATATTACTTGGGCTTACAGGCGCCTCCATCCCCTAAGGTGATGTAAGGCCATCACACTGAACGGAGATTGTGTTGAAAAACAAGGTTTTGCAGCCAAAAGAGTGGGGAACAATATGGTGTATTGGAATCCTGAATAAAACGAAGCCGCTTTCAGAAAAAATGTGTTGCATTACTTATTGAATGCACTTTGTATACCACCATGACTTCGCTGGTTATTCACAAAATGAGAGAGCTCTGGATGCTACATATGTTTTGTCACTCTTGTACAAGGTAAAGTTCTTCTTGCCAGTGTCCAGCCTATTTATGTTCAAACTTAGACACCGATTCATACAGAATTCACATGTTTGGATCATTCAGGTGCAGAGGTGAGCAGATGTTCCCTTAAGCTGCTCACTCTCTTGTCTCAGCAGTTCACGGAAGAGGTTGCTTTGGGCGCCACTTCTGGCCAGACTGTGGCGTTTGAAAACTATGCACTTCCTCACACAGGATGGTGGAGTCTCTCTTCTGCAGTGAAATTAATAAATAACTCCTGTCTCTACTAGACCACTGGCACTCATCCTCAACACATTACCTCGTCATTTACACACTTCATCTTTAGCTGTGCCAATTAATTGTGTTTATAGGTGTTCTCTCTCATAACACCCCCTCTGGATTCAGGTTTAAAATTGACAATTCCAGAGGGCCATTTTCAATTTGAGACCAGGGACTGTGCTATTGGCTGCTCATGTGAGGAATGCCAGGCTGATAACACTAAGCTGTTCTTTCATTGCACTGTCTACTTATATTTTTCATATTATATTTACAATTTTATTTCTGCTTTGAATGAGTTGATTTTATATTACTTTTTCTTTAGGAGAGATATTTTTATTTATCCTTTGATATGCTTCAGAATTTGAATTTCCTCTTATCTTCTTCTCATTAGCGTACAAGATTATTATTTTTATCTTTTGCGTTTGATTTATGTGGTTGTGTGCCAGCCACGTTCCTTCTTTGTTAACTTCATAATACTAAACATTTCACTAGCATTCACCTAGTTACACATTATAATGAGCATGGCACATGGAGTTCAATTTACATTCATCTGAGAGAAATCATAAGATGATTATGCTGTCCATTGCCCTTCTTACAGATTGTTCCATTAATATATGTCCCTTTATTGCTGTAAATAATCACTCTCTCAAGTACCATCCATCCTTTCCCAATCATTCACAACAGTAAATACATCATTGCCATTAATCTATAACTAAAATGTGAATGTCCTTAATTAAGATGTATTTTTATAGAAAATGTTTATGATAAGAGAGCAAAATCTAGACTACTCACGCAGTGAGTAACTAAAGATAAGCCAAACAGCATTCTTACATGGTATGCTTAACAAAATCATTGCTCTGTGTTATTGTGTACTACAAAATCATAAAAATAGTTTAGTCTACGATAGAATTTAAGAACACAGAAGATTTAATTCTTATGTAATTAATACCAACATCTCGCGTCCGTCGGCCGTCGTAATTTAATATATTATTATTATTATTATTATTATGTTGATTGTTGCCGACTTACGTGGTGGGCATTAATAAAATGATATTTCATTCAATTTTCATTTACGATTAAATGCTTTTATGAAGTTCTCCTTTTTAACAATATTAATCTTAAATTATTTGTTACGTTAATAAATGTTAGACTCGCTTAATCTTAAAACATGAGCATATAAGTTGAACAATGGAATAAACTTTTCATATTAATTTCCTCGGCTAGTTAGTTCACTTTAAAGCAAAATACTTTAGTTATTAATTACAATTGCGACCCACACACGCGCCAGAGTATTTTTTCTTACCTCCGTTAACCATTGCATTGTAGTCGGAATCCTGGCTCTGGCTCTCGGCTGTGGTACTGAAAATAAGAACCATAAAGCTACGTATTTTCAGCAATGTCGGGCGGCTGTGGAGAAAAACGTATATTATGTTAATAGCGGGCGGGTTTTTCGCTTCCGCTAAATTTTATAAGTTAATATCGCCACGTAATGGCGTCGTTGGCTGCATCGGCCGCTGCGATTGTTGAACTGTAAATTACTCGAATGCAGGTTAATTCAAAGGAAGGCGGACACGAAATCGGTATCACCTCTTACAAATTAAAAGCGAACAATAATATTAAATCAATATATTATCCGCTTAATTAGTACATATATGCTTACATTTGTCAGCACTCGCAAGATGTTCGTCTACACGACCAAGACGAGAAGAAGTGAAGACGACCAAAAAATTAACAAAGAGTGTATCTTGTCGTCTCTTTAGATCATTTTGTTATATTTCTTTGCCCTCGAAATTTACACAGAGAGATTATTATAATACGGGTACATGAGAAAAATGTATATTATTAAATTTTTAACTGTCTTTTTTTTTGTAAATACTGTTTTTTAAGTCTTTTGGTATTATTTTACTGGGGACGCTATAAACACCCTGTGATTATTTTATCATAAGCGTAAATAAGCATGAATTATGCAACACTTAAACATTATTTAGGAAAACAAGTAACATTTCCTTGCACTGTTCACTTGTAACTAAACGAGTCTTCTAATACCAGTTCACACATGGCTACAGAAATGGAATAAACAGGTGATAGTGTTATTGCTGCTCAAGTTTTTCAATAAATCAAAATTCATATGCACAAAGAAGGATGTGGCACCTTCCTCAGTTCTTGCTGTGATAAAACTCAATCCGTATACATTTCCTGAAATATTCTGTTGAAACAGTCCGTTCAGGCTAAGCGTTTCTCATACAGACTTTTTTTTTTGTCAAATATTTCACACTAGCCAGGTAAGCATGCATGACTGGTATATTTCAGAACACACTGATAATGGTGACTGGGTCATCTCATGAGTCTGCAGATGTCAGTTTTAGCGGAGCGCTGTAATCCAATGGGTTTATTTGTCGATTCCCATGGGATTATCACCACTTCAAGCTGTCTCTACCGCAGGCAGTGTCTCCTTTCACTGAGTGTTCTTCACTTTGCCTTCTAAACATCAGGCTTATTCTATATCACTGGCTTGGTACTGTCTCAATATTAGAGTTTTTATTCTGGCCAGTTTCATCTCCTGTCAAGTAGTCGAATTTACTTAAACTTTGTGACTATTACTAGACTGTCTGACTCACTCATTCAATCGGTGTCTGCAGGGTGAGTGGTATTCACCTGAGCACACTCCTAGAGTTTTATGGGGTGAGAGGGAGCACTTTATCTGTGATAAATTCTTATCTAAGTAACCGAAAACAATTCGTTTCAGTCAGAGATTTAAATTCTTCCATCATGGAAATCAGCACAGGTGTACCACAAGGGTCTATCCTTGGACCCTTCTTCTTCATTGTCACTATTAATGATTTACCTTAAAATATAGCTGACCCTGTTGTGTGTTATTCTGACGATACAACACTACTTACCACACATCAGAACATTTCAGATCTGAATAACCTAACAAAAGAAACACTAGATAAGGCCCTGGACTGGTTTGCAGCCAATAAGCTCCTATGCAACCCTGACAAAACACAACAACTTTTAATGGGAACATCAAATGAAGTGGGCAATAAGTCGGTAAAACTCTTAGGTATTCACATTGACTCAAAACTATATTGGGAGGAACATGTCAATCATGTATGTGAAAAAATATCTCGGGTGGCATACCTTCTCTTGAAACTAAGGGAGGTAGTGAGCTTGGAGTACCTCAGGGTGACATACTTTGGGCTATTCCATTCACATATTTCGTATGGTCTGATTATATGGGGGCACTCCCCTCACATCAAAAACGTATTGAAATTACACAAAAAAGTCATACATATAATATGTAAAGAAGGTCATAGGGAGGACTGTCGGCTTCTTTTTTCCAGACTACTTACAATTATAAATTTATACATCTATGTGTCTGTACTCTATATTAAAAATAATATTTCAGAATTTATTGCCAGAAAGGAAATACACGAACACAACACCAGGGCGAATGGTAATTTAGACATACCGCGCCACAGATTAGCGAGAACTTGAAATTCCCACAAAGTTAACCCACTCAAAATGTTCAATAAACTGCCAATTCATGTTCAGTCTATGGATACAAATTCTTTTAAAATTAAGTGGTACAGCTGGCTGTCAGATCATCCATTCTATGACATTAAAGAATTCTTTGAGATGTCTGAGGAGAATGTAAGCATTTAAAAGTTGTCTGTAGTTAAACATATTATTTTGTGCTGTGGTTTATCGTGTGTAATTACAAAGTTTATACTATAAACAATAAAATACCATATTATATTAGATTATAAGATAACTTGTTGCGTTAGCTTTTAAAAGCTATCCTTTGTAATTTGGTACACTGCCATGCTTCAAATGTATTTATAATGTATTGACAGAAGTTTATTTTGTTATTCTGTATGTACTGGTACATCTTGTATGACGGAGCCAATATCATTGTAAAATGATCTATGGTGAATAAAATTCTTGAAATTCATCCTCATACAGGATGTGTTTCTCATGAGGCACATCAAACATAATTTCCATTGTGACTGGTGCACACTTTGAGATTAATTGGTGTATCAGATGAAATGTCCTCATTGTGATTTGCAACTACAGTGCTCATTAGTGGCAGTTGTCTTCTGAATGACTCGCAAATCACAGTTTATTCACAAACATTAATAGCTCTATTAAATTGCAGATTGGTTATGAACTGTAGATTAAAACTGAAGAAACTGCAAAAAGGTGGGATTTTAAGGAGATGGGACCTGGATAAACTGAGAGAACCAGAGGTTGTACAGAGTTTCAGGGAGACCATAAGGGAACAATTGACAGGAATGGGGAAAAGAAATACAGTAAAGAAGAATGGATAGCTTTGAGGGATGAAATAGTGAAGGCAGCAGAGGATCAAATAGGTAAATGACGAGGGCTAGTAGAAACCCTTGGGTAACAGAAGAAATACTGAATTTAATTGATGAAAGGAGAAAATATAAAAATGCAGTAAATGAAGCAGGCAAAAAGGAATACAAACGTCTCAAAAATGATATTGTCAGGAAATGCAAAATGGCTATGTAGGGATGGCTAGAGGACAAATGTAAGGATGTAGAGTTTTATCTCACGAGGGCTAAGATAGATACTGCCTACAGGAAAATTAAAGAGACCTTTGGAGAAAGGAGAAACACTTGCATGAATATCAAGAGCTTTGATGGAAACCCAGTTCTAAGCAAAGAAGGGAAAGCAGACAGGTGGAAAGAGTATATAGAGGGTCTATACAGGGGCGATGTTCTTGAGGACAATATTATGGAAATGGAAGAGGATGTAGATGAAGATGAAATGGGAAATATGATACTGTGTCAACTACTGACAGCCTTTGGAGAGCCATTCCTGACAAAACTCTACCATCTGGTGAGCAAGATGTATAAGACAGGCACAATACCCTCAGACTTCAAGAAGAATATAATAATTCCAATCCCAAAGAAAACAGGTGTTGACAGATGTGAAAATTACCGAACTATCAGTTTAATAAGTCATAGCTGCAAATTCTTTACAGACAAATGGAAAAACTGATAGAAGCCGACCTCGGGGAAGATCAGTTTGGATTCCGTAGAAATGTTGGAACACGTGAGGCAATACTGACCCTACGACTTATCTTAGAAGAAAGATTAAGGAAAGGCAAACCTACGTTTCTAGCATTTGTAGACTTAGAGAAAGCTTTTGACAATGTTGATTGGAATACTCTCTTCCAAATTCTGAAGGTGGCAGGGGTAAAATACAGGGAGCGAAAGGCTATTTACAATTTGTACAGAAACCAGATGGCAGTTATAAGAGTCGAGGGGTATGAAAGGAAAGCAGTGGTTGGGAAGGGAGTGAGACAGGGTTGTAGCCTCTCCCTAATGTTATTCGATCTGTATATTGAGCAAGCAATAAAGGAAACAAAAGAAAAGTTCAGAGTAGGTATTAAAATCCACGGAGAAGAAATAAAAACTTTGAGCTTCGCTGGTGACATTGTAATTCTGTCAGGGACAGCAAAGGACTTGGAAGAGCAGTTGAACAGAATGGACAGTGTCTTGAAAGGAGGATATAAGATGAACATCAACAAAAGCAAAACGAGGATAATGGAATGCAGTCGAATTAAGTCGGGTGATGCTGAGGGAATTAGATTAGGAAATGAAACACATAAAGTAGTACAGGAGTTTTGCTATTTGGGGAGCAAAATAACTGAGGATGGTCGAAGTATAGAGGATATAAAATGTAGACTGGCAATGGTAAGGAAAGCGTTTCTGAAGAAGAGAAATTTGTTAACATCGAGTATAGATTTAAATGTCAGTAAGACGTTTCTGAAAGTATTTGTATGGAGTGTAGCCATGTATGGGAGTGAAACGTGGACGATAAATAGTTTAGACAAGAAGAGAATAGAAGCTTTCGAAATGTGGTGCTACAGAAGAATGCTGAAGATTAGATGGGTAGACCACATAACTAAAGAGGAGGTATTGAATAGAATTGGGGAGAAGAGGAGTTTGTGGCACAAGTTGACTAGAAGAAGGGATTGGTTGGTAGGACATGTTATGAGGCAGGGAGGGATCACCAATTTAGTATTGGAGGGCAGCGTGGAGGGTAAAAATGGTAGAGGGAGATCAAGAGATGAATACACTAAACAGATTCACAAGGGTGTAGGCTGCAGTACGTACTGGGAGATGAAGAAGCTTGCACAGGATAGAGTAGCATGGAGAGCTGCATCAAACCAGTCTGAGGACTGAAGACCACAACAACAACATGGAATCCATAATAAGGCCTGACAGTACTTGCCCACATGCTGGTGAGCACTTTGCAGAGATGAAGACATCCACTGTCGACATCTTATTCAAGTAGTCTTCAACTCTACGAATAATGCAACTGTGATATTTCCAGAAATGAGGCTCCATTAACACTGCATCACCTTGTCAATAAGATTATGATAGCTATGTCAATGTCAATGTGGTAGCACACTGCATGCAGCCAGAGACGTTCCGGCTTCGACCACTGTCATGTGCAATTCATCTTTTCTTGATACACGTAATGTGCAGTGCATAGTATAAAGTTTCCCCAGTAGAGATTTCCACACATACACCTTTGGTGGCAGACTTTAAAAAATTTTAATAATGGAACTCCTGTCCAGTAACTGCAACAAACACTGCCAAGGTCGTGGGTCTCTGATAAGAGATTCTAAGTGGACTTTCTATCACTGATTAAACATACATTTGCTAATATTTGAGGGAGAGGGATATACCAACATTGGGCACAATTGGAAATTGAAATAATTCAATGTAGGAAGTTGAAAATTAGTGCCAGACTGGGACTTGAACCTAGATCTCTGGCTTTACGTGAGTGGTTGGATGAAGCACATCAACTATTCAAGCACACTTTCTATCTGACCCGAATTCTCAACTTATTGCACACTATGAGGTCGCAATCCTGCCACTTACCTTATTTGCTCCTGTGTTCCTGCAATAGATTCTGATCCTATTGTGCATTTGCACTGAAGATATCACAGCAGTCAAGCTTACAGATATACTACATATTTTGGTGTCTGTTCTGTCAGACATGTCTGGCAGACCATCCATCACTGTTTGTTTTATACAGTAGCCATAAATACCAATATTTCAGGGAAGTACTGACATCACCCACAACTGGGCACTGAAATGATTCATTGGTAAATGTTCAAAATTTGTGCCTTACTGGGACTCGAACATGGATTTCCCACTTTCCATGAGCAGTCACCTTAACCATTTCTGTTATCCGAGCATGCTTTCTGTCCGACCCAAATTCTCGGCTTATCACACACTACAAAGCAGCAACCCTGTCCATTTACCTCGTTTATTTACAGTGTTTCCCATATTCCTATTGTGCACCCACTATGGGGATATCACAGCAGTCAAACTTACAGATAAGCTATGCATGTGCAGTGTCTGCTCTGTCAGAACAGATACTGCACATGTACAGTATATCTGTAAGTTTGACTGCTATGATATCTCAGTGTGGTTACATAATAGGGTCCCAACCACTTGTGGGAATACATGAAATGCAGCAAGAAAATGAGGTAAATTGACAGGGAGACTACTTAGTAGTGTGTGGTTAGTTGAGAATGACGTGTACGACAGAACAGACACCACACATACATAGTACATCTTTTATTATCCTGAAGTGTCAAAAATGTTATTTAACAAACTAGTCAAAACTTGGAGTTTGTCCTGAAGATGGAACTTCTGTTATTATTGTCATTTAACATGCACCCTTATTCCATTCGCGAATGGTGCATGGAAAGAATGTCTGTCAGTCAACCTCTGTATTAGCTCCAATTTCTCACTGCAATCACTGTGCGAGGCATATGTGGCAGGAAATTATATATCCCCAAAAACATACACCCTCCGATTATTGCAACAGTAAACCACACCTTCATGCACAACATCTTTACTGAAAAGACACACGTAGGTCATCATAAATAGGAGGCTCTTTAGGATTTTGGCAGGGTATTGTATCAGAAAATACTAACAATGTATAATTCGACTTATGGCAGATGTTACACGGATAATAGAGGGTGTTTCAAGCCTGGCAGATGTGAAACTACATACAGATAAAAGAACATTCCAATTGCTCCTACTGTATAATGATTCCCCATCATTTAAGTCCATTTCCACAGCTATCAGAGATACAGTGTTGGTCATTCAATAGAATGGTTATAAATTAGTGTTGTTTGATGTTCATTTTATCAAAATATCTTATCAGAGACATTAAAATTTGAAGAATATCCAGTACTCCAGCACCGAAAAGCACAACACATCAATAATCTATTCATTTCAGCTAAATACCAAATGAGATCAGATGTGTAATCCAGATGCCATCCAGTGCATTAAAACCACCTCTCCAATTTCTTGCCATTAACAAATGTTCCAGCTCCCAAAATTCGATCCACCTTTTTCAAAATCCTCATATAGTACTTATGTGTGTTTGATTATCAAGTTACTTGCATGCTACGGCTGCCAGAATGCTGTGTGGAGTTTTGGGGTTGTAAGTACCCTCTGCAATGTACAGAATGAGTACACTGTTGGATGATTGGGAAATCGTGACTTGACAATAACAGATACAGGAATGTTGACAGCAATAAACAAATTGCATTTCAAAACTATGAAGACAAAATTTGCTATATATCTCTGAGACAATAGTTTTTTTAATGGTAAACATGTAGGGGAAGGCAGATTAATAGTTCTCACAGCACTGGTCAAATAAGACTTACTGCTGCACCTTTAATTACACATTGCTTAGTACAGACACACAGATCTGCATTTCTGCATTACTTCAAACAGTAGCACTCAAGCATGGAATGGCTGTGATATCGGAATCTGACTAGGGTAGAGTATATCTCACCCACACGTGTGTGAAACAGTCACCCTTTAGTTGCCTGATAAGGGCACTGTGTGACCCACATTATGCATATGCCACCTGATCAAAAGTATCTAGGCACATTAATTCCAGGTGTGTCTTCCAGTGGAAATTCATACCATATTTAAAAAAGAAACCTGTGACACACAAAACTGGGACACATGCACAGGATATGAGACTGTTAGTCTGCTTCACAAGTTAGCCTGGTAGCTATTCAGACATATGAATGTGAAATTCCTGGACTGGTTTCTCATTTCTGCAGTAACTGGAATTCCAGGGAAGAATAACAACGTAGTTCTCAAGAAAGTCTGTTGGGTAAATGTACAGAACATGCATTCAAGCTATGCTGCGTGATAATTCTACATCCACCATCATATTTCCAGCATAGAGGCCATAGGAATAACATAATAGAGATTAGATCATTCGTAGCAATTGCTATTTCACTGCTCAACATATGTATGGGGCAGAAAAACTGTACCAAACACCCTCAGCCATGTACAGTGATCTTTGGTATACATGGATTGAAAAGTGGATTTAATATTTCAACATCTGTACTGCTTACAAATATTACACACATGACAACACGATATGTAAAGATTTGGGATCTAATATAGGTGTTGCTCCTTTTTCCCATTTCCTATTCAGAGTGGAATGACTTTGTTATCGATTTAGGTCAGGACAGCATATATTTCATCCCTCTGCTCCAGGAAATTAGAAGTAACTTCTTCAATAGGGGCCTGTGCAAGTATTGTCAACAGATTACCATATTTTATTGAGACCAGTGGAATAAGAGCATTTGTGGGAACAATAACAATTTATAGAGCTGTCCACAGCATATTATTTGGCACCAATATTGTGGTAATGGTTATTTTATTTTAACAATTGGTGTGATAAACTAAATTTGCAAAGACTGCAGTTTTAATGGAACACTTGTTAAAGACTAATTTGTATAGGGAAAGGTGGATTAATAGCTCTCCACGACAATGATCAAATATGCCTTGCTGTTGCACCTCTAATTATACTCTGCTTTGTACAGAAATATCTGCCTGCGAGGTGCTAACACACAATGCAGAACTACTTTGAGAGTGTGGAAAGATTATCCATTTTACTTGTTTCATGTAGCACCATATTCTCGATGATTCTCTTAGAATCTGATTGTTGTGCAACAGTACCATTCCATTAGATAAAAAGCTTTGTTGAAGCCCAACCTGTCTGCACCTATATCACAATGGGAACAAAAAACAAACACTCTAATGTGCATTTACCAAAGGTGTTGCGCTGACTAAATGATTGTGTGCATTGGATCTTCAATTAATTTACCCTGATAAGGGTGGCAGGCTGACAAGCAATACTCAAAAATCAGCTCAATAGGTGTTTTGTAAGCTGCTTCTTCTTTTGTGTGTGTAGTTATCCTACTTTGGATGAGTCCAGATGGTTACTCCTAGGTAAGGTAAGGCCTTATGGGACCAAACTGCTGAGGCCATCGATGGTTACTCCTAGGTATCACATGGTTTTTATTGTTTCAACCAATACTGTAACCAAATAGTAACGGATAATTTTGCCTATCTGTGTATAAAAGTTACATTTACCTGTGTACCAGTCTCTGTAGCAATCATCCATCCTATACAATCCACTACAGCCTTCCAGTGTCAGTATCTTCTTATAGACAGAGAATTCATCTAAGATCTGGCATACTGAAGTGATAACAGTAAAAACCCAACATCTGCAATATTTTTGATGATTGTGATCCCACAGACAGGAATAACTGATTATGTGATATCATGTCCCTCCTGTATTGCTGCATAGTCTATTTGACCCATGCACTAAGTAATTTTCTGTGTAACTTTAAAGGTTTCACCTTCCCTCTATTGAATTTAACATATGTGGTGTTATCTCCCTCTTGTATGTAACGTTTACATTAAGGCTCCACAGTTTCTGTCATAATTTCTAATTACTTCCTATGTATACTGCTTTTCCTAGTGTACCTATACATCTGTGTGTAGTATTATTAAAGTAATAGGAAACACAGGTTTACGCAACAAATTATATGAAGCATATTCAAAAACTAAGGTCTGGTGGCTAAAATTAAACTGATGGTAGGCCTCAATGAAGTTTCACCCATGCAGTGTTGTCTGCCATCTCCTTAAGAAACTACTACAGTGCTGGTTTGAATCAGTAGTTGTTTGCCAGTCAGTGAGAGCAGATTAGTAATGGTTGAGACAATCATAGATCCTTTAGTTTTTAAATGCATGGTGTGATTAGATTTTTGTAGGCAAAAGGATCTTCAGCTGCTGAAATCCATTGTGAGTTATGCCTGGTGTATGGTTTTGAAATAATGAGTGACAAAGAAGTTTGAAAATAATGTCGAGAATTTCAAAGTGGGCACACAAATGTCTATGATAAACAGCGGAGTGACAGGCCCAGTATTTGGGCCAATGACACTGTTGATCAAGTGAACAAAAAACTTAGAAGCAATCAGCAATTGACAGTTAGTGGTCTGGACATGCTGTTGTGGCCTTCAGTCCAGAAACTGGTATGATGCAGCTCTCCATGCTACTCTATCCTGTGCAAGCTTCTTCATCTCCAAGTAACTACTGCAACCTACATCCTTCTGCATCTGCTTGGTGCTTTTGGTCTCCCTCTATGATTTTTACCTCTGTGCTGCCCTCCACTACTAAACTGGTGATCCCTTGATGCATCAGAACATGTCCTACCAACTGATCCCTTCTTCTAGTCAAGTTGTGCCACAAATTCCTCTTCACCCCAATTCTGCTCAGTAACCCCTCATTAGTTATGTAATCCACCCAACTAATCTTCAGCATTCTTCTGTAGCACCACTTCTATTCTCTTCTTGTCTAAACTATTTATCGTCCATGTTTCACTTCTATACATGGCCACACTCCAAACAAATACTTTCAGAAAAGACTTCCTGACACTTAAATCTATACTCAATGTTAACAAATTTCCTTTCTTTAGAAATGCTTTCCTTGCCGTTGCCAGTCTACATTTTACATCCTTGCTACTTCGATAATCATCAGTCATTTTGCTTCCCAAATAGAAAAACTCATTTACTACCTTAAGTGTCTCATTTCCTAATCTAATTCCCTCAGCATCATCTGATTTAATTTGACTACATATCATTATCCTCGTTTTGCTTTTGTTGATGTTCATCTTATATCCTCCATTCCAGACACTGTCCGTGCCATTCAACTGCTCTTCCAGGTCCTTTGCTGTCTCCAACAAAATTACAATGTCATCAGCAAATCTCAAAAGTTTTTATTTCTTCTCCATGGTTTTTAATTTCTACTCCAAATTTTTCTTTTGTTTTCTTTACTGCTTGCTCAATATACAAATTGAATAACATTGGGGATAGGCTACAACCCTGTCTCACTCCCTTCCCAACCACTGTTTCCCTTTCATGCCCCTTGACTCTTATAGCTGGCATGTGGTTTCTGTGCAAATTGTAAATAGCCTTTTGCTCACTGTATTTTAACCCTGCCACCTTCGGAATTTGAAAGAGAGTATACCAGTCAACATTGTCAAAAGGTTTCTCTAAGTCTACAAATGCCTTTCCTTAATCTATCTTTTACGATAGTTCTTAGGGTCAGTATTGCCTCACGTGTTCCAACATTTCTGCAGAATCCAAACTGATCTTCCCCAAGGTCAGCTTCTACCAGTTTTTCCATTTGTCTGTAAAGAATTAATGTTAGTACCTTGCAGCCGTGACTTATTAAACTGATAGTTCAGTAATTTTCACACCTGTCAACACCTGATTTCTTTGAGATTGGAATCATTATATTCTTCTTGAAATCTGAGGGTATTTCACCTGGCTCATACATCTTGCTCACCAAATGGTAGAGTTTTGTTGTGGCTTGCTCTCTCAAGGCTATCAGTAGTTCTCATGGAATGTTGTCTACTCCTGGGCCCTTGTTTTGATTTAGGTGTTTCAGTGCTCTGTCAAACTCTTCGTGCAGTATCATATCTCCCATTTCATCTTCATCTATGTCCTCTTCCATTTTAATAATATTGCCCTCAAATACATCACCCTTCTGTCGACCCTATATATATTCCTTCGTCCTTTCTGCTTTCCCTTCTTTGTTAGGACTGGTTTTCCATCTGAGATCTTGATATTCATACAAGTGTTTGTCTTTTCTCCAAAGGTCTCTTCAACTTTTCCTTTAGGCAGTATCTATCTTACCCTTAATGAAATATGCCTCTACATCCTTACATTTGTACTCAAGCCATCCCTGCTTAGCCATTTTGCACTTCCTGCCGATCTCTTTTGTGAGACGTTTGTATTCCTTTTTGCTTCCTTCATTTACTGCATTTTTATATTTTTTGTCCTTTCATAAGTTAAATTCAATATCTCTTCTGTTACCCAAGGATTTCTACTAGCCCTCATCTTTTTACCTATTTGATTTTCTGCTGCCTTCACTATTTCATCTCTCAACGCTACCCATTCTTCTTCTACTATATTTCTTTCCCAGGTTCTTGTCAATCATTCCCTAATACTCTCTCTGAAACTCTCTACAACCTCTGGTTCTTTCAGTTTATCCAAGTCCCATCTCCATAAATTCCCACCATTTTTCAGTTTCTTCAGTTTTAATCCACAGTTCATATCCAATAGATTATGGCCAGAGTCCACGTCAGCCCCTGGAAATGTCTTACAATTTAAAACCTGGTTCCTAAATCTCTGTCTTACCATTATATAATCTATCTGAAACCTTACAGTGTCTCTAGGCCTCTACCACGTATGCAACCATCTTTCATAATTCTTAAACCAAGTGTAGCTATGATTAAATTATTCTCTGTGCAAAATTCTTCCAGGCAGCTTCCTCCTTCATTCCTTACCCCCATTCCATATTCAACTACTACTTTCCCATGTATTCCTTTTCCTACTATCGAATTCCAGTTCCCATTGACTATTAAATTTTCATCTCCCTTCACTATCTGAATAATTTCTTTTATCTCATCATACATTTCTTCAATCTCTTCATCATCTGCAGAGCTAGTTGGCGTATAAACTCATACTACTTTGGTAGGCATGGGGTTTGTGTCTATCTTGGCTACAATAATGTGTTCACTATGCTTACCAACGCTCCTATTTTTTTTATTCATTATTAAACCTACTCCTGCTTTACCTCTATTTGATTTTGTATTTATAAACCTGTATTCACCTGACCAGAAGTCTTGTTCCTCCTGCCACCCAACTTCACTAATTCCCACAATATCTAACGTTAACCTATCCATTTCCCTTTTTAAATTTTCTAACCTACCTACCCAATAAAGGGATCTGACATACCATGCCCCGATCCGTAGAACACCAGTTTTATTTCTCCTGATAATGACGTCCTCCTGAGTAGTACCACCCAGAGATCCGAATGGGGTACTATTTAACCTCTGGAATATTTTACCAAAGAGGACAGCATCATCATTTAACCATACAGTAAAACTGCATGCCCTCAGGTAAAATTACGGCTGTAGTTTCCCCTTGCTTTCAGCTGTTCACAGTACCAGCACAGCAAGGCCATTTTGATTAATGTTACAAGGCCAGATCAGTCAATCATCCATACTGTTGCCACTGGAACTACTGAAGAGACTGCTGCCCCTCTTCAGGAACCACAGATTTGTCTGGCCTCTCAACAGATACCCCTCCATTGTGGTTGCACCTATGGTACGGCAATCTGTGTCGCTGAGACACATAAGCCTCCCCACCAACGGAAAGGTCCATGGTTCATTGGAGGGGGAGGGGGGGTTGTGTCTGGATAATGAAGTCGAAAATGTTACTCAACCTCAATTTACAGGATTGTCACTGAAAGGCTTGGATACGAAAAACTGAGTTGAGGTGGGCTCAAAAAGTGCTCACCATCAGCACAGAGAGCAAAGGATGCACAGTGTGTGACAGTCTTTGGAGCACTATAGACAAGACGGAGATGATTTGTATTCCCATACTGTTATGGGTGACGAGACATAATGCAAAATTGAAACAACAGCCAATGCAGTGGCATCATTCAAGTTCACCCAAACCAAAAAGGTTTAAGCAGTGTCTTTTCTTAAATGAAAAAATGATGGCTACCATCTTCTGGGATGAAAAGGGCAGTCCTTTGATTGATTTCATGGACTGTGGGTACAAACTGAGACATGTGATCTAAAATTGATGCCACTGGAAACTGTGGTCTGTCATAATCCTCCTCCTCGATAATGCATGTCCTAACATTGCTGATAAATCCAAGCAGAAGATTTAAGATTTTCATTGGGAACTTTCTGATCATCCTCCATACAGTAATAACCTTGCACCAAGTGACTATTTACTCTTCTTGCATTTGAAGAACTGGCTGGGAGGACAATGATTTCAAAACGACAATGAACTCAATAATGGCATTACCAACTGGTTCAATTCCCAGGCAGCAGACTTCTCTGCAGAAGGTTTAAATAAGATGGTGCAGCGTTACAGGAAGTTCATAGTTGTGAACGGTGATTAGGTGGAAAAGTAAAGTACAGGGTGGTGCAAATAAAAGTGAACTGGAGAACATGGTTCCAAGGTACAAAGAAACATGGCAGAGGAAAGGAAATCCTGTACTAACCTGACTACAACAGATGTTAAAAGTGACCATCATTCGTTTCTTGGCACTTTTGGGCCCTGGTTGCTAAGTTGCTGAAGGTGGATCAAAACTCAACTGCTGGAAGTGCTGCAGTCTAATCTGAAATGTTCTGCTGCATTTCTCGAAGGCTATCAGGTTTGTTGTGATACACCTCTGACTTGAGGGCTCCCCACATGAAGTAATCACACACTGACAGATCAGGTAACCTGGGTGGCCAGTTAAATCTGCGACCTGACTGACCTATGCTAACAACACTGTCAGAGAAGATTGTGTAACTGTGCTCCAAGGTTCAACCAGCTGTATGGGCAGTTGCTCCAACCAGGTCTTTTCCCCCCTCCATTAATCCTGCCACAAATGGTTTCAAAATATTGGCAATGTAACACGCTGAAGTCAGCATCTGATGAAAGAATATGGGGAAAATAATGCGGCATGTAGTGATGTTTCGTGGAAATTATGCTCATTGTCCACTGCCCAGACCCAGTGATCCTGTTAGTTGACATGACCACTCTGGTGAAACCAGGCTTCATCAGACATAAAGAACAGATCCATGTGCAAACCATTCATTGTTATCTGAGTTAATTGCCACTCAAAAAACAGGTGGTGCTGAGGAGCATCTGCTGGTTTTAATGCATGAACAACAGACACTCAGTAGGGATGCATGTTCAGGTCCAGGTGGAGTTTTCATTTACATGATCGACTTGATATGTCGGTCTCTTGTGACAGGTGTCAAGTTGATGTGATAGGACTCTGAAGCATTTTGTGGTGAACTGAAGCCACATTTGCTGGTGTGTGGGCCTGTTTCAGATGTTTTTTTGATTTGTTCAAAACAGATCCTGTCTGGAACAATTTTTGGACTGAACACTGTATGGCACTCTTTCCTGGCACTTTGACACCATTAAGCTTCTCAACAAACAACTGACCACACCGTTTCCATAATTTTGTTAGCACATAACTTTCCATAATGAACACCCGCTGCTCCACTGTGAGTACTGCTGTCCCCTTTGCACTGCTCCACTCACACTGCATAGAAATCTGCTGCCTGGGAATTGAACCAGTTGGTAATGCCATTAACGAGTTCATTGTCGTTTTGAAATCATTGTCCTCCCAGCCAGTTCTTCAAATGCAAGAAGAGTAAATAGTCACTTGGTGCAAGGTTATTACTGTATGGAGGATGATCAGAAAGTTCCCAGTGTGTATCACGTGGTGGGCGTACATGTGATGTGTGCATCACAGGGAGTGGTTAGATGCAACATTTGTGTCCAGTCGTATCCACTCACCTGGGCCACTTTTATTTGCCCAACCCTGTAGATATGTAGTAAAATACTAGTGTCAATAAGAACCTTTTCACAAGAGCTTATTTTATTATGACCAGGACCTTAGTTTTGGAATATGCTATGTAATTGTTTTGTTATGAGTGGTAACAGAATTGAATATCTGACTGCACACTGACATGGTGACTGCTACTACATCGGCCAAACACTACACACTGTGGAGCAACACTGGACGGAACATGAGAGATGCTTACATCTTCACTACTGTGAAAAATCAGCTGTGGCAGAACACTCTTCAGAAAATTGAGACCGAATTCTATTCAATGAAATATTTATCGTTATGATGACAATGGTATTTTGGGACAGCATCATAAAAGGAGCAGTAAAAATCAAAGTATCTTAAAGCATCATCAACAAGGATGGCAATTTGCAGCTCAGCACAGCCTGGGATCTGGTCATTGTGAGGTTGAAGCAGGTGTGATGGGTGCGGAATGAAAATATTTCCACTGTTTGCAAGGAAGAGTGCACCAGTGACGTCACAGCCATCAGTGCAGCTATATAATGGCAAGGTTATGGTGACACACCATTCAATTACTGCTTGACAATGGCTGAGGAGAGCTTGATCGAAAGTTCATCAGGTTTTAACCACCAGATGTGGCTGGAAGCCTGAGAAGCTTTTATTAATTCATATCGCTGTGAGACCATGCTTTCATACTTTATGGATTGTTGTCCCTTTTAATAAGGGTAGTCGGTCCAATGCGATGTCCTACAGGCCAACCTGACAGATCTCAATTTAATGAAAAAAAAGGGCCGTCTGGGTTTCTCCAAAACCAAGACACCAAGGAGATGATCTTTTTACTTAGGATGGCCGTTCAAGGACATGGACAGAAAAATTAGTTTTCATGCTGCATTTTTCAGCGTGTCTACATGAACAAGGTAAAATAATTCCCGGATTTCCCGGTTGAAAATACACTTTCTCCCGGATGAAAAAACACTTTTTCCGTGTTAAGTGAAAGTATACTTTTTCTCGGCACTCATCAATCCTTTTACGGTTTATGGTTTTATACACCGGCGCAGAATTTCCCGGCACTTTAGAAAATGAAACTCAGGGGCAAAAACATGTTTTGCAAAGATCTTTGATGTGCAGCAACATACACACTGCATATTTTCGTGTTACGAAGGAATAAATTCGAATTCCACCAAACACCGCAAGTTACTTTCCGAAGCATTAAAATCGAGATTGCGACGCGCTTTTGTAAGCCAGTCACAGCTCATGTCACCTGATCTCGCCAGCTGATGACAGCATTTGACACGTGATGTAGTCAGCCAATAGCAAGATCACTCTTAAGTAGCGAGAACACACAAATAACAAAAATTAATGGCTTAAATTAATGTACAATTGTTGCTACAAGAAAAGCAAAGCTATCACATATAATATTGGTCTCTAAGATTAATAAGCTGCAAGAGAAGCTAAGCTTCCACATATATTGTTGATCTTTTTTGCGCGTCATGCATCACATAAATGTGTCAGTAAAATTTTTTTAATAACGACGTAAATGTCTGATCTTCTGGGCTCGAAATTCTTCATATGGTTGTCGCCAAAGAGTTGATTTTTAAATGAGAGTCAAACGCTCTGTGATTTAAGAAATTCGTCGTACACTCTCTCACATAGTTTATCTTACATAAAAGGAAATTTACTTTGAAAGTAACGCTTTTAAAAGCAATACTCGCAATATTTTTCCGTGACCTATTAGAAAGGTACGTTTCAGAAGTTGCCAGAGAGCACCAGATAACAGGCGTCACTGCACTTGCGCAGCTACGATGACGCAGGAAGCCCGCATGTTTGTACGTGTGAAACATTAAAAGATCTTGCATTAAAATGAATCTAATGTAAAAAACTGTCACGTCACGCTCATTGGAGGCAATTTGTTGTTAAGAAGCACTGCACAGTCTTCCTAAAGCCTTTGACACACTTTGCTGTTAGCAGACGCTTGTATGAGCACTGTGTTTTGTTGTATATGGCGCATTTTCTTTGCGACTAAAGTTTTATTTTCATTTTTTTCTCTCGTTCATGTGTTGCTGCACTATTATTCCGCAGAGGCAGGATACAATAAATTTTTTTGTTAGAGTATTGGTTCTTACCAGTCAAAATCACAAAACTTTAAATGAAAACTAAAACAATGAAAAATTCCCGGAAGTCAAAAGGATTCCCGGGTTTTTCCCGGTTTTCTCCCGGATGAAAAAATTCCCGGGTTTTTCCCGGATCTCCCGGTTGTCCCGGGACGTAGACACCCTGATTTTTTTACCTAAAGCAGGGAATATGGTGAGTACCAGATCTGCGACATCCATTACAAGATTAGGAATTCGTCAAGGCTATAGCCTTATTTCCCAGTTCTACATAATGTGCTTCGAATGTAAGACGTAGGTATGTAACAGCAAAGTAAAAAAACCAGACTGTCCAAAATTGCCAGAAGGAATAGTAGCCCCTAGCAAAGAAAATGTCCAATCTAACACAGATGTTTGCAAGGAACAGTTGAAGAAGAAGTAACTATTGGTAAATACCAGATAAACCAAAACTATTATTGTGAACAAAGGGAAGAAATGCTTAATATCACAGCTGAAGAAAAGCCACTAGCACTGGTTTGTAAATTTAAACATTTGCACTGTCTACGTACAGTTGGTAAGAGAGATGTCCAGGTAGGCACTATTCAGAAGACGTCATCATCAGGATAAACAGAACTGTTGTTCTATGGTTTGGAATGTGGAACGTTAGATCCCTTAATCAGGTACGTGGCTAGAGAAATTCTAAAGGGAAATGGATACATTGAATTTCGACACAGTGGAAATTAACGAAGTGTGGCAGCAGTTCTGATACTTAAGGGAGACAAAAATTTGCTTGTGATTAGGGACTGGAATTTGATACCTGGAAAAGGAAGAAAAATATTGGGAGAGCATCGATTCAGAGAAAAGAATGAAAAAGAAAGCTACCAGGTACAATTTTGCACAGACAATAATTTAACCTTGGCTAATTCTTGGTTTAAAAATTATGAAAGAAGGTTGTATACATGAAAGAGACCTGGAGACCAAGGAAGGTTTCAAACAGACTGCATAATGGTAAGACAGAGATTTCAAAACTATATTTGAAACTAAAAACACTTCCAGGAGCAGATGTTGAGTGTGACCATAATTTATTGGATATATTGAAAATCTTTAACAAAAAACGTAAATAACGTGAAGAACCTGCAACTAAATTGAATATGAAATGTATTCTCAAATAGGAAATCAAGCTAGTGTTATTTTGAGTAAAAGAATGGTTTAATAGAAAAATACAGAGTCCAAGCAGACTTATTTGTCAACCCTGGACCTGTTACAGAGGATTACACTATGCTTCCACTGGATACTGAAGCCGAAAAAAGGTAAGTCAATCTCTTTTACTTTGTTGTCACAGTCTTACTTTTGGTCTAGTAAACACATGGTGTTGCACCAATATGTGGTTGGTTTACTGTGTTGATGAAATATAAATTAACAAAGGTAAATAGCATCACAGACTTTGAGAAGAATGTAATAATATCAATTACAAAGTAGGTAGGTGTGAATATTACTGAGCTATCAGTTTAGAAAGTCATGTTTGCAAAATACTGACATGAATTATTTACAGAAGAATGGAAGAATTGGTAGGAAGCCATTCTTGGGGAAGATCAGTTTGGGTTCCAAAGAAATGTTCAAACATCTGACACTATGCTGCTCCTACAAACTGTTTTAGAAAATAGGTTAAAGAAAGGCATACCTATGTCTGTAACCTTTCAACATTTAGAAAAAGTTTTTTTGGCATATGAAATTCACACTGGCTATAATACAAAAACAGTTTTTGAAGAAAGATAAATTTGTTACCATCTACTATAAATTAGGAAGTCTTTTCTGAAGACATTTGTCTCAGTGCAGCCTTGTATGGAAGAGAAGCTATTCAGACAAGAAGAGAAGAGATTCTTTTGAAATGTGGTGCTACAAAAGAAGCTGAAGATCAGATGGGTAGCTCAAGAAGCTAATGAAGTACAGAACTGAACTGGGGAGGGGGAGATATTTATTGCACAACTTGACAAAAAGAAGAGACTGTTTGATAGGACCTATCCTGAGACATGCAGGAATTGTCAATTTGGTAATGGAGGGAAGCATGCAGAGTGAATATTGTAGAGGGAGAGAGTACCATGGAGAGTTGCATCAAACAAGTCTTTGGACCGAAGACACAACAACAACACAAACAACAACAAATACATAACAAAAAGAAGGGCAGTGTGAATGGTGATAGATTTGTTTGGCCCATGGGATATGTTGACGAACATGAACTGGCAGACATCTGAATACAGATGACAAATATCCCGCAGAGTCCTACTTGTAAATTTCCAAGAACCACAGTTAAGTGATGGATATAGGAATATATAACAGCCCATAAGTAGCATTCCCACAGAGACCACGAAGACACAATCATACTATAGCACAGATTAGCAGTGGATGGTTCAAACTCACATCCGTCCATCCAAATTTAGGTTTTCGGTGATTTCCCTAAATTGCTCTATGCGAATGCTGGGATGGTTCCTTTGACTGGGCATGGCCAGTTTCCTTCCCCATCCTTAACACAATTTGAGCTTGTGCTCCGTATTTAATCATCTCAATGGCAACGGGACATTAAACGCAATCTTCCTTTGTTTTTCTGTGGCACAGAGGCACTGAAGAAGTCACTCTTACAACGTTCCATATCTGAATAGGATGGAAAGATCTCTTAATACACGAGGTTATGAGAAGTACCCTCTGCCACAAATTTGACAGTAGTTTGCAGAGTAGGTATGTAGATGATATTGTAGATGTATACAGTCATTCTGATGAATACAGTAAATATGAAGCATACTTATTATTTGCCTAATTTAAATGGTGGTTGATTATCTTCTAAGCTATATGTGGATCACATTCAAAAACAACAATTTAAGTGATTAGAAATTAAATTCCGAATAATTCCCTGCTTCAAATACATCAGTTTATTGACAAGTTTTACAATCCACAATTTACATCATTCCTGGTGGAATATAGTTATCTTAGCGATTTTGAAGGAGTTATACACAACTGAAATTATATAACTGATTCTAAACCTGTATTTACAATCTCAAACACAGTCTTTTACATTTCACTCCTCCACTGTGGTCCATCCTCCACATTTGATGGTTTACCTGCAACAAACAATGAATGTTACCAACAAAATTATCAGGAGTCGTCAGTTTGAACTATATTAACAATTTAATGAATGGCAAATTAGCCATATAGTTTATTGCACATCAGTTCACAGGAAAATGAGAAATGGAATCCAAAAAGTTACTCTGTTGCAGTTTAAATCTACGGACACCTGAAAAATCCACACCAAACAAAAATACTTAGGACTCTTTTTTTTTTTACAGACCAGATGCTCTGCCATTGTGGCCTTATACCAGTGACAGGTGTCACACAGACACCACTAATCTACAAGTTCTTTAGTACTGCCTTATAACAAACAGTAAACATTTTACAAATGTAAATACTGAGATCGATTTATTAGGCAGCAGAGTAGAGCTGGTCACTGGATTTGCAGTTAACCAGGAGTATGTCAGTGTTTCGAGTAACACATTCTCTCCAGTTATGTTTGGTATAAATGTAAGAGCCAATGAGCTATCAGGACCTGGCCAGAGCAAATGGAGGCAGCAATCATTTGGCAACAAACAGCGGACAGACACTGGTGCTGTATGTTTTAACATACTCCACATACAGAGAACCAGGTATGTTGAAGTTTACATATATTTACAGATTCTTCCTGAAAAAGTTGAGAATATTACAACATTTTGTAACTGTAAAATAAATATTTTTTAGATATTTGAAAATATGTCTTAGACATGTAGTTATTGAAAGAGAAGATGACCAGAAAACAAACTTTATTTGGTCTGTATGGGTGGCCCTACACCAAAGGTAGAGGAACGTCCAGCCTTCATAATCATTTACAATGATGCCACAAAGTTTATTACAATTATGAGGCAAAAAATTAAAGACATACTGAAGTACAAAAAGGAAAGACTGCACATGAAATATTTTTAAGAAACCTGTAAGGAAATGTATTTAAAACTTCTAAGATAACAGTGGGCATTTTTGTAGGACTGCAAAGAATGGTATATACTAAAACATATTTAAAATTAGTTTTCTTGGTGTACTTGTGGTGGGCTTCTCTCAATAATAAAATGCTTCGCCAAGATAGGAGACACACCTACTCTACTGACATGTTGCACAAAGATCATACGATTGAAAATACAGCCCCATGTGAAGTGAGAAAGATGATAAATCAGTACTGAGTGTTGCTGAAATTGTTGGCTACAACCACTGCTACATGCCTCAGCATTGAGTCATGGAGGCTCCGAATGTGATGTTTGGGTATTGCAATCCAAGCTGCTTCCACATATTGCCAAAGTTGAATTGTTGTAGCAGCGACTGATGTATCCCAGGTCAGTCATTCCACAATCACTGACCAGATATTTTTGATAGGGAGATACTGGGAGAACAGGAGGGGGTGGGGGGGGGGGGGGGGCAAGGCAGCAGTGCAATCTGATGGGTGATAAAGAAGTCTTAACACTGCGTGCCATGTGTGGCTGTGCATTATCCTGTTGCAGTGAGGCCATTGTCAAGCTCCGTAGCTATGGAAGGACAAAATGCTCCAATACTTCAGAAATGTAGCACTGGCTGTTTAACGTACCGGCAATGAGTACTAGGTGCTGCGGGAATGAAATCCAATACCATCCCAACCAATAATACTGTATGCAGGAGCAGTAGGGCAATGCATAAGGTAACAGTTCAACAGTTTCTCAATGTCTCCAGACTCTAATCCAACTACTGTGGTGGTGCAGCTAGAATCAGGTTTCATCAGTAAAAACAGTATCTTTCCATTCCCTTGTCTATATCCATTGTTCATCGCACCATTGCCAGCACAAGCGCTTATGGCATTGGCACAGTTGTAAATGCAGCAATGGACACCTTGCAGGCAATCCAATCTGCTGCAAACAACATCGAATAGTAAGAGTGGACACTGCTTGTTGCAGAACAGACTGAATTTGTTGAAATATGATTCATGATGTGGCAGAGTGGTTCATCACTGCCATGTGCACAATGTGCCTGTCATCACATGTAGAGGTGCAACAGGGTGGGTGCAAAATAAATAAATAAATAAGCTCAGCAGGTATGCCATTCCTCCCTGCATCCAGTGGATCCGCATTACAGATGCTTGGTTGTGTCTGACAGGATCACTGATTTTTCTGAAGAATAATCTGCAATCCCCATAAGCAACTATTCTTCCTCAGTCAAACTCTAAAACATGTTCAGAACTCACTTGCTGTTTTCCGAAAGCTTACTGAAGCTGCTTACACAAAACAACAATTCCAGTATGTCCACATGGCCACCTGTTCCCCATGCAAACACATGCTGCAAATTTCACCTTATTTGGATGCTACCTTCAGGATGTTGAATTTTGGGTGCCCAGGAGTGTATTTAGTGCTTTAGTGTGATTAATTTGTAATACTTTTAGGTCTACAATGACTTTCAGTAATTAGGAAATAGCTGAAAACAAACTAAGTCACAGAGAGTAATGGGCAGCAGAACTAATCTGGAAATACTATTTGGGAGCAAATAAATAAATAGATAAATTTTAAAAATTACTTTCATCAGAAAAAAACTAATTTGAGACCTGTATCTCTATGGTTTAAAAAGTTATAATAACACACTGTTTGCTATTTTATGAAACCCCAGTGACTATTCATCAAACTGAAAACTGCTCGATCAGTCCACGGGTGTACTGCTGGTCCATAGTGTGCAACGGACACAATATTTCGGTGATCAGATATGTCGCCATCGTCAGGTGCACTGACGAACTGAGCTCCTGAAGGAGGGCGACCATTTTAAGTCCCCTCCTCCTGTGAGGCATTCCCTCCACGGTCCGCGCCCGCGGCGGCAGTCACTGACAAGGTGACGTTGGCGTCTGTGGTGGCGTTGGCGTAATTGCCTTGTTCGCCCTGGTCGCCTCTTCATTTTCTTTGCTAAGCGTCTTTTTAATTAGATACTCGGTGCTGGTTCCCACGCCTTGCTGAGGTTATAGCCGCAATCTCGGTTGATGAGTCCTTCCCTGGTACGAATTTTGATAGCCTCTCTAACAACGTTGTCCCAGTATTTAGATGTCTGTGCCGAGAACCTGGTATGTTGGTAGTCCATTTCATGATTTTCGGACAAACAGTGCTCAGCGACCGCAGACTTGTTGAGGTACCTAAGTTGAGTGTGCCTCTGATGTTCTCGGCAACGATCTTTGATGGTGCGCACCGTCTGTCCAATATAAGTCTTCCCACACTGACACAGAATCTGGTATATGCTGGCCTTCTGCAAACTGAGATCATCTTTGACACTTCCCAATAATGCTCGTGTTTTATTGGGTGGGCAAAAGACAGTTCCTACTCAGTGTTTCCTCAATATTTGTCCTATTTTTCTCGATAGTGTGCCAGTATAAGGTATATAGGCAATGGCTATCTCTTCCTCCATGACTTCTTCCATCTGTACACACTGTACTGTAGAGGTGGGGCAGAGAGTGCATCTGTATGCCATTCTGAGTACCCGTTTTTCCGGAATACAGTTTTGAAATGTTCCAGCTCATTGGGCAGGCTCTCAGCATCAGAGATGGTGCGCGCCCTGTGCACCAGTGTTTTTAGCACCCCATTCCTCTGCAAAGAGTGGTGGCAGCTATCTGCATGCAAATACAGGTCAGTATGTGTTTTCTACCTGTATACCACGTCGCCCAGGGTACCACCCGCTCTTCTTTTGAGATGTATCGCACCGTGAAGAAATTCGACAAGCTGCACCATCTAAGGAGCCTTTTGCTAAGTGCTCAAGCCTTTTGCTGAGTGCTCTTGCTTTTCTGAAGAGATGTCGCGCCAATCACGTTGTGCCAAACTTTGCTAAGGTCACGCATCACATTGATTCTGCAGCAGCTAAGAGAATTAAGAAGTGTGCTAGACTCGCCTTGGTTCATGAGAGGGTGCACATTACCAGCCACAGCCTTGAGTACAGCTCCCAGGAACTACTTAAACTACATCTACAACTATCCAATCATTTTAATTCCAGGACCTGAGACTGGATTGATGGTGTCACCTGGGTGAGCACCAATTCTGCACATAAGAAGGCCTCGGGATGTCAGGTATCTAAATTCACTCGTCTCTCTGACAAACCACCGCTGGAGGCCCCACGCAAGATGGTCATCAATCTCATGGACATTGAGCTGACTGGGGATGCAGTTTCTGTTCTGGAGAAGGGACTTAATTTTGGTACCACACCTAGGTTCACACTGGTAGCAAACATTGTCAGTGCAGTTGAACAGATTGCTGCCTGACTACCACTGGAAGCAGCTGAAGAAGTATGCCAGGAAACCTGCTGTGCTCTGACAAGAACTAAACTGATTAAGTCGAATATTACCAGCTGGGAGAGGGCAGCCATTCAAGACCTGAGACAGCCCTGAGATTGTTGTCTTACCGGCTTACAAAGGCAGTGCTAAGGTTGTTCTTGCCCATAAGGACTACATTGAGAAGATGCAGAGCCTGCTAAATGACGAATCTTACAGGAAGATCAACGATGACCCCACCAAGAAGGTGAAGAACAGGACTAGGACTCTTTTCAAGGATGCAGATTTACCAGAGGGTGCTGTCACGAAATTGATACCTGAAGGACTTGTACAGCCAAGACGTTATGGACTCCCTGAAGTCCACAAAGAAGGGCTGCCATTATGCCCAATTGTCAGCAACATTAAGGCACCTACATATATGCTGCCAAAATACCTGGCAGAATTATTAAGCCCTTATGTGGGTAAATGCCCTCATCATGTTCGTAATTCTGTGCATTTCGTAAAATGTCTTGACAATTTCAAGCTGAAAGACTCAGATATCCTGGTGAGTTTTGACACTGTTTCATTATTCACCAGGGTGCCTCTTTGAGAGTCAGTTGAGCTTCTTGCACAGAAATTTGAGGAGAAGACGACTGACCTTTTCAGGCACGTTCTGACTTCTACGTATTTTCTCTTTAATGGAGAATACTACAAACAAACAAACAGAAGGAGTCGCAATGGGGAGCCCACTCTCACCTGTGGTCACGGATTTCTATATGGAGTACTTCAAGGAGGAAGCTTTGGCATCATCCAAATGGAAACCTACTAGTTTTCTCCGTTATGTGGATGACACGTTCGTGATCTGGCCCCATGGAAGGGACAAGCTCCTAGACTTCCTTACACACCTGAACTCCATATACCCCAACATCAAATTCACTATGGAGCCCGAAGCAGAAGCAAGATTACCCTTCCTGGACGTCACGGTCAAAGAAGAGCGGATGGCACTGAAGTGCCTCGAGAATTTTGGGGTAAATTCTAGAGACCCTTGTATTTCCACCATCTCGAACAAGCGTTATTTTAAAGATGAGTGTGGGTAAGTAGAACTGTGTCTACTGTACCACAATTATGTGTATGCAGGACATACGTCTATTGGACGGATGATGGGCGCAGGCAGGTAGTTGCCGAGACCGCCTAAGAAGTTACACGTCCAGCCCAAGGAATAAATGCGCCGTACTCCGTGTGACATCAAACATTATTGTGTGAACATTTGAATGTTGTTGAAAGAAGAGAAGAGACTATTACTTATTCATTCATTCTCTTACTATCTTAAGGTCCAGACAGTTGTCTTGTTAAACTATGAGATAATTTTGAAACTGTATTTATTGAAAAAGTAATTAATTGTTTCTGATGTTAAAAAGACATACAGAAACTTACTAAACGTCAATATTCATGTGTCAAAGGATCGAAAGAAGCTCAGTGTGTATACTTGCTTTGTCCACTCTAAGTGTACAATAGCTGTTGCATAATTAATCGATTAGCTGCTAAAGTAAATCGCCGCATCAAAACTGCCAGAACGTGGTGACCAAAGTGAGCAGAACATGAAAAGGAGGATTTTTTTAAAGAAGATTGAGATGAGAAAAAGTTGCAAGTTGCCATAGCAACATATAAAAACAAGACAAAAAATTGGTCTGCAAGATTTGATTAAGAAGATTTGGTTGTGGGGAGGAAGCTAACCTCACACACGCAGTAACCAGCCGACGCAGTAAACAGCTGACACCAACACAGTAACCAGCCAACACCGATGCAGTCGCAGTAATCTGCCATCGTTGCTGGTTGCTGTTTGAGTTGCTGACTTCACACCCACCGATGCCAACGTCACGACCAATATTTGATGCTGCCAGTGCCTGTGCGGTTTACTGGTGCTGTTTCTACACCTCACCGACTCAGCCTGCAATCCTATGCTAGGTGAGCTCAAGATAATAACTATTGGAATGCAAACAAGGGTGGTCATATTTACAGATGTGATTTTTTTTTTTTTTTTTAATGATCAAGAGATCGAAAGAAATTAGGACTATGGAGAAGGAACAACAACCTACAGAAACTGTAGAACCAGCCACGGTGGTGACAGTGACTAAGGTTATGCCAGACTGGACTGAAGTAGCAAATTTAATTAAGGGGCTAAGTCTGAAGTTAGACTCGGTGAATACTCAGTTAAATACTAAGTTAGACGTACAGAAACAAGAACTAAGTGACCAAAATCTTTCTTTAAGTGAGAAACTAGAAGCACAACTAAGTGACCAAAATGATGCTTTAAATGAAAAACTAGAAGCACAGAGTGCTACTTTAAGTGAAAAGTTAGAAGCACAGGGTGAAGCTTTAAATTCTAAATTTGAGATTTTAAATGATAAAGTGGAAAATTTACGAGTAGATTTAAAGAATGAATTAAATAATTCTTTAACTGTACAAATGAATCAAATGTTTACCAACTTTAACCAAAAGCAGGATGATCAATTTCAGAAGTTGACCCAGAGATTAGAATTTGATATTGAGGACAAGTGTACCAATATAGAGTCTGAATCTAATGAGAAGTTAGGGTCATTTCAAAATGTGTGTAATGTTACATTCGACGCAGTGAAACAGAGATTACATACCTTAGAAGATACCATTGAAAGACAAGACAAACTGATCCCTATTGTCCAATCACAATTTGCAGGGGTCAACACTCGTGTAGATGGGGTAGAGAGAAACTTTAATGAGAAGCTAGCAACCTCAGACACCATAAATATAAGCGGTCTGGAGGAACAGGTAGAGGAATTAATCGACTAGAAAGTTGCAGAGAGGGTGAAAACAGACAACATTCCATCACATTTAGCACGAGAACTTGATACTAAAAAAGACATAGACGATTTGTGGAAGGAATTTAAACTTATCCAGAATAAGATAGAGAAAGGGGTACCTTCACAGAATGTAGTGTTGACTAGTAAAGTGGTAATTGTTTTGTTAAGGGGAGACTTTCACACAAAATGTAATGAGAAGTGCTAGTCTGCACTAGCTCAAGTGAGGTTAACAGCAGATCCATGAGATAGGGATGGAGTCACATTATTCTCCAGGGACATTAACATTCTGTGTTAACGGGCGGAGTGATGACCCTCGGATCATGAGTTGGGTTCGGTGTTACTTCCATATTCATTTTCCCACACTGAATTCTCTTCAAGTCTTATACTATCCTGTATTCTGTTCTATCCTCTTATACTGTCATGTATTTTAGTACTTCAGCATACTCGTCTTGACATGGTCGGCAAGCAAGAGTTGCAGCAAATCACTAATATCAAGGTCATACTGATTCTTGTGAAGGTAGCAGTAAGTGATCTTGTCATTATATTCAGTCTTACTTGTTTTAAAGGCGCTAGGATCCCCACTTATATAATCACCTTGATGGATTTGTTGTTGTATCGAGTCAAGACTGAAGCATTTGGTAATACCTTGTAACATGTAAGTCATACGCATGCTCCGCTCTAGTCTCAAGGTAAAACTAAATTGGTAGCAGGCTCCGCTCTAGTCTCAAGTTAGAAGTGAAATGGCAACATGCTCTCCTCTAGTCTGGAGGTAAAAGTGAATTGGCCGCATGCTCCAATCTAGTCTCGATGTAAAAGTGAGTTGACAGCATGCCCCACTCTAGTCATCAAGGATACCGAATCCGCATATAGTTAGGTCATATTTTTGCCTAGCCAACCAACATATAGTTCGGTCTGATTCGGGCCTAAACTATTGGAGGATACAATATAATATGAACATTTCTATATTTACAATGATATGAATGATACGATATGGGGTAAGAGGAAGAATGAGATATTTGTGATGATATGATACATAGTTTCTGCTGAGGATGATATGATACATAATTTCTACTTATGATGATACGATACATAGTTTCTATTTATGATAATATGATACATATTTTTCTACTTATTATGGAATAAGTTATACCTTTTGCAAAATGTGGTATGAATGGGGAGGGTTCATATAAATTTTGAAATGGGTGGGTAGTGTAGGTACAAACATGACTAACACTACACACACACACACACACACCACACCTTTCAAATGACCCTCGCAGACAAGTGTGACTGATTCTTCACCATTTGCCGTTCCATAGGAGTTGCTAAGATCTTTCTTTGGGGACTTCAGAGGTGAAGGAGAGAATGTCCATTCTGCAGGAGATGTTTAACATCATACCTCCTCCGGTTTCTCACTCAAGTACCGGTGAAGTGGGGATCCTGGGAAAGGATGGTGGGAAGGGTTTCCTGTCTTTGGGGCTATCTTCTTTCTCTTCTTCAATCTTAGCAACCATTTCTACTTTTTTCTTTCTTACTTCTCTTTTGAGTACCAATTTAACTTTCCCTCTGTCCATATGCATACACTTCTATCGTTGAAGTCCTCAATTTCCGTGGTTTATATAACCTTCAACTTATTTTCCATAAGTTGGCCAAAGAATCAGACTACACGACTACTCATATGCATACACACAATGAAACACAAAGACACACACAGGAAAGGTACAGTTTAAGATAATATGGGAACCGTCGTGTTGGAGGGAGAAAAGTGTGCACATACTGATAGGTATGCCCACCTGGTTATGTGAGGTGATGGTTCCACATCACGTATGTACAGGGATATATTTATATATGTAAGAGCTAAGAGTATTTATGGTTACGATGATGGTATTACACTAGTACACACTACAGGAGGAACATATTGTGGTTCGTTATGCTACAGCGTATACTTAAGTGGACAGAATTGGTGTCACTCTAACGACTATTCCGACAAGTTGTAGGATAATGGGACAAGCAGAGTATAGAAAGTATTGAGAAGCGAGTGTAAGGACTGAAGTAGGATGTTAATTTCTCTAAGAGGTATTCGGATTCTCGGATACATAAAGATGTATGCTAGGGCTATGGACGATGAAGCCTACTCAGGAAGGAGAAGGAGGGCGCACCCAGCATTGATTGGATGGAAAAGGGCAGGTAGGCAGACGCCGGCAAGCCTGACCTATACTGTGCAGGCAGGGGTACCAAAAAGGGGTAGACCTGTACCACAGTACATTACGAATTTGTTTAAAAGGGGCGTACCTACCAAAACAGAAGGAGGAAGTGCTTTCATAGTATCAACCTGTATGTGAGGTATAGGTACTGTGCCTAAAGGAAAAAGGCAGTATCATGCAAAAGCCACACATTTTGTAGAGATTATTCTAAATCCATACTTAAAAAAAGTAGTACGCGAAGTAAGAGCAAACAACAGCATGCGTTTGGGTAATGCACACTTGGAATTTACGATTGGAAAGGGAACAGGAAGATTCCTGTCCTTACAAAGTTTACACTGATTGAAAGGTCCATGATTATAATGGTATTAACATGGAAAAGGAAAGAGAGCTATATACGAAATACCCGACGGCTAGAAAAATGTTGTATAAATTGATGGAACATAAAGTAATATTGTATGTACACAATATTGATGTATATAATAAACATGTATAAAATATCGTGTGTTCAAGCTATGGGGAGGGATATGTAGTGCCTCGAGAATTTCAGGGTAAATTCTAGAGACCCTCGTATTTTCACCATCTCAAACACACTGTATTTTAGAGATGAGTGTGGTGAAGTAGAACTGTGTCTACTGCACCACAGTTATGTTTGTGCAGGACGGACGTGTTTCAGATGGATGATCGGCGTGGGCAGGTAGTCACCGAGCCCGCCTACGAAGTTAGAAGTCCAGCTCAAGGAATAAACACGCCGTACTCCATGTGATGTCAAACATTATTGTGTGAACATTTGAATGTTGTCGAAAGAAGAGAAGAGACAATTACTTAATTACTTATTCATTCATCCTCTTACTTTCGTAAGGTCCGGCAGTTGTCTTGTTAAACTTGGAGAGATCTGTAGACTTTATTTATGGAAAAATAAATGTGATAGTTTCTGACGGACTGGAAGGCATTGAGCTTACAAAAAATGTTTTAGTTGTATGAAAACTGTTATGTGTGATGCAAATACAGTGAGATTGAGTTCAAAGTATTCTCGAGTGTATGGAGTTATTCCAAAAGTATAAAAAAATATTCCTCCAAAGTAGCATCTTATCTTTGGAGAACTTGTGCAGGACATCACAGCCGGCTATCCTGAGAAGAAAATCAGCAAAGCAACCCTAAGTAAGTTCAATACCCAAGGGGGGGGGGGGGGGGGTCTTGCACACCAGTGCTACATGGCCACCCTTAATCACCAGAAACCGCCAGAGCACACTGGGCCACGGGGAGTACAGGAAGAAAACGCACACTGACCTGTATTTGCATGCGGATAGCTGCCACCATCCTTTGCAGAGGAATGGGGTGCTAAAAACACTGGTGCGCTGGGCGCGCACCATCTCTGACACTGAGAGTCTGCCCCAGGAGCTGGAACACTTCACAACTGTCTTTTGCCCACCCAATAAAAGACAAGCAATATTGGGAAGTGTCAAAGATGATCTCAGTTTGAGGAAGGCCGGCATATACCAGATTCCATGTCAGTGTGGGAAGACTTATATTGGACAGACAGTGTGCAACATCGAAGATCGCTGCCGAGAACATCAGAGGCACACTCGACTTAGGTACCCCAACAAGTCTGCGGTCGCTGAGCACTGTTTGTCCGAAAATCACGAAGTGGACTACCTATTTACCAAGGTCTTGGCACAGACATCTAAATACTGGGACAGCGTCATTAGAGAGGCTATCGAAAGTCATACCAGGGACAGACTCATCAACCAAGATTCACGAAATGGACTACATATTTACCAGGGTCTTGGCACAGACATCTAAATACTGGGACAGCATCGTTAGAGACACTATCTAAATTCATACCAGGGACGGACTCATCAACCTAGATTGCAGCTATAACCTCTGCAAAGCATGAAACCAGCATTGAGTCTAATTTAAAAGACGCTCAGTAAAGATAACAAATGGGTGACCAGGGCGGATGAGGCAATTACACCGACGCCACCACAGATGCCAGCATCTCAGCAATTGTCCATGCGCAGCCGCGCACCGCGGAGAAAACGCCTCGCAGGGGGAGGGGATTTAAGATGGCCACCCGCTCTCACGAGCTCAGTTCGTCAGCGCACCTGATGATGGCACCATGTCTGATCGCTGAAATATTTTGCCCGTTGGACACTATGGAGCAGCAGTACATCAGCTGACTGTTCGAGCAAGAAATACGCTTGGAAAATCTGAAGAATCAGACTGAAAAATTATCAATATCTTTAGTGCACAAAAACATACCTAAGTAAAATAGATATCTCACCGTATATGTGGGATCTGAGGAAGTGACACTATCCTAAGACAACAGAGGCTGGCTGTTTGAAATACCCTCAATCACTATTAACTGCAACTACTCGGTAGCGCTGATTGAAATGACATGAAAGCTCTGCCATCAATAAAACCAGTCCATGAGCAGCACTACAGCTGAGTAAGGCTTGGTAGAGTACATGATGTGGAACATACCTTCTAAAGCAAAAGGACATGTATAAACAGGTATTTACAAGCCATCATCATGGATGCAACTTGTATTTTACAAATGCAAAGGGAGTCATGTAACAGGTCATACAGATAGAGAATTATACAACTAAAACAATGGTGCCTTTCATTAGGGCATAGCTTTATTCATTCTCAAGTTATGGCTGATGTCTCTTCCTTAAAGGTGATGTGAAAGCTGACGGCATTAACACAAGCTGCATCTACTGAGATCATCCTGATATCAGGAGAAAGAATGACCCACTATTATTGCAGAAGATTTCAGGCACACCACCCTGCCAGACGATTTATTACCCACAGTCCAGAGGTGAAACTTCCCTCAGAATTTTCTGAAACTGGCTCTACCACAGAAAAATAGAAAGCTATGTGATCGAAAATAGCTGTGCATGAAGCAACATCCATAAATATACTGACATCAATTCAATATGAGTCCAAAGCGCATTATTCACTGCATCTTGTTGGACATTGGCATCAGCCATACATCAATCTACATCTACATCTACATTTATACTCTGCAAGCCATCCAAAGGTGTGTGGCAGAGGGCACTTTACGTGCCACTGTCATTACCTCCCTTTCCTGTTCCAGTTGCGAATGGTTCGCGGGAAGAACGACTGCCAGAAAGCCTCAGTGTGTGCTCGAATCTCTCTAATTTTACATTCGTGATCTCCTCGGGAGGTATAAGTAGGGGGTAGCAATATATTCGATAACTAATCCTTCGATAACTAATCCAGAAACGCACCCTCTCGAAACCTGGACAGCAAGCTACACCACGATGCAGAGTGCCTCTCTTGCACAGTCTGCCACTTCAGTTTGCTAAACCTCTCCATAATGCTATCACGCTTACCAAATAACCCTGTGATGAAACGCACCACTCTTCTTTGGATCTTCTCTATCTCCTCTGTCAACCCGACATGGTACGGATCCCACACTGATGAGCAATACTCAAGTATAGGTCGAACGAGTGTTTTGTAAGCCACCTCCTTTGTTGATGGATTAAATTTTCTAAGGACTCTCCCAATGAATCTCAACCTGGCAACAGCCTTAACAACAATTAATTTTATATGATCATTCCACTTCTAATCGTTCCGTACACTTACTCCCAGATATTTTACAAAGTAACTGCTACCAGCGTTTGTTCCGCTATCATATAATCATACAATAGAGGATCCTTCTTTCGCAGTACATTACATTTGTCTATGTTAAGGGTCAGTTGCCACTCCCTGCACCAAGTGCCTATCCACTGCAGATCTTCCTGCACTTCGCTGCAATTTTCTGATGCTGCAACTTCTCTGTATAATACAGCATCATCCACGAAAAGCCGCATGGAACTTCCAACACTATGTACTAGATCATTTATATACATTGTGAAAAGCAATGGTCCCATAACACTCCTTTGCGGCACGCCAGAGGTTACTTTAACGTCTGTAGACATCTCTCCATTGAGAACAACATGCTGTGTTCTGTTTGCTAAAAACTCTTCAATCCAGCCACACAGCTGGTCTGATATTCCATAGGCTCTTTCTTTGTTTATCAGGTGACAATGCGGAACTATATCGAACGCCTTCTGGAAGTCAAGAAAAATGGCATCAACCTGGGAGCCTGTATCTAATATTTTCCGAGTCTCATGAACAAATAAAGTGAGTTAGGTCTCACACGATCACTGTTTCCAGAATCCATGTTGATTCTTACAGAGTAGATTCTGGGTTTCCAGAAATAACATGATATGCAAGCAAAAAAACATATTCTAAAATTCTACAACAGATCGATGTCAGAGATATAGGCCTATAGTTTTGCACATCTGCTCGAAGACCCTTCTTGAAAACTGGAATTACCTGTCCTCTTTTCCAATCATTTGGAACCTACCGTTCCTCCAGAGACTTGCAGTACACGGCTGTTAGAAGGGGGCAAGTTCTTTTGCGTACTCTGTGTAGAATTGAACTGGTGTCCCGTCAGGTCCAGTGGACTTTCCTCTGTTGAGTGATTTCAGTTGCTTTTCTATTCCTTGGACACTTATTTTGATGTCAGCCATTTTTTCGTTGGTGCGAGGATTTAGAGAAGGAACTGCAGTGCGGTCTTCCATTGTGAAACAACATTGGAAAAAGGTGTTTAGTATTTCAATCATGAGAATTATAACCACACATGAAAGTACTCTTACAAAATGCAAATGTTACAACTCGACAGGACAATCCAGATCATCAGATTCAGTTTGCAGGATTGGTGACACACAACCTGGATGAAAACCATCACTTTCCCCACAACATATTGTTTACAGATCAAGCTAATTTCTACGAGATCAGAGGTAAATTAACAGAATCACAGATACTGGTCAGACATTCAGCCTAACTGCATGGATCCATCAAAGGGAGTTGGTGCATTAAAAGTGATAGTTTTGCACAGAATATCATAAGGGCCTTCTTCATTCAGGGTACACTGACAGCAGCCCACTGTCTGCAGTTGTTAAGACTAAGATGTGCTGCCATCATTGCTGTCTGATCATGGCACATTTCCAACTTCTCTTCAACACAATGGTGCTTGTCCTCTTTATGAGCTGACTGTTCAGCATAACTAGGTATTCAGTTTCCCCAGAGATGGATATATTGTAGCGTCTGTCAAGTAGCCACCACATATCCCAGATTTAAGTCCATTAGATTTCTATCTGTGGGGACTTGGGAAGGCAACTGTGTATGCAGCAAAGATCAGAAATCTTAACGCCTCAGGGAGTCAATTATTGATGCTTTTCTCACACAGGGTGTATAAGCCACAAGGAAAAAAAATTCCCAGATTTTTCCTGGATTTCCCGGTTAAAAATACACTTTTTCCCAGGTGAAAACATGGGCATTCCGTGTTAAGTGACAGTATATTTTCTCTTATCAATCTTTTGAATGGTTATGGTTTTATACACGGGCTTAGAATTTCCCAGCACTTTAGAAAACGAAACTCAGGGAAAAAGACATGTTTTGGAAATATCTTTGATATGTAGCAATATGTACACTGCGTATTTTCGTATTACAAAAGTGTACATTGGAATTCCACCAAACACCGCATGTTACTTCCCGAATCATTGAAATTGAGATAGCGATGTGCATTTGTAAGCCAGCCATAGCTCATGTCACATAATCTCGTCAGCCGATGGCAGGGGACATTCAGAGCATAGGGCATGTGATGTAGTCAGCCAACAGCAAAATCACTGTTAAGCAGCACAAACACACAAACAGGGAAAGTTAATAGTTGAAATTAATATACATGGTGTTGCTACAATAAAAGCAAAGCTTTCACATATAATATTGGTCTCTAAGGTTAATAAGCTGCAAGAGAAATTAAGCTTTTGTATATAATTTTGATCTTTTTTGCATGTGTTATACTTAAGATATATCACACAAATGTGCCAGTAAAATTTTTAATAATGACATAAATGTCTGATCTTCAGGGTTCGAAATTCTTCTAAATGGCTCATCATCAAAGAGTTGATTTTTAAATGAGAGTCAAACGCTCTGAGATTTAATAAATTCATGGTACATTCTCACATATAGTTCACCTTATGTAAAAGGATATTTATCTTGAAAGTAACACTTTTCAAACCACCATTCACAATATTTTCCCGCGACCTGTTAGAAATAGGTTCGTTTTAGCAGTTTCCAGAGAGCGCAGGTAACAGGCAACTCCACGCTTGCGCAAGTATCATGGTGTAGAAAGCCTGTATGTACGTACATGTAAAATATTAAAAGATCATACATTATGTCATAAAAGAAACAAGACATCAGAGGATACTCCAAGAGCTTCGGAATTTTCTGAACCATACTAAAATGTGCACATTTAAAGTGCATACTTAAGTGCACATTCGTATGTCCAGGTTCCCAATGAAGTAGATCTCGACCTGATATTAAGCTTTTCAGTGTGGTTTTCAGGATGTAAATTTTCTTTGAGCACCAGTACTGTATTATATCATGATTGGTTCTTTATTATGGCAAAATGTCATATGAGCTAGAAGATGAAAATGTGCACTTGAAATGCAGCGAACAGTTGAAACTAGTCAGTACTATGGAATCAAACATTTAGTTTCAAATACATTGACTGCCTCTGTGGAACAAATTTCTTCAGTAGACAGAGACATCACTCATTCAAAAATCAACTTATGATTCATTCAGAAATCAAGTTAAAACGTGTTCAAAAATGTTCAAAAACCAACAGGGATGCATTTCAAAATCATATGAATAATCGATAGACAAACGTGCACTGGATGCTAGGCGCTTTGTGAAACAAGTTCTTTTCCTCAAGAACATGAATTTGGCAGCCCCTTTTCCCGTTAGCATCTAGCTGCTTGCTGCGATTGCTTGCACAGCCAACAGCCACATTCCTATAGCCAGAAGCAGGAGAATCTACAACTCAAACACGACTCGACTGCGCATGCGCGTGAGCCCGCTCGTAACTCTAAAAACGAATCTAATGTAAACAGTTGTGACTTCACACTCATCGGAGGCAATTGGTTGTTATGAAGCATTGCATAGTCTTCCTAAAGCCTTTGACATATTTTGCTGTTGGCAGACGCTTGCATGAGCACTGTGTGTCGTTGTTGTATATGGCTCATTTCTTTTGCAATTTAAGGTATTTTCATTTTTCTCTCGTTTATGTTTTATTGTTGAAGTATTATTTTGCAGTAGTGGGATACAGTAATATCCTTTGTTAGAGTATCGGTTCTTACCAGTCAAAATTACAAAAATTTAACTGAAAACTAAAACAATGAAAAATTCCCAGAATTCTAAAAAATTCCTGGCTTTTTCCCGGTTTTCTCCTAGATGAAAAAATTCCAGGGTTTTTCCCGGACCTCCCGGTTGCCCCAGGGCATACACATCCTGCTCACACTTCAGCAAATGTGGTGATTAAAATCAATGGTGAATGGGTGTAGCAGATAACAACCACTTTTTAACATCCTAGACAACACATCAAATATATTCTGCAGCCTTTATGTGATATCGCCTTCATTTGCCTTGTTTGCACAAAATACAACATAAAATGAGCATCAGAAAAGCTGTGCTCAAATGGAAGACTCCAATTTTTCTTTGTGTAATTCTCTATCTGTTAGATGTGGAACATGACTCCCTTTCCAATTGAAAATTATGAGTTTCATTCAAGATGGCAGCTTCTAAAATGGTTATCATGTTTGTACTTTAGCCACATAGGTTTACCATAGCCATATAGATTTTCCACCACTCCCATCTTAAACCATTGGACATTAAATTTATGTTTATCCACCTGTTCTTTGTTTTAGAATGCTGATGCACACCTATAGACCACCTTGCAGGTTAATGGCACTCTACATTACAGGCAGACTCAGTCTAATGAGATAATGTCAAACAATGGAAAAACCAGGATGGAATGTAACAATATAATGAGAAGGATAGTTGCTACTCACCATACAGTGGAGGTTCTGATTTGCAGAAAGGCAAAAAAGGTTGTCAGACGATTAGCTTTCAGCCAACAAGGCCTTTGTCAAAATTAGACAACATACACACACTCAAACAACTGCAACTCACACACACAGGACCACAATCTCTGGCTGGTGGAACCAGACTGTGAGCAGCAGGGCATTATGGGAGAGGCGACTGGGCGGGGTTAAGGAGGAGGCTGGGGTGGGGAGGGATAGCAAGATAGGGGAGGGGTACAGTAAAGTGTTGCTGGGAGCGTGCAGGGACGAAGTGGAGAGTGGGGCAGTTAGGTGCAATCAGGAGGTTAGGCAGAGGGTGGGGCAGAGAGGAGGGAGTTGCAGAAAAGGAGAGAAGTAAAAAGACTGGGTGTGTTGATGGAATAGAGGGCTGTGTAGTGCTGGAATGGGAACAGGGAAGGGGCTAGATGGATAAGGACAATGACTAATGAAGGTTGAGACCAGGAGGGTTACAGGAACGCAAGATATATTGCAAGGAATTGCAAGGAGAGTCTCCCCCCCCCCCCCCCCCCCCCTGCACAGTTCAGAAAAGCTGACGATTTAAATATTTATGAAATACAACTTTTATGTATCACTGAACTTGCTGATCTGTGGGTAGGACACTAAGTGTCTAGAGTCTAGAGTAGTGCAGTGAACGTGGAATGTGATGCAAGTATCCATGATGAGCTGTATTGAATATTGGTTTTTGTAATTTACTTCTTTAAGCTACAGAAAGTGTTTTGGATTATGTTAAGTGAAAGACTTTGACATACAGCAAAAATCTGCCTCATTCTATTATTTCACAGTGCATATATCCAGCCAACAACCCATTTTTTCATAGAAGCGAGATCATCAAATCAGACAACCTGCCAAAGAAAAATTCTACATCAATGAGAATAAAAGTTAAGTAACTTCTATTGTTTTTAACAGCAACCCATTATCATGCAAATGGGCGCAATGCTGGTAAATACCTATATTTGGAAACATTTGTTGGTTGTTTAATACCTGAAGCCAACAGCGCAAGAAAGGAGGCTTATTAAAGGGGTGTGCCAGGTGAGGCAGGCTGAAACAGCAAGAGGGTAGGAGAAGCAGCAGCAAATGTGTAGTGATTCTTGCATGTTCATTTGTGTTGTTATAAAAAATATTTTTATGCAAATAAGGCAAAACCGTATTTCCTGCTCTGTCGATTTTTGACAGCAATATCAAAAGAAAACTTTGATGATATCGTTTGGGTCAGCAAAACATGGGTAAATGCAAGCTAGTCACTGAGCACAGGCTGGACAGATGATTCAGTAACTGGCACCATGTCATAACGCACTGGAAAAGGTAACAGGCACATTCTTCTCAATGGAGACAAATCAGCTGTGTTTGTGAAAAACTGTATGTTGTTGTTTTTGATGGAAAAACAGATGATTAGTATGAACAATGAATGGAGACATAGTTTTCAACAGTGGTTTAAGGGCTCACTTTTTACAGACTTGAGGAAACTTTCAATGGTAGTTAAGGACAACACCTCATATTGTTCAAATATTCTTGATAAGACACCTATGGTGGCTTCCAGAAAACAAGACATTATAAACTGGTGACAACAAAAACACATTTACAAACCAGATGACTGTAGAAAGCGTGAATTACTGGGTCTCAAGGCTGAGAATAAATCACCTTATGGCCATATGGTCCTAAGACTGCCACCATGGCACAGCCACTTCAGTTCCACTGAACTCATATGGGTGTTAAAGGTTATGTGGCAAGCAACAACAAAAAATTGCATTGTCAGAAGTGGAAAGATTGACAAAAAATGCTATAAACCGAACTTTATTGTCAGATTGGCATAAGGTTGCAAGATACACGAAGGTTAAATATGGGAGTATGGGAGAATGAATGTGTAGTGGAAAATAACATTGAAAAACTTGTTACTTCATTAAATTCTGACAGCATTTCTGCGGCCACACAGACGATTGTGAAGGTATAAGTGGCATTTAACAGTACAGCATTACCTAACATTCACTTACGTTCACTCCTTACAGTTTCCTCCTGTGAATTAGACAATTTGTTATTTTGTTACTGAACGTTCATCTTGTAGTTGTTAATCACCTACAGTTTGTAGTAATGGTATCTCATGCAGTGCCATCTGTACAGCAGCAGTGGCACCTACTGTGCCCTCCCCAATACCTACAAAGATGTTGGCAACAGTCGGTAAGTACACTATTTGTTCCTTATCTGGTGCACGTGAATGTCACAATCACATGAGAATGACATGTTGTGTATGATCTGGAAGCTCTGCTCCCCACCACAGCTATCTGTCAATCACAAAGTAATTTCAGAGTATAATAGCAGATGGATTTATACAAACAAAATTTCAGTATTCTGTCACTTCACTTATTTAAATACGCTTATAGCATGATGCCTGAAAATTTATGCCAAACTGGGACTCCTGGTCTGGATTTCCTACTTATTATGAGTCTTTACCATTGGTCTATCTGAGCACACATATGGTTTTGAACACTACTACCAAAGCTTATGCCATATGTCATATGGGAACATTATCATTGTAGGGAATTGGTTTGGTGGAGGACCATGGCTTACTCTGCATGACATATTCGTTACATTGCAGGTTTCGTAGTTAAACAGTTAGTTACACATTCCATAGATCAAATGAACAATTCTTTTATTGAAATGATACTTAATGAGCCAGTTTACAGGTTTACTGTTAACTTTACTAGACCTATTATTTTTAGTCCTCCTCATGTAACTTCACTTAAAAATTAGGCATTTTTTTATACAGGCTATAAGTTTTTAAAGAAAAAAATTCATCTATGGAACAGAAGGTGTTGTCCATTGTCCAAGAGAAATGATTTTAGGTTAGATTCAAAACTTTCTTTTTTACCTGACAGACATTTTATGTTATTGGAAAAATTATCAAAATTTGTCATTGTTGCATACTGAACTCCATTCTGAGCCACTGACAGCTTTAATAATGTGCAATTAGGTCATTTTTTTCCTCTAATGTAGTAAGTATGGACATCACTATTCTTCTCAAACTATGATGGATTATTTATGACAAATTTCATCAGCAAATATATGAAATGTGATGGCCCAGTTGAAAATTACCTAACTCTTAGAACAGTTGCCTGAGTGATGGACATGGGCTGAACACCACATAGTGTTTCTACTGCTCACTTTCGTGCAATCAATATTTCTTTTTTTAAGTGGTGAATTAAATGAGAAAATTATACCATAAAACATTATTGAGTGGCTATATGCAAAGACATAAGAGGGCTGATTTGTTTGCTTATAAGACCAACAGTTATATGAAAAGCAAAAGTAGCTGAATTTCATTGTTTGAGCAATTCAAGTTTTCATCAATATGAACTACCACAAATCTGGAGCACTGTACACTGTTTACTGACTCCTATTCATGCGCTACATCAATTGTCAGTATGACTGTTTGTTGTATAGAACTGAGTATAGTAATTTCTCAATATTAAGGGAGCCCAGTTACCAAGAACCACTTAATAATTGTTTGAGAAACACCATTAACAATATTATCTTCTGTTGTGCTCTCTCTAATGGAATGTACTATAACATTGGTAACGTCTGCAAAAAATAGCAATTCTGCCTATTGAATATTAAGCGGAAGGTCATTCACACAACTGAACCTTGTGGGAGTCCCTTCATGCTTTCTCATCAGTAACTAAAATTTTCTTTCCTTTCAACATGGTTTGAATTATTCAGCATAATTTTTTGAATTCTGTTTGTAAAGTATGATTCAAACCTGTAGTGTGTAAAACCATCAACTCCATTTGTAAAATTTGGTGAGAGAATTATAAATAGCTTGCTCAGTTTTGCAACCCTTCTGGATATGCTAAGTAAATTGTTTCTACTTAAATGTGAAATTACTCAAGTAAATTACTTTTTCAAATACTTTGGAAAGAAGAAATCAGTAAGGAAATTGGATGATAATTATTTAAGTCTTTCTTTCCATCTTTCTTATGAAGAGTTTTAGTAACTACAAATTTTAATCTGTCTGTAAAAGTTCTCTGTGCCTGCAGTGACCCATGTAAGATTCCACACTGGCAAACCAGTTGCACAGCTGTATGGCGTGCTACAGAAGCTGCAAGATGCCAGCACCGGTTGAGGCCCCCACTCCCGGATGTGCACTACCTCTCTGTAGTGCGCACTACTAGCCGTCCGATGGTTTAGAGTTGGGTTCAGGCAGCCTCACTCTGTCATATATTTACTTTCAACTGATGTGTCTTAGACTAGTAAGGCAGCCATTCTATGGCAAGTGTTTTTCTGTACCAATATTCTTGAAGTATACATTGTTGTGATCATTATTATCTGCATGTTCTTGCAGTCAGAACACAATGGCAATGAGTAGAGTCACTTTTCATGTGTTTTGTTGTGGAGTTGCTTTTCACATTGGGTTGTGACATTTTTCTTGTTGTGACATGGAAGCTCTGCTTCAAATGTTGGTGCAACAGGAGACAGAAATTCTTACAGTCATGTGACAGGCTGTGCCGACATTGTTCTCTCCACTTTCATCTCTGGCTATGTTTCCTTGTCCATTCCAGCTCTCTGACGAGGCGGCAGAAGACTGGGATGTGTACGAACACTGCTTATGGCAACATTTCCATGTCTTCTACACGAGGATGTGGAGGTATGCTGGGCACTGTTTTTGTCATGGATTTCTCACACCTTGTACCATGTGTTGTGGCAGTTGGCCCCACTATAGAAACCTGTTTCATTGACTTTGGACAATTTGTGCTCATTGTTGTCTTCCTACTATCACCACTGCACACACATTGTGGCTGCTAGTGTTGAATTCTACCAATGCAAGAAACAGCCCCATCATTCTTAACATGCCTGGGCTGTGACTCTCCATGACCTTAAGTCGCAAGTGCCATTTTGTGGATTATGTGCTTCGAGATATTATAATCCGCTTCACTCTGGAAAAGAAACCTCACAATGCAGTTACATATGCTGAGTGCAATGGATGTTCCTGCACAACATGTGAGAAAGTAGAAACAATGTGTAACGGTTCTGTGCACTCATAGACCCGTGTAGAGTAAAATGTGCCTTGCACCTGCAGAGAATATTCCCTGACCACAAGTCATTGATTTCCATGCCTCCCAGAAAACAAAGGGCAAAGTCTTGGTATTGCAGCCAACTAGGGGCTTTATTTGATGCACATTCTGAATTCTGCAAGGTTACTAGTGTAAAGTGCACCACAAAATTTTTTGACCTGTTGACCAGGGGAGAGACAATTCCCTTGACAAAGCTCGAGCAGAATTTGAGGCATGTGCTGCAAGATTCACTATAACTACAGCAACTTCTTCAACAAATGCCATGGGAATGGGCTGCCTCCCTCTTCCTGCTGCACCTCCTAATTTATCTGCTTCTTCAAATTCCTTGATCATATTCTTTAGCCCATTTATAGACATGGGGGCTCTTGCTGCCAAAACAATTTTATCAGCAGTGTACAATCTTTTTCCTCAATAGCCATTGTTTTTCGTACAGAAAACCTCAACCTTCTTAACATTTTACACCAACAGTCACTTCACACAAAAAAAAAAAAAAAAAAAAAAAAAAAAAAAAAAAAAAAAAAAAAAAAAAAAATCCAACTCACACTGCCAAGCAACAGACAGCACACTGATGTCAAAACAAGAACCGTTTTACATTCTGACTGCTTACAGTGTCTTCTTTTCACCTGGTGGCAGAAAGTGGAACAATTTTTTTAAAGCATACCCCATGAGCGCACCAATTAATGAACATATCTCCCATGTTTCAACATTCTGCTCATCTACCTTGTTTTTCAGCCCCCTAATGTTCTGTTACCCAGATATGACAGAAGCCAAGTGTGTGAGCTGTGCTTGTGTGAATGTGTGTTTTCTACTACTGACAAAGGATGCAGTGCAAAAGCTGAACATTTCTACCACTCTTTTTCATTGTGCTTGTCTGTGATTCAAGACCTCCCCTGTGAGATGAGCAGCAGACATATGTTCTGTACTGTTGAGACTCTAGGCTTTAGTAAGGCATGGCAATTACAGCCAAACTGCCAAGTCATGACAGACTTCATTTCGAGTTGTAAAGAACTACTAATCAGTATTTCAGCAGTTGCACAACTTGGACAAATTGAAAATACCAACGAATTAAGAAAAAGGGCCCTGGCATCAATGAGATGATATATGTTGATATACATTGTATATGAGATGATATATGTTGTATCTATTCAAATCACTTTTTTTGAAAATCACTACCTGTTGGGATTGGCCGAACAACCAGTATAAACACTGTGTGGGTGTTGCCAGATAACTGAAAAAAAAAAACAATTTTTTTGGTGATAACAAGAGCAGCATAACAGAGAAATGGTTCAACATGTTGTCCTATAGATGGCAGGCCACTGATAAATCTCAAGCTGGATCACTCAGTGTCAAACGGTATTAAACTTTATTATTTGGAACTTATGTTAGTTGGCTTGATGCCAATGGTCTTACCACTATTGAACACTGCCTTTCCCAATGCCCTTCAGACTCTAAACCCACAACCTCATTCCTCACACAACTCTATTCTAACCCACAATTACTTCTCCTCTGAAGGTAGGGTATACAAACAAATCTGTGGCATGGGCATGGGCACCCACATTGCACCCTCCTGTGCCAACCTGTTTATGGGCCATCCAGAGGAAATCTTCCTTGCTTCTCAAAATGCCAAACCCCTTTCTGGTTCAGGTTCAATGATGACATTTTCATGATCTGGACTCAGGACCAAGACACCCCATCTTCATTCCGTCATAGCCTCAACACCTTCTCTCCCATCTGCTTCATCTGGTCCTCCTCAAACAACTGAGCCATCTTTCTGGATGCTGACCCCCTTATCTCTGATAGCTCCATCTGCCACACCTCTGTCCACATTAAACCCAATAACCACCATCAGTGTCTGCATTTAGACAGCTGTCACCCCTTTCAAACCAAAAAAATCTCTCCCATATAGCCCAGCCACATGGGGATGGTGTTTGTGCAGTGACATGAACTCCCTTGCCCAGTACACTGAGGATCGCATCTAGGCCTTCACAGACAGGCACTATCCCCCGACTTAGTCCGCAAATAGATCTCCTGTGTCATTTCCCCCTCATACTCCCAATATTCCCACAACCTCTAAGAACCAAAGGAGTGCCCCTAAATCACCCAATACCAGCAGGGACTGGAACAACTGAACCACTTCCTTTGCCAGTGCTTTTGTTACCTATTGTCAGGCCCTGAAAAGAGGGACATCCAACCCACGATCCTTTGCAACCCTCCTAAACTGGTGTTCCATGGCCCACCCAACCTCCAGAACACTCCCAATCCCAACCTCTTGCCACAAGGATTAAGTCCCTGTCAAAGACCCTGGTCCAAGATCTGCCAAATCCACCCACTCAGCATTTCCTATTCCAGCCCTGTCACGTTTCTCCTATCCCATCAGGGGCCTGGCCCCCAGAGAAAGCACCCATGTCATATACCAGCTCTCCTGCAATAAATTACACAGGTTTTTAAATATTTGTATGACTATCAACCAGCTATCCACCAGGATGAATGGCCACTGCCAAACTGTGGTCAAGAGCAAAGTAGACCACCCTGTGACACAACTTGCAGATGTGTACAACATACTTGATTTCAGTGGCTGCTCCACCACCAGCTTTTCTGAACTGCACAGATGGCAATTATCCTTACAACACATTCTGCGCCACCATAATTATCCTGTACTCAATCTACAGCAACATGCTTATCCACACCCTACAACCAACAGTTTGCACCCCGTCTGTCCTATCACCTCCTCTCCATTCTCATCTCCCACACTCTTTGCTTGATGCCCTCTACCAATTCACCTGCCCGCCCATCTTTCCCTGCTCCTCTACTTTTTCATTTCGTTTTCCCCGCTTCCCTGCCCCACAATCTTCTGACGCAGTGTATGTTTGCATTCTAATCCCTTAATCCCTACACACTCCACCAGACAGTACTCCTCTCTCCCCCACCTGTACACTGCTATTCCTTCCCCTTCCCCGCCCCCTCCAGATTGCTGCTTCCATCCCACATGATAGTTTCATTATAGCCTGAGCTGCCGGAGTTGGCAGTCGTGTGTGCATGAAATATGCATTTCAACTGTGCCTGCCTGCAACTTAATGTATCGTCCTTATGGTCAGCAGCAATCTACCTTTTCCTGCATTTTTGATATTCATTAACAAAAATAATGGATCTATTCTGGCAGACACAAAAATATCAGTAACAAACACATATTCAACAATATTATTGTCTTTGTTCTCAGTTAAACTGCTGAAGAACTTTTAAAACTATTAGAAGTAATACATCCCATTCAAAATCTTCTAAACATTGTAACACTGCAGAAGTTATTTGTGCTATCTTAGACAAAAAGTTGAGATCTAATTACAATTAATCACAAAACATGGTTGTACTAAAAATAAGACAAAATGCAAATGAGGTATTTCAGCCAGAAATAAGTTGCATGATATTCTATATACTGGTTGACTTAGTTAAAGTATGAGTTCATTCACCACTTCAGTGATCTCTTCAACTCCTACCTTATAAAGCACTCAAAAGTAAGTGTTTCTTATTTATCTACACAAATAGTAGCAGTTTCCATATAAATGATCTATGCTATAGACTGCATCCCAGTTAAAACGATGTACCAACATTTTGGCCAATATTGCAAGTAACTTTCATCAGGGTATGTAACACTACTGGGACAAAGGATATTAAATGTACTGTCTTCACTCCTCCACCTATAAATTCTTTTACTTACAATGACAAAGATGCCAACTTTTAAGAAAGCCAATTAGTAATGTAAACAGATAGGGGCATGGAGCGTACTGTTAGGTAGGGTTTTGGAACATGTACTGTATTCGAACATTATGAAGTACCTCGAAGAAAACGATTTATTGACATGTAGTCAGCACAGATTAAAAAAATATTGTTCTTGCGAAACACAACTATCCCTTTATACTAATGAAGTAATGAGTGCTATTGACAGGGAACGTCAAATTGATTATATATTTTTAGATTTCCAGAAGGCTTTCGACACCAATCCTTGCAAGCGTCTTCTAACTAAACTGCGTGCCTATGGAATATTACCTCAGCTGTGTGACTGGATTTGATTTCCCGTCAGAAAGATTACAGTTCATAGTAATAGATGCAAATTCATCGAGTAAAACAGAAATAATATCCAGCGTTCCCCAACGAAGTGTTATAGGCCTTCTATTGTTCCTGATCTATATTAACGACAGAGGAGACAATCTCAGTCTTAGATTGTTTGCAGATGATGCTGTTATTTACTATCTTGTAAAGTCATCAAATGACCAAAACGAAATGCAAAATGATTATTCATTGGCAGAACAGTTAGAAGGTGCAACAGGTCTACTAAAGTGACTGCTTACAACACGCTTATCCGCCCTATTCTGGAGTATTGCTGTGCGGTGTGGGATCCGCATCAGATGGGACTGACGGATGACATAGAAAAAGTACAAAGAAGGGCAGCTTGTTTTGTGTTACTGCGAAGTAGGGAAGATAATGCCACAGGCATGATAAGTGAATTGGAGTGGCTATCATTGAAACAAAGATTTATAGATCCCCAGACTCCGATTTCACAACATTTTTGCTAAAGCTAGAGGAGGTTCTTGGTTCACTTTATAGGAAATACAAAAAGTTAGTTATATGTGGTGACTTCAATATTAATTGTATAAGTGATTGTGCAAGGAAAAGGATGCTGGTAGACCTCCTTAATTCATATAATCTTATGCAAACCGTATTCTTTCCAACGAGAGTGCAAGGGAACAGTAGAACAACCATAGACAATATTTTTGTTCATTCGTCATTATTAGAAGGGCATTCTGTTAGCAAAAAGGCGAATGGCCTTTCAGATCATGATGCACAAATTTTAAGTCTAAAAGTTTTTTGTGCTGCAACACATGTTAAATATAGTTACCAACGTTTTAGGAAAGCTGATCCAGTTGCTGTACAGACTTTTGTAAACCTTATCAAGGAACAAGATTGGCAAGATGTTTATAGTGCTGATACAGTAGACGATAAATATAATGCTTTCCTCAAGACTTTTCTCGTGCTCTTTGAAAGTTGCTTTCCGTTAGAACGTTCAAAACAGGGTACTAGCACAAACAGGCAGCCTGGGTGGCTGACTAAAGGGATAAGAATATCTTGTAGAACAAAGTGGCAATTATATCAAAACGTTAGAATCAGTCAAAATCTAAATGCAGCAGCCCATTACAAACAGTATTGTAAGGTGCTTAAAAAAGTTATTAGGAAGGCAAAAAGTATGTGGTATGCAGATAGAATAGCTAAGTCTCAGAATAAAATTAAAACCATATGGTCAGTCGTAAAGGAAGTGGCTGGTCTACAGAGACAGGTCGAGAATATAGAATCAGTGCGTAGTGGGGATGTCCGTGTTACTGATAAGTCGCATATATGTACAATACTTAATAATCACTTTCTGAATATAGCAGGTGAACTAAATAGAAACCTAGTCCCAACAGGGAATCATATAGCGCTCTTAGAAAAAAGTGTTCCGAGACTGTTACCTGAAATGCTCCTCCATGATACTGACAAGAGGGAGATTGAGTTAATAATTAAATCACTAAAGACCAAGAACTCTCATGGATATGACGGGGTATCTAGCAGAATACTGAAGTATTGTTCCACGTATGTTAGCTCAGTACTTAGCCATATCTGTAACTTTTCCTTTAGGAGTGGTCGGTTTCCTGACCGATTAAAGTACTCGGTAGTGAAGCCACTTTATAAAAAGGGAGACAGGGATAATGTTGACAATTATAGACCTATTTTTATGCCATCAGTGTTTGCTAAAGTTATTGAGAGGGTTGTATATACAAGGTTACTGCAGCATTTAAATTCACATAATTTGCTGTCAAATGTACAGTTTGGTTTTAGAAACGGTTTAACAACTGAAAATGCTATAGTCTCTTTTCTCTGTGAGGTTTTGGATGGATTAAATAAAAGGTTGCGAACGTTAGGTGTTTTCTTTGATTTAACGAAGGCTTTTGACTGTGTTGACCACAAAATATTACTGCAGAAGTTGGAACATTATGGAGTAAGGGGAGTAGCTTACAATTGGTTCGCCTCCTACTTTAAGAACAGAAAGCAGAAGGTAATCCTCCGCAATATTGAGAGTGGTAATGATGTTCAGTCCCAATGGGGCACTGTTAAATGGGGCGTTCCCCAAGGGTCGGTGCTGGGGCCACTGCTGTTCCTTATTTATGTAAATGATATGCCTTCTAGTATTACAGGTGATTCAAAAATATTTCTGTTTGCTGATGACACCACCTTGGTAGTGAAGGATCTTGTGTGTAATATTGAAACATTATCAAATAATGTAGTTCATGATATAAGTTCGTGGCTTGTGGAAAATAATTTGATGCTAAATCACAGTAAGACTCAGTTTTTACAGTTTCTAACCCACAATTCAACAAGAACTGACATTTTAATCAGACAGGATGGGCATGTTATAAGCGAGACGGAACAGTTCAAGTTCCTAGGCGTACAGATAGATAGTAAGCTGTTGTGGAAAGCCCATGTTCAGGATCTTGTTCAGAAACTAAATGCCGCTTTATTTACCATTAGAACAGTATCTGAAATAAGTGACATTTCAACACGAAAAGTAGTATACTTCGCATATTTTCATACGCTTATGTCATATGGTATTATTTTTTGGGGTAATTCTTCTGATTCAAAAAGGGTATTTTTGGCTCAAAAACGGGCTGTTCGAGCTATGTATGGTGTAAGTTCGAAAACCTCTTGTCGACCCCTATTCAATAGTCTGGGAATTTTGACATTGCCCTCACAGTATGTATTTTCTTTAATGTCGTTTGTTGTTAGCAATATTAGCTTATTCCCAAGAGTTAGCAGCTTTCACTCAGTTAATACTCGGCAGAAATCAAATCTGCATGTGGAATGCACTTCCTTCACTCTTGTGCAGAAAGGAGTGCAGTATTCTGCTGCATCCATTTTCAATAAGCTACCACAAGAACTCAAAAATCTTAGCAGTAGCCCAAACACTTTTAAGTCTAAACTGAAGAGTTTCCTCATGGTTCACTCCTTCTATTCTGTTGAGGAGCTCCTGGAAGAGATACAAAATTAAGCAAATTCCAGTGTACATTTTTGATTTTCTTTATTTAAACTAACGACTTGTCGCCTGAATATGTTTCTTATATTTCATTTTATCTGTTTCTACAATCGTGTTATAATTTCATGTATTGACTCGTTCCATGACCATGGAGACTTCTCCTAAATGTGGTCCCACGGAACAATAAATAAATAAATAAAAAAAAATAAAAGGTGTTTTTCATTGCAACGGGATCTTCTAATGAAATTTCAATTACCAATTTTCTCCTCCAATTGTGAAAACATTCTGCTGGCACCCACGTACATAGGGAGAATTGATCATCATGATAAAATAAGAGAGATAAGGGCTCACACAGAAAAATTTAAGTGCTTGTTTTTCCAGCTCACCGTTCAAGAGTGGAGCGGTAAAGCAACAGCTTGAAGGTGGCTCATTGAACCCTCTGCCAGGTACTTTATAGTGAATAGCAGAGTAATCACGTAGATGTAAATGCAAATATGTTGATGCGCTGCTAAATCATACATTAGCAATTCTGAAGGAATTTTCCTCATCAAGTGTTTGTAACAATTGCCTCTTTCACCACGTGCAATGGAAAAATCCCTGCTATACACACAACAAAACACATGTGAATCAGATTTGGGGGAGCACAATAAACAGAGACATGCTTTAGAGTATTCCTCCCTAAATTTCTGAACAATTCTTGGTTTCTTAACAGTGCCACTAGTCCCAGTACCGTCACCACATACATTTTGCTACACCAGAAATTGTTTATTTCAAAACCTTTTGAACATATTTCTTTGACACACACTTAGTACACACTAGAAGAGCATTCTATGTTAATTTGTATATGATAAATGCAATAAACGCTTGTTAATATGTCACATCACATGCATACACATTATTCATTAAACAGAGCTCGACTCCAATTTGTCGTTTTGCTTTTGTTGATGTTCATCTTATATCCTCCTTTCAAGACACTATCCATTCCGTTCAACTGCTCTTCCAAGTTCTTTGCTGTCTCTGACAGAATTAAAATGTCATCGGCGAACCTCAAAGTTTTTATTTCTCCTCCATGGATTTTAATACCTACTCCAAATTTTTCTTTTGTTTCCTTCACTGCTTGCTCAATATACAGATTGTAAGGAAATAAAACTCACAAGAATTCAGGCACAATGCACTCACAAAAGAAACTTGCCAATAATGCACTACATCACACAAACCCCATCAGCAAGCAAGGAAATTCTCAGCAGCTAAAGACAATGGGGCATGTCTTGCCAACTTTCCTCTAATCATTCGTGTCACTCTCATTAGGTGTTGGCACTTATGTTATGGTATTCTAGTGTACTATAACAAGATATTTAAAAATTTAGAATGCCTCTCCAACAGCTGATAGATTTGTCAATACCTTCCAAAACAATACTATTATATATTGATTAATGACACATCAAAGCATAATAAAGATATACAGAGACAGGGATTCGATAGTGAAGGTTCAGCCACTTGTGGATTCCCTTTCATTGTAAGAAAATCATGTGGAAGTTGGTAGAACATGCTTAGGCCGAAAAAATGGACCCTTTGGGAGGCCCTGAAGACTGAAGACCTGTACCCCACAGAAACCATGCCTGCAAAACACTGCTACACTCAAAAAACCAACAGCAGCGATCCAAATTAGGTGGAGCCTTAAAGCTAGTTACTGTCTGTTCAAAAAATAAGACTCAATATCAACAGTTACAAAAATGTTGACTGTCAGTATTTAAATCCATGTCGAAGTATTCAAAATGCTGATAACATTCTGTAATTCATTATCATAAATATATTTAAATATATATTTTTTGTCAGCTCTGCCTCAGAGTCCTTAACTAAGAGCCATGCATGGTCATAAATGATATTATCAGCAAGCTATCTGCATACTCATGACACCAATGGTATATATATATATATATAAGTCTAGTGGAAATGACAGCATCATCTACAGAGGACTGGACTTCTGCGCACCAGATCCATAAAAGGTTCTTGCACCAAAAGCACAACAAACCTGACAAAATATTGGGGCATATTTTGGAACAAAATATTATTATTATTAAAATTTACTTAAGTCAGAATCCTCCTCTGCAAAGTGAACATTTTATTAACCACAATACTACACCATCATTGTAAAAAATAAAAAAAATAAAACACACACACACACACACACACAATGGCCTCAGTCTTAAATGACTGCTTCAAAAAAAATTTAGAGTACAGTTTAGTTTTCTTACCCAAACTGAGACCTGCGAAATTGAAGTTGAAGTCATCATCAATACTGGGAATGTGGTCCACTTGCAGCTGTAATTTACACCCTGCGCAAGCACCATTTTTATGGCAAAATTCAATAAGTTTCCTCCAACACTTATCATGTTGAAGTACATCAGGATTTCCGATAACAATTAGCAGAGCTTTTGGACGAGTCACAGCCACATTGAATCTCTGTAATTAAACAGTTTCTTGTTAGTACCTATCTTTTATTGCCATCATAATCATTTGTTCATACAAATTCAATGTGCTATGCACAATACCTGCTAGAGGAAATTACAAATAATTTTTGGCCATCACTTTTTTGTCTAATGCATCAGTAAATATTATAATGAAGCTCTCATTAAACATGGCCATTATATAGTGTTGAAAAATAAAAACAGTAACAGTTTATACTAAATCTGACTAAAAACGAGACACATGATTAAACAAATAAACTGTTGGAGTAACATTTCTATTACTTTAACTGAATTTTACACCAGTGCTTGGCAGAACTTGATAATATTAGATAGGAAAATATTTCCTAATGTTCTGCAAAATTATATGTATTTGGTCATGAACTGGCTCTTTCTATTACTTTTTCTTAACAACTGATTTTTGTCAACTTACTAGGTATAGCTCTGCCCTTTTGTACATTACATTAGTCGTATTCAACAGATCCACAGAAAGTGGTTTCTGGATGTGGAAAAGAAGTTAAGGATGTGCATTTAATTTAATTGCATGAAATTACATTACATTGCTATATTACAGTGTTAATTCTAACTACGAATTAACCAAAAACATAAAACTGAAGAGTTTTTATGAAGCTATTCTTCAACAGAATAGAATGAGATGCCCAAAAGTGCTGAAATTCAATCTTACACTTCACTACATTATCTAAGTGACATTTAATGTGCTCTCCTAGGTTGTCTGATATTAGTACACCTTGATATCTTTGTAGAGTTGTTTTTGGTCCTAGTGTTACACTCTACATCTACATCTATATTCTGCAACCCACTGTGAAATGCAGGGCAGAGAGTACGTCCCATAATACCTGTTATCACGGCTTTTTCCCATTCCATTCACATATGGACTGCACGAAGATTGATTGCTTAAATGCCTCTGTGCATCCTGCAATTAGTTTAATCTTGTCATCGCAATCTTATCGGAAAGATATACAGGAGTCAGTAATATATTCCATGATACATCACTGAAAGTGTGCCTGCTTAGCTGGGTGGTAACATGTTTGCCTACCATGCAGCAGGCCCGGGTTCAATTCCTGGCGAGGTTGGGGAGTTTACCTGATCGTGGACTGGGTATTGTGTTGTCATCATCCTTCATCATCATCACTGGCATGCAAGTTGCACACTTGCAACTCGGCGGCCTAACTTCCCAGAATTGAGCCTCCCGGTCAACAATGCCACATGATCATTTCACTTTCTTACAAAATTTGAGGTGGTTTTAGAAACTTTGTAAGTAGGTTTTCACAGGTTTTCATACTTTCCATTATTCTTTGTGAAAAGATAAATTACATAAAGACAAAGAAGAGTAATGAATATATGCACCGTGAAGTAGTTGTCAAAATATCAAGTTTTTTGATGAGGTCTCTGCATTATGTTCTTGAATTAAAATGAGATATAATTCTTTCAGCATGCTTCTATGTTCTGAAAATTTATCCCTGTATCTTGAATTTACTCGGTAAAAGTTTTCATAACTCATTAGTGAATAGAAATATGTAGAATAAACTAGTTTCTTCATTTTTAAGTTGCCTTCAGCAGTAATCATGCACACCGCAAACATAAATGAACCAAGATGCTTTATTAATTCTAGGCAGTGGATTTTCCAACTGAGGTTGTGATCTATCTGTAGTCCAAAAAATATCACATTTTCCACTTCTTGTATTTCATTGCTTGAGAAACAAAGATTTATTCAGTGTTCTAAATCAACCAGTTACTCATGGCAACACAAACACAGCAACTCACCTAAGAACTCCAGAGAAAGAAAAACCTCCATAGCAACACAGATATGATCATACATAAAGTAAAAAACAAAACAGTAATTTATACAACCTTCGATATTCTCCCACAATGCTCATATTTTATAATTGAAACAAATATTTAACTCAAGGCCATTTAATCTAAGTATTAATTGTTGATAATATCTTGAAAAATTTAGAGAGCTGCATTTTCCTTTCTGTTTATATAACAATCATCAATAATTCCCTTGCTCACACACTTTCTGACAGAACTGTATTTAATATTAATGTGTTTCATTATCTGATGCTCCCACCTTCCACACAAATGAGTACCAGAATCGCTGTCTTCAAGAAATCTTATTGGGTAGTTGACCTTAAGACCCATGACAGTCAACAGTTTAATTAACCAAACAATGAACTGCAGTTGTGGCCAAGGCTACATACTCAGCTTCAGTTGAAAATAAGGAAACATAGCTTTGACATTTGTCATTCAACAAACAGTATTTCCATGCACTTGCCAACGGAATCCTGATGTAGACTCCCTATCTTTTCCTCTGCCAAAATCTGTATCTGTCTAGCTCCTCTTCCATGGTGCAGACCAAAATTCAACAACCCTTTGATATTCTTAGCTATCTTTTTTAAGTTCCTTGCAATGACAGTCCATTGGTTTGCTTTCATATCAGATGAAATAATTTACTGCCATTCAAGTCTGGTCTTGTCACAAGCATAGCACACATCAAACAATGTATCAACTGATGAAATGGTTTGGATTCACCTGTGTAATCTTGATTACTTTTCAGCTCTGGTTTATTTTCCTTTATGGGTTTGGTCTCCACTGGTGTCTTAAATGGGCTACAATTGTTTCATGTTGAAGCATTTGAGTACATAGTTTTTGTAAGTATGTGGGTTGACTCATAATCATTCCATCATCTGACCTTTTGAAACCAAGGCCAAGAAATGATTTAAGTTCTCCCATATCACACACGAAAAATTGATTTTCCAAAGCCCTTGTAATCTTGCTGATCTTATCAGAGTTACTTGCAGCAATTATAATATCATCTACATATAATAAAAGATACACTCTACTATCTTCCTAATTGCCCACATACCGACATCTGTAACATTTGACTGCATACCGACATCTGTAACATTTGACTGCTTAAGTCCAATACTTTTGAAAAAGCTATCAAATTTTGCATTCCACATAAGAGGATCCTGTTTCAATCCATACAAGGCCTTTTTTTAAATTGATTCTTTGGACATGTGACACCTTGAGGGATCTTCAATTAGTTCCCTATGTATAAAAGTATTTTGACATTCATTTGGCATGTATACAGATCCCGTTCAATGAGGATTAACATTGGTGTTTTCAACATAGCCAAACATGCAACAGGCGCTTATATTTCACCATAATAATAAACCTTCTTCTGAACACAGCCTTTGGTTACAAGCCTCACCTTATTCTTTCAGTTCCTTTATCTTGATGTTTAATTTTGAAGACACACTTGTTGTCAATTGATCTCTCCTCTGGACAGCACAATGTTACAGCCATGTCTCGCTAAGTTCCAGTGACATTATTTCTTTACTGGTTGCTCCATGCCATTTATGTTCATCATGTATCCTTTGTGTATCTCCATAAGATTCAGGGACATCATCAAAAAATGATTCAGTATGCAATGTCAGTACTCCATGACTGTAAAATCATGCAGGCATCCTTTGTTCCTTGTTGCATTGCTTTTTCTGGCATTGTGACCAATTCTCTTGAATTTTCTCTCTTCTTTCCTTCTTTCTTGTTTGTTTTCACGTATCTTGTATTCTTCCATTCTGTTTTCATCTGTCTGGTATTCAAATTCATTTGTCACATTTACTTCTTCTCCTGAAAGCCAGTGTTTACTAGTTGTCTCATGAAAGTAAATTCACCAAAAATTGCTTCCTTTTCTAAAATTACTTTCTTCAGCTCTTGGACACTAAAATCTGTATCCATGTGGGTAATATCCAATAAAAATTCATCTAAGTGAATGATAATTAAACTTTATAGCTCCACATTCCTTTGGAATGTTTAAAAAGGTTACACAACCAAAAACATCCATCTTCTTCAAGTTTTGTTTTCTTCCATACCATAGAGCTGCTGCTATTTTTTCTTCCAAGGCTATAGTTGGACTCCTATTTGTAAATAAACTGCAGTCAACACTGCTTCTGTACAGAAACTCTTGTTAAGTTTTGATATGAGAAGCTTTGTCCTAAACAATACTATTTAGCCTTTCATAAATCCCACTCTGCTGTGGTGTTGTAACGGTACTTTGACTACCGCGCCTCCACCAGTACAAAGATATGATTTACGATAGCGCCTGCAGAAGAGCGCTGCGCCAGCCATTAGATTTTTTTAAAGTAATTTTGATCTTTTTTGTTTTAACAACTACTTAATTACTCCCTTGTCTTCATACGTTCGAGACGTGTATTTTTCGGCACTGTGTTAAATATGCTTTTAAGTGGAAGGTAAAACTATATTACGAAATGAAGTTATTTTAGTAGTGATTAGAAATGGTTATCGCCAAATTTATAAATTAATCCTGACAGTGACAACTTAAAGAAATTTTCATCAGATGGAGAACAAGGGGACCAGCAAACAATGAGAAAAAGGACATCCTACAAGAAAATTAAGAAGTATTCCAGACGCAGCCACGAAGACTATATTATAATAAATATTATGTTTCTAACAGAATTATAAGGTAGATTTCAACTTATTTCTGATGCTATTTCCTTACAGTAGCTTTTTGTAGTGTTGCCGACCCGGTCTGCCATGACGGTAAAATTACAGCACTATCTCAATCAGTAATACGAAGTCCGCCTTATCCGTAACTTATTCCATCAAAATTCAAAACCCAATCAGATTTTCTATTTTGTATTTTCACAGCAGAACCCCGAGGATAGGAAACACTACAATTGGCGTCCTGGTGACAGGACTTACAATCTTCGGATTTGATACAAATGCAACTATTATAAATTTTAGACATTTTATCTAATTTTAATAGCATCAGAAAATGAATTTGGACTAATTCTCATTCATTTCAATTGTAACATTATGTGCATGAAATTTACAACAATATTGTTTACCCTGTTACTAATTTGTGTTAATTTTCATTTTATTGCTGAGGAAATTAATTTGTTAAAAAGGAAAAGGATAACATTCCATAAAATAATTTGCATGGACACGAAAGAAAAAATTTTGGATTGAAAACTGTATATCTGACGCTACATTTGCAACATAAGACTGAAGAACAAAAAAAATTGGTGAGTACAGAAATTTACATTTTTTCCAGTTTGAAGCAGCCATCTGTACTTCCTTTATTCAGATCCATTTATTTCGAAATTATTTTCCCAAATTGTAGTTAAAATTGATTTACTATTATTGCAAATGATAAGTGAAGAGCATATTCACAGTCATTTATTGGTGAAAGGGAAATTTCAGTACCAGTTTAATAATTCAATTTCTGATTAAAAATCATATAGAAATATCCATTTCCACAAGAGAAATTTCAGATTTCAACATATCATATTTTAAAATTCTTTTTGCCATTGGAAAATTTTATCTGCAATTAATTACAAAAATTGCAAGACGGATGCTAGACGCGTAGAAATTGTTTCCGCGGACAAGCTTAGTGAAAGTGACACATTGCAAAACATGTCCGACAGTCAAATGAATATTGAACTTAATAGTGAGGATGTTCAAGACATAAGTTTACCGGATTGATTAAGACAACAACCCCTAAATTTAAACAGATATACAGGCGAATGGAGAGTGAGTACTACACGACAAAACGCGACACTGACAATGACAAATTCAGAACCAGACATTAATCAGACACGAAAAAATGACGAAACTAAGGCACAGGACTCTGACATGCTCAACCAGATTCTGAAGTTGCCTTTACAAATGTCTGCTTGTGTCTGTGTATGTGCGGATGGATATGTGTGTGTGTGCGAGTGTATACCTGTCCTTTTTTCCCCCTAAGGTAAGTCTTTCCGCTCCCGGGATTGGAATGACTCCTTACCCTCTCCCTTAAAACCCACATCCTTTCGTCTTCCGCTCTCCTTCCCTCTTTCCTGACGAAGCAACCGTTGGTTGCAAAAGCTTGAATTTTGTGTGTATGTTTGTGTTTGTTTGTGTGTCTATCGACCTGACAGTACTTTCGTTTGGTAAGTCAAATCCTCTTCGTTTTTAGATATATTTTTCCCACGTGGAATGTTTCCCTCGCTCGCTTGTGGAGCGTGTCAGTACAGGAGGCATTGTAACGGTACTTTGACTACTGCGTCTCCGCCAGTACAAAGATATGATTTACGATTGCACATGCAGAAGAGCACTGCGCCAGCGATTAGATCTTTTAAAAGTAATTTTGATCTTTTTTGTTTTAACAACTAGTTAATTACTCCCTTGTTGCCATACGTTCAAGACGTGTAGTTTTCGGCGCTGTGTTAAATATGCTTTTAAGTGGAAAGTAAAACTATATTATGAAACAAAGTTATTTCAGTAGTGATTCGAAATGGTTATCGTCAAATTTATAAATTAATCCTGACAGTGACAACTTAAAGAACTTTTCATCAGATGGAGAACAAGAGGACCAGCAAACAATGAGAAAAAGGACATCCTACAAGAAAATTAAGTAGTATTCCAGATGCAGCCACGAAGACTATATTATAATAAATACTACGTTTCTAACAGAATTATAAGGTAAATATCAACTTATTTCTGATGCTATTTCCTTACAGTCGCTTTTTGTAGTGTTGCCGACCCGGTCTGCCATGCACAGTCAAATTACAGCACTATCTCAATCAGTAATACGAAGTCCGCCTTATACGTAACTTATTCCATCAAAATTCAAAACCCAATCAGATTTTCTATTTTGTATTTTAATGGCAGAACCCCGAGGATAGGAAACACTACAGTGTCTTTCACACTGTGAACTCAAACTGAATGCCCAAATGTTCACAGAAAGTCTTCACCTCATTTGATATATACTTCTGCCCATTATCACAATTATGACAACTTATTTTCAAACTAAAATAAGCTGTCGATGTTGCTTCAAAATTTTTGAAAAAGTTCAGTATTTATGACTTCGTTTCTAGAAAACATACACAAGAAAATTGAATAAGAATCATCAATAAATGTTAAACTATATCTTTTATCATCGTATGAGTATGAACTTTGAGTAATTGGTTCTATTGGATCACCATGGATAAGTTCTAGTGGTCCACTTGTTTTTACTCTCATGTTTCATGGGACTGTGATGTATGTTTTCCTTGAATACATGTATGATGTGATCATCATCTGACTTGCTAGATTTAAATTAATTCTGTCAACGTGTGTCTGGTACTTAGGAATATTATCATAATTCAGGTGAACCAACCTTTCGTGCCATAATACATTCATCTATGGTGGTGAAGCTACAAGGACACTGTAGTTCCTTAAGTATAAAATTTAGTCTGTACATATCTGTCTCACTGTTCTGTACATCGTCAGGAGTCACATTGCCCTTATGAATACTATCATTAAAGCTCTCAAAAACGACTTGCCAATCTTTCAGTTCTAATTTACATAAAGACAGCAGGTTATAGGTGAAGTCTGGAACTCACAGAAAATCTGTGATCAAAATCATAATTTTCTTGCTCAAAATCATAATTTTCTTGCCATTCACATAACTTACAACTTCAACTTCGCCAACAAATTTAGCATATAAAAATGTTCCAGACTTTGCAATATTAATTTTGTTCCAACAAGTTTTTCAAACATAAATTACTATTCATGAAGCGCTCTGTAGCTCCAGAATCCAAATAAGATTTAATTCCAGTTGATGTTACTGAATTTTCTTGACTTACTCCAAGGAAACAGTAATTACTCTCTTTTCCATCTTAATCATTATCACTGGGTTGTCTGCCTTGCGCCAAGTTTTGACTGCATAGCCCTCCATGCTTCTCTGTCTTCTGCATTCCTCTTCATTCCTTGGTACCTTCATTGTGGCCTGCTGACATCATCCAGCATCTGGAACCTTCTTCTGCCCTTCCCTCTTTTTCCCAGAACGAAACCTTCAATTTCCTCTACTAGAAGGCAATCTCTTATTAGATTATGGTCTATCCACTTTAGTTTCCTGTTCTTCACCATCAGCAGCAATCTCCGTTCTTCTCCAACTCTCCTCAATATTTCTTCATTCATGACTTTATCAGTCCAACTAATCTTCTCCACTCTATGCCATATCCACATTTCACAAGCTTCAATTCTCTTCTCATTCTGCTTTCTCAAAGTCCACATTTCTGCTCCATACATGGTCACACTCCATATTAAGGACTAAACCAGTCGCTTCCTTACTTCCTTGTTTAAACAACTAGTTAGGGGTCTTCTCTAGTTTTTAAATGCCTCTTTCACCAGAGTCATTCTCACTTTGGTATCTTGCTGGCAATCCAAGCCTTTTTTAATCCAACTTCCCAAATACTTGAATGACCTTACCTATACTATGATTTCTGACCCCAACTTAATTTTCACTTTTCTTTTCTTTAGGGCCATGTCCATGCTTTTGGTTTTCTTTTCATTAATTTTCATGCCGTATGCTGCACAGGCTTGATTCAGGTCATTTAGCATTTGAGTCTGAGTCAGCGTCTCTCGATTTTCTGTGAGGATCACCATGTCATCTGCAAATCTTATATGTTCAATTTTTCACCCACCTGTCCTGACGCCTCTTGTCCCATCCCAACAGCTTTTCATTACTTTCTCCAGACAGATGCTAAATAGGATCGGAGAGAGACAACAGCGCTGTCTAACACCTCTCCCAATCTTGCATCTTCAGAGATCCCATTAGCTATTCACACCTGAACTTTTTGATTCAGGTTCAGATTTGCAATCAATCTTCTCTCCTTCCACTTTACTCCCTTCGTTTTCAAGATATCTAACAGCTTATCCCACTGCACTCTATCAAAGGCCTCTTCGAGGTCTATGAAGACAGCATACACCAAGTGTTTCTTCTGACATTCCATATAGCCTCCTATTCAGAATTCAAAGAACTACTTTTTCTGCCTGGGATATTACGGTGATTGTCCTGTGGTCTTCACAATTTTTGGGATTATTAGTCTTTGGGATTGGGACTATTACTTATGAGAAAGTCTTCTGGCCATTCCCCTTTGTCATAAATGTAGTTGCAAAGACAGGTCAACTCATTTTCACCTGTTTATTTTAAACTCTTTAAGATTTCTGCCGGAATGTCACCTACAACACATGCTTTTGTTCCTTTTTCATCTTCATTTACTGATTCTTCCTTGTCAATCTGCAGATAGGAAAGTCTTTGATCCACTTCATAGAGAGTTTCAATATATTACTTCCATCTGTTCTTAACAGTGTGTGGGTCACTTAAAAGAGTTCCATCTTTCCCTTCTATCTCGACGTTTTTTTTTTTTTTTTTCCTTCCCTGAAATACTATTTCCTTGGCCATTCAATACATCTTTTTGTACTTGCCCTCTTTCTCCAGTGTCTCAATTTCTGAGCAGATAGCTCTTGTCCATTTTTCCCTGAGCTGATCAGTTACTCTTCTCAGCTCATTGTTCAGTCTTCTGTATTGCCATTTTCCTTCGTCAGTTTGTGCATTTTTCCAGTTTCTCCCTTCTGCCATCTTCAAAATCATGTCATTGGTAACCCATGGTTCCCTTCTCCACTTGCACTTCGCCAGACCAACACCTATACTGGTTGCTTTCAGGGTGTCTCTGAACTGGTTCCACTGTTCATTTATGCCCTCTGCCTTTTCTCTAATCTTCCACTTGTCTTGGGACTCTTCTTCAAGCTTTTTGTATTCCTTCTTCCTTTTGAGTATCCAAGTTAAATTTCTCTCTCACTTTACCTACCAACATTCTTTTCAATCCAACCTGCACATCTGCTACAACTACATTGTGGTCAGAGTTAATATCTGCTCCTGGATAAATCTTGGCATTTCTGTTGCATGTCTGGAATCTACTCTGTGTTAGTATGCAATCGATCTGGATTTGCTGCTGTCTATATTCGATGTCCATGTGTACCGTCTTCTTTAGTGATGTCCAAAAAGCGTGTTCCCAACTACCAATGAGTTTTCCTTACGAAATCTGACCATTCTCGCACATCTTCCGTTTCTGTTACCCAATCTAAACTTTCCAACCACATCTTTGTCTTTCCCTTCACCAACCACCGCATTCCAATTTCCCATTACTATGATGCACACCTTTTTCTTCTCTCTCTCCACCAGTGATTCAATTCTGTTGCAGCACTCTTCAATGTCATCATCCCTGTGTTGGCTGGTTGGCATGCAGACCTGTATCAGAACTTGAACTTTTTGCTGATAATGCAGTCATTTATGATAAAGCATAATTTGAAACAAGCTGCACAAATCATGTCAGATTTTTGTAAGATTTGAAGGTGGTACAAAGATTTCACAAAATGCAGAAATGTACAATGACTACAATGTCAATGAGTCATGACTGGAACTAGTCACCTCATTCAAATATCTGGGTGTAAGAATAAGGAACTGAATGATAACAAAGCTCAGCCACAGGTAATACAGGTGGCAGGTTTGCTTCATTGGTATAATACTGGGAAAATGCAATAAGTCTACAAAAGGAGATTACTTTCAAAATATTTGTGCAAACTATGTCAGAACACTGCTCAAGTGTGTGGGACATAACCACATACACCTGTGTACAAAAGTCAAAAATGAAAGTAAATTTCGCACGATGTGTCACTGCCAAGCAGCATAGTGCGATGAAACTTGGATCATATGTAGCAAGAACTGCTACAGTATAGTATAGTACAGTATACAAGGTAACTGAAAGAAACACACACATATTTTTATTCAAAGGAAATACAGTATAACTTCATTAGCGTGAACTCGCATAAGACGAACTCGCAATTAACGCGAAAAAAATATTGGTCCCACCAGGAATACATTAGATCTTATGGTATGTCTTATCGGTTAACATGAATTTCGGTTGAGGCAAATTACAAACTCTGTTTCAGTTCCTAGTGTAATTAAATTTCATTGTAACACAAACTTCCAACCTTAGAGTATTCTAAAGCGTAATTTTCTTTCCGAAATGAATGTAGGAAATGTAGCTACAAAGCTAATTTTACTTATTATTGACTCGTTTTTAACGTATTGTAGGTCAGTAGCCGCGTATGTCACCTCAACAATCAGCATATGCTGTACATTTTAAGACATTCAATAATGTGTGCAGCACCATTTAGGAATGTACTCAGTGCCAGATTTGGCAGGTGTTCTGTTAGTCGTAGCCATATCGAGTATGAATACTGAATAAAAACTACAGTTACAACCAGTACCGTAGCAAGCGAAAATAGCAAAGAGGAAACAGACAGCTCTAAATGTACAGTTAAAGCTTAAGATTCTAGATGAAGTTGACCGTGGTACCAAGAAAACAGCAATTTCAGAGCAGTTTGGAATACCTAAATCTGCTATCTCTATGATTATTAAGAATCGAAAAAAAATTATTAATACTGCAGCATCAGGTTCTGGAAATAAATCTAAATGACTTCATACCGCCAAGTATGAAGACATCGAGACGTTACTGCTAGAATGGGTCAGTCATATGCGTGCATCTAACATACCTTTAACTGGCCCTGTGATTCAGTCAAAAGCAAATGATATTGCTAAAGATATGGGCATCGAAGACTTCCATTGTTCTGCTCGTTGGTTGTATCGGTTCCAAAAGAGACATTCAATTAATTCTGTACAAATTTGTGGTGAAGCAAATAAAGTTGCTGAAGAAAGTGCGAACAGCTGGTTGCATGAATTCAACCGAGTGAGGGAAAAGTTTGCCTCGTGTGATGTGTTTAACATGGATGAAACTGGATTTTTCTACAATCTTTTTCCAAATCACACCCTGGGGATAAAAGGTGATAAGTTTCACGGTGGAGCACGAAGCAAATAATGTGTGACTGTTGTACTGTGCTGTTATGCTGACGGCAATGAGAAGTTTCGTCTTTGGGTTATCAGTAAATCCGAGAAACCACATTGCTTTAAAAACATAAACATGGACACTTTACCTCGCATCTACTCTCACCACAAGAAAGCTTGGATCGATGTCACATCATTTTGCAAGTGGCTTCTTCGTTTCAACAGTCGAATGGTTGCTCAAAATAGACATGTTCTTCTTACATTGGACAGATGTACTGCCCATTACTTTCATGATCTGAACCTATCCAATACAAAGGTTCAGTTTTTTCCACCCAACACCACAAGCCGCCTTCAGCCTTTGGACCAAGGCATAATCTCTCTCATAAAGAGAGCTTATTGTAAGCGACTTGTAAGAGCTGCAATTCTTGCTGCTGAAAATAATAGTGCAACCCCAAATTGGAATCTGCTTGATGCAATAAAAGCCATCGCAGCAGGCTGGAACTCAGTATCGCCACATCATATAGGGAAGTGGTTTAACAGAGCTTGGAGACACAGCAACACTGAAGATGTCCACGAGTTAAAAGATGCCACTTCACCTGATGAATGGACAGTTCTGCAGGACATTGCAAACCCTAGCATTAGTTTTGAAGAATTCATTAGTGTAGACGACAATGTTGCTGTATGTGCTTCTGTGGAATCGGATGTGCCAAAAGCTGTGAACGAGGTGCAAGAAGGGCCATCAGAAGAAAGTAAAGATGAAGAGAATACAGATACCATTCCACCCACCCGTCAGGAGATGTTTACAGCCTTGGACTGTTTAGAACTGTTTGCTTCAACATCTGATGTCACTGCTGGGTTTATGGACGCTATCATTACAATTAGTTGTGAAATTACAAAATATTATCGTTCCCATGAACGTCAGCGAACCATGACCAAAGTTTTTTCAAGAAAGTAACGTACATAATTTCTGAGTACTTGGATTTTACAATCACTTTATAGTGTTATAAGTCTACAATAACGTGATTGATAGTGTAGTGTATTACACGTTAATGCGCTGCTGTACATGTATACTTACTAAAATCTGTGTTTTTCACTTAACACGAATTTTTTTAACACAAACTCCTGATCTTTTGGTCCCTTGAGATTCGTGTTAATGAAGTTTTACTGTAATTACACTGAAGACACAGTGATTCGTGATGGTCCTCTGGACATTACAAACAGTGGGACATGGTTCTTAATAGGGTGTGTAATCACCACGGAAGGTGATTGATGGATTTTAAGTCAAGGGAATGGGCAAGCCAATCCATTCACCAAATATCGTTTCATTCAATGAGCTCCTCCAACCATCCTGTTTGATGCGGTCATGTGTTGTCATCCATAAAAATGAGTGCACCCCTGAAAAGACATATATTGGGAAGAAGTATAGTGTCAGAATAATGTGGACCAGTAAGTGTATCATGTTCAAAGATCTGGAGGTCAATAAACCAGTGCTACATTATGCCTCACCACACCAAAACACATGGTCCACAAAAACAATCATGTTCAACAAACCCTCATATGGCAAGAGGTAGGGAGACGTAATGCACTCAAAACATTGTTAAACATGAATGTTTTGGTGGTCCGGCTGTTATCATGAAGGGAGGCAAAATGTTGAATGGGCATACTAACCTCCAACACTTTCGACGCAGTTCACTCGCTGGTCAACATTATTGTGACGCTGTACTCATTTTCCATGAGTGTCTTCTCATGGGTGCATTTGGCTCTGACAACACATGACTGCATTAAACAACGGAGGTGGAAAAGCTCTTGAAATGAGAGGATATTCTGAATGGACTGGCCTGACTATTCTCTCAATTTAATCTCCATCGACATAGTGTGAAATGTTTTGGGGAGATGTACTGATGCACATCCACATATGCCAACAACCATCCAGCAGTTGTCAACCATGCAGGTGGAGGAACAGAGCACCCTCCCTCAAGAATTTCTTACCAACCTTGTGGACCACATGGGTGCGTGTTGCAGAGCATTCACTGCCATCAGTGATAATCACACACCCGATTAAGAATCATGTCTCATGATCTGTAATGTCCGGGGAACCATCACGAATTGTGATGACTTCAGTGAAATTGTACTCTTTGAATAAAAGTGTTGTTTCTGTTCAGCTCACTTTGTCTCACTGTGTATTAGTTCGTTACTTTCTGTACCTTACTGTTGCAGTTCTTTCTACATACGGCCTTCATTTAATAGAGTTACGTTACTTTGCAATGTCACATCATACGAAAGCTATTTTCATCCTTTAGTTTTGCACACCACTGTAGGACCAACAAGGAATATTAAAAAAAAAAAAGGGCAGCATGAATGTTAACATGTTCGTTTGCCCCACAGGAGACTGTCACAGAAATGGCATGTACTTTTTGATAGAAGCCAATTATCCCACAAAAGCCTTCTTACAAAGTTTCAAGTATGAATTATTAAGTGAGGACTCTAGGAATGTATCTTAGCATCCCATGTATCAATCAGTAAGGAACATGTGAAAGAATGGGAAGTGTCATCTACCATGCACTTCAAAGCGGATTTAAGGGTGTGCATGTAGATAGAGATATCCTTGATTTATTCTTCCACCTCACATTCAGTAACAAAATACTGTATGTCACCACTCAAAAGAGATTTGTCCAATACTATTAGCTTTCACCAGGAGATTTGTGGAACAAAATGTAGAGTAACTTTTCTGGAGCACTTTAAAGATAGCTTGAATACTTAAACAAGTGGGCTCTGTGTTATTGCATTTATATTGCTACTTGTGGGGTAAAATACATTATGTTAGGAGGGCACAGCTCACAATCCCTTGTTTGGTGATAGTCATACACAAATTAAGTCTGAAGTTGTGACCTCTCTTTTAAAAGTGCTAAGCATTAAAATTATGTTGTGTAATTTAGGAGCATGCCTGGATTTTGGATTTTGATGAGCAAAAAATGCTTCAGTGTGAATCTCATTTGTGGAATGACAAACAATCAAAGCTGTGTCACAGAAATTGAATATTAAATTACAATTCATGAAAATAGCTACAAAGCTTACTGTAATTCTATTTTTCTAGATTTCCAGAAAGCATTTGGTAATTCTATTTTTCTAGATTTCCAGAAAGCATTTGACAAGGTGTCCCACTGCAGATTGTTAATGTAGGTATGAGCATATGGAATGTGTTTCTATACTGAGCGGCTTGAAGACTTCTTAAATAATAGAATTGTTCTGGATGCAGAGTGTTAATTAAAGATGAGGGTATGGCAGCAGTGCCCCAGAGGAGTGTGATAGGACCTCTCTTATTCTCAACATACATAAATGATCTGACAGACAGGGTAAGCAGTAATTTACAGCCATTTGGTGATGACACAGGTGGTGTATGGGAAGGCGTCGTTGCTGAGTGTACGAGGATACAGCATGAATAAAATAGAATTTCTGCATGGTGTGATGAAGGGCAGCTTGCTCTAAATGTAGAAAACATGAGTTAATGTGGATGACTAAGAAAAACAATCCTGTAATGCATTAGTATTGTACTGCTTGACACAGTCACATCCATTAAGTACCTAAGCGTAATGTTGCAATATAAAATGGACTGAGCACATAAGGATAGGAGTAGGGAATGCAAATGATCAACTTTACTTTCCTGGAAGAATTTTAGGAAAGTGTGGATCATCTGTAAAGGTCACTGTGTATAGAACACTTGTGTTGCCATTCTTGAGTACTGCTTGAATGTTTGGGATTGTGAACTCAAGTGGAAATCCCTGGAGAGAAGGTAACATGCTATTCGTGGAACAGTACTGAGACAGTTTAGAGAACTAGTTTTTGAAGCTGACTCCAGAATCATTCTATTGCTGCAAATGTACATTTCGCATAAGGACCATGCAGATAACAGAAATTAGGGCTGGTGGAGGCATATAGACAGTCGTTTTCCCCTCACCCTATTTGCGAGTGAACAGGAAAAGAAATGACTAACAGTGGTAGAAGATACTCTGCCATGCACCACACGGTGGCTTGCAGAGTATGTATGTAAATGTAGAACACTGCATGAAACAGAATACAAAAACAGATACTGAATATCCTAATTATAAAAAATACACTGTTACAGACCTTTGGATTTTTCAGGAACCCAAGATGATGCTTATAGTCATCATTTAGCAGTTCTGTCCTTGAACGTACAGTAGATATAATAATAATGAGCCTCTCCTGCCCTTGAAATTCCTCAACTGATCCAACAGTTATATCAGACCACTTTTTCTTTAGCACCTGACGAAATTTCTGCACCTGGAATACACAATTTTGTATAGGTATTTTAATTCTTAAAAAGATGACTATAAAAATAAAGTAACAAAACATGGAAATGTGTCACTCTGGAATATCTTTACTTGCTTCGATACCACTCCTAACACTAATACATTCTTTGTGTGTGTGTGTGTGTGTGTGTGTGTGTGTGTGTGTGTGTGCACGCGCATGTACATCTACATCTGCTCACAATACATACTCAGCCTATACACGAAACTACAAAATTATTTTTCAAGCTGTATGTTTTGAATACATTGTGTATTTAGTACTAATGAATCCAGCAGTGCTTTGCAATTGTTAAATATGTATGGGAATTGGATATACATGCTAATCTCCTTCTTCCCCTTCTTTTTGTCCATCTCCTCCCGCCCTCTCCTCTCCATCTCCTTCTGTTCCCTCTCTCTGTCCATCTACTTCTTCCCCTCTCTTTCCACCTCCTCCTGCTCCCTCTCTTTGTCTCTCTCCTCTCTCCCCCTCTTTGTGTCCACCTCCTCCTTTCCACTCTCTCTGTCCCATCCCTTCTCCCCCATTCTTCACCATCTCTTCGTCCACTCTCTCGGTCCAGCTCCTGCTCATGCTCTCTCTGTCCATCTCCTCCTTCCACCCTCCCCTCCTCTCTCTCCATCTCCTTCCTCCCCCTATTTATGTCAATTTGTTCTCTCCCCCCCCCCCCCCCCCCCACCTATTCTTCTCCTCTTTCCCATTTTCTGACCTTGAGCCTTATATGTTGTTATAGCAAATTTAAATTTTATGTAGTAATATTATAATCATAAGCAGATAAGCCTTAAATACAAATTTTCTGTTTTCTGTGAAAACCTACTGTATGGAAGAAAACGAAACAGCACAATGTTATGTATACAATTTTTGTTTAAGTCATTAATATACACAAATGTCCTTGTTGGTATTTCACATTTAATGTTAGCTCTGTGCGCCGGTGAAGTTTCGAACCGTTCTGGCAGATGGCAGAGCCATAGTACAGCATCAAAATGGTGTCTACATATGACTCATGTTACAAGCAGAATGCCGTTCTTGAAATCCTGCGTGCAGAAAAAGAAACCATGGTGAACATCCATAAACGTTTGTGTGCAGTGTATGACGATGCTGCAGTTAATAGGAGTATAGTTGGGTGATGGGCATAGAAAGTTACAGCCTCAGGAAATGCAGAAACAGAGCTCCATGATTAGCCACACTCAGGACATCCTGTCAAGCCACTGTTCCAGACATGCTGAATCATGCAGATGCCATTATTCATGCCCACCGTCGCATCACAGCTCGACAATTGGCTCAACATTTGTCGGTCAGCATTGGAAGTGCGTCTGCATGATCAAGACTCTTGGATATTCAAAAACGTGTATGCATGATTGAGACTCTCGGATATTCAAACAGGTGCTCACGATGGGTTCTATGAATGCTCACAGCAGACCACAAGATTCAAAGAAAGGCCATTTCATCTTAATTGTAGGAGGATTTTGAGATCGACGGAGAGGCCTTTCTGAAGATGATGAGTGTGTCTGTTATGCAACGAAAACGTGGCTTCGCCTACAGGACAAGACCTTTTACCAGCACGGAGTACATACTCTTCCACAATGTTGGTGTATGGCCATAGAACATGACGGAGACTATGTAGAAAAATAGCACACAGACAAAACATGTTTATGTATATTGTCACCAAATTCTGACTCTTAACAATAAATATGTTCTGAGAAAAAAATGTGGGCCATTACTTAATGAATGACCCTCATATAATCAGCAAGTTGTAGGGATGGATTCCTGACAGGAAGTGGAGGAAAAAAGGTCCTACGAACATGTGTCCAGAAATGCATCATTGCCAAAATGAATGAAAGTTCCGTCTCATCATGTGATGTGTGTATATTCTGAGCTTCAGGCTGTATAATTGACACAGTGAGTACTGTATGCAGCAGAATGGTCTGGTATTCATGTTGGGAACAAAATGAGATACTGTCTGCATACAGCCAAGCAGATGGAAATGGTTGAGACACAGCACAGCTATACCAAAACAAGTATCCTCATAAACACCAACCACATCACACAACATTTCAAGCCCTTCTTGGGCACTTGTGAGGTCACATAATTGTCCCTTGGCTTACAGCATGTTGACAGGCCACTTGCCTGGAGCTTGTACTAGAGTTCGTCTCAGTATCTTGTAGAACCTGGTCCTCCAAAACTGGTATATGCACAGTCCACTGCCTCCCTGAACATTAATCTGTCTGAAAGGGCCCATGATCATACAAATGACCAAAAAGGAAAAAGGGCTTGAAATGTTGTGTGATGTGGTTGGTGTCTGTGAGGGTATTTGTTTTGGTATAGATGTGCTGCCTCTCGACTGTTTCCATCTACTTGGCAATACACAAACACCATCTCGGCTTGTTCCTGACATGAATACTGAACCATTCTTCTCCTTACAGTATACTGCAACAATCACACAGCCTACAACACACAAAGAAAACACGCCATGTGGTCAGAGGAACTTTCATTCATCAGTGCTATCTACCATGACAATGATGCATTTCTGGATACATGTTCATAGGACTTTTTTTCCTTCATTTCCAGTCAGGAATCCATCCCTGTAGTTTGTTGGTTTTATTAACATTTACCACGTATAATGGCTCAGAATATACGGGGTATTCAAAAAGTGTATGACTGTTAGCCGCACATGCCTTATGATTGTTCGCCTGCCTGGGTTTTTCAACAAAACAATAAACGCACAACAATACTGCAGTGATATTCTGTACCCATTCATAGGAGAACTTGTGTTAAGTGAAATACTGAATGGTTATTTTCAACAAGATGGTGCATCTGCGCATACAACTCATGTTTCAAAGTCACTGCTTGCTGATGTTTTTGGTGATTGCATAATTTCACAGGGACTTTGGCCTCCGCGATTGCCAGACCTAACACCACCCGACTTTTTCTTCTGGGGTGCAGTCAAAGCAACTGTCTATAAAAACCATGCAAACTCTATTGATGAACTGAAAACTGCAATATCCACTTTCACTGCTTCTGTTACAGAAGAAATGTTACAGCTTGTGTTTGGAAACATGATTAGACGAATTGAATTGTGTATTCAACAACAGGGGGGACACTTTCAACATTTAATGTCAAAAAGAATATTCAATAAATTAATAACTTGTATTTCACTGAGTTTCATTTCGGTATATTCACTACGGCATACGGCACACGTGGCTAACAATCATGCGGCACTGCGGAGAGACTTTTTGAACACCCCGTATATGGGATAAACAATTCAACTAATGTTTTAAATGCCCTGCTATCATAGTTTCTCACTGCAGGCAGTGAGTGTGAGTGTGTGTGTGTGTGTGTGTGTGTGTGTGTCACCTACGCCCTGCTGAATGTTCATTAGAGTATGGCCGAGAACTTTTTGAGAGTTTTGTTAACAATGTTAGCTCCTGTATAATATTGTGCAAAAATATAGTAAAATGGTAACAATGTCAAACAATGACTTAAACAGTACACTAACTTACTTGTTCTTACATGTTCCTGATGACAACTGTGTAACTATATGTGAAGATGCATTTTATTTGAAGAAATGAATATTCAAGATTTCAGTGTCATAAAAATTGTGGTACATTTACTTTTTTATTTTGTGTCTTAGTCCAATGGATTTTGGAGAGGTGTACATTGACCTTTTTGGATGTTACATCTACTTCAATTTATAATCTAGCATTTCATGGTCAAAGAAATCAAATTTGTCACTGAGAAAAGAGTTGTAGTTCTGAAATGCGTTGGTGTAAAGTAGTAAAACAAATTATTGTGACTGTTGGCAACACTCTTTTGGGAGGAAGCTATGTTTTGCAATAAACAATGAGAGAAATGAAGAACGAGTTAATCAATCAAATGAAAAAGTGAGTAAAAAATAACAATTATAAATCAAAAGGTAGGAGAACTAAATGAACAGATAGTAAATCTAAAAATTAACTTTGGAAATAAATAAATACATTAAAAGATCACAAAATTAAAGAACTTAATAACTGCAGGTGAAAAAATTGACAAAGCAATGATTCAAATAATGGAATGATTATTGTTGAGTCCAGTTCAAAATATGTAGATCTAAAGTTACTGAAACGGAATTTAATTTGGAAGCTGAAATGAAGACTGTGTCTTATGCTGTAAACTTCAATGTGTCTGATATGGTTAAGTTAGATGACAAGACAGCTGATTCATACAAAAGTTGGCACTGCTTTTATCAAGCAGAAAATGCAGATGAGGATATAAATTTTTTCCTTGCTTTGAAATATGAGTTTCTGTAAGAGGAAAGTGAAAGTGTCATATTATTTTCCAACACTGAAAACAGGAAGTTATTCAAAATCTATTGTGTGTAAAAAATCAATTTGGCAAAGTCTAGTTAATGTTGTAAGCAACTACAGCTTGGGTGATCAGAGAGATATTTGAATGCATTTTGTAAACATTTTATAGGTAATTGGAAGACTTTCGCCATGTAATAAATAATGCTGACTCATTTGAAATGTTCACTTCCAATGAAAAGTACTCAATTTGACCTGTCAATGGTACAAAAAAAACACCAGATTAGGAAGCTTGTGGCAGAGGAACAACAGATGTTATGCATACAAATCTGTGTATGAGGAGAGTAAATAAACTGTACCAAAGGAAAATTCAATTTAGAAACTAATAAATAGCAAGACAGAACTTCTAGCTAGTACATACCTTCGAGGGGTTAAATGTGAAGTACTGTTCATGGATACATATAAAAGTGAAGGACATGCAAACCTAGCTTTCAGAACTAACAGTTCCTTCATCAGGAAAAAGAGAGGGATAGGTTGTGGTTAGTTACAAAAGGAAGGGCAGTTCACTCAGCTGCCAGGATTCAAGAGACTCACCCGCAGATAGTAGCCAGGTGAGAATGAGTACAGTTACACACGGGAAAGAAAAAGATAATGAAATACAGAAACAAAATTTTCCATTTACATGGAAGTTCCCCCCCTTCACTTTTAACCTTCCCCGACTTACCCGTCTCTCCTCCCCTAATGAAATAACTATTAGTTTGGAGAACTGGGTACTTGTTGGCTCATTCACTTTTGTGTGTGTCTATTGGCAGTAGGAAGCTTTTGCCTCCTGAAGGAGAATTTAATTTTTATTTTAATATTAGCTGTACCCAGCCATACATTGTGGCTCAGTTTGGTTTAACAGAAAAGAAAGAAAAGGGAAAGCATGTTTCTGATATGTATGGTAATTAGATACATGTCCTAATCTCCATCTTCCCCTGCCTCTGTTGATCTCCTCTCCTTCTTCCTCCATCTCCCCATCACCTCGCCCTCCCCCCCCCCCCCCCTCTGTGTCTGTGTCTGTGTCCATCTTCTCTTCCCCCTCTCAGCACCTTCTCTCTGTCCATCTCATCCTATCCGCTATGTCCATTTCCTCCCACCATCCATCTACTCTTCCCCCCCTCTGAAACTGAACCTTGTTTACTGTTATTGCAAATTCAGATTCTGTAGTAGTATTCTAATCATACTCCGATAAGCCAGAAATACAACTTTCCTGTTTTCTGCAAAAACCGTCAGTGTGGAAGAAAACAAATGAGCACATTGTTGTGTATACAATTTAGTTTTCAAAATATATGTATAATGAGAAAAATATACAAACAATTTTTCTAATGGTTTAAATGCCCTGGTATGGTAGTTAAAATTGGCTGTGATAAAGGAAACTGCACATTTCTACAGCAAAGCAATTTCTTTCTCTCAGCCGGTTCTAAAAGAAAACCTGTAAATTGTTATTTAAAACAAAATATATTGTCTATGTTTGTCTGAGTGTTTAATGTGGCACTGTTTAAAATATGAGGTAAAAAGGTCAAGAACTTTTTGAGATTTTTGTTAACATTTCACTATTACATATTTTAAATATTTGATTTATATACGATCTGTATTAAAAACATATGTATCCTATGTTCATCCAAATATTTATTAGTAACATGTAAAAAATTTAAGTAAACAGGTCATGTTTCCTCTTTATATATCACATATATGTCGAGATATTATAAATTTCAAAAATATATCACTTATGTCCATCCAACTGTTCATTCAAGTACCATGTGAACATCTGAAGAAAATTGGTCAAGAACTTTTCAAGATTTTTGGTAATAACTTTTCCCCTATATACCTTACATATTTATTTATACATTGTATATATTAATAAAATAGGTACAAAAACATATGCATATCCTACGCAATTTTGTGTCAAAATTTCAAAGTAATTGGTTACGGACTTTTGGAGATTTAAGATTGTCAACAAATAAACACAATATTTTTGCTAAAATATATGCCATTCCAGTAGGTATACAAAAGATCGAGTATATATAACACAGGAGGACATGCTAAAAAGTAATGCATTCACATTTTTTTATCTGTTCTCAATTATCAGTTGAGATATTACATATCACGGATAATTGACTTTCTTGCTTTGCTGACACAGGTTGCAACCCTCTGCTGCTACAGGGCTCCGAATTGTAACATGTAATGAGGCAGTCTGTAATGAACTATGTCGGTGCATGATAAACAGCATGCTGTAATTAAGTTTCTAACCACAGAAAATGTGCCTCCAATTGAAATCCATACAAAAATGAAGGCTGTTAACATTGATTTTATTGACCTCTGTGACATCATTTACAACTATGTGACAGATGATGTAAGCAGGGGTTCACCAATGATTTACAACTATGTGACAGATGATGTAAGCAGGGGTTCACCATTCTGACACCGAAAACAAGAGACCATCAATGGAGACTGAACAAAGGATCACTCATGCCAAGAAAGTTCAAGACCAGGCCATTAGCAGATGAAGTCATGCCCACAGTGTTCTGGGATGTTCAAGATGTGGTGCACTTGGAATTCATGCCTAAAGGCACCACCATGAACTTGGCAAGATAATGCACGACCCTCAGAAAACTGATAGCCTGAATTCGAAGAGTCTGTCCGCACATGGAGCAACCTCTCCTTCAGCTTGACAATTCCAGACCACACATGAGTGCTGTGACATCTGCAACAATCCAAAGCCTTGAGTTAACTGTCATCAGTCATCCTTCATATAGTCCCAGCCGCACAGGGTAGCCACGTGGTCTGAGGCATGTTGTCACGGTCCACGCGGCTCCCCCTGTCGGAGATTCGAGTCCTCCCTTGGGCATGGGTGTGTGTGCTGTCCTTGGCGTAAGTTAGATTAAGTAGTGCGTAAGCATAGGGACCGATGACCTCAGCAGTTTGGTACCATAAGACCTTACCACAAATTTACAGTCCCAACTTGGCCCCATTCGATCGTCAATGTTTCCCAAACTTAAAGAAAGCCACCGAGAACTTCAATTTGACACACATGAAGCTGAGCAAGTAGAGGTGAGGTTGTGGCTCTATCAACAACATCAAACATTCTACAGTGGCAGTATCAACAAACTGGTCTCTCATTGGGAGAATTGTGTTCATCGCCAGAGTGACTATATTCAGAAATAAATACATAGACATGAAGACTAAAGGTACAGAATATTAATAAAGTTTGTTTTCGTTAAAAATCATTAAGTGTTTTAAGCTAAAAAATTTGGAGGCAATACTTTTCAGGGACATAATCAAATGCAACACTGTGTCAAAATTTCACAGCAATTAGTGAAGAACTCTCAGAGATTTAGATTTTCAACAAACGAAAATGAGATTTTTGCAGACAATATATATGTAGTCACCCAGGTGCATTCCCCTAAGTTATTTGAACTTGCAAATGCTGGGAGAAACTCAGGTCTCTGGTAGTACTATTTTTCCTTCTATGCTGCATTATCTTTCTGTGTTTTCTAAGATGCTTATTCTTATTCTGAACAGAGTTAATGTTATGTTATTGTACTATTTTACTAAGATCTAACTACTGTAACATTATGAGTATTTAGGTGAGCTAATCAGCTGCCCAGGACTTGCACAAGGTAAAGTGAATTTGTTTGCGAATCTCTGTGGCCCCAGGGCCAGCGACATGACATGGCTGGGCAGGCCATCACGGCCGCTCCAGGTGGGCCATGTGCATTAGCAAAGGACCAGATGTAGGGAAAATCCTGAACGGGGCATTTGGACAATGCATCAATCACTTTAAAGGGCCGGCTATGATCCTATTAATGGCGGACTTTGAGACAAACTGAAAGACAGCTTCTTTTCTTACAGCTCTCTGAGAGGCTATAATAATTTACACTCAAATATCAATGCAGATCTAAATACACTGGTGATCCCTGGAAAATGAGGCACATCCAATGACACAACAATGTTTCAATACCTCTGTAACTACAAAAGTTAATACTTCACAGTCTATAAATATTTATGCAGTGTACCTCTGAATTAACAACTTTTAACCACTTCATGTGATTTTAAAATACGGTATCTTAGATGATAGCATTGCACTACAGCTACCATTGCTTAAAGGTACTTATCTGTATCTATTTTATTTCTTGATTTAGTACATTTTTTAAATATTTTTTCGTTATGCAAATGTTTGTCAGAACATCGTATTCTCCACATTTACACAATAAATCAACACAGCATCAATACCTCATTTTTGTCATGCTTGTGTATTTATTTAATGAACAGTTTACTATTTTGCCAGTAACTTTGTTTAAGTGATGACTGCAAGTGCTATGAAAAAGCTGTGCTAATTTGTAAGTGGTCAATCACATGTGTTGGCACACACAACAATTGAAAAGAGAACGAAAAGACACATCTGTCAAGAAGGCATAGATAACCGTTTAAACAATACTTAAGGACAATTTGTCATTTATCATGAGCACACTTGTGCAAGAATGAACCAACTATTACTTATATTTATTGTAAATGATCTGAATACAACTGAACATTTAAATATTGTTGTAATATATTAGTTTAGTCTGGGAAGCGATCAACTTGAATCAAATCATGACTGTAGAGTTTAAGGGTGATGTATTTTTGGTGGGGATGGTCCTCAGCCAATGGAAAAGTAGACAGTAGTGGAACATTACAGGAGTCAAGTGGAGAAGAACTTTTTGAGTGAAGAACTCAAGGGAGTGATTTGAGACACTTCACAGCAAGTTCTGGAGTGAATGTTTCTGGGCAGTGAATGGCCACTACAATACTCTAACTTTTGAAGTGACTTAAATGTTTCGAGAGGTCTAAAGTGCTCCAGAGTAGGACTCTTAACTTTTGCCGCTTGATATGAGAAACTTAGAATAGACAGCATGGGACTTATTATTATTCATATCATGTGTGTTAATTTGTGAATCATCATGTTGAACTCTGAACTATTCTGAGCTGGAGAATCTCTTGTGTACTGCAGTCATGAAACAAACTTTGTTTTTGCGTAGTTTAGATGACTATTTAGTTTGGGGATTTTGCTACCATTTTCATAATGATCTCAACATAACTTTACTGGATATTTGATAATGGTATTTTTTGTCTGTAGTTTAACTGAATATCGTAGGACCATTTCTCATTTATCTGAGATGTCGTTCCTTCCATAAACGTTATTCAAAGTAATTCCTTGTGGTCTAAATCAATTGCAGACTAGAACCCTTGTTATTAAACTAATCATATATCTTTAATTCTGTATTTCTGTGTAATTTATAAATTCACAATTCTAGCTAATGCATAGACTGTTTGACTGCAGGATCACAACTACAGGTTATTATTTGCAGTGAATTAGCTGCGGGGCATGAAAGCAGACGTGTGCAGCTCAATCCTATGACAATATTGAGCTATTCTTTTTAAACAGAGCTGTGAATAGCCCTAGTACCTAAAGTGTGAGTAACCACAAGTAAAGAAGCCACTTATTTGTTCATATGGACTGCTGTTATGAAGAGTAACGATTCAGCAGTAACCATTAGCGGCCATTGCACTATGCAACTGGGTCCAGTTGTTCAAATAACTCCTATACACGTAACATGATTTTAAAGTTGCCAAGAAGCATTTTATTTTACTTCATTATTACTATGCGTTCACCTGATTTACAAAAATCTCAGTTATGTACAATGTATGACTTATCAGATGCAGTTTGCTTAGACATGACAGGTAATCCTTACCGAATTTTGAATAACATTCATTTGAGAGGAAAATAAAATAATGATGATAAATAATTTGATGATGATGTTTACGATGATGATTAGGAAGTTGATGATGGGATTACACAGTTCGCTGCAGGATAACGTTCCGAATAATTTATAGGTAACTTCAGTACAATATTTTAACAATGTCTGATTTCACTAATAGATAGACTTGATTCATGAGTAAGGTTTGTGTGTACAATAACTTTCTGTTGTGGCAGACATGTGCTACTTAGCATTACCCCTGCAAAGCCAGGTTGAATTTTAGGAGGATATTGCAATGTGCAGGTATGGAGTTTTGTTTGAGGAGGTGTCAGTCAGTTCACTTATTTTTGCAGTGCAGTATCAATATGTAAATTTTGTGGTTTTTGACTAATATGCTTTCAGTTTGTTCATTGATGTAAAATAAGGGAAAGGGAACCACTCACCTATAGTGGATCAATGTGTGAGTAGCGGTCTTTCTCTTATTTTACATACTGCTCCATCCAGGAATTTCCAGTTTGTTCACTTATATTTTCTATATATATGTTTTACAAGAACTACAAATGTGTGTCATTTTATTGCATCAAAGTCTGTTTTATTCTCCATTTTTTAGTCATACTGCAAATTTTCTACACCAACGGAATTATTCTAAATTTCTAATATAAAATACTTAATGAAAATAATAGAGGGAAACATTCCACGTGGGAAAAATATATCTAAAAACAAAGATGATGAGACTTACCAAACAAAAGCGCTGGCAGGTCAATAGACACACAAACAAATACAAACATACACACAAAATTCAAGCTTTCGCAACAAACTGTTGCTTCATCAGGAAAGAGGGAAGGAGAGGGAAACACGAAAGGATGTGGGTTTTAAGGGAGAGGTTAAGGAGTCATTCCAGTCCCGGGAGCGGAAAGACTTACCTTAGGGGGAAAAAAGGACAGGTATACACTCGCACACACACACATATCCATCCGCACATACACAGACACAGAAATGTCTGCTTGTGTCTGTGTATGTGCGGATGGATATGTGTGCGTGTGTGTGCGAGTGTATACCTGTCCTTTTTTCCCCCTAAGGTAAGTCTTTCCGCTCCCGGGATTGGAATGACTCCTTACCCTCTCCCTTAAAACCCACATCCTTTCGTCTTTCCCTCTCCTTCCCTCTTTCCTGGTGAAGCAACGGTTTGTTGCGAAAGCTTGAATTTTGTGTGTATGTTTGTGTTTGTTTGTGTGTCTATTGACCTGCCAGCACTTTTTTTTGGTAAGTCTCATCATCTTTGTTTTTAGATATACTTAATGAAAATATTTACAACAATTATATTAAATTCCAAATACTTTTGTAAGTCAACTATGTTAAAGACAATATGTAATTGTTTATTATACACTCCTGGAAATGGAAAAAAGAACACATTGACACCGGTGTGTCAGACCCACCATACTTGCTCCGGACACTGTGAGAGGGCTGTACAAGCAATGATCACACGCACGGCACAGCGGACACACCAGGAACCGCGGTGTTGGCCGTCGAATGGCGCTAGCTGCGCAGCATTTGTGCACCGCCGCCGTCAGTGTCAGCCAGTTTGCCGTGGCATACGGAGCTCCATCGCAGTCTTTAACGCTGGTAGCATGCCGCGACAGCGTGGACGTGAACCGTATGTGCAGTTGACGGACTTTGAGCGGGGGCGTATAGTGGGCATGCGGGAGGCCGGGTGGACGTGCCGCCGAATTGCTCAACACGTGGGGCGTGAGGTCTCCACAGTACATCGATGTTGTCGCCAGTGGTCGGCGGAAGGTGCACGTGCCCGTCGACCTGGGACCGGACCGCAGCGACGCACGGATGCACGTCAAGACCGTAGGATCCTACGCAGTGCCGTAGGGGACCGCACCGCCACTTCCCAGCAAATTAGGGACACTGTTGCTCCTGGGGTATCGGCGAGGACCATTCGCAACTGTCTCCATGAAGCTGGGCTACGGTCCCGCACACCGTTAGGCCGTCTTCCGCTCACGCCCCAACATCGTGCAGCCCGCCTCCAGTGGTGTCGCGACAGGCGTGAATGGAGGGACGAATGGAGACGTGTCGTCTTCAGCGATGAGAGTCGCTTCTGCCTTGGTGCCAATGATGGTCGTATGCGTGTTTGGCGCCGTGCAGGTGAGCGCCACAATCAGGACTGCATACGACCGAGGCACACAGGGCCAACACCCGGCATCATGGTGTGGGGAGCGATCTCCTACACTGGCCGTACACCACTGGTGATCGTCGAGGGGACACTGAATAGTGCACGGTACATCCAAACTGTCATCGAACCCATCGTTCTACCATTCCTAGACCGGCAAGGGAACTTGCTGTTCCAACAGGACAATGCACGTCCGCATGTATCCCGTGCCACCCAATGTGCTCTAGAAGGTGTAAGTCCACTACCCTGGCCAGCAAGATCTCCGGATCTGTCCCCCATTGAGCATGTTTGGGACTGGATGAAGCGTCGTCTCACGCGGTCTGCACGTCCAGCACGAACGCTGGTCCAACTGAGGCGCCAGGTGGAAATGGCATGGCAAGCCGTTCCACAGGACTACATCCAGCATCTCTACGATCGTCTCCATGGGAGAATAGCAGCCTGCATTGCTGCGAAAGGTGGATATACACTGTACTAGTGCCGACATTGTGCATGCTCTGTTGCCTGTGTCTATGTGCCTGTGGTTCTGTCGGTGTGATCATGTGATGTATCTGACCCCAGGAATGTGTCAATAAAGTTTCCCCTTCCTGGGACAATGAATTCACGGTGTTCTTATTTCAATTTCCAGGAGTGTATTTATGCATCTCATGCCATTTTTGGTGGTCACATGCCTTTTGTGCAATAATAACAGTGCAGTAGATTGGGTAGGAGCAATTTGGAAGACAAAGTTGTGATTTGAAGAAATGTGTAATGAAGAACAGAAATACGTATGGTATTTGCTGAGAAATTAATAAAGCAATGTGCATATTATTTAAATCACAAATAGTTATTCAGCATGAAATATGTGACTTTTACGGTACCTAGGGAACATGTTCAACAATTGGCTACAATCACCTATTAGCATAAATGAGATAAGTGAAAATTCTGTTGTGCAGATGTTCTCAATTATTCTGTAGAATGTCCGTATTTGTAATATTGGAATTACATGCACTACAGTGGATAAATTCTATATGATTAGGTGACAATGAGTAAGGTTACAAACAAGAAAGAAAAATACACAATGAAAATTTTTATGTAACATACAAAAGAAGCAAACATGACAGTGGGTGAAAATATAGATTTACCTGCAATCTGTATGGTGTTATAATACCTATATCTTTCTCCTCCACTTTATACCCACTCAGGCGTTCTTCTAAGAGAGCTGCCACATACTTTATAGCAACATCAATCTCTTGTCGATTAAAATAACTGCAAAATGAAATGCAGCATAAGAAAATGTTAGTTTTGTATTCAAACATGGCTAACCACAATAATTTACTTTAAAAATACCTTAACAGAAGCACATCAAAAATTTTGAATAAGATGCAAATGGACCTTGAAATCAAAATTGTGTATTAGAAGCTGTTCTGATCTGAAGTATACACTTGAGCCTTATTGATACTAACTTCTGTTTAAGATTCTGATGGCATTAATGTTTATAAAAACTTAGTATTCAGATGCAAAATAAATATTAAAATGATCCTGTAAAGTCCTAATGAATGTATAAAGTGGCATTAGGAAAGATAAAAACTCCCTGTACAGAAGAACAAATGGGCTGCAAAAATCAGTGCTAAGTTCTACAACTCTACACAAGACCACTTCAAGGCCAAAGTGATGCAAATGGCCAAATCCAACCTGAGAGGAGCACCAGAAGTGCTCAAATGCAAAATTTGTGTACAGAGTGTATGCTAAATAGTAGCTAAAACTGACATGGCAGCAAGTATAAGATAATACTTGTGGAAGCAAACCATCCTGTGAACATGGAGCCACAAATGAGCCAGTTGTGATTTAATTTCTAATAAGTGGTATGAGGCACCAATGACTGAAGTATGAAATATTGTCCTAGTTAGTAAAGACGTAGTTGAAAAGGAAACTGTTCTACTATGTCCACATCTAACTGGGCTCAAACTGCACTTGTGACCTACCTTAACCAAATCTACAATACTACTACAGCACATTACTTGTACAAATTGCTGTCCATCGTACCTGTCAAACATGTCATCCTCACATTTGGAGATAATGCTGCAACAGTCTCTGCATTGAGGTAATGAATTGATTCAGATACCTCCAGATCATCTCGTAAATGTTGACAAAACCGTAAAATTTGCTGCTCCAGCTCTTCAACCATACTGTCAGGAGCACTACACACTTGACTTTACAGTTGACTAAAGACTAAAAACTTCTAATGGATCGAAATAAGGTAACCTTGAAGGTCCAGGTGGAAACCATGTTCAACCTCTCAATCTTAGATGTTGTCTTACACCAGCACCAAATTGTACCTGTTCCACATCATGCATGTAAAAGATTGCCTAACATTGTGCAAGGTAAGGCAGGCCATGGATGAAATTTGAGCTCAATTTGATGGGAACTTGTTAGTCACAAAGTTTAATTTCAATTACATTTGCACTAACAAGGACAGCACTTCACACTGAAGTCAGTGGTGGCTCATAATCACACATTCACATTAACTCACAAATTGTTTGTTTGCAGACCCAAGTTCACTGGAAAACTTCTGCTGCTATTACCGTATACTTTCCAATGTCAGTTTTCATTATTAATTGTGATCTATTCTTTGTATAGAAAATAGCAATGCTTTTATTAAAAGCTTTTGAAGATCTCAGGATTTACCTGTTCCACTCTTAATATCTGACTCTGGAATAAAATACACAGATTTATTTCTGTTCTAGAAGAATGTCTATGGAGCACATATCTTAAAAGATAAAAGAACACATTTCCATGGTCACTAGTTTGGATATATTTTTAAGTGTCTTATCGAGAGCCCAAGGAAAGGTAACTTATGTCTGAGAGAGGCAGAGTGGAGATGCCAAATTATATGTTGCTTATAGCGAAAAAAATTTTCAAACTGGACCTGATGCTACAACCCAACAGAAGTCCTAAGATTTTGTTTTCAGTACGTCATTTCTGTGTGAGGCTGTTATCTGGCTTCAGCTGCCAGAGACAGTGGTCATGTGTGTGTTAGTTACACTTGCCTGAGTGAGTGTGTATGTGTGTGTGTGTGTGTGTGTGTGTGTGTTGTGTCATGTCTATTTTCAACAAGGGCCTTCTTGGCCGAAAGCTCATTTTCTGACTGTCTTTTTTTAATTGTGCATATCTGTGACTAAGCAACTCCGCTACACGGAGAATAGCAACTATCCTTTTCATAATATTATTACATTCCATCTTGGATTTACCTTTGTTTGATTCTGATATCAAATTTCCCTCAATATACCTCTTTATTGAGTGTTATTCAATATCCCTTCTCCTCTTGTAACATCATAATCTAGCTTTATGTGAAATAGATCTTTTGTCCAGTTCTTTGGTGTGAATCACTTAGTGAGGCAGCATCGTTGTTAAGACAGTGGGCTTTTATTCAGGAGGAGTGGGTTTCAAATCACTAGCTAGCTTTCTGATTTTAGGTATTCTATTGATCCCTGAAACCATTTCTAGCAAATGCCTGGAAAAATCCAAAGTCAATCTGTATTACCATCAAGTATTTTTTTTTATTGTTCCATTCGTCTTATAGTGAGCATGTGTACAAGGTATAGACAACAAGGATATTTAGACTTAGAACAAGATAAAAAAAAAATAAGATGACAGTACATTAATTGTTGAGTAATGAGTACTCAATACTTCTAAAACTCATTTTTCTTAACATTTAAATTCTGTGAGCAGGAGACTGAGATCATAAAGTCAACACAAGTTTGCCTGCAGATATTCATCAGCAGAATTGTGTTTCATTAGTATTTCCTTTACATTACTCCCAAAAGTACTGGTTTTCTTTCTATTGGATAGGATAGTTTGTTGAAGAGTAGATTGCTCACATTTCTCAAATCATGACTTTTGATCAGTCTTTAACCTACCAATTGAATATTTGTTTTCATCGTGTGTCATGGCTGTGGGTTTCTGCAACTGTTGCAAACATGGCAATGAAGGCTACTGCTTTTTATATTTACAGTATATTAAATAGTAACATTCACTTTTAGTAACATTCATTTTTTTATTTGTTGATCCCAGTTAAGATTCTTGTCTTGGAACACAGTCTCAGACTTCAATTCGGTCACTGTTAGGTTGGCGTGGGAATTGATGTAAAGCAATACCAGTCCCTTTTCATGTAGAGACTACAATGATTTGATCTATAAAACTAAGCACACTATCTGGTGATAGAACGTCACATTAACAATTACAACACTACTTCACCTCTTGTGACATCTGCATCACCTTTCTCTCTCCACAAACTGTTTCTTAACAATTACCTTCATTTTTTTTCATTTTGTGTAGCTCTTGGTCTGATGCAAGGCTTCCCAGCTGACACCAGTTCATTGGCTTGTGTGCCACATGCTTTAAGCATAACTGTGGACTGTGTTGTATGGGTGAACACTGTCTAGTTGTGTTTGTGTCATTATGATAATGAAAGGGGAAACGCTAACGACTGCTAGCACAAAGCATACTTCTGCTAAACACCAACAAGAGGATCTGCAAGCTTAACAGCCTGTCCAGTGGATGGCTCATCATCAGCAGTGTAACATGCCCTCCACATCATAAGACACTGGCACCGGTCTGAAATTTAACTTAGATTTTTTAAAACTTGTGTATGAACTAAACCATAAAATATATAGCAACTGAAAAAAGTACATAATGTAAAATGCAAAATCAGTATGTTTATATAAAACATGCTAGTCATATACAGAACTACATAATCATATACATACATAATCATATCATATCACATCGTATCATATTTCACTCATCTAGAATTTGGTGTCTCAGCATAATTCCGGAGCTCCTCTTGAGTACACTCTCTGGCTGCATCTACTAACAGGCATTTTAGAGGGTGTTCCATTGTTTGTGTTTCTCACCACACTCACACTTGTCAGTTTCTATGCAGCCCCACCTGTTTCATAAGTTGTTTTGTTTGCCCCTTGCCCATTCAAAGTCAGTGCCATGTTTTTTAGTATAATTAGTCTAGGCGGGAGTCCTGGGGTAGAACTTCTCAGTGATAAGCACTTCTGGATATTCTTGCTGCCACAGAGATTTTATCGAAGTTTCAGTTGGCTGTATTGATTATATGAAACTTCATTAAGACTTGAACCTTTTGGGCTTGGGTTAATGGTTGAGTAGCAGGTGACACTGGTCATTCATCTGTTTGTTCATTTCTTTCTAGCTCTGGAATGATCTTCTGATATTTGGTGGGGCAATACCAGATAACAAATATAAATGGTCCACTCTAGTAGGCCTCAGGCAACCAGTTATCTTCCTGCAGGTATCACTTAGCACCGCGTCTATTTTTCTAGTGTGGCGAGATCTTTCCCAAACTGGGCATACGTAAGGAGCAACCAAAAAGCAGATGGTGAGAGCTGTGGAATGGAGCATATTTGTGTTGGTGCCCCACTTTGCAGATGGCAGTTCTATCAGTATACCATTAAAGGTTTGTATTTTAGCTTTTGTTTTCTTCATGTGTTTCGTTTATGTCTAGAGTGATAGGGTGAACGGGGACAGGTGTTCAAGTGCATACTATTCCAGCTCATTTTAAGCTCCTTCCCTGCCTCCCAGTTGTTAAGGTTAAAAAGACACACTTGCATTTTACTGGGGTTTGGTTTTAGATGATTACATATGTTGTAATTTGTGAATGTTGTGAGATCTTTGCTCAAGCTATTTTCAATTTCATTAACAGACACTGCTTTCTATGCAATTGCTCTATCATCTATGTTAACAAAAGTGTTTGTCTCTTCGCAGATAGGTTGGTCATTAGTATCTATGCAACAACGTACTACCTTGTTGCAACCCATTCTTCTATTTCTCCACCTGCTTCTCTTTTATTGGAATGTGACAGAGAATCTTCTATAACCAACAATGTCCTAAGAGTTAATACCAACATGTCATTGCTTGCCATCTGATGTACTTTAGACATGATCAGATTTATAGTACTGGATGCTGCAGTTAGGGCAATGAACATTACTACTGTAGGAAACCCCCTCACAAAACCATCTTCAATAAACTGAGTCCGGTTGAGAGCCTGACCTGTGCAGGGTTAGCCTAGGTGGAAACATGTATGTTCTTCAGTTAGGCCACTGTCAATACATCCACACATTCTATTTATTATTAGATTATTGGCACAGTATTTGGCAGTCAGCAATTGTATACCACTTCTTCTCCACTTGTTCAACAAATTCTAATGATGGAAATTTCTTTAAACATCATCCATTTCCAAGTCAAATGCCATGAAAACAGATACATTAACTAATTATGCTACATCGATAGCTCTGCTATTTCCACTGAATTTTGTAGACATGAGTTCACTTTTTACCCACCATTGATATCAACCAACAGTTACAATTTATGCCTGTGCATGCACATTGAAGCATTAACACATCTTTTAATTAGTCTTTATATCACTCAAAACTGGACAGTAGAATGCAGCAAGACATAAGAACTAACATACTAGCTGTACCACGATACTACAAGCTTTGGATAACAAATAATCTGTGAAGTACCTTGGTGAGTCAGCTTGACGTTCATCTTTGCCTTTGACACCATGAAAAATTATTGGAAACCCTTTTTTCGGCAGCTGACTCCACTTACATGCCCTTGTAGTTATGTCGCCACCACATGCCTGTCATGCACAAATAAAATAGTTAAATGTTAAAATTTACAGTTTTAGCACCCAACCTAGTTTTCATTACAGAAATGAAAGTACAACCAGAAATGGTTGAGAACATAAGGAAATGGGAAAGAGAACATTGAACATAGTAGACACTTTAACTGAAGGAAAGCATGAGCAAAGGTAAAAGAATGGCTTGGATACCTGAAAATACACAGCTTACACAAATTAAATGAATCTACTACACTCTCTATATATAAGTTACTTACCTACACAGATGAAAACACACACTGTGTGCAGCAAATGTTAGGAAGCAATAATTGCAAAGGAAGAGTGGCAAGAGAGAAGACAAAATGGGCAAATGGAACTGAAGAATAAAACTAAGGGAGCCATCTCACTAACAAAGCATTTAACTCTTTAACAGCTCAAGACATGCAGGTCAAACTCTCGTTCATCACTTTATTTACCCAAGGCCCACATTCGCAACTTCAGACAAATAAAGGTTCAGCTATAAGTTTTCTCAGCTCCTTCACCAGTTGTCCCATTTTCAGTGACATCATCTTAAAAGAATCTTCAGATCTAATAATAAAAAAGGCAAAAATAAGAGAGAATAAAGAAAATATGTCAAGTAATGGGGACAGGACTATTTTTAAGAAAATCAGAAAGTAAGAACAGCTTTGAGGGGAGAAAGATATCAGGCTGTAATTTTACGTTGATAATTATCACTTTAGAATTATCTAATCACAACTGCATAAAATAATTTTATCTTGCCATACACAGTTTACCTTTATTATTTGATAGGTATCTTCAGTGTCCTGGAATATTCACATATTTGTGTTTGAACCATTTTATTTTACATTTTTGCTATTGCATATTGAGATTACAGAAAATTCTGGCACTTTCTGCATATGTACGATGTAAGGATAGTATAAATTTATAGTTACAAATGTTGTTGATGCTGGTCTATATGTCTTCTTGTTTCCTGTTTTATAGCTGTCCTTCTTCTGTTTACTGCCATATGCAATTTTGTTCTTACAGCATTAGGAAATGAATATTTGTTTAGCTGATGTTATGTTTTGGACTCACACACAAGCATGTGTGCACATAACCCCCCACTCCCCACTATCTAAAACTCCCCTCCCCCCTCACACATACAAATAGATCACTGATATCACAAGACACATTCAACTGTTAGTAATAGCAGTTGGCAACACCATCCGAAACATAATATCAAGTAAACCATTGTTCATTTCCTAATACTGTGAAAACAAAGTTTTGTATAGCAGGGAGCAGAAGTATTACTGCTGTAAACAGTAAAAAGAACACATGTAGACCATCATTTACAAAAATTCTATGTAGAAATTTATACTACCACTACATCATAGATAAGATAGTGACAGAATTGTTTATAACCACAATGTACAATACTTAGAATGTACAGAAAAATTGTTTAAATACAAATATTATATATTCCAGGCCACTGAAGATGACTTGCAAATATATACATGTATGGAAAGAAAAAAGTATTTTATTTAGTTTTGATTAGGTGGTTCAAAAATAACAATCAAAAACATAACATTGCACACAACTGAGGACAACAGGACAAGAAATAGTTAATGTAATGTAATTTTTCATCTACATGAAAATTTGCACAAAAGGTGTTACTACTATAGAAAAGTCTTTAATCTGACTACATATTTACTGATGCTGCTACTGCTGTACAAGCAGAGGTGCAGCACTCACTTTCAAGGTGCAATAGACAGACAGAAGAACTTGTGTAAATATGTCTTTTCAAGGATTAGACAGGAAAGTTAACAAAAAATCTCATTCAGTGGCGACACTGCTAGATACAGCAAAAAGGAGATCAACCCTCATACATCAACAACAAACAGACTTGAAAATTTTCGATCAAAAGTTGCTGAAAACACTCAATGCATTAAAGACAATAAAGGAGACTAAGAATAAAGGCATGGATGAGATAATATAGATGAAATGGGGGAAAAACCAAGCAAACAGTAAAGGCCTGTAGGAAAAAAGGATACTAAAATAAAAGACATCTAAAGGATAAGGGAGAGAACCTAATTAATAAATAAATGGATGCAGGAAAACAAATACTGAAGACTATTCAAGAGAAGAAAAAAAGAGAGAGCATGGAGATGGTAAAAATTTGAGGGAATGGTTATGGGGGGACTGAAAGAGCAGCAGACAGCTACAGTAGAGATTTGTGTTAATGTGAAATCACTTGAATATTGGCAACCACAAAAATTCAACCTTGCAGAGCAGACTCAAAATCAGCAAAGTTCAGTTGCACTGCTGGCACTAGATGGAATTTTACAGTCCATACATCAAAATAGACATGGAAGATTCTGCTGAGTGTGTGCTTTGAAATGTTGATGTTGATACTTGGTTTTTGGGGTGCTCAACTGCACAGCTATCAGCACCTGTATAAATTCCCAATCTTTACACAGTCCATAAATTGAGGTACTGCACTGTATTGTACTCACAATCAGCAATTGGACTTGAACACCCATTGGGTATTCAGGAGTTTGACTCAAACAGCCACTGGGTACTTTGATTTGGATTTTGCAGTCATTTCTTAGATCACGCCAAATGACAATAAAAATAGTTCCCTAAATAACCTATGTTCTCTCTTCTCCCATCCTGTTTTACTGAGTTTGCTCCTGTTCTATTGACATTAGTAGCAATGGGATATTAAACTTTCTTCCCTACTATCAGACAATGTGATCCTAAGAGGATTTCACACTGCCCACCCATGAACAGAAGATTCAGCACTAAAAGATCTGTCATTTTTAAGGGCACAAACCGTCAGTGCCCTAAAATACGATTTGTAATGGCTACCAACCACTTACTAATATACTTTTAAGGCATTTTATTCTTACTTGCCATTAGTGTTTCAAACATTTTGTACATCGCTGGATGCATGCATTGCATTTGATGATCAGCTACTTCATATTCAACATGTAAAAGATAATCAAAGACAAACTCAAAAACAATATGACAGATGTACAGCCAATGTACTTGCACAAAAAATGTCCCAGTTATTCCTGAAAGTTTATGTATTCAGTGTAGTGCAAAAAATGGCACAGATTAACTTAGTACAGTTTTGAATGCTTTTGTAAACACAATCACAAATGTTTTGAGACAGTGGATCACCATTAACACTTGGAACAGTTGATCCAACACAAATGCCACATGTCAAAATAAGCACAGACAACATACAGAGCCATCAGCAAGAGAAGATACACACTATTTATATTTGGCACAGAAATAAGTTGAAAGAGATGGCAATAATATCATTGAGAGATCAAACTTTGCTGCCCACCTGGATGATAGAGAACACACCTTACCCTCTCTGAGGTCAGGTTTCAAGTTATTGGACAAAGATGAGAAATGCAGATTCGTGGACTTCCTAGAACAGATAAAAATATACTATCACCTGAGATCATCTGACATGTTGATGAAGAGCAGCTGATTTTGAGAGCTCTTGATGATCTCCTGCTTTGTGCCAAGAGACATTATGACCCAGGAGTGAGCTAATATGGGAATTTTTTTTTCTTTATTGTTATTTTGACACTGTATACAAAAGGTGGGCTGGCAGCGGCAATATTACACCGCTCTTCGGCCACAGACAGTACAAATAGAAACAATGAAGACATAGAAAAACATAACATAAAGGAGGACAAAAAACTGTAGACACATGAGTAAAAAACACGGAGCCGTTCACAGGTGTAGTAAAAAATAAAAAAACGGTCAGCACTGTACACGAACACTGATGACTGAGATAACACATGTGAACGATGGAGCGCCCGTGAAAACACTGAAACACTAACACGATGGCACATACACAGAACCGATGGCGATTATCTCCGGCGCGCGAATGTTCACTTGATGTGAGCGAGTCTGGTGACCTGGAAAATGGGGAAAAGGTGGGGGAGGAGGGAGAGGGGAGTGTAGATGCCAGGGGCAGTGAAGATGGGAGGAGGAGGAAAGAAAGTACGGGGGTAGGGGAAGCCCTGGGGAGGAGGGAGGGAGGGAGGGAGGAGGGAGAGAGGGTGCCCTAACGAAACACAGGGAGGGGATAGGGAGAATCCTTCTCGGATGTAGAAAAACTTCATGAATTTACTAACATCTTACTCAACTATATGATAAATATGCCCCACTGAGGACTGGAAAAGTAAGAAAGAAACCCACATGATGGTTAACTGATAAATTAAAACAGCTCATGAATCTTAGAGATGATGTGTATTGGACATAAAAACTAGATCCAACACCTGAAAATCATCCTGCTTATAAGCTGAACAGTGTCAGTCAATCTGGGCAAAATGCAAAACTCAGGCATGCCCAAATATTAAATGACAACAGAAATTGACCAGCTGTCTTATGGAAAAACCTGCATGGTCTTGGCATAGCCAAAGTAAAAGCTGCACCTTCGTATGAAATATCTGATACCATCTTTTTTATATGCATCTGGATAGTTATTGGACAATTCAGTGCTTCCTAAGGCCTTGTATGCATGTCTTTATATATATCATTCTGTCCAATTTGCTAAAACACTTGACTTTCATTATGAAAGCAAATAGAATATTCTGGAAGGACATGTGTTGTCATAATTGTCAATAGATTGTTCCCATTAACAAAATTATGTACATATGCTAAATTAAATAAAATTAAATATCTAATCAAGAAATTGAAGTAATAAATATTCAACAACAGATAATAAGAGGCTGTGGAAATGTTGGCATAAAATAACTAACACCTCTAATTACTATAATTGCAATTGAGTAACGAGTAAACACAGAAAACCTCATTATCTTGAGAAACAGCTTAAAAGTTATTACCAAGTAATGTATTTTCATTTGCTGTCTATTTTTATGTCCTCCTCTGTAAGTAATATTCTTTGTAATTACATTTCTAGTTAACTCTCCAATTCTTTACATCACACAACTTTCCGATTTCCAGAATTTGAGGCCTTGTTTGTAAATTTTATGTATGTAATCGGATAAAGCAGGCGTTTTGTACTACAATTGAATGTTAGTAACCAAATCCTAACTGTAATTAATCACATAACTAAAATAAGTAATGGGTTATTTTGAAATTTATTGTTGAAATTCTAAATAAAGCGACGCAGCAATGCTGCAAGAGAGTCAGTTTGGAAGTTAGTTTTGGAAGTCAAAGAGATCAGTGAAGTCTATGTTTTGTTTACATGATGAGTGTGCAGTTCGGTTGTCAATTGATGTAAATAAATTTTGTGAAGCATGAAAATTTTGTATTCATTCATCAATGGACCAGGCAGAAGAAATATTTAAGTAAAGTGTAACAATCTGAAGAGAACATTACAACCTGATACCATTGGCCCAGCCGAAGAACTGAACCAGTCTACAACCACAACACATTCTAAAAAGGATGTTGCTGTAGCACCCTCTGATTACTGACCTATCTGCATTCTTCCTGCACTGTCTCAGGCCTTACACTATATAGCCCATGACAAGCTAACAAACTACTTAACTACAAACAACTTATTAGACGAATACAAATCAGATTTCCGTAAGCATCACAGCACATTCGCCTTAATAAAGATAGCACATGACCTGAAGCTTGTCATGGATCCATAAGAGGCAATTTATCATGTGCTTCTCAGAATTCAGCAAAGCCTTTTGGTTTTTTATTTGCCAAACTTAGCAGCCTAAAATTCTTGCCAAGCGCAGCCGTTTTGCTCACAACAACATTTTACCAGCAATGTTTGTTGTCCAGCACAATAAGGTCACAGTGGAAGCAGGTAGTATCAGGCATTACCCAGGGTATGCACTAACACCCATGGTTTGGTACTGGCTCCTGTACTCCTTTCACTGTACATAAATAATGTGTCATCAGGTTGGTCCTAGTGCAGATACGACACTGATGCTGATGACTTACAGTTTTATCTAAGTGAAAAACCAATAAACCTGAAGACAGCTATTGAGAGTCCCAATACTGACGTGAGTACACTATCAAAATAGGTGCAGGAAATATGGTTAAACCTCAGCCCATGCAAACCCCAAGCAATACTGGTTGGTCATTCTATGCTCACTAGCCCAAAATATTGGGAATCTCTACCATCTGTAACCCTAAATGGGACAAATATCATCAACTTCTTTCCTTCAGCAAAGAATCTAGGAGTAATAATAGATGAAAATATAAATTGGACTGAGCACAAACTGCAGTGTGCTGGAAGGCATCAGTATTTCTCCACATTCCACAAAAATATAAAAAGCTCTTACCTCTTGACCTAAAAAAGAAACTCATACAAACATTTATACTTCCAATTATTGATTACAGTGATATTATGCTGGAAGGCCTTTCTCAAGAAAGCTCAAGGCAACTGGAAATTCTTATAAATGCTTGTGTTGGTTATATGTGTGATGCTCGACTCTTTGATCATATTTCACCATATGCACTGAGATTCTGGATGTGTGCAGACAAGTGCAGAGATTTCCATATCCTCAGTCTTCTCTACTGTCTTATCAATAAACATTGTCCCTCATACCTCTCCCTGACATTAATGCTCTTTTCTGAACAATATGGCAGAAACACTTGTTCCCATCAGAGCAAAATCCTTTCTGTCCCACTTGATCAATCTTTCTCAAAATCCTCCTCAGCAGCAGGAACTTGACTCTGCAAAAATCTCCCACTTGACTCTGAAATAACCTCGTGCATTATTTTTTAGAGAATGACTAACACCTTCAGATTCAGAAGGTAGTTAATTATATGTTTACTAAAGCAACAATAATGACTACCATTGTCCTTGTGTGCAGTTGTCACCACTAAACACTCTTCTTTCCAACCAGATTTCCCTAATTTCCCAGTATTCTTAGCTGATACAGGCTCCTTAAATTTCCTTTCCCCTGAACTCATTACACCAGAAAACATCTTTTTGTACATCTATAATTTTTTTATATCTGCCACTATCACTATTATTATTATTATTATTATTATTACTAGTATAGTCAATATTAGTGGCAGCATCTGCAGTAGTACAAGTACTGACAGTATTAATGTTGTTAGTTCATCGCCAATATTACTTACTCACATTGCGACTTCAGGCATTCAAAACACTTTGTACTATATTAAAACTGTTATTTCTTAAGTAACTATGGCGTGAAAGAGGTACTGTATAGATGAATAACTGGTCTGATGTAAGAGTGGGCCTGTTAGCCCCAAACACATCAGGTTAAATAAGTAAATAAAAATAAATAAATATTCCAATCCCACGCCCTGTCCTGTACCCCGTGTGTTGCTCCCTTGTGGTTGACCCAGGTGCAAGACCTGTCCCACTCACCCACCTACAACCTCCTACTACAGTCTATTCAGGTATTTTCTACCTAATGAAATACAAGGCCACATGTGAAAGCAGCCAAGGTATATATCAGCTATGCCCCAATTACTGTACAGCATTCTATGTGGGTGTGACAAGCACCAACTTTCTACTTGCTTGAATGGCTACCATGAAACTGTGACAAGCCACAAATCTGACAATCTCAGTTGCTGTACATGTCAGACACCACAATGCAAATGACAACAGCTGCTTCACTATGTGTGCCATTTGGACACTCTCTTTCAGCACAAGTTTCTCTGAACTATGCAGATGGGAGTTATCTCTCCAACGTATCTTGTGCTTTTGCAGTCCCCCTAGCCTAAACCTACACTAGGTGTTCCCACTGCCTCACATTGCCTTTTCCCTTCTCTCTTCTATCTATACCATTCCTTCTCCAGCCACACTATTTGCTGCTTCTCACACCACTCTTCCCCTCCCTCAAATATGGGCACCGACCCTGCCTGTCCATCTCTTTCCCTTTCCTCTCCCCTCTTTTCAACCCCACCCTCTTCCCTCTCTCCTCCCTTTCTCCGTCTTCATGATCATCTTTCTTTCCTTTTTTGCCCTCCCCTTCCCCACTTTCCCCACATCTTCTATTTCCATACATTTTTGTTGTACTCTCTGTACTCATTTCACCTTGTGTGGTTGTGAAGAAATTTGTCCACAGACCTGCCTCTTTCATGCTGCCCTCTCCTTGCTAACTTCCCTATCCCCAGCTCAGGCAGCTGCTTTAAATAACCAAGTGTCAGTCATCAGTCTTGTCGTGGCCATAGGAGAGTGCATTAGGTTTCTGTGTGTGAATATGAGTACTACTGCTAGAAAAAGAGCTAGTGCTTGAAAGCTTATGTGAATGCTGTTTTCTGTTACATGTTACTGTGCATTTCAATCCACCTTCCCCTTATCTTACATATTGCTCCATCAAGAAATGTCCATTGTTGTTATACAGTGAAGAAATAGTAATCTATACGAACAGGACATCTGTAACTATATTTATTTGAACAATGAAAAATCCAGGATGGAATAATGACAATATTACGAAAAGGATAGATTGCTACTCACCATACAGACAAGATGTTGAATCAAACATGTTGCTGTTGTGGTCATCAGTCCTGAGACTGGTTTGATGCAGCTCTCCATGCTACTCTATCCTGTGCAAGCTTCTTCATCTCCCAGTACCTACTGCAACCAACATCCTTCTGAATCTGCTTAGTGTATTCATCTCTTGGTCTCCCCCTATGATTTTTACCCTCCACGCTACCCTCCAATACTAAATTGGTGATCCCTCCATGCCTCAGAACATGTCCCATCAACCGATCCCTTCTTCTGGTCAAGTTGTGCCACAAACTTCTCTTCTCCCCAATCCTATTCAATACTTCCTCATTAGTTATGTGATCTACCCATCTAATCTTCAGCATTCTTCTGTAGCACCACATTTCGAAAGCTTCTATTCTCTTCTTGTCCAAACTATTTACCGCCCATACCGTCCATGTTTCACTTCCATACATGGCTACACTCCATACAAATACTTTCAGAAATGACTTCCTGACACTTAAATCTATACTCGATGTAAACAAATTTCTCTTCTTCAGAAACGCTTTCCTTGCCATTGCCAGTCTACATTTTATATCCTCTCTACTTCGACCTTCATCAGTTATTTTGCTCCCCAAATAGCAAAACTCCTTTACTACTTTAAGTGTCTCATTTCCTAATCTAATTCCCTCAGCATCACCCGACTTAATTCGACTACATTCCATTATCCTCGTTTTGCTTTTGTTGATGTTCATCTTATATCCTCCCCTCAAGACACCATCCATTCCGTTCAACTGCTCTTCCAAGTCCTTTGCTGTCTCTGACAGAATTACAATGTCATCGGCGAACCTCAAAGTTTTAATTTCTTCTCCATGGATTTAAATACTTACTCCGAATTTTTCTTTTGTTTCCTTTACTGCTTGCTCAATATACAGATTGAATAACATCGGGGAGAGGCTACAACCCTGTCTTACTCCCTTCCCAACCACTGCTTCCCTTTCATGTCCCTCGACTCTTATAACTGCCATCTGGTTTCTGTACAATTTGTAAATAGCCTTTCGCTACCTGTATTTTACCCCTGCCACCTTTAGAATTTTAAAGAGAGTATTCCAGTCAACATTGTCAAAAGCTTTCTCTAAGTCTACAAATGCTAGAAACATAGGTTTGCCTTTCCTTAATCTTTCTTCTAAGATAAGTCGTAAGGTCAGTATTGCCTCACGTGTTCCAGTATTTCTACGGAATCCAACCTATCTTCCCCGAGGTCGGCTTCTACTAGTTTTTCCATTCGTCTGTAAAGAATTCGTGTAAGTATTTTGCAGCTGTGGCTTATTAAACTGATTGTTCGGTAATTTTCACATCTGTCAACACCTGATTTCTTTGGGATTGGAATTATTATATTCTTCTTGAAGTCTGAGGGTATTTCGCCTGTTTCATACATCTTGCTCACCAGATGGTAGAGTTTTGTCAGGACTGGCTCTCCCAAGGCCGTCAGTAGTTCCAATGGAATGTTGTCTACTCCGGGGGCCTTGTTTCGACTCAGGTCTTTCAGTGCTCTGTCAAACTCTTCACGCAGTATCGTATCTCCCATTTCATCTTCATCTACATCCTCTTCCATTTCCATAATATTGTCCTCAAGCACATCGCCCTTTTATAGACCCTCTATATACTCCTTCCACCTTTCTGCTTTCCCTTCTTTGCTTAGAACTGGGTTTCCATCTGAGCTCTAGATGTTCATACAAGTGTTTCTCTTATCTCCAAAGGTCTCTTTAATTTTCCTGTAGGCATTATCTATCTTACCCCTAGTGAGATAAGCCTCTACATCCTTACATTTGCCCTCTAGCCATCCCTGCTTAGCCATTTTGCACTTCCTGTCGATCTCACTTTTGAGACGTTTGTATTCCTTTTTGCCTGCTTCATTTACTGCATTTTTATATTTTCTCCTTTCATCAATTAAATTCAATATTTCTTCTGTTACCCAAGGATTTCTACTAGCCATCGTCTTTTTACCTACTTGATCCTCTGCTGCCTTCACTACTTCATCCCTCAAAGCTACCCATTCTTCTTCTACTGTATTTCTTTCCCCCATTCCTGTCAATAGTTCTCTTATGCTCTCCTTGAAACTCTGTAAAACCTCTGGTTCTTTCAGTTTATCCAGGTCCCATCTGCTTAAATTCCCACCTTTTTTCAGTTTTTTCAGTTTTAATCTACAGGTCATAACCAATAGATTGTGGTCAGAGTCCACATCTGCCCCTAGAAGTGTCTTACAATTTAAAATCTGATTCCTAAATCTCTGTCTTACCATTATATAATCTATCTGATACCTTTTAGTATCTCCAGGGTTCTTCCATGTATACAACCTTCTTTCATGATTCTTAACCCAAGTGTTAGCTATGATTATGTTATGCTCTGTTCAAAATTCTACCAGGCGGCTTCCTCTTTCATTTCTTAGCCCCAATCCATATTCACCTACTATGTTTCCTTCTCTCCCTTTTCCTACACTCGAATTCCAGTCACCCATGACTATTAAATTTTCGTCTCCCTTCACAATCTGAATAATTTCTTTCATTTCATCATACATTTCTTCAATTTCTGCATCATCTGCAGAGCTAGTTGGCATATAAACTTGTACTACTGTAGTAGGTGTGGGCTTCGTATCTATCTTGGCCACAATAATGCATTCACTATGCTGTTTGTCGTAGCTTACCCGCATTCCTATTTTCCTATTCATTATTAAACCTACTCCTGCATTTCCCCTATTTGATTTTGTATTTATAACTCTGTATTCACCTGACCAGAAGTCTCGTTCCTCCTGCCACCGAACTTCACTAATTCCCACTATATCTAACTTTAACCTATCCATTTCCCTTTTTAAATTTTCTGCCCGATTAAGGGATCTGACATTCCACGCTCCGATCCGTAGAACGCCAGTTTTCTTTCTCCTGATAACGACATCCTCTTGAGTAGTCCCCGCCCGGAGATCTGAATGGGGGACTATTTTACCTCCGGAATATTTTACCCAAGAGGACACCATCATCATTTAATCATACAGTAAAGCTGCATGCCCTCGGGAAAAATTACGGCCGTAGTTTCCCCTTGCTTTCAGCCGTTCGCAGTACCAGCACAGCAAGGCCGTTTTGGTTATTGTTACAAGGCCATATCAGTCAATCATCCAGACTGTTGTCCTTGCAACTACTGAAAAGGCTGCTGCCCCTCTTCAGGAACCACACGTTTGTCTGGCCTCTCAACAGATACCCCTCCGTTGTGGTTGTACCTTACGGTGTGTTTTTAATTCATGTGCTTTCAGTGCTAACTGTTACACTTCATCAAACATAGGCACAACAAAAAGACTGCTAAACAAGTGAGCTTTTGGCCAAAAGATCTTTCTGTAAAGTAGACAACACACACTCATTCACACAAGCACAATTCACACGTAAATTACCACTGTCTCTGGCCACTGAAGCTAGACTACTAGCAACTGCACATAATGGGAGGTGCTATTTGGGTTGTGGGGATAAGGAGGCGTCTGGGATGGGAAGGAGGAGGGATAGCAGGGTGGGTGGGGGACAGTAAAGTGCTGGTTATAGGAGTATGCAGGGACACGTGAGTGTGCATGTGTGTTGTCTGCTTTAGGAGAAGATCTATCTAGGAGTTCTCTTCTGTTCTGGCTGTGTGTTGGTGTTTGTAATTCATGTGCTTTCAGTGCTAACTGTTACACTTCATCAATGACACTGCCACTGGATTTGAAACGAGAGTTATTATGATGTGATAATATTTTTGAAAGTGTCAACAATGAGAGACATATTAACAACTACGATACAATTTTTAGCCACTTTTTGTTGTACCTGTCTGCATCTCAACATCTCCTCTATATGGTAAGTAGCAATCTGTCTTTTTCATGATTTTATGATTCTACCAATTAATTCTTGCAACAAACACTGGAAAATCCAACGAACTCTTGCAACAAATATCAGATGTAAATTGGCAAGCCAGAAAGACTAATGTGAAAATATTTTATGCACGTATTATAAAAACTCCTCTGTTAGAACTGGAGCACAGGGCCTGCAGCGAGTATAAAGATATTCTTGAAAAACTACTAGCAAGTCAGCATAGCTTTCCAAGAATATTTTGATAGACCATTCCTTTGTCTCCAATGATATCATCAATGCAACAATAACTACTAATCTTCCTACTTTTCTTATTGAATACATCACACCATATAGATAAATTAACTTAATTAATTGATGATTTACAAAGGAAAATGAAACTCTTACCTTAAGTTCATTGTCATAAAACAGTTCATTTGGAACTTTTAGGATCTGTTCATGAGAGCGAAAATTTTTCACTAGTTTTGTAATTACAGCACAATTGTATTTTTCGTTTGTCCCATTCCTCTTATACATTTCATTTGTCATTACCAGCCGCTCCAAGAAGGATGTGCCTACAGGGGGGGAAACAAAATTCTTTGTTACAAAAACTGAATTGTGTGTGTGTTTGTGCATGTAAAAGATACAAGAGGTGAAACATACAAATGAACTGTTAACTCAAAGAAATGTTTTAGAACTGCTGGCTACAACTAGACCTGATATTATAACGAGCTGTGGTGCATGTAGTGTGATGTATCAGCTAGTGCCTAGTGCCACAGGCTGGCATGCTGTGGGTTCTCAGATCAAACTCAACTGCCAATTACTTGTTATTTAGTATTCATCAATTCTAGAAAGTTCTTGAAATTCCTTATGCTCGCATGTTCTGGAATATTCAGTGTTTGTATAAATCGTAGCTTCCTCTGTCTAGGAGTTTAGTTCTGTTCTGACTCTATGTTGGTGTTTGTAATATATGTGCTTTCAGTGCTAAGTGTTATAGTTCATTCATGACCTTGCTACTGGATTTGGAGTGAGTGTCATTATGACTTTACAGTATTTTTGAAAGTGTCAACAATGAGAGACATATTAATGACTATAATACAATTACTAAAGGCAAAAAGGATCAGGAATGTTAGGAGAGTATTTCTGCCTAGTTGAACTAACAGACAATTCCTAATAAAAACTAAGCTAAACACAGTCCGAACAGGATATAAAGGTCCAAAGGTACCAACCGGCCGCCATGTCATCCTCAGCCCACAGGTCTCACTGGTTGTGGATATGGAGGGGCATGTGGTCAGCACACCAGTCTCCTGACCTTACATCAGTTTACAGGACCAGAACCTCTACTTCTCAATAAAGTAGCTTGGCAGACCGGATGGTCACCCATCCAAGTGCTAGCCCAGCCCGACAATGCTTAAATTCAGTGATCTGACAGGAATCGGTGTTACCACTGTGGCAAGACCATTGGTGACAATTCCTAATTACCCACTTCAAATGTTAAATGAGCACATTTGGTTCATATCTGACAAATTTAGAAATTATGTGTGGTTGTGTGGGTGAATGTATGTACTTTCTAACACAAGAAGAGCCACAGCTTGAAAGCTCATTAACACTGTATTCTAAAACAATAAGGGAAATCCCTGCATGGACACTTATGTAAAATACAGGAAAAGCAACCAGTTATCTATAGAGGATTGGTGTACCCCACTTGCCCATAGAGGATTGGTGCATCGTGCATAGAAACACATAATAGAAAACAGTTAAAACTAGCTTTCGAACTCATGTACTTTTCTAGTACACACATTCACACACACAACCACAAAGACACCTCAATGTACATCCTTGTGGTAGCACCAAGACTGCTTATTAAATATGAATACCCAAAACTAGTTGCCAGGATCAATGAAGGTGAGGAGGAAGTGGGAAAGGACACACGAGGCAAGAAGACGGTAGCAGGGTAGTGTAACCCAGATCTTTTGCCAGGTGACTCAGCAGCTGCACAGCAAAACAAAAGGAATTTAATGGTAGAGCATATAAGAAATAGGGAGAGGGGGGGGGGGAAGGAAAGGGAGGTGGTGCTGAAGAGGGAGACAGGGATCGAAGAGAGTAATGGAGAGGGGTGGAAAAAGGGGGATAGGAGAGGTGAGGATACAGAGAGAGAGAGAGAGAGAGAGAGAGAAATTGCTTGCATGGAGACGGGGAGGGGAGGGGGGTGGGGAGCGGAGGAAGGCAGTACATGATCTCGAAGGGGAAGGAGTGGTGTGAACAGAAGAGAGAAGAGAAAAAGTAAGAAAAGGCAGTGGGAAACAGGTTAGCAGAGATTTAGGCAAGGGGAACTGTGAAGGCAAGGGGAACTGTGAGAGTGCACGATATACTGGAGAGACAACTCCCATAACTCAGAGAAACTTGTGCTGGAAGGCAGAATCCGAATTGCCCATGTAGTGAAACAGCTATTGAAATCATTAGTGTTATGGTGTGCAACATGTTCGTCACCTGGATTGTCACGTTTGTAGTATGCCACAGTTTGGCAGTGGCCATTCAGATGAGTGGACAGTTGGTTACTGCCATGCCCACACAGTATGCTGAACGACGTATCGTAGGCACCTTCAGCGGAAGGGTTTGTGTGCTCTGATGAGGTTGAGAGGTGTACTGGTGGTAGCGTAGCTACTGGCAGGGTCACCCAAGCCGGTGTCTCGACTGAGGAACCAGACGAAGTGTGTCAACTGAGGAACCATACGAAGTGTGTACCACACCACAGGGTAGGGGTGATTCTATAGGCTAGGTCGTCAACCCCTCTAGGGGAGCTAATCCCGAAATGAAACCCTGGTCCTGCAGGTTGGGGGTTGAGCGCAGGGTTGAGAGCCCTACCTTGTAAAAAATCTATTATTGCAAATAATTCAACAAGGAATACCAGACTGCCCCTACATAGACAAACTATGCTACAAAACAGGAATATGGATTTATCGGTGCTTAAATTTGGAATGTGGAACATGCATACACTGTTGCAAATAGGAGCGATGAACAGGGTTGCAGAAGAGGTGCTAAGGTATGGAATGGGAGTTGTTGCACTGCAGGAAATCAGGTGGAAGAGATGAGGAGAGATTTATAACCAGAAATTCTCCACGTACTATTCAGGAAAAGATGAAAGGCAAGGGGAGTATGGAGTTGGGTTTATAGTCTCCAACGATATACTCTGTGTATGAAAGGCAAATTTCACAATGTGACCTTTGTGAACGTATATGCACCAACAGAAGAATCAGACTGAGACAGGAGTTACAAACAAAAGATGTTGGAGATGATACAGACAAAGAATGCAAGTCTGTTAAAGATGCCAGTAGGACAACAGCACATGAAATACTGGGGAAAGCAAGGAGACTTAGGAATGAAGACTGGTATGAAGATGAATGTAGACAGACGGTTGAGTCACAGATAGGCACAGCAAGAAGACTACCAAAACTCAAAACAAGTAAGTGTCTGGCCACAAGGCCTTCTGAATTAGACAACATACACACACACATGACTACTGCCTCTTGCTGCCGAGGACAGACTGCGAGCAACAGCACATGATGGGAGTAACAGTCTGGGTGGTGGGGGTTAGGAGGAGGGTGGGGTGGGGGGTGGGATAGCAGTGTAGGGGTGGGGGACGGTGAAGTGCTGCTTCTGGGAGCATATGAGGTGGGGAGGGGGTAGGGCAGCTAAGTACAGTTGGGAGATCAGATGGACGGCCGGGGGGAGGGGTGGTGGAGTGGAAAAGGAGAAAGTAGAAGGACTATGGGTGCATTGGTTGAACAGAATACTGTGTAGTGGTCGAGTGGGAACAGGGCAGCAGACAGGTGCGTGAAGGACAGTGAATAAAGAAGGGTGAGGGTTACGGGAATGTATATTGCAGGGACAATTCCAACCTATGATATTCAGAAAAGCTGGTGTTGGTAGGAAGGATAGAGATGGTACAGGCTGTGAAGCTGTTACTGAAAATAAGCACACTATGTTGTGCAGTGTTCTCTGCAACAGGGTGGGCCAGCTGTTTCCTTGGCTGCAATTTGTCGGTGGCCTTCTTGTGGATAGACATCTGGTTGGTCGTCATGCCTACATAGAATGCAGCACAGTGGTTGCAGCTTAGCATGTAGATCACACGACTGGTTTCAAAGGTAGCCCTGCCTTTGCTGGGATAGGTGATGCTTGTGACCTGGTTGGAGTAGGTGGTGGTGGAACAATGTATGAGACAGGTCTTGCATCTAGGTCTATTACAAGGATATGAGCCATGAGACAACAGGTTGGGAACAGTGGTTGAGTAGGGATGGATGATGATACTGTGTAGTTTTGGGGGCGGTGGAATACCACTGTTGGAGGGGGGAGGGGGGGGGGGGAGAAGGACAGTGGGTAGGACATTCCTCATTTCAGGGCACAATGAGAGGTAGTCAGAACCCTGGTAGAGAATGTGATTCAGTTGCTCCAGTTCTGCGTGGTAATCAGTCACGAGGGGAATGCTCCTCTGTGGCCAGAGAGTGGGAGTTTGGGAGGTGATTGGTGACTGGAGAGTTAAGGCATGAGATAACTATTTCTTTGCGTGGCTGAGACAGAATACAGTCTGTGAAGGGCTCAGTAAGACCCTTGGTATATTTCGAGAGGGACAGTGTGTCACTACAGATGTACAGATGTGACAGTCACAGGTAGCTAGGCTATATGAACAGGTTGCTAGGTTGTATGGAAAGGTCTTCTCGATATGGAATGAGTGGCAGCTGTCGAAGTGGAGGTATTGCTGGTGGTTGGTAGGACTGATTGGGATGGAGGTACTGATGTAGCCATCTTTGAGGTGGAGGTCTACAGTGAGGAAGGTGGCTAGGACCAGCTGAAGTGAATGGGTGCAAGGAGGTGTTGAGATCCTGGAGGAGTGTGGACAGGGTGTCCTCACCCTTGATTGACATCATGAAGATGTAATCAATGAATCTGAACCAGCTGTGGGGTTTGGGGTTCTTGGTATCCAGGAAATATTTCTCTAGATGGCCCACAAATAGGTTGGCATAGGATGATGCCATGCAGATGCCCAATGTTGTAACCAGGAGGTGTTCGTAGGCGATGCCTTCAAAGGAGAAATAATTGTGGGAAAAGATATAGTTGGCTATGATGACCAGCAAGGAGGTTGTAAGTATGGAATCTATTGGGCATTGGGAAAGGTAGTGTTCAATAGCAGCAAGGCCGCGCATTTAGGAATGTTTGTGTAGAGGGATTTGGCATCAAGAGTGACAAGCAGGGTACCATTTAGTAAAGGAACAAGAACTATGGAGAGTTAGTGGAGGAAGTGGTTGGTATCTTTTACATAGGAGGGTAGGCTGTTGGTAATAGGCAGAAGGTGCTGGTCTATGAGAGCAGAGATTCTCTCAGTGGGATGTCCTGGGTGGTTGGGTTTATGGACTTCAGAAAGCATGTAGAAGGTAAGAGTGTGAGCAGTGGTAGATGTGAGAAAAGTGATAGCTTAGAGGGAGAGGTTTTGGGATGGGTCAAAGGTTTTGAAGAGAGTCTAGAGACCTCACTGGATTTCTGGAGTGGGGTCACTGTGACAGTGTTTTTAGGTGGACAAATCTGACAGCTGGTGGAGTCTTTCCACCAGATAAACCTTGCGGCTCAAAATTAAATTGTTGAAGCCTTTGTCAGCAGGTAGGATTAACAGGATTGCAGTTCTTTCTTCAGATGTAAAAGGTTAGCTTGCATGTTGAGAGAATTGGGGAATGATGGTGAGGAAAGGTTTGAGGTTAAGAAATTCTGGAACGTTAACAGGGAGTGATTTGTGGATAGTAGGGATGTATCATGCTCAGATGAGGTGCGAACTGCATCAAGCAGGGTTCTGCACTGGTTTTTAGTTGAGTCTGAGTAGTAGGGTTGGTGGTCAAAAAGCGTTTCCACTGCAATGAGAAGCAGAAGGAGAGAAGGTCTTTAATACGCCCAAAATGTCTGAACTTGGGAGTGGGCAAAAGGTACGGCCTTTGGAAAGGACTGATAGATTTGTGGGACTAAAACTTTTGGAGTAAACATTCACAACTGTGTTTCAGGTCTGTTAGGTTCCTTGCTACCAACACCAGGTTTTCTGAACAGAACAGGTGGGAACTCTCCCTGCAATATATGTTCCTGTAACCCTCCTGGCCACAACCTTCATTAGTCACTGTTCTTCACCTATATATCCCCTTCATTTTTCCCACTCTAGCACTAAACAGCCTTCTATTCCATTAATGCACTCACAGTCATTTTACTTCTCTCTTTTCTGCCCCTCCCCCCCCCCCCCCCATCCCCTCTATCCCCTGCCCTCTGTCTAACTTCCCAACTGCACCTAGCTGCCTTACGCTCTCCCTGCCTTCTCCCTGTATGTTCTCAGAAGCAGCACTCTACCATACCCTACCCATACCCTGCCACCCCTCCCCTTCCTCACCCCAACCACATCCTTGCCCCCAACACTGAGATTGCATGCAGTTGCTTGCAGTCTGGCCTGGGCAGCCAGAGACAGTGGTTGTCGTGTGTGTGAGTTGTTTTTGTGTGAATGTGTGCATGTATTTTATCTCACTCAAAAAAAGTCCTTTTGGCCAAAAACTTACTTGTTTAGCAGCCTTTTGTTGTGCCTGTCTGTCCACTATATGGTGGGTAGCAATTTACCCTTTTCATAATATTATCAAAATTAAAATATGTATTTCCCACTGTTTGATGTATGTATATCTTTATGTATGTATGTACTGCATCTCCTCCTAAACCACTGGACCAATTCCAACCAAAATTGGTACACTTGTCACTTACAGTCTGGCAAGAATCACTGTGGGGGTAAGAACCATCTACCTATCAAGGAGATGGAGTGAGGGTGAAAAAGCAGTGTAGCCCATGACGTGCAAATAAGCAGACTTTATTCATCCAGTATTTGAGAATGAGAGCACTTAGAGCCTTCCAATATCAAACCTTTAAAAAACTTTTTCTCACTGACAACCTCTAGAAAATGATGAAACAAAATAAGTTAATCGCTTACTACATTTTTGCTGTTGGCGCAATAAAACTGTCACATGATGTTTTAATTTATTACTTCTTTATTAGAAACTGTATCCACAATACATTTTGCAGATAGTATTGACAGATACCACAGAATGTACCTACAAAATTATATCATTTATGACACATAGTTCAGGTGATATGATGTCAAAAACACAGAGATGTGTGAAAAACTGCTGTACCATGCACAACGTTTAGTTTTATTACTTTTTGCTACTAATCCTATTCACAACAAAATTTGCAGACAGTACACACATATGCCGCTGAATACACCTACAATGTTACATCATTGTATGACATAGATCACGAGATATGACATTGAGCTGCGTGAAAATGAAACTCCAGGGCGAAATTTGATAGAGATACAGATGAACCATGTATTCAGATATAAGTGAAATATGTTAAATATATGTGACGTGGGTGTATGGCAAAGCCACATGCAAAAAGCTCCTCCTAAACCCCATGAACTGATATCAACCGAAGTTGGTACACATACTACTTAGTATTTAAAAGAAATACTATGCCAATAAGAACCGTAAACCTACTATTGGGGTGCAGGAGATAATGTGGAGAGAGTAGGGAAGAAGGCAGTAGGAGGAGACCGACAGACAGGGAGAAGGAGATAATGGACACAGTTAGGCAGACAAAGCGATGCACAGAGGGAGAAGGAGCAAATGAATCGAGAGAGGTGGGGGAGCATATAGACAGTGAGAGAGGGAGGAAGAGGAGATGGACAAAAGGAGAGTGACAGAGGAGATAAACTGATAGAAGACTGAAATAAATATATACTTGGACAATGCTTGGTACTCAGCTAGTATGGAAATAATTTTTACTTGTAGTACAGTGGTTGTGATTTCAAAGTTAATACTCAATGCACATTTATGATTAACCTCAAATACCACAAGGGAGTTAACTGTGGTGTGTAAAACATTGTTCTTGAGCAGATATTCATAACATACCAAGGCCCAAGTGACTAGCAGGAATAGACCTCAAAATAGGTCCCAACTGCTTTGGATCACCAGCCAAAATGAAACGTCCCAATAGTTGCCCAGGGTGAGACTTGCTGGTTAGCAGCCCACAGACAGGAACAAGCAGTTCAGGCTCTGGAGCTTGACCACTTTCATCAATGAAGACATGAGTGAAGTGTCCTTCTGGTACTCCAGCGCTAACCAACCTGAAGCATTAGATTAGAGACATATCAAAGCTATTAAATTCTAGAAATTGTAACATGTGACACTACAATAAAAATAAACTGTGTAAATTTTAAAATATACCAAACACAGTATGGACTAATTTTTATTAGTTATCCATTTCAAAGGGAAGTTTTCTATTCCCCATATTTTACATACAAAATTGAGTACAATATCTTAAATATTATTTGATGTAATTGGATAGAAAAAAATCTATTCACCAAGCAGCAGCAGAAGAACATTCACATAAAGGTATTAATGTTTGCAAACTTTAATACATGTGTGTTCTCCTGCCACAGTTTGGTGACCAGATTTTTATCCATCCAATTACATTATATGAATATAATAGAGGGAAACATTCCACGTGGTAAAAATATATCTAAAAACAAAGATGATGAGACTTACCAAACAAAAGCGCTGGCAGGTCGATAGACACACAAACAAACACAATTACATTATATTTTCAAGAACTGATTCTTTTTGGTCAAATATTATGTAGTTGTATGTTCCCTGAGTTATCACTGCAGTACACCATAATGGCACAGATTAAATCAATTTGTAGGCTATTTAATGTAATTCATATTTAAATATGCTCCATCCTGACATTTACACTTATCAATGCTGACTGTGTGCGTGGAGCGCAAACAAGGTGTTTTTATACATATATCAGCTGTCTTTCCATTCAGTCCAGATAATGATAGCTGGAGGAGACTTACTGTAAAATCCAAAGAAATCCCTCTGCCTGCCACCACCACCACACACACATGCACACACCCACCCAACCACACACGCCCACAAACACAAACACACACACAGAGGCTAGGCTGTTAAAATCCTGGTGATCAACTTCCATAGTGTTCACAATAAAGTGCCAGAGTTTGAAGCAGTCCTAAAAGATAGTGGAGTTCACAAAATACTAGGAACAGGAAACTGACAAAAACACAATGATTGACAGTTGTGAGACCATGAGTATCAAAAGGGTAGGCTAATAGAAAATGGAGCTGGTGTGTTTATCGAAGTAGACAAGAAACTCATATCCATCAAGGTAGACATATAACTGCTTATGGGATTGTTTGGGTAAGACGTAGTGTTAGGGTGAGCATAAACTTATAATTTGGTCCTTCTTTCAACAATTAGATTTACCCCAAGTAACCAAAAACTATAGGAAAAACTTCAGATCCCTTGTACAAATGTTCAGCAACCTTTTACAGCATTCAACAAACATAGTGTTATTTATGGAGAAGACTTTAATAATCCAACAGTCAAGTGAGAATTTACTGTTTTTTACATGGTGGATGTGACAAGATATTCTGTGGAATAGTACTAAATACTTTCTCTGGAAATTACTTAGAATAGATATTTCAGAGCTCACTCATTACAGAAATGTTTTAGATATAATGGCAACAAATTCACTTGACCTCTTTGAGGATGCCCACAAAGGGGTGGTATCTGTGTAGATGGCTGTGGCAACAATGATTATTAAATTACAAAGAAACCTAAAACTACAAGCACTGGATAGATAGAACACTTCATGATGAGATGGACCCTCCTTGGTAGTACAAAGTCCCTGTAAAACCTATCAAGCAACAAGTGTAAAACAATGCATAGGGCTATAGATAGCAAAATGAAATATGTTTGACTGTCAAAAGAGAAATGCACAAACATTTGACAGCTACCATAGCAAAATCATATTGAAAGATTTGGCTGTCAAAAGGGAAATACATGAAATCATCAACTAGTACCACACAAAATCATATTGAAAGATCTGGTTCTCAAAAGGGAAATACATGAAATCTTCAGCAACTACCATAGCAAAATATTACTGGAGGATCTTTCACCAAATCCATAGGTTGTCATATGTGAAGGCTGTCAGTTGCAGTAAAGTTAGTGTCTGGACGATTCATGGATGTCACATGGACTAAGTGGAGGGCACCAAAGCAAAAGCATAAATTCAGAATTACATTTTCGAATGTACCTTTACAAAGGAGGATCCAAGGATATTGTCACAGTTTATTACTCAAGCCATAGCAAAGGTGAGCAATATCAATATTAGTGTCAGTGTCATTGAGAAACTGCTGAATTAGGTAAAACTGAACAAGGTCCCAGGCCATGATGGACTCTACACATAACTTGGAGTCGAGTGAGCTCCTCTTTGAACCATAACATACTACAATTTTAACCATAACATACTGTAGACCACTTGAACAAACAAATCATGCCCAGTAGTTGGGAGGAAGCACAAGTCACATCCAACTACAAGAAGAGGAGCAGAAGTGATCCAAAACACTAGTATCCAATAGCAGTGACACCCACCTGTTGTAGACTCTTAAGATACTCTGAGCTCAAATGTAATGAAGTATCTAAAACAGAATGATCCCTCCATTCCAATAACCATGGATTCTGAAAACAGCAGTTGTGAAAAAGCCAACTCTCACTTTTCTCAGAGGACATCATTAAAACTTTGGATCATGGCAATCAGATCAATTCAGCATTCCTTGACTTCCAAAAGGCAATTGACTCAGTGTCAACCATTACTTACTAATGAACGTGTGTCACACACGATCTCAAACAAACTCTGTGACTGCGTTGACGAGTTGTTGGTAGGGAGAACAGGCCATGTTATCTTGGATGGAGAGTCATCAACTGATTTGGAAGTAACTTCAGGTGTGCCACAAGGACGTCTGTTTGGGATCTTGCTATTACTGCCTTATCTTAATGAGCTGAGAGGCAATATTTATAGCAACCTCAGATTTTTGCAGATGATGTAGTTATCTACAGGGAAGTTCTACTTGAACTAAAGCTTCACACATATTAAGTCAGAGCTTGATAAGGTATTAGAGTGGTGCAAATATTGATAAATTGCTTTAAATGTTCAGAAATGTAAAAATGTGTCATCACAAAACACAGAAATGTAGTACTTTACAACTACAATATCAATAAGTCACAACTGTAATCAGTGAAAACCATGTGTGTAAAAATTTGTGGGAATATATAATGGAATGATAATATAGGATCAGTCAGGTGGCAGGCTTTGGTTCATTGGTAGGATACTGGGAAAATGCTTCGTGGTACAGTCACTCATTTTTCTTTCATAATGATTACCACCACAGTGTTAGGCAAACTGATGAAAACATAGTAATCTCAAAACCCAAAACATTTTATTGCTGACAGCTCAAACAAAAAAGTAGATAACTGGATGTGTTACATGATTTTCAGGTGCTCTCACCTTTAGTAAATACACACACAAATAAGCATGCATACAGAATGAAAATCATTGTAATGAGAAGACATTTTAAAAGTTCAACATACAGTCTTGAGTACAATGGCAGGCTGAAACCAATTATACAGAGTCTCGAGAGCACAGTCAAGTGAACATGAGAATACACCATTAACAGAACAGGGCTGGGTGCAATCCGCTTTGGGATTATTTCAGGTACATTGTTTGTTTCTCAAGGTGCATGTGTGCAACAACCCTGTTGCATAACTGGCTCCAATGTTTGATTGTCCCACTGTCTTGGGGACGGAACTGCACTGTCAGGCACTGGCACAAGCACGTTGAAGCATGACAGTAGCGGCCATCGAGGTGACAGTATGATACAAATGGTAACATAGAATTACCACATCACCCAACTAGTCACACTACTTCATGGCAAGGAATCTAATTCATTTTTATAGTTAACTTAAAACCTTACAGGGGAATAGCACAAAATGGCACTTTCATTGATAATGTTACACTCGGTTCCCCCCTAATCCCTGACCAACTGGCTTACTGATCAATTTACAATGCTCTCACTATTGATAGGATATTTAATCTAAAAAAGGCACAGCAAAAGTGTAAGAAGATTGGTAATGAAAATGGCTTTGAAATTTTTGGAAGCACTTAATTGAAACAGAAACATGATCAAAAAATTTGCTAGAATATACATAAGAAAGGAGAAATTTACACTTTCCTGGCATACAAATAGTTCCAAATTTTTTTAGGACAACTGCCGGATGTCTGCAGCTTCTAGCCACAATATTTTGGCACAGCACCTTCTAACCATCTTGTAACAAGACAGGCTATTGTAAAGGGAAGAAAAACTTTATTCAATCACAAACACACAACTGTGAACACACAAGTTGTGGCTAAGATTAGGTCATATTCATGTTGAAAGCAGAAATCTGCTTGACAGGAACACGCGGAGGACCAGTTTCACATTATGCTACACAGATGGCAATGTCTTGGGACTTCCAATGGCCACTAAGATGACCGCGTGACCGGGAAAACCCATCGGTTGGGCAGCACAATGGTGGCTCATTCCTCATGGACACTTTTCACATCCAGTGCAAAATTAAAGCTTATCCAAAAATTAATAAAGATTGAGCTGTATGTGTCACTGAAGAGCCAGTAGGCTCATTTGAAGCAGAGAAGATGGACGATTATGTGTGTGAAGACCCGACTTTGATGTCTGCATTAGTTTGTAAGTTATTGTAAGTCAAATGTTATAAATAAGCCCAGAACTATAACAGTGAAAATTTTGGCAATGAATTACGCAATTGGAACATATGAGGTATCTACAGATACATCTCGTGGAACTGTGATAGTAGATTTACTGAAATTATTCACATATTTAAATGAGAGGCTGAAAAGTGGATTTTGCACAATTAAAAACAGCTTTTCTTACCAAATAAACAGAGAAACATTAAAAGCGGCAGCACTATTCCAAACATTAGATATATAGGAAAGTATTTAATGTATAATTTAAATTTTTTGTTAATATTTACACTTACAAACCTGAAAATGGAGGAAAAGCACAGAAATTATTGTTTATAACTAAACTACGGTAGGACCGAGCGAGGTGGCGCAGTGGCTAGACACTGAACTCGCATTCGGGAGGGCGACGGTTCAATCCCGCGTCCGGCCATCCTGATTTAGGTTTTCCGTGATTTCCCTAAATCGCTCCAGGTGAATGCCGGGATGGTTCCTTTCAAAGGGCACGGCCGACTTCCTTCCCCGTCCTTCCCTAATCCGATGAGACCGATGACCTCGCTGTCTGGTCTCCTTCCCCAAAAAAAACAACAACTACGGTAGATAAAACTGATAACAACAAAATATTTCTCGCAAAATTTCCATATGATTTTATGTATATTGTGTGTATAAAAGGTTAAAATTAAGAATGTCAGCAATTTTCATGTACAGTAGTTTAACTGACTTCAGTGGTACTTGACTGAGGTTTCCTGGGTGCACAGTCGCAATTTGGAGAGGCGTTTCGGTTCGAACACCATTGGAGGCAGTCAGACTGAGTTAGTCTGTGTTCAGAGAAAGTTTCATCTGATGAGCGGTGAAACAACCACTAGTTTGCATGTGTAAATTATTCGGAACTCCTACTTTCGGACATAGACACATTTTGGCAGCTGATCAAGTTGTTAGTTGATACAAGCTGCACTTGTAAGGATTTTCGTTGTGTAGCCATTGTTGAATTTGTAGTTTGATATACTGTGGAACTTGAATGGTTTTCTAAAGATAACTCAAGCAATTAATCGTGGTTTATTCATCTGTCTCCAAGATCTTAATAGAAAGGAGATAAGGAATACAGATAAGGAAAGGACAGAACAAACTTTATTGTCTACAGTACAGCATACAATCACCGTTGATCTTTATTTTACAATTGCCATTACCGACTTTTGCCCATATAAACAGGTACTCATCGGCATTTAATTTCTTTTTCCTTCTCGTACTCAAAACAAATGGCATGCTTGAAACAAGAGTACCATAAGGCTGTTTAGCCAAGAGCCCTGTGGTCTCAGCTATACTCCATGTCTTCCAAGCCAAAATGTTAGCATCTGGAAATGCTTCAAGGCCACCATAATCTGCATGATTGCCCCAAACAACAGCAAGTGTCAACCAGGTACTACCTCCAAACACTGCTTGCACATCACAGGTGAAGTTCAAATGGAGTCCACGAAAAACATTTGGACCTCCAATCAATTGCCAGCGGCTAAGTCCGCTTCAAGGTCACCCGCCTAGCGCGCAACCAAGAGCGGCACGGCCACCAAAAAGTTTTTTAATGACAAAGGGAAGGAGATAAGGAATAGAGATAAGGAAAGGACAGAACAAACTTTATTGTCTATAATACAGCATACAATCACTGTTGATCTTTATTTTACAATTGCCATTACCGACTTTTGCCCATATAAACAGGTAGTCATCGGCATTTAATTTCTTTTTCCTTCTTGTACTCAAAACAAATGGCATGCTTGGAACAAGAGTACCGTAAGGCTGTTTAGCCAAGAGCCCTGTAGTCTCAGCTATACTCCATGTCTTCCCAGCCACAATGTTAGCATCTGGAAATGCTTCAATGCCACCATAATCTGCATGATTGCCCCATACAACAGCAAGTATCAACCAGGTACTACCTCCAAACACTGCTTGCACATCACCACAGGTGAAGTTCAAATGGAGTCCATGAAAAATATTTGGACCTCCAATCAGTTGCTGCTTATTAAACTGGCGAGCCAAGTCAATACCAATCGCCTTCAAACTGCGGCCGGGAATCGAACCTGGGACCCCATGATATAGTGGCAGCGCAGCTAGGCACCAGACCACGAGCTGCAGACCAGTATTTTGGTGATATGTTGACGATACTTTTGTAGTTTGGCCTCACTGTTTGTACACTCTCTGAGAGTTTTTTCAACATCTGAACTCCATAAATGAAAATGTAAAAATTTACTATGGACATGGATAAAGATGGTTGCTTGCCATTTTTGGATGTCTTGGCAGGACATAGGAGCAATGGCACACTTCAACATTTGGTGTTTTGAAAGCCCTTTCATAAAAACATGTATTTACAAGCTACTAGTTCCCACCATCCAGCACACATATGATGGGCACTCTGAAGACCTTAATCCACTGAGTTCATACCATCTCAGATGCCGATAGTCTGCAAATGGAAATGGAACACCTGAAAACTTTGTTCCTCAAGAACAGATATTCCTCTCAGCTGGTAAAGAGAATACTAAATACCGGGTGATCAAAAAGTCAGTATAAATTTGAAAACTTAATAAACCGCGGAATAATGTAGACAGAGAGGTAAAAACTGACACACATGCTTGGAATGACATGGAAAAAAGTTCACAAAATGTCCAATAGATGGCGCTGGACAGCAAAACGTCAGTGACTGCGCATGACAATCGTGTATAAAAGGAGCTGTAATGAGAGAGAGAATCAGATGCACCAGCAGTCGCAGCATGTTGACGTTACCTGAAAAGGCGCTTTTAGTGAAGCTGTATTATCAGAATGGGGAATGTGCTAGTTCAGCGTTACGATCCTATCGCCATAGGAAGGGGATTCGAACGGGTAAAGTTACGTTGACAAATGCAGCTGTCGCGAGAATGATTTCGAAGTTCGAAGCCACAGGTTGTTTAGACGATAGACCCCATAGTGGACGACCGTGCACAAGGCGTAATGCTGCTCAGACAGTTCAGGAAGAAATGGAGACTGTAGCAGATTCATCTATGCACGGGAAAGTCAGTGCTCGTGCAGTCGCATGTCGCACCGGCATTCCATACACTACTGTTTGGTTGCCACTTAGGCATACCCTCTGATGCTCTACGTACATAATCCATCGGCATCATGAACTGTTACCTGGCGATTTAGTGAAGCGGAGGGCATTTGCGGTGTGGGCGTTTCAAAAGATGGCGGAAAATGACAATTGGTTGAGTAACATGTTGCGGACTGATGAAGCTCATTCCACGCTTCGAGGGTCTGTCAACAACCATAACTGCAGAATTTGGGCTACCGAAAATCCTAGAACTGTCATGGAAACTCCATTGCACAACGAGAAAGTCACGATATGTGTTGGATTTACCACATCTACCGTTATCGGGCGTTTTTTCTTCGAGGAAATGCGTGATTCTAGTTTTGTAACTGTTACCGTGACGGGTGAGAGGTACGCCGATGTGTTATAGAATCGCATCATCCCCAGCCTGGCTGATAAACACCTGCTGGAATGTATGATGTTTATGCAGGATGGCACTCCACCCCATATTGCTAGACGCATGAAAGATCTCTTGCGCGCGTCGTTTGGTGATGATCGTGTGCTCAGCCGCCACTTTCATCATGCTTGGCCTCCCAGGTCCCCAGACCTCAGTCCGTGCGATTATTGGCTTTGGGGTTACCTGAAGTCGCAAGTGTATCGTGATTAATCGACATCTCTAGGGATGCTGAAAGACAACATCTAACACCAATGCCTCACCATAACTCCGCACATGCTTTACAGTGCTGTTCACAACATTATTCCTCGACTACAGCTATTGTTGAGGAACAATGGTGGACATATTGAGCATTTCCTGTAAAGAACATCATCTTTGCTTTGCCTTACTTTGTTATGGTAATTATTGCTATTCTGATCAGATGAAGTGCCATATGTCGGACCATTTTTTAACTTTTGTATTTTTTTGGTTCTAATGAAACCCCATGTCATTCCTAGCATGTGTGTCAATTTGTACCTCTCTATCTACATTATTCTGTGATTTATTCAGTTTTCAAATTTATAATGACTTTTTGATCACCCGGTATGTACAAAGCAATGAAGAGGACGAGGCCTTCAAAACAGCTGTGTATCTACTGTATATTGGGAATGTTTCAGTGAAAATAATGGGAATAGTAAGAAGATATAAAGTTAAGTAATCTTTCGTCCTCCTTAGAAAAACTCCGTATTTTTGGGCTCCATCAAAGATGACATAAGAGTTATGTAAGGCAAGTGTTTAAAGGATTCCATGTGATATTGAGGATATTCAGCCAAATCATCAATCGTGTGATTATTGCCACCACATGTTCCAGGACAACACTATCCCATTTCCAAGTGCTAAAAACATGGAATCCACATAAAACTCTTCTCCTTGTACTGACAGACATACAAGGATTACAGACATCTAGAGTTATAAGCTACCTTAAAATTTTTTATGCCATTTTGCCACAACTTAAAAACAAGCTGCACACATCCATTTTCAACTCAAGCCATAAACATTTGAAAATGGGATAATGTTGCCCGGAACATGTTGTGGAAATAATCACACAATCAACAACTGGGCTGAATATCCTCAATATTGCTTTAATAACAGTTGCACCATGGCTTCACATCAGATTCCATGTGAATGAAGGAAATCTTATATAGGGCAAAAGAAGCACACTGTGCAGGATTGCGATGCAAAACATCAACATCACACTAATCTCCTTCAAGCCAATAAGTCCACTATCACCACACATTGCATTTCCACTGCTCATTTGACGGAATACAATGAAAGAAAAAGTATGGCCCATATGTAAAACTTTTGGAGCTCCAACATCAATGAATCAATGGAAATACGATTGCCTGAGTCCCTTACCAATTGAGACATAGCTTCCAGTTAAATTCTGCATAGAGTCCTGTCATACAAAAACTTCATGCTCTGCATAACTGGTATCAATATGTGATTTTATCGTGTGAAAACAATCGGATTGATGTTGATGCAGCAAACTTTTGAAACAGAGGGCGCCTGGTGTAGAGCAGACTTGCAGCAGAAGCACATGTGCTCAAGCAATGCATGCACAATGCCAACTGAATACACCACTCGTGTGCCAGTGAGTTTGTAACTATCTGAGATCAGAGCATGTCCATCAATATTCAATTGAAGATGGCCAAAATATTGTGGCAGGAAGTTGCAGACATCCAGCAGTTCTCCAGAAACTTTATGGAACAACATAAGAGAAGGGTAACAGGATGAAGCCGCCTGGAACTTACAAGGTGGCTATGTAAGTGTATTCACATCCCCACAGTGATCCACTGTAAGCAGTTATTTGTATCTGTGACAATCTCACTATGCTTCAATTTAATCTCCAATGTTAACCACTGAATGGTAAAACACACCAAGAACTTCATCCATATACAAAAATTTAGCCACTGTTAAATTCATTTACAGTGCCAGAGCAAGTAGTGTGATCATGCTGGTTATTCTTTATAAGGACTTAAGAAATGAAAGCAATATTTCATAGCATGAGGCACAAAACAAGGCTGTATGAGATGATACGGAACCATGTGGCAGTTTCTAGAATGCTCTTGTGAAGCAATACATCCATTAAGACAAAGATGTTGCATAGAAAGTTGAACAAACATTCACATTGTAAAAATGGACAGCTAGGAGATGCAGCTTAGATCAGGCAAAAAAATACTGAACACATTTAAAATATACTATGAAACATGTTTCCATATGGAACATGGATGTAAACTGTCTTATCACACTTGTCATCAGAAGATACAGATAAACAACTAAAAGGCAGTCAAGTAAAGAGTACATGAAAATTACGTCATCAAAGAAAGGGCATGGTAAGCTCGTAAGTCAGGCCTCCACACTAGCCTCTGGGATTCTGTAAGTTTATGCCCACACACTACATCTCAATGAGAGCTCACTCTTCTACCACTGCCAGTTAGTAACACTGCATCTTTTGGCTTTCTTGATCACTATTCAGACATTCTAGGTTTCCACACTTCTGCTGCCGTGCATTTACATAAACTATATTAGCAGACAGCAAGGAAAGAAAATACTCCTAGTGGACCAAAACTAGCACTGCCAGAGGTGGGTCAAAATCTGTGGAGAACACAATGCCTCTAGGATGGGCATCCAAACATAACGCCACTGGTCTTTCAGGCTGGAGGTTGTGAAGAGGGTTCCCTGTCCACACAGAAAAAATACATTGGTCAGGATGATCTACAGAAGTCTTGAAATCAGGACTGTCTCAACTCTGGAATTGAACACAGCAAAGGCAGTGGACTTCTCCTTTGCAGCCTGGAAAGTTGAAGGGGCTACACACACCAGGAATTGTGCAGAATACATCCAAGGAGTTACAGAAATACAAACTGAAACTCGTAGCTCTCCAAGAGATTACATGAAAGGGTAAAAGATAAGCAGTGGAAACAGCCTGTATGGAGACTGTGGCAAGCACAATGAATTAGGTCCTGGGTTTCATGTGCATGACTCAGGAATAAAAGCATGAAAGTGTTTAAATCCACTAATGACAGAATCTCCTACATTACAATCGCTTTCCGGAACTGAAAGATCCTTGGTTACTTGACCTGTACCCTCTGAGGATAAGATTGAATTCAGAAAGGAGTAATTTTACACTGAACTGGACTATGTGTATAACTCATTGCCAAACTATAATATTTAAATAGCATTGAGTGACTTTATACCAAATTAGGTCAAGAAGACATCTATAAACTGGTGGTCAATAACGCAAGTCTGCATCAAGAGAGCAGTAGCAAAGCCACACATTTGATCAGTTTCACAATTGACAATTATATCTGCACCATGAGTGGATGGTATCAACAGAAAAACATACATAAAGGCACATGGATGGCACCAGATGGGCAAACCATAAATCGGATAGACCATGTATGTATCCAGAAGCAGTATGCCAACACCATCAAGGATACATGAACCTATAGGGGAAGAGATCGTGACACTGATCACTTCCTGATAATGTGTAAGATGAACATTAAATTTACGATGATGTGTTACATAGCTAAGCAGACTACATATTATGATATAAGCAGATTACAGAAGATGGAGATTAAAAGAAAATATGAGACAACACTAGCAGAAAAATTAAGTAAATGCAAGGAAAAGGTAGGAGACTGTGATATCTAACACCAAAATATAAAAAAAATGAAACATTTATTAAAGACACACAGGGGAAGATCCTCACAAATGCCGTTGAATTATAACAGCAATGGATACAGTACTTTGTAGAATTGCTAAACTGTGATGATCACATTGAGTCTCTTATATGTGAGGTATCAGACACTGTAGACAGCAATACAGACCCCCCTCAATGAAGAAAGAAATATGACAAATACTCAGTAACCTAAAAAACAGTTAAGGCTTTTGACAATGATCAAATTGCAGTAGAGCTAACAAAGTATGGAGGACCCATACTGTTTAAAACAACACTGAAACTGCTAAAGAATATTTGGGGATATGAGAGATTGCACGACAACAGGAAAATGGCTGTAATCTGCTCTATGCTATGAAAGAATGACCCCTGATATGTGATAATTATAGAGGGATTGCACTCCTTAATGTAAGCTACAAAATTCTATCTCAGTGTTTACTGAAGAGAATGACCCCAACTGCAGCAGGTATTATTGGGGGCTATCAATGTTCTTTCAAAAGGAACAGATCAACTACAGACCAGCATTTTATGCTCAAACAGGTAACCAAGAAAGGTTGAGAACATAACTTTGATATTCAGGTAGTTTTTTGTTGACTTCAAAAAAGCTTATAACAGCCTACACAGGGGCACTATGAATTGAAGGAGTTTCAGTTTCCACAAAAGTTAATACATCCAATACAGATGTGTTTAGAAGAAATCTACTGCAGAGTAAAGATCGCTACAGGAATGTCAGGACATTTTGAAGTCAGAACTGGTCTTAGACTAGGAGAATCTTTATCTCCAATACCTTTTAATTCAATTTTTGAAAAGATAGAAAACAACAAAAACTAAACAAAGCTGTAATAAACTGGGTAAAAACACAATAAATTGGTTTGCATATGCAGAAGCTGCTGTTTTAATAAATGGTAGCGAAGAGGACTTGCAGTTTATGACAACTTCTCAAAGAAATAGTTCAAGGAAAGCAGGCATAAAATTAATGAGGAGAAAACTGTGCAAATGGTCATGAGCTAGGCACTCAATGATGGTACCCCACTGAGAGATGAAGAAGTAATTTAAATGAAAAGACATTCTTAAATATTTGGGAAGCACTTTTAGCAAGCAGTATAGAGTGGAAGAGGCAAGAACATATGGCAAATGGAGCATACTGTGGCTTATGGGACATGCTGTGTAGTAGATCAGTTTTGAAATCAGACTGATCAGAGTGTAATTCTCCCAGTAGCTCTGTATGACTGAAAAATTTGTATTAAGGAAAGCTGATGAAAAAAAAATTAGATGAACAAAAACTGCTGGCCTTTGAGAGACAGATAGTAAGGAAAACGTTTGGCCTCAAGAGGGACGTCCTGTCACAGGAATGGAGGATGTATCGATACCAGAATTGGCAGATCTACACTCACAAGCTGATATTGTACAAAGTTCAAAGAAAAGAAGATTGATGTGGACAAAACACCTAATTTACATGGAAGAGGTAAGACTACAGTGAATAGCATTCTCAGGATCCCTAGAGTGCAGAAGAGGCCAAGGAAGGCCATGGGCAAGAATGAATGATATCAACAGGGATATGGAAGTGATGGGCTTGAAAAAAGGAGAATGGACCACAAAAGCCGGGAACAGACATGATTGATGAAGGAAGTAGAGAATGCATCTAATCTCCTAGGTCAAAGCAACAATAAATGGGGAGATATCAGTGTCTAGCAACTGCAAAACATCTTGAAAGTCAAATGGCTTTATTCAGCATTGCAGCCCAGAGCTTATAATCTGTAACTGAAAAAGTGTTCAAGTAGTGCAGCAGTTTCAGTCTGTGTCTATCTTAGGCCTGCGTGAAAATACAAACAGCAAGAAGTATGGTATATTTTAACAAGATGGATTGAACTTAATGACACCAAGCTCACTCTGGTATGATTTTTGGCTACAATTACATCACTCAAGACTGTGTCAGACAGCAGGATATCACTATGGTGTCATTGTTGATTGCTCTGGTTTCTGGCATAATGTTCAGGACGAACTGTCAATCCACTAGTAGTAAAAAAGTTAAAATAAACAAGTCCTATCAAAGTAATTTTAAGGGCAAACAGTCCTCAAGCAAATATTTTGGATGTTGTATGCTAAACGGCAGTGCATCCCAAGTGTATTTCTGCACTGACAGCAGAACATGTGGGCAACATGGGTCAAGTACGCTGACCTTGATGACAGCACAGTAGCTGTTGGTAAGTGCTTGCATACGTACACTGGCATGCAGAACATAAGGGCGAATGTAACTTATACATAATGTGTCACTGCCAAGTAACATAGCTCATTGAAATTTGGACCATTCACTCAAAGAACTGCTACAGTACAGTACAGAAGGTAACTGGAAGAAATATACTATGGCATGAACAGAAATGGCACTTTTATTCAAAGACAGCAATTACACTGAAGACACCATAATTCACACTGGTCCACTGAAATTTACAAAAGGCAGATGGTTCTAAGGTGTGTAGACACCATGGATGGTAATACATGCACTGCAATGTGCTCCCACGCCTGCCACTAGGTCCGTAAGTAGTTCTTGTTGTAGTGTGTTTGACAACTGCTGGAAGATCATTTATGCATGTGGGTGTGATGAAATACCTCTCCCAATGCATTCCACACATGCTGAATGGTATTTAAGTAAAATGGAACAGGTAGGCCTGTCCATTCGCTGAATATCCTCTCATTCCAGCCAAGAGCTCCTCAACCTGTGCAGTTCAATACGGCTGTGCATTGTCAAATATAAAAATGAAGTCAGGGCCAAATTACACCCCTGAAAAGTTGTACTCATGCAACATTATACCTCCTCTCACCATAGCACCTGGGCTACCAACATGATCATGTTCGACACTGCTGGACATACTCTCTTATGGCGAGAGGAAGCAGTGTGTAATTCACTCATGAACATTGTTGAACATTACATTGATTGAGACAAATTACGTGATATCCCCCAGTCTGGCTGGTGGAGCACTTTGGGAGTAGAAACACGGTAGGATGACAATAGTGCATTCCATTCCTTGGTGAGCAAGAAACAGTACACCATCCCTGGTGTTCAGTTGATGACACAAGAACAAATAAATTCAGCACCCATCAAACTCCATGTGGCTTTGCCGTACAGTGATCTTGGTGAGTACAGTGCAAACCACTGTTGACTCAAGTCAATTCTAGTGTATTTCTCTGGTGGTCAGCACAGTCATTTTGAGAAAAATATTTACATTTAACCACCTTCTAGAAACAACTTCTTATAATGTAAGGAACAAAAGAAGATTAGGTAGAAATGATCAGTTTTTATATTTCAGTTTAATCTCTCCGTATGAGCTTTGAGCTACATTGAACTATTTCTAGGTCCTGTATTGTGGCTTTTCATACACAAACCTTTGAAACTCAACTTTTATTAGTAGGAAAAAATACATTAATGAGTAAACATATGAGAAGGTGCATAAATATATCAGGAAGTGTGGACTGAAAAGTTTAAGGTCTCCAAGGAGACATCAGCAAGGTTTGTATCATCTAATTTATGTCATATTTATTATTGCTTGCCATTCCAGAATAGATACTTTACTGACTCTTAACTGTATAACCCTAGATCACAAATTCACAGGACAAAATGGAGTAAGAGTACACAATATTAGCTAACACTCTGTCTACAAATCAAGACAGTTAGAGATACTTTTCAGAGCAAAACATGCTCAAATTAAGCTTCTCTTCAGCATATCATTACGTACTTTATCCATCATGATGGCCAGAGGTTTTAAACATAGTACTTTCTTTAGTGGTTGTATAATAATTTCTAATTCTGACACATAGGTCATACTTTGCATGTTTGTAATTGCTTAACAAGATTTCTCTCTCCTCACACTCCCAACAGGCGAGACCCTCTCATGCTGAGATCCACGCACTTCTTTTTTTGAACTTCCTCAATATATCCCTCTCACTGCCCCAAGCTAGGATTGTGAATGTTCTTTGTATGTTTTTATTGATAGTACAGACATTTTCATTTTGAAGCTAACTACCAGTCAACAACTGTGTCTCATAATTTTATAACCTGATGTGATGTGCGATCAAAACTTAAAATTATGTATTCTTTATAAACTGTTAAGCCCTTTGTTTAGTCAGTTGCAATGCGTGGTGTCAGCTGAGCTCTTGATTAATGCAATTTCTCTTCTTTATGTAATTTTTTATATTTGACACTTAATAATTGTAAAACTGATGTGCAATAGCAACTAACATAAAGCTGATAACAACATACTTGCCAGCAGTAATAAGTGTTGTTATAACAACACACTTATTTACAACATCTTCAACTGTAAGGTAAAATGTGTCTTCATTTGCTTCATAATTGCTACACTGCTTGATCTCTTCAGGAATACTGTCACTGCAACAAAGCAATCAGATATTAAATAATACACAAATCTACTTTCATACTAAATGCGGCATACTGAATTCTCTTGGAAACATGAGTACATAAAAAAAAAAATAATCATAAAAATTCAGCTTCCTTGAAAAATGAATGAATGAAATCAACAAACTACACTTTTATGAAAATTGTCATTTTATGAACAAAACTGCACTTTTTATTCATCTGCACTGCTGAATATTCTCATTCTATTCAAAGCTTGTAAAAAAATATATCTGTTTATATGCCTCTCCATTTGTTGTGACAAATCTGTTGTTGTTATCATAATTCTTTCATGCCTAGAATACAGATGGCTGAGGAGTGTTCTTAGGTTTCAAAATATAAACATGTTGTGTGGTGGTAAGGATTATCCATTTCTGCTCATCTCATGTTTTATAGGTGACTTTAATGTCTGCCCTAGAGGGTAAACATTAATAAAACTGACAAGCTGCAGTGACAGATTCCTGACTACAGATGGAGGAAATAAGATCCTATGAACATGTATTCCAAAATGGATGGTAAGTGTGCAATAACAAATTGTCCCAGAACACAGTACTGAGCTGCATCACACCCATATCACAACAGATGTTCAGAGTGGCCTCCATCGGATGCAATGTATGTGTTCACATATCACATCATGGATTGCTGCACCCTTTTGCACATTCTGACCCCTTTCTGAATCGAATCACAGGTGTTGTGAACCTACTGTTGGAGGGTCTGCACATCAGGAACTGGTTCAGCAACTCTTTGCTTTTCAGGTGCCCCCAGAAGTAAAAATTCAGGGGGTTTAAGTCCAGTGATCTCTGTGTCCTATCCAATGTCTGGGAAAGATGTTGCTGAGGTGTCAGCAAACTGTAACGCAAAAGTGGGATGGTGTTCCATCATGCAGAAACCACATAACCTGTTATATTGCCAAAGACACATTCGCAAGCAGCCCAGGCATGCTATTCTGCAAGAAGTCCAGGTATATTCCACCGAAGACGCATGTGGAATAATAACCGTTCCACATATGTGGTTGCCAAGAATCACCGACCACACACAGATGCTGAAATGATGCTGATGAGACACCTCAACCATTCCCCAAGGATTGTCTGTAGTCCACAGATAATGATTATGCAGTTTGATGGTGCCAGTTCTGGTAAAGGTTGCTTTATCAGTAAAGAGGGCTGATGACAGAAACCCCATAACTGAAATGATCTGGTGCAAAAGCCACTGACAAAATCCTTCCATAGAAGGAAATCTGCTGTTGATAATCCTTGCACTCATTGCAGATGATAGAAGTAGTAGCATTTGTCATGCAGGATACACACAATCATACGTTGACTTACACCACATTGGAGGGTCAAATGCCTTGAGCTTGTACTAGGGTTCGTCTCAATGTCCTGTAGAGCCCAATTCTCCAAATCTGGTGTATGCACAGCCCACAACCTCCCTGCATGTTCATCTGTCTGAAAGGACCCATGCTCACACAAACACCCAAAAAGTGCTTGAAATGTTGAATGATAATGGTTGGCGTCTGTGAGAGTACCGTACTTACTCGAATTTAAGCCGCACTCGAATCTAAGCCGCACCTGAAAAATGAGACTCGAAATCGAGGAAAAAAATTTTTCCTGAATCTAAGCCGCACCTGAAATCTGAGACTCGAAATTCAAGGGGAAAGAAAATTTTTAGGCCGCACTTCCAAATCGAAACAAAGTTGGTCCATTGTAATATGAGACACAATTAGGTTGAATGAACGACGATACGGCTGTAGTAGTTTGGTTCGAGTCGTAAGCTTAGCAGTTAAGCTTTACCAAGTAGCCGTTGTTATGCGTCAGGTGCTCCATCTGTATTTACACAGGTGCGGGTGCCCTTTCTTTTTCACATGCTTCGTCTGGTTTGAATTGATTGCTTATTTTTCTTTGATCTGACAAGTGCAGTTCTCTTTGTTATAGGTGTTTCCGTCACTCAAAGCTGAAAATGCATTACTGTACTGTGTCATGCATTGTTTGTCGCATTCTGAAAATGAGGGTTTACGGCCTGTCGCCGCTTGCGGCATGGCTTGCTTTTGTGCACGCTACCGCCGCTTACAATTAAAAAAAAACAAAGAGAGAAATCGTCTCATTAGCAAAACAATGGCAAGAGACTGCTATTCGTTGCTACTTACACTGCTGCTTTCTTTGATAATGATCAACAAGAACCAAATAATAGACTGCATATGATAGAAGATGTTCTGAACGAGAATTTAGCGAAAAAATTTTCCGTTTGAAAATCTTTGCAGACGCCTCTTTAGTACATTACATTATGCACAGAAATTAGAGTCATCTTAGATTTAAAAATCTAGTCAATTGCCGTGCTTCATTTCTGACTGTATCGCTATTAGGCATAGGAATAATACGAATATAAACATGACATGGTATGCATATTCTTCCGCGTCTGCTGTTGTCTCACTCTAGTTTCGCAGTTTATTAGGCGGACAGGATTTAAATGAGATAGCAGCAAACACGAAAGAATACATGGCAAAATGTTTATATTCGTATTATCCTTAGGGTGAAGAGAATACTGCATGTGATTCACAATTCATAAAAGTTCCTATTAGCAACCATTTCTTCTCACAGTTAGGAAAAAATTCAGAAAGCAGAGTTGGACATATTGACAAATATCCCAAAAAGTCTTGCCAGTCGAATTTTCGCAGAACATTGAAATGCTGCTACGTTCGAAGAGGAACAATACGGAATTTGTATTTACTTCGTCGGATAATGTATGAAAATGCAGTGATCGAAACTCGGGGCGGAGAAAAAAAAGCTCGTCTTCCACCTTTTTTTTATTTATTTACTGACGCAGAGGTTTTGGTGCCAGTATGTGCCTTTGTGCCTGTGAAGCATGCCTGCGTAGCGCTACATATATTCGACGACAGAAGTTAGTTGTGGCGGCACCTACCAACATTTTTCAGAACTTCCGCTTACTTTGCACTCTATTCTAAGCCGCAGGCGGTTTTTTGGATTACAAAAACCAGAAAAAAAGTGCGGCTTAGATTCGAGTAAATACGGTACTTGTTTTAGTATAGCCATGCTACCTCTTGACCATATCCACCTGCTTGGCCATACATAAACACCATCTCGACTTGTTCCTGATGAGAATACCAGACCAGTCTGCTGTTTACAGTACACTACATCTATCACACAGTCTGCAACACACAAGGAACACACAGCACATGGTCAGCGGAACTTTCATTTGTCGGTGCCATCTATTATGGCAACAATGCATTTCCGGACATATATTCATAGGAACTTTTTTCTTGGTTAGCTTACTGTCATTCATACTGTGAATATGGCCACAAACCTTTTAACTGCTGTTTCTATCACCTCTTCATCCAGTTGTTATCTTTCTTTTGTGGTCCTAATATTTTTCTGGGGATCTTCATTTCCTTCTTTCCCAGTCCTTTTTCACCTCTTTTATTGAGCGCATATACAGATCCAAATAGTGCTTCTGGTTTAATTACTGCTGCATAGCATCTAATTTTTGCCTCCAATGATACTGACTGAACTTTTATTTTTCTTTAATATATTTGCACTTAAAGTGCTATCTAACTCACCTGATTGCATCCATTCTCCCACATACTTAAACTTATTAACTTTTTTGATGTTTCCCTATTGTTCTGTCTGAAATTTATATCTATTTTGTCTAATTATTTTCATCATATTTTCATTTTCTCATCTCAGTGAATGAGCTCCAGTTTCTCTTCTTTTTGTGGGAGTTCCAATTTTTCCAAACTGTTAGTCTACACTCTAATGCTTCATACTTGCATTGTTCCATCATCTAATTTTCTTCCTCTTGGTGGACGTTCCATTCCTTTCACCATTTACATCATTGTTTCTCTAATCTCATCCCAATTTCCCATCTTCTTTGTGAGAAACTTTTCAATGAATTCGTTCCTCTTGTCAGAAAATTTTGTTGTATCAATTCTACATATGTTTTTAATTTTGGGACAGAGTCTTTTAGGATGAAATATGGCTTTGATTTCTGTTAAAAAGTGGTGCTCTTCTGACCCATATGCTCACAATTTGTCTATGGTTTTGTTTGGTAACTGCCACATGATCCAGATGATGTAACAGTAAATGTGCATTAGAAGAAAACCATGTCTTCTTTCTCTATGGTAATTTTCTGAAACAGGTTGATGTTAGTTTAAAGTCAAATTGTCTCCAGAAATTGATAAGCCTTTCTCTGTTCTTTTGGGGGCATTTGCATGTGGAAAAAATTTCCTACCATTTCCTCCTATTTTTATTCTCCGCCAATCTGTGTGTTGAAGTCTCCTATGAGTAGTTTTATGTAGAGCTTTCATATTTGAGCATGAAAGCTGTCCAGAGCATAACGAATTTCTGTTTGGTCTTTATGGCTTTAATTTTCAAATGTATTACTATCTCCATATCTGGTTTCCTAATGTACTTGTATCAATTGTTTGGTATCCCAATTTTTAGTTAAGAGCAGGGCTTTAGTCAGGGAGTTCTGGAAGCTCTCCAGAATCTGGTGGTCTAATTCCATCATAGTTTCCAGTGATCCAGTCCAGCTATAGTAAAGTATGGTGTGCCCCAAGGGTCAGTTTTGCGTCCTTTATTGTTCATATTATATGTTAATGATCTGCCCACAGAACACAACAGCAAGATACTTAACTATGCGGATGACACAACCGTTGTTAACTGGGGAACCTACGAGAATGATTTGGCCCAAAATTGTTCTGATGTCTTATTTGGATTGAAGAATTACTTCCAAAACAATCGCTTAAGCTTAAACATCAATAAAACAAATCTAATGGCATTTCAAATACACCACAAACAATATGAAATGCAATGGAGTGTTGTGTCTGATGATGGTTCAGAAATAAAATTGAAAGATAAAACTTCCTTCCTTGGCGTAATGTTTGATCAGCATCTCTGTTGGGAGCATCATATCGAATTCTTATGCCAAAAACTTAGCAAATCAATTTAATGCAATGTGGACAATGTCACAATTTCTTAAATATGAGCAGATGAGTATAATCTACTATGCTTTCGTGTATCCATACCTCACATATGGAATTGAAGTATGGGGATGTGCTACTGCCAAGCATGTAAACAGGGTATTCATCCTTCAGAAAAGGCAGTTAGGATCATGTGTAAGCTTAGATATAATGAGTCTTGCAAAGCAATTTTTAAAATTAAGAAACTACTAACACTCCCATCACTATATATTTATAAAACTGTTCAGGTGATGCTAAAATACAAGCAGTACAAAAATATAAATAGAGAAGTGCACATGTACAATACTAGGAGGGACGATGATTATCACCTGGAAAGAAATAATACAAAAAGTGCAGACAAGACTCCCTATTACATGGGGATCAAATTTTATAACAAACTTCCAAAGATACTAAAAATCTTAAGTGGAAGCTGCCTTGAAATTGCCTTGAAGGAATTCCTCAGCAAAAAGTGTTTTTATAGCATTAAGGAATTCCTCTCAGAGGAGTTGAATACTTTCAATTGTATAAATAGTATTTACATGCAAAAAAAAAAAAAAAAAATAAAAAAAAAAAAAAAAATAAAAAAAAATAGCAATATAATTTTTTATCTGTTAGACCTATTTTACATAATTGTTTCCCGCAATGTTATAAGGGGCAATGATCAATATGTAAAATATCCAAAACAAATCCTTGTATTTGTCCATGGAGAATAAATAAATAAATAAATGAAGAATTGTTTACCTCCTGGAGTACTTTTCAGTTCATTGTGTCTTGGTTGAAAGTAAATCAGGAAGAGAAGGTGACTGTTTTTTTATGTTATGTAGAAAACCAAAGCAAAAATAAGCTGAAAAAACACAAATGCAACCCTTGCAGCTTAATTAAATACTTACCCAGTCCAACTATCAGCATAGATACGGAAGATACTGTTTTTTGGCATGTGTTTCAAAAGTCGTTTAGTCAGAACATCAGCAGCTGAATTCGATGGAGTGCATGCCAAAATATGAGCATCAGGCCAATGTCTCCATAGCTGCAACATTTAACATGAACTAATTGGTAACCTAATACCCTATAAATAAGACTATAAGCACAGGTGTAAGCAGCACAGTTTTGACTCTTTCTGGTTAGTCAGTAAGGTCATTACACTGCAACAAGGGGTAACATTGTGTGATGATCAGAACTTCACTGTGTGTTAGATCTTATGCTGAATGTGGTACTACTTCACATGAAAACAAATCACTTATAATATGACCTTAGTTAAATTGCTCCTTTTTACCAAGTTTTCTTCATACATAGGCAATGATTAAATTTATCATCTCAATCTGATATCCTCTTCACAACCTCTGTTTCAAACATGCATTTATTTCTTTTATCTTCAGATTCACACTTGGTATAATTACAACATGAAGATGCAAGGACAGTGAGAAATGAAAGAAAAGTTGCACATTCTACACCTATAAAAACAGCTATTGTATAACAATAGTAACTGGATAACAGACTGATAAACTACTATTTACTCCAGAATTTTATTTATTTATTATGGTGTTTCAACTGCAAGATAAAATAAGTTTAAACAGTGAAACTTTTTGGCACAGAATATTTTAACAACTGTCCTATTCATCTTCATAAGGCGCAGCAAGCAATGACTGTACGTATGAGCTTGCTGCCCATACTTGAAGTAACTGTGAGTTACCAGTTATGTCAAACTATTATTGTAACTGAATTCACTTGACACTTGCCGTGTCACACTATTATTGTGCCTGAGTTCACTCATGACACTTGCCAAATATTTTTTGACAATATTATGTAACTGGATGAATAAAAATATCAACTCATGAAGCAGCAGCAGAACACACACACAAAAGGAGGTCATAATTAGACAAGCTTTTAGAGCCAGTGGCTCCTTCTTCAGGCAGAAGGGTTGAAGGGGAATGAAGAGCAGTGAAGGAAATGGATCGGAGAAGTCTAGGAAAAGGGGTAGATTTCAGGAAAGTCACTCAGAACTGCAGGTCAGGAGAGACTTACCAGATGGTAAGTCTCCCCAGACACGCAGTTCTGGGTAACTTTCCCAAAATCAACACCTTTTCTTAGATCTCTCCAGCCCTTTTCCTTCGCCCCTGATGAAGGAGCCACTGGCCCTGAAAGCTTGTCTAATTACAACCATCTTTATTTTATCAATCCAATTACATTATATTGCCAAACACTTTGATGTGCAATAGTCCCACAAAACAAGCATTTCTTCAGAATATTAATTTTTGTACTGTTGAAGTAAATGTAGACAATCTGTTATCAAGGTTTATACTGTCTTAGGTACAGAGTGGGGCATGGGTGGGGGGCAGTTGGCATGTTATACCTCGAGAAGACTAATATGACAGATGAGTGACGAGTGTAGATGCAATGAAGGAAGGACATGTTTCAAAGAGAAAGAGACTAGCAAAGTTACTGCCTCCAAGCACTGCTGGAGTTTAATCATGAAGCAAGCTATACAACAGTATTGTGAGTAGTCTTCCCTCTTATCTACCTATACTTTTCACTTGGTCTTTATGGCTCGAATGAAGCTGGTGAAATGTGTACCAATGTACCATCTTTGACCTGCTATCTCTGACATCTCTACTTTCATCCTTGTCTACACTTGTGCCTGCTACTGGTGGGTCTCTCTCATCCTGGGGTGTGAGTGACCTTCCCTTCCTTTTGAACCTTTCTCTCCTACCCAAAAAAGAAACTACCAGTTTTGAAAGTTATGTCGTGCATCACTTTACTTTTTATCTGTATATTGGCAGTAGTACACATTTCAAATGGTTCAAATGGCTCTATGCACAATGGTACTTAACATCTGAGGTCATCAGTCCCTTGGACGTACAATTACCGTATTTACTTGAATCTAAGCCGCACTTTTTTCCCAGTTTTTGTAATCCAAAAAACCGCCTGCGGCTTAGAATCGAGTGCAAAGTAAGTGGAAGTTCTGAAAAATGTTGGTAGGTGCCGCCACAACTAACTTCTGCTGTCGAACATATGTAGCGCTACACAGGCATGCTTTGCAGGCACAAAGATAAATACTGGCGCCAAAACCTCTGCGCCAGTAAATAAATTAAAAGAAAAGGTAGAAGAATGGAGACATTATGCCATGTAATCTTTCGTGTTTGCTGCTATCTCATTTAAATCCTGTTTGCCTAATACACTATGAAACTAGAGTGAGACAACAGCAAATGTGGAAGAATATACATATCATGTCATGTTTATATTTGTATTATTCTTATGCTGAATAGTGATACAGACAGAAATGAAGCACGGCAACTGACTAGATTTTTAAATCAAAGATGACTCTAATTTGCGTGCAGAATGTAATGTACTAAAGAGGTGTCTGCATTGATTTTCAAACAGAGAAAAATTTTCGCTAAACTCTCGTTCAGAACATCCTCTATCATATGCAGTCTATTATTTGGCTCTTGTTGATCATTATCAAAGAAAGCAGCAGTGTAAGTAACAACAAATAGCAGTATCTTGCCATTATTTTGCTTATGAGACAATTCCTCTTTTTTTTTTCAAGCCGCGGTAGTGCGCACAAAAGCAAGCCATGCCGCGAGTGGTGACAGGTCGTAAACACTCATCAGAATGCAACAAACAATGCATGACACATTAAAATAATGCAGTTTCAGCTTAGAGTGACGTAAACACCTATAGCAAAGAGAACTGCAATTATCAGATCAAAACAAAATAAGCAATCGATTCAAACCAGACGAAACACTTGAAAAAGGAAGGGTACCCGTACAAATAAGGACGGAGTGCCTGACACATAGCAATGGCTACTTGGTAAAGCTTAACTGTTAAGCTTTTGTTCGATTTGGAGGTGCGGTCTAAAACTTTTCTCTCCCCTTGAATTTCGAGTCTCAAATTTCAGGTGCGGCTTAGATTCGGAAAATTTTTTTTCCCTTGATTTCGAGTCTCATTTTTCAGGTGCGGCTTAGATTCGAGTGCGGCTTAGATTTGAGTAAGTACTTAAACCTAACTAACCTAAGGACATCATACCTACTCATGCCCGAGACAGGATTCGAACCTGCGATCATAGCAGGAGAGCACGGAGGATGAGGCAGAACAGTGATTTTGTTTTTTGTGCAATAGTCGTGCATCAACAAGGATGAATGTGCACGTGCATCACGTGCATTACCGTGACGCAAGAGCCACGAATTGTCTCGCCACATTCCAACTCGTTTCCTTCTCACATTTTTTTGCAGGTGTTTCAAGACATTCCGATAGTACCATTGATTAAATGTTTGTCCCTGTGGCATGAATTCATGACGAACTAATCCTTCAAAGTCAAAGAAAACTATCAGCATGGCTTTGACATTTGACCTGACCTGGTAAGCTTTTTTTGGTCTTGGAGAACCTTTCCTGGCCCATTGTGAAGATTGAACCTTGGTCTCAACATCATAAACCCAATCCCACATCTCTTCATCAGTTATGATTATCTTAAGTAACATCTCGTTCTCACTTTCATTATCCAAAAGCTTCTCACATATTGCGATGCAAAGTCTTTGGGTTAAGCACTCATCACCGTAGGCTTCCTGCATTGTTTGATATGTCTCTGTAAAGATTTTCTTGAGTTTCACACAAAACTTAATGCAGACGCATTGCTCCTTTATCTCTGCCATCTCGAAATTCACAAAATGTGTGACAGCACTGAACAATAACTAACAGACATACAACAATGAAACTTATGCATCAAATACAGGTATATGCAGGGATGCTGACCACATTTTGCTCCAACACACCATCAGTGCGAAATTACTAATCATCCAGAATTTTCTGAACAGTTCTCATATATCATAACATTTCTGTTATATTACATAATGATATCTTTTCATCAGTGAGGAATAAGTAACACAATCAAATACCTTGGAGAGGCCCATTTAAAAAATAGAAAGTGTAATTTTTCTTGTTGCTATCATAACATGAGCAATAGAACATAGTACCACTATTTTGATAAACTACTCACATTTGTGCACTAATGCCTGACCTTTCAATGGTTCACTAAGTTAAGACATGAGAGAAAGAGTTAAGACATATGACATGGAAGAAAGAGTTGACACAGGAGAAATTCATTTGAGATGAAATTTGTTCGGATACATTTCTTCTGAGAATAGCTGAAGAAAATTACTCCTGTTGTGCTTGAAAGCAGATCCAGAGCTGCACACCAAGAAAAATTTTGTTGACTGAAGACAAAACTGCCTACCCCAGAAAGAAATCAGTGGCAAGCTGCCATTCATCACAGTGAACAGAAATTCTCTCTAGTAGTCATCCTCTGTCCTAGACTCACTCAATGACAACACTTTCTTGCACAATTCAGTGTCATCAGCAAACAGTTGCAGATTGCTGTTCACACTGTCAATCAGATCATTTATGAATATAGAGAATAATAGTTCTATTACTTAAGAACTCTTCAAGCCATTCACATATCTGAGAACTCATTCCACATGCTCAGACCTTCCTTAATAGTCTGCAAAGAGACACCGTGTCAAACATTCTCCTGAAATCTAGGAATATAGTGTCTGGCTGTGGTCCTTCATCCATGGTGCACAGGATTTCATGCAAGAAAAAGGTAAGCTGAGTTTCACATGAGTGATGCTTTCTAAATTTGGGGTGATTTGTAAACAGAAGCTTTTCTGTCTTACAGAAACTCACTACATTCAAACTTAGGATATGTTCAATAATTCTGCAGCAAACATATTAAGGATATTAATCTCTAATTTTGTTGGTCCAGTCTTTCACTCTTCTTATATACAGGAATCAACTACCCTTTTCTTTCTATTTCTTAAGACTTCGTCCTGGGTGAGAGATCCGCAATAAATGCCAGCTAAATAAGGAGTCAATGCTGAAGAGTACTATCCGTAAAACTGAGCTGGGATTCCATATGGTCCCGGAGACTTATTTATCTTGAACTCTTTCAATTGCTTCTAATGCCAGCAATACTTACTTCTACATCCTCTTTTCAAGAGTCTGTGTGACAGTCAAAACAACTATACGGGAGAATGGAGCTAGCTGGCACAGATTTTGGTTTTTGAATTTTCTATTGTTTCATGCAATATCTGGACAGATTCTGGTTAATACAATGAATAGCATGTTAAGATAAATTAATTCAGTGCATGTCTAGGTAACCCCCAACCACTTTTCCTAACAGCTTGCAACTATGCCAATTAATCTCAGGTGTGATGTTCGTTGGCATAAGCTGCTGATATCCATAGGCATACTTATGAAGAACATAGCAATTATTGAGCACAAACATTTCATTTTATCAAAATTTGAGGAAACTTCCTTTTTAAAGAATAAAGTGTTCAAAATAAATTCCTTGTGAAGAAATTACACTTGAACACAGATACATTCTGATTAAATGTATAAACAACACTATGAACTTCAATGTCTGAACCAACACTGAACCCATCCAGAAAAATAAGAACTACTTATTATTACAGGTTACTTATTATTATAGCTAACTACAGTTATTCAAACAGAATGAACTTAATGTTTTAAATCACCCACATGTGTAGGACATGGTGCTCATTTACTTGAACAGGTGGATTCAGTTTCCAAACAATTTTACTTTGGTTGTATCAAACTGTATCATCCTCATCTGAATACCTGCAGATTTCTCCGTTTTTGATCATGGTGGACAAATGAGTCCTATTGCCATCTGTTATGAAATATTCCCAGGGAAATGGCGGACAGTATATTTCAACAAAACAAAGTCATTTGCGTGATATTCAGGGTGATTAAGAGGCCCTTGATACTGTCAGGGATTTCTTGCTGATCTTGTTTGATGTGATCTGTTGGCATCTTTTCAGTGTTCCTCAGGATTCATGGAAAATTTCAAATGAGAACCCACACATCCTGCTAGGTAGGAGGCTGAGGGTGCAAATTCTTTGCCATGGAGATGTTATTCAGCCACAATCATTAAGGAAGGCCAAGCTGCCATCATTTCTGGCATAGGTAATATCTGACACACCGTCATCAGAACCTGTAGAAGAAAATTCAAACTGACATTTTCTGAGAAGTTAGCATAGCAGTAAACCTTATTTTTCGGCCATGGTCAGATTGCTGTTGTGGCCTGATTATGGGGAAAGGGCGAATTTATTCTGGGGTTATGTGTAAATACTCATTTTTTACAGAAACAAATTTCTTTTTTAATGAACAGCAATTGAGGATTTAGCGGGTATAAGTGTGGCACAATCTGTCATAGGTATGCCAACTGACCCCATACCTAACCATGCCAACAAGCCCCATGGTGATATCAAAAGCAAAATGGATACCACCAATACCATAAAATAGAAACAAAAGATTATGATGTATGCCTGCAACCACACTTAACCACTCTTTTAAGAACTGTCCTCAGTAGCTCCATAATTCGATCTACAGGCAAAACAGAACAAACAAATATATGACAAAGCAACTCAACAATCAGAAAAATGATGAAACAGAGTCCTTCCTTCATGATACTTCCAAGATGACTTAAGTTACGCTGGATGGTGCACTTTTATGCACTCTCCTCACTACTATGATGACAGCCCTCTAATACCACAGTGGCAGGAAACAGAATCCGTGTGACAACTAGACCTGATCTCCAATATGCCTATACAATGCTCCAGTGTGAATTACCTTTTAAATGTGAAATTTAAAACTTCAGGTTTTCTTTTCTGTCTTCCATTATCATAACAGATGAGTGACTTGACTGACTCAGTGATTTTTCATGGGCCCAGAATTTTCTTGGGTTCTCAGCAACATTTTTCACTAGTACACAATGGTGGTCGCTTTTGTATGCTTCGTGCATCAGTTATTTTATAGATGCACAAATTTCTAGTAACTTCTGACTTTCAACATTTCTGTATTATTCTGTTTTGAACCAAGAGTGCAACAATCTCTGTTTCCTCAGCATTTCCCAAATTTTGTTCTTAAACAATGGTGGGCCATCTCCATCCTTAATTCAATTACTCAGCACATACTTCTCCAGAGAGCAATTTAGTATCAGTTTAAACTTTCCCATGATCCCTCCATATCCAGCCCTACCCAAAATCCTGGCCCCTCGGTCATTGCCTTGTGGATGACACAGGTGCAAGACCTGTGCCACCACCTCCTACCGCAATCCAATCACAAGCACTTCCTACCCAATAAAAGGCAAGGCCACATGTGAAAGCAGTCAAGATATATATCAGCAACACTGCAGTTAGTGTACAGCGTTATATGCTGGTATGACAAGTAACCAACTCTCTGCTCGCATGAATGGCTGCCACCAAACTGTGGCAAACAGCAAACTTGATCGTTCAGTTGCAGATAAGCTGTACATCACAATACAAATTACATCAACAGCTGCTTCACTACATGGGACATTTGGATACTCTCTTCCAGCATAACTTTCTGTCAACTACGCAGGTGGAAATTTTCTCTGCAGCATATCCTGTGCACTTGCAATCCCCCTGGCCTAAACCTCCACTACCTTGTTGCCTACTGCCTAACCTTACCTTTTCCCTTCTGTCCACACTACTCCTTCCCTATCCAGATCTTGTACTGCCTTCTCCCACCACTTGTCCCCCCCCCCCCTCCATCTTTGTGGACACCCTCTCTTTTTCCCTCTCATCACCCTCCCCCCCCCCCCAAAAATCCCTTACTCTCCCCCTCTTCACCACCAACTTTATCTCCTTTCCTCCCCTACCTCCTTATCTTTGTCCCTTTCATGCTTTACCCTCTGAACTCCTTTCATCTTTTTGTCCCCTCCCCCCCTATCTCTGTCCACCTTGCTGTCCTCTAGAGATAAATGGTTGCCTTTCTCTTGTTTTCACACATACTGGAAATAAATAATGTCCATGCGAACAACCAGTTATCTGTTCTTTCAATCGTAAAGTCTCCTAGCCTCCTTGATGGATTTAAACTTCAGTAACCATTGCAACTATGGTGATATTGAGATCAGTAATACCCGTCTCTATACTGACACTGTCAGTAAGGTCAGGCCTTTTTGTAGCTAGAAGGTCTACAATACAAGGTGTCCAGTGAAGGAGTCACTGATTTCAAAATTAACCCTCAAGCGGGTGCACATATGCATAATGTGTGCTAATCACAAATAACATTGTCTTGTACCATTCCATTGCTATTTTACAAATGCAAGACCATACCTACCTATACCGTCATTATTGCTTCAGCTAACTCTGTAATAAGTTGTGCTGTCATATGTCCACATGGGCAGCAGTATTATAAAATAAACAGTGAACTAGTTGAGAAAAAATTTACGGTCTGTGAAAGAAAAGTGACTCCTGTTCCAAGCTAGCAGCACAGTGCCACAAAGAGGCAGTTAACTAAGAGATGATTAGTAATCAAATACGTTTTGACAAGGACCTTATGTAACTGCACTGTTTGAAGCTTTGAGTGGTCTTTACTGTGGGTAACACTAGTATGCGGCAACAGAGTGATGAAAGGAAAAGTTAAGGTTTTTTGTTGTTTTATTAATCAGTGAGTTAGCTCATATAATGTAAGTTTATATTATTGTTGTTTAATTACATTAAGATTAAACATGTTTGTCTTGATAACACAAAGACAGCTATTCTTTACAACTGTACATAGTGCACCACACCCACTCATGTTATGAAAAACTGTTACCCACTCGATGGTTAAACAGCTCGAAAACTAAGATCTATAGACAAGTGCAACAAACAGCGTGTTTACTCACGAAAGCTGTAATGATTTTATACAGCACTTATACAGAAATTTCGGAACAGTTCATAAAGCAGCTAACAGATGGTGCTGTAATTGCAATACGTGGTGCCTACAAACAGTGCACAGCAGCTCAATAGCATTCAGTTCCACCATTGAAACATGAAAGGAAGTTAGTGAACCGAAAGAATAGGCTGAAATCACATACTTCATTGAACAACGTGTTATGTAGTGCTGGAATACAAGATGTTAGAAACAGTCATATAGTAAGAAGGTACACTTTTCATATATGATTTACTGTTCCAAAAGGACCCAATGCAAAATTCCTTCACAAGATCTTCGTCAAATTCAAACAGACAGTCTGGACGGCTGATGATCTAGCGGGGAATGTTAGCCACAGACGTCTATAGTTACTTCTGAAAACACTGCCATGGTTTCTGGACATTCAGCAAATTCAAGGTAATCTGTCCAAAGAATTGCAGCAGAGAACAATTGAAGTATTACTGCATGCAGAAAATACTCCAACACAGTCTGCACATTTCCAATCGAAATCCATAGCATTCCTGCATGAGCTATGTGATAGAGGGCCGACTTCGTGAACAAATCCTCACAGCGACTGATAATGAAGGATTTGATGTTGGTTGCATTTAGTTTACAAATGAAGCACAGTTTCACATGAATGAAATCATGATAAAACAGAACTGACAATTTTGGGGCTCCATAAATTTCCATTTGTGTTAAGCAAAACCACTGTATTCTCCAAAGACATTGTTTGGGCAGTGGTATGTACCACCGGAATTAATGGCTCCTTTTTCATGCAAGAAACCATTAGCACTGAATGTTACACTGCAGAGTGAAAACTTCATTCTGGAAATACCCCCCAGGCTGTGGCTAAGCCATGTCTCCTCAATATCCTTTCTTCCAGGGGTGCTACTTCTGCAAAGTTCACAGGAGAGCTTCTGTGAAGTTTGGAAGGTAGGAGATGAGGTACAGGCAGAAGTAAAGCTGTGAGGATGGGTCATGAGTTGTGCTTGGGTAGCTCAGTTGGTAGAGCACTTGCCTGCGAAAGGCAAAATTCCCAAGTTCAAGTCTCGGTCCAGCACAAAGTTTTAATCTGCCAGGAAGTTTCAGATTCTCACAGTGATTGATAATGAAGGATTTGATGTTGGTTGCACTTGTTTACAAATGAAGCACAGTTCCACATGAATGAAATCATAAACAAACAGAACTGACAATTTGGGGCTCCATAAATTTTCATTTGTGTGAAGCAAAACCTCTGTATTCTCCCAAAGATACTGTTTGGGCTGTGGTATGTAGCAGAGGAATTAATGGCCCCATTTTCATGCAAGAAACCATTACTACTGAATGTCACACTGCAATTTTTAGCAGTTTGTTGCCACACAGCTAGCGTTGGAGGATCGACCAGACACCAAGTGCTTTACGCAAAATGCGCCAGGACACAATAAACATACTTTTGTTGCACTCAGTGTATTGACCCTAGTTTTCCAGATATTTAATATTGAAACTAAGCATTCCTTCTCTGGACACTATGTATTTCCATTGCATGTGGGTTGCTGAACTAGCTGCTTAAGACAGTTTCAGAAAATGTGTTCACAGCTACTTCACAAGACTCTGTCCACAGCACCTGCAACATATCCACAGGTGTCCCACTCTATAGTCTTAGTGAAGGAACTTCTGGCAGAATGTAAATAATTTAGGAATAAAGAAAACCACTCGCCGAATAGTTGAAGCACTGAGTTGTTGACAGACACACACAAAAAAGGAATGAAAAGTTTGCTAGTTTTCAGAAGAAATAATTTGAGAAGTTAAGAGTACACACACACACACACACACACACCTGTGTGGGTACAGTAGAGGGAGAAACTGGCAGCAAACAAGAGAAGGGTAGCTAGTGGCTCATGAGGAGGCAGCAGAATATGAATACAGGAGGAGGGGGGTCACAGGTGCAGAGACTAGGCCAGGCTTAAGACACATGGAGTAGCACACTAAGAAGATACGAAAGTGATGTGGAGGCATGAACTGGCAGGGGGTGACAGGATGGAAGAACGCAAAACTGTCAGGTTAAGTGTGTGGGGACAGTGGGTTAGTGGAAGTTTAGGCTCGGAGGATTATGGGAATGAAGGATGTGATGCAAGAATAGCTCCCATCCAGATAGTTCAGGAAAGTTTGTGCTGGAGGAAAGGAGCCAGATGGATGGAGCCAACAGAGGTACGGAGGTCAACGTTCAGAAAAGTGGTACATTGAGATGAGGAGAACCAAGTGAAATAGCCATTGAACTCAGCAGCATGGTGTGTCACTGGATGGTCAACTGTGTTCCTGGCCCCAGTTTGGGAGTGGCCATTCATTCCGGCAGATAGATGGTTGGTGGTCACAACCACATAGAATGCTGTGCAGTAATTGCAGAAGATCTGGTATATACAACATGGCTGCTTTCACTGGTGGCCATACCTTTGATGTGATAGGATAAGCCTATGACAGGACTGGAGTAAGATCCGCTGGGTGAGCGAATCGGGCATATCTTGCGCCTTGGTCTGCCACAGAGATATGACCCCTGTGGCAAGGGGTTGGGATTAGGAGTGGCATAGGGAGGCACAAGATGTTATGTAGAGTGGATGGTCAACAGGACACCACTTGAGGTGGGGTGGAAGGATATTGGGTATGATGCTCCTCCTCTTTGAGCATGACGATAGACAATCAAAGACCTGGATCAGTTCAGTTACTCCAGTTTGGAGTAATACTGGTTGAGGAGGGGGTGCGATCCTCTGCAGCTGATTCTTGGGGATGTGTGAGGATTTGGGGCAGGGTATATCTGTTCATGGACTAAGTTTGCAAGGGAGGGCCTGTCTACAAAGGCCTTAGTGAAACCTTCAAACAGTGGAAACACCAGGTACAAATATCAACATAACAGGAAAATATAGATTCCTACTGACCATTAAGAAGACATGTCAAGTTGCAGACAGGCACAATTAAAAAGACACTCAGATATTGCTGTTGGCCACAGCCTTTGACAGTAAAAACACACACACACACACACACACACACACACACACACACACCTCAAGCACACATGGCCACCAACTCCAGCATCTTGGGCTGGAATAACATTCCAGCCTGAGATGCTGGAACTGGCGGTAATGTGTGCATGAGGTGTGCTTGCTTGGGTGTGCGTGTGTGTGTCTCTTTACTGATGAAGGCTGTGGCTGAAAGCTATATGTGATATATATGAGTGTCTTTTAATAGTGCCTGTCTGCAACTTGACATGTGTTCTTTACAGTAAGTAGCAATCTGTCTTTTCCTACATTGTTGTTAGTGGCACCTCCAGCATACTGGGCAAGGGAATTCTCATGACAGCAGGTATGCCATCCACAGTTGGCCAAGTTATATGGGAGTAATTTTTTGGTATGAAAGGGGTAACATCTGTCAAAATGCAGGTACTCTTGGCACTCAGTGGGCTTAATATGGACAGAAATGTGGCTGGAGTCATCAGAGAGGTGGAGGTCAACATTCAGAAAAATGGCTCATTGAGATGAGGAGAACCAAGTGAAGCAGATAGAAGTTGTATACACCAATATCCCTGATGCTTGCTCCTATCAAACACTACCTCTGCCAACATCCTTTGAACTCCAAACCTTCAGTCCTTAGACACCTTACCATCTATATCGTCACACACAACTGCCTCTCCTTTGAGGTAAAGAAATCTGTGGAACAGCCATGGACCACCACAGGCACCCTTCTGTGTCAGCCTGTTTACGGGCCATTTAGGAAAAAGACCTGTTCTGTTTCAGGTTCACTGATGATGTCTTTATGAACTAGACTCAGGGCCAAGATACCCTATCCTTATTCTTTCATAACCTCAACACCTTTTCTCCTGTCCGATTCCCCTGTCCTAGCCAAACCAACATGCCACCTTCCTGGATGTTGAGCTCTGCCTCTCTGATACCTCTGTCCACACATTTGTCATTATTATGCTGACAAACCACTGACTGTACCTCTGTTTTAACACCGTCACTTCTTCCACATCGTTCCTAGACAGCCTGCCCATCTGTGGACAGTGTATCTGCAGTGGTAAAAATTCCCTTGCCCCATATGCTGAAGGTCTCATAAGGCCTTTACTAACAGGCACTACTGCCCACCTATAACCTCCCCCACCCCCACCCCCACCCCCCAAAAAAAAAGTCTAGTCTACAAACAGATTGTCCTTGCCATATCCTCACACAACCACCTTCAGAATTAACCACAAAAGAGTTCTCACCTCATCACACAATATCACCCTGGACTAGGGCAACTGAAACATATTGCCTATCAGCATTCCCAGAAATAAGGGATATCCTTCCCACCCCTCCTAAAGCTGTATTCCACTGCCCACACAACATACATAACATCCTAGTTCATCCTATGCCACTTCCACTCCCACCAAATCCTTGCCAGAAGGGTCATATCCCTGTGGAAGGGCCAGATGCAAGTTCTGCCCAATTCAGCCACCGACCACATTCTACTCCAGTCCTGTTACAGGCTGGCTCATCTTATTCCATAAGAGGCAAGGCCACTTGTGAGAACAACCATGCCACATACTAGCTCTGCCGCATTTATTGCACAGGATTTTACATGAGATGACCAGACCAGCTAAACACCTGTAATCCTACTGGTCTCAATCTCCACTAACCCACTGTTCCCACACCCTCTATGCAACAGTTTTGCTTTCCTCCATCTCTCATTCCCTCCCAGTCCATCCCTCCACATCATCTTCATCATGTGCCACACCTCATTTGCTAAAGTAGCTGCTAGTCGCATGCCTAGCCCTTGAACCTGCTACCTCTTCCTCTTGCATTCCTATCATGCACAACTGCTGCCTCCCTCTGAGCAGCTACCACTTCCCAACCACTCTTCCTCCGTCTACCCACCCCAACTGATACAACCCCCAACCCAGTCCACCTATGTCATTGTGTACTCAGCCTGCACAGCTTTCTGTGTGTGTGTGTGTGTGTGTGTGTGTGTGTGTGTGTGTGTAATATAGCTTGTCAAAGGAATTCTTCTGTAAACTAGCAAAGCTTTCATTCTCTTTGTATGTCTGTTAACAGTTCAACACTTCTGCTGTTCAGTATGTGGTCCTCAGTCTATACTCAGTAGGTCACAGATGCCTCTAACTAATATTGCATGATAGGAGTACTTCTTTGCTACTGTGTATATACTTTCTTGGAATTATTCTACAACTGCTACAGCAGAACTGTGTAGCCATTAAAACATCTGATGAGTCACCTGAGTTCACCTTGGCCAGTTAATCACATCCAGATAACTTTACAGTCAGATGATTCAGCAGTACAGCGATAACAAAAGCTGCTTCAGCATGTAAAGCAAAGAGCACATCTGCAGCAGTGAAAGTTTAAACAAGTGTCTAAGATTTAGGTGATGAAATACAGAGCAATCCTGATGAGTTACTCTGCACTTGTACTCAACATAATTTCTTTTATTACGTCATCCATTGTTCCACTTTCAGTAAATCAGTCATAACAAATGCCGCCTCAGCTCGGACTGCAAAGAGCATGTCTGTAGCAGCAGAAGGGTAAACTATCAGAATAATTTATTTTATTTCATCATACATTTTTTTCATCTTCTTCATTATTTGTGAAACTAGAAGGCATTTAAATTTGTTCTACTGTGGTGGGTGCTGGTTTTGTGTCTCTCTTGGCTATAATAATAAAAAACATTAAACAAAGAATTTCAACAGTTACTTTTATTAGTACATTGTCACCAACCTGTAGTATGCTCTCTACTATTGTGACAGTTTTGCCTGTGCCGGGTGGTCCAAACACTACATATGGAGATGGAAAGAAAGAACCAGAAACAATATTGCACACTGCAGTTTTCTGTTCTTCATTTGTTTCAATTAAATAATTGAACCAGGATCTGAAAATGGATATACTTAATTCTTAACTTTCTTCCATGTGGTAAGATACATGACAAAAAAAGTAAAAAAATAATAGTAAGCTCAATTAACTTGAGTGATTTTTAACATAAAAGCAGTTGATACAAAATGCAACTTAAAACATAAGAAAGCGCAATGTCTTTTTGGCTCAGTGCACCTATTGAACTATATAGTTTAAACAAGTGTCTAAGATTTAAGTGATGAAATGCAGAGCAATCCTGATAAGCTACTCTGCACTTGTACTCAAGGACGATACTTCAAGCACAATAACGTCAAACACTGCTGTTCTTGCCTGTTTACAGATGTGCAGAAAACAAATTTGATTACACAGTTCACTGACATCAAGTTAAAACATTTTTCAGTCTATTTTTTTTTTAATTTTTGTATCTGAGATGCACAAAAAATACTTTATTTGGAATGTACATCTTGAATGCTTAAAAGTGGTGGCATCTGTGTAAGTTAACGGTAAATTGCCCTACAATTAGTAAAAATTTAATATAAGCTGCCTTTAAAAAGCGTTTTAAAAAGGGTCAATATGTACTCAATGTTTCAGAAAAAGCACCATTATTCGTGTTTCCTGTGGAGTAATCATAAAAACAATATATGTTACTATGATATAAAATAAAATGGGAGTGTATGGGCAACCAAAATTTGCACCGCATAACTCAACTTTCAATGTTACTGTAACTTTTAAATAACTTAAATGACAGCAGCAACTCCATCAAAGAGTTGAAAGAATTTTTATGGTATGCCCCAGTATTTACTGCAGGGCTAACAAATGATGCTATGGCTTGTGTCTCAGTGTGGGGTGAGGAAAATTAATTTTAGATGTAAACTGTACAACTATCATGTCCTGATAAGTGATAGTTGTAGAATGTTGAACACCAAACAAAGGCACTTCAGATGAATTTAAATGAAAGCACAAAATTAGAGCTAAAAAATAACCATTAGAACTAAAAAAACAAATCACTTAGTCAGGAAGTACAAACATAAAATATAAAATTAAAAGTAGACAGTGGCTGGAGAGTATTTACCTTCAGGAGGAGATAATCTAAGTTCAGCCCATAGCCAAATATAAACCTATAAAAAAACTATCCTAGCTTTTCAAACTTTCATTCCTTCCTTGGGGACACAAGAAGGATAGGTTGGGGATGGTTAAGACATCCCCACAACAGTTGAGTCTTTTTCATCCTCACGTCTGAGTGACAGACCCCCCCCCCCCCAACCCCCCCCCCTCCCCCCTTTTCAACCATTCCCAAATTTATTGCTATTTTCTGCCTGAGTATGAGACTAAAGTTTCAAAAGCTCAGATAATTTACCCTACTTTTATATGTTTCTATTGGCAGTATTTAGAATATCCCTCCTGAAGATAATAAGTGGCCAGCAATTATGTCTCTTTGTAATTTAATGATTTTCTCAGGCAGATTTTGCTTTAGAAATAATACAAGTCTTCTCCGTAGGTACACGAACACAAAAATGATTAACAATGACAACATACTACATTTTAAAAAGATAAAAAAATAATAAAGAACGAAACACACACATACCAAAGAAAAACTGTGTTGTCATCATACATGCTTTTGTTCCGAAAGGTGCCCTCAAAAGTTCAACATTTATTATGTAACAATATTTTGTCAACATATTACGCAAAAGTGGCCTGGGACATGTCAGTTAGAACTCTGCCTTCATAGCGAACATGTCGGCGCTTGATGAAGTAACCCCACATGTAAAGCGGCTGCAGTCACTACATGTTGCAAAAAGAAAAGCAAGAGGAAACAGTACTGGGTGAAAAAGTGGCTTGGAAGGTATTCTACACACAGCCATACTAACTGGTTAAGAGAAGTTGCACCAGAACAAGCTGACTGTCGGAACTTTTAATGGCTGAATGCTGGATCGTTCAATGACTTGGTGCACTTTGTTACACCTTATATACACAGAAAAGATACTGTCCCATATCCTGACTGGATTTCACTTTCCACAGTTCTGGTCTCTCTCTCTCTCTCTCTCTCTCTCTCTCTCTCTCTCTCCCCCTTTTTTAGAAATTTTTCTATGGAATAGAAAGAGTTGCCAAGCTGAAACTTTTTCAGTTGGTTTTCAAGTTTTACTTTGGTATCTGGCAGACATTTTATATGACTGCATAAGTGACCCAAAATTTTTGTTGAAGCATTGTGTACTATATTTTTTGTTAAAAACAACTTTTAATGTGGAATTGTAAGGTGGCAACATCTTGCCCCATACATGAGTCCATTTTACGTAACTATAATCACTTTGTGAGCACTTTAAGTCAATAAAAAACGACTGACAGCGGCACAATCAATTTGTAGATAATTAGTTACTGCCTGTTGGAGTAACACTCTAGATTACAGTGTTTGAAATGCCCATGGAAAGTTTCTGCACAATGGCTAAGGGGGTGGGCAGCTCGGCCAGCAGCCAAAGATGGGGGCTCTGACGTTATGAATGGACCAGGGCCGGGAAGACCCTGTAATCCATTTAGCAACCAGACAACGGCGGCCGTCAGCCCTTCAGGCAGGTGTGTCTCCAGGTGCAAGAACTCAAGTGTTTACTAAACAGAGCAGTAACTTGCAAGACATGCGGGTGCCTAAGTTCCATTAATTTTACACATCCGAGTAATTCAAGGGGAACAGTTTAGGAGTCCCGAATATCAAAATTTCCATAGCTGGAGTCTATGTTCGCTCCGACAGTGAATTTTGCAGGGGGGGGGGGGGGGGGGGGGGGGGGGGGGGAACTATCAAGTGGTCTCTTAAGAGGTAAATTCTGGAACAATTGTTGTTGCCTGCAGCTGTGGATCTTCCCAGATGGCTTGGGTGGAGTTTACTCATGAAATTTTGTGGAAAGGGAAGAATTGTGGAAAAGAGTTCAATTCCCAGGCCATACATTGGTTTCCATGGCAAGCTGGGTATTTTGAGAGCTTCTAGCAATGTTATTGGCTCGGTAAAGTCTTGGTAGGAGAAACAGAGGTGAAGAGCGAATCTGCTCAACACTCTGTCGTGGTCTTCTGTCTTAGGCTTTAATTCTGAGAAAATGTTAGCCATGCCAGCTCTTTGTTGATGGGAAGATTGTCAAAATTTGCTAAGTTTACAGACAGCAGTCTGTTGTCCAAGTATTGTAGGAGTGCAATTTCCGAGCCACCGCACCCGTACTCTATGGCCACGCCTTCGCCCGCCTCGCACCCGTACTCTATGGCCGTGCCTTCGCCCGCCTGAGATCGCAGCCACCTCAGCAGTATTACGGTGAGATCGTTTCCGCTTCAGCCAGTTAGGAGTAACATTAAACAGTTGGGTCTTGTGCAATTGCTGTTTCCATGGAGGTTTCATGACACTTTGGGGTGTAGTGATTCTTTGTATTTCACGTTTGTGTCGATGTCAGTTGGTCAGCCAATTTGTAAGAGATCACGTCTTATATCGATTTTGTCACAGTTCACTGCCAATGCCAGTTAAGAGGGTAATTTGTAAATTGTTCATTGTGTTTTATTCAGCGTTGATCTGAAGGTTATAATAAAATTTATTGTGGTTCAGCAGAGCTTTTACTTTCAGTAATTGATCCTGAATTCAACCTTTTGTTTCATTTTCATTTCTGTGTAATTGTCTCATGTCATTGAACACCCTAAGTGTTCGTTATGGTTCATGTTTAGAGTTCAAATAGGTGTGAGCACTACCACCACAGATTAATTAGGGGTGACAGGGGGACATTTTAATCTAGCGTTATCCATTATTGCGAACATGTCCACTCCCAATTTCTCTGTAAGTTGTTTGTTAGGGGCGAACACACGCAAAATCCAGACAAGCAATTGGTGGGGTGTTACAGAGTAATGAATGTCATTATGTACATCATTGTTCCTTTTCAACTGTAATGGATTATTTACAATAAACTTCACAAGGAAATGAACATACTGTGAAGCAGAATGACCAACTCCTTAAACAGATATCTACAAGAAGGTATAAAAATAACGAAAGAGAAAGATAACAGTGTAGAGGATCAGTAGGTATTGCTGTTACATATTTCTGAAAAAATAATTCAAGTTTCTGAAAAAACTAATACACAGTTGCAGTGTTATTTCCCTGCAATTAAGCACTTTTGTTAAATGTTTCTACAGATAATTACTGAATATGTATTAAATATATACTCAAACTACTCTGCTGAAAGCAATTCACCAAATGATTCCTTTCATTTGCCTTTCCTGATGAATCCATATTCATATGGTGTCACAATATCATTTGTTCAAATATGCCCAAATCATGAAGTCTCAGCAGGAACTGCTGTGAATTGCACATTATCACCCTTACATGCTACCATATATGGCACATTATATTGAGTGAGTATCATTATTTTATAACTCTGTAGTTTCCTTTAATATATTACACAAACGGTCAATAGCCCTCTCAGCTGGTCAATATTATTGTGCAAAACTCGGTACTGAGTGTCTGCCTCAGTAGCTGAGTGTTCAACATGGCTAACTGCCACGCAGAGGACCTGGGCTCAATTCCTGATACTGCCAGGCATTTTTCTTTGGTGGGTGGATTGGTGTGGTATTCACTCAGCCTTGCAAGGTCAACTGAGGAGCTACTAGACAGATTAGTAGCAGTTCCGAGATGAATAAACCTGATGATGACTGGAAGAGAAGGTTGCTGAGCAATGACACTCCATATGACATCTGATGATGCTATTGGCAGAGGATGACATGGTGGTCAGTTCGGCCCAATTGGCCTGTCTAGGACCAGAATGCAGAGCTCTACTTTTTTGCACTAAGTATTCTGCAATAAATATTGAACAAGTGAGGCTCCTTAACGAAACATACATCCTGTAACAATGTGTCTGAGCTCAGGTAATTTTATGGATTCAAAATTCGGCTATCCATTGAAGTTTTTCTTCTCCAATACTCACTGACTTTACAGATCGCTACTGTATACCATACTAAGAACCTAAGACTGCTCTTTTGGTAGAATACTGCTCAATAACGCATGAAGGTCCAGATTCGTGTCCTAATCACATCACATCACAAGTACAGTAGTAATTAATTCACAATGATTAACCAAACTGTAGGTGTTTGCTGGACAAAAACATATTGCTGGATGTCTGTCTTTTCCAAATGCAATTATTTATACTGTGCATTATTCCAAAACAAATTAGAGAACATGATGCATCATCTTTCCTGCACTACAGCAAAGACTCAAAACATGATGAATATTTTTCGACGTGTTCTCTTGTGTCCGAAAACACACTAAGTAGGAAACTACATTAAGTATGTGCTAAAAAATGTCAAAGCTCATTGACTTTATAAAATTATATGAAAATAACTGTTTAGAAGTATTTATAGTTTTCCATCTTCATGGTCAGTAAAAATTGAAAGAACTGTCTCACTATGCAAGTGTATATGTCTATGTCTACATATTCACTTGATATATGTTTTACTTTATCTTTGAAAAAAAAAAAAAAAATGCTATGGAAATCCAAGCAATTTAAAAAAAAAAAAACCAGAACAGTCTAAAAATGTTGCATGTAGTTGCAATACCATAAAAAACTGTGGAGTCCCTCATAAATAAAGTACATCTTGATGAAAAAAAAGTAAAATTTTTTATACACAAAAAATTTATGAAAAGTGCAGTATTCTTTTACACAGACCAATTAAAAAACAACCACTGTGGTGGCTTGTGTTTTGAAGGTCTTGAAGGTCGAAGAAGATAAGATAAAATGATTATAACAACACTAACACGCAGTCCCCGAACAAAGAAAATTTTCAACCCGACCAGTCTGCAGACATGTGCTCTACAAATAATGGACCATTTTTTATATTTAACATATCATATTAATCCATTTTATCATGTAATAAATACAGCCAACTGTTGTAGAACCACCCAACATTGCCATGGAGACCGAGTAGGTGGGTCAACATTACTGTCAACGATTGTGGCACTATTACTCAGATGGCACTGATCCTCGGGCACAACCTCTGATGGTATCATGGCAGACTCCAACATACTAGCTGTCACAGTGTCGGTCTGTCTCTCCTCTTTGTGTGTCACAAGCGGGCAGTAGTGTGTGGCCCCTGAATGTCATTATAATGGTTACAGTATTCCATGGCAGCACACACAGATCACTAATAATTGTGGATTTTTGTATCATACAGTATGAGAGTTACAAGCTACAGACTGAAACATGTGAACTGAACAAAATGTAAACACAGCTATGAAAAGAAAATTCTGAGCCTCTGCTTGGTGGACAGTTTAGGATGACTAATTATGCAATTTGATTGAAAATTAACAGGAGATAAAAAATATACTTACAGCAGTCAATTACGTAACAACAGACTATACTCCTCAAGTGCCATACATGGATAGTTATGAAGCCACACTCCATTTTATCCTGTGGTGCACATGTGCACTCCAGTGGACAGCTGGTAATGGTCCCTTCATTGGCATTTTCAATCAGTCCTGAGGCTGCATATGCACAGAGGCTATAGCACCAGTAGGGAGTGTCCCCTGAAGTGGACTGCATGCTTTTGCAGTCTCAGGACTGATTGAAAATGCCACTGTGGTCCACATGTGCACCAAGGGCTACTTATCTATCATGTCTATTATTCAATTCATGGACATTATTATTAATTTGCAGCCAGTACACTACTGACATGCTTAAAAACTCATCAGCATACGATAGTTCTAGTATTTATCTACAAGGAAATAACTTTGCTTTTATAAATACATATGTTTCAATAGTAATTAATCATGGTGGAAATTTTATGGCATTAATCAGTGTAATTACATACAAAAAGTGCAAGTTACCACCTTTATGAGTGCACAAAATGAAAGAGAAGCAAAAGACTCATAAGAATGACATATACAAATTTATGTGTCAAAAAGAGTGTTCACTTGTAGAATTGTAAAACTACAGGTAGACCAAGTGGCTTACCAGTCATTATCTTCAAGAGGCAAAATTCCAGTACTACTGATCAACACATTCAAAAGGCCAAAACTATTCCTAAACTCCATTCACCGAAACAAGAGACATACTGTAAGCACGGCAAGGCGCGTGACCACAGCGCTGCCGTCGAGGGGTGTACAAGGAAGGGGCGACAGACATTAAAAAAAATGAAAGTCGTGTTTTTTATAATTTGGCACCTGAGCATGATAAAGTGATCCGAGAACTACCTTCTGACACCTTTTTTTACATTACATTAAAATTTATTGTCACTGAAAAAGAGAAATATTTAAGCTTTCAGGAAAACTTGTTTTTTCGCGTTACTCTATATTTATCACGCCATATCTCCTAAACTGTGTGTCGCACAGCAAAATAATTTTATAATTGCCCAAGAGTCAGTAATAGTGAAGTAATAAATTAAAATCTCACGTCTGATGCAGAACTTTTACCAAATCACCATCCGAAATATAGTAAATGACAAACTTTTACCCTTTGATTTTTTTTGTGGGGGTGTAAGCGAGAAAAGTTTCATAAAGGTTTGAATTTAATTTTGTAGTTTGTTCGAATGCAATGGGTGGAACCGTTTGTCCTTTATGAGCGATGCATTGTGCGGTTCGCAGGCGCGGCGCTCAGTCAGTGTGGCCGTCTCAGTTGCAGGTGTGAGCTCGTTAGTGGATGTTGTACAGCGGCGATTTCAGGACATCTTAAGTTCATCTGTAAAGACGCTTGAAAGACTAGTTGTTGATTATTAGAGTACGTATATGTGTTTTTAGCCACGCTGAGCATTCACTGTTTATGTGCATATCCAGTAGCATCGCATGGTTTCTTATTTTATATATTCACTTATTTCATTAGCATCACATATGGCTGTTCTCATTACGTCATCCACGGATTCAGCGAGCGAGGTCGACGTGTCAGTTCTGAGTCCACCAAAGAAGCGAGCAAAGAAGAAATCATTAAGTTCTTCTGAGAAGCACATGGTGCTTAATGTGTGTAAAACGGAACTGTTACATCCAGAGCAGTCGATGAGTTACATTGTTTTGAAAACAGCTGCAGCTACAGGTGTTGGACATTCTTCAATGTATCGTGTGATGAGTGAGTACAAGGCCACACACTCTTTGAAGTCTCACAAGAAAGGAAAATTACGACAGAAACTTTCTGAAAATATTGATGACTTCGATAGAAATGCGATACGAAGGAAAGTACACTATTTTTTTTTTTTCGTAAGGAATTGCCAACAATTGACAAAGTGCTTACAGTTGTGAACGTAGATGCAGATCTGGGCAATTTTCGGAGAACTACATTTTATAAGTTATTGAGAGAAATGAATTTCAAATATGTCCGGCGTGGGCGCGATAGCATGCTTATAGACAGGGATGACATGATTTTATGGAGGCGATTTATCTTTGAACCATTAAACGGTTGAGAGATGAAGGCAGACCCATTTACTATTTGGACGAGACGTGGGTGAACACAGGACATACCCGAAGTTACATCTGGGTAGATGACACTATAAATTCCTCAAAACAAGCGTTTCTGTCTGGATTATCCACCGGAAGCAAGGGCCCATTAGGTAAAGGGAAACATCTAATTATCGCACACATTGGCAGCAAAGCAGGGTTCGTTGAAGGATGTGTGTGGACTTTCGAATCCAAGAAAAGTGGTGATTATCATGAGGAGATGTGCTGAGGAGATGTGCGCCGAAACCTTCGAGAAGTGGTTTTAAGGTGTTCTTCCTCGGCTTCAGGAAAATGTGGTTATTGTTCTTGATAACGCGCCGTACCATTCCCGGAGAAAAGAAAAAGTTCCCAATGCGAATTCCAATAACTACGAAATATCAGAGTGGCTAAAATCTAAAAACATCGATTTCGAAGACGGTATGTTGAAGAAAGAACTTTTAGATATAGTTAAAAATCACAGAACAGCGCACAACGAATACGCAATAGATGAAATGGCGAAGAATGCAGGGAAAACTGTTCTCAGAATTCCTCCGTACCACTGTGAATTAAACGCCATCGAGTTAGTGTGGACAGAATCAAAGGCTATGTTGCAGCGAAAAACAAAACATGCAAAATGCTGGAAGTTAAAGTACTGCTAGAAGAAGCAGTAAGAACAGTGACTGCACAGGATTGGAGCAAGTGCGTCCTCCATGTCGTAGAAAAAGTGGAAACTCAAATGTGGAAATTAGACTGCATTATAGAGGAGAGAGAGGAGCGGTTTGTTATAAACCTCAATGAAAACAGTTCAAGTTCGACAGAGTGAAACTTGTTTCGTCCTTTATCATTATTATTACTGGTATTGTTATTAAAATTAACAATTAATTGTTTTTGAATGGAGCGTTTTGTTAGCAACATGAATGAAAATAAATCTGCTTCGACAGAATGAACTCAGTTTAATATTATTTTACCGTTATTGTTAAATTTATTTCGTACATTGTTGCCCAGGTTTCTCACGGGCCACTGTGACAGCTCGGCAGCCAGCCGAACACCGCCAGCTGCAAAGGGTGCGCCAAGGATTTTCCACACCCCTACGTATCACATGAACACCGAATGCTTTCTCTGGAAACGAGCGTAGTCACTCACGTGACACTGTTTATGTTTCGTCCCAGCTCTCGGTGAATAGACTGTAGAGGGATATGTTTGGGAAGGTTGGAAAGGAGGAACAAGTCACTCATATCCCAGGTTGCAGGGTACACAACTGTTATGAAGGTTAGAAGGGACAAAGACAAGTGGTGAGATGTCAGAGAGAGAAGGAGGTCAAAATCATACCATACATCATATGTCTATCCACTACTAATTTTATATTTTTCTTTGTTATAACAACAAGGTGCAATTTATCCAAATTTTATCAATTAAATTCTTTATGACCAAACTTGATAGTTGTTAAGTATTTATTACTGTTGGAGTCAGCATTTCAACACGCACATTTTATGGTTTCAACTTTTCTGTAGGGCATAATATACAAATATTGTCATAAAAGTACTACCTAGCAGAATGGGATGGGTAGCACGATATGTGCTGTGGGAGGAATGGATGAAACTAGGTGGAGACTGAAAGCAAACAGGGGAAGTGAGTTTGGGCAGTAATCAGATGGGGAACAAACAACGATTTGGTTGGCAAGTCAATGGCAGGTGAGTACAACTTAGAACATTTTTCTATCAGTACCCTTGTGTATTTAGAAATTTAAGTGTGTTGGATACCTAGAAAAGTTTCATATACAATTTGTGCACGAAATTAAGTAATGTGCTTTCATGCCACTGAGTTCCGAAGTTTATGTCAGTTCACTCTACAAATGAACACTCACCGATAGCAGACTATAGATTTTTGTATTGCTAAGTAAATTGTGGTTTTAAAAAACTTTAATATGCTGAAAGTTGCCTCTCATTATTTCATAAATGAGCTGTAGTATCCTACCAACTATTACTCCGGGCACATATGCTGCTGATTTCGATAAAGGCAATTATTGTGGTATGTGGTCATCTCCTAGACTAAAAACACAGTAATGCTGATTACCATACTTTTTTTCAGCAATTAGTGGGGTACTCATAACTAACTTGGGAGTGACATACCATAACTGAGTGCTTGTACTCTGACTTTCACTGACTGTCATGAAGTTGTCACTATGCCAGTCACATGTTTCCTATCAACAGCAAATATATTTTCTGCTGTCATGTTACATGAACTATTTTACAAAACATCAAATAATTAGCAGGACAACAAAAAGAATTTACTATCATTATTCACATACTCCACATACAATGCACCTTATTTCTTTCTTCAGCCACTATGTTATCCATCCCATGATGCTTACAAATAATACCTCCTGACATTCTAGTGAATTAATGAAACATGCAGTAAGGATGCATTGAAATTTGTTATACCTTAATGATATCATGGGCTGTAGATAATGCTGTCTCACTTAACAGTGACTATTGATTATTAACAAAAGATTCAGCAGAGACTTACTGAATGTTTGCAGATGATGAATGACTGTATTTATTTGGAAACATTAATGAACTCATATTACTGCTTTCTAACAGTGTCAAAGCACGGTGCTGTAATTGCAGAGGGTACCTATTGACGGTAAATGAGATGCTAAACTTCATATTTGGCATAAATTTCTTCAGAAACCTGAAAATAAAAAACAAAATTCTGTGTAGAGATAGGAGGCAATGGAAAATGTGAGAGCTACATAATGTTCAAGAACTGTATAATTTATGAATACAAAAAGTAAATACTGTAAGACTTCATGAAAGTGGAACATATATAATTGGAAAATCTGGCCAAACCAGTCATGACAGATTCAATATACTTTTATACACTAATTTTTTTGTACATAGTGGAACATGCCTAATGTGAAAATCGAAATCAAATTTTAAGGCTTAATTAATAATTCACTATATAACGTGGAACAAAGCTTTAGACCACTGTATTACAGTATACTTCAATTATTGATGTCTAAACAAAATACTACTTTTAACATGAAGACTGTACATCCCTGACAATGGTGTTGTATGAAAAAGGTGAGTATTGTTCTGTTAAACAGTGGTTTTAGCCTACAAGGTCAAGCATTCCAAAGAAATACACTACCTGCATTGTTTTCTGCTAGTTTCAATTGTCTTGTGGCACCTTAAGTGAGAACATGGTGTTGAACAGAAAGTACGTGTCGCTAACACTTAATGAAAAGGTTAAAGAAATTGAGGCAAGTAGGAAAGACAAACTCTCCATGTGTGAAATGATGTAGAATTTCAAATGTTGTAAAACACAAACTTATGATGCTTGGAGAAACAAGGATAAGATATGGAATGAATGTATGAGAGGGAATGGGCAACTGGAAAGGAAAGTGAAGAAGACGGAGACTGAAATGAAGAAATTAATGAGATATTGTGTAAATGGTTCATAAGTGAGTGGGCAACAAATTTAACTTTGTCTTGACCCTTGTTGCAGAGCAAGTCTCTCAAAGTTCCTAAAGAGCTTGGGATATGGAATTTAAGAGATCTACAAGATAACTGAACAGATTTAAAGTTAGACAAAACATCATGTAGAAGAAATATGTGTGGGAAGAGAAGTGTGTGCAGCAATAGAATCGAAGACATTACTGTACAATTGAATTACAAATTATGACCCTATAGGCATGTTCACTGCCAATAACATTGCATTGTTTTATCACGCACTGCCTTCAAAACCTGTGCTAGCAATTTGAGGTGAAAAGTGCATTGACAGAAAATGACCGGGGAAAGATTTCCTATAATGCTGTGTGGAAAAACGTTAGTTGAAGTCGAGAAGCCACTGGTGATTGGAAAGGTGGCAATACCCCCTTGTTTCAAAAACAAAGCTGTGAGTAAGCTTCCAGTCATGTGGTGTAGATATAAAAAGACGTGTATTGTGAGTGGTCTTATGGATGAGTGGGTGGATTCTCTCAATTCTGCAATGAAAAAAGGAAATTGTCAAGATCTCCTTTTCTTTCAGTTTTAATCTGTTAGGAAGTTTCATATCAGCGCACACTCCACTGCAGAGTGAAAATCTCATTCTGGATTACCCTACCTGTTTAATAAGTCATTGTTGCAAACTATCTTTTTCTTCACAGAAGAATGGGAAACTGGTAGATTCAAACCTCAGGGAAGATCAGTTTGGATTCCAGGCAAATGCAGGAACACGCGGTGCAATAATGACCGTACTACTTCTCTAAGAAGATAGGTTAAGGAAAGGCAAACCTGTGTTTATGGCTTTTTGTAAACTTGGTGAATGCTTTTGACAGTGCTGGCCAAAATACCGTATTTGAAATTCAGAAAGTAGCAGGGAGAACACAGGGAGTGAAAGGCTATTTAAAACTTGTAGAGAAACCAGATGGCATTTATCAGAGTTGAGGAGAATGAAAGGGAAGCAGTGGTTGAGAAGGGAGTGAGACAGGATGTAGCCTATCCATAATGTTACTCAACCTGTATGTGGAGCACACAGCAACAAATACCAATGAAAAATATGGAGTACGAATTAAAGTCCAGAGACAAGAAACAAAATCTTTGTGATTTGCTAATGACATTGTAATTCTGTGAGAGACAGCAAAGGACTTGGAAGAGATGTTCACCTTATATCCTTCTCTAACAAAAGCAAACATTAACAAAAGCAAAAAAGAGGATAATGGAATGTAGTCAAATTAAATCAGGTGAAGCTGAGTGAATTAGATTAGGAAATGAAAACTTAAAGTAGTAGATGAGTTTTGTTATTTGAGCAGTAAAATAACTGATGACAGATGAAGAAGTGGAAATAAAAAAGGTAGACTGGCAATGGCAAGAAAAGCATTTCTGAAGAAGAAAAATTTGTTAACATCACATTTAGATTTATACGTCAGGAAGTCTTTTGCAAGTATTTGTATGGAAGTGAGACATATGTGATAAACAGTTTGTACAAGAAGAGAATAGAAGCTTTTAAAATGTGGTTCTGTGGAGGTACTGAACAGTATTAGGGAGGAAAGAATTTTGTGGCACAGCTTGACCAGAGGATGGGACAGGTTGATAGGACACACTCTGAGACACCAAGGGATCACCAACTTAGTGCTGGAGGGAAATGTGGGGGGTAAAAAACATAGAGGGAGACCAAGAGATGAACACAGTACACAGATTCAAAGGGATGTAAGTTGCAGTAGTTATTCAGAGATGAAGAGACTTACACAGGATAGAGTCACATGGATAGCTGCATCACACCAGTCTTTGGAGAGAAGACCACGACAGCAACAACAACAACAGCATGAACAGGTGGTTCAGGGTATTTCCGCTGCATGATTTGATACTTGAACTCTGGTTCAAAATGATGTACTCCAGTTCAAAATGATCAAACTAAGTTTCATCACAGGTTTTATAATTGTTATCAGCAAACATTCCAGTTTTTGAAGTGTGTCCCACAAATATAATTTATGTAGACCATGATAGACCATGAACAGGAGACATCTGTGAACCAAACCTTGTGGGACAGCATACTTATTGTTTTCCCACTCTGAACTGAATCTTACTTTTATTGCATCATTTGCGAACATGATCCTCTGTTATCTGATGTAAACCCGAGACTCCATCCACGCAAGAGGAGAGCCTAAATGATGTACGATGTTAGTTTCCGTAACAGAATTTTATGATTTGCACAATGAGAGATCCTGGGAATCTCACAGATAATGTCAACTGGGTGACTTCTCTTGTTTATTTCTACCAGCACTGAGTTTGTGAGGTCACATAATGGTTTCTCAGTCAAAAAAGCTTTAGGGAAGCCAAACCTGAGATGCTGTTCAAAGGTTGTCCTCAGAAAGATGGTTCAAGATTCTGCTGCAACTAAAGGTCTCTTACTTACTTCCACTTTTATAAATGGCTTTTACTATAGCAAGAAATACTTCACAAATGTCCCTCTCACCCATTGGCCTGGATGACCTGCCTCTCATTTCTAATCACCCTAACCTATCCCCTTTTTCTCCATTCGAAGGGAACTATTTTTCTTGGCTGAGTGTTGCTGCCACCAGACCACGTGTTCTCCTGGGAGTGTACGAGATTATGAGGAGACAGCCATTTTTGTTCCATAACAAGCTATGAATGAAATGGACATCTTAGGTCCCGTGATGCACACCTGAGGAAGCTTATTACGTCTAGAGGGCAGGTTCCTTACTAAAAACTGTTTCAGTTCAACTGTCATACAATCCTTCCCTCCACCTCTGAGACAAAATGTCACTGTTAAGTCCAACTGTGCTGGAGGATGCCCAATGTCTATGATATTAGAAGAAGCCTCCTAGTGTAGACCAGTTCTGATAACCCAGATTCATCAAATGGGCACACAGCGACAACTGGCTGTAAACACTGAGGCACTCACCACTAACCATTTAAACTGATGAAGGCATTCAGGTGTCACTCTGATAAATGCTATGGACAAGAGGCACATTACCATGTTGCCAAGGGATGTTAATGCAGTCAATATTACAAACCATCTGTAGTAGCGAGACATTCTGCCTGTGAGAGTCTAAATGATGTGCACTGAGGAAATATAAGCAATTATTACCGCTTATCCTGCAAACAGAGAAGTGGCACAGAAAGGGAAGGATGCTCCACCCAGAGGAACTTTTGGTGTCAGAATCTCATATACAACAATCACTTTGTTCTTGCCCTGCTCATTCTGAAATTTTCTTTCTTCTAATAACTGAAATATGGTCCTCCAATTCTAAAACCTAAGCCATTTAAACCATCCAAACACTAATTTGATCAAATTCCATAAATTATTTCATTTTGGATATTTCCTCCTGTTTTTAACTCTGTTACAACTGTCTCTTATGTGGAGAATAATTCTGACTTATGGGTTCAATGTAACATCTTCATGTATTAACCTCACAAACTCTGAATCATTCTGAGCAACTCCAGATAATTCTGAGCAAATACTAACATCTTATTTTTGTTGAAAATATCTGTCATTCCACAATAAATTAACTGAATTAAAAAAGTTAATTCTACAAAGAAGGAGATACTTACTGTTCTCTGAATCCTAAGTACACATCCAGTTCTCTGACTGCATGTACTATTCCCTCGTATTGTATACACTCTTTGTCCCCCTTTATCTTCACTATTATCCTGTCATTTTTCATTACTGATGGACGTTTTTCAGCTAATCCAGGAACCTGCAGATACAAAAAGAAAGATTCCCAGAATGAGCAACTTTCAACTGATGCAGTGACCAAATATTGGTGGAAATTTCAGTTTATTTACAACTTTTCAAAAATGTTATTAACATTTAGTAATAATACTGGACCCATATAATCAAATCAATCAGTAAAAGGGAGCAAGACATACGCAAGAGTATATGTTGTTATCAGTACCATTATCAGTAGCTTCGCATTCCTGGGTCGCAGCAAATTTTATTCTCTCAATTACCAATTCCAAACAATCAAAATCCACAATGGAATAACAACAATACACAAAGGATAGAGTGCTACTCACCACAGAGAAGAGGCCTTACCTTGCAGACAGACATGATGAAAGAATGCTAGAAGACTAATCCTTCATCTGAAGCACACATCTGAAGAACACATAGTCCCACAAGCACAACTTACACACACATGACCATAATTCCATGTGAGGTGAATAGCAGTCTAGCTTGGCTGGGTAGGACAATATAGAAGAGGTATAGGGTAGAGAGGGATAGGGATATCAAGTAGGAGTGGGGAATCACACTAGTGCTGACTGTGGGAGTGAGCAGGACAGAGGGAAACAGGAAACAGCTACTAAGTGCAGCATTGAGAGGATGTGATGGGTTGGAGAAGGGAGAACGAGGGGGGGGGGGTGATGAGTGCGGGGGGGGGATAGAGTAGAGAATTAGACAGGGAAAGGGCTTTGTAGGGGCTTTGGCAAGACAGAATGTGCATGACGTAGCACTGAAGTGGGATTATGGAAGGGGATAGGCAGGTAAAGGACAGAGACTAGTGAAGATTAAGGTCAGGGCAGTGATGGAAACAAAGGATATGTTGCAGGGAGAGTTCCTACCTGTGTACTTCAGACAAGCTAGGATGGGTGGAAAGGAATTAGATGACACAGGCTGTGAAGCAGACAAGGTGAAACACAATGTACTGGGCAGCATGTCCAGCACCTGGGTGGTCCAGCTGTCTCTTTGCCTCAGTTTGGGGGTGGCCTTTCATGCAGACAAACAGCTTGGTAGTTGCCGTGATCAGATAGGAAGTGGCACTGTGCTGGCAGTATGAAGATCAATGACTGCTATAATATGTAGACCTGTCTTTGATGGGGTAAGAGATGGCGGTGACAGAACTGGAGTGATGGCAGCAGCTGGATTCTTCCAATCTGTTCCATTTTTCTGCTCCAACAAATAATAATATCTTATTTTCAATACATTCATCTGTTGGTATGTAACAACTACACAAAAATGTCAAGTTCTTGTTTGGACTAGATTTCACTAAATTTCATTATTCACTTTTGTGTTCTGAATCCACTGGAGTAATTACTTTTCATTAGGGCACTCATCATTAAAAGATATAACTAACTGACACCTGTAATATATGAGGGAAGATTGGAAAGTAATGCACAATAATTTTAATACCAAAAAGTTTAATAGGAAAAAACCTTACATCTTTTACCTACTTTTCTATGTAGTAACCAACTTTCTCAACACATTTCTCTAATTGTGGTACCAATTTCAATATGCCCTGTTCATAGAAGTCCATTTGGTTGGAGTATAGCCATCTGTGGACCGCTGATTCATTTCCACATCTGTCGCAAAGCTTTGGCCATCCTAGAATTCCTTCATGGGACCAAACAGGTTAAAGTCTGATATTGTAAGGTCCAGACAGTGTGGTGGATGCTGAAGCACTTCTCACTGAAATTTGCTGATTTTCTCACAAACAGGTGTGGCAAATGGGTGCGAGCATCTTGAAGAAGTTTTTGGCACCATCAGCATTAATGTCATGGTGTTTGTCATGAAGGGCACGATGCAACTTAACAAAAGTTTTAATGTAGGCTGCAGCATTCACAGAGGTCCCATGTTCAGCAATGTCCACCAATAACACACCATGCATATCCCAGAACACTGTCACAAGCACTTTCCTAGCAGACTGGGTCACTCTGAATAACCCCCCCCTCCCCCCCTGTACTGAGGAACCACAACAGTTCCACTTCACAGAGGGCTGCTTAGTTTCAGGACTCTAGTAGTACACCCACGACTCATCACCAGAGATGATTCCTTTCAGAGAGTCATGCCCTTCTGCGGAATAACGCAATAAGTGATTCCAGCTTGTCATCATTTGCTGGCCCTTGTCTTCCTCTGCCAGGTTTTTAGGCACCAACAGAACACTAACTTCATGAAATTTCAATGTGTCATGAGCAATATCATACACCGCACAATAGGAAATGTTAAACTGCTGCAAAAAGGATCATAGTTGCACATACCATTCATTCAAAATTGCTAACTCAATGGCTCTGACATTCTGCAGGATTGCAGCTGTTACTAGCTGCCCGAAGCATTGAAAATCACTAAGGTTCACACAGCATTCTTGGAAGTATGCACACCACCTGGAGACATTGCTACAGTCCACACAATCATCTCCATACATGCCACGCATGTTCCTGTGAATTTCACTCAGTTTATGCCCTTTTGCTCACAAATATTGAACTACACTTCACTGCTACTCACAAGCTGACAACAACAACATGCACACCATTTTTGTTTGTAGTTCAGGCTTCTTTTCCAAGGAGCTGCACATGAAAACAAAATACCTTCTTTAGCACAAAATTTCTACCTATATCATTGTGGAATTTTGACATTCCAGCTGCAGTATCAGGGGAGAAAAAAGTTATTGTGTGTTACTTTCCAATCCTCCCTCATACTTCACTATCTGCCTCCATAGTAGAGTGATCAGCGTAGATTGCTGCCATGTAGAGGAATTGGTTTTAGTTCCCTGTACTGCCAAGCATTTTGCCTTAGTGGAAGGACTGGCACAGGTACAGAGTGCACTCAGCCTAGCGATGCCAAATGAGGAGCTACTTGACTGAATAGGAGCATCTCCATGGTCTGGAAAGCCTGCAAAAACATCAAGAGAGCGGTCTGCTGACAGTATACACCTTTTGCATGATACCGCACAACATAGGATAACATGGCAGCCCGTGGACACCCATTTGGCCTTCACAGCCTGGTGAGGAGCTCATTTTAATACAGTTTGTTACACACAAATCTATATGGGCTAACCAAGATAGTTGGTAAAAACAACCTACACTACTCAAAAGTTAAGCATTCCCACTTTGCAGTAACATATTGTCAATTACCAAAAACTAATTATCTTCTGCAATAATTAAACTTCGGTTTTTATAAGCAGGCCCACTTTTAATTGTAGATTTCATCATTACCACTGTTAGATTCCAAACTTTGACTACATACTTTTGTTACCTTAATTTTTCTATACAAGATGACATACAGCACTGACTGATTACCTCATTATTTAATAATTTCATATAATTTCCCTAATTTGCAATTGGTGCTTACACATGTAAACTAGGGGACTCATACTGTGTAAAGTATAAAAGCAACAATGTATTTTTCCAAATTTCTAGCAAATAATAATTTCTATAAATTAATATCACAATAGTTCTTGCAATTCATCTAAAACAGTAAAATCCAACTGAGCAATTTTTTCAAAGCATAATGTATTTTTCAAAATAACAGTTTGTTATTGTACCTGTCTATAAGTAGTCGGACATCACTCAAAATTGCCAGTTCATGGTTTAAGTGGTGACAAGTAAGACCTATATAGGTGTGCACTCTTAGTCTTGACTAATGAAACAAATGGGAAGATTTGCACACCAGTCACTTTGTAAAACCAAGAGCTCTAATGTTTAATCTAATAACTTTTGCTTTATTTCCATTTCCGTTTTTCTCACATCACCGATCATTTTTAGCCGCTTCCCACAAGTTTTAACGTCATTATTTCTTCATCAGACAATTTTTAGCCTCATTTTCATAATCTGCCACCACAAAACCACTCCTTTTAATATATCTACATGTAGTTTTTTCGAAATTTTCCCGAATTTCTCCACCCTTTAACGTGTTTTGGCGGCAACACAACCACCTAACCTTTATGCACATCGTTGTCTACCTACACAAGTTCACCACAGGGTCAACATAACCCAGCTCTAACCAACACTTTTTCGCCTTTTTTCACACCAGATCTCCATTTGCTTTCTAGTTCACCCTTATCTCTCCCCATATATTTTTATATTTATTTTCATTTTCTTTTCAGCCTCATGTTACACTTTCCACCTTCTAATACCATGTCACCCTCACAACACCTCCACAATGACCCCATTAAGTTTTATTTACATTCCCTCCACTAACATGCCTTCGCCCTAGCCAGATTACACTCCCATATTTTATTTTCTCAGGCTTGTCTGACATTTGGCATTACCCCCAAAGGCCTCACACTTAAAGTTCCCATCTCTGGCTGCAACCCTTCTTTCCATCAGTCCCTATACCAGTTCCAAACTGAACAATCCATTGCCCTCACCCACCTAATCCTTCACCTACACATCAACTCAGCCAATCAACACACCCATCAACTCCTATCCTTAATAAAAGTCCTCAATCTTTCCTCTCCCACATCCACACCGGCTGTTCAGAGCATCCTCCTACAGGCCAACCGCAAATTAGAACAGCATGCCACCCTCCACCTTAAAAAACTATCCAATCTCCTGGTTTCCCACCTCCGGAAAGGCAACTCACTCACCCTTCACAACCTTTCCAGCAAACCTCAACCTCCTCTCATTGCACACAAACCCAGTCTCTCCCATCTACTCAATCTCCCACTTCCAACTCCACTCCCTCCAAAACCTCAAAATTCCAATCAACACAATCTGGAACCACAACACCCTAATTCAGTAGTTAACCTTTCCTCCAAACCTCTCTCCCAATCTGAAACCTCTGTCCTATCCAAAGGCCTCACCTTCAGCCCCACTCCCAGATTCAACCAAACAGCCCTCGTCAAAGATTTACTGTCCTACACCCGTACTCTCTGCTGGAAATATCACTTTGCCATGAAGAAAAATGATCCTAATCCTACTCCTAATGATCCAACTCCCCAAGACACTATCCAAATTGAACCCTGCCTGGAACAGTTCCGTCCTCCGTCACAGTGGGACCCACCTCCTCTTCCTCAAAATCACCCTCTCCAAACCTTCCAGGAATTTCTGACTTCCAGCCTTACCTCTCAATCCTTCTTAAAAAAACCTTAATCCTACTCCCAACATCACCACTGCTGAAGCCCAGGCTATCCGTGATCTGAAGGCTGACCGATCCATCGTCATTCTTCCGGCAGACAAGGGTTCCACGACCGTGGTACTTGATCGTCGGGAGTGTGTGGCTGAGGGACTGCGTCAGCTTTCAGACAACACCACATACAAAGTTTGCCAAGGTAATCCCATTCCTGATGTCCAGGCGGAGCTTCAAGGAATCCTCAGTACCTTAGGCCCCCTACAAAACCTTTCACCCGACTCCATCAACCTCCTGACCCCACCAACACCCCGCACCCCTACCTTCTACCTTCTTCCTAAAATGCACAAACCCAATCATCCCGGCCGTCCCACTGTAGCTGGTTACCAAGCCCCCACAGAACGCATCTCTGCCTACGTAGATCAACACCTTCAACCCATTACATGCAGTCTCCCATCCTTCATCAAAGACACCAACCAATTTCTCGAACACCTGGAATCCCTACCCAGTCTGTTACCCCCGGAAACCATCCTTGTAACCATTGATGCCACTTCCTTATACACAAATATTCCGCATGTCCAGGGCCTCGCTGCGATGGAGCACTTCCTTTCACGCCGATCACCTGCCACCCTACCTAAGACCTCTTTCCTCATTACCTTAGCCAGCTTCATCCTGACCCACAACTTCTTCACTTTCAAAGGCCAGACATACCAACAATTAAAGGGAACAGCCATGGGTACCAGGATGGCCCCCTCGTACGCCAACCTATTCATGGGTCACTTAGAGGAAGCCTTCTTGGTTACCCAGGCCTGCCAACCCAGAGTTTGGTACAGATTTATTGATGACATTTTCATGATCTGGACTCACAGTGAAGAAGAACTCCAGAATTTCCTCTCCAACCTCAACTCCTTTGGTTCCATCAGATTCACCTGGTCCTACTCCAAATCCCATGCCACTTTCCTTGACGTTGACTTCCACCTGTCCAATGGACAGCTTCACACGTCCGTCCACATCAAACCCACCAACAAGCAACAGTACCTCCATTATGACAGCTGCCACCCATTCCACATCAAACGGTCCCTTCCCTACAGCCTAGGTCTTCGTGGCAAACGAATCTGCTCCAGTCCGGAATCCTTGAACCATTACACCAACAACCTGAAAACAGCTTTCGCATCCCGGAACTACCCTCCCGACCTGGTACAGAAGCAAATAACCAGAGCCACTTCCTCATCTCCTCAAACCCGGAACCTCCCACAGAAGAACCCCAAAAGTGCCCCACTTGTGACAGGATACTTTCCGGGACTAGATCAGACTCTGAATGTGGCTCTCCAGCAGGGATACGACTTTCTCAAATCCTGCCCTGAAATGAGATCCATCCTTCATGAAATCCTCCCCACTCCACCAAGAGTGTCTTTCCACCGTCCACCTAACCTTCGTAACCTCTTAGTTCATCCCTATGAAATCCCCAAACCACCTTCCCTACCCTCTGGCTCCTACCCTTGTAACCGCCCTCGGTGTAAAACCTGACCCATGCACCCTCCCACCACCACCTACTCCAGTCCTGTAACCCGGAAGGTGTACACGATCAAAGGCAGAGCCACATGTGAAAGCACCCACGTGATTTACCAACTGACCTGCCTACACTGTGAAGCCTTCTATGTGGGAATGACCAGCAACAAACTGTTCATTCGCGTGAACGGACACAGGCAGACAGTGTTTGTTGGTAATGAGGATCACCCTGTGGCTAAACATGCCTTGGAGCACGGCCAGCACATCTTGGCACAGTGTTACACCGTCCGGGTTATCTGGATACTTCCCACTAACACCAACCTGTCACAACTCCGGAGATGGGAACTTGCCCTTCAGCATATCCTCTCTTCTCGCTATCCGCCAGGCCTCAATCTCCGCTAATTTCTAATTTCAATTTGCCGCCGCTCATACCTCACCTGTCTTTCAACAACATCTTTGCCTCAGCACTTCCGCCTCAACTGACATCTCTGCCCAAACTCTTTGCCTTTACAAATGTCTGCTTGTGTCTGTGTATGTGCGGATGGATATGTGTGTTTGTGTGTGTGTGTGTGAGCGCGCAGGAGTGTATACCTGTCCTTTTTTCCCCTTAAGGTAAGTCTTTCCGCTCCTGGGATTGGACGAGTCCTTACCCTCTCCCTTAAAACCCACATCCTTTCGTCTTTCCCTCTCCTTTCCTCTTTCCTTACGAAGCAACCATTTGTTGCGAAAGCTTGAATTTTGTGTGTATGTTTGTGTTTGTTTGTGTGTCTATCGACCTGCCAGCACTTTTGTTTGGTAAGTCTCATCATCTTTGTTTTTAGAATTATTGAAGGACTATGTTATGTGTGAAATGTATCATTTTTATATAAACATGACCATGGTTTTGCGCTACAATAGAATATTCAAATCTGCCACTGTGACTGTTAGGTATTATAAGGAGCTACCTGATGTGAGCACTGTTATTCTTTTTACAGCTGGTAAACAGGTCATCGGCTCTATGAAGTCTGTCAAAGTTAAATAAAAGTGTTAATCAGAGAAACTGAAATTGCTGAGTTGTGCAGATAATTGGGTGGAAACCCTCCGAGAGCCACGTGTTGAACAACTCACGCTAAACAGTGCACTCACGAACAAGGACAAGTGACAGTGAATTATTTATATAAAGTGATGGAGTGATGACAAAACAATGAAATATATTTTTGTGCAGCATGAATGAATTGAAACTACTTACAGACTGCAAAAGGGGCAGCTCACGAACAATTTTCAGAACAGTACCAATTTTATTATGGGAAATACTGATGGAAGCAGGCAACATGATAAAGAGAGTACAAGAATGCCTCATGTCATTAATGAAGCCATTTTCAGATAGCAGCCAGTAAGATGGCGTGTGAAGGATATCAAAACGAGCCGACATGGTGATATGAGGTGGAGCTGTAAGCAGATGAGAACTATGGATGGCAGCAGCTTCCTAAATGTTGACAATTTGGATGTAAAGCATTTTTTCTACCTTTGCGTGTACAAAATGAAACTGAGTGAACATGGTTGCTGAAAATATGTCACTTAATGAACAGAATTTGTAACAATGAGTTTATATTAAATGCAGTCAGTAATAAAAAACTGAACAAACTGTCAGGACAGGTCTTTAATGGTAAAAGAAAAAAATATGTAGTCCACTTTCAACACAAATGAAAGAAACCTATGGACAAAGAAAAACATTTATGAAGAAAGTGATAAACCATCCAGTGAATACAAAATGGTAGAATCTAGTGAAATTGATGTTCAAGATGACTTAGTGAGCTTGAAAACTTTGAATGACACTGTTCAGAGAAAATAAAATTTTTTGGAATAGAAACATATGCACTAACGAAGCAGGAGTTTATACTGAGAATGTTGAAGACAAGTCTGAAAATGTAACTAAAAAATTGCATAATAGGTAATTGGAAATTGTTGAATGTCAGGATGGGTTATATGAAGTATGCAAATCTGTTCCAATGGTGGAAAGAAATGATATTTGAGACAAAGCAAAATGATACAATTGGTATTGATGAGTTAGAAGTAGATCAAGAAATCACAGAATACGTAAACAAAGTTAACGGTGATAGGGATCTGGAAGTGGATTTGGAAAATGGAAGTAAGGATATAGTAATCTGGAAGAGTGGAAAGCAGAGTTTGAGAGTTGAGGAGCAAATATCCTGATAGAGTACCAAATAGGTGATGTATGAATGGAATGAGAAGTCATGGATGAAAGATAATATGGATGAATTAGATGACGTAATTAAGGGATATCATGTGAAAGCTGGCCACATAATGAAGGAACATTATGATATAATCGGTGATGAAGTGAATGAATGTCAGGGTGAAAGGGAGGGTGAATCGGTAATAAGTGAGGTGCAAGCAAGTAAATATGAAGCAAATAAGGTTGCAATGGCATGTGCAGATAGTGAATGGAACTGTTGCAGAAATAAATGTTATTGAGCAGGAAAGTAACGTCAAAGGAGAAGGTGAGTTATTGGTAATTAATAGTGATCTAAATGAGCAGCAGCTAGTTGAGACTAAGGTAGATGTTTAAACAGAAACAAAAAGTCTGTCACTGTTAACAAAATGGTCAGCAAAGCCGATGAGCTTGTTAAGGAAAAAGTGTGAGAAAACTTGACAATTAGCTGTTGTAGAAATGAGCTGCCAACAATTGAAGTGGTAATAAGCAAAACTGGGCAACAGCATAGGGCTTAATGTGAAACTGTGAATAAATATGATACTAATATGGATGATTTTGTTGAGCAGAAAGTTGTTGATGTGAATGTTGATGTCTTTAACATGATGTGAAGGCACAGTGTGTCCAAGTAGTGAGCAATGTTCCTGATAAGGTAGGTAACAGTATGAATAGATGCCAGATTGAGAAAGAAGATGGAACTTGAATGGTTACCAGTAACAGTAATGTAATCTACCACGAACTGAACCTGAAGTAAATAAGACAGAAACAGACTATGTACTGGTAGCAAATAAAAGTGTTGACAAAGCTGAGAAGGTTTAATTGTTTGAAATTAACAACAATAACACAGGTGAAATGCAATTAGTAAAAATAAGAGTAAATAATGCTGCCATGAGAAATGTGCACATTGAAAGAAAGTGGAGATTGTAAAAGTAAGTTGCTAAGTTGTCAATGGCAGCTACATACAAATTATTAGAAGTAATAATTAGTAAATAGTGTAATGTAGGTTGTAAGCATCTTTGATAGTGACAGTACAATAAACAGTTTTCAAAAAATGATTTCCAATGTAAATATGCAAAAAGTAGTGTTCACGGTAGGTGTATAGAAAGCAGTTTTTAATGTGTTTGCTGGAGCTTGAATGTTCAAAAATTTTGTTGTGTTTGCATTGGTCTGGCTATTGTTCTGAAAGATAGATGTTGTTCTTGTTGTGGTCTTCAGTCCTGAGACTGGTTTGATGCAGCTCTCCACGCTACTCTATCCTGTCCAAGCTTCTTCATCTCCCAGTACCTACTGCAACCTACATCCTTCTGAATCTGCTTAGTGTATTCATCTCTTGGTCTCCCTCTATGATTTTTACCCTCTACGCTACCCTCCAATACTAAATTTGCGATCCCTTGATGCCTCAGAACATGTCCTACCAACCGATCCCTTCTTATAGTCAAGTTGTGCCACAAACTCCTCTTCTCCCCAATTCTATTCAGTACTTCCTCATTAGTTATGTGATCTACCCATCTAATCTTCAGCATTCTTCTGTAGCACCACATTTCGAAAGCTTCTATTCTCTTCTTGTCCAAACTATTTATCGTCCATGTTTCACTTCCATACATGGCTACACTCCATACATATACTTTCAGAAACGACTTTCTGACACTTAAATCTATACCCGATGTTAACAAATTTCTCTTCTTCAGAAACGCTTTCCTTGCCATTGCCAGTCTACATTTTATATCCTCTCTACTTCAACCATCATCAGTTATTTTGCTCCCCAAATAGCAAAACTCCTTTACTGCTTTAAGTGTCTCATTTCCTAATCTAATTCCCTCAGCATCACCGGACTTAATTCGACTACATTCCATTACTCTCGTTTTGCTTTTGTTGATATTCATCTTATATCCTTCTTTCAAGACACTGTCCATTCCGTTCAACACTTCTTCCAAGTCCTTTGCTGTCTCTGACAGAATTATGTCATCGGCGAACCTCAACGTTTTTATTTCTCCTCCATGGATTTTAATACCTACTCCGAATTTTTCTTTTGTTTCCTTTACTGCTTGCTCAATATACAGATTGAATAACATCGGGGAGAGGCTACAACTCTGTCTCACTCCCTTCCCAACCACTGCTTCCCTTTCATGTCCCTCGACTCTTATAACTGCCGTCTGGTTTCTGTACAAACTGTAAATAGCCTTTCGCTGCCTGTATTTTACCCCTGCCACCATCAGAATTTGAAAGAGAGTATTCCAGTCAACATTGTCAAAAGCTTTCTCTAAGTCTACAAATGCAAGAAACGTAGGTTTGCCTTTTCTTAATCTAGCTTCTAAAATAAGTCGTAGGGTCAGAATTGCCACACGTGTCCCCATATTTCTACGGAATCCAAACTGATCTTCCCCAAGGTTGGCTTCTATCAGTTTTTCCATTCGTCTGTAAAGAATTCACGTTAGTATTTTGCAGCCGTGACTTATTAAACTGATTGTTCGGTAATTTTCACATCTGTCAACGCCTGCTTTCTTTGGGATTGGAATTATTATATTTTTTAAGGGAGAGGGTAAGGAGTCATTCCAATCCCGGGAGCGGATGACTTACCTTAGGGGGAAAAAAGGACGGGTATACACTCGCGCACACACACACATATCCATCCACACATATCTTTGGATGGATATGTGTATGTGCGCGCGAGTGTATACCCGTCCTTTTTTCCCCCTAAGGTAAGTCTTTCCGCTCCCGGGATTGGAATGACTTCTTACCATCTCCCTTACAACCCACATCCTTTCGTCTTTCCCTCTCCTTCCCTCTTTCCTTATGAGGCAACAGTTTGTTGCGAAAGCTTGAATTTTGTGTGTATGTTTGTGTTTGTTTGTGTGTCTATCGACCTGCCAGCGCTTTCGTTTGGTAAGACACATCATCTTTGTTTTTAGATATAAGTTAAGACTGAAGTGCAGTTGCTTATAGAGGACTCCATCTGTAGTTGGGATGTGTCTGTTTACAGTTCTTCAGGCATTAGTAAAGAAAAACAAAGTAAATTTAGTCACTTATGGCAGGTTTTCCCAAACTGTGTTACACAGGAAGTGAATAAGTGCTCCATGAAAAACTATTAATGGCATGGCTTTTTTTGCTCTTTGACATTTTGACAATATTTATTTTAAAATTTTTTTTCTGTGTTATTAGTCATGATATAAATTAAAGTCACTGCCAAAAGTAGCTGAAGTAACAAATGTTTTTCATTTTTAAAAATTTATTAACCTTCCACATAAGTAAGATGTTCCACAAAATTACCAGGATTCTCAAAGCATTCTGTCAGAGGAATAGTTTGGGAGCCCCTGGCCCATAGCAATACTGGTGGAAAAAAGAAAAGATTTGTAGCTGTATTGTCCTTCAAGCCTAGGTTCAGAATAATGTGTTGACAAAAAGTGAAGTAACAGTTTCCGTAGTTGATATTTTGTCCATTGTGTTATGGGAAGTATATTACGGTCTGTTGCTGTGGAATTTAATTCTTTAGAGTAATAAAGTAGCATCCTTATTCTGTAGTACATTACTCAAAATTGTATCATGACTGAACTGTACCCACAGCAATAAGCTGGAGGTTTACAGATGAAGAGTATCAAAAGATTTACACATTGTCATTGGGGTATATAAGTGCTGGATTAAAATTTATGTATGAGGGATGTTCGATAAGTCCTGCAACACGTTTTTTTCTGTAAGCAGGTTGGTTTCATTCAGAATCTCAACACACCATATTATTCCCCACTCCTTTGGCTACAAAACACTATTTTTCAACATATCTACATTCAATATGGTGGCCTTACTCCATCTACTGGTTGACATTGGACCCAATGCCTTGCTGCATCAACAATGTCTCCATCACCTAAATACTGCTGGGCATGGAGTGCATCTTTCATCGGGCCAAATAGGTGGATGTTGGAAGATGTGAGACCTGGAACGACCAGTCCAGTGACATTTTGTGAGCTCCTCTTGGCTATGCAGACTTCTGTGAGACCTTGTGTTGTCTTGGAGAAGAAGAAAGTTTGTTTGTATTTTTGCAGTGATGAACATGCTGAAGTCATTTCTTCAAGTTCCTGAGGGGACCACAATACACTTTGTTGCACCATGAAGGAGGACACAGAACAACCCCTTCAGAGTCCCAGAAGACCATCACCATGACTTTGCTAGCTGAGGTGCAGCTTTGAACCTTTTCTTCAGAAGACAGGTGGTGCGGCACCACTACCTAGCTTGCCAATTTATTTCTAGTTCAACGTGATGAACTCAAGTTCCATCACCTGTGACAATGTCTGACAAAACATTCTCATGATCAGCCTCATAACATGCTAGAAATTCTGCACAGATGGTCCTTCATTGCTCTTTATCGTCTTCTATTAGGCGGTGAGGAACCTAGTGGGCACACAACTTTCAGTACTGCAACCAGCGGACAAGTGTGTCAGCACTACCGACAGTGACATCCAGATGAGCTGAAATGTGTTTGATTGTGATGCAATGATCACTTTGAATGAGAGTGACCACATGTTCCAACATTGCAAGAGTCACGGTTTTGTGTGGCCAGCTGGCATCTGGGAGATCGGACAGGTTTGCAAGATCTTCTTGCAATGATGACATTTGCCTCACCCAACAACTTGCTGTGCTTTTGTTTCTTGCAAGGTCTCCATAGATATTCAGCAGGTGGCTAAGTATATCTGTGATGCTCTGGTTTTACACTAAAAGAAACTCTGTGTCGAATGACCTCCATTACAGACACATTGTGGAAGGCTACATATAGTGCCACTATCTACCAGAACTTCATACAACTATAGGGGCTGGAGTGCGAATATTCCACGATGTTCCACAATAATGTCCACATTTTTTCAATCAAAATTGGCTGAGAAAATGAATGTATTGCTTTACTCATTGAATACCCTTGGTATTATTTCACTGAATAGTTTGGTGTGAAGTACAAGCTGATGATAACAAGCAATCTATATCTGCAACATAAACTGAAAGGAAGAGACATAATTTAACTTGTTTCAGACTGGTTCATGGAAGTAGATTGTAAGTTCCCAATTACAGAGCAAAAAAATTATAAATGAGAATAAATATGAGCACTGCATGCTTTATAGCTTCTAACAGTTGTATGTTGTTAGAACATTTTTAACTGAAGCCTTTGTAATGAAGAATGACAGTGCAGGTGACAAGAGGGTGACTAATTCTCCCTCTATTCCATATGCAATTAAAAAAAGGATAAACCATACCACGTGGTTCAAATTAAGTAATACAAGTAATCTCTTACAAAAAACATGCCCTCTGACCTGCATTTCACAAGTGATTTGTACATAGATGTACATGTAAATATTTAACTTGAAACAAGACTTGTAAATGCCCTATGCCATTGCGAGACTCCTGAATCACTACATTCACCCAGGGCATTTCAAGGAGTGACATGATTATATTTGTGTAAGGAGTGATCTCATTGATCTGTCTGTCATCTGCAATTGTGCAGTTGAGGTCAACATCCATACCATTCCTGGCACACACTATGATCATTAAATGATCTTTACTGATCTTCCCCAGAGAGCCTGGTTCTGTATTAACACAGACATTCCCCTCCCATGACCATCCCCTAGCAGAAGAATCATCTTGACTACTGATAGCCATCACTTACACATTTCTTCCGATCTTGTTGTAGTTCCTGAGCTCCTAGGGTTTCTGCACACTTTTGTCTCCAATCTCCAGAGCAGTGAAGCTGTTGGGTGTCTTCTATCTAGACTAAAGCTAGTTTCCTTCAAACCTCTCTCCTTATTTGGAAGGTCTACTCATACTCCAGTCATTTGCTCTATTGTTAACCTTCCTGTTGCCAATTGTAGCTCTAAATTTCTCTAATTCTACCTTTGCTACAGCCAGTTCAACTTTGAGTTTTAGAAACAGTTGTTCCTTCACCATAATAATAGTGTCAAATGACAACCACATTGCCATCAAGGTAAGTTGCTCCACACCAGCCTCCACGAACAAAAGCATTAACAGTCTTCATACTGTCAACCATTTCTCACTTCTCTATGACAGTTTCTGCATTTGTTCTGTGTAACAGCATTTATTTTGCTTTGACAAATTACTTAAGGTCAACTGTTCAATTGAAAAGTGAAATGACAGGGAATTTTAGCTTTATCTAATGGAAAACTACTGCATTATGATACTTATTCAACAAGTGAAACACATGTATATGTTAACTAAACATCTGATTAATAAATAATTTTCAGCACAGAAGTTCTTGATGGTTACATTGGTAAACTAGTGCCGCAGAAGAAATTAAGATAAGGATAAGCTTTTTCCCATCATAAGTATAAAGGAAACATAAACATCAAAGTAACATAGTAAATAAACTAGTATCCATTAATCAGATATAAAATTTGTAACTGCTCTTTCAGAAAATATTAATTACTGATAATACAGTGCTCAACCCCTTGCTAGTTTTGGATATGTTGTGCAATGCTACTGCTAACTGACAATATTGTCAGCAAAAAGCACAAATACCAAGACTGTCACCCTTCGACAGCATACTTACAAATGCTCTTAAAGATATAAGTAAACCAATAATGGGACAAAAATGTTGCTGTGGTTCACATTGCGGAAGTGGGAATGTGAATGATCAATCTTGTAGTCTCTCAGTGCTGTGCTGATTTTGTGCTTGACATGGATTTGTTGAGTGCAAACAGAACAGAAAATGATTTTCGGAAGTACAATTTGAAGATATGGTATAATGTACACAGGCATTATGTGGACAAGGAAAAAAAATTCCCAGATTTTTCCTGAATTTCACAGTTAAGAATACACTTTTTCTTTGTTAAGTGGCAATATACTTTCCCTCAGAACCATAAAACTTACCAATCCTTTGAATGGTTAAGCTTTTATACATCAGCGTAGAACTTCCCAGCACTTCAGAATATGAAACAATCCCCCCCCCCCCCCCCAAAAAAAATAGGCATTTGGAAAGATCTTTGATGTGCAGCAACATGTAACTGCATATTTTCATATTACGAACGTATAAATTCAAGTTCCACCAAACACAGTACAGTTCCGAAGCACTGAAATCGAGACTGTGATGCACTTTTGTAAGCTAATCATACTTCATGCCACATGATCATGCGAGCCAATGATAGCAAATATTCAGAGTACAGGACATGTGATGTAGTCAGCCAATAGCAACATCACTGTTAAGTTGCACAAACACACAAATACGACAAGTTAAGATTTAAAGTAACGTATGCAGTGTATCTACAAGAGAAGCTAAGCTTTAACATTTAATATTTGTCCTTTTTTGCACGTGTTACACTTTAAGATACATCACACAAATGTGCCAGTTAAATTTTAAATAATGACATAAATGTCTGATCTTCTGGGAACAATATTCTGCTAAGTGGCTGGTCCTCAAAGTGTTAAGTTTTAGATGAGAGTCAAATGCTCTATGATTTAAAAAATTCGCCACCCATCTCAAAAGTAACATAATTCATCTCGTGTAAAAGGAAATTTATTTTGAAAGTAATGCTTTTCAAACCACCATTCACAATATTTTCCTGTGACCCGTTAGAATCAGGTTTGTTTCAGCAGCTGCTAGAGAGTGCCCAAAAACAGTTGTTACAGCACAGCTATGATGATGTAGGAAGCCTGTATGTTCTTATGTATATAGCATTAAGAGGTCTTGCATTACGTCATAAAAGAAATAGGATATCAGAGAATATGCCAAGACATTTCCTGGCAAATTAAAACTGTGTGCCCGACCGAGACTCGAACTCGGGACTTCTGGCTTTCGCGGGCAAGTGCTCTACCATCTGAGCTACCGAAGCACGACTCACGCCCGGTCCTCACAGCTTCACTTCTGCCAGTATCTTGTCTCCTACCTTCCAAACTTGCCCGCAAAAGGCAAAAGTCCCGAGTTCGAGTCTCGGTCGGGCACACAGTTTTAATCTGCCAGGAAGTTTCATATCAGGGCACACTCCACTGCAGAGTGAAAATCTCATTCTGGAAACATCCCCCAGGCTGTGGCTAAGCCATGTCTCCCCCATACCCTTTCTTTCAGGAGTGCTAGTTCTGCAAGGTTTGCAGGAGAGCTCCTGTAAAGTTTGGAAGGTAGGAGACGAGATACTGGCAGAAGTGAAGCTGTGAGGACCGGGCGTGAGTTGTGCTTCGGTAGCTCAGATGGTAGAGCACTTGCCCGCGAAAGGCAAAAGTCCCGAGTTCGAGTCTCGGTCGGGCACACAGTTTTAATCTGCCAGGAAGTTTCATATCAGCGCACACCCTGCTGCAGGGTGAAAATCTCATTCTGGAATACGCCAAGATCTTTGGAATTTCATAAGCCATACTAAAATGTGTAATTCTGCTTAAAGTACACATTCACTTGTCTACATCCACAATGAAGTAGGCCCCAACCTGACATGAAGCTTTCCAGTGTGGTTTTTGGGATGCAAATTTTCTTGGTGTACCAGTACTGTATTACTTCATGTTTGGTTGAAACTAGCCAATAGTGTGGAATGAAACACTTCATTTCAAATGACTTGACTGCTTTTACGGGACAGGTTAATAAAAGCGAAATTTCTTTAGCAAAGTGACAAAAATAACTTTATTGTTTTGCAAAGCTATTAATGCTTGACTGCAAAAAATGTGGAAATAAAATAAAATCAGAAAACTGAAACTAGTAACATACTGTATGTAGCCTTTCATAATTATGTGAACGTATTTTGATTTACTAGACAGCCACAAAATCCACTTTGTTTTCATTTGATATGAGACCTGTAAATGAAGAAGAAACAGGAAAATCACTATATGTAAACACTAGTCAAATGGAGACTACCACCCTCCTACTACAACTCAGACTGCTCCGTGCATGCACGAATCTGGCAGCTTTGGCACACTAGAAAATTTTTTCCAGGTAGCATCTGTTTGTTTGTTTGTTGCTACTGCTTATACAACTAACAGCCTTACTTCAAGTAGCCAGAGGCCGGAGAAGGTACTGCTCATATGTCACTCGAATGCATATTTGCAAGAGCCTGCTGGCAACTGCTCGAAGGAACCTAATGTAAACAGTTGTGACGTCATGATCATCAGAAGCAGTTTGTTGTTATGAAGCATTGCAGTCTTCATCCTAAAGACATATTGCTGTTGGCAGACACTTGTGTGTGCAATTTCACTGCCGATGTCCATGGCGAGGTCCGTCTTTGCAACCATGACACCATGCAGTAAGGTACAGATGAGTCCAGCAACATGCTGAATGGACTGCTCAGGATTGGCATCACATTCTCTTCACCGATGAGTGTCGCATTATGTGGGGCCAACGTACGCCACTGCTGGCCATGGAAGGCACCAAACGGCTGTACGATATGTGAATGCCATCCTCCGACCAATAGTGCAACCATATCAGCAGCATATTGGCGAGGCATTTGACTTCATGGATGACAATTCGCGCCCCCATCATGCACATCTTGTGAACGATTTCCTTCAAGATGACAACATTGCTCGACTACAGTGGCCAGCATCTTCTCCAGACATGAACCCTATCGTACATGGCTACGACAGATTGAAAAGGGCTGTTTATGGATGACATGACCCACCAATCACTCTGAGGGATCTATGCTGAATCACCATTGAGGAGTGGGACAATCTGGACCAACAGTGCCTTGATGAACTTGTGGACAGTGTTCCACTATGAATACAGGCATGCATCAATGCAAGAGGACATGCTACTGAGTATTAGAGGTACCAGTGTGCACAGCAATCTGGAGCACCACCTCTGAAGGTCTCACTGTATGTTGATGCAACACGCAATGTGTGGTTTTCATGAGCAATAAAGAGGGCGGAAATGATGTTTACGTTGATATCAATTCCAATTTTCTGTACAGGTTCCGGAACTCTCGGAACTGAGGTGAAGCAAATTTTTGTTTGTTTGATGTGTGTATATTCTGACAACACTTAAGAGTGAAATGAAATTACGAAATCATCGTATAGCACTGATGGCCAGGAGTCCCCACCTGGGGAAGTTCGGCCTACGAGTTGCAAGTCTTTTCCATTGATGCCACATTGGGTGTCCTGCACATTGGTGATGAAAGATGTGAGGACAACACAACCCAACACCCAGGCCCTGAGCAGAGAAAATCTTTGACCCAGCCAAGAATTGAACCTGGGTCCACTGCATGGCCGTCAGACATGTCAACCACTCAGCAAAGGGGTGGACATTTTAAGAGCCTTGTTTCCCTCTAAAACTTACAAGTGCAAAACTGATTAGAAGCCAAGATAAGGGATAGAAAACTCCTAGAATAAAGTAACTTGTGCTAGGATCAGAAAAGTCTACCTAATTCACAGAACAAGGTGCACTTGAGAGATTAATACCAGCATTATAAAATTTTCCAGTCTGTTAATCAAAAAAATGAAGCATATGCACTATGATTGAAAAATAAAACAAGCATGCCAAAAAAATAGTTTGTAACATTATTAAATAAGAAACCAACAAAAATAGTGAACCATGTGAAAAGAGCCCCAGAAAATTGCTCTGGCAGAAATGGTGAGACTTTCAGATCAGCGGCCACCAAATTCAATTATTTATTACCACACAGTGATAGCAGCATTTCACCCACTAATAAACAACTAATTACAGACACTTCGTCAGAATATCCGTCCACATCAAACCTACCAACCATCAACAGTACCTCGCATTTTGATGGCTGCCACCTATTTCATATCAAGAAATCCCTTCCATACAGCCTAGTCACCTGAGGTTGTCACATCTGCGTTAATGAGCAGTGATTCTCAAATAAACTGAGAGCCTCACTGACGCTTAGTTAACCCATAATGTCAAATAACAGATTTTCCATGCCTTGTCAACTCAGCAACCTATCATCCCCACACACCCACTGACAAACCATAAAGGAAAGGCTCACTTGTGACTCAATACCATCAAGGACTGGAATAACTGAAACACATATTGTGCCAGGGTTTTAACTACCTCCCATAATACCCTGAAATGAGAACTATACTACCCACAATCATCCTCACTATCCAACCACCCTATGGAACATCCTCATCCATCCCTGCCCCCTACCCCTTTCCCTATGGCTCACACCACAGTAAAAGACTTTGATGCAAGACCTGTCCCATACAGCTGCCTATTGTCACCTAGTCTAATAAAAGACAGCACCACCTGTGAAATCAGCCATTTAGTCCACCACTGCAACCACTATGTGGAACTCTATGTGTGAATGATCACTAACAAGTCATATGTCCGCATTTAATGTCTACCACCAAACTGTGGCCAAGAGACAGTTGCAAAACTCCGTTGCTCGTAATGCCACACAAAATGGTGTGCTTCACTTCTATGACTGCTTCACGGCCTGTGCTGTCTGCATTCTTTCTACCACCAACCTGTAACATATTCTTCATTATTGTAACCCCCCCTGGCCTCAAACCCTCACTAGGTCCTGTCCCCTGCCTGCCCCTATTTGCTTCCCTGCTGACCTCCAGCTTCAAACACATTTTCTGTTCCCCCAGTTCACCAACAGTCCTTTCCCTGTCTCTGGTTATCTTCTCTGCCTCCTCTCCCCCCCCCCCCCCCAACCCCTCTAGCACAGTTCTTCTTATGAGATGCAGCATGTGGTAGCCCACCACCCTGTCCCTGCCATGTCTTTGCACTCAGTGAGGCAACTATACAGCATCTTCCCCCACCACCCCTAACTTGTTATCCCTACCCATCCCCCCTCCCCCCAAATACATATTGTATGTGTGTTTATTAGTTCATCTGATAAACAACTTTGTCCGATGGCTTAATAATATCCAGCAGCTTACTTTCAAATGTGCCTGTCAGCTGCTTCATGCCTCCTCAATGTGGTGAGTAGCAACTTATGCTAATTTATATTGTTATTGTTATTCAGTCCCAGATTTTCCATTATCTGATATCAATTACAGAAGCATTAGATTTAGTTCTGCAGATGCTCCATGCATCACCAACAGACATTAGTTCCAAGCAGCAACTATTATGGAGATTACAAAAGTACCCATGTCACTAAAAAATAAACTGTCGTTACTATAAGGCTGTATATTTCCTGATCAACTAATGTGAACAGAATTCAAAAAACTGTTCAGCACAATAGTAGTTAACTTGAAAGACCTGAGTAACTCCATTTTCACATATATAGGCACTCCCTACTTTTTCTTGTTGGTTCTGTACCAGACCGCACAGTTTTTGAGAACTTCATTTGGAACTGCAAGGGGCTATCAGTACCATTCATAGGTTACATGTGGTGTGGAGAGAGGCACACAATAGAGTGCCAAATGCATCTACAGCATCAAGTTCTTGTGGTTCCAACCACAAAAAGTGTCATGGGCAGCCAAATTACTGATGACAATTTTAGGTCATTTAGAAACCTGAAAGGTTTGCAGTAAAATGGAAGTCTGGAACTGAATAATGGTGCATTTCTTTGCAATGATGAGTTTTATTTCCAAATGGTGATAATACATTCAATGTATAATAATAAATATACCTTGTTTAGCATAAGGTTTACTTGTACTTGAGGTGGCTGATATTCATAATATGATTACCTATCCAATTTTTCATAATAAGGAACAATGCATACACTTAATGGATTTATGTGTTTTCAAACTGTGTTTTCTTATAATGAAATTTTTTTGTATGTAAACAAATGAAATGTACATGATTCTTTATGTCAATTAATGACTGAAGTTCAAAAATTGTTCATTAATTTTTTCAAAATATTAAGTGCTGCCTTTAGACAAAATTAAACAATTAAACAGATTGGAGGTTGGAATATCAAAGATATTATGAAAAGGATAGATTGATATTTACTGTAACGATGACAAGTTGACTTGCAGACAGGCACAAATGAAGACTGTCACACATTGAGCCTTCAGCCAAAGCCTTCTTCAGAGAGGAAAAGTACATGCACATTTACACAACCAAGCACACCCTACACATACATGACTGTTATATCTGCCCATTCTTGCCAGAATGCAACTGTATCGCATCAAGCAGAAACATCAATCTAGAGCGGTGTGGGGAATGGTGATGGATAGCAGGGTAAAGGTGGGAGGAAGAGGAGTCAGTGGTGCCTGGCAGGGATTGCAAGGAGTAAGTGGCAGGACAAATTTGCCAGGCACAGCTTTGGCAAGCTGTGGGGGAGGGAGATCAGTGGGGGGAGGAGGACTGGAAATGGAGAGGAGCAGAGAAAAGGAAGAAACAGGTGGGTGCAATGACAGGGTGCAATGCACAATTAGGGCAAGGGGACATGAATTGACAGGAGATGATAGAACGGAGATGGCAGAAACTGTTGGCTGGAAGATGTGGGGACAGTAGGTTACCAAAGGTTGAGGCCAGGATAATTTCAGGAGCAGAGAATGTGTTGTAAGGATAAGTTCCATCTCTACAGCTCAGAAAAGTTGGTGGTGGAGGGTAGGGTCCAGATGGCATGGGTTCTGAAGCAGCCACTGAAATAAAGCATGTTAGGTTCAGCTGCATATTATGCCTTAGGGGGGTCCACTTTGCTCTTGGTCAGAGTGTAGCTGTGGTCGTTCATCCTAGTGTACAGCTGGTTAGTAGTCATACCAATATAAAAAGCTGTGCAGTGATTGTAACAGAGTTGGTATATGACATGGCTGCTTTTCTGATGGGGTAGGATAAGCCCATGACAGGACTGGAACATGGCATGGGAAATCTGTTTGTGGACTAGGTGCAATAGTCCCATGCCCCTCCTCCCTCCTCCCACCACCCTCAAAAACCAGCTACAGAGGAGCATCTGACTTAATCACCCAGGCAGGACTGGAAAAACTGAATCACCTCTTTCATCAAGGATTTTTTTATTACCTTTCATCTTGCTTCAAATGAGGGACATCACACACAAGATCCTTCCCCTTTCTCCTAAAGTGTTGTTCTTTCACCCACCCGGCCACCACAACACCCTGGTCCACCCCTATTACATTTTCAATGCCAACCCCTTGCCACAAGGATTATACAGCTGTCGAAGAACCAAATGCAAGACCTAACCAATACACCCACCCAGAACTTCCTATTCCAGTACCATCATGGGCTTATCCTGCCCTCTCCAGGGCTAAGCCACCTATGAAAGCAGCCATGTCAAACACCAGCTCTGCTGCAATCATTGCACAGCTTTTTATACTGGTATTACTATCAACCAGCTGTACACCAGGATGAATACCCACCACCAAACTGTGGGTGAGAGTGAAGTAGACCACACTGTGGCATAACATGAAGCAGCTGAACATAACATGTTTGATTTCAATGGCTGCTTCAGGACCTGGGCAATCTGAATCCTCTCCTCCACAACCAACTATTTTGAACTGCACAGATGTGAATTATCCCTTTTGCTCTCTAAAGCATCCCATCACCAACCTACAGTAACCTACCTCCCCACCATAGCCTCCTGACACTGTGTCTGGCAACCTTGTCCTGCTACCTAGTCCCTGCACACTTTGCCACGCAGCACTGTCTCCTCTCCACCCACCTGTACCTGCTATCCCTCTCCCTTCCCTGCTCCAATTCGAACTGTTGCTTCTATTCAACAAAATACAGTTGCAATCTCTCCAGAGATAGCAGTCATGCGTGTGTGTGTGTGTGTGTGTGTGTGTGTGTGTGTGTGTGCTTTCTCCTTCCTGAAGAAGGCTTTCACCAAAAGCTCAAAGAGTAACAGTCTTTTCGTTGTGTGTCTGCAATTCAATGTGTCATCTTTATGGCAAGTAGCAATCTGTCCTTTTCATACTATTGTTAAGTGTTACCTTTGCAGCATCCAAACAGCTTCTGTATTTCATTCAGTACTTTGTTGATAATATCAAGTACACTTTTCATATATCAGCAAAAATACAAACGAACACAAAATGTATACTAAAATTTTTACCTTCAGTATGCATAATTTTTTATTAGAGTGCAATGTCATTGTTTGGTCTTCACGATCAAACATGTGTATGTCTAATAGCATCTGATGTTCTTCCATGTGCAGCAACAACCTCATAAATTCACTGTAGGTTTTGGGTTTCATATCTGCAATGACTTTACCTCTGTTAGACTCCTTCAACATCCCTCTGCAAATGAAAACATAAGGAATTACAACACACTAAGTGAAATCACAAAGACATTGTTCAATGGAAGCTACCAATGCAACAAAATAACTTACACAGTTGTCAACATTCCCTGCAAGCTCTCATATTTTAATTCACACTGCATTGTTAATCACATGGAATTAAAAAAGTAATAACAGATAAGTAGTTGCCAACTGATACGAAAGAAGCACTACACAAGATAAGTCTTGCTACATGCCCTTTAAGAATTCAATTTACATTTACAGAAACTGAGTCACTCTTTTGTTAGATGTATGATGTACTTACTGGAATTGGAAAAAGAAAAAGAAGAAGAAGAAGAAGAAAGACAGAGAAAAAGAGGTTTACTAAGGACCACACGGTATTTATCATATTGGAAAATCAGGGATATTTTAGCTTGTATGGATGCTTGCTAACAGCCATTCTTCTGGCACAACATTTGTGAAGGGAACAGGAAAGGGGGAAAATTAAAGTTGTGTCCTAAGTACCCTCAGCCGCATACTACAAGATGACTCACAATGTTATTGTTGAGTGGGCAGTGCTCATTTCTTCCTTGTGTTAAATTTGTGAACACTTTAACAGAAAATTTTGACAGAAAAATTCAAATGGTTTCTGCACAGGAACCTAATTCCAATTAAATATTTTATTTGCTAACAAAACATCATTATTTGCTAGAAAAATGTTGTGAAACCAGATACCTTTTAAAAACTGGAATAGTAAGGTAAATGTAAGAGGTTTTGGATCCCATATGTTAATAACTGTTGATATTAACAAGATTAAGAAAAGGATAGATTGATACCCCCCGTAAAAAAGATTCATTGATTTGAAGAAAAGTAACTGCCTCAACTCAACAGGTAGTCTTCACAGTGAGCAGTGGTCTATCCTTTTCCTGATATTGATGTTATACCAACCTGGTGTTTCAATTGTTTGACTTAAAATGTTGATATTGTTGCTCTGGAATCAAAAATATGACTGTTTTATTGAATGTTTGTAGCAAGTTGTTTAAGTGACTTATTGCAATTCTAATGGTTTCAACTTCACCTTCATAATTTTAATGGTGTGACCCCAAAATTTGATAGAGAAGAAAATTTTGTTCTATATTCCTATTCCGACATTTCCTTCTTTTTTCATTAATGAACCATTTGTGTAGATGCGGAGCCACTGATCTTCAAAGTGTCTCACATTTATTGTTTCCAATGCCGCAGCTCTCATAATTAATTTATCTATTCCACTTTTTTATAATTATAAGTTGTGTCTAGTTTGTACTGTAATTGAGGAAGCACAACTGGAAAGAGTAAGAAAATAAATTCAGCTTCAACTTTTGGCAGCCTATATTGTGATCTTATGTCTTCTACTTTCTGATGAACCCAATCTGTGTTTTCAACTGTTATTATTAACACACAAATCTTTATATTTCAGCCGTTTAATATGATTCGGTACAAAAATCTGAAGCAGTGTTAATATTTGAATACTTATTTCAATATGTTCTAATCCAGTTAGAATTCTCATGGATGCTAACGATGATTTTACTCCATCAGTTGTTGTTTTCATGGCTTGGTTCTGGACTAAATTCTTACAACTATTGCAATTTTGCAGTGAATTTAGTTTCCTTTCAGTCTTTTTGTTCATATCAGGAATCCTATGTTGTGTGTACGATGGCAGATGTAAAATTTAACAGATCATGAAAATGGATTGCCTTTGCTACTCAATCAGTATTCTCTGAAGAATTACACTATTTAAAACATGAATGAAATGTGCATCAAATCAGTCAGTCCAGAATCAGGCAGTCTGTGATTCATACCTGTCTCTGTAAGCACTTATACAGCCTGCATAGTACGTCTTGCAGTACAACAAGCTCTCTTGTGTGTAATGATCCATGTGTGAGTTTTTGAGAAACAAACCTCTTCTGATGAGAAATAGTTTAAATAAAAATGTCAAAGTTAAGATTCTACTGAAATGCTTCAGTCTTGTATAGCTAAAAACCCAGATAATCCTTGCTAATCAAGACAGGTTTGAAATTATCCCCTAGACACTGTCACCAAAATGAATGTAAGTACTGATACAACATCTTCTCTTGGGCATTAAACAGTAAATGCAATATTACTGATACTCGCTAGAAGTGCATGCATAAAGTATTTGTGGTTTATCCCAGGTGTGGGTTGTTATACTTTCCTGTCAAAATTATATATCTGCTGTTCTTGGTGAAATTAACATACTGAAATGTTGATATATCATACTATGACTGCAGTAAATCAAAAGATTTACTTACTACAGTACAGTAAAATACAGTACAATACAATATGATCATCTGAACTTCTCTGATGATGTGGATACATCAATGGTTGTATACAAAAAGGCAAATGAGCAATATAAACACACTAAACCTTGCATTCACAGTCTAGCACATACACTGATCAGCCAAAATACTATGACCACCTGTCTGCTAATGATATGAACCCATCCAGCTGATAGTAGCATCACCTGTCGAGGAATGACTACTAGTCAGACACATGCTTGGTGGATGTAGTATCAGCGAGCATGCTGTCTGTGTGTAGAATTGGAAAGGCGCACGATCTATCTGAGTTTGACCGATGCCAGACTGTGAAGGCCCAGAGGTTCAGCATGAGCATTTCAGAAACTGCATGACTTGTTGATTGTTTGAGGAGTGCAGCGGCGAGTGTCTTCAACATGCGGCAAATTCAAGATGAAACTATGGCCAGGCATCATGGGGCCGGATGGCCACATCTCGTTGCAGATGTCGGACGTTGCAGGCTGGGCAATGATCTGTGGTGGAACTAACATCAGACTTTAATGCTGGGCAAAGTACAAGTGTGTCTGAATACACAGTGCTCCAAACACTTCCTAACGATAAGCATCTGCAGCTGATGATCCATGCATGCGCCAATGTTGACATCGGCAAATATGACTGAAATGGGGATGTGACCCATGGCACTGGATGTCAGCGCAATGGCAGAGTGTTGCATGGACTGATGAATACCGATACCTTCTTCATCATGCCAATGGGACAGTACAAATCTTCCAGCTGACCAGCTTCTTGACACCTGTACTGCAGGATGGAGACAAGCTGGTGGCAGCTCCATTATGCTCTGGAGAAAATTCATATGGACACACACCAAGATGGTTAAGGAGTATCATACACTGGTTGCAGACCATGTGCACACCTTCATGATGGTCATGTTTCCTGACAGCAGTAGCCTTTTTCAACAAGATAATTCACGATGTCACAAGGCCAGGCATGTGATGGAGTGATTTGGGGAACAAAGCGATGAGCCCCAGTTGATGTGCTGGACCTCAACTTGCCAGATCTGAACCTGATCAAACATATCTGGGATATTGTTGAACATCAAGTAAGAGCCCATCACCTCCCTCCCCGGAATAAACATGAATTAGGTGACTTTTGTGTGCAGATGTGGTGCCAACTCCCTCCAGTGACTTACCAAGGCCTCACTGCTCCCATGCCACAATACGTTGCCACTCTTATCCATGCCAAAGGTGGACATACCAGCTTTTAGGTAGGTTGGTTATAATGTTCTGGCTGATCAGTGTACAGCATATATACTAACTTGGGAAAGCCTTCATGGAAAAATGCCACTTAAACCTAAGCACATAAACAAAAAACAAAAAAAACTTACAAGATTTTTTTTAGCTTTCCCTTCACATTATTTTCCATTCCTGGGGTCTCTCTAAATCCATTATTAATTATGTATTTCAGATCAGCAGGTATCGGATAAGAGTTAAGTGGTCTAACACACGGAGTCTTTTTTTTGGACCTGAAAAAATAAATTTCACATGTGTTGGTTATGGTATAAAGTATCACAAACTAATTTAAATTCTAAAATTCCATTTGACAGATATTAAATATTTATAATCTAAGTTATATAAATACATCAGAATAATATTTGAGGTACCAATATCATTTAACTGATGTGATAACCGAAAATTTTCCAAGGAATACAAGCATTTGCATGAAGAAAGACAAACATGCCTATGGAAAGAACATGGGATCACAGCGCAGTGTTAAATTTGCATCTTTGTTGTACTACACAAATATACAAAAAGTATAATCATACATTTATACTTTTTCCTTGCACTGCAATCCAATGGTGCAAGTAGATGATTCTCTTCACTGGAACTGCTCACCACAGTACAAATGCATTAAGTTCAAGATAAAGTTTTGTAATTAATTTGTTATTAGTTTACAGGTACATGTCAGCATTCCAGGCAGACCTTGAAATCCCAATGCCACAGCAACACAGCACACCAGTAGAAGAGCCAGCTCAATGATAAAGCGAAGTATGGTGTGGTAATTTGTTTTGTGCATCAGAAGGGAGCAGTGCCGCAAGAACTCATGTTGACTTGGTGGAAGTGCACGGCAACAGTGCACATTATATGACACATTTATTAGGTCTCACAGACACATCCATGCAGTCAAACACGAATGATGGATAACTAAGCAGCAGAACATTTCTCTGTGGAGAACCAGGATGTTGAGAGAAGTGTAGGCCCTGTAGCTTGAAGATAGGGGAATCACAATCTAGGGGATAGTGGAAAAAGTGAAAAACTAAGTCAGTTTTCAACATCCTGCATGATATTTTGACCATGTTGGAGGTCACTGCCCACTGAGATATGGAATTGCTTACACCCACTCAAAAGCCAGCAGAGCTGAGGCAGCAGTGGAAATTTAAAAGTTGTGTCAGGTCAATCCAGATGTCTTCTTAATGATCTCTTAATACTCATGGATGAGTTCTTGTGACCTCTTCCTCTTTCTTCAGATGAAGAATAGATGACAGTGACGGCTAGATTATTTTAGAGGTGCAACTTTTCCTGAACAGCCAAAATGTAGACTTCTACAATCAAGGCATCTGCCAAGCCATCCATCACTGGGGAAAACGTGGTGCATTGAAGGTGAATATGTAGAGAAGGGTTAACCCCCTCTATGATTCATGAAGGTGAATATGTAGAGAAGGGTTAACACCCTCTATGATTCATGGTCACATCTTCATTTCTTCATGACTACTCCTCATGTACAGTGAGTCGTTACCTTTTCTCATTTTGTTTAAAGTCATAGATCCATTGATTGATTTTGAACACTGAAATGTGGTTTGTTTTATTTAAAATGAGGGAGAGGAAAGCAAGAGGAGGAGAAAATATTCTAAGACAAACTGCAGTTCTACATCCAAACAGTTTTGAAGTCCAGTCAAACACATACATAAAATTTAGAGTCTTCTTTCCCACATATGCTATGAATTATCTTTCACGTAATAGAAAAACAATATCACAAACTATTAACAAATGTATGAGTATGATTTAAAACTTTCATCTGATTCAAAATATTTACATAAATGAAAACGTGTTGCAGAAGAAAGTTTTATTATTTTTGAGCTTATGTGCCAAGAAAAAGAAAAATCAGAGAAGAATAGTAAAACATTTTTAATGGAAACATCCACCATAAGCTATTCTGAACACTGGGTTTGCTGAAGAAACACCAACCCTTTTATTTTCGACAGTTAATTGTAATTAATATTGTATATAAGGACTGATTTTGGTTTCAGAGATCAGACTGAATAATATGACAGTACACCCACAGTTCCAAAATTCTCATAAATGCACCAACATTTGATTCTTCATCTGCGTGTTAAATATACCTGAAGCAGATTACTGTTTAATTTTAAAGTTTCAATCATCTCTGCACTTACATAGGTGGTGGTACTCCACTCACTGTAGGATATTCTGCTGTCTCCAATATGATAGGAATTATTCTTTTGTAAGGTGCTGTTGGACCCAAATCATCAACTTCTTCACTTTGAACTCTGAATACCTATTACAATTACAAGATTGTTAAAGTTGTTGGCATAACAACTACAAATGTTAACAGGTTAATAGCTACTGTTGCTTAAATTAATGGAGCAACAGAGTAATTACCAGGAAAATGTGTGAGTGAATGTGAGGGTTTGTCATACATATCCAAACAGTTACTTTTTTTTAGGGCCTTAGAAGTCACATTTCACTGTAGAGTGATAGTAAGTAGAACATGCACATCTTTCCCTCCCTCATTCACCATCACCGGAGCCTCGATTTATGGTAGGCTGCAGTTGCACCTTATATCAGTTAAGCCAATGAGTATGGGGCGGAGGGGGGTGGGGGGACGACAACTTTGTATCTTTACTCTGTCTATGAATAACACTCAACTACAATGTACATAATAATATTAATGATTTAAAGAGAATCAACTCACTGAATAGTTGAGGGGCTGAATTGTTGATAGGCAAATAAACAAGACTGAAAATGTTTCTAGCTTTTTAATAAGTCCTCCTATAGAGCCATAGAAGCACATTCACACCGATACACACATATACCTAAAGCCTACAGCTATCTGTGCTATTAGTCTTGTTTATGTTCCTGTCAATGACTCAGCACCTCAAACTATTCACTGAGTTTGACCATTACTCTTTATAGCCCATTCTTACAATGTCCAGCAAAGTAAGAGTAAGAATTAACCTCCAGTAAACTTTATGGTCAGAGTAAACATACAGTAGATTCACTTTGGTTTTAATATCTGAAGGTTAAGTTTTACTGGCAGTTAATAAATCTGTAGAATATTTGGAACAGTTGGTACACATGTTTATGGCATATGTCTTATTGTCTATTAGTTGTTTAAATTTTCTCAACAGAAGGGTTTATAAACCAGCCATCAAATGTGACAAGAATACAGAAAAGCTACGGGGCTTTGTGGGTGCTTGGGCTGTAGAACTGGATAATCCATATGATAGAGATGCAGTAGGTATGATTATTGTCACAGTTTAATTCTCTTTAGTCAGTATTTTATATTTTTGTCATCAACTGCCACTTTGAAGAACTAAAACCTTACACCATTGTTATTTAAAGATTCATGTAAACTGTTACTTGATTTCGATTTAAATTTCAGATACTGAGAAAGCAACAAGCAGTGGGTCTGCAAAAACCTGCTGCCTCACTGATGTCATTAATGATCCTACAACTGAAACTATTATTAAAATGACTGAGGAATGTAGTGAAGAACACTTATAATCACTTGAGTCACCTGCACACTTCAGACCAGTTACAAGACCTCAAATTAACAACTGGGAGTAGGGCTTAAAAAAAGGAAGTTGAGAGTATTACTTAAGACAGTCTGCACAGCAGATGTGTGTTTTATACAGAAGAAGAAGAAGACAATAAAGAGAGTCATGAATGGGAAAGATAAAGATGTGAGTGGGAAAGAAAAAGCCACAAGTGGGGATGGTTAGAATATGAACAGAAAATGGGCTAACAAACATAAAAATAAATTTGAAAAAAAAAAAGACAAAGATTTGTAAATGAATAATATATTGTACATTATAATACCATATCATTGCATTTAATCTTTTAATATATTGTAAGTACTGATGGGAAACACATTTTCCATATTAGCAAGATACGATTTCACTGTTGTGTGAAACAGTCTGTTCTCACTGTAGGTTGCTAATGTGCTCTACAATATCTGAGGCATGAACTTCTAAGTTGGTATTTGGCTCTAGAAGAGGCTCATTTTCTTCTTGTTTCTGAACTATACTGTGTAGTACAGAGCAAGCAACAATAACTTTCAAGCCTACTGATAACACTGGAAATCTTCGCTTCTGGTATGAATGTGTGATTCATTACAGAGCCTCTCCACTTTGTCACTGGGTATGGCAAGTTATATCAGTAAATAGGTTTTCCAGGGATATGCACTGCCACTAATATCTATGAGCTTTTATGGTCTCTTCTTTCTAAGCATGCCCTTTACCTTCTATTCATGAAAATGTTACTATTATGTATTCACCCAGGTCATCATGGTACAATGCCAGTAGTAAACAACTCTGCATTACCAGTACTTGTACATTTATGGAAAAATAACCTTTTCCATTCCTACAAATTCCAGCATGGTCACCTTGAGATGATTGAATTCTAAAACAGGCGCAGTCTAATGTACCCAAAATTTTATGAAAATTTTGAGTATGAAAGGAATGTAACTTAGTATTTTCAATTGTGTCTTCAGTTTCTGAAAGTTTTATGTACTCTTTTGCCAGCTCTCAATAGCGTCACTTACAGTTTTTACTACGAGAAGCAGCACCAAATGCAATTAGCATGCATCCTAAAGTGTGAAATTGGAAGGTTAAAAGTAATTGGTTGATCAGTGATACAGCATTATTCCTCAAATGGAATAGAATGCACGGTCTTAAATGTATCATGTATTCATTAACATTTTGAAGAAACATTAAAGAAGAGGCAAAAAGAATAATGCAGAACTTATTACACTGTTGTAGCAAGAGGAGAGGTGATACTCGTATGTGGTGTGTCCCAGGTGGTGGATAGGAGGGTTCTAACCAGCTTACTGGTGGACTTGAGTGAAATGAAATAGCTCTCATGGACCAAACACTCCCTCTGCAGTTAATAATTGTAGTGGTAAATCAGAGCTTGCTCCAGCTAAGGTTAATTACTTTTGAAGGTCAAATATGGAAAGACCCATTGGGGAAAAAATACCTCCATTCTGTCCAAAAAGGCAGGAAAAGGCCACATTGTATTTAATGGGTAGACAACTAGAATACAGCAGTGAAGTGGAGCATTTGCAATCACCTAAATGCATAAGGACACACAAAAAGAGGATTCAACATAAGCAAATAAATTATATACCAACGCACAACATAAATTCACTACTTAAGACCAGAAACTCAAGAACTTCACAGATGAATTAAATAAACAAAAAATGTTAATAGTAGTGCTCCAACATATGAGAAACGCAATAGAGAACCTAGTCAAATCACAAGAATGTAGAATTTATAACGGGAAACCACGAAGCAATGTCCGCAATTTGGAATAGGACTTACAGCAAACACAATAATAATAGATTCAATAACTGATTTTCAAGCAATATTGCCACAAATTGCAACCCTGACTTTTAAAACAACGAATAAAAACTACATAACTGTAAATGCTTAGGCCCCCACAAATGAAAAAAAAAAAACTAACGAAAACAGAGGTAGAGGTAGATAAATTTTGGGACCTTTTCCAACAAACTGCAAGCAGAATAAATAAGAGGAATGTAAAAACCTTATTGAGAGATTTCAAAGAAAGAAAATATGAAGATATAATTGGAAAATGGAGTCCAAATAGCTTTACAAACAAGAATGGTCAAAGGCTTGTAGAACTCTGCAGAGAACACAAACTTTCATCTAAATCAACATACTTCAAGAGGAAGCTGATCAAGACAAACTGGTACCAAATCTCAAGAAAAATCTCAAGAGACAAGCCAAGAATCCAGCTCCCTTGAATCCACGAAGAAAATGTGCATGGTGGACTCCAGAATGTGACAAATTTCATGAAGAAAAAAAACTAAGCACAGTTAATTTTTCAAACAAACAAAACAGAAGAAAATTCCATCAACATCAAAAACAAAAGGAAAAAATTCACACAAAACATCACGAGAACTAGGAGAGGATTCCATAAAGACATAATAAACTCTATAAAAGATAATTACTTCAAAATCAATTCCAGAACTACTACAAAATCTTTGGGCAACAACTACAACAACTTGAGCCCCCAACACTAACAATGAAAGATGAAGATGGAAAAAGGGCACACAGCAACAAAGAAAATGTAAAAATCATGGCAAAACCATCTAATAAACTTCTGAATTTTGAAGAACCCAAAAGAACTCCTACAAATCGATGTAAATGTCCCAATTAACACTGAAGCTAACAAATTAAAACAGTGAGTACCATTAGTTAATACAAATGCTTCCTTTTCACTCACAGTGTGATCATATGACACTGTCTGTACTAAAGTATATTTACTGCCTGTGCAATGTAGCCACAAAGATTATTAACAAACCAAACAAGTTACTCTGTAACAAGCCACAGAAACTAATAGCTCCACATATCTGAACACTCAGGAAACAACCCTCACCAGTGTCACAAATTTATGAGTATAGTTGAGATTCGTAGTGAACAAAAGCATAGAATACAATGACAAAACAAACATTAATGTAATTCATGTTACTCTTACAGGTTCCCTAGTTATATTATAAAATGACATGTATCCTTTTGTTTAAGGATTATCTGAGAAATTTTAGCACATGGAATTTCAAATATTTGACATTCAACATTTTGACTCACCATTTCATGCAGCACAAGTAGGTTCTTATTATCCTTGGTTATATGAAAAACTAAAGGATAAATTACTGCTGCAATTTCAGAGAACTTAGCTTCTACAGTGAACTGTATGGTTTTTCCTGTAACAGTAATTTTAACAATAGTAAACAAATAAAAACTCGTAAATCATGAATGCTGCATGAATCAGTGACTAAACTTGTTAGCAAACAAATACTTGAAGAACTCTGTCTCCAAAAATGAC